>NC_091822.1:56300000-58892500 GCF_038994185.2 Dermacentor albipictus | reverse complement strand
TGTACAAATACCTAACGCCTCTGCGGTCTCACTGCAGAGGACAAGTGCGCGCTGAGAAGCGATGCAACTTATCCATCGTCATTGAGACTTAACTGAAAGCACCGAATGTACACCTCGGCGCATCGATGCAGTATTTGTATGCATGGGGTACTTCAAGGATTGCGGATTGCTTCTGCAGCGGCGAACCACTATCCCCGATGGATATTGCCATGACCCCCAACAGTTGCATCCTGTGCGCCGTAATGAAATGGTGTTTCGAACTGGTGGAACGTGTCGATGCTGTTTAGTGCGTAGTGTTTTAGCGATGAAAAATGCTAACTGTCGTCGTGCTGGGTTTGGAGAAGCGATCGATTATTGACGCTCGACGTGTTTGCGACAGTGGCGGCCAGATGCACCAGAGATGACGGGACGATAACCCCAAATGACTGACGTGATATGTTTATGCAAGGGAATGATGCGGGCTCCATAGCACCATAGCACCGCTTACGGCGCCTTGCAAGCAGCTCGTGACGTGCCGAGTTTCCTTTTTTTTTGTGGGTGATGCAGGTTCTGGTATCGTGGCGCCATCGCAGGCCGAGAGGTGACTGCAGAAACCAGCGACAGCTGAGGCTTTATACGTTTTTGAAAGGGCTGGAGATTAATCAGCGGCAGAGCACTGCGTGGTTTCGGAATGGGTCCAAAGCTCATGCTATACCCGATCGTTGTGAATTGCGGTGAAAGACGAATGCGAAGAGTGGCAAGAGATGACAGGGTCGTATCAAAATGACGAAGAGTTCGAAAGATATTTGCATTGCAATGACACTGAAAACAAGAGTATTTGAATGGAGCGATACTAGCTTAAACAAAATTCGATGCACTGCTTTCAGCTTGAAAGGTGTCTTTCGCAGGGAATCCACAAGGAGAATCAATGAGAGGAGCTTTAGCACAGCTAGTCACATTCCTTTAAGAGCTGAAGACGTATTGAAGGCATAGTCGATTAGAACATTCTGCTTCTGCACGAAATTACGTGAATTTTTGGCAGAAGTCATTGATGCGCCGCTTTGCCCTGCCGTGTATTCCTTGCCTTCCGCAAACCAATCTCCCAAGAAGTAAACAAGTGTAATGCTGTGGTTAATCACCATTTTTAACTGAACAGGCATGAAACTATCGGCGCCAATAAATTCAGCACACGTCGACATGCAAAACAACACAACGTGTCACGGGGCGTATTGCAAAAGATGAATTTTACGAGCGTGTCGTTGAGCCTATTTAACGAGCTTCATTGCATTGCAAGTGATAGTGGCCGTGCTCCTATGCTGGGCACTGCAAAAAAGTATTTATTGATAATAATAAAGCAAAATAGAGTTCTCTTTTACCGCTACGCGTATATAAAATTAACTAGGTATTTTATTTTGTTGAATAAATCAAACTCGGTGTGGTTTTAAATAAAGAACATTTTCTTTTCTGTCGGCATGCCTGTAGCCTGGTGACGTAGTTGCGCTGCAGTCCTTGCTCCAATGACCACCCTTGCTGATTTAGGTGACAATTAGTTCCTAACCGCTTTTCGCCTAAAGCTTCGCGACCTATTTATATCGGCCTTGCACATTGGGCCTTGCGGTTACACTTTTCGCAAACATAAATGACGTTTGGTGGCGAACTGCTTGCGACTTTTCCTTCGCTGAATAATAAAAGCTCCGTCATATATAGAGAAAGAAGCTAGCCGAGGCATTTTAGGTAAATCGGTTTCTAACTAAATTTCCCCCTAAGAAACAGAAGACAATCGATGCCCATAGTTCATCGGATCTGCATACTTTTTTTTCTGCTCTTCCGGTGGTTGTTCTAGCCCTGAATTATCTCTTTAGTATGTGGGAAAGCAACGGGCTCAGTCACTTCTGTACTCAAAGTTACGTCGTCGCCTGCAAATATGAACGGTCGTGTAGTGTTCTCGCTCTGTATACTTCAATTACCCGACTAGCTTCCTTTAAGTTCCTTTAAGGACTTGCGTAAGACACTTGCGGGAGTCCAGTGAAAGCGCTATGCCTAACTAAGAAATTTCTTGGCTAATGGAAAGGATTGCTTGTCCCTATAATGTTTGCACAAGAAGTTAGTTGTGCACTCACGGTTGCCATTACTGCCTAATCCCGCAATCTAGGAGTGTTCTGTCCATTTACCGGTCGAACTTATATACCACCCCTCACGCTAGGCTTACGAAGATAAACGTTCCGCGGTAACACTGCCTCGGCAACTAACCGCATGGAAAGTTTATAATTGCATACGGCATTTATTTTCATATTTCAACTGGTGTTTCCCTCAACTGCATCCAGACATCGCTGTAAACCACGCATAACACACTGATGTAAAGTCGCAGTGACGTATAAAATACAAAAAAAAAGTCATTACTGCCATGAAATTCCTACTCACAATAGGACCTTATACCGTGTCTTGTGATTCTAAAATTTTGAACTAGAAAAGCTTGAGTTCTGCTGTGCTCAGCACAGATTATGCTTGTAGAGATACTGCAATATTTACCTCTGGTAATGTCACTTACCTGTCCTTGAGTCCGGACTTGATGTTGTCAATGATTAGATTGTCCTCGAGCAGATAAATCCTCATCTCTGCGACCTAAAAAAGGGACTTCACACTGTACTTGTTGCCATTCGACAGCGCCACGCGTCATCACAGAATAGGTGTACAGGGATAAGTAAACCTCGGTTTGGTGAGTGCCAATTTTTGAATAAAAATACTTAATAATACTGCCGTCCAGAGGCGTTTGCTTCTGGAAGGCAGAACGGCTTGCTGTCTCTTGGAAAATCGCACATATGGTTTCTGTACCTAACTCGGCAAGTCTGTGCTGTCTCTACATTTTGCTCAACCTGTGAGTTTTAAGAGCTGCCTGTATCGAGAAGGTCATGGATATCAGACATCTGCGGTTGCCTGAATTCACCCAAGCATGTGCGGAAATTATTGTGGACTTCCGCAGTCACCGGTGTACTATGAATGTTTTACTAGACATTGCGACCTATGCAGAAAAGGAATGAAACTGCGGCAGGATGATCATTGCTTTGCACGTATAATTTAGACATGAGGTAGGTATGTAACAGAATCCGTCATTGACACACACTTTAAGCATTGATTCAATTACGCATAACACGTCAAACACTTCAATGGATCGCTTAGTTCCTAAGAGACCGGTGATATATTTACAGGAGCAGCTGATCGTAAAAGAAAGAAATATGAAGTTTTAGCTGTGACGTTCTGTAAGAAAGTGTACTCCGTCTATTTATTTTTACCTGCTTGATGGCTTGGTTGTCTCACATACCTTGCCGTCTTCTTTGCATTGTCATCGTTAAGCAGACATCTTATGCATGCAGACATAAAGCACTATTACTCAAATAATACAGGAACAACAATATGGATTAGTCATTATCGTGTTTTAGGAGGGTAGAATCATTATCCTATCATAAATACCACACAAAGTAGGAAATGCAATAGCGCTGTACAGTCTTGTAAGGAGACTGAAGAAGACATAGAAGATCGCGTATTACGCTACAAGCGTTATGATACTCACACTAAACGTATTTTCTCATAACTACATGCTCTGATTAAGAAACCAATATCACTAGATAAAATTCTCGGAAAATGGCAGTCAAACAATTGTAACACATTCTTGCACGCTCAATAATGTTCGTTATGAAATAAAAAATGACTAGGTCCTGTTATGACAACTTTTATCACAACTTTGTTTGTGTAGCAAAAGGTATATTTTTATAACATTCTGACTCATTCATGTGTCCGTAATCACGTTTGTGATCTACCCATGGCTGTTTGTGGATGTTTCTGTGAGATGTCTTTCACACCAACAATGGACCTTAGGACTTTCTGTACTTTAGGAACATTCGAATTTTCTGACCTGCTCAGAAAACATTTATTTTTTATTAAGGCGAAAGCCTTAAGCGGCTCATGGGTCAAAATATTGTCTGTCCGGTGTCATCGCAAAATTAACCGTCCGGGGTTATGGCACGCAAACTCAATGTCGCCGAAATCGATGCAAGTAGAACCCACGACCTTTGGTGTTAATTAAGGCGATCTTAATTAAGCCGCAAGCAATTAACATATAGTTAAGGTATTTGAGCCCACGACCACTGGTGAGAGAAAATACGCAATTTATTGAATATCTTGTGAGCACGCACGGTTTGGCCTTTACCCCGTTTGGCGTATGAGAAAGTAGCTGCCCACTTTGCTGTTTTTATCTGAGGTTTAGTACTTTGGTCACGGTAATTTCCTTTGTACCTTATTTCCTAAATGTTTTCTAGCATATCTGTGCTACAGTAGTAGCCGGCGCGTTTACACCGCCAACATTTCTTTGAATACGTTTAAAAGTAAAAAAGCTATACCAGGAAGTCACATTAGGAAGAGAGCATGACGTCTGCCGTAGATTCTTTTTTACGGCACTTAACTCGGTGGCGGAGTCAAGTGTTTGATATGTTGTGCTTCTGGAGAGCTAGGAACAGAGAGCGAAGCGCCTACTTAAACCGCATGCACTATGAAGAAGGCATAGAGTGAAAATGTTGGTAAGAGTTCAGCACACTGAATTCTTTTCTCTAAAGCTGGCCAGCCGACCTATTTCACCTATATGTTTGATGCAGTACTACTCTGCACGCAATTGAAAGTGAATCGACACCTTTCTTTCCCGCAGGGCTCCTAGTAAGTCAGCTACAGCACAAGATATCCGTCTATCACATCAGTCTCATGGGAAGCTGCTTGGCGTCCGCAGGTCTCGTGGCGTCTGCATTCGCCCCTGACATTGCCTGGATGACGTTTACTTTAGGGGTCATGTACGGTACGTTCAATTTCACTATGTAGTGCTTTGGGTATTCAGTATAAGACTGAAATATGAAGATTGCTGTGTAGGTCATTGGAAATTCTTATAGCGTTCATTCATTAATTCAATTTATTGATCAACCGCAAGAGATGGAAGCAACCACAGGTGCTGAAGGTAAGATGGATGAAGTAGTTGACACCGATCGAACCAGAACTAAACCCATAAATATGAGATGCAATGTCCACATACCGTTTTTAATTTCAACTTTCGTACTAGCTTAACTAGACCCCAATGGCAATGAATGCCGTAATGCGGATGCGACCTTGTTGTCTACATGTAACGTAGAGCATTTCCTGGCTTTCCATTGGAGGTGTACCTGTTGTACATTAAGCAAAGTACACAATTTACTTGATTGGCTTTGAGAGTGTAATGGCACAATATATAGCTTTTTGGTGCTAACCGAAGAGAGCGACTGGTTGACGTTCTTTAACAGTGAGCCTGACACGCATGCTTGATCATGAGAATAGGACACCAGAAATGACCTACGTCAACAAAATGGTGGTAGTAAAGGTAAAACGTAAAACAGCCAGCTTAAGAGCAGGAAATCTCCTAGTGACTAGTGACAACGCCGATAAAACAAGAGCAAATAATGGTATCAACAAAAGGAAAGCTAGGTTTCAACTGCCTTCTTGATAAAATAGGTACGTTCCTATGTTTAAATAGATCATATTGTTACGTATAAGGATGCACTGGAATGACTATATACTGGTGTATGTTCAAGCGCATATGCATGTAGCCCTGTCCAGAACGAACAGCCCGTATCAGTGTACAACGTTGTCCTTATCGTCTTTTCGAAAATGATAGGCCTGCTCTTGGTCAATGAAATAACTGTTCCGTATCATTACTCCTGGCGGCAGAACAACCGTCGGTGAACTACTCGCCTTTTGTGATAGACTCATTTCGCCCAAAAGCTGATAGGAGGTGTCTAGCGTAGGCGACTACACGGTCATGGCGACGTTGGCATCGACCTAGTCCTACACCGATTCCATGACCACGTGCATAGGTACGAACTTTGGTAGGTGCAGTCGGATCAAAGTGGGCAAGTGCCGAAGGAGTCTTGAACAGGCTGGTGAGTTGCGAGTATGCAGAAGTCTCCATGAAGAATTCGTGTCCTGTCTCAAATGCCTCTTAAGTGACCTCGCGATGCGAGCACAAGTCTTCACGATATGGCGGCAGTGTGAGCACAGCCATAGAAAGCTGCGGACATCCTTTGCAGATCAGTGAACAGGGAAGTTCGGGACGAGATGGCCAAACACACTGATTTGGCGGAAGCTAAGTGACACTGGGACGAGTTCAGCTGCTGTCCTGCTCGGTGAACATGTGGAGGATGGTTGAGAGGCGCTGTATGTGTGTCTCAAAAGTTGGTGAGGAAACGATTACGTTGTCCAAGTAGCATAAACATGTGGATAAGTTGAGGCCTGTCAGCAGAGAGCACATCATACCCTCAAAGGAGGTGGGCGGAGCGTTACAAATTCTGAACGGCGTGACCTTCAATTGGTAAGGATATACAGAAGTTAAAAATGGCGTCTCTTTACGGTCCATATTGTCCACATCACTCTGACGATACACAGAGCGTAGGTCGATAAAGAGGAAATAGCGCGCACCATGGAGGCAATCAAGAGCATCATCAATGCGTCGCAGACGGTACACAACCATTTGGAAAATTCTGTTAAGCTGCCGATAATTCAGACGGACTCGCCTTGTGCCGTCTTCCTTTTTGATCATCAGAACAAGTGATGCCCAGGTACAGTAAGATGGCTCGATGATGTTCTTGACGGGCTTTACTTTGAATAATTCGATGCTCGCGGGCGAACACTCGATATGGGCGCCGATGAAGAGGAAGCGCATCACCAGTATTTATAGGATGAGTTACACCTGTGGCTTCGCTCAAGGGATAGCCGCTAATGTCAAAAATGTCAAGGTAGGAAAGCAGAATGTCGTGGATTCTTCAGTCTGCTGGGTTATTAGTCAGAAGCGATCATCAACCTAATGGCGCTGTCAGAGCGAGAATCGAATCGGCCTTCTTATGAGCCAGAGAATCAGGAGAAGCGGCCACTGTGAAAGCTTCCACTTCGTGTCCATCGAAGGTACAAATGAGGATGAGTGAGACGCCTTGTGGCAAGACTTGCGGTTGCAAGTTGAATTTCAGAACGGGAAGGCAGGTTCAGTTCACCACTATAGACAGGACAGTGTGCGGTACTGTGATACCGTGGGTGAGGTAGATGTCAGTGATGGCCGTGAAAACATAGTCACGGTCAAGAACTGGCGGCAACGAGTTCAAGTTAACGTAAATAAATGTTTGCAGTGGCAAGCGGGCGTACTTGATGAAACAAAGGCGGCTGGGAGGTGGATCAGCGTAGTCCAAAAGGGTGAGATAAAGTCTGAAGGTGCTGGCTGAACAATCGATAAGTGCGGAATGTGGGGTAACGAAGTCGCGGCTCAAGATCACGCCATGCGGGCGTTTGGTAAGGACGGCGAATAGAAGAACTGTATGGCGATCAGCGATGCAAGCACGAGCAGTGCGCATTCTAAAAATGGCTGCTGTTCTCCGATCGGAGACATGGACCACTGACCACCGTCGTGTTGGACTAACCTTTGGAGATATTAGACATTCGCCGGGAACATCACCGCTGACGTGGCGCCAGGCCAGCGCTTAACGTAGGAATGGACGCTCACAAGCTGCGCTCTATATAAAAGTTCCCTCACTCGCTTCAGTTAATCAGCATTTGTGACATCGATTGCAATACAGCATTTTGTCTGTCTGTGCTGAAACATATGCTGTAGCAACCCTGTCTCCATTGATGTCTTCCCTGTTTTTTTTCTAGAAAGGTCTCTTGCTTATGTAACTTGCTCACGAGTCATTGCAGCAATCTACTTTTAATGCCAGTTCTTCTTGTACGTGGGCGTAACTAACAGTTCTTGTGGCAGAATGCCTTCTACGTTCGACGCGCCAAATTTCGTGATTTGAATCTGGTAGTTATAAATCTAAGATGCTGTCCCATACGTGCAGGTTTTGTCGGCAATTATTTCTAAACAATCTGCCCTACGGGGGAAGAGGTACCCTTCTGAGCATAGTTAATCACGTCTAAACCTCGGAATCAATCCCAGAGTTCTAGAAGACGGCATTGGTGATGTCAGGGACCAAACCTGCAGAGGATCGCGCAAGCATAGCCTGTTATGGAGCCACGCACAAACATTTTGTGCATGGGAAATGTCGCAAAAACTGATTGTCGTAAAGTTAACCTAACACGTTAAGAAAGCGCAAAAGCTCCAATTGTCTATTACCAATTTGGCAGTGGCTGTGCGCTCAGGGCAATGTCTTTCACTCAGCCGAATCAGCCATTGCCGAGTTGGTGGTCTTTCGACACTCGCAGTCATAGGTGTTGGCGAAGAGTTTGACCATGTGCTCAAGGCAGAGATCACCAACTGCAAGCTACGAGCGTCTCCGAAAAACTCTTAGATTTGTATACGAATTCTTCAGCGGTCAATGTGCCCGGATTTAGCCTAGGTGAGTGCATCACGACAAATATCCCTCTTCCACAAAAAAGTACTATATACCCTGTATTTCAACTTTGGCATAGGCGTCCTTCCTGAGGAATAACAAGGCGGAAAGTGGTAAGCTAAAATGTCCATTTAGGTGATATCTGCATGGGATATTGGGATACCAGCGCGAACGGTTTTTACGGATAGCCAAAGGTGCAATTTCCATCATCGAACGCCACTCGTCGAAGCTTGCCTCAGTGTCCACATGGAAAAAGTATGCTTTCATACATTTTTCCAGGAGTGAGGCGGAAAGCAACGCGCTCAGTTTTGAAAAATAGATGTCAACGGATTCCCCGGGCAACTAGTGTTCGGTTCTTGGGTGTCACTGTAAAAAGCCAACAGTTCTATAAATGTGCCATTGAAAGTGTCGTGGTCGCATGAGCACGCATTCCCGGTATCGTGGTTTCTTCAGTAGAAAGGTTCAATGCGTGTCGTCGCAAACCACTCACTGAAACATAAGGTCAACTTATCTGTTAACAGCGCAGATACATTTGCATTTAATTTTAGGCACAGATTCGTCCTAATTTCCCTGCATGCACTTCGCACGCTTTGAACTGTTGCCTCAATATCCCAGAATATTGTGCTCTTACAAAGTGCTTGCGTTCCATTATATTGTGCAGCAGCTCGAAGAGGGGCAGTTCCGATCGTGTGGATGTCGTGAAGTGTGAAGTATTGAGCTTCATGACGAGCAGTCGAGCCAGGGCTACGAAGGTGGAACTTATTTAGGTCAAACCGTCCATTAGAGATATATTCGGTGATCGTATAAAACGTGTAAGTGCTCGAATGGGACTTGCTTGCCACCGATGACGACAGGATGTCCTGTTTTCGTATTACCTGAAGCTCCAAAGTATACAGGCACCACGACAGGCCCCACAAAGAAGAAGGCAGACTTGTTGCGTGCGAGAAGCGTAATGACATGGGGTGCTGTTCAGCAGCGACCACCCTAGAAAAAGGAGGAAGCGAGAGAGGCGGTAGCCAGAAACACGGGATGCAGGCGAACGCTCCTTCATAGCTCGTGGATGCACGTATATGTCGCTAGTGTGGAAAGCAGCAGCGATGACCATTCTTTCAGCCGTTAAAGCACGCCGAGATAGCCCCAGACATCTGCGAAGCCTTCACTGTACTGTTGGACGCAGAGGTTAGTTTTGCCTGTATGAAACCGCACTGCCGTGTTATGTCGAAAGTATTCTAAAGCGAGCAGTTCGTTTTTTTTCTTCATTTAAAATTGCTCCATGTGAGCGCTCTGCGTTATTCGAGTATTAAAATAAGAGCATGAACTGAAATGCACAGTTTAGCGCTGATGTTCACTGAAGAAAGAGGAGCGTGGAACAAGTAAATAGATGTACAGTTACACAAAGAAAAATTGCGTAGATCGAAATGAGAGCGAAAGCACAATCTCTGGAAGTTTATTTATTTATTAATTCATTAACCTTTTTTTATTCATTTATTTATTGTGCGCTCTAAGCTTTACAGCTTAGAAGCTTTACATCATAAGAAGCCAAGAAAGACGTCTGACACTGACACTGATATGACTAATCAAAGTTGGGCCTCTGGGTTAACCTTTTTTCTTCTCACTTATTACGTAACGAGGGTCTCGAATCCGGCTACATTGATGCCTTCAGGTAGGAAGTGTGATTTTATTGACCAATTGATACTTGCCGTGGTTGCTCAGTAGCTGTGGTGTTGGGCTGCTGAGCACGAGGTCGCGGAATCGAATCCCGGCCACGGCGGCCGCATTTCGATGGGGACGAAATGCGAAAACACCCGTGTACTTAGATTTAGGTGCACGTTAAAGAACCCCAGGTGGTCAAAATTTCTGGAGTCTTCCACTACGGCGTGCCTCATAATCAGAAAGTGGTTTTGGCACGTAAAAACCCGTAATTTATTGAGCGGTTGCCTTCACCCGAAAAGATCAAGTTCTTGTGACGCCTGCGGCAGAAAGGATGTTCCACGTCCGCCGCCAAGGTCTGTGAGTGCTAGCGCTAGCACTCCCATTCTTCTACAAGGAAACAGAAATACCGAAGAAAGTGAACGGGGAAACGGCGCCGTGGTATCTCATTTGGTAGAGCATCGCACATGAAATGCGAAGGTTGTGGGATCGTTCCCAACCTGCGGTATGTTGTTTTTTCATCCACTTTCATTTCCATTAAATTGTCGTTCCTTTATTTCATTTATTAGGCACAAATAATTTCACCCTATGCTGTCTTTGTTGCCAGTGTTTGTTGGCCTCTTATGATATGTAATGACATGCTGACACACAGGTCATTGCGCTATGCGGGCACATACCTGCAAAAAACAATCGCAAGGAAAAAATACCAACGTAAAAGCAAACCTAAAAAGACACCAAAGGACCTATTAACTTCTTCGCGGGATCTTTCTAGGTTACTAATGCTGGCGGTTGAGGCGGAGAGGTGATTCCAGTCACGACAAAGTTTGGGTAGAAATGAGTTCGAATATGGTAACCTGTTTTCTCGAGGAGTATGAACTTTCCTATAGTGATCAAGGCGTGAAGATGTGAAAGGATCAGGCTGTATACAGCGCGATTAAGGTAGGTGAAGGTGATAATAGGTGTTCTAGAAAAGGCAGTGGTGAGATAGCTCTCTGCGCGTGAAAAGGGTATGGCGATTAAGGCTATTCTTCATAGTACTTACACATGACGTTCGAAGATAATGCGAAAGTATGAAACGTGTTGAGCGATATTGAACTGCTTCGAGCTTGTTGATAAGTGTTACCTGTCCGTGGTCCCCATACGGACGAACCGCGTTCCCGCTCAGGACGTACGTAAGTGATATACAGCTGTTTTTAATGAAGATGGTGCAAGGGAGAAATTACGTTATAGGTAACCAAGCATACGATTGGATTTGAATGCTACATAATCAAAGTGATCAGCCCATGACGAAGAGTTAGTAATGCGTACACCAAGATACTTACCAGTTCGAAAGAATTCAAGCGAGTTGGCATTGAAAGAATGCGAGTAGTTAGGCAAAGGCGCGTGGTTACGGGAAAATCTCATTGTTTTACATTTAGAAATGTTTCATTTTCCAGAGCTGACACCACTGCGTAATATTATTAAGGACTGTTTGCAGCAATTAAATGTCGGTATCATTAATAACTTTCCAGTATGTAACACAATCCTCAGCAAAAGGACAGATGGTGAATTTATATTATTAGGTAAATCGTTTCTATAAATAAAAAAATGTAGTGGGCATAGAACAGAGCCCTTGGGAATGCCTGTATGCACAGGTACCTCAGGAGAATCGGTATCATTAGTGGGAACAAACTGCGTGCGGATTAGAAAGAAATTCTTCTATCCGCTGGAGCAATAGCGTGTCAATACGTCAGTGGCGTAGTTTTATTGAAAGCAGCCGATGGCTAACCTTATCGAATGATTCCGCAAATTCTAGGAAAATGAAGTCAATTGCAACACCTGTATAAAGGGAAACATGCAAATTATTAGTAAACATGAGTTGTTCCGTTTCGCGTGAAAATTACTCAAACATCAAAACATCAGCAAGAGGGATGTAAGTAACGTGTTCCATTTGGTTACAAGGAACGGGCATAAAATGAATAGGGTGGTAGTTACGGGAGTTATGCCGGTCGCTGGATGAGTGGACTAACGCAATTACATTGAACTGCACATGACTGCCGTTGGTAATAGCGCACAAAATAAAATGTAATGCGATATTGCTGTAGATAATCCGATCTTTCTTATAAAACTGCAGCGTTGGCCAACGTTCCTTTACGGTTGCCGCCTCCCTAATAAAGCATAGTATTCACTTTCTGTAACGCCTTCCACATTCACGACGCTTATTTCATTTGTCTCGGTTTTCCCTGGCTGTTGTAGTTTAGGCATTATTATTCCACTTATACATAAAACTATTGTAGGATTAGACTAGAAGGTTCCTCTGGAGAGTGACCTTTAACCTAATGGATTTTGCGCAAGGGCGCCTCACTTTATATTTCACTGAAATCTACCAGGATTTTATTTTCCCTGCAATAAAACCAGTGCCGAATAGTTACTGCCAGTACATCTTGACAAACGGTGCCGTGAAGTTAAGAAATGGGAGCGTGACTGTGTCTGCTTGTGCACTATTAATCAAGCACAGTTATTTGAGTAATAATTTAGAAGCTAGTTGTACCGCGCATTTACCTCAATGTAGGAGGCCCTCAAGGGTCAATTTTATTCTTGTTGTGCGTATCCCAGGAACTGGCATAGGAAGTGCTCTTCTCGGCCTGTGCCTATACCTGCTGCTGTACTTCGACGAGTACAGAGGAACAGCCACTGCCATTATGTGGATCTTCAGAGCCACGTCTGGAATGGCTGGCATGCCACTCCTGTGGCATCTCACGGGAAGCTTCGGTATTCAAGGCTGTCTCCTCGTTATGGGAGGTTTAGTGATGCATTGCGTGCCAGTGATTATGCTCATACAGTCACCGCGACCCTGCAGACTGTTCTTCCAAAAGGCGGTCAACAAAAGTACAGTTTACGCAACAGGCGACAAAAACGTGGAAGGCCCGTATAAAAAGATCGCTACGGCTGCCTCTTCGACAGACTGCGAGTGGCACCAGTCTACAATCCGTGAAGAGAACGCACCTAGTAGCAGGCTGCGTATTGCTTTGACAAGCTTTACGTCGATGCCCTTTTACGTGCTCGTCATCCAGTCTGTGATTTCCGAGTATGTGTTTGTCTCCTTCACTGTGACCATTGTCGCGCATGCTGTAGACAAGGGCCTAGAACTTCATCAGGGTAACCAGATCGTCGTCTTCTCTGCTGTGGGACTCCTGGTCGGTCGGATCATCATGCCTTTCGCGACTGACAAGATACACTTCAGCCGATGCCCCACGTCGGCTCTCTGCTACTTAGTGGCTGCGGTCTGCATGCTCCTGCTGGTGTGGGTACAGTCCTTCGGTGGCATGATCCTTCTGACTGTCGTGATGGGAGTGGCACAGGGCTACATACTATGCATCAAGACTGTGCTTATAGCAGACTACGTGGGGGTGTCGGGAGTCAGTTTTTGCTGTGGCGTGGGAGGCCTGGTGACCATTCCCGTGTGGCTTTGTGGGCCTGCCATTGTAGGTGAGTGTAACAGCAGAGCGTCACGAAAAAAAGTGCACAGTAAGTAATATTTTGGGAACGGGTACAATATTTGAACTTCAATTTCGCCCCCATGCAAGGTACAGATGAGAGGGGCACATACAGAAAGCCAGAAATTCGGCGTGATTAATTCTGTGTCCCTTATCGATTTTTGGCAGGATATATCAAAAATTTGCATAAGTAGAACACCTGAAAATAAATATAAGTACATAGCATATAATCTACAAAGGAATATACATATAAAATATGCGTTGAGAGAATCTAAGTTCAACGTTATTTTTGCAAAGCAGCAAACACCAACATGAAGGCAGAAGCGCGCGTTTTACGGAAGTTACATTAAAACAACTATAAACAAAACTTAAATTAATTTTGCCCAAAGGGAACATGAATAGAAATTAACTGATAAATACGTCATTGCGCAATTTCAGGTTCTTTTCCCGGCTCAAAGATTCGCAATATATGTCGGATGACAAGTTATACGTACTTGTGGAGAAGACGCCCCTCTGTCACGCAGATCGCCAACGGCCTGCTCGCGCTGCTGGTCATTGGTGCATCTCAAGACGGTGCCTCACACTGCGTCGCTGCTTACTGAACACTTAGCGTCCTAGAAGGCCACAACCAATTAATCTCTTATCCCTTGGTTGAGGTGCTAGGACATGGAGTGCCCTAGAAGAGACTATGACAAAAAGTCGAAGAAATTCTCTGTGGCGCTTTTGATGAGGCAGTATATAAGTTGGAGGAAGTCATTGCAATCAAACACAAAGGGAACATCTTCAAAGCAGCATCGATTGTTCCAAAGCGATCGCGTTTCTTGCAATATTTACTGTGAAGAAACAACAAAGAGGAGAGCGAAGGTTATGAATAACCACAATCCGCGACGAGAAATAATCGAACAGAAAGAGTTGCGAATTGTCTTCAGTGTAAATTACCTGAAACATTCTACCAAATTTTTAGCACTGGACGCAACTACGGCCACGTTATTTCCTTAGCGTGTATTCACTTCTCAGAAGCTCTCCCGCAATAAAGAAACGGTGAATGACAACAGCGTGCAAATTATGTCTTGCGGGTCGTTCTAATAAGTTAGTATCAGGAGTGTCAAAATAAAAAAAAAAGTGTATATGTGCGAAATGTCGGAAGCCGGTCAGCTTGTAAATGTAGATAAGGGATGGAAGAGCTTGGAAGAGCGTGTATCTCATTTATTATTTTGCCAACCTTAAAGACACCTTCGCAGTGTAACATAATGAGGGGGGGGGAGAGCTAAAACACCAAGGAACATTAGGGCGAGAATAGGTAGAGAGAAATAACTATAAGAACTTACTTAATATAGATATCTGCAATCTGTGACGTCAAACGTCAAGCGAAAACTCAAATTTACTGAAGAAAGGTAGAGTATATCAGTTTGAAAACAGGAGTCAAAGTAAAAGTAATGGTCAGTGGTCAATGCGCACAGTTGTGTTTTACATTAAATGCCTCGTTTAACCCCTGCTGATAGATAAAGAACAAGTGGTCGTCTAGATGAGATGCAGTGTTAGAATACAATACAAGTTCAAGAAGTTCAAGTGATTTGCAATGTGGTGAACGCGGTTTCAACTGTGAATTTGGGACCTCAAGGAGGTACGGCGTAATGATAACGCATTTCTCTTGCACTTACCGCTAAATCACCACTGAATGTTCTATTTCACACTCTGCTGGTCGCTATTACATCAAACCAACCGCTCTGCAAAGAAACTGTATATTATATAACGCAGCCTCGAAATCGTCCCTCTAATGCTGTCTTACCACGACCTTGCAGGATTCTTCCGTGACACGAAGGGGTCATACGATCTACTGTACGTTACGTTCGCTGCGCTCTGCTTCCTTGTCGCAACGCTGCTGGCGTACTTGACCTGCAGTGACGTAGCCCAACGAAAGCGCCGGAGGAAGCAATGCCTTGGCGAGGACGGAGCGGCCGAAATGAGACCGATGAACAAAGACATAAGTACCTCCACGCTGAAGGAATGCATCGACTGCTAATGTAGGAAATTTCTCGTGAACGAATTGACAGCCTCGGTGTTCTCATGAGGCGCGAAGCCAAGACGAGAAAGAGTTATTCGGCGTTGAAAGACAATGCGTCGTCCCACACCTCTGATATATGAAATGTACAGGTTCATTCACGAGGTTCCTATTCCCAACACCACACTGAGGCTATGAGAGAGGCTAGAGAGCAGGGGCCATGGTTTGGTTTGAACTTTTGTGGGTAAAAAGCTTGCACCTGGATGCGCAATTATGCACGAAATATACTAAGTTCACATTGTTCGCAGTAGAATCGAGAAGCCACGTATATTTTTATGCGAAGCATATTACGAGAGCTCAACCCAGCTCCTCAGGCGCGGCGGTGTCGCCTTCAATACCACGTGACACCGTGACGTCACGACAGAGGAGAAGTGGCTTTGGCTCAACTCTTGCAAGATGGGCTGGGTGGGAATCACGGTGTAAGAATAGGATAGGTGGCTGAACGAAGGCCGTCCCGGCGGAAAAAAGTCGTGCATGTATCGCTTTGCCCTCGGCAGATGGCGCCACAGACACAAGGGCCTTGGTTTTGAACCAGAGAAGCAGGACGAGAGTCATTGCGGATGTGAAAAGCGTCAATAAAACGTTCGAATTCGCTTCTTACGGTAAACTAGATGCGTATGTTATTCGAGCTTGAGACGGAAACTTGTTTGCGATGAACGAAGCATACGTTTCACGACATTAAGCGTTCTCCGGGAGCTATGTAGTGCACGCGCTCATCCATGCCGGTATAGGAGCATGGCACAATGAGTCCAGCGCAACGGTAGTTGGCAATACTGATCAGGCTCCTTGACGCTGCAGCGAACTTTGTGAAATATTAGTGGCTACGATACATGACCCAACCACAGACCTTACCATGATGAAATGCCAAAACGTCCGCACGAAAACTAGTTTTACGTGTACTGTAACCTATATAAGCTCGCAGTTAAATTGTAATGGACTGCAAAACAACTTTCCAATGTGGCTATTCGAAGGCCGCATTTTTTAATAACTGAAGTTGAATGTTCTGGTAGAGGTTGTTGTGATGTTAGTGTGCAGGATGGCCTAGCCTTGGTTTGACGGCATTTCCTCCGCGTGAGTCAATCATATGGACGACTGTCATCTAAAAACCACGGACGCAAAAGCAGTAAAGTTTTGAGCAGATTGACATTTATTTGACATGTACAGAGAACATGCCATAAACTGAATTATTCGTACAAGCGTTAATGTTCCATAAACAAACCGGACACTGGCACACATGTCGCGCACACGGGTAAGTTCATGACGCCCATCATTTAATTCAGCACATTAAACGTAGAGTTTTCACCTACTGAAGCTTCGACAGCTTTCGCAGCTCCTTCGACTTATTTTTTGCCTCAGATTTCTGTTGTTTGCAGAACTGCCTCATTCTCATGGCTACATAACTGTGTAGCACGCCAGCCATAACTTCTTCTTTATGGTCGGCACAGGAGAACTGAAACTTGTACTTATCAAGCATGTTTTCCAATGTTAATTCATAGGCATTTCTGAGAGCCGCATGCTTGTGGAATTCCATCTCCGTTGCATGAAGCAACTGAAAAAGACTTCGCTTTGGGTGCAAAAGACCTCCCCTGGTTTTACACAGAACAAGGCTGCTTTCCGGCTGATGATGAAGTGCGCTTTCTTCCAATAACCCTTCACGGCATTTTGCACACGTTGTGCTTTTCAAGTACTTGCGGCATATAAAACCAGCTAAATAATAAATTATGCAATCTGCAGCTGCCGGTGCTTCATGCAAGTTGTCGAACACATGGTCAACTTCCTCTTCAGCAGCAACTAGGCCATCTAGCTTCTCTTTGAGTTGCTTAAGGTGTCCTTCTGACTTGACACTGTCGTCAAAAGCAAGTTTCAAATCTTTGAGCGTGAGTACAGGTGCACCTTGCCGAGATTCATTTTCAACTTGACAGTTTCCGAATTTAGGGGGTTTAATCAAACTGTAAACTGATATCATGTTGTAAAGCTGCAGAAATGTGGGCATAGATGGGTGGTCATTTTGGCCACCAGCCTGTCGGATAATGCCAAAAAAGCGTTCCAACACGTCTTGGTTAAGTTTTCCTGTTAAAACATATCTGAAACCGCACTCCTTTAGCAGGTATCTTGATAGTTCCAGTGCGGACAAAATAGTCACACGAAGGCCCTCAGCGGTTTGCTCGGTTAGGAAACTTGCTCTTGAGATTTTTCCTGATACGACTTCTTTTTCCCATTTATTTAACCAATGCAACGATGAGGCCAGGACCCTCAAATCTCGGCTGCCAACAGTGATGCTTTCCTTTGGATGGTTTCGGTTAAGAGCATCAAAAAGATCATTAAACCTTAGTGTGAATTCTACTGTTGCCTTGACATTTTCGAGCCCTTTTGTGCCTCTCTTCGAGTAGAATTCCAAGCCTTTCGATACACTCAAGCTGAACAATTGAGTGGCCAACTTCACCCGCATTTTTTCGGTCGTTGAAGGGTTGATGTGGGACAGAGTCAATTTGGGGCAAACACGCAAATTTCCCGGCTGTTTAGAATCCTCCATAAACAGCCTGTCAAAATGTGCCCAGTGAACACGATCGCCATTTACGCACAACACTTTCTGTGAAAGCAAACGGTTCCGAACGCATTTCAAAAGATGGGGTGCGTCAGAAAACACATATACGTTGCGTTTTTCATCAACGGGGTGGATGAAGTAGTTCCGGGTATGTTGCAATGCTCCAGTGACGCCGAATTCCTTCCACATCGCACGGTTCGTACTTGCGCCATCACAGACGACTGCGTCGACTAAGGCTCCCGCATCTTCAAGCAAAAATATTGCTTTTAAGACGAGCTGAGCGAGTACAGCTCCCTTTGTGGGGCCCTTGCTTGCAAACACAGCTATCGGCTGAGAGTACTTGTCGCCAAATGACCGAAAGGTAAATACAAGCCCGTGGTCAGCAAGGTCGTCGGGGGCCTCTGAAGAGTCTCCATAATCAGTGAAGCCACTGTATGTCATCGTCTTCGAATGAACTCGAATTTCCTTTCGGACGCGCATTTCGTCGAAAACAAGTATCCCGTGGCGTTGAAAATCGTCTTTAGTGGTCATCTTCTTCTTAAAGGCCGTGAAAAACCTCTTGTCAAAGCCACACCTGACTCTTATCATGCTCAGGTACTTGCGCACCGTCGTAACGCAAGGAAGGGGGAGCACCTCATTATCTCGCAGGAACGAGTATGCAGATGGGCTGCGTATGTGCAACAGCAAGCACATCAGAAGCCAATCCTCTGTGTACCGTCTGCTTTTTTTGTTCGTGAACCTCGCTGCTGCTACGCACTCCTTTACCACAGTCAGCTGAGCACTAGGGAGATCTATTCTGCGTAGTTTCTCACCCAGTTCTTCTTCTGACATTTTTTGCATGTGGATACGAGCTTCTGCAAGCTCCGCCGACATTTTTTTAAAGCGGTTGAGCAGACGATTTTTCGACCTTTTCAGAGCATAATTTGCCCGACGCAGTGCTGCAACTTTGTCCTTGCTCTGGTATGAAGTCAACGGACGCGTACCTGAAGGCCTAAGCCTGCGCTTTCTTTCTTCTGTTCTTTTCTGGTGCATTCGCAGGACGTTTGAAAGGCCAGAACATTTGTGACATACTAATAAGTTCGAGTCACTAGGGTCAAGAACAATAGAGCATCTCTTGTGCCGCCATCTCTGGTTGTTGTCCAGATATGCGCATTTTGTTTCAGCGTGCGGGTACTCCAGAGTGCTCGGTCCACCACTGCACAGTTTTGTCTTATCAACGTGCTCTAAGAAAGCCTTAACGTCATCCATAGTTGTTAAAGTACCTTCAAAGTGCACATCTGCCATTGAAACTGACCTGCCCATCACGGTTATGTTTGCCAGCATATCTTCATGAATTTCAACAATTTTAGTGGTTACGAACGAAGATGCGGTGCTCACTGGCGATAGGCCTGCATCTGACAGTAAACGGCTTACAGGTACTTTGGTGCGCTCCAGTTGGGAGAAGACGACACTTTTTACTTCTCCAAAGTCGAGCAGGTGGTATCCCCATGATTTTGACGGAAGAAACGACCGTGGTAAATCGCCGAACAAGCTTGCGAACGCAGATTCCAGGGATGAGCTAGGTCCAGCAGATTGAGGCATATTATCACATGTCTGCTCTTCAAACGCATCCATGTCGTGCTCCGGTGCACTCGGCAACGCTTGAAACGAGCTCCCATTAACGCCACCACTGTCACTGCTACACGAGGCTTCTTGCTCGTTACAATCTTTTGATGAAGCGCATTTTCTTTTCGACTGCGACCACGGTTGTCTTTCCGCCGGGCGCTTCCTTGTTTTCACTGTTTTAGATAGGTAAGCCGGGCAGTCGGGAAATCTTGTGGGAACAGCATCGCTCGCCAGCGATGCCTTTCGCGGAGCACTCACCAAGACGTGTCCTTTGTAGTGCGCTGTCCAGGTCTTGGACACAAGGTGAGGCTCGAAGTGCTTTTCGCAGACGTGATCATTCGGCTGAAGGACTCGATCCTTCCTTGGGATAGCTCGACGCCAAAGGTTCAAGCGTTCTTCGTCTTTCGGTGGAGAAAAGAGAGACAGTTTCTCCGTACAGCCTTTGTAACCCGTTCTGCAGCGGGGAACAAAACATTTCTTGCCCATCACACTCACATGTGCACGCCTGACACCAGAAAAAGAAATGCCGAGCCGCGTTGGGATAAGAGCGAGCGGCGCTAACATAACCAATGTAGGCCCCTAACAATGTCGCGCCACCTGTCGGAGAGTGAACAAAACATGCACCAGTGTTGGGCACTGCCGCTCCATGTTTAGCGGCCGCCGTTCGCACACCTATCCTATTCTTACACCGTGGTGGGAATCGAACCAGGGTCTCCGGAGTGTGAGACGGAGACGCTACCACTGAGCCACGAGTACGATGCTTCAAAGTGGTACAAAAGCGCCTCTAGTGAATGCGGTGTTGCCTTAGAAACGAGCTGTTTCTAAGGCTCAGGCGTGCGTCGCTTGCTCATTCGCACATCTCGTTGCCGCGCCGAACGCTGCGTTGCTCGACGCTCACCGCGTCCAACGCGGGGCGCGTAGTCGCTGCGCTGTAGCCTATTGCCGTACACCCCTCGGCGGGTCGACGGGAACGCTGTGGCATTCCACTCTTGAAGGCGAAGCAGAGTAACGCATGAGTTGTTTTTTCGTCTAGCCGAACCAAATATAGCCAAGCAACAGCAGTTCACCAGGCTAAACAGTGGTTAAACAACTAAAATAAAGGCTAGTATGCTTCGCATCCTGGGCTTAACCTTACCTAAGCCACAGCCATTTTTTTATTGATACATGCAATCAAGTAATTACCCATAAGTAGTTAATTCATTTATTGGAGTTCTAAATGATTAGGCATCAATTAAGAAGTTGTATACATCTATAGGAAACGTCCAAAAGGGATGTATCGCGCGTACAGAATTAGCGTGTGTCATTTTCGCAGCTGAAGTTGAAAGCGTTCAAAATATACAAATATTACACTTGATTTTTCATTTACCCACACCAAAAAGCAGCGCCCTCTTGCGATCACTGGCTACTAAAGGTAACGAAAAATCCCTGCGCACGCACTGTTTTCACGACGCGCCGTTTCGGTGCTCTCTCCCAACCAAAACAAACGCGACGTATTGTTTTCTCGAATCCGGCCACATTGATGCCTTCAGGTAGGAAGCGTGATTTTATTGACCAGTTGATACCCGCCGTGGTTGCCCAGTAGCTATGGTGTTGGGCTGCTGAGCACGAGGTCGCGGAATCGAATCCCGGCCACGGCGGCCGCATTTGACAGCCTCGGTGCATCAAGACAGCACAAACGCGACGTATTGTGTCGGGATAAGCGCAAGCGTAGAGCTAGTACACTAACTCTATGGGCACAAGGTGTTAGTAACCCCCAACCTAATATTACTGATTTCGTTTGAGGACACTACACTCTGGTGCGAGTTTAGTGCGGGTGAACGCGTGTTCGCGGGTTCCATTCTACATTTAGTGTGCTTTCTCTTTCTGCTGGAAAAATTAAGCATGCTAGATGTATATTTCTGGGAACATCCCTGTTTTATGATTCTTAGGGATATCTGCAACTTCTCAATTGACGTTTCTATAATACGGCAGAGAATAACCCATTACACAACTAGGTTTATTTGCCTTATTGAACATATTAAGCAAAATTATTACTGGCGGTTTCTCTGATCTACTGTGAAAAATATGTACTTTGATTCCTTCATGCAAAGTAATCCATCTATTTTAAAGCTTGGTTCATGTTCGTTGTGAAACCACGTGTGTGTTTGGACACGCTTTAATCAAGGTATGCTCAGGCCCGGTGAGAGTACTTAACTGCTATCAGAATTATGTTCAGCTCAGAAAGAGCCGGCACAGCCCAATGAACAAATGAAAAAAAGCAAAGGATACATATAGCTTAAGGGAAGGCACGAAAAATAGCCCATTTCTCTAAGAAGGCGAGTTCTCCTTGCAGCTTGCGCAGTGCGCTGTTTGCACAGGCGCTGCATGGCTGGAACGGAAACCACAGATAGTACTTTGCCCCCCTAGAGTTGTTGTAGATTATGAAGTGGCGGAGTGGTTGAGCAGATTCGGGTGAAGACTGCTCGCTAACTGTGCTCAGTGGTGGAGTGATGTTTAGTAATGCATTAAGAGTAATATTGTTTATTAAGTGGTTTAAGTGTTGTGAAGCAGTGGGCCTCTATGTACTACATGTACAAGTGGTGTAACAATGTTCTAGCATAGTAGTGTTCAGCAATCATATTTCTGCGTTCAATAATGAACTGTGTGAAGAGTGCAGTAAAGGTAATACTTCTAATAAAATGATGTGTGATGAATGTATACGCTGGTGCGAACGAGGAAAAACGGTGAAAGACATGGCGTCCTGGTGCTGGGCAAAGCATTGAAGATGACAGAAATATAAGCACAATGAAGGAGACGGAAAAGCAGCTTTTCACATGAAAAAGTCTTGAAGGAAGGTATACTGTCTCAGGAGTTAATAAATAAACGCGGAAAGAAAGGGAAAGAATACGATAAATGAGAGAGCATGAAAGCAGGAGGTGGCAGCGGAAGAGATAAATAGAAAGAAGACGTAGGAACATGCGAAAGTGGCCCAACCAAACAGCTGAATATATGAAAGAAGGAGAAGTGGCAACATGCACGCGGAGCTACGTGGCCAGTGCTGCGAAAGGACACGCAGCAGAACAGAGCACCCCTCTACCGTCTTAGACGACGGGCAGGAGAAGGAGCTGAAGGCCGGACGTGACAGACCTATCGCGGAGACTGCGGCAATAGAGTGGAGGCTGTGCCTCTGCTGTCGCGACTGCGGCCTACGAGCTAAGCGGGCGCCACACCGGAGACCCCAGATACAAGCTGACGGCATCGCTTCCGATGGTCTCTGAGGCTACGGTCCGCAGGCTAGCGGAGTCAGCTGGGCGATTCAGGCGCCTCGTTCGCGCAACCACCTTGAGCTTCTGGCAAGATCAACCGTGGAACGGACGGTGGAAACTGCGACGTCGAATTCATGACGAATAGGCGGCGCCAACGACTTTTCGAGGGAAGAAGCGACAACGAGGCGACCCGGCAACATCGGGGGAGTCAATGCAAATGTTGTGAACTTACTGATGCATTCTGTGCGGGGAATATAGGGAATGCGTGGAATTAACTCGTGATGTTGATTGCTTGTTTTTGCATGTCTTGAAGCTTTGCTTTTTCAATGATAAATGTTTGTCTTATACATGCAACTTTTCTCTGTCTGTCTTTAGTTTGTGAAAATTCGTGACAATTGGCGTGCCTGCCCCGATATACATCGGGCTCCGTCATGACTTTCAGTATTCTAGAGATACGTTGGGACCGCATATTAGCTACTGTTCTCGAGCGAAAGCTCAGAAGGGAGCAGGACCTGAAAGTAATTGAAGATGGAAGGAACTCTGTCCATGCTGATCTATTAGAAGAACGTGCTGCAGTTCAGAAAGTAAAATAGACGAAACAGTTTCGAGAGAGAAAATGTTAACATGACATAAGCCGACAACATGGTGCCTAGCACTCATAGCACACCTGAAGCGAAGTCTGAGACATGCGAGCTGTTGCTGCAGAAGGATTACCACTGTAAGTCTATGGATAATCGCACCGCCGAATCCTGTCACACTCGACAGCTAAAGGTAGAACACCCGAATGATGAGTGTATGAATGATTTATGAATGAGTGTATGAACACCCGAATGATGAGTAGTGCAGTGTACTTGCGGAAACACCCTGCTCATGAAAATGAACAATTCTCAGAACAGACAGTACAAAAGGACACTGAAGAGAGAGAGAGAGAGATAGAGAGAGAGAGTACCTAAATGCTTCACACGGTGTGTTTTGAGAGTAGAGCAAGTGAACTTATCATGTAGGAAGGGTGACTACCCACACGCGGCAAGTTGTCTGATGATATGGCGATTTTCGACAGCCGCAGCCTCTGTGAACACAAGCTACTGACCAGCAAGCAAGACGTTTATGTCGGTACGAACACAGGTGAAGTTTCATGAGTCGCGATAATGAAGTGCAAATTAGACGGACCACGACATCAGACAAATATATTGAGCGAGCAGAGAAAGCAAAGAAAGCGAAAAGAAAGACGGGAAAGAGGGAGAGACGAGATCGAAAAAATGCTTTGAGGAAAAGAAAAATCGGAAGTCAGCCCCCCCCCCCCTCCCCCATGAGGAAGACACAAAGCGAACACTGGTGAGGACGCTCTACGGTGCTGTTCATTGTATTGCCACTAAGAAAAGGTCATTTAAGTTTGCGTTGATCAACCTTAGATGATCTGAACATGAAGACTACGAAGAACATCATAACGGTTCTGAACAAGAGCTGCGAGAATATAACTGGAGATCCAAAGCGTGCCACAATAACAAGAAATAATTTTTGAAGAAACAATTTTCAACTTCTAGTTCAAGTGCAAAGCCAGCAGCTACACTAATCGCTCCAAAAGGCGCGCACGCCGAATGTACAGACGGAAGATAGAGATCGCTGAGAGTGACATGGCGCACAAACAAGCATGAGTTCTTGAAGCTAAGACCATGAATTTTAAAAAATGGCAAAGTTAAACTCCACAAGAGACTTTCAAACCAGGCAGGAACTATCCAGGCGCAGGAATGAGAAGAGTTAAAATAAGTAGCAGCTCTAGAAATTCTAGGTGTTAACATGGAAGAAATCACTATGGCAACAATGAGGATAAGAATGCAATTCCACTTGGGAGAGGACGAGGGTCCTATGAGGTTCGGATGGATTGATAAATTGATGGGGAGCACTACTGGTATTTGGGACGTAATGTAGGTTATGCATGTAAAATTAGAGAGTAACTTGCATTCGGGTGTGGATGTTTCTTACCATAATATCCGTTGGGTAGAATACAAGAAATGAACGCATTAGGAGCATTAGGAGCAATGAACGCAGTAGGAGCACAGTGCTCCGAAAGGTACTCACATGCTGTAATCATCGTGGTAGGTGAAGCCCTGAGCTTGTATTTGAGTTACAGTTGATCGAAAATGCTCCTTTTTTCCGTAAAATGCATGTGTGGCGCACACCAGAGATAGTACCTTGCCATTCGCAGAGTTGGTTGGTATAGATTGTGAAGTGGCGGAGTGGTTGAGCAGAGTCGTGGGAAGGCTGCTCGGTATATGTGCTGAGCGGTGGAGTGGTGTTTAGTAATGCCGTAAGTATTGTTTGTATTGGTGTGAAGCAGTGGGCTGCTGCGGGCTACGTGTACAGGCGGTATAACAATGTTGTGGTATACTAGCGTTGAACAATGATTTTTTTTGGTGCTAAATAATGAACTCTATGAAAAGTGCAGTGAATATTTGAAGTGAAATGATGTGTAATTGGTGTGCACACTGGTGCAAACGATGAAAATGGTGAAAGACGTGGCTTGCTAGTATTGAGCAAAAATATTAAGATGGCAGAAACATCAGTAGAAGGAGGAAAATGATAATCAGCTTTTCACATAAAAGCCCCTTGCACGTAGGCGTATGTCATGAGTTAGTAAAGAAATGGGGAAAATTAGAAAAAGAAGGAAGTACATAATATAGCAAGAAAGCACGAGGTGGCAGTGGAGCAGATAAAGAGATGGATGTCGGAAATTCGAAAGTGGCTGTAAGGAAAGAACTGGATGCATGAAAGAAGAAGAGGCTCTAAAAATGTACGTGGAACTACTTGAACAGCGCTGCAAAAGGGCACGTAGCAGAAGAGAGTAGTCAAGCTAGGCTCCCGGATGACGGGAAGAAAAGGGGGATGAAGGCCGGATGTGACGGATGTCTCCTGGAGACGGCTGTAATCTATTGGGGGCTGTGCTTAAGCTGCCGAGACTGCGACCCGTGAGCTAAGCCGACACCACATGCCTGACCTTAGTGCAGGCTGACGGCGCCGTTTCCGAGAGTCTCCGTGGCTGTGGTCCACAGGCTAGTGGAGTCGGTCTGGCAATGCGGAGTTCAGGTCGCCCCATGCACCGTCCTGATCTTCTAGCCAGATCAAGCGTACACTGGACGAAGGAGGCAGTGACGTCGCATCGACGACGCATCAGCGGGCCCAACGAAATTTGGTTGAAAGTAGCGATGACGATGCGGTGTGGCAGTGCGGGTTGACTAAATGTAAATATTTTGGACTTGTCAACGCATTGTACCTGAGGACCTTGGGGAATATGTCGAATTAACTCGTGTTGTGTAGTGTTTGTCTTGAGTTTTCTTAGATGATTGATTTTTTTCATTTATATAAGCTTGTATTACACATGTGACTTGTCCCTGTTTGTTTATAGGTTGTCGATAGAGTAAGAAAGTGTAAAGTATTACGTCGTGTTACGTTGGAACCCGTAGCACCATATTTTTGCGCTCCGCAATATAAATAACTCCCTGAACAGCATCAAGAAAGCAACTGCAGTAATATTGGCACCTTTAACAAGGTGAAGTACTCACTTGCAATAGGATTGTCATTGAAGAAACATGGTACCTTGGCAATTGCCCAGACGCACCATCAGATTATTTAGTTTCCATAGTATTGTGGGTCTCGAGTCGCTATTGTCAACAGCTTAGCTGCACACGTTCGTACTCATTCATGCCTATTTGCTCCATTATTATAATTGTTCCCTCGCATAAGCTCCGATTCCTTCTATTACCTTTCCGACTTGGTGTGCGCAATCTAGCAGGGAAAAGGGGCACGTCTCAGAACCATCTTTTTTTCTGTGAAAGTAAACCCCATGTGTCTTCTAAGACATCACCGGTAATAATTAACATACCGTAAGCATCAGAAATACATCGGCTGGCAATATGCAAATTGCAAGATGCGACCTTGTTATTCCGAATGACAGCAGCATTCTGGTAAATTCTGTAACATACAATCGCAGCGGTTGCCATTGGTTCACCTTCTTTCCCGAGCACAGCTATACCTGTACTTTGCGTAGGCACCATATGCACGTACCTTAAACGCATCATTCATTCTTCTTGTTAAATTTGTTTGTTTTCTTGCACACAGCAGAGGAATGCACGAAGCGTATTCTTCTTTAGAAGAAAAGGAATAACAGCATCTGAGAAAGATGTGGTGGTTGATGCGCACGTAGCTCTAACGCTATGATTGCTATAAAACATAATAAACAAATAAAATAAATAGTAGGAAAAACTGGAAAGATCGCAAATGACACTAGTCACCACCCTTCTTTTTTATTAGCATCTTCTTCAGTGCCTTTAGCAACGCAGGTCTTCGACGCTGATCTCGTCGATTCGCTGGTATCTCAAGCCTTCTGGTGAAGCGCATGTCGCTGACGTTTGGTTCCTGGGAAACTCTCGAAGCGCACGAACCCGACAGTCGCATGTTATGGCACCTGCAGGAAAAGAAGAGTACGCATGCAGGCCATTCCGCATATAAATAATCTTGCCCATATGTGCCCTACGCTAATGAACGTAGTCTAATGTTTAACGAAAATTTGTGCGGCGTGAGGGCATAACAGGTGACCAAAATAAAACTAGACCTCTCCTAAGGTTGGAATAAATGAAGGTACTTCTGCGGGCGAGGGCAACAGAGGCCCAAGGGCCCAAGTAACTAGTCGTGTCTGAAAAAAAGAAGACGGCCCCCTACAAGCTAGCGATGGCTATTGCCTTTTAACCAGTGTATATATATATATATATATATATATATATATATATATATATATATATATATATATATATATATATATTTACATAAAGTTATATATATTTACATAAAGTTATATATATATATATATATATATATATATATATGTATGAACATTAAGTGGCCGCCATGCATGCCACTATTTACAAAGCCTCGCAGCACCCAGCGTTAGTCTTCACTGTACCTCACGCACCTACGACCGCGTGCGACGGCGGCTCTTTTGGCCTGGCTTGTATCGTCCTGTGCGCCAATACGTTGCTGCCTGGGAGTGCTATCAGCGGCGCAAACGTCCTGCTCTTCCACAGGCTGGCCTGCTTCAACCTGTCGACATTCCATTGCAGCCCTACTTTCTCGTGGGCCTTCATTTGCTCGGATCTTTCCCTACGTCCATCTCCGGCAACAAATAGATTGCCGTCGCTGCTGGCTATACGACCAGATATGTTATCACACGCCCCATGCCCAGTAGCTGCTCTACAGACGTTGCAGAATTTCTGCTCAATGACTTCATTCTTCGACATAGGCACCCGCACCAGCTTTTAAGGATCGTGGCCTTTGTTTCCTAGCAAAACAAAATTCTTCGTAGAAGCTCTACTGAACATTGCTTTACGACAGCCTACCATTCACAGACCAATGGTCTTACCGCGTCCCTCAACCGAACTTTCACGGATATGCTGTCTATGTGTGTCTCTATTGATAACCGCAATTGCGACGCCACCCTGCCCTACGTTACTTTTGCCTACAACTCATCGCGGCATGACACCACTAGCTATTCGCCGTTATTTCTCCTGCACAGCCGCAACCCTGCGTTGCCCTTCGCGACGCTCCCTCCTGCTGATACCTCGTACCCACCGCAGATGCTCAGTACGTCATCTCTCGAGCTATAGTAGCTCGCCAGGTCGCTTGCACTAGGCTATGTGCGTCGCAGGCGAACCAAAAAGAGTGCTATGATAAACGGCACCGAAAAGTTGAGTACCTTCCTAAATTTCTCGTACTACTCTGCACGCCGTCTCAATGCCAAGGCCTGTTCGAGAAGCTCCTCCATCGCTACACCGGACCCTAAAAAGTTATCCGCAAGCGCAACGACACTGACAACCTCATCACGTCGCTCCTACATCACCCGTCTTCTTCTTTTACGTCTACTACTGATGTTCTCCATGTGTTCCGGCTAAAACCCTACTTCACCAGCAGCGCTGACTGATTCTGGCAGGCGCCGTACAGGCGCTCTGTCCGCCAGGAGGGATGTTACGAGGCATCGAGCATGAGCATGCCGTTAAAGAGCCGCTTCGTTCCGCGAAGAGAAAGAACACGGGACATGCCACGTAAGATGCTGTCAGCCATTCTGCAATAGTAGCAGCCTGTAAATGTTGTAAAATACGGTTTCGTCTCTTCTTCGTGCACCCATGAATCGCCGTGACAATATTACACGACAGAGGGACACAGATCTGTGGGAGGGAAAAGACGGCATTATAATACGGACGCTGGTGACGCTGGGCTTGCGTTGCCTCCTCACTCGCCCTTATATTCCGTGCTGTTTTCAGTATATATTTTAACCAACTAACGCATGCCAACACCTTATTATCTTTTTTTGCAAGCGACCGCATTTTCCGTCATATGTATGTTGTCACACTCTTGCTTCGATAAATGCGTAAGTAAAGGCAATTTCAGCTGACCTTAACATCGGCTGTAAGGTGCGAGGAAAGTGCAATGGTCTGACGTAAACTTGGTCGACTCTTCATTCGCTACGTGTTGTAATCCAACCTCTTTTGACAACGTGTGACGGAATTATTTTGCCATAGGCAGAAATATTGCATGGTTGCCCCGAAGAAATCTGTAGTTTCCTGAATGTGACCCGTGACTTCACCAAAAAGAAGTGTGCTTTGGGCGGCGCCCTGTTGAACAGAGTGAGTTCTCGACGGGTTCACTTGCGTGAAAGCCTCTTGTGTTCGTATATACCATATGTCAAGTCTTTCTATCGGTTATCTGGCAGCAAACTAAAAAAAAAATAAGCATTGACTTTTGTCGTAGCATGAAATGTTTTTCCGATGCGCAATATTGTTTTCGCTAGTCGCTCTTTCAATAGTGCCTCGTGCGCATAGTGTGCAACCTATACATCATCATCGAAAGGACTGACAACTGTGGTAGTAGGTACACTTTCCTCGTTTGAGGATTAAGCGGGACAAACAAAGCACAATGCAGATATTATATGCGGCCAAGCGCATGTGAGCCCCACTGGCCGCTGTGTTCGCGTGGCATTGCCAGAACACGCGTTTAAATAAAAATGCGGACTGCCCATGAGTCCGCATTCTCGCGTTTGCGCGTGGAGACGGAAGTTTAAGGCCGAAGGCGAAATTTTCGTTATACACTGCCTTCTATATTCTAAAGCTCCATCTAGGAGCGTTTCTCCGCAACAATTTCCTCAAAGACGTTCATCATTGCAGGAAATATGAGAAAATGTACTGTCGCGTTGCCGTGCTGGGCCAGCAGGCAAGCTTTACTGCCAACTTTCACTCTCTCCTTCTACCTCCACTAGCATCATCCAACGACATTCATTCCTTGCGCTCTTCCATACTTGAGTCGAGGGAGTGCACCACGATTACCTGACGAGCCCCGCCTCCCAATTCTTTTTATGCGAAGCATATTACGAGGGCTCAACCCAGCTCCTCAGGCGCGGCGGTGTCGCCTTCAATACCACGTGACACCGTGACGTCACGACAGAGGAGAAACGGGGCTCCAACTCGCGCCGTCGCTCGCGGCGTCGCGGCGGTATATAAGCAGCTGCGCTTGCCTCTGCTAGACACTCACGAGGAGAGATGCCTCCTGGAAACAGAGCTGCTCGTAGGAATGAGAAGCGAAGGTTGCGGCGTGCTACAGAGACTGTTTCTAGGTAGCTTTGCTACGGCGCAGCGACTACGCGCCCCGCATCGGACGCGGTGAGCGTCGAGCAACGCAGCGTTCGGCGCAACAACGAAATGTGCGCCTGAGCAAGCGCCGCACGCCTGAGCAGACGCCGACGACACCGGCTTTTCTGCGACACGAGCTCCTTAACGCTGTTGCGTTAAAATAAAGGCTACTATGCTTCGCATCCTGGGCTTAACCTTAGCTAAGCCACAGCCCGTTTTTTAGCTTGCTGGGCGCACTTGCAGCGACGATTTAGCGCGTTCAGCATTAGGTGATTTACTGAAGTCACGTCTCAAAATCGGTGACGTCACTGGCCCTGAGTTTTACGTACAGATGTTCGAAATGTCCAGCAGAGAGCGGACAATCTAGGGGAACGCTGGAGGAAGGAGCACGGGCTTTCGGTTGAAATTTCAGAGGCTCTCACGCCGCGCAGTGGTTTGACGCCTTCTGGACGTGGTAGGCCAGCGCGCGAGCTACGGGGCGCGCTTGTCTGTTCACAATGTCCCAACTTGGTGAGAGGCCCTTTATCGAAAGCAAAGTTTTCTTTTCTAACAAAGCATAAGCAGTACGTCAAATTGTGAAAGCAGTGCGTATCGACGGCAATGATGACATGAGCCCTAGCTAGTTAGTGCTCTGCCCTGGTCGTTGATGATATATCGCAGATTCTTACAGATGGCGTTGCTTGGCTATCTTTACTTGTGTTTTTGTGTCAGAGAGCTGATGATTCCTTGCTCTGTATTTTCTTTTTCCGTCTATAGGTATCAATGTATAACTCATGAATGAATAATAAAACCCGAGTTTTTAGTTCAGCATGTCTTGCTATATAATTTCTCATTTCAGCCTGACCACTGCTTTATTCAGGACGCATCATGAGCGTTTGTGCTGTGCGCTCCCTACATGCTGCGTTGCAATGCCACGAAGGCAAATTCTGTCTTCTTTTCAGTCACAATTCTCAACGAAATCAGCTTGCCATGTTCTGCTGGGAACTGGGATCACTAGTAGCACGAGACGTGATTGAGATGGGGGAGTGTACTTATTTCACAGATGGAGCGTAATGGCTAGCGTACACCAGAAACGAAGTAAGAATACGTCCTTGGCAGGAAAGATGGAAGCAGATGGAACGCCTGGTCCCTGCCACACCAGGCGTTCGGGATTTCAGACGTGACGTCACGAAGGCCATGGACATAACACCTAACTTCGGAACACCAAGGAACCAGCAGCGCATAACTCGTTCACGCTATCGTCATAATCATAGAGGCTTGGCAACAGAACCTTGCGTCCGTCTGTTTTACGTCGTGGCTCCTAGCCCTGTGGTTTGCGGAAGTTAGGTGGTGTTATGTACACAACCTGTACATGTGATGTAGGTAGCTATACGACAGCACATGCGAGCGTGACTCAGTCCATTTTTGCCGATTAGTGACGGAATATCACTTTGTTGTACCGATTGAAAACCCAATGTTTCCTAAACGGTGAGTTTCCTTGACAATTTTTTTCATAGTAATTACCCGATATTCCAGAAGAATACTGTTATGAGGTCATGGTATTACTCAGAAAAGAAATAAAGATTGACATTTTGCGCGTAAGTAAATTTCCGCGAACGCCTTCAGCTAATCTAAGCAGGGAGGTGTTCCGTACGAGTCCACCTAGTAGGCATGTCCATTTCATCTGCTGCTGATGCTCTCATTGGCTGGGCTGGGCTGCACCTCCACAGCAGCAAGGCGCCGCAGTCAGTTGGGGGGGGGGGGGGGGAGGTTCCTGTAAGAGTCCACCTAGTGGACTGTTCATTTCGGCCGCCGTTGATTGGCTAGGGCCGCTCCTCTCCTCCTCTCTCGTACAGGCGCATGCAATCAGCAGCGGCCGAAATGGACAGTCCCCTAGGTCGACTCTTACAGAATACCTCCCCAGATACACTTACGACAGCTGCAGTAATTTTTTCGACGGCTGCTAATATTTCACTCTTGCATACGCATTTAGAGCAAGCACACTGATCTCGACCCGCCTCTCCATCTGTTGGCGGTCAGGGACAGTGCATTTGCGTCTGGTCCGCTGACGACAAAGCCATGACTAAAGATGAGTGGTGGCAAGCTTATGATCAGAAATATTTTTTTTTCGTTTACAGGCTGCCAAAGTTATCCGCTAGTGACTGTACCTCTGCATGTGGTTTTTCAATAACACCATAAATTTTAAATGGCGTCAGAACGGAAAGCACGAAACATTGGTGATCTTGCGCGCCTGTCCCTGTTGGGTAAAATTTCCTCTTTCTGTACACTGCATGTTCTTTGGGAAAGAAGGGAAAAAATAAATTTCAAATTTTTGTGAAATGTACTGTTTTGGTTTGTCACTTTTTTCTTAGTTTCACTAACCAATTTATTCAATGCCTTCTCCCTCATTTTACAGATAGATGTTGGGCCATTGTTCCCTCTTTTCAAGGGTAACTCTTACACCTCTCATCACTTGAGCTTTGGGAGAGCACAAAAATGAAATGCCGCGATCTGGTTGTAACAGGTCTTACACGTACTGATAACCATGCTACATAGAAATACGTAAGAATACACGAGATAGGCGTCCTTAGGAGTATTTTTTGCCAAAAGGTGTTTAATTGATGTTTCTTTAATTTCTGTACGAACAGCTCTTCGGTAGTAAGATCATAAGTTTTCGGCTTTTTTCTTAGTATTTTTTTTTCACGTATATACTTATAGTATAGGTTAACAATAAATAGTGCACGTGACTTACCGAGGATCAACGTTGGGCTGTTAGGATGCAGGCGAATAGCATCAAGCGTTTCCCCACTCCAGGTCGTGATAGGATTGGACTCTAGGTGAATGCTTTTTAAAGCAGGAAACTGCTGGGGATTGAACCCTTTAGGAATTTCAGTGAGTTCATTTTGGCTGCAAATAAAAATCAATAATGATCAGTTGGGCTGAAAAGAGTGAAATTTTCTCATCGAAGAACAATATACAACAATGCACGTTGAAAACCATCTGTCAGATAGGTACAATACTACGTAAGCTGAAATTGCGGAGGGCGTTGCAATCGCTGTAGATATATTTTCATTTTAGTTTAACACTGTGAACCAAAACGTGCAATTATTTTTTTGTACCCATTAGTACTCAGCTATGGAGGGGTGATAAATGAGGCGAAGATCGCACGAGACTTTGTTTATAAAGGAAGTTTACAATTCTTCTGACGAGTAACGTAGTACGATTTGTGTGTATCTGGGACTGTGCGGACATTCCGTGCACTTTGCGACTTGCGTTTGGAGTTGGGCATGGGTGCTGCCGAAAGCGGAACCACATTAATGCTTTCAACTCGTACGATACACTACTACAGTCGTGCGGTACTCAACATGGAGACGCTGAATTAGTGATGAGTGCGTTGCTCGTAGACCTGCGGACGCATGCTTACCTTAACACTATCGTGTGCAGAGATCGAGCTGGACTCGGCAAAAGAGACCACGAAAAATTGCTCAGTCTACTATCGGTGATGCGGAACTGCTCTAAGCTCGTCAATGCAGCAAGGGCGCCTTGTTCCAGGCTCGAGACTGTAGACTCCGTGACGAATATGTCGCGCAGACTGCGTGGCAGGTTGCTCCAGTCGTGGTCGATCGACAAAGCCTGCTTCTCAAAGTGCAGTGATGTAAGGGAGAGAACGTGCTGCAGCAGGCACCACGACTTCGGCAAGGTACTTCCTCTAGCAAACACCAGCTCAACCAGTGTGCCATTGAGTCTTTCGAACGCGTTTGGGTGCGACGCGTCGAAGTTGTCGATGTGGACGTTGTTCAGCGTTACATTGGAGGCGGATAAGCCGTCAAATGCGTCGACGGGTAGGCTCTCGAGGCGACTGTCGGATAGCGTGAAGGCGTGCTTGTTGGGCTCGGGGCGTGGAATTTTCGTGGCCAACTGGGAGATGCTTGTGAAACCTGCGCAAATGAAGGAAATACCTGCGTCCACTTCAAACTTTTGGCAAGACGGTTCCGAAAGGACGAACCGTACGCTGCAGCACTGCAGCAGGAAAAAAACCCAGTACGCGCGAAACATTTTCGGAGACGCTCTCCGACAGAATTCAGCGGACTGGGAAACACGCATCGAGATGCACTTATAAGGGTGCTTCAACGCGTTATCCTCCAGTCACGCCACCAGTGCTCACAAGAAATCAAAGAAAGGAAAGGGTTGTATAGGTCCGCTCTTATTCCGGCTTCTGCTATCGCGTGAAATGCAACACGCCTGTGGCGCTCAACACTACCGCCGGAGAGCCTGCAATCAGATTTCCGGCCCTTGAACCGTACTTATTGCCTCGATAGGACGTGTTCAGTGCCCCCTGCATGTGTCACAGACAAGGCGTTAGAAAGTGCAGCTATTTTCGTAAAATGCAGCCACTTTTAACGGCTCGCCTCTGCACAGTACATACGGCAGTATATAACGGAAGTACCATCTGTTCTTGTGCCATACAATAAAAAAAAACGCTAACAACCGAAAAAGTCTGAGGAAGTCTACATGTATGGCAAATAGATTTGTTGTTCATTAGTTTTTTTCTTATAACCAAGAAACTTGGCCATATCAATGTGAAGGAACAATTGTTGTACAGCAGAAAAATTGCAATTGTTGCCTTGTGCGAGTGATAGCAGCGGCTTGCGCAGGGGGGTGCTTTAGTGTTCGGATGGCGCGTATCCAAATCGCTGCTATGTGACGATCTGGTTGAAATCGGCAGCCAAAATAGAGCCAGCGTATGTTAAAATTAACGCAAGGTTTGAAAATGTTGTTAGAGTGAGAACTTCCGAATGCACCTGTCGTTTACTGTGACATTAATTTCAGGCCGATGCAGGTGTTGCAGGCAGGTAGTAAAATGGCTACTAGCGTCATACTTGTGCCACGACTAAATGGGCAGAAATGTCACTATGGCTAATCCGGTGTAAAGCAGGCGAGATAGTATGGTAATATCCGGTCTATGCGCCGATTTTGCACCGTTAGGAAGTCGGCAGCTGCTTACATTCTGCTTACGCGTTCTCACGAAATATTCACAACTTCGGTCCTTTGTACTAGTACTTCGGGTACACACCCAGTTGTCCATGTCTGCTGGGCTAGACAGCAGCCTATCTTTACCGAGTGGCCCAAGCTAACAGAGAATTTGTACGACTGTGTAATAGGTGTTAGATACATGCAGCAAGAAGGATAATGCTCTAAAACAATGCTAATCGCACTAAAATACCTCGTGGCTATAGCACAAGTCTACTCTTTGAATTGGATCCCTTGAAATGTTGAAAAGACTTGACAATAATTACCCTATGCAGAACATGGAATGCACCCTATGGCGTAAAGTTGCTGCGAATATGTGCAAGTGACAGATACGATATTCGCGTCATACTACAATGCAATGCCATCTGTTTGCTAAGATTTGTTCCAGATTCTATCGGCGTGCTGATCACAAGAGTACTGACAGTCCTGCTTCTGCATTGACTAAGTTTTTGTAAGCAAAATTTTCAATCTTGTCTTTCTAATCCAGAATCGATGTCCGTAGCGTCCCCAGATTGCAAAGCGCTGGCTCTATCGGCATCGTAACGATTGTCTAGCCGCTCTGCAGGACAGTCTTAACTGACTCCAGATGGTTGGAGCACTCTGATCCGTCTCCGTTGATTTATTTGTTTATGTGTTTATTTATTCACTTATTTATTTGTATTTATTTCTTATGTATGCCTACTCTCAAGGACGCGTCACAATGAAGAGTCGTTAAAAAGTAGATCATTATTTGATGCTTCTTTCAAAGCGGCAGAATCATCGGCCGCCGCGAAGGATTCGGGAGGGTGGTTCCAGTTCCTGCGTGTTTGTGGTAAACTGAAGCATGACAGAGGTAAATGCACAATGACGGAACTTTCCCTTTTAATTGGTAATTGTTTCATTACTGCGCATAGACTGGGGGAAGAAGTTCCTTTTTAAGGACCTGTGTTGTTGCAATAAATTATATGCAAGAGGTTTAAGGTAGGACTATTTGCAGCCTTATTGAAATGTCGGCTGATCGAAATAACACTCATTGGTGAAACATCTCTGCAATCAAAACAGTTGGAGTTGATGTAACGAGCACACTAGTTTTCAACAGGTTCAAGTACGTGTATTAGTGGGGTATTTGCGGGAGCCCAGATGTAGGAAGCATATTATAATTTTATTATAGAGTGAACTGTCCAAACATTTTGGCATGCAAATTGTAAGTATGCGATATGCATCATTCAGTGTATGCACATGCCGAGAGGTGTTGAGGAATACGCTTTCCAAGGTACTTGTACGAGGTGATGGAGGTTAATGGTAAGTTGTTGAGGATCTACGCAGGGTTATTATTAGGTGCATTATGATGGCGATATTCTCATCGAAATGTATATAAATTTAATACAATTACTTAAACATCTATTACATCAGTGCAAAATTATCTTTATGTAGGATCAAGAGGCATAAATATCACGTGAGTTTGTAATTACCTGATACAACATAGAAACATAGGAAAAACGTTTCATGGACGAGTTACTACCTGTTGGCAAATTAGTGAAAATCGGAAATAAAAAAGGGCCCAAAATATAAACTTCAGGCTCACTTGGAGTGACATGCAAATTGGTGGAGTTAGGGTCATTGTAGGTTATTAGTTAAGAAACATTGAATACATCCTGGAACATTTAGATTAATATTTATGATGCTGCTCATTTTTAGAAGGAGTAGGCTATGTGATACCGCATCAACTGCTTTAGCAAAATTGAGTAAGTTACAATCAATTATGAAATTTTGGTCGACAGTTTCAAACCGGGTATTTTTTTAACACGAGTAGCATGAGCATCTCGAGAACAGAACTTTCTAAAGCTATACAAGTGGCGAGAAGGAAAATAATATGAACTATATGCAAGAAAATATTCCACGTCGAAATACGCGATATGATGAAAACTTTTGCAGAGTACACTGGATAAAGACATTGGCCTTGAGTTAAGGGAAGAACAAGTATAGCCTGATGCCTGACTCGAAAGCACCTTTGCAAACTTTCAATCCCACCGAAGTTGCAACGTCTTCAACGGCTGTGCCAAAATGCTGCAAGTATTGCAGAGGAATAACCTTTGGTACTATTCATAAACTTTGAGATAACATCCACAGCACGATAGAGCTAGACAAGTAGAATTTTCAGCTAGACGACGCACCATAGCCCAGTCAACAAAGGGAAATCCGCTGGAAAAGACGGAGCCTGAGTGATTACTGAGTTATGAGAAAACATAGTGCGGGAAATACTAGAAGCAATACTATCATTTAGTTTGTTGCAGTATTGTCCATCACCAAAGGATAACCGTTGCTATCGAGTAAATAGATCATGCCAGAACGGCTGCCCCTGTACCACATTCAAACTTTGTCACGGCTTATCTTTGAAGCTAGCATAAGGAAGATGATTCTGCAATGAATCACGTCCCTATCATAAACCAAGTAACTGAGAAATTTGCGGACATCAGCCAACCTCCCTCTGGCTTTCATCGATGATGAAAAGGTATTTGATTCAGTAGAGATAGCAGCAGTCATTGCAGGCAATGTGTAATCAAAGGCTACAATAGGCATACGCGAACATCTTGGGAAATCTCAACAAAGATTCCACAGTTGCCTTGGTTCACCACAAGAAATTTAGAAAATTACTCATCATGAAAGGGGTTGCGAAAGGAGACAGAATCGCTGCAGCGCGATTCCCTGCATGCCTAAAGTATTCAAGCTATGAGATTGAGAAGGTTTAGGTTTGCAAGCTTTAGGAACCTACGTTTCGGAGATGGCATTGTCCGGTTGGGAAACACTGGGTGTGAACTGCAACAAATCATTGAGCACAATAATTGAGCAAGTGTGAGAGTAGGGTTGAAGAGTAATATGCCAAACAAAAACGTAATGCTCAATATACTGGCTAGGAAACTTAAATTCATGATCGCCAGTCAACATCTAGAGTGTGTGCAGGAGTATGTTTGCCTAAGCCAATTACACAAAGGGTACCCTGATCATGAGAAGGAAATTTACAGAAGAAAGAAAAATGGGTTGAAGTGCACACGGCAGAGATTAGAAAATCTTGGCTGGGAGCTCAACACGGCTATTGAGAAGAAAAGTGCGCAATAATTGCATTCTACCAGTGCTAACATTTGGGACAGAAACTTAGAGGTTAACAAAAAGTTGGAGAACAAGTTAGAGTGAGCAAAATTGATGGAACGTAATATGTTAGGCGTAACCTTAACAGAATGGAAGAGAGCGAGGAGAGAGGAAGTGAAAATAAACGAAGAAATCAACGCTTTAGCTTCGCCTTTAAGAGGGGAACGTGATGTCATTCAGATATCCGTGGCTGCTTATCACACCTCCCGGCAACTGCAGCTTATGTAGCCGTAACGCTCTCCTCAAGCACTAGCGGCCAACGCTATGCACGAACTCGAGCTTTCTGGTAGAAACGCGGCAAGTCGCGTGAGCCGATCCCAGAAGTTGTGCCCAGCCGCGCCCAAAAAAGTCATCATTTTGAAGTTTCTGTTATTGCTTCGCGCTTTTAATATACATGTCTGAGAAGATTTTACACAAAAGGCATGCGCTTTCGGTGCTTTTTTTTCATGACATGTGTCTGTGGGCTTTAAGAAAATTCCGAAGAATAACGTTGTCAAGAATGTAAGTCAAGGTAGGAGCAACTTCAGCGATAAAATGGTGGGGCATTATAACCCGCATATACCGCATTTCATATGGGAAGACGTGGTATATACAAGTACCCATATATATACGGAAAGTTTAGCTTACGGATAATTCCGCCGGCGCTGGCACCGACCCTGCATTTTCTGCAACACAGTACTCTTAATGTTTTCCCAATAATATCCATTGAAGTGGCTAAAGAAAGTTACCATTTTCATTACTTTCTCCACGGCATGAAGTGAGATTAGGCGAAGGGTGAAATTACCATTTATTTCTTGCTGCTGCGAAGAAGAGCAAAAGCAAAAAAAAAAATAATGGAGGACGCTTCAGTTTTGCCTTTAAGAGCAGAACACGATATCATTCAAAGATCCCTGCTTGTTTTTCACGTTTCCGGGTAAATGTACCTTATGTAACCACAATGTTTACTGGGACGCGGTGGCGGCGAACCCAGTGCATGAAGGCGAGCTGTGTGGTAGAATCGCGGCCTCTTGCGAGGGCCGCAGAAACAAGCGGCATCTGAGAGGTTTTGCAAGGAACCGAGCGTGCCGCTCTATGAATGACGGAGTTTCTGCATATCAGAATAATGACATTCAAATTACAATTCGATGCTCTCATGTTTGTAGGTTGTATTTAAATTGTACTTTACAATTTTTCTGACACATCTTTTTTGCTAGAAAAGCAGTTATTTCAGAAAGGCGTCTGCCATTCAGGAGGGCCTGCGTGGTTGCGTATGCGTGGTTCGGAATGATATTTCACTCCGGCAACGGCCGACGCCGACGCCGCATTTTCTGTAGCAGTAGACCCTTCATGCTATTTCGTTGAAACGGAGCTGGGTAGGCCATGTATTGCGGAGAGCAGATAACGGATGGGCTGTTAGTGTTACAAAATATATTCCAAGAGAAGCGCAGTGCATTCGAGGACGGCAGAAAATGAGGTGGGGTTATGAAATTCGGAAAATACAAAATTTGCGGGCACTAGTTGGAATTATACGTAAGAACGGAATAAATAGCTTGGAAGGGCAACGTCCAGGCAGTGGACACAAAAAAAATAGGTTATTGATCAGGGTGACGACGACGATGACCATGATGATCTTCGAATAGGGTTGGCAAAGTATAACGGTGAAACATGTCTTTTGCCAGCGCGATGGCAGGTTTATACTTAAGGTCAACACTTTTATAGGTAGAGAAGCCCTCACATGTCAGCCCCGATATTGCGAGGCGAAATGGCCTCTAGAGAGAGAGAGAGCGTAAACCTTTATTTTCAAATCAACAAGGTTTGAGTCCGGGGTCATTTTAGTGGGTCTGGGCACCCGCCGCGGACGCGGTTCCGAGACCTTGTCTCGAAGCGGCTTCCTCGGCTCGCTGGACGGCCCAGAGATGTGCTGTCAGGTTAGAGCTGAGCAGTGCGGTCATCCAGCGTTACCGGAGGCTGGCGGTGGAAGAGACGGAGGGGTCAGCACTGCCCGAGTGTTTGTTGAGTCCCGACACTCCCATAACCTAGGATTTAGTGCGGCAACCTGGCCACACGATGTCCATCTGTTTGTAGGGTACATGTCTGGATACATGGCGTGCATGAGTCTGGGGTTTCTCTAAGAGTATGTTTGTAATTATCTGAAGTGTACTGCTTGCGTCCTGTCTAACCCAGCGTGAGGGAATGGGTATATGCGTCTTTGTAATTGGTAGTGTGCCGTGATGTCGTGAAAACTGGTCATACGATCCTCCTATGCCCAGACGTTTGCAGTACCCCGCGGGGGCTCTTCCTCCGGTGCTGCTCGGTGAGTCAGGCCTCCAGCAACGCCATCAGCCGCTTCGTTGGGGCTGCTCATTCCAGTGTGTGCCGGGATCCATAGCTAATGCCTTCGGTTATCAGCTCTGCCTCTCCCTGGTGTGTGGGATGTCGCTGGAGTATCTGATACGCCTCTTGCGAGATGCGCCCATTTGCAAAATTGCGAATTGCCGTTTGCGAGTCGCAGATCACGTATGTACATTTGGTTTGTGTGAGGGCCAGTGCTATGGCCGCTTCCGCTGCCGCTTCGGCATGTGCCATGTTAACGTTGACGCTCGTGAGGTGGTTGCCTCGGTGGTTAGTATCTGCCGCCACGAAACTCTTCCTGTCTCGATAGCGGGCTGCGTCGGTGAAGATCGCCTCCTTGTCGTTAGAGTAATTTTTATTCATGTGTTTTGCCCTGGCTTTACGCCTCCCCGTATGCTGTTGGGATGCATGTTGCGAGGCAATGGGGGTACGTAGAGTTGCTCGCGTATGCGTCTTGGAATTTCTACTTTGTTTTTCTATTTCTCTACGTTTTAGTTAATTATCGCTTTAGACGAGCAATAAGCCACAAAGTTTTAGAGACTGAAATAATACGTTTTTGGATAATGTAATAATCTTTAACAAAGAGACCAATTGTCTCGAACATTGTGATCATAGAACCTTGCCATAACATCACTTTTAAGTATTTTAATTTTGTTATTAGCGAAAATGGTATTCTTGTAATCTGTAATATATTTAGCATATCTTTTGCGACAAACTGAAGGTTTATCGAGGCTCTGCATGAAACATTGATTGCTTTAAATAGGGAAATATTTGATCGGTGAAAGGCTATCTGGAGCGGTTGTAAGCGGCAGGTATATCACATTAGCAGAATGAGCTGAAGAGACAGTAGGCTGAAGGACAAGTTGCTGAAGGATTCAATCCATATACAGGTCGATAAATATAAACATTTCGTGGAATTTTATTCGGGAGTATGTGGGCGAGCACTCTAGATGGTAGTGAGAAAATTAATGTAACAAAATAAAACCAAATAAGAGCCTCGGAGCGTAAAAGGAACTAATTTTCTCGTTTCGCGGCTTAGTTCAGAGCAATATTGAATTCTTGTATCCACTGGTGGTGTGAAACCCAGATAAAAATCCTTGTCATGATATTATTATGATATCATCGAGCGATGCTCAAGGGACGAGCCTCTGCGAGAACGACGACGAAGTGGGTCTGTGCCCTTGGCGTAAGCGTGTGTCGGCCTGGCGATCTGGCTCCAGTGTAAATAACCTGTATATAGCCTCTTTATTCTGTGTCTTTTCACACGTAACATTCTGGTGGAGGTGCGGGGTACGAGTATCAGCGGCAAAGGGTTCATGGCAGGTGGCATACGAAACAGAAGGTCCAAAGGAGCGGGAATGAGCGGTGGTGTATGTCCGAGGAGGTGGTGGCCATCGGTTGCGGCAGTGACGAGCGACGTGGCCGATGCGACAGCAGTGGAAGCAGATCGGCCTGTCATCAGGAGTACGTCAGTCGGACGGGTTGCGGCGAGATGTGCCAGAAAAGGTCTGCCGGGGACGAGGAGGCCTGCTATAGAACTGTGGAGCCGTGGGTGGAGACGATGAACACACGGAGTTGAGTCCCATGTTCTCCAATTCCTGTCTGACGACGGCCTCATTCAGCGCAACAGTGGTTGCTGGTGGATCGGGAGGCGTTGCGGAGAAAGCTGGCAAACAGGAGGCCTCGAGCTCCCGGCGAACAATACGAGTTACGTCGTCACAGAGGGTGGTCTGACTCGGTCGACCCTCACATGTCGACGTAGCTGCAGTGTTGGGTAGCCGCGTGATGTGATGTGTGATACGGTGGCTCTTAGCTTGTTCAAGGCGACGGCATTCTTTGATGATGGCGTCGATAGTCGAGACGTGGCCGAAAACAAGCAAATTGAAAGCATCGTCGGCGATGCCTTTTAGCACATGGTATTCAAATACGTTTCAGACGACCACCGTGACTGGGACCAGGTTCTACCTTACATTATATTTGCGTATAAGTCTTCCCGTCTCGAAACTGCTGGCTTTTCGCCTTTTTTACCTCTTGTATGGCCGTGAACTGACGCAACCACTGGACACTGTGCTTCCGTCCACCACAGCTCCAACTAGCGCTTATGCCCGTGACGCTATCGCTCATGCTGACCATGCTTGCCAACTTGCGCGCACTCGTCTACAAGACTCTCAAGGCAAACAAAAGGAACGCTTCGACCTCCGTCGCCGTGATGTCCATTTTGTGCCCGGCACCCTCGTGTTGCTTTGGTCACCATCGCGTAAAGTCGGCCTTTGTGAAAAACTGCTTTCCTGCTGCACAGGCCCATGTCGCGTGCTTCCCCAAGTAACCGATGTCACCTACGAAATCCCTCTAGCCACGCCCACTACGTCCTCTGCCTTGACAACCAGTGACATTGTCCACATCGCCCGACTCAAACCCTACAGCTCTCCACGCACCTTGGATGTTTAACAGCACCGTGATGGCGCTTTTGCCGCCGGGGGGTAGTATTACGATATCATCGAGCGATGCTCAAGGGACGAGCCGCCGCGAGAACGACGACGAGTGGGTCTGTGCCCTTGGCGCGAGCGAGTGTCAGCCTGGCGATCTAGCTCCAGTGTAAATAGCCTGTATATCGCCTCTTTAATCTGTGTCTTTCCATACGTAACAATATATAGGTATGTATTCAGTAATGAACTCTAAAAGACACTCGATCACAATGACTCTAGAAATTATAGAAACCAGGACAGAAAAGGAAATACCCCACCTCCTGAGAGGCTATGACTTTGGAGGAGGTGGGCACACGCTTTACTGTGTCAGAATATAGTTTCAATGCAGCTTATCAAATGCAAGGGAATTCCAATGTCTCCTATCCTGTTATTAAAGCGAGCCTCGGTGGACCTCCACTCAGGAGCCACTTCACTGCACAGGCAGCTTTGCTCTTGCATGTAAACATAAACACGAGCTTTTCTCCGCAGTGCAGCGTTATAGGTGAAATAGCCACGTCAGTACGTGTACCAGGCATTTACCTGAAAAACGTCCCCGGCCTGCACGGCACACGCGGCACAGCGACAGCGTGAGCTCGGGGAGCGGCACCATAGAAACTGTATTTTCGGCAACGCGCACTAGACAGTCTTCGCGGCAAAGTCTATTTGATCCGTTTTCAGGAGAACAAACTGAACTGTCCGCCCGGCAAAGCCAGCGAGCTGCGGCTTGTGCTGCCCTCTGCACAGCGGTCTGGCGAGCCTAGTTATTGCAGCTGCGCCCGTACCTCTACGATTCGCTTGTTCAGCAGCGGTTAGTAGCTTGCAAGGAGGCGCCATAACGTGTACCGAAGAGTAAACACAGGTATCGAGACTAGGCGGTGCACATGACACATCCCTTGACATGTAGCAGGATGCGATGCAACTGCTAGATGTAGTGACGCCTGCTGGAATAGAACGCAACTGCAATGCAAATAAAACGCCAGTTTCTATAATCACAGCTTGGCTGCCTTCTTCACCATCACTACTACGTGACAATATCAATTCGAGGTGTTATCAGAATTTAGCAACTTATTTTAGAGCGCAGCTCTTTGGCGTCCGTTCCTGGGTTTCGCGTCGTCGTCGGCGTTGTCGTCGGCCTCGTAACCAGCTCCGCCCCCCTTTCATCCCCCCAGCGCTAGCAGCGACCGACTGATACCGCTGGATGCCGCTGACGCCGCTAGAGAGTCAAGATAACGTGACAGCATAGAACACCGTCGCCGCCATGCAGAAAGAAGAGGAAAGGGTCCCCCCCCCCCCCCCCCTGTTCTTGTGTGGCGGATAGGGTGCTCTTCAGTTGCCGACGCGCCGGTTATTTCACGTAGGCCCCGGCACGTCGACGAATACGCGACCACCTTCCCACGGCTAGACCTGGTTCTTAGCGCTGCGGAAGCGAGGGTATCATATTGTTTGTGTCGGCATCGGCGGCGTTGTCCCTGAAGCCAACTCCGTAGCTGGGGTTGACTCACTATCGGCGTCAGCGGCATCAGTCAGTCGCTGCTATCTCTTCCCTCCTCCCTTTATCGTGTTGTCCGCTTGCTGCGCGCGCTTCTGCCCCCATCGTTTGCCGCTGGGTGTACACGCCGCCCCCCTCCCCCCTCTTCCTGCGAGTCTCCGGTTGTCAAAGCGCCGGCTCGAACTTAATTCCTTTCTTCGCTCCTCCTCCAATGCAACCCCTGTGCGGTGGCAATCAGAGAGCCAGATCGGTGGCGGCGGATCTGTATATGTGCACCGCCCGAGCCGAAATTGCCGCTGCCGTTCGCCCTGTGCGGTGGCAATCAGAGAGCCAGATCGGTGGTGGCGGATCTGTATATGTGCACCGCCCGAGCCGAAATTGCCGCTGCCGTTCGCCACTGCGAAATTATCTGCCAGTTCTTTCTGAGCCATGAGCGAGACGACCGATGGATGTCCTCCGTGTGCTGCTGCTGCTGCTGCTGCTGCTGCTGCTAAACGAGCTGCCCGAGCAGAGGCCCAGCGCCGTCGCCGTCAGAATCCAGAGGTGCGTGCCGCCGAAGCAGAAGCTTACCGTCGCCGCCGTCGAGATGATCCAGGAGTACGCGTCGCCGAAGCAGAGGCTAAGCGCCGCCGCCGAGAAGACCCTGCCGTTCGCGCCGCCGAAGCGGAGGCTCATCGCCGCCGTCGAGAGCAACCAGCAGTAAGCGAGGCTGAAGCAGAAGCTCATCGCCGCCGCCGAGAAGACCCTGCAGTTCGCGCCGCCGAAGCGGAGGCTCATCGCCGCCGTCGAGAGCAACCAGCAGTAAGCGAGGCTGAAGCAGAAGCTCATCGCCGCCGCCGAGAAGACCCTGCCGTTCGCACCGCCGAAGCGGAGGCTCATCGCCGCCGTCGAGAGCAACCAGCAGTAAGCGAGGCTGAAGCAGAAGCTCATCGCCGTCGCAGAGAAGACTCTACCGTTCGCGCGGCCGAGGCCGAGGCCAAACGCAAACAAAGGCTCGCATTTGCTGCGCTCAAATTTCGCATTAGGAAGTAACGTAATCGTCGGTAATTTTTTCTTGGCGCTCTGATTAGGCGGCCACACTTGACCGTTCGCTAGGTTTGCAATTATTCAGCATGAACCATTACTCGAATACAGTTTTTATGTGTAGTAACTTCTCAGTTGCTAGTCAATGTAGATGCTCAGAAATGCCTGATGCTATTAGATACAATGATGAATTTACAGCCTCTACAAATCACTTTGCACTTTCTCGCACAACCAGCATGTTAACGCTTCCAACAAAGGAGGTAATGTGTTGTCGTTTCATGCTATCATGAACTACATTAAATTTCGTGCGAACTATAATCCAAGGTAACGAGTTTTTAGTATTAGGTATTGCCCTAAGAGCCCTAGGCTCATAAGAAAACATATCAACAAAAGTGATTTTACCCGCCGTAGTTACTCAGTGGCTATGGTGTTGGGCTGCTGAGCACGAGGTCGCGACATCGAATCCCGGCCATAGCGGCCGCATTTCGATGGGGTCGAAATGCGAAAACGCCCGTGTACTTAGATTTAGGTGCATGTTAAAGAACCCCAGGTGATCGAAATTAGCGGAGTCCTCCACTGAGGTGTTCCTCATAATCAGAAAGTGGTTTTGGCCCATTAAACCCCATAATATTTTGGAAAGCATTACTTTGTGATACTCTATCACGATTCCTTTGTATGCTACCTGCATACCATGTACTGTGCTTGTATAAGTATGAAAAAAAGGGGACAGCTAGACAGTGAAAAATGCCAAACTTGCTTTCGGTTTATCAATGTAAACGTGATTGAACATTTTCATTCTGAACATTCTCCTTCGGAACTTCACGGCAATGCACAATTGTAACTCAATGGGAAAACCATTTTTCAAATTTTATTTCAGAATATCAGCTGAGGGTCGAAAAGTGTCGACTGACTACAACAAGATGGTAGTAGTCCCTTCTAATAACATATTCAATTCGTCAGTTCATCCGAACATTGGTGGTGCGTTAAAGCCGTTAAACAAGGTCAGTGAAGGAAGGCGAAGTCCCAAAACAGGAGAAAATCGTTTTCCCCAGGGCAAATTGACTAGAAGAAGCACCACATTTAAACCGTAAAGAAATTTATTATAGTTGGCATTGAAATGGTGATAGTAAATGGAGTATTATGCAGTCTACCTGCACATGCAGCTTTATGAGAGGCAGCCGAGGTGGTAGAGAGTGATTATGCGTGCGCACGTCTTAAGCGTGCATGTGTACGGTTGTATGTGCGTGTGCGAATTGTGTATGCGTATACGTGCGTGTGCCTCCATATTTGCGTTTGCACGCGAGCGTGTGCGTGTATGAGTATGTGAGCGTTCGCGGCGTGCATGCATGTGAGTTCGCGTGTACGCGTGTTAGTGCACGTGTTCGGTCGCACGCGGTGCGTCCGTGTGCCAACGTGAATGTTCGTGTTTCAACATAAACCCGTGTGAACAAATGCATGCGTGTTTGTGTGTGCGCATGGATGCCTGTGCCTGCGTATTGTGTGTGTGCGTGCGTGTGTTTGTTGTAGGGGGGGCTGCGCGCGCGAGAGAGAGACAGAGTGTAGGTTTGTGTGCGAGGGAGACAGAGTGTGTGTGTGTGTGTGTGTGTGTGTGTGTGTGTGTGTGTGTGTGTGTGTGTGTACGTGCGAGAGAGCAAGAGTGGGTGTGTGAGGGACAGAGTGTTTACGTGCGAGGGAGAGCGTGTGTGTGCATGCATGTGTGCGCGCGAGGGAAAGAGATAGTGTGAGCAAGCGTCCATGTTTGCATTTTCATGCGCGCTTGTGCGCGTATGTGAGCGTTCGCGGCATGTTTACATTGCTTCATTTGCGCGTGCGTGCCCGTGTCAGTGCATGTGGGTGTGCGCTTGCGCGCTTGCAGTGCACCCATGGAGGCATGTAAACATGTACGTGTGCGAGCGCGCGTGTTCATGTTTCAACATGCATGCCTTGGGAGAAATGTGTGCGTGTTTGTGTCCGCATGGATAACTGTGTGTGCGTAGTGTGTTTGTGTGTGCGCATGCGAAGGAGAGAATGCGTGTGTGTCCTAGGCTGTGTGAGTGCGTTTGTGGGTGTGAGCGAACATTTTACTACTTACATGTACTCTTGGAAACAAACGCAACGTGGACATCATTACAACCCATATTTAAATCTACGAAAGAGGAACGAACGACATTGCATTTGTAGCATTATCTCTTTCTGAAAACGAAACCGACAAAAAAAGAAAGAAAGAAAGCGCTGTTGATGTCAGCATTGGCGCCCTTGACCGGAGCGGCGCCCCAAGAAGCAGCTAAGTGGTTCACCTTCGTTACCTAGCTTGCGTCGGAGGAAGCGCTATGTCATGAGGGCATTGATGCACTAAATCTGCACCATCTTTGCATCGTGTATCATTTCTGCAACCAAGCGAGCTTTCGGCAGGACACGTTCGCCGCTACATTGACATTTCAAGTTTAAAGGGCTTGCCTTCAGAAAAAGCAATGTAAATAAATATCGACAGTCGTCTGGCGGCAAGGAATATCCTCGCGGAGCCGTACAATTGATGAGAATACCTCAAAAAGCTGGAAACGGTCAGGTCGATGTTACCCACAGTCCTCTTGCAGGTCAGTTACGCTTTCACAGAGCGTCTAATTGCAAAACATTTATTTTTAGCTCTTAAAGGAGCATGTTTAATAAACACATATTCGCTCAGCTGCACAATCTTGAAGACGAGCTCCTAACAACTGATTTTCTTTAGCGACCCTAGATCAGTTGTTTAAAGTTAAGATAGATTCGTGAATTACGCACACAAGTGCTTAACTTGCTCCGTATCCGGAGGTCACCAATGGAACAATGGAATAACAATTATGTAAGCAAGATTTACATTGGTATGTTTCTTAAAATTTGGTTCCGGTAATGAATACTGCCTCTTTATTGAAGCTTCAGTAGGCTTCTGATAAAGCAGTTGCGAATGCTTGTACAGGTTTTCTTGACCCGATGGGATGTGGTGTAACATTGTCTAGGCTCCCAGATTAGATTTCTGAGCGTTAGGTCCAGTTAGAGATTAGATCCAGTCCGCAACCCTATATATGCCAAGGTTGAGGGATGGTTGCTTACCAGCGGCAAGTTGTTTTTTCATCCACATTCGTTTCTGATAATATGTCGTTTCTTTATTGCATTGAGCAAGCGCAAGTAATTTCTCCCATGTTCTCCTTGGTGTCAATGTTTGTTGGCATCTTATATGACTAATGGGGCCCCTCGGTTAAACCCCTTGCTTCTCGTCTATATAGGTATGTATATATATATATATATATATATATATATATGGGTGTCTGTGTGTGTGATTGGAAATTCATCTTTGCAGTACGTGCCACCTGGGACCGCTCTGCCGCCTCTACTCTCATCGCATTGACGCCACGGCAGCAATGGCAGCTGCGCTACTGTACCCCTGCATATAATTTCCCCTTTGACTTCTGTGCTGTACACGTTCGTTTTTCGTATGCTTTACCGTATAGCCGGACACGGAGGGCTCCTTTCAAGGGGAGCGGAGCGAGCCGGTGCCCAGCGCGGTTTGGATGGAAGTTAAGTAGATTACTCTTTAGGGGCCACATACCAATAAACGATGACATGTTCGTTTTTTCTAATGTGTGAATGACATGTTGATTTGTTGGAAAATCTTCATTGGAGGTTACACAGAAGTTCACGTTTACGACTGGGCGGAGAATGCATACTCAGAGCGGGCCCAGGTGGCACGTACACTGTAAAGTACCTTTCAGTTATCATTTGCTCTCTCTCTCTCTATCTTGCCTTCCTTGCGGATTACTTGATTGCCACTGCAATAAAAGAGGCTGGAAATCGTCAGCGAAAGATGTCTTTGTCATCGACAGATCTGTATGGTTTTCAATCGTGCATTATGAACACTTGCAGTATAGTGTTGCCAACATTTGAGGAAACGTGTCACTGAAGTGAGACAAAAAATCACTGAAGCTCTCGCTATAATTGTTAAGTGGATATTAAGAATGTAGGTGTTTTTAAACACTCTAAGCTATTTTAAAGTAAATAATTTACCTAGACGTGTCATATTGGTCTAATGTTCGTGCAGCTCAAGGAGAACGCTGAATTTACCAACAGAGTATAGAAGGTTTTAGCTTTAGTAGTATATGTACTACAGCATAGGCAAAGATGGAAGTTTCGAATGGGAATTGTTGGTTTGTAATATATTATTCGTGTTGGAAAATATGCTATCCGGAATTTCTGAACATCAAAACTAACCAGATATTTCGCAACAACCGACTGTTCAAATCGGGTTACTGTTCTCCACCTGCTTAACAATGTATCGCAAATTATAATTATCAGAAGTAAAACAGCGACGGTGTTTTCGAAGTAAATTAGGAAAAAAATTGGTAGTGCAATTTTTGTTTTCGGTTCTACGATGGAATTGTGGTAGTGGTTAACATTGCTTGGGTTACATCTTAAACACGTACATAAATACCCAAGAATGCATGGACGTCAGAACTGCCATCACCGTAGCACAATTTGTAGTGGAACGCGCGTGTGACGCAGAGGCTGTGGGTTTGGCTCTAACCATCAGCAAGCTGAGTTTTCCTCCATTTCCCATTAGATTCTCATTTTTGCCCTTCAAGTAGAAACTACAAATAATTTATCCTATGCTTTCCGTTTCTTCATTATCCGTTGGTTTCATATTATTCTTACTAACAAATACGTGCGAGCGTTCCTACAAAAAAGATGCCTTTACAAAACCGGGCCCCTTGGTTTTCCTTCTTTTCGTCGAATACATCACAATCGGCTATATTGTGCTTATGGCCTGCGAATTAGTCTTTCTTGCAGCCCAGTCATGTAGGAGTTTTCCGTCTTACCTTACAACCAGCGATGTTTTTTTTTTCTTGTAGAAGACTTTGTATTCTGTCTAGGGCACACAAACACCTCCTTAGCGTTTTATTTTCCTTTTCCACAACTTTCGATATTTTTTCACGAACTATTTAGTATACGTTTTTGAAAAGTTCGTCCGTTACAAATGCCTGTCATTCTTGGAAACTATGTCTACGTTTACAGGTGTCAAGCGACAGTTAGTGTAGTTCTTTTCATGACTGTTGTGACCTTGTGTTTAAAATGATCGTGTTTTAAATGAAGATAGTTGACTGCCTCTTCAGTGCAAGCATGTTCCTAATTTTACTGAAACAAATATTTCTGCTGTAATTAAGCGCATCTGCGTTTGTCTATTCGAGATTCGATACCTACTATTCTATTCGATTCGTATTTGAAAAAGCCAATAATCGATTGCCTAAATCTAATATTTACGTACTGGATTATGACAGCTTAAATGTTTCATTATCATCAGATTGAAAGGTTGCAAATTCAGCACGATTCAAAAGAACACAAGGAATGTAGTTTTCCTAGCATGAAAATGCATTTAGTTTGCATATTATCCCTAAATTTCTTGTGCTCCCCGACATTCGTGGTAGCAGAACTAGATTCTGTGGAACGCGCTTGGACGCATGTTAACATTGCAATGGCAATTACCCGAGCTTTGTACTGGTTAAATGCCACATTTTCACCTTGATCCACGTGAAAACCGCCGTGAAGTACTGATTGGTCCGAAAGGTGTCAGGAAAGGAAGCGATTTTTTCAGTCGTGCGTGAACGAGCTAAGCCGTTGCGATATTTACGTTTTCCATATGCCTTATTCGTCTCCTGTGTTCTAAATCTGAAAAGATAATTTATACCACTTGGTTTCGGTCAATTATTTCTGTGACACACTAGCCAAGCCTCTACCAAACGAATAGATTTAGTGACAGCGCTGACCGCGCAGCCATTAAACGCATTCGAATAAGTTTTCTAATTATTAAAGAAACTTCAATTTTGTGACCACAATGTCAGGGCTATGATGACAACTGTGCTGTGAACGACAATCACAATGTCAAGGCTACCAATGGGAAGGAAACTGTTGGTTCATCATGGTCACGGAGCCTATGCATTGTACAGCGAGTTTCGGTCACTTGCATGTGGCTTTTGTATATCAAAGCGAGTTCGTGAAGGCCATTTTCCAAGCAATTTTTCTAACTTACAATCAGTAAACCGTCTCCGACCGTTCATAAGTGTCTCTAAAGAAAGTGACTGATTGCTAAACAGCTAACTGTGCCATAAACAGGCAAACAACACGACTAAATCTAGCGTCGAAATCGCTAAAATGTCGACACTGATAAAATACCGGTAAATTATGAAATGCAATTTGATTGTGTTTTCAAAGATCGTTAGGTTAGACCGCCCCAACAAACACGGATGATGCAAGTGATGGTAGTTTAAACTTGTTTTGCACAGCCTAGCGATAGCTTTCACAGCAATGCAAGCTTGCAAGGCACGGCCAGCATGCGTCTCGCACCGCAATGTACGGGATAACCTTTGGCTGCTTAGCGCGGCCAGCCCAGCGTCATCTGCTCCAGCACATGGAGGCGAGGCACGAAAACAGGGGATACGTAATAAATAAATCATGCCTATGTGAGCCCAATTCAGAGAAAAGAACTTGGTATCAGCTGTTGTTTTGTTCTATTTGAGCAGTGTGCCGCCGACACTGCTTGCTTTCACCAGTGTGTGTGAAAAGTGTGTGTGAATCGTTTGTGAACAGCACATGGGCTCACGAGCACAAGGCATTTCCATGTACGCAGAGGGTAAATGTGTGTACAACCTCACAAACTTGACTCGCAAGAGGGCAGGGCACCGACTGGGGGGATGCCTGTGCCGTACAAACGAAAGATATGATTACAATATCCGCTAGCTATATATATCCAGGCACATCCAAGTCTAATATCTAGAAGTTCATGACCACGCATTTCGCGTGGATTAGCCGCGATGACACTAGCGCCTGTGATCACCATTGGAGTCTTCAATGCGGTCATTTCTAAACCAGACAAGAAATTGTGCACTTAGTTTGGCAAGAGGAATATGGTTTGAAGTGCCACACCGTTCCAAGTCCCTCAACAAAGCAACAAAGGTCAGGTACACATTAAACATTGGCCAGAATTCTGTCTAAAGTTGTAACTGGACCAATGCGTATATATCACAGTAATCACAATGCTATCGTCACTACCATTCCCAAACGATGAAAACAAATACTCGTCGTCGTGTCTAATCCTGTGTGATGTGCTGCAGCTTAGCTGTTCAACCACCTTCAGAGAGTGGAATAGCTCTTACTTTTTTTTCTTTTTGCGTTGGTTTCGCCTTCAAAAAGCCATTCAGGCAGTGTCATTTGTTCTTGTCTCTGTGGGTATAAATAAGGGCTCCATTCAACTGTATGTTCACGCCGTGGTTGCTTAGTGGCCGTGGTGTTGGGCTCCTAAGCACGAGGTCGCGGTATCCAATCCCGGCTACTGCGGCTGCATTTCGAAGGGGGCGGAACGCAAAAACATCCGTGTACTTAGATTTAGGGGCAAGTTAAAGAGCCCCAAATGGTCGAAATTATTCCGAAGTCCCCCTCTATGGCGTCGCTCATAATGAGCTTGTAATTTCGACACGTAAAACCCAATAATTTTAAAGTCTATATTTCATTTGCCTGCGAGAGTAGATAGAAGCAAGGAAATGCTCGCTCGCTTACACACACATATACACAGAAACAGAAACACACCACTCTCTGTCTCTCTCACGCATACAGACGCACAGACAACGCACACGTTCTTCTCCGTGCATGTGTACACACGCATAAAGACCTACGCGCGCACGTACGCACGCGGAAATGGACGTATACAAAAACGAGCGCTTACTCGCCGAAGCATAAATGCGCTCGTGTGCACGCAGATTCAAATACGGAGACACAAGCACGCGTGCGCACGCAAACTCAAGAATTACGCGCGAACATTCAAGACGTGCACACGCATATACACTCCCTCTCCCTCACTGCTGCCTCTCAATACCCTGCTCGTGCAAACAGAGTGAATCACACTCGTCCTGCAATTACCATTCCAACGCCAGCTATAATAAATCCCCTTATGGTTGAAATGTGGTGCTTCTAGAAGTCAATAGGGCTATTTTTATCTACTCTGGCTACAGGAGCGTAGTTAGTGCAGGAAGTCACCACTTTTTTTTTTACTTGGCGTAGAAAAGTTTACCTCCCCTTACCTACACGAAGCCATTTTTATAGCTGGAGCCCTATAACGTAAAGCTATTCCAACGTGTTTTTTTTTTCATTCTCCTGACGTCAAATTTGCGTAACCACTGACGCAAGCATCGGGCGGCCACCCACAGGGTTGTCTGGACAGAACCAATGAAACATTCTCGTCGTTCATACGAGGTAACTTTTGTTTTCTTGAAAAACGCATAACATTGCCTACACTGAGCGGCTTATCTAATTGGCTGACAAGAGGCGAGGAGCACACTCAAGTGGAGAGCAATTCGATGGGGCCAAGCCACTGCGCTGAAAATTGATAACCGGAGGAGGAGGGTGGTGCCGGCGTCGGCGATTGGTCCGCTCTCCGTCACTTAAGATAGTGGCGGCATGCAACGAAAGGTTATGAATGCCGCCAAAATGGATCCTCAGCAGACAATAGTTGGCAGAGCGAGGTTGTAAACGTGCCACGTCTACGCAGAAAGTTTTATTAGAGACTTTTAGCGTGTCCGGTATTCGGGCAAGCGCGGTCGGTTTTCCGGTTTAGCGGGGGCGTCAACCTGAGCGGCCAGATTGGTGGCGCCAGCTGGTGGCACAAAGCTCAACCACAACAACACAGAGCTAATTACTATATTCTGCTTAGCTACTGGCGTAAACTTTCGACAGTGGCGTAATCGTGTTCACAATTACGCCGCTGCCAAAAATTTGCACGAGTGGCGAAGCAGGATATGGTGAGTTACTGCAGTTTTAGCTGTGCGTTTGTCTGGTTGAGCTCTACAACACCAGGCGGCTTCATCGCTCCGGCTGCTCACGTTTACGCCCCGACCATCTGGTAATTCGCCCAAACCGCTCCCGTTTAGCGGAATAGCGTACAAGCTAAAAGTCTCTATTATCCGCAAACAAACCCATGCTCTCCAGCAGGTGCTAGTAGCCAATGCTTGAGCGATCGGCGACCGCCATCTTTTATTCCCTTCGGAATGGCACTCACTGCGGCTATTCAGAATAAAATTCAGTTTCATTCGGCATATTAATGCAGCTTCAACGCGTACACGTCACTATGACGCAGTGAACTTTTGTGGTTTTGTGACGTCGCGTGGTAGGCAGGTGAAGTGGGGGCAGCCCAAAAACTTGACCAATAGTTGAGGGCTAATGCGGAAAAGGCATCGCATGAGGAGTAAATATATTTCGTTTGTTCGGTCGAATTATGCATAATCAGTGTGTTCACTTCATGTCAGACAGGGAGTTATGGCGGTTTTCGTGACGTCACGTGGCTGGCAGGCGAAGTGGGGGTAGTCCAAAAAAACTTTTGACCAATCGCGGAGGGCTGATTGCAGAATTGGAATAGTCTTACGTTATAGTTACCCTGTAGGGTAGCATGAAAAGTACACTTCCTACAATGCAGTTTCGATGAGTGAAAGCAGCAGACGTCAAACAGGCAGGCTGGCATTGCAAAAAGTGGCGCCATTTTGTCCGATACTGTTGGCAATAATACTGCGACGATAGTGAATATTCGCCGCAAAGACGGTAGCGAAGTGCTTCCGTGACCATGTGTCACAGAAGGCGGTGAGCTAAAATCCCAAGAAGGTAAAATCACCTTGCTCACGGATAGTGTGGACTGTTTTGGACTCCGTGCTGTGTTCGTACACTACGCATCTGCGGTGTATTTATAGCTTCAGTTGGTGTAGATTTGCTGAGGAAAGGAAACTCGTACATTGATGTTTAGTTTCAGGGTATCGCGAGGTGCATAGTGCCACACTCGTCCGCGGCGTCGTGAGTCCGTGATACCAGCGTGTGTGGCGGGGATCACTGCCCCTGCAAGAGGCGATGGCGAGTGGCTACGAGCAGGGCTCGATGCGACGCTGCCTTGGGTGTTGTCACCGCTAATAGTGAAATACGCAGCCGGTAAGTGCGAAGTCAGACGATTTTTTTCTGCTGTTGCAGAATACGACGCATAGTCTGCTGTGATTGGCTACAGCCCAGGCAGCCAAGCGCAGCACACGCCGTCATGATCTCTGCCCATCAATACACTCGTCTACACGAGTGTGCACGAATGTAAAAAAAAAGCCCTAATTTTCCCTCTGCCTGGGGAGTGGAAAACCACATGCTCCTGAAGCGAAGTGCGACTTCACCGCCTATCCCTGACCAAAACACTGCTTTAGCGCACGAGCAATATTCCGACTAAGTGCCACAAACGCATATGGTTTTACAAGGGGCTACCCTCTGGGGCTAGACTTGGTCCTAGGCCAATATTTTGAAATATTTATGGATTTTTTAATTTTGCCCATTTATTTGCGCTTTTGTATTGCTTTGAAGGACCCCAGAATTGGTCCAGAATTCCTGAGCATGAGAAGCAGCGTGTAAAACGTGTGTTTTACTGGTGTTGTAGTATGCTTGCCCTGGGTGGGATCAGTTTCGTGGTGGGCATACTAATGCAGTAGCAAAATACAATCCGTCGTGGCAAGTTATGTCCTGGGGAGATACGGCTGCTTTGTAAGTGTAACAGCAATGAAACATGAACTTAGTGTTATCCTTTTTGTTTAACCACAAAGCAGGTTACGACTAAAACTGCTTTATTCTACCTTCCATAATCATACGGAAGTATGCTGATCAGAAGAATGCACATTATGTTTCCTAGCATAAAGTTCTTTCACTTAAACTTAGACTGTATATTTCCAGGTCTGATTACCTTGTATGTTCTTTCTTAGAACTATTGCTGCTTGGAATTCACTTGCTGCGGATGTGGTGTACCGCAACAATGTTGATGTTTGCCGCACGCAATAATGCCTTAATGGCACTGTGGTTCATGCATGACTAAAGAATACGTTTTAAGTAATCCGTAACACATGCATAATTTTTCAATGTTTAGCGTTTATTTTGATGAGTCATCCGTTGCGCCAATTAGTTACAGCGTCAAGGTCACAGAGCCCTCTAATAATATATTGGCCATTCTTCCATTTCTCTAAAAATAATTCAATAATCAGTGAACTGCTCAACGCTCACTACTTATTACCTAATCACATTATGGTCTCGCGCTTACAAACTGCAAGCCTAAGTTGCTTGGGTCACCTTTAAACGAATGAAAATAGAAGGAATCGTAATAATTCAAGACACTTTGGAATTTACACCTGAGGGTAGGGCATATCGTATTTCGCCTTTCCTCTTCTTATATCCATGTTCGTTCGTTTTTCAAACAAGAAATTCATAACACATACTTTAAATACTGATTGATTATGAGTTTAAGAGGAAGCTTTAGCTCGCGTGCTCCTATATATATAGACAAAAAAAGAGAATTCGTTGCTGACTCCCACACAGCGAGCTCGGGTTAGATCTCGGCTGGAACTTGGTCTCCCTTTCTCATTACCGGTGACAGCTTCTACGGATGCCAAACACTGGTGGTGTAGGCGGTGACGGAGGCCATCAACACACCATCACCATAACTATAAGATGGCAGTGGCCCTAATGGTTCTCGAAAAGCTGTATTGTAATAATAACGACTTTTTTTAGACTCACGCATAACATATCAATTTTGTCCGCTTTAGATTTACTCTTAGATGCAATTCACAGAAATGTGATATCGTTTGTCAATGCTGAGTAATAGTTTTAAGCTTGATAGTTTCGTATTCTGAAAATTCGTGATCTTTGCCAATTCTTTATCAAATACTTATGACCTGAACCAAAAATTCGAAACCAACAGTCGCTAGATTTTAAGCTTTTCTTTCAAATGGAACAAACTTTGTCGAATTTAGCCTGTAGGGTCAAATTTAGGGTCAAATTGTGGGGTCATACACAGCAACAAGGACGGACAAGCGGAAAGTCAGAGAGGCTGAAATAATATCATGGGTGGCGGCAATGGAAAGGAAACCTGCCTTTAGTAACTACTTAAGAGGAAAAAACGAAATCAGGAAAGAAACAATTTATAACTCAAAGGGAAGCTCATTACTTTCCGAAGTGAGATCGGGCTACCTTAGAACATGCACCTATAAAGCGAAATATAAGAAGGAACAAGAAGCATGTGCTTGCTGCGGTAAAGCTAGGGAAACTATGGTGCACGTTTCATTAGAATGTGAAGACGTCTACCCAGAAGGTGATTTAGGCACCACTGGCCTTCTTGAAGCCCTTTGGTTCAGCGGGAGCAGTGGAAAAGTACACATGTCCGCAATAGGCATTAGTAATAGGCAATTTGAGGATTGGTGGACGAAAAGTAGGGAAACTACAAAAAACGGAGAAGTACAAAAGCACAGTTAGCAATAGGCGATCAGAAAATTAGGGTGTGGGAGTTTATAGTGCTTGTTTTTTATTTCTTATTGTTTAACCTATGTAGGACATTGGACAGTATAATAACAAGAGCTTGGTGGCGCAACCCACCGCCCCGTTCCAAAGGGGATGCTCATAACATCCATCCATCCATCCATCCATCCATCCATCCATCCATCCATCCATCCATCCATCCATCCATCCATCCATCCATCCATCCATCCATCCATCCATCCATCCATCCATCCATCCATCCATCCATCCATCCATCCATCCATCCATCCATCCATCCACACAGATAGCGGTGCATGGTATATAGACAAGTCGCGAGGAAGGAAAATATTATGGAGATGTATAAATATTGATGCAAAGAAAATCATGTTTGCCATATGTGATTAATTCAAGCAGGCTAGGCGACTGTTTTTCACCGTCCCGTTTCAAAGGGAATGCCTTTTGGAATCGATGGATGCTATGAACCTCCCCTTTGGAATGGGGCGGTCGGTTGCGCTACCAAGCTCTTGCTACTACACTGCCTAATCTCCTTCCTAGGTTAAAAAAATAAAAATAATAAACAAAAACAATATGAACTTCCACAAACAAATTTTCTGATCCCCCATTGCAAACTTCACTTTTTTACGTCCTCGTTTTTTTGTCGTTTCTCTGTTTTTCGTCCCCCAATCTTCCAATTGCCTCTTACTCACCTCTATTGTGGACATCTTCGCTTTTCCACTGCTCTCGCTGAACCCAAGGGGTTTACTTGAAGTTGTGGCTAAGCGCGAATGAAACCACGGACACAAGGAAGACAGACAAGGCGCTTGTCCTTGTCCGTCTTCCTTGCGTCCGTGGTTTTATCCGCGCTTAGCTACTACATCAAATATGGACGACCAACTAGCCCAACAGTCAACTCTTCTAGAATCCAAGGGCTTTAAGGAGACCAGTGGTGCCTAAATCGACCGCTGGACAGACGTCTTCACATTCAGAATAATAACAACAATAACAACAAAGCACTGCATACCCCCCTAAGAAAATGTAGCGGTGGTTTTGAAACAACTTCCCTAAATTAAACTAAATTCACCTTAACACCAAACGTAGAATGTTCGAGTGTCTTAATTAACTATATCTTAATTGTCTGTAGCTACCTAATTTTATCATAATTAACAGCAGTGCTCGTGGGTCCAAGTGCCGTAATGATCTCTATCTTAATTAAACCTGCCTTATCATATTCACTTTAGAACATGGTGAACGAACGACCAATCTGGGTTGATAAGGCTTCATACTGGTCGGACCAAGTTCCACAACATTGATAATGATGCCGGGCTGTATGGAGATGAGCAAGTTGCACACTGATCATGCATACTTGGACAACTACCAGAGGAGTTTCTGTGTGAACTTTTTTTATTTCCGTCGTTTGCAGAACCAGTGGCGGTGGCCGACCATTTAGCAATGTAGCTCTTCGAAAGGAATGCGGTGAATTCTGCGGTGTTTCCAGCTCTCCGGCGAAGAGCACGTTGCGAAAATTCGCTCATCGGGAATCTGCAGCAGCGGGCAAATGCCACAGTCGCAAGGGATGTTACCTGCAGGGGAAGAAACAGGAGGCCTTAAACGTACACTGCACATTTATGTAGCATTATACAGGCTTTGGCTGCTGACGTCATCTCATGTTATGCGCTGGTGCTGTTCCTACCCTGAACGCTTAAGTGCGCAGTATTTCTGCTTGCTACTGAGAGCAAACATAAGGGCTTCAATTTAGTGGAAGCGCCAAGCAGTGTTCTGCTTTTGTTCTCTCTGAACGTAAACGCGTAACGTAACAATAACGCAACATAACCTAACAATAACGCGAACGTAACATTGTCTTTGGTGCACGGGAAATACGTTTTATCTTTGTGGTTTTATTATGTACACCAGTGTGTGCGATGTACCGCAAACCTGGTAATAATCCTGAAAGAGCTCACAAACACATTAACGAGACAAACGCAAACAACGAGCGCGTAATTGTATCTGACAGCTGCGTGAACGACAAGCGAGATATTGTTGCCATTCGTGCTCGTATTGAAGTGCACAGAAGGCGCGAATGACCGTTGACACGAAATTTAGAGAAGCAGCGCAAAGTATGGCCGGCCGCCCGAACGTGGCATTCTGGACGCTGTCAAACTCCTTCATGTATTCTTGGACATGCCGCGAAGTGAAAACTGTCAAGATTACATTATGCGCATTGCTCCTAATGTAGTTCTCGTCCACTACGCTAGAGCTTGTTCAGGCCTCCAAAATACACGCACAGATATCTCGCGCGATTCTCCGAGTCGGTGTGGAGCAGCAACTTTTCCACTAACTGCGCAGCTTTACAGTTGTACGATAGCTATGTTTCCTTAACGAGATTCCATGCATAGGGCAGTTGACGATACCAAACGTAGTACGGTAGACTGGCATGGCAAAGCACACATCAATAATATCCCTAACCAATGTCTTACTTCTTGAGCTAAATAAATAGGCAGCTGAAAATCTCATTAGCAAAAATAAAGTAGCGTCAATTATATTCTTTCAAAACTCAGATAGAAAACACTTAAGACTGGCACCCCATACTTTCTCTATTAAACTTCATACCTGGACGTTTACTGTAAACACATGGTAGAAGACTAAGGAATTATTTGCTCCCTGAGACACAAATTGGAGCTTGATTGTGCAGAAAGATCAGAGCCTTTTAAATATTGCTTCCTTTATCGTGGTAATGCAGCATCTTTTGGGGTTGTTCTGCAGCGAACGTCTAAGAAAGATCTAACCTATCACTATCAGATACCTTGATGTTAGAATTGATGGAACGTTGCCATACGAACGCATCTTTCTGGTTGTGTTGCATAGTCTCTGGAGGGCAAGAATGCTATATGGAAATGCTGAGCCTCCCGTGCAGCAAAGAGCGCCTCTAAGGAACAAGTAATTCAAATACGCGGGATATATAAACGTTAGAGTTACTATGTTGACTGGCTTAACTTCTTTGACTTTCGTTCAATTTGGCACATATTGACTTGCGATGCGTTCATTGTACGTGCTAAGATTTTGCTTCCCTGTAGCAAATAGAATAGCTGAGTGGTTAGCACGGTCGGCGCACAAATGCGAATTGCTTCGGGACATAGTAGGTTTGAAAGATGGGGATGACGAGGTGGTCTGTTAGCAAAAAAGAAATAACTGTTTTGTGTCCTCGATAACGGCAATGGTCGCATAGCGTAACATAAAGGGCGGACAGACGGGACAGACGGACGGACGAGGGAATTCAGCATCATGCACCTAAAGTGCAGTAATATTTATTTCCTTTTTACTTTGCGCAGAAGTACCTATCTGGCCACAGAGGCGTACTTGTAAGCACAGATATGAGATATTTGTATCAGCCTTATTAATTTTAAATTTGCTTCATTATCATATAATTTGGTACATCCCCGATCGCTGTATTGAGCGATGCGCCACGGCTGTAGAACTATCGTGCTAATCAATTCTAGGCTTCGGGTATCTGTGCAATGAAATACAGGATGGCGAAATTACAAAGTTGTAGGATGATTTTAGGAGTCTAATGTAGTGTTCTTGATGCGTTAAATATTAAAATAAATACTGCAGCGAGAATATCCTCGTCACTACTATCCCGTATGCGAGAGACTACGTGAACGAAATAAAAAGAGAGTGGGTGTCGCGGAGGAGGTGGCATCAACCGGATACTTTTACTGATGCCTACAAAAAATTGGTAGTGTTGCTCGAAGGTAAAGCATTGACAGCGACACCAAGCTTTAGCGTTTAGCTCTAGCTACTTGCAGAGTTTTCCATGTATACGACAGTGCGGCATTATTGGGTGGCAGAGCACATAAAGTAACTTCATTAGCCGCCTTGTGGCAGCCATAAAAGAGCGCCTCACAACGCTGCGTCACATCTCCATAGCGCACTAGGCGAGACCGACGGAGAGCCGTTGGTGTTACAGTCAGCAACCGTTGACATAATATGTAAAATTAGCTGTACTTTTATTTTGAATTTGGCTAAGACTAGGGGGGTATTCTGTAAGAGTCCACCTAGTGGACTGACCATTTCAATCGCCGCAGATTGGCTGGGGTCAGTCATTTCCTCCTCGCTCGCACAGCTTCATCTAATCAGCACATCAGCAGCGGCTGAATATCCCTGCAGTACATTCGCCCAGCCGCTAAGCAGGACCGCTAGTGTGCTGGTGATCTGCGTGCGAACAACGCTCATGGCAGAATGCTTACACGGCTCCACCACAGAGCCGATTGAAGGGATCCTTGATTGTGTCCGCTTGGCTTTGTCGTTCTTCAAGGCGAGAGCCTGAACGGGCTCGTTGAAATGGCTCATACCTCCCCCCCCCCCCACCCAAATAGAACGGTGTCTAGCCCAGTGAAGCAAAAATAATGATCAGGGTTGGCTCACACCACAGTGAGAGAGCAACCCTGGAATGGCTGAATATGTATGATGAAAGAAAGGAAAGACCGAATCAAATAAAGGAGGAAAGAAAGAACGAAAGAAGGAACGAAAGAACAATGAAAGAAAGGACAAGAGAAATAACGCAAGAAAGAAAAAGGGAAAGAAAGAGACAGAACGAAAGAAGCTTTAGGCCGTGCATTATGTGCTCGCATGTGTTGTGGAGGACGTCGACCTACAGCGCCATGCGTTTACTTGACACTGTGCCTCGTTATGTCTTGCAAGTCTGACATCTCCGATGCTATAACTTAATGCATTATCCCGTGTACAGCAGGATTTTGCTTTGACGTATTACAGGAGAAGTAACATGCTGCCGAAGTTTCTTGCTTTTTGGAGGCAAACGCACCCCATTTCATTGAGGACCATTAACAGCGAAGATTTTACCTCTAGCCCCTGTATGGATCCCAAACATGCGTTCCCCAGGGAGGGTACCCTGGCCCGCTTACGTGCGTATGACGGAGAGTGGACATGAATATGTGAGATAGTGCGATACCGGGCTTACCCGCGGGAGAAGTGAAACAGCTTACAACCACTCCGCCAACTTCCAAAAGTGAGCTTGATAGCATGGGTCCAGATAGAACCCCATAAATTCGGTGTTGTAATAGAAATGATTATATATATACGCACATGGCATGAGCGCATGATGGCCAACTTGCTACACTAAATTGCACTTTGTTATATATCTGTAAGAAAGTGCGTTTTGTGTAGCAAGTTGGCTACAATGCGTTTTATTTGTTTAAATCGTGTTTGTCGAATAATGAGAGGGGATAGAGTTTGGCGACGGAGCTTGCGCACGTGTCCTGCTGTTCAGCGGTTACAACGTTATGCGCATCGGATGTGCCGGGGCGGCTCCAACAGCGACTGCGGCATATGCATGGGAGGAGCGGTGACCGCGACGGCGCTTGTGTCGGCGTAGTAGGGTCCCGTATTAAAAACAGTTCATGATTTCATAAAGTATGCAGCACACGTATGCAGCCTAAACACCTTCGCTGGTCATCCGTCCCAATATGAATGCTGTGGCGCCACGAATTTTCAACACTCCGCGGGCTAGAGGCGCAGATGTGGTTGATAGCGGGATAGCTCACCTGGCTCCATCGACGATAGTGCAAGCACGCCTCGAGCATCCGTTTAACCACTATCGTAATGAAAGCTCTTCAACAAATACCTGTGCAATTTTTTCTAGTTCTCGATCCCTTCAGGCACACCATCATGAGCATGAACTACGGAACAACACTGATTTGATCAGTATTCTGCATGCTGAGGTTCCACTGCACGCTTGCTTGCGTCGCACTAAAGTTGACCACCGGCAGAAAAGGAACAAAAAATGTATTGTACCTTATTCTGGACAGTGTGATCACACGCGCCTAACGATGCGTACTAAAGTTGTGCAATTGTTTTCTCAAATTGAGCGAACTTTTAGCGTACGCACACCACCATAAGTTAGCGTGTACGACACTGACGATAATGCCATGGTCATTGGGAACTATACTTGGCGAAGTGGCCAAACCTGCTTGGATATAAATGATTCGGTGCTCTCGGATGTGACGCTGACTGAGCATAGCCTACAGAAAGCTCGATTTACTTCTACTATCTTGCGGCTTGGCGTGTTCGGGACTTACATCATTTTGGGCAGTGCTGAGTTCACCAACACATTCCCCCACCCAACCAGAAACCACCTCATAGTCTCTACACAATTCTCTCCGCAATGCCGCACGATATACCCAGTAGACTTTGTCTTCTTCTTTTAATCTTTCGTCCTCTTTTCCCTTTCCCCTGTCGAGGGTAGCCAACCGGGCTCAGTCCTGGTTAACCTCCCTACCTTTCCTTTATCATTTGCTCTCTCTCTCTCTCCACAATGCCGCTTCTGCGCAGAGCCCGGGTACTCAGCCACATAGTAGGTGGTTGCAGAGGGGCACCAATAAATCCTCCGAACCCTTACCACACCAACGAGCTTCGGGAGAGCGCCTTGGTGAGCTCCGACCTCGAGGGTCAGCTACGGCTGACTGCGAGGGCCCAGGACGCGGCCCGAGCTTAAGAAATTCTGGAATGTTTCGTGGAATCTGAGTATAATGTTGCTCCTTTAACGGAATCATGAACCTTCGAGTAGCGAAAGTTCTACTAGATCTTAAGCTAAAGGCTTGACTAATAAATTGATAGATTCTCAATTTTTAACATCCCAATTAACACTGGGTGTATGAGAGATCGTCATATCGTGAAATAGCATTCGGAATGATTTTTATCACCTGTGATTCGGTAGGCTAAAGGTTTGCTTAAAGAATGTAATATTATAACACAGGGAGTGCCTTGGTAATATGCGCAATACATAAAAATGAATTTACAGTTCACATGCAAAGAAACCTCGGCAGATTCTTTTGCCGACCCTTTCCTAGCAGATCTTAATTTAGCGAATTAAAGATTCGACAGCTGGGTATTTGCTTTTACTTAGTGCCTATGGCTTCTTTCCAGTCAGGCATGTGCCACGCTCGGAAAATCCGCGCAAGATTTTTTATGCTCTTAATTATTAACATTGTGTATTCACAACGGGCTGTACTATACTGAGTGTCCCAGTTAACTCTAGCCAAGCTATTAAAGAAATACGGTGCACTAGGCAATCTAGCACAGCTAGTGCGATTTTCGCATAGTGATTAGATGTCTTATTGCATCAAATAATGATCGGACTTTCTTATTTTTGTAAGAAATTAGTGATACGAAATAAAAAAAACTGATATTTTTTTCTGAAGCATTCCATTCAATCGTTTTCATATTCATCATTTCAGCATTTCAAGCGCTCTTGAAACAAACTGAGTGGGTTGTTTTAGGACGCAGAAACGCCTTTTTCATGAAAAAGTCATGCACTTATTTAAAAAAAATGAGAAAGGCGTTAAAATAATCTCATCTAACTAGCGAGGCCATTAGTACGCAAGGATTATCTTGATGGCGGAAGAGGACCACTGACTAAGCACCGTGCGTATCATAATCAAATTTTGTACCAATATATTTATAACTATTTGGCTAATATTATTTAGCAAGACCTTAATAATTGCGCGAAATATTATATAGTATAGCAGTTATGTATTGCTACGTGACATGCATTAGGCTTAGGTTTGGCGGAAGCAAGAAGGAATCCTTCGCGAACATGCACACTCGTATTTTTTTTTTTTTTGCGGAAAGTTGCTGCTGCTCTTTGCGTGGAATAAAGGATACGACGTGGCCATAACTTACCAAGGTATAGGTTCGGATTATTAGGGTGCCGGCGAAAGGCGTCAATTCAATCCGCATCCCAGGAGGTGATTTCGTTGAACTTTAGGTGAAGAATCGTTAAGGCCGGAAACTGTTGTGCGCTAAACCCTCTGGGAATTTCGGTGAGTTCATTTTCCCTGCAGGAAAAAAAAGAAGAGGAAGACAGAATCGAATACAACTTTCTGAATAAGGACAAAAAAAACGAAATGAATGACATAAATGTATACACTTTGCAACAGGTGATTTCGTTATGTGACAATATTTTTGTTGTTGTTTCCGTTTTTGTGATATAGTGCACTTTCTTCGCCGTGCTTGCCACATTTTAAAGCTCATAAAGAGGAAGAACGTGCAGAATTGTGAAAGACGAGGCCTGCTAATTTGGTTCATTTTAGATCCTTTTGAGGAAAGTGCCCACTTTAATTTGCCTCTTTAACGCCGATTGCATTACAAAGTGTTGACACAACTACCCGGGACAGGTTTGTATATTTTAAAATATCTATGGGGTAAGATGTACAAAGAAGCAAGCTTTTTTCCAGGTCAAGAGTGTGGTATATGTTAGAGCAATATGTGGTGTTAGGCTGCTGAGCACGAGGTCGCGGGATCGAATCCCGGCCACGGCGGCCGCATTTCGATGGGGGCGAAATGCGAAAACACCCGTGTACTTAGATTTAGGTGCACGTTAAAGATCCTCAGGTGGTCAAAATTTCCGGAGTCCCCCACTACGGCGTGCCTCATAATCAGAAAGTGGTTTTGGCACGTAAAACCCCATAATTTAATTTAATTTTTAGAGCAATATGACGTAATTCGTACTGCGATGTAATTTCACGCTATTTTTATCACTGCCACTGTGTTGACAGTCTACCTACACTATGTGTTTCTGCGAAGACTTTAAAAAATCTGAACAAGTCACCTGTTGCAGAGAGCACATTACAGTCGGAGATCTGGTCTATTCGAGTAGGGGGAAATTGCACGAGAAGTCAAAATTCACATTAGTCTAATTTAAAAAAAGTACTGATTAGGTGTGTAATGATTACCTTGTGGCACATATCGCAATTTACAAATTGTATGCGATAAGACTGCAAGGCACCTAAAGTTAGAATTACTTTTATGGGCGACACCATTATTCAGGTATTCGTAATAAACTTGCAGTAAAAATGCAGTGTCATTCCACTTACTTGTTGAACAAAACGGCATTTTCTACATTGAATCAGAAAACTAACTGGAGCACCAATGACTGTTTAGGCTTGTAGCGCAGCTCGGAAGAGCAAAAAAGGAATAGGGTAGGGGTAATCAAAGGGAACGGGAAACAGAGTGAGCGCTAACTTCCAACTGACAGTTTATTTCGTGACACGAGACTACTTATACACTCGGCAAACCATATGACATCAGGAGATAACAAAAACATGAAGCAACAAAACCGATAGTAACCAAGTGGTAACATTCAGACAGCCTGTGGCTGCAGTCGGAGATACGCCAATTCATTGTTTGATAATGATAATGAAGGTGAGCTTACACATGCATGGCCCAGACCAATGATAGCCTTTGCTTCGATGATTTCTCTTGTGAGCTGATTACGACTGCGACCAAGAATGACGCATTCCTCTAAGACAGGTTCGCAACCACACATTTTGCAGTGCTGCGCAAGAAACCCCCCACCTGTAATACAATTCTTGGCATTGTAACGATGCTCGCGCAGCCTGTCATTCAGACATCGGCCAGTCTGACCAACGTAACGTTTTCCGCACTTGAGTGGGAAACAATAAACGACACAATGTGTGCAATTAACAAACTTATTTTTCTGGTTCTTATCACAGGAAAGAGGAACTACCTTATTGGGATTAGTGAGTTTGCAAATCCTCATTAGCTTGTTAGGGGCAGAAAACACTGCACGAACATTCGCTCGCTGGGCGATTTTCTTAAGATTATGCGAGACGGTGTGAATATAAGGGATGACGCTAGTCCTACCCCTAGTAGTTACAGGATTATCTGCGTGCTGGTTGTCTTTTCTACGCTCTCTTAGAATTCGTTCTGCTATTGATACTTGTAGGGACACGGGATAACCAGCCTGCGAAAGCCGATCGCACTGAGAGGCAAAACTAGACGAAACAGTATGGTGGCACGACTTTCTTAAAGCATTATTAAGGCAAAGGTTAGCAATGCCTCTCTTGATCAACTTGGAATGGGCAGAATGAAATCGAAGAAGTGGTTTGTTAGCACGCGGTTCATAGGACCAACACGTATGAATATCCGAACAGGCTAAGCGCAAATCCAAAAACCGAATCTCATGATCCTGTGGGAGCTCGTAGGTAACGTCAAGGGGCGCTAAAAGTTTCTACGGGACCTTCCTCGCTGGGTCTGACACTGCGGAAATTTCTACGCTTCGCTGACCAGAAAACCGAGTGCTTGTGGCAGTGCCAGTTGCGTGATCTTCGTGGCCGTTGTTCCGGGAGAAGACCGACTCCTGGAAACACTGTTCACTCGCCGGAAAACTTGGACCTATTAGAACACATCCACAACGTTTTGGCGTTGGGACCTAAGTTCGCGGTGGAGTCTAGTAAACCACCGGAAGAAATGCTCTCAATGGTGAGGCAGATTTCCAAGTTAGCGGCGGAAGAGGATGTTTCGCGCGTTATTTCCGAAGGTGTAGGGGCCATATCCCGCTCTAGACAGGCACTTCCGAAGATGTCGTTGAGACGTGTAGCTAACTATCTGCGTGACAATTCGATTTGCGTGTTACCGGCAGATAAAGAAGGCGGGTTCTGTGTATTCTCGGAAGGGAATTTTCACGCAAAAGCTGGTCTGGCAATTTCCGCCGTTTTTAAGCGTTAGGATACAGTGTCCTTAAGTAAGGTAAAATCTAAGGCTAAGAAACTGTGCAGGGAATGCAACTTGGACAAAGTGTTAAGGAATATTGCCAGCAGCAAGCGAGATCACCTAGAGGTGTTCTTTAGCGCGAAAACGCACAAACCTGACGTCCCGTTGAGGGTTATTGTTTCAGAAAAAGACACGTCGCAGAAGTCTGTCGCACTGTTTCTGCAGGCCAAGCTAGCCATTTTACCTGTGAATGACCCGTTGTTAATACGCAACTTCGATGAAGTAATTGAATTTTTAAAGGACAACTCTGATCGATGCTTTCAACTCTTCTCCGTCGATGTGAAGGACCTCTACTATTCTATTCCTCACAATGACCTGCTGTCAGCTATATCGCAGACAATTGATGAATTTGGCGTCACCCGTTTTCAAAATAATGCTGGGATGTCTAGTGATCACTTTTTAGAACTTTTGAGCTTTTATTTGTCATCTACGTCCATTACATGGAATGACACCATCTATTTGCAAAAAAACGGAGTGTGCATTGGTTCGTGCATTGCCCCGCTCCTCAGTGATTTGTTTTTAGCTCGCCTAGACGTCGCCATGTCAGTCAACCTTTGTCAGACTAACATTTTTAAAATATTTCGTTACGTGGACGATTTTTTGTTTTGTGTTCAGTGTTCTCCGGCTGACCTTGAGACTGAGGTCGCCTTGGTAGTGCCAATAGTCCAAGAATGCCTAGCGCCCCTTGACGTTACCTACGAGCTCCCACAGGATCATGAGATCCGGTTTTTGGATTTGCGCTTAGCCTGTTCGGATATTCATACGTGTTGGTCCTATGAACCGCGTGCTAACAAACCACTTCTTCGATTTCATTCTGCCCATTCCAAGTTGATCAAGAGAGGCATTGCTAACCTTTGCCTTAATAATGCTTTAAGAAAGTCGTGCCACCATACTGTTTCGTCTAGTTTTGCCTCTCAGTGCGATCGGCTTTCGCAGGTTGGTTATCCCGTGTCCCTACAAGTATCAATAGCAGAACGAATTCTAAGAGAGCGTAGAAAAGACAACCAGCACGCAGATAATCCTGTAACTACTAGGGGTAGGACTAGCGTCATCCCTTATATTCACACCGTCTCGCATAATCTTAAGAAAATCGCCCAGCGAGCGAATGTTCGTGCAGTGTTTTCTGCCCCTAACAAGCTAATGAGGATTTGCAAACTCACTAATCCCAATAAGGTAGTTCCTCTTTCCTGTGATAAGAAACAGAAAAATAAGTTTGTTAATTGCACACATTGTGTCGTTTATTGTTTCCCACTCAAGTGCGGAAAACGTTACGTTGGTCAGACTGGCCGATGTCTGAATGACAGGCTGCGCGAGCATCGTTACAATGCCAAGAATTGTATTACAGGTGGGGGGTTTCTTGCGCAGCACTGCAAAATGTGTGGTTGCGAACCTGTCTTAGAGGAATGCGTCATTCTTGGTCGCAGTCGTAATCAGCTCACAAGAGAAATCATCGAAGCAAAGGCTATCATTGGTCTGGGCCATGCATGTGTAAGCTCACCTTCATTATCATTATCAAACAATGAATTGGCGTATCTCCGACTGCAGCCACAGGCTGTCTGAATGTTACCACTTGGTTACTATCGGTTTTGTTGCTTCATGTTTTTGTTATCTCCTGATGTCATATGGTTTGCCGAGTGTATAAGTAGTCTCGTGTCACGAAATAAACTGTCAGTTGGAAGTTAGCGCTCACTCTGTTTCCCGTTCCCTTTGATTACGCTACCCTATTCCTTTTTTGCTCTTCCGAGCTGCGCTACAAGCCTAAACATTCATGACATACCAACTCGCCCAAACTGCCACGCTTTTGGAGCACCAATGTTTTTTTTCTTGAAATCCTGGAAAGAGTATCTCTAAGCAGGTATGATGCTGAGAATTTAGTCCACGTGGATCTGACTTGCGAGCTCCTCGGCTACAATTTCTAAGCTGCGTGATTTTCCGTAACGGAAGATGTTAAAAAACTTAATTTGTGCGTTTTGGTAATTACCATACTATACATTTTCATTTCTCGCAAGAATAATGCGTGCCTGTTGAAGCAGGCCGCTCAAGTACCACAATCATGCTATCTGCCAGAGGTGATTCTTAAATATTGCTTCAAATACTCGCAGAAACATCCACTATATTGCGACCAAAACCAGAATTAAGGCCAGGCAGATGGAGAACACAAGCACGCGAAATTCTCGTATGAAAGCGTATAATAGGTGTACACTATTTTATATTTACAGATTCATTCAATTGCACGTACTTTACCCAATCTATGTGCGGTTACAGGCTTACCCTAGCAGTATTGTGTGCAAGGATGGTGCAGGACTCGGCAACACAGCCCAAGAAAAATTTCTCAGCCTATTCTCGGTGATGGAAAACTGCTCCAAACCCTTCAGCGCATCCATGGAACCTGCTTCCATGCCAGTCACATTACAATTCTTGATGAATATGCTGCGGAGGCTGCGCGGCAGGTTGTTCCAGTCTCGGTCGATGGACACCGTCTGCCTTTCCAAGCGCAGTGACGTCAGCGAGAGAACTTCCTTCAGCACGCCCCACGACTTCGGCAAAGTAGAGCGTCCCAAAAAGCCTACACCCTCCAGGGTGCCGTTGAGTCTTTCAAACGCATTGGGGTGCGAATCCTCAAAGTTTTCGATGCGGACGCTGCTGAAGGTGCCGTTAATGGCGGATAAGCCCCGAAATGCGTCGACGGGAAGGTGCTCGAGACGACTGTTGTAAAGCAGGAAGCCGTGCCTGTTGTGCTCCGGACGAGGAATTTTAGCTGCCAGCTCGGACGCGCTCGTGAAGCCTCCACAATTGAAGAAAATTGTACGGGTGCCTAATTGAAACTTCTGGCAGTCCGCTTCCGAAAGGACGAGCCGTACGCCGCAACTCTGCAGCAGTACGACGAGCCAGAACACTCGAAGCATTTGGGAAGGGAATGACCGGGATACGTAAGCGGAGCGGGGAACATGGAGCTGGGTGCATTTATAAGAGTGCCTCCACACGTTATCCAGAAGTCACGCCATCGCGAATAAGCACAAGAATCCCAACAGCAAGAATGTTTGTATACGTCGAGCCTTATTTTGGCTCCTGTTTCAAGTGAAATTCTACACACCGGTGGTGTAGGACGCTGCCGCGGAGGGTTTGCCATCAGACTTTAGGGCCTTCAACTGTACTTATCACTTTGATAGGACGGTTGCGGTGCCCCTGGATTTTGCAGGAGGCGGTAGAAGCTGCAGCTATGTTGAAGATGCGAAGCAACTATTGGAAAAGTCAGCAGTACGGCTGGTATATCGAAGGCTTGTGACCAAATTTGTATCAATATTTTTTCATGTGCCATAGAATACAAAATTTTAAAAAATACGCTAGCAACATGGAAGCAGAGTCAAAATTCTTTCTTACCTCTTCCGCCTGTGTCTTTGTCGGAGTGACGGCTGTGTTTAATGTCGATTGATTCGCAAGGATAAACGGCTGATGACGAAGACGCTGGCTATAATAATCAGTATGTATAGAGAAAGACGATAAAAGTGAATTTAACGGAAATACTATTTCCCCCACGCGTTGAAGTGACCGCCTATCCATTGCCTGTAGCGTAGAAAAACACGTGATCAAGGCCATTAAATGATAAACATGGACAATCATTCTACGGTGGTAGTGTGTCAGAAGGGGCAAGAGCTTGTGTGACATAATAAATTATTATCACATTTTGTTTCTGGACAGTGTAACATAAAACAGAATTGAAAATGTTCACATAGCACAGTAGTTTTGAAAGGAAACGTTTGGGTGGAGCAGTTTCCTTTGAAAGACTACCATATCTAGCAGCATCTTCCTGCTCCTCCTCGAACAGGCTTCCATAAGAACATAACATTGCCAGGATAAAGCGAAAGGACATGATGGGGCACATCATAGATAATTTTGGAGTCATTCTTACCAGATTTAGTGTTAAGGCGGCTACAGTGGCGCCCCTAGGCGACGCGCAAAGGCGTTGATGCAATAGTTGCGGACAGCAGACAGAAAAAGCTGTCGCACACTGTTGTCGATGAGGGCGCTGGAGCGCCGAAAGAAAGGCAACCGAGGAGAAACGTCTGCTGACGGCCAGAAATGAACAACAATGGTGAGGAAACTGTAGTTTATTGGAGAGCAATTTGTACGCTGACGCACGAATAGAAGAGTGACAGGCCAGGTGTGGTCTGGTTTAGATACGTTGGTGTCATGTCCAGCAATGTGGCATGAAAGCGCTCCCTGAGGCCATTATTCTGAGCGGCATAGCTAGAAACCACCTTACGGATCGGGGAAGACACAAGGAAAAACACTGAATAGACGGTCCGAAGGAATGCACTTGACACGGTTGCTCAAGCGGATTCGCGCGGGTCAATTGCCTAAAAATGTGATTTCCATGAAAAAGGCAGTAACCTCCATCACGGTACCCAAGGGTAGGGAAGAAGTTGCATGTCAAGTGGTCCACTGCACGCAATACCTACCGATTACTTCCAATAGATGTGAGTCATGGTCGGTACCGGACAACACAAATGACTGCAAAAGCAGTTTCAGGTCAGTGCATGCGAACATGTACAATTAGCCCAGCCGCAGGTGAATTCTGTCGTTTGCGTTGCTGAATAGTGCAAAAGAAGTCACATAGTTGGTGAAGCTGGTGGCAATGCTAGGACAAAGGAAGGAACTGCGGATGAGGTCACACGGCTTCTGGAAGCTGATCTGGCGTGCGGAGAAAGGCCTCCATTATCTGGGTGCTGAGTGTGTACGAAAGACGGGAGCCATACTGTCTCCCCTTTAACAGAACACAGATTCGCTGAGTATCTAAATATGCCACTAAAATTGCATTGAGTTTCAAACGGAGCGACACCTTCGGAAAACAGGGTTAATGGCTTAGTCACTTCCTAATGGAGTAGCCTAACAAATCACTGCGTAGGCAAAGTGAAAACATACTAGGTTGGCGAACGGTGAAAAGGAGCCTCGTCGGCAACCGACACTGAGACAACTGCGGAAGTTGCATATGTGGGATGGGCTCCTGGATAATTGCGAGCAGTGAATATTTGAATACTATGAAATCGCAGAACGACAAAGCGTTCACGTACTCCGATGTTTCTTAGGTGATTCCTGTCGATGAGATTCAATGACCCAGACGTCCAAAGACGTCATTTAACACAACAGGTGTTTTAATGCTAGTCTGTCCGTCCGTCTGTCTGTCTGTCTACCTGTCTGTCTGTCTGTCTGTCCGTCCGTCCGTCCGTCCGTCCGTCCGTCTGTCTGTCTGTCTGTCTGTCTGTCTGTCTGTCTGTCTGTCTGTCTGTCTGTCTGTCTGTCTGTCTGTCTGTCTGTCTGTCTGTCTGTCTGTCTGTCTGTCCGTCCGTCCGTCCGTCCGTCCGTCCGTCCGTCCGTCCGTCCGTCGTCTGTCTGTCTGTCTGTCTGTCTGTCTGTCTGTCTGTCTGTCTGTCTGTCTGTCTGTCTGTCTGTCTGTCTGTCTGTCTGTCTGTCTGTCTGTCTGTCTGTCTGTCTGTGTAGCCTTTCACGCCAACCCATTGGACCGAGTCGCGTACCCGCTTGGACCACTGGGTATGTTCCTGATTGTGATGCCGTTGCGTTCCTTCAGTTGTGGTCATTCCAATTTCGTGACGTCATCTCGTCATGCCGTCGTCTTCATGCCTTCACCCTGACCCAACCACGCAAGTTTTCACATTGTCCAGTAGCTTCGAAGGGAAACGTTTGGTTGGAGCAGTAATCTTTGCAAGACTACTACATCTAGTCCTAAAGCCCCTTAAACTTCGTAAAGTAGTGCCACACTTTGAAGAATGCCGCATCCTCATCGCGCGCTCTGGCCGACACCGCTTCGCTATTTGCCGAAAGCATCACGTGGGCCTCGCGCTGTGCATTAGTGCCATTTTTGATCGAGAAGCGTCTACGGAGTGGGAAGGAGCGCACGTTAGCGCGGTTGCTGCGCTCGAGCAGTGTAGGTGGCACCACGGTCGAAGAGGGAGCGTGAAAGAGAGGAGAAACAAGGAGGAGTGAAGGTGCAGGAAGAGAGTGTCGCTACTTTACCAAGTTTAAGGGGTTTTATCTAGTCCCGTCTTCCTGCTCCTCCTCGAACAGGAGTCCTTAAGAACACAACGTTGCCACGATAAAACGAAAGGACGTGATGAGACGCATCATAGCTATTTTTGGGGTCATTCTGACGCGCTTTAGTATTAAGGCGGGTGCATTGGTGCCACCATGACCGGGGTTGTTGGAGATGTATGGGAGAGGTCTTTGCCCTGCAGTGGGCGTAACCAGGCTGATGATGATGATGATGATTGGTGCCACTAGGCGCCATCATCAGTGCATCATCGTTATACATTTGTCGTCATGCACTCATCTTCATACCATCGTCAGGATAGTGTCCCGGTTATTCCATTGCTTAGGCCAGTAGGTTTCGGCTCGTGATTACGATGCCGTTGTGGTCGTTGTATCGCCGTTGTTCCAGCTTTTTCATCCGAAATCCCTCAGGCTGCCGTCGTCACGCCATCGTCGTCATACAGTCGTAATGCATTCGTTGTCACACCGCCATGGCGATGGTACTGTGCCCGTTCAATCTTCATCATTCCAGCTTCGCGGTCTGACTTCCAGGTTGTCGTGATCTCGCGTTCTGTTCCGACATGACCAATGTTGTCAAGTAGCCTGGGTCGCTAGGTTTTTGCCTGCCGTCGTCACGCTGTCGTTTTACCGTTGTCATCACTTCAGTAGCCTCATGCCATGTCGTCGTGCCGTCGCCATTCCATCGACGTCAGCCTTTCTTTGTCATTGTATGATAATCACACTCTCTTCATTCAATGCTGATTATATCGCCCTTATACCGTCGCAGTCCGTCGCCAACGTGCCTCCAGTGTCAGACTGTTGTCATTATACCATCGTGGTCATACTATCATCGTCATTCTAGCTAAGTCATCCAACTCATCATGCCGTCGTCGTCATACCAGTTTTGTGATTTTCATCGTCCCACCATTCATCACGCCGTGGTCATCTCGTTGTCCACATGCTGTTGTCATGCCATCATCATCAGCGCATCATCTTTACACATTTGGCGTCATGCATTCGTTTTCATAATTTCGTCGTTTTCATATGATGGTCATTCGATCGTTATCTTTGTAACTTGGACATCCTAGTCAATAGTCATGCCCTCGGCGTCACGCTGACGTTTCACCAACATCATGACTTCATTATCATCACTCCATTGTCGCCACGCTGCCCTTTCACCATCGTCATGTCTTTGGTATTGTCATCCCCTTTCCGTCATGTTGTTAGGATCGACCACCTTAGCCGATCCCTCAACATCATTCCTTGTTCGTGCATCTATCGTACTCATGCTGTCTTCATTAAATCGTGATTATACCGCTGTCGCCATGCCATCGTCGTTATTGCGCCGTCGTCGCACAGACGCTGTTGTCGCATCCTTTGTCGTGACCTCCTCGTCATGCCTTCTTGGTTGTGCAATCGTCGTCATTTCCGCTTTTCCATGTTTGTCGCCATACTGTCGTCATGAACTCATTGTATTCATGTCGTTCTCGTCATGTTGTCCTCGTTATATTATCGTTATAATTTAAGAATTGACGCCTGATTGCTTCTTACCATCGTCATTACACGCCTTTGTCGTTCCATCGATATCATTTCTCATACATCCTTCCATCGTCACTGCGTCGGCGTCCTATAGTATTCGTCATGCCTCCACGCTCATGGAAGACCATGGCAAGTAATGTCACAGGAAAATTAGACGATATTGCAGTACGTGGCATACAGCCGAATCAACGAAAGTCTGATAATTACAACCATACACATGTAAAATTAGCTTCGGAGTTAAGACCGCTCGCTACATTTCTCGACTACTATTCGCATTACCGTCGACAGTTATCGTGAGATCAGTTCTGGTATATTGCTTTTCGAAGTCAACTGCCGACTTGTTTTTCACAGAAACTGCACGTGCCAAGCCTCCCTGTTTCACTTTCACTTTATTTCCTTAAAGTGCAATTCCATCGATTTTTTTACCATGCCAAAGAATTTGAAGAGAGTTACTACCTACAGATACATGGTACAAGCATGGGTACGCCTTTTTCACCAACCTACGCGAACATATTTATGGGGATTCTAGAAACAGATTTCCTATCGCGCTGCACTACCAAGCCCCACACATACCTACGATACATAGACGACATACTCATAATCTGGGGACATGGCCAAGACAGTCTAGATAAATATGTATCCTTTCTAAATTCTGTTCACCCAACAATAAAATTCACATCAGAATCCTCAACTGAGCGCATAAACTTTCTGGACACAACAATATACATTGACAATGGTGAACTAAAGACAACGCTGTATAGGAAACCTTTCGACAAACAACAGTACCTAGAATATACCAGCCACCATCCCAGACATTGCAAACAAGGCATCTTTAAAGGCCAAGCCACACGACTACGTCGCATTTGCGTTGAAAACCAAGACTACATAGATAGACTCGATCACCTTAAAGAAACGCTATCAAACAGGAACCACCCAAACAGTGACCTTCAAACAGCTTACATCGCTGCAACCAAACTTGATCGAGCCGAGGTCCTCAAGCCCCGCCCGAAGATCACAAGAACAACAACGCCTCTTCTTACTACTAAATTCTCAAACGCACTCCCAAACGTGAATAACATCCTAAGTAAATACTACCTGATTCTCACCAGCAACCAGAAACTTAAGAAGATTTTTCCCGACCCTCCCAGAGTAGCCTACAGACGCAACACTAATTTTAAAGATGTTCTTGTGCACGCCAAACTACAGAAAAAGAAGAAGTTGGGAACCAATCCCTGTGGTCGCCCCAGGTGCTCTACATGCAAACACATTCAATCCACTACTACAGTAAAAAGTACAGCGTCGAATTACACACACAAGGTAACTTCGGCTTTCACCTGCACATCAAGCAATGTAGTCTACTGTCTAGAATGCGCCGCTTGTAGCAAACAATACATAGGTGAGACCGGACAACAAATCAATACAAGACTCAATGGTCACCGCGCGGACACAAAACACAATTTAACCAAAGCAGTAGCCAGCCACTTTAATGAACATGGACATATGTTTGACAAAGCAAGGCTCTATATACTACAAACAAATTTCCGTTCCCCTCGCGAAAGGAAGTACACGGAATCATACCTCATACACAAGTTTAATTGCCTACACCCGACAGGAATTAATTTGGCACGCGGCAACTTAGAATCTTTAAAAGCTGTAACTTAAATCTGAAACTCTCATATCACCAACCAATACACAAAACACATTAGGCCACCAGCCAACTTTAATTCTTAACCTCACCTACTCTTTCCTTTCGGAGGAAAAGGAAAGGGAAGGGAAAAAATTTCCTGCCTACTACTCAATTTAATGTACTCTTTCAGGATTTTACGTCTACACCAAGTGTACGATCCCCTTCTTCCATGTACACTTGCCCGCGCCCGCTTCTGCACGCGTCTCCCTCCTGTTTGCTATATCGATTTCGCCCCCCCCCCCTTCCCCCTGCCCCCTTTTTTAGTCTTTTTTTTGAAACCCCCTCGACAACACATTCCGAAGTCAATATGCCTTTTTCGGCGCCTCAACCCGGAGTATCGCCTTCTGGATGCCGCCGTAACGACACCTACGTTAAGCGCGTGGGGCAGTGCCCCTTGAAAGACCATGCCGCTGCCTTTCAGTCACCCCACACATTGCACCGCAGACTCGTCGTCGCCACCTTAACTATTTCAAAATTACTCGACCTATTGCTTGACCGGCCGTTCTAATGCCTCAAAAACATGCCGCCAACGACTCCCCTGAATACCTCCTAACCTTTCGCATCCCCAACACGCTCCCAAGCCCCCATATTTCTTAAAGATTTCATTTTTCTCTTTCTTTTTCTTTCACCCCCCCCCCTTTGTTGTGTCTTGGTACGGCCCTGGCTCCCCCCTGCTTTTTTCCCCCTTTTTTCCCCCTTTTTTCTGCTTCTATTTCTTTTCTTTCCTCCCCGCGTGCCCACTCTCACGCTCTTGTCCCTTCGTCTTGAGAATGAGGCTCACAGACGTCGGACGACAACGCCTGTTCCCTCTTGTAATCTCTCTCTTTAAAACCAGCCGCCAGCGACAACACCCGCACGTGACGTCACTGCACTAACCCTTTAAAACTAACACGCCGAGGATGACGAGGCCGCCTTTGACGAAGATAGGTCCACCTATCGAAACGTTGGCCAGCCTGTCTGAGGCACTTCAACCCTGTTTTAAAAAAGTTTATACCACAGTGTGCCATTCCATCTGCCAGCCCCTTTCTTGTTTTAAGTAATAGAATAGTTAGGTTTACCAGGCCCTCCTGCCACGCGTCTGGGAGTAGAATTGTCTCGAAAAATCCAAAATAATTTTAAATAGGCCAAAAAGCACAGAAAAGGAAAGCGAAATCTGACTAAGCAGCCGAGCGGCCCTCTTCGTTTGACGTCACAGGTGTCTCCACTGGGAAAGGCGTGCAAGGCATGCTGGTGTCGCCCGCTGGCAGCGAAGAGTAGACGCTCTGCTCAATCGTGACCGCGCCGTATCTTCGGGTGATAATGTCAGCTGCACCCGCTCTTCTAATCTGTAAAATATTGACAGGTATGATTCTAATGAATTTGATAGCCACAAATCACCGTTCACATTCGACCCGCCATCACGAGAGCCATCGCCCATGCGCTACATATTGGGCTGCAACATGAAAAGTAAGGCTAGCACAAACCACTGGTTGGGTAGCTCAAAGCGTTGATTTTATACGTGCTGCTTGCTATTTTAGGTGTTTTACCACTTCTCAGGGAAACGCTTCGCACGCTCAATCTAATATGTGGAGCACGAGTTTCCGCGTTTGTATCTCGCACAAACGCCGCTGGCAGTCGAGAGCACCGAACAGTGCATTTGTTTACGTCGATCGGCAAGTGCAGCGACCACTCATCGTTCGCTTGAGTTATAACACTAGCCGCTCATCGTTGACATCAAATAATGTCAGAACATAACAAAACAGGCAGATTTTGCACATGTAAGCACAGTTTCATAACTCCAAATCATGCTGATATGAACGACCACGCACCTTCGGCGACAGCGAGCGGCAGACTATAGCACGGAAGCATTATGCTGCCTCTTTATCATTCGTCGTATTCTCCTAATGCACACAATATGTTCCGCAAAGTGGGCATAGATGAGGACTTTGCGCATGTGATCGTTCATTTAGAGAACGCATACTTTTCTCGCGGAAACGCCGATGCCAGTATAGACACCGTTGGCAGCTGCCTCGTTCAGCTGCCAACGGTGTCTATATATACTGGCATCGCTGTACTGTTTACGCTGCTTTATCGAAGGGGCCTACGCTTGCTGCCCATTTGGGATACGAGGCAAGCAATACACCTCGGAAGCTAAATAATGAATCCGCATGACACTACGTAAAAATACACCCATCTTCGTAGTCGCATTTAAATTAGGGAAGTGCCGGTGAGTGCGGCGGGCAGCTTTCCGTCGCAAATGGCAACGTACCGACGTCGATACTGCTCCATGTCGTCGCTTCTCGCTTTTTGCGTGTGGACTGTACGAAACCAGGAATGGTTTATTTCAAATCCGTATGGGTAAAACTGAACCCCAGAAGTAGCTTTCTTCATCCGGATTGTTTACTAGCTTCAGGTCAGTCACTCAGGTCCTCCAGCAGCAGTCGCATGAACTATACGCGACTCTGACATATAGGCTTAGCCCCGGCTCAGCGCGATCGGCATCGGCTCAAACTGTCGCGCATGGAGAGGGCTGAAGTTCGTGCAGAAAACAACACAACACCAATTTCCTCTCTCCATCACTTGCCCGCCCACAGGGACCGTAAAATCTCGTGACAGCAAATTCTCACGCGATGCACTAGCTCACGATCGTCGACACCTACGCGCTGTTGTCGCTGTCCTCTGCATGGTCCCGCATGCTCTCAGCGCGATGACCCTGACGTCATACACAATGTTGCCTGTAACTGAGGGGACGGTAAGGTAGGGTGTTCGAGGCAATTTACGAAATTCATTTGTAAAACATCAGTGCGCCTCTCAGGCCTGATTTTTGAGGACATGACGGGAGTGGGCAGAGAAACGTACCCAGCGAATTTCATCGACATCCATTGACACCGCAAAATCGCCGGAGTTGCCCCTTTAAGGGCCCCATTGGGGCGTTACATAAGGGGTGGGAGTAACCAAAGATATATTAAGAGGATGACCATGGCGTACAAAACGTTGTGACAACGTCAATGACGAATGATGGACTGGTGATAGCTGATATATTCTACGGAAGGCCGTCCCTGTCGGTTGCTGTACGAGGGAAGAAGGACGACGAAAATGCGACAGTATGGCCACAAGGGTGAGCGACGCTAAAAGAATGACCTTGAAGCCAAAAGATTAAGTATTTCTGCCTCACTTGCATTTTTCTCTGGAAGCAAACAATTTTACAGACTTTTATGCCCTTCACATCACGTCAGCAGCAAAAGTAAGGCAATGGCTCGGTAGTCTTTGACAGACTCATTATCGGAGTATGAAGGTGTCGGTAATGGTAATAGCACGCGGGCTCGCGGTTTCACTGGCTTTGATTGGCTTGGCCTAAGGGAGTGCATGCACTTTGTGCGTCGTAGCTCACGCCTTGAGACATTTGAAACATTATTCAACGTACACAAGCGCACGAACACGTCGACGCAATCGAACGAAATAATTTCGCTCTGGCGTCTACGTTATACATATGTACCGGCTATACCCGAAGTCTGACCGCTTGCAAAATGCGGACATGAAACGCATGCAGGTGGCATGAACAATTTTGACCCCTTCAGCACTCGTCTGCTTGCAGAAGCTCGCGTTTCGGTATGACTAAAACGTTATTTCCCGTTCACAAAGCCACGAACGCAGCAGGAAACTTCTCAAACCGGAAGTTTCTATTACCATAAACGCAGCCTTGGTATCCACCCTACCCTTCAGGGTCTGTCCGGATCAGTAGCATACAGGAACTTTACGGTTTCTGTTCCAATTTCTCATTTCTAAGCCGCATAGAGGCACGTAGTTTCCCGACAACACGCCATGAGTCTGTCGTGGGAAAACGCTGCGGAAAAAACAAAGTGTGCAATGGGCCGATTTCGGTAATGACCTGAAGAAGAGTACGGCGCAAGTTCTTCGAAAGTAGGAACAATTTCACCGTGCTAATCGCTTAGACTGATGATATCGCCAAACACATCGTACTCGCACAAACATGTTGTGACATCGACTGTTCTTGCAGTGGTTGCTAGCCTCAGCTTCTCCAGTTATCTACATTGCTTCAGAATATATATAGCCCTAAATATTCCTTGTTTTTTTAGAGTGCACATCCTTCACGACGTCTTCACGGCCACTAACGAGTATACAGTGGTGTTCTGGGACATAAGGTCAAAATTTTTTTCTTTGGACCAACCAACGGTGAGGCGCTATTACTCAGCGATCATATTGTTCGCCTTGCCCACTGCCTGCGTGAGAGTTGCTTATGCGGCCACGCGTTCTTCAGATGTCGTAAGACATTGTAGTGGTACTTTTGCGTGGTTCCTACTGCGCTCTGCTTAGCATTACAAGGATAAAGAGCCCGCTGCAAATTGGGACCACGGGAAGCGCTCCCGACCCGAACGTATTGCCACTCCATGGAGCAATGACTGGTCGCAAGAGGAAACACGTAAAAGCTTTGTTTCTAGCAAAAGAACAAAGTGCGCTTACAAAGCGACATGACACAGCTTCGACAAGATGTTGCGGAAGGTTAGGGCGTCACAAACAGCTTCGCGTTTGTCCAAACTCACCGAGGGTACTCCAAAATGAAGAAGTCCATGGAGCGGCGCCGCCATGGTGGCTAAATTGCGTATCAGTTGGCGAATAGTCCACCAGTCTGAGAACGCTACGAATCTGCTTGGCACACTGGGCATTGCTTGGAAAGTGGAGAATGGAGGTAACATTGTCGGATTTAGAGAGAACGCGACCTTATTTTGTGCGAGGTGAAAGGTCACCGAGTCCATTACTCGTTTTTCTAAGTGGCCCTTTTTTTTTTATTCGAGTGAATTCCAGCTGAAAGAGGCGTGCCAACAAGTTGGGCGCTGAATGTGCTGAAGGACAGTGGGGCATAATAATATAACGAGCGTATTACTCTTCTGCAGGGAGCTGGTAGTTTCTCACTGAATTGTCACTCTTATCCATTGTCACTCGGCGCAGAACGCCGGCTATTGTTTCCGAAAATTCGCGTTCTCCCAGATTTCGCTGCAAGTGTGTAGTCTGATTGAGCGCGTCGAGAACGCTGTTTTACATTCCGCAGTGTAGGCGAAGATGAGCGATTATTCTCCAGTATAGCGCAATCGCATGCATGTGCAGCGAACGGACTTGACCTATCAAATCAGACTCCATTAGTGACGACTGTGAGCACGGCTATTGTTGGTCTCAGTGTTACCCCCTTTTGCGTGCAGAAGTGTAGCCAATTAGTAAAGCACAGCTTTGGCACTGCCTGGTTATTCACTATCACTGAAATGTCAGAATATAGCAATTTATTCTGTGTAGAATGAACAAGTTTTTCACTTTAGGCGAACTTTACGCACAGTGTCAACCACTTGCTTAAATGTAGCGGAAATGTTACGGAGTTGCTAAGCAGGAAAATTACGATATGTCTGAGCAAACATGGTGAGTGATTCTGATATGATCTATGTGCACAGCCTATGTGAATTTCATGGCAAGAAGCAGCTATTAGTTAGGCGTGGGGGTACCTCGGCAACAGCATGCTCGAACCCTTCGGCAACCACACTGAAGCACGAAATAAATTTTACGCAGCATCCAGTCACCACTAGTTCAAATTAACATTCCTAGTTCGCACTGCGCAGCTTGCTCTCAAGGAAGGAAAAGTTTCGTTACTACTTTATCGTCCCTCTGGACAAAACGGTTTTAGCGCAGCAATATACAATACAAAAGTAGCATCAAGAAGTATACAATCACGTATTGAGGAAATAGAATTGTACCCAAAATTATCGCTTCAAACAAAAAATATATTGACATTGTTGTGGAGACAAGAGCCATTAAGCAAATAAAGCAATAGAGCATCACCCAATTCTGTGGTCAGCGAGATTTACTGTGTTCTTTCGTGTTTCTGAGGCTGACGGCCGCCGAAGAAGAGGTGGGATGGTCGCAGTCACTGCTATGACTTCTATTGTTAGCTGATTGCTTAGTGAACTGCAAATTTTATCATGCCAGCGAGAACCTGAACCGCCGTTTGGCGCATGAATTTGGCCACTTGATTGCAGAGGGGCAAATCGACCACAATTTCTGGGCGACGTACAGTGGCGGTAAAGCGCAAGATCAAGAATGAGCATTGTTTGACCAAGAAATCCTCCGGCCCTGTGGCTGAGGTCGGTACGTCAAAGGAAATGATACACCGCTTTGCAAATGCTGACCACAGTCAGTAAATCGGGGCTTCGAAGTCTTTGTGATATTGTGTTCAGTACATGCACATAGTGGTACTAGAAGAATGTACTTTTGCCAATATCATTAAGACCAAGTTCATGTCATGACTGCTCCTACGTTATTCTCCTCAATCCTTCCAGTTTTGGTGGAGGATATTTAAACAAATATATGCATCTTGCTCAGGAATATAGATTTACCCCACTGCATCCTTTACTCTATACCACATGCGGGGCGATGGCGTTTAACTGGATTAGAAGGAAATAAGACATACGGCTAGTTTATTGATGTGCTCATTCACTACTTCCAACAACTCGTATTGACATTTTTTACAGGCTACTATGCGCCCGCTAAAGAAGTTACCCTACTTAGCTGATTCTGTTGTTCGCAATATTACAGTAAGATTCAGTACGTTCCTGCTATTCACTGCTTTGCTATCCATAGACCCTTCTGCTACCTGAATATAATTTTATTCATGCAAACATATCAAGCTAGAACTTCATTCTGCAAACTCCAATATTATCGGTGTTGTCACTTTCAGCTGTCATAAGGGATAAAACTCCTCTTTCAGAGCTGGACATGCTTTTATTTATCACAGTACGCACTGTAACGTGAGAAGATGTGTACTATGATTACTTTGTTTAGCGCAAAACGACAGAGACAAGAAAGACGACAGGACAAGGCGCTACTCTCAACTGACATCATTTTATTGCGTCACTCCTTTATAGACCGCTCAAACTAGAGGAACATGCGCAGTGAGCACCATGTGGTGGAGCCACCAACATCCGATCCCAAGAGCGCACTCATGCGACAGAATCCAAAAAACCAAATTCAGCGCTGTACAAGGTTAAGGAAGGCACACTAATGCACTGTGACCCCAATGACTGAATGAAAAATGCTTTCGATAACTCTCGGGCGGTGGTGTCACGGCTCATCTTCAAAATCGTGGTATCACGAAACAGGGGTTTGCACTTGCATGTTTTACAATGCAGAGCCAAATTGGAATCTGTGCCTGTTGGTATGGATCGCTCATGTTCTCTAAGGCGCTCGTTCCATACCAACAGGCACAGGTTCCAACTTGGCTCTGCATTGTAAAACATGCAAGTGCAAACCCCTGTTTCGTGATACCACGATTTTGAAGATGAGCCGTGACACCACCGCCCGAGAGTTATCGGAAGCATTTTTCATTCAGTCATTGGGGTCACAGTGCATTAGTGTGCCTTCCTTAACCTTGTACAGCGCTGAATTAACCTTGTACAGCGCTGATCGGATGTTGGTGGCTCCACCACATGGTGCTCACTGCGCATGTTCCTCTAGTTTGAGCGGTCTATAAAGGAGTGACGCAATAAAATGATGTCAGTTGAGAGTAGCGCCTTGTCCTGTCGTCTTTCTTGTCTCTGTCGTTTTGCGCTAAACAAAGTATTCATGGATTCGCACCAACTAGCCCGCCAACGCAATGTGTACTATGAATGTTTACAACGGAATGTTTGGATAAGCGCTGTTCGTTGCTCATTCGCAGCTTTAGATTTAAGCTTCGATGTCTTTTTATGTTTAGTAATGCTATTTTTGCCAGTGCCGCAAATGAAATACTAATACGTTTTTAACTCATGTATTGCTTCCATAAAGAGTTGTACTTTTTTACGGAAGGAACGAATATCCCAGGATATGATCTCTGCCTCATACACAAGAACTCTTGAGAACCATGACTTTTATTATTTAATTGGCCTTCAGAAGGTAACGATCATTTCAACCGTCCCTAATTGCCTAGCCGTTGTCAGTGTAAAAAATGCAGCGATGTCAACGAGGTGAGATTGAAATATTCCTTCCCGAAGGACAACTCAATTTGCTTTCTGGAAACTGAATTATCTACGCTATGCGGTGCCTAAAACACACGCGCTGCTCTAACATTTAGGCGAAGATAAGCATACGCTTATCTCCGACGTGAGCTCTACCATATGCTTGAGGAACGACTGTTTTCAAAAACTTAGCAACGGGTATGCGTGGCAAATTGATAGTCCTTGCACGATGACAATTGCGCAGTAGGAGGCATCAAAACGGCCGCGATGATCGAAAATGTTACAGTTGTAGTGGCAAATTTTATTTCAGAATTATAGTAATATTACTTTAGGGCTGACGTTTCAAGCGCACTATTGAAGTCAGTCAGTCCTTGACGAATGTGTCCATGACATGAATACCTAATCTGCCCCTTGCCTCAAGTTACTCATTTTCAAAACCCTTATATTCGGGTTACTGTTTTAAGGCAAACGGCAACGAAGCTAAGAGGGAAACAAATCGGTAGAGGTCTACCGCATGGTGGCTTCGAATTCGGGAGTGGTCAAGTCAAAAAGTAATACTATCGCGAAAATTGTATATTGTGGTTATGCTTTGAGCAATGATTTGCACAACTGCAGGATCACGTTAGCCGCTATTAACTGCTAAAGTAATGAATTAAGGAATTATTAAAAACATGAAATATTACCTTCAATTGAAATCGCAATCTAAGTTTTGATGTCGTTCACTGCTGCGAACATCGGTTGGCAAGAATTACATGACTAAATCGGGAGCCTTATTTGCGTTTTCTAATTCTTTATTTCAAAATACCGCCCACCATTCACTAGGCTAATGACAGGAGTGAGAGTGAATGTGAAAATTAGGATACAGAAAAAATTATGCTCACTATAGAAGACAAGCAAAATGCAGGAAGCCAAAGAAGCAATTTTAGATATACACAGAAACGGAATCACAGATACAGAACAAAAGCTATGTGCTCGTATAAGCAGCAGCTTATACCGCGTAAACATTTATAACGTTTAATGTGCAACACTTATTCCGGTTATAAAGTAAATTTGTTAAAACGAAAATTGGTCAGAGTAAACTTGGTTATGATTACGCTGTAAATTAAGCAATGAAGATTGGCGCCAACGAGACATACATTTCGCAATGCGGCTATCTTTCAGGCAGAGCAACAGGTATTCATGACGTGGCAATCGCTGAGGAGATAATTGTTTTGTAATACGGCATCTCCACCGACCACAGTTGAAGATTTCTACGAACAGTTTGTAGCTATAGTATCAAGAATTAGGTCTGCGTATGGCCATCTGCGTTCTGCGAGAGTTAGCGTACTGCGAGCGCCTGTGGGCAAAACAGTTGGCTACATTCGCCGCCATGGCCCTTGAGAGGCGCTGGACAACACTCAAACGGTCAAGTCTTCTCCGCAAACATGGCGTGATATTCACAATAATTTTCATGGCTTCATTATGCGTTGACGCGAGTGAGTGACTTATCTGAGCAAATTAGAAATCTTGGCGAGTTATCTCACAGCTCGATTTACGTCCTTCTTGCCTATGTGTGTTGTTGGTCGTGCAACAACGTCCACGCTACAGGTCTACTGCCGCAAGTGCAATCTGCGGTTCAGGCTATCATTCCAGTGCGTGGTGCTAAAGTCATTATGAAGGGGTCTGGATAAAGTTGATGTGTTGACAGCGCTCACAAAAGATCACGCGGGATGAGCCCACAGGCGCGTTGCCAGACGTTCCCGGAACACATGTTTCAGTTCTCTTGTTGCTGCGCACATCTGGAGCTTGCGTCACAGGCGGATTAGTTCACACGTACTGATATCGCGCAAAGTGTGCACACTAGCGGGGACACAAAATGGGCACAAGAAATGCGCGGCTGGTAGGTGACGAAATTGAACCCATCCATCTGTCATGATAAAGGCCGCAACGTCTGGCAAGAAAACGTGTATGTAATATGATCCAATGCTCGTGGCGTAAGCAAAAATGTGCTCACCGTAAAGCGAGCCGAGCGTTGAAATGGACAAGTTTCAAAGCGACTTCCAAAGGTTTCTGCTAAAGATCGCGGCACAAGTAATTGATTTACCTGCCTAATTGAAAACATGATTAGTGTCATTGCACACTACTATTATGCCATTACGGAAAAATGCACAAGAAATGAATGCACTTCCGAAAAATCTTTACACATTTAACTTTGGGAGCAAGACTTGCAATAAGATGAATTGTGTGCCCTTCACTATAAATAAAGATCACTAATCGCTCAAATATATCTCGTGTATAGCATATGATCCCATTATCGGAATATGCATAATTTAGCAAAGCTTGCTGATGGTTAGGTTTATGCGCAATGACTTTTGTGAAATAGACGAGCCACAGTCACGAAAAAAATACAAGAAATGGGTATGCCCTTTTTTTTTCTCGTCTTCCTTCTGTAGGCGTAAGGTGTCTATTTCCCACGAATTATGCAAATTATTCTCGTGCGATTTTGTCCAAGATAGCGGATGCCATCTTGTATCATCCTCATGGGTTGACCTAAAAACACGAGCTGAGAAAACGGAGCGACTTAAGGGTTAGTCCACCCTTTATGCAAAGTTGATGTCTTTGTTCCTAGAGCTGATGTCAAGCAATAGTTACCAGCGAATCTCCGCCTATTACTTGAAAAATCAGGGCAGAATTGCTTATAATTTGGATAATGTCCTTTACGACACAGTGTAAGCTAAGCCGAGTAAGCAAGACGACTCTCTTCTTGACCCATCTGCTCTGCAAAACTCAAGAAGATGTGCAAAGGAAACGTAGGGTGAAAATTGGTACTGCAACTAAATCTTCACAGAATGCGTGAAAAAGTAATTAAATAGAAAGATGTATTAGGTGGTATTGAAATGCAGACGCTTCAAATTTGTACCTGCTTTCGTAGCAGCGGCGGGTTAATGCAATTCCTTTTTTTTAGTTCTTCCAACCTCGTCATTGTTTGCAGGGTTAGTCGGAAGATTAATGACAGTGATGATATTGTGAAGCGAATGTACGTCGCAGTGCTCTCGGACCGGTTGGGATTGATGGAGAGGGAAGTTAGCTTAGGCATGCGCGGTCGATCGGTGATCTGCGACCCGCCGGGCAGTAAAGACCAGCTTTTCGGTGAATCTTGTTTTGAATGAAGCGCTCGTTGGAACAAAGGATTGCTATTAAGTTTAACGTGAAAATCGGCAGATACTGAACTAGACATTTTTTTATCCTGAAAACTACCTGCAGTGATAAATGTTTGTCGGAAAATCAATTTTACCGGTGGCACAAGGCTTTTTTAGAAGAGCGTAAAGCGTCCAGCGATGAAACCCGCCTTCTACGGCCATTAACGACGATCACCAATGATAGTGTGACGCTTGTGAGTGTCATCTTCTCAACTATGACTGTCAATTGGTTGTCGTTTATGGCACAGAGAGCCAACATTCTAAAAAGTGCGGTTCGGTATATTTTAAGAATAGTTTGCACATGCGGAAAGTGCACGCGATGGTTGTGTCCAAAGCGTTTACGCACGACCGAAAATCGGAACAAGTTGAAACATGCCAGTAACTTTGGGACTTTTGTGAATGTGACCCTAACTTTTTGATAATGTGTGGTGTTTTATGGCGCAAGGGCCAGGTTTGGCCAAAGAGTGCCATAACAAGTGGTAATGTTGACGATGTATTATGGATGGCGTGCACAATTAATTCCTCATGTCAGATGTCACATGGCTGTAAAAGGGCCTAAAACCTGTAGCTGTAAGTGGCGTAGAATATATAGTTGCTAAAATAATGACGGTGACTAGGCAGTGATGTGGGCTATGGCAATGGACTTTCGTTAAAACAATATGCAATAAAACAACACTGACACCAGAGTTTCAAGAGAGTCATTGAATGTAGGGATGTTAGTCATGTGCTAAAAATTGCCTGGCCAAATGATTTTCAGGGTGTCGGTTTCGGTTAAAAAACCCAAGACTATTTGCAGTTTACAAAATGGTTCGTCACTAAGAAAGAATGCAGGATAGAAAGGTATATTTTCCTGATATGCGATTTCCCTCTCTGTTTCGATTGCAGGGCACCGGATAAGGAGGACTGTCAGGCTATCGCCACACCTACAACAAGTAAGAGGATCCCCGCCAGTCAAGAGGTGGGAGTGGGTACTGTAAGTGTGTCCTATTCTTATTCGGCAGAGAAGTACTTTCTTGTACCGTGCTCTTTTGTCACTTATCCAATTCCGCAATCTTGGTTTTATAATATGTAACTTATTCAATGTTTGTGTATCCCACTCTGCTTGCCAATGATTGCTCAATTTACGGCGGAGAAAGGGCTTTACGTCTGCGGCAGGAATGGGGATATTTCCATCTGTGTCGCTAAAACTCACAGACGTAGCGTTTTCCTGAGCAGCTACGTTGCCTTTAAACCTTTATGGCCAGGTACCCAGCATAGGATAATCGCTTGGTTGCACATATATGCGGAGCATAACAAGCTATACAGCTCATTAAAAACAGAATTCTTATGCTTTCGTAAGCTAATTAGGTCTCTCACTACACTTAATGAGTGTATGAGTGTATGTGTTGAATGGACTTAAGAATGGCGTATGCTTCCGCTGTAAAGATACTGGTGTGTGGGTTTAGGGGTCCAGATGTTGAAAGTGAGGGTCCCAGATCTGAGTAAGCAACACCAGCTGGAGACTTCGAAGCATTTGTGTAAAATTCATCACATGAGTACTTCTCCTTGAAATCCGGAAAATGCTAATATATGTGTGCCTCCGGGGCTAGTTTCGATATTTCTAAAGAAGAGATGTCACAATGGATAGTCTGCCACTCTCAAGGCGGTGGAAGCCGTGTAGGAGCCATTAGGACATTGTGTAAAGAGGAACCCCTGTTTTTTCTGAGAGTGCTTCCAACCAGAGGGACAGAGGAGGCCTAGTGGGTGGGCGGTTACGAAACAGCCTAGCGGTGGACAAGTCGCATATAGTAGAATGACAAGGATGTTTAAAATCTGAGTTAACTTTCAGGGCATAGGAAAAAGTGAAGTATGTCCTTTGGTAGTGCAATGACCATTCGTTTGATTCGACGTAGAGGCTTTGCACAGGGCTTGTCTTAAAGGCGCCTGTAGCAAGGCGGATACCAATGTGGTGAATAGAATCTAGCATTTTCAGAGCACTAGGTCCGGCAGAATTGTAGATTATTGCTCTGTAGTCAAGGCGTGTTAAATTGGACTTTTGTACAGCTTTAAAAGGCACCGCCTCTCGCTTCCCCAAGATGTACGTGACAAGAGCTTCAGCAGGTCCATAGACTTGAGGCACTTTGATTTTAGATACTTCAGGTGTGGTACAAGTCAGCTTACTGTCTCAAAATATTCCTAGAAATTTGTGTTCATGGCTCGCAGATAGCCGTTCTCCATTTAGATCTATTGCAAGGTCTGCCAGTGTGCCTCTCTTGTTCAAAAACAGGACGCATGTACTTTTTTGTGGGTTTAGCTTGAAACCGCTTTGGTCTGCCCACTTAGATAATTTATTTATGCAAACCTGTACTTGTCGCTCGCAGATACTTAGGTTACATGATTTCAAACCTATCTGGATGTCATCCACATATACAGAATCAAACATAATATGTGGTATGGCAGTCTGCATCAAGTTCGTTTTTGACAATAAAAAGAGTGCAGCTCAGCACACCACCTTGTGGACCACCAGCCTCTTGCGTAAATGGACGAGACAGAACATTACCAACTCTAACACGGAACGTCCGATTGGCGAGGTAAATCTGAATGACGTTCAAGAAGTTGCCTCGAACTCCCATTTCAGCCAGGTCACGGAGGATTCCAAAGCGCCAGGTTGTGTCGTATGCCTTTTCCATATCTAAAAATACTGACAGGAAAAACTGTTTATGGACAAAGGCATCACGGATATTTGTCTCGATGATGAGAAGGTGATCTGTTGTAGATGTACCCTCCCTAAAACCGCACTGTAAAGGATCGAGCATCTTTTTGCTTTCCACAAAATCGATGAGGCGACGGTTAATCATCATCTCAAATAATTTGCATAAACAACTTGTCAGAGCTACAGGCCTATAACTGTCGAGTGAGAAAGGGTCCTTGCCCTCTTTGAGAATGGGGATTACGATTTCTTCGTTCCAGACAAACGGAATGTAGCCTGCGGAGAACATAGAATTGAAGAGTGACAGTAGTGTTTCTTGGGTTTCGGGGTGTAGGTGTCTGATCATCTCATACATTATTCTGTCACTTCCTGGGGCGGACTTGTCGCAACAGTTCAGTGAGGCCTGGAACTCAGCCATTCCAAATGGACGACTGTATACTTCATTGGATGAGCTGTTCCGACCGAAATTCATCTGTTCTGCAAGTCGCTGGTATTTTAGAAATGTATCTGTGTAATGAGATGTACTGGAAATGTGCTCAAAATGTGATCCTAGACAATCTGCCTCATCCTCAAGAGTGTCTCCTTGTGTGTTTAATAAAGGTAAGCGATGAGTTTCGCGGCCTTTTATTTTGTTCACACTTTTCCAGGCTTTTCGTTCGTCTGTATATGAATTGATGCTGCTTGTGTAGTTTTTCCAACTGTCTCGTTTAGCGCGGTGGCGCGTTCTTCTACCTTGTGACTTGATCGCCTTGAAATTAATCAGATTCTCTGTGGTTGGGGAGTTACGGAGGAGGTTCCAAGCCTTGTTTTGCTTTTTCCTGACTTCCCTACACTCCTCATTTCACCATGGAATACGTCGTTCCGAGGGCGACCCATTTGTTTGGGGAATGCACACTGTTGGAGCCTCAATATTGAACGCTGTTATGTATGCTACTGCGTCGTCTAAGCTAAGTTCAGAGATATCATTCCAGGGCAGCTGTGTTAGTTCGCGAAACATTGTCCAGTAGGCTGAATCAATTTTCCATCGAAGAAGATGTGCATGGCCCTCACTTTGTTTTTTTAAGGTTTAGAACGATGGGGAAGTGATCACTTTCATAAGGGTTAATAATGACATCCCACTCCAGATGTGGCACAATTGTACTGGACGCTATGCTTAGATCTATCGAAGAAAATGTTTTGTGTGTAGGGCTATAAAATGTTGGATTCTTGTTCAGCAAGCAGAAACTTTAAGAGAATAGAATGTTTTCTACAAGCCGTCCTCTCACGTCAGAGCGAGATCCGCCCCACAGTGGGCTATGCGCGTTAAGATCACCGACGACTATGTAAGGGTGATGCAGCTCATCAATAAAGCTTTGCAATCTTGTGCTAGAGAGTTGATAACTTGGGGTGATGTATACGGATGTCATAGTAACTAGTTTATTGAATGGCACTGCTTAGATAGCAACTGCCTCAAGAGGAGTTCGGAGTTGCAGTTGCCGACAAGCAACGCCTCTGTGTACCATTATTGCTACCCCGCCGGACGAGGAAACGGCATCATCTCGGTCCTTCCGGAAAATAGCGTATTGCCTAAGAAAGTTTGTTTGCGTAGATTTGTGTCTTCTTAACACACAGCACTCTTGGATTAAACTAGCGAAGGAGTTCCTTAATGTCATCAAGATTGTGCTAGACCTCTCAAATTCCAATGCATTACCTGTGTGGCCATATTGGAAGATTTTATGGTGTGTGTCAAGAGATATCACTTAGGTTGGCTCAAGGGACCTTTCCAGGCCGCTTGATGCGGGGTATTTCTTTTTTGTTGGCGCGCTCCAGGGAGCAACGCCGTTCCTTCGGCGTCTGAGACGCCGGAGAGGTTTTTGTTACATCCATCGCCTCGTCAGAGGCGCTGGATGGCGCCTGCTCAGCGGGCTCGCGCGGGGGTTTTTCGGGCCTGTCTGCACGAGCAGTGGCCCTGGGACTGACAGGCTCGGAGGTCTGCTGGCCCTTCGTGGTACGGGGTGGAAGAGCCGTGGCTGCTCTCGCCAGGGGGGCTGATGGCGTAACCGCCGTCACACTCCGCGTGACTTGCGCGGCCGCCTGAAGATGTAGCGATGCCCCCGGCGTGCCACATCGGTGTAGGAAGCACTGGACTGATTTTGGAGTGAGAAACGCTTACGGGCTTCTGGAAATGATAGGTTGAGTTTTATTTTCAGTTCTATGATTTGTTTCTCTTTTTTCCAAGTAGGGCACGATCGCGAGTAAGCGGGGTGGTCTCCTTCACAGTTGGCACAGTGGTTTGTTGATGTACAGATGTCAGAAGCGTGTTCAGAAGGATGTCAGGACATATAAGGATGTCAGGACATGTAGACTAAGACAACGTAGTATGAGTTGGTGTAATAATTAGGTTGAAAAATCTAGCACAGCTGAGCCAATTAGTAAAATCCAGCGTGGCAGCAATATTTTCAAGAAAACTAATGCTAGTGTCTCCCCGAAGACAAGCCGAAATTCATTAACCCTTTGAGATTACAGTAAATATTTTAAAAAATCAGAAAGAAAAAAATTTCCATTTGGCGGGTGATATACGACCAAAATTATATCGGAGCAATGTTTTTATAGTATCGTATGTTATTTTACAAGATTCTGATAGTTCTTCGTATCTCGATACCGACGCATAGATTGCTACACCCTCTCGTCGTCTATCAGTTCGATGTAAAACACAACCACTATAGCCATCAAGGTACAGCTGAGCGCTACTGTCATTTCATTATAATGTGTTTCAGTTACCATATTTATATCGAACTTGAAAGATACAGATTAAACAAATTACTAACCAGTTCTTCTTTATTGGCTACATGTCGGGCATTCATGTGCAGAATGAAAACGCTTCAACTGTGAACGATGCGGTGAGATGAAATAGTGGTATTCCACGGCAGTTTCTACCGAGTATTTCCAGTAACGTCAGAAACAGCAGACGTAATCTTACAAAGGTCCCGTTCTTCCGATATTTGCACAGCATCAGAGCTATCATTTTCCCTTGCATAGATTTTCCTGCAGCTGGTCCACACAGATTTCCATTTGTGTCCATATTACCTTTCACTGCCATGGTTTCCCGCATGGTTTCAGAATATTATTAACAATGTTCCAAAACAATAGACTGGAATTTTGGCAACGTTTACAATGATGGCAACATTTTCTATTTGAAGTCTGAGCAGGAGCACACCGAACAGCTAACGAATGTCTTACAAGCACTCAGCAATGCCTATCTGGAGATAAATAAAAAAAAAGAAACAGTGATTTATTTCAGGCGAAAGTAATTCTTTTCGGCAGTGCGTTTGACGGTGCTACCAAAGTACGAAACAGGAGTCTGTACATCGGATTTCCACACTTACGAAGCCGCAAGACTTTCATTCGCTTCGAGTTTTCTTGCACTAGAAGGCCACTTCAGGGCTTTCATTAAGTATTTTGGAAAGATGACAAAGTGCCTGATCGATTTGAGAAAAAAGGATGTTCCTTTCATTTATTCTAGTGATTGTTAAGTGGTCTATCAAAAGTAGTGCGCTGCTTCTCGTGTGGCCCAGTACTAAGTCTACCTGACTTCACCTTGCCGTTTGAGATGTGCACAGATGCATCACATTATGATACAGGGTCAGTGCTGTATAAGCGAGACTGCAGTTCTTTAAATGGACAGCTTGGAGTCGTATGTTACTATACATATTTAACTCTTCTCAGCTCAACTACTCCACAATGGAGAAAGAGGCTCTAGTGGTCCTCATGACAGTGCGATGCTTTCGATTGTGCACGGATGGGAGAGTATTCAAACTGTGTACTGACCATCAGGCTCAGACCAACCTCCTCAGGAAGTCGGAGCCAAAATGATAGCTGGCGCTGGATAAACGAACTACAGCAGCACAATCTCATAATATTCACCTGGCAGGCAAAGGGTTGATGGATGCACATATGTTATCTAGGCTGGTGGTCAAAGTTACACATGCATTGTTAAACATCACGAAACTATGGTAAGGACGCGAAGGTGTACAGTTTGCCAGTTGAAGCTTCGTTGTGCCGGAAACATTAGTTCAAAAGTACTGCACATGTACCATGACACTCCCGACTCTGGCGGTCATGATGATTTCTGACGAACCTATTTTGCTGCTACAGAGGTTCACGTGGAAGAATATGAAGGCAGATGTAGGCAATTATCTCCGATAATGTCACTTGTGTCAGGTAAATAAATACAAATACAGCACACGACCGGACGAGCTTGTATTACCGCTTCATACGGACGTACTTTTCAAAGTAGCGTATGTGGACTTCGCCGAGATAAAAAAAAAACGCAGGTGTCTGCCCAACACAGTCATTTCTAGTGACTATCAAGGAATGCACAAGAAAGGTAGGTGCACGCTCTGCAAAAAAGATACAGATAGTGTTGCTACCCTTCTTGACCGAGCTATGTTTTCGAGGTTGAAGGGCGTAGTCTTTGACGATGGACATGCATTCATGACCAACGAGTTTCAGCAGTAGGCAGACAGTCACGGGGTTGTACTGGGGCGCTGCTCCCCGTAACGTCACCAAACCACTGGATTGGTGGAGAGAGTTATCTGTGAGATAAAGCAGCTGATGCCAATGTACCCTCACTTCAGAACAGGACAGAAATGCTGCCTATAAGTAGCCCTTGCACACCATAACAGGGCACATACCACAAACATTAGCCCGCACTTCGCCGCGTATGATGAAGTGCCAAAACTATGTGCCGACCAGCAGCTTGGAATTTTATGCAAACTTCAGCTAACGGAACGACCAAAAACTTTTAAAAATATCGTGAAGCGATAAAACGCCATTTCGACAAGAGGCTTCATGGATCCAAAAACCAGATATCACGTTAAACGACTTTGTGCATGTACGAAAGGGACTGCCAGGAACTGATGTAAAATTTTTGGTCCCTTGGAGGTCGTGAAAACGTGTGTGCAGCAAGGCATTTTCAAGTCTGTTGGGTATATGAACAGTGGACAATTAGAGGTTGCAGCTGTGAGCAACGTCCTTCCTTATCACTCCAGGAGGGGTGAGACATAAGAGGGGGAGTGTAAGTAGAAGGACCGGAAGGACTTAGAAAGAAGAGGAAGAAGGTACAATAAAATACAATGGCTACCTTTTATACTGATTATCTCAGTTTTATTACACGTTTGAGTGGTTATCACGCTTAGCTGTCCATTACGCTAATATATGCGTTCATGGTTTCTTCTGATGCGGCAAACTGAAACTGAAAAAATCAACGAAACGCGGACATCCATCCGCGCATGAATGCTTTGACTATGGTAAAATAAGCAACCACTAGTCTGTCTTTAAGCTGGCAATAAGTTTACGTTTGAAACTCGTATTGGTTGAAGTGATTGATATCAAATAATCATATCAAAGCGAATGTTAATTTTATTCACACGAGAATCTTGCGTTAACGTGCATCAGAGCTACATTTATAGTGGTTTTGTTCAATAAATGAAGGGCTGAGTGGCGTTGCATAAAGCTATACTGACAAGACAAAGCCGGGTTTCGCAATCTTTCCAGCGTACTAGACCCACGTTATCTTTTTATGCTACCTTTTGTAAACTGCTATTCACTTATCCGCTCACCGAGCTAGTACGCCAACATTTGCCTTCAGACAAGACTCAATAAAGGTTATTTGCTTATATTCATAAACGTTTTGCAATGGAACAACGACTTGGAATTATGTCGAGTGGTCCGTATTCCTGCGCGGCCCATTGCCTACGCATTTACCAGAAGAAAAAAATCTTGCTTAACAATATGATTATAGGAAAATACCGCCTACACGCGAGGAATGCTACACACATATTGGAAAAACATCGTAGAGAAAAGAAGATTGCGCCAAATAAGTAGTGTAATGCACTAATATTTGAAATGGGAATGGACGCGTGGTTCCAGCGGGAGTATGGTCGAATTCTCTTGAACTTCCCAGCGATACCTTGTAAAAGGCAACATTCAAGCTGGAAGAAATCAAAGGAATGATGAAAACATAGCTCCACTGTGCGACTGCCGCGTGTATTTCACTTACAAAGGTTTCCCATATTAAAAAGAAGAGTAGCTGGGCAATCTCCAAATATACTGTTTTGTCGCTTGTGCCAGACCGAAACGAGCCAAAAACTTACCGTGCAGACTTACCTTGCTATCTGGTTCATCATCGCTTGTCATTTTCATAAGCAACGAAGCCACCTTCTTCGGCTAATTAGAAGAATCGACCCGACTTATACAGCTTATACGGCCTCACAATAATTTTACCTAAATACACGTAGAATCGTTTAATGCTTTCTCGGTGCCATACTGCTAGACTCGTTTCACTTTAGTGTGTTGGACGCTTTTGCCAGGTATTTTGCAACTTAATACATGTTATGTCCAGCGCAAGAGAGATGTTCACAGGAAGATGGATCAGAGGCATCTTTTACTCGACCACTGCTCCCAATATTCCCAGATATCATGTGCAATGCAATAAAACGATCTTCCACTGAAGTGTTCCGGCCCATCTACCAAAGTGTGTAACTTCTAATGTAGCTGCTTGGAGGGCTCTAACGTAGCGTTGGAAGACGTCAATATGGTTTGCCACATCTTGGGTCCGCATATTTTCGCGTGGTGAATATGACCTACTTGCCATATCCAGAGTAAGTAGTAACTCACTTCGTCACTTCGGCTGTACCCTCCTAGGAGGGTACAGCCGAAGTGACGTTACGACCGAAGGAGACGGCCACTGTTTGGAAGCATGGGCCGCAAATTTGGCGCTCTTTCTGTGCCCCGCCTACGTCAACTAACCTGTTTCCAGGCCCATTACGAAATTTTCGCACAAGCTTGAATCTTTTGCGGAAGTCGATCAAGTGGCTAAGACAACGCTATTTCGCATTTGCTTGAATCACGCACTACCGCGACTTTATTATTTCCATTTCTTTAACAATGCGTGAACAAACACCATTTCCGTGGTACAGATGTGACAGCTTCCAACATGTGGCCTAAGTAGGCTCTGGTAGTAGGCTTCTAGTGCAGTGCTAATTATTGCGTCCTCAAAGAGAACAGGCTTGACCAATTTCCAACACTTGCCCTAATGAGTGTGAAAACACATACCACACGAATGCCAGCTGAAAATACACCTGCGATGAGACAAATCGTTGTTGAAAACTGTAATATTTCTGACCACGTGGTATGCAGCAAAATATATGACACAAGGTAGTGACCGCGATAGCTTTAATAAAGTTTATTACTATAATGATATCGTGCTGTCTGTCCCAAATTTTATCATACTTGCTTGCCATAAGAACAGAAAACTGAATGGGTCCCAATCCACGATTTGATTCTAATCCATGAAGAGGCACAATATAGAAAGGCTAAACAAGTTTAAATTGATCGAGCATTCTTGTATTGATTATGCATAGAGTGGTAACTCACGATATTCTTAATTTGTTGTAGACGCTCATGGAATTCGTGGAGGGTGATACGCAACAGTGTTCCTAATAATATGCGCGCTCCTCAGTCGCAGAATTTGTCCTTCGTAAGGAGCGCTCCCGTGGAATGGAGCAACACACCCGAGTGTTCGCCTCCCTACGAGCGGAAGTTAGTTGCCTGTGCGACGAGCTCTTGCGTCGCGCAACTGCCACGCCTGGGAAGTCGCTTGTCGACTCCGGAAGGTCTACTTCTGCTACTTCTGCTTCGATTCGACATGATCTGCCTGTGTTTCTGCGTACTGCTGAACAATGAGCCGCCATTTCCCCGTATGATTTCGCTTCTACCACTTAAAATGCCCCCGAGACCAAACAAAAAAACAAGAGTCCTACCTCAGTTGGAGCCCTAAACATTTCCATATCGTCTGTAGCTAAACCGCCGCAACTACTTAAGCCTACGTTTGTTTCAAAATTGGGCCCAGAAACAACATCTTCCAACCTGAGGAAGCACATCAAGGCCTTTGACATTTCTCTCCTCTCCTGCTGGCGTCGTAGAACAAGATGTTAGTCGTATTCTTCTATTCATGTAGCTGTCGATGATGAACCCCTTAAGAGCCTGAACGGCCCAGCAATGTTAATAACGGGATGTCTGTTCAAGCTATCCCGTGGGGATGATGACATGCTTCATGCTTTCGAGATAACCCGTAAGGATCAAAGTGGCATGTGATTTGGACGTCTTTTACTGAAACGCTCGTGGACTTCCCCCCAAAAGCGTGTGAATTTTCATGCAGTGTCGTTTCTTCTTTTCCTATTTTTGGTATTTCCGAAACTTGGCTCTGTAGTGAGATTTTCTCTTCAGACTTCTTTCCATCGTACTACAACGCCTTCCATAGTGACCGATACTTCGGTGGATCTCAAGAAAAAGAGGTGCTGATAGCTGCACACAACTCTCTAAGATGTGTTCGGCGCAACGACAGTGAAAGTGTACAGGAGTCGATTTGGCTAGAAGTGAGTCTGGCGCGCTGTGAAAAATTGTCAAAGGGATCTTTCTGTGCTCAGTTGAATATTTCTCCTCTTTTGACTAATGAGGTCATCTCTTCTATGGCAAGAGTAATATCTTCCCACAGTAAGCACAGAGTATTCTTTCTTTCTGGTTTTATACAATACACCTTGAATTGATTGGAACTCGCTTAGATATTCTTACTACAATAACTGCATAGAGAATAAATTCAGCCTGTTTTTGGGCTTTCTGTCCTTCTGTTCCCTTCAGCAGCACAGAGTATTCTTTCTTTCTGGTTTTATACAATACACCTTGAATTGATTGGAACTCGCTTAGATATTCTTACTACAATAACTGCATAGAGAATAAATTCAGCCTGTTTTTGGGCTTTCTGTCCTTCTGTTCCCTTCAGCAGCATAACTTCATCGCGAAATCATCTGGCAGCGTTTTAGACCTTGCCATCTAGAATGCTCAAATTTTCAATGTCTGTCGTTCTGACATGTCCTTGTGCGTCCATATCCGTCACTTAAGATGACTGCCTCTATGTGAGCTCTGAGGCAAAGCTCCTGCCTGGCATTAATGAATCCTCTAGCTTTCCTTTCATGCCTGGTGATTCTTGTCCACCATACATTGGTCATTGATTACTGACAAAACCAATGTTGACCAAGGAGATCAGTTTACGGAGCTTGTTTTGAGCAGTATGCGCAAATACATTCCCAATTAGAGGCCTAAACACTCTAAATATCCCCATTTTTCTCGTCAGCACTCATAATTGCCCTAATACATAGAGATCCCGCGCACCGAAAATCTTGAATTCCTGTGCCTAAAGAGCGGAGGGAAGAATTTCGTTTTCCTTTTCGTGCTCTCTGCAAACGCCTCTATAACTGGGATCAAGACTCATGTATTGCATTTTCGGAGATGAGCGCATCCGACCAGCCGGCGGAATTTCGGAGGTACATCTGTAAGCGCTCTAATAAACATGGAGTGTGTTTTCGCCCACTTGACTTAGAGAAGCAGAAGTCCAAGCAGCCGGGGATCATTTTTCTGCCCATTTCTCATCATTATATAAAGCTACAAGTCTTAACGTTGGAGTCAGTGAGCAGCACGTGACGGTTCCTACAACTGGAGCGGTGTTGTTTGACGAAAAGTTCATCCACGAATGCCTCAAGCAGTTGAAGCCTTCTCTACCATGTGAATCCGGTGGCATCCCCTACACAAATCTAAAGGATTGCGGCAGTATATTTCTTCCGCTATTGACGTATGTATTTAACAACTCTGACTACTTCCACTTTCCTTCACATGTGGAAAACAGATTGTGTTTTTTCCTGCATTTAAGATTGGCTGTAAAACCGGTGTGTCAAATTATCACCTGATTTTCCTTTTCTGTGCTTCATCTAAGATTTTTGAACTTGCTCTTTACAACATATTAGCTTTTCCTGTCAAGAACTCACTCATTATTAATTACCAGAGTTTTCTCGCCTGCCACTCCACTATCATAACTCTCGCGAGTTTCAAGCCACAGATCTCTACGCCGGTACTTCAAAGGGGGCAAGTTGACAGTGTTTACTGCGGCCTGAGCAAAGCCTTTGGTGCAGTCTGCCACTCACTGGTGCTGATCAAGCTTATGCACTGTAATGTTAACTCGTCAGTTGTCGATCTCCTGCTGGGCTATCTTCTTGATAGATCATCTTATGTTAACGTTAATGGGGAAACGTCTCTTTCTTACATGGCCACTACCGCCGTCCGTCAAGGATCAGTCTTAGGACCACTCTTCTTTTAAATTTTTATTAATGACGTTCATTCAGTTATCAAGATATCTTCTTTCCTTCTGTATGCCGATGACATCAAAATTTTAAAGAAAATTTACACTGTTGATGAGTGGCGCACTCTGCAGTCGGGCCTGCTTTCCTTTTCTAAATGGTGCAAAGATAATAACACCTCCTTGAATGCGGCTGAGACCAAAGTCGTAACTTTCGCACGCAAAACAGCATGCATTTACTTTTCTTATTCTGTAGATTCTGTACCATTGTGTAAGATATGTGCGATCATTGTTCTTGGTGTACTTTTTGATTCAACCTTACTATGGCCACACTAAACGCGTTGCTATACGGGGAATACGCTGTCTTGGCTGCTTGAAGACTACCGAGGGTTTTTCAAGTCTCCTACACCATTCCGCAAGTTGTTCACAACTATCTGTCATCCTGTACTTGAATATCCGTCGGTCGTCTGGTATGGCTATTCCAGACCGAAAAGTGATCTTATAGATCGGGCTCAGAAAAAGTGTCTAAGCATACACCATCAGCACTTTGCAATCACTGACATTGGACCTTCTTCTAGCCCTGTTGGATTATTCTAATTACCCTTACTTTGCTACGTACGAAATCGTGCTGACCTTCTCTTTCTCTTTAAACTCCTTTACGGTATCCTCATCTGTTCCGAACTCCTCAGTTGCATCATGCTTCACGTCACCAACAACACGCAACCCTCCACTGAATACAGTTTCTATTTTATGCCTGTCTTCATGATCTTGATATTTTTCATTACTTGCTGTCATCCTTCCTTTCTGAGCTTTGCCTTTTTTGTCATAGCTTTATGCTTTATTAAATTGCTCCTCTCCTCCTTTTCCTTTTGTACTAACATTGCCCTTTGTTCGATCTCTGTTTTTTTTCGCAATTGTTGCATTTAGTCATTGCTTTTTCTTCATTATATTACCCTGCCGTGTTTCTCTTTTTTTGTTTTTGGATTGCAATATGTACGTGTGCCAGCGCTTAAACCTTATGGTTGTTCCTCGGCACGGTAAATGGGCATGATGGATTTGAATAACTTATTGATAAGTATTATACTGTCATTATTAATATCTATAATAATAATCACAAAATATTTATTATACTGTCCGGGATCAACTACAGAAACTTCGTAGAAAAACAAAATGTACAAATAAGAATATGTGGCAGACCAAAACAAAGCGAGAAGGCGAAACAAATAGCGAAACAGAAAACGAAGAGACTGGTATAAATCGTATTTAATCATGCATGATTACCTACCTTTATACAAAACAAAAGAACTGGACTTTGAAATATCTCGGCGCAGGCAGAATACCTATGACATATTTTTTTTAGTTTAGCCACAAAAGAATCTCTAATGCAGCAAGGCCTGGCACAAAATGCAGAATGCTGCGTGCTGTACTTTTGTGGCACGGTAAACTGCACTTGAATAAGAAGGTTTAGTCAAGGTATAATACAATGAACCACTTTATAGAGGAACAAGAAGGTCTAATGTTACAAATCTTGATATTAGAGGTATGAGTTGAGGCATATTTTAGAGCGCTTGACTATGTTCCCAAGAATGGCCAAAATGATGCTTAAATATAAATTTCACTTTATTCTGCGAGCGTTCAATAAGGCGAGAATTAGGTTTCGACGGACTGCCCCAAACTACAGAGGTATAGTCTAGTAGTGGAAGGCTCGTGGTAGAATACAATTTCGAAAAGGCAACAGGGGAGTGGAAGCCACACAATATGCGACAAACAATTCGAAGAGCGTGAAGGGTAGGTTGTTTCACATATTTAACGTTTGAATAGAAGGGTAGCGTTTTGTCGAAGTACACACCAAGATTTCATTGACCCTGTTAAATGGAATATCCCAGATTTTGTATGACAATTGCACCTGGTGTGTTTTACGCGTGTAACGTAATACCAGAGCTTTGGAAGCATGTAAAAGTAGCTGTACACCAGTTCTATAAAAATAATGTCTTGCTGGAAGTCAATACAGTCCTGAACACTTTCTTCAGGTATAAACAGCTTAGTCGTCAGCATATACAAGGAATAAAAACCGTTGTATTGACGGGGAAATGTCATATTAACAGTAACAAAAGACGATGGCCAAGAAAGCACACATGAGGAGCTTGGCTACTAAGAACGGAAAAGTGCTGTTCATTGTTGCCAATGAAGCACATTCTATTTCTTAGGCAATTAGGCACCAAAGCAGTGAAGGAAGAAGGAATGTCAACTGGCGTCACCTTCGTGATGAGAAGCTCATTGTAAAGGACACCAAATGCTTTACTTAAGTTTAAGTAAAGGGTGCCCAATTGGAGCCCCTACTATGTGCCACGCTGGAGGCATGGGTCATAAATGTGACTATGTTTGTTGCAGTGGAGCAGGCTGTTACAAAATCATGCTCGCCGTCTGTTAAAATATTCTTAGCTTTTACACAACGCAGGGAACGCAATAGAGATTCGTGAAAATTCGCCGTAGCACGGAAGATAGATAAAGGTTGGTAAATAATAACGATACTTAATTACTCATCAATCACGTTTACTTAACGTTCCCAGGAACAACCCTAAAATCATGAGTGCTGGATTTTTTCAATGTTGGAGTACCATATATGTATTTTCAGGTAATAATAATAATAATAATAATAATAATAATAATAATAATAATAATAATAATAATAATAATAATAATAATAATAATAATAATAATAATAATACCATTAAACTTTCATAAGATGCGTTTATAACATCAGATACCGCTCCAATTTAGTTTCGGAATAAATATATTCAATTCTCGTCTCTTGGTCTGATGTATAAGCAATACCTGGAAAGCCCTTATTAATCATTTCAGCACCTGGCAACACTGACAACGGTAACTTGCACATACAGCTCATGGTGAGATGGGAACTGGAAAACCGAATTCTCACTACTGTGCTGTGAAAGCCAATGTTACTGCATACTCTACTTGTTGTTTTCTTAAATGCTATGTACGCACAAAATGTACACCTTGAACATACAGCTGCAAATGAAGCCGACTTTCTTTTTTTTTCTATTTGTTGTAATTTTTCAAAGTTGAGTTTCTGTATCAGTGCTTTCAAGTTTTTGCACATGCGGTCGACCGTTGTGCCACGCTGAAATTTAATCCTCTGTGAGTGAAAGGTTACGGGATGCAATGGTTAAGCGCAGTCTTTGAATATTGTTGTTTTACTACAGATACTTTTCATTCCCTTTTTTCATTGTACCAGTGATCTATTACGTTTATTACGAGCATCCGTTTGTCTTTAGACATCTTTTCTAGGTGCCCGTTCGTTTTTGCCTGCAGTAACGTTCGGCCGCTAATATATCATGCCAATCGTGTTCCGGCCCCAGAGTCCTCTTGAACGGACTCGAATTCTCGTCAAGCGAACTTGATTGCAGTTTCCTGTGCGAGCCAGTTCCGCCTCTGACATTGCACAAACGCAGGAAAATAGGTCCATTTCTCATAATAGCTGCACAGTGTGGACGCCTTTGAGACAAAACTAAATTGTGACAAAAGGAAGATATCCAGACAAAAAGAAACACAGAGTGGGTGCTTTGTTCCTTTTTTTTTCTTTCTTTTTACCCTCACGTGCCAGACAGCGTGCTTGTGTTCAGCCCCCTCTGCTCTTCGGAGCCGATAGGACCCGAACGGTGACCGCCCGGCGCCGGTTTCAAAATACGGGAAGGCGCCAAAGCGCTGGCGATTTAACTTATCTCGCCCACAGCGCTCGTTCGTCTGCGAACGAAGAGGACCGGGTCGGTATCGCGCGCGACCTTAGTAGGGGAAGCGACATAAGGCTTGCGTCCGGTGTGATTCCGCACAGCTCCTAACAGAGCGTCTGTAGGGCGCCGGAAAGCGGACACAGCGAGTAATAGGCACCGAACAAGGCTGTCGTTCTTACGTCCCCGAGGTCGTCAACTAGAATCTGCTCTTACGTCATTCTTTCATAACTGCGAGACCCTGCACTCTTTAGCGGCGTCTGTCTGTGTAAGGTCGCTGTACATCGCGCGAACTTCGGTTGATTCGGTGTACCCGCCTCGTTAATTTGAGGCGCTTATGAATATGGGCGCCCTCAGGGAAATGGTGTCAATGAAAGCATTCCTGCCTGCATCGCTCGTGCTTGTCGTTCTCGGCGCAAGTTCAACTGGGCAAGTCCTGGCTGCTGCTGTGCGGGCTCGGCCGGCGTCGACGACCGGTGAGTGATGCCGGCAAGAAGCACGGAACTCGCGCTTCAATGCATGCGCACGCGTACGCGCGCTGCTGGCTTGGAACAGCTGTAACTGTCGTTTAGAGCACGTGCTTCGCAGGGCATGGGTAGGATATTACCCGCATCAGTGCGGGAATAACCATATAATACCGAGTATTCAAAAAGATATTACGGGGCAGGGCTACTTGCAAATTTTCTATCCCTATGTGGAGAACTGGTAATCAATGTGACATTTTCTATCTGAGTTAAGGCTTCTAAATTGATTCGCGTGCCGCATGCCGACGCAAAATGTACCGGTGCTTCGTTATTACACACAAAAAAAGTGTCGGGAACCATTTTTGTGGTTATATGCTATGTGATAGTGTTATTGCTGTGTATTTCAAGTTTACACAAGGATTGTTGTGCGCCGCATTTTCCGTAATCAGTTTGTTATTTATTAGGGCGAAAACTCGTTGCAATGGCTCATACCCGGGATAAGCGGCGGCTAGTCTGGTGATGCAAAAAATCAGTGAAGCAAAAAAGATCCTGACCACGAATGGCTCATAGCCACATAAGCAAGCAAAGCTGTAATGACTGAACATGAATAAACGAAACAAAGAACGAAATAAAGAAGAAATAGCGAAAGAAAGACGGAAAGAGAGAGAGAATGAACGAAAGAATGAAATAACCTCTAGGTGCCTTTCGTGGCATTCGCGGCATTAGATGCTCGTATGTGTGGTTGTGTCTTGCAAGAAATCTGACCTCTGCGATAGCATAACTTGATGCATTGCCACGTGTGCAGCCGGCTTTCTCCTTCATGTTCTACGGGAGTGTAGCACGCTTACGAAACTTTTCTTATTTGTCGGTATGGCATGCGTATTAGAACAACGCAATACTGATCGGGTGCATTATTTCATATAACTGCTATAGTGTGGGGTTGCAGACAAGTACATGCCAACCGCAACAACGAAACGCAACAAACTCAACCCAAACAAGGAACTCTATCACAACATAACCAGGGAAGTAAGAAAACAAATATACAAAAATCTTAAGGAATACGCAAATAAATTATAACTATAAATAGCAGATAACCTTCAACATAGTGATAAAAGAAAAGAAATGTTTCCAACGTAACAGAAGGATCTTGCGAATTAGACTACTAGGTATTTCGTTATAAATACAAGCCTGCGTCCGTAAACAGTGACACGCCGATAAATTTATCAATGTTGCTTTGGAACGGTGAATATCTTGTTAATGCGCGTCTCAGATTACACCGAGTTTGCACGTTGCTGCTGAGCGGCACTTGACATTAACTACAAGGTGTTTTGCCGTCGCATGTATTAAGAGGCCTGGTCTACTCAGCGTCGCTGTTGTCTGACACGCGCTGAACAGGGCTGTCGCGCTCAGCGTACCGCACTTGTTCAGGTGTGCGGCAAAGATAAAGTTTTCGCTTTTACGCGTGAGTAAGAGAAAACAAGCTAAAGGAGAGGCTTGATTTTTTATTAAGAACCCTATAATACAAGCCGACTATACGGCAAGTGAAGTATAGCGGTATTTTTTTTTCTTAGTACATCAAATTACAAATGCTGCGTGTGTTTGCCATGAGCTTCATGTTTCTTTTATAAGACGAAGGCGAAAAGAAACTAGCCGATAACACAACTTGCATTTGGTCGGAGCAGCATCCACAACCACTGCCATTACTCGATGTCCGCCCAATTCGGTTACGTAGGCTGTTCCCCCGTTTACTTCCGTTGAACACTTCTCTACATGCAATAAACACAGCTCTGTGAGTGTTTCTAAAAAAAAAGCCGGCGCTCCATGTGAGATAGCCTCAAGTAGGCCCCAGAGATGCTGTTAATGATGCAAAAACCAACACCAGCCGCGATAGCTTAGTGACAATTTTAGGTTGCACTGTTCAGCTCGAATGGTCGAGAGTTCAATCTCGGCCATGGTGGCTGCACTTCCAGTAGGGGGCAAAAATGCTTTTGAGCTTAGATATAGGTGCCCATTAAAGAACCCCAGGTGCTCCCAATTATTCAGGAGTACTCCACTACAGCGGGCCTCCGATCAGATTGTGGCTTTGGCACGTAAAATGCCGGAATTAATTTTGTTTTCCCAACGGAAACCAAAATCAACATCTGGCTTTGATACACGTGTGTCCAATTACACGGACTTAAATCTCGCTGCGGTGCAATTACCCTGTCCTGAGGAAACAGGTGTCCTCTTATTGCATGACACAGTCCAGTTGGATGGGGATCCCGATTATTTTTCTGCTCTTCCGAGAAGCTGACTATCTAACTCGAAGCGGTGCCCTGCTCTAAAAAAAAACAAAAAAACAAAACAAAGGAAGATAGATAAATATTTCACACAGCATGTGCATTCGTGGTTGCGCCGGCCGGGGAAGGGCGACTGTCCCTAAAGTCTATTCTCGTGAACCATGAAATGTAAATATTTTCGGACGGAAGATCACTGTCTCTTCGCTCTACCGACTTGCTTGTTCCCCCGTACACTTTGAGGCTCGGAATGTGCCATTTAGTGCCGAATGATTGCATAATACGAGCGCAGGAGAGATCAGGGACAGGCACTTGTTTGAGTCTTTTGTTGCGCTTCTATTACACAATGCATTGTTGGAGACAACTGTGATAAACGATATCGCCAGCGCTACTTATCAACTGCGTGCACGTGATGATCCCGAAATATGGGAGAGATAAACTATTGCACTGTGAAAAAATATGAATAGCCCAGAGGAGACGTTGTCCATAACACGTTATCGGTATTTCTGCAATAATCTCGGCCCTCCATTGCTGCACATATAGCGTTAATGCCATTGGTGAAAGAATTAGGTAAAACATGTGTAAGCAGACAAGTATTAGATGGTTGTGTGGTCTTCGTCACTACAACCCGGTAGAACCCTTTGACGGTAATCTTGAAATGGTTCACATTATTCAATGTTTAAGAGTAAGCGGCATTCTTTCTCACCAAATAATGCTAATACGTAAATTATCATATGTAAGAATTCCCCTCTGGGATTAACAGTACCCAGGAACCAATAGACAGTTATAGATATTGATAAAATGGGGCAATAAATATTCTGATGCCTGAAGCGTGCAGCAGTCTGAGCAAATATTAATCGAGCCAAAAATACGATAGTGCTGTGCCCAGCCTAGCGTCAAGAGATGCATAACAGAACTACAGGCTACCAAGGTTTTTTGCATAGCACTTGAATATATAGGCATGGATACTGCCTCCACACCTACAGAATTAAACAAAACATCGAATCTTCCTGATATCTGAAACCTCTGTTCTATAAATAGTGTTTGTTGTCCGGAAAATTATGAGCCCAGTATAGCACGTACCTTGCTCAAAGCGTACTTTTCAGCCACCAGAGGAAGCCTATCAACCAGAATTAAAATGCACGACCCACAACAGCCATCACATTATCCTAACGTGTCTTTGTGTTGGCGGACCTTAAAGAGAGGCTTTCTCTGCTTTTTTTTTTTAAGAGCTTGACTTCCGTAGCCGTTTTCTCGCTGGATATTCTTGTGAATGCATGCAGTAAATTTGGGACACTGGCTATGCATGGTCTTGCCGAGTAAAAACTTGCGTCATTGAACTCATGCCCGAAAGACAACTCTATGGCGGCCGCTACTTGACCCTGTAGAAAATTTGGATCATTTATGGGAGCCACTGAGTGTTCACCCAAACCGACAAATTCGGCACTGAGCATATGCAAGTTGATAGGTGCGCAATCTTGGTCGATGCCCCAAAAAGGATGTGGCTCTGTGACACAAGGTATATCAAGGCACCATCATCATCATCAGCCTGGTTACGCCCACTGCAGGGAAATGCCTCTCCCATACTTCTCCAACTACCCCGGTCATTTACTAATTGTGGCCCTGTTGTCCCTACAAACTTCCTAATCTCATCCGCCCACCTAAATTTCTGCCGTCCCCTGCTACGCTTCTCTTCCCTTGGAATCCAGTCCGCAGCCCTTCATGACCATCGGTTAGCTTCCCTCCTCATTACATGTCCTGCCCATGTCCATTTATTTTTCTTGATTTCAACTAAGATGTCATTAAACCGCGTTTGTTCCCTCACCCAATCTGCTCTTTTCTGATCCCTAACGTTACACCCATCATTCTTGTTTCCATAGCTCGTTGCGTCGTTCTCAATTTAAACCGAACCCTTTTCTTCAGCCTCCAGGTTTCTGCCCCATACGGGAGTACTGGTAAGACACAGCTGTTATACACTTTTCTCTTGAGGGATAGTGGAAACCTTCTGTTTATGATTTGAGAATGCCTGCCAAACGCACCCAAGCCCATTCTTATTCTTCTGGTCATTTCAGCTCATGATGCGGATCTGTGGTCACTAGCTGCCCAAAGTAGATGTATTCCCTTACCACTTCCAGTGCCTCGCTACCTATCGTAAACTGCTATTCTCTTCCGAGACTGTTAAACATTACTTTAGTTTTCTACAGATTAATTTTTAGACCCACCCTTCTGCTTTGCCTGTAAGGGTCCGTGAGCATGGATTGCAATTGGTCCCCTGAGTTACTAAGCAAGGCAATATCATCAGCAAATCGCAAGTTGCTAAGGTATTCTCCATCAACTTTATCCCCAATTCTTCCCACTCCAAGTCTCTGAATACCTCCTGTAAACACGCTGTGAATAGCATTGGAGAGATCGCATATCCCTGTCTAACGCCTTTCTTTATTCGGATTTTGTTGTTTTCTTTATGGAGGACTACGGTGGCTGTGGGCCACTGTATATATTTTTCAGTATATTTACATATGGCTCATCTACACCCTGATTCCCTTAAGCGTCCATGACTGCTGATGTTTCGACTGAATCAAACACTTGTTCGTAATTAATGAAAGCTATATATAAGGGTTCGTTATATTAGGCACATTTCTCTATCACCTGATTGATAGTGTGAATATGGTCTAGTGTTGAGAGCTTTTACGGAATCCTGCCTGGTCCTTTGGTGGACAGAAGTCTAAGGTGTTCCTGTTTCTATTTGCGATTAGCTTAGTAAATACTTTGTAGGAAACGGGCAGTAAGCTGATCGGTGTATAATTTTTCAAGACTTTGGCGTCCCCTTTCTTATGAATGAGGATTATGTTAGCGTTCTTTCAAGATTCCGGTACGCTCTAGGTCATGAGGCATTGTGTATATATGGTGGCCAGACTTTCTAGAACAATGTTCCCACCATCCTTCAAAAAATCTGCTGTTACCTGATCCTCCCCAGCTGCCTTCCGCCTTTGCATAGCTCTCAAGGCGTTCTTTACTTCTTCCAGCATTACTTGTGGGATTTCAAATTCCTCTAGACTATTGTCCCTCACAGTATCATCGTGGGTGCTACTGTTATTGTATAAATCTCTATAGTACTCCTCAGCCACTTGAACTATCTCATCCATATTAGTAACGGTATTGCAGGCTTTGTCTCTTAACGCATACATCTGATTCTTCCCTATTTTTAGTTTCTTCTTAACTGCTTTTGGCTTCCTCCGTTCCTGAGTGCATGTTCAATTCTATTCATATTATACTTCCTTATGTCAGCTGTCTTACGCTTGTTGATTACCTTCGAAAGTTCTGCCAGTTCTATACTAGCTGTAGGGTTAGAGGCTTTCATACATTGGCGTTTCTTGATCAGATCTTTCCTCTGCAGCGATAGCTTACTGGTATCCTGTCTAACGGAGTTACCACCGACTTCTATTGCACCCTCCTTAATGATGCCCATAAGGTTGCCGTTCATTGCTTCAACGCTAAGGTCCTCTTCCTGAGTTAAAGGCGAATACCTGTTCTGTTGCTTGATCCGAAATTCCTCTAGTTTCCCCCTTACCGCTAACTCTTTGATTGGCTTCTTATGTACCAGTTTCTTCCGTTTCCTCCTCAAGTCTAGGCTAATTCGAGTTCTTACCATCCTATGGTCACTGTAGCACACCTTGCTGAGCACGTCCACATTTTGTATGATGCCAGGGTAAGCACAAAGTATGAAGTCTTTTTCATTTCTAGTCTCCCCATTTGGGCTCCTCCACGTCCACTTTCGGCTAACCCACTTGCGGAAGAAGGTATTCATTATCCGCATGCTATTTGGTTCTGGAAATTCTACTACTAACTCTCCCCTGCTATTCCTAGAGCCTATGCCATGTTCCCCCACTGACTTGTCGCCAGCCTGCTTCTTGACTACCTTGGCATTGTAGTCGCCCATCAGTATAGTGTATTTAGTTTTGACTTTACCCATCGCCGATTCCACGTTTTCATAAAAGCTTTTGACTTTCTGGTCATCATGACTGGATGTAGGGGCGTATACCTGTATTACCTTCAATTTGTACCTCTTATTAGGTTGCACGATGAGACCTGCCACCCTTTCGTTAATGCTTTAGAATTCCTGTATGTTACGAGCTATATCCTTATTAATCAGGAATCCGACTCTTAGTTCTCGTCTCTCCGTCAGGACCCGGTAGCACAGTACGTTCCCGCTTTTTAGCACTCTATATGCTTCTTTTGTCGTCCTAACCTCACTGAGCCCTATTATATCCTATTTACTACCCTCTACTTCCTCCAATAACACTGCTAGACTTGCCTCACTAGATAATGTTCTAACGTTAAACGTTGCCAGGTTCAGATTGCAATGGCGGCCTGTCTGGAGCCAAGGATTCTTAGCACCCTCTGCTGCTTCACAGATCTGACCGCCAGCGTGGTCAGTTGCTTCGCGGCTGCTGGGGACTGAGGGTCGGGGTTTGATTGTTGTATTTATATATGAGGTTGTGGCCAAGTACTGCACCAGGGTGGCCAATCCTGCTCTGGTGAGAGAGGGCTTCACCGCTTCTGGTCACGGGGATCAGGCCGAACTCCAGGCCTGTTTATGCAGTTTTCTGAACACACGGTTTTTTTCCAGTGGAAAATTGCGCGGCACCGGGATTCGAACCACGGTCCTCTTGCACGCGAGGCGGATACTCTACCGCCACCGCAGGAGTTGTACGCCTCATTTAACCTACAGTGGTGCCTTCTTTGATCAGTCAAGGTGGACAAATCTGAGCTCGGTTAAGCCGCACAGATGACACTCAACTGGAGACACCTGGCATATGTGACCTGCACATGTGCGGCCATACATATTAATAGTATCAAGGTATGAATATATTTAAATAAATGTTGTACTTCTCATCAACGTTCTCCCTCGGCCCGAGTCATACGTCGCCTTCGTTATCGCGTATCATATAGCTGATGGCTACAGGGTGAGACGTTGCACTCGTTGTTCGCTAATGGCAACCTGGCTTACTGAAACAAGCTTCGCGTCATTATCATTCCAGCATTGGGTTGGATCAGCATGTTTCCTTAGAAGTTACTTGACGTAGCCTCCAGGAGCGCCGCACGTTGCGGGAATTTTTTATTTGCCAACTTTGTGTTTCGCACACCAGACTACGGCATCACTCATAGCCTGCAGTGCAACTCTGTCACGTTAAACATCGGCAATTTAGGCAAAATGCAAGCACCTGTTCAGGCAGTTTGTGAAGAAGGCTTTCATGCGGTGGGTGAAGATTCTCGTTTTCGTGTCGAAATATTTTAGCCGCCGTAGCGTGATTTCTTACCCTTGTTATGCTTTAAGGTATACATACATTTATAGCCACAGATAGGTACGTACATTGCGAAAGCCACAAACAATGTTGCACATTGTTCCGAAAGGCGCCAAAACGCTGGGCCCTACTATTAAAAATATGCATACTTCAGCGGTTCCTTTGGCTTCGAAGTTCACCGAGTGCGACAACCGCAGACTGCAGGGTGTCATCGTATTCGGAAAAATAAATTATTTTTCTTTGCAATCTATACAACGTCGTCCCCGTAACCAGGCTGATAATGATTAATATTATTATTATTATTGTTATTATTATTATTACATGGCTAGACGATTGGCCCGTCCGTCCGTCCGTCCGCCAGTCACCTGTACAACGACAGGTGACAGGTGAGAAAGAGAAAAGAAACAGAAAGAAACAGAAAAAAAATCAGAAGACAGAGAGGCGCGCGGTTAGCCAACACCACCTAGATAGTACAAGGCCTGTTTACTCCGATCAACGACGTCAAGCTATCTGGCACAAAACTTTCATTGACAATCGGCTGGCGTGATGAAAGTGGTGACGTCAAAACCACTGTTGCCTAATCGGGAGCATCCTCATTATATTCTATGGCAGTCGGTCCAGGTAACACAACGTCATGGATAGGAGGGAACAGGCCTTGTGCTTTCAAGGTGGTGTTGGTTTAGCTGCGCCAGTGGCGTCGCCGTTGCTCTCCACCGCAGTCGAACGCGCGCAGCAGTTTGTCTGCGTCTCCGAATTGGGTAAGCCACGTGTCATGCGTACTCCTTAGGAGCAGGCAGCTTTCCAGCAGCAACGCCATGAGCAGAATCGGGAACGAGCTCGTCTACGCTATGCCGATGCTGCAGTCCGGGCACGAGAACAAGCCCGTACAGCCGAGCGCAAGCAGCAACTGCGTACCGGGGATCCGACAGCCTACTAAGCCGTCGTTTACCGAACCGTTGGGATTAACCCAGTCATACATACCTAGGCCGCACGTTTCATCTTCGCTGGTTAACCATGTGTACGGAGTGCTTGGGCGTTGATTGTTTTGGGAAACTCTGACTCAGAAATAATTTCATTTTTTTAAACCCCTGCAAAAGTGCACATGGGCACAACATCCTTGTTTTAAATAAATAAATGCCAGAGTTTTACTTGGCAGAAGAACAAGATACGAGTATGATTATGAGGCAGACACGGTGTTTGAGTTTTCACCACTATGGGTTGTTTAAGATGGACCTTAACATTAGTAGATGAGTGATTTTTTGGAAAACTTAGTTGTTATCTATAGTATGGCAAAATTATAATACACGCCTGTGATTTTAACTGCATATGTTCCTCTTGGGATCGAGATGATGGCCTCCCGGTAGGTGACAGAAGTGCTGAAGTGCTAAATACGTTACATGACAACAGTCTTGATGGTATTGGCACATTTTTATGATAGTGGTCACAGCCTCAGTACACAAATTTTCAGCGCAAGAGCCACGTCACACTGCACAGAATATTCGCGTCGACAGATTTTTATACACTTGCTCTGAAACCGGTACAGGTCAGTGAACACGGTCTGGGGACACGTACTTTTGGTTTTGGTAATTGTTCTATTTAATTGCGAAGGAACCCTTCGAAATTTAATAGAACAGTTTTATATAACGACTGGCTTGTGGGTGATGTACTAGACAAAAAAAATGAGAACTTAATCGAGGATGCAAGAAGTAATTTGCTGTGCGCGTGGAAACTGTTTGCACAACGAGTAAATATCAGAGCAAATAGAAAGCAGAAGTCTCAATCGGTACAAACGATAGCAGGACCGAAAAACTATTCGACAGCAGCTAGAATTTATGGTTCGTATGGAAAACATTGACTTCGTCGTTTTCTCATTGTCTATAAAAGAATGAAACTCACGCTGGAAAACCTCGATGCCGTCATGTATCGAACGTATATAGCAAGGGAGAAATTAGAGACACTGCGTGCAGACGACGTTGAAAAGAAACGGGCGTTATATGATCAAAACAGATGTGCCTGCCAGCATAGGGAAACACATTGAATTACCCGGGCGGAGTGGTGGGGGGGCTGGGGCCTTACCAGTGTTCCAAACCCAACCAATATATATATATATATATATATATATATATGTGTGTGTGTGTGTGTGTGTGTGTGTGTGTGTGTGTGTGTGCGGCGGGTATATCCAAGAGACTGGCGTTTCTGGGATGAGTCGTGCGACAACTGTATTCCATTAAACCGGTTAGCGAGCTGTATATTCGTTTTGTGCACGCTAAGTCACACAAATACACACCCATCAACAAAGTCGTGTAACAGACGTTTAATACGCCAAAATCCAAATATAAGCTATTTTCCTAACCAAAGGTCAGTTGACAAGATAACACATCATATATAAACATATGTCGGCTTTTGTGAGTTCGAGGCGGCGGCGCTCTTTGATAACTCTGTGCGCTGACGCCACGATGCTGACGATGAGCAATTTGAAGGCGTCATCGAAGATGCCTTTGAAGATGTGTGAAATGGTGGGAAACCTTGCCTGGCTTAGTCATGTGTACGTCAATTTTGTAGCAGCTTCTTGCAGTGTAGCAGCTGGTGTCCGTCATTTAGTTGTCCCATTGAGTGAGAGGTGGACGTCGAGGTAGTGCATGAAAAAACTCCTCACAGGGTGGGTCGAAAAATTTATCTGCAGAAAACCAATGTAATGTTTAACAGTCTCGGGGGAAGAGAGCAGTTTACGATGGGCATCGAGGCACTGGAACTGGTAAGGGAATACAGCTACTTAGGCCAGGTAGTGACCGCTGATCTGGATCATGAGACTGAAATAATCAGAAGAATAAGAATGGGCTGGGGTGCGTTTGGCAGGCATTCTCAGATCATTAACAGTAGGTTGCCGTTATCCCTCAAGAGAAAAGTGTATAACAGCTGTGTCTTACCAGTACTCACGTACGGGGCTAAGGGAAAAGAAAGGGAAAAGGGAAGGGAAAAGAGGGAACGTTAAGGAAAAAGAAAAGAGCAGATTGGGTGAGTGAACAAACGCGAGTTAATGACATCTTAGTTGAAATCAAGAAAAAGAAATGGGCATGGGCAGGACATGTAATGAGGAGGGAAGATAACCGATGGTCATTAACAGTTACGGACTGGATTCCAAGGGAAGGGAAGCATAGCAGGGGGCGGCAGAAAGTTAGGTGGGCGGATGAGATTAAGAAGTTTGCAGGGACAACATGGCCACAATTAGTACATAACCGGGGTAGTTGGAGAAGTATGGGAGAGGCCTTTGCCCTGCAGTGGGCGTAACCAGGCTGATGATGATGCTGTTGTGAAAAAAAATTGGCCGACGATTACGCTTCTGGCATTGTGATCTTGGAGCGCAGCTGCTGTCTTACTTAAACAACAGGCAACCATACAGAAAACACACAGTGCTGAACGGAGGCAGTTCTGCGTTCCGTCTTGGGCAGCACACACTGCGATCTGCCGCTATCGAGACGGCACTACGGTGACGCGCCATGTTGTAGTCGGTCACTGCCGCAGAGAGGGGGGGGATTAGGAATTACTATTTCATGTTTCTTCTGAAGTGGCATGAGGAAACGGATGGAGAACAGAGGTATTGAGTAGAGGCCACCCACTCATTCATTCACAGACAAGCCTCAATGTGGCCGCACACGGTTGTGGTGGGAAGTAGAAGTAAGAGAACAAAACGCTACAACTGTCTTTCGAGTGATCGAATCGGCACTGCGCCAGGTAAGGGAAGGTATAGGGCAAGAGTGGAGCCTGGAGAAGGACATTCAGGTGCAAACACTTCCAGAGGCGACAAATCCCGCAGAAGAACGCGCCGCGCAAACGGGGAAGCGAGAGAACACGCATTGCGCTTGTCCTTGTCGCCTATTTGTGACCCGTGTCTACTCTTGTTCTAGTCACTTCAGCATGGAATATCAGCTAGCCCGATTTCACACCCTGAAGCGAGAGCCACGGCTGAGAGCCGTACAGCCACCTGACGCGGATACGGAGGAGTGGAGAGTCGTGGATTACGCGCGTGGTGGCAAAGAGCGGCTGCCGTCGGCACCGCGGCAGTGCCGCGACAGCGGAAGAAGGGACCGCGAGGGCGGAGTGGATGTTTGCGGCGAGAGTCACCGCAACGGCGCTGCACAGAGGAAGGGGGAGAGAGGATAGGCGAGAACACGTGATCCGACTTTGCAGGAGGAGAGAAGAGAGCAAGGCTCGCGCCGTGCGCGAGAGATGGCGCCATGAGCGCGCCCAGCTAGAGCAGCGTGCTGGCCCCGGCTACGGAGCTGATTACGGTGAGGCACAACGGCGAGACCGATGTCAACGCGAAACGCGGGAACGGGCACGAAAGAGCTACGCTCTAAAATTAAGAGAGAAAATGGAACAGCCATGGAACCTTCCACTTCCGGATCCAGTGACCGAGCATGATGCTACACGTACGCGATCACAAGCTCCGGAAGCGCCGGCACAGAAATCTCGGTATCGTAATTTGCGCAGGGTTTATTCGCAGCTTGTTGCTGCGACCTCTCCGGATTTGGCGGTCATAATCGCGTAGTCTGATCACAGTCCCAAGAAATGTGCTCTCTTACTTTCTCGGACATGAGGGAAAGCACCATATTACTGTTCCTTTGGGAAACATTTACTAGACTGCAAGATGGATGAAATCGCGCTTGAATAATTGTTACTAAAAGCTTCCTTTGCTGGCATGAGGTGTCCACTGCTGATCTTGCCAGTGCTGTGAAAAATGATGCTTTAGTTACCCGTGATTTATAGCGCATAGCGAAGAAATAAGCGCGCTTGTCGATGTTGTCTGATGCAGAAATACCGTGTCTATTTGGTGCGGACTCCGCTTATTCGCCATTGGAATTGAGCATCCGCTAACCATGCCCATGTAGAACTGTAGAACCCATGTAGCCCATGTAGAACCATGTAGAAGTTTGAACAGAAGCTTCTAGCTGTTGATGAAGTCGACTTCGCCCTACAATTTGCTAGCCGCTAGGTTAATTCAGATGGTAGAGCGGCTGCCCTGTAATGGCAATGGTCCCGGGTTCGAGTCCCGGATCAGGACGAATTTTTCTTCAACTGCCAGGCTTTTCTTTCGAGGAAGCCATATGGGTTTCCTTTGTAGCAACTGCTACGATTGTGTGGATGTCTTGTTCTGTCTTTATTAATATCTTAGCAACTTGCAAGCACGCAATTGCATAACAGAGACCTGCATTTCCCTATTGCAGAAACTGACGGCTACAGATGACAGTGTTTCACTCTGCGTGCTTTATTTGTTGCGTGCCATCTGCCACAAGTACCAGAAAATATGCGCCGCTGAGAATTGTTGTTCTAGGCGCAGCGCCACTTTTGCGTCATGAAGCGTAGAAGTGGCGAACTGCGCTCCAGATGGGTCGGTCGGCACACATATACCTACAGCTACCATAGTCCTGTTGTTGCTATGCGGACGCGTCTTGTTAGGTCTACGGGCCCCGGAATCACAGAATGATCCCCCAAATTGGACGCGCTATGTGTTCCACAATAAATATTCAGGTAAGCGTAGAGAAAGCGAAAGCTCGTTTCCATAGTTAATTACGATCAACTCGAGTGAGAACTGACCTATCACGAGAATTCACGGTGAAGCGGGAGCCATGTGTGCAGCCATGTTGGACGACGGTACGTCTTAGCGTGCGTCAATATTTTGATATCTGTGCTCGTGCGCGTTTCGACGCTTACGATCTGCTCTCCACCATCTGCGCACGCGTGAAGCGCGTGGGCGCGAGCTTGTACTTAAAATACAAGCACGCTTGTATGTAGTTTAATTGATTCAATGGTGGGGGTTTACGTGTGAAAACCATCATTTCATCGTGGACGTGGATCGGGGACTCCGGAAATTTTGGACCAGCTGGGGTTCTTCACCGTGCACCTAAATCTATCTACTACGGGTGTTTTCGCATTTCGCCCCAATCAAAATGGGAGCGCTGTGCCCCGGATTGCGTCTAGTTTGGCCTTTAGATATCTGTGCTCGCGCCGCGCTTCGACGACCACGATCAGTCCTGCACCATCTCTGGAGGCGTAACTGTTTCCGGTTTGGGTTAGCGGTTATATCATCAATGTGCTTTTACTGATGAAGGGTGTCATTGATTAAACGTCCGGTGTGCTTGGAGTGAGCGGTTTCAGCAAGAAGCAGATTATTTCCCGAGTACCAAAATTTTAAATGGTTTCGTTTTAGAGTACTAGTCATATTGTTGCGGGAAGAAAGCAGGCCCACGAGTGTAAAATAACTTATATTTACAAATGATGGATATGGCGTTCAGGCAACCGCCAGACTTCGTCTTTCTCTAGTCCATCTCAACGTCTTCCTTCACTTCACCGTAACATCACCCTCCCGGTGGGGGAGCTCCGTCCCGGTGCAAGTTAAACAGCCTCACTTATTGGGGGGACATAGGGCTTGAGCCTGGTGACGTGAACAACATCACTGGTTAAGTTGGGAGGCACGGAAGGCTGACCGAGTGGGGCGATCTCGTAGGTCACGTCGGACAGTTGGCGTAAGATCTGGTACGGACCAGAAAAACGGGACAGTAATTTTTCCGACAAGCCGACACGACGTGAAGGTGTCCAGAGAAGGACAAGGGAACCAGGTGAAAAATGGTGGTCTCGGTGCCGAAGGTCGTAGCGTCGCTTTTGAGAAGCTTGCGAGACTGTGAGGCGATGACGGGCGACATCTCGGGCCTGGGCGGCTAAGTCAATAGCCTCGCGAGCGTAAGCAGTGCTGGGTGACTGTACTGCGGAAGGTAGCAACGTGTCAAAAGGCAAGGTGGGGTCGCGGCCGTACAAAAGGAAAAATGGTGAAAATCCGGCAGTGTCGTGACGGGACGAGTTGTATGCGAAAGTGACGTATGGTAAAGCGACGTCCCAGTCGCGGTGATCGTTGGAGACGTACATGGCGAGCATTTCAGTGAGTGTGCGGTTGAGTCGCTCGGTGAGGCCGTTCGTTTGAGGGTGGTACGCGGTAGCAATCCGATGTTCTGTAGAACAGGAGCGGAGCAGATCATCAACGACCTTCGATAGAAAGTAGCGGCCGCGATCCGTCAGCAACTGGCGAGGGGCGCCGTGGTGCAGGATGACGTCTTTTAGTAAGAAGTCGGCGACATCTGTAGCGCAGCTGGTTGGCAGGGCTCGTGCGATGGCATATCTAGTGGCATAATCGGTTGCTACAGCAATCCATTTGTTTCCTTTGATGGAAATTGGAAACGGACCAAGGAGGTCGAGGCCCACACGGAAGAAGGGCTCTGTAGGTATATCAATGGGTTGAAGCAAACCAGCGGGAGGCATAGCAGGCGTCTTCCGGCGCTGACACAGGTCGCAAGAAGCGACATAACGGCGCACAGAGCGATAAATGCCAGGCCAGAAGAAGCGGCGCCGCAGGTGGTCGTAAGTACGAGTGACGCCCAGATGTCCAGCAGTAGGAGCGTCATGAAGTTGCTGGAGCACGGTGAGTCGAAGGTGCTTGGGGACGACTAGGAGGAGCTCCGGGCCGTCAGGACGAACGCTACGACGGTATAAAGTTCCATCGCGCAAGGTGAACATCCGAAGGGACGGGTCATTGGGCGAGGAGCTTAGGCGGTCCATAAGTGTTCGAAGAACAGGATCCTTGCGCTGCTCGTCGCCAATGTGGAGGAAGCCGGAGAGGGACAGAATACTGATGTCCGAGTCTGCATCGGTATCGTCCGGTTGATCCACGGGATTGCGGGACAGGCAGTCAGCGTCTTTATGCAGGCAAGGGATAAACATCCTTCTTTGTTATCCGGTTGAGGTGACGGTAGTCAACGCAGAAGCGCCACGAGTTATCTTTTTTCTTTACTAAGACAACCGGTGATGCCCACGGGCTACTGGAGGGTTCAATGATGTCCTTGTCCATCATCCTGTCTACTTCTTTCTGTATGATGGCCCTTTCTGTTGCCGAGACACGATATGGCCGCCTATGAATGGGGCTGGCGTCACCGGTGTTGATGCGATGCGTGACAACAGATGTCTGGCCAAGTGGACGGTCGTCCAAATCAAAGATGTCCCGATAAGATGACAGGAGATGACGAAGAGCTGTTGTTTGCTCGGAAGGAAGGTCGGGGGCGATCATCTTAGAAACATCGTCCGCAGGCGTCGAGTACGAAGGAGTGGATGACAAAGGTCCGTTCGTACTGAGGAAGGATTCAGAGGTCAAAAAAGAAATCTGAAATTCTTCCAAAGGAGTGATATGCGCTATGGCGATACCGTGTGGCAAAACATGTGACGAGAACCCAAAATTGAGGATGGGCACGCGAGCGCAGTTTTCGCGGATCCGAATTAAGGTGCTCGGTAGGGCAATATTACGCGACAAAACCACGTCAGTAAGCGGCGACAGGACGTACTCGCCATCAGGTACGGGAGGACAGGGCGTCAGCAGGACATTTGTAGCAGCCTGTGGAGACAGCCTTGCAAATTCAGCAGCACATAAGCGGTGTGGAGCACAAGTGGTTGCGTCGGCAGGAAGCGGCAGGTCCAACTGTACAACACCTGCGGAGCAGTCAATTTGGGCAGAGTGTTTCGAAAGGAAGTCGAGGCCGAGAATTAGGTCGTGTGGGCAGTGTTCAAGGACGATAAATAGAACAACGGTATAATGGCCCCCAATGGTCACACGTGCTGTGCACATTCCAAGGACAGGTGACGTACTCCCATCGGCGACTCGCACGGTGCACGGTACGGCGGGGGTCAGAACCTTTTTGAGCCGGCGGCGGAGAGCAGCGCTCATAACTGAAAGCTGCGCTCCTGTATCAACGAGAGATCTAACAGGAACGCCATCAACTTCAATGTCCAGCAGGTTTCCACATGTAGGCAGGGTCAATAGAGGATTTGTGGGCCGGGTCGGAGTTGCAGCTTCACCTCCGGGAGCTGCACCGCCTAGTTTCCCGAAGCGAAGCGACCGGTTGCAGAAGGGGACGAAGAGCGGTGAACGAGAGGCGAACGGGACCTACGACCTTGCGGAGACGGGGATCGGCTGGATCTTGGTGGAGCACTGTCGGCGTTGATGTTCCTAGTCGGCGTATAGGGCGAGAAAGTGCGATTGTCGGGTACTTGGCTGTAGTGACTCGGAGACGACCACCGAGGAGGCGACGACCAGTGGTTGCGGCAATGACGGGCGATGTGTCCAATACCGGAACAATTAAAACAGATGGGTTTATCATCCGCTGTGCGCCATTCAGCTGGGTTGCGGCGGAGTGGTGGAAAGCTTTGCGTCCGGGAGCGAGCGGTCGGAGAAATTTGGTAGGTGTTGGTATGGCGGACTGAGCAGAGAGATGGAATGCCCAAACTTGCTATTTCCTCCCGAACGACCGCTTGTATAAGGGAGATAGCGGGTACGCTTTCCCGACAGTCTGAACGAACGGGAGCCGGGGCCATGGCCTCAAGCTCACGGCGAACGATGCGCGTTATTTCTTCCGGTCCTGCGGGCTGAACGAACCGCGGCGGGTCTTCGCAAGAAGATGTCGCGGCGGTATTGGGCAACCGGTCGAAAGTTTGAGTGACGCGGCGGCCCTTCGCTTGTTCGAAGCGCCGGCACTCCTTAATAATTGCATCCACAGTGGCACAATCCTTACACATCAAGAGATTGAAGGCATCGTCTGCAATACCTTTCAATATATGGCCAATCTTGTCTGCCTCGGTCATGTTGTCATCAGCCTTGCGACAGAGGGCCAGCACATCCTGTATGTACACGACATAGGATTCTGTGGACGTCTGAGCGCGGCACGCAAGTTCTTTTTTAGCTGCCAGCTGACGACCGACAGGTCTGCCGAACAGGTCTCGCATTTTTTCTTTGCAAACATCCCAGCTCGTTAGGTCAGCTTCATGTGTGTCATACCATTGCTTCGCAGTTCCCTTCAGATAAAATATTACGTTTGCAAGCATCATTGTAGGATCCCACCTGTTGTTGTCGCACTCGCTCGTACATCGTAAGCCAGTCCTCGACGTCGACGTTGTCCGTGCCACAAAATGTTCCCGGGTCCCGTGGGTGAGTGAGGATGACCGTGGGCACGGGCTGCCGAGGCGTTGTCGCTTGTGTCGGTTGATTTGCCATTGTGGCAGCAGGTAGATGACGTCCGCTGCGAAGTTCCGTGGTGGTACCCCGCACCTCCACCAAAATGTTGCGGGAAGAAAGCAGGCCCACGAGTGTAAAATAACTTATATTTACAAATGATGGATATGGCGTTCAGGCAACCGCCAGACTTCGTCTTTCTCTAGTCCATCTCAACGTCTTCCTTCACTTCACCGTAACAATATAAACGGTATTTTCAAAATTGGTTTTCATTTGCAGTAATTGAGCCCGATCAGCAATGACCTCGAGGTCCTGTTACACCTCGTGTTGCTCAGAACCACTTTTGATCGAGTAAATAACACAATCATCAGGTAGAATTTATTTTTAACTGAAATATGTATTGCTATGCCAATAATGAATACGGGGAATAAAAATAGCCGACGCATGGATCCCCTGTGGGACGCCAGAGCCTACACAGTCGTTCTAAGGAGGCTTCTTAATAATTAACGTATTGCTGCTGGTTTCCAAGATAGGCTGACAGGAACGTTATCAATTATAGATATTTGAGGACTTTATTTAATTTGTAAAGCAACTTTTTGTTGGAAACATTGTTGAATGCTTTTCTGAAATCCATAAAAATTGTGTGAGTTTGGTTGCCATTATGTGTTACTGCGAAATTATGAACTCTTTCAACTAACTGAATATATGTAGAACCGCATTTCCTAAACCCGTATTGGTATATCTTACTAATATATTTGCATGACGGATGATGACAGCTGAAATGCTGCGTTTATGTTCAGGTTTTTTGTTGCAAATGCATCACGATTCAAATGAAAAAGAAATAGGAAAGTTTTCCTTGCACGAAAAGGCACTAAGTCTATATCATCCCTCTTTTTTTCTTATTCTCTTTGTTCGCTACCGGAGAACAAATTTTTTTCATTGTTCGACGCAGGCTCTTAACTAGCGATGACGATTACCCGAGCATTTTGCGGGTCAAATACATTGCTTCTGTTGATGTTCTGCCTGAAATCTGTCGGGAAGAATCATTGACTTGAAAATCGTAAAGTGATTCGTTCCAACTCACGCGAACGAGCTCAGCCGCTCCAATACCTAGGCCTTTTTGCACAGTCGACCTGTCTCATTCGCCTGCTCTTCTTCAAGGCCGAACATGAAATTTATACCAATTCGGCATAGATATATTAATTCACTGCTACACTTGCGGAGGTCCCTCAGGTAAATGCATTTATTGATGCTGCCAACCGCGCAGCATTTACCGCCGTTAAAATCATTTTTTTAAACAATAAAAAACAGCATTCAGCAGGATTGCGTGGTCTGGGAGCGAAATAATCGTCATCACAGGTTGTTGACATGGGAAGGGGTACTCAATCAAGTTGGGAGACAAAGCAGGCGGTAGGGATGCTAAGCTTTGCAATTTCTTGCCGCACAACTGCTTTAATACCGGAAACAATGGGGACCACTTGCTCGAAGGTACCGTCAAGGGGTCGTAGATGAAGGGGGGCTGGACTCGCCGCTTCAATCTCACGGCGAACGATACGTGTGACGTTCTCTTCAACTGGTTGTGTGGCGGTAAGAACAGATTTAGAGGACGTGGCAGGGGTGTTTGGGAGCCGGTACAACTGTGGGACGACGCGGCGGCTTTTGGCTACCTCGAAACGGCGGCATTCTTTGACGATGGCGTCGACGGTAGGAACGTCGTTATAGACCAGCAAATTGAAAGCGTCGTCCGCGATGCCTTTTAGGATGTGGCCCACCTTGTCAACCTCGGTAATGTGCACGTCGAATTTCCGGCAAAGTGCAAGCACTTCCTGTATGTAGGTGACATACGATTCTGTTGACGACTGGACACGGGTGGCAATCTCTTTTCGCGCAGCCTGTTGGCTACCTGACGGGTTGCCAAATAAGTCGCGAAGTTTCTCTTTGAAGATGTCCTAGCTGGAGAACTCGACCTCATGGGTGTGACACCAGACACGCGGTGTCCCGTCCAGATAAAACTCACATTGGCAAGCATGATGGTAGGGTCGCAGTGGTGGCTTTGGCTAACACGCTCATACATGCTGAGCCAGTCTTCGGCGTCAACGCCATTTTGGGTGCAGAACGTCCCATGATTACGGAGACTAGGAAACATAACGTACGTTGTGGTTGGCACCGTATGTGTAGGTGGCGACGGGATGGTTCTATCGGAAGTCATGGCTGCGAAGACGAGGGTGCGGCCGCTTTGGAGCTCCCTGGCGAGGAGGGGGAACGTTCCACCTCCACCAGAATGTTACGCGAAGGACGAGTCAATAAGACGAGCAACTATTTACGGGTTAAATTTACAAAAGCGGTTGCAGCGCCGACCGGTTCGATTCACCACGCGAGCCCAGTTCGTTCTTCCTTCGCTTTTCTCGGGTGATGGCGTCCACGCCCCTCGTTCAAACAGGCAAATGCCACACGCGTGTAAGAATATTGTTGGTTTAACGTTGAACAACCTGTGTACATTAACGAGCGCTTATTATGACGCCGGAAGGTAAGTGATTCCATCTCGCAAATTGCGAGGTGCCACTCTGATGTGACCGTATGTCCAGGTTTACAATACCTTACGTATGATAAGTCCATTATAGTCATCTATATGTTTGCTGGAAACACAATTTTTACCATTCGCTTTTCAATACTGAGCTTGCGAGACGTTCTTTAGCATAGTGCGGCACTACCAGTGAGAACTATCAAATATTGAAGACGTTTTCTCCTGCCAGCTTCTGTGCTTTATTATTATTGGCATTGCAGATGTTACGTTTACGAAACCGATCACCAGTGCGTCACTACTCAATTTAGCCTTGCGATACATGGCACTTTGCGAACTCGAAACTATGCGTAATAGAATGAAACCGTTCAGTGTATGAACAGAAAGCAATAGTACAAAAATGTATGCTGACTATGTGACACTGACGCTATATAGGCTGCCCTGGCACATTGCACACAATAATTTTCTTTAGTATTCTTGCAGTTGAAACAACTCCATGGGCTCGCTGGAGTGGGCGTGGATTTGGGCTTAAGGGTCACAAGCACAGAATGAAACAGACAATAACGAAGGAAAGAAGTGACTAATACATAGTAGCACAACTGCAGCTTGAAGGTTTTTGAAGAACGCCGCACATCTGCTGTGCTTCTGCTATGCCTTTGTGTGTTCGCTTATGCTTTACTTTCTGCGACACAAAGCGAAATAATTGCAGGTTTTTTGGTGCGGCACACGAGTTTCGACTCTAGAAAGCTGCGTCAGCCCATTCCCTTCCTTTCGTGCTTCAAATCTCAATAAAGTTCTCAGAAAAAATTATTATCAAAGTTGACAGTAGGAAACACGCTACAATAGCACAGTGTGTGCAGTGTGGAGAGACCGTTCTTTCCGGTAGAGACTTTAAAACGGCCGATGACATTTCCATCATATTTTTTTTAGAATTACAGTTTAATGACCTCGAGCAGGCATCACAGTGCGAGTCTGTGGAGCAGCTGTGGCAAAGATTTCAGAGCAGCATCACAACTTGCGTTGAGCACTTTGTTCCTTCTCGTACTAAGAAAACTCGCAAAGAAAACCCCTGGATAGCACGCAGCATTATCCATATGAAAAAAAATAAAAGATTACGAAAATAAAAAGGAAGAGTGACGAAAGATGCGGCTATAAAAATTGAGGTGAAAGATGCTCTTGGTGAATTAAAAAAACATTTTTTGATCAAACACTTAACAACGTTCTTAAAAGTTCACCATGCAAATTCTGGCGTTACTTCAGTGAAAAAAAGGGAAAAAACTAAACAGATCGAACATAAAGGAAAACTCCTTACACGAGTTAAAGACTTAGCTGACACTTTCAATTGCTTCTTTCAGTCTGTTTATAGAATGGACAAAGGCGATAATATGGGCGAATTCATCAACGGCGATATGAGGAACACACTGGAACCACTTATTATAAGCCGTGAAGGTGTTTTACAATTGTTGCTTGAATTAGACGCGAAGGGAAGCGGACCGGATGATCTATCAACTGAATTTCCAAAGCGGTATGCTGAATGGGTTTCCTTTTACTTAGAGGTAATATTTGCGGACTCACTTGGAAAGCATTCACTTCTACAAGACTGACACAATACAATAGTGATGCCCATTAAAAAAAAAATGGCAACCCTACGCAAGTAAACAATTACCGCCCCATATCTTTGACGTCTGTTTACTGTAATGTCCTAGAACAACGTTAGTGTTAAACTTGGTTTTAGTTTTCTTAACACTAACCAGTTACTTTGCACAAAGCAACAAGGATTTAGGCGCAGTCTTTATACAGTGATACAGATAACAGAAACACTCCACGATTTCTACTTGAACATGGATGCACACCTGCAAACAGAGGTAATTAGTGTTGATCTTAGGAAAGTTTTCGACAAGGTTCTTCACTCTGCTTTATAAGCTTGATAGAACAGGAATACGCAAAAGGTATGGAAATGGATAGAGGCGTATGTATCTATGTGTCAACAGTCTGTAAGGATTGAGAATTGCACTTCAAGTCCATTGCGTATGTACTCGGGGGTTCCCCAAGGTTCTGTTTTAAGATCACTACTGTTTTTGTTGTTTGTTAATGATATCAGTGCACTAGTTGAACCGCCTGTTAAAATTAAACTTTTTTTGCTAAATGAAACCTTTTGATTCATTCCCCAATAGCCTGCGAAGGTGACCAAATTAATCTGAACAGGCGCTTACAGGCAATTAATGGGGGGTGTTTAAAATGAGACATAGAGAAAAGCTATAGCAAGAAAACATCTACGCATTTTTGCTCAAGTAAGAGCAAAATTGCTATCATGTACCACATCGGAAACCATCCTTTAAATAATGCAGCTTGTTTCAAATACTTAGGAGTAAGTATCATGCTCACATTGCAATGGCACTCACATATGTATAATATGTGTTCCAAGGCAAGCCAAAAACTATACTTTTCAAAGAAAAAGCTGGAATGTGCCACACGTGTTGTAAAATTAGCAACCAACACGCCCAAACTTCTTCCCTGCTAAACCCACAAAACATTTGTGCGACCAGTCTTGGCGTACGCTTGAGTTGTATGGTCCCCTCATAAGAAAGTCCAGAAGGCAAAATAAGAAGAATAGAAAGACTGGCGGCCCGTTTTATATGCGGTAAATGCCGATGCATGGAGTCCATTACCGCTTTGTTAAAATCGTGCGACCTAGAGTCTCTGGAGGAACACAAACGTAAACATAGGCTTCAATAGGTTTTCAACATTATGAGTGGGCGAACAAAAATAAACGAGAATTTTTAAGTACAACCTCCATGAAGAAGATGCGATCGTCTAAACAATACCAGAGCTAACCAACCTTATTTAACGCGTACTGGCGCTTTTCGTTTCTTATGTTTTTCCGGACACAATTGAAGCGTGGAACAGTTTGCCTGACCCAGTTGTGAGCAACGAGGGGTCGGCCTATTTTGAAAATGTGTTAAATACTTTGTTTTGCGATCACGTGTACTAAATATTCCTGCGAGCATTTATTTATTAGTTTACTTTGCTTTCTATAGCCACTCTTCTTTCTTGCTTGTTTTTCTGTTGTCAATTACCAATAGCGTCACTGAATTTCTACATCACATGTAATGAAACTATGTATCATGTATTCTTGTCACATTGCCCTCCCTCTAATTACCCCAAGAACGGGGTTGACAGTATCAAATAAAGAAATAATATAAATACCTCACTCCAGATGACCTCATAAGGATTTGTAGCAAACAGCGCTGATGTATTTTTTTTAAATTTTGAACGTTAGTGATTTAGTTATTTGGGCATCTATATGAAGCGTAAAACGTAAAACTGCAGCCTTGCTTCCCATGGGGGCTGGAAAAAGGGCTCCTTGGAAGGGATTACTTCAACGCTTGTTGAAGTTTGGTGCAAGAAAATGTTGTTTAGTTTTGTGCACTGGGTTCATCTGGAATGTGTTGGAAGAACTAGCAAGACATGGGGGGGGGGCTGCTACAGTTATACCTCAGGCTGTAATACCACTAGGTGCGGGCGTAGTAAGTGTATGTTCCATATAACTCTATGCCACAGTGTCATATTTCTATTTGTTTCGAAAACATATATACACATGGCAGGAAAGGCAAAGCAAGCAGAAGGCTGCAAACTGTTACCGGAAGGGCACAACGCCTGCCTGCTCTTCAGAAGGGAGGAGACAGAAACATAGAAAGGGGAGATAGGAAAAAGGGAAGGAAAGCTGAAAGAAAAAGAAAGGTAAAGCAGGTACTAAACAGGTGCAGCAACAGGCATAGAAGAACACATGTGCTTTCCTACGAGATCTTGAGAAAGATTTCACGGTAGCGGAGAGGGTAACAAACGTGCCGTGCTTGCACTATAAAAGGTAATTAGGCCACCCATTTAAATGATTCATGTGTACCTGTACAAACATATTGCCTAATGCAAGCGCCGCTGACCTTAATAAGTTGGCATTGTTCTTGCATCACCCATAAGAGTTCGGAAAGGTGTACAGCTCTAGAGACACAGGAATGCACAACATATATATGTGTATATATATATATATATATATATATATATATATATATATATATATATATATATATATATATACATACTAGAGTGTCCTAGAGAGTAGTACTAGAGGAGTATTAGAGTTTGCCATTTATTGTTCCCGGGTTCATATTTTCATCTGTTCATATTCATATTTATAAACATGAAAATATGCTTATGCGCAAGTTCACGCACATGGGTACACATTTAATTTTACTAAATACAAATACATTTTATGCGTATCACTTCCAAGTTAAGAGCTCATGAAGATGCCGTAACACGCCGGAGAACACAGCTGAAACAACACGGTCAATACATTACGCCTCATGCTTTAATATGCATGCAGGGAAACACCTTGTCTTATCTTATATCCTTACACAACCTGTTAAAAGTAGTCATTCTCGGCTCTCGTCGCAGATGCTGCTTGCGGCCAGCCCTCGGTTGAGCCCCAGCTGGAGCTTGAGGACCGTATTGTTGGTGGACAGCCGGCGGTGCCCGGTTCGTGGCCTTGGCATGCCGCGCTCCACAAGCACGCGACAGGCCATGCTTGCGGCGGGGCGCTCATTACGGACCGTCACGTCATCACGGCAGCGCATTGCGTCTGGTGAGAGCGTCTCGACCAGCATCCATGTCCGTCCCAAAAGCGGCAGGTTCCGGCGCACTTGCACTGGTGCGAAATTCAGACAAACCTATAGAGGTTTGTCTTTATATAGGTATGAAGAAGCCCTGACTTTGACTTGAACAGATACGTGTTGCAACGACCACCCGAAGTTGCGAATGCATCTGTGCAAACCGTAAAGAGTCCGAGGTAGTTGCAATAAATCCGCAGTCCAGCTATGAGGATTTTGTCAAAGTCATTGTTTATATTCCACAAGTAACATTTCGTAACTACCAATCTCAGCCAGTGACAAAACATGGTCTCGGTAGTCTTTAGTGACATGACATAAAATGTTTGCCAGTGAACAAAATAACAAACGTAACGCAACATTAGCAATACAGCTAGGGCAAGGTGCGGTCACGCTGTGTTTGTAAAGCTCACCATTTGATGCGGTCTTATGTCATAGCGGCTTCATCTAGTCCTTTTTGAACTTAGTTACGCTGGAGTAACCGCGCTTCGCCATACCACCAGTGCGAATAAGCTGATTTAGAGACACTATCCTACTGTAAACATGATTGGTGTTCTCGCGTGGCTTCGTGCATCAAAATACTTGAGGATTATTGATTCGACCCACTCTCTCCCAGGACTCACCAGCCCGGCGAGCAGTACATCAAGGTGCACCTTGGTGGCCATCATAGGGACATGCGTCAGGGAAACGAAATATGGGAAGAGGTGGAGGAGATATGCGCCCATACCAGCTTCAAGCACCCCAGGAAAACAGTAAGTACTTTGCAGGGCCACGTGGTGGTACTAACTACGTTGTTTTTGAAGGTCACAGCCTGTGAACTTCAAGAGGAGGATAGAGATTGTAACGTGCAAAGAGAAAGCTTTATATTCTACCAAAGCGCTCATCCCCGAAAATGCGCTCACTAATCTTAGTAGCGAAATGGGAACCAACTAGCCTAAGCAATAATTATTTGTCACCCGTATATGTATATTTAGTTCTACCTATCTCGGAAAAGAGACTGATATGATCTGCTCGACCACGCGAGTAAATATTAGAATACCTAGGAACTTATTTGTTACGATACTTAAGATTTTTTATTAAGAACAAGCTTTGTTTTAGGCAGTCTTGAGTCAAAGAATTTTTTTTAAATACCATGCACCTACGATGTCCAGCAGATACTATATTCATGTAGTTCATTTACCTTTTTATTTGTGTTAGCTGTAGTCATCTGCTTTGGCTCACAAAGTTTGGCTTTCTCTTTCATTTGTTATCCGTTATATATGAAAAAGATGTTTCGCAGGTTTTTTTACTTCTTTCCTCCAGAGTGGTGGTTCATATTTTTCGGTGCAAATAATTGTAATGAGCGAGACCCAGTCGATTAGGAACGCTGTCTTAGTGCTCATGGTGGCGCCTTCCCCCTGCATTTTCACCTCTGCTATTTCCTCCTTCTGTCTCGCAGCATCCACCCCTCATGTACCTTCTTAATAACTTTCAACAGGTGCTGGCGTATTTCTTCTTTTGAAAATTGTTTTTGTTTTCTTGTAATATTACTTTACACAGTGCGTGGGATCCGCAGATTTCTTTTTATTTCTGTTTTCGTAGTTAAGTTTGCTGGTGCGACACTGTTCGGATACTGTACCGTTCTGTGCAGAGTTTGCGCGGGGACATCGCCATTCTAAAGCTGAAAAACAAGATAAACTTCACGAGCGTAGTGCACCCAGTGTGCCTTCCAGTCAGCTACGAAGAACTCGGCGACGGTTCACACTTATACGTCACCGGTTGGGGACATACCGGCCGTAAGTATGCAGCGGCGTTCTCTAAAGCAATTTAATTCAGCAGTGCGTAGTCAATTCAAACCAGCTTCAGCTTGCCCTGTGTTAGCTGCTGTTGTCTACACTAATCTCTAGTGATCTCACGGGAACTCGACTTCTCAAATGTCTTATCTGCTTTCCTATCCAGTGACACATCGTCTGATGTCATTTTCAAGCGTGTGCTCAAAGAGAAAGGGTTCCTTTAGCCTTGGTCTAGTGCCCCAGTAATGAAATGAGGACGGAACACACACTGACCGACGCCATGTGACACCGCCGTTGAAAGCAGACGCGCACAAGGCTACCCCTGAAGAAGACAAAGTTCTCTTGTTTACGAGGCGTTGACACGAATGCCCCGACGTCTGTGGCAACATGGCTGACGTTCTCGGGACCTGATTAGATGTCTCTTAACACGAAGGAAGAACGTAATATCAGCCGACAAGTGCCCTCTGGTTCCGTTGCTGCCCGTCGCTAAATGGTATTCATCGCTTTTATTTAATGAGTAAGTCGTTCCGGTATAGGTGTAATACTTATTCATTTCATTTGCGTGAGTTCGCCTCGTAATGATACAGTTTCCAATATATTCATCTGTCGGAATGGAGGAATGAAAGTTGACTACAGATTGCAGATTCAATGGCTTCACTGGCAATGACAGGCCAGAAAGCGATCATGCGTGGCAGTTCGTTGCGCTTCGCACCAGGTGGCGATACTGTTGCCTCTCTGCCATTGCCGATACGCGCGAGCATGGTTGCTGGCGGCGGCCGTCAATATTTGTCGAGCGACGCAATGCTCCGGCGCTCCATCTGGAGGCGTCGGTTTTAGTGAAGGCATATGCACATCGTCAACAAAAGTATGTGAACCAAGTATTCCACGACAAATCCGACTTTCTTTTCTCGACTATGAATGCGAACTAAAATGTGGTGAATAAAATTATCATTTACCTTGAATAGAGTCCCCTAAATTTCGAGTGAAGTCAGAGACAAAAACCATGGCCTGTCTGACAGAGGTCCCTGCTCCTACCTTCGGGAGCGGGAGCACATCGCCTGCGAACAGATCACCGTAGTTTACGCATGAAATATGATCACTCTGTAATACGAAAAATCTACTTGACCACCAGGATATATACAATATAAAGCCTGTACAAAGAATGACAGTGGTGACTACAAATGTCTTAGTATTTCGAGTGCATCAGCACTACGACAAGCTTAAAATCAATGGGCAAGCAATTGCCTGATATTCTGACATGCGTCAGCCTGTTCCTCTTCGGGGGCATGGTCAGTTACATCAGAGCGAATGACGTCTTGAAGGTTCTAGCTCACCAAGGAACGCAAAAGACACTATCAAGTATTCGCTTACGCCAGTTCTGTTCGTGGTTAGTGTTAAGGAAAAAATTAAGTTGGTGAATTTAGAATTCTAGTTGTAACGGTGAAAGCACAAATTGCCATTGGTACTGAGTCATGGCGCGATGACGCAGTATCTGATGTAGAACTATTTCCGCCAGTATTTACAGTACACCGCAAAGATAGAAATCGTCATGGTTGGCGTGTGTCTTTTAATCTCAAGTAGCCTTCCTGGCCAAGAAGTTGTTTTTGATAAGGGAGCTGAATCACTGTGGCGCCGCATTCGATTTTCTCAGGGAAGCAACATCGTTCTTGGGACATATTACAACCCTCCTGACCCCGGTGATGAACCATTAATTCTACTTGCCAATGTGTCGTCGCATATTCTTCACTACATGATACTATTATCGTCTGGCTCACCGCCACCACCGAGAGGGCCTTTTTGTTCAGTAGCAAATTCGATGCCGCGATATATCGCGAATTTGGAACACCTAGGCTACTTCGCTCAAAACTCGCATTAGTGAGCATCGTAATCGTCAGTGAATTTTTTTAACGAGCCAGTCGTCCGTGTACTTTCACTCATATGTGTACACTTTAGCTATGTAGGGTTCCTTTTTTCTTAGAATGAACACAAAATATCCCACAGTCCAGCGTCGACCCATCACACGCCTGAAGCTGTGCTCCTTGCCACTCTGGGATCGCATCGCGGGGTTTCTCGCGGAGCTTTCGCTCTTGAACCACTACACCGGCTTCACCCCCAAACCCATGTATTTAGATTACCGACTACCGATTACCGATTACCGGCATTACCGACGCATTTCCACCGTCGTTGGCGTCGCGATGGTTGTCTGTATAAAGTCCAAGAGGAATAACATCGTGGACACGCGCCGTATGCTGTAATGCTACATGTGCGAGTGATAGCGTGCGAAGGGCAGCCGACGATGAAGGCTAAATCTCGCGTGCGCAAGAGATGAAAGTGGTGAGGCAGCGCGCCGTCTTCTTTCATCGCGTGCAAGGCTAGAGGAGTTGGGGGGGGGGGAAACCTTCCTACGTAAGCGGCGGCTTTGTATGGAGCGACCGCGCGCGGATCCTATCTTGTAAGCGATCTGTTATGGGGACAGAGTGCGCCGAGGGCTGATAACTTCGTCTGTACTGTGGTATCAGTGCTTAGTTCGCGTTGAAGCGAAATGCAGCACGAAGGTAAATTCGGTCACTCCTGCCGTCACGCTTTTTCACTCCAGCGTTATGACATTTGACAGCCCGTGTGCGCGGTCATCGAGTCAAATGTGTTCATGTTTGTTTGCGCGTACTTGACACTGTGCTTGTCGATGTGATTAGTAAGCGAATGTTTAGAAGTTTATAGGGCCAATAAAACTACTCTCCTCGTTTCGCATAGTTGTCTACTAATTTGCTATAACAATCGACGCTTCGCCTTTCGGAATAAACTGCGACTTTTTTAATGCCGTGCCCCTCCATCGGAGCTCTATGTGCTTGTTTATCCTATGCTTACCAAATTTCCTTCACTAAAAGGCATTATACATAAAAGTGCTCGTAGTTAGTAGAACTTAATGCGTCTTTGTAACCTAATTATCTAGACAAACACTGCTGATTTTATCATTAGAAAGTATTCTAAGTAAGAATGCGGTACGTTTCCGCTGAAGATACATTCCATTAATTACATCTCACCGCCTACAGCGCGATCTTGTTTCCAGATGTATTTTTCAATTTTCCAAGAATGTCCCTCTACTTTTGGGCGCATCCCAACGGAAGCAACTATGAACGTTGTAGTTTATTGCTTGCATAGAAAAAGAACACAGGAGGACAAAAACTGCACCTTGTCCTCCTCCATTTCTAGAATTTTACATTTGCAGTGGCGCACAGTTATCGCTTACCGAACTGAGTTGGCTCTAACTTTGCAAATGATGCCAGAACAAGATTTTGTAAATATATCTGGGCTTAGCAATCTAACAGGAGGCCATATCCATGTTATTCTTATAGCTGCATCATACGTCACGTTGCAGTAACCAACATATGGTACGAATGGCTTCCTTTCAGCAAGAAAAACTGAACTTGAACATTTGCCTCCGTATTCAGAAATACATCTTTCATTGAAGCCAATGCTGGGTTTGACATAGATGATTTTTGGCTGGAACGTGCCCAAGACGCGCATTGCGTTTGTTACGGGGCGTGTAAGTAAGGCGTCCTCTAGATCAAGCGAAGCATGGGCTTCAAGTTAAGGCGCATTTCTAAATGGCGGGGGGGGGGGGGGGGGGAGAGAAGTATGTTTTAGAACAGAATAAGGCAGATGACAAATTGCAGACGCACAGAGAATGCTTGGTGTGGTTTCGTTGGTTTCCCCCCTGATTTTATTCTGTTTCTTTGTTCCGGTGCCCGCCGATTGAATGTGTCTGGGCATTAAACATCAGTCGGAAGTTAGCGCTAGTGCCTGTCATTCACTGTTCTGCCATCAGTCGCATTATGCGATAAACAGCCAAGTGTTTCCGATTGCCATGCAAGTAGCCGAAACCAATGCTTTCCTCAGTTATAAAGCGAACTCTACTTCGATGTATTAAAACATTCTTCACGCATCCACCATTTACACAGGCATGTAAAGCAACATATTAACGCCAAAAAGGCTCATTATTTTGGGAAAGTCCCAATTATTTGTATTTTTTGAAGTTGTAATGCCTTGCTACAAAGACGTACAAAACAAAAACTCGCGCCCTAAATTCCCTAAACTAGCTCGAAGGACGCCAAGCGTCCAGCCCAGAATTAAGACTAGACTGCTAGCATAGATTGAGCTTGTGCGTTACGTGAACATTCGGGTTCAGACATGAATTTTAAGCTATTCTTTTGTTTTTGTTTTCGAGGAGTAGGCAAAAGCGAGGCTGCAGAATTGAAGCAGACGTTGACGAAGTCCATGAGCACGGAAGCTTGCCGGGACCACAGTGGTCGCAACGTTCCACCAACAATACTCTGTGGCGGTCACGACTACGGTTCGTCGTGTGATGTAAGTAGTGCTTGGGACAACTTCATAGTACCTGTTCCTTGACTGCATTTTTGTTGGCTGATATATGTATTCCTCGTTAAAAAACACAGTCAGAAATATTTCGACGACACGGTCTGTTCTTCGAACCAATTAGCATAGATGCACCAGTAAGATATGTCACCTATCGACAGTGAAGTTATGAACTTGTCAAATGGCCGCTTCTTGTAATAAAACATTATTCCGAGGCTTGCCACTGGAAGAATCTAAATACGAATGTCACAAACCATTCTATGGCCGTTTGTAGTAAATTGAACTGCTCAGTTGTTTCATCGAACATTTGAATCACAGCAGAATAATTGTGGACAGTGCAGCTAACGACTGCATTGGACATCACAGTGAAAACCCTTTAACGGTATAGTTGATAATAATATGAATTCCCGTGCATTTCTTGGATATTCCTTGGCTTTATGCTACATTAGCAGCGTCACGTAGCGTCAAATTTAACGTAAAGTCGCAAAATTTTTTTAAACTTATGACGCAGCGCACACCTGAAAAAAAATAAAAGAGAACCTCTACAAGGCAGGAACTGGTAACTGACATTGGGAAATCATAGAACACTTATGGTAGCACCTTATCACTTCCTAAATTAAATGCAATAATTGAAACTTTTTATCAGCTATCAGCAAGCGTAATAAACTGTTCATATGGGCCAAGAATTTGCCAATATTGCAGAATATATGAATGGGAGGCTTTGCGATACTATGTATTGTTGCCTTTTTAAAAGTGCTTCAACAATCGTAAGATATGTCGAAAATTAGGTCTCCCGAAAGCTCAACTCCAACTCCAACTCTTTTTACGACAGAAGGCCGGTGGAGCGGCATGTATCCACACTCTAGGGGGCAGCTCTAAAGGCCACCGTAGTCACCTTTCTTAGGCAAGCATCGGCAATGGAAGCCGGGCGGGCGTACCACTTCTCCTAGGCCGCCCACTAACTTGTGTTCCAGGCTTGAGAGTTCTGCGTCACTCTTGCTTTTTTTGCCTGCTGTGGATAGTAACGCCGCTACGCATACTACCAGCACAAAGAACCATAAAAACTCTAAAGTTAATTCTTTAATGGACACGAGATCGCGTGAAGGTAGCCCTGTAGTGGTCATGTAACGCAGTTTTCTGGGTTAGTTTTCATAGTAGTGTGCGGGGAAAATGACCTTTGGTTGAATTGTAGGAGGGGTAGTGCCAGCATGCGACTTTGCCTACTACGTTCGACTTTGTTGTGCCGGAAGTTAGAAGCGTCCTTACGTGTAAGATGAGCATTGTCTTCCCCATTCGTATTGCAGCTTATCAATCATCTCGCTTCAATATTTGTGTTCACATGAACCTCGTGCTTGTGCACTTGAACATCCTCCTCGTTTCCCTCCTTCCTCTCTCAAGTTATTGTTCTGTGTTGCTTGTTTCTTGTTCTTCATAGTGCAACCATAGGACGTTACACTATTTAATAATGCAAGGGCCTACCTGGTTTGATGATCGCAATTTCAACCGAAAGAGCAGAGACATACAGCCGGTCAGATGCTTTCTTCAGTTACAGTGAAAGCAGTCAGGAAAACTGATTGCTCTTCATTTATCGGTTTGAATGTTTACTTTCTTTACGATGCGGCAATGAAACTTCGCGGCACAACAAACCACACTGCTGGGTTTGTAACGTGCGAACGAGAGGCGGTGTGCAATGTACCGTACTGTTGTAGCTGATAAACCACCACATGCGAAGCTGCCTAAACTATTGCCCTAAATATATCCTAATACTTACAGTTCATATTTCTCTCCCTAGCTTCCCCGCTGTCACTGCTGCGAATTATCTTTTCCTTTCAGAACATGCAGATGCCTGTAACACGTGCGTCATATGTGCAGTATCATGCAGAACTATTCTTAAAGAAGGGTAACAACATTATACCTAAAAATTGCTCATTACCTACAACGTTTTATCACTTGAAACGTGGACACATAAAGTGACTATAATATTTGTTGTGGCTTTGTACTTGGTTTTCTTATCTTTTTATTTATTCAGTAGTGTTCTAAAGATTTCTATAGCCATATCTAAAGACGGCTATCTTCTCGTATTTATTCACTCAAAAAGTAATGCTAGCTACAACATACACATAGATGAAAGCAACTAAGGCACAGTAATATTCCAGTGTTTCGAACAAAGTCTAAATTCCGTGCGAAGAAAACCTTACCGCAGCGTTTCCGAAGGAAACGCTGCGGTAACTATATAAATAGGTTCATCTGTTCAAACGTGATTAAGCTTCCGAACTTGAGTAGACGACGAAACTAGACCTTAAACACTGGGCATTGACTATGATGAGTTTACATTTTTGCTTTCGGCTGTTTTGTATGCGGCAACAGAGAGCATTTCTGTGAATTATTTGTTAAGTTGTCTACTAAGTCGCACTGCAACAACTTTGTAGATTAAGCAGCTGCTTCTGCTGCAAATATGTTTATTTATAAATGTTTTTTGGATTATTTATCATGAGCAGTGTATAGCGTACATATCTCGTCGTTCAGATCTATAGGTTTTGATCACGTCATGTTTCTCTCGACCCTCCCCTATATATTGGCCTGTTATTTAACCTAAAGTGACATGGATCTACATGACGTAGTTTGAGCACTAAACAGCCAAGCTAAAAACTAAACTTTGGCTTCCCGAAAAGCTATTGGTCGAGTACTTTCTAACACATTCTAACTGCGAAGTCCTTGAAGAAGATGAGTAATGATGAATCATGTTCTCAGGGAGACAGTGGAGGTCCTGTGGTGCACAGAAGCAACGGCACCTGGAAGCTGCATGGTATCGTCGTGGGCGGTCCCCAGGAGTGCGGCGAAGAGGACGAGCCGCTCTACTTCGCCAAGGTGTCACACTACGTGCGCAACTTCATCGATGTCTACGTGGACGCTAAGACGAGTCGAAAGACATTAAGGAAAATATGCAACTTTCTATGAGCTAGACGGCAATGACCGGCTGGTGCTCCATACAGGTCTTGTGAATACGCAGAGTTCTTCGCGTTACTCGCACCAGGCGTCAAATAAGAAAGACAGGGGCTGCAATAGTATTGTACTGCCGCAGTGTTGTTGGTGAGTGCCTAATACAAGCAGAGGTAATCTTATTCTGAAAGCAAATTAGTGCGGTGCAATTGTAATCATTGCACCAGACTCGAAACTATGATGTAGCAGAACTCTACACGCTGAAATGGCAGATACTCTGAGCCATATATTACGCCGTCATTAAGACAATCGATTATGTATAAAAATCGTGCCACACAAGGAAACATGTCGGTAGTGCGAAGCCGCGTGTAACACACATTTATCTTTATTTTGTGATATGATTCCTTCTCCGGCTGTATTTTTATGGAACCCTATTTTTTTGAGATCCAAATCGAATTAAAGTTGGTATGATCTCTTGAATGCTGCAGCGGCTCTCGCCTTCAGAATGCAAGACCCTGCATATTGTTAGGTAGATCATCTGGTCGCCCCCTGTCATCCCAAAAAAATAAATCAGCTTGTTTTTCCCGGAGTAATTTTGTTGTTTTCGGAGTTGTAAATTAAACAAAGAGAACTCAGCCGACATGGCTTAGCTTGAAATCAATAAATTATTCCTTTTGTTTGATTTCGCAACGCGCTCAGGAAACTAAGAAAAGTTGATTTGCTTCGCATTTCGGAGAAATAGAAGTAAGCTCTTTCCTTTATGCTTTATATTAGGCATTGAAATGCTGAAAAATCAGGTGATTCATGCTTGTGGATATCCTGGATGGATTGATTAGATTTCCTATTGGTCAAATCAAAATCGCATGGTCATGCTGAAATTTGTCGCAGAAATGTAAACGAGTAGCCAGCAAGTCAACACACCCGGTGTCTTCAGGATCCGGCTTGGCGGATCAATGAGTGCTGCGTTCTTCTGCTGAGCACGATATGGAGGGCTAGACTCCCGTTAGTGATTGTCAGGTTACAAGGAGAGACAATTGTAAAAACACTTGTGTGCAGGGATTTAGTTGCTAGTGACAAAACCCCGCGAGATCCATACTAAATCGGATCCCCCCACTGTGGCGCATCTCATAACCCCAGGGTGGCTTTCCCACGGTAAACCCCTTGACGGTTGCCTGTCTCTGCAGTTTCCTTGTTTTTCATCGCAGTCATTGTGGCAAGTAGAATGATGTGCCGCAAAACTTACCGAAGGAGTTCATATTTCGAACATGCAACTTGATATCCGTCGTGGTAGAAGTCCCTCAGCTCATTATCTTTATTCCGCATCTAAGTTTTTGTTTATCTTACAATGTGTAGTACATAATGAATGGCTGCGATATCAGCAATGTTAATCTACCCTGCGCTGTATATTAGAGGGCAGTGCTGCGTTCGACTGTAATGGTTACTATGTGTCAGTCAGAATGTACTGAGTTCGTCTCGCGCGCAAGTAAGAGGGGCAGTTGCAATAAAAAACAAGAAATCCTAAGTAAGAAATTGCAGCTTCTGCTCTAAGGCATGCTTCTAGCGCTATTTGGTAGCCAGCATTCCAATGCTATCTGTAGCAAGCAACGCACAGGAGAGGTAGTTATGTATAGGACCTGCGCTGTACAAAACTAGGTGGAGTCAAGAAGTTCCGCAGTGCAGGCCCATTTGAAGAAGGCCCAACTTCAGTAATACGGTAGTTAGGCGAGTTGGTTGTTAATCATCATACCGTGTAGGTGAGGCACCGTAGTGAACAGGACAAAGGGGGGGGGGGTCATAAGTTTCGTGTAACCTGGTGCATCTCTGCCTTTATTCTGGTTAGTGCGCTGGTTCACTCTCAGGGTACGATGAAGACCTGAAATCCTAAAATGGGGCGTGTAATGCCTCGGAAAAACGTTGGTGTTCCCGCCAGAGATCGGCTGTGTTTACAGAAAACGGGTGTCGATGCCGGAACCGTTCAATTACTTCACAGTAAAATTATCCTCATTTCTCAGAATGAGTCTTCGCCATAGCCGGCAGTATACGCCAGCTTGACAGCTAAAATTAACTGGGACAAAATTTAGGAGGTAGTGTTTCCTTCAGCGTATATTGGCATTACCAGTCGCTCTGAGGCCAAACATTTTTCAGTTGCTGTGCTGAGTAGCAACATCACGGGAGTGCACTCTAAATATTTGACGCAGAAGACCAACTGACGGCAGATTCTGTAATAATAGTGATCTCGTTGTATGAAAGGGATCAGAACGAAAATAAAACTGGAAAAGTTCCAAAACGACGAAAGTATTTATTCAAGAAAATTATCCTCCAAAATGACCTATTTAGTGCAGCCGCAATGCCATGCGTTTGCTGTTCGGTTATATATATATTTTTTTCATAATCAATTCTCACGGCACGTTTACCCTACCATAACGTAGGCAGAGGTGCATTTCGAAGCGGCGAAGCGGGGCAGGAAAGATGTAGAGCGGGGTACTAATTCACGAAACATTTATTCACAACAGCGGTTAGCTTTTGGTCTGTCTCTTTGGCAGCAGATGCACTAAATATAATGATTGGCAGGCAGCTGCTCCTATGAAAAGTTCTAGAGTTAGTGTTTTTTGTTTTTTGCAAATACAGGCCCATAATCAGTGCACTACTTTGGCCCTAAATCATTAAGTAAAGACTTGGGTAAGATGAACCTAATTAGATACTGTATCATGTACAGCTGCGATGATAATTGACAAGTTTTCTAATAAGAAAACTTAGCAGTGTTGCACGCTTGTTTAGATAATCACTTGCGGTTAGGGCTCATATTCACAAACATGGGCGCTATAACGTACAGCTATTGCAAATTTTTCTCTTCCAATTCTGCAATCCGCCCTCCGCGATTGGTCAGAAACATTTTTGAACGGCCCCCACTTCGCCTGTCTGTCATGCGACGTCACAAAACCACATAGCTCCCTATCTAATATGACATGTACGCGCTAATTATGCATGATTGCACCGAACAAAAGAAAAATAGTTATTTCTGATTCGACGCCTTTTCGCCAATAGACCTCGGCTATTGGCCAAAGTTCTAGGCCTGCACCCACTTGACCTGTCTGTCACGTGACGTCACAAAACCGCAAAAACTCATCGCGTCAATGAGACGTGTAGGCGTTAAAAATGCATTGAGGGTGAACGAAACATTGATGCTGAACAAAACTGAATTCTTTTTTTGAACAGCCGCAGACTGCCTCGTTCGAAAAGGAACAAAAGATGGCTGCTGCTGATCGCTCAGGCGCTGCCTACTCGCGCCTGTAGGAAAGCATGGGTTTATTTGCGTACAACGAAACTTTTTGCGTGGCCGTGTAATGTTTTTGAGCACATTCTGCACATTTCAGACATCGTTCTTACAACTCCTCTTTGCTGAGGATCCGTTTCAGCAGCATTCTTAACCTTCCATTGCATGCCGCCGCGATTTTCGGCCAGCCACCGCAAGCTATGCAACGGAAAGTGGAGCAATCGCAGATGCGGCACCACCCTTTTCATCCGATTTTCGATTTTCAGTGTGCTAGCTCGGCCCCATGGAATCCGTCTCCACTTGATCGTACTCCTCGCTTCTTGTCCACCAATTAGATAAGACAATCCCCACAGTGTCGGCAATGTTAGTCGTTTTTAAAGCAAACAAAAGTGACCTCCTAAAGATGAGAAGAGCGTTTGATTGGTGCCCGATGCTTGCGTCAGCGGTTACGCAAATTTGACGTCAGGAGATTGGAATAAACATATATCGGAATATTTTTGCGTTATAGGGCCCATGTATTACGTTAGAACTGTTCCTCAGAGAAAATTTGTGCCAATCCTTGTGCTGGACTTATAATTGGCGAATGTTCTCTGCGAATGAGAACAAACACTTACAAACGAAAAGGTTTGTGCATTTGATCCGAGATATGCTGCGACCACAGTTACAGTAAATTATTACAGTGCAGCAAAAGTGTTGCTCACGTTCACCGCCGATTTCGTTGGCGCCTGGTACAAGTAATTCGACACGCCCTGTATATACTTCATCACACTTGTCACCATGTCACATATCATAAAATTTCGGCTGTATTCATTCAGAAATAAATCATCCTTACCAACCACTATTCTCAGACTGTTTTTCCTTTGGCCTTCGGTGATACAATGACTCAACGATAAAATGTAATTTAGAAAGTTTTCATACTGGAACCACAATTGGGTACAGGGGAAGCGGCGGCCGCGGAATGCCGTACTAATAGTGAAAGTATCATAAACATGCTTGTAATTGTACGGCATAAATATGTGTATTATCCATGAAAGAAAAGTACATTCCGGTGATTCGTGACAAGTGACGTGCTGCAGATTTCGGCAGCAAACATGGCCGGCAGGCACCCGATGAGGCGGCGTAGAAACGCTAAACAGCGCTACCACCGAAAACAGTATCAAAATCTTTATATGCCATTGAAATGTTGAAAATCAGGATATTCACGCTTATGGATATCCTGGATGGATTGATTAGATTTCCTATTGGTCGAATCAAAATCGCACGCGACAAGCGTTGTGCCTCAAGGAGGTAGTTGACGTTCGGCAAAGAAGACGCTCCGCAACTTGAGTGCGCATGGGCGCGTACCCGACACCTGTAGAGGCACAAGTAATGGCCATCTCATGTGCGCTTTCGAAACTACACTTGGGTCGCAATAGCAGACAGCACTTCTTTGCAGCAAGGATGGCTGAAGTTCGTGACTGCGATTCCCCCTTTGTTCGAATGTCAGACCGCTATTTCTGTGGTGAAAGCTGCAGGGACGGCGTGGGCCTCCGTCAGAGGGGACAGGCGCACGATGACAGCGGAGTTTGGCTTAACTCAGCCCGTGCAATTGCCAGATTTCCGTGCAATTGCCGTGCAGTAGCGGTTACGTATTGTGGGCTAATGAGATGTCTCGATATTTTGTTTTAAATTCTGCTATTGTCACACTACTATTTTTGTGCATCAGTAATGAGTACACGTCGTTGCTACGGTCTTAAATCTGTAAAACTGTTCACTCCGCGATGCGAGCACACATTGTAATCACCTCGCTACCACGGAATACACGCGACATAGCGAAATACGCGTCTTCGAAGTCGTCTCAAGAAGAGCAATTGTGAAATTGTCGATGGCGATGCGTACCTTCCTCAATGAAGTCGCTAAAGCGACCGACGACAGAATAAAAGCACAAACTAGCAGCGGAGCGTCGGTGTAGTTCGGCTTCGTACGGCGAATAACCGCCCTTTCCAATGTAGTTTTCGAAGCTCCGTTTTCGTACAAAGCTCATGTTTAACCAGCTTTTAAGCATAATCTTTCCAATGTTCAGGAACAGAGAAGCCGCAGGGCATAATGTAAAGGGGAGCACTGGCGATGGCAATGTCAAATTTAGCTTTTTGTGACGTAGACACTGCACTCCTGCACCACAATGTATATTAAAATATTATATGAGTACAATATACCCACCCAAAGGGCACACAGCTGTGATGCCCCCATCCCTACCCCCCCCCCCCCCCCAAAGCACTGTCCGTGGCAAGGCTACTGAGACAGCAGTAAGCTGTTGCGACTGCAAACATGACGCGAATTTTTTGGCAACAATTGAGCGGCAATACTACATACCGCAGCTAACAGCAATCCCCGCACTATTGTACGTTTTTCTAAGAAGCTCTCCAGAGAACCACAATATCAAAAATTTTCTCGAATGAAAATAATCATTCTGTTAAAGGAGCACTTACCTGTACAAGTTAACATGACAAAGAATTATTTATCCCCTTTACAAACCAGGCAAGGTGAAAACCACGTGCCTAAAAATCAACAGTTCTGCATGAAGTAACCAGCAACTGTTAAACATGCGAGAAGCCATGCGAAAATTAGGTCCAAAGGCATGAGCTGCGCGACCGTTGGTGCAACAACTTAACGGGCCGCAAGAAATAGCAAAATCAGCGCTGGCAACCCTGAGCAGCCTTTACGCACATCGCGATGCCCTCGTGCACCATGACTGGAGGAACACGCCAAAGAAGCGGCAAAGGGTAAAATGGCCCCACAGCACTGAAGTCCTAAGCAAAATGCCTTTAATCAGCATACAGCACTACAGAAAAACTTAACCGAAACATGTCTACGCCTTGATCAACGTCGTTGCTTATCCATGATACATGGTGCATAGCTAATGATGAGCTGACAAACGCCGCATTGACAGAAAGAAAGCGACAGAACAAGAAGCTACCCGCCGAACGGCCGCGATCCATTGCTGCAGGCGTTCAGGCTCACGAAGTCTCACGGGGATCAGTAGAACCGTGTCACTGGCAAGCCTTTGTAGGCATTTGAGCATCCCACCAAACAACAATAGTTATTCGAAAGGCTTTGGAGGTTCATTAACCGCATACATGCAAGTGGCGAAGATTATTTCACTACGAAAGCGCCAACACAACAGAAACGCACGAGAAACGACACATACAACAACGATGGAAGGATGTGTGCCTTACGGAGTGCGCTTAGCAAGACCGCCATCAGTGCAACCGTCGATCGGCACGCTCTAGACTACAGAGCATAACTTCTGAGTACAATAACGTGAAATAATACAAAAGAAATGCAGTCGCTTCAAAACGAGAAAAAGAGTCGAAAACATCAATTACGTGTAATAAGCACTGATGCGCTTGGCGGCGTATATTTCTTGAGATGAGGAGTCTGAGGCAGCATTTCTTGTTTCCTTGCTTAATTATGTGGATAACAACACCGATTGCCGGCAAATGTAGCACCGGCTCGACGTGCACACTGGCTCGAGATGCATGTGCTGTCCTGTGCTGAGCTATGTCGGGCGATGACGTAGCTTCTGTGACACGAATGTGTGCGGAAGACCTGGAGAAAAACTGCTGCTGCAGCAAAACAGATTCGACGCATCCAAACGCTGTTGTGCGAACAAGAAGGAGCACATGGGCTTGCATACCCTTCCCGAAGCGAGGAATTATAAAGAAATGGCGAGTCCGCTTCCCGCTCAAAAGGCGGTGATTTCTCTCCAACCGAATCGTGGTGTATGCGCCAATTTGTAGCCGCGCAACGTGTTTCGTCGTGTTCTTTTTTTTTGCCTCTCTACAATTTATGTTTGCTTTAGCCCCTGGGGAGCAAGCGCACACCCAGATTATGTGGTCGAGGGTTCCTCTCGCCCCACACTGTTTGCACTTACCATTTTCTGTATCATGTATAAAATGGTATGCTCAGACCAGGTTTACGAAGTTCCCAGCTTGCAGGCGCCGCCATGCGACTGCTTCGCTATTGTTTAGAATTTTACTCGGAGGTGGCACCAGTCTCCTACGTAGCCGATAATTTTCGACAATCGCCGTATAATTTTGTAGACGCTCGCGCTTGTTGCCACTTTGTAAGGCATTGACGTAATTTCTGTTGCATGCAGAAGTCTGTGGGAGACCTCGAGAACGAAACACCATAGTGGTGAAAAATTCCACAAAAAAATATTTGTCTTTTGTATACCTATATGAAAACGAAAGCGTGCTTATGTGCGCCTGCTATGAGTGGACTCTATGATTATCGATTGTGGCTGGTCACCTTTCGCAAGAAGCTGCTAGAATTCGGCCCACCTGAGGTTCATTTGAATTATCATCCGCTATCCCAAGCTTCGTTCTGCTTCTTAGGGACCGGTCTAGGAGTTTCGTCAAGTATATTTGTCATCGCATAGATGCATTGATGCGTGTGAGGAGAAATATTGCCGCGCCCTTTGAGGCGTGACGCTAAGCCCATTGAACAGGATTCGAAAATCGCACTTGCAAATGGACAGACACGTAACAACTGCTTTTGTGATAGCTGCAAGCTGATGAGTTTCCAGCATGCTTTCAGTGTCAAGATGTACCCACACAAATGCTATGCGGTCGGTAAGCTTCGCGTTCTTGACTGGGTCCTATATGTATAAGCACAGTCGAGGAGCTGACTCATTCCATGTGGAGCAAAGAACTCTCCGTTATGTGTCTCCACACTTTTACTCTCGCTTTCGTGAAGCTAGAAGCCCGACTGGCACGCTCCCTTCGGCAGGCCTCCAACGCATGTACCAAGAGACGCAGCAAAAGAAGCGAGATATCCCTGATTGCTGCCACAATCTCATCACGTCCAGCCACTTGCGGTGTCCGGTTTCAGAGCTCTTTCGTCAGAGCCTTAGCGCCGGATTCAGTTTTCTTCCAGGAACGCGATTATCCTTCTACAGATATGGCAAGCAATGAGGCAACGCACCGGAAGACGAGCGCCACCTACCGTGAACGACCGGAAACACTTGAAACTTCCTTCTTTTTCGGACGCTGTCGGAAACCCGCCATTTGTTCAGTTGTTGGCGCCCGTCGTAGTAGTTTTAGCGACGACGTCATGCGTCCCAATTGTTTACTGCCACAGATAACGTTGTTTCTGATTACCTTCGTCGACATCAGGGGTGTAGACTGTCAAGGAACGGGTAAGCGCTATTGCTCTTTTGAGTAGCCTGCGAGAGGTTCGTGACGAGATGAAGGGTGACTGAGTCTTCCTTTTTGCAGCAACCGCACGTTTCAACACTCTTCGGAGTGGATGTTTGGTCGTTTATACTGCCTAAATGCTGGCTCTGCCGGACCACTCATTATAAGAGCGGCAACTGACAGGCTTGTTATTTAATGACTGAAAAGTCAATATTCTTCACCGAATAGCTAAAAAGAAGCGCTAGTATAATTGTTTTCATGTTTCCGTGGCTTTTGTTGCCGTGTTCGGTAGTGTCGCACTTGTAAATTGTCACTGAAAGGACACCCCTATTGTGCTTCCCCAAGAACAATTATATCTTGTGCAGGTCTTTTGAAATGATACTTGCCTGCTTTTGTAACGAATGCATGGAGCGCAAATATCACGTAATGGAAGGAGAGCAGCCGGCGCCTTTATAGGCAAGAACCACCTCCTAAACACAGTAGATGTTGAAATTAGGGGTGGGCGAATAATAAAAGCGTTCTATTGGAACGCAAATAGACTCTCTGTAGTATTGGATTCCTGTTCGAAAGTGAACTATTCGGTGTTTTCGAATACTGAAAGTGACCAGATACTTTGCAAACGCCAACCGTTAAGATTGGGTTGCGCTTCCCCGACTGCTGAACAAAGTATCGCAAATGATCACAGGCAAAAGAACGTGTTAGTTTCGGAGCACTGCAGAGAAAGCTCGGTAATACAAGCTTTGTTTTCGGTTGCGCGGCGGAGGCATCGCGCTGACTGACACACGTTGGGGTTGGTCTTTTTTATATGTGTAAATACCGTACACTTTGGACCTGGTAACAGCCCTCGCCGTTGCACAATCGGTAATGCAAAGCGCGCGTATTGCGGAGATTGTGGTTTCGGCTCCCATTGGTAGCATGTAGTTTCGTCCTCCTCTGTTATTTCCCTTTAGCTTTTAAGTTTTACACTTCAGTCAAAATATCCCAATAATTTGCTCTGTGCTTTTCTTTCCTTCCTAATGTTTTGTCTTTATATGGTTGCGAATAAGAAAACTCAGGCCCCTTGGTTGTACTTCTTGCCCAATTATTAACTGGCCATCCCAGCATCTTCTCTGTCAATTAGTCTTTCTTGCAGTTCTTCATGTGCAGTTTTATCAGCTACAGCGATGTTTAGCAGCCTTTAGCAGCTACACCAGCGATGTTTTATTTTTGTAACGGGTACTTTATTGTGCCTACGACTACCCAATTCATCACCAGCTTTTTCGCCTTCTTCGTCCACAACTTCTGATATTTCTTAACAATTTATTAGCGGTTTTAGAAAGCTAGCCATACAGTAGCCTGTCATGCTTGGAAAACATGTTTGCAATCAGGCTCTAAAGTTGTCGAGCCGCTATTCGCGCAGTTCTTTTATGGCGCTTATAGTGATGCTACGTTTAAAGCAGATCATAGTTGTCCGTGATAGTTCACTCTGTATTTTTTACTGTGAGCAGGAATCCATTACCTGATTATACCGCAAAAAAATTTTCCTGCGTCTGCATTTGAATATGCGATTCGATATTCGACACTTGCTACTCATTTAGGTTCGTATTCGGATAAGTGGATGCTCACCCACCTCTCATAAAAATGAAAAACACCTGCGTGACAGCGCATAATTAGCACACCAAAGACAATGACCCAAGTGCTACGCGGGTGCATCGACCTCAGTAGATTCACCAACGTCGTCTGTCGTCGCAAACCTCACGATTTCAGAATAGGTTACAACCAGCAATTCATCAACGCATACCTAAATATAGATACGTGAAAGCGTTCCATTCTGTCCACTAGGAATGCTATGAACAAGACCACCAGTCAAACTCGTCATCTCATGACCAACTCATCACAGTTCAACTCATCAATTCAGCAGCTTAGGCCTATCTTCCTATACCTCTTGTGGCGCTACTGAGAAGCTTGTGGGATACACTTAGCTCTCTATGTTCACTACGCTGATCACAAGAAACCTATCATGATGCCTTGAAGTTTTTTTTTTGTACTCTACAGGCGCTATTCGCTGAACCCTAGAGGGATTCATAGACTTCTAACACGACATCGGGACATACAAAAGCTTTAAGCTAACGAAGTGACCGATGTAATTTAATCACTTGCTACATGAAATACCTTGCTATCCTATTGCAACATCTCAATGCACATATCGCCGTGTGTATTATCATTTTACATTTAGTAGTAACAACTTGATGTGAGCGAGTTGTTTCATGTTGAGTAAAACTTGAAGCGGCGCGAAGGAGATGAAGACAAGAATCGAAAACGCACACAACAGGACGATCGCTGTACTACAAGATGGAAAAATTATTGAAAGATCACACAGCTTGTATACCATGTCAAAAAACACCGATAACCGAAAGGTTAAACGCATGCGTACTGCCTACAACTATAAGTGCTTATAAAAAATTTTAAAAATATTAAGGAAGCACCTATACTTGTAGGCAGTACACATGCGTTTCAACATTTTGGCTGTTGGTGTTTTTTGACGTGTTATAAAAGCTGTGTGATCTTTCAAAAAGTTTGCACTTGGCAGTGCAGCGCTCGTCCTGTCGTGTGTGTTTTCGATTGGTGTCTTCATCTCCTAACGGGCTGCTTCAAGTTTCACTCATTTTATCTCGCTTGTTTGAAACTAATGAACATTTTTTAGGGTGTAGCAAAACCGACGTGACCCATTCCTGGTTTATAAATATTGTAGCCTTTTGCAGCTGCCCCAACGGAGAGGTGCACCATGTTAATCCTTCTGGTGGTTTTGCTGGTAAAAAACGAGAGCCTCCAAAAGACATGTTAACCTCTGCCATCCCAGTCTGGCTAGGAGGAGACAAAAATGTATCCCCACGCCAGTTCGTGCCCAATGTAAGCCTAGATTTGTGGCTGCATAATGAATTTTTCCGCAAACTCATATCTTACGTATCTCTGATCACCTAGGTAGCAATTCAGGCTCGCAATCGTTCACTAGATTGTCATATTATCAGAGCAGGAATGCCTCCTTCATGTATCATGGAAACTGATACAACGCATTACAAGCAGTGCGTATTTATGCATTTTGTATTCGCGACCTGTACATATGCTAGCATAGCCCTCACTGCGCCATTGCGGCTGGTTATTGGCAATGTCGGTAAAGCTTGCAGCAGCAGCATGTAGTCGTTTCAGGGAGACCTAAATAGAGCTGTTTTAATGAATATGAGCAATACGCCTCAGAATGCCAAGGGTATTCACAACCTCATGAATCGAGGGCAGCACTCAAAGGCTGGTGAGCCAAGAGGCTTCAGGAAAGGTATTCGGTATTCGGGTACAGGAGCGAAAGTTAACATCGTTTTCTGTGTGTAGCTCGCACAAAAGAATTATCTATTTCATTTTACATTCACTTGTACGCGTCGAAAAAAAAGAAAGAAATATCCACAGCCTAATTAGTATGAGAATCTAATTCGCACCCATTTAGGGAGCCTTGTACAGTTTCTATAGGAATGCATCCGCTGTAAATAAAAATGCAATGAAGAATAGGATTTCAGACGAAGGCTGGCATATTGCGTTCAGCACATTTCGAAAAAAAATGACAAATTACGATGACTATACAAACCCAATGTTGGAGAAAAATTTGGGGCGTAAGTGTATACTTTTACAATGTAATTGAATGTTCCTAAAAAATTCCCGCGAGGAAGCTTCAGGTTTAGGACAGATGAAACCATATTTTCACTGCATAATTCTGCTCTCTGGTACCAAGTTCTTGCACTCGTTCCTCGACCAAGAATTTCCTTGCAGCTTGGAAACAAAAAAAAATGTTTCTTGTGGCTCACTGAGTACTATCAGTGGACAATCACTGGCGCTATTTTATGCAGGTGATCATGAAAACTTTGTCTCTATTTGGCAGTCACTTTTTTTCTCTACCCATATATGTGTTATTGCTTTTGAGCTATTAAGAGTGGTCCTTGTCTTTTTATGTACAGATAGTGTCTGAATAGAATTCGTTACCTTGAAAACAGCTTTGGATGATTTACTTTAGTGTTGAATAAATTGGTTTTATAGGTTAATGCTAGTTTGTGGCGTGAGCGGAAAAGCGGACGTGTAGATTTTCGCATGTTTTCATGAAAGCAGTCAGGGACGCCTCAGCTTTTATGGCAGGTGTCCATTATATTAACCAACATAAGAGGCGCCAGCACGTGTGCCTTGGAGATATCAACGGCCCAGCTATGTCGAGTCTTCGTGAATGCTGCTGGCGCTGCAACTTCACTAACTAACCTTCCCTGAAGTTATCATCTCTTACTGTTTTCAATTGCACACGATCGTACCTATACAAAAGCAGCATTTGTCGTGTAGTAACGCCCTGAGAAAACGACCCACAATCTTCATTGTTCAGGCGCATTCAGAAAGGTTTTATATTTTGTTACATCACCGGTATGTAAAATTCTTCGTTCATGAGTAATGGTAAATGCGGATTGTCTAAACCCCAGCAACGTCTTTTCGTGACACATCGAAATTGTTATAAAGATACGACACTGTAGTAAACACCTCTTAATGGCTTCAACGATTTTATGGCCCAGATAAAGTTCTAATGAGCCCCTCTCAGCCATGCTGGTCACATTGCTAATAAGGCAGACGCGTGAAACGCCACTGTAAATAGAGTTTTGTGCCCGTTCATAAAGCTTCAGGTGTCTGAAAACTGTCCGCAGTAATAACCAACCATATCTAAGTGATAAGTGATGTCTTAGGTGTTACGCTGGACTCCATCAACCTGCCGCGCTGACACATTATGAAAAAGGTAGAACGTTAAGAGGGAACTTTGTTTTCTGGCACGTTATTGCAGCCAGCGAGTGCGGTAGACCCGTCGTCATCTCTGAGCCCCCAAGGGTCCGAGTAAACGCGGTGCCAGAAGATGCGGACCACGGCGTGTGGCCCTGGATGGTCGCGCTGCACTTGAACGCGCCGTCACCGACGCAAAGCCACTTCTGCGACGGTGTCCTCATCGGCGACAACCACGTATTGACGGCCGCGCACTGCATAGAGTAAGAAAGCTCAAGAACGAACGTCTTTGGGGCCATAATTTTCATCATAGCAGTCGTATTCATCTTTCCACTTTATGTCCGTTGCCGTTCTTGACAATGCTTCTTTATATGGCGAATTCGGCAGCGTTTTTCCACCCTTTTTCTAAACGATACAATAGTGATGCAATAAGCAGCGCGTGCTACGCTGAGAAAGCGCACTTGTGCTCAAAGCTAGAAACAGCCCTGGGTTGAGATAAATGTGCCCCGGGAAACTATAGAATTCATTAGTTTTAGCCCATTGAATGGTACGTGCTCACATAATTAAGCTTTAACTAGTCTTGGCACAGAGAGAAGTGCTCGACGTATTGGTACAACACGCAGAAGATAAATGTAGGCCTACACTCGCCTGAGTCGCAGTCAAAGCTGCTGGGTGCATTTTTCCGAGTAAATATTGGGGCACCACCACTTGGTGCCTCATGACGCTGCAAAATGTGCCCATACCCCAATTCGAAGGTCTAGGATAAAGTTTAGAAAATCATGAGCCATTCCACTCTGTGAAGGTGGATGGCCAGCGAAGCTGCTTAGCATATACGACAGCGAGGTGACGCAGAATTTTGAATATAGGTACAGACTCATTTACCTTGACTGCTATATACACTCGCGTGCACCAAGAGACCACCGTCCCGAGGAGCCGGAGGGAACTAGAAACGCGTGATGTTTCAACGGGACCGCCACCACGGGAATGCGGAAGGAAAGCAGATACAGAAGCGCTTGGAACGCCGACCAAGAGACGGCGGTGCGAACATAGGCTTGGCCGACACGGGTTAAAGTGTAGTATCTGTTCTTATCAGGCTAATACTGGATATGGGTTGTATAGGGACCCAAGACAACAAACTTATTGTCCAAGTTGGCGGAATGCTTGAAGCTTGCTTCACCTCGGTCGCAAGTTGGCCAAGTATTGCATTATTTTCGGGATCGGGCGATGGTTTTGCGGACATCGATCCGCTGGAAACTACCATATACAGCTTCGCTGTAAAAACGTGTGAAGTTGTTACTTCTAATGTACAGAAGTAATATACAAAATGATGTACGGCGGTCTAAAAACGGGTTGTACATAACTGGATGCAACAAGAGAAATCTGGACTTGAATAACAAATTCCCTATTTAATTTTCTTTTAGCGCTTCGTCAGTGTTCTATGCGTCACTCCGCCAACGTTATGGCTGCGCAATCATTGGACCATGAGTGTTAGACCTTAAATAAACAGCACAGTAGAGCGGCATCAATTGTTGCATTGTGCCAGCGACGCGTGATGACGCGTCACAGTGACGTGTGATTGGTGTCAAATGCGTAAGAGATTATTTACGCGTTTAAACAGGCGGGTATTCTCGTTTCCCCTTGTTCAGCTACTCTATGCAATGCCTTTAACTCCTTCCGCCTGTAATAAAAGGTGGGCATCATGACTGCGAGGAACGCAGCGAACAACCTTGTGCCAACTTCCGCAGACGTGATATATTAGAATGTTGCCACCACCCGCACGATGCAGCAGAAGGGCACACACATGATGATGATAATATACGGATAATGAAAAGGTGCACAATAAATGCTTACAGTAATTTTCCCTGCGTGAGAGCGGCCATCCTGGCCTCAGCCTAAAGGTACGGGGAATGCACGTGAAGGGCTTCATACGAAAAACGTGGACCACTTCGGTAGAGCGGCAACTGCAGTCAGGTGAGGGAACAACAGGGGCCACACGAAAATTACCGGGAGAAGTCATTTCCAGCTCTATGTATGGGCCAATAAAGCGATATTGAAACTTCCCACACAACCCAGCACTGTGAACTGTTGCCCATAGCAACACTTTATCGCGGGGCTGGTAGGAAACTACGCGAATAAATGCGTCATAATGATCCTTGCGGTCCTGTTGTCTAGCTTCGGTGTTGAAGCGGGCACGCTGGCGACAATGGCCAAGGCGGGAAACATATTCTTTGCAGGAAGATGGAGATGGACTGACAGGGGCAGAAAAGAAAGAAACGGTCATAAAGGAACTGGGCGAACGGCCACAAACAAGGTAGAAGGGCGAGTAACCGGTTATGCGTTGGACGGCGGTGTTATACGCGAAGGTGACGAATGGCAAAATTGCGCCCCAATTTCGGCGATGTGGTTGAATATAGGCTGCTATCATGTCAGAGAGCTTGCGATAAAACCGGCTCAGTCAGGCCGTTGTTCTGAGGATGGTGAGCTGAAGTAGCCTTGTGAGTTGTACCAGAGGCTTTCAGCACTTCGCCTACCAGTTCTGAAAGAAATGTCTTTCCCCGGTCGCTAAGAAGGACACGAGGGGCACTGTGACGTAGGAATATGGGTTGAAGAATGAAGGTAGCGACTTACAAAGCAGATGCAGAATTGACACAAGTTGTTTCGGCATAGCGCATGAGGTGGTCGACGGCTGTAACTTTCCATTGACTATCAGCTGGAGTCATCGGAAGTGGCCCATAGAGATCAATGCCAACAATCTTGAACGGTTCCGCAGAACACGAGACCAGTAGTAGCTGCCCTGCAAGAGCTGACGTTCGCCGCTTTCGAGGCTGAGAAATGCGCAGGAAGAGACGTATGTTGCCACATTGGTAGACAGGCCAAGCCAGTAGAAACGATTTCTTATGCGCTCGTATGTTTTCAGGATGCCAATGTGGCCAGCAGTCAAATTGTCATGAGAGGCCTGAACGACACGAGCACGAAGGCAGCGAGGCGGTACGGGCACGCAGCGTTGTCCGTCAGCATGATGGATATGGTGGTACAGCACGGAGTTTTGTAACTTGAATTGTGTCAGCTGGTGACGGAGCATGGTGCAAGGCGAGCGCGAAGCTCCACGAAGGTGGTCTATAATATGTCGACAGTACGAATGGGCAAGTTGTTGAGACGACAATGATTCATGGTCTTCAGAAGTGAGATGGTCAAGAGTTGCGAAGGACAAAGTTGCCGTAGGAGTGACGTCAGGGATTGCGTCCCTGGAGGTGGTTGCGGTGTCATTGATGAGTGCGGCTGTAGAAAGCGGGCAGTGAGAAAGAGCGTCTTCGTCATGGTGCTTTGTACCATACTTGTAGATGATCTCAAAGTGATATTCTTGCAGACGAAAAATCCAGCGACCAAGAGATCCTGACATGTTCTTGACTGCGGAGAGCCCACATAAGGCGCGATGGTGTGTCACGATGGTTAAATGGCGGATGCGGGGACAAGGGCTAAACTTCTAGACGGACCAAACGACAGCTAGGCATTCCTGCTCGGTGATGGTATAGTTCTTCTCAGCAGGTGTGAGTACGCGGCTTGCACTTTCAATGACTCTCTCACACAAAGAGGTGTCTCCCTGGAGGACAACAGCACGAATTCCATGGCCGCTACCATACGTGCGCAAGATAGTGGGTGCAGTCCCATCAAAATGACAAAGGACCGGTTCAGATGTGAGGGCGCCCTTCAGCTTGTCAAAGGCAAATTGACATTTTGGTGACCACACGAAGGGAGCACCAGAACGAAGTAGGTTGAGTAAAAGAGCAGCTATGAAGGCGAAGTCGCGTATAAGTCGGCGAAAATAGGAAGCGATGCCAAGGAAACTGTGCAGTTATTTCGTCTTTTCTGGTCGAGGAAAGCAAAGCACCGCCGAACTTTCGTCAGGATCAGGTCGAATGCCATCCTTGCTCACAATGTGACCTAACAGCTTGATCGTCTTGCTTGCAAAACGGTACTTTTTGATGTTAAGCTGAAGAGCAGCGTTAGCGAGGCATGTGAGAAGCTCCTCCAGATGGGACAGAAGAGTTGACTCTTCTGGGTTAGGTAGGTACAGGTGCTGGGTGAATGTCGGTGAGAAAATAACGATATCGTCTATATAGCACAAGCATGTTTTTCACTTGAGCCCGCGCAGAACAGAGTCAATCATGCGCTGAAGTGTTGCAGCAGCCTTGCAGAGGCCGAAGGGCATGACGTTGAACTCGTAAAGACCATCTGCTGTTGCAAACGCTGTCTTTGTCGTCTTCGCGCATCGGAATTTGCCAGTAACTTGAACGCAGATCCAGGCTGGAGAACTACTCGGTACCTCGCAGAGAATCGAGGGCATCGTCAATGCGAGACACAGGGTATACATCCATGTGAGTAATCTTGTTGAGCGCTCGGTAATCGACACAAAATCGCACGGAGCCATCTTTCTTTCGGGCCAAAATGATGGGAGACAAGCCAGGGCTAGCAGAGGGGCGGATGATCTGACATTGAAGCATGTCAGTGACGTTTCCGTCAATAATTTTGCACCCGGCTAAACACACCCGATAATGCCGCCGACGAGCGATGGATCTGCCGTCAGTCTGAATGCTATGCGTTGTGACGGAAGTCTGAGCAAATGTCGAAGGCTGGGCGTCGAATGAAGTTTCATGCCTCTTCAACAAACTAAGTAACTGTTGCGTCTGCGAAGGGGTCAAGTCGGGGCTGATTGCGGCTGCAAGAGCAGAAGTAGAGGGAGAATGTCCAGCATAAGTCGTTTCCGGGAGAGTCGCCTTTAGGGGAACGACACAGAGAGGCTCGGAATCAACAACGCTAGCCAAAGCGGCGCCTTTAGGAATGAGACTTTTCTCGGGTGTTGCGTTTCTTGTGGCGAGAAGCGCTGATCCATTGTCAAATCGAACTAGACCTGATACAATGGCTATCCCCTTCTTGTAACAACGCGCAGAAGGTAATACAAACGCATATCCATGGTCGATGACGTCGGACGTGATGGTCAGAATTTGCTGACAGCCTGAGGTAGCACGCTATCTTCTGCAACGAGCAGCCGAAGTGGCTTGTACTTTTCATCGCCAAGCGAATAATCAGTGTCGGTAATACGTACGACACATTGCCCACAACATATAGCAGCAGAAGCAGAGCCAAGGAAATACCATCCTAAGATGAGCTGGTGGGAGAATGGCGACAGCACAGAAAACTGTATTTGTTGGATAATGCCGTCGGTTACTACACGCACAGTACAAAACGCGGAAGGGCGGATAGAGTCCCCTTGAGCTGCAACCCACAGTGATCCATCGTTAGGCATTGTAAGTTCCCTGAGACGCTTACACCAATCAGCATGCATAACAGACAAAGTGGCTCCAGAGTCCATCAAAGGTTCAACTTGCAGACCCTCAACGAACACAGACGTCATATCACAAGGGCGCGCTGGAGGAACTATAGTCCTGTCGGTAAATGCAGTTTTTCCTCCGAAAACTACCTTACTCAGGCTGGAGTGGTGACGAGGAGCGGTTGGAAGTGAGCGGCGTCTGGTGCTGCGGTAACCATTCGATGTGATTGGTTGTTGCGGGCGGAGATGTCGAACGGCGCGGAGGGGACGCGTAACACCGGTTTTGAAAATTGGCCCCACACTTTCACGTTCAGTCATGTCGTACCCGCGACGCTCACCTTGTTGGCGCTTTCGGCAAAAAAGTTATATGTGGCCGTGATAACCACAGTAATAGCATATAGAATGAGATGGTCGCCAAGGTGGGTAGTAGGGGCCGCTCGATACGCTGGGAGATAGTGCGGTCAGGTGGTATGATGAAGGCTCAAGTGGTATCGAGGGGACATTGGCCGGAGGAGCGACACCAACCTGCGCGTATGTGGGTAGAGACGACGTTGAATGGACGCCTGTTGGAGGCGCGGTAGCAACCTGGGGTTATGTTGGTAAGGGGCAATGAGCAGGAGTATCAACATGCGCCGAGCAAGTCATGCACGCGAGGTCCTTCTTGATCACGAGTGACTCCCCCACACGATGATTGGCTTCCGCAGTCAGCTATCCACACAGGACATTATGCTTCAGATTTCGGAAGAGGCCCTCCACCCCCGAAATACAAAACGCACGCGAGCAATACTAGCTTTGGACCTAACCAAAGCCTTTGACAACGTCAACCATTCCACCATCCTAGAAGCGATCTGGGCACTAGGAACCAGCCCGCACACCTTCAAATACATTTCAGCCTTCCTAAGACACCGCACAGCAGCAGAAATCAGCTTCGGGTTTTTTCCTCCCCAACCTTCGCACTCGGCAGCAGAGGCATCCCGCAAGGGTCAGTCCTCTTGCCGCTGCTCTTCAACATAACACTCATTCCCATGACGAAGGCGTTAAACGTAGTACCTAATCTCTCGCACTCCTTCCATGCCGAGGACATTGCACTGTGGACAACGAGCAACGACTCCACTATCCACTAGAGAGCAACGACTCCACTATCCTCCGCCTCACAAATCCCTCACTAAATTAGAGCAGGTGATGTGGCGCCAGCTACAATCTCGCACTTTTCTCTCGCACGTCCCGCAACGCTGCACCAGAACGCTGAGGAGGAAGGACCAACGGAGATGAGAAGCCAAGTGCTTGAAGTTTCTCGCGGCTAATCATTCGAATCATTACACGCACGTCAGGGTCCGCCGTAGGACAGTGTTCGCAGTCCGGCTGCACGCGTACGGACTCAAACTCGTCGAGGTGCTGGCACGTCAAGACGATGTCAGTGACTGTAGGCGGCTTCCTCACGGATAGCGCGTTGAAGGCCACAGTACCAATGCCTTTAAGAACATGACGTACCCTCTCCTATTCAGTCATAGCATCACTGACACGGTGACAGTGTGCAAGCACATCCTCAAAGTACGATGTGTAGGTCTCAGTGGAGTGTTGTTTGTGGGCATCAAGAGTTTTCTTCGCAAGGGCGGAGCGAACCACCAGCGTTTTCAAATACTTGTCGAAACTGCCACTTGAAGGTGGTCCAATCGGAGAAATCAATCGGTTGGTTGAAAAAGCAACCCGCCCGTCAGATAGAACGAGACATGGCGGAGCCTAAGTGTATATATATATATATATATATATATATATATATATATATATATATATATATATATATATATATATATATATATTTGTACAGCTAAACATCCGAATCTATCTGGGCGCCTTTAACTGGGGTCCTTGATCATTCACACCACTCCGCCCACCCTTATTCCCGATGACGGCAATCTTCCGCCCGAGTATGCGAGATGTCTTAATCGTGTTGTGCGTCGGACATCAAAACCAAGCCCGGCGCCGATTTTCACTAATTGTCCTGACCCCTTCATTTACACACGCACGCACGCACGCACGCACGCACACACACACACAGGCGCACACACACACACACACACACACACACACACACACACACACACACACACACACACACACACACACACACACTCATATATAGATATATAAACATGATTCATAACTAATTTCCTTGATGCTTTCCTTGGCTTTATTGTCTGTTGGTTGTTTTTCGATGGGGTCGAAATGAGAAAACACCTGTGTACTTGGATTTAGGTGCATGACAAAGAGCTCTAGGTGGTCCAAATTTCGGGAGTCCCCCACTACGGTGTGCCTCATAACCAGATCATGGTTATGTTACGTTAACCCACAAAATTTAAATACTTTTTGACTGCTTTTATGCAGTCATGATCAACAAAATCGAACCCCTCACTTTCCCTCCTCCTTTCATCTTATATATCCGTGTTTGACAATCCTTCCTACTGTGAAATGATGATGATGCTTTAATTTTTTGGGGGCGAAAACCCGATTCTTGTTTAGCGGCCATATTCAAGTACAGAACACACGAGTAAGTCGAGCGCATGTTCAGTGGGAACGCCTTGCTTAATGTAAACTTCTCGGCTTTGCGGGCTGCGTGACAGTGCCCACAGAAATAGTTCGTGCGTACGTGCGTGTGTGTGCTTCGTTTTTTTCCTTTCTTTATCCTTCTTTCTTTCACCTATTGCATCGCCCTGCCCCTCACCCAGTACAGGGTAGCCAACCGGAGATAATCTCTGGTTAACCTCCCTGTCTTTCCTTTGCCCCCCCTCTCTCTCTCTCTCTCACTCGAGCAAATTTATTTCGCGCATGCCGATGAAGCAATGCTGACTACGGTATTATAACGACGGCGGCATGGTGACATCATGGCAACAATGAGATGATGAAGCGGACCAGAAAACGACGAAGTGACAGCTATCAAACGAACACAAGGGCATCTAGAAGACGGCTGACATCAAATGCAGACGGGCGGATGCATAACGACGAGCAAATGACCACGATGGCATGATTACGAGGGCATGATGACCACCTTATGATGACAGTTGTATCATTACGGTGTTGTAAGGCCGATGGCATGATGGCGAATTAGAGACCAAATGAGGATAGCATTGACGTGAGGACAGCGGCGTCATGAGGACGACGAAGTAAAGAAAGCAGAGCTATGAAGACACCATGGCAACAATCATATAACGATAAACGTTATAATGATATAAAAATACTACGTTGAATTTACGAGACTACATGTCGACGACGGCAGACATGTGTTGAAGCTTACCTCCACGCATACGCGCATCACCTGCCCCGCACCAGGCCACCTCGGCTGACACTAAATCCCGTGCTTGTTTGCATTATAATCGGCATTGTCAAATTGTGCAAGACGGCGGCCAACAGGAAGGTGCCACCAGTCAGTACCCTAAAAGCTGTGGTAAGAGGCAAAGAAAGCTTTGCTCTGCTAACAGTAAAGTCCATCATGGAAAATAATGTTGGCGCTAGCATTCTTGCGAGTGATAACATCGCTCCCGTAATGGTTTTCGCATGACAGCGTTGTTATATTTAACTTCTTTAGAAACTAAATGCATGTCTACGTGATATTGTCGAGTTAAGATTCCAATGGCATTTCTCTTGCAGCTCCAAGCTTTCGAGCGAAGTCCGTGTCCATCTCGGTTCCCATTTCACAAACCTCAGGCTGCCCGGAGAGCAGGTCATCGAGGCAGAGGAGATATGCGTTCACAAGCGCTTCCGCAGTGGACAGGAAATGGTGCACGCTGAAAATGTTTCTGTGAAACTATCAGATAAGTCCGCATGAGCACGGAGCAAGTGCATTAGATATTTCTTTCTTTTTATTAGTCAAATAGTACCAATATCAGGGACCTGTGTGAGCTGACACTTTAGCTGTAGATCTTCGCATATCGCAAAAACTTCGATAAATGGCATTGGTTGCACATCGTAGAACATAAGTTAAATATAGGAGAGATTAGAAGGGTGCTCGATGCAGACTTGTGCTTTTCTCTCCCCTTATCGAAATGAATTTTGCAGGTGACAGTTCTGTCACCCGTGCAGCAAGAACGACAATTAAGCAAGAGTTTAGTTGGATCGGAAAGCTTTGAATAGCAGCCAGATTGCAGAGAAACTGAATGCAACTAATGTAGGAATAGCGTTGACGCAGTTTCCAGTTACGTGCAACAAGAACACTACATATTATTTCAATTGTTCTCATTAACTACGGTAAATTTGTCAGTGATCTCAAATTGAGGCAACTTTAGGACACTACAGACATGAAAAGAACCAAACATTATTTATTTCTGTGCTGCCTTACTGTGTAGCGTCCTTGTTTCGTCTTGAATGCCACAAGAATAAATTCCTGCACATTTCAAGCAAAACATCATTGAAGTGTACGTACGACAAGCGCCCGACAGACGGTAACTACTTACGTTGATCATTGACCCAAGCAACATTTTGCGTTAACTATACAAGAGTATTATTCGGAAATGGACATTCGAAAATACATTCAAAAATATCAAGTAGGCCTCGTATGTCTGTTCAGTTACAATTAGTTCTTTTCAAAAACACCCCCACTTAGCACCTATTAGGTATACTGGTCTCTGACACAATCGTGTATTAACACCACATTCACTTCACTCCTTGAACCAGGATACTTGTCGTTTGAGCTCCCGCACTTTGCAAGCAGTTAACGCAGCTTGAATCGTGGATCCTGGACCAGGAAAATGTGCCACCAAATGCCAAGGCATTTATCTCGTACTTAGAATCTTCACATGAACCTTCACTCCAACATTCGGGAGTTTGAGGGCCGTGGTCAAAATGCTGCTACGTGGGCTTGACAAGGACCACGGCGCGGTAAAGATGGCACGAATTGGCAAACACAGGTATGAAAATATACATTTAACGCTAACAAAATGAGAAATTATTTATTGAAGCAAACAATACTCTCAGATATATTGTGAGTACAGATCGAATGAAAATATATTTACAGTGCATGGTGTCTCAAATTAAAGGCAGGCAATGATTACACCATATCGCAATAAAAGCCACATCAGCATTGAGGCTGGAGTAGATAAAAATCACACGAGATATTTCTCATCACATGGTATACACAAAAAATTGCAAAGCATTAGTTCAGGAATAGAATAAGAGGGGTAAAGCGTTATAAACAAGGTAGTACAGCAAATGTACTATTATGTACAACAAACGTACACAAAAGCGATGAAATGCCGTATTCAATATTTTCAAAGTGTTAGTTGATTTCAGCGAAACTGCAAAAGAAATCGCAGCATTTTTTCGCGTAATTAGTGCGCATGCGCGGAATATCCCAAAATTTAACGAGACGCGTTATGCCGTTAAATCACCTCTGAATTAGTTTTTTTTATATTTCAGGGCTTTCTTTATAACTTACGAAATACAGTATAGAGAAAGGAGGCACGAAAAAATATATCGTCGTGGAAACAACTTTATTTTGGCTGCATTAACACACTCGGCAAATTCACAATCACACTTATGTCAAGAAAGTAAATTTTAAAAGTTAGCATACCTTCAATTGCCCAATTAGCAAAGTACGCGGACATCAAGAACTGTTAACTAGAGACAGCTACCGCCCGCATGCACATCCTCTGAGTCACATAACTTAAACCACCTTTTTTTGAAAGAATAGCTGAGGCTACGTGGAACACGATGGTATGCATACAAGCAATTTCTCTTTGGGTGATGGACACATGACGCAACTTTTGTGCATTTCACTGAATGTTTCAGTATGATATCGCTGTGATCAAGTTGAAGGAAGCTGCTACCTTCAGTCACACGGTACAACCAATATGCTTGCCCGAAACACATGCGGAGCTACCCGATAACACGCAGCTGTATGCAGCTGGGTGGGGAAGCGGGAAGGAATGTGAGTTCTTGATTCTTTTTTTTATATTGTTATAACAACTGTAACGTTTGATCAAATGTAGAGTTTTTCCACGCAGTTCAGTTTAAACAAAAGGGTTGTTTTAACAAAACAGCTGCATCCCTTTGCATTCTATATTTCCTGCGTAAGAAGTTGTAACAAAGTTGCTCCTGAAGTTTCGGCCTCTACGTCGGCAAATATTGCCTTCTTCAGTGTTCTTCCTCTGCATATCGAAATAACTTCGCATGCCTCATTTATGTTCAGTAATAAAATGTCCCTTCAACTACTTTACGTCATCATGTTGAGATATATTAGTAAGGGTTTTGATTTATCTTATTACTACAGTAGTTGATGCATGTGCATATTCTGCTGATAGGAGCACGTAAAAGACGTCCAGAAGCAAAGCTGCAAATAATTGAAATAATGTCCGTTAATTGGCAAACGCGAAATGTTTTTTAGTCTATGATCTTGTGTCTACAGTAAATTTTGTGTTGCTGTTACGTGATTATCCTGGCGAGTTGTCTATATGCTACAACATATCTCAAGAGTTCAAGTGACAATGTTCTAAAACATCCATTTAGTCAATAATTTTAGTACCATTTCTAGCCACATATGCATGGCGACTAGGAAAAATAGTAGACAAAGCTATATTTACAAAATATAGACACATCGAAGCCACTTCCAAGATGACAGATGAACAACAACCACAAACGCGTGCCTTGCCCATTGTCGTTTTCGTTGTCTAGCTAAGCGCCTTCTCCAGAGTGCGGCAATCGCCTCTAACATATGACTCCCGGTGGTCAGAGCGCCAACTTGGTGCTTAGAGAAGGGAAGGTGCTGTGACGGAGACTCACGGGTTCAGAAGAAAAACAATGACGACGTCATTAGAGCGCACCGAACATTGCGAGCTACAGACCAAGAGGGGCGATCTTGTATGTGACCTTGGTGAATTTGTGTGAAAGCTTGTAAAGCACAGAGTAGCGAGAAAGAAGATTCCAAGACATGACGACGGGGCGGTGAGGCATCCAAAGAAAGACTAAAAGTACTGGTCAGAAGCGAACGGTTCTCAGGCGGTATTGTAACGCGTCGTTAAAATGCAGAGAAGGTAACGCCAGCTGTGAGCAGCCGTTTGTGACCGAGGCGAAGCATCACGGGAACATTTTGTAGATACGTGAGTAGCTTCAGGCAGTAGTGTATCAAAGGGCACCGTGCGGTAGATACGGGGATATTGTTATAACAAGCCCGTGAAATACTGATTCAGGTCTTGAACTGCAGAATCTATCTGTGGCCGCGTGCGGTCTGTTAGACATTGCTTACAACCCTAATCTTTTCTTGGACAATGGTTGTTTTCTAATATTCGATGCATGCTGAAATAACAATATCGTATATAGCATCACCGTAGAAAAGTTGGTGTGGGTTGGAACACTCGTGGAATATGTTGCTGAAATGAATCAAAAGCAAAGGATGTCACCTCACTTTATGCACTGCCCACGAAAGTTTAGTTCCTTATACAACGGTTACTCAATTCAGTGTGCCTTCTGTCGGATCGATCGAAGTGTTTTTGATATAGGCACAAAAGAATAGCTGTCAAACTTTACCATGTGCATCAATGCAGGTGAAAATTGCTCCCAGGCGAAAACGTTAAAGCAGATGACTACAAGTTCTATCGCTAATCGCCGGTGCTTGGATTACTTCAACAAGACGGCGGACCCGTCCATAATGTGCGCCTACGTGAAGAATGTGCCATCTATTTTCGTAAGTCATTCGTCTATTCCTATCTAAACCTGCTTCGGTTGTACTCCTCTAGAAATGTAGGATGACTCGAAGAAGCAGAAACCGTTTTCTGTAATTGTTACACGCACAATGGGTGAGAATTTTACAGCTAACTTTACTACAGATTCTCAATCATCTTTGGGCATATTTTAACGGGATCAGTGACTATCGCTAAGACGACAACAAATTTTTAAATAGGAAGCTACAATAAGATATAAATACCATTGGCAGAATTTTCGTTTGTGCATATATAGTTCTTGCACCGCCAGATTTCAAGAAGTTACTTTGCTATTTATTCTGGCTTGTTACTGTTTTCTTTAATGCGAAACAAGGGATACATCACAACATTATCACTTATTATGTGCAGCCTTGATGGAGCTTTTTTTGTCGTGACACTGAAATAATAAAAACAAAATATGTTTTATTGCACCATTAGCCACTTTCAGATATTGCCCCTTGTATACTTGCCCTGTTTTATTTTGCATTGTTCTAGTATTCCATTGGTTTTTCATCATTTTCGATTCCAAGTAATAATGAACAGGTGACAGAGGCTACTTCTGTAACTAGCGACAAAGTTAGCAGGACGTTACAAGACATGAAAAGGGAGAAAAGCGGTAAGAGAAGATAGCATATCTGTCGATTCATCAAAGACGGAGGAGACATGATGCTTCTAAACCTCGCGGCCCTGTATACGAACTGTCGCACGGCTTCAAGGCACCCAGAGAAATGAAAGAATGCTAACATTATACTAATTCACAAAAAGGGACACGTTAAAAAATTGAAAAATATAGGCCCATTAGCTTACTTCTAGTATTGAATAAAATATTCACCAAGATAATTTCCAATAGAATAAGGGCAACACTAGACCTTAGCCAAGCAAGAGAACAGGCTGGCCCCAGGATGGAATATTTCACAATGAATATCATAGATGTCATGAATCAGATAATCAAGAAATCTGCAGAGTACAATCAGCCTCTTTATATGGTTTTCATTGATCACAAAAAGGCATTTCATTCAGTAGGCATACCAGTAGCCATAGAGGCATAACGTAAACAAGGAGTGTAGGAGGCTTACGTAAATATCTTGGAAAGTAACAACAGAGATTCCACAGCTACCTTAATCCTCCACAAGGACAGTAGAAAGATACCTATAAATAAAGGGGTCAGACAGAGGCAATTATTTTAATGCAATTCACTGCATGCTTCTAAGAAATATTCAAGCTATTGAATTGGGAAGGCTTAGGGGTAAGGATCAATAGTGAATATCTCAACAACTTTCGGTTTGCAGATGACATTGTCCTGTTCAGCAACACTGGGGCCGAGTTACAACGAATGATTTAGGACCGTAACAGGGAGAGTGTAAGAGTGAGTTGAAGATTAATATGTGGAAGACAAAGATAATGACCATTTGCCGGCCAAGGGAACAAGAGTTCAGGATTGCCAGTAAGCCCCTAGCGTCTGTGAAGGAATACGTATACCTAGGTCAATTACTCACAGGGGACCCTGATAATGAGAACGAAATTTACAGAAGAATAAAAATGAGTTGGAGGGCATACGATAGACATTTGCTGATGCTGACTGGAAGCTTACCAGTATCAATGAAAAGAAAGTGTACATCCACTTCGTTCTAGCGGTGTCAACATGTGGAGCAGAAACTTGAAGACTGACAAAGATCGAGAACAAGCGAAGGACTGCGCAAAGAGTGATCAAACGGAGAACACTAGGCGTGACGTTAGGAGACCGGAAGAGAGCGGTGTGGATTCGTGAGTAAACGGGGATAGCTGATATTGTAATTGGCATTAACAGAAAAAGTGGCGCTGGGCAGGTTACGTAATGCGTTGGTTAGATGACCGGTGAACCATTTGGGTTACAGAATGGGTGCCAAGAAAAGGGAACCGCAGTCGAGGGCGACAGAAGATGAGGTGGGGTGATGAAATTAGGAAATTCGCAGGCGCTAGTAGAAATCGCTTGGCGCAGGACATGCGTAATTGGAAATCGCAGGGAGAGGCATTCGTTCTGCAGTGGACGAAAATAGACTGATGATGATGACTTGGATTGTTGTACTTGCTGCCGATTTCTCCCATTCTGATATTTTGTAAAAAAAATTACGGTTTACTTACTGGTAGTAGTCCAGTGCGCCAATAACGGAGCCTGAAACACATGGCGTTCATATTGCTATCATTTTTCTTGTGTTTCATTTTCGTATTGTTTTCATTTGTCTACATCCAGGGCGACACAGGTAGTCCAGTTGTGGGCTATTGTGCACCGACTCACTGGGTAATCTATGGAATCGTGTCCGACGGACCACGACGTGACGGCTTCGAACACTTGCCACTCATCGCTACCAAGGTTTCGCATTACACCCAGACGTTCATTTACCCTTACATGGACGCTATGAGCACGTCCCAGGTTCAAAGGATATGCGCATCTCGACGTTGAAATGTGCGTGCTGACTTATTTGGCGTTTCCCACATTATGGAAAGTAGTCCGCTCGAACATTCGGCGTGAGTGTTGCAAGCAGTGAACTCTAGGCTTCTGCTGGCGACAACAGCGTGGCCGTCAGGTGTTAGAAGCAGTTACCCTAAGATGAACACCCGGCTGCCGTCGACACATCAGAAACATCATGTGTCCAATGCGTAGATCCAAGCTCCCTAAAAGCTGCAATCACGTATCTTGTTTTACTTCGCCCTGTCAGCAACTGGGCACCGAGCGCTTGTGTAGCGAGCTAAATGTGCTGCTTTCTGAAATAAAAATGTCATCATCACAAACTTTTCCGCATGGCATAATACGAAATTTTTTGAACCTGACAAACTACCGTCGAGGTCCTTTAAATCACCCTAAAACGTTGTCGAAAACAAAATATTACTTACAATATCTAAGTCACCCCGCTCAAATTATTATTCCAGAGTGATCCTTGTACTAACAAAATGGGAAGGGTATTATTTTTGCTGGACTACGGTGGCGTATTCTAATCAACGAAATTTAATTCTGCGTTAATAAATTCATTAAATATGTTTGGCGACGAAGTTGTGGAAAATGCGGCAGTAGTTGCATGACAATGTTAGTGGCGCGTATCGAGCAGCAATGTAACAAGTCTAATCAAATTATACCTGGCAAGCAATCAGCGCGAAAACTTGTACAGATACCGCCGTCGATGGAGGAAGGATGACACGTGTAAATAAGAACGTATCTGCCAGCACACATGTTGTGTGGCATACGCCTGTGCTTTTTTAACGATGAGTTCGCCTCCGCGAGGAACTATACTTAATAAATTGGCTCAAAGCAATTACCCGCTTGGCATATGGCCTCTTCCACTGCTTCCAGAAGCCGGCGCAAGTATCATGAGAGTTCATTTTCTTTCTGCATGCATTTCTTGCAATCTAGCTCCACTTAAAATTTTTCTCATAAACGTTTTTTTCGTTATACATGGCGCAACATTCCTAAAATCACAGAAGATGCCGAGTGTTGTAAACGTCACAAGAACTTCTGAACAGTAGGCAGGTACGATTAATATACAACTCTGTTACATTCATTGATAGTATATTGAAGATATAAGGGAATATTTTGTGTACAGTTGCTCAATTTACGAAATGAACTAATTTGAAGTGTCTCAGTTTGTTTAACTTGTTTTAGAGCCACTGAAGAGTCATTTAACCGTTCACTTTGCCACATGCCTTCACCATAATAATAAGGGAGGGCAGTGCATATCGCGCACACTGAGTGCGACCGTGTAATGGGACAATACGAGCACCGTTGTCTTTGGTCACAGGAGAAAAAAAAAATTGTGCGCGTGCTGCCACACAGGAAAAAATGCCCCTATTGCTGTTTACAGGCTGGCAGATGTTTACACGTAAGAACATCAGTTTTATTTTTAACTGGTGACCCCACTCATTGTGATTCTTTAGCTTCCAAAAGTGTTCACTAACGGAATATACCTTAACAAAAGTGGAATTATGCAGTTATTTTTGCCATAACTATTTAGTAATAAGTTACACGAAGCCACAGACCTGACGATGATATTGGCTATCACTTTTTCAAATATTATCCTCCATAGTCTAACGGGAAAACAGTGATGCCAGAAGTTATTAGGCTTGCTAGAGTGGCGGCTAGGGCGAGGTCGTGATGCGTATTTTTCTGCGTAAAGCGCGCGCGAAAACGAGACACGGAAGCAAGAATGGCATGCGCACGCGACGCTGGTAGTGGACACAATGCTTGCTATAGTGGTGGCTTGGGTGAATCTGTGTGTGCGCTGTACGTAGATCAAGCGCCACGAACTCGCTGAAGCCAACACTCTAGCGAACTCTTTAACCACTACCTGCGTTGCGTGCGTGTGCAATTTTTTTTCTTCTGTGCCTCCTCCTTGCGCGCTCTGTAGGTCACCAACTCTGCTATCCGACACATGCGAAGGATTCCTTCTTCAACCTGAATCTTCTTCAGAGATATAGACTTCACGGCGGCCAACTGTAGGCACGCTCAAAAAGCTCTGCGAGTTCCAAGTGTCCATGGCATTTTGTCGTTCTGAGGGAACCAGAGCTGACAACACAGCGTTGCTACTTCTCGCGTTCCCTCTACGGAATAAACAGCGGCAGCGGCTTTGGTTTGCCGACAAAGCAATTGTATCGATTGCTAACACGCGCGCACGCGCCTACAGGAAAACAGCAAAACTACAGCAGGCCCTACCTCATATGCCGTTCACCACTGTTACAAGAACCCTGCGAATAGACTTCGACTTTTTGTGGGGCTCAAATTTTGTTTTAGTGATGCTCAGTGGGTCGAACTTAAGAACCTGATTATACATAGTATAGGTGTGTTCGCGAAGCTGCTTGACCTGCAATGCCACGCAAGTTTACATTTCAGCGTGATCAGGATGGCGTCAAGCATTTTTGCAAGGAAATATCCATGGGTCTGTATATGCACTGAGTACACTCACCTGCATGCGGAGCCCTGCTAGAATCTCAGACCATAAATGAGCCTTTTTAATAAATGTGTCTGCGCAAAAAAGAGTGACAACATGGGTGAGGCCAGCTACTCCTTCTCGATTAGGCGAACAATAAATAACAAAGAGAGGCTCATTCAATGAAGTAAGCTTGAAAGAAACAAAAGTATAGCAATGTAAGTGTGAAAAGTGCGAGCGCACTAAAGAATAGCTCACAGATAGTTCGAAGTGGTACCTTGCAAGCTTCAACACGCATCCTCTGCACAGTGACTAATTGCCATGTCCTACAAAACGAAATAAAAATAGGCTGGTTGGCAGTCACTTGCTGTCCAAATCGAGTTCAAGTAAACACAGTGTGCGATACAATATATATATATACAATAATGTTATATGACAAGTTGCAACCAGACCAAGAGTATTTTAGGCACACTGCGCATAAACTCTAAACTGCGGGAAAGGGCGCTTTGGTATTGTATATGTGACGTAAAACGTATTTAAGCGCCCTAGTACTGGTTTGCAATTCTTGACGCTTCCAGGCAATATATTAGGGCACTGATTGCCCGCTTTCGTAGTTCAGTTGTCGTATATGTTCCCAGATTCATCTCCAGTGGGAGATAAGTTCTACTACCCCATGTTGACATTCTAAACTAGACTTTCGTGTACGCGCAGCCAGATTTGCTCTATACGCTGATTTGCCCTAAACACTAACTGTCGTACGATTGCTCCAAAATACACGATGCCTTTATGACACGGCACAAACTTGTCTTTATGCTTCTTTCTTTGTGCACACTCGAGGTGCAGATTTCAGTATGGCCGCACGGGGTCAAGACGCAAAAGTTTTGCTTTATCGCGTACCTGCATCGGATTAATCACGCCTTCGCAGATGAAGTGACTGGAAAGCTTCGTTTTCGGCATCTCAGAAAGTCTTCAAAAGTCTGCCGTCAAGTCCGTGCTATCTAAGTCCTTATAGACAAAGATGCCTCGCTAAGTATACAGAGAAGATTGTGCACTTTTGTGCTGTGTGGTAACGGTGTAGTTTACTGCATTTGGTTTTCGTGCAAGCGTGAGTATGCTGGCAAAACACGGCAGTACCTAAAGAAGCGTGCCTGAGAATACAGGCATATTAAAGACAAGCGCGCTAGTGGCATGTCAGGGTGCATTTTGGTGGATATGTTGGGCGCTCTCTGTGATAAAGCGCGTCTAACTGCTCATGGAAACTGGACAATTTCGAAAACATTATATAGAAGCGCAACAAATTTTGAAACAGTGTAACAAGTACATAAGCGCGGCCTCGCTCTTCTTGTGAATAGGGGAGTGCGATTTCTTATCACGAAATAAAGCACATGTACGGTGGGATGTTTTCTACAGATTGCACTCATAAGCCTCGTTTTCTTTTTCTTCCCTTTCTTTATGCACTTGTCCTGCTTTCATGGTACAAATTGCATTCGTGCCTCTGCTCAGGAAAATTAAGTTCAGTGATCTAATTAACAAAGTTTGTGGCTCATAAGTGATGTTCGCGATTCGCCAGCCACCTTCCTATGTCCAGCATCAGGATTGGCTAGCACATTTTTTGTGGCTAGGCATTTTTGTTAACACTTTTTGCGTAAGAACTTTTTTTTGTGAACACGGGCCCAGTTATTCAACGCTCTGCACGCCAGAATAAAAACTTCAACCGTAATCATGTTTTATTGAAGTAATAAATTGTAATACATACTCGAAGATATAAAAGGATGTCCCAGAGCACAAGGGCCTAAAGAAACTTCCAGTCAGATAGCAGAAAAAAGAAAGAATATTATTAAGCAACAGATAGGAATGTCAAACACCACAAACACTAATTCATGAAATAGTGAATACAAAAAAAAACCTTCAATGTGAAAATAGTACAATATAATACCAACACAGCATACATAATCCTAAAGAATAATCTAGCCAGTCGTCCAAAAAACCATAAGATATTATAGTTATACACAATATGGTACCATCTGGCAAAATATATTCTAGCACACCCAAGAATCTTGCAACCATATTTCGCGAGATGAAATAGGAATTGTTTGGCATACGTGCGAAACACTGTTACCGATTTAATAAAGAAAACAATACTTTTCTTTTAACGATACGTAATGAAAAGGATTGTCCTCAGGTCACCATGACGTCGGGTTGGCCTCTCCCAGAAGCTTCTCTCTAGCTACACAAGGCCTTATCGAGTCCTACGCCAAGCTAACGGCGTAAATTACGAGATTTCGCCGCTACACTTTGATGCATCCTCAATTCAGACGCCTGTTTACGTCGTGCACGTTTCGCGGCTGAAGCCATACTTCGCTCGCAATTATTCGCCTACCATGAGCTGAGACGGCGGTTCGCCACCAGGGGGTCCTGTTACGGAAGGATGAAAGAAGAGAGAGGACGAAGATAGCTGCGACGTGTTGTTGGTGGTCAGCCATCGTAAATACCCTGACTCAGCCTGTATATGTATATTGTAAATGTAGTCTTTTTATACTCGCAACATCCCCTTAATAATATTGACACGTGTACTTGTTTATCGTTTTCGCGGGATTACGTTTCAGCGGATAACAAATGTTAAACGTTATGGCTCAGCGCAGGACGCACCTGCACGTATCGGAAGTTTCTCGGATGTTATCGATGGTTCTATCGGTTGTCTGTTGTCACCGAAGCATGTCTAATCAGTATGAGCGACGCGAATTGTGCAGTAGTCTCTGGAAGACACCCGGGCACCTGCGATTACTCTGGAACCTTTGATGACCGATGTATAAAAACCAACGCACTTGACCCGCAGATCAGATTTCGAAGATCGCTGCTTTCCCTCTTCTTTTAAGGTGACTTGCTTTTCGGGGCACAAGTACGCCCTATAAAAAGTTACTTTTGTCATTTACAGTTTTGTTACTGCATTATTCACCGTCACTACTACGTCACGTCTGGTGGAGGTGATTTGCGTTCATGTACCGGAAGCCCCCGTCTAGCCGTGATCAAGGCCCAGACCGCAAAGAAAACACCAACGTCATCCAGAACCATGGAGCAAGCCGCAAGTTAAAATGTCTGCCCCCGCAACACGTATTTCTACCTGAGACAACCTAGAAGATCGTGGTCAAGTCTACAACCCCAATTAAAGCCCCAGCCTCCTCCAACGTGCTTCAAAAGCCCAAGGAGCCACACGGCTTCCGTGTATCATCGGCTGAAGAGCCAGAAACCTGGCTGGAGACCTGCGAACGAATCGCGACTTTCAACAATTAGAACTCCAAGGACAAGCCGCGCCACGTATGCTTCGCCTTAAAAGACGCCGCCAGAAAGTGGTTTGAGAACCGGAAGTTGCCCTGACAGCATGGGGCCTATTTCGTAACGGCTTCATGCGAACCTTTACGAGCGTTCTGCACAAGGAAAGGGCCGAAGCTCTGCTAGACGTCCTCACGAGAACAATCCCAATTACCCAACGAAAACATAGGGATTATCACGGAGGAGATGACTCGCCTGTTCAGACACGCCAACTACGACATGCGAGAAGAGAAGAAAGTTATTGTCTTGATGAGGGGTGTCAAGCAAGAACACTTCGTCGTACTTACACGCAACCCGGTCAAGACCGCTGCTGAATTTGCTTCCGACGCCACAACCGCTGAGAAGACGCCCAATATGTGGGCAAGGCTATATAACCGCCTTAAATACGCCGACGTTAAAGCACTCGGCAGTGATGGCATGCGAGATACCATCACAGCGGTCATTCGCGAGGAACTGAAAATGCTCTTTCCAAGGTTGCACACTCAAGTGGCTTCAATTGCCGACATTGTCAAATAAGAGGTTCAGCGATCACTTGAGGTTAATGAAGTGCAGCCGCTCTCGCGCCAGTCCCAGCCGGAACCGATGACATACGCCGCAGTCCCACGCCGCAAGATTCCCCATCCGCACCACCTCTAAACACCGCGATTCCATCGCCAGACGCCGCCACACCGCCTACCCGTCGGCCAGCAGACAAATGGTCTTGTAGAGGCTGAACAAGATCCTCGCTTACATGTTACCAATGTACGTAAATGTAGAGCACACGGCGTGAAATGGCGTCTTGCCGTACGTAACCTTCGCTTACAACACGACAGTGCAAGAAGCAACTCAAATGTCGTCGTTCGAGATGGTCTAGGGAAGGAACCCGACCACGACTGTCGACGCCATGCTGCCGCGCGTCACCGACGAAGATAATCTCGACGTTGCCGTGTATCACGCCGAAAAAGCCCGACAGCTCGCCTGCCTGCGCACCAAGAATCAGTAGAGGATCGACAGCCGACACTGCAACCTTCGACGGTGCTACGTCGAGTACCAGCCCGGCGACCGTGTTTGGGTTGCCGACGAGGACTTAGCGAGGAGCTTTTACGCCGCTATTTCGGACCCTACAAGATCATCCGACTCATTGGCGCACTCGAATATGAGGTCGTGCCAGAAGGCATTTCGCTGTCACTGCGGTGCCACTCACGACCAGAAGAAGTCCATGTTGTGCGACTTAAGCTGTTCTTCCAGCGCTAATGAACTTTGGGACCTTGCAAAGCTCAACTTCCCACTGTATTCCATTGTAGTTCTGTTACTTTTTCTTTATTAAGGGCGCTTTTGTTTTTTGCTGTCTTGTTATGTTTATATTATCGGGACGGTGCTTATTTCAGAGGGGGTGTTGACACGTGTACTTGTTTATTTTTTTCGGGTCACTGCTTTTTACCAGATAACAAATGTATAACGCTATCGCTCAGTGAGGACGCACCTGCATGTATCGGAACTTTCACGAATGTTATCGATGGTACAATCCGTTGTCTGTTGTCACCGAAGCTTGTATAATCTGATTGCATGAGCGATGCATATGGTGTAGTAATTTCTGAAAGACAAGCGGTCACAAGCGATTACTCTGGTACCTTCGATAACCAATGTATAAAAACCGACGCAGTTGACCCGCAGATCGGGTTTCGACAACTGCGATCGTCTTCGCTGCTTACGGGGTGTTTTGTGTGTAACATGTTCGCTCCATAAAAAGTTCGTTTCGTCTTTCACAATTTCCTTGCGGCATTATTCACCATTACTGCTACGTGACAATATGTGCCGAGGGATCATTTCAAAATTTCATGCTTCAAAGGTAGGTGGCCTATCTCCATGAATTGTTGCGTATTAAAGATAAAAGCAAACTATGATTTAATGGAAATCATTTCCTGTTATTGTTTAGAAGTGCAACTCTGCGTAATATATTACATTGTATGAGCGCATTAGGCGACTTGCACATGATGATGGAAAGATTGAAATTGTGCACTTGTCTAATGTTAATATGCGGTAATTGCGAAGTCACGCAATTGCGCTGCTACGAAATCTACTTATTGTGACAATTATATTTCCCCGATTTTACCCGTGTTGCAAAGTGTTTATACGTGCATGATAAGTTGTACACCATGTCTCAATGCCGCAAGTAAAGTGTGTAAAATTAAATGCGAAATATAGCATCAGGAAGGTAGAAGTATTCAAATAATGCCGTGTTTGGAGGAGTATCCTTATTCCATGCGCTGTCTTACACATGAAGTTAAGGACATGAGGGGCGAATAGACGGCGGATATTGAGTGTGACTCCGAGGAAGCAACCCCGGTAGGCTGCATGGGTGAATTAAGGTTTAATGGTGACTACCGCAATGTATCCAGGACTATTAGGGCAAAATTACAAATTTCAAGGTAGGAAAAGGGGGTTCCCCGAGGGGCTTGATTTTTATTTGTCATACCACAAGAAGCCAACAAACAGTGACACTAAGGACTAGATAGGGGAAATCACTTGTGCTTAATAAATGAAATAAAAAAACGATAAATTAATGAAAATGAAAGTGGATGAAAAAACAACTTGCCGCAGGTGGGGAACGATAGAACCCTGGCAGTGTTAGCCACTCCCTAGTAGGACCCTGGGAGTGGCTAACACTCCCAGGTTTCTACTAGGAAACATGAATACCCAAGAAAGTGGACGGGGATACGGCGTCGCGGTAGCTCAATTCGTAGAGCATCGCACGCGAAATGCGAAGGTTGTGGGATCGTTCCCCACCGGCGGCAAGTTGTTTATTCATCCATTTTCACTTCCATTAATTTATCGTTTCTTTATTTCATTCATTAAGCACAAGTAATTTCGCCTATGTTGCCCTTGGTGACAGTGTTTGTTGGCTTCTAGGGGCAAGTTCACTTTCGTTTTCCTTTCGTTCATTAAGTTCTATGTTGCACTTTCAATTAAAGCTAACCACCTCTATGATTTCCGTGGCTTCACTGACTCTTGGCTTTATATGGTCATGGTTAACCAATATCGCACCCTTTTGGTTTTATTCCCTCCCTGATAAAAAGGTAGTGCAAGTCGATAGTTAGAACCACACATTCCGTCCCTGTATTTAAGTTTTTAGGATTGCCTTTGCCTTTTATAGCTGTTGTGGGAATGTTCCTGTCGAATATGAAATATTGATGTGCGAAATATGAACAAATATTAGGGGCCCTATAACCTCAAGTTATTCTGATCACCTAATGTGAAATTTACCTAACCGCCGACGCAAGTATCGTGCGGTGACCCGCAACGTTGTCTGGACAGTCTGATCAAACGCTCTCCTCGTTTATAGGAGGTCCTATCTATTCGCTTTAAAAGCAAATAGCTCTGTCTACCTTGACTTGTTTTAAGCATGAAGTGCTTCACGTTCCCGTTGTCGGCGACCTTCACGTGACCTTGAGATAAAATCCAGAACCGCTACTCGGGCACTCAAATGAGAAAATCAGGGCAAGTTGCGAGAACTAAACCTGATCATCGGCGCAACCAGTCAAGACCGCATTACGTACGCTAGTTACTTTCCAAACAAGGTACAACAATATGACTTCCGAGATTTCAAACTGTCTTTTCATACTATCGCTCAAGCTGTAACTTCTAGTAGGATGAAGTCTTATTTGTCATTTCCAATGACGACGTTCAAAAGGCAAATACATGGCACTGTATACTTGATTGTCATCTTTTGGCGCTGAGACAGAGTTGTCTATGCTCTTTTCAACGCCAGCTGTCCGCGGTGCTCACCGGCAGCGTCTTAGTTGGTAGCGTCCGGCGTGCCACGAATGGCTGTTTCACCGAGACGATACTTGCAGTAAGGTTCTGTGTTGGACAGGGAACTATTTCGTGCATACGGACCAGCGCAGAGTACACGTGGTACGTTGTGATGTGGTGACTAATACCGAGATTGTGGATCGTATCATCTCCAACCAATCTGCTTCGCTGGTAGACATTTCATGCTTACATGTACTCTCAATTACGATAGAGCAATCAATTATTTTCTTACGTAACTGGTTAACAAATTGCGAGAAGAACGCAGAAGTTGAGAGAGCTTTGATGGGGCCCGAGCTAACGCAGTGAAAGCAGATAACTGTATGAGGAGCTTGGTGTCAGCGTCTGCGATTGGTCTCATTTCCCTCGCTCTGTTTTCGGCGGCAGGTCAAAAATCATGGCCGCGTGAAACTCAATTTTAAAATGCGGCTAAAACGAATACTGAGCAAAGATGACGGCAGGGCGATATCGTGCACGTGGCCGAAACAGCTCGACAACGTTGTACTGGCCCGCAAATATTTATATTATAAATAAATAAATATGTTCTCCCCGGCAGCTTCGAGTATACCCACTGCCATATCAATCGGCGCAAGGCAATCTTCTATTCATTTCGATACAGGGTGGTTACTCTACGGCTATTCTGGAAAAAAAGTCCGTTTCATTCCGTATATTATAGCATGCTCAAAGCATGCACGTCATTTTGACTTTGTGAGTTCCCGCTCTTGTGACGCCCTGTAAAAGACAGGTGAAGTGGGTGCAGCCTGAAAAAACGTTAAAGAATAGCGGTGGGCTACCGGCGAAGAAACTGTAGCATTGGAAATAATGTTTTTTTTCTTTCTTTTGTTCCGTCTAATCATACATAATCAGTTTGTACACATAATATGAGAAGGGGGTTTTTCGCCGTTTACATTCTGTCGCGCGACAGACAGGCGAAGTGGGAAAGGCCCGAAAAACGTTTTGCCAGTCGGGGTCGGCTGATTGCAGAAATAGAATAGAAAAGCTTGGAATAGCTGTACATAATAGCAGCGCCGTTTAGATGAATAACACAATGGCGCAACATTATTTTAGCGCATTACATTCATGTAAACAGCGGTAACGCGCTTGGAAAGCCCATCGCATTAACGCGCCCCACAACTGTATAGATTTACGGACGCGAGTCGACTCACGCAAGTGGCACCACATTCTCGCGAGAGTTAATACGCCACATGTAAATGGCGCCGCGTCACTTTTGCCAAATGCGCTTGGAAACGAGATGCGCTACTGTCTCATTCATCTAAACACGACTCTCGGAGTGTTATTAGTTTGATGCTAGTGAGATGAATTTCATCAGCACCTACACTGGCTAACTCAAGAGATACATAATGTAAGAAACATTTTTTCGCCCTGTAGGAAAAAGATAAAACGGCTGTGAGCAACGCTGGAAAGTTCTTTGAAGTGTGGCATAATGACAACAGTATTATTACAGAATAACTTATTGAATTCATTCGCGATATCTCATGGTTTAGTGAGCAGAGCGCCGCAATAGCTTAGTCCAGCAATGTACGTCTTATTAGTGAATCTGTTTAGAAAAGAAATGAATATTTTCCATTGCTGTTTAAATATGATGCCTGTATAACCTATTTGAAACTCGTAATACTTAATTTCACCTTGTTTTGCCAATTAGTTACGTGTGTTACAGCTAATGTTGTAAAGTGTCAAATGCGCCCTTATCATCTGTTTTATTTGTTATGGAGGAGCATTCCAAGTGAGCGAGTCAGCGAACACCTCTTTCTTAAGTGCCGTTTTTTTTTTTAAAGAGCGAACCTCATTTGCCACATCATATTGGAAACAGCAGATATTTGGATACTGATCTGTAATCTTCAGTTAAAGAAGACCGCTGTTGTCAAGTGATACAAAATTGGAGAAAAGTTCGCCAGAATGTTACCCTGCTGTAACACGCGAAGACGAAAGCCGTCTGCACACTTGGTAATGCATAAAGTTATACAATCGGAGGGGGTCAGACTTCTTGCTATACATAACTAGTCGCCGTGTGAAGTACATGTGGGGCAAGCCGTTGTTCTGCGAGCTTCTGCCTCCTCTCTAAGCTGCCGCCTCGCATTGTCGCGTTGCTGCTTTGGCAGCTCGGCTTCTTCTGCTCGTTTTCGATGTTTAGCTGAGTCTTCGCGCGCTCGTATAAAATTGTAAGAATCGCACCAACGACGCTTCTCTTTGTCTTCATGCTGCATACTCTCAACAGGGGAAAGCAGCACTCGCGGTCGAACGCCTTGCTGCCGCCGCTTACGACGTAGCACATCGCTTCTCGCTTGGCGAGCATCCTCGGCCGGTAGTGTACTTCCCAGGTGGGTATGCAATATTGATGGTTCGGATACTTATTTTGAGCCTGTTCATTATCGAAACCTATGCTCTTAGATATGTTGTACTGGTGATTTTGATCGCTGGAAGGAACGTTGTGCTATGTTACGTTATCCAAGCTAAGATAGCCATGCTCTCAACACGCAGCATTGTTACAAACTTCGCCTTCTGCGCGCGGGATAGCCCTCAGAGAGAGAAGGGAAGAAGGAAAGGCAGAGAGGTTAACCAGACTGAGTCCAGTTCGCTACCATACAGTTCAACGTTGCTCATACGCGAGTACTGCCATCCGTCCTGTACGTGCTCTGTTAGAACATCGTTTGGCTTTGTGAGCACCTTCTTCGCATTGACCAGAGTGACTTTTTACCCCTGACCACTTCTACAAAAGCGTTAAGCCCGTTCAGGCCCGCAACGAAGCTATCGACCTCAGTCTTCATTCAGCTCCGTTCGGCACCTTTCGAAAAGCTGGTTTGCAATTTCAGCAATCGTGTTCTCCGAGCAGGCTTCGAGCTCCGCAAGTTGTTTAGAAAGCTCCGCCACCGTAGACATCCTTAGGGAAAGATACAAGCAATGAACAGTGCGTCATTAGCAACAGATGTAAGGACAAATCCATCCACAGTGAAGGTAATGAGTCACGGACCTGGGCAAGTATTCTACGATTCCACCTAGTAGAGATGTTAATTCCGTCTGCTGCTGAAGTGCTGATTGGCTGTCGCTGGGCGTACGCTCAGTTCAGCCTAGCCAATCAGAACTTCAACAGCAGAGGAAATGGGCATGTTCACTAGGTGTACTCTTACAGAATACGTTGCCTGTAAAGCCAAGGACGATCATTAGGCTCCCGCCCATACTGGCGTAACCACTGCTGCTAAGTGAAGGTGAGCCGCAGCCACTGTCGCCTTTAATGTCTCCACGGCAAACTCGTCAGAGAACCACGCTGGTGATCGGTGCAGGAAACCAGGTGATGGTGTAAGCACGTGACGTTGGGTGTGGTGTTGGGGAGATGACCGAACTGAATATCATGCAGCCAGCACATCATGCTAAGCATTTCCAGGATTGATGAGCCCATCACTCCGATTTGTAAAGCCATGGACGAAGCTTCGGAACCTGCACTTATTGCCATAATCGCTGGCGTTCAGTGCAACCAGTGACGTGTTTACTCTGTTGTTCACATTTTATAAGCTGGGAAAACATCGATTACTTAACAATTAGCACGCGAACTTCTTGCATTTGAGGAATCGGTCACGGGCTGCTGAAAGGGAGAGCTTCAAGTCTTCCATTGAAGTTATTCGCATAACTTTCTTTTTATTTTAATGTTACTTGTCCTAATTTACCGATTTACTTGTCTAACTTTTACGCCGAGTATCTTTAAATATATGACTATGCGGTAACCCAATCAAGATCAAATCAATTCATTATCTAGCGTTCCATATTTGAAGGAAATTTTCTACGCATTTCGTTAAAACCTGGAAGGTCCTGCTTCCCTTGTGGTTGTCTGTTGGTTCCTATCACAATAACTTCCGAGTATAAGTATCGTGTGCATGATCTTGTTAGACAATCCCAGGACCTGATATCCTGAACTTGGCGCTGCGCTCTGAGAGCGAGTATATCGCTTTCTGGTTCTTTGAATTTGGTCACACTCGTATATTAGTAGCATTTTCTTGCAGACACTTGTCCTAACATTGAAACCCATAAGAAAGAAGCTCGTGAGCAAAAAGAAAAGTTTGCTTGCAATTAACGCCCGCCCGTACCATGCCACAGCATATGTAAAGTTAAACATGTGAAATGATACGAAAAGGACGCACCGACATACATATAAGATACACGAATCACATCACGACACACAACATACATAACTAAACTACTACCTAGCTGAGCATCAGTCCCTCGTAGAAAGGTTAGGGGCACGTGCGTATCCGAGTCGCATAGACGGCACTAGTGAGTGGTCCACCTACACTCGCCCACAAAATATATCGGGGTGCTCGAGCACGTAGCGAAACGACCCTCCTCCCCTTCTAGGGCGGCACCCCTGGTGTCGAAACCAACGCCTGCACGCATGCGCGTCCCTCCGAGACTGCAAGCGTGCATGTTTCCGCGCTTCCTCCTTGCGCACCGGCGATATCCGAATGTAGCCGCGAGGTGCCCCTCTTGAGATAAGCGCTGTGGCGACTTCGACGGGCGAAACTATGTGAAGCGTGTTTAGAAGCGTGAGCTTGCGCGCGCCACTGCGGCCGCTTTTTGTCGAGTCACGAGCGCTGACGCATAGGGCCGGCCCGGCCCGGTGGCGAGCGCAACAAGTCATTTTTTTTTTCTGCACTGAACCTTTTAGTGGCCAATCTTCGTTGTTTCTTTTAGCTAACGGGGCGTTCTCCCGCAGAACAGCGTGCCAGAAAATGCGGTCTGTAGAAGGAGACAGGCAAGACGAAAATGAACAATTGATTTTCGTTTTAAAAATGAAGTTCTGCTCGTCGAAGCCGCCACGACGCATATCGAAACAGGGGTACCTTGCGAATGCACTCGGATATCGCCGGCGCGCAAGGAGGAAGCGCGGAAACAGGCACCCTTGCCGTCACGGAGGGACGCGCATGCGCCCAGGCGTCGATCCCGACACCAGGGGTTCACCGCGAGAAGGGGAGGAGGGTCGCTTCGCCACGCGCTAGCGCACATCGCAATATGTTGTGGGCGAGTGTACATTGCATTGCATTGCATACGTAAGCGTAACGTTGCGGGTTACCCATGTTATGTCCTTTGAGGCTGACTTCTTTGCTCCTCTCATTGTATGTTCTTGAAATCTACGTTAGACGTTCGACTTGACCTTCGTATCAAGAAATCAGGTCCTTGGCCAGTGCCGAAATTCCGTTCATGTGCTGGGTGAAGCTTAAACAGGTTATTTGTCTCCGATGAAATTGGTTCGTAGTGATCCGTTGCAATTTATGTACGAGAGTGTATTTTCTAAGTTTGGCTGCACGCGTGTGCTCTTTTTCTGTCGGTAGCTTCATGTTTGTACCCATATTTTTCCTCAACTTGTACGAGAGCTCTTATGGTGCTGAGGCAGTTACCGCTGTGTCGCACCTGCAAAGAAACACGTTTTTACTTGCGCATAATAAACTTTTTTCGAGGCAGTATAACGTTACCGAGCCCTTTCGTCACGTATACGATATTGCTCTGCCAACTGTTCTTTGCTGAGGATCGGTTTTAGCGCATTCTTAACATCCCGTTCCATGCCGGCGCCTCCTACCATTCACCGCGAGCTAAGTAAGCGGTAGCGGAAAAATCGGAAGCGCCAGCACCACCCTCCTCATCCGGTTATCTGTTCCCATTCAGCTGGCTCGGCCCCATCGAACGCCTCTCCACTTGAGCCTGCTGTTCGCCTGTTCTCTGCCACACAGATAAGAAACACTGCCCAAGGTAGTCAATTTAATTCGTTTATAAATGAAGAGAGCGTTTGATTGGGCTGTTCAGACAGTGCTGCGGGTGACTGCCGATGCCTGCATCGGCGATTACGTAAATTTGAATTGAGGAGATTGGAATAAAAATATATTGCAATATTTTTGCTTGATAGGCCCCAAGTTTCGTTCGAGTGCTTTTTTTTTTCGAAACATCTTCACTGCGTTATATACGTTTTGCGAGAATGTGCTGATACCGCCGTGAGAAGATAACGGAAAGTACCTGAAGGAAGAGTGGTCCGTGCTCTTCAGAGAACAATGCTGGCTCGGCAAGACAATGGTGAAATGCAGATAACAGCTCATTCTGTCAAGCTGTCGCCATGCGCTCTTTGCCAGAGATCTCAATGTATAATTATTGATGACACGTTGGCAAGGACGCAGTAATACGCCCGCAACAGAACGGAAATTGGCCGTGCTCTGAGGAAGGCACACAATTCTGATTGACTGGAGGACGCAGCCAAGTTAGCTGCCCACTTCGTGGAAGCGCCGAGACGACAACGTCTGCTGCCGACATGAGAGGTCAACTGGTGCTCCTTTTCACTTTGTGCTGCGTGGCTTTCGCGCAAAACAATGGTGAGATTTTAGCTTTGGCCAGTTTTCACTTCTTCTCCTGTGATCTAAAGCAAGCGCGACTCTGACAAGTTCTCGTTATTATAGAGGCAAGTGTGCACTTATGCGAAGCTCTCTGGCTCTCATAGTCACTGCACTACGTTCGTCATTCTTTGAATAGGCACAAACATTTATCCCACAGAAAAGCACACATCTCTGTGAAAGAACTCACTCGTCAAGAACTGTGTTATCTCGCCTAGGTTGCAAAGCGAATGAGACGTCGCAGTGTCGCAGCAATAAATGCGAGAACATTGCAGCAGCGCGAATCTTAAAAACCTTCCTGGCATGAACCGCTAAGTAATGCGGCGCTTGACGCAACTGCACATTTCTGATAAATATGCTGAGTTGAAAAAGAAGTACATAGCACGATCTCATTAAACTGAATTGGGAGGCTAATGTGTGATGTCTTACGATGGATAGATGAAGCATATTGTCTATGAAAATAAGCCTTCAGTGACCAGTTAGTAGTTTCACTAAATAAAGCAATTGGTTTGCATGTAGGGCGCTGAAGAGGCGGACGCGACCCCGGTTATTCATGATCATCAATTTGATGGTCAGTGACAGAGAAAATTACAACGGCAAAGTAAGGTCCACTGATTTACTAGTTCACAGTGGATTGCTACACAGATCAGTGAGTGAATCAGTGAACCAAATCAATTTAAAACGTTTGCCGCCACTCTATCTTTGGATGGCGCCTAAGATCATATCGCTGAAAGAGCGGCAATGGCAAGAACGTTGGTGTAGTGGATCTATAGGGAGAGTGTGATATGACTCAGCGGGCGTTCAGGTGAACGCCCTTATGAAAATTCAACTGGAGAAGCTTATGTCCAATGGCGCTTTTCACAAACGGTGGCTCAGTTGTCTTACGAAGCGGATATTGCATTTCTGAACTTGTTTACGATGTCTTTCCTAACAGTACCCAGAAACTTTTTTTGTTCGAGGTGAGCAGCAAGAAGTTCAGTGTGTGCCAAAGTTAGGAGAAGAAATTGCGAGGTCGATCGTAGCCCCAAGAGTCTCAAGAGTGTCTTCAGTAGGTGCACATACCACAAGGACGCTCTAAACAATTTCATCGCTTTCATTTTACGAGCCCCATCGCCGCATCTTAGTGTGCGTGCGTAAGACGCCAATCAAAGCTGGAGGGCGTATGACTGCCCTTTAGTTGAATGTTATTGACAATTTTGGGATGTATTTTAGATATAAAATGTATTATTTTCATTTGTTTGAAGTATTCCCGCTTCACTAGTGCCATTTCTTAACCGCTCGTAATTTTGTAGCCTATAAAAATGAAATGCATGGCTTCATGTGTGGGATATTCGTAAAATCACTGCCCGGGGCGTCGATATGTTTTCGATGAAGGCGAATTATGTTATCCGCCACATGTTATATTTAAAGATTCGGTAGAATATTGCCAAAATACATCTGGTACCTCTACATTTATATAGCTGATATAAAGGCGATAAAATGGAGTTCGACACGCTATGTGTCGAACTCCATTTATCGCCTTCATCTATCGCCTTCGCGACAGTAGATAACCGCAACGACCAATAATAGTGTAACGGGATGGTTGCCGTGGAATGGAGCGCAGTCAACTGAAGTGGCGTAACAGGCCTAACAGCCGTAACATGAACACATCTCACTCTATGACCTCGGACACTCGCTGTCAAAACGCTAGCGTGTGGAAGTGCGGTAACGCAGCAGCAACGAGTGAATTGACCTTCGTGTTAGCTCTTGCTTCCACGCGAAGTAAGCGCCGACAGCACCGCGCACACGAACCTTTCAGCAGCCCTCTACGCCAATAGATTCTGCCCCCATCTCACATCGCTTTCAAGACAGGGCGCGCGCGGCCGCTCTCAGCCCCGCCATACACAGCCGCCGCCAGAGTAGGACTCCCTCCTCCTCCTCCCTCCCCGTTGCCTTGCATGCGGTGAAAGACGGCGCACTTCCTCCCCGTTTTCCTCCCTTGCACGGGCGAGTTCGAGCCACCGTCCTGGGCTAACCCTCGCATGCCTTCAATCGCAGGCAGAGCATACAGCGCACAGCCGCGATATTATAGTCCTTGGCTTTTATACGAAACTTATCAGCAACGTCGATATCGGAAATGCGTCAGGAGTCTCCGTAGAGTTGCTATCGCAATAAACAAGATAACTCGGTCCATTTCCTCTAAGCAGAAAGAACAACTAATAGTGGCATCTGTTAGCGGTCTCTAGGTGCTCTTCTTGTGATTAACCCGCAGGAGGTAGTAACTTGCCCAAAGGTACGTGCGGAGTAATTGAGAGAGTGTATAGAAGAGGGGCTGGAAACACGCAAGTAAATCTTGCTCTTGTCTTATTTATTGGTGTGTTTGCGAATAGCACAAGGCAGGATTATGAGGCTTCTAGATATTTGGTTATATATTTTAGTGTTTTTGACCAATGATAGACTTACCCCGGGTGGCCTAGTACGTCGTGTGCCGTCTTAACGCTACACTGTTAGGGGTCACAGAAAATCCGGTGACCGCGTTCGGCGTCCCTGTAAGTGGGAATTCCTTAATATATATAGATATATATATATATATATATATATATATATATATATATATATATATATATATATATATATATATATATATTTATATATATATATATATATATATATATATATTTATATATATATATATATATATATATATATATATATATATATATATATATATATATATATATATATATATATATATAAATTGGAGGTCGCACAGGGCCCCTACATCCAGTCATGTTGGCCAGCAAGTCGAAAGCTTCTATGGCGACGTGGAATCGCCGATGTGTAAAGTCAAAACTAAATACACTATACTGATGGGCGACTTCGATGCCAGGGTAGGCAAGAAGCAGGCCGGTTACAAGTCAGTGCGGGAACATGGCATATGTTCTAGGAATAGCAGGGAAGAGTTGTTAGTAGAGTTTGCAGAACGGAATAACTTGCGGATAATGACTACCTTCTTCCGCAAAACGGATAACCGAAAATGGACGTGGAGGAGCCCGAATGGCGAGACTAGAAATGAAATAGACTTCATACTCTGCACTACCTCTGGCATCACACAAGATGTGTACATGCGCGGCAAGGTGCGCTGCAGTATCTATAGGAAGGCAAGATCTCGAATTTGTCTAGGCCTGACGAAGGAACGAAAAAAACTGGTACATAAGAAGCCGATCAATGAGTTAGCGGTACGAGGGAAAATAGAGGAATTCCGGGTCAAGCTACATAACAGGTATTCGGCTCAGTGTATGAAGCGATGAAGGACAATGTTATAGGCATCATTAAGGAGTGTAGAATAGAAGTCGGAGGTAACTTCCTTAGACAGGATACCGGTAAGCTATCGCGGGCAACAAAAAATCTCATTAAGAAACGCCGATGTATGAAAGCCTCTAACCCTAGAGTTAGAACAGAACTGGCAGAACTTGCGAAGTTAATCAACAAGGGTAAAACAGCTGACGCAAGGAAGTATAACATGGCTAAAATTGAACATGCTCTCACGAACGGAGGAAGCCTAAAGCAGTGAAGAAGAAACTAGGAATAGGCAAGAATGAGATGTATACGTTAAGAGACAAAGTAGCCAATATCATTGCTAATATGGGTGAGATAGTCCAAGTGGCTGAAGAGTTCTATGGAGATTTATTCAGTACCAGTGACACCCAGGATGATAATCGAAGAGGGTATAGTCTAGAGGACTTTGACATCCCACAAATGACGCCGGAAGAAGTAAACAAAGCCTTGCGAGCTATGTAAAGGGGGAAGGCAGCTGGGAAAGATCAGGTAACAAGAGATTTGTTGAAGGATGGGGGGAAGATTGTTCTAGAAAAACTTGCCACCCTGTATACGCAATGCCTCATGACCTCAAGCGTACCGGAATCATCGAAGAATGCAAACATAATTCTAATCCTTAAGAAAGGGGGTGCCAAAGACTTCAAAAATTGTAGACTGTGGCGCTTAAAATGCATTGCCTACAAAGTATTTACTAAGGTAATCGCAAATAGAATAAGGAACACCTTAGACTTCTGTCAACGAAAGAACCAGGCCGGATTTCGTAAACGTTACTCAACAATAGACTATATTCACACTACCCACCAGATGATAGACAAATGTGCATAATATAACAAACTTTTATATTTAGCTTTAATTGATTACCAGAAAGCATTTGATTCAGTCCAAACCTCAGCAGTCGTGCAGGCATTACGGAATCAGGGTGTAGACGAGCAGTACGTAAAAATACTGAAAGATATCTATAGCTGCTCCACAACCATCGCAGTCCTCCATAAAGAAAGCAAGAAAATCCCAATAAAGAAGGGCGCCAGGCAGGGTGATACGATCTCTCCAATGCTATTCACAGCGTGTTTACAGCAGGTACTCAGAGACCTACATTGGGAAGAATTGGTGATAAGAGTAAAGGGGAATACCTTAGTAACTTGCGATCCGTTGATGATACTGCCTTGCTTAGTAACTCAGAGGACAAATTGCATTGCATGCTCGCGGACCTGGACAGTCAAAGCAGAAGGGTGGGTGTAAAAATTATACTGCAGAAATCTAAAGTATTGTTTCACCGTCTCGGAAGCGAACAGCAGTTTACGATAGGTAGCGAGGCACTGGAAGTGGTGAGAGAATACACCTTACTTAGGGCAGATAGTGACCGCGAATCCGGATCATGAGACTGAAATAATCAGAAGAATAAAAATGGGCTGGTGTGCGTTTGGCAGGCATTCTCAGATCATGAACAGCAGGTTGGCATTATCGCTCAAGAGAAAAGTGTATAACAGCTGTGTCTTACCAGTACTCACTTACGGGGCAGATAGCTGGAGGCTTACGAAAAGGGTTCTACTTGAATTGAGGACGACACAATGAGCTATGGAATGAAGAATGATGGGCGTAACGTTAACGGGGGGTAAGAAGAGGGCAGATTGGGTGAGGGAACAAACGCGAGTTAATGACGAAATTGGGCACGGGCAGGGCATATAATGAGGGGGAAGATAAGTGATGGTCGTTAAGGGTTAGCGACTGGATTCTAAGAGAAGGGAAGCATAGCAGGGGTCGGCAGGAAGTTAAGTGGGCGGATGAGATGAAGAAGTTTGCAGTGAGAATATGGCCACAATTAGAACATGACCGCGGTAGTTGGAGAAGTATAGGAGAGGCTTTTGCCCTGCAGTGTGCGTATCTAGGCTGAGGATATATATATATATATATCATCATCAGCCCAGATACTCCATACGCCCACTACCACCTACCGCAGTCATGTTCTAATTGTGGCCATATTCTCCCTGCAAACATACATATATATATATATATATATATATATATATATATATATATATATATATATATATATATAATATATGCGCTATGCCTTGCTATATGACATATGGCGTACTAGGTTCACATTGCCCCACCATTTTTTCCGTCAAGGTGTTGATACCGTTCCTTACAATCTCGATGTAGTTATTCCTCAGAATTTCGAGAATGACAGCCGACAAACAAACTTCATGACTGGACTGAAATATTAAAAGTGCGAAACAATAAGAGAAACCAGCAAATACTCTAATTTTCCTGGCGCGGCTGTGTACTCCCTCCAGGATTGGCCTACGCAAGACACCGCCTTTCTAACAGAAAGCTCTCCTTCGTGCAACAGCGTTAGCAGGCAGCGTTTCCCGGTAAACATTATTGTTAAATGGGCTGCAGTTGCCAGGAAGCGCGAGGAGCAGTCAAGGATCTTTGAATGCTATCGCGTTCCACTCTTGAAAGGCGAAACTTAATCGTCCTCCCAATTTTTGTCGCAGTTCTGATGCAGTGTTACAACTAAAGTAACACGATAACATTATCTTCTTTGTTTCTCAGCTCAATGTGGAGTGCCTTCGATACCACCGCAGCTTGACCCCGATGATCGCATTTATGGTGGCACCGTAGCAATGCCCGGCAGCTGGCCATGGCAGGCGGGCATTTACACTCACCGATACCAGCACTTCTGCGGTGGCGCCCTTATCAATGACAGATACATCCTCACTGCGGCGCATTGCGTCTGGTAAGTTCGCTGCCCCCTTTGGTGCATATCCTTCGCTTTCTACTTTCGAGTAAAAGACAAAGAGTTTGATTTAATGTACATCTATCGTAAAAGCTTATTTATTCATTAATTCCAGGTACCCTCAATCACTGAGGCATTATAGAAGATGATAGGAAAACAGATCAGTGTATGTACGAAAAAAAATTACAAAACGCGGCAAACTACAATAGTGGGTAAGCTTGACATTGGATAAACACTCATTCGGTGAACGAATAAAGTGTCAAATAGAGGGAATTACTCTCCACAGCGTCCGCACGCAAGCCCACACGCACGCACGCACGTACGCACGCACGCACGCAGAAGCTCCGCGCATAGAAGTTCTTAGGATGAAGCTTTAGCTCGCGTGCTCCTATCCAAATACATGAAAAAAGAGAATTCGTTTTCTCGGCACCCACTGCACCAAACTTGACGAGATTTGTAGCAGTTGAACGAAAAACTTTATATCTAGTGACTGTTAGTTTCGAATTCTTTATTTAGGCCGTCAGTCTTTATGAAAAACTGGCAAAAATCCAAATTTTTCAGAAAACGAAACTGTCATGCTTACAGCTCAGTAACTCAGCAATGAGAAATTATTTCATATTTCTGAGAATTGCATCTAATAGTAAATCTAAAGCGGGCAAAAGTGATATGTTACATGTGAATCTCAAGAAAGTTAGTAATATGACCATACAGCTTTTCGAGTATCCTTGTACACAACGTAACAAATTCACGTAACAATCATCTAATAGAGACCGCTTACAAAGTTAAATATCTGTGCTTGATTCAGAGCACATATTTTTTTAACTTCGGGTTTCTATCTTCTTCGCACATTCCAATTTTTTGAAAACTAGTTTAACAAAATTAAGGCCCAAAATTGAACTTCTGCTTCCAGCAGCCACTAGAACTTGATTTTCTCTCTTAAACGTAACAAATTTCTTTGCAATCGGTCCAAGGGTTTTCTCAGAAAAGTTTTTCCGCGTTTTGCTTGTATTCCAATAGACCGAGTCGGAGTTGGTCCCGAGCTAAAGCTCCCTCTTAAGGGCGCCGCAGTTGTGCAACCGGTTGCGCCCATGAAATGGTCGATGATCGATCCAAGTATCGTGAGTGCTCCGGGTCCTCTGCAGTCGCGATCTGGCCTTATGGCCGAACGACATTACAGTCACAGATAATATACGGATAAGTCGTATTTTTATAGCGATATCGCAGCATACCAGAGATAGTTGGCGTCCGTTTGTTCGCGTAGTCCTCAGTAGCGTTTTCCTCAGTGCCCTGCCTGCGAAAGCATATTGTTACGTAGAAAGACGCAGACGACAAGCTATGTACAAATATATTTACAAGGAAAATACGCTGCGCTTGGCCAAGAAGCAACAGCCCGCGCTAGCTTCTAAATCGTCGTCGTCGTCTTCACACTGCTGGCCTTTCGTGATCGCACATATTGTGCCGTAGCACTACCTCCGGCGGCAAAAGCGCCGTCCCGGAGCGACTAAAGATCGGACTCGGAAGCAGTGTAGTAGGCCTTGAGCCTACTGACGTGTACGACATCACTAGATGCCACAGGAGAGGACGAGCTTGAGCCCACAGGAGCAATTTCGTAAGTCACAGGCGTCACCTGGCGCAGCACGCGGTAGGGCCCTGTGTATCGCGAAAGAAGCTTCTCTGAAAGTCCGACGTGACGAGAGGGCGACCACAGGACCACGAGCGCACCAGGTGAAAACTGTACGTCACGATGGCGGGCGTTCTACTGACACTGCTGAGGGGTCTGTGAGGCCGTAAGTCGAGCATGGGCAAGCTGGCGTGCATGGTCGGCGAGAGCGATGGCGTCGCGCGCATACTCGCTTGTTGAGACCGCAGCAGGAGGAAGTGCCGTGTCTAGGGGCAAGGTAGGTTCGCGACCGTACAGTAGATAAAAGGGAGAAAATCCGGCGGTGTCGTGCCGGGAAGAATTGTACGCAAATGTTACGTAAGGAAGGGCAATGTCCCAGTCGAGGTGGTCCTTGGAGACGTACTTGACCAGCATATCGGTAAGAGTACGGTTTAACCGCTCTGTCAGGCGATTGGTTTGAGGATGGTATGAAGTAGTCAGTTTGTGTTGAATGGAGCAGGAAAGCACAATGTCAGCGATAACTTTCGAGAGGAAGTTTCGACCACGGTCAGTAAGCAGCTGTCGCGGGGCGCCATGAAGCAAGATAATGTCACGCAAGAGAAAGTTCGCGACGTCAGTTGCGCAGCTGGTAGGGAGAGCCCGAGTGATAGCGTATCGGGTGGCGTAATCAGTCGCGACGGCTACCCATTTGTTCCCAGAGGATGACGTGGGAAAGGGACCGAGCAGGTCTAATCCAACACGAAAGAACGGTTCCACAGGGATGGTGATCGGCTGCAGATGACCGGCAGGTAGCACCTGAGGTGTCTTCCGACGCTGGCAGGGATCACAGGCAGCAACATAGCGTCGAACGGAGCGAGCGAGACCAGGCCAATAGAAGCGGCGGCGGACGCGGTCGTACGTGCGGGTTACCCCAAGATGTCCTGCAGTGGGTGCGTCATGCATCTCAAAGAGCACAGTCTGTCGTAGATGTTTTGGCACGACAAGAAGAAGATCAGGGCCATCAGGGAGGAAGCTCCTTCGGTACAGAATGCCGCCCTGGAGGACATATCGGCGAACGGATGCGTCGGTAGGTGTAGAGCACAGACGCTCGATGAGTACTCGCAGCGATAGGTCTCGGTACTGCTCATCGGCGATGTTAGCGAAGGCAGACACAGAGAAAATGCCGTCGGCGGTACTACTGTCGGCGTCGTCAGGCTCGTCTACCGGGTAGCGAGACAGGCAGTCAGCGTCCTTGTGGAGTCGGCCAGATTTGTAGGTGACAGAGAACGAATATTCTTGGAGGCGTAAGGCCCAGCGACCAAGTCTTCCTGAAGGGTCTTTCAATGAGCATAACCAACAAAGCGCGTGATGGTCTGTGACAACGGAAAAGGATCGGCCATATAAGTATGGGCGGAATTTCGCAACCGCCCAAACTAGGGCCAGACACTCACGCTCAGTGATGGAATAGTTGCGCTCCGCGGGTGAGAGGAGCCTGCTGGCGTAAGCGATAACACGGTCGTGGCCACGCTGGCGTTTTGCCAGTACTGCTCCAATTCCGTGACCGCTGGCATCAGTACGGACTTCGGTAGGCGCAGAAGGATCAAAATGGGCCAGAACGGGAGGCGTTGTGAGAATGTTGATTAGATGAGAGAATGCAGAGGCCTCGTTATCGCCCCACTGGAAAGGAGCGTCTTTTTTCAAAAGGTCGGTTAGTGGTCGTGCTATGGCGGCGAAATTCCTCACGAAACGGCGGAAGTACGAACAAAGGCCGATGAAGCTGCGCACATCCTTGACACACTTCGGAACAGGGAAGTGCGTAACAGCATGGATCTTGCCTGGGTCCGATTGCACTCCGTTCGCGTCAACGAGATGTCCAAGGACGGTAATCTGGCGACGGCCGAATTGGCACTTCGATGCGTTGAGTTGCAGACCGGCTCGCCGAAAAACGTCCAGGACTGCTGGAGAGGCGCTCGAGGTGCGTAGCGAACGTTGGGGAGAATACGATAACGTCGTCCAAGTAGCACAAGCACGTGGACCATTTGAAACCGTGAAGAAGGGAGTCCATCATGCCTTCAAAAGTGGCAGGAGCGTTACATAGGCCGAACGGCATCACCTTGAATTGATAAAGACCGTCGGGTGTTACAAAGGCAGTCTTCTTGCGGTCGAGATCGTCTACGGCAATCTGCCAATAGCCGGAGCGAAGGTCAATAGAGGAGAAATAGCGAGCACCGTGGAGGCAGTGAAGGGCGTCATCAATCCGAGGTAGGGGATACACGTCCTTTTTGGTAACCGTGTTAAGGTGCCGATAATCCACGCAAAAGCGCCATGAGCCATCCTTCTTTTTTACCAGCACAACCGGTGACGCCCAAGGACTACATGACGGTTCAATAATGTTCTTGGCAAGCATTTGGCGAACTTCTGCGTGAATAACTTGACGCTCAGCTGGTGACACTCGATACGGGTGGCGATGAATGGGAGGGGCATCGCCGGTATTAATGCGATGTTTGACAGCTGTAGTTTGGGCTAAAGGACGATCGTTAAAGTCAAAAATATCGTGGTAGGAAAACAGAACGCGGTAGAGGTCACGAGCGTGCTCGGAGGGCAAGTCGGGGGCAATCATTTTCCGTAAGTCAGCGATGGTACAATTTTCGACTGCGATGGGAGAGGAGGATCGGATGAAGTGTCGTCTACTGCAATGGATGCTACTGAGTGATCCTCGAATGAACAAAGCTGGGCCAAAGACATCCCACGTGGCAGCACTTGTGTCGTCAAGCCAAAGTTGACCACTGGCAGGCAGACGCAATTCGCCGTAATAGATAAAACTGTATGGGGTACTGTGATCCCGTGTGTAAGGAGGACGTCTGGCATAGGAGCCGCGATGTAGTGACCGTCGGGGACTGGTGGGGATGACACTAGGTCAACGTAGGTCAGTGCCGAAGGTGGCAAGCGAACGAAGTCGGCGGAACTGAGGCGACTGGGGTGTGGTTCAGCAGGATCCAGAACAGGCAGGTCAAGGCGGAGAGTACTGGCGGAACAATCGATGAGAGCAGAATGTGCGGAGAGGAAGTCTAAGCCGAGGATGATGTCGTGGGGACAGTGGGCGATGACTGTGAATAGCACGATTGTTGAGCGATCGGCGAAGGAGACGCGGGCGGTACACATACCAATGACGGGGGCTGTTCCGCCATCGGCGACACGGACAACAGGCGTCGTGGCGGGCGTGATAATTTTCCTGAGCCGGTTACGAAGGTCAGCGCTCATGACGGACAAATGCGCCCCAGTGTCTATGAGAGCAGACACAGAAACACCGTCGACTTGCACGTCAAGAAGGTTCAGATGAGTGGGCAAAGTCAGTAGAGGATTTGGCGGCGTTGGGGGCAACGCAGCGTCACCTCGAGGCACTGCATCGTATAGTTTTCTGGCTGGGAGCGGCGTTCGAAGGGAGTCGGCGAATAGGAGCGACGGGGCTGGGGAGAGCGAGATTGTCGTCGTTGGGGCGAAGGCGAACGAGAATAGGGGCGGTTCGTTGCAGGAGAATCAGTGGCGGCATTATCGGAGCGTGCGGCATAGGGACGAGAAGGGCCACCTGAGGGGCGAGAGTAGGCAGTATAGGGAGACCGGATCGGGGAACTCCAGCGACTACGACAGTGCCGAGAAATGTGTCCGATGCGATGGCAGTGGAAACAAATAGGCCTGTCGTCAGCAGTGCGCCATTCAGATGGGTTGCGGAAACGTGGTGGGTAAGAAGATGCGGGACGGGGCGAAATCGAAGAAGCCGGGCGGGTATCAGGGCGATGGGCCGAGCAGATGGTGTGAAGACCCATGTTTTCAAACTCCTGGCGGACAACAGCCTGGATCAGTGAGACCGTGACTGCAGATGCGGTGGTGGGACTGGAGTCGAAGGCAGCCGGATAGGCGGCCTCGATCTCACGCCGGACGATCCTGGTAACATCGGCAGTGTTGTTGGGACGAGGAGCGTCGGCACAGGAAGATGTCGCTTGGGTGTTGGGCAGACGGGCAAACTGCTGGTCAATACGTCGGCTTTTGGCGAGTTCCAGGCGGCGGCACTCTTTTATAACAGCATCCACCGTGGCTACGTTGTTGCAAACGAGCAAGTTGAAGGCGTCATCGGCAATGCCTTTGAGGATGTGGGAAACCTTTTCGGACTCAGTCATGTGGGTGTCAACTTTGCGGCACAGAGCCAAGACGTCCTGAATGTACACCATCTGCACCATCACACCATCTGCACCATCGTAGGGCTCCGTTGACGTCTGCACACGACCGGAAAGCGCCTTCTGCGCGGCAAGTTGGTGACCGTAGGGGATGCCGAACAAGTCTCGAAGCTTTTGCTTAAGCGAATCCCAACTGGTCAGCTCATCTTCGTGCGTCCGATACCAAACTCGAGGTGTGCCACCGAGGTAAAAGACGACGTTGGCGAGCATGATAGTTGGGTCCCACCGGTTATTGCGGCTGACGTGTTCGTAAAGGCTGATCCAGTCCTCGACGTCTTCCCCATCTTTTGCCGAGAATACGCCAGGATCACGGGGAGCGGAGAGGGTGATGTAGGTCGTCGAAGTGGTAGCAGGTGTCGGAGCCGGTGGAGTCGGGTTGGCGTCACCGGGAGCCATGAAGGTAGGCTCGACGTACCGTCCACTGCGAAGCTCCGTGACGAGGTACAGGGAACGTCCACCTCCACCAAATATGTTACGTAGAAAGACGCAGACGACAAGCTATGTACAAATATATTTACAAGGAAAATACGCTGCGCTTGGCCAAGAGGCAACAGCCCGCGCTAGCTTCTAAATCGTCGTCGTCGTCTTCACACTGCTGTCCTTTCGTGATCGCACATATTGTGCCGTAGCAATATTATGGATATTTGTGCAAGAACACAAATAGCTGCACGCAGTATTATAGCAAAGAAAATTTTCAACGTGTCCGTAGAGAGATGATAGAGCTGCAATGTGCACGAAGGTACACTTGTGTAATATCATCGTAAAAAGCGGGTGGACCGCATTATTTACACAGCAGTCCGAATGGCACTGAAGAAAGAGAAATAATCAATAATTTTCGTAATTTTTTTACTGGGATCCATGAAATGGGGAGTTTATCCATTTGATTCAAGGTAGACGCTGTTTTCTTCGTGACCCCGCTGCACAATGACATCCTTTGCTCCTGCTGTGAAATTTTAGAACAGCATGCGCGCCAGATAACCCACCTGACAGCATGCTTCAGGAAACCGCGTGACAGCGATAATCTTTTGCGCCATATCAGAGGCTGTTATTTTCCGTGTTATCATCGTTTCCGTGTAATGCGACAGATGTTTTTTAAGGTGAGTAGTACAAGTCCATTATGAAGCCTCAAACACGGGGCTTGCGATATCGCTGTTAAACGCTGATTGCAATATAGGTAGGCGCTGATAACGCTGCCATGAGGCCAAAGGACTTTGCGTCGGTATTTCCCGCTATCTTGCCTTTGAGAAGCGGCAGCTGGTGCAAATAGTCGAGCTCACGGAGGGTGTCTTTTCTTTATTACACTTTTGCTTAAGGAACAATGGAGCAATTTTTTTCGCACGTAGCCGCGTAAAAGAAAACTAAATTTCCTTGTTTTCTTTTTCCGTCGGTGACTCTCTAGGAGGCAGCTGAAACGCTCTTATAATAAACACAAAGTAAAAAGCAGCTTGTCAAAACATTCACTCGGTATTAATGTGATAACATTAAGGTCCCGGTGTCGAAGAAAGTCTGGCGCCGACCGTTTTGAGAGCAAAATAATCATTCCAAACCATGCATACCCAACCGCGCAGGCCCTGCGTGTAGCGCGCAAGCATTACTGAACTAGAATTTCTCAAAGTAAAATGCCTCAGAAAAATTGTAAAGCACGACTTACATGCAACCGCAGTCAATACCGGCTTAAAACAACGCATATAACGCGGAAAGTAGATCAAAATTTCGACCCTTATAAATGGCTCATTCCAAGCGGCCTGTATTAGGCGCCTCTTACGTACGCGGCCTATTTTATTCGGCTTTTGCATATGCGACCCGCATTTAAAGGGCCCCGTTCGTTGCAGAGAAGAGGGGGGGGGGCACTTGAAAGATGTCAAGCCCAACACCAAATGTTTATGCAGTATTTCAGATCAAATCTGTCCGGCTTCCTAGGCGGCTGAAATATTATGTGGTTGACGATTGTACGGGCCAACGGGCATTTTTCATGAAAAAATAATTTGTTGTGGACCGGCGCCGCCCAGATGTGTTGTACACAAGGTTTAATACATACAGCTTCGTACCACATTATAGGAAATTGGTAACGCTCATCACACAAACATCGAAACACACATTGCCCAAATATGGACACGCTGGGAATAAAACTCGTGTGCACCACGTGACAACCTAACACTCTAACCACGTCACTATGCTGACACGGCGGATTCGAATAGCTATTTGTACATATATTTGTGCTTCTGATGCTGCCGTTTCATGTCGATTGGTGACCGTCAGCGATCGTGTGTGGTACACATATTTCGTGTAACAGCTGCCGATGCCTCTGTGGTTGGTGATAGTAAAGATATAATAAGTAGCAGTATACGCTTTCAACAGCTGTCATGCGCCGCGGAAAGGCTAAAAGAGGTAAGATAGCCGAGCATGGAAGCCGCGCGAAAACAAACTGCTTCGCCAAGCGAATATTGTCCTTAAATTGCTTTGTCTTTATTCGCTATGCTGCGGATTGTTCGTCGCAGTCACCGTTTAACCGGGAACTTGGCTTTGCGCGTTCACAACGTTCACAACGTTCACTCAAATATGACCCACCACCAGCATGCACACCGGCAAACATAGGCAATTCAAAGTTGCTTCAAAGTCGGCTTCAAAGACTTCAAAGTTGAGCTGCCTCGACGTTATGCCGGCAATACGGCTACACTATTCCGAGACATCGAATAAGCGGGCGGGATTGTGCCGGCATGTCTGCAAGTTTCTTGAACCGATGAATATTTCTATTCACTTCCGGTGGCCCGAACAATGATGCCCCGTCCATAAGTCTGCAAGATGTAGCTTTTGCGTGTACGATAAAAATGCTCCCGAACCGTGCCTTTTATGCAGCTCTGTTGTAGTTACACATTGAGCCTTTATTTTGAGGCAGCAAGGCGCGTCACCATCTCTGTTCGTGAGCCTAGCGTAACTGTATTACAAATATCGGAAGCTTCACCGCTTTGCACATGCTAGCTTGTTTTCACCTATTTACTAGCCAGGTGCATGTGGTCATACCTGCAGTACCGTGCATGCTAAAAGAAGGAAGGGAGGAAAGAAATCAGGGTATGGTTAAAGAATTTATATTGTGGCTCTTAGCATCCCGAGACTGCTACGGATTAGGGGGGACGCAGTAACGGGGAGCTCCGGATTTATTGTGACCACGTGTGGTTAATAACGCGCATCCTAAGGGCGACACAAGCGTTTCTGCATTTCCGTCGGAATGCGACAGGCGTGGCCGAAGCGCTAGAGCCACGAGTTCACCGCGGCAACCATCGTCAAAATAACGATTCAGCTGTTTGAAAATGTATAACGAGGCGCGATTTTGCCTGCGTATTGAAGGTGATAACGGCTTCATTCCTAGCCTTTCAAGTCAGCGGCTACGACGCAAAATGAACCTGGAAGAATCGCAATTTGCCCATTGTCTTGTGCCACATTTGTGTGATCAGCACCATCGCAATCAACGCTTTTTGCTGTCTAGAATGCAAGTAATTCTCCGTGCGCAAGACGAGCCACGTTCATGTAAAACCTACTTTTGGTTATGATTATCTATCTATCTATCTATCTATCTATCTATCTATCTATCTATCTATCTATCTAGCTATCTATCTATCTATCTATCGATATATATATATATATATATATATATATATATATATATATATATATATATATATATATATATATATATATATATATATATATATAATGCCACCTGTATTAAAGTGGACGCACTGTATTAAGCGGGCACTATGCTATTGTGCTCCATGTTATGCAGAGTAAGGTATGCCAGGCAGTGGTTGCAAGCACGTGAGATGAACCGCACGCTTCTATATCCATTCATCTCGAAGGAACGATTTAATCAGGATTTAGTTATCTTTTACAATAGCTGAGTGCCTCTGCCTTAACTATAGTTGTTATATCACCTGCATCCATATAGACAGTTTTAAAAGCATTTTTTCTCTTGCCACCTGAAGTATGCTTTAGTAGAATGTCGACTTCATCTGCGTACATTCATACAGACATGTTAATGCAAAGTTTCACACAGAACATATTTTTCAAAGGAGAATGATTTATTTACACTGCAACAAATTGCACAGCATAGTTTCACTATGGGTTGTTAAGAGAGAATGAGGACTTATATACCAAGCCCTGACAGTAAAACGTAACAGACATACTGCGACCGGAAACACAATAGCAGACAGGCAGTGTTTCGCGCCTGCAGCTTTTAAAATGTAAAACAAGCATAATGCATGAGCTTCCATGTACTTCATGGGATTGTGATCCACATAAGGTGGGCCTCTCAGTTCGTTGCTTGCTTGTTCGGCAAAAAAAGTTTAGTTTACAACCAAAATTATGTAAAATAGCAGACAAGTACAATATCAGGAACAGAGCACACATAAGTCCCAAATTTAGGATAAGATCACATTTTTTATGCATATGTTATCTAATGAGGAACTTAGTGAAGTGCTTGTAGCTAATGAAAATATAGCTATCCATGACTAGCATGAAAACAAGGAATCAATGAAAGTGGTGCAAGAAAATGTACATATTTGAATTGAACAACTCTTGTGGGAGCCAAGGACAAGTTCTTTTTTTGTCCTGTGGAACACACTCCTTATACACGTCACAGTGTTCGGGTGCATGAAGGGAGACGCAAGTGAAACTCTTTATATATACATTGCCAATAGGAGAAAAAATAAGCCTTTTCAAATACGTATTTCACGTTGACATAATGGCTTCGTCATCACAAACACGTCAGATATGAGCACGTCAGATTCTCAACATATACGAAGGTATATGTTGAGGAATTATTTGTCCTGATGACACCTGGACCTCCAGTCAATCGTTGTATCTGAAGGAAAAATAAATTCTACTCAATATTAGACAATTCCAGAAGCTGTTTCACGTTGGCCTGTTAGGGGTTTTGTTCAATAGTTGTTCAAGGCCAATATGACAGTAATCGTGCACTAAACAGGTTAGCCGTAAACTTCTGAGGCTCTGAGATAACGATCCAAGATCTCTTATGTAACTGCCCTCATTGTGCTATGGCTAGAAAACCAAAAGCACCTGCAATTATTTGCACCTTGTTGGGAAAGAGAACTAATGTCGAGCCTGCGCTCAACACCCTTGCGATGCCCTTCTACTTGACGTGCGGGTTGTTGCTAGTGTGCGCTGTATCGAATGGATGTGCCCACATTGTTTTCCTTTTTATTTGAAATATTGGCTCTGCTGTTTCCTTTCATCCCCTTTATACGCTTTCTCCAGCACAGAGTAGTTCACTTGCATTTACGCTGGCAGCCTACCTGTCTTCCTATCTTTCTTCCTCCTTCCTCCAAGAGCATGTGTCACCATTACAAAACTGATCTTCTGCAAAAGACGCCAAGACGATGCCGGACAATCTACTCGAGCCAGTCTAATCAAACTAATCAAACAACATGGCTAACATGTGCCAGCTGAATGTTTTGAAGTCCCACCCACGTCGATATGCGAAGACTTTTCTTAAGCAGATTGAACTAATGGAGGCAGGTAACCCACAACTTGTGTCACTTTCCGTAGCAGAAAAAATCCTGAAGTTATAAACTAGCCAACAGGCCCAGGAGCCTCCTCGCGGAAGAAAAGAGGTACCCGTCATACCTCACATACACCGCATGCCGGATAATTTGAAGAAGATTGCCGAACCACTTAATGTAAAAATGGTGTTTTCTGCCTTATGCAAGCTGTGAAGGATCTGCAGAATGACCAACCTTTTTTTTCTCAACGCACTGGCTTCTGTCACAAATCACAAAAATAAATACGTCATGTCATACATGTCAGGTAGGAGTCGTTTATCAAATTCCTTTCTCATGTGGTAGAAATTATGTGGAACAAACTGAGCACTGCATGAATGATAGGCCGAGTCAACATCAAAACATTCCTAGAAATGGATAGTGGGCCACCTGGTAATTCAATGTGGAGATTGCAAATGTAAGCCAAATTTTCATGCCTGCCAGGAGCCGTGACAAATGGGTTAGATTCGTATTTGAGTCCAGAAGGATCGCTGAGCCACATGATAGGTTCATGAGTGTTCCATCCATCTCATTATCGTAAAAAAGAGCTGCTATATTGTTTTTTTCTGCTATACGAAAAGGAGTAGCCGTCGCCATTATAAGGTGACTACATCTCTTTCTTTTATTTTCATTTCAATAAAAAAAGAACTGCTTTACGTGAACGCAAATGTGCACAGTTGAACTGTGATAGTGCTCCTTGTTTAATATAGTGGCGTTTTTACCTGACTGAAGACTGTTGGAAGTAAATAAGGTGCCCGGTGTGTGTATTTTTCCTTTGTCATCTTTGCACCTTTCACATCAGATCATGCCTAACCAACACGTCCAGTTTTCCATCTAAACATTGTAAAACCAAGTAGTAATGATTTACTACAGAAAGGAGAGCATCCTGTATCACATACTTCACATGTGCATAAGTCATAAGAAATGCTGAGCAAATGTTTCCGACCTTGCAAGTTAGAGCGCTGTGTTTGATATGTCCACCAAAGTCCATCCCTACTTAGTCTGAATACAACAAGTGCATGCATAATGTAAACAAAGTACTCAAGCCATGGCAATAGACGAGCACACATAATGCTCTGAGCAAGCAACTCAAGCGAGCGAAATGCGCTTAGGTGCATTGTTCACAATCTGCACAAACACATTTTACTTATACTTGTCTTCGAAATCAACTCAATGTGCATTGGCCTTATGGTTTATTTCACCGTCATATTTCTTCACACTTGTAGGTAATAACTAATTGACCCGCATTGTCAGCTTCCACTGAGGGGCACTCATTTACGCCCCTTACACTTACTGGCATTCAGCTGCACTTGGACTCATTCACACTCGCCTATACTCAGTGACTTCCCACTCTTGTGAAATCAGCAGAAATGATCGAGAGGGCTCTTGAATGCGTGTCTAGCTGTAATGAAGTACAGTGCGTGCAAGCTCTTGAATGTCAGCCACATGCGAGCAATATTGCAAACACTTGCCTCTTTCTGCACCTCACCCCACTTTTGTGCTGGCAAAATATGAGCTTTTTATTTGTGTGCTTCATGATAAGCATATGAAGGACCTTTGCGTACTGCAATGAACAGCCAGCCAGTTTCTCGCTTACCGGTGCTGAGGTCTACTGTATAGAGGCACTGAAGAGCTAGGGGTACTGCTTTCTTTGGCGGCATTGTTATTAGTGTCGACCTTTCTCGCATTATTCCTGTATAGAAAAAAGACTCAGTTAGTTGAGAATAAAAAAAAATATTGCAGAAATTTGATCATTTGAGAAATAAAAGCTCCCAAGAAAGGTTTTATTAAGGCCTATCATAGGGCCAGTGGTACCTCACAGCCGAAAACCAACAATACATAGCAATCACTAGACAAACAAAATTACACACTTGATTTTTTATTCTTTCATAGTTTTTTGGCAATGCAGCGCTGCTTTCTGGCAACATTATGAAATGACACAAATATTGAAATCCAGATTTTCCAGTGATGTCGTGAGTGACTTGCAAATGTGCCCCACCTTTCAAGTTACAGTGCTGTATTCGAAGTTTCAGTGGCATCATTAGCACTAATCTCCATCCCTACTAAATCTTCATGCAATGAGTGAATACGTAGCGTAAACTAAGTATTCAAGCCATGACAATAGCCGAATACAAGTAATGCTCTGAATAAGCAACTAAATCAAAACGGGAAGTTGGGCCAGTTGGTTGGGATTCGTAGTGGTTCGTTACAGCGCAAAATAAGACCAGGACCCAAGAAGGTGTAAAAACGACGACACGGCGCTGACTCTCAACTGATATTTTATTGAATATATGTATAACATATATATAGGTGCCAGTTTATAATCATGACATACACGAGGCACAGAGATGCATCAAGGCAACTGTGACAATCTGACGCATAATCAAAATTGACATAGGTAACGCAATTCCTTGTCGTGAAGAGTGATAGACGGTTCGCTGATAAACGCTTTGCCCCTAATCTTTATATTGTGAGCCTCGGCGATTTCCCTTGTCAATTGGCTTGGTTGTTTAAAAATGATACTAGTTTTTTTTTTTTAAGTCGTGGTGACAACCGCACGACTTGTAGTGCTCTGGGAGATCAAGTGGCGCCAACCCTTGAAGAGATAGCTCATGCTCACGAAGTCACCCAGTGGTCGCACTCGCATGAGTTCTGGCTGCTTACAATTTCCGGTAACATCAGCGGAATTGAACGTCAGAGAGATCGCCGAGAGTGTTCATCGACGCGGCGTGATATCTTCACAACGCGAACACAGTCGCACAACGTCGGCGGTTCACATAAATGACGATAATTGCCGCTGAAAAGAACCGTCTCGATCGCCGGCTCGCGCCATGTTTTTGCTCGGCCGCAGTCTTTCCTCCTCCTCCGTCATCAAAGCTACGCACAGAGCCCTCGACTTCTTTCTTCGTCTATTCGTTCTCTCCTTTTGCCTTTTGCTTTTCTTTCTCCCTCACAGCTTGTCCATTATCAAGGGACTTGACTTCTCCCTCGTCACTCCTGACACCTTTCGCTTTGTAACGCTCTCTCGACGTTTCCGCGCGCTTTTCGGGCGCCAAATTTGCCGGGCTGCATATACTCGCTGCGTTTGCTTATTGGCAGCATGCAGCCGTGAGCAGCGGGTCGGGCGCGTTTTGTCACACATGATGTAGCTTGAAAGAACGCTTATGTGCGGTGGTCTGGGATCAACCGAAAACCACCGCTTATGACACTATGTAGGGCTATGCAGCGCTCGACTAGCAGTGTACACACATGACAGCGTCGGATAGTAATTTGAATATGCGAGAAAACATAATTCTCTTGTGCGGAAACTCAAACACAAACCTCCTTTTCCAGCGTTTCTGCCAATCATAGAGTGGCGCTCCGCACTCGATTGCTTGCAACAACACCATCCAGATGGCGCTCGCGTCTGCGCATCCGCGGCCCATGCAAGAGGCCGCCATTTCTAACATAAAACTTGCATTCGTTCATAGCATTGGTCGCCCGTGTTTCCCAGTAAAAATAACGGTTACATAAGCTGTCGTTTACGGGAAACATAAGATGCAGTCGGGGATTTTTGAATGCTATCGTGTTCCACTCTTAAAGGCGAAGCTTAAGTGACCTCCAAATTTTCTTTCTTGCTGGCTTCAATAAATTCGGTAGAATGAATTAAAATGCAGCGCACGGCTAGCTAGAAGTAAAAAAAAATGTCACTTTAATTCATTTCAATCAATCAGTCAAAGAATCAATCATTTAATCAATCGAAACTTTAGTTAAATTTTTTTTTGCAAAAAGGAAGAAAATTGAAGGCTTGAAAGGAAAAGGCCGCCTAACGCACGCTTGGCACATTTCGAACTCACAAAACAGCGTTGGCGTTGTTTATGAGGACCATCATGAGGTCGATGTCGCAATCTAAAGACAGAGAGATAGATGAGATGCGAAAGCCAGGGAGGTTAGCCGGGAGATAGATATCGAGTTTGCAACCCTACACAGAGAGGTGGCGGGGAGGGCAATGTAGAAAGATAAAGAAAAAATGGACGCACACAGAAAGAGAGGGATATATGAACACACAGGCACGCACAAAGGAACGTGGCAGTGCCACAGTCGTTGAAACACGCAGCTTGACCGGAGGAACTTCAGTAGCGCCTTCCTCACCGTTGTTACGAACTTCCAACCGGTGCCACCAGTGTTACGACATCCAACCGGTGCCGCCAGTGTTACGAACTTGCACCGCTGCACCACGATTACGGCTTTGTGGTCCCGTAGCGCTCGTCACCCGTTTCGTGACAGAGCGTTGGTAGCGAAGACTCCGAGCCTGGCGTCGATGAGAATAACAAAAGGGACTTTATACATTATATACAGGTTATCATACAGGACCTGACCGGGTCGGCACTGGGGCCGAGTGCTCACAACAAACGCGACTGTTCTCGCACGACGACGTCCGGCGAAAACGCGTGACACATCTCACCCCAGTCGGGAGCGACACTCTCTCCCGGTGGGTTGGCGGATCCTGTTTTCGAGGCAGCGCGTTGCTGCTTTTATAATCCCCGAGCACCATTGTCACTCAAACGGCCCAATACAAAGTCAGCACACGACGGTCGTCCGAGGGGTCCAACCAGCGACCGCGCTGGCCACCCGGTTCAAAGTTCGCGCGCGCGGTGACCTCCAGGCAAAGGGAGGTGCGGCGCCGGGCTGTCTGGCACACGCTGACATGTCCAAACTTGCGGCTCGCCGAGGCTTCTCCCGCGCGCTGCCTGACCTCTCAGCATCTTGACTTGTGAAGGGAGAATTAGGGCGCTCGCAGGATAGATTCTGCATCTTGCAGATTCGGAATCCGGGCTTGTGGTAATGGCACAACAGCATCCCCGCCCTCAGATAAGGCGCCGGGAAGACGAGCTGCCTCCACGTGGCTCGGATGCCAGGCGCGCACGTTCGTCAGGCTCGTCCAAGTTCACGTCCAGTGTCGGGACGCCAGGTAACTTCACGTGCCCAGGTCCGACTCGCCAGGACAGGAGCTCTGCTCACCACGTCGTCGCCAAGGCACCTTGACCAGCTCCGCTCGGGTCGTTCCTAAGACCTTGCTTCTCGCCACTGGTCCCGCTTGGTCGTTCTGCAGCTTGCAAAACCGACCGGCAAAAAGGCAACACCCAACACGAACAAGTGCCCTCTGTCTCCCGTCAAACACCAGACAAGGCCATAATTCAAATCAACCTAACTAAATTGCTATCCCTCTTTTTGCTCCCGCTGCAACAAGAGGCAGGTGTACGATCTAGCACACAAGGCTCAAACAATCAGTTTTCAAATCAACAACACAACAAAATAGAAACAATTAATAATCAGCAATAATAATGACAAATAGAATGGTCCCCTTGAAATCGCTTGGACCGAAAACATACTTCTGAGGAAGCAAATGAGGTCATTCATTTTTCCCGGCGATATTTTCGCGGAATCCGAAGCTGCTTATATTTGCGACCCTGCTTATCCGTGTAGCGGCGGTACAATAAGCCAGATTCCTTGCCAAATGAAACCTCCTTTTTTTTTCACTCCCCGTTTGACGCTCTTCCTCAGATCGGCTAGTGAACAATCTTCCTGTTGTTCGCGAATCCGAGTTTCCCTTTCAACTGCAGCCTGCTCCTGCCAGCTGGCGGAAACCGGAGCGAGCGTGGAGCCCGCGTCGCCTAATTGCGGCGTCGCGTCTCTATCGCGGCTAGCACTGCACGCGTCACTCCCACTCACCTCCAGGACCCGCTCGTCTAGGCCAGCCTCCGAGCTCTGCCTCTCCCGAGACCGCTCGCCACTCAAGTTACCGTGATCGGTCCGTGTGCCGCACCGCCTTTCGCTCACCGACGCTAAGTCAAGTTCCCTCGACAGCGGGCGCGCTTTGGATCGCGTGGGGGCCATGTACGCCACGTCGGCAAAGAATGATTTGCCCTGATCCCTCAGCAGCTGCTCCGAGCTATTTGAGAAGAGGTAGGAAAATTGCTCCGGGAGGGCGGCTGACACAGCGGCTTCGGTGTTAAGTTTCCCAAACTCTCCTTCAATGATAACCGTTGCGATCGGTAAACAGACACTCTCCTTCTCGGCCACTTGCCGTATCCTAACGCACTCTCCCGTAAAATCACTCGAGGAGACGAAAGACGGGTGAACAACGTCCATAGTTGCTGCAGAGTCCCGCAGTGCTCGGCACTTCTTGCCGTTTACCTTAATTTCCTGCACATAGGGCTCCAATAGACGTATGTTCTTGTGGGTTTCCTATATCGTTGCAAAAGCAATTCTCTCTGGGCAGCTTGCAGCGATGTGCCCTTGCTTTTTGCAATTGTAGCAGGTTAACGGTTTCCGTTTTTCAAAAGAACGCGTCATTTCGTTTCGCTGTTTCGGACTATCGTCATCATTCTGAGATGCATTCTGTCCTTCCCTTACAGTTTCTTTGGGAAGGGACTCGTCGTCCCGAAACTCGCGACGCGTGATTTCCTTCCGTTCGTCGGGCTTCCCGTAAAACCCATCTCTTCTATCAGCTTTTTCTACGCGCACTGCCTTGCTGTGCAAGCTGCGGCGGGTGTAATATTCTTCCGCTAACTCTGCTGCCTTGTTTAGCATAACCTCTTTTAGCCTATCTTGCAGCCAGAGCCGGACATCCTCATCAATGCAACGGTAGAACTGCTCCAACGCGATGCATTCGACAATTTTGTCGCGGTCGTCGTAAACCTCTTCGCCCTTCAGCCATTCCACCAGGTCGGCTTTTAGACGAAACGCGAAGTCAACATTCGACTCCTTACCCTTTTTTGCATACCGGAACCTCTGCCGGAAAGCTTCGGGCGACAATTTGTACTTCCGCAGTAGCGCTTCCTTCACATCACTGTAGCTCTCAAACGCCTCTTTCGATAAGCAAGTTATTACGTCTGATGCCTCCCCAGGAAGCAACGCTAACAGATTCTGTGCCCAAAGGGATCGCTCAATGCTATTCCGTTCGCACACGTGCTCAAATTTCACGAGGTATTTGGCCATATCCTCTCCGACGACAAAGGGTGGAAGTTGATCGCGTATTCTTGGAACATTAGAAGTGAGACTAGGCGCCGGCGAGTTATTTCGGATCTCCAACTCTTTCATTTTAAGCTCGTGCTCACGTCGCTCCCTCTCTCTCCTTTCCTCCTTTTCCTCCTCGCGAAGTTCCTTTTCCTCCTCGCGACGTTGCTGTTCTCTCCTTTCCTCCTTTTCCTCCTCGCGACGTTGCTGTTCTCTCCTTTCCTGCTCGCAACGTTCCTTCTCCTCCCTTTCCCGACGTTCATTGATACCCGCCAAGGCCTCTGCGGCTTCCTCAACCGTTACGTCCCCAGTCCTCATGACCTCAAGGATCGCATTCTTTCTTTTGGTTGAGCCCAACTCAATGCCCAACTCCTCACAAATTTCGAGAAGTTCCTTCACCTTGTACTTCTCCATCGTTCACACTGTCCTCCTGCTGTTTACCCTTTTTGAATATACCTGCCGTACGCTACTATAACACTACTAGTAAGACATATGCAAGTATTTCACACACTGCCCTGTTTTACCCCCTCAGCATCCCCTGGTTTTCAAAACACTCTTACTAGGCTTGAAACACACAAGGTTAAACACAATGCAACACCAAGTCAATCCCTGAGCTACTATAACCTGTGTCAGAGAAAGTCTGGTGTTTGAGGTAAACTTCAGGCACTCACCGCGCCGAGGTAGCTGATGCCGGTCAATCCCGTAGCTGCCATCCAGTGTTACGAACTTCCAACCGGTGCCACCAGTGTTACGACATCCAACCGGTGCCGCCAGTGTTACGAACTTGCACCGCTGCACCACGATTACGGCTTTGTGGTCCCGTAGCGCTCGTCACCCGTTTCGTGACAGAGCGTTGGTAGCGAAGACTCCGAGCCTGGCGTCGATGAGAATAACAAAAGGGACTTTATACATTATATACAGGTTATCATACAGGACCTGACCGGGTCGGCACTGGGGCCGAGTGCTCACAACAAACGCGACTGTTCTCGCACGACGACGTCCGGCGAAAACGCGTGACACATCTCACCCCAGTCGGGAGCGACACTCTCTCCCGGTGGGTTGGCGGATCCTGTTTTCGAGGCAGCGCGTTGCTGCTTTTATAATCCCCGAGCACCATTGTCACTCAAACGGCCCAATACAAAGTCAGCACACGACGGTCGTCCGAGGGGTCCAACCAGCGACCGCGCTGGCCACCCGGTTCAAAGTTCGCGCGCGCGGTGACCTCCAGGCAAAGGGAGGTGCGGCGCCGGGCTGTCTGGCACACGCTGACATGTCCAAACTTGCGGCTCGCCGAGGCTTCTCCCGCGCGCTGCCTGACCTCTCAGCATCTTGACTTGTGAAGGGAGAATTAGGGCGCTCGCAGGATAGATTCTGCATCTTGCAGATTCGGAATCCGGGCTTGTGGTAATGGCACAACACCGTCTGGTGTGAAAACCGCATCATCCAGCACTCTACGATCGTCTGCTCAGAAAGCGGTCGGTGTAGCTATCTAATTTTTCTTTGAGGCCTACAGGCTTAAAATGACATTTTAGGTTATTGCCATAGCTTTGCTGCTGTAGTATACTTATAGTCGTTTTTGTTTTACCATTTGCATATTCGATAAGGCATATGTCGCAAAAATTGTTATGGACAAAAGGGGCATCAAAGAAATATGTACAGCGCTGTGTGATACAGATATTGCCGCATTTAGTTAGCTTTATTTGTTTTCCGTAATCCAACCAATGCTGCGCTCCGGAGCACTGACATTCAGTATGGCCTCCCTTAGCACCTTGCACCTAAATGCCCTAGCGCTAGAACGCAGACACAGAGGGTGATCCATATTCGTTTAGATGCAAGAACCGGACACCAATACATTGTATAATATTAAATTCCGTGTTTTTATTTGCCGAAAGCGCCATCAGATTACGAAGCATGCCGTAGCGGGAGACACCCGAAGAATTTTGATCATACGGGTTTTTTTGTCATGCACCAGCGTTCTTGCTGTTCGCGCAAAGGGAAATGCGGCCGCTTCGTGCCTTCAGGAGCATGCACTTGGGGATGGACTGGGAGGCATTTCGAGACGGCTTCAATTACTTCACTCATGTGTATGTTAGTATAAAGGCCAGAGACATCTAAAGGGACTAGAATAGCAAGGACGGAAAGGATTTCGTTGGCTTAATGCCGTCGATAATTCGAAGGAAATGGGGCGTGTGTTGATCAAAATATGGTAGGGTAGTGGGGATGTTAGACAGGTGGTGATTTAAGAATTTAGATAGGGGCATGGTCGGTGTGTTTTTATTAGACACTATAGGCCAACTTGGGATTTCTGCTGTAAATTCCATCTTCAGATTTCTCAATGTGTTCCGTGGACGTCGCATGTTTGCACAGGACAGCGGAACATCCGCATGCTGCAGTTTCTACTGAACCAGAAGACTACACAATGATTCCCTGATGACCTCGTATGAACTCACATTGCGTAATTGGTTCCGAGAAATCATCTCCAAGTCGCTGCGCAGCATGCGACGGTAACAAGTTGAAACAGCCTCGCGTCGGATCGTAAAATCCAGAGAAGAGGAAAGGGCCGCGGCAAGCCATTTCCTCCTCGGTCGATGAAAAGGTTACAAAGCTTCGCAATAGAAGCGCCAGAAACGAAATACGCAAGGAGTAAAAACGACACTACGTATATGAAGAAAATATGCTCAATTTCTGAAGTGGATGTCTGCTTTTTTCCTTACAAAACTGCTGTTCCTGGCCAGCGAGAGCCATCGTCTGCGCATGTTCATCAGGCTCCGGCGTGGACTGTTGTGCGATTACTAGAGGGAACTGTGGTGCTAGTGTCTGAAGACCTGCAAGCAAGGTGGTTCAGCTAGCGTGGAAATGATGGGTAGTACATCGATTAGACTAAACTTCATCTTTCTGGCTTTCAATGGCTTCGTGACTTCGCAAAGTGATAAATTTTAAGAAAGTGCCACGTTATTAATAACTAAATAAGCGTTATTATAATTGACTGACGATAGTATTCGAACATGGTATTTCTAGAACACAGAAGCCCGATTATGAAACCACTACACCATGGACGCGTGGAGAAGCGCAACCACTGCAATTAGCAGCGATTATGCGTGCTTTCAGAGTCTTATTCACCCGCCGTGGTTGCTCAGTGGCTATGGTGTTGGGCTGCTGAGCACGAGGTCGCGGGATTGAATCCCGGCCGCGGCGGACGCATTTCGATGGGGGCGAAATGTGAAAACACCCGTGTGCTTAGATTTAGGCGCACGTTAAAGAACCCCAGGTGGTCAAAATTTCCGGAGTCCTCCACTACGGCGTACCTCATAATCAGAAAGTGGTTTTGGCACGTAAAACCCCAAATATTATTATTATTAGAGTCCTATTACCTTCTGAATTTAAAAAAAGGGCACAACTATTTGAAATTTAATCCAATTGAGTCCTAGATAAAGCGCAATAAACCAAGCGACAAGAACATCTGAAGCCCCAAGCACCAAGATCTGGCAAATCCATGTTCTACCCATCATTCCTATTGTGGCTGAAGGATCAGAGCACCAGAATTCTATATAGTCATTGTAGGAAACGCTATGGGCTCTGGGGCATGTCAGCCACATTGACGGTTGAAAGCTGATTACATTGGCGTCTGATTCAAGTCTTGTCTCGGATTTGACCGAGACAAGACGAAGACAAGATGAAGTATCACTGACCTAATGTTTGGGAACGCTGCCATGATAGTTTAAAATGAATCCTAATGTAGGTATGAGTACTTCATAATGTTTCACACATAAATAGAGACGTATGTATTTGCCTTTTATTATTTTACTAATCATAGGCGCCAAGTAATGCGACTAACATTTATGTTTTCTACATGGGAAAGCAAGAATGTGATGTCATTTTACACAGTAAATGCCCTCTTAAAAACGTAACATTAAATTATTCCGTTCGACGCAGGTCTCAAACTGGGAACAGCAAGGTGTCCGAAGCAAGAAGAATGAAAAGAACTATAGACAAACAACTAAGAACGAATGTCTTGGATCCGAGAGATCCGCAAAATTGTAGGACTACATATTGATCCTGAAGTAGACGGTAATCGAAATAGCAAATTACTGAAGTTAAATACAAGCGCAGTTTGGCCCGAAGAAGTTGAGGGGGGGGGGGGGGTGGAAGCGGTTGCGAGGAAAATAATAGGCAGCGATAGCAAGGTACGGGAGCAATGCACGAAGCAAGCCTCTTAGTCTTGTGGGCAGTAAAAACTGCGGTATGTTCATTTACTAACTGAACTCATGCGGTGTTACGTGACAAAGGACACGCATGAACAGAGCTCGCTTATTGACCGCGATAACTCGCGGTCACAACCCGATTGTGATGAGGATCGCTGGCGCTGGGAAGCGCGCGTGCTTGCACTAAAGCAATCAATCCGTGCCGCCACTCCCATTGCTGTTTCACAGTGCCGGGCCGGTGAAGCTCAGCAGGTCTCGTGACCTCCGACAGTGGGCGCGGGAGAAGACATGACCGAGCATTCGCACCCACACAGGATCCCGTGCACTCCATCCAACACTGGTCGAGCGCACCGCGGATGCGCCGCCGCATCCGAAGACGTTCGGCGGCGGTTATGGCGATTGCGCAAAAGTGGCTTATTGCGATAAACGTAGCAAGTACCTGAAAAAGCATGAAATCAGCAACAAACTGAGGGGCGTTGACGGGAGCAAGCTGAATGCGACAAATAACTGGAAATGCAATCCATTCTTCGGAGATGATTGACGACGTTAATGCTATTAGCAATGTTTTAAAAAAATTAATGATGGGGTTTTACGTGCGGAAACCACTTTATAATTATGACGCACGCCGTAGTGGAGGACTCCAGAAATTTCGACTACCTCGAGTTCTTTTACGCGCACCTAAATCTAAGTACACGGATGTTTTCGCATTTTGCCCCCATAGAAATGCTGCCGCCGTGGCCGGGATTCGATCCCGTGACATCGTGCTCAGCAGCCCAACACCGTAGCCACTGAACAACCACGTGGTGTCAATGTTTCTTACGATGGGTGTGTGATTAAAAGAGACAGGAGGGGAAAGAACACTGAGGTGGCGCCCTCTTTCCTCTCCTGCTTCCCCTTTTTTCCTGCATCTTGCGCTGTACATTTGGTGCTGTACACTACAGAATCTATTTTGTGGGATCTGCCAAGAGCGGGCACGTATCAATATCACATCATCATCATCATCGTCAGCCTTGCTGCGCGCACTGCAGGGCAAAGGCCTCTCCCATACTTCTCCAACTACCCGGTCATGTGCTAATTATGGCCATGCTGTCCCTGCAAACTTCTTAATCTCGTCCTCCTACCTAACTTTCTGCCGCCCCTGCTACGCTTCCCTTCTTCTTGGAATCCAGTCCGCAACCCTTAATGACCATCCATTATCTTTCCTCCTCATCACATGTCCTGCCCATGCCCATTTCTTTTTCTTCCAATATCGCATACGCATTGCCGAAGTTGTCTGTCCGGCCGCCTGCCTAGTGGCCCAGTGACCCAAGTTTACCACTAGGCCATGCAGCAGCCAGTCCTAATTGTCTGTTCGGGTGCGTATTGTGTCCATATTGCCTGCTTGGCAAAAAGTAGTGACTCAAGCAACTCAAGCGACTCAAGCTAGTAGATGACTTGGGTTACTGGTTATTGGGAAAGAGGTTAGTTACATACCGAACACTGGGCTACGTTTGTTTTCAAAGAATGCCAATTGCAGTAAGAGTAGTTCAATATCCTCAGGAGCTTCGATGGTATGTATGAGGCAGCATAAGAAATATATCAAATAATTTGAACGGGAACGCCCCGTCTATGGTGTTTTAGCTAGCGATTACATTGCGCTCCATAGTTACTTCGTGGAAGACGCCATTTAACGTATATTGGTTATCAATTTGAGTTAGCTTCACCCGCCTGCAGCACCCATGCTAAGGCCGGGAAGAATTCCAAGTGTGCTTCTTGAGAAATAATATAATCAATTCAGATATGTTCTTCACGTACACTTCAAGCAGGCTAGTAGTGTAAGGAAAAGGTTAAGAGACTTCTTGCTGCTCTTGGCGGGTTGAATTGTAGCCAATTAGAGTAGGGTGCTTGTCGCCTTCTACATTGCGTGACGAAAAGCACCCGACTTCACCCTTCGACTGACCTAGCACCCACTGGCTACGTACGGTCCCTCACCTGAACCCTAAACGCCAACGTGCAAGTCACATTTCAGGAATAAATCTAGACAACCTGAATCTAAATTCATTGTGAATGATCCAATCACAACGACAACTTCCATTTGTTCATATTGCAGCAAGGATGATGAAATAGCCTGTCCATAAATGCACAAGCCGCGACTATGTCAATTTTTTCTCCATGAAAGATATGGCAACCTTCCTATTTGCCACATGGTAGGAGTTCCGACTGGCCTGATGATGCGTCCCAACTTCTGTACTTGAGTGGAATCTTGTTACTAGCGTGCATAGCTGCATTGGTCAAACAGCTATGGGTAACTTCGCTGATAAAAAATGTTTCGCTCTTGGAAACTAGTGTCGCAAGACACGAACGCACGCATTCATATACCGCTCAACGTCGACAACACCAAAAGCGCACCATCCGGTCACTTGATATTTTGAGAGCCGAAGGGGGCTCTCGAAAATGTTGTTTCTCAACCACTGCAAGGCATAAATTTTCGGCGATTCCAACTGGGGAAGGCAGAATGTGGGGATAGTATTTTGAAAACCAATGAAGAAGAAAGGAGGGTACGGTGCCTTAATGGGCCCTTGTTATCGTTGGAACGTTAGTTGGACGCGACAAAGGCAGTGCAAGGTGGGCGAGTTGGCACACCCGTGTATGTTACTCCTTTCACAAGGACGTGCCAGCACTTCACATCCGTCCGCGCAGCGAACGTTGGCCGTCCTCGTGTTCTATCTGCAGAGACAATGAGCAAAACGAGAAAAATGTGAAAGCCGGAACCAACGTTGACTTCGGCCTTCACCTTGTTCTCCTTTTGCTCATGGTCTTGACTTTCCATCTCTAGCCTTCCTCGTCTTTTCCCTGGATATCTATGGATTAGTACAGTACGAAGGCAGTACCAATAGTTGCCGACGAAATGGCTGTACGTGTGTGCAATGCCTGACTGTTTGTTTTGTCATCTGCTATTACACTCATCGAGCAGTGTAGAAAGCGTAATTTTCATGGCACACTTGTGCCATAAAAATGGCTTTGTGTAGCTGGCCGCAGCTGCATACTTCTGCACCTATACATTCATCTATAAAATATGTGTAATGGCTACACTGTGTAGCCAGCGATGTTAAACAATAGCTTTAATACATGTCTCCACTTGTTGCACGTCTAAAGCTATATCTGAATGAAATTAATAGCCAATGAGGGAATAGAGATACTGACAAAATCAGTTGTCACTATGAGCCAAGGCAGTCCAGATTACGATACGCCAGCCAAAATCCTTCGCCTTTACGCCTAAGACTTTCGCATTGAGAACCTATGGAAAAAAGCGCGATTACTTATCAGTAAACGTTCGTCTTTCACCTCAGATAACAGGAAATTATAGCTGACATCATCATTTATCGCTTATGAACGCTAAATGTTACTCAGAAATCAGGGGAAATTTTGTATTAAGCCCATAGGCCGTCATCTTCGTGGATGCCAACATACTTTCACGTCCCTTAAGATCACGCGTGCTCGGATTTGGTAAGTTGGTCTAAGGCGCGGGTGCAAATCCAACCCAATGAAAACTGTTTGCGTTGAACACGCGAAGAGCGGCAAGCCACTATTTGTTATAAGTACGAAAGGCTCGACTACCCCCATCTTACAGCGCTCAGTAATGAATTATCTCCAAACTGGCGCCTCAGCAGAAAGTCCCATTCCGGGAAAGCAACCTTCCCAATAAACGACAGCATGGAGGACCGGCCCCCCTCATGAAAGTTAGGTAACTTATGGTGGCCGCTTATGTTGCCGCGCATCAACTATGGCTGAGCCTCGAGACGTAAGCCACCTCCCAAAACACACTGTTTTTGGCTAGAACCACTGTTATATTTTTATCCCCCATTCTTCAATTTAATATCGTGTAATACAGTTCAGTTCTTGCAGTTCTTCTTGCAGGGTGTAGAATGTTATTGAGAGAAGCTTACACACGTGACGCTCCTCTTTCAGGTCCAAGCTGGCCACAACTGTGAGGGTGCACTTGGGTTCGTATGCTCGTATTGCTAAAGACAATACGGAGGTTGTGTACAAGGTCGACGAAGTGTGCGCCCATCCACTTTTCAGGACAAGCGGGGCAAGTTTCTGTCACTTGTTTCCGGTGCTTTTTGTTTTGTTTTGTTTTGTTTTTCGCTGGAAAAGGCGATAATTTTTTCTCGAAATGGACGATCCTTGCCTTGCAGGTCAATTTGTATTTTATTTAGTGAGGGTATGAGTATGTAACAGATCGTTTGGTTTGTGCCAGAGAATAAGATAGAAAATTCCAACAATTTTTTGACAATTCCGCCAGGGCATCTCCCGTTATTCCGCGGTTCATATTTGCGATGCACATCTCAGAAATTTCTGTAATTCTACGCACGATTCATCGAGAGCCGCTAATGGCCGCAGCATGCCAGTAGCTGGCGTTTCTGAGTGAGATTAACTCGCGAAAAGCCACGAAGCCGAGGCAGCACTGGCGAAATAGCTTCTGCACACTGAACCGCACATGTGCTCGATGGTGCTACTTCCTATGACCGCATGACTTAGAACCTCATGCCAAAATCGAGGTGAATCCACTTATACTATCCCGAAACATTAGTTATATATTGTACCTGTCGATGTAAGTGATTTGTTATGCGTACCAATCGCCTTAAGCCAATGTGACATCTTAGTGCGCGTTCGCCTCGTGTCGCCAGCTCATGCATGTTAGCATGACATGCTCATACTTTTAGTTGGCGCAAACAATATTGTACGTAGAGGTGTAAAGTATTTTGCTGCTTCGAGAACCGCAATGACGATATCGTGTTTCCACTCGTTCAGGAAGTCTCCACATTCTCACGTTTCATTTAGAACTCCGAAAAGGTTGTCTACAGCCAATCCTTAGACGTTCTCAAATAACTCATGCGATACACTGTCATGTTGTAGCATGGATTTATTATTAACTACCTATATTATCGCGATGAGTTCCGCCTTCGGCATGGAAAAAGCTATACCAAGTTCACCTTTTTCAAGTAAAGTTGAGCGCATTGCCCTGCGACTGGGATGTGATTAAATAAAGGCCGTGGGCATGTTTGCAAAAAATGTTCGTCGGTGAGACCAATGGCTAGTTGAAAGTTGCGTGACCGTGGGACTGCCATTCTAATCAGTCTGCAAAGAGTGCTATGCCAACTATAATGTTTATAGGAAGGAGAGGACTACTTTTTTGAAGTAACTAGAGGAGCACGAAATCATGCTCATAATCGAGCATGTAGCTCGCGCGCAGTGTGTGTACCTTGAAGATTAGATATGGTGCCTGAAGAGTCATCACACACACTTTGCCCACAGCGCGTATCTCGCCAGTCGGCGCCAGAGTGCCTCGTCCGAAGGAAGTTGTATCGGAGCCAGCCGCTGCTGTAAGAACACGTCGTAAACAGGTCAACAAATATTTGAGTCATTGGTGGCAACATACCAGGGTGCAATAATGAACCGTTTGACTGCCTTCGTAATATGTGTTTGTGTGCATAGGCGCGTTGTTTGTGTTAAACTGGGAGCGTTGAAATCAAATAAAATTAATAAACGACCAAAAGCGCTTTCTCTAGCTTTATGCCCGCGAAACTAAATCATGTCAAAAGTTCCCCTCATAGTATAAAGCTCGTTCCCTCAGTCCGCAACATGCGCGGTGCGGTAACAAGGGAGGACCCCTGTAAATAATTAGAAAAGACCGCATCCGCCTACAGCTTACATTGGGACAAACTGAAATATGCCACAGTTGATTGGACGAAAAAAAGTTCTGAGCTTGAAAAACACACTCCCATGGGGGAAAACAATAAGATATGTAGGTGTTGTCTCATTCGCAATGTAAAGAACGTAATTTCCCTGCATGATTCACGACCAGGCACGGGTGAGAAATTCGTGGGGATGTCCTTTGGAAGAAAACCTGTTGGCCAGCTGTTACTCTTATCAGGTCGCATGAGGCCTATCGTCGCCAGTTCCGGGAATTTGTGAAGGATCCGGAATCCGAGTTAGTGGACGTGGCGTATGGTACGGCAGCTCGATGGCTCAGTTGCAGAAATGTTTGGCTTAGTTGCGGGATCGTCCCGAGCCAACGACTGGCTCTAGAAAACGATCTTCAGCGTCGACATAATGTACCATATGAATAAGCTAAGTGCCAAGCTTGAAGGAGAGGCACACGTCTTTCACAACCTGTAGATGGACATGAAAGGCTTCTGGACAAAACTACAGCTTTGGAGAAGCAGGCATGAAGTCGATAGTAGGAGCATTTCCGCTGCAATTTAAGGATAACTTTCGAGACTAATACAGCAATTCCTTTGCTATTTGCGACAAGAATTATCAGCAATCTACCCACAGAAATTTGGCAGTGCTGCTCTGATCACCATGTCAGCAAGGGGGAACTACAAATGGCAAGCCAGTTTAGCAGAATTCCGGAAGGTACAGGAAAGTTAATGAATGGAAAAATTGACACCCACCTGCATGTAGCACGAAGCTACAAAAGAAAGCCACACGCGTTTCTCCAAAACAAAGCTTCGTAGTTGAAGAAAAGTTCGTCCTGGGCCGCGATTCAAAACCGGGAGTAACGCCGTTCCGTGGCGGTCCCCCTTCCGTATCAACTAATCACGAGTCTAGCAGGTCGCAGGGCGAGGACTAATTTATCGAGAATTTGAAGCACAAGGAAAATGAACACAGCAAATCAGCTTGCGGAATTCCCCGAGGCGGAGGAAGGTTCACGAAAGAAAAAATTGACATCCGTCCGTATGTAGCGCTAAGCTTAAAAGGAAATCTGCACAAATTTCTTGCAAGTGACGATTCGTAGTTAAAGAAAAATTCGTTCTGGCCCACTTCGTCAGCTACAAATTTTCGAAAATTCATTTAACTGCTATAGGGATGCACTGTCAGGCTTCTTTGAACTAGAACTAATTGAACCGCGGTGAAAGGAAATCAAGACAAAAAGCCTAATGGACTGTTGTAAATTACTTGGCGCTAACCAGTTCCCGAACCTAACGCAATTATCCAGGGATGCGTGTCAATCTGGAACGCATGTACCTTTTTAATCAAGCTTGCTTAAGTACGAAAAATCCTAAGTTGAGATAGAGGGATAATTTAACGGACGAACACCTGATTTCAGTGTTGAGTATTGACTCATCTGGCATGCCACCACAGCTGACTCAAATAATCAGGTCAGGGCATCAAGTCCATTACTCGCTTTAGGCTCCGTCCTACGGCTTCTGTACGAGACGCAGATTTTTAGAATAAATATTGTAGTTTTATTTTCAAAAACCACGACATGATTGTAAGGCATGCCGTAGTGAAGTGCTCCTGATTGATGTTGACCACTTGTTCTTTAAAGTTCACGTAATGCATGGTGCTCGGTTATTTCTGCATATTGAAATGCGCCTGCCGCGGCGGGAATTGGATCCTAGCGCCCTCAGGTTTGGTGGCGCAGCGCCCAAGCTACAACGCCACCACGGCAGATGAGACGCAATTTCCCTGCATTGAAATACAGTGAATTTTCCTTTATGTCCTGCGTCTCGTTTGTACATACGTCTATAATGCAAAGAAGTGAATTAGCTGATGTAGTATCGTTTGAATATTTCAATTTTAAGTAGGTAAATATTTTTTCGGTCCTGAGTTTTTGTTGAGTACTTTGCTCCCATTCATTTTATGGCGTAATTATCACTTTTGATATGATTGTTGATCAGCTGATTCTGCCTTTATAACAATTTGTACCAATTGACATCCATTCCCATTGTTAATATTCAGATAGTGCTCTGTCGTGTAAACTGCACGTTACAGTCAGCAGTCACTGTCACTCTTCGTCGAGAATATAAGCCTTTCGTAATAACTCAAGTAAAACTCTTGCTTGGGCTAGTTGGTTCATGCTAGAAGTAGTAAAGGCAAGGCGCAGAAGACCAGGACTTAGGGAGTGCGGTGGCACGTAGTCTTTGTCATATGCGTTATTTCGATTGATTTCCTGTCCTATGTAAATATTGTGAGGTTCCTGTGATCCCTAGAACGACTTTAATTGTGCTCGATGTGTTTGGCGTCACAGCTGTTTATTGTTGCTATAATGTAAATAGTGAGTTTTCACATAAATATTTTGAAACTACTTGCCTCAGATTGTATTTGTAACCCTGCTTGTAAACCTGTGATGACAGCCTTAAAAAATCAAGGCCTAACAATTCTGTTTAATAGCTATCGAGAAACTTATTTGTGGCTTAGTCGTGATTGATTTTCTTCGCCTGATAAGTCGTTTCCTATTTAAAAAAAGTCAGCTCCAAAAGCAGTTAGCGCCGTCCGTAATGCGTTGTAAGCACCTGAATATACTTTTGAAGTCACTTGACTTTTTAAGGAGTAAGTTATTAGTACGACAAGGAATATTGCTCATAAATATCTTCCTGCAAAATATAAGTATAAAGGCGCCATGGCTGTGATCACAAAGTGCGAAAAGAACAAAGCGGGGCAGCTTGTCAAGCTGGCATTTCCGCAATATTTTAAAAGCTGATTTTACTAAAATAACCCTATACTCTAACTTCAACGAGTCGCCGTTTCTGGCGACTCCTAAAACGCAAAGATTTCCAAAAAAGAAAAAAGCGGCGCAATAGACGGGAGAGAAAGCAAGACGAAAAACACGAGCGCCTCTTTAGAGAGCTTTAGTGTAGCGTAATATGCTTCCGTTAGTGTTAGTGACCGACACAACGCCAGTGATATCGTGCGTTTTAGAGCATTGCAGAAAGTAGTCCTTTAAAATAACGGAACCAAAGGGAAAGCCCACTCAACCGCAAACAGCTGTGAGACCCCTTAAATGTAAAATTTCTCAAAGTACAAGTAAACCTAGAGCGCTATAACGTAAAACTATTCCCATATGTTTTTATTCCAATCTTCTGACATCAAATTTGCGTAACCACACACGCAAGCACCGGGCGGCCACCGGCAGGGTTTTCTGAACAAACCAATCAAACGCTATCCCCTTTCATAGGACGCCACTTTTGTTTGCTTGAAAAACGAATAACATTGCCTACACTGAGCGGCTTGTCGTATTTAATTGGCTGACAAGAGGCGAGGAGAACATTCAAGTGGAGAGGGATTTGATGGGGCAGAGCCAGTGCACATAAAATCGATAACCCGATGAAGAGGGTGGTGCCGGCGTCTGCGATTGGTCCGTTTTCCCATACTTAGCTTGCGGTGGCTGGTCAAAAATCGCGGCGGCATGCAACGGAAGCTTAAGAATAACGCTGAAACGGAACATGAGCAAAGAAGAGTTGGCCCTATGAGCTCGTAAACGAGCCGAAAGAGCTCGAAAATGTTACGTGGCCACGCAAGAAGCTTTACTATACGCAAATAAACCCATGCTCTCCGGCAGGTGCGAGTATCCAGCGCCTGAGCGATTGGCAGCAGCAATATTTTATTCCTTTTGGAACGGGGCAGCCTGCGGCTATTCAGAACAAAATTCAGTTTTTTTCGGCATATAATGCATCTTTATTGCGTAGACGTCACTTTGACGCAATGGCTTTCTGCGGTTTTGTGACGTCGCGTGACAGGCAGGTGAAGTGGGTGCAGCCCGAAAACGTTTTACCAATAGCAGGGGCTAATGGCAAAAAGGCGTCGAATCAGAAATAACTGCTTTTCGTTTTTCGATCAATTCATGCATAATCACTGTGTACACATAATATATGATGGTTAGGTATCGCGGTTTTTGTGACGTGGTGTGACAGACAGGTGAAGTGGGGGTGGTTGAAAAAAGTGTTTGACCAATGGCGAAGGGCTGATAGCAGAAATGGAATAGAAACGTTTGGAATAGTTTTACGTTATAGCGCCCCTAATGTACGCAAGATGCCAATATATTGGAATGATGTATTCATGGGCGCTATCACGTAAAACTATTCCAAACCTTTCTATTCCAATTCTGCAATCAGCCCTCCGCGATTGGTGAAAAACTTTTTCCGACCACCCCCCACTTCACCTGTCTGTCACGCGACGTCACGAAAACCGCAATACCTCCCCATCTGATATGATGTGTACACACTGATTATGCATGATTTGACAGAAAAAAGAAAAGCAGTTATTTCTGATTCGACCCCTTTTCGCCATTAGCCCTCGGCTATTGGTAAAAAGTTTTCGGGATGTAGCCACTTCACCTGCCTGTCACGCGATGTCACAAAACCGCACAAACTCACCGCGTCAAAGTGACGTGTACGCGATAAAGATGCATTAATATGCCGAACAAAACTGAATTTCTTTCGGAATAGCCGCAGGCAGCCCCGTTCCAAAATGAATAAAAGATGGCTGCCGCCGATCGCTGAGACGCTGGCTACTCGCACCTGCCGGAGAGCATGGGTGTATTTGCGTATAATAAATCTTCTTGCGTGACCGTGTAGCGTCTTCAAGCACTTTCGGCTCGTTCACTACCTCACTCTGCCAACCCTTCTTTGCTGAGGGTCAGTTTTAGCGTCATTCTTAAGCTTCCGTTGCATGCCGTCGCGATGTTCGACCAGCCACCAGAAGCTAAGTATGGCAAAGCCGACCAATCGCAGACGCCGGCACCACCCTCTTCATCCGGTTAACGATTTTCAGTGCACTGGCTCTGCCCAAGTGAATTCCTTTTCACTTGAGCGCTCTCCTCGCCTCTTGTCAGCCAATTAGATATGACGAACCGCTCAGTGTAGTCAATGTTGTTCGTTTTTCAAGTAGACATAAGTGACCTCCAATGAACGAGGAGAGCGTTTGATTGGTCTGTTCAGGCAACCCTGCGGGTGACCGCCCGGTGCTTGCGTCGGTGGTTACGCAAATTTGACGTCAGGAAATTGGAATAGAAACATATTGGAATACTTTTACGTTATAGGGCCCCATATTGTGAGCCCAGCAAAGGCCACGGCGGCAGTTAGTTTTCCGGTGAGTTGTGGTGACTTAGTCTGCGGTGCCATCTGCACGTCTGTATATCCATATTTTATGGTATTTTAGATTTGTGTTCGCGCGTAACTTTTCGCTCGTGATGCCAAATCTCGGACGCCATGCACATACTACAGCCGTTCTTGTTAACGCTATAGCGGCGAAAAATTGACGGCCGATTTCCGAAACAGCGCCCAGTTGTCAATAATTGCTGTCGAAGCATCATTTGACACCAGTCTAAATCAAATACAAGCGTCTGTCAGGAACGAACGAACCAAACCGCGCAGGACAACGACTTCATTGATCAGAAGCGAAGCCATCTCGCCTGGAAGGCACAGCCATGCTTCCAACGCTAAACCATATTCGCGAGCGTCAGCGCTGCACGCTAAATTCTGTTTATTAGCGTTGGCATTCAAAGCCCAAAGCTCAAGCAGCATCTGGACCATGTGCAGTTTGACCCCGTTGTTTCCTTGCGTGCAGCAAGGTACCACTTACGCTGTACTAAAGCACTCTTTTGTCCCGCGTATTGAGACATTTTATTCTTGAGCGTGCTACATTTACCTGTCTACACTTATTCACTACTGAAGTGCAAACAATATTGTTACGGTGAAGTGAAGGAAGTAGTTGGATTGGTCGAGAGGAAGACGAAGTCTAGCACTTGCCTGAACGCCATTAACCTCACTTGTAAATATACATTATTTTACATTCGTGGGCCTGCTTTCTTCCTGCAACATTTTGGTGGAGGTGCGGGGTACAATCACGGAACTTCGCAGCGGACGTCATCTACCTGCCGCCACAATGGCAAATCAACCGACACAAGCGACAATGCCTCAGCAGCCCGTGCCAACGGTCATCCTCACTCACCCGCGGGACCCAGGGACATTTTGTGGCACGGACAACGCCGGCGTCGAGGACTGGCTTACGATCTACGAGCGAGTGTGCGACAACAACAGGTGGGATCCAACAATGATGCTTGCAAACGTGATATTTTATCTAAGAGGAACTGCGAAGCAGTGGTACGACACACACGAAGCTGACCTAACGAGCTGGGATGTCTGCAAAGAAAAAATGCGAGACCTGTTTGGTAGACCCGTCGGTCATCAGCTGGCAGCTAAAAAAGAACTTGAGTGCCGCGCTCAGACGTCCACAGAATACTATGTCATGTACATACAGGATGTGCTGGCCCTCTGTCGCAAGGCTGATGACAACATGACCGAGGCAGACAAGATTGGTCACATACTTAAAGGTATTGCAGACGATGCCTTCAATCTCCTAATGTGTAAGGATTGTGCCACTGTGGATGCAATTGTAAAGAAGTGCCGGTGCTTCGAACAAGCGAAGGGCCGCCGCGTCGCTCAAACTTTCGACCGTCTGCCCAATACCGCCGCGACATCTTCTTGCGAAGACCCGCCGCGGTTCGTTCAGCCCGCAGGACCGGAAGATATCACGCGCATCGTTCACCGTGAGCTTGAGGCCATGGCTCCGGCTCCAGTTCGTCCCGACTGTCGGGAAAGCGTGCCCGCTATCTCCCTTATACAAGCGGTCGTTTGGGAGGAAATAGCAAGTTTGGGCATTCCATCTCTCTGCTCTGTCCGCCATACAAACACCTACCAGATTTCTCCGGCCGCTCGCTCCCAGTCGCAAAGCTTTCCGTCACGCCGTCGCAACCCAGCTGACTGGCGCACAGCGGATGATAAACCCATACTTTAATTGTTCCGGTATTGGACACATCGCCCGTCATTGCCGTAACCACTGGTCGTCGCCTCCTCGGTGGTCGTCTCCGAGTCACTACCGCCAAATACCAAACAATCGCACTTTCTCGCCCTATCCGCCGTCTAGGAACATCAGCGCCGACAGTGCTCCACCAAGATCTAGCCGCTCCCCGTCTCCACAAGGTCGTAGGTCCCGTTCGCCTCTCGTTCACCGCTCTTCGTCCCCTTCTGCAACCGGTCGCTTCACTTCGGGAAACTAGGCTGTGTAGCTCCCGGAGGTGAAGCTGCATCTACGACCCGGCCCACAAATCCTCTGTTGACCCTGCCTACGTGTGGAAACCTACTGGACATTGAAGTTGATGGTGTTCCTGTTAGATCTCTTGTTGATACAGGAGCGCAGCTTTCAGTTATGAGCGCTGCTCTCCGCCGAAGGCTCAAGATGGTTCTGACACCCGCCGTACTGGGCACTGTGCGAGTGGCCGATGGGAGTACTTCACCTGTCCTTGGAATGTGCACTGCACGTGTGACCATTGGGGGCCATTATACCGTTGTTCTCTTTATCGTCCTTGAACACTATCCGCACGACCTAATTCTCGGCCTCGACTTTCTTTCCAAACACTCTGCCCAAATTGACTGCTCCACAGGTGTTGTACAGTTGGATCTGCCGATTCCTGCCGACGTAACAACTTGCGCTTCACACCGCTTATGTTCAGCTGAGTTTGTAAGGCTGTCTCCACAAGCGGCTACAAATGTCCTCCTGACGCTCTGTCCTCCCGTACCTGATGGCGAGTACGTCGTGTCGCCGCTTACTGACGTGGTTTTGTCGCGCAATATCGCCCTGCCGAGCACCTTAGTCCGGATCCGCGGTGATGTTGCGGTGAAGTGAAGGAAGAAGTTGGATTGGTCGAGAGGAAAACGAAGTCTGGCACTTGCCTGAACTCCATTAACCTCACTTGTAAATATACATTATTTTACATTCATGGGCCTGCTTTCTTCCTGCAACAATATGCAGAGAAGTCAACACAGATTCACAGAAATACTGGAGTTTCGGTTGCGTCACATCACCAGAATAGAGGGCGCTTTGTGAGGAATAGTGCTCTCCAGACCACCTCAACGTCACAGATATCTGTGCTATCGGGAAATGTAAAGGAGCTTGCTTGAAAACAGGAAATCCTAATGTTTTTTAAATGCAATATACTTGCCCCCGGAGTCGTAGCAGTAAAAGAAAAATTGTAATCATAAAATAGTTATATTGGTCCTTTCCTGGATTCAGCAGCGTAGCTTCTTGGGCTTGTTGGTAAATGATTTCAACAGCAATTACTAGCGCGCAGAGGACAAGACAATAAAATTGAGACACACACAAACTGTACGGGCACTATGCTGTTCGTGTGTGTCTGAATTTTATTGTTTTTCTGAGTAATATGCTAGAAAACCGACGGAACTAACTAAAATAAGCAAATCTAGCCAGTAGAAGTGTTTGACTAGCGTTCATAGCTTAAGCCAAGGACTGCCACTTAAACTGACAAATTTATTTTCACTAAAATGTATTTATTTCCGTATAATCCGACCTTCAACACCGTAACTAGTCTTCATCAATACGTACACCTCTGGCTTAAACGTTTCGTGGCCCTTCCTATAAGGGAACGCACGAGACTTTTTAGCAAACTAAGCCGTATAGCGAGCTGGTAGGAACCCCGAATGTTACATTCGCAAGGTCATGCCAATTACAAGCTTGCGCGGCACCGGTATTCGAACCACGAACCACGTGCACGCGAGGCGGGTGTTCTACCTGTACGCCACCGCTGCACCCCGCACGTGTGTTACCAGTACTCACGTACGGGGCTGGAGGCTTACGAAAAGGGTTCTACTTAAATTGAGGACAACGCAACGAGCTGTGGAAAGAAGAATGATAGGTGTAACGTTAAGGGATAAAAAATAGCAGATTGGGTGAGGGAACAAACGCGAGTGAATGATATCTTAGTTGAAATCAAGAAAAAGAAATAGGCATGGGCAGGACACGTAATGAGGAGGGCAGATAACCGATTGTCATTAAGAGTTACGGAATGGATTCCAAGGGAAGGGAAGCGTAGCAGAGGGCGGCAGAAAGTTAGGTGGGTGGATGAGATTATGAAGTTTGCAGGCACAACGTGGCCACAATTTGTACATGACCGGGGTAGTTGGAGAAGTATGAGAGAGGCCTTTGCCCTGCAGTGGGCGTAACCAAGCTGATGATGATGATGATGACGAAGACGATGATGACGACGATGACGGTGACTTGATCACATGGTGCTTACATACCAGGTGTTTTAGTGAACACGTTCAATTTTTTTTGCCTGTGGCAGATATCACAATTCTAGTGCATGAGCTGATGTACTCGAACAGGCGGATATTACTCACACAAAATATTGAAATAGATAATCGACTAATTCACACCAATTCACTAATGGATAAAGTCGAGAGTATGAACGAAGTCCGTCTGGTCGGGATGATGCATACTTAAAAGGAAGAGGTCTGGACACCGACCAAAATGGTTTAAAATAGTTATTTACGTTTTGGCTACCCCACGGCAGCCTTGTTCACAATGAAACTAAAATAATAAACGTAAATAACTATTTTAAACCATTTTGGTCGGTGTCCATTCCTCTTCCTTTTAAGTAACAAATTCAATAATTAGCATTTCACTAAATACCTTATAGCACATATTGCAACTTGCAAATTCTCGCCGTGGAGTTCGCAAGGCGGATCCACTTGGAACCAGTTCTCAGGATGACACCAGTTTCTAGATATTAATATTAGCAGTTTCACGCCACAAAATTACTATTGAGATAGCAAGTTTCAAGACGCATATTTCGCAAGTGATGTCACCCCGACAGTTATTTTCAAGTGGATATTCCTTGCAGTCGCACCCGCTAGAATGTGTAAACTTTAACGTGTGCCATAAAATAATTAGTTAGGAACATAAGGAGTGATTTTTAAAATTTAGTCAATTATGCATTATGATTTCTTGTGCATGTAGTGTCCGCCTCTTCGAATAGACCAGCTCATGGAGTAGAATCGTGCCATCTGCCACAGGCAATTTTTGAAAAAAAATTGAGAGGGTTCGCCGAAACGCCCTGTATATGGCACGCATGCAGCATCGCAAATTTTAGGGTGACAACGTAAGTCCTACTCACTTTGCATGTTCATATACACTCATATGCACTACTGCCAAAATATATGGTCATATTTATAATACCGTGAGTCCTGTTTTTTTTTTCTAATTTATTAGGTTAACTCAGATGACATCGCCATCATCAAACTGCGGGACAACGTGACCTTCACGCGGACGATATCCCCAGTATGCCTTCCGAGCCACAAAGAGGAACTTCCTGAGGGAGCCAAGTTCTACGTCACCGGATGGGGTTCAACAAGAAGTAAGGCAGAATTCTACCGTTGTGGTTCGTGTACTCTAAACACTTCCGTGTGCATGAGCGTGGCTTGACCTTGGTACAGTAAATAACAGGTCAAGAATTCAGTCGTAGGTACCCCCGGCAAGGACATGTACAAATGCAACATCGAAATACATTGTCCATCTCCTTCCTTGCCCTTTCTATTCAGAGCTATGTTTTCATGAACCCGATAAAACCGAGCCGAAAATCCCTCGTCGCGTTCGAGTAAATGCTAGCGGATTGGATTCGAGCCAGCGCTCAGGGGAGATAGATCAACGTGCTTGTAAGAGGTGGGTTGGCTCGCATAACCCGCTAACATGATGCAAGTAGGTGCGGTCGGGACAACACAAATTCTGATTATAGCTGCTCGCGTCCAGTTCCTGTAAAGGAAGCTCAATAGCCCATTTTCGCTTTACCCAGACATTGGATACCCACGAAGCACGTAACCCCGCTCGGGAAGGAGCTCCTTGCTGATCAATTCTGAGCGATACTGACGTGAGGTCCGTGAAGTATCAGTTGGGCCATACAGCCTTTCTACATATATTCCAGCCGTACATCTATCCCTACACAAATGGTTAAAGATGACAGGAATTGACAAGGACGTACATTCTAGATGGTAAACGAGATCGCTTTCCAAGCTCCCAGTTCTAATATTCTTTTAGGCTGGCAGCTGTCTCATATTTCCTACAACTTAGCAATTTGGCTATTCATCCAAGTGGTACATGACCCCTGAGTGCTCAGTACAGTATCACAGTCAACGCTGCTCCTCTTACGTCCCACTGCCATCAATAAACGAACAAATTATTTCTTATCGCACTGCGAATGACAGGTGCATCGTGTTTTCTTGCGCAATTTATACGGTGAGCGAGGAATCCGTTCTGCCTTTCCTTAGTCGCCACAGACCATGGAAGTGGTGGCGATTGACCCAACGTTTAAACCACAAGACCAAAGTCAATCTCAGAGATCCTTTTTTCAATTAACGGTGCGATGTCGACTTGTCGTATACAATCAGTATACTATTTCTACTGCAGTATACCACCACATTGGTATACTGTACAAGCTGAAGGAAAACGAAAAAAATAACAAATCAACACGAACGCTCCATGTGTGTGCATGGTAAATACATAATTAAAGCACAGTACTTCAAATGGATAATGTGCTGCACCAGCCAGACAATAACGAGAAGAAAGGAGGTTAACCGAGAGGCCAGATTTTTATTAATCTTATCATATAAAGCCAACAAACAGACACCAAGGAAAACATAGGCAAAATTACTTGTACTTACTAATTTACCTACAGGAATGATAAATAATGTAAATGAAAATAGATGAAAAAACAACTTCCCGCAAGTGAGGAACGATCCCATGTCTTTGCATTGCGCAGCGCACACAGAGTATCATACAGAGCATCGCACGCGTAATGCGAAGATGTGAGATCGTTCCCCACCTGCGGCAAGTTGTTTTTCGATCCACTTTATTGACATTTAGTTATCATTCCTGTAATTCAATTATTAAGCACAAGTATTTTGCCTATGTTTTCCTTGGTGTCTTTGTTTGTTGGCTTCTCATGACCAGCCAGATAATGTGCTACGCGAACCAGCTCAAGTTCTTACTCCACCGAGATACGAAGAAAGCAACGCAAACTTTCATTGATAAAGGGAGATAATTCTTCCAAAGCTCTACGTCTGTTCACTCGGTGCGAAAAAGGTTCATTTATAGTTCTGCTAATTACACAACGCTAAAATAATTAAACATAGCGTCGAAGCCAGAGCGCCGCTGTGTCACTCTTACCATAATATTTCAGGCTAAATGTCCTAAAGAGAACTCCGGCACTGCGATTCCTGAGGTTGCATGAAAATGGTGGTGACCATATGAATTTGCTTCACCTTGGTGCTTGTGGCTGCAAACGTCATGGTGGCATTATGTTTTTTGCTGTTACATCATGGGCTTAAATTACGAAGCAATTTTTTTTGTTCTGCTTACACAGAAAGCAACAAGTCTCCACGCAGATTCAGAATTACTTTATACTATATCATCTCTAAAGAGAAAGTTTGATGAAAATTATTACTATGTAGAGCCTCAAAATTTGTAGGCAAATTTTGTAGGCAAATTGATGTACAACATATCATGGCTTTGCTGGCGGAATTTGCTTGCCGCTTCAATGGAAGCATGCCACAGTCCTTAGTAGTATTTGTTGTTGTTCTTTTTCCTTCTAAACTCTGCCAAGTCAGTCCCCGAATTAAAATACTTTTTTTTCTCTTTTGGTCGTTTTGGACACAGAATATTTATGTAACTTAATTGACTGAGTAGATAGTTTTTCAATTCGGCGTTTTTCTATTTTCTACCCAACGTGTTTCGTTGACAATATGCCGAATGTGGTGCCAAGTTCTTTTTTATTATTTATCATAGTTCCTTGTCATCAGCAACCTTGCCGCATGACTGGAAGTCAGGCCGAGTAACCCTTATCTTCAAGAAAGGCGACAGATTATTACAACCTAATTACAGACTGATATCTTTAAGTTCTTCTTGTTGTAAACTTATAGAACACATTATTGCCAATCAGATTACAGAATTCCTTGACAAACACTCCATATTAACAAATTTTCAGCACGGTTTGAGAAAGAAGTATTCGACCATGACGCAACTCGTCACTATTACGCATGAGTTTGACAGAGGTCTTGATAATAATATCCAGATAGACACAATTTTTTTTTAGATTTCTCTAAGGCCTTTGACAAAGTCCCTCGTGACAAACTAATCTACAACATAAACAAAATTGGTCTTCTGAAGGTGTTGGTCGCTTGGATGGCTGAATATTTGAGAAATCAACTGCAGTTTGTCACAGTCAAGGATCAAAATTTGCGCCTTCTACCAGTCACGTGAGGTGTGCCACAAGGCAGTGTACTAGGGCCCTTGCTATTTTTGTGTTGTATAAATGACATCGCAGCTGTAATTGATCCATCTGTTCAGATTCGATTGTTCGCAGATGACTGTATGCTATCCCGTGAAGTTTGCACAATGCATGATCAAGAAGAACTAAACAAAAATCTAGATTACTTTCACCAATGGTGCAACAAGTGGTGCATGGTCATAAATGCACAAAAAACAGTTTCAATTTCTGTACCGAAAATAAGTCCCCTTTCAATATGCTAACTCCCTAGGTTCATCTACAGTTAGTCATGTCGACAGCTACAAATATTTATGTGTAACGTCCGCTGCTAACCTCTCTTCGAATTCACACGTTGAAAACATTTATTCAGCTTTCAGAAATTGCGGTTTTTTAAGACACAAGCTTCGTAATTCCCCATCAAATGTAAACCTTCTATGCTATCAGTGATACGTGAGACCAAAGATAGAATATGCAAGCATAGTATGGAACATTGATAAACTCAAAAGAATTGAAAGAAAGCCCATTCGATTCGTGTTTTCTAAATTTTGTCGTGTGGACTCTCCTTCGGAACTAATGATAGCCAACAACATACCACCACTTCAGTACAGAAGAAGGCAATTTCGATTGGACTTCCTGAATTCTCTTCTTAAGCAGAAATTCGCTATTGACCCTTCATTGCATATATCCCCCCCCCCCAATCAACAAGAAATACACGACATCACCAACGCAGATCTTTGACGCCATATTTCGCAAAAACAGATGGTTATAAATGTCCCTTTTTCCCGCACACAGTGTCTGAATGGAATTCTATACCAAAGCGTGCTCGTCTTGCCATCATGTAGCATTGTGTACATTTACCCATTGTACCCATTTTTGCTATTTATTTGTCTCTGTATGTAAAACACAATGTACGTTGACCGTTATACTCAATGTTATTTGTTTAAAAAAATGTCCGTCCTGCTTGTACCATGTCATGTGGGGTCTGCAGTATGTATAAATAAATAACATAAATAAACAAAGAGTGAACAAAAACCGCACACATTGCCATAATTAATTACCTCACGGTAAAGTAGTGTACAAACATCATTGCGTCATCACTGTTTTGTTTTTGCATCCTTTCTATCCTAACCTCCCCTCGCGGCAAGAGTCGCTATACAGGATAATCGCAAATGAATATTTGAGTATTGCACGTGAATATAATATTCCTCTATTATGAGTTAATGTGCCTTCCTGCTTCGGAGTTTTGTTCACGCAACGATAGCAAGCGACTGTTGCTCGCATGTTGTTCCTTTGTTGTGTTTGACGCATAACAAAACGAGAAAAAAAGCGCTACTGCCGTTTATTACTTGCCAGTGTTTAAACAACTGTCATGTGGCAGGTTGGTGATTAGGTTTTGTGGCCTTTCACGCCGACTAGGTTTGAACTAAACCGATGTAAGTTGATCTGTCAAAGAGAGGAACGTCAGGGTTTATTGAAGGTGAATTCACAAGGTGCACCTAGTGCTATTGAATCAGGCGTGCTTTGGATCATCAAGCAGCCGTGTCATTTTACGTTCACCTGTCTTTGCTTTTCAACCCAGAATCCAAAGTCATCGAAAAGTCCAGAGAGCTCAAGCAAGCGTTGAGTGAAGAGCTTCCCCGTAATCACTCAGTTTGCTCCTTCCTGAGGCCTGAAATCCTCTGCGGAAGTCACGTCTATGGATCATCTTGCTTCGTAAGTTTTGTTAGCATATTGACAAATGTGCATGTGTTAGTCACGAACATTGCTTGCGTGGGCCCGTACTTGCTAATGCCAAACATATATAAGAAGGTATTACTGAGATCTACCAACTAGTAAACTTAAAGCAGGGGGCTTAGAAAGAATAAAATGCGAGACGCAGGCATGGACGAGAGGTGAAGGGACATGGACTAGCGCAACCTATGGTCCTTGTCTGTGTTTCGTGTTATATTCTTCCTAAGTATTACTGACCAACTCGTCCAGCAACAAGCTTTATTAAACCAGGAGGTTAAAATACACAGCTGGAAATGCATTTATCAACATAGGCAGCCTCCGTGAATTATTTGCGTATTTAAAAGATTAATTATTCACTAAGATCTTATCACGAGCAGCTATTCTTGAATGAAATAAATTAGGGGCTTTCCAGTTCTGGAACAGCACAGTCGGTAATAGAAACACCTTCGTGGACTTCACCGCATGGCTGTCGACTAACTGGGATAGACATAAAGATAGTACGCTGGCTGGATTAGCCATCTTCACTGCGCGAAAACGTATCTTGCACATAGGCTTTGAGAAGATTGCGCTAAGTGATGAGGGCGTCACGCCACGGAGGCACTAAGGAACATTATGCGTACCAGTGTGTGCGAAATACGAGATAAAGCCAGCACTTGCCTTCTCATTCCTTGCTCTCTTCTAAACGTTCGGCACTGAGCGCATCAATAGCTTTCAATTGAGGATCATTTCTATCCATAAATGAGTGTAATGTAAGAAGCAGTTGCAATGTGAACTGAAAGAGTGAAGTAGAACTGGCGAAGTTCTTGCAAAAGATTTTATGTAGTTTCCAATGCTAAGGCTATAGGTTTATTCAAAACGCATATTTTGAGAGCAACAAGCCAGGAAATGCGTGCAAATTTTCCACCAGGTTCCTTGACACACGCATTGAACAGTATAAGCAATTTCTCATCCATACAAAAATGTATGCCAGAAGCCTAGTGTCCAGAAAATTTCACACCCCTTATTGCTGCGTTATGCGGATAAACAAATTATTTTGCACATTTGGACGCTGAGATAATACAGCTAAGGCGTTGTCCTTCCTGATACGTAACGGTGAAGGTGGCTTAACGTGTTGCAACTGCAACTGGATTACGAAAATCGGGCTGTGGACGTATTTATAGATTCGGAGCGAAAATCTGTGCAACAAAATATTTGTTTTGACATCGCAATAGCGTATTCGCCACAGGTGGCCCTCTTCAAACACGTTCGCGGCTCCAGAGCAGTACACTTAGCCCAATCGGTACCCAGATTTACTCCTACTAGAGGGCTTACAACCGAAGTCATTTATAAGTGATCTTCTTTATCCCCACGATGTACGCATCTCCTGAGCTACATTGATGCCTTCATTATTATGTAGATAATATTCGGACTGCTCTGTCTGGGTTTATATATCCTCGTCAAAGCTGTCATTGTATAATATTGTTTAAATGTACTTGAACTCCCTGTCAGTAACGTTTCATAACTAGGAGGAAGTATAGAGACGAGAAAATTATTTGTCAGTGCCGTCTCTGAATAGTACTTCGAAAGCACTGTATCAAAGATGCAGGATCAGAGAAGCGTATACAAAGTTGGCACATACATGAGGCTTCATACAAAGAAAAGCTTTGTGCCTGTGGCAGTACTTGGTGCAGCACGTTATGCGAGCGGTCGATCTCGAAAGTACGACCGCGATGTTCGAACGCGTGACCACAGGAAATTAAGGGGCGCTTAGTAACGACTTAAATGCACCATCTATGGACTCAGAAATATACACAACACATATTTCAACAGCCACTGTGGTAGCGCTTCTGCAGAATGGCAGAAGAAAATGTCAAAGACGGGAACAACCTCTTGTGGCCTCGCCAAGTCGTAGGGACATTGCGGTGCAAATAACAAAATCCAGTGAGCCATGCATGCAATAGCAGTAGCATGCTTAAAATTAAAAGGACAGAGTAGAAGAAAGGGTAACCGTAGAGGAATGTTTGTTCTTGGGAAGTCCGTACGTTGCTAACAAAAAGAGAAAACAGCATTTCTTTTTTGTGCTAATCAAATTTTTTCCCGCAGGGATTACCGACACAGAGCCATATGACTGCTTTACAATAAGATGCTGTGTTAATGTGTTCTGTTGGCAAGTTGTTGGACAAACGTGCACTTCTGTTGTATGTAGTACCTCCTGGTTGGGCTAGAGTTATGGGCCGCAGTATCTTTAATAAGAAATAAAAAAAGACGCATTTCAATTTTAGCCTATGACTGTTACAGCACTAGCTGAGTGAGTGAGTGAGTGAGTGAGTGAGTGAGTGAGTGAGTGAGTGAGTGAGTGAGTGAGTGAGTGAGTGAGTGAGTGAGTGAGTGAGTGAGTGAGTGAGTGAGTGAGTGAGTGAGTGAGTGAGTGAGTGAGTGAGTGAGTGAGTGAGTGAGTGAGTGAGTGAGTGAATTACAGATCAATGCAGACTTGGTTTCGCAAGTCAGCACTTTCAACAGGAGCCTTGGTTAACAAAAAAATATGAAAGAACACAAAAACGTAGAAAAATACATAGAACCATACAAAAAGAAACAGAACAAACACTATCTATTTATATAAATTGTTAAATTGAATTTTTGGGGTTTTACGCGCCAAAACCACTATTTGAATATGAGTCACGCAATAGTGGGGGACTCCAGAGGAATTTCGGGCATCTGACCTGAGGATTTTTAACATCGCCCACTGCATCGGACACGGGCTGTTTTGGCATTTCGCCCCATCGAAGTGTGGCCGTACGCCGCGGGGATTTTATCCCTCGACCTCGTGCTTAGCCGCGCAACACTACAAAGCCGCTAGGCCACCGCGGCGGGTAAAAACATTGTTAGCAAACTCGAGCTGTTGTGCAGTCACATGAGATAGAAGGTACAGTTGTTTCCGCAAGAACAGGAATCCGTGGGGCTGAATGGCAAGTTGTGGTTAATGACACGATTCATTTGCGCGGTGCTTTGCAAAAAAAGGAAAGAAATAATTGCGGTTGGTAATGTTTTCATTCCTGCACAGGGTGACAGTGGTGGCCCAGTAGTGCACCGAAGCAACGGCACTTGGACACTGTTTGGCCTCGTGAGTGGCGGGCCCTGGACGTGCGGCAATGCGTTGGAATACCCACTGATATTTTCGAAGGTGTCTCACTACATAGACAACTTCATCCTGCCGTACATGAATCCTAAGACTCCGCGGAAAGAGATTCGTCGAATCTGCACTCTAACGTGACGCCCTTCATAGAGCGGCGGCATTCTATCTTGGCTACAATCAATAAATGTGAAACAACATTACCAGCATTTTGCGTGGGATTACCCGAAAACGATTCTCATAGATTTTAGGAAAGCGAATAAACGGCAAGATTTGCTGCAACCGACCTGTTCCAGAATGTTATGCGGTAATTTTACGTCTAATACGAATGCCTAATTTGACGGCAATCACTTCACTTCAACGAGTAATGTTTCAGCTGTAGGAAAGCAATTAGTGGAAAGGCAATGCTTGCCGTGCATCGTGTAACTGTCTTGCTTATGAAGGAAATATGAGTTGGGCCCTGCCATGAAGTAATTGGCCTCGATTCGGTGTTATGCATAAATCCTCTTGTGACCCCCTGTACATTGTCTTCACTCTTTCTGAAAATTAGGAAGGTAATGGGTAACATTGTTACTCGAGATATTATGTTAGATACATGCGAAACTGTACGAACGTGGTTGAATGAGATTATGGTGGGCGGCCTTTGAGAAAATTTATCCTATTTACCAGAGACACTTGCATCTTCACACAGATGAAAAAGCAATCATTGCCAGTTTCGACCACCGCGTCAACATGTCAGCAGTCACATGAAGTTGCAGCTTCTACTGTGAGTTTATGCGAAGAAAAACAGTTTTTACAATCGGAAACATAATGAGATGGTTATTTTGCTCATGTAGTTGTAGATACTGCGGCCAGCATTTGCCAGCATTTCTTATCAAAATTAATATACTGTCTTTTTCGCGTTCGTAACAAACCAATCAGTATTAATGACTGGATTAGAATGTGATTATATCCTTCAGTTTTATCCCTGTTTCAACCCATTACCAAAATACAGAGGCTTCTCAGCAATAAACCAACTTCAGGTAAGGGAAAAACATTTCGATTGCAATTCCTGATAAAAGACAGCACACCTTGTCGTATAGAGTTAGGATGGTAACATTTCTGTAAAGAGTGTCCTAAGGAGGCAAAGATGCGTGATCATAATGAGAATCTACTGTGCCAGGTCATTCTGGTTTTTGTAGAACAATCTCAACTACCTTTGAAATGAAGAAGACTGCTATACATTTTCTTAAATATGTGTGAAATTATAAAAAGTCCCCAAGGAAAAGAAAGTGGGTCATGTACGACGCCTGCGACGCCTCGTCTACTTATTTGTTTACATTTGCGGCCTTTTAGAGAATTCAGTTTGTTACAGGTTTTACAGATGCTAATTTATCTTCTCAATGCGTAATTGAATTGTCTCATGGCTTACCTTTCTCGAAATCGCGCATAAAGATGAATCTGTCTAGGCAATGTTGTGTAGCCTCACAAGAAAGATAACTCAATAACACAAACACACGCACGCACTCACGCACGCGCAAGCACACACGAAGAACGTTTTGTATCCACCGAAATGAAAGGTAACAGGACATACTCATACGGACTCAAGTTCACTCTGCTTGGGACGGGCTGCCATAAATGTTCATGACTCGGAGGTGCGTCAGAAAATTGTCAAGCCGTTCGGGATTCCCCCCAGGTGTTCCGTGGTAGGCTTGCCCACGCCTCTTCCTGCTACGTGAGTGTACTGTGAAAGAAGGTCACTTTTTCTTCTTTTTTTTTGCAGCACGTTTAACAACAGCTATACTCCTTAAGTTGAATTTCCCGGCTTAGTCATTCGGCTCTTGGAAGTGACCGTTTATTTATTGTGTAACCATTCATCCCACTAATACGAGAAAATTCACGAGAAAGACATAAAGCAAGGCGCGTCAAGGACATTTTTAACCTGATTAGATATTATATAATGCAGCAGAATCTTGAGTACTTTAACTCATCTGTACCAGTAACCAGAGTAGGGACGACATAAAAACTTGACCTTGCACGAAGTTGATTCTGTTGGTGCACTAATTTTTCGCTGATGCATTTAAAACAAAGCGGGTCAGGTTCAAATCTACGTATATGAAGCCCTGTAAAAAATAAAACATATTGCATATATTACTTGTATTGCGTTAAGTGCCGTACTGGCAACACTTCCTGCGTCTTAAAAAGCAACATATCTCTTTGGATATAAAATGGTGCAGGTTATATTTTATTTTTCAAAGAGCCCTATTGTACGAGTCCTTTATCGTTTCAATGAATTTTGTACACTTCATGGTACAGCACTATATTCCAGGAGCCCATAGTTTGCGCAGGCCACATGGGATTCCGATACAAAGGTTTCTCCCTACGTTAAGCGAGCCTAATTCTTCCCTACATTACCTCTGGAAAAAAAAAATGAAGTAGGCATATGTGCGCCATAACCCAAGCACACGTGACCGCTTCGTTAGAAACTTTAGCCCCCAGCTTCGCTTGCAAGCTGCACACGTCAGATCTACATATCCTTCAGAGTGTGAAACCAAAATCATCTGTTGCAGAAGGCGGATATGCCACGCTTACGCTTTATTGAAAACATAAAAAGAGGCATTGTTAGTTTGCCAACTTTTCCAGCAGGGCACGTTGCGCATGACTTCCAAAAAATCTGTTTCGTCTAGAAGCGGCATCGTCATTTATTTACGCAGCAATCTGGAAAAGCAAGCGTCAAATTGCACTTTTCGCCCATGTTTTTAACTTGTAATCAATCCGTCCAATAATTATTCCATAACGGGTAACATATTTTTCGGCTATTAGCCGGAATGCGTTCGCCGGCGAGCGCACAGATTACCAATACTGCAGAAAACAAACAAACAAACAAAAGATATCGGCGAGAACACTCCACAGTAGCTTCATCCTAACCGCATGCTATTGCCGCAAAAAGAAAAAAAATGCGAATGCGACACAGTCAGTTTGAAATAAGTGCGACGCAGATTTTTTTATGGCGGAAATAAATACGTATATAACAAAATTCGGATAAAACGTTATCTGCAGCGTTCTAAGTAAGCCAATTACGCCACTCCAATCCTCTACGGGCCAATGAGGCCCAACTTTGCCAGTCGGCGAGAAGAATAAGACGTACCGGACTCCTCAATTTTTTCTTAGTCACAACAATTCGAAGAAACAGACCATGAAGAAGGAAATACAGGCGTACTCAAACTTTATGTTCAATTGAAACGTATAATTACCTAGGTAAGCGGAAACAAAGGAGCACAAAAATACAAAATGCAACAGGTGAAAGTCCAACCTACACCTCCACATTACGCATGCATGGCTTCACTGGAGCGTCGGCCATCCTACGGCCGACCTGAGTGCGTATTTTAGTGTGTGCAACATTAGGTCTTCGAATGTTAGCCAACGTCGCTAACAGCTAAGGCGCCCGACCTGGAACGTCTATTTAACCCAAGCGTCAGGTATTCCATGATCTTAGCCGCAAGTAGCTGGCCAATAAAGCCTCATGCGCTACTTCATATCATCAATACTGCAAATTCGATGTCCTCGCCATGCAACGAATAAGAAGAATAAGAATGTCATAGGAGCTGTATTTTATGTTAGTCACAACCATTGAGGTAACAGACAACGAAGCTGGAGAAATGACGGGAGAAGTTACTTGTTATGCTTAATGAAAACATAGAAGCAATGAGTGAAGGGGAATGAAAGTAGACAAAAATATGGTTTGCCATCTCTGTCGATAATTTATACATGTACCGATGTAAATAATTTGTGCATTTCCATTCAACGTAACAAGAGACTTCCCCTGTTACTACTGTGGCTTCGTTATCTGTTTCTTCGTGCGATTGCAGCTTTCCCCGTGACGACCAGACGACGAGCCGCGCTTTTCAGCGATATTCAGGACCTTGACAAATTGCCAATGAGAGCGAAGGAACAATACAGGGATAAAGAGGGCAATGCCTTTCTAGAAAGAACTGCGAAAAGCGAAGAATGATGACCAGCGCTAATACTCACTAGGAATTTCATACGGCATAGAGCAATTTTTAAGGAGTAGTTGCAACGGATCGTGAAAGCGAACAGAAGAGCGAGTGAGGCCATCTAATGAGAAGCAATTCTCGCGAACGCAACTTTCCTGATTCCGTATTCAGTTTTCTTAAGTACTTGCTGCTCCACAGCGCGTTATTCCTTTAGCAGGTCATCTGCGCGGTTACTGAAATAAATGCGCCAGAGAAACCCCTATACAACACCGCGCACATGGGCTGCGTATTCAATCTCCAGCAAAGTTTGGATCTATAAAGCACTGCTCACAGCTTCACAATGTATATCTGACGGCACGATTGACTGGCACTTCCACTTGACGAGAGCTTTTGCTTGGGTACTTCTTTCTGCCAATACGGACACTGGTTATAATTTAGAGCAGCGTACTGGGCCTTATGTATGCTAACTGTAAGCAGTGCACGGGAGCTAATAGCGGAAGTAGCTTGAAGGTAGAGAAAGTGTATTGGCGCACCGCGATTGGAGGTTGACAAAAAATAAGCACACAACAGTACTAATGCTGACTGCTACCTAACCTTTTTTTATAAAAAAGCACAAGCAATTTATAATCTGATGGAGAACCAAGGTACAACGATTCAAATTTGTAGGCGTGCGCGCAAGGGTAGAAATTCAGATATACTGCTGTAAAAGCATTTCTCGAAGGCATAGTTTTGCACAGGAGGATTAAACCATAAAGAAGTAAAAGTGCATCGCAGTGTCTGGCCTTCAACGCTAAGACAATCCATTTCTAAAGAACGCGTCGTTTTTATAGGGCGACCCATTTCTTCTGATGTAAGGACGCCAAAATTAGCGAAATAAGATATGCCGAAATAGACCTGGCGTCCAGGACTGGTGATTCAGGTACGTCGAGAAAAAAATGAAAGCTATTGTTGATGACCAGCGAAGCTTAGCCGCGACTACAATTCATGTTCCAGCTGCCGCTGCTGGCATGGCCATGTTTTACGATGCTACCCTTTCGCGTACTCGAAACGCTACGCGTATGAAACTTGCCACATAACGAGCCTGCGAGCAGCGTACCTAAGCCGCAGGAGCGAAATAAATTCAGACCATGCGCACCGCAGAGAGCGCTGTCTTGTTGCGCAAGTAAAGTGCTTATTTTTGTTTAAACATGCTACGCGTATTTGAAAGGTCCGTAGTGTGTAATGGAGTTAGCCTGTGACCGAAGGAAACTCCTGAAACGAATTTTCATATGGCTTCTTTTCATTATTCAATTCCTTTCACCACATTGCTCAGCAACTAGCGGTTCGGTCGAGTGAAGTATTGCTCAGTAATGATCGTATTCAGGCCACTATTCCATAACTGCTGACACCAATACGTTTTATGAGAATGGCTAAATTGTTGAAATCGTAGTTCTTTGCGTGTGCACGGTGACTTATACCGAGGAATGACGGCTATTAACACTGACGCAGTCGCATTATTTCTTGCTCGATCACTGAAGCTGCAGCTGGGCGTGAAAAAAATGCAACACACTCCACTCCTGACGGTCGGTGAACAATGGCTGCAGCTTACGGCTTCCTTACATAAGGAACTAGCAAGGAATTTGAAAGCGTTGGCGGCCAGGGGCTCAAGCGCATAGTTGCACTTATGACGTCTTTGCATGTCTGCACTTGTACTAGTGTTTAACGGAAGGAGCTGGGTTGCTCACGTCGTTGCCGCGAAACCTGCAAAACGCCGCATTCGAAAGAAGAGCAAGGGCGCGTACAATACCATAGCATACGGGCAGTGGAACCATGGTTCGTGGTAGGCCGGGAGCCCAGCCTACATCAGCTGGTGATTCATGGGTAGAGAACGTCGACAGACGCGAGCATAAACATTCCTCGCATGACCCAGACAGAACAAACAAACCAAACTCGAAGGCGATGTCGCTCGACTACAGCAATTTGTCGTTGACCAAGGTAAACACCAGTGCCGATTGCGCTCCCACCAGCTAAGAAAGAAACGAGGAAATACGATCATTGCACCCGGCATCGCTAATTTTGCATTGGCGCTGAATGCAGGTGGCAATGCTGCTGGCGTCGCTGTGCCACAGGAATTGGTTATTCGGTACCCCGACCATTTCGCCCCGGGAGCTAATATATATAAGCGTTAAAAATATGAATTGAAGACTATCGGATAGAGCTCACTGACTCCTCATTACAAGCCACTGAGCGGCCAGTTCTGATTGTCGGGAGGGGCGAAGCAGTTGATACAGAGAAAAAAAATGAGAGGGTGCTAGCAACCACGTGCTGCAATACTTGAGCCATCGCAGAGGCCCGTTTCTCAAGGTCGTCGCCGGCGTGGCGCACGGGTGGCGAGAGGAGTTTCGCTGGCGGGCATGAGAAATAACATAAGTGGCCCATTCTGCCGAGGAACATGCAGTCATATCTAGTCGGGCGTGATGGAAGCCGGCTTGAACTTTATCATGGCCGTCTTCACGGCAGTGGCTTACACCAGTAACGGTAAGCAAAGAGCGGTTCCGCGCTGTTGTTAGATTGAACGGCAGAGCTCTTAACGGTCAACGTCGGCCGTTATGAGCGGGCAGCTATTTCTAAAGGTATACGTTGTTGGAGGAATGGTCCGAAGCTCCTCTCTCTCTTCCACGGTGATGAGCCCGTAGTCTGGTTTTAGGTACTGCATGGAAGTGTGCGTAGATTGAGTGAAGTGGTTGGTAATTTAAGTTCACATTTCTTTCTTTTTTTATTTACTCTCAGCGCTCTAAATATGATTCGTCTGTTCGTGACTGCGGATATATTTCCGCGCAGTGTTTCACGATGAAGATGGCAATGCATAGTTCCATTCGCCTACCTCGTTGAGTGTAACGGTTTCGTGGTTGCCGAGAACGATGGATTCAGTGTATATGCGCTGACATGCTTAATTAAACGTCTCGTGTTTTTTTAATGAGGCGAAGTAAGCGAATAATGGGATGTTCTAGGTTTTCAGCCCCTTCCAAGCTTACAACGAGCTTAGCAACCGACGCCATGAAACCAAGGCTTTTATTTATTTATTTATTTATTTATTTATTTATTTATTTATTTATTTATGTATTTATTTATTATTTATTTATTTATTTGTTTATATATTTATTTCTACGAATTTGGTGTAACATTATCTTTTCCTAATTTACACAACTTATCTAACAACATTTTCGCGTTTGGTGTGAAGTGGGCTGCCAAGCTCAAGACAGCAACTGGAGCGTGCGCGTAAAGAATTCAAGTCGTGGTGTTAAGAAACAGAGAGTACCAAAGAGCTGGCTTAATTTATGCTTTGGCGTGGCTTGTGTCCATTTAGAGTGTGTTACAAGAGCTAGAATTAAGTTGTCGCATTACTTCTGTCAAAATGTATTTGTGAATATGTGCATCCCGCTTGAAAACCTTTATTCCTCCTCAAGCCGTAGTTTCTTGCGCATGAAGCGGGCAGTTTGTGCATTTACAAGAGCAGGCCCCTACACTGCGTCCCTGAAATAACCTCCGCATTCTGTCCATTTCAACATCGTCGTTAAATTATCACACTAGATTCAAACTTCAAACACAATTTGTAACTTCAAATTTACACGTAGCCAAGCAGTTAGGTTTGATCAACTCACTATGATTCACTAATGATTGCTTGGAAGGTCACGTTTTAGCCACGTGGGAAATTTTATGGCTGTAATAATAGCATAGAAGCTCTTAGCAATCAAGTCACAGTTTAAGGCTCTTGAACCTTGCGAAGAATAAGAGAAATAAATACAACGGAAAAAGACACAGATCAATGAAAAAATAGTCGGTAGTCTTGTTTTTCTTCAGCAGGTCTCTTTTGCTGCCTTAGCAGTTTGCAGGCAATCCCACCATTGAAGGACATTGTTCTACGGCTAAATTGACCATCACGCATGACGACGCTTCGCGCACATTACACGTCGTTTCATTTCGTCTCAAGTAGCAGAGTTAGAGGAGCTGGCTGAAAACATTGGTCCAGGAGTGTTATATCATACTCGCTGGGAGCGGCCAGCCGCCAGTCTTAAGGCCCCCCCTCTGGGTGTGTATAGGCGCCGCCGTTTAGATAATGGTGCCTATACTCACGTCGCTCGCCGTCACCGGCGTTTCGTTGATACTATGGCGACTACAATCGAAAGAGCCTAGAGGTTCCGTTTATTTTGTGTAGAAAGGTAGCATTCAATGCATTTAGCCCTGGCTCAACAATTACAAAACAAAGTCCTGGCAGTGCAAAACCAAGCCGTTTACAAGAAGCCCTTGCATAACGTAGCTCAAGTATGCCCATAACCTGAACGCTAGCCACAATGACGTGTAGACTAAACATTTCTTTTTCATCCACTCTACGCTCAAGTGCACAAAGTTTGACGCTTCTGAAAAAATAAAGGCGCGCCGTTCGAAAACTATCGGCGAATTGTCGCATTCCGCAGTCACACCGCGCCCTTTTCATAGCAATCAAGCAAGGTCGGCGTCAAATTTTTCGATCGCGATTGGCTGCTTTACGAAAGCTGCAGAAGGTAGTCAATCGCAATCGAGGATTCGATTGTGATCGGGCTTGACCGTATAAGAAAGTGCTATGTGCTACTGGGTTGTCTGTGGTGTCTATCGCCTTCTGCCATTTGCAACATTCCAGAGCGTCATGCGGCCTGACAAAGCTAATTTCGCGTGCAAGACCGGCAGAAATCGTCTACGTACAACTATATATATAAGTAATCGCGAACTGTAAAAAGCTTTCGGTCCTTTCGCGTAGCAGCGAAAACCCGTGAACCGCTTCTCTAAGCCCCTGAAACAACGCATTTCCACCTGGCGAATTGTTCAGAAACTAAAGACATGCAGAAGTGTCCTCGGGGTGCACGTTCGTGTACCGTTTCTATTCTACCACTGTGGTTCCGGATGTACTCGACACGGGTGCATTATGTGTTTTTGCTGAGTTTCGGAGTGAAAGGAAAGCTTGATCTGCCTTGTCAGAAAGCATATTTCTTTGCTCAGTGTCAAGTTATTTGCTACTCTTTCCGCGGGTAAGGCGCAATTGGTTGATATGCATGCTTACCTTTTTGCGTGACCAAATAATGTTCTCAATCATAGGATGATACTCTGAGGTTTTATGCGTCAGAACCATGATCTCATCATGAGGCATGCCGTAATAGAGGACTGAGATTGATTTTGATCATCTGAAATTCGTTACCACGCAAATAAATCTCAGCACACGAGCATTTTTGCATTTGACTTCCATCGAAATGCGGTCGCCAGCGAGCGGAGCTTAGCTGTTGTACCGTGCATTGGGTGAACGTTAAAGTGGCCCAGGTGGTCAAAATTAACCGGGATTGCCAAGCTACGGCGGGCCTCATAGCCATATCGTGACTGGCCAATGCCCCAGAAATTATTTTGTAGAACTTTTCTATCGTCCTACATTATCGATTACATAAGCATGCAGTGAACGCATGGCGCACGCAGGAATCTGCTCTTTCGATTTGATCAACATCACTTGCAGTAACGCTTACTACACTTATGCCTGCTCCGGTTGCACTTAGAAACTGCGTTCACGAACAATTTGCAAACAAGCACGAACACCTTATAAATGGAACATCCTCCGAACTATTTTCCACAAGTTAATACTCTTCCAGCATTGGCTTACGCACATATGTTATGATGTTTGAAAACAAAAGCAACGGATCTGTTCAATCAGAACATCTTGCAGGGTCATTTTCGGAGCAAAGTTTTCTTTGTGAACCCTGGCAGTCTTTCCTGACCGTGGCTGCTGCTACTGTGTCGACGAATAGGCACGCGCTTCCCGTCGTGTAGCACGAGCGCGCGAGGCCACGTTGCCACGAAATTGTGGCTGTGCGCGCGAGTTTCCATTGGGCCATGCAGTAGGAATGGAAGGAGAAAAAAAATTCACCGACTAATACGATACTACTTTAGGAAAAATTTCAGTGCAGCTCTATACGTCTTTTCAACTCGCGAAATACTTAGGCCATGAATGTGCGAGAAACCTACAGCAGAGTCGGCAATTGTCGAAAATCTGACCTTCGCGACAAGCGCGTCGGTTTTTATACATGAGTCTTCGAAGGTTCCAATGTTCCAGGGTTCCAAGGTTCCAGTGTTCCAGGTTCCAGTGTAATCGATGGTGGCGCTTGGCTTCCAGAAAGTACTACACAACTCGTGCCGCATACAATCAGATTACAAAACAATCGCATACCATGACAATCGAAACAAGCGCGAACGAGATCAGAGCTAGTAAACCGAACAAGCGTGAGCGAGAGCTTGCGCGAGCGGAAGACAGTTCGAAACGAGCAAAATTGCTGAGGTCAGATACAAGTACGCATCGGGTAGTCAGTTTCGAGTGGTCAGAAGATAGTTTACCGTAAGAATACTGATGAAGGCGCCGCCCTCATTGGTCTCTGCCATTCACGGCTCGCATTTTTCATCTGCCGCTGCGCATTCGTCCTTTCATCTTTCGCTACTGTGCTTGTTCGCTCGGTTACGCGGCCGCCGCCGCAGCAACATGCCATTAAGAGCTGAGCTCTTAATGGCCCAGTTCCTAATGGCCCAGTTTCGCTTAATGCTTGTTTTATCATACATCTATCCTCCCCTATTTCCGTAAAGAAGCATCACCTTCGTCCGCGTGACAACACTTCGAGGCCGTCTCACTGCGTGCCCTCTAATAAACTGCGATATGCATTTCAGGAAAACTTGTGAAGTTCTAGCGCCAATACCTTAAACATTCCGTCGCAATAAAGCTGCGACCCGTACGGTGTATAAACACAAACACTGAATTTGTTTAAACGTTTCATAGGTAAAAAACGACGGCAATCGCACGCATGGCAATTAGTTTTAAAGCATTTAAGTAACCACTTCACGAAAGCCTCACTACACACAGATTCCAACATGTCCGTTTGAACGCATGTACACATGCTATCAAACAATAGGTAAATGTAATCATTGTGATAAAGAAAGAAATGCTTAGAAACCAATAAACACATTGATACCACCACCATTATATCATGCACCATAATACAAAAACCTCCAATCAACAATAAACATGCAAGCACACATCTCTGGAATCATGGGCTTTATAATGCCACAAGTGTAGCAAACGTCCATGGGCATGTCTGAATAAATATATATGAGGATGACGAAGATTATGGGCGAAATGGCCATAGTATTGATCACCTAAGCACAAACAACTTATCCTTATCTAAATTTTTATGCTTCAAATTATTTGTGAGCACTGATTCTGCCTTTATTTGTTCTTTCCCTTCTCATTGTTATGCAGTTTCTGTATATAATCGCTGCGGAAGATTACGTAGGTCGCGCTCAGTTTTCGAGAGCAACACCAGTGTTCGTCGAACGCCAAGAGAATTAGCACAAGATATGCGTCTCTCTGCAGCTATATAGACCATTTCCCTGTCTTCAGCCGCCTGTTGTTCACCGCTGTCATTTTTATTGTTTACAGGCGGAAATATACATGACAGGGAAAATATTGACATTCACCCAAATAAAGCGCGAAGCTGCAAAACAATTTCATACAAGTTTCTCAGAAAGAACGCTTAGCATTTGAGGCAGCTAACTTTGTCCTGTTGCAGGAACTGCGAAGCGTTCCTTCTGAGGAACCCGTATGCGTTTCCTCTTGAGCGTCGTGCTACGCTCGGCGGGACGACAATTACTCGCTTTAAGTTATAACGGGGTTTTACGTGCCAAAACCACTTTCTGAATATGAGGCACGATGTAGTGGGGGACTGCATAAATTTGGTCAAGCTGGGGTTCTTTAACGTGCCCCTAATGTGTGTAATCTAATTAGACGGATGTTTTCGCATTTCACCCCCATCAAAATGCGGCCGCCGTGGCCGGGATTCGATCCCGGGACCGTATGATTAGTAGCCCAACACCACCGCCACTTAACAACCATGACAGGTAATTATTCCCTTTCATGATACTTCCTTGCGAGATTCCGCAGAACTGGTTTGCCGGAAATATACATTCTCATGGAAACTATAGCACAGGTACTTGTCATACAAAGACAACAGTAAGCTGCGTGATTAAAGACATCCTTGGGTATATTTGAGTATATATTACGTACGAATAAAGTAACAACAAAGCAAGAGAAGATATCATGAATCCCATTAGAAAACTTCGGAACGGGGTTGGTTGCTGTCCCACACCAAACCCTGACGTCAACATCACCGGGACCGACAAGATGAATAGTCTCCGTGTCCGTGACCTGTACGACATGTCCTACTGAATCCACCCAAATCATAAGCTTTCACATGGTCCGCGCAGTTACGAGCGTCTATTGGTCTGCACTTGCAGTGTGGTCCTTTCTTCCTATGTGCATATCAGCCGTACAATCTTCACTTGAGACAATTCGATCGAGTGCCAACAGGCACTCGATTAATACGAGTGAACCAAGTCATCAATTAAGACGCGCCTTTGCGTCGTTGAGCGAAAATCAACAGGCACGCGATAGATATGAGTGAACGCTGTGCAACATTATGCCAGTAGGCATTGCTTACAATGCGCCGGTTTTGCTTATTGCCGAAACGCGTGGCAGACACCGAGCAGCTGCTGACCTAATAGCCGTTCTAGGAAATACCGCTTGACACGGAGAAGTTAATAGGCCACTTAAGGCTCCGCACTGAACTTGGCTCGTTTTGGAATGCAGCCCTACGTCGCGCCTGCAACGCTCCTCCACTCGATCGAACGGGCTTCCCCGACACTGATTAAGCGATAATAGCCAGGAGCCCGTCGCGCCTTCAGCGGCTGCGCTTTTCTACTCCTTCTCCCTTACGTCCTGTTTCACTCTATCCCTCCTTCATTATTTCTTTCTTTTTTTTTCCGTTTTATTCCTCAACCGACTAACTGCGCTCGGCTTTCCTGGGGTGGAAATTCCTTTGGTGGTGTGCGTAGTACACGGAACTAGGGCAAGACGAAACGTTTTGGGGACAAGCTTGCTTCATTTCACGAAAAGTTTCTCTTTTGCGTGCCGAAACCACCATCACATTATGCGGGACACTATCGTGGGGTAAGTTCGGTTTCTTTCCAAACATCGGGCATTCTTTAAGGTGTGCACATAAATCTACCTACATGAGCGTTTTTGCATTTCGCCCCCATCAAAATGCGGTTGCTGCAGCCGGGAGCGAACCGTAGACATCGAGCTTAGCATTCCAGAGCCATAACCACTTAACTACCACAAGGTGTCAGCACGCTTGCTTCTACGTGGTGAAAAAACTCTTTTGCGCTGTTCAAAATAAAGAAAGCCAACAAAAAAATACCAAGCGGATATCTACGCACTGTCTCTGTTGACTTCGGAAGATGATTGAAACATTTACTGGCCCACTATAGGGAGCTGCAAGAAAAACGTATAATACATTGTTGGTGACCTTGTAAAATAAGTAAAAAATATTTATTTTGATACGAACTGCCATAATATTGAAGAATGATGCTCAACTACAGAAATTATATATATGAGGGAAAAACTCTCGATGAACTAGATGCAAGGATTCGAAGGAAGCGTCTAATACAGACATTCATTTACTTCAAGCCTATTAAGCAATAGCTTTTTTTTTGAAACGTGATAAAAAGTGCCTGCGGAAAAAAAAAATCCAGCTGCCACAGTGAAGAAAGGTGAGTAAACAACGGTTGACATCGAAGAAAGACAGACACTTCCGGATCGCATTAGTGTACCATGCGGTTTGGTGTTCCATGTGCTTTGAAGTTTCTTATTAGGAAGGGAAGAAATGCTGCTCCAGAAAGAAGACATTTTGTTCCTTTTGCTGACGTCTACTCACGTCGGGCTGCCCTAGCTACAGCTACGACTCCTTAGCATGTTTTGTACCATTTTACACTTACATAGAGCCATTTATTTATTGGTAATTTTTTTACATTTCTTTTTTTACTGTACTATCTCCGGAGTCGGTCCATATCTTGCGTTGAGTAAAACTTCACGTTTGGTTCCGCTTTTAGACGAGCCACGTGAAACGAGCGCATTTGCGTGTTTTTCTTTTTGCCTTCTCGAGCTAATCATGAAATGCTACTTCTCCGTACGTAGCTCCACGCTAATATTGTGCGTCTTATTTGTCGAAGCATCATTTATACGCCTTTCTTGTTGTCCTATGTGCATTAGAAGGCCTCAAATCACCTTATTTTGATGAGAGTAAGCAGAAAGTGCCAGCCAGAAACCAACACCCCATGAACCTCAAATCGATCCGAAGTCTCCAATGAAAATCTTGTCTTCAAAAAAAAAAAAGACAGAAAGAAGATGGCCTGACTCTTCGTTTTTGCGTCGCTATCTTAGTGCTTTCAAATGAGCAATGCAAGAAAGAATCACACTTTTAACCTTGTGGCTGACTAGTACCGGCTAAAGGTTGTAGTGATCATTGCTATATTAAAACGGGCAAAGAGAACGACAATGCTCAAATTTCCACTTATCTGTACCGGTTTGACTAACTTATATGTGAGCACATGTGGTGAACTTTATAGGCGTTCTTAGTTCTCTAGAAGACGAATGAGGAAATTTCGACTTTTTAGGTGTTTATTAGGTATGAGTATGCGCTTGCCATCCTCTGTGCCTTTCGTAAACCAATTACCTTGTTCATAAACATCAACCGTCCCAACGCCAGCCAGCATTTTCAAGATAATGATGCTAGCTTACGTATATCGCCAAGCGAAACGTTGATGTCGCGCTTCGTATTGCCATCGCAATGTATGCCTCGTATGCAATGTTTGCCGCCAGAGTTAAGGAAATGGTCAATAAATGAATTATTTTTTTACCGTGCCCAGGAACAGCCATGAGGTCTCAATGCTGGTGTACACACGCATTAAAAGATGGCAGGGGAATGTAATTAATAACCTATGAATAAAAAGAAAAATCTTGAAAAGAATGTTGTACACACAACGAAGCGCAAGACGAGTGTACCAAGGAAAAGGGTGGAAAAGGGCAGTTGAACAATATGGGAAACTCTGATACAACAACGCAAAGCTAGGCAAATATTAATGGTACTGAGTTAAGAAAAATATAAAAATAAGAAAAATAAGCGCTATGAAGTCTGTGTATTCTATGGGCGGTTGAATGTGGTGAAGACAGGCAGGAGCATGGAAAGGTCCATGTTCTCTGGTAATCTTGCGCGGAATGCTAAACATTATAGAACAGGAGAATTCGGGGTTTATACCATGATGAAAACAGAAAGTCAGCGTGATTATGTCAGAACCGAAGTAAGGGCAATGACAATAATTCAACAGCGTTATAACAAGGTTATTTGTAAGTGTTTGCAAAAGGGTGATGATAAATGCTTAGAAACATTTCTGGGACCCTATCCAAAATGTCACTGTTGGATCTGGTAAAGCCCTTCAAGACGACCGATGCATATTAAAGTTGAGGAAGAGAGATAGTTGTGTACAACTTGCTGAACTGTGTAGTAGATTTGAGTTCCCTCAATACTTTGCACACAGAGCAACAAGAGCGCATTCCCAACATAGCAACGCGTTTAGTGTGAGAAGAAAAGTGTAGGGTTGCATAAAAAAATACACCACAATCACTGATCTGACATCCCTTGCACAACCGTACAGGATCTAAAGAATAAGAAAAAGAAATGCTTGCTGTTTTGCGTGTGAAAGTTATGACTTTGGCCTTAGGTGCATTAGAGAAGAAATAATTGTCATTGCACCATTTAGACAAGAAAAGTACGTCCGACTGCCAGGTGCGAAAGTCAGGAACAGTGCGAATTTTCTTTAAAATGTTGATGTCATCGGTATATAGAAGGAAAGAAGAGTTCCGAATAACGGAATGAACATCATTGATTAAAATTTTAAAAAGTAGTGGTCCTAATACTGACCCTTGAGGGACGACGCTAGCTGGCATGTAAAAAGAACACTTTGAGCCATTGACGCTGACATAACCTGATCTATCAGAAAGGTAACTACGCAAGAGCTTGACAACTGACGAGTCAACACCACAGTGCGTAAGCTTGATCAGAAGCACTCAGTGGTAGACTACATCAAAATATTTGCTCAGGTCAACGCCCTGTGATGTACCGGTGCGGATATCTGCGTCATGAAACATGGGAGATTTGGGACAGTGGAGCGGCCAGTGAAAAATCTATGCTGATTCGTAATGAGTTAGTTCTTCACAGTAGAAGACAATATGCTGTAAAGAGCAAGCTCAAAAACCGTAAACGAGGCATAGAGAATAAAAATCAGATGGTAATTTGAAACATCGGCTTTACAGCTAGACTAAAAGAGGAAATACAAGAGCAGTTTTGAACGTGTGAGGGAAGGTGGAAGTAGTCAAAGGCTTCTCAGATATAGATGTCAGTACTGGGACAAATTTACTTCCGTAAGTTTTTGGAATTGTGGAGGCGATGCCATTTAGGGCAGCTGGATAGGGAAAGCTTCAAGCTCTTAAGACATTCTCTGATGAGCTATTCATCAAACAACATATCACTAGATGCAGGAACCATCTCGTGCTGCTGACTGACACCAGCGTTGAAACCTGAAACATTATACAAAGATGAGCAATGGGCAGCTTCCGGGACTGCTTGGACTTCTGCACCTCTACAGTCAAGCAGGCGAAAACACTCGATCTCCACGTTTATTTGAGCGCTAATAGATGTACTTCCAAAATTCCACCGGCTAGACGGAGGTGCGCTTTTGAAAGAATGCAACATATGAGTATTAGTCGGCTGATCGACGCGTTTGGAGAGATGTGACAAAAAATTGAATTCTTCTCGCCACTCATTAGGCACAGGACTTGTGAATTTACGCTGCGTGCGATCTTTACATTTTGTGACATTTATAAGCTCAGATAAAAAGCGGGGGGGGGGGGGAGAGGGGGGTTATTCAGAGCGTTTAGGACTTTACTGTGGATTTATTTGTGCATAATGCTGAAAACAAGCTTCATTAATTGACTTACTTAGACATCCACGTTGGTTTTGCCTGTGACCAGTTGCCAGTCGGTGGTGTACAAGAAATCATATAAATAAACATAATCATAGTGCTTTAGGGCAAACCGAGAGAACTCATTAATGCCACTGGGGAATCAGTGCCTTAGGGGGGACGTATAGGCAGTTATTTTTAGTGCATGACAGAGGAAATTTATCGGAATTCACAAGGGCGAATGTCAGACGGAGAGACATGTATAACTGGGACCATTCGAGAGGCAAATGTCTGAAACGTTGCCACAGGAAGTGGCGACCGAGTTACGTTGCTGAAATTAACCAAATTAAGGAAAGTTCAACAAAAGGCTGCATTCTTTCTCTATGTAATCATTGTTTTGACAATATATGAGCGTGTTCAAATCAATTCCAGGTGTATTAAAATAGCCAAGGATAACCCTGTGCTTGCTATGCGAAGATAAGGCACTTCCAACGCAAGTGAAGTCGTCATCAAACAAGACAGGAGAAATACTCCACGTTACATAGAAAGGTCCGAATATCAATATTTCCATAGCGCGCTAGGCTGACTTCAGGCCAAATCGACTCATGTACACTTTCTACGTCATTGCGCCTAACAAATCTCAGTGAACTGTCATCAGCAATCAGTACGCCACCACATTTTTGTTGAACGCCAATGAAGTGGTGGTCACTTTGGAAGACGTTGTATTGTGATGCGAAAATATAAGAGGTATAATAATAATAATAATAAAAATAAATAATAATAATGATAATACTATACTATACTAATAAACGTAATAATAATTAAAATAATAATAACTGAAACAAATGTTTACTATAGTGACCAGGAACAACTATGGAGACTTCGCGCTGGTGCACTTAAAAAGTTATGCTCCAGACAAAGTGTACACAGAAGACAAATGTGAGACAAAACAATGTGAGATTCAAGAACGACTAGGTCGATAGAAAACGCGGAGGTGGAGAAAAAGTAAGTTAATCATAGCACATGATCTTCTACAAATACAATATACATAGGAAATGAACTCTAAAATCTGGCCAAACAGGCGTGATACTTAATAGATGCATATTTTTTTTTCACGTACAGGCATTGGGCAGCAAGGCCTGGCAGAAAATGTGGAATGTTGCCTGGCATGCTTTTGTGGCACAGAAAATTGCACATGAATAAGAAGCTTTGGACAATGTAGAATACCATAGGCCGCCTTACAAATGAACAAAGGGAGTGATTTATTACTTCTTGATGTTGAAGGTTTAAGATGATCTACAGGTATACAGGGTATTTCATTCAACTTGGGCCAAACCTTAGAAATATGCAAATGCTACGTGTCTGCACAGAACCAAGGTAATCTTATTTTCCGTCGATCGGAGATAACTTATATTGTCATTCCGCCTAATTATATGGTTATTCGGAATTAATTATAGAGCTTCCGAATTATTTTAATTAGACTAAAAGTGACAATGACAAAATTGTAAAGCAACATGCAAAAATCCGGGTACAGCTTTCTGTTGCTCAGTACGTGCTACATAACAGTGTTTCTGCAATCCTGAAAGAACAGCGAAAATACACGCAAGGTTGCCACGCCACTAGCCGCTCGAGGCGCCTTGCGTGTATTCGCATTTTTTTATATGCTCGGAAAAAAGTTTTATATTGCAGTTATTGACATTAACTGGGTCATGTTTATTTATTATAAAAATATCTTAAAAGGCTCACTGCGGCATTGTTTCTTGACATAAAAGGTGCCTACGATAATGTAGTTCATTAGGCCATTATAGAAGCTCCGATTTAAGTCGCAATCGGTGGCCGTACGTTTCACTGGCTATACAGATATTTGAGCGAGAAACATTTTTTCGTGATGACCGAGGATGGTGCCACGACTCACCCCCAAACATGTCGTGGAGTACCGCAGTTGAGCCGGACACTATTCAACCTAGTGCTCGTTGGCCTTGTCCGATGCTTGGCCAACACAGTTCAAGTACCAATCTAAGCTGATGGCATCTGCATCTGTACGTCTGCTATTGGCGGCGAGGAGTTACGGAGTCGCCATCTATCGGAAGCGCCTCGCTGGCGTAGTATGAGGGATCACGTGGCACGCTCCTCATAGGTTTTGCTGTCAGCGGTCACTGAAAACACCACGCGCGAGCTCTCCCGGACATTTTTGTAAGTACTTTCGAAACGAGAGAAGTTTCTTATTGTCTAAATAATAATCTTGGGCAAACTGAAAGCACACAATCGTTTACAGACGCTATCTCTTTACCGAATACGTACAGTGAACGCCACTGCGCGCGGTTGCCGCGATGGAGTCTCCCGAACCGGCTTCTTTCGTGAAAGGTAGGTAAACGCCGAGAGCAAACTATGTAAAATAGGTTCTTATAGTGTTTGTATAACTAAATGGAGCGTAATAGAACGAAGCCTCAATGCAGCGATCGCGCAGATTCGCAGCGACCAACTGCGCGTCTGCATTGTTGTCAACGCACTGTTTCGATTTCTCCGCACGCGCGTTTTCTCACCGTGCCATGAGCTTTAGGCCGCAGAACATGAGCATTTGACAGTATACAAGCAACCATTGTTGCGTGGACGCTATCAGTGCTGTTCAAAAATAATTTCATTGTAGAGACTTCGACGCCTACGGGGACTGTAATGTGCCATCACGACGATTCAATCTTTCTTTCTTCTAAATTCTTTGACCTTTCAATATTATTCCTCGAGTTGCGTCGCACTGTATGTTTATCGGTGTTCTCAGCGTGCAATTTCCCGCTGCTCCTTTTTTGTAATCCAGCGCATTAATTCATAACACAAACATGACCATATGCCATGCTTTTTTTAAACGTGCTTCTAACCGCTGCCTTTCCACTCCACTGAACTTGCCAGTATCTATAGCATCGACAATTCATAGACAAAACCGTCATGACATTAGTCGGGCAGCGGACTCGGGCGAGCGTCTCAGTGCGCGTTTTCAGAACATCGCAGACCGGGCGCCGTAGCAGAAATCTTCCTCGCGTCTGTACTTGCTGCATACCCGAGTTGTAGCCGATGACTGTTTGCCGGTTTTATGTTTCGCGAGCCAAGCTTCACGCAGCGTGTTGTCCTGCGGCTACGTGTGAATAAGGCTGACACCGGCCTCCGTTACTTGCGTCCGGCCCTGCGGCACCGAGCAGTAGCCGACCATGTTGCGCGCCTTCAAAGGCAGCCACTACCTATTGTAGTGCTTTAAAGCGTTGTGAAGGAGACACTCGAAGCGGGGAAATTTCGCCACTAAATGAGGTGCGCAGCGTTCGAGGGCATTTAAACTCGTTTTCAGCTCGCTTCGGCGCGCCCGAAGCAGCCGACGCGGCCGCTATGTCCACGTGATCCCTCCTAGGACGTCATGCCGACGGTGGCGCCAGCTTTTCCAGTGGGGGAGCTCGAGGCCAACAACACGACTGCAGGGACGAGCAAGGCTACTAAAGCGTCTTAAATATCCTTGTACTGACGAAAACAGAATTTAGAGCTGTCTTCAGAGAAATTAGCCTTGTTATGTTCTCGCGGAAGGCAATGAGGACTTACTCTTTAAGTGCCAATGGCCAAGCAATCGCAAGCGCAAAGAAAAACCGCTTCTTAAGGGTAATTACTGATCGAGACCTAACATGGAACCCGCAAGTTTCATGCCTAAAGAGAATGTTACGGACAATAACGTGCCTCCTGAAATTTCTCGCTTGAGTTCCATGGCGCACATCGGTGTGGTCAATACTGCCAGCTTTATAATGCCTTGTATCTCGGTTTCACAAGATAGAGTCTCCATATGCTAGGCAACAGTTTTCAAAACAAACCTGCGTGTACTCCGGGGACTTACAAGCTCAAGCTCTAAGGACGTGCGTCGGTCTTCCGAAGTGTGCCTCTATAGCGGCAACGATTGTCATAGCTCTCAGGAGCGTTACTGCCCCCTTCTAGTCCGTCTAAGTCTTGGAGAAGCATTTTCAAATGCGTACTCCTTTCTTATCGAAATGGCCAACAGCCCACTTTGTGGCTTCTATGGGTGTAGCGAAACAGCACCTGCTTTGTGAGTGCCCCCGTTTCAACTCGCAAAGACCAGCCCTCTTAGCCACGCTAGACCAACTGGACAAGCGCCCACAAACGGAAAACAACATTCTTAGAAAGTGGCCTGCATGAATGTCCGTGCGAGCAGCTATGAAGGCACGGCTGTGTTCTTTAAAAACATCGGATTTTGCGAAATATTGTAACTACACTGCGTGACGTAGAATGCGCTAGTGGGACGTTGAACCTGTGTAACACTAACCCCTTCGTAGACTGCGTGGAAGCGCCTACAGGAACAGTTCTGTCTGGCATGTGTGTGTTTGTGAGTTTTTTTCCCTTGTTGTGTTCTGTTTCTCACATGAACCGCCTCCTTTACCACAATACAAAGTAGCGAACCGGAGATAACCTCTCAGTCTTTCCTTCACCTTTTTTTCACTCTCTAGAGGCGTAAGAAAGAAAAACATACCTAGTTCCTCAATTATATTGAATCATGTGTCATACTGGCTTCAACAGTTCCCATGTGGTTGTAGTGATCATTCTTATAAAAATTTTCGGAGAAAACGACAGCAGCTAAAATCGTTTCCACTTATCTGGGCCAGTTGCACCGCTTTTCTATGGGCGCAGTCATTCCGTTTTATTATCTTTCTTAATTATAAATGAACCCAATGAGCGAACCTTGATTTTTCGGCCGCTTTTCTGGCCACTGCTTTTTTTTTGCCTGTGAGTTTAACAGTCGTCTCGAACTCTGAAGCCGCCCTGGTTGCATTGCTGAAACATTGAGGTTTGCGTATACATATATTTAGGGATAGCGATGTCGTTGTTTTAGAAGGCTGCTTTTTTACTTAAAGGAGCAGGTGTCTGTGGACAGGCCACCAGGCGACCTTAAGCAGAAGCAACATGGCGCTCACTTCCGCCGAAGCACCGTTCCGGATTAAATCGTCAATCTTAAGCAGCGGGGTCCGGCGCTGTAAATCCGAGCGAAATGCATGCAATCTTTCTACCGACTGAAATAGGGCCCCCTGTCGCTGTTAGATCCACATGACAATAAAAGAGGGGGGAGGACGGGAAGGGGGGATTGTGCTTTCCGCCGCTACATGTTGCACGTTTTTTTATCCATGACTTCGACTTGGCACCAATGTTCCGTGGGAAATTTTAGCATGACCAAAATTGAGCTTGCTGCGACGAGTGCCCGTAGAGAATACTGATGGCGCATTCACCATCAACAGAAGCGCTCCCGCGCTACGGGAGAGGTGGCAGAGGCTGCCACGAGGTTTGGAAAACTAACGCTCGGGAATACGCTATGGCACAGCGACGTAAAAGCGTGATGAGGGATCTCTGTGATGCGTCGTTTACAAAAGGTTGGCATTGAGCAGATGTAGCTACGTTGCTAATAATAAAGCATTGGCTTTTCGATGCTCTAATACCCGACAGATCCAATGTGTGGAACTGCCTCTGTGACAACAAGGCACTATGCCGGCGTCTCCACTTCTAAAGAAGTCACTCCCGTACGGTGGCCTTGGAATGTGGCCATCCACACCAGTTCCAGGTTCCGGCCCGAACAGTTCTGCGGAGGCGCGCTCATCACAGACCAGCACATCCTCACGGCGGCGCACTGCGTGGAGTAAGTTGCCCTTTTCTGTACTTCACATTGCTGCCTAGTTTCACTTGTGCCTTACACCTGCACGTCGAGATGCCACTGAGGAAACGTTTAAACTACCTGGGATATTTGTTCCAAAATATAGGTTCGCAGCCCCAACTGTTGTCGCCGCCATCGGGAGCATTTTCGCGGAGAGAATTCTGCATCGGCAAGAAGTCATTTGCCAGATAACGTCGCTTTCAATGCAATGTCCGCTATTATTTATTTTAACGCGATAGCGTTAAGGAGCTCGTGTCGCAGAAAAGCCGGTGTCGTCGGCGTCGGTGTCGGCGTTTGCGGCGTTGACCATGAGCGATAAATCACTGCAGGCACTTCATAAATAAAAAGCAACTTCGAAGATAGGCTGTGTGGGAATCGAACCAGGGTCTCCGGAGTGTGAGACGGAGAGGCTACCACTCAGCCACGAGTTCGATGCTTGAAAGAAGTACAAAAGCGCTTCTAGTGAATGCGGTGTTGCCTTAGAAACGTGCCGTAGAAAGTTATACTGCGGTGTATATCGGTAATTACGAGCATGTAACTTACGGAAGTCGCATTTACATGAGTAGCGCAGTACGTTTCCGCAAGATTTCTTCTGTGCTTACCGCACACGCAGAGCCATCTTGCGGCAAACACAGAAGACCCCCTCCTCTCAATGTACGGCGCTGCCCCGACAGGTGGCGCGCCACGGCTGTGCGCGGACCGGTGCCAGGCGCGTCGCATGCCCCGACTCCCTCTCCCCTGACGACGCTTCGCCGTTCTCCCACACGGGTTGCAGACTCAAGCGCCGTTCCTTTCTTTAGATTACTATCTATCTCTCTGCCCGTGCCGATCACGACGTTCGGCTGGCGTAGATCGTTTCCTCCTCCGAGACACCGAGTTCTTTGGTTTAGGCCGTTTGTTGAGGCGCACATTTCGTTGCCGCGCCGAACACTGCGTTGCTCGACGCTCACCGTGTCCGATGCGGGGCGCCTCGTAAGTGCCGCTGCGCCGTAGCGCATTGTCTTACACCCCTTGGCGGGTCGACGGGAACGCTGTCGCGTTCCACTCTTGAAGGCGAAGCTTAAGCGTCCTCCAATTTTTTATTTATTTATGAATACTGCGATCTTGTACACAAGATCATAGCAGGTGGGAAACATTGTGTGAAGATACAGAATTAAAAAATGTAATTAAACAAAATTTAACAATGTTGCCCGATGGCTGCCGTGATCGTACTCGGCAAACCCGACACAGTCATTGGTTAGTGATCGCTCACCGAACTGTTTACAGATGCGTTATATGCGCGTAACGTAGAGTGCACACGAAAACGCACCCAGACATTTTCGTCACCTTTTCTTAACAAGCTCATATCGGTAAAAAAGTGTCAAATGGTAGTTAAAGTCACTCCTGTGAATTAATTTGTCCAAAGTAAATCGAGGATCAGACACTCTCGGAGAAGGAGCTCTTCTTAATGAAGTTTTCAATGCTATTGGCGACTCCAACTGATCGCTCACCACCTAGCGGCCCCGCTGAGAAACAGCCGATCCAGATACATATTTGGAGTGAAAGAGAGTGTCCTACCACGGCATGCGCTGAATGCCTCGCAGTTCTCAAATCGTCGCAATGTGGGCGCGCAAAAGCCCGAACATGAAGAATGACGTGTGCCGAAGGGCTTTTGTTGCGTACTGTTACGCGTGTCATCTCGGTGGAAAGCTAGCAATATGTGATTTCATCGTTTCTGGAAAAATGCAGACCACCCGCATCGGAGAACGACGTGGCTAAGAAAGTACGATTGGGTAAAGGTGACTGATAGCATACCGGTTATCGGAACATTTCACCCAGGTCAACCTCTTTGTTCTCGACGAGTAGACCATTGCTCTGTTTCCAGTAATTTTAAATAGCTTGCTGGTGTAACATATCGCGTAGTGTACTTTGTTCAGCCAGGCCCTTTCATAAGCTATAGCGATGCAGGCATAAGCTTCATTTACTCTTGTTCCTTTATAGTTTCCTGGTTCAGCATTGCTGTTAGTAAAGCTTTAACAAGTAGGAATATTCTCGCTCATGTACTTTTCTGTGCAGGCATGGTAAAAGGAATGTTAACTGCCTCGGAACGTCTGAAGCTGATTATGACACATATACGTTTCATAGAATGCTTTAGTTGAGCGAAGTAAAAGCAGAAGGTGCTACTTTATTATTCAACGCAGTCAGTTGCCACTTTATGTGCTCGCAGAAAATTTTGAAGCAACCGCAAAGAGGGGCCCTATAAGGTAAAACTATTCCAATATGTTTTTATTCCAATCTCCTGATGTCAAATCTGCGTAACCGCCGACGCAACCATCGGGTTAACCCGAAGGGTTGTCTGACCACACCAATCAAACGCTCTCCTCGTTCATAGGAGGTCATATTAGTTTGCTTGAAAACCGAACAACGTTGCCTACTCTGAGCAGCTTGTCTTATGTATTTGGCTGACGCGAAGCGAGGAGCACGCTCAAGTGGAGAGGGATTCTATGGGGCCGAGTCACTGCACTGAAAATCAATAATCTAATGAAGACGGTGGTGCAAGCGTCTGCGATTGGTGCGCTTTCCTTTACTTAGCTTGAGGTGGTTGGTCGAAAATCACGGCGGCATGCAACGGAAGCTTAATAATTATGCTTCAACGGATCCTCAGCAAAGAAGAATTGGCAGAACGAGGTCGTAAACGTGCCGAAAGCGCTCGAAAACATTACACGGCCATGAAAAAGTTCTATTATACGCAAATGAAGCCATGCCCTCCGGCATGTGCAAGTAGCCAGTGCCTGAGCGATGGGCAGCAGGCATCCTTTATTCCTTTCGGAACGGGGCAGCTTGCGGCTATTCAGAGGAAAATTCACTTTTGTTCGGCATATTAATGCATCCTTAATGCCTACACGTCACTTTGACGCGTGAATTTTTGCCGTTTTGTGACGTCGCGTGGCAGGCAGGTAAAGTGGGTGCAGCCCAAAACTTTTGACCAATAGCCGAGGACTAATGACAAAAAGGCATCGAATCAGAAATAACCATTTTTCTTTTGTTCGGTCAAATCATGCATAATCAGTGTGTACCCGTGATATCAGATGAGGAGCTGTCGCGGTTTTCATGACGTCGCGTGGCAGACAGGTGAGTAGGGGTGGTTCAGAAAAGTTTTTGACCAATTGTTGAGAGCTGATTGCAGAATTGGAATAGAAAAGTTTGGTAGCTTTACGTTATAACGCCCCAGCACTCGTCGCAGCTTTGCAGCGTTAGACCTGCGCACTGCGTCGCTAGTTCGCTTTCCAGCACTGCGCGCACAACTCACTTCCATTAGGACTTGTTCAAATCATTTGCAAATGATGCATTTACACTACTAATAGTGACTTTACCGAAAAGAAAACTAAGAGTTGGAAAACTGTTGGAAGATACTCAGCTTAGTCAAATTGATTGTTGTTCACTTCTCCCGTTTTACCGGGATTTGAGAATTCCTATGGGCGACAGGTACCTGCTGTGCTCCAGAGCCCGAGGCCTGCCTTAAGCACTGCGTACTGCGAACACGAACAAGTGCCTGTCCTCGGACGCAGACGACCGTATTATACATATCAGCTACGTATAAACAGTAGGTACACCCCGCCTCACAAACGGAACTCTCATTTGGTTTTATACGAAGACACACTGTTCTGATAATTTTACAATGTTTAGCGTCGTTATATCAGTGTAGAATATACATATATAGCTTCTGAAAGCACGACAGATGCTATGTGCGTCCCATTGCAACACGAGTCGCAGTGTGGAGTTGTCTGTGAATGTCGAAAACAGCCAAGCGTCGTACCCAGCTATAGCCGTGTAGCAACACCGCGAACGAGTAATTGTACCTTTCGAAGGCACGCAATGCACAGACACTTACTTTTTTGTAATTCTGACGCTCACTGGGCGGGCCGGACGATTGCACGCACAGCGCAACTATTTCCGCGATTTGGTCGCTCAAATCATTCAGACCGCTTCAATACAACCGGATCGGCAGCAAGGGATCTTTGGGCTTCCACAAAACACCTCGATTCTATGCCAAAAAAGCAAAACTTGACTACAGCTATATGCGAAAGAGCCGCCGTGAAGCTGGATGTCTTAGCCATCTTTATTTATTTAATGTTGCCAGCTCAAGTAGCGGGTTCTGGAGTTGCCAATATAATTACAACTGTGCTCTCCAAAACCATCATACGTATTAAAATAAAGATCCAGAAGCTTGCCTTATCTCGGGGTTTTCTCTGCTTTCTTTGCAGTGAAGCAACTATCGATGCTGTGCGCGTTCACCTCGGATCATGGCGGAGAAACCTGTTAGACAAGGGAGAAATCGCCGTGCCTGTAAAAGAGCTGTGCGTTCACCAAAACTACACCGGCTATGTAAGTCTGCCGCACATGCACGTGCGCGAGTGCTAAATTGTTGAAAGGCCTTTTACTAATTGACATAAATAAGACAACAATATTGTTTTAAATCCTGTCTAGATTAAATTAAAATGAAGACTGATGTCGAGAAAACTAGGAAAACAAGTGCCACAACGGAGCAGTGACAATTCAGAAGAACATGTTGCTGGCCTAGTCAGTTTCTAATGCACAGTTAACCATAAAGAAAGTATACTCGCTTAACGGGAACGAGGAAGCACGGAAGCGGAGCGCCAACTTTCGGCTGTTCATGCTATTTTGCGTCAATATCTAATATATATATATGCAAGCAAATGCGAAACTTACCGAACGGCTTCAATCGCGTTACATCCTAATGAAAGCCGGCTACCAAAAAACCCTATTTCTGCACGCAAGAGCAAAACTGATGTATCGCTAATACATCGTAAATTTTGTTCTTTAATGTGAAGAACCTGTAATAATTAGCGTGTTGCGGCGTCCCTGCTTTTTCCAAGAATCCACATCTTGACCGGTCGTGGCTCGCAATAATGTGAATTGTACTGCGTAGGCAAATGTGCTCCGTCTTTACAATAAAATAGAATATAGAATAGAATAGAATATCTAGAATAGAATCGAATAGCATTAGAATATCCCTCTCCGCTCAGCTTGCTGGCCCAGTCGACCGGGCCGATCACGCGGGACCCGCGCGGCAATCACAAGCACACTCGTGCTTTTCGACCCTGCACACCGACGAAAGCACCGATTCCGGCGCACGCACACTTCAAGTGCCGTCCTTCTACTACACTGGCCATGTACGTTATTGGAGCACGGGCCAAGAGAGGCTGCACTGTGTTTTCGGTGGCAGAGAACAAAAATACACGGAACCCTAGTCCCAGGCACTTTCACTTTAAAGACTTATTTCTTTCAGTGCACAGTTTATTGCTCTAGAGCTACTTTAAGTGATAGATTTAACTCGGACCCAACACTGATACCGCCTATTCAATGCAAAACGCAGAAATGCTGTTCTGACGTAAGCACGGGGCCGATTAAAAAAAAAATTACATTCGAGAGGTAAAGTTGAATTCTAGTTGCTGATGGGAACGAAATAAGAATTCTTAAACTAGTTTTTAGAAACTGGTAGCATCGAAAGTAGAAAAACAAAGTTAGCCAATTTGTAGCTCTGCATTAAAAACAGCATGTCTTGCGGTAATTTATTAAATGGTTTACATGGGGCGCGCAAAGGTTCTGCTCACGTAATACTAATTTATTTGAGAGTCATCTAGACTATATTGATTCTGTGGCCTTAGATGTAATGCAATTGACAAAATGGTGGTGTCCTTAGTCATGGCTGACATGAAGAATTGTGAGTTTTATCGTTTCGTTTTCTGAAAAACTTTTTATTTTTAACAATAGTTATAAACAGTTGACGGCCTCAATCAACAATTTCCTATCAAAAAGTCAATACATTTTGGCGTTTTCTTTTAGACCCAACAGACCTAATCAAATTTGCCGTAGTGGTTGCCCAGCAAAATTATTTATCCATCCCCATAAGTTCAGAGAGAAGCCCCCATAGCAGAAGCTGTTGATGTAGATCCTTGGGATATATTGGCACGTAACCACTCTTACTTGTTGGTGTTGCCTGAAAACGTGACGGGTACCCACATGGGGGGGGGGGAGGGAATTGGCCACATCGGTTTGATTGAAAAGTCCATCTAACAAAACACCAAAAAGGTGGATGAGGCAAACATTCAAAACAAGGCATTAGGTAACTAAATGCTAATAAAAATTTCTAGAGGGCCTATACCTAAATTTAGGATAAAAATGAAAATTATGCAAAGTGTCTCAGAGTCGGTACCCTAGCAGCGTAACCTTCCTGAAACTTTAATGAACTCGTGTATAGCAGTAATCATTAACCCACGGCTTGGGTCTAATTGAGATAGATCAAGGAACCACTCTGAATTATTCTTATTCGTGAGTTCTTCGATGTCGCTTTCCTTTTTCTCACTTTGCTTCTGTGCCCTTTCTGCATTTCAATTGTCGGGAAAGATGTGCAATTGGTGAGAGATATTTCGCATGCACCTGACATTGTTTGCTGTATGGGGGCCACAAAGGCCGTTCACTTACAGTCCGAGGCTTGGTAGAGCACTAGGAGGCCGATGAAAGGCCCTGTGTCCAAGACAAAAAAGTCCTGAAAGTGATGGTTAATTTTAGCGGTACATCGCTGAATTAACACGGCAAGCTGGACGAGTTTGTGATTGAACATGTTCCTATGGGTGGGCAGCGCAACCCGGAAGAAAAGGCGCTCGTATCGTGTCTTTCGTCCGGGTTGCGCTGCACACCACTAGTTATGTCGCTGGCTGCCACCGATATGACGCTGCACCAGTAGCAATCGCTGCGAACACTGCATAATGTGGCAGTGTTATCTTGTATGCTCGCCTGTTTCTTAGTCTACGCAGTGTGCGTAGGATTATAATTATGAGAGCAATAATGTCTACACTCAAGGCGCAATTCTGCCATCGCCGTCGCCGTTAGATTCCGTGTAAAGACTAAGGCCGCTAAAATCGTCGCCGCGTGCCGTGTGCTGCATGCGAGTGAAAGCGTGCGAGGGTGAGCCGGTGATCGCGGATCTATCTCGCGCACCCAACGGAGGAAAGTCGGGAGGAAGCGCGCTGTCTTCCGTCACGCGCTAGCCTTTTGGGGGAGGATAAGGAGGAGGATCGCGTTCTCTTGCGGGCAACCCGGGCGGCCGCACGCGCCCGCCCGGACCGCTGTACCTTGAAAGCCGTCTGCGACGGCGTCGCAGTCCGCCGCGCAGTGTGTTTTCGCGCCTTAGGTCGCGCTTATGCGAGACACAGCACGATGGTTAATTCGCTCGCTGCTGCTGCTGCGCTTCCTCACTCCAGCGTTTTAACAGCGAGCTTCCGCGGCCATCGAGTGAGATGTGTTCATATTTGCTTGTGCGCGCGCGTGACATGACGCTTGTTAATCTAGTTAGGACGCCCATGTTTACAAGTTCATGCGGCCGATGAAACTGCTATCCTTACTTAGTAGAGCTAATCGCCTTTCGGGTGAAACTGCGACTTTGTTTTGCGGTGTTCCTTCTCGCCTGTGATTGCTTGTTCCTTATCGTACGCGTCTCATTTTGCACTTATAGGTATAGTTATAGTGGGAAAGGACGTGACGCCGCCACAAACGCATGAACACTCCTATAAAACAACCTAGTCAAACTCGACACCACGCAACTACTGCGCTATTCGGGAAAAAATAAAGGCACACCAATGGCCGTAGCCATGCGGAACTCAGGACTGTAGGCAAACAGAGCTTCGTTCTAAATATTGCAATCGCATAAAGACAGTGATTGTTTGGACACAAGGGCAATATTGTACAATTAGTGTACCTGCAGGGGGGTAGCATTCATTTTTATTATAATATGTAATAAGAGCACAACTTAGAACTGAGGGGGGGGGAGTGACTACAAAAAAGAAAGAGAACAACGAATAAGGGCCCCCATTGCTGAGGTGTCACCCTTCGGAAGGCCGGTGAAATTCTTTTTCGGCAGGCACACTTCAGTTTTAAGTGCAGTGCATGCTCTTGTACTATCTGGAGTTGATCAGACTTCTTAGTGGGTAGTGATATTCTGCGCCTGTAACATGTGATTGCGGCAAACTATACTGCTTGCACTGACCTAGGCTGCACGACTTGAATAAAATATTGACGAGCTGCGGGGAAGCAGCTTTACACGCCAATGAAGTCTCCTTTGGTCTCACTCAACGCTATATGTCATGTATCTTGCGAAATAACTTCCCCCAGGCGATTAAAAATGCCCGAGAAATTACCCGGGACTCTGATAACGCCACGTTTATGCGTTAATTGCTCTTTCCTATGAACGGCAGAAAAATAACAAATAAACGGCGAGATGTCTGGTCGCTTCTTTTTCTTCTATTTTCTGGGCATTTTTTTGCGTATACCACATTTGTGTCCTTGGGGTGCCAATTTAACTTATTATGTCGTGTGAGATTAATGCTACATTTGAGTTTGTTGGCCGCGCGACATTTTTGTGTCCAGCCCTCGGTGTAATTATTCTGGCGCGCAGTTATTCAGATGGCCGCCTCTAAGGCATTTAAACGGACTTGAGTTATGGGAGGCATGCGCTGTTAAAGATTTCTTGATAAACAACTGCTTGTTAATGGCGAGAAAGGCTGCAAGGTGCTCGTGCTCGGTCCAGAAGAACATTAGGAAACTGCTTTAGGCAGGCTTGCCTAGTTCGATCATCACCCCCATGCTGTTTTTCCAACAGGCCTGCGACATATTTGTTGTCGTCGGTGCGAATATTGCTATCTCACGATCGATGAATCTGTAAATTAACTATTATTTAATTATTTAGTGACGGTAAACGTAGCTCCCACACGCAGGTTCTGGCCCGATAGAACCTGGCAAGATTCCTATGGCCGATGAAGTAACAAGCGGTTTTTTCACGAAGTGCTGTATTTTTGTAAATGCTCTGACAACATCTATGATGTGAATATTTACTTTGAAGGGAGTTTCTTAAATCAATAAAAGATTGTTGTCGGTGGTCGCACGCCTGCCTCCTAAGTAAATATTGTACCTACGAGTATAATTTGGCGCCAGCGTTCCTCGGTATTTTGAGTATCGCCAATTATAAAAAATTATTGCGGTTTACGTGCCAAAACCACTTTCTGATTATGAGGCACGCCGTAGTGAAGGACTCCAGAAATTTCGACCACCTGGGGTTCCTTAACGTGCACCTAAATCTAAGTACATGGGTGTTTTCGCATTTCGCCCCCATCGAAATGCGGCCGCCGTGGCCGGGATTCGATCCCACGACCTCGTGCTCAGCAGCCCAACACCATAGCCACTGAGCAACCACGGCGGGTATCGCCAATTTAGCGACCTTAAGAAGGCATACGTGTTCAAGTCTCTTCATTACACTTTTTGCCAAGGCCGAATCACTGCGTCATAAACATTAACTTGCTCGCATGAAACGAGCACTGAACAGCTGGCTTTTTCTCAAAAATTTGGTCGCTGCGCTAAAGAAACCGCAAGTGAAAACGGCAGCTTGACATAAGGGAAGGCAGGCATGGTATGACACGCGTCTGATAACCTGTGTAGACGTTCAAAATTGTTATTGCCTGCCAAGAAAATGCGCAAGGCAGTAGGATGCCGTACAGTAGCAGACCACTTTTGCCGGCTGCTCTGATTTCTTGCTCATTGGTGGGCTTTAGCGCTTCTCCGCGTGTGCGATATCTGAACGTTCCTGGTGCCTCTGTTGCATACGGTGATAGGGCCCGCAGCAGGGGTCGCACAATTATTGCAAGCAATTAGGCTGTTGCTACTTGCGAACATGCGGCCAAGAACGACATGCGCCGTGGGACGTAATTTCTTGTTGATATGTGCAGCGCAGAATACTGCCATCGAAACTTTCCAAAGTAGGACACTCTCGTTTGCGTGCACCATATTTAGTTACGGAAAGGAAGGGAACGGTTTCCTCGAACGAAAAAAAACAAAACGAAGGCAATGAGCAGGCGCTGTCGCTTTAACATATTTATTCTTTTCTTCGTTCTTTCGTTCTTTTACCACCTTTAGCGTAACTACCTTGGCAGATTACCTTAGAGCTCACACGGTAGTCTTTCACATCCGAACCACAGCTTTTGCTGTGTTCAGTACCTTCCAGATTATATATGTTAACAGTTTTGCTATGTCGCTGCAATTACAGGACAATGACATCGCGATCATAAAGCTCGCTGAGCCCGTCAACTTCACAAGTACTATCAGACCGGCGTGCCTGCCTGAAAGGAAGGAACATTCTCCAACTGAGACGGAAGCGTATGCCACTGGCTGGACGGTCAGAAAGGGTGAGTGGCCCCTTGACCTACTTATCTTCAGCAAGAGAATCGCGACTCGACTCGGCGTGATATTACATGGGTATTTTAATTTGCGCGAAACGCTAATTTTTCCACAGGGGGACACAGGTAGGGGGAGAGCCATAAGGACGCAGTTCAAGAAGCTTCTGTGCACCTCGAAATCAATGAAATGCGTTTTAATATGTGTATGCAGCAAGAAATGTGCTCACTTTTTTCACTAATAATAAAAAAAGCTAAATTGTTGCAGCATTCATCGCGAACGGGGAGGAATAACTCTGAAACTACTCGAGCAGAAAATAAAAAAAATTACCGTCAAGAATGGAAACAGAGGAAGGGCTTAAACAACCATCTTACGGCATTCAAAAGAGTGCCGATAAAACGAATGTCTACCTTTGTCCAGTTTAATGTAAGAAGCGATATGACTCGTTTAACAAGTCGATAAATCTGTCATTTTTGTAATGACACTGCCTGAAATTTAAAGAGGTATTTTTTCTCCGCCGGTGTAGCTAAGTGGCTGTGGCGTTGTGCTGCTAAGGCAGATATCACGCGGTCGATCCTCGCTGCGGTGGCCGCAACCCGACAGTGGCGAATCGCACGAACACTTGCGCACCGTGCATTGTGCGCACGTTAAGGAGCCCGAGGTGGTAACAATTTGTCTAGAATACCCCTCTACGGGGACGAGCAACACTGGAAATGAATTGCAACAAATGAATGCGGAGCTTAACCGAGAAAGTGTTAAACAGGAGTTGAAGAGTGATATAGAAAACACTAATATTATGTTTAATAGCCTGTTAAGGGAACAGGAATTCCGGACCGCAAGTCAGCCACTAGAGTCTGTAAAGGAGTACTTTTATCTAGGTCAATTACTCGCAGGGGACGCTGATCATGTGAAGAAAATTTACAGAGGAATAAAAGGTGTTGGAGCGCATACGGCAGACATTGTCAGATCCTGAACAGAAGCGTGCCATTATCATTAAAAATGCGTATAATCAGCGCATTGTACCTGCGCTACCACACGGGGCAGAAATTTGGAGTCTGATAAAAAAAAAACTCGAGGACAAGTTAAGGAGCGCGTGAAGAGCGATGAAATGAGCAAGGTTAGACGTAACGTAACGAGACAGGAAGAGAGCGACGTAGATCAGAGAGCAAACGGGGATAGCTGATATTGTAGTTGACATTAGGAGAATAAAAACGGGCTCGCCATCGCGGCCCTACGATAGTGAATATCCAGCTAAACTTTGGAAAATCACCACTACAACAGCTGAGGGGGTAGTAGTAATTTTAATTTAGAGTATTCTTAGCATTGGGAGTATCGGTAATTTCACAGAACGCGCCCGCTTATAGCGCTGCTGCAACAACATTGAAATCATGTTGCTATGCTGGTTCCTTTATAGGCCAAAGGCTAGAGATGTCGGCACTGCCGTCGGCGCGGCAGCTTGCGCGACCGTAATATTTACGAGAAAACGTATGTGGGGAGCGCTATGTGCTTAACATTGTTATCAAGAGTGCCTTACCATCAATTGTGTCACTCGGATTTTTGTTTTGTGGTTGTTTATTCTTGAAACGTATGCTGCTCTGTGTGTTGTACGCGTGATTGGAAATAATGTATGCGCTGTTTGTGCTTCGCTTGGATTTGTGCTTGAAGCCTATGCCTTATGGGGGTATGAGCCACTGTTCTTGGCCCTGCACTGGCGCCTGGATTGAGCCATATTGTTGCTGACGGACGCAGGTACAAAGAAAAAGTATGCCGACCAACTTCAGGCTAAGAGCTTTGTTGCAAAAATGGAGCTGGGCATGCCGTATTATGCGTTTGTTAGGCAACCAGTGGACCATTATAGTTACAGAATAGCTGCCAAGGGAAGGGAAGAGCGATCGAGGACGGCAGAAAACTAAGTTGGATTATTTGGTTCCAACTTGAAGACGCAAGTTGGAACCATCTTACGCAAGGCAGGGCTCATTGAAGATCGCAAGGAGAGGCTTTCGTACTGCGGTGGACATAAAAATAGGCTGACGATGGTGATCCCCCTACCTGGGTGCCCCATAACAAGATCGTAGTTTCAGCACGTAATACCCCAGAATCTGATCTAACTTACCGATATAGTGATAGGGAACCATTTTTTTTTTGTTCTACTGAAATATTTTTAATGGATGTCTTCTTAAATTGCTGTTCCAGTGAAGGAAAAACATCGAACGAGAAGAATGCTGCAGGAACTGAAGATGATCCTAATGAACGAGCACCACTGTTCCAAATACTTTGACATCAGCCTACCGGAAAACGTACTCTGCGCATCGCACATCTATGGCTCACTTTGTGAGGTATACCCATTTCACCGTATGATCCCTAGTACTGCTTACCCTGTTGATTATATCAGGCAGGCGGGCGCATCTTTTTAGTATTTGATGCTGAACATCTATCATTTGCTACTGGATAAGTTCCTTAATATATTGCGTCGATTTACTCCCACATCGCATATGAGAGAGAGGGGGAGGGAAACTGAAGTCACAAAGGAGACTGAATATATCTAAAAAATTCTTAATATTTATACATCGACAGAAAGGAAGAAGGAAGAACTAATTAAATAGAGCAGTAGCTGTGCCCACATTCGGGCGCCCATCACCACTAAGCGGTCGCTGAGTGCAGTCCATTTCCGAAATAGTAGCAATGTCCTCTTTGTTTTCTGTGCCTGCGACGCATGATGAGACAGATTAAGAATATTTCTACGCTAATATTGCTTTGCAGAAGGCCAGGTTATCGCGCCTGAAGAAAGTCGTGCAATATGCTAACACGTACGAAAGTACGTAAAAAGAATGACCATGAACTAGATTCCTGTGCGAGGTGACAATGGATGCTTTCGCAATAAATGACAAATACTGCGGGATTGCAATCGTCAGTGAGGAGCAAGGGACCTTACAACGTTACTGCCGTTTTACAGACACTTTATAATTACTATCTTCCAAGCATGGTGTCAAAGTACATAGGGACATAGACTCGATGCCTTGTTACAAGAGCTCTTAGCTGATATTGTTTATTGGTAACGGAAAGGTTGCATTTTGGCACGTTCTACTTCCTAACTTTATTTTAAATGTGTAAGCCCAGCATACAGTATACGATACGTACAATATTCAAAAGAAATAGGCAACAGTACAAATTCGGTAATATTCGATGAAATAACGAAGAAACGATTTTGGCAGAACCCATCTCACGATGAATGCCGCCGTTAATGCGATTAGCATAAAAGTAATGTGATGACACCGTGTTGTCAAATTCTTCATTTCTGTGTAAACATCTTCCTTTCTGTAGATATCTTCCTGACTCCTCTACAGCTCAAATCTCCTAGCTTAGAGCATGCTCATGCCCTACTCTGTTCCCATCACTTATTTCTCCACACTCGCCTACGTTTGATGGCGACTTTTTGGCTTTTCTGTAGTGTACCTACATTTTTTTGTTCCTGATGTCTTTTCTTTGTGCCCATTGTTTTGCTTTTCTTGTGTGTCTACCCAGTGGAAGATGCCCATTCTGGAGAAATGGCCAAGAATTGTCACACAGTGTGTGTCACATGACGAGTTGCATATACCCGGTCTCCCATGCCGTCTATTCGGGTACATATCTAGTGGCATAGTAGTAGCCCAAGTTGGCGGGAGAAATGTTAGACACGGAGAAACGTACAGAAATATGTGTGAAGTTTCCAAATGATGCTATTCAAATTAAGACAACATAACTGAAGTGTTGCGAAGAAGTCACTCCACAGTCGCCACGATAATTGAGGGAACGCCCATTCTCGGCGTGGTCTTGACGTCGAGTTCATTGTGCCTGGTGCTCACGTGCATTAATTCTACTGTTTTCCCTGCGATGATGGCGACCTGCGGCCGGCGACCAGTTTGCGCTCTTCTGCATGCAACGCACTATGTTTCCTCTCTGCATTGGCACCTTTGACTTTCTAATGCGCTTCTGCAGCGGCCCGAGCCTTGCTAGGTAGGATCATCGGTTATTAAGGTTTATGGCTTGGCGGCTATGAACTGCCTGCGCGATATTGTCATGATGTGAAGAAAAGTTTCCGCTTATAGGTAGCTGAATGCTTGAAACTCACAGACAGCTGCTTGGCAGTTTTCTAGTTTGCACTTCTGAGCATGGCCGTACCATTTACAGGACTCTAGTGTGGTTTACTCTGTTATTCTGCACTTCACAATGATGCGCATATGCACGTGCAGCATCCGTTGCCCACAAATCTGTGTCCCGTGTGACTGACGTCAGAAATAATCAGCCTTTAACTTCTGCAGTAAACTTGAGTATTCAACGTATAAATCAACAGCGACTAGCTGGCGCATATGTTACGCACTTAGTACGCTGGGGCCACAGCGTTGCACTAGCTCATTGAGCTGTTTCGACATTTCCCACGTTCAAATCCAGGAGACTGCAATGTCCGGTATTCCTTTTGAACAGCAATTTTCAAAAGTTATCACCGTCGGCATTGCCATGTTATTGTAGGAGAAAAGCACCTAACAGCCGTCACTGGAAAGATTGTGTGCGGCTACTTAAGGCCTGGGAACTGTCATTCACCCCGTGCATGAGAGTGCGCTTCCTTGACTGTCAGGATCATGAAAAGAGTCAGAAATGCTTGTGAATTGCATTACAAAGGATAAAAAAAATTATCGAGGCAAGCATAACAAAAAGAAGAGAGCTGCAGTTTTTGGTAACTTGCGTTTTGTTTTCCTTTTTTTGTGCGGGGCATTTGTGTATGATATTTCAGAGAGTTCTAATTCATTTTGCCAGCCAGCAAAACAGGAGGAAGGAAGGTAACTCAGGAGATTTAGTGCGATTAACCTGTCCTGACTCCTGCCGTGCACTCGGTTTGAATGCTCAGTTTGCAATAATTCGCAAGGAAGTGCTCCGTGGAGCTGGCTGCCATAGCTTACTTTATGACCCGGCCAGGATTCCATCACATTTAACAAAGCAAAATGCACCTCACTGAGTTATCCGTGTCGGCCCAAAAGAGCACCGCAATAAATGTGGTCGGAATTGAATGAGCAAAATTATACTTCTTTTACACTCGAACTACATCTGTTACCACAAATGCGGTCGTCGCCTAAGCGCACAGTTGCCATGTGGCATAGACCTTTGCGCAGGCGGTTCTATACTCGTAAGCAATAATAGCTCTGCCGGTAATCTTTGTAATTGCCTAAACTTGTCCGTAGTGATTACGAGTCTAATAATTCACTTTCAAATAAATTGCTGTACAACAGAAAAAGAATTTCTGTGGACGTGTCAAGCCAATCACGTTCGCTCATTTATGTGACATTGCGGCCGAAGCGAACGCCTCTCATTATCGCCATCCCTCCGGGCCTATGTTTTTGTGCACGAACAGTTTCTGGGAGGAGCTTCCATTGGATTTTGAGCTCATCTCTCAAATTGTGGTAGGGGAGCAACACTGTCTTAGGGAAATGACAGTCATGTCGCCCCTCAGTTAAGAAAAACTATACCTTGTGAAGGTCGTGCTAAACCTGCTTATATGTCCGCGCACAATTCTGAAACTGAGAGTATGCCGAGCATCCGCTCCAACTTATCGTCGCTGATTCGGAGTTACTTCACGAAATTCCTTCACCCTTGTGACTTTTTAGTTTGGACAATCGTAATATTACCAGTGATACCTTTCGCAGTGCTTGTCTTCTGGAGCAGGACCCCACAACTACAAGGTGTGCATCATTTTTGAAAAGTGGTGGGGAAGCAGCTATGAAGAGGCAGCCAGCCGTAGAACTCTATAGAACATCAGAGCGTAAACCAAAATAGAGAATATTTGTGATAATTCAAAGCGGACAGCCATACTTTTCGAAGCCATATGAGAGTGTCTAAAAGGAATGAGTTTAAAAAGGAAAACATCTGACATAAAGACGCTTGGTACATAAAGAGTGAGAACAGTGCAGAAAGAACTGAGTATTCATCAAAATAAATGAGCATATACCCTGTGTTTCCGCGAAAACTTCCAAAATGAATATTTCTTTAGATTGCCTGTGACAGATAGCCTAATTTTAGTCCATGAGGTAATCTACTCCAAGAAGCGAACATAACTAGCATCCAAAATTCAAGTGCATAACCGACAAATTTACAATAATTCAATAATTATGTTTTTAACTAAGTGATAGCATATATTTCAATGTGCAAACTCTAGCTGGAGAGTTCGCAAGGTGGATCTATTTGGAACGAATTCTCAAGATCACACCAGTTTCGATGTATTATTTCCAGAACTTTGCGGATAAGTCCATTGGTGTTCCAGTTTATTTTGTGCTTCAATGCATAAAACGACGAAGTAGACCAGCTGATGGACTAGAATTGTGCTATCTGCCCTAGTCAATCTGAAAAATATTTTGAGTGTTCGCGGAAAGACATTGTAGACGGAAATGCAAGACGTCTTCTGCTTCATGGATAGTATCGATAAAACATAAATGTATTTACGACAACGAGTATAAAAATATGGCTAGAAAAATGGGCCACCAACAAAAGGGTGAGCATGCTCTGAAGGGAAATGACTTTGTGAACGTTTCAGCTTAGCCTATGATCATAACGATACACCAAAAAAGACTAAAAGAAGTGAACATGCTTTACGGCACGTGCCACCACCCAATTAAAGAACAACAGGTATAATAAAATATCCACGAATAAACACGGCCACCATGGGCATTATTCTGACTTTAGTGAAAGATGCGCTCTACGGCGTTTAGAACTCTCGTGGGTGAGATGTGGAGCCCAATTCTGTCCCTCTGTGAAGCTTCTGAAGCAGTGTGGATATAACAACAGGTCGACCATCTTACAGTGAAATTGCTTATGGTTAGCGTTACATGCATTTTTGGTGTGCGTCAACAAATCTGTAGCTCCAAAAACTATCATCGTAAGCAATGGCTCGTGCCACTGCTCGCGCGTTCGCCGTCGCCGTCTTCCACAGCTAGCTCCATTACCGCTCATCATGCCAGCGTTCCCATATTGTCACTCCGTCTGTGAAGACGCTGATGGCACTGGCTCAGTGCCAGCCGGTGCGGTTATTTCGGTCTCATTCTTTGCCTCAGTATATCGCGGAACGAAGCCATCATTATATATAACGAATGTATAACACGAACAAACGCGGATGTATAAAATTAAGTGTGTGTGCGTACCTTTTGTCACGATGACACCGATCAAGAATGGGTTCGTACCTTTGTTCAAAATCATGTGTCACCTCTGTCCTGTGATACGCAGCTTCGCTGGTCGTCTACCGTCATAGAGTGGAATGACTCATGATTTTTCTCTTCGAAGGAGCTGCGTCTACACGAATGCGACAGAAACGTAACGCATGTCTTAGCGCATCAAGGTAACGTATACACGTGACTCGTCCCACTGAATTCTCAAACAAGCTTGAGCCTGCTTCGGCGAGCGCGTTTTGCTCGTGAGTGGAGGAGAGCGGACGCCGGCCGCCACCTGAATTTCCCTCGACATGATACGTTAGCGTTTACATGTACCGCGTCAGGCAGTTTACTCGTTCTCCAACTACTCCCCTGGTGCATTAACGCTATTTGCCTTCCTTGCACATAACGACCGCTTACATGAACGCCAAATGCCACATGTTGCACTCATGCAAACACCGCTACAGACACGCCAGAGCATGTGCAGCGGTTTGAGCCCTGTGCGTTTGGTTTCATTGAGCAGTCACTGTAGATTACTGAGCTCATGCCATAAAATATTTAGCGGCACTACAGACTGTTGAATGAGACATGAGCATCACTAGCAAATCAATGCGAAAAAATTGCATGTTTTTCCCCGTGCAGGGAGACAGCGGTGCTCCAGCGATGCAGAATATCGAAGGTCACTGGTATGTTCAGGGAGTGCTTTCCGGCGGCCCGCTGAAATGCGGCGACGTAACGCTGCCCATGGTCTTCACGCGGGTCTCCAGCTACGTGGACAGCTTCATATACCCGTATCTGCGTGCCAGAACGTTCAATCGGAAAGTGCAAGTGTGCATGCTCACGTGAAACAGCGCGCTTCAAGTGTGCGTAGACTTCGTGTTACTTGCTGTGTGGACAAACGCAGAACTGGTCATCCCCCATGTGCCAAATTTCATTTGCTCACCTACCTAAATTAAAATTTTTGTTACACGATGGAAGTGCATATGTTGTGTTTTGCTCCCATAAAGGTACAGCTCCTCCCATCCCCCGAAGAAAAGAAAAGGAGAAATTCACAAGTGTCGTTTGTAGTGCTGCATACAATCTGGTATACCCGCGCTCGACAGCAATCTTTTATATGTCTCTTTTTTCGTTTCGGGAGGATTTCCTGCAAGATATACGAGGAGTAAAACAAAATCAGATGAAAGTTCGTAACCCTGACAAAATTGACTTTAGACTGTCTATAGAAAGTCTATATACTGTCTATGGGTGAAAGTCGATAAATTTTCTATTTCTTTTTGTCTGTACGCAGTCTATAGACGCTCTATAGAAAAAAAGTCGATGTGGTGTTTGTTTCATTTTTCTTTACTTTCCCACAACAGACACCTATAAACGAAAGTCGATACAGTCTCTATTTATTTTTGTCTATTGTTTGTCTCTAGACTTTCTATAGACGAAAGTCGATAATGTTTCTATTTCTTTTTGTCTATTTGCAGTCTATATACGGTCTATAGAAAAATACGATAAAGTGTTTGTTTCTTTTTTGTCTACATCCCCTATTTTGTCTATTTATAGACAAAGTCGATACAGGCTCTTTATTTTTCTCGATTATTTATGTATAGACTTTCTATAGACGAAAGTCGATAAGATCTCTACTTCTTTTTGTCTGTTCACAGTCTATATACGGTCTACAGAAAAAGTTGATAAGGTGTTTGTTTCTTTTTTGTCTACTTCCTCTTTATAGACTATCTATAGACGAAACTCGATACAGGCTCTATTCATTTTTGTATACTATTTGTCTGTGGACTTGCTATAGACGAAAATCGATAAAATTTCTATTTCTTTTTGTCTATTCGCAGCCTTTAGATGGTCTGTAAAAAAAGTCCATATGGTGTTTGTTTCGTTTTTTCTATATCCCACCACATACACCTATAGACGAAAGTCGATACAGTCGCTATTTATCTTTGTCTATTGTTTGTCTATAGATTTTCTATAGACGAAAGTCGATAAGATTTCTATTTCATATTGTCTATTTGCAGTCTATAGATGGCCTATAGAAAAAGTAGAAAAGGCTTTTGTTCCTTTTTTGTCTACTTCCCTTTAGAGACTACCTATAGACAAAAGTCGATACAGTCTCTAGTTATTGTTGTTCATTCTTCGTCGTTAGACAGTCTATAGACGAGAGTCGATAAGGTGTATATATCTTTTTGTCTAGTCCTACTCTACGTAGTTCTTCACAAACACGCAGATGTACACGTTCACGTACACACACACAGATCCACCCAGCCACCCACCCACACACACACGCACAAGCGTGCGCACACACACACACACACACACACACATAAATAAATAAATAAATAAATAAATAAATAAATATACACGCATATATGCGTGTGTTGCTACGTGACCGGCTGCTCGAGTCACATTGCATGTGATCGCGGGCTTCTTCACGCTCGGAAAAACACTTCTATGGAGCACGTGTTGAGCAACAGAAAGCTGTATCGGGAGTTTCTAATGTTGCTCTTGAATTTTATAATTGAGAACATTCATCTAAATAATATATTTGAGAAATTAATTAGGACTAATTATATATTTAGGGGAATGCAAAAAAAATAATCTGAGTATCTCCAAGTGATGGGAAAACAACGCTACCTTGGTTCTCTCCAGCTACGTAGCATTTGCACATGTTAAAGTGTGCCTCAAGTTAAGTGTAACACCCCGTATACTTCTTTGCAACTCGAATTATTTTCCACGGTTTCCTGTATCACCACCGGTGAAGGCCATAGGGTGTGAGATAAAGTAGGAAGATGAAGGCCATAAACGTGAGATGAAGTATGAAACAGCCGATACTGTAAAATTCTTATTGCTTCAGGTTTACATAGCATCAATAGAGTGACAATAGACAAAAATAGTTAACCTGGGCCTAACCGGTGTACCCTGTAACCAAGCGCAGGTACCGGTGGATAATACGGAGCTGCGTTTGATATAAACCACTGAAGTTGTATACTACTGAGATTGCTAGAGAGCCTATTTGTAGACTTGAGCATACCCATAGTGTATACCTCCGCATTTGTTCACCACATGATATGATCTACGCAGTCGTCATACAGTTGTCATTGCATGACTTTTGCGGTAGTAGAATAAAGAAAGCAAAATGCCGATCCAATTGCGATTATAGATGTTATGAACTCCAACTTTAGCTACAAGCGGATTCCAAACAGGCGTCAAGCTAACAGCACAGAAACTCGTAATGTTTGTAGCTGACAACGCGGACTTTGTGAGTGTGCGAAGAACCAATGTCGCGCATGTAGTGTGCGCGTTGTGTGTCGTCCAATTCTCAGATACTTTTCATATTGACTTCTTATCTCGGCTGCATCACTAACATCGGGCGGTTTTTTGTTGACTGATATCCTGCACTATAAGCTCATCAAAATATCTCATTACCTTAAATTATGTGCCAAATTGCCTGAGCTAACCATGTATTTCGCAGGTGGTATGCCTGCGCGGCCACGCATATGAGCACCTCGTTGCCGTACTGATTGTTTTGTCCTAGCATTTGATCGGAAAATTAAGGCTAACATACGTGCGGGCATCACATTTGGTGGTACGCTGGAAGATATGCTACAAATGGGCTGTATTAGTCGTCGTCGCTGGCAATAATGCAAGCGCCTGAAGGGCCCTGTAGCGGCTTTTACAAACAGCGCGTTCATCCATGCGCGCGTTCCAGTCTCATACGATAGTCGACGGCGTTTCTAATACAACCTGCCAGCGCATTTCCTTTGTCCATGAAAAAAAAAAGGATGAAAACTAAGAGAAAGAGACAAAAAGAAAAGAAAAAGTCGCTCAGAATCCTCGGTGCACTCGTGCCCTGGCGCGCGGAGCTCTTGCGCATGCGCGGCGGTGCGCCATCTGTCAGCGTCAATTTGAATTCTCCACGAGTGCTAAAGGCACGTAAACGCTTTTAGCGGTGTGCGTTGTCTGCCTGAACGTTGGTGTCTGTGTATGCGTGTCTTCTTTGTGGCATCACACGTCAACTACACTGAACGGTAAGCTTTAGCAAACACGTTTTGCGTCAATAGGTCATGATTATGTGAGCGCATTTCGTAGCGCGAAGCGGCTGCATGTAGCGCAGGCGACTCAGGTATAGTGTCGGTTTGTCGATGTAATTTGATAACGCGCTCTTGTTCTCGCTTCTACTATACGGAATGTTTTACGGCGAGCGATTAATAATAATAATAATATTTGGGGTTTTACGTGCCAAAACCACTTTCTGATTATGAGGCACGCCGTAGTGGGGGACTCCGGAAATTTTGACCACCTGGGGTTCTTTAACGTGCACCTAAATCTAAGCACACGGGTGTTTTCGCATTTCGCCCCCATCGAAATGCGGCCGCCGTGGCCGGGATTCGATCCCGCGACCTCGTGCTCAGCAGCCCAACACCATAGCCACTGAGCAACCACGGCGGGTGGCGAGCGATTACTCGGGCTTGTTGATTTTAGCGTTATAGTTTACGTCTGCAAAAAGGAATTACACCTTGTTTTAACTTGATACTGAGCTGCCACTAAGCGGATTGTGTGTGTTGGGCAGCCAATGTGGTAGATCTCATATCGTGGCGCTCGATTCGGCCGCGATGAATGCTACGCCGCATGTGTTGTGAAATTCTCGTGACACGCTTTACGTGTATATCTCGAAATTGTGTTAGCATGAAGAATTTTCAAACAGCCATGTATAGTTGAATAACTGCTAGCGTACTCGGATGAAAGGCCGTGTTTGAGGGGCATGCATCAGCAGTTTGCGCGCTGCCGTTTTCATATAGCCTAAAAGTAGCAGTAATTTTAATGTTCCTGGCAACCAATACAAATAATTTTGGGAAGTTACCGCAAGCAATAAATCAGTTACCGGTAACAGCTGCGGTAACATCTGTTACCTTGCGGTAACAAAAGTTACCGCAAGCGGAAAAATGTAGATTCACCCAATCAAAATATATGTCCAACCACAAACGCTTTTGGAGCGTGAAACCTGCGATAGTCTCAGTCCGTCACAGCTTCGCAACTCAGCCCTAAAAATTAGAGAACAATAAATTAGTCACTCCGGGAAGCACCTTTGCACGTTTCAAACTGAAGGCCTTGCGCATGATGGTTGTTGGAAGATTCTTTTTTTCTCTTTTAAAAACAGTTTAGCAGTAGAAGTTATCTTTCGGGCTTTATGAAAAGCATTACACGCCTTTCGATGCTTCGGCGTTGTGCAGTTTACGTGTTGCTAATCACTAGGCAGCTGCTGGCGCAGATTAACATTGTGTCAGTATAGTGCAAGTTATGAAGCCCTTCTCGTGCGTAATAAGTGTTCCGGTTTTCATTACTGTTGCATTTAGTGCCGTCGTCTTGGACAACTGTATACTATATGCGCTGTACAAAAGAAGAAATAGCCAGATTATCCACCTGGGGGCCTTTTCTTAGTAGATACCGCAGAGATTAATCAAATGATTTAGTGGAGATTGCACTTGTTCTACCCTTATCAACACACCTAAGAGATCGTAACATGTTTTAGTTTATAAGTAACTTAATCAATGCGCCCCCATTCATGTGTATTCTACAGAAAGTGTGACAAATGTATTCATCTCGAAGTCAGAAAAAATGCGTTGCAGACTGTTCCAAGCGGAAATAAATTGCAATTCTTAACGTGATTGTTCAAAACTGCAGTCACTATTCTGAGCATGTTCGTTCGGCAGGGGCATATTGCATTAACACCTGAAAAATGTGCATGGTTTAGCCGGGTATCTTTATTTCTACAATTTCTAGTATAGGAATCGTTTGGGATTCTCGCATTTCTTTTATTTTTATAAGTACACTGTGTGTCACATGAACCTGTCTTGAAACGAAACGTACGTTAATTGCTGGCACCGATGACCATTACGGTTGTTTAACTGCTTATTATACTGTAATACAATGAAACATCATAATGATACTGATTCATATTGCCATGTAGTCTTTGGTCAGAGGTAAACAAAGCTAACTAGAGACGTAATTGATGAGAGCAAATTATATATAGAACTACAATTGAATCCTAAATATACCTCATTGACTAGTTTTCCCTCGCATTGTTTCATTTGCTTTACGTGTGTGTCTCTGTGTCCTTGTCTTCCGTGCTGTACTCGTGTGGCCATCAATTACGAACTTTTTTTTTTGCAAGTGCAAGTGCTTTATTTTTCTTCACATAATCATGATTATACTGATATCTGGACCGACAGCCAGGGAAGGCTAGTTTGCAGTTCAGTGACAAATTACAAAAGGCAGGTCAGTCGCAGTTTTTAAAAGCACAGTATTCCGGAACACGTCATGAGATATTCAGACAAGAAACATTCTGAAACTACTCGTACATAATGAATTCAAGTAAGTTAGAGATTCTGGTTATAAAGAAAAAAGAATTTGCTACATTGCTTGAAATTACGCACGATTTTATCTTCTAGGTGTAAAATATTCCAGATTTTTGTGCCACTCAATTCAATTAACCTGTCGCCGTATGCATTTAACACTTTGGTAAGTTGAGGTTACCTTTTAAAGCATGCCTTGCACTGCGAGTCGGAAATGAAAAGACTTACCCAAGCTCTGGTCAGCTTTATTAAACAAGGGATTCAAGTTAGTTTAATCTAATACTGCATGCCAAGTGACTGACGTGTTATTCGTTTTATCGAAGTATTATGGACTGGCAGTACTTGACAAGCTATAAACTACCATACTTTTTTATTGCACTTAAGCTGCGGGCGTCATAGATTGCCAGAACATTTTCAGGAAAACAGCCAGGGAAGGCTTGGAAAAAGATCGGGAATTTAAAATGGCCACATAGGTATGCTGTCTTGTTATATGTCATACAAAGTTTCTAGGGAATCTCTTCGTTAAATATATTTTTAAAACCTTTCACCTCATACAAAGTTGAGAGAAATTGGTCCTATTTATTGAAAAAAAAAACTAAAATCAATCATACTGATTTGGCATTTGTTACTCAATTTCTGATTTTTTTTTGCTTTATCTCAAAGTCCTGAACCTCGAAACCCTAGCAAAAATTTTCATCTTTGAAAGCACCTTCAATAATTTACTGTGATAGAATTCATTCGAACTATAGTATCAGTTCTGTTTCCTAGGATGAGCATATCTGTCGTGCAGTGACACAAAGTGCTCGCGTAGTATTTCGAGTGCTCATGTGGTATACCTAACTTGGAAACCTGTTAGCGTGCCCAAGTGGCCTTATTACCTGTAAGAAACTAAGTGGCCATATCGATACAATCAATCCATCTCCCTTCTGTTGAATTTATGGCCAATGACTCATTAATTTAGGTGTATGAGAGACAGTTACATGTGCATTAGGCAAAATAAATTAGAATCATTGGCATGATAATGTAACCACTCCAGTCTTGTCTTCTGAACATTTCCCTCTGCACGGGCATGTTTAACTACCAGCAAAAAATGTACAGATAGTCCAACTGGGTAACGTTTGAGCAATAAATATAGGGATCATTTGGAACAAGAACATTATTGCATCATATATGAACTTGTCATAAAAGGGAACATAATGTTGCTGACACGAGCAACCATTGCGAATGTTTAATTGTTTACCATACCATAAAATAAAACATTATATAAAGGTACTGATTTGTATTGACAAGCAGCCATTAGTCATAGTTAAACTGCATTAGGTCTTGACTTAGATGGTTTGAGCAAATATATTAAGCTGCCTAATGAACGTACAAAGAATACGCACTTGTTATTTTTGCCTCATATTGCTGCATCTACTTATTTGAAGCATAATCCTGTAGCATACACCCGCAGCACCTTCGGGACTAATGACACAAAGGTCAACGCCAGCCAGGCGACCATGCTTGCCAAGGGCAAGTAGTGTAAATATTTAGTCTCTTTCAATATTACCATAAGACATGTATTTTAAGAAATTCATGAATTATATCGAGCAATAAAAAGAGTTCGTTCATTGCCGGAGCATTTGTTTTCCTTTTGTACTGCATGATTCAGCACTCACTTCTTTCTGTTTATGCAATATGTGAAAGCGCAGCTGGTTCAGTAGCATTATTAATCTACTAACGTTAATGCATAAGCGCAGATAAAAAGCAACAGGGGCACATGCATAAATAACTAACATTCTTTTGCTACCACATGTAAACAAAATGCAAACTAACTTGTAGATAGCAGATAGCTATACACTTATAGCTTATACACACTTTTTAGACTTGTCGATAATATGCCTGTGTCTGCAGACTTTCTATAGATTAATGAAAATTCACGTTTGTTGACAAATGTCTGCAGAATGTCATAGAAAAAGTATAGGATTATAAAATTCTGTTTTTGTAGACTGAAGTCTATAGAATGTATATAGACAAATGTCTATAGACTATCTATAGACATTTCTCTATAGACATTTCATAGACTTCAGTCTACAAAAGTAGAACTGTATATGTAGTTCTAATTTTGTAGACTGAAGTGTATAAAATGTCTATAGGCAAATGTCTATAGATGTCTATAGGCAAATGTCCATGGGAGACATACTGCGAACAGACACACTGGGAAATTAAGGCGCGTGTTTCTTGTCGAAGGTTCGAATTAGTGCTTGGTAAAGAGCGCGGTGATCCGACAGATGGGATAAAATAGGGGTTTCTTGGGTGAGGCAGGCGATGTCTGCCGCGGTTAGAGCGCTGAAAATTAGTTAGGCGGACGAAAAAAAATTACCGACGATTACGTTACTTCCTAATGCGAAATTTGAGCGCAGCAAATGCGAGCCTTTGTTTGCTTTTGGCCTCGGCCTCGGCCGCGCGAACGGTAGTCTTCTCTGCGACGGCGATGAGCTTCTGCTTCAGCCTCGCTTACCGCTGGTTGCTCTCGACGGCTGCGATGAGCCTCCGCTTCGGCGGTGCGAACGGCAGGGTCTTCTCGGCGGCGGCGATGAGCTTCTGCTTCAGCCTCGCTTACTGCTGGTTGCTCTCGACGGCGGCGATGAGCCTCCGCTTCGGCGGCGCGAACTGCAGGGTCTTCTCGGCGGCGGCGATGAGCTTCTGCTTCAGCCTCGCTTACTGCTGGTTGCTCTCGACGGCGGCGATGAGCCTCCGCTTCGGCGGCGCGAACGGCAGGGTCTTCTCGGCGGCCGCGCTTAGCCTCTGCTTCGGCGACGCGTACTCCTGGATCATCTCGACGGCGGCGACGGTAAGCTTCTGCTTCGGCGGCACGCACCTCTGGATTCTGACGGCGACGGCGCTGGGCCTCTGCTCTGGCAGCTCGTTTAGTAGCAGCAGCAGCAGCAGCAGACGGAGGACTTCCATCGGTCGTCTCGCTCATGGCTCAGAAAGAACTGGCAGATAATTTCGCAGTGGCGAACGGCAGCGGCAATTTCGGCTCGGGCGGTGCACATATACAGATCCGCCGCCACCGATCTGGCTCTCTGATTGCCACCGCACAGGGCGAACGGCAGCGGCAATTTCGGCTCGGGCGGTGCACATATACAGATCCGCCGCCACCGATCTGGCTCTCTGATTGCCACCGCACAGGGGTTGCATTGGAGGAGGAGCGAAGAAAGGAATTAAGTTCGAGCCGGCGCTTTGACAACCGGAGACTCGCAGGAAGAGGGGGGAGGGGGGCGGCGTGTACACCCAGCGGCAAACGATGGGGGCAGAAGCGCGCGCAGCAAGCGGACAACACGATAAAGGGAGGAGGGAAGAGATAGCAGCGACTGACTGATGCCGCTGACGCCGATAGTGAGTCAACCCCAGCTGCGGAGTTGGTTTCAGGGACAACGCCGCCGATGCCGACACAAACAATATGATACCCTCGCTTCCGCAGCGCTAAGAACCAGGTCTAGCCGTGGGAAGGTGGTCACGTATTCGTCGACGTGCCGGGGCCTACGTGAAATAACCGGCGCGTCGGCAACTGAAGAGCACCCTATCCGCCACACAAGAGGAGTGGGGGGACCCTTTCCTCCTCTTTCTGCATGGCGGCGACGGTGTTCTATGCAGTCACGTTATCTTGACTCTCTAGCGGCGTCAGCGGTATCCAGCGGTATCAGTCGGTCGCTGCTAGCGCTGGGGGGATGAAAGGGGGGCGGAGCTGGTTACGAGGCCGACGACAACGCCGACGACGACGCGAAACCCAGGAACGGACGCCAAAGAGCTGCGCTCTAAAAAGTTACGATTCAGCACTTTTCATGTGCTGGATGAAAACCGTTTCTTGGGATCTGCGTGCGTGGCGCGCAGTTTCGATAGTGGAGGAGTAACGTTGGACATAGAAATTATTGCAAGGCACTGTGGCAACTCCAGCCTCTGTCGCCCACTGCAATTTCATGGTGGCTTCCCGTACTATAGGCTGTGTGCCCCCAGTCGGTCGTTCGCTCACAATGTCACTGATTTACTCGCCTATCCACGAGAGCAGGCGTGCGCACACACCCAGGGAGTGATCCAAACCTGACTCTGGTTGCAGTCCCCTGCTTACTAAAACTACGCCTCTGCCATAAAAGAGTGAGCGATGTGTGCGACAAAAAATATGTGTCCTTAGTGGAGTGCCTCGTGCTTCAATCGCGCTCGTAAGGCGGCAACATTACGGCGCGTAGCCCCACGGACGTGACGGCGTGAGTGGCAGGATTTACATGTGCGGTGAAGATTACCTTGCAAATATAACAAAGTCTTAAAGTTATCATGCGCCATTGAAGTAAAGCATGTAGCTTAACATAGATACGATCTCGACCGGGTGAGCTGGGTCTTCACCGCAAGAATCAGGAAATGACGACAAAGGCGGGCATCGTGATGAAAAAAAGTAGAAAGGAATGTATTCACTTCATTGGTACGTGGTTTTGACTCTACCCGAGTCTCGAGCGGTTCTCCATAACACGGGAGCCAGGACGTCCTTAAATAAGCCGTCGTGGTCTTTTGGTCGTCGATATCTTCTTGGAAAACATGGGGACTTTGTGGAAGTATCAATGCCTTCTTTAGGTTCTGTAGTTGACGAGCCTCTGTCTATCGGGTGTTCTCCTCTTCGTCCTTCCCTTTGTGTCGGCTCAGGCCATAAAGCCGTGACGCTTTTCCGGGAAAGAGGGCAATTATGTCGACATGGGAACGCCCACTTGAACGTTTCTCACACTTGACAGGTCTATCATAACATCCCAAAGCAACTGAGGTGTTATGGGAGACGCCATATAGTGTAGGGCCCTTGATGGATTTCGACTGTATATTTCATTTCGTTAACAGGCACCGAAAGAGTGGTGCACAAGAGGTCTCGCATTCCGCCCCATCACAATGCAGCTTTGAATCAAACCCGTGTCCTTGTGCTTAGCGGCAGAGCGCCATAGCCACTGACCCACCACGGCGGAGGTAATTCAACTTCATATTGCATCTATTCACGCAGCTACACCTGATCTACTTGTTTGTTTTTGTTTAACGCTCCTCCTCTCACGCAATATTGCTTCTCGATCAGCTGAGGTGCGCGAATAAATATATGAATAAATAAATAAATAAATAAACTTCACACAGCTGTAGCATTTTGCAGTGAGTTCACCTTATTACAACCTTTTCAAGCCTCGCCGGTAGCAACCTCGCCGTTAACACACGTTCAGTCGTTGCCTGTCCTACCCACCTTACCGCGTCTCCCCTTTAGGCTTTTGAAGAACCATACCTATATATACCGTGCCGAGTAAAGCATACGTCGCCTTTGAAAAGACAAGTCCACGTGTGGAAACGTTGGCTCCCACGTTTACCTTGTTCTCGTTATGCTCATCGTTCAGAACTGGCTGATTCACAGTGGCAGACAGGGGGTCACGTAGTGAAAACATCAATTCGTCCATTATAGCGCTGGTGGTTGAAATTGAGGAGTAGCTGCGGGACCTTTGACTGCAATTTTTTGCGTGACGAAGTCGTATATTGACACATAGAAAAAAATGATAGCCTCATATAGGAAAAATCTATCGATTATACTTAGCTTAACCATTTCAGTCTGTTTTCCCTTAAAAGCACGAACGGCGAACGTCACCTACACCAAGCAAAACTGTCGTTCGCGTCGGAAGTTGGCGCTTGATGACAATTATAATGTAATACATACTTCCGTGCCTTAAAAAAATCACCAAACTTTGTGCATTTCGTAGATAAATAAAGGGAGCCAACCATTCGATATTAAAATTGTTCGAAGGATGGGAAAATTACTCTTGTGTACTGTCTTTTCGACTGCGGCCTATGCCCGATAACATCACGATGCGAGCTCAATGGCTGAAGAGCTCTCCGTGGCGCACTGTGGGAACAAACCACCTGGTTGACTGGAAGTTGCGCTCACAGCTGGCCAGGTATCTCAAAGCTCTGACGTCCCACCTCACCTATGCTGCTTCTTATCGAGAGATAGCAAGGCCGAGACGTTGGCCATAAAACCGTCTTTAACGACTCGCAGCCACCAGTTCAGAAGCAGTCTGCCGCGCAGTTTTGACGGTTCAGACGCCATGAGACTATTGTGGGCACTGTTGACTTTGATTGCACGGTGTGGCTTTGCCTACGAAGTCGGTGAGTTATTGTTCTCTCTCTCTCATTCTCTCTCTCTCTCTTGCTTGTTTAAATATTCACATCACTAAGTCGGTTCGTGGATGGCATGGTGTTGGCAGAATGATTACGAAAGCTGGTATTTGTATGTTAGTATCGCCCCTAAGCGGCGTTTTGGCAATGGCAAGATCTGAATGACGCTACACAATCGTAGAAAAAGGAGATAAATCGTACATGTATAAAGAAGTCGATTGTATTGATATTTGAGATCGGTTCTTTTCCTCAGAATGACGCAGACGCAAGTCATTAAAATTGTCCTTAATGAGAATTGCCTAGTTATCAGTTATGTTGATTGGATCTTAATTTAACATCCCACAGTGGCACATTTGGCTTTAACGGGAGTCGTGATATATGAGTGTGGTGCAATTTCCACTATGTAGTGTTCAGCGTGGGATGCCAATATTTTAGATGCACGATGGTTTTACGTTTTGCCACGGTGGGCCGGTACAGCGTTGAGCATTGAGTGCTATATGAGACGAGTCAACGCGGCGGGGGTCAGTGGGAAGAAACAGTGCCATTAAAAATATCAAAACTGCTTTGATATCTTCATGTCTATAAGAGTGCGCACCGCTGTTTAATGTAGTTTATTCACTCATGAGAACTTTTCTGCACTTTTCATCATTCCCAAAACCGGAAATCAACATTGCGTCAACGGTTAATTTCCCATTTACGCAAAATAACATGAGCAATAGGAATTGGCTGTATTTTTTTATGTTAGCCTACATGAGGGACAGTATGCATCAAAGCTCTTGTGGTGGTGCCAGTGGTTAGAATGCATTATACCCGAGGGGAGGCGCTATAACGTAAAGCTATTGCAAACTTTTCTCTTGCAATTGTGGAGTCAGCCCTTCGCGAATGGTCAAAACTTTTTTTGGACCACCGCCACTTCGCCTGCCTGTCACGCCACGTGACGAAAACCACGACAGCTCCCCGTTTGATATGACGAGTCCACCCTGGCTATGCATGACTTGACCAAAGAAAAGAAAAGGAGAGCTATTTCTGATTCGACGCCTTTTCGCCATTAGCCCTCGGCTATTGGTCAAAAGTGTTCGGGCTGCACCCACTTCACCTGCCTGTCACGCGACGTCACAAAACCACGAAAACTCACTGCGTCAAAGTGACGTGCACTCGTTAAAAATCCATTGTTATCCGGAGCAACACTGCATCTGCTCCTGAATAGCTGCAGGCTGCCCCGTTCCGAAATAATAAAAGATGGCTGCCGCCGATCGCTCGGGCAGTCGCTACTCGTACCTGCCGGAGAGCTTGGGTTTTTTTTTTTGCGTACATAAAAACATTTTGCGTGGCAGTGTAACGTTTTCGAGCACTTTCAGAACGTTTACTACCTCACCCTGCCATGTTTTCTTTGTTGAGGATCCATTTTAGTGGCATTCTTAACCTTCCGTGGCATTCCACCGCGATTTTCAACCAGCCACCACAAGCTCAGTAAGGGAAAGCGGACCACTCGCAGGCGCCGGCAACACCTTCTTAATGCGGTTATCGATTTTCAGTGCACTGGCTCGGCCCCATCGAATCCCTCTCCACTTGAGAGTGCTCAAGTGCAGAGGGTCTTCCCGGTTATAGTTCTGAATACTGTCATTGCGAAGGACATCGTAGTGGTGGTTCGGCCATATTAGTAAATTCAAAACTGTGATATAAACGGCGTCATGACCGTACTTTGTGCACCTCTCTCTGCGAATGTGTTTGGTTAGAAGTAGATCAAAGTAACTTTCAGACAAGCAGTAAGTTGTTGCCGACTAGTCGTAATTTTATAATTGCGTTCATCTATCGCTCACCTTCATCTTCTTATAGAGAGTTCTGTAGAGAATTCGTGCAGAGAATTAACTGAACAAGTTCATTGAGGAGAACAAGGGTATTATAATTTGCGGTGACATTAACATCAATATAATCACATCTAGAAGTCAGTCATGCTCTGAGTACGTTAGCACTTTTCTTAGCTGTGAATTTTCTTCGCTAATACTCCAACTCCGTGTGAACAAGATGGTTCTAGTACTCTAATCATATCCTTTTCAGCTTACCTACTGATAATACCACGGCCGGTGTAGTAAACTATGATATAACAGACCATTATGCCATATATTTTCAGCGCAGGCTCCATAACACTTAGCCTCTCTAGGGGAAAAAAACAACATTAGGTCATTCTTTGATTCAAACAAACTCATTCACCCAATTCGTGCTACTGACTGGACTGACGTGTTTCAGGAGCAATGTCAAGAAAAAGCTTTTGCACCTCTTTCAGCGAAAATATCAGAGTGCGCTAACTTATGCGGGAAGAACTTCACCGTAACGAGTTGGTTCAGTACACCAAGAAAGCGTTGGATCAGCAAGTTTAATGCGGTCCATAGTAATAAAAGACAACCTTCGCAAGAAACTCAAAGCTCAGGCATTTGTTAACACATTGCGTTCACGATTCAAAGCCTATTCAAATGTTCTTGCAGCAACCCTAAAATGTCATAAGCTTAATTACTACGGTAACAAGATAGACAAAATGGAAACGACAGCAGGAGAAGCTGGCAAGTTATTAAAGAATTTTTAAACACTAATACCGCTGATATTGGCATATCATGTGTCAGCTACAATTCAGTTAATATAACCGACCCTAAGGACGCCACTAACGCTTTCAGCAACCATTTTAGTACCATAGTCGATCTACAGCATTAACCACCTTTACCTAGTTTGCCACGTAGTCCCTATTTATTTTACTTGTGTCCTACAACTTCACAAGAAGTTTGTAGTATCATAACATCACTCAAAACGACTGGGCCTAGCTTTGATTTCATCCGACTGTCGAACATTAAGCTTGTGCATAAAGAAATTTCTCCGGTGCTTGCCGACGTCATGAATAAATAACTTAAAGATGGTGTCTTTCCCAAAAGCCTCAAAATGGGTAAGGTAATTCCAATTTAAAGAAAAAGTTAATCATGAGTGTTTTAATAATTATCGTCCTATTTGCATTTTGCCTTTCTTTAGCAAGGTAATTGAAAAACTTATTCACAAGCATTTAACTAATTATTTATCCGAATTTAAGCTACTATCTCCTTATCAATTTGGTTTTGGAGAGCATTTGTCAACAGAACTTGCCTTTATTAGGTTTACTGACAAAGTTAAATTAGCTATAGACGAAGGCCTATTAGTCGGTGCTCTCTTTACTGATTTCACTAAAGCGTTCGATACAATTAACTACCTCATCCTCCTACACAAACAAGAATCTTATGGCATTACTGGCCCGCCTTTGCAGTTAATTTGGTACTACCTAACAGAGCGACCACAAATAGTCCAAGTCGATGGTTCCTTCTCTTCACAGAAAATTATCAATAAAGACGTCCTTCAGGGATCAATACTTGATCCAATGTTATTTTTATTGTTCAATAATGATTTGCCACAAATATTAACGCATGCCCATTGCCTTCTCTATGCTGATGACACAACCATTTTCGTATCCGACAAGAATTTCTTCACACTACTAAACAAATTAAACAATGATCTTGCTAATGTTCATGCATGATGCCTGAAAAACACGTTATATATCAATCCATCAAAAACATAGATGGTATTTCATCACCCTCAAATATTATTCATAGATTCCTCAGGTGCATCACTTAACAACTTCTTAATTACAAGATCTGTGTCAACCAAATTTCTAGGCATTATCTCAGATCAGCACTTAAAATTCAACCGCCATGCCCAATGTCTTGTTCGAAATATTTCTTTTGGCATTCACGTCATTATTAAATCGCGCTCCTTTTTTGAAGCAAGTATTCTCTTGTCATTGTATTACGCGTATATTCACACTCATCTTTCATATTGCCTCTAATCATGAAGTAATAAATACTTCACTCATCTCCAGCAACTAGAAGCTTTACAAAAGCAAGTGGTACGATTGATGACATTTCAACCTTTTACAATCTTACTCTGCTCCCATTTTTGGTTCCCTAAACCTTGTCGCCTGGCGCGTGTTATTCAATCATATGCTGCTGCTAATAATGTTCCGCCTCATAAATACGGAACTAGGTATTGAAAGTTTAACTCGTACTGACCTCACTAACAATAACAACACAAGATTTTCCGCACGTCACAATTTGCTCCTCCTAAAATTTGAACTAACTATGGGAAATTTACCTTCACGTTTTCAGGCATATCATTGTGTAATTACATTCCGCCCGATATCAAATCATGTGCATTTTAAGCCTTGAAGCGCAAAGCTAAGGCGTGTTATATTAACGCTTTACCGAACTCCTAGTATTTTTTGTTCGATGTAAATGTTATAAAATATATTTAAAAACAAGAGGAAAAGGGGTTAAACGAATGGCCCGATTTTTATTAGTAATATCATAAGAAGCCAACAAACACTGACACCATGGACAACATAGGCGAAGTTACCCCTAGGTTGTCCCAGGTGTCAGTGTTTGTTAGCTTATGATATGACTCATAAAAATCGGGCCCCTTGGTTAACCCCCTTTCCTCTCATTTATTACATAACGAGGGTCTCGAATCCGGCAACATTGATGCCTTCACGCAGCAGTAACTTCCCCTATGTTGTCTTTGGTGTCAGTGTTTGTTGGCTTCTTATGATATAAAATATATTTGTAATTTACGGTTTCGAATATTCTTTTATATATTTTTTATTTTTTCGGTCCCTGTCAATATTTTACGGTCTTGCTTATTCCCCATGCTACCACCACCTAGTTTTGTATTACAACGCTGTTTTCATTTTTTTTCCCGATGAAGACATTTCCGCGTTGCATGTTCCACACACTACAACCACACTTTTGTATTCAAAGCTCTGCTTTTTTCATTTATTCTTCTTTTCCTCCAGTTCTTTTTTTGTTTTTGCTGACAAACACAACCTTCTTATGATGTAGCCTGCTACTGTTGCCACAATTGTACAAACCCCCATTTCTTTCTTGTTTAGGAGTTCCCCCCGACATTTTTTACTTCGGCACCTACGATCGTGCAGTTATAATTCACCTTTTTGTATTGCTCTTTGTGCTACAGATGAAAATAAATTCAGCTTCAACTTGAACTTCATCGCCTCTTGTCAGTCAATTAGATAAGACAAACAGCTGAGTGCAGGTAGTGTTACTCGTTTTAAAGCAAACATAAATGACCTTTTATGAACGAGGAGAGCGTTTGATTGGTCTCTTCAGACAACCATGTGGGTCACCACCCGATGATTGCGTCGGCGGTTACTCAAGTTTGACGCCAGGGGATTGGAATAAAAACATATTGGTATAGCTTTACGTTATAGGGCCCAGGATTACGTTAACCAAATAAAATTGTTAAGTGGATATTTGTCGTCCATGTATGTATAGACATCTTGCCAAAAGTTCTAGCATCTACGTTTTTATAACCAACATGTATTCCTCCGGGGCGAAACCTTATTTGAATTTCTCGATTCTATCCGGGAATTTATTGGAATTAGAGCTGAACTATTGGGTGCAGCTATTCGCGATACTGCAATTAATGATGACACGATAAACACCGGGTTGCTCTTGGAAAGTTTGCGTGTCAGGTACAACTTTTGTGCTGAGGGAAGTGCACGTCTCAACACTTTAAGTGCAAAGCTTTCCTTTGCCTTGTCGGGAAGTCTAGCGCAAGGATACGCCAATTCTGTCTCCGAAAATGTAGGGCGATCCCGGATTTAATGAAGTTTGAAAAGCTGCCGAGTATTAGAGCAAAGAAACACCGGATAAAGGGCAACTGAATGCGGCTCGATTGACCAGCTTGGGGCATAGCGCGAACAAACACGATATATAGTGCGAATCAGGGTGGCGTGCTTGGCCAGCTTCGGGCATATTGCAAACAAATACCGAATATAAAACAAATAGAGGTTGCTAGATTTTCCAGTTTGGGACATAGTGAAAACAGTGGATATCGTGCACGTGGCTCGGTTGGCTAGCTTCGCATTTAGTGTGAAAACCGCGAATACAGTGCAAATTAAGGTTGCTGGCTAGTTTGGGACATAGTGCAAACACTGGACATTGTGTTATCTAAAGTGGCTTCATTGACCAATTTCGGACATAGTGCAAAGAAACACCGGATATAGTGCAAATAGAAGTTGCTCGATTGGCCAATTTGGGACCTAGTGCAAACAGTGGTTATCGTGTGACTCGGTTGGCTAGCTTCGCACAGAAAACATGAAAACAGCGGATATAGTGCAAAAAAAGTTGCTCAACTGGTCACTTTGGGACATAGCGTAAACACTGGATATCGTGTCAATTAGAGTAGCTTGGTTGGTCGATTTCAGACATAGTCCAAGGAAACAACGAATATAGTGCGAATCAAGCTGGCTCAATTGGCTAGTATAGGACATGGTGCAAACTCGGGATATAATGCAAATAAGGCGGCCCCAGGAAATGAGCGCATACGTGAGCTCCAACATCAAGATGCTGTCATTCTCATGCTATCATCGTCATTCCGTCCTCGTCGCCTCCATGGATATTGTGATCATTCCTAAGTTTTCATGTCATAGTCACCTTTCCGCCATTTTCATTCACTTGCGATCACTGCGTGTTCATATCATCGCCATCACGCCGACTTCGAGCCACCCTCGTCGTACCGTGGTGATGTCATTGACGAATCACGTCGTCTTCACAAAGTCGACGTCATGCCATCGTGGTCTTTCCATCGTCCTCATTTTGTCGTAGCGATTACACTGTCGTCTACCAATATGGCAAATACTTTGGTGTTCACGCTGTAGTCGCGATTCCACCTTGCTGATCCCTTTGTCGTCATGCCTTCGCATACACGCTGTGGTCATCATACGACTGTAATCACTTTTCTATAGCCATCTAATCGACATCCCTCTATGTCCATTTGTCATAACGCCATAGTCGTAACACCATCGTCATAATACCAATATTGTCACTACCACGTCGTCACCTCATGGCCGTTATGCAGTCGTTCTCATACTTTCGATGTCCTACCTTGGCCAAGACGCTGCCGTCGTGACACCATCCTCCTCACGCTAGCGTCGCCATCCCATGGTCGTCATGCAGTAGTCGTCACACCATCACCGCCACGCTTGGCTCCACCGTTGCGTCGTTCGTAGTTTCAGTAATGATTCGCTAGACGTAGATAACCATTAAGGAGGGTATGTGCTTAATTTGTCAAATTCCAGGGGTTTTGCCTGATGAAGGGTGCAGATAATAATTAGGCTGCACAATAGGCTGCATCATGCGCCGTAAATAAATCCCACTCTCAAATATTCTGGGGGGATTTTATTTGGATTATTTGTCGAAACAAAATAATAGCATATTTTAGGATGTTCACAGATAGAAAAAGAAACCGTATACTAAACCTCTGTATATCTTCTGAGCCATTTTGTGAATTCCTTTTAAGCGTTCAATGAAACACTTTGCGCGGATAGTGATCACAGGCGTAAAATGTCGTGGCTATATAAAGACTCAGTCTTTAATAGTCAAGATATTCGCGCTCCGAAGTGCACCAGCTGACGCATGTTATAGTCACTCTGGTAGCTGCCTTTATTCCTCCCTAATATATTTTTTTTGTGCAGGCTTCCTGTAAATGCAGACAAGGCCTTTGTTTGAACATGTGTTTTTACCAAACTTCACATAGATGTACCTAAGCATAATTTGTGTGGTTGCTTGTACATCGTCTTATGTAGTTGGTAGTTCCCAGTGGTGAAGAATAGAGTTGCTGTACATGCTCCAAATACCGTGTACCTCTTGTAGCAACGGTGAAGCACGACAACTTCCTTCCGCTTGTTTCCTATTTTGCCTCTCCCTGTTGCCACTTGAATCGTTTATATTAGTTCTCACTTTCGCTGCTTTAAGGACATGCCGCAGAGCGCGGCGTCGGCCAATTGCCATAACGATGGCTAATGGCGCCAAGCAAAATAGCTTTCACGCAAAACATTTTTTCCTGCGGCTTCCGTCAAGCCACTCACATGTGCGAAAACGGAAGACACTTTTTCGAGACTAAAGTGTGAAACGGCGGAAGCCTGACACCATTGCCAATGGCGATTTGTTGCGTCGGAAACACCATGGAGGCACACAACCCGTACACTGTTATGTGAATTTTTTTTTGTTTAATTAATGCCTGCAACGTCGTTCTGGACGAAGTGTCTGTTAAAGTAGTTAGTGGCCGCCTGGAACTGTTGCAGCGCAGTTTGCGGATCAGGAAGAGACGCATCTTCCATGGCGGTGGCAGGGTGTAGTTGGCCATCCTCGTCATCCACTTCGCTCGATTGACTTGTACTGGCCCAGCTTGCCGCGGCCAGATGGCGGTCATGGCGCTTCCGAGCTTCATTTGACTTGTTACCCCGAGATGCATCGAGTCGCTTCAAAGGCATTGCCTCTCTTGCATTGGTGCGTCGCGTCCCTGCACTCTGTGGTGTCGGACGCGCCTGGCCGCCGTGATGCTTGCGACGTATACGCTCAGCCTCTCTTGAGCGCCGCTTGCATTCAGCGGCTGCCGCACGTCGCATGATGGGCGACACTGGTTTGGCGAGACGGGGTATCCTTCCCACACGAAACCGTAAACTACTGCCACCTCCGCCGCCACACCCAAGCAGACGGTCGCAACGCGCGCCTCGCGACAGTGACGTCAGGCCACACAGCGCCCAATCGGGAGGCCACCTCAAGCGCCTGACGACAGTGACGTCAGGGCGCACCGTCGAACACACGGCCACCACGCGTACCGGTGTGATGAGTCATCCCGCGTTGCGCCGAACCACCCAACACCCGCACATGACGATAGTGACATAACGCACACGAACCATTCAGGAGGCGCACACCTGTGCGTAGCGACAGTGACGTCAAGACACGAAAGAGACCAATGAGGAGGCCGGAAAGCTGGGACAGTTTCTGCTAACGGGAGGTGACCTTGACAATGTACCATTAAAAGCTTCCGCCTTAATATTTCGCTCACAACGAGTGGATCCATAGATAAAATCATGTCCTTGTCTTAATTGAGACTTTTTTCTTATAGAAGTATAGTAACGAATTCTGAGGTTCCCGCTACGGGAAAAACCAGCCATCGCAACGACCACGAAAATGCGCCTATAACAGGGCCCTATTCTGAAACGTTCGCCTTCCGCGAAACTATTGCCTTGGCCACGCCTCCGCCAATGGCGCGCGCTGATTGGCGGTTTTAGCAAAACCGGAAAATAAACTGCGCTACCTCATTTTAAGGTCATGGTGACGATGGGTGCTCTCAACATATATTGAATAAACGAACTCGTCTTTTGGCCTTCGGTTGATGGTGGAGTGTAGCAGAGATAAGATAGGTGGTAGTTTATAGTAGCCTTTTTGTTGGCCTCTCACACGCGTTGTTTCGCGGCGATATTTGTTGATTCGTTGAAAGTAAAACATTTCACACTTCCTTATTCAATTTATTTTACCTAAAATTGCCGAAACTTACCTTAGTCAGCGCGCAGAAACCATCCTGGGGCCAATACACTTGAAAACAACAGACCCGAGCCGCTCTGCACTCGCACGGTGCGCTTTCTCATGCGATGTGAAGCGTTCGACAGCGCGTGTTGATAGTCCCTGCTGACGTCACGGGTAAGCAGTGACTATCGCGGAAGGCGAACGTTTCAGAACACGGCCCCAGGATAGCCAGTTCATTCATAAGATTTAACGTCCTGAACCCTTATAAAAGATGATGAGACAGGCCATAGTGAGCGGGTTCGCATTAGGTATGGCCACGCTGAATTACCTAAAGATGCACTAAAAATCAAGCTAATTTGTCCTGTGTTCACAAATTACTAAGGGGGCATGAATAATAAAAACGTAAAACGTTGCATTAAGATATGAAATATTGTCAGGTACGATTCAGTATCTGAGTCGAATAGCCACTATTCTTGAATACAAATACTTTCGGAATAGTTTTAGAATAAGGCAAATCGCCAACTCCACAATAAATTTCATGCTTGTGGCCATAGCATAAAATAAATGAGGTTATCGTAGTAGAGCCCGCTATGTGTCCCTCAAGGAGCCAGAATTTTCCAGTGAATCCGCCATGATTCCCCCTCACCGATGAGTTTGGAATGTGCAAATATATTTGTACTTACCTCTTGATTCTCTGTTTGAGCTTTTAGTAAAGAACGCTACACCACATGCAGCTTAATTTCAAAAAATTGCGACTGACCTAGTCATAGGATGATTGGGTGCGGTAATGGGTTAGCGCTTAAATAATATAGTTACGTAACCTATTGTGACCGTTCAAACGAGGTATATATGATGCGCGTACTGCAGCGGGACTCATCTTTCGCGCTTCCTTAAGAACACTCGCCGGCATCTAGCGCCACGGCCGCGAAGCCTGTGCGTCACCTCCCAAGTGCATGGGGCGCCGGTGCGCGCGGACGCTAACGCGTCATGTGGCCACGGGTCTTCTCCCTTGCGCTTCCGGACATGCTGCACTATCTAATGGAACTGTCGCAAAGTCGGCGCGTGGTCTCCGATAGGAGAAGCGTGGCACGCCGGTGTCTTCCGACGCTGAGAATTGTTACATCGCTCGGTTGCACGCCCAGTGGCACATAATCAGAGACCCAAGATGGCGAGAGGTTCATTGAAGAGCGGCAGTTTCCCAGTGAATTCGCGGCGCAGCTCGCTACAGCGTTGGTCTGAATGGCGTCCTTTCAATAGCGGCACATACGCAGTGCATTTGTGGCACAGCCTCCTGAGGCGTTGGGTTGCTGTGTTTGAGTAACCTTTTCGGCATGGGTTTGAATCCGCTCAGCTTCAAAAAAGTTTAAAGGACATTTTTCATCCTTTGAGGGCGCCACATTCCCAGTGACACATAGTTGCTCAAGTTAGCTTCAAAGACGTTCATTCAATAGACGCGCGCACACCTAGTGGCCCATACCCAGTGACCCAAGTTGGCATGGAAGTAGCAGGTTCATTTAACAAATGCATATTATTTATTTGTGCAACATACCATAGGGTGCACATAAATATTGTAAAAAATCAAAAGAAATGCCCTAGAAGGACATACTTCACAATAATAGTTAATCAAATTTCAACATGCACCTTAGTCCTGCCAAAAATTGATTAGATTGAACATTATTCGTAATATTCCAAACTAGGGCCCTGTTATGCTTCGCACTGGAGGTTAGTTTCGCTGTATGTTTACGGCGCTGTATATCGGCACCGCCGTAATGTCGCTGCTTGGCGTGAGTTCCATTGTGTCCAGCATTCGAGAACTTAGAAGGATGCTTTGTTACACAATGACCAAAGTTCGTATCATAGAGGTTTATTGGCGAGAAGCGCCGATCAAGAGACAAAGTGCTCAAAGCTCGAGCGGAAGAGCTCATTTAAGAGCGGTATATACATGCTACATGCCCAGTACAGCATCCCAAAGTTATTGTTTGAAGAGGGACACATAGATACATAGCTCAGTTGACCCCAGTTCAATGACCCAGTTGGGCCGACGGTAGGTCTCTAACCCTGTTCGCGCAGCATAGCTGCCCGAAGCCCCAACAATTCGAAGTAACATTTCCGAAAATAGACTTTTTTGTTCAAGTATTGCTCCATTAAGCGCTACTTTCTCGAACTTTACTCCACGCTTTAAACCATTAGGGTTCATTGAACCGGATCAAGAGTGCACAACTTTTTACACAAGATTGGACTTTAGAAGAAAAATTATGATTGTTCTCAAAACAAAAGAACGTCAAAAACGAATTGAAAGAAATACGTGTAGTTGAAGTGTTGAAATCAGCGTTGAGGTATGAAAGCAATAACTGATATGCATAACATTTACCAGGCTCATAGCTTGAGTCCTCGCATGCTGCAAGGTATCACTTAGCATGGGATACCACTTACCTTCATTTTTAACCTTTTTTGGTCGTCAGTACACTGATGCGCCACCACCCTTTGGTGCTGGTAGTTGCTAAAGGGGGAAACCTCCCATTTGTCTAAAGTTTTGCTATCAGTAAATATCACTTCAAGTTCATCGTGCAATTTATAAATAAGAATTCCAATTTCCAAAATGTAATAAAAAAGCAGACCTTTGGCAAAACGCAGCGTGTGCAATGTTAACAAACCAGAAATCCCAGTCGCCAGGAAGCCCTCTAGTGAAAATTTGAACGGAGGCAAAATAACTAATTAGAACAAAACATTCCTATATTTGTCCTAGATATTTTAACCTCCACTTAAGTTAAACAATACATGCGCGCAGCAATGTTTGCGGTGAAGTAGTGCAAATTCTGAAATATCAAACTATTGGCTCCCGACTTAGTCAAAGTGCTTTTTCAAAGGTAATGACATACTTTACCGTGCCCGCAATGCACGACACAGGAGTGTCTTTCCATTCTGTCCCAATCTGAATGCAACTGTCGAGGCCGAGAATCGTGTCCGCGGACTTATTGTGCTCAGCAGTTGAACCCCATTGCCACTAAACCATTACGTTGGCTTCTGCAGAAAATGGAGATAATGACATTTGACGACATTCTCACGACAAGCGAACGACTTTCTTCTGCGCGGGTTATCAAATGACTTTATATTTTTTTTTTTGCTCGAAGTTGGTTGAAGTACTGATAATGGTACGTGGGGTAGGAGGAAGGAAATGGGTGAAGGCAGGTATATTTACCAGAAAAGCGACTGGTTGGCTACCCAGAGCTGGGGTATGGGAAAGGACATTGTTTAGAATTAGAGGGAAAGGAAAGACCCGGTGAATTGGAGCCGGCGCGTGGAGGCGACCACACGGGCCAGTCACCCTCAAGAAACACAAAAGTTCCTTCGCATCCTTCTCGGCCGACAAGCAGTGGGGACGTTTATCCAGAGCCATATCCATGTACAGCGGCCGATCGTCTAGTCGTCACAATGCGTTGAAGAGTGTTTCTTTTTGGGACTGAAATCGAGAACACATGGCACAATAAATGCCCGGTGCACTTTTTGAAGCGGCACATGGTTTTCATTCCAATCAATGTGGCGTAAGCGTTCGCGAAGACCGCTTCTAAACACGGCCGTCTCAGAAACCTTGCCTAACGTCGATGTCGGAGCTGCAGCGAAGAGCTTAGCTCGTGTTGTAGGGTGCGCATTATATTTGGCATGTTCCACCCTGCTGACGGGAGTGTGAGTGGCAAGGGACGAAGCAGCATTGTAGCGTATGTCCTGCAAAGAGGAATGGAAGTGGTGTGGTGTTCTTGATATCACGGTCGCGCAGCTTTGTCTGCGTGATCATTTATACTCATTCTTCAATGACCACGTCACTGCTGCAAATAAATTTTTTGGCCTTTTAGTATGCACGTTGTGGCGAAGTTTGATGATTCCGTACATCAGTTGTTCTAGAGATATACGCCGAAGTTATTGAGTACATTGTAAAGCCGGTTTTAAGCAGTAAACAGGGCCAAGTTAAGACTCTATGTGTGAATAACTTGAAATACAGCGCGAAGACAGGTGAATTTCGCGGCAGCAATTCAATACATTAACGTAGTAGCAAAACGGGCAGCAGGGTACCCAATCTTCAAGCGCCAATCAGAAATTCGTCCGCTCATGATAGATACGAAAAATGTTTGGATTCAAATCGTAGACTTGCCAGGAGAAGTGCGAAAGAGCACATACACATTACATAGTTAACATAAAGAGGTACGCGTAGAAGATTTTGAAACATACATGACAGTATAGAAAGCGGTAGTTGGGATTAATATGAACGACTCGACTTATAAACAACTTTTGTCAGCATCGAAACTTTGTAATGCCTTTCCACCACGTGAATATGTAAACTTGTTATCAGGACAATAGCTAGAGGGCAGGAATCCTGAAGTCCATAGAAATTGACGTATTTTTGTCCTCATGATATGGAGAGGTTCGGCATGCACAGAATCCCTTTACGCTTAAAGGGAGCTCGAAGGCCCAAGCCCGCGGCGAGAGGCGCGACGCACCGCTGTTGGCAATGGCAGCGTCGATGAGCCTTTCTGCCGCCCCACTCACGGGACGGATCTAGTACTCGTTCGTTCTTTCAAGGTTACGTGCTTGATGAGGCTGGACATTCAGCGTTTTGCAGTTGTTCTACTTACACCTTACACTCAAGTCCGCAGAAACTGAGCAGCTTTATCTCTAGCATGCTAACTTCGTCAATGAGCTCCAGCTGTCCGGCAGTGTTGGATTCACTTTGCGGGAACTTTGACATCGAGAACTGCATTAACACGAAGCCTACTGCCGCAGCCCTCATCCCGCATGCGGTACTTCAAGGTGCACAGCAGATTTCTTGCAAATAATATTATTCATGGAAAAATACAAAGATATTAAACAGAGAGAAAAGGCAGAAGCTAGAAAATATCCCATAAGGAGAGACCACGGCCACTTGCTCTAGGAGAAGAAAAATGAAGGAGATAGAGAGGAGCAAGACACGTCACAACACATTACAGCACACACAGATTCTACGAGCATTACAGACGAGAGTTGTTCCCGCGTTGAGAAATATTTTAGCTCAATTTGCGAGCCTTATGTCAAGAGGAACCACCGCATTTCCCCAAAACAAAATCATTAGCTGCTTCTCGGGCAAAATTATGTTGCTGGAAGTTGCTTTGTAGCAGAAAGCAAATTCTGTTAGATGTTCAACATTGTAAGCACCAGTGCTCAAGCGTTTACCTTCAGTGTCGCGACAAGGATAATGCCATTACCGAATCAGATTGTCTTAAATTTAGGTTATGTTGAAGAGTTAAATGCGCCCAAGTAAACTTCACATTGGGATTTGGTTGCTTTCATTCTCATTAAATGTCCCGAGTGTTCAACCAAGATTCATTATTAAGAAAAACTTTATTTTTGGGCAATATTCTAGGAACCCTAGGAGCCCCATATATCGAAGGTATGACTCCGTGAGAATGTGCACCTGCCATAGTAATCGAGTTGCTCCGGCGTTGCGCTGCTAAGCCCATGGGTGCGGGATTGAATTACGGCTGCGGCGATCACATTTCAATGGAGGTCAAATGGAAAAAAGAAGCTCATATACCGTGCACTGAGTGCACGTCAGGGAATCCCACATGGTGAAAATTAATCTGAAGTTATCGACTGCGGTGTGCCTCATACTCATATCGTCTTTTGGCCAGTTAAAACACCAGTATAAATGTAATTTTTCTATATGTACGTAGTGAACACTACAGACTTTAAATATTTTATATTACGGCAACCGCAAAGGTGACTTCGTTGAGAAAAATAAATAAATAAGTGCTCATGAATGCAAATGTAGACAAATGCCAACAGTAACACTCAATATACATAGTGCTTCTGCATTGAGGTTATCTTGTGTTGGCTATAGTGGGAAGCAGCGAAGGTGAGACCACATGATTATTCTTTCATATCGCCTATGTCGAACTCAGGCACCGATGGTGAAAACTGCGGGCAGACGCCCATACCACCTCTGCTGGACGAAGATGATCGCATCTTTGGAGGAAGTGAGGCTGTGCCCGGAAGTTGGCCTTGGCACGCTGGTATTTTTACAAATGAAGTCTTCTCCAAGCACATATGTTCTGGCGCGCTCATCTCGGACAGACACGTTCTGACTGCTGCTCACTGTCTCATGTAAGTATTCAGCGATAAGGTGCCCCAATAAAAAAATAGCTCATACATGAATATGGCTAGCGGTTACATACAAAGAAAGAAAGGCACAGCAGGCCTAACTTTTGGAAGCAGGGGTGAAGTATGAAATGCTTCGTATATTTCTGAAGAATTATTCGTGGCCGTGTTCTTCACGAGGAAAATGTACATTTAAGTGTAAAGTGTCATCAATGCATTCTGTTTTTGTACATTTGATTGTTTTGTTGACCGGGACGTCATAAGTGCGAAACATTGCTCACTAGATCACGAGGATACATTTTCTGCATAAGCGAAACGATGGTACAATAAAGAGGGCTATAAAACTCATGAGAAACGCTGAAAAAAAGTTGTGATAATTGTGTCTTAATTACTGAAACATTCGAGCTCGAAGCGTTTCTCAGAGTTTGAAAAATATACGCAGGCATCACGGTGCGCAGGTGCCCGTGTAGAGACGCTGAATTCAACACGTGCAACGTCTTGTATTGGGCTGTTTAAAAATAATTTTGCATATTCCAATTATATGCGGTCAACCAAAGTGCTGGTATATCCGGCATTAGCTTCAAGGAATCCTTAGTGCAATCCAAGAGCAACAGGCAATGTGTAAGGCAGCGTAGGAATATCTTTAATGAATAATGTGGTGAAGAACACCGATAACTTTCAAAGCCTGGCAAGCAAACGATAATTCGCTATTAACAGTCAGGCCCTGAAATTTCGCAAAGGGCACGTTTACCGATAGGTGATTTAGTTTCCGAGTGCGCAGGCCATGAGGAGCAAACCTGCAGATTGATATAAACGGGCGCAAGTGCGTACAACAGGCTTTAGCTAATGACCCGTAGCTTGGCGCTATTCTGTAAAAATGTGAAATCGTAGTAATCTACCCATACTTACATGATGAAACAGCAACTTGCAGGTTTAGAAGCTGCAGACGAAGTTGAAGTCGGCGCAACGAAAGGCAGCGTTGGCACAAAGAATGTTAGGCGTAACGCTGAGACACAGACAGGCAGTGGTGTGGAAGAGAGAGTAAACGGGCATAGCCGATATTTCTGTTGAGATTCAGACAAAGAAATGGAGTTGTGCAAGTCATGTCAACGAAAAGTCAACGAAGTAGCATTACATTACTGGCTAGTATCACTTGGCGACAAATATGACGCCAGGGGCTATAGCATTGTTCACTCGTACAAAATTTCATACGACCGCGCTTGATGGTCTTGCACATGTTGTAGGATTGCGCCTACCAATCAGTGCCGGGGTGTTGGAACTATGGTAATAAAATGACAACTTATTGTGCTTCTTGCGCGCTATAAATTTTGTGCAATGGATCTGAATCATCGATTGCCGTGTACATGAATGTATTTTGCAGAAGAAAGACATCTAAGATGTTACTAGTCCATCTCGGCATCCACGACCGAAGTAACATAGAAGCTGGCACAAAGTCTCTAGCAGTGGCCGAAATATGCTTTCACAAAGGATATAAGGCACCCCACATGGTAAGTGAAGGATATTGTTGTGGAAAGGAAGTGGCATGATGTTTTTCTTAAAGGGGATGTGTTTAAAGTGTATTATTTTCTAGGAAGTACTAAAGAAGAGACAGAATACGAAAGCGAAGACCTAATGTAATTTCTCTACACAGTTAACGGAGGTGGAAAAACTGCGCGTGTAAAGATTGCGAAGGCTGAAGAAAAAAAGATAAAAGTTCTCAAGATATGACTGCATCACTGATTATCTCAACGAAATCATAGCGCAGCCGCAAGGGATTGCACTCAGAAAAGGCTTCTTTGCACCGGAGCTATAGACGATGACATGAGGCTTATTCACGCAATATTGACATCGCCATATCAAATGGCAGGTATCGCTGGCTAGGTGCCCTGTTCTTCGTCGTTTAAGATGTTTGCAGCTATAAGAGTCTGATAAACACAATAGCAACAAAACGTTGATTCCAACTTGCTTCCCTAGTGCTTTTCGCTTTTATTGCTGCCACTAGTAGTTTTTGACTATGCAAATGGTGTGTTTGTTGGATGTGCATTCGAACCCTGTCCCTTAATTTTGTTATAGGTGCAGACAAACTAAATAAGCTGCATGGTTCAGTAAAGGTAGTAAGGTGTATTCCTGTATCCGTAACATAGAATTACAGGTCGACATTCAGTGGAGTGGTTGTATGAAGCGTGAAAACCTTATGCGAAATGAAATTAACAAGAACGTTTGCACCAAACGGACCTTGAGAAATTTATGCCGAAATGGAATGCGAGTTCAATCACTGTTTCACGGAAAGCTCCTCAGTACTGCTGTGGGATGTGAAAGGGGTCTGCGCATTTGTGTGCACAAATGCAAAAACCGGGAAAGGTACCTTCATTTCCCATATATATATATATATATATATATATATATATATATATATATATATATATATATACGCAGGAAAGAGACGACGAACTTTTTGGAAGTCTTCTTTTACTTAACGTTTTCGGCTGGTGGACCAGCCTTCGGGTCCTGCGTGCTGGGTCCTGGGTCCTACGTCGGGTCCTGCGTGCTGAACTTTGAAGAAAACCCCTATATATATATATATATATATATATATATATATATACGTACATTCATGCATGCATAGAAACATACAAACATACGCATTCCTTAAACAGATTTTCTGATTTTTCAGAACGACATTGCCATCCTTACCCTGAAAGAAGCCGTCAACTTCACTAAATCAATCGGTCCAGTGTGCTTGCCGAAGTCAAAGCACGAACTTCCTGAAAACACAGACACTTACGTGACTGGTTGGGGACGGTACACAGGTTTGTCGTCAGGTTTATTATTTTTTTGCGTTTTAATCTTATCCCTCATTTCCAGTTGCAGTTTGGCATGAAGGTTGACGGGCAATATATAATATATATCATAAGAAGCCAGCAAAGACACAAAGGCCAACATAGGGGAAATTGTGCTTACTACTTGAAATAAAGAAATTATAAATGAACGGAATTGAAAGTGGATGAAAAAGCAACTTGCCGCAGGCCTCGCGATTTCGCAATCATTTTGGGTGAAGGCAACTCGTCAATAAACCCACACGTGCTACCTTAACCCCCTTTCTTCTAGTTCATTACGTAAAGAGTATCTTGAATCCGGCAGCGTTGATGCCTTCAGGTAGCAGGTGTCGATTTATTGACCAGTTGCTTTCACCCAAAAAGATCCCGTACTCGTGACGCCTGCACCAGAAAGGATGTTGCACATCTGCCGCCAATGTTCTTCAGTGGTGGCGCTGGCTAAACTCCGAGGGTTAGTTCAAGTAGTAACATATAAATACCCCAGAAAGTGAATGGCAAGACGGCGCCATGGTAGCTCAATCGGTAGAGCATCGCACGCGCAAATTCGTGGACGTGGTATCGATCCCCATCTGCGGCAAGTTGTTCTTTCATCCACTTTCAATTGAATTAATTTATAATTTCTTTATTTCAGTTAGTAAGTACAGTAATTCACCCCAAGTTGTCTTTGTTGGCTTCTTATGATATAATAATAAAAATCGTCGCCCTCGGTTAACTCCTTTTCTTCTAGTGTGTATATATATGCACGGGATGTCCCAGCTAACTTGGACAAAGATTTTGAAAAAACCTATGTGTTCTTCAGAACAGAAGTCGCGTGGATGTGGTTAGCATTTATCTAAACTTAGAGTACCATTTCTTCGCTCGTCTTTTTTGAGTAATTAACCGAGATAATTAACTTCTTAAATATAGCTTGAAACGTTCAGGCGTCAATAGGAATGTTTTGGAGCTTCACAAACATTGCCCAACCCAGGCACTTCCAACGAGATAGACTTAGCGTGGCCGTTTTTATTCGGAAAAAACGAAAGTCCGCGGCGTTTACAATATACCATGATTACAGCGCTCTCAACAGTGCTTTGTAAAAAACACCGTTCGCTTTGCGCCTTCAGTGTTGCCCACGACGGAGATTCGCGTTGTCCTTTGTTCCGAGATAAACGCGAAGGGGTTCGCGCGGCAGTTGAAATACAGCACGGCTCCTGTTTCTGCGGCCACAATTGCACTATCACGCTAGCAGAATGCATGCGGAGGAAAAATGAAGAGCTCATGAGTTTGAATTTGGTAGCAAGACCCCAAAAAGTACACACGCAATACAACAAGCTTGATAACGTCGTGTGAGTTGCGCTGGTTGTCACAAACGGAAGAATTGTAAACTGACACGGAAGGTTGTTATTTAGCTTCCTGTCCATTCCTTGTCGGCAGCGAATTTGAAATTTCATATTACTTACGTGCCTTTTCCACGTGGTACAAAAGTTTGACACAGATTGCTCTTTTCATGGATAATGGCTGTAGAGATTTATTCGCTGTAATGTATGTCTAAACAATGTATTGAAACAAGTCGCCCTCTGCCATAATGCAGTATTGGCACCTTTTCAGCGCGTCCGATGTAGATTTTTTGATGACGCCAGAGGGTATCTCGTTGCACGCATCAGCAATCTCTGCCTTTAGCGCTTCTGGTGTAGCTGAGGGTTTGCGGTACACTCGGCCTTTCACATGACTCCACAAGAAGAAGTCAAGAGGTGTCAAGTCCGGTGACCTTGCAGGCCATGCCACTGGTCAATGCCGCCCGACCCAATCGCGTTTGAAGGCATCATCAAGCCAGGCTCGGGCAAGGCTTGCTATCGTGAGTGGGTGCGCCGTTGGGCTGATAACAAGTTCGCTTTAAAAAGCAAAGAGGAAGATCATAGTGAAAATCTTCGACTCGGCCTTCAAAGATGTCGTTCACGTTCCGCTGAGCAGTGAGCATGTGGTAAAAAATAATGGTCCCAATTATTCTTCCGTCAAAGATACAGCACCTCACATTGAATGACTATTGGTACTGGTGTTTGGTCTGTGCCACCATATGCGCCCTCATATGCTCGTGTCACTCCAGTAATGCGCATTATGGATGTTGACTTGAGAAATTCTGGAGAAGCCTGCCTCGTCCGTCCACAGCACTTTGTCAACAAAATCCGGTATTTCGTCACTGTTCACAAGGATCCAATTATAGAAGTCAAGCTGCCAATCAAAGTCTCTTTCTTGCAGATTTTGATGTTGCTGGAGGGGATACGGATACATTTCAGCATTCCTAAGAACTCTTGACACTGAAGACATTGAAAAGCCGACCTCACCACTCATGTCACGCACGCTGGAATGAGGCTTTGCAGTCATGAAGGCCAAAATGTTTCCTTCAGCATTTTTGCAAATGGTCCCTTTTCTGTTCCGCGTCTTCTTGAAGCTACCTGTTTTTCTCAGCGTTAAGTAACTCCTCATAACTTTGTTCGCACTAGGTCTTCCCCCAAATTGCCAATTTCGGTATACCTTGGTAGCTTTCCTCTTGTCGCCCGTGGCGCTCTCCCAAGGCTGTTCTGGCTTGACGATGCCTTCAAACGCCATTGGATCGGGTGGCATGGACCAGTGGCATGGCCTGCAAAGTCCACCGGACTTAACACCACTTGACTTCTTCTTGTGGGAACATGTGAAAGACCGAGTGTACCGCAAACCCACAACTACACCAGAAGCGCTAAAGGCAGAGATTGCTGACGCTTGCAACGAGATACCGTCTTGCGTTATCAAAAAAGCTACATCGGACGTGCTGAAAAGGTGCCTATACTGCATTATGGCAGAGGGCGACTTGTTTCAACACATTGTTTAGACGCCTTCTGCTCGCTTGACAGCTTTAGGCACTGCAAACAAATTATTTGAAACGCTTGCGCGGCACGAGAGTAATAAATAGTCGAGCTCACATGCATGCAGCCGCTGGCACAGCTTGGAAGAAAAGCGGCGTTGTAATGAATGATGCATGTTAAGGATGCATCATTTATGCATGCTAACAGATGCATGTTAAGGATGCATGTTTTGTGTGTTTTTCTATTCCGCATCGACTTGAACGCTTAAAACATGCTCTTCTCTTCATATCGGAATGAACGGGTGATGACGGCGCACTTTCCTGCGACAAGCGCGAGCGGCTGCTGACGAAGCGCTTTTTCAGAGCGCCGTTTCCAGCCCCTTCCGGTAATGTCAGAGCCGAGAAAAGGTTGAAGCCCTTTCTTGTAAGTGAAGGAAAGGCGTGGCGCTGCAGGTGATTTTTACAAATCACTAGTGGCAGCCCTGTAATCGCGGCGAATTCGGGCGCACAGAGCGCGCTGTCACGTGGCATTTTTTAAACTCTGCGGGCTTTCGTTTTTTGCCGAATTAGAAGGGCCACGCTAAGTCTATTTTGTTGGATGTAACTTGGTTGGCCATTATTTGTTGAAGATCCACAACTTTCCTATTGACGCCTGAACATTCCAAGCTATATTCAAAAAGGTGATTCATTTCGGCTAAATACTAAAAAAAAAACGAGAAAAATATGGTACTGCAAGTTTAGATAAACGCTAAGATCCACGCAATTTCTGCTCTGAAAGCGCACAGGCTTTTTCAAAATGTTGGTCCAAATAAGCTGAGATGACCTGTATGTTTATACATACTTCTTATATCAAGTACATAAAATATATGAAAGGGACCGCAGTGCGGCTCACTTTCGATGTTTTCCTCTCAAAGCTGCTTTGTAAGGTATATGTCTCTCTGACGTTATTACGTGGTGAGAAGTACTCTCATACGACGTCCATTCCTTGGGCCCGTAATTTCTCCAGAATGTTAGAAAGGCTTCCTATTCCCACACGAGGTTTTTCAATTTATTTGCAAGCTCTCAACGACCAAGGACATAATAGAGAGGTGTGAGGGAACAGAAAAAATTATTAACAATCAAACCAGTGACAGCGTTCTTGAAGTCGATGTTATCGGTGATGGCTACAGTGGAGGCAGGAACTGATTACAAATATTACTTGCTTGTGGCGGAAATGAATTCGACTGCATATTGACACTTGTACTTGTTTATCTTTCTCGGGTGACCGCGTTTCAGCGTCTTTCCAATGTTATCGCTCAGCGCAGGACGCCCCTGCTTCTACCGGAAGTTTCACGAATGTTATCGATCGTTGGATCCGCTGTTTGTTGTCAGCGAACCATGTGTAATCTGATCTCATGCGCGACGCAAATTGTGTAGTACTTTCTGGAAGACATGCGGGCACCAGCGATTATCTGGAATATTTGATGACTCTTGTGTAAAAACCGATGCGCTCGACCAGCAATTTCAACGGTCTCAGTCTGTCTTCGCCGCTATCGTTGTGCTTCGAACGTCACTAGCTTTTGGGGGCACACGTTTTCTCTAGAAAAAAGCTACTTTTGTCATTCACAGTTTGCTGCTGTTTTCGTTTCCGTCACTGCGGCGGGACTAGAGTAGTACGACATGAGGTAATACCTACTTTAAACCGCCGTCATTGGTTTGTGGCTCTTATATAGGGCTGCTGAGCACGAGGTCGCGAGATCAAACCCGGCCACAGCTGCCGCATTTCGATGGAGGCGAAATGCTAAATCGCCCGTGTACGCAGATTTACGTCAACGTTAAAGAGCCCCAGCTGGTGCGAATTCCCGCAGTCTCCTGCTGTGGCATGCCTCATAATCAGAAAGTAGTTTTGGCAGGTAAAACTTCATAATCTACGTTTTGTAACACGTAATTCAAACACGCGATTATTACGTGTTGAAATGTATGATGGAGGGTGGAATAACTGCTGTTTCAAACTGGGAATAATGTGGGAAATATGTAAAAGACAGTTTAAGGCATTTGTGGCGAGAAGCCAAGACAAGATCTGAGGGAATGGCTGAAATGCTCGGGTAACGATAATTATTAGACAAGGTAAAACAAATGGCACGATTTTGGATAGTTTCTAGAGCCTGTGTCAGTAACTTGTCATGAGGATCCCAGATTGCGCATGCATACTTAAGTAAGGACGAACTAAAGGTTTATAAAGTGTATGTTTAGGAGGAGGTGGAGCAGGTGAACAAGTACACGGAGGAACTGCTCAGCGAGTTATCTAATTATGCGTAAACATTGTGCCGCTTTCTTGTATCTATGCCACCCTGTGGCACCCTATGCCAATGGTATGAAACTTGATTCGGCCAGTCTAAAGCTTAGCAACCCTTAGCAGGCGTTGTCAACATTACCGGGCTAGATCTGAAGCTTAGAAGCCCTCATCAGTTCCTATCAGCGTTATCTGACTCGATTAGATTCTTATCAACCCTTATCTGTCCTTATTGCACCTATCGAACAAAATCCTACCCTTAGTAGCTCTTATAAAACCTGATATTGTCATTATCAATTGTTATCAGCGCTTATGAGCATTACTAGAATTGATCCGACAATTATAAGCCCTTATCGCTCTTTAGTACCTTATCCATTGTCGTCGAACCATTATCAACCATGATTAGACCAATATGATCCCTCACCACTCCTTATCCTTGTCAAGTCATCGACTGCTTATCTCTCTATGTTGCTCGACGTGAAGTGCATGCGACCTCACAGGTCGGTGGCATTTTCGTCGGTGAGGGACCATCGCAACAGAAGGCGCATCTCACGACCACTGAAAGGCAACGGGGATTTGGCGTGCTTGGCTTTCATTTTTCGCAAAATCCGAATTTTCTTGACGTCTACAATTCACCAAGTCGACTCCACATGAGGTTCTAGAGATAGATGTTATTTCAGCAACACCAAATCTCTCAACAAAGCCTTTATAAAAACTGTTCCTTTATACGGCAATTTCTTTATACCGATTCGTCTTACGTGACAGACAGGTTTCGTCGTCGGGTAGACACATAAATGCTCACGCATTTAAAATGGAGTCGCAGACAGCCTAGTGAAACCTTTAAAACTAACATGCCGAGGATGACGAGGCCGCCTTGGACGAAGATAGGTCGTCCTATTGAAACGTTGACCAGCCTTTCTGAGGCACCTTATCCCTGCTTACGAACTTTATACCACTGTGTGCAATTCCATCTGTCAGCCCTTTTTTGATCTTGGACTTTCATGCCAGCTGACGATGACGGAACAGGGTAAGTCCCCTTGTTATCCTTTGCTCATGTAGCAGTCCTTGGAGACAGTCAGCACAGATACCTGAAGGAGCTTTTTAGTAAAGCAATGAAGGGGGCTAGTTGGTGAACGTTCATGGTTATATTGCGCTCAGTTTTACACAGACGTTATTAAGGAAGGACGTTACGTCCGTCCACGTCCTGTCCTTCCTTAATATCGTCTGTGTAAAACTGAGCGCAATATAACGATGAACCTGAAGGAACAGTTTCCACCAGGCCCACACGCGCAACACATAATACACCTGAGTGGGGTGAAAACATAAGATGTTCTTCTGCTGGGTTGTGATACGCTAGTTGACACCACACACTTTATTATCAATGTAGGCACAAACCACCTCAGTACACAAAGCGCCGCGGAAACGATCGAGTCCACTAACGACGTAATAACTGTTCAAGCCGCTCGCCCAAATGCAAATATAACCGTAACGACTGTCGCTCCCCACCTACGAAACAAACACCGCCCACTAATCCACCAAGCTAATGTACTCATGAAGCACAATGAGAAGATTAATAAGCTCAACTGATGAATGTTCTACTTAAAACGCTTCCACAAGAATGTTTACACGAAGCACCACGCAGGAATACACGAAGCACCGCAAGATCAACTAGCTTGGGACGGCTTCCACTTAAACCGCAGTGGAATAAAGCTAGCTTCCCAACCCATCAAATCCTTTCTTAAGGACAAGTACAGAAAAACACTCTTAAAATCCACCTCAAATGCCACCCCCACGGACTCTACGTGCTACCGTGAACAACACAACTGCGACAGTCACCTCAAGAACACAGGGAACACAGACAATGGAATGTGAAACAAGCCACTGCACAAGTGCAACAGTCACCTCAAGAACAGTTGGAACACAGACAGCGGAATGTGAAAAGAGCCACAAGGCACACACTACACCAAAAATGACTTCAACCACAGTGCAAACAGAGACAACTGCAACCGACAACCGAAAACCCACCACCGAGGCTTTCACACAAACCCCCACACGCCTGCCTGCACACGCACAAAGTCAAACAGAAACCGAGCTCGAATTAAGCCAGGCATGTGGTAATAAACCGGTCAAACAGAAAAACACCCGACACGAATCTACCCGCAAAAAGACAAATAAATGACAGACATCGCAAATCAATAACGCTTCACTGCCACGAAGCACCGAACTCCTACAGGCTAGAAGACTCAAGAAATATGCAAGCTAAACCTCCCATCTGAAAACCTACACAATCTGCAAAGAGAAAAGTATTATCCCTAAGGGTCTAACACTGAAGGCTGTACCAGCTATAGGAACACTGCCACCGCAACATCTTGCAAACTGGCAAACAACATTGCACAGTGCCTCCCTTTCACTTTTGAATATCCTCAAGGAGAAGTGCGAACAACAAATTGAAAGTTTTAGCCACGGACTTCAGAACATAGCTCTGACACCAGATAAGAAGAGAGATTTAGAACATTACGACGCAATACAGTCTAGAAAATTGGTTCAAAAGCAAAGGAAAAAATCAAACTTTAATTAAAAAACAACCTTCCAGCCAAAGAGCCAGCAAACGCCGACAAGAGGGGCCTCGAGTTTAGAAGTACCAGACGTGAAGGAAACTTCCACAAAACTAAACCACTCCAATGTCGTAGATATTTCAAAAACATTAGGTAAAAAGAAATAGGCGCACAGAGCAAGGACCTAAACTTTCGTTCCACGAACAACACAATAAATGAATTCGAGCTTCACAAAGGTATCTCAGAATTCTCCTTACGAATGCGTATCGGACACTTTTTCGCACACACCAGACACCGGGACAACACCACTTAGAGCCCAATCCAGCCCCTTTTCTTGGGAACGAAGGTCACAGACGACGGACGACAGCGCTCATTACCTCTGAAATCTTTCCCTTCATAACCAGCCGCCAGCGACAACACCCGCACGTGGCGTCACTGTACTAACCCTTTAAAACTAACATGCCGAGTATGACGAGGTCACCTTCGACTAAGATAGGTCCTCTTATCGAAACGTTGGCCAGCCTTTCTGAGGCACCTTATCCCTGTTTACAAACTTTACACCACAGTGTGCGATTCCATCTGTCATCGCCTTTCTTGAGTGCGCGGTTAGTATTTTTCGATATGAAGTCAACATGCTTGTTCCATGTGAGGTTGCGTATTGAACTAATCCCGAGATAGTTATATGAATCCAATAATTTTCTATTCGTGTTAATTAGTATAGTTCCTGGGGCTAGCAGAATGCCGCTGTCCTCATTAACTTGCATTTTGAAGCGATAACTTTTATTAGCATGTTTGGCCCCGGAAGGAAATTTTATCAAGATCGCAGTGAAGTGTAATGACATCGTTGTTGTTAGAAAAAAAAACTCTATATAAACAACAGTAATTGTCGAAAAGCCGCATAAAAGAGTTAATCGAAGCAGGCAAATTTTTTATGTTAGTAAAAAAACAGGAGTGGGCCTAAACAGAAGCGGCACGCCAAAGGTTACAGAAACTCTCGGCGAATCAAAGCCATTCGCAAGCACACATAGTGAGTGGTGAGATGAGAAACATTCAATCCAGCCAAGCACGCAATGGTCAGTATTGAGACTGCTTAAATTAACAAGGAGCAAGTTAAGTGAAATGGTGTCCATAGCTTTAGCAGTTAAGAAAAATGCAGTCAACAAATAAATTCTTATCAAGGCCTTGAACATTCGGGAAAAAGCTCGTGTTTCACACGAGAAAAACTTCCTAAAACCGTGTAGGCAGCCAGCAAGGAAGGCTCTGTATTCCAGGAACAAGACAAGATTACAGTAGATGGCGTGCTCTAGAAGCTTACAAGGATGGACACTTGTTAAGGATATTGGCCTCTAGACTGTTACATGATTTATGCAGTGGAACCATCCTCGGCACCTTCCAGTGGTTCGGCAATGAGTAACACTGCAAGGACAGCGAAAAAACTCCGACCACAATTATGCTTTTTTTAAAACTTAGAATTAATGCTATCCGATCGTGCACAGTAAGAAATATTCAAGCTTTATATTAACCTTTAATACCCAAGTGGTCGTCCACAATAAAGTCCATAAAATGAAAACCAAAACAATGAATGACCGGAACTATTGTGGTTGTAGCGGGTGAAAAGCACGAGGCGAATGCGTCATTCAGTACGCCGTAGGAGTCTTCTGTATAAACGGTATCACCGGTAGGATCGCACTACTGATTTTTTTTTGCATGTGTTGCTACGGACAGCACTCTAAAATTCACTAGGGTTATCTTGTAATAGAACTGGTAGCGTATTGCTAAAAAATGCCACCTCAACAATTGCATTTTGATATTCATTATCAGCGCTCACCTAAGAATCCCGACGTTAAGCGGTCTAAGTGTATGAACACAGAGCTATTTAGCTTAAGAACGCAGTTCTTCATTTGCGTTGGGATTTCGGTGGTCTAAGTGATGGCGTTGCCTTCGCCACTGCCATAAGGTAATTATGTTGTGTTTTAAAGCTTACTCTGTGATTGTCTTTGTTAGAAGCAATCGTGCCCTTCAGGGTAAAACTATGGGGTTTTACGTGCCAAAACCACTTTCTGATTATAAGGCACGCCATAGTGGAGGACTCCGGAAATTTTGACCACCTGGGGTTCTTAAACGTGCACCTAAATCTAAGTAAACAAGCGTTTTCACATTTCGCCCCCATCGAAATGCGGCCGTCGTGGCCGTGATTCTATCCCGCGACCTCGTGCTCAGCAGCCCAACACTATAGCCACTGAGCAACCATGGTGGATGCCCTTTGGGGTAGCGTTATTTGGAGTGGGTTTCGGCATCACGGATCGCAGCCATGAAGTTTTCTCTGGAGCGTTTTTCGAGGCAGCGCCGTCCCTCTTTAGGGCCATGCTGTAGAACATCCTGATGATCCCACGGGTGATTGAGTCCTCTATCGTCCACCTGCTCGTGGGCCCGCTCGTAGCCAGCGTTTCTTGCATGCCTGGGAACCACCCCAAGTCTTAAGACCTCGCTTTCTTAATATACACCCGCATGTCCGGACGCTTAATGTACTAACGTAAACAGCCACTTCATATGCTTCTTGTCACATAATAACGCAAGGAAAAGATTGCGTTATCTGTGGCATTATGTTTCTACGGAAACTGCTTTAAGGAAACAACTTGCTACCAACAGGAACCAACCTTCTCTCAATTTACCTGCGAGTAACAGGAGGCAAAGGACCGGTTCCCGTAAGGTGCGGTGGAGTTCGGCTCCTGCCGCAACGCCTTAAAGGAATATTTCGAATTTTTTCTTTATAAGTCATGTGAGAAATTACGGCAATCCTAGAGTGAAATAGTAAGGGACCTAGGTGCGCTGGCTTACTGCCATCTTGTTCTTACACCGAAGCTGTTAGCTTCTAGTTGGTCGGGATTTCTCGCGACGTCGTCCTCACAGGAAAAAAAGCATTCAGCGATGGAAGCGAGAATAGCATACATTCCTTGGTGTCACGCACGCATCATAAAACACAACATTTGTTTCAATAAAGAACAAGCACCAAAAATGCATTCAAGCCACATAAGTAATGACAAGGCGCTCCTGCTAAAAATTCGATTCACGGCGCGCTCCTCGCACACGTTTCCCGCTAAAGACTACTGTTGCTCAATGTGCCACCGCGATGGGAGCATGGGGAGTTGGAAGTGACCTCACAAGCTTTTCATATACAATAGCGCCAGCCTAGCAACTGATTTCATTGCTGTTGCAACACCGCTATGGGTAAGCAAAGCATACTTAGGAGTCCCGAGGAGCAGCGTGATTACAAGAACCGGCAAAAGGAAAAGAAACGGCAGTAGGACCAGCGGCGGCTTGCTACCGCTGGTCGTATTACCGTGGAATTCCAGCACAAGGGAAGTAAGCACGTCCGCATTTTCCATTGGCTGAATAAAGCGTCGGAGGAGGAATTGAGCAATAGAGCATAGCATACCCCCTCAACAGTTGTAGTGGCGGTTTTCAACAGCTTCGCTGGCCATCCACTTTCACAGGGCATGGATGGCGAGCGAACATTTTATTGCAATAGGGATTATATGGACACTCCAGGCGCTCTGCTGCCGTGGCCGCGGACGTCGCATTTCCGTACAAAGTCACAGGGTGACAAAATCATCACCGCTCGCCGTGCGTTCTATGTGCAAGTGAAAACGTGCGAGGGCAAGCCGGTGATCGCGGCTCAATATCGCGTACGCGCGCTGCCTTCTATAGCGTGCAAAGCTCCGTGAGTAGGGTACGGAGGAGGGGTGCGTTCTATTTCGGGCGGCCCGGGCGGGCGCACGCGGCCTCCCGGGCCGCTGAATCTTGAAAGATATCTGCGGCGGAAAGAAGAGTCCGTTTTCCGCTGTCTTTTCGCAGCTCAGTTCGCGATGATGCGAGAGGCTGCACGAAGGTCGATTCACTCGCTACTGCTGCCAGGCTTCGTCCCTCCATTGTTTTTACAGTGAATGTCTGCGGCGATCGAGAGGGATGAGTCCATGTTTGGCCGCGCGCGACACCATGCTTGTTAATTTAGTATGCGTGTGTTTATACGGCCGATAAAACTACTATCCCTCCTTCGTATAGCTGTCCATGAATTTGCTATCGCAATCGATGCTTCGGCTTTCGGGCGAAAATCAACTTTTTTGGAATCATATTGCATCTACTTGCAGCATTCCTTTAAATTCCTAAAGCACTTCGCCTTGCGTCAGGCGTGAGTGAGTACTTTCAGAAACTTGAAGCATCGGTTTGGCGATTTTATTCCTTCAAAGTGGTGTTTCTTAAATTGTAGTCAATTGTCCGTGAACCAGGCCATCGACGGCAGCAATAAACGTTTTGGAGCAGTGGAAGGATGTGAAAACTGCAAACTTGCATTTTATTGGCACCACATACGAAATAAATACGAATGAAAGTATATGAAAACGAGAAAGTAAGATAATTACAGAAACAAAATAACGGTACTTAAATAACAAAAATATAATCATTTTCGGCATACTGATGATATGCCGAATATTGGCACTGTTTTCTGCGTATAGGTAAAAGCATGTACTCTAGAGGCTCTTGAGCGGTCTCCTTTAGCAAAAGTAAAGCACCATGGGCTAAGCGTCCCAGGGACGACGAACTTCCGGTCTGGCCATTTATCCCCGTCCATTCGGGTACAACTACGTGCTCCGTAAGCTACCACCATCTACGAGTAATTTCAATTGGAAGCATTCGACAAAATTATGCCGATGAACTGTGAAGTGTCTGGTTGACATATTCAAGCTATTTAACCAAGCATAGCGTCATAAAAAGGAAGTAATTTTTTCCTGATATTCACTCACATTCGGAACAAAAGGGTTAAAGTTACAGAATTGGAGCCAAGGGATGGCAAGCGTATTCGGGGACGGCAGAGAACTAGACTGCGTGACAATGATAGCAAATTCGCAGGCATAAGGTGGTGTCGCTGGGCGGAAGCCTGGAGTAATTGGAGATGGCTGGTAAAGGACATGGTCATGATGTGATTGCGAAATAGGCTGCAGCTTATCATTGTACAAAATTATCTCGAGAAAATGAATTATTCAAACGAAAAGGGCCGCACTGTGCAACTCCAAAAAAGGATACAGTAGCACTGTGCCAGTCGAAGGTGCTCTGCCCCGCTCTCTCTACACTACCCCCCACCCCCCCACCGCCGCACACATATCATAGCCAATGCTGTTTGTTATCCTTTGGGCTTCCGCTAGTGTAGAGTGGCCAACCGAACAGTTCCTGCTTCACCTCTTTGCCTTTCAACTTTCAGTTTTCTCTCTCGTTTGGTGGTCTAATCAAAACGGGCGGATTCAGCATGACAGGTGCAGTACACGCTAAGTGAATGGTGTGTAGGTATTCCCATCATACTTTGCACTTGCCTTAACAGAGAATAGCGAAATTGGTGAAGTTTTCGTTTCTATTCTTTATTATTGTGATGAAAGACGGAGCAAGTGCATAACGTTTACCGAACAGGCGGGCAACCTTGATGCGAAGTGAGGAACAGTGAAAGGCACAGGTGCGTATGCTAACAAGATGTTCCACCATCATAAATTGAAACGCAAACAAGAAATAACTCATAAGAAAGCTTGTTGCGTATAATTGTGTGTGTGGAAGTGTGACGTGCACTCTTAGTGTAGGCAGCGATAAGTGCAAGTTTCTAGAATCTAAGGCCACTGTTATAAATGGAGGTGTACCTGGGAAAGATCAGCGCATTGCAGTAGTGCCAGAATTGTTCGCGTTTGAATTAATGCTGACTTCGCACATCTCGGCTGGCTAACGCACACTTGTTTATTATTCATTCTTTACTGATTTCTTTCTATCAGCCTCATCAGGCACAAACAGGAGTGCGCGGGAAGTTATAAAGGTTGAACTTCGTTATGTGTAGTCCTCTCTGCTCACGGCGATAGACGTTAACATTAGATTCGCATTTCATTGGGAACTGTGACACGACGCTTACCGATAGGACCTGTACATAGGATGTCAACGCGAACTTAGCTGAACGATACAATAAAAATAAATTGAGTAGTGCGGTGCAAGATACAAGTACACGAATTAGGCTGTTTGTATGTCATAGGTCTAAATACCAAACAACGCAGGTTTTACAATTGTGTCTTGCATCGCCTTCTGTAAATATTTTCTTTTAATTGAACAGCCAACATAAAGTTAGCTGGGACACACGGTATAGGACTATGACGCCAATTTTACTGACAAGTTGCCCTGTGCAGAATTTTTCGATTCTTATTGCCTTGAGACTTTAATAACGATAGCTCGAAACGCAGCGTGGTTCTTAATAACGCCCCGACCCAAAACACAGGACCATCGAGTTCTACACGACAGTTGACTGCGGACAACTCGTGCTTCTTGGGCTTTGCAATATGGAGCCTGAAGTCTCAATGTTATGTGTTTCTTAGATACCACTATCAATACAAGCTTATTGGCTTAGTCGGTTGGACGAGAATAAAACAACGACGTAGCTTGAGTATGTCATGTTTTTGTAGTACAGTGGTCAAGTGCGCTGACATAACCATTGCCCAATGGAGCCGTCGACAAAAACACTGTGCCAGAATGTAATTTTGATCTGCCAGTAAAAGTATTACATTATGATTAAGGCTCTTAAGGGCCCTATACACCCTTAACACAGCTAATAGCGCACAATTTGCATTTTAATTTTTTTTTCATTTCAGCTGACAGCGAGGAATTATCACCTAAGCTAAAGCAGCTCCGCACAAAAACGATGTCGCACAAGACATGCGTCGAGGACTACGATTCTGGCCTGCCCGATAGCGTCCTGTGTACTGGTCACGACTATGGGTCCTCCTGCAAGGTGAGCCTGCGGAAAAAACAAACAGCATCCTTGCAAATTATTTTAGAAAAACAATTGTCAAAAAAAAAATCCGAGAACAGCATGCGGAAAGCCCCTCAAAATATTAGCATAGGATTGCAGGGACTTGTGAAATCTGATGGATTCTCTGAACCGTTCAAAGTCTTCCACTAAGCTTGTTGCAAGGTAAACCAGCGCTTTACCGAACACGTGGACATGGTTGGGGAATATCTAGCATGCACGAGCTCGTGTATATTTAGTAGCCGTGCTGCGAAAAACGCGGCGAACACGACTTTTCTCAGCGGAGGGGTCAAGGTATATCTGTGGGTGGAGGTAGCTCAATGCTTGCCCTGTCTGCCTGATGCCACCTTGCTGTACGAAGCCGTACCGCAACACTAGAACGCGCCTGCGAGCCTTCTCACTGTCGCCCAGCTGTTCAGCTTCCCATCGGAGCATATTTCATGCGCTCTTCCAAGCTATTTTGACGTTGCGTTACGGCAGAAACAGGTGTTTTTCCAAGCACCTGTTTTCATTTGCTGCAGCTTAATATCCAGTATGCACTACGCTGTGAAATCCTCAAATAGCGTAGAGTACCCGTACACAAACCTAGACCTAAATTTCGTGCATAGCCTCACCGTTTTCAGGAAATAAGTGATGATTTATATATATTCATAGGATCAGGTGCAAAGCTACGATCATAGCGAGCACATTTACTAAGGCATCTAACCAGTTATAACTCCTTATTGCAAACTTTCATTCACATAATAAACTTTTTGTATTATAACAGATGTTTGCTATTGGTGGACTGCTTCTGCCTTTGCCTGGCAGTGGAATGCAAAAAAAAGTGGAAATGGAATGCAAAAAAAAGCTTTTCGTTCTTCAGTTCTATTTTTAATTGACAGGATGCTTTGGTTAATGCCATGTCCATAGTCACAATCGGCTCTTGCTTGTTCTTACGAACAAATGTAAACCAAGAACTTTTTCTACGTACAGGCCCTGCTCTTGAATATTACGACTTTGGAAGGCTTTGGAAATTTCAGATATGCTTACCGCTGGGGTACGTGATGACATCTACAGAGTTACAAGAGTTTATCAAACACTAACATTCTCAATGCAAAAAACAGCACTATGCTAAATGGCAGTTTTTTTCCCGTCACATGAATGTTGAATCAGGTTAATGTGCACCCGCTATTGTAGATACTTATTTTTTATTCCGACTACACGGGCCGATAGACGAGTTTGGACAAGAAATCCAGCAACGCCTGCCATTCGCGCTAGTACTGAAGGTAAATTGAAGGGTCTTGGTGCATATGACAACTATTGAAGTTGAGAGAGAAGGCCCACTGAAATAGATGCGGACGTCATTTGGTAACGGATACGCTTAATCGAAATCTATGAAGAGCGCACACAATGATTCGCTTGAGTTCATGCGTCTTTCAATAAAGGCTTATTAGGGTGAAGCCTCCACCGGGGTTTTACGAACCAAAACCACGATATGGTTATCAGGCGAAATAATTCTGTCCTGTGGGGGTTTAATTAACGTGCACCCAGTGCGAGGTACACGAGTTTTTGGGCTCCTAATGCGGCCACCATGTTGGGATCAAACCCATGACATCGAGCTAGGCAGTGCAACACCATAGGGACTGGGTTAACCTGACGGGCAGTGAATGGCGCCAATGCTATTGCCCGGTTGGGACTAGCGTTCTTTTGTCTCGTATAGTATTGTGGCGGTGACGCGTGAGCTGCCACCAGTCCTGAATGATGGCAAGAGAACGATTGTGTCAACATATGGGCTTTCATAGAACTCGACCAACAAAGCAGTTTTGTACGTATACCGCAGCATCTAGGAGCCCACTGGAAACGAACGTCTGTGTCAAGCCAGTAAATTGGTACGATTGTTCTTTTTTCTTTCAGGGTGACAGCGGAGGCCCCCTGGTGTGGAATTCAGGAAGTGCGTGGTTTTTGGAAGGAGTTGTTTCTGGTGGCCCGGTGAAGTGCGCCAATCCAGATGACCCACTGCTGTTCACAAAACTGTCGCACCAGGTCGACACATTTATCTTGCCCTACATTGCAGCCAAGAACGACGCGCAGAAATATAGAGTTTGCAAGATACTCTAGCACTTCGTGTCACATTCACAATAAATACTCCAAGATCATCACTACCACAAGTGTTTGCGCGTTTACTGCAGAGTGAAATCTACAATCACTATTACAAGCTACTGTATTAACTGCTGGCCTGACGAAAGAAAAGATAGGTGTGATAAGGTTCCCAGTGCAGCATCTCTATCACAATACCCATTTGATGTATATATATATATATATATATATATATATATATATATATATATATATATATATATATATATATATATATATATATAGTAAAAGCTCGTTAATTCGAACCGCAAGGGGAAGCTGCTTCAGTTCGAACTAACGAAAGTGATGGAGAGCAACAGTACACTACGATTTGAAAGCAGTAGGGCATGTCAGAAATTTGGCGTGTCAGAAAGTGATGGCGTGTGCCGCGGGCACACGCCATCTTCAAGTCGAAGCTCTGGGTCCGACTGTGCCACACCACCGATGTCCACCAAAACGAACGTTAGCCGAGGCTTAACACCATCACAATGAATCGCGACGGCCGATACCTCCTAAGCTGAAAACAGAGGTGCACAACCGATGAATACTGCCGAGACAAAGACCCTGAACATGTGAAGGTGGCGAAGGCCCCGATTCGTTGGTTCTTGATTGCAAGCGCAGCTGCGACGTACTTGGTTCGCTGTGTTTTGGTGCTTGCAGTGCCATCTCCGCACAACATTAGCAGCTGTACAAGATTTGCAAAGCCTCCGAGATTCGAAACGGGCAAGAAGCCTCGGAGGTTACGTAGAACGGAGAGGCGGCAGCCGCCGCTGCCTTCTGGCTGACCCCGCGTCGGTTAGATTTTTTTCCGATTTTGCCTTCTCACACCGTTCTCTCCGTTTCGGAGGCAATACAGCCTTGTGTGTAGGCAGTAGGCGCGTTTCTCTGGCAGTGTGCCAGGCGAGCGTAGTTCAAATTATCCGTGAGGGAACCTTCTCGCGTTCGAATTAACGGACTTTTTAATACATAGACTTCTGTGGAGCTTGGCCGGACCAAATCGTACAGTTCGAATTATCCATAAATCCGAATTATTGAAGTTCGAATTAACGAGCTTTCACTGTATATATATATATATATATATATATATATATATATATATATATATAGACGCGGTGACAGAGACGGCAAAAGGGGAAGACATGGCTGTCAGCTGTCGCAGGGACGCGCATGCGCGCATGATCCTGCTTTATCTTCCGGAAGGAAAGGACAGAAGCGTACAACTCTAATATACGAAGAAAAGACCGAATAAGGACATGGCAGATCACAACGAGATAAATAAAATTCGAAAGACTTGCCTGTGGTAGTAGGAACTAGAGTATCTGGTTACGAAACATTGCGTTACAAATCGCTGCTTATATTTTGTTTATTTGTTTACAATACTGCAGCTCTCTAAATAAGAGTCAAGCAGGCGGGTTAAATACAGACAGAAAATGAATACACAACATAAAGTGCATATACGGGTGCTACCATACAGGTCAACAAAAAAAATTGAACAAGAAACAAGCATTGCACAAATGGGATAAAGATGATTTAAAATACAAATATAAATATGTACAGGCACTACATCAAAAACATGCACGTGCACACTAACTATTAAAGAATATGGCCTTTGAGAAAGGGAAAATGAAATTGTCAATATGCTAATCATACCGTGTACTATGCTACACATTAGATAGGCAATAGTAAGGTACCTGACATAACCATTTGCCGTCAGCAATAGGAGGGTAAATAACGTCGATATAGTTCAAAAAATATTCTATCGATTTCGGGAGGAGTGATTGCCATTGCCATTTCCGTGCAATTATCCACACCACATTTTCTTATGAAATCTATTTTCTTGGTAAACTATGACAATTAATCAGCACTAGTAATGCAGGGATCGATTTCATTCCATTTCCTCAATGCAAGTGGAGAGAAGGAGTGCTCAAATGCGTCATTGCAGTAGTATTCTGTCAGCGTAATTTTATGTTTGCGTTTTGTAGCTCTCTTGTTAGCGCGAAAGAGATGTAACTTGATGTATCGAGCTTGTAGTGGCAGCGCATTAGCTGAAACATTAACTCAAGTCCGCAGTGCTTTGCTCTAGTCCTCAATGTGGAAAGGTGGAAAGTTAGGAAAGCGAAAGGTGAATCAGTAGATCCGCACTATTCATATACAAATTTTTTTTCACATATTCTAGATTTGGTATATTAGTTGATGGTTGAGGAAACCATAATCTGTTTCCATATTCTAACATTGGTCTAACCAACTATTTGTAAACCAGAAGCTAAAGAGACGCAAGGGCATGTCGGAGGCATCTTTTAAGAAAGAAGACCTTCCGTAATGCAGTTTCAGAAATCTTACATATGTGAGTGTCCGAAGAGAGTCCAGAGTTCGTGGTTATACCATGGTATTTATAAGCAGCAACATTGCAGAGCGGGCTCCCATTCCCAGCGCATACGAAATCAGAGTAAACATTCCTTCTTCTTACGCTTAGTACTACGGACATGTCTACGTTCATTTTGATTTAAAACTTTACTCACCAGTCAGTTGTAGTGATCGTAGATTTGTTAAGAATTCGGTTATCAGTTTTGTATTATCAAAGCCATAATACAAAACTTAAAACCTAAAGCATCATGTGGGGTAGATAAAATTAACACTATATTCCTACAAAACACAGCGGAATACTGTTCAATCCTACTAGAATGCATTTACTCACAATCTTACAACTCTGGCACCTTACCGTACGATTGGAAAATTGGCAAAGTAATCCCCATTCACAAAACCGGACCAACCCATGATCCACTCAACTATAGACCTATTTCACTTACATCTGTACCATGCAAAGTTATGGAGCATATAATATACACGCATCTGGTTAATTTTCTTGAAAATAACAACTTCTTCACAGTTATGCAGCATGGATTCCGTAAGAACTTCTCTTGTGACACTCAGCTAATCCTCTTCACTAATACCCTACATGCCAATTTAGATTCTGGTTTTTTAACAGATTGTATATTTCTCGACTTCTCTAAAGCATTTGACAAAGTGAACCATGCATTGCTTCTTCATAAATTAGGCGTTCTAAACATAGACCCCTCCATAATTAATTGGATTCGCGCGTTTCTGACATCACGTGTTCAATTTGTAACCACTAATGACGCTAACTCACCTTTAGCCCCTGTTGACTCCGGCGTCCCGCAAGGGTCTGTGCTCGGTCCTTTATTATTCCTAATTTATATTAACGACTTGCCCACTCACGTTTCCTCGAACATTTGTCTTTTTGCGGATGACTGCGTCTTGTATCGTAAAATAACTAATTCTTCAGATATTCTACTAATTCAGGAGGATCTCAATAACATAAATGAGTGGTGTCGTACGTGGCGCATGGAATTAAACATTAGAAAGTGTAAGACAATGAGGATTTCTCGTACTAACGTCATCTGCCCCACCTATACGCTAAATAACATCCCACTAGAATGTGTAACGTCATATCGATACTTGGGGGTTCACATTGCCAGCAATCTATCCTGGAAAACTCACATTGATCACATAACATCTAAGGCCACTCGCACACTAGGATACTTTCGTCGAAAATTTTCTCAAGCACCATCATCACTAAAACTCTTACTGTACACAACTTACATTCGCCCACAACTAGAGTACGCGTCATCAGTATGGGACCCCGGTCATGACACCCTCATACAGTCTCTAGAGGCAATACAGAATCGATCAGCCCGTTTCATTCTCACCAACTACCAAAGAACTGCGAGTGTCACTAACATGAAAGCTCTCCTTCACCTCCCGCTGTTATCAACCCGTAGAAAAATATCTCGCATATGTCTTTTCCATAAAATCTACTACCATAACACATATTTACGTTCTATCTTTGTCCAACCCCCACCATACATTTCATCTCGCTTAGACCACCGCCAAAAGGTAAACATTCCGCACTGCAACACCATCGGCTTTTCATATTCATTTCTTCCCCAAACGAGCAAAGATTGGAATAACTTACCCGCATTACTTACAAGCATTATTGACACCAATAACTTTAAAAGCACACTTCAAAGCTTCATGTTATAAATTATTGTTGCGTTTGCTTGTTCTGTATAATAACTGCTTTTATGTCATTGTTTTTACATTTTGGCTTGTATTTTTATATCGTATGTTCTTTCCTTTCTTTATTTTGTTATGCCATGTATTTTTGCCACGCTCACAAGTTTCTTTTTACCATTATTATTTTGTATACGATGTTTTTTTGCCATGTTGTTTGCCTTCCTTTCTTATTTTGTGATTTGCCTCTGTATTTACTTACTTTGCCCCTCCCCTCTGCAATGTACAACCGTACCTTGAGGGTATGATAAATAAATAAATAAATAAATAAATAAATAAATAAATAAATAAATAAATAAAGACTAATGGTTTCCAGGCACAAAACACAGTCATGTGCAAATATTTTCATTTGAAAGTCGAAGTCGTCCATGATATAGTAAATCAAAACTAGGAATAACAGCGGACTGACAACATATCTCTCAGGGACACTGGATGCTGGAACTGTATATCATTAAGGCCTGAATGCTACGCGCTTCCTATTAGTGAGTAAGAAATGGGAGACAGCTACAACTACGAAACCAAACAGCGCGAAATGTACCAAGAACAAAGTAAGCCAACGTCGGTGCTGACTCGCGACTAAATGATTTATCATTGACGAGATCATGTACACAGATAAAAAGAAACCTGGTGACTAATTGTAGAAGTCGCATAAGGACATCATGCGACTGATTAAGTGTACTTATCTGTTGTGGTAGGTCATAGCCGTTTGGTTTATACATGAGGTAGGGTCCTCCTGCGTATAGTATGGTTCATATAGTTGTCGGTTCCTAGAGTTGGCGGTTCATAGAGAACACAAGTGAAATGTGGCAAAGGACCGAAACCTTTCTGCACATTGCCATGATTGTCCCAGCAAAACGTGAAAACCAATGTTAGGCGCATGCACAGCGGAGGCCAGGAGCAAAGACCGCTGCATGCGTAAAATAATTGAAGCCCGGCTGATTCGAAAAAAAGGGAGCAAGCCGTGTCAGTACACGGTCAGTTAATCTTTATGAGAAGGAAATCGCGTTCCTGGATGGTAATGACGTGCGCATGCGTAGAGGGCGATTTATATTCCGTATTTTTGTAACCTTCATACCTGCTTCGCTATATCCGTGCCTGTGTGTTTGAATAAACATCAGCTGAAAGTCAGCGCTGTCCCGTCTCTCTGTCACGTCCCTGTCTTTTTTGAAGGGTGCCATTATGAGCATAGAGTTCTCATTCTGAAAGTGGACCTTGGTTGCCGGAAACGCGGCACCGCAATTATATCGCGTCCGACTTTTAGCATGTTAAATGTTTGACATCTGCGTATTGTTCTCTGCGGGGAACATTTGGACCAGCGTCCGGTTTACTCATCGCACATTTTCCCGTAGAATAACGCTGCGGGGTATGCCACCTCCATGGGACAGCAAAGAAACTGCCGCGCATGCTCAATGCGACACGTGACCTCGGATACCGACGTTGGACGGTCAACAAGAGGACATATCTTGCGTAACTGATTCTTCGCAGAGAAGCCCAGCCGAGCGCCAAATTTCTCAGAAGCTTTATTTATTCCATCCTTGATACGATAAACCTACGCAATAATCGCAAAAAATTTTCATCTTTTTCTGTTTTGCTGTCCCACCTTTTTATGTATTTCTGTAGTAGACTTTTAAAGACTCAGACAACAGCGGATTTGGAAAAAGCAGCCTCTTAGATAGGACTTAGATGTCGCGGAAAACTCCAGTTAGCAAGGCATTGGCAGGACTTTTATAACGTATAATCTAGACACGAAGCAGCGATACTTGATTTTACCAATTTTGAGCACGCCACCGAGCAATTTGAAATCACTTCGGAAGTTTCGAGGGTGGCAATGCCAATATGCTGATAAATCTCCCAACTGCACACGTCCTCTTCATGCGTTTCAATGAACACACGCACCGTGCCTCCCAAATGAAAAATGACAATAGCGAGGATAATCATCGCATCCCACGAATTAGTGTCGCTGACACGCTCGTACGTTGCCAGCCACATAGTCTTCGACATCCACGACATTGCTGCCGGTGAACGTCCTTGGGTCCCGTGGATGGGCGAGGACACCGACTCATGGACCCGAAGTAGTCACAACCGACGGACCAGGATTGGATTGGTGGTCGCCGTCGCACATGGTGTCGAAACCAAGGTGACGTTCGTGGCGAAAATCCAGTACCGTGCACTCGTGAGCTGAACCCAAAACATCCACCCAAAATATCATCAGGAGATAATATTTAGTAGAACAAACTGGGGAGATAGCACAGCCCTGCCGTCAAGGCCAAGGTCAGCACGAGCAGAGCGCCAGCCAAAACCGTTGTCTTCTTCGTCAACGTTCAAACTACCCGTCGAAATATGTTGCGCATCTTTAACCTTAACGTAAAATCTAGAAACTTGACATTCGTACGCGTAGGCAACCCAATGGTAGAGCTCGGACCTGTCCACCTAGCTTCCCGCTATGATTGAAAGCCCAATTACATGCTCTGTCGTGCCCCGTCGAAGAAGGGTGCACTCGCACAAAGTACCCGCACGACAGCAAGCGCGTCTCAACGAACAAAGATATTTGGCGAAATGTGGCTTGCGTGTGAGCACGTAGCCTTGCACTGGCGTATTTGTATTGGCGGTGAAAGTTCCACCCTCGCCGACCACCGCGAAAACAGAACAATACGCCAAAGAAAGCTTTACGCGTTTCGAACCACCTTAAGGCGGCCGATGACGCCGCAAGCGCAATCGACGCGCCACAAATGATAGGTCCAATCGATTCACCCTGCTCTTTCCCAACTGGTATCCACTAATGCAGTGTCAGTTCTTGCTGGTGCGGAACCGGCATGGCATCTCCTGTACGAACTTCGCACAGTGAATTCTGATTAGTTCAGGGAATAACCTGCAATGAGTGAAGCGAGTGACGATGTGCAGATGCCGCCACGTCGAACTAGTGAAACAAATAGCGAAGCGCATCGCCTTGTGAATTAGTTCCCGACAGTAGAGGCGAACCAAACTGAACCGGTATGCCGAAGACACAGGTGCTCCATTTCCAACACGTCAACAATCAGACGAACGAAGCCTGGGGCCTGCGAGTACAGGCTTCCGGATGTGGCAAATTTTATAAACGAGATTAGATACACGCGCGACGGCTATAAGGCGACTTCACGCGCGCGGCTGCAGTATCGGTAATACAAGTACCGTACAAGGAACACTCTCGTACTAATAGTTTACCGTGATTGGCATGCACTAATTTTTATTTACCATGAGAGGAAGAAGACCGTGACGAGAATAAGGGCAGGAAGTAAATATTGAAATCGTCAGTGACCGCCCTCTCCCCGTTCCTTCCACTTCTACTGAAAGAAATTGTGCAGGCTTACATGCGATATTGGAAGCTTACCTTTACAATATTACTGAGATGGTGAAAAGTATATAGCACACCAAATGCTTGAAAAGAGCGATAAAATGGGCTCATGACAAGGTTCGTGCCAGCCAGAGTGGCTCCGCTGAGCGTGACATGTGAGTCCTCCCACATCCGCATTACCACAAGCAGTTTCATCATCATCATCATGATCATCATCATCATTTATTGTTGCTGAAGGACCTATTAAACAGAGGGGGTGGGCAAATGCAACAATAAACACTATGGTCATTGTTATACAATGGTTAACTTTTTTTATACAACGGTAAACAAAACTTAGTATACATGCTAGAAGGCGATGGACGAGAAAAACAAGAAAAAAAGTAAGGTGCAAAGTACAAACGGGCAGTAGAAATGGCCGCCTAATAGGTGCCTAAATTTATCTGAATGGCATTCGTTTACTATACTGTCGGGTAGCGCGTTTCACAATTCAATGGCAGTAGGTAAGGAAGGTTTGTTGAACTCCTTAGAGGAACCATACAGACCGTATAGACTCAGGTTGATAAACAGATGGTGAGACCTGCGGTTGGTTGGAAGTAAAATAGTGTTCCTGAGGTGTTGGAAATACAATAGTTTGTGGAAAAGTGAAACTTTGGAAATCTTCCTACGAAGAGTTAGGCTAGGTATGCTGAGGTATGATTTAATGCTACTTATACTTGTATGAAAGGCGTAGTTCGAAGGGGCAAAACGGGCCGTGCGATTTTGCACTGCTTCAAGCGTGTTAATAAGGAAAGTTTGGTGAGGGTTCCAAATTGCTGAGGCATACTCAAGTTTAGACCGAATGAGCATTTCATAGGCGAGCTCGCGTTTGGAAACAGGAAATCGAAAAATCGATCTTTTAAGGAGGCCGAGGAATTTGGGACAGTCGTTTATTAGTTGCGTTATGTGTACAGACCACGTAAACTGATAGGTAAAAGTAACGCGGACATAGCGGTAAGAGTCAAGTTGAGTGATGGCTGTAGAATTAAGAGAGTACTGGTGGTTAATGATTTCCCGCTTCCGAGTTCCACACATGTACTTGCATTTGGAAACGTTGGGCCACATGAGCCAAAGAGAGCACCAGCAGCAGCAGCAGCAAACGACTTTATTGTGGTCCTGAGGAGCTAAGCGGGGACCTGCAGGTCCCTACCCAGCCGCTGGCTAGTCCCATGTCGGAACAGAGAGGCCATGCCTCTCCGCTCGTTCACGGGCCCTCTGGACAGCCAGGAGCTGGACGTCCTGTCTCGGGTCTGTGATGGCCTTCGTCCAGTCTTCTTCTGTATTAAAATCCTGTAACACAGGGCACTGCCAGAGCATGTGGTTTAGTGAGCTAAATTCAGTGCCGCAATCTGGGCAGAGTGGATCGATGTCCGGGTGGAGCTTGTTCAAAAAGCCCCTAGAGGGGTAGGACCCCGTCTGGAGCATGCGAAGCGTGCTAGCTTGTGGCCTGTTGAGCTTATGATGGGGGAAAGGAAAACTCTGCCTATTCCCTCTGTAATGAGAGGTGATTTCCTGAAAGGTAACCAGTGGATCACTGTGGACGAGCTCTCCCGAACTCACCCGAGACACCATCCCGTCGCGGCATACGAAACCTCGCGCACGGTCGTGGGCTACCCGGTAATACGTCTGGTCCCATGTGAGCTGGGAACCAGACTATGTGGTGAACAGTGTCAGAGGGGTGTTTGCCGTTTAGAATCCTGGCTGCTTCTTTGGCTATCAATCCCGATGCGAATGCTCTAACAGCTGCTCGGGAGTCCGTGTACACCGTAGTGCGTTTTGAGTCAAGTAATGCGAGAGCTATAGCAGCCTGTTCCGCCACATCGACCGAGGAGGTTTTCAGCGAGGCTGCCGAGAGGAGTTCTCCCCTGTCATTGACTACGGCTACGGAGAACTTGTTGGCACTGGCGTGTCGCGCCGCGTCAACAAAGGTCTCCGTTCCGGATATGTTCTTTAAGAAAGCTCTAGCCCTCGCTAACCTTCGACCTTTATTGTGTTGGGGGTGGACATTTCTTGGAAAAGGGTCTACAATAAAGGAGTTCCTTGTCTGAATATCAAGTTGCGTGATATTTTCCTCATTGAAGCTAGGACGGAGGCCGGCCGCATCCAGAAGTCTTCTGCCTGCTTTGGAGTTTGATAATCTAATAATTTGTGCTGATCTTTGTGGTTCTATTAATTCCGAAGTTGTGTTGTGTACTCCCAATGTCATGAGTTTCTCTGTGCTAGCCGTGATTGGCACGCCGATCACCTTTTTGATACTTTTGCGCATAAGCGTGTCTAATTTATCCATTTCTGTTTTCGTCCAATTGAGGGCTGCGACTATGTAAATGACATGGCTGATGAGGAAAGCATGGTGAGCCCTAAGGAGTATATCCTCGCCTATGCCACCTTTCTTGTTGGACACTCTCATGATTAATCTAATAATGTTTTCAGTTTTCGTGGTAAGTTGGGCTATAGTCTTAGCGTTGCATCCCTTTGAGTTTATTGAAAGCCCTAGTATTTTGATAGAGTCTACTCTCGGGATGGTGTGCCCATCTCTGGTACGAACGCTAATTGGCACCTGATCGAGTGGGGTGAGTCCCCTAGCACCTCGTCTAGCCTGTCTGTACAGCAGGAGTTCCGACTTTCCAGGCGAGAGTGCCAGTCCCGTACCTTTCAAGAAAGACTCTGTAACATCCAGAGCCTCCTGTAGAGCTTGTTCGACCGTAGCCTCCGATCCTCCAGGACACCAGATTGTAATATCGTCAGCATATAATGCATGACCTACGTAAGGAATTGCTGCAAGGCTTTCCGACAACTTGCGCATTGCTATATTAAACAGAAGGGGTGAGATAACTGCCCCTTGAGGAGTACCCCTGTTTCCGAGTGTGAAGTATTCCGAGACTGATTGCCTCAACTTTATGGCCGCCGTCCTGCTCTTGAGGAAGGATGCAACGAAGGAGAAGAATTTAACTCCTAAGTTCAAGGCCGATATCTCCTGAAGGATATAGTCATGTGCAATTGTATCGAATGCCTTGGATAGATCCAGTGCGAGGACGCCTTTTACATCTTTGCTTTGAGAGTCGATTATCTGTGTTTTGAGCAGGAGCATGACATCCTGCGTTGAAAGCAAGGGCCTGAAACCAACCATATTGTACGGGAATAGTTCGTTGCACTCAATATGTCTCGATATCCTGTTATGCACTGCATGTTCCGCTACTTTGCTAATGCAAGAAGTAAGGGAGATAGGACGGAGGTTCTCCAAGCTGGGTGATTTACCTGGCTTGGGGATTAAGACCACTGTGGCCTTCTTCCAACTCTCCGGTACAAGGCCTTCCTCCCATACCTCATTTATCTCCTTCACTAAAGCTTGAATTGCTTTGTCGTCCAAATTTCTTAAGAGCCGGTTTGTAACTCCGTCGGGGCCTGGGGCAGACCTTCCGTTTAAATTGTGCAGCACTTCCCTGATCTCAGCTTCTGAGAAGGGGACGTCCAGCTCTGGGGCAGGCGCGCCCTCATACTGAGGGAGGGGAGAACCTGGGCTTTGGCCAATGGGAAGGTATTTGTTCACTAGTTTCCGAAATATGGAGGCCTCTGAGATGCCTTCCATTTTTTCCTTAATAATTAATTGGTCTATCACTAGTCTCTGATTACATTTGGATTGTCCATCGTCTAAGAGATGTTTGAAGAGGGTCCATTTGCCTCCTTTGCGCATTTTTCCATCCGCTGCCGAGCAGGCGTCTCCCCATTGCTGTTTATTAAGTTCTGAGCAATGCTCCTCAATGAGTTTATTCAGCTCCGCGATCTTTTTCCGTAGCCTGCGATTGAGTCTTTGTGTCTTCCATCTCTCGAGGAGAGAGCGCTTGGCTTCCAGGAGATGCGCTAACCTTGCATCCATCCCTGGGGCATCAAAATCCGTAACTATTTCCTTCGTGGCCTTCTCGACATCCATTTGTATCTGTACAAGCAGTTCACTGAACGTGTCGTATACTGCCTCATCTTCACCTCTTATTTTCCTAAAGAGGTCCCAGTCTGTGTACTTATAGGTTTTGGGAGGAGCTGCTATTATTTCCATCCTGAGTTCTATTATGTAGTAGTCGCTCCCCAAGTTCTCCTGTAAGTTGGACCACGTGGCCACAGCATTTCTAGTGAAGCTGAGATCAGGGGTCGTGTCTCTGGCGACCGAGTTTCCCAGCCTCGTGGGGAAACGTGGGTCCGAGACCAGCGTCAGGTTTAGGTCTGTACTCGCTGCAACTAGGTTGGCCCCTTTCTTTGTTCGTGTTATATAACCCCAAGCCGGGTGGGGAGCGTTGAAATCTCCTGCGACTATTAACGGCTGCGATTTCGCAGCGGTTGCGACCCTATTTAGTAGTGAGCGGAGATTATGCTTATGAGCGGAAGGAGAGCTGTACAGGTTGAGAATGAAGATGTTTCGTCGAAATTTTCCGTGGGGGATGATTTCAATTAACTGTGCCTCGAGACCGGATTTCTTATCCGAGTTACAAATTTTGACTTCGTGCTCCTGAAAAGAGGTGTCTTTCCTGACGAATGTGGCAATACCTCTGCCATTTTCTCCTTTTTGGCTAACCGAACGGTAGCCCGATAAATTTACCTTCTCACTAAGTGTTTCTTGCAAGAGCAGGACGTGCGGCATTATCGCTTGTGCTTTGATGAGCTGCAATAGAGCAGCCTTGCGCCTTAAGAAGCTGGCGCAATTCCACTGCCAGATAATTAGGTTTCCGGTTTGTCCCGCCATTTTGATTTCTATTGAGCTAGCAGTGCCTGCAGGGGACTCGTGTTATCGGGATCCTGCTGTACTTTCTTGGCTTTTGCAGTGGTGCCAGTGGAGATGCTTTTGATTTTGCTAGCGTCTATCATCTTCATTTTAGACTCGAGGATGCCAACTTTACGTGTTAGGTGGGAGATGTTACTGTCCGTATGCCCGACAGTGCTAGATTGAATAGCTAAGGCCTCTCTCATCTGCGTGAGCGATTCCTCAATTACCTTCAAAGACGCGAGTATGTTTGGTTCTGGCTTAGGGTCCTGAGCGGGGGACTCGTCAGTTTGCATTGGCTCTCTTTCCGTGGTCGCAGGGGGGGAAATAGCTTTGCGCTTATTCGACCCTTCTGCTTGTACTGGGATGGGTAAGGCTACTTCGCGGGGTTCACGCGAGTTACGGAAGAGCTCGAACTCAGCCCTCAGCGTTCGTAGTGCCTCTTTTAGCTCTGCATTTTCCTTCTTAAGCATTAAAATCTCAGATTGCTCTCTTTTATGCTCCGGCGAGATGCCCTGTGTTACCTGTTTGCCGCTTGAGATGCTCATCCTGGCCTTGTCTGCCCAGGACATTGGTTCCTGGATTCGGACCCTGGAACCCGATCATCCTCTCGAAAGGGAGCGTCTGCTGCTATTGTCGCGCCCTCTGGAGCGAGAGCGCGATCTGCTGGATCGCCCTCTGGATCGGGAGCGGGAGCGTCCTCTCGATGCCGATATGTTGCGATGGGGGGAGTAGAAGGGTTTCTCTCCCGCCATTGCTTCTCCGCCGCTAGCTGTGTCGAAGCCACGCGGTCCTGCCGCCCGCTGCGCGTGCTGTGCGCGCCTGCGGCGCCGCCGTCTTTGGCGCACGATGTATGGCACCTGGAAGCGCTGTTTGCACTTGCGGTCTGCCGTTTGGTGTGCCCCACCACAGATGGCGCACTTGGGATCACATTGATGACCCTCTGATGGTGTGAGCATGCCACATCCGCGGCAATTTTTCTGGTCTTCGCCCTTCGGGCAAACGTCGGACCTGTGGCCCAGTTCTCCACACGCATAACAAACGTCTACTTGTCTTCGATACAAGGAACAGGGGTAGCGAACACCATCACATACGACGTTTAGGGGGACCTTGTGTCCGTCGAACAACACGATCACTGTTGTTGTCTTCTTGATTCTTCGAACCCCCAGTGCGCCGGGGTTTCTCCGGTTGACGATCATCTCCGTCAGTTCTGCGTCACTGATGTCCACGTTGATTCCGCGGATCACTCCTTTACATGTGTCGTCCGACGCAGCCACGTAGGCCGCCACTTCTATGACGACACTTGCCATACAAATCTGCTGAACCTTGGCGTAGGCGCGCGCGTTCGCCTCGAACGGCGTGGCAACCACGAGAATGTTCTGGAAGGGGTTCGTGCACAACGTGTCGTCGAACACCTGTTCCGCTGTTAGGGAAGCCGCCTTGGCGAGCGCACGCTTGAAAATAATAAGGTCCGTCTTCTTAACATCCAGCCCCCCACGAGGCCTTATAATGGTCTTAAAGTGATTCCTAGGAAGGTTCGCGATTCTGGAAGCTTCCACTACCCGTCTCAATACCTTCTGCGGTGCGGCATTGCGGGCGCCGCCATTACCGCTTCCTTTCGCTGACGTGGGCGCGTTAGGATCACACCGCTCGGCAAGTTTCTTCTTCTTGCTCACGACCTCGATCCAGCCTGAGCACTCCGCTTCCTCCGGATTGATTTCCATGCCTTCTACAACCGAGGTATTGGGGTTGGAGGCCATTTTCTAGCTCGACGACGCGTTGGGCCTAGGCTCGACGCCTGCCCGACCGCCCCGTATGGTTTGGCTCGTTAGTCGTAGCTGCGCGCCAACGTGGCGTGCGGTGGAAAAGTCTCGGAAAAGTCCGAAAAATCCACCCACCGGTAAGATTTCCGTAGCCGCCTGTTCCGTGCAGTAAACTGCGTCGATTGATGCACAGTTCCTGTGGGTTGAGGCAAGAAATCTGGTCCAAAAGGTTTGTAGAAACGGGAGCCGACGCGCTCGCACATGTGCGTTCGAAAACGTCGTCTTCTTCCCCTTCAAGAGAGCACCAATTTACTTTTTTGCTTAGATCTCCCTGGAGCATTAGTTGGTCATTATGGGAGGATATGCACCGATACCGGACGCACTCATCAGCGAATAACCGGGTTAATTAAATAATGCTGTCAGGCAGTTCATTTATAGAAATGAGAAACAGAAGCGGCACAATCAAAGAGCGCTGTTGTACACCTGACAAGATTGGACTACTTCACGATTTGAGGTTACCGCTGACGGTCTGTTGTGAGCCGTTTGTGAGAAAACATTCAATCCAGGACAATACGAGTGGGTCAAGATTAAGGCAAGCACGTTTTGCGGTAAGACGACGATGGGCGGCACAATCAAACGCCTTTGCAAAGACAAAATAGACAACATTAGTTTGAAAACGCGAGTCAAGGTGAAGGTGAAGATCTGTGTGCGTGTGAAAACGTTTATTGTAATGACGTCCGGAGGCTCGACTTCTCAAGCCAAGGCGGGCCGCTCCCACGTTGGCACTGTCAGGCCAAGCCTTTCAGCTGGCCTGACATCATGTTAAAAAGTCTCTTACCTAAACGCACCTCCGAGAGAACGTCAAGTATTGCCGTATGCTTTATACGATCAAAAGCTTTTTCCACATCCAATCCCAAAAGAGCTTTCGTATGCGCTGGGCTGGCCTGTATAAGTTGATGTTTGATCAGCAGCATAGCATCCTGAGTTGACAGCCCGTGACGAAAGCCGATCAAGTTGTATGGGAGGATGTTGTTCTGCTCAACGTATTTCGTGAGTCAATTTAGGATGGCATGTTCCATCGCTTTGCCTAGACATGACGTCAAGGAAATAGGACGGAGGTTGTCTAGAGTGAGTTATTTGCCTGGCTTTGATATGAGGATAGTATTGGCCACCCTTCATTCTTCTGAGTATACCCCTTTTCTCCAACATTGATTGAAGTGTCCAGTTAGATAAGAGATTGATTCATTATCTAGATTTTTTAATATCTCGTTAGTTATTCCGTCAGGTCCAGCCGTCGATCTACCATTAAGACTGTGAAGAGCCGCGCTCACTCAATTCGAATAGTTCTGTTTCACATGAGCGGCATCGTCCAAATCCATGTTGTATTGAAAAGAAAGAAGAGTGCTTGTCTAAATGAGGTACAGCGTGCTGGCGTACAATATAGGCTCTAGAAATTTACAGGGTATGCGAGTTAAGGAAATAGGGCGGTAATTAAATGGACTAGAACGGCTACCAGAATTGTGTACGGATACAACACTGCTAATTTTTCAATCATTCGGAGCAGTGGAAGAGGTAATAGATCAAGTGAAAATCAATTGCAAGAAGCCGCTAGATTGTGATTTAGTGCCCTTTATAGGTTTAGCCGTTATGCCGTGTCGGTCTGGCGCACTGGAAAAAAAGTTGTCGATTAAATGGGAGATTCCTTGAGTAGATACAATAAAAGCCTGCATTGCTGAATAGTGAGTACATGGCAACGCAGGAATATTAGTAGCAAGATCCCTATTGAAAACCGAGCGCAAATAAAAGATGATGACATCCGGACGCTGATTCACTGGGACAGGAGACCCATCCATGTTGATCAACGCAATACTATGACATGAAGTGCGTTTAAGGGATAACGAGTTAAAGAATTTTCGAGGGTTATCACGCAGAATGCTCAGAAGGTCCTGGAGGAAATATTTGCGTTTTGATTGCTGCAGAAAACTTGTGTATTCTCGCAATACCGTGAAGTATTTTCCCCCTTTTGCGGATTGTAGCGTTGTTTGAGTTCACAGAAAATGCGACTTTTTTGTTCGGTCGACAATAATCGGTTGACTCTAGCTTTGGGGCACACGATAGAGTGTGTACATAGCCCAAATCTGTAACTTGTCAGAATAGCTCTGCAAATTTTGCTCGTCTGTTTTTCTGGACTGTTATCATGGAAGTATAACATTGCATATTGATTTGTGTATAATGACCGCTTCTTTAACTCGGTTACAGAGGGCATGCTTGGATTGCAGGCGTCGGGGTTTTAGGCATACTTGAGTGAATCATGACGTTGATTACCGCCTTTGACCTTGAGGAATACGTGCAATACAATGCATGTGGAATATGTGCTTCCTTTATTCTATGCCGGGTATTTAGAATGAATCTGCGTAGTAGTCACTAGGGCGTCGATACAGGAGGAAAGACGCTCTCGAGCTCTCTGATTTTGCCCTGCGCTGGTCGGAAGTTATAATTTCACGTTCGCGTCACTCTTTCTCTTTTACCTTCTGCTCCCTCACTGGCTCGCGATAATCAGGTTCCTACCGGTTAGGATCTCTTATCCGATTGTCAAATAGTGCGGCGCCGCCCATTAATTTCATTTGAATACGAACAATAAGGTGAATCACTTGGCTCCATTCTTCGCACTTTACAGGTACATGAAGCCGGCAGACAACCCCGACAGCGAAACGTAGGCGAAATTTATTGTTTTTTGAATTGAAATATTTTAGCAATGAGGAAAAGAAGACATGAAAGTGGAATAAAAGACAAGCTACCGGGGGCGAGAGTGAAACCCGCACTTTACGGCCTGTGCGTTCGACAATATCGCACTGAGCTTCAGTGGCAACCGTCGCCTCGTGCACTTTCTTGAGTATCTTTGTGTATGTAATATACTGTGGGCACATTGGAAATGGGCTAAAGCGAAGAACGAAGGGTCAAGGTTCTCAGTTTTCACTGGACAACCTAGTGCTCAAAACATTAGGCAGCACTCGAAGGAAAACGATGGCGGCGAGCCCAGTTGTGGCTAGCCGAAATCTGATACATGGTCTGAGCGGGCGCGGAGGTGGAATGGCGCGCCTTTCACCAAGCGAGAACCAATATCAGTGAAGATCCGCTGTAGCACGGTCACAATTAAATACGGAAATAGCGTGCTACGCGTAATAATACGTAGCCCTGTGATTGTTAGCTACCGCCACTGACAGTAATCGCGGCACATCTAGAACATTCTTTCAGCTCTTAAGTACCAATGAGAGAGTGGGAGAATGGCTGATGCGCTAGCACAAACGTAGATTATCGGGCACGTAATGAGAAAGATGTGCGTTCGGTTCTCCCGGAGGGTAGCTCGTCCCTTCTACCATTTCATCTCCCTCATTCTTATGATATCGGATTTTTTTTAAAGCAACAGGTAACTTCTTCTCTTTCGGGCTTCACTGTCGGTTGGCGTCGTGTCATTGTAACTAGTATTGGTTAACATATATAGCAACCTTTATCGTTGTGTCGCTGTCATTTCTTTAATACACTGACTTGCTTTTACCACGGTTGCGAACTGAAGAAGCAAAGTAACGGTAGTGGCGATCCGGCTACACGCTATACGCGGCTACAACTGGCGCCAAAGGATGCGCCACTTGTAGCGACCTTCCTGTACTCGGGAAGGAGGCAGCCACCCGCCGTAGGTTTCTGCATCGTTGGTCGTGTTTCGTTCTTTGACTCACGTTTTCGGAGAGAAATAAGCGACATGCGTCCGTGTGTGTAGGAGCCAAACCTTCAAGGCATGTCGAAGAAAAAGTGTTACGAGCTTAGATGTTCAAATACCTGACGACGATTGCCAGTGACACGATTCTAATTCTCGCGAGGCCTCTTATGAGTGGGGAGGGGGGGGGGGTAGAAATGCATCGCCGCTGTTCGTTGGAAATTTCTTATCCCGCTCTCTTTTCATCTCGGTGTTCGTTGCACTCAATCATGTTGAAGCGCGTAAGGTATCAAGTTGACCACGGCCTATACCTACATTTTCCTTCAGTTGGTCCTCAGTGCGGCATGTGGGTTAAATGCACTTCGCTTAGGTTCTGAATTCCGCTTGCAGCTTCTACCGTTTGTCGCTTCATTACCGTGTTGCACTTCCTAGGGAGCACGACGGTACGATAGCATGATGTTGAATATTAGGTACGCTCGAGCTTCATGCGATTCATGCGAGCCATAATATTGTCGCGCCAGCTCTGATGCCATTGATGTTCCCGGTTCTATTTTTTGCCGTGACTTCATGCATGTGGAACTGTTGCTAGTTAGTTCATACAAAACTGCTGTTGATTTTTTTAAATGCCAGGATGTCAATTCATAAGTGGTTCGAATACACCTCGAAATGAGCGCAAGGATTTTGATTCTTAAAGCAGCAGCAACACATGCACTGATTACTCATCTAATCTACAGCGTTCAGCGCCCGCCAGAGGGCAGCTGCCGTGGAACGAGCTGATCGGCTCTTGTCTATATCACGGCGAGATCAGTTCAGATGGCGGCTAGCAAGGTGTTGTTTCAATCGATGTGATGCTGTATTCGCTGCAATCCAGCGAGAAGCCATGAAACAGCAAAATGTCCCTTATATGTAAAAATGAAGCCGCGAAACAGCAAAACAGCAAACAGCAATATGTCCCTTATATGTAAAACGATTACACGCAAGCATAAGGCAAGAAGGTGCGCGTGGTGCTTCAATCAGAATGCACTTTCGTTGTCGTTTTATCGTTTACTTCAAACTTCGTTCTTTCACATGCAAAGAAATGTCTTCTTGTCTTTGGCTCCAAGCAGCCACCCCCAAAACTCTTTCCGGGCTGCTTTCTATTCATTTCGGAATGGGGCAGGCTTGCGGCTATTAAAAAAATCTATTTTTTACGGCTCAATAATGCATGTTTACTTGGCACACGTCTCGTCTCGTCTCGAAGCTAGGAGGTCCGGGATCGATCGTGTTCTCGGTGCTCTTGGGCGTCGTTCGACAGACAGGCGAATAGGGCGTGGCCCGAAATGTTTTGGCCAATAACTCAGGGCTAATGGTGTCAACGACGTGGAATCTCAAGGGCTTTTAACAATACTGCCACAAATTGGGCCATATTACGTAAAACTGTTCCAGACTGTTTTTATTCCAATCTCCTGACGTCAAAGTTACGTAACCACCGACACAAGCATCGAGCGGTAACACGAAACGTTGTTGAAAAGGCCAATCAAATGCGCTCCTCGTTTACTGGTCTTCACCTTGTTTGCTTTCAAAGCGAATAGCATTACCTACGATAAGCAGATTTTCTTATCCAATTGGCTGAGAAGAGGCGAGGAGCCCGCTCAAATGGAGAGCGTATCGATGGGGCCGAGCAAGCGCATCAACAATAGATAACGGGACGAGGAGGGCGGTGCTGGCGTCTGCGGTTGGTCCACTTACCCTTAGTTAGCTCGTACTTACTGCCTGAAAATCGCGGCAGCGTGTAACGGAACGCTAAAAATGCCGCCAGAACGGATCCTCAGCGAAGAATTATTGGCAAAGTACCGTCGTATACGCGCCGAAAGGGCTCGGTAACGCAATACTGCCATGGAAAAATGTTAATATATCCAAATAAGTCCATGGTCCCTGGCCGCTGTGAGCAGCTAGTGGCAGAGAAATCGGCAGGCAGTCATCTTGTATTCCTCTCGGAACGGGGCAATCTCTGTCTATTGAGAAAAAAAAAACACTTTTGTTCGGCATAATGATGCGTCTTTGACGCGTTGAGATTTCGCAGTTTTGTGACGTCTCGTGACAGACAGGCGAAGTGGCAGCAGCGCCACGACGTTTAATGAATGACGGAGTATTATGGCGAAACATGCGTCGAATCAGAAATAATTATTTTTCTTTCGTTCGGTCTAATCACGTATAACCAATGCGCACACATCACATCAGATGAGGTGATATCATGGATTTCATGTCGTCGCGTGAGAGACAGGCAAAATGGCGGTGGCCGAAAATTTTTTTTCCAATCGTGGAGGGCTGATTCCAGAATTGGCATAGAAATGTTTGTAATAGCTTTACGTTATAGTGCCCACGAAAGCATATGTATGGTATGGGCAGAAAAGGAAATAGTAAGCTAACTGGCCACTTCCATCGAGAAAAGCGCAAAAGTGCACGCACTATTTATAAGGAGGGAATAGAAAGAATTCAGCCGAGACACTTAAGTAGTTTCTTTGGTGAAATCTTTTTATTTCCCACACTCGTTTTATAGACTCATGACATAGCGCCGCCTCCTCCCTATTGGCTGCACCGTCACGTGCGCAATGCCGCATGCATGACGTCACACCTTTAGTCAGCCCGATTGCTCTGACAAGAGACGTTGAATGAGGCACACACTAGACACACCTTTGGTCAGCCAGAACCATGGAGGTGCCGCGGCGTTGGGGAAGTGAGCTCGTCTCGAAGCTAGGAGGTCCGGGATCGATACCCACCCAGACCGATATGTACCAAATTCGGTGTTCGAAGCCTATAATTTACTTTGTTTACAGAAAGCTTCCTGATAATATTGATCTCAATCCGAGGATTTTTTACGTGTCTTCACTGCTTGCGCATTCGGCCATTTTCGGTAGCATTGCTCTATCACGCCGCCAACGATGACGCTGAAATTTTACCGTGATGGGGCATATAATGCTTTCGCATTAAATGAATTAGAAGGTAGGGACGTCAGAAAAAAAGAAGAAAGCTCACCTAGATTGTACTAACTTTAAAAGTTGCAACAGATGAAAAACAATGTTTTGATGGTCGAGTTGGGTATAAGCATTTATCACCACTAATGTCACAATTTTAATTGCAATAATCATTATCATCATAATTGTCCTCTTATTTGCCATTCTTAGCGCATTCTTCATCATAATTACCTTTATCATCATCCCAGTTATCATCAGCGTGGCATTCAGGACAACTAAAACGGTTCACCACCTGCAGTCATTATCCTAAGTTTTGTCACATTTTTAAGCTGCACTATCTTCGGAATCGTCGAGGCTATATGCAGAAATTAGAACAGACATTCCAGACACGGTAAAGTGGCACAAATTAGCCACTTTAAAAGTACAAAAAAAAAACTCAAGATGGTTTTGCTCCTCGCAAAAAAAAACGCTGCTCTACAAAGGCGAAGTCAAGTCAGTTTCTCGTAGGGAAAGTAAGCAGGCCGCAATGGATACTGGTCGCGCAGAGAAGCGCTGCCGCTTGGATTGAGGCAATCACTGAGACCCATGCATCTCCGTCCAAATGGACTATAGTCCCTGAGTTAGGATGTGCGCTGTGCAAGGAAAGGAGGACATTTCAATATAAGGCACTCAAGTGTCTCGCAGGATCCACAATAAGCACTCGACAGACTGTACACGTTCAGCATTAGCGTTCAGACACCAATACAGAACCACTCCTAATTTAAGCACTAGTGCTCTAGCACGATGAGGCAAGCCTAAAACACGAGCACCGGGAGGAAATTATCCATTTGCTGCATGCCAGTCCGGGTGCCACTTGAGGAATAATCGAGGAATCAACAGACGTGCGTCGTCAAACATACACAAAATTTTCGAGCAGTCACATTTGATGTGGACCCGATTGTAAGCAAGCCGATCGACATTTTCACTTCTAAAGATAGGCACGTGCAAAGGTATTCATTGGGCAACGATGGAGCAGATGTAGGACACTATTGGGTTAAAATGATGCAACACACAATTGGGCGATCAGCGTCACTTCTCTCTAATTCGACAGTGGTAGCGCGGAAGTACGTAAGAATGACAATTTGCGATGTGCTTATCTATTCTCGGACGTAATTCAGAGCGATTTCAGTCACCAAAAGCTCCGAAGTTGTTGATGAGGTTGGATGCTCTATGCAAAACACGCGTCGCACTTCAGTGCAAGCGCAGATGAAAGCTGCAGAGGTGCCCTAGCCACCGTTGTGTCCAGATGCAATCGTCGGTACTTCTAAATATTCACAACATATTTCGAATAAATTTGACTGAGTAAATGGCACTAACGCCAGAGTCGATAGTTTATACCTTTTTGTGTAATTCAGGAATTTGAAATCAAACAGGCAATAGACGCTCGTTTAATTATTCCGGGGGTGTAGCCGAAGTAGTACTTTCAGCATTGTCATCAATTGTTATTTGCATCGTCACTATTTTCCCTATTAAAGAGGATTGGCGGGGAACCACCCGAATCAGAAGTGCTTTGGCGTCCGACGTGTGATGCAGTCATTCGAAAATACGTAGAGCTCCCTAATCTGGTTGGAGCCTCAGTAGCAAATGGTATGCTTCAGTAAGTAATGGGACAGATCGCGCCCCAAGATGTAAGCCAATCACATGATTGGCTTACTTCTTTGTATCGGAGCAACACCGATGGTATCGTTAGAGTTGGGCCATCAAGCTTGGTAAGACATTATGGGCTGTCATTGCATAAATCGACCCAAATAGTACCGATGAATGATACATGTGTAGTGCTACTGTTTGGTCGTAGCCGGCACCTCCAGCTGTTAAGATCACCACATGTTTTAGAAGGTACCATTTTTTCGTGCACATATTTAACGACGGGGCTCCACGATAAGGTGATCATCAAAAACTAGTACCAGAGAACGGTTTTGTTGCACCCATTGTATTGATGTGTCGACGAGGTACAGTGGATTAATGGTTGGAAGTGCGCATTGTCTGAGGTTTAATACTATTAAAACCAATTGTGCAAGCGAAATCTACAGGCAAACTTCTACAATGTATCCTTAAATTATATTCTGGGCTCTATGTAAGCTTACACCGAGGTGTGGACTGAGGTCTGAAGAGTCTCCAATCCGCAGAGCGATCGCATCGGAAGAGACAGCTATTTTTATCAAGAATGCGCATTGCTGACAAAGGCTGCGACCCCCAGCAAGAACTCTGTTAAGCAGTGAAGAGAAAACGTGGTCATGCGGGAAACCTTGATTCCCAGCACAATAGTCGCATGCTGCTCTTCAGTGAGTGCACAAACTGAGGCAGAAGACCACAAATTCTAGCTGCCGAAAGAGTGAAAATATTTGTCCGAAGTGGAAGCAAGTGAAAAGCTTGCTGTATGTTAAGAAATGGCATATATGTGGACTGCTTCTTTTCTCGAGAAAATTCAATCGGTCCTACACCTGAATCGGTTCCGCCCCACAAGGTCTGCACCGCTATTCAGGGCTGAAGGATTGCGACGAAAGCCGCTTATCACACCAGAAAAGAAATGCAATTACTCTGTTCTGACATCTAGACGAATGATCGCGAATTTCACCACCTCCATGACATAAGGAGTTTATAATATTGGCCCGTAAGACTTAAGCGGCCGAATTCACAAATCTTTACGTTTGTGCGTGCTCATTGTTATTGGTTGGCCGCCTTCGCTTCAGGATTGGCTGGAATTTTTTTCTTACGAATAATTGTCGCGTAATTACATCTGTATATACAGGCCTAGGTATCTCAAAGAGGGTGGGAGCCATTATAGTGGTATCACAACGAATGATTTCCAATGAACATGGATCAGACAAGTTCCCCACACGTCGATATATTTGTCCTTTATACACTAATGAAACACCTGATCGATATCTTGTAAGGTTCGGTGCATAATATCATCTTCACCTGGGACCGTACGGCGCATGAAGTTGCAAAGAGCGTGGCGTAGCTTCTCGAGAATGAAGGCTACGTCGTCAATCTGGTAGGTTATGGTACTCTGAGAAGTTATGACGCTCTAACTTGTCTGAGAAGAAAGGTCGCCGTTTGTGATGCCACTTGACATAGGACAGAAGAATGTGCCTGCAAATGCTCCTGCCAGAAGTCTCGGGGACCGGCCGGTCACTGTGCACAATGGAGCTGTTGAATGCTCACAGACTTCCTGAGTGCGGATAACCTTTACTGTGTGCCATGCACTTTGTATCCACTTGCACCCTGCAAAACAAAAAATAAAATAAATAAAACGTGGGGCTCGTAGTTAGTGCGACGAAATTATTTGCTTCATCGAGGAGAGAATGTTATACGAGGGCCAATCAGAAAGTATCGGCGCCTATATTTATTAGCCAAAATAAGGTGGATACAGACGATTGCAAATATGCGCTCTATTTTACGCACCTTACAGTATTTTCTTACATAGTGCCCACATCGGTTCGGACCATTTGTCCCATCACAGCATTAAAGTCGAAATGCCCCTGCGGTAGAATTCTTTCGCCTGACTGTCATGCATGTCCGGTTGTCATGCAAGTCTTCACGGCCTTTTGCGGAACTACAACACCACCATATCATACGTCTCCAAGAGAGACAGCTTTTCCTATACATGCATGCGCTGCGTTTTCGTGTGGATTTCGATGATCGTTCGTCCCGTGCTCGATAGAAAACGAATCACTCTTCGTTGCTCGTACGCCATGGACATGTGAAGCACAAGCGCCATCTTCAACAACTGATACCGGCGCTGTGCCGCGTAGCTACCGGTAGATAAGGCTGGGTTAGTCAAAGAATGTTTCGCCGCTCGGAATGAATATGCTGACTTCGAATTTACGGCCGTAATTTGGACAAAAATTTGGGGCCAAGACGTTTTGATTCACCCCAGTAGAATGGTTCGATGGTTCGTCTTTTAGAACATTCCGCCCCCCAGTAAGCACGCCGCTGGCAGGCCCGTAGCGTCAAGAGCTCAAGATCAGGACTTTGTTTATTTATGCTCAGCCGTTGTCGTACCATATACCTTGTTGTAGACACTCGCTCACCAGTTTGAACAGACCGTCATGAGATGGCACTTCTGCAATCCGCTGACTTGCTCAAGTATGTCACTATAGACGGCAGTCTGGCGATGTTCATGCGCCAACCAAATGAGTAGATGATCTGAGCTCTACGGATTCGCTTCGCATATCTAGGCCAGGCACATATGTCTAGCTGATATCGAAAGGTGGACGAACGACGACAATTTTCTCCGGTCAACGAATGTAGGTGATTCGTCAATAAGTGTTTGCACATTACGTATATAAATACGTAATGTGCACGACTGTTTTGTAGATAGGAACACCAGGGCGCACGGTGGTCATTAAAGTCTCCGGATGGCGCAAACGACGGCTTACGCGAGGAGACGAAGCCCTCCTCTAGTGTGATGCCTTAAGAACGTGTAGGTCGATTGTATGTGCTTGCTACTGCCATCGTTGCAACCCTGAGATCTACAGTAAAAGGTCTATACTCCAATTCCTCGTCGCTTTTTTTGCCTTTATCAATAACAGTGTTAGTCAGCGCCTACATATATTCATCCTCCGAATACATTGCCCTAATGCGAGGCGTACACAGGCTGATAAAAACCGCGGGTTCATGCTGCGCATCGAGAGTTGTTGTGTACACCTGAGACACTAACTTCCAGCCTGAAGGCCAGAATTTTTCATTATATGAGTGTATTGAAACGCTGTAACGTCAGGCGCGGTCCTATTGCGAAGGGCCGAACTGTATAAGCATGTCGTGGTCGCAGCTATCTGAAATTTCATTGCCTCACACTGGGTGAAGCTTTCGAAAAGTCTTCTGAATACTTAAATCAGAATGTCAAAGAAAGCTGTCGAGGGCTGGAACAAGAGCCTCTAAACGTGGTTCTGCCAGTGGTGCTGCTGGTGTCTGACGACCTCCGATGAGAGATGTGATTATGCTGGCAAGCTTCTTCTAAGTGTTTAGGAGTTGAATGTCTTTATTGGCCAAGGCAATTTTAAGCACCACCTTTACAATGTTCTCCACTGAGGCAGGGTTCTTGGCAGACCCCTTCCCACACTTCCCATGGCAGCGTTATGCGCCATTATTGTACTAGGCGTGTGCAACTGTTCGGTGAACCTATCGCCAACTTGGGTGAGTGAGCATGTGTCACTGGGTGGGCAGCCAAACTATCCCTACTGCAAAAACCAGCGTCTCCCAGCGTTTTCCAGTGTGAAACCAGCGTGCTTTTTGGCGCTGGGTCGCACTGGGTACGCTGGCACTCGCTGGGACTCACTGGGACACCAGTGAGAACACTGGATAAGAGCTGGGTCACACTGGAAGAGACGCTGGTTCCACTGCCATGACGCTGGGGCGCACTGGTTTGTGCTGTACAGGCGCTGGTTCTCGCTGCAGTTCGCTGGTTCGCACTGGAAACTGCGCTGGTTGTGTTTGTGCCGCGCTGGTTCCAGTACGCATGGACGAGCGCTGCTGAATATTAAATGTTTTATACAATTTTATCGCTTGATACTAGTCTCTTGTCCTAAATAACGCTATATTTTGGGGTTATAAACCCTATTTCATGTCACAGCTTGGAATAAATGTGCGTGAGCTGCCCTGTTTATTCATGCACATTTGAAACTGAAAATCACTTTCGTTTTTTTTATTTTCCCTTTTGACTGGGCGGATAGCTAAATTCTTGAACGAAACCACGTAAACGCAGAGGACGTAGCGTTTCAGTAGTTCGCACGTAAGGTATGACTGGGAGTTGTCGCCGTTGTCGCAGTGTTGTGGTGTGGACATGAAATGCAGAAGTCGTTCAAACGCGCGCGAATGGACCCTGAGTTGGAAGCCTATCGCTGACTGATATTATCGCGCCGATAACAAAGCTGAAGGGATTCGTTCGCTTCCACTTCCTTATTGTACTCAAAAAAGTTCTGAGGCTCAAATACGCACATTTTAGCTTTCGCCAGCTGCCCGCTCCGAGATTGGTCCCCACCGAAGCTTAGGCCTAGCGTATCCGCCGAGTCCGTCCTCATGCTATCGGCGCGTCTAAGCTCAGGAGTCAAGAAATATAACAAGGATAAATCACTCTGTTTTAAGCTTTCGCAGCGGTGTTCTTAAATGAGTATTTTTTTCATCTATACAGTGCCAGCACAAAAAGCGATGACCGCTGATGTGACGCGTCATAAACACAGGTATAAGTGCTATCGCCGAAGGCTCCCAGCACTAGCCTGCGCTTCTCTGACGAAGATATATGACAAGACAGGCATGTTGACTGAAAGGCATCACTGAACTAAGGAAACGCTGCATATCCTTTGCGTGAAGAACAAGAAACGGCTATCGAAATCGGCAGTAACAGCCCACACAGCATACCGGGTCGGTGGTTCATTTAGGGCTTTTTTTGAAGTTAAAATCGCAATCGTAAGTTAAAATCGATGTTGTGGCACTTCCAAGCATACTTCCGAATACGGACAGCAACTTTTTCTTTCTGGTACAGGCGTGAGTTTTAGTTGCCGGGCTTTGCGTAGCTAGTTGACGTAGCTTTGCGAAACAAACTGCTTCTCGGCTTTGACGTGGCAAATTATCCTTATGTTTCCGTCTGCTGGCGTGGCGTAGTGGCAAGGTGCCGAGCTTGCAATCCCTAGGTAGTACGGTCGAATCCTCGTCGTAGCTGTTTTATTTTTTCGCGTTTTTTTTCTTTTTTTATTCCACTAAAACGCTCCTTGTTGCTTTCTGTATTCAAAAAAATATATACAGCGTCCAGGCACCGCGTATTTAACGCGCTAGAACTGTTTTTCGCTCGAGTAGCCAGTGCTTCCCAGTACGCTGCGTCTTCCTAGCGCCCCAGCATCCAGCGCGCTGCACTGGGTCCATAATCCGGCGCACTGGGTCCCAGTGGCACTGGGTTTTGCAATAGGGATGGCATAATTCTCAGCGTTCACAGGAACCCGCGCCCTACGCTTCTCACCTCGGAGGCCATGAGCGGACTTTTCGGCTCTGCGACTAGATGGAGCAGCATGTCCACACAGAAGCGCGAGAGAGGAGTATGTTGTTAGCGTATGATGCGCTTCTTAGCATTAGCCACGCACTTGCACGCCATGTATTTCGAACACCATGTGGAGGTTTTGCGGCGGCAGCTTTTGATGACACAGACTACTTTAGGGAAGGATTAAACAGGAGTCCTTCTACAGCATACACATCACACATAACTCTTTTCAACGGTGGCAAAGCTTTGTGCCGCTATACTGATTCAATACTAACGAATGACTATCGACAGTCATCGTAAGAAGGGTTATGCCGCAATGTTTTGGCCTTCCCTTTCATTTGTTCTAGCTCGTCCTCCAATGAGGGATATACTTTGTCTGTGGCCAAGTGTTTTGCATAAACGTTAGGGCACCGAGATGCCTTACTTTCGCAGGAATTTGAAATGTGATTCCCGCGACATTATGCACGGTGCAGCAACCGTGCGCTTGAGCAATCTCTAAACATATATGGCGTTGTAAAGACCTTACTCGCTACAGAAAGTGGAATCGGGTATTGTATTATAGTACGGCCGTTATGTGGACAGGCGGCTTTTCGCCCCCTAATCAAGCTTTCAGAGAGATTAACGAGCGCATTCTTCGGACGCTGACGATTTTGCGCGGAGGTTTGCAACCAATCCTGCTTTTTCAAAGGGCCGTCTATGACTTGTAGGCCACTTTGTAATGTGACACCTGTTGTTACATGCGCAGCCTGTGGTTTGTGATTCCGCGTGTGGCCGCTAGAGTTTTTGGCAAACCAAGCAGAATTTGTATCGCCCTATTGGGGCATTGTGGGCCAATGGCAATGACATTTTTCCATGACTTCAGGGGAGCGTCATCACCAAGAAAAGAGGCCAACCCAAAAAAATGCCATCAACGTTTTTTTAAATATAGCATTCAAGTTTACGATTGAGTCAGCGAGAATGATGGCTGAATGATGATGATGTTACGGTAAATCATAGTTGCTTTACTGGCGAACAATTCGGCCGTGAGGACAACGTGGCTGTCGTGTATCTTGAACCGCGACGCTTAGCAGATATGGTGGTTTCCGAGTCATCTGACATGGCGTCAGGAAGCTCGGAATCGGCAACGTGGTATGGCGCATGAGAGCTGCGTCACTTCAGAGTAGAGGCCAGCCTATCCATGCTTCCAGGCGGGTCCACTACCATTTCTTGCATAGCAAGCTTTGCAAACACGCTCTAACATCAGAGTTGGAGTCTTCAGGGAATAGCACAAACAGCGCTGAATATTGATGATGCGCATTGAGCCGCACCCTTAGAAAAGTAACTTCACCACCAGATCTCAGTATTGGTCGTACTGGCCCTGAAGATTCGAGCTTTACTGGGAAACTGTCTACAAAGCTTGCTATGAAAATATGGCCGGGGACATGTACGACCACGGTGACATAATAAAACATCATCATTGCCGTCTCACTTTGTTGTTCGGTCAAATCATGCAAAAACAATGTGTACACGTCAGTTTGAGATGGAGTGGTTACGCGGTTTTCTTGACGTTGTGTAATAAAAAGATGAAGTCGGCAGGGCGCGAAATTGATGGTACTTTCATATCGTGATAGACCAACGCGGGCTTTCGCAAGCGCAGCGCTGCGCTGCGCCGTCACCGCAGGCGGTTGGAATCTCTCTATGAAGGCCTTTCTTTATCATATGCTCTAAAAGGGCGCGTGGAGGTCCCGTGACTGGCATCATGCAAGCTGTGTGCACAGTATATATAGCCCTGCATGTGGAGTCTACGCCCGCACAGAGATACGGCATTCACACGCATGCCTTCCGGCTTTACGACCGAGCACAGCTTTTAAAACTGAAAACTCTTTCAATGCGAATAGGTATAGGCACTGCACATGTGAAGTTATATGTTCTGAAAAAAAAGTTTGATGGAATTGTTCCTCCTATAATGTACATGTATAATCATCCACCTGTGTGTGCGCTACAGGCAGCATGTTTTCCCCGCAGCACATTAGGCAAGGCTGGTGTGCATAGGTGAATGACGCGAAAGCATGGCTCCTCCGAAGGCATCGCTGTCCAAAAACAGTGCGTTGCCCGTTGCCATGGACTGCTGCTGGTCAGTACCTCTACTTTGTGCCTGCGCGAGCCTGCTCTTCACGATGCCTGAAGCCAATGCTGGTTTGCTTTACGTCCTCTTCATGGAAAAGTTTCTCGTGAGCCGAGAAATAGCCTCTTGGCCTCGAACCATCGCTACGCTCATGACGAATTTCATGGGTAAGACATCATCTGAATCTTTTAATGATGCGAAAACATGCTGGTGCAGCCGCAGCCGCTAGTGAAAGATACAAACTGAGATAAAAGCCACTGCAATGTAGGAAGACCTTCCGACCAGTCTTTTCCTGACAACTGCTGAGAACATATTATAAGATGTTGGGGAAAATGGAAAGAGCGTGATTTTTTAGGACGTGGCGAAGCATTCCGCTCACAATTTACGTAAAAATTATAATTTTAGATTGGTGTAAACAATTGCAGATAAGGCTACTTAGCGCGAGCTTGGGGTGACAGTTAGGTGCTTTTGGTGTAATTGACGAAATTACTGTACGATGAGGTCCGATGTCGTTAAGTGCCACATTCTTACCTTTTAAATTCCCAGTCTTTATATTACAAAGGTACTTGCGCTTCATTCCAACGAGTGGCCCTCCCTTCGAGGCAAAGCGAAGGTGTTAAAATCTTGGTGTCTCGCATTCCATAGTTGCACACATGAGTGAGTGCCGGAGGGTCTGTGGCCTCTCATTGAGATTAAATATGACATCAACTAATTGTGTCGTGAATGTGTGCCATCACTGCAATTGCACTAGCTGCATATGCTACCACCTTGCCTGTCTCGGCTTAAAAAATCCGGCTGCATGCCATGCCTCAAACAGACGCATGGCCCTCGATATATTTTTCTGTTACTTGGAGGCAGCCATCCCTAGGACGCAGATTTGGACACCATCTATTATTGTAGAAATAATTCTGCACTTTAGAAAACATCAACCACCATGCACATCGCCTTGTTAAACAAGATATTACCCTTTTATAACTAATGCCACACATGTCTTCTGGGGACGTAATCTTCGACGGTCACCTTCGTCGATTATCCCCGCGGCCGTAAGGCGCGCGCTACTCGCCTTAACAATGATAGACATCCTCAAAGATTGTGCTCTGCCCGAGATACCTTACAACATTGTTTCCCTGATGTGATCTTCACATTCAGGATTGTGTCGTACTGTTGGTATATTTAGTGCATGGTTCAATAACATCAGTTGTTTTTTTATATTGCTATTGAGTACATACCAGGCAGCACTCATGCAGTGCCAGTCGAGATACGTGCGTCAGTGGTACATGTCGGTGTTTTTATGAATCACTCTGTATGAGTGCACATGGGGTACCTGATTGTTCCACGGGGTCACATGCCTGCATTTTCAGTCCATTTTTATGCACTGCCGCAAAGCGTCTGTCAGCCTACGGTTATTCATCTCTAGCCTCTGGTGATTGGCAAAACGATTTACAAAAATCTAGCAGAACCCATCTCGATTTGAATGCTGACGTGACGGCCATTGGCACGCAAACAATGTATCGGCCCTGCATATAGTAACCGCGAAAACACGTCGTATAAGAGGCGTGCATGCAGCCGGGATGCTCATCCACGCTCATCCAGACTGGGCCATCTAGCGCCGCCGCTACAAAGTCCCCGCGTGGAGCGCGTGTCAATATATACTCAGACAAGTTTGTATAGTTTTGAGGCCTGGTGCACTCCGACCGCCACCAGAAAAACTAAAATTATTATTATGTCATTGAAGAGCGGCACATACGCAATGGTACATGCCCAGTAACGCAAGTTGAAGTCAAAAGTATTAATTTAATAGCTACACATAGCCTGTTACGCATACCCACTGGCGGAAGTTTGCATTTGTGAAAGAGCCGCACATGAGCAGTGCACAATACCAGTAAGGCAACTTGGAGTTAAACGAATAAACTAATGACGGAACATGCGCAATTCCACAGATCAGTGACCCAGCTTAGTCCAATGATTGGTTCTGGACCTAGTTCCCCCAGCCCGATGATCTAACCATTACATGATAACATGTCACTCACCTAAGCTCGTAGGATAACGGGTTGAGACTCCGACCGACAGGCAGACAGACAAGTCCAAAGGCAGAAAGCACCACAGAAGCGCGTGAGGTACGCGGAAATGTTCATTGCAATTATTACACATGCATTCGTGGATTGGCCTGGTATATCGTGCTACCCGGCGTGCTGTTCGCGTAGGTAGATGCGGATGCCGTCCTAATTGTCGAAGAAGCTTCAATCCAACTATAAAGAATGAGGCGGATTCTGAGCCGGACACAAGCAACATTCTTCCTACAAAGATTCAAGGAAGGTATTTACGTTCAGACATTTTTGTTTATTCTTGAGTCACCTAAATTAGGCAAGCAAGAGGAGGGTAATACACAAAGATTTTATAGGAATGGTGGCAGGAGTATATGGATATTTAAATTACAGTGCACCTATGGTTTGTTTGAGTTCGCGGCGGTGCAGGTCGATTATCATGTTAACTTTGACCCAACTAGTCTTAGTGACGTTGTGCGGTGTACGACAACAAAGGCATTGCGCAATAATGGAAGGCAAGTTCATGGGCGCTATAACGTAAAACTATTCCAAACGTTTCTATTACAATTCTGCAATCAGCCCTCCACGACTGGCCAATAATTTTTTGTACCACCCCCACTTAACCTGTTTGTCACGCGACGTCACGAAAACAGTGGTAGCTCCCCATCTGATATCACGTGTACACATTGACTATGCCTGATTTGATCCAACAAAAGAAATAGAGTTATTTCTGATTCGACCCCTTGTCGCAATTAGCCCTCGGCTATTCGCCAAAGTTTTCGAGCTGCACCCAATTCACCTGCCTCTCACGCGACGTCACAAAACCGCAAATACTCACCGCGTCAAAGTGACGTGTGCGCGATAAAGGTGCATTCATATGCCGAACAAAACTGAATTTTCTTCTGAATAGCCGCAGGCTGCCCCGTTCCCAAAGGAATAAAAGATGGCTGCCGCCGATCGCTCAGGCACTGGCGACTCGCACCTGCTGGAGAGCATGTGTTTATTTGCGTACAATAAAACTTTTTGCGTGGCCGTGTAACGTTTTCGAGCACTTTCGGCATGTTCCGTTTCAGCGTCATTCTTAAGCATCAGTTACACGCTGCCGCGATTTTCGACGACCCACTGCAAACTAAGTAAGGGAAAGCGGACCAATCGCAGACGCCGGCACCACCCTCTCGATTCGTTTATCGATTTTCAGTGCAGTGGCTCGGCCCCGTCGAATCCTTCTCCACTTGAGCGTGCCCCTCGCCCCTTGTCAGCCAATTAGATATTCTAACTCCGGAGATGCCGCTTTGCAAGTGTGGTTACATGCAAGTGCACATTCTACTTCGCATCATCACGGCAGCTAGCGCACCAATGGTATAGAGCTATAAAACGTTCATGTGCCGTATCCTCAAGCTGCCGTTGCTTTATTGCGTAGCGTACCGTAAAATCGGATGCACGTTTGTTTTCCGTACAATATGTGACCTGAACTCACCTCGTGTTTTTCTCGTTTTCCACTCTGGCATTGTGACGCCGCGACAGCACGCTTAGCTCGCGTGTTTTCATGGTTGTTCAAGCTGCTGCGCCGGATTTGTAGGCGGGGTATCTCTCTACAGTAAAGTTGTCAACTCACAGGCACAAAACCAGTGGAGGGATTAAGCAGTGTACGAAACGCGAGCGAGGGAAAACACGCGCACTGTTGTGCGAGACATAAACAAATTCTCCAGCGAACGGAAGAAAGCAGCACACGGAAAGAATTTCCGAGCTTCAACTCACCGATCTCTTTTGTCCTCGTGTAATAAATACGACGTGCCCATGGGACCTGTATTGCAAATTTGAGTTCTCGAAGTGAACGGGAAACGCAAACAAAGCAATTAGTTATTATTAGTTGCGTAGGTGGGACTTTGTCATCACCTTCGACAAACACCACTATAATAGTACAGGAGAATACATTTTTCACATGCTAGGCGTATTTTTGAGGGCGAAACTAGCTTGGGTAATCGTATTACATGGTAAGGTAGTTTTAGAGGATATACGCGCAAATTCAGAAAGAAATGAGCAATTTTTCAGTGCGCTTAGCTCGCGTTCGAAGCGCACCCTGGTGCCAAAAGTGGCTTGGCATAGACTTGGGTTTCAAAACACTGCAGTACGCATCTTCAGAATGCCGTCCAGGCCGAGATCCAAGGGTGCGAAAAACCGCTGGACTTGCTATGATAAGTTGTTGCACCACAGTAAAGTTCACTGTTGAAGAATCACAGGACGACGCAGGCGATTGTGGCATTTTGGAGACCTCAATAGCCGTATAGCGACGATTTTGGAGCCTCACAAACATGGAGGAAGAAAAAAACTAAGAAAGGTCCTGACGTCCCTGTATGTGAATCTCAGTGATGCCAGAAATTCGCCGTCTTGTCGGGTTATGTTCTCCTCTATTGTTTTTTTTTCGGCTCCCGTGCGCAACCACGCCGCGTTGCGCAGACTTTCGCGCGCCCTAGTGATCCGACCCGTTGATCAAATCGCAGTGTATACCCTCGCGATACCATCGCCTAAGTAATTAATTCCGTAGGCTTACCTGGCATTGAAAGGAGTTCATAATAAAATCCGAAAGTTCGATCCTGAGGCCGGTCCCCCGCTTCTTTTGTCGGCGTTACAGAACAAAAAATCTGTGCAATCTCATTGTAGTGAAAAAATGCAAAAGCGATGACCGGCAGCACAGGTTACGCGCAATATGACCTACAGCGAAAGCACCTACAGTTTACGGGAACAGATAAGCATGCTGACCGGGTCGTTATAGGAATCGTTTTGCTTTTTAGAACACATTTCGGTGTGACCAGCCACAGCGCACCGACAAAGAGGCCAGCAGAACCCAACGTCATTATACGTTAATTACACTGACTGCGGCCTGAGGTATGTTGTCCTCACACTAAGTAAAACTGCACGGAAACAAACTTCTGTAGTATACTTCACGCGGTGCCGAATAGTAAGAGCCTATGCCTGCGGCTAGCACGTTGACCAGGCCCACGTGCGATCATTGGCCGTTTAGCTTCCGCACTGGAGTACGTTCTTTTGTGGAACCTTGTTCAATGATGCACCGCATCCGCCAACCTTCACTTTTACGCGCACCTCAAGTACACGGATATCTGTGGCACATTCGTATAATAATTACTCAGAGCAGTTGCTTGTTTCGCATCCTTCCCCAAGGCTGCTTTAGATGTCACACATGCGTCGTACTGCTGTCAAAAGTAGGAAACTTGCACAGTTGACGCTGACCAACGAGTCGTCTATCGTGCATATTCTGAAGCACAGCAGTTTAAATGTATTATTACACGTTGACATGAATCCAACGAAGACAGCAAATTTATTCTCAGATTGCCTTTCCTCCGTGGCTTGGTACGTGATGCATGGCATTGCTTGCCCTCTCAGTTCATGCCTTTTACTTTTCGCAGCATCACCTGGTCACAACAGCCGGGAGATCACGGTATAGATAACTAAGCGGAATAAAACACATATACTAACGCAATCCTGCACACACGACGCCTTTGCCATGGTACGGGACCTACGGGCCAGCACACAGACAAACACATACCACGATAGCAAAGCCCCCCTTTAGACCCGACAACACGGCCGCTACAGCTTCCTTCATACTTTTCTGCTAGCGCGCGGGCCTCTCTTTCTTCTTCATCCATGCACGCAATTTACAGCCGCCTCGCACTCGTACTTACGGTGAAAGAGAAATGACAGACGCGGCGAGTGTTGGCAGACGAACAGGAACTTACCATATCTCCTTTTGGCTTAGTGCAAACGTATGTCTTCAGTGAAAGGCTCATCAAGGTTCAAACAGATGACGTTTTAATTAAGGATAATGTGTGCAGCGTGTGCAAATGGGTTAGAGGGAACGCGCGAGCGCGCGGACACGACGGCATCGTCTCGTCATAACCACACAGGTTACCGACGGGAGTGCCACCACGTCTTACGGCCACTGGCCGGCTGGCGCTTCGAAATTCATGTGCCCTCGTCATAACCGCGAGTGTTAACACGAGACGTTGCGGCAGGTGTTGACGTCCACGAGCTCTCGCATTCTTCTAGCGCATATGAGCGAAACAATTTTGTTACCGTACAGGGCTCACAGGACGTTTACGTGACCAATCTTTTCAGGCTTTGCTATAGGTGCCATCCAGCAAAAGGTTGCTGTCTACACTATGCTGCTGTTTGGCTCAGTACTGTGTCCGGCTGCTATCATCGCATCTGCATTTGTTCCAAACATGACGTGGATGATGGTTACCTTGGGCTGTCTATACGGCAAGTACTCTTAGAAAAAGTGGGAATAGCGAACAAAACTGAGAACCATTGGAAATAAATTTTAGTTTTGCACGCTGCTGTGAAACAGAAAGGGGCTTAACTTCTGTTATCAGTGTGGCAGTGTACAGCCATTGCTACTATGTGAGCTTCTTCATAATGCCGAAATGCGAATATAATGCTAATGAATACATGTAGGCGCGCACTACTCTTTATTGCGTCATTCCTACCTTTATCTTAAGAAAGTTTAAGAGTTGCGTTACGCTTATACAAATGATAAAATAATATTTTGAGTGCGTACATTCTACGCTACAGTGACGAAAAGAATCGAAAAACATTGCGAAATAAGCGGCGATAATCTAAAACTGACGAATAATGCGACGAAAATTTAGGTTCCTTAATTCCTTATCTCCTTCGAAAAAATCACCACAGTCAAGCTACATCAAGACCATTAGCTTATCTTTAACGCTCAGTTCAAATAAATTGAAGGAAGAAGAGTCACATTGCATAAACAAAGAACTGCTATTCAAGAAGGAAGACCAGAATATGGTTGGTCGAGTAGAAAGGAAGATAGATAATAGGTTTATCATACTGAACCTATTGACAGCGCGAAGCCGCACGTGGTAGACCAGAAAGATACATGGACAAGCGCGCGTTTATCCTAACTGACGGGCAGTGAATGGTAGCGAGGAAACATTTAAATCACTAGGAGTATTTTTGCCGAAGAAGGAATCGAAATGGCGCACATTTTCACAACATAGACGTCAATAATCAACCTAGCATCTAGAGTAATTCATAGAAATGACAATGAATTAAATCAAATTTCTAATAATCTCGCTCAAACTCTAATTTCTGCTTATTTCAGGGCTCTCAACGGGAACGCTTCTGATCGGCACATCCGTATACGTTGTGTCATATTTCGATGAGTACCGGGGTGCTGCTACGGGAATCAAGTATCTCGGCTTATCAATGTCGGGAGTCCTCGGTCCTGTTCTACTCCCCACGTTGGCGGCCACATATGGTTTGCAAGGATTGCTGCTAGTGGTGGGCGGCATTACATTGAATGTAATTCCTTTGGTACTCCTTCTTAGAAAGCCACAGCCTACAAAACTACTTCTTCGCTGCCTTACAAGGACAGTTCAAAGCTCAAACAGTTCAGAATTAAAGGAGCTTGGATCATCAGGCTTAGCGACAATTCAAATTGGAAGTGAACATGAAGAACCCCAATCGGCTGGAGCCGGAAAAACAGGTTCTCAACATGCCACCTCTTTACACAAACAAAAGGAATGCGGTACGCTACCCGGTTTAAAATACGGATCAGAGTTGCCAGCGTCTAATACGATAGCACCAAAAATTGAAGTTGGGTTTCATATTGAAACCGGCATCTTGACACAAATAATAAACGTTCTACGCACGCCAATGTTCTATTTACTATTAGTGCCCATCGTTTTTGCCGATTTCACCCTGCCGCTGTTTGCGTCTACCATCGTGGACTACGCCAGGGACAAAGGCGTTTATATTGACAAAGCCGCGTTGCTCGTGACGTGCATGTGCATCGGCGGGTTTTGCGGACGCATAGCAATTCCGGTTGTGTCGGACAAAGTCACGAACGGTCGATGCATCATTGCGGCGATCAGCTTCCTACTGCTGAGCGTCTGTTTTGTGCTTTTGCCTCATGTCGACGTTTTTCCCGGCGTAGCCGCGGTCACATTCGTCACAGGTCTTCAGCAGGGCTACCTGGCGACCATCAAAACTGTCTTGGCTGCCGATTACATGGGAGTGCGGAACGTGGCGTTGTGTTGGGGACTTTTCGGGATCGCCTCGCTGCCGCTCACATTTTTTGAGCCTTCAATTGTAGGTGAGGCCTTTTTGGTGTTCCTTTTTTGTATAAATATCCCTAAAAAAGAGAATTCATTTCAATTATTTGGCATAGCGATAGTTTGTCGCACTGACGCGAATAATAACTTTCGCTTAAATGTGCCATATGTATGTTACCTTGCGGTCAATGAGACATTGATGTATAACAGTGACCATTGTACACGCAAATATGTTGAAGTACTAATGTACTGCCCTCAATCATATACACATGTGAACGTGTTAATTCTGCGCGAACGTCTGTGCACAGCTTTTTTTCTGTAGGACCATCTTTTGATGGTTGAGGGTGAACTAATGAGACATTCAATTTGCCTTGATTATAAGAGCTTGACAACCCAGAGTGCTTCTTTAAAATGAAAGCTAAATTGCAAATTAGATCAGGCCGGAGTACATAGAAGCAGCTGGCAATAAAGCAAGTGCTTAAAAAAGAAATTAAGGAAACTTCAAGCACTGTATGAGTCAATGTTAAGCGAACCGTTACCTACCTGGCTATGCAGCGCCGTGTGTGTATTTTTTTTAAACTTGAGCGGATTACCTAAAATGTTTGCGTAGAGTGAGCAATCCTGCTTTTAACGTGAGCGTGTGTGTCATGTGCGCATGAAGGCGTCAACGACAGTACTAGACCGGCGTCGACGCGACGCCTTATTTACATCGGCGAAACCATGCTAAAACCTGTTGCGTCATGACGAGGGTCGGCTCCGAAGACGGTATAGTGCCACATATGATTTCAATGTCCCGAGTGCCTCGTGAAGGATGGAGGAACTGGCGCACCCTTGCGTTTATAGGCAACGTGTTGCTCGGCATAATGCAACGACGTGCTTCAACATGAACCACATGACTGATAGAGATAAGGTTGACAGTTTCTCGCGGTGTCCGTCCCTGAAACCTGTGCACTAACGGAAATTGAAACGCGAGCGCATGTTGTCGCTGTTTAAATACGTACTGCAAAGCGTCAGGGAGAGCTCATATGAACTATACTGGGTGTCCAATATATTACGCACTCCGATTTAAATATATGCAAACGCCACATAGCTGCAGGTAACCCAGATAATGTTGCTTGCTTTCGCTTGGAGATGCTCATATTATTTTTAGGCGAAAGCTCTTCTAAGCCCATGGTGAAGTTTGTGTCAGCAGACTTTACCGCTGGAATGTAAACCGAAGCGTCATCACGCCGTATGAAGACAGATTAAAGATATATTAATGAATGAAAAATGATTGATAGTGACAGTTAGTGAATGATAACATTATAACAGAGATTGGTAGAGGTTAATAATGACTAGTAGTGACTAATAATGACTGAAATGACTTGCAATGACTACTAATGACTATGAAATGACCAATATACCTAACGACAACTTGTAACGACTACATTGACTAATAATGACTAAAAATGCATTCTAGTGACCGGTAATCAATAATAGTGACTAGATTTAGTTTTAATGACTACTAATGTCTACGAAATGACCACCATATTTAACGACGGCGTGTAATGACCCCAATTGATTACAAATGGCTAAACATGCTATGAGCAATAATAAGTAATAATGATTGAAATGACTTGTAATGGTTAGTAATGACTACGAAATGACCAAAATGTCTAACGACAATTTGTAACGAATACAATTCATTATAAATGTCTTAAAATGCTCAGTAATGACCAGTAATGACTAATAATCACCGAGATGACTTGTAACGACTACTAATGACTAAGATACGACCAACATGTCTAACGACGAATTGTAAAGACTACAATATAAGAAATGACTAAAAATGCTTAATAATTTCCAGTAATGAATAATGACGACTGAAATTGCCTGTAATGACTACTGATGGCTATGATATGACCAACATGTCTTACGACGGCTTATAATGACCACAACTGGTTACAAATTATTAACTATGCTTAGTAGTGAGCAGTAATGACTAATAATGACTAAAAAGACTTATATTGACAAGTAATGACTACCAAATGCCCTTTATGTCTAACAACGAATTGTTACGACTACAACTGATGTCAAATGACTATAAATGCTTCCTAATGAACAGTACTGACTAATGACTAATGCTTTCTAATTATCCGTAATCAATCTTGTATCACTGGGGATTACCGCAATGAAAAACATGAGAAGGAAAAGAAAGGAAGTAAGACAAAGAAAGAAACAGAATGAACGAAGAAAGAAGAAATAGGTGAAGAGGAGGAAAGAGAAAGACAAAGAACAGAAAGAGTAAATGAAAGAAAACAAAGAGAAGAGGCAGAGAGAAAGAGGCGAACTATAGGAAGAGGAAGAGCACACTTTCTTCGTTGACCACTTGAGAGAGATCTTACGAGTCCCTGTAATTTTTTTCAATGCGCATAATTACATTAGTTTTAATTATTCATACAACTTCTCAAATATTACTACATTGGACAATATTGTCAATTATGGGCAAGGAAGTACATGAATGCATTTAGGATAACTTCAAACCTGGCTATACACAATACCTGGCGGCCACCACGCAGTCAAAAGGTCGATTGTTGCATTAACTGGTAGTACCCCAATACCACCGGCATTTCCACTACATGAGGAGCATCCCGCTGACAGCTGGCCGGGATAAGTCCTCGAGAGAGAGCAACACTTTTTTAGCAAAATGAGACAGCTAGAAAGACCGTCAGTCCAGTCTCACTGCCTTGATCACTTAGCGCCGCGCTAATGAGATCTACCAGTACTGCTGCGCTGGTAAGGTGGATGCCTGGGTCAACCACGCAGCCGTGTGAGTGGAAGGGATCAAGCTAGGCAGGTGGGGGTGGCAGGAGGAGTATGGGATCAATGAAAGTCAATATGTGAACAACTATGGGGGTCACAGCAACATGGACGTTCAGGTGGAGGTTGATCGGCAGCGCGGAGAAGGTCAAGTGACGTACGAGAAAGTCGGATATGTGTATGGCCCTGGCGGAGAAGGACGCCACAGGGGCTAGGAAGGAACGCTTTTGGAGGAGGGAAAATGTTCTGAGAAAGGCGATAACGTTTGATGGAGGCCAGTGTATAGCATGGGACGTGTGCGTTTGGTGTAGGGATCTCGGAAGCCTAGCTTAATTTGTCACAGGTAAGCATGTTAGCACGTTCGTTCCCCGACGTTCCCGCATGACGAGGGACCCAAACAGGAGGAATAGATATAGATTAGAAAGATAGAATAGATATATACAGAAGAAAGTGGATTAAGAAACGTGCTACGAGGAAGCCAGTGACGCCCTTCTCTGGAGTCGGTGAAGATGATGCGAGGTATATGAAGAGTGTGTTTTACGCACCGGAACGCAGCAGCAATGCGTCAGGTCTTAGTCTAGGTCAAGATCCCTTATCTGGAGCACTTTACGATGGAGAATTTCCTGCGCTAGGGTAAGAACAATGGATGAGCCGCGTTCGGAGACGCTAGCGTTTGAGTAGACGTACGTGCGGCAAAGATACTATTTTATGTGACGTTATTATGGAATGGCTGCGGTACAGCAATGTCAGCGTAGGTAAGTTGTATTGGAAGTGGGTGCCAATGAAGATTAAAAAAAATCTTTTATTATTTAGCGGATGAAGAAGTCGGCCCAGTGAAGTTAGCATTTTGAGAAATGCCATCGTTGGAATGTTGCAATGTGTCTGGTGCAATGTGTTGCAACGTCATCCTCTGGGAACAAATGGGTAGCCGTCGTAACTGATTACGCCACCCGATACGCTATCACGCGGACTCTCCCTACCAGTTGCGCCACTGACGTCACGGACCTTCTCTTGCGTGAGATTATCTTGCTTCATGGCGCCCCGCGACAGCTGCTTACTGATCGTGGTCGTAACTTCTTCATGAAAGTTATCGCCGAGATCGTGCATTCCTGCTCCATTCAACACAAGCTGACTACCTCATAGCATCCTCAAACCAATGGCCAGGCAGAGCGGTTAAACCGTACTCTTACCGATATTCTGTCCAAGTACGTTTCCAAGGACCACTACGACTGGGATATTTCCCCTCCTTATGTCACATTTGCATATAATTCTTCCCGGCATGACACCGCCGGATTTTCTCCATTGTATCTACTGTACGGTCGTGAACCGACCTTACCCCTTGACACCGCACTTCCTCCTGCTGCGATCTCAACAAGCGAGTATGCGCGCGACGCCGTCGCCCTCGCCGACCATGCATGCCAGCTCGCCCGTACTCGACTGGCAGCCGCGCAACCCACTCAGCAGCCTCAGTCCAAATCCCGCCACCATGACGCACAGTTTTCGCCTGGTGCGCTCGTGCTCCTGTGGTCGCCATCTCGTCACCTCGGACTTTCAGAGACGCTCCTTTTGCGATACAAAGGGCCCTACCGCGTGCTGCGCCAGGTGACGCCTGTGACGTACGAAATTGCTCCTGTGCGTTCAACCTCATCCTCTACTCTGGCCTCTAGTGATGCTGTGCACGTGAGAAGGCTCAAGGCCTACAACACTGCTTCCCAGTCCGGCGTTTAGACGCTCTGGGACGGCGCTTTTGGCGCCGTGGGTAGTGCTACGGAACAATATTTGTGATGAGAAAGAGGCGAGCAGGGTGAAGATAACGGCGATGATTAGAAGCTAGCGCGGGCTGTTGCCTCTTCGCCAAGTACGACGTATTTCCTTGTAAATATGCTTGTATGCAGCTTTTCGTCTGTGTCTTTCTACGTAACAATATTGTATAGTGACGTCTCCTGTGTTGCTCGTAGAGTGGATGTCAGAGAGAGCAGCAAGAAGTGGATGTACGCTACCCATGGCCAACTTGAAGCAAAGAGGAGAAAGGACCAAGCCTTCTGCTATAACTCTTGACCATCAGCTAGAAAAGCAGGCGGGGTGGGCAGCATTCACAAAGCAAAGAGCGTAGGTTAGGCCCGGCCAGCAGAAAGCTCGCACATAGTTGTGTAGACGACAGCCACAGGCCATGTGAGCTAGCTCGAGATAGAGTCCTGCTGCTTCGTACGCTACTTGATTGAAAGACTCGTGTACATCGACTGCCACCATAGGTCGAAGTTGAGTAGCGCTGGTCTCGGTAAAGAAGTTGGCATGGCGCTGGAGAACTGCGTCTCAGTTTACATGTTAAAATGACAAGCGGTAACAATGTGGCCAAGGTAATCAATAGAATCGCAGTGCAACATGAGTCGAGACAGCACGACGTACTGCATAATTTGCGTAAAGGCCAGAATACATGGAGCGAACTTTCACGACGAAGTTCGGGTGGCAGAAAATCTGCCGCGGCGCGACGCCGTATGATCGTCGGGCTGCGCTACATGGAACGAAGACACGGCGGCCGCCGCTGGCGAGTCGCTGCGTTGTTCTCAGTGTGGCTAGACGACGCAAATGCGCTGTAGTGAAACACATGACACAAAAAAAGCTTTAATGACAACTATTATCGCTTTTGAATTGCGGAACACTCTAAAAACGCGTAAAATTTTGTTCAGAAATGATTTCTAGTGTTTTTTTATGTGTTTGAGATATTCATGTGCCGATGTAGTTTAAAGAAAGCGGCGATGCTATGCGTTGTAGCAAAACTGGGTGGGTAAACAACTTTCGGCTACTCCAACTCCGCGCCTCTGTTCTGTGGCTCAACGCGCGCGCCGCACGCTTCTGAACAGCCGAAACTAACTTGTTCAATTCCAGCCGCGCCATTTTGGATGCCATGAATACGAAAAGCTTGAGACCGGCGTAAACGATACAGCGGGATCGGGATACACGGACAAGCGGGGAAGCCTAGTCGGAAGTCGGCGCGAATAGTGAGGCCTGATTGACTCGCTTTGGGGCGCCGCTCGTTTGCTGCTTCCGCTATCGTCGACGCCCGACTAACCTTTCTGCGCCAGCTAGATCGGCGGCGAACGACGTTTTCTCGGCCTCCGCGCGACCCACGTACGCCGACGGGCGTCGAACGCCGACTATATGTCGCATATTCGCTCCATATATTCTGGCCTTAAGATGATGCGTATGGTGCTGTGTAGAAGGAAGCACGTGTTTTGAGGGCTTCCGGCATAAAACTGACCTCGGTATGATTGCAATCGGCATGCAGGGTGGCTGTGGTCCAGGCGCGGTTCATATGTGCGGGAAGAAAGTCGCAGTCCATTTTAGACAGGTTGCGCCATTAGTTGGTCATTGCGATGGGATCCCAGACAGGTGCTACCCCTATGTTCGGCCGGAGCACGTCGGAGCAGGGCCAAACCAATCGTGTTATGGGTAGCTACTCAATAAATATAATTGGGACAAAGGTCCTCATCGAGGATGTGGGAGCCGACGCGAAGATGTAGCCGCTGTAACCACGGTTTAGTTATGCCGGCCAGCCGTGGTGCCGCGAGGTCTCGGCAGCGGCCGATACCACGGCAGTGGAGGTCGAGTGCCAGCGTATTCTTCCGCTACCTGCACATGAGCTGTCTTCTTCCTCACTGGCTCTGGAGGCGATGGTCGAGCCTCCAAGGGCCCACCTCCTAGTGTGTGTGAAAACATTTATTGGAATGAGGTCCGGAGGCTCGAGTTCTTAGGTCAAGGCGGGCCGCTCCCACGTTGGCACTGTCAGGCCAAGCCTTTCAGCGACATCATGGGCCCTCTGGACGGCCCTTAGTTGGTCCTGAAACAATGGGCTTTGAATCCTTTTCTCCCACTGCGTCCATTCTTCAATAAGGTTGGGGAGAGTCGCGGGGCACCCCGCCAGCATATGTCTGATTAAAATGATGTCATTACAATCGTTTCAGTCCATCCGAATCTCCCTCTCTGGATATATATTATTAATGGTGTATGGTGTGGAATATGTACCTGTTTGCAATAAGCGCAGTGAGACTGCCTGAGCCCTGTTCTGTTTTGAATCTGGCAATGGGAATTGCCTGCGTCCTAAATAGTACTGTTTGGTAATGTCACTGTATGTTAATAAATGATCCCTAGATTATCTTGCTTGATGGTGAACGGCTCGGTTGTGACTGTCACGGTTAGCAAGTCCCCGTGCCAAGTCATGAGCAACCTCATTGAGCTTTATCCGTGTCTCGTCCACTTTTCCCGTATGCGCAGGAAACCATCGAATTTCAGTTCTCATAATTCCAATGTTTTCAAAAAGTTTCGCTGCAACACCAGCTACGTAGCCTTTATCAAAACACTTTCTAGCGGATTTCGAATCACTGTAAATGCAGGCCCACTTATTACTCCTGATGGCTAGAGCAATCGCCACTTGTTCCGCCACCATGGGGTCCTTGGTAAAAATAGTGATAGCATCTTGCGCCTTCCCTTGATAATGTGAGACAATGGCCGTATATGCTTCTTTACCTTTCACCCAGGCTGCAGCTACAACTACAGCTACCAATTGGTTCTGCTGTTCTATTTCCTGCAAGAGTGCTTTTGCTCTTGCCTTCCTCCTTTCGACATTAGGATGCATGTTTCAGCGGAGAGAGTTGGTTCTGATCTTGTTCCTAACGTCAGTCCTTAATTCTACTTCAGCCTCTATTGGGCTCCTTGATGTATAGGGTTCTGCACCTATTACCTGTAATATGTTCCTGCCAGGTCGTGATTTTGTCAATCTTTCGTGTTGCGCTAGCTGTTGAGCCTCCGCGATTTCTTCCATTGTGTTGTGCGCCCCTAGACTCATGAGTTTGTCAGTTGCAGCGTTACTGGGTATCCCTAGGGCTACTTTAACGAGCTTCCTGAGCATCACATTAGGTTTGTCAAGTTCTGCCTGCTTCCATTTGAATAATCCAGCCACATAAGTGAACTGACAGAGGGCAAAGGCGTGTATTTGCCTCAATGCGCTGTCCTCTCCTAAGCCTCTGTGTCTATTGGTAATTCTCCTTAGTAACCTAATGACTTCATCTGTTTTATTCCAGATAGGTTGCATTGTTCTATAGTTAGCATTGTTTCCGTCTATGTGATACCCAAGAACCTTGATTGTTTCAACTAGCCTGACTGCGGATCCTTCATGAGTGTATAAGAACACTCCTGGCTCATCTTCCGGAACGTAACTTCTTGGTTTGCGACCTTTTTTGCGATGTTTAATGACCAAGAGTTTCGATTTGGCTGTCGAGCATTTCAACCCCATGTCTTTCAGTGTGTTCTCTACAACATATAAGCTTTCCTGTAATCTGGTCTCTTTCTGTCCTACATTACCCTTGGCACTCCATATTATGGTTATGTCGTCGGCATATACCACATAATGTATACCCTCAATTTTCGCCAGATTTCTTGCAACCTTGGACATTGCTAAATTAAATAGCACGGGTGAGAGCACAGCCCCTTGTGGAGTGCCCCTATTTCCCAAATTCTTAGCTTCTGATTTAAGCTCACCCAGCATAAGTTGTGCAGTTCGATTTCTAAGAAAGTCCTTAATCATGTTAAAGAGTCTCTTACCTAACCCCATCTCCGAGAGGACGCCAAGTTTGCCTTATGCTTTATATGATCAAAAGCTTTTTCCAGGTCCAATCCCAAAAGAGCTTTCATATGTGCTGGGCTGGCCTGTATAAGTTGGTGTTTGACCAGCAGCATAGCATCCTGAGTTGACAGCGCGGGACGAAAGCCGATCAAGTTGTACAGGAGGATGTCGTTCTGCTCAACGTATTTAGTGAGTCGATTTAGGATGACATGTTCCATAGCTTTGCCTAGACAGGACGTTAAGGAAATAGGACGGAGGTTGTCCAGAGTGAGTTGTTTTCCTGGCTTTGGTGTGAGGATAGTATTGGCCACCCTCCATTCCTCTGAGTATACCCCTTTTCTTTAACACTCATTGAAATGTTCAGTTAGATAAGAAATTGATTCATCATCCAGATTTTTCAATATCTTGTTAGTTATTCCGTCAGGTCTAGGCACCGATCTACTATTAAGACTGTGAAGAGCCGCCCTCACTTCACTCTCAGTGAAGTCCCGGTGAAGTTCTTCACAAAGGCCTCCCGTATATTCGGGGCTCTCGTCTTCTTCGCTTGGTTGTTTAAGTGAGAGATATTTGGCTGCGAGATTATCCATGATATCCTTCTGTGTTTTATCTTGGCTTTCCTGATGAACCAACTTAGATATAGCTGTTCTCTTGCTTGTCCTTGTTTCATTCTCGTTGAGCAAGTGCTTGAGGAGGTTCCAGCTACCTCCATGCTTGAGTCTACCATCAGCCGAATTATAGATCTCATCCCACTGTTGCTTCACGAGAGTCTTCGAGTGATAATCAATTTCTCTATTTAATTGCACATTTTTTTCCTTAGCCTTCTGTTAAGTCGCTGCATTTTCCATCTCTGTAATATAGACTGTTTGGCCTCAATCAGATGCGCCAGCCTGCTGTCCATAGCCTCAATATTTTCCTCTGTCCTGATTTCTTTAGTGGCCCCTTTGACGTCCTCTCTGAGCTGGGTGACCCACGTCTGAAGGGGATCCTGCTCGGCATCTAGAGGCCCCACTTTCCTTCTGTTCGCCCTGATTTTTCTGAACTGATCCCAATCAGTGAATTTGAAGATTCTAGTTTCCTGTCTCGGTATGCGTATAGTTATGTGTATGATATAATGATCACTCCCGAGATCCATGTTTGAATTTTCCCAATTGGCTCCTTCTGAGTTGTTTACGAAAGTAAGATCTGGTGTGGAGTCCCTGCTTGTGGACGTGCCACAGCGGGTGGGATACGCCGGATCAGTAATCAAGCATAACCCCAGATCCATGGCAAGACTCCATAGCTCCTCTCTCTTCTTTGTGTTCCAAGCGTATCCCCACGTGTGATAGGGAGCATTAAAGTCTCCTCCAATAATGAGCGGAGAGTTTTTGGCAACCGAAAGCACCCTTTTGAAGAGTGCTCTAAACCTCTGCCTCGTGTAGTTAGGACTGCTGTAAACATTCAAACAGAAAACGCTTTGCGTCTTACCTCTGTTCCTTTTAAATATTATCTCAACTAGAATAAATTCAAACCTGGAATGTCTAAGATTAATATCATGCTCAATGTATGGCAACTTTTTGTCAATGAGGGTCGCCAAACCCCTCCCAGTTTTTTTGTCTCTACATATAACTTTGTACCCAGTAAGCATAATTTCGTCCGCTAAGGTTTCCTGCAGCATAATTACTTTTGGCCTGGCCTCAGATGACCTGATCACCTGTCGCAGTGCTGCTTTTTTGTGTTGAAATCCGCGACAATTCCATTGCCACACGGTAAATCCATGATTACTCTCCATTGTTATTAGGTGAGGCTGCCTTTCTATTACCCTCTACTTTCCTCTTTGTGATGGCCCCCGACAGTCCAGGAATGGACATTATACTATCCGCCTCCCATGACAGATACTCATCGTCGTCATCCCCTCGCGTCTCAATTTTCCCAAGTCTTTTCTCCGCCGTTAGTCTCCATTTCCACAATTTGTCCACTTTAAAGTTGGTCGTTTCCACTGTCTCTCTTATCGCTTTAATTGCATCTTTTTTTCACTGAAGGCTGAGAAGACTGACTCATCCTCGGAACTCACGGCCCTCTTTTTAGGGGCAGGAGAGCTGGATTCTCCTGGATCGCTGCTTTTGCTTACAGGTCTATCTATCTCTACTCTACCATCGCTCGACTGCTTTATTTTACGAAGCTCTGCTACCTGCCTTGTCAATTCTTCATTAGCTTTACTTAAAGAAGTTACTTCTTTAATTAATTGCTCGATTCTGGCATCGTTGTCATCACCCACAGCAGCCGAGGCACCCCCAACAACTCTCGCCATACCTTTTACTTTGTCAGCCCAAGTGGTTCCTGGCGTTTTCTTCTCTCCAGGTGTTGAGTCCCTTTGCACGAAGCGCACTTGTGCTTCCCTTGACTTGGAGCGCCTTCTCTCCCTGGATAGTGAACGATGCCTGGATCTGGTGCGACTCCTGGAGCATGAGTTCTCCCTGTCCTCGGGGACATGGTTGGGCGCCAGCTGTTGCGCTTCCGACTGCACTCCAGTCGACGATTGAATCCTGTTGCGCTCTCTTCGACGAAGTCGTACGACGTAAGGGATTTGAAATCTTTGCTTCCAATCTTGTCGCCGGTAGGGCGACCGCCTTCACAAAATTTACACTTAGGTACACACACATGTTCATCTCCTGGGTTGTCAGTTCCGCGTCCCCTGCACTGAACAAAGTCAGGTGTTGGACACACATCAGAGCGGTGCCCGACCCTTCCGCAAGTGAAGCAGACGTCGAATTGCTTCCTGTAGAGGTGGTATCTCACTAGTGTGGATCCGTGCTTGACAAAATTGGGCACTTTGAGTCCATCGAAAAGTACGGTGACCAATCCCGAAGTCTTGATGCGCTTGGCAGCTAGCGCAAGCGGGTTCAAGTCATGCACGATGTTTCTCGTTATTATAGCTTGCGAGTCTCTGATGTCCCCTCTTCGGATGACGCCTTTGCATGTGGCATGGGGTGCCACTTCGTATTCATTTGCCTCGTATTCCGCTTCCCCAATCTTGAAAGACTTGATTCTAACGTACTTCGCAGCATGTTCGGGCTTGTGCGTGCTGACTACGATGATACTTTGAATGAAGTTCGGGCAGACAACATCTTCACGGGCCTCCTCTTCCGTTAGGCCGGACGCCTCGATGACAGTGGAACCAATCGTGGTGGTGCTCACCTTGTTCAAACTGAGCCCTCCTCGAGGTCGTATAATGGTCTTTCTGTGCTCCTCGGGCAGTTGAGGCATCCTCGAAGCTTTGATAACCCGATTCTTGACCATTCCACCCATGGCGGTTCCCTTGACTCCGTGCTCTCGCTGATTACGTGGCAATGTGCTGTCTTTATCCACAGCCTTTCTGCTAGCTCGTGATCTTCGGCCGGCCACTACTTGCCAGCCGTAGTCGTCCTTACCATTGTTTCTTTCATTTCCAGTAAAATCTTCATCTTCCATGTTTGTATCCGTCATGGCTGTGGTCAGGTGGGCTTACTAGGCCCAACAAAGGCCCTACTCCTCCCTAAGGAGCAGAAAACGTTCCGTAAGATTGTGAAAAAACAAGCCCCACCTTGAATATTGGTGTCAGCAGATTCGCCGTCGCTTCGCGGATCCAGTGGTATGCTTTTTTTCGTTGCACTCTCAAAACTGACGAGCAGAGCATGGAAAAAGAAACGGAGCCGATGCTTCCACGTCTGACTGCTCGGCGCTTCTTCCTCCACCTCCAGTGGAGGATGAAGTGCAGTGAATGAGTGAGTGCAGTGAATTCGCGGCATTGAAGGGAACAACGCTGAAAATGGTGTCGTCCAATGGCATGCAGTGGTGGCAGTGGCCTTGGTAGTGTCATTGGTAGTGGCAGCGGCAGTGGTTGTTAGTTTCGGATTCCACAGCATGATATCAATATTCCAGGCAGCACCGGTAGCCTAGGTTGTAAGCGATGCCCAGCCACAGTGATGCTGCAGTACGAAATCATGACTTGCCGCAGGTTCTCGTAAATGACCGGGCCTGTAGAGTTCAGAGCTCCAAAAGAGGACCATCTGGGAGCTCGTGACTTGTGTGAAGTTAGCGCAAGTGTAGCTCGCTCATGTTGCGATGTACAACTTATTCTCCAGCTAGATGGCAAAGGTGTTCTTGTGAAGCTTCGGTAAGCCACAGGCACGCGGAAGGTAGGAGAACAGGATGTCAGAAGGGTCACCTGCTGCTGCATACGGTAAAATCTCGAATCGTAATATTATCTGGGTTGGGGTGGTCGTTGAAATCATAGTGGAAGTTGAGCTTGTGGCGTCGCCATGCCTGCCAGTGTGGGTAGCATCGGAATCTGTAATGAGTGACGTGCTCCTGAACGGAAAACGGCCAGCTTGCGGAAACGTCCAAAGGAGGAGTGAGCCGGGCCGTAGAATAGCTGAAAGCGCTTGCGTTTCGCTCAGTGAAGTCCCGTAGGACCGCCAGTCCCGCTGTCCTACGGGACTGGCTGCCACGCATCGTTACGAAACTTCCGAAATAATACGAGCCGGTTTTGGCACTTGGTAGAGCAGTAATCGAGGGATCCAAAAGAACTGTGATTGTTCCGCAAAAATATATTTCTCTATAATTCCTCCAGAGCTAATCCGAAAAACGCTGCTAGAAATCTTTATTTTGAACTTTCACTTGTTTACTTGTTCATGGCAGTGTTCCTCCTGCGCTTCTTTCTGCACGAGTCCATTTGATGTGGTTCCTTGTTTGTAAAGTATAGGAGCGGTGTATCTCGCAGGCGTGCCCTGCGGGATACACCTTATTTCATTTCTCTTTTGCATGTTCACGCGTCTTTATGGCGAACAGTGGGCATTATTCACATTTGTTCTAGTAAAGGTACCCCCCCTCGCTCATTTGCATGGAAGAGTTACCTTGGGTTGCCCACCCTCCCCTCTCCGCCGTAACAAATGCTGGGTACGTGCTTTCGGGGTGTGGTGTCACGCTCCACATGTGTATGATTTCTTGACGTGAAAGGGGGATCACTGAGGAGATGAAAGTTGTAATGTTGAAATGACGTAAGTAGATGGGTGCTGTTCAGGGTGATCCTAGTGTAGCCCAATACAGTGCAAACGGCAATAAATTATTCCGCCATGAGGTCAGTGACACCGTGTGGGACGTAGCAGGAGCGCATTATCAATGAAGGCGAGTGGAGCGTGAGATAGGCAATATACTTTGTTGATATAAATACACGGAGGTTGATGCGTTCGATGAGAGGCAGGAATAAATGGCATCGTGAGACTGGGGGAAGCTTCGTGTATAACTCAGACAGTAATATCTATGTGCACGCAAGTAACATCAGCGGCATGCGTTACATAAGGTAAGTATTCGGTTAACACGACTGGGGGACGATGTTCATGGAGAAGTAGGATATCCGCTTTTTAACCTATGCAGCAATGAACTGGAAGAGAAGCCCGCTTTTTCGGATGAGTTCCCTGCAGTTACAATGCCAGAGATGGGGTCGCCAACATCACCTTTGTGATTTCATGGTCAATCCGGTCGGGCTTACGGTGTTACTCGATTACTGCTTATTGCTACGGCACTGCGTGATGTGGCAACTTCCCCATCGAGTGCGGAACGGTTTAATGGAGTAATTTATAACAATGCTAATGAGTTATGTAATTGATATCGAAAAAATGTGAAGGTAGGGGCAAACTTCTCATGGGTTGGCGTGGGCGCAATGGTAACCCAGTCGGGAGCGGCCTCTAAAGCGGCGATGCGCTTATTGTGGATGACCAATTCGGGAGTGTGACAGAATGACGTTGGGAGGGTGAGGGTATGAGTGGTGTATTTCCTGAGCTGAAGGCGTGATTGAAAAGAACGGAAATGTCAAAAGAAACGAGAGACGATGGTTCTTCAGCAGTATTGCCAACTAGAAAGAAAAGACACCGCTAGTCGAGCCGTCAGAAGCCTCTCAAACTCGCGACACGACACGCTCAATGCAGAAAACAGTCAGGATCACTCTCAAAGCAAGCTTTATTTTCTCTATATCGAACACATTAGAAAAAAGCCACGTTGAACAGGAAAGTCCCTTATCATTTTAACAACCATATTCGGATTAATGGTATCAATTATAAATTATAATACACGCTTTTTTGAACGACTGTGAAATGCGGAAACGTATTTCAATACGAAACTGAAAAGCTTACGGCAGAAGCCAGCTGACGATGACTATGGATGGTAACACTAACACTCAAGCAATATAGCGACATAACGTATGTCACACTAAGTCACACTTATTTAAAATCATTAGTGGCCATTCCGTTGCTTCGGCCACATGCGACATACAATGTCTGTGCAACCGGCATACTTCGCTATGGCACTGACTAGACAAGGTCACCCGTGAGCTTCATGGCATGACGACGAAGCAGTGACGAGGATGAATTGCGAACGAGGGATTGATGTCATTGTAATGAAGAAAGGCGGCATGACACGACGCCTAGGCGATAATGAAATAAACATCTAGAGATAACCATGATATAACGAAGAAAGTCCAACGCCGACGGCATGAAGACGATGGGATGACGACCGTGACATGACGGTCGTAGTATGACGACAACCCCATGACCCAAGTGGAATGACGGCGATGACATAACTACTTCGGCATCATTACGACAGCTTCACAATACAGGCATGACAGCGTCTGTAAACAATCATAATCATCATCATCAGCAGCAGCAGCAGCAGCGGCAGCAGCCTGGTTACGCCCACTGCAGGGCAAAGGCCTCTCCCATACTTCTCCAACAACCCCGGTCATGTACTAATTGTGGCCATGCCGTCCCTGCAAACTTCTTAATCTCATCCGCCCACCTAACTTTCTGCCGCCCCCTACTACGCTTCCCTTCCCTTGGAATCCAGTCCGTAACCCTTAATGACCATCGGTTATCTTGCCTCCACATTACATGTCCTGCCCATGCCTATTTCTTTTTCTTGATTTCAACTAAGATGTCATTAACTCGCGTTTGTTCCCTCACCCAATCTGCTCTTTTCTTATCCCTTAGCGTTACACCTATCATGATATCACCTATCATGGGAAGAATTGGGGATAAAAGTTAATGGAGGATACCTTAGTAACGTGCGATTCACTGATATTGCCTTGCTTAGTAACTCAGGAGACCAATTGCAATGCATGCTCACTGACCTGGAGAGGCAAAGCAGAAGAGTGGGTCTAAAAAATTAATCAGCAGAAAACTAATGTAATGTTTAACAGTCTCGGAAGAGAACAGCAATTTACAATAGGTAGCGAGGCACTGGAAGTGGTAAGGGAACACATCTACTTAGGGCAGGTAGTGACGGCGGATCAGGATCATGAGAAGGAAATAATAAGAAGGATAAGAACGGGCTGGGTCTTCGGCAGGCATTCGCAGATCATGAACAGCAGGTTGCCATTTTCCCTCAAGAGAAAAGTGTTAATAGCTGTGTCGTACCAGTACTCACCTACGGGGCAGAAACCTGCAGGCTTACGAAAAGGGTTCTACTCAAATTGAGGACGACGCAACGAGCTATGGAAAGAAGAATGTTAACAATCACCGCATGGCAATGGAGGCTTAATCATGATTGTGTGACATACGCATGATTACGGTTTAATGACAACCGTACGTCGTCTATGAGCCCACGAAGAACGCATGACGACGATAGCATGACGACAATAGAATGACATAGAAGTGATCATACTAATAAACGATCGCGTGATGACGAGGGCATGACCACAAAAGCATGGTGACGGCTGCGTGACGATGATTGTAAGACGACAACGGTGTGACGAAATTCGGATGACGAAGTCACAGTGGCGGCGACCACATCGGCATCATAACGATGCTATGAGAACGAATGCATGACAACTTCCTGACGACGATGGCATTACATCGGTAAGAGGGCGATGGGGTGACCATCAGTGTCTGGCGACAATCACGTGACAACGGCTCTATGAAGTCGATATCGTGACGAAAAAAGCATGAAGAGAGTTAACTGACAAAGCTCGAGTGACGATAATGACGGCCTCAGACGACGGCCAAACGGCCTTGACGGTCTTTACGGCCTCAGACAACGGCATGAGAACAAACGCATAGACTGTCTGATAATCGCCTGATGACAACAGCATGAGGCGAGGCAGACGACCAAAGTGTACTGATGATGATCGAAAGACCCCGATAGAATCACGACCACGAGTTCACACTTAGTGGCCCAAAATATTAGTAAACTTGGGACACTGACTCAGCAAAACGCGTGACGACGACAGTGACAAAGTGACCATGACGGCCTGACATGGTTGAAAGTACTGACAATACACGACGACTGAATGACGATGATGGCTTAAGGAGAATCTATTGAGAAAGCTTGTATGTCGATGATGCAGCAATCGAGAATCAAAGACGACCATCACTTACCTTGGGGCCCCAGCTATTAGACAACTAGAAGGGGTAGCGACAACGCTATGACAATAGTCTAATCAAAAAGCCGGAGTAATGGCGATAGAATGATCACGGCGGTTTCGCGACAACATTATGTATGACGACGACGGCGTGACAACGACGGCATGATGAGAGTCAGATAGGGCAGCTTGAATGACAATGATGGAGCGATCACGATGATGTCACGACCGCGAGCAAATATCTGGTGGGCCATGATGGTAAACAACTTGGGCCACTTGATCTGCGTAACAGACAGACAGACAGACAGACAGACAGACAGACAGACAGACAGACAGACAGACAGACAGACAGACAGACAGACAGACAGACAGACAGACAGACAGACAGACAGACAGACAGACAGACAGACAGATAGATAGATAGATAGATAGATAGATAGATAGATAGATAGATAGATAGATAGATAGATAGATAGATAGATAGATAGATAGATAGATAGATAGATAGATAGATAGATAGATAGATAGATAGATAGATAGATAGATAGATAGATAGATTTTTCCTATTTCTTATTTAGGGTGTTTTTCTTTTATTTACTGATATCACTGGAACTAGGGTAGGTGCCATCGCCGATGCTGCAGAGCTCCATCATGGATACGTTGCGAAACACGTGCTCTGGCAGGCTGTAACTAAATCAGAATTTATCGTTTCTTCTAAGAGCAGCCCGCCTCGTTATAACAACATTTCCATCTCAGGGATGATTCGTAAGGTTAGCTTAGATTTAGCACCACATAAAGTACAACTATTCATATATATTTTCATTCCAGTCTCCCCGTTCCTATTTGCGTAACAGCCGACGCAAACATGGGGCGGGGAGGAGCCGCGCTGTCTGGACAGTCCAATGAAATGCTCTCCTCGTTTACAGGTCACTCTTGGTAGTTTAAAAATGAATAACACTGCCTTAAATGAGCAGTTCTTCTTCTCTAATTGGCTGAGAAAAGGCGAGGGACACGCTGAAGTTAGGAGGGTTTCGATGGGGCCGAGCCAGCGCAGTAAAAACATGTTACCGGATGAGGAAGGTGGAGCCAGCGTCTGTGATTCGTTCGCTTTCCCTTACTTAGCTTCGACTAGCTGATCGAAAATTACGGCAGCGTGCAATGGAAGGTTAAGAATGCGTTTCAAAGAGATCTTCAGCAAAGAAAAGTTGAGAGAGCGATCTCGTAAACGTGCCGAAGGGGCTCGATAATGTACGGCAATCCAATGTTTTATTAGAGGCAAATAAACCTACGCTCTCCGGCAGGTGCGAGTAGCCAGTGCATGAGCGTATGGCGGGCAGCCATCTTATATTCCTTTCGTAGCGGGATAGCATCCAGCTATTCAGAAAAAAAAGTCAATTTTGTTGGGCATATTATTGCATGTTTAGCTTGTACATGTAACTTTGAAGCGGCGACCGTTCGCGGTTTTGGGACATTGTGTGACAGGCAGGCAAAGTGAACGCAGCCTGAAATATTTTCACCAAGAGCAGCGGGTTAGTGGCGAAAACACGTCGAATCAGTAATATTTATTTTTTCTTTCGTTCGGTCTAGTGAGACATAGCCAGTGTGCACGTCACATCAGATGAGGGCTGTCGAGGTTTTCGTGACGTCGCCTGAAAATGAGGCGACGTGCGATGGCTATAAAATTTTTTTACCAATCGCGGAGGGCTGATTGCATAATTAGAACAGAAAAATTCGGAATAGCTTCACGTTATAGCCCTCTTAATAGTGTTCACCTGATTGAAAACATGCTCAACATCGAATTTCCACTACGGCAGCAGCGCTACTGGTGAAGCTAAATTGGTCAATTGAATTTTTGGAGGTATTTCACAGGGCCATTTCAGGAGGCCGAATTTCCTTCACGAATTTGGCTAAGAGATAAACTGATAAGAATTGTGGATCCGGCTAGAGCTATAGTTCAGAGTAGGCACCATGGCAAGGGCGCAATACAGGGCATTGTGAATATTCTGTCATGTAGTCAAACTCTGGAACAGCAGCAACTTGGGCCAAGCAGAGGCGCCGTAGCAGCGCTAAAGCCGGCTCTAGGCCAATCAAAGGAGTTAAGAAGGTGAATTCGACAATTTGACGAAATTGGGCGTGATCTTTGGGAGATCGTCACATTCATCCCATATTGATAAATTTGGGAATCACAGAGCTCGTACCAATCCCCTCAGCCTCTCTGATTGGTTGAAAATGCATCCCACATTATTTGACAATACGGTGGAATTTGTCAGCGTCCGGTATAGCCCCCTCTAATGCCTCCCATGTGGGAGAAATCCGAAGCACAATTTTGATGTGAACGCATGAAGTGGCCCATTGAGCGAAAAAGCCTTCGTATGCAGTAGCGAAACTGCACGTAAGTCCCATTGGCTGCGACGCAGCATGAGCGCACATCGACGGAGCTCAGCGTGTCAAAGGGCTTCCCCTTGTTGCCCGATAGTGCGCCAGTTGCTGCGTCAGTGGAGAGGACACCGCCTCACTGCCCCGTCACCATCGCTGTCACAAAGCTGTCTCATCCGCGCGTTCCTTGATGACGCAAGCTCTCGCCTGCGTTCTGAATGCCCCTCGGCAAAGCCAAATAATAACCCACCAAGCGTGACAAAGCGCTCGCTTGTTCGTGAGACGTTCATAACACGAAGGACCACTCAGCGGCTTTCAATTGGACATTAAAGCTTTAGCATTTCCAACTCATAACAAGGGCTTAGGGGTCCTCGTGCTGCTTTTTGAGGATGATAGTCATAGTTGTCTTGTACATTCAAAGGGACATGGACAAGCTGCATGTTTCTGACGCGTAAAGAAAGAATTAGTCAGAAAATATTTAGCATTTTTACCAACGAAATATTCCAAAATTACACTGAAAGCACTCAAAAACCAACCTACCACTCCCCCCCCCCCCCAAAAAAAAAGAAAATCATGCTAACCAGCGCGAATTCCCGCTGAAATTAGCAGGAGAACCACCATATTGGCAACACGGTTCTTTATCCATGGGGTACTAAAAGTGGGTAGAGCCGGAGCAGAGATAGGAGGAAGTGGATGTTTAGGGTCGGACAAAGCCCTGTGGAGAAGAGCGGCTTGGTATTCTTGTGTTGCTTGGCGGGCATGAGTAACGTTGTACTAATGTGGGATAGGCGAGGTTATGTGGAGGAAAATGCTTGGTGGCGGACTTGCCTTCGGCAGCTGTGTAGCTGGACGTGAAATTGTGTGGGACCAACAACGAAATGTGGATGCAGTGTGCTTTTGGCTTCTGGTGCGTGTGGGCTTCGTCGACTGAAGAGCAGCCTTGGAAGTATGCTTCTTCGGCGCTGTCTCGCCGAGTTGAAGATGGCGGTAATGTTCCGCCTAGCGTAGGCCGTGCTCCGCTTCAACACTACTTTGGTACCTGGGGTCGACCGCTAGAACATATTCAACGCAACGTGGAGATCCGTAGCGGCATTCGTCCGCTTGCTCAGGGGTGCATCAGGATGGTCGCGCAGTACTTGCCTGGGTCACACCAGCTTGGGAACACACATCGGTATGGTGTCCAAGTTCGAGTCAGGTGTTGCAGAACTGGGCGCGAGGTCAATGTGCAGCGATGCGAAGGCGGACGCCCAGATAGTTCACCCACATTTTTATCCCATAGCCCGTGAGGGCACCCATCATGCGGACCACAAAGATGCCGGAATATTGGTCCCAGGGGCTGGTCATGAGTTCTCGAGAGGGCGTATGTGGCTCAAAGTTGCGGATAACCTGAAGACAGATGTTGCGGGCTGCAGCTTCATAGATACTGCAGGATGAAAGGCAACCCACGCAACTACGATCTCCGACTGAAGCAGCTTCTGGATCACCGAAGAGCCAGCCAATGCAATTATTGCCATCTTGTTGTTGCGGTGGAGGCGCATTCGTGTAATGTGCAGATCCGAAGCAGTGAGAGCAGCTGTGAGGCCCGACTGTTCGTGCAATCTTGCGGTAGCAATAAATTCGAGACGAATTCCCGTCGGTGAGCCATACTTGACGCTTCGTACCCTAGGAACAGAGGTGGTGGTTGGGGATGGAACGGGGCTGGTGGGTTGTATACCCGTGATGGTCGGTCCTGTATGCGGGCATCATAAGGCGATGGCAGGTTGGAGAGGCTGCGATCGCCGAACGCTAGCAGTAGGTGTGGTTAGGCGTTGCCAAAAGTGGGCACATGTAAACCTATTGGCGTCGCAGAGATTGAGCTCAATGTGCGCGGATCACCAACACGTCGATAAATCTTAGGACGCTAAAGAGGAGGCGACCCAGCCGAATAGCTGGCCATACGACGATATCGGGACAATACCAAAATAGAGGCACGCTTCATAACAGAGAAACCTCGCGAGTATTTTTCATATACCCTGAAGGTATTAGAAAGTATCCTAGGTGTTCGAGAGGTGCCATAAATATCGCTTCTGCTATAACGCGCACTATACCAATCGCTATGCGAATGTAACTGTAGAATAAATTTTCGTGGGCTGATTCAGTCTGTCAGTTGACGAGATGCCATGCCCCCAAAATGGAAAATGCGTGGTAGGAATGTAATCGGTGAAATAAACAGCGTATCCCTATTCTTTGCTATTCTTAGCGTTAGATTTATTTAGCTCGTTGCTCAATTTAGGGTCGTAGGTGTTGGCGCCGCGAAGGTTCTTCGGAATGCGACTGAATGTGCTTCTATTATAGGGCCTCTTCCAATATTAATCCCTGGCAGTCCCGAACTGCCCAAGGGGACGCTCTTCACCAATGAGCAGTCAATATGCTGAGTGTCGAACAGTGCAGGACTTTCCGGGAGAGATAAACGAAGGAGCTCAGTGAAAGTACATGCCACGAGACGTGCGCTTTCACCAGTGATGGAGAAGAGTTCGGTGATCTCTGTAAAATCATAGAAATGCAGCTAGGGGACCAAGGATTGCACAAGCGCTTTCCATGAGGTACTGTTTCTTACCATGTTTTCCGTTGTCCAAGGCTAGGAAAGTTGTTGGTTTTTGTGCTCACAGATTCAGCAAGTCACGCGTAACTGACTGACGTTTTTGAGGGTAACCAATGGCTGCCCCGCTACAAGAAGAACAGACAACGATGCAAACCGAGGGGACGGAGGCAAATTGCCCAATGGCGTCGGCATGGACCTATGAGTGCAGTAGCGGGGAAATAACTGAAAACCAACATACTGAATGGATGCAAGTTGCACGCAAGAGAAAGCGAGCATCATAACCCATGAAAGCACTCAATTAAATGCCGAAACAAGAGCCCAAGCCCACACCTCAACCGCCAAAACAACACAACCCGTATATGCCACCTTTCACAATAGACCACTTCGAGATCGTCTACAGACCACAAATCGGACTCGACATACCGAAGCGGAACCGAACCGCATACACCCACAGTATACGAAGATCAAGTGTCATCACAAAACAGGACTACCACGATAACGTTGGAGTTCTGATGCAGAGGATAGTAAACGTCACCATTGCGCGTACCGCCGACACGGACCGCTATACCGAATTGAGAAGCATAACCACCAACCAGCTAGGTGGCACCTTCCTGAAAGGGAACTCCCAGATGAGACATCCCGACTAGGTATGCAGAAGTGTGATCCAAGGACCCATGCCAAGTACTAGCGGTGCTGATAACGTAGCTGGTCTCAAAGTCAGCTTGAGATACACTGTTCTTCGCGCGCGCACACTAGTTCGGTCCTCCACGGCTGTCGTCACCTTCGACGGGTCGCACTTCCCGTACTTTATCAGCTATCAAAGTGGGAACTACCGCTGTAAGCCTTATCGAAATTCCATGTAGTACTCCTGGACGTGCGGTGCCATTGAACACCAACACCTATCCCAGGCTGAGAGATGACATCTGTTACAAGGGCAGACAACCCACACTTAGCGAAGATCGCAAATGCCTAACCAAGTGCAAAATATACGGACAAGTACACGAGACCGCTGGAAAAAGAATGAAGAAACAACTACCGAACCCACCACCTTTTCAAGTGAGGCGACTCAACAGAGCAAAAGTCCAAGATAGTCATTGGACTTCATGCAGTGACGAATTTCCCAAGCTGAACAATGCGTTCACAAACTCGGGCAGCGCGCTACAAGGCAAGCACGGCCGACACACGTCTAGGTCTATCTTACGATCGAGATCCTGGTATCGCTCGAAAGCCCGATCATTTTCCATCCAGCGAGTCGGCTATGCTGCTGCAGCGCCGGGAGGCTCGAGTTCCTTCCTAGGACACGAACACTTCGGATTTCTCGTCGGCATGCACCGCGGCACTACGGAATTTAGAGAACATGGTTCGAAACCAGCAGAAGGTGTTGCAAAGCCATCACGACCAGATCCAACCCCAAGGTGTCATCGTCGATAAGTTCACAAAACTATACAAGGAAAAGGAAGAAATCATGCAGAAGCAGATCGAAAACATGAAGAAGCCCACTCGATGATGTCAAGAACAGCCGCTAGCTAAACAAGTCACGAACCTCATCAAACAAAAAGTTGAAGCTGTCACGCAGACAAAGAACGTCTCCGCCAAGCTCGCAGGAATAGTGCAGTCGAGTTTCGAAGCAGTCGTATAGGCGAAATTTTAGCGAAACACCATCCGAACCAGCACAGCGGTCACGTCGCTTAGCCACACCATCGACACGCATAACGCCCGAATCAAATGTATCCAAGTCCCAACTCACCAGCTTCATGGTCCACGTCAAGAAAAACTACGTGACACACGCCTAACCAGAGGAATGGCACGGATTGAAAAACTACTCCCGAACAAAAGCATACCAATTCGTTTGAACTCTCTTGAACGGGAGCATGTAGACACACCCAAGAGTCCTATGGATGGTATCCCTTAACTCAAATTCGCCCATTTCTCAACCGATTTTCCGCATCTGACGCTAGAACTGCAGATCCTACAGGCCGCGATCCTATAAGAATTTCTAAAGACATATCACCCAGACATCATCGCCCTCCAAGAGACCAACACCTAAAAAAGGCTTACAGCATACAACACAACTAGCATAACCCCAAGAACAGCTATACTTCGCAAGAAAACAATCACCGCCCAAGAACGTAGGACAGAAGTGAGAATGGTCGAAAATACCATCATAGAAATCATGCCCGACCACAAGATCCACCAAGGACTTACGTGGCTAACCTATACAGCGCACCGCGAGACAAGATCACTAGGAAGGAGGGTGTACCCCAGTGCCTCGAATAGCGACGAAATATTTCGTGTATTCGCGGGCTTCGTTCACGCTCGGAAAAATACTTTTATGTATCACGTATTTAGAAACTGAAAAGTGTATCAGGAGTTTTTCATGTCCCTCTTCTCACTTACAGTTTTCATTTAAATATTATATTTGACAAGTCGAGGTATTAATTAATATTAATTACGCAATTATGCACGATGCAAAGAAACAATCACTGTGTTTCCAAGTGACGGCAAAGAAGGTAATCGTGGTTACGTCCAGCTACACGGCACTTGCCCATTTTAAATCTTCGCGCATGATAGTTGGTACACACTATGCACTGGGACTAGCAATGTAAGCGACAATGTGCCTAATTACATTACGGAACAATCGATAACGGCGCGTTTTGTTCTGCGAAAGAATTTGCACTTAGCTCAAACACGATCCATAGTTGCGCATCGTGGATATATATAAGAGTGCTTTAATGCCACCGAAAAAATATAGAAAGGCAAATGTATGGAAGTAATTTTTTTGTTTTTAAAGCTCCGGTAACATTTGAATGAAAGTCCATTATTCATATTGAACGTGACCAACCTAGCTTCGGTAACCTAGCAATTTTTTTATCCAGTTAATAGCACAGGCCCTATATTCGCAAAAAGAAAAAGAGGAAAAAGGTAAGGAAAATATTAGGTACGCTCCATCTTAGAGGATATCTCATCGTATACCTTAAGGATAAAGCTGTCCGAGTGGACACAGAGTGCCCGGCATTTGTAAGATTCCAGCCACTACTAAAGTGCGATATCGCTACAATACAGACCGCGGGGACCTAATGCCAAACAACAAATGCGAACAAAAGCTTTGCGAATTCGTCAGCAGGACACTTGTTTTTGTTTTCTCCTGTAGAACCACAGGGCCTGCGAGCATTGTTATTGGCATTAGAGAGCCTAATAGTTTTCGTTTTCGATGCTACGCTATAGAGAAGCGCGTCCAATGTATTGCTTGGCTTGGGGCAGAAAGGTGGACGAGCAGTCAGAGAAACGCAAGTCCCTCTCCGCACTTTCCTGAAGCCACTGGTCGCAGGCCAGTATTACAACGTTTAAATTTGTATGTGTGATTGCAGTAACACTCTTATGATCATCTTTATTCGTATGATCAAAGTAATGTAAAATTTGTACGCTGTAACAAAAATATCTTTGGGCCACAATTGTGTACGTTTCCGAAGTGCAGCGGTGGCATTCGAGGTGCAGCGGTGGCGTAGAGGTAGAGCATACACCTCGCGTGGAAGAAGAACGTGGTTCCACTCCTGGTGCCGCGCAATTTTCCACTGAGAAAAAAAAACAGATTCGCGCGTCGATAGAATTGCATAAACAGGCCTGGAGTGCGGCCTGATCCCAGTGGGCGGAACCGGTAACGCACTCTCTCAACACAGCATAACTGGCCACCTCGGTGCAGTAAGTGGCCACAACCTCTTATGTGACTCCAACAATCAAACCCCGGCCCCTCAGTCCCCAGCAGCTGCGAAGCAACAGACCATGACCGCGGTCAGACCTTTGACGCAGCAGAGCATGCTAAGAATATCTGGGTCCGGACAGGCCACCATTAGGGTCCGAACCTGGCAACGTTTAACGCTTCAATGTTATCTAGCGAGGCGAGTCCAGAAGTGTTATTCGAGGAATTAGAGGGTAGTAAATAGGATATAATAGGGCTCAGTGAGGTTAGGAGGACAAAAGAAGCATATACAGTGCTAAAAAGAGGGCACGTACTGTGCTACCGGGGCTTAGCGGAAAGACGAGAACTAGGAGTCGGATTCCTGATTAATAAGGATATAGCTGGTAACACACAGGAATTCTATAGCATTAACCAGAGGGCTACAGATCTTGTCGTGAAACTTAGTAAGAGGTACAAATTGAAGGTAATACAGGTCTACGCCCCTACATCCAGTCATGATAAACCGGAAGTCGAAAGCTTCTACGAAGATGTCGAATCAGCGATGGGTAGAGTGAATACAAAATACACTATACTGATGGGTGACTTCAATGCCAAGGTAGGCAAGAAGCAGGCCGGAGTCAAGTCAGTAGGAGAATATGGCATAGGTTCCAGGAATAGCAGGGGAGAGTTAATAGCAGAGTTTGCAGGACGGATTAATATGCGGATATTGAATACCTTCTTCCGCAAGCGGGATAGCCGAAAGTGGACGTGGAGGACTCCGAATGGCGACACTCAAAATGAAATAGACTTCATACTCAGCGCTAACCCTGGCATCATACAAGATGTGGACGTGCAGGGCAAGGTGCGCTGCAGTGACCATACGATGGTAAAAATTCGAATTAGCCTAGACTTGAGGAGGGAACGGAAGAAACTGGCACATAAGAAGGGGATCAATGAGCTAGCGGTAAGAGGGAAAATAGAAGAATTCCGGATCAAGCTACAGAACAGGTATTCGGCTTTAACTCAGGAAGAGGTGTTCAAGCAATGCATGGCAACCTTATCGGCATCATTAAGGACTACGCAATAGAAGTCAGTGGTAATTTATTTATACAGGATATCAGTAAGCTATTGCAGGAGACGAAAGAACTGATTAAGAAACGCCAATGTATGAAAGCCTGTAACCCTACAGCTAGAATAGAACTAGCAGAATTTTCGAAGTTAATCAACAAGCGTAAGACTGCTGACATAAGCAAATATAATATGTATTGAATCGAACATACTCTCAGGAACGGAGGAAGCCTAAAAGTGAAGAAGAAACTAGGAATATGCAAGAATCTGATGTATGCGTTAAGAGACAAAGCCGTCAATATCAGTGCTAATATGGATGAGATTACTTCTCTCCACCTTGCGGGTTTCCGCAGAACTACTACGTCAAACTCTTGCATTTGCTTCGTGTTGTCGACAAATTCGACTTCGCCCTGCCATCTGCTAGCCGCCTGGTTAGCTCAGATGGTAGAGCGGCTGCCCCGGAAAGGCGGTGGTCCCGGGTTCGAGTCCCGGACCAGGACGAATTTTTCTTCAACTATGAGGCTTTTCTTTCGAGGAACCCGTATGGGTTTCCTTTGTAGCAATTGCTACGAACGGGTGGATGTCTCATTTTCCCTTCATTCATTACTTCTCTCCACCTTGCGGGTTTCCGCAGAACTACTACGTCATGGATGAGATAGTTCAAGTCGCTGAAGAGTTTCTTAGAGATTTATACAGTACCAATGATACCGACGACAATAATGGAAGAGAGACTAGTCTAGATGAATTTGACATCCCGCAAGTAACGCCAGAAGTAAAGAAAGCCTTGTGAGCTGTGCAAAGGAGGAAGGCAGCTGGGGAGGATCAGGTAGCAGCAGATATGTTGAAGGATGTTGGGCAGATTGTTCTAGAAAAACTGGCCACTCTGTATAGGCAATGCCTCATGACCTAGAGCGTACAGGAATCTTGGAAGGTCGCCAACATAATCCTAATTCATAAGAAAGGGGAGGCCAAGACTTGAAAAATTATAGACCAATTAGCTTACTATTCGTTGCCTACAAATTATTTGCTAAGGTAATCGCAAATGCAATCAGGAACACCTTAGACGTCTGTCAACCAAAAGACCAGGCAGGATTTCGTAAAGGCTACTCAACAATCGACCATATTCACAGTATCAATCAGGTGATAGAGAAATGTGCGGAATATAGCAAACCCTTATATATAGCATTGATTGATTACGAGACAGCGTTTGATTCAGTCTAAAACCTCAGCAGTCATAGAGGCATTACGGAATAAGTGTGCAGACGAGCCGTGTGTAAAAATACTGAAAGATACCAATGGTGGCTCCACAGCCACCATAGTGCTCTATAACGAAAGCAACAAAATCCCAAGAAATGCTTCGGGTAGGGAGGCACGATCTGTCCAACGCTATTCACAGCGTGTTTACAGGGGGTATCAGAGACCTGTACTGGGAAGAATCAGGGATAAGAGTTCATGGAGAATACCTTGGTAACTTGCGATTTGCTGATTATATTGCCTTGCTTAGTAACTCAGGGGACCAATTGCGATGCGTGCTCACTGACCTTGCGATGCCAAGCGGAAGGGTGGGTCTAAAGATTTGTCTGCAGAAAACTAAAGTAATGTTTAACAGTATCGGAAGAGACGAGCAGTTTACGTTAGGTAGCGAGGCACCGGAAGTGGTAAGGGAATAAATCTACTAGGGCAGGTAGTCACCACCGATACGGATCATGAAACAGAAATAATCAGAATAATAACAATGGACTGGGGTGCGTTTGGCACGCATTCTCCGATCATGAACCGCAGTTTACCATTATCCCTCAAGAGAAAAGTTTATGTGTGTACTGTGTCTTCACAGTACACACCTACAGGGCAGAAACCTGGTGGCTTACGAAAAGGGTTCTACTTAAATTGAGGACCAGGCAATGAGCTATGGAAAGATGAATGATGGGTATAACGTTAAGGGATAAGAAAAGAGCAGATTGGGTGAGGGAACAAACGCGAGGTAATGACATCTTAGTTGGAATCAAGAAAAAGAAAAAGCCATCGGCAGGGGATGTAATGAGGACGGAAGATAACCGATGGTCATTAAGTATTACGGACTGCATTTCAAGAGAAGGGAAGCCTAGCAGGGGGTGGCAGAAAGTTAGGTGTGCGGATGAGATTAAGAAGTCTGCACGGACAACATCGCCAACATCAGTACGTGACCGGGGTAGTTGATGAAGTATGGTAGGGGCCTTTCCCCTGCAGTGGGCGTAACCAGGCTGATGATGATGATGACGTTTCGTTCGTGAGAGCTGGGACCCCTTAATAAAACGCTATACCAGTCTGTTTCTATCACATTTCTGTCATTAGCCCTCCACGATTGGTCAACAATATCTGGGGCCATCCCCACTCCACCTGTATATCACGCGATGTCACAAAATCCACGACAACTCCTGATCTGATATGACCTCTACACTGAAATTATCCCCATGGCTAGGCCCAATAAGCAAAAAAAGAATTCGTCCCGCTTCCACGGCTTTTCGCGAGTAGCTTTTATCTAATTCACTAATTTTTTTCAGGCTGTGGCCAATGTGCCTGCCTGTCATGCAACTTCAGAAAACCTCGAAAACCTACGACGTCGAGACTGCGTGCGCGCACTAAAGATGGAAGTAAATATCAAGCAAATGAGAATTATTTTCGGAAAAACTTGGCCATGTCCTGTTCGAAAAAGAACACATAGCGCCCAGCCGAATGCTCAGGCAGCGCCTACTCGGAGCTGCCGGGGGGGATGGGTTTCTATGCTCTTATTAAAAAATCACGTGGCTGTATAAGAATATACAGTCATTCACGGACGCATATGGCATCGCTTTTCCAATATTTCGTCAGCGAGGATCCGTTTTAGCGGCATTTATAACCATCCGTAGGTCGCCGCCGCGATTTTCGACTAGCCACCGCAAGCTAAGCAAGGAAAAGCGGACCAATCACAGGAGCCTGCACCGCCTTCCATATTTGGTTATCTACTTTTGCTGTCTAAGTCGAAGGTACCTGTTTGATTCTTACGTTGACGGTTACGTAAATGTGACGTCAGGAGATAGGAAGAAAATGAGAATGATATAGTTTTGCGTTAAACGCGGCCTGTGTTTGTCTCCGGACGGCGGCGTTCGCTAATGACGAGCAGTATGACGGTTTGATGACGACTACATTTTCGGTATCTCCTACGACTACGTAGGCCACCCACCTCACACAATTCTACTGTCGGCTGATTTCCATAATAAAGCTTATTCCTCCTTTTCGTGATCAAGCATCAAACAGATGATTTTTTCAAAAATGCAAGTTCTGTTCTGCTGCAGAAAATTTCCTTCAGATACATTGGTAAACTTTGGCATACTTCCAGAATTTCTACTTTTCATATTCAGTTAGTGGTTGATATGCCATTTTCACACTACTACCACTGTGGCAAGCTCAGATATGGTATTTTGAGGTACTCCCTTCAATTACTGTAAATTAAATTCTCGTTTATTACGTGCTAAAACCGCGAACTCATGGGGCATGTCTTAGTGAAGGACTGCCGAATAGTTCAGACCACTCGGTTTTCTTTATCATGCACCTGAGTCGAAACAAGCTAGCGTCTTGGCATTTAGTCACCTTAAAAATGTAGTCACAGTGGTTATGATCAAACCGACGACCTAAAGGCTAGCGCCATGTCATGGCCGATAAGCTACCACGTCGATTCTCCATGTACCGGTGCTTGTACGCTGACATCTCAGTTATTGTAGTTTTGTTTTTCTACGGCAGCTTTCCAAGACAGCTGTAATGACGGGTATGTTTCTACTTTTCTATTGTAGAAGTGGTTCTCGTACAGCGCAGCTGTCTATGGCTAGGATCCCGAATTCTTTAGGCGTCAGTCACGTCAACAGAAAACCCAGGCTCGCCATTCCCGGCGGCCCTGCAGGACCAGGAGTAATCGGTTACACCCTCGTAAGACAGGGGCGGGAAGCAAACCTACAGGACAGCTTTAGTTTCAATACTAAATACACAAAATTGGTTGGTCACACGTTGGTCCAGGTACGTTGCCCCCAATCCCTTGCGGATGGTCGTTGTCAGATACATTAATGTAAGAATCTCCAAACCGGAAACAAAGCAGTGATTCGCGCGCTTCGTGGAAGAGTTCGGTCTCGGTGACTTTAACGTTCCGAACCAACAAGCTGCCAGACAAGGGTCATGCATCAATTTACCTTGAGTAAAAACATTTCTCAAAGATGAACGGACAACATCAATGAGCATCATAGTGACCTCAAAGCAGTTATATCAGTCATTTCAAAGTAATAAATAAAATAAAGCTTTTATACATTGCTTGCAAACGTGTATTTGTGCGATATATCACTTTGAAGAGCAATGTGCGCAATGAACGCACTTCATGGGGTCGGTGTACGACAAGTTGGCCTTTTTTAGGCACAACATTTTTACAGCTTCTCTAATGAGCTGCCTTCACAGGAGTATATTGGCGGTGATTTCCGTTTATTTCTGCCAATAACTTCGACGCAGGTGTGTTCCGCGACACTGGAGGATCATACGACAACCTCTACCGCCTGTGTGGGGGACTCGACCTTATCGCAGCGCTCCTGCTATTGATGCAGGCGTTCGTTCAAGCTAAAAAGAAGGAAGCTTCGAATGGAGGAAATTGCCAAGGTTAGCAGCAATAATGACCTCTGATGTCTCAATGAACATTCCCGCCAATAAAATGCCATTATGTTCATTTTCAGTATTGTGTGCGTGACAAGGTATTTAATCGTCGATATAATGAACCTAGGAATGTCCGGAAAGAAAGGTGAACTGAAGGTTACACAAAATATGCTGCTACAAACTTTCGCCGATTTCGTTGTTGATTGCTTGGATATACTTTCAAGTTATTGTTCCAGAAATGGAACTTAACTAGCCATTCGCAAATGCCTTAAAAGTATTTTAAGCAATGCTGCTATTTTTTTTATGAGGTGTAATGGATGCTGAAGCCGTCGATTAAAATTTGCTTGGCTATTCCATGTGAGGTACAGATTCTCGATGCGATGCAGAACTCCCTGATGTGTTTGCAGTCTCTGATCCAGTTAATGTGCTTCACAAAGAAACGGACGAGTTTCCGCCTCACAAGGTAAGGCATACATGACTCAGAAGAAACCCATGGTTGCGTTCCACTTGGACTGTCGTAGTCGGCAGCACAATAACGAGTGGAAATGCATACATCACCCTTGAGAGTAGAGAGTATTGATACAAATGTAGTGTCGCCGTTTGGTTACAGACCATGGCCTCAGTAGCACTGAAGGTGGTCACCAGCTTGAGGAGGGTTTGTGCTTTCGCCATAGAGTGAATGGCAGGGTGCCACAAGAGAGGCGATCATCGGCAGTCACGTCCAGGCAATGATGTTGTCTTAACCAATGCATAGATGTGTCGCCGAGGTGCAGTGCCCTGATAGTGCTGTTCCAATAGGAGGTTGTCTGGATCGGCATGCAATGGTAGCTGACTTAGCAAGCGAACTCTGTAGGACAAAGCCTACCATGTACTTTGAAGATGCACTAAGAGCTCTATGCAAGTTGGCGCTAAGGCGTGAACGAAGGTGCGTAGAGCCACCAATCTGCGGCCACCATGTTATCAGCATAGTTCGCTATGCTTATCGGGAAGACACGTCCCTGGGACAAACTGCTTGGAAGTCCAGCAAGAGGATAAGACGCTGCCATGCGAGACACGGCTCATCATAGCGCAAGGTTGACTTGTCGTTCTTCAAACGCACGCTTTAACACTACGTTCCTATACAAAATACCACACAAATGAAGCAGACGACCAGAAATTCTAGAGTGCGCAAGAGAGAAAACAATTACCTTATACAGAACCGAGTGTACAGCTGGCTGTATGTCGAAAAGTTACATATATCTGGAGTGTCTGTTTCTTTGAGCAAACTCAAGCGTTGATACAAGGTCCACATTGCTCTACAAGACGACGATGGCGGCAAAAGCGGCTTATGGCATCATGAATGAAATTCATGAAAGTTTCTGCAGCTCGACATCTAGAGAAAACGATGCCATTCATTCCATCAGCTTGATCACGTTCAGGTTTGTTATATTGCCCGGTACATTGAATGGACCAAATTCACAAGCCTGTTCTTGCTCGTAAAAGTGTGTACCAACGGCTGCGCACCTACGCTAAATATATGCCAAGTATCAGGACTGGCTCCAAATTTTTGTTATTACTAATTGATGCGCAAAAACGTTTTGCGAATACGGGCCTAGGCACCTTGCAGAGCACGCTGGCTTTAATGTCCCTGTCACCGCGAACGATTTATGATCATGAAGTATCATAGAGTTGCGCCCCACTTCGTTACATCCGTGAGATATTTTGCAAGCTTTGGTACGTCACACCGCCTTCACCCAGGAAAATGCTGTGTTTCGAGAGACTGAATGCATGGCGCCGGACCTCGAGAGGAAAAATCTGTCTCGTAACTGGCAGGCAGCGCCAAGGCAAGAAGTTATGCAACAGTAATTTCTCAAGGAATGTGGTCGTTAGTGGTGCTACTTTACATAGGGGATATGAAAAGGTCTGCAAATGTATCTGCGACATTATTGGCTGACAGGCCGGTTTTGAAGCAAAATTCAGCCTTTCCATTCATGCAGACATCTTGAGTGCGGAAAGCCTTTATGATGCGCCATGGCCTTTCATACGCACTTGCGCCAAATTAAATACCACAAACATCTCCACAGCTATTTTGACGAATGTGTTTCACAAAGGTGGTTATACGACATCCTGTCGGTGTGCCTTTTAGAGCGCTGTGCCCTTGTGGAAGTACGGCGTAGACAGGTGCGGAGCCTCAAAAGCTCAGGATTTGGTTGATCTACGTTTCGCCCTCGCCCGGGCGAAACATCGCGGCGGCCTGCAATGGAAGGTTAAGAATGCCGATAAAATGTATTCTCAGTAAAGAAGAGTTGGCAGAGCGAGATCGTAAACGTGCCGAAAGTGCTCGAAAACGTTATGCGGCTATGTAAAAAGTTTTATTATACGCAAATAATCCGATGCTTTCCGGTAGGTGCGAGTAGCCGGTGCCTGGATGATGGGCGGCAGCCATCTTTTATTCCTTTCAGAACGGGGCAACCTGCGGCTATTCAGAAGAAAACTCAGTTTTGTTCGGTATAATAATGCATCTTTAACGAGTAGACGTCACTTTGGCGCAGTGAGCTCTTGTGGTTTTGTGACGTCGCGTGGCAGGCAGTGGAGTGGGTGCAGCACGAAAGCCTTTGACCAATAGCCGATGGTTAATGGCGAAAAGGCGCCCAATCAGAAATAACAATTTTGCTTTTCTCCGGTCAAATCATGCATATTCAGTGGGCACACTTCATATCAGACGTGGAGCTATCGCGGTTTTCGTGGCGTCCGGTGACAGCCAGGCGAAGTAACGGTGGTACAAAAAGAAGTCTTTAAGCAATCGCGTTGGGCTGATTGCAGAATTGGAATAGAAAAGATTGGAATAGTGTTACGTCATAGCACCCCAGTAGTGTGACATCCGAGGAACATGTAGTTCAACAGGACAACCTTTCTAGTTTTGCCGTTCCACCATTGAGACTCACAATAAGACCTGTATACTGGAATTCGACGTCGCAGATTTATGTATAAATAGCACTGAAATGTAAGTAAGCCGCTACGTGTGCTAAGGCACGGCCTCCATGCACTGATATGAGTCGCGGCTGGAGTGCTCTAACTTAAACTTAATCCATTCCGAATTTGTTCCGATCTTCTGATATTAGACTTACGTGCCCGCCGGCGCAAGCTCTGGCAGTGACCAGCAACGTTTTTGAACCATTCAATAACTCTCCTGGCCTATCAGAGGTGGACTTTATTTGCCTTCAAAGCGAATATCATTTCCTACCGTTACAGATTTCCTTATCTAAGTGAATGACGAGAGGCGAGGAGGGGGCAGAGGTGCAGGTGGCTTTGATGGACCTGAGCTAATCGGGTGAAAGTAGACAACAGGGTGACAGGAATGGTGCCGGTGTCTTCGGATGATTCGTTTTTCCTTGCTTAGCTTGAGATGGCTCGGTAAATATCGCGGCGGCATGCAATGGAGCATTGAAATTGCCGGCAAGAATAATTGGAAATGAACATCAGTTGGCAGAGTGATGCTGTATACGTGCCTCAAGTGATCGACAACGTTACACTGCGACGTAGTATTTGTAATGCGCGCAAAAATATTGCCGGTATCTCCAAGTAGCCAACGCCAGACCAATCGGAGGGTTTTTATTTTTTTATACATTTCCGAAGGGGCACAATTAGCAATTACAAAAATAAATTCATTTATTTTAGCATAACATTAGGTTGGGGGGCAGGCTTCTTTAGTCCGTACACGCCGCATTGAGCTTTAAAGCGTGAGATTTCACTGTTTTGCGATGTCGCATGACAGACAGGTGATGTGAGCGTGGTCCTAAACATTTTCAGCCGTACAGCGAAGGCGTACAGTGAGAAACGCTCGTCTTTTCATTTAACCAGACAGAGTTCTTTATTTCACGAAAAAAAATTATCAATAAACACTCACAGTACAAGGCTGCATGGAGACCTCCAGTGAGGAAAGTATGTAAAGAATAAATGTGGAGTGCGATAACACTTTGTTATGAAATAGAGATACTCAAAATATTCGAAGAATAAACAAACACTGCGAAAATACGAATCCTTATAGTATAGAGTAACGAATACACTTTAAAAATTCAAAGCACTAGATATTGGTATGAAATGGTAGCAACTCTTTTGAATTTCACTAATGAGGAAGCATGTTGAATTTGTGATGGGAAGGATAGCGCAATGAAAATGCAGTAAAATAAGGAGTATGCCTTCCATAGATTGCGTTGAAGACCACAAAAGATCCCATCAGACACAAAACCAGTTGGCTTTGTATTTACGAGACGATTACCCACTCAAATATTGCATGACATGAAATAATTTATATACTTGAACACATGCACGTAACCAGGACTTTTTTCGGGGCGGCCCAACCCAAGGTAGCATCTATGCAAATGAGGGGGGGGGATACTTTACCAGTACAAATGTGAATAACGTCCACCATTCGCCATAAAAACGCGTGAGCCCACAAAAAAATGAAATAAGGTGTATTTTACAGGTACGCCTGCGCGATACACATCTCCTTTAATACAGGGAAAATCAGACATCCACCCGTTCGTAGCAATTGCTACAAATAAAGCCCATACGGATTCCTCGAAAAAAAAAAGCCTCTCAGTTGAAGAAAAATTCGTCCCGGAGAAGGATGAATTTTTCAACTGTGAGGCTTTTCTTTCGAGGAACCCGCATGGGTTTCCTTTATAGTCAAGAGTTCGACGAAAGTTCGTCTGGTCAGGTAACAGGATGGTGAAGAAATTGCGGCCACTGACCAAGCGAAGGTGACCAAGCCGGGTTCCTTGATCACAACAAAAGCGAGCAAGAGCCGCGGCTTCTCCCGCTTTTAGTGTGATCATGGAACCCGTGCGGGTCCCGAAACGTCTCTGTGTTTTTTCACCTTGACTTTGTCAGTGGCCGCAATTTCTTCATCATCATGTTACCTGACCAGACGAACTTTCGTCGAACTCTTGACTATAAAGGAAACCCATGAGGGTTCCTCGAAAGAAAAGCCTCACAGTTGAAGAAAAATTCGTCCTGCTCCGGGACAAATTTTTCTTCAAGTGAGAGGCCTTTCTTTCGAGGAACCCGTATGGGTTTCCTTTGTAGCAATTGCTGCGAACGGGTGGATGCCTGATTTTCCCTTTATTATTTACCTCTCTCCACCTTGCGGGTTTCCGCAGAACCATTACGTCAGACACCTCTCGTTTACTTGGCCAACAAGGAACTATGGCAAATGGACATGCCGAGCAGAGAAGTTACTTCGAGTGGTGTAGCAATCCAAACCAAATTCTTCATGCACAAACTCAGTGAACCATTTATTTTCTGGTTTTGAAATGCCCACATTGAAGTCTTCAATAATGATTACAAAGGTAGTGTCATCGCGGCTAACCAATGCAAAGTGCGTGGTAGTGAACTTCTCAGTACCACACTTAGGTGTGAATATACATATATAGACAGTGGATATCATAATTTCGTCTTTTGTTTGTACGGCACACACAACTCCACAGTCGGTGCCTTTCTCCTCTTACGAGTCATGTATGGTTCTACATACATTTCCTCCTATGCATATACGGCGACGCCTTCTGCGCGTGAAACCATGTGCGGTTCACAAATGATTCCAGCATGCCAATCAACGTGCATCGCCGAATGCATCGTCGAATGCATCGCGTTGGAGAAGTTCTACCGTTGCATTGATGAGGATGTCAGGCTCTGGCTGCAAGATAGGCTAAAGGAGGTTAAGCTAAACAAGGCAGCAGAGTTAGCGGAAGAGTATTACACCCGCCGCAGCTTGCACAGCAAGGCAGTGCGCGTAGAAAAAGCAGATAGGAGAGATGGGTTTTCCGGGAAGCCCGAAAAACGGAAGCCAGTAACCTGTTACAATTACAAAAAGCAAGGGCACATCGCTGCGAACTGCCCAGAGAAAATTGCTGTTGCAATAAAACAGCGAAACGATACGACTTCGTTCTTTTGAAAAACGAAAACCGTTAACCTGCTACAATTGCAAAAGGCAAGGGCACATCGCTGCGAACTGCCCAGAGAAAATTGCTTTTGCAACAAAACAGCGAAACGATACGACGCGTTCTTTTGAAAAACGGAAACCGTTAACCTGCTACAATTGCAAAAAGCAAGGGCACATCGCTGCGTACTGCCAAGAGAAAATTGCTTTTGCAACAATACAGGAAACTCACAAAAACATACGACTATTGGAGCCGTATATGCAGGAAATTAAGGTAAATGGTAAGAAGTGCCGAGCACTTCGGGACTCTGCAGCAACTATGGACGTTGTCCACCCGTCTTTCGTCTCCTCGAGTGATTTTACGGGAGAGTGCGCCAGGATACGGCAAGTGGCCGTGGAGGAGAGTGTCTGTTTACCGATCGCAACGGTTATCATTGTAGGAGAATTTGGGAAACTTAACACAGAAGCCGCTGTGTCTGCCGCCCTCCCGGAGCACTTTCCCTACCTCTTCTCAAATAACTCGGAGCAGCTGCTGAAGGATCAGTGCAAATCATGCTTTGCCGACGTGGCGTACATGGCTCTCACGCGATCCAAAGCGCGCCAGCTGTCGAAGGATCTTGACTTTGCGTCGGTGAGCGAACAGCGGTGCGACAGCGCTTGTATGTGGTATTTGTTCCCTTGTGTCCTCGTCTTTTTCGCGCTGTTTCACCTCAGTTCTAAGCGGTGCGACACACGAACTGATCAAGGTAACTTGAGTGGAGAGCAGGCACGGGAGAGGCAGAACTCGGAGGCTGGCCTGGGCTAGCGTGTCTTGTAAGTGAGTGGGAGTGACACGTGCAGTGCTAGCCGCGATGTGGACGCGACGTGGGCTCCACACTCGCTCCGGGTTCCGCCAGCTGGCAGGAACTGACTGCAATTGAAAGGGAAACTCTGACCCGCCGTGGTTGCTCAGTGGCTATGGTGTTAGGCTGCTGAGCACGAGGTCGCGGGATCGAATCCCGGCCACGGCGGCCGCATTTCGATGGGGGCGAAATGCGAAAACACCCGTGTACTTAGATTTAGGTGCACGTTAAAGAACCCCAGGTGGCCGAAATTTCCGGAGTCCCCCACTACGGCGTGCCTCATAATCAGAAAGTGGTTTTGGCACGTAAAACCCCATTATAAAAAAAAAAAAAAAAAAAAAAGGGAAACTCTGATTCGCGATCAACAGGAAGACTCTTCAATAGCCGATCTGAGGAGGAGCGTCAAACGGGGAGTGGAAAAAAAGAGGGTTTCATTTTACGAGGAATCTGGCTTATTGTAGCGCCGCTACACGGATAAGCGGGGTCGCAAATATAAGCAGCTTCCGATTCCTCGAAAATAACACCGAAAAAATGAATGACCTCACTTGCTTCCTCAGTAGTATGTTTGCGGTCCAAGTGATTTCAAGGGGACCCTTCTAATTTTCATTATTATTGCGGATTATTAACTGTTCATGATATTTTGGTGTGTTGTTAACTTGAAACATGGTTGCTTGAGCCTTGTGTACCAGATCGTACGCCTGCCTCTTGTTGCAGCGGGAGCAAAAAGGGGGATATCAATTTAGTTAGGTTGATTTGGATTATGGCCTCGTCTGGTGTTTGACGGGAGATAGAGGGCACTTCGTGTTGGGTGTTGCCTTTTGCCGGTCGGTTTTGCGAGCTGCAGAACGTCCAACCGGGACCCGTGGCGAGAGGCAAGGGCTTAGGATCGACCCGAGCGGAGCTGGTCAAAGTGCCTTGGCGATAACGCGGTGAGCAGAGCTCCTGTCCTGGCGTGTGAGACCTGGGCACGTGATGTTACCTGGCGTCCGGACACTGGACGTGAACTTGGACGAGCCTGACGAACGTGCGCGCATGGCATCCGAGCCACGTGGAGGCAGCTCGTCTTCCCGGCGCCTTATCTGATGGCGGGGATGCTGTTGTGCCATTACCACCAGCCCGGATTCTGAATCTACAAGATGCAGAATTTATCCTGCGAACGCCCTTTGGACAAACCCGGGGCTGCGCCGAAAGGCAGAGCGCCCTAACTCTCCCTTGACAAGTCAAGATGCTGAGCCGTCAGGCAGCGGCGTCCTGAGGAGATACAGGGCCAAGCGACATGTCCAAACGTGCAACAGAGTGCTATACAGCCCGGCGCCGTATTTCCTTTGCCCTGCAGGTCACCGCGCGCGGCAACTTTCAAGCGGGTGGCCAGCGCGGTCGCTGGTTGGACCTCTCGGACGACCGTCGAGTGCTGGCTTTGTATTGGGCCGTTTGAGTGACAATGGTTTCTCGGGGCTTTATAAGCTCTGACGCCGCCGCCAGGAGAACCGGATCCACCGACCCACCGGGAGCCGATGGGCGCTCTCGAGTGGAGTGAGATGTGTCACGCGTTGTAGTCTCGTCGGACGTCGCCGTGCGGGAACAGTGCGTTCGCTGTGAGCTCTCGGCCCCCGTGCCAATCAGATCTTGTCCTGTATAATGATCTGTATATAGTGTATTAAGTCCCTTTCGTTATTCTCACCGACGCCTGACTCGGAGTCTTCGCTACCAACGCTCTGACACGAAACGGGTGACGATCGCTACGGGACCACCTCAAAGTAGTAACACATTGCAGCTTGACAAGGCCACAGGCCCGCGCACTGGCAACTTCCCGTAGCAGTCAGCAAATAATATAATATATATGAAGTATAATCAGCACTCGCTGAAATCCATGCATACAAAAAGATAAAACTAATTCCATATTCAGACATTGTCATACAAATTACAGGTTATGAAGCACAAACATGCAGCTTTCAACATGCAGCTTTTTTTTTTGCAGCTTGTTTGTCCTTACAAGAACGCCACCAGATACCAGCGCACACAATATGCTCCGCAGCAAGCGCAGATAACTCCGCACTGAAAGTGCAGCAAAATTATACACTAGCTATACTATTCTTGTTTTCCTTTTTGTTTTCTTCTACGCACTAAAGTATTTTCGAAGGTCCGCAACAGTAGTTGTGTCGGGCTCTATATTTTGTTTCTGTGGTGTATTCAATAACCTTGGCAGCCGGTTTCTTAACATTTGTAAGCCATATGTTTTCCTACAAGTATCTATTGCCCATGTTTCAAAATTCGCGTATCATATGTAGTAGAGTGATACTTCAACTTTGCCAACTGACACAAGAAACAGGCATTATTTTTATCTCTTCTTTATATCGCTTGTGTTGTAGCGGGTGACAGAGTGAGGGAGACGATCCAAGAGCACGTACCACACTGCTTTATTTCAGTGACAGCGAACTATATATATTGGCTGCTTGCCTATGACGTAACATAAACGAACGAATCATGTTTGACACGTGTGGCACAGCACTTCATATCAGCTTGTACAGGCAATAATCGTTAATATTTGTTACTGACATTATGTTGTAGCTGCGAAATAAGAGCTCAGATGAGTAGTACTCGGACACATCCGCAATAACTCGCAGAAACTTTTTTTGCAAAACATGGACTTTTTTCAGATTGGTTTGCGTCGCAGAGGCCCAAACTAGGTGATAATAATTAAGTCTGGAACAAAATAAAGTATTCTAAATCAGCATCGTTACACTGCGTTGTACTATGTTTGCGTTCCGATATATGAGGCCAATTACTTGGGAGATGATGCTTACAATTACCCATTTACTTTGGCGGAACTTAAGGTGTCTCTCGCTTCGTGCAAATACTCCGCGCCAGGTGGCGATCCTATCATATATGAAATGATTGGGCACCTACACCCTCAAACACTGCAAACATTACTATATCTTTTCTATACCATGTGGGCGGCGGGGTATATTCCATCGTCCTGGAAAGTAGCTACACTCATCCCCATACTTAACCAGCACCTTAACATAACCAGCATACTTAGCCAGCACCTACAGGCCAATAGAGCTAACAAGCTGTCCGTGCAAAGTTTTTGAAGTAATTGTAAACCGGCGCTTAAACAGCATCCTAGAAAGTAACAACAAACTAGACCCCCTTCAATGTGGTTTCCGAGAGGAAAGGTCGACAATTGACAACCTTGCCCGCATTGAGGAAAACATTAGAGACGTATTCATTCATAAGTACTTTTTGCTTTCAGTATTTCTAGACCTAGAGACACCGTACGACTTGACATGGCGATTCCAGATCCTCCGCGATCTTACCGCGATGAGCGTATGTGGGAACATGTTAAACAGAATTCAAAGCTATCTGTCTAACCACACGTGTCGCGTAAAAGTAGATAATGCTTTATCTAAATTATTCACCTAAGAAACTAGTATTCCGCCAGAGGGCGTATTTAGTTGCACACTATTTATTGTAAAAATGAACAGCCTGCATACAGTCATTCCACGCGCAATGTTTTATTCCATTTATGCTTATGATGCACAAGTTTCAAATAATGTAATATTGCTATATGCGAACGACAAGTGCAGGTTGGCATAAACAATTTGTCTAAATGAGCGGATGAGAACGGCTTCAAAATAAACACCCAAAGAAAGCAGCTGCGTACTCTTCTCAAACAAGAGAGGGGTAGCACCACTGCATAGTATTGCGATCAAGGGATACGAACTCTCTGTGAGCAGCCAACACAAATTCCTGGGAATCACTTCAGACTCAAAGCACACGTTTATTCCCCATATTCAAGATCTGAAATAAAATGTCTGAAAACAGTGAACTTTCTCAAGCTTCTGTCACGCACAACATGGGGTAGTGATTGAAAGTGCCTTCTCAACTTATATACCAGTCTGGCCCCCTCCTGCCTAGATTACGGACCAATAATTTAAAATTCTCAACGCCATGTGCATTAAAAATCCTAGACCCCATCTTGGTATCCATCTCGCTACAGGTGCTTTCAGGACGAGTCCAATCCAGAGCCTCTTCGTAGAGTCAAATCAATGGTCCCTTCATCTGCAGCGGTGCTATAGCAGTTTTACATATTTACTGAGAGTACAAGCGAACATTGAACATCCATGCAATTCAACCATAAACGATATCGTGGCGGCTACGCCCTTCGATAACCGACCTGCAGTGCGGAAGCCGTTTACTTTGCCTGCGAGGAACCTCATTGAGGAAATGGGTGTTCCACTCCTTGAACATGGTCCTATGACCCCAAGCGAAACTGTCACCCCCATGGCAGTGGCAGCTCATTGACGGTGATATGTCGTTTGTAGATATCACGCAACATGTGCCAAAAGCACATATTAAAAATTATTTTTCAAGAGCTCCGGTATACGTACTCTTGCACTAAGTTTTACATGGACGCTTGCAAATCAGATGCAGGGGTTTCTTACGCAGCCATCGGCCCATCTTTCTCAGAATCCGGCGCACTGCACTCGAAAGCTCGCGTATTTACGGCCGAAACCTATGCACTATTGTCGGCTGTGAAGCATATACTGAAATCAAAACTTCGAAAAACAGTCATATCTACAGAATCTCTAAGCGTCGTAAAAACTCTGAAGCCACTCTGTAAACACGAAAACCCTGTACTCATTGAGCTCTACCCCGTTCTCTGTACAGCGTACATATCTAGCCAGCATATTATTATATGCTGGGTACCTGGCCATAGAGGCATCGAGGGTAATGGTCTAGCAAACCAAATGGCCAGATCAAGTTCATTGCACTCTTAGCGCTGCGGTCCCTGCTGCTGATCTGAAGCCTCTCTTCGGAAGGAAACTGCGGAACCACTGGCAACGCTAGTGTGACGCGGAAACAAATAATAAGCTGCACGTAATCGAGCCACTGTTAGGTTTCTGGCCTTCCGCAACAAAGTCACGCCGAACAGATGTCCTATTCTGTAGTCTTATAATAGGAGACGCATTTGCCATCCATGATTTTCTGCTTACTGGAATTGAACCCGCAACCTGTGGTAGATGCGGGGAGAGGCTGACCGTCCTCCATGTCCTCCTCCAGTCTTGGGAGGCCGAAGCTGAGAGAAAGAACCATTTTCCTCTGGCATACCGTTATTGTGTCCCACTTCACCCTGCTATGTTTTGTGGCAAAAAAAAAAACGCTTTTGAACACCACAGCAGTCCTCGGTTTCTTGAACGAAACTGTCTTACATGTTATTAGTGTCATACATTCGCAGCGCTTCCTCTCTTCAGGGGATGCCCCTGCGATAGCAGTATCGTATAGCACTTGCCTCCAGGCCCTTGTGTCTCAAGGGCTTTGGTGAGGCCTGAGTGCTGCGGCAAACCTTTGCATCTGACATGTTTTGCATATCATGTCATTTATCGCAATGTACTTTAAGGCTCATAGTACACGTCACCAGTCATCGTTATTATCTTATTACACATAGAAATTACGAACTTTACAGCGACTATTTCTACGCCACTTTTACAGCCAAGTCACATCAACTTCATAGAACGCATCATTCCGTTGCCAAATCACTAATGCTGTCGTGGTGTTATTTGGCCATACCTGGCCCTTGCGCCATTAAACATCACTCATTCATTCATTCCTTCAACCAACCACTTACATTCCAACAGAGGTAATTGGAGAATCGGAACTCGGTATTGGCCTTGGGTAAGTACCGTGCCTCAATAAATTCATTTGACGCCGACAAATATTTTCTCTCTCTCTCTCTCTTTGGTGCTTACTGGCATGACTGATGATGCGTCACTGATGATGCGTCACTGCGTCACATCGCTCTTCGACGATGCGCTTTGACGCCAACTTTGGCCAGCGAGTGTTTACGACTCGGTACGTGCAGCTTTTCAACGAGCCTCTTTCACGCCAACTTTGGTGACTACGTGCCACTCAGTATGCGCCACTCTTCATTGGCGAAAATTATTTAAATTTCTTCGCTAGAGACGCAGCGTTCTCAGTAATCGATGTCAGCTTGGGTGACTGGGTATGTGCGACTAGGTATGAGCCATTCTGCAATGTACCTCTTTAACGCCAACTTTAGGAATTTGGTACTTGCCAGTACCAATGTGGTGCTCTTCAGTGACAAAATAATTCTTGAACATTTCTCCTGCCGTCTGCGCAATGAAATCCCCGCCAGGTGCCGACATCGCGGCGATATCGCTATGTTGCTCCACGAGGGCATTGGGAAGCGCGAGAGAGGAGCCTGGCTGCCGTGCAAATTTCAGCGTCGACGGTACGATGTGTCATTGCATTGCTTCATGGTCAGGTTAACTTCAGCGTAAATTGCCAGATGGGATCTGCCGGAAATTTTAATGCTGTTACCATTTCTTGTGAACTATGCTCCGTTTGCGTTATCGTTTTACGTAAGTATGTGGGCACTCAACCCCTTTCCCGGCAACTTCGGTTGCTGGGTATTCTTTAGCCTAATGGATAAAGCATCGGACTGAGTGTGCTGACGAACCAACCTCCTGACCAACTTGGGTTGCTGTATATGCGCGACTGGGCATGTGCCGCTTTCACGCCAACTTGGGTAGCTGGATGTGTAACACTGTTTAAGTGGTGCTCTTCAATGACGCTTTTTGACGCCGACCAATCATTGTATAAAACCTATCAACAACTACGTGCTAGCCATCAGCTCGATTTCTAAGATCATCAAAGTCACCCGTGATGTATAAAGGATGGATGCACCGCCAACCTGCATACTAAAAAGTGCATACTATACACAGTTTATGTCACATTGGATGCAAACGTTTGTAAAATGCCACGTTCTCGTGATGACGAAGAACTACAGCGTGTCACAACGGCACATCACACACACAAAAAAAGAAGTCGCAGTTTCGCCCGAAAAGCTAAGCATGCACTACGATAGCATTTAGTAGACAGCAGTACGAAATAAGTACGGTAGTTTTATCGCCCGTATAAACTTGCAAACGTTTTGCTAGATGAGTTTACAAGCATGGTTTCAACGTGCACAGGTAAACATTAACACATCACACTCGATGACCGCGTCACTAGCTGTCGAAACGCAGGCGTGAGCAAGCGTGGCAGCAGCCGCGAGCAAAGTCAGCTGCGTGCTCTCTGTCGCTTCATCGCAAACTCAACCGCGAGAACACAGCACGCATAATGTATGAGCCATATGTAGACCGCTTTCAAGATACGGTGCGCGCGTCCGCGCAAAATACGGACTTGCTGGATCACCAGAAGCCGCCCTCTCCCTTCAGCGTTACATTCCCGCTTTCCTCCCTTTCGCGCGCTAGATTGAGCCAAGATTGCCAGTTCCCATTGCGCCCTGTCGCGAAACAAGCACTTGCTGCCAAAGCACAACGCCACCCTTTCCCTCCCTCCAATCGTCCACGCCATTCGAGCGACGGAAGACGGCGCCTTTTCTCTCAACATTTGACCCCCGCGCGTGCCAGATTGAGTCGCGATCGTCAGCTGCCCTCGCGTGCTTTCACTCGTACATACAGTTTAAGGCACGCTGCGACGGTGTTATCGTTCTTGGATGTGATACGGAACATCACGGCAATGCAAATATGCGTCTGGAGTGTCTTTATAATTACTGTTCCAATAGACTTAAATTAGAATCCGCATCAAGCAAAGGATTCTTGGTGTGAAGAGCTCATCAATCATGTGTGTGTTCAGCTATGAAGTGTGGTTTCATGGCTGAATATGACGAACGAATACATATATATATATATATATATATATATATATATATATATATATATATATATATATATATATATATATATATATATATATATATATATATATATATATATATATATATATATATATATATATATATATATATATATATATATATATATATATATATATATATATATATATATATATATATATATATATATATATGTATATATATATATATATATATATATATATGTATATATATATATATATATGTATATATATATATATATATATTTGTGTGTATATGTGTGTGTGTGTGTGTGTGTGCGTGTGTGTGTGTGTGTGTGTGTGGTGTCCATATTGTGCTGATGCCGTCGTGCTGTTTTTAATAGGTTGATCTCTTCTAGTGCCATTACGGATCGCAGTGCGCCGAGTGTGTCAACGGCCTGGCTTGCCAGCGAGACATGGTTTGATGTCTTTATCAAAGCATGCTTCCGTGGCGTAATAGCTTCAAAATCAGACTTATGTGCGAAAGGTGCTGTGTAGTAACTCTGCCATCGGACAACTTCATCAGTCTTTATTTCAATATTTAAAACACCATACTTTGTTGAAAATATGAGTTTGCGAAATCGCAAAGCCGCTTAAACCACAGGACCAAGTTTATGCAAACGCATCTGTGGCGCATCATTCCTTAAGTAGTAAACTACAATATTTTTGTCTATTATAATTATAATGCTGGCTTAACAGCCATGCTTGGAGTTCCCGTACGCACTAGCGCTACAGTTCTCTAGGGTTAATATGGTATGGAAATCTATCCTTCAATTATGTTGAAACATTCATTAGAAAGGATATTCCGTGGCCTGAGATGGGGTAAGGGATCAGCTGAAAGGAAGGATGCCCGCATCTTCAGTGAAGGCAAGCAAACCTTTCATTCTTCTGATGGCGTCTCGCTGCGGTGGGACCCTGTAATCGTATGACGCCACTCTTCGAGGTTGGGTGGGCTTGTCCCTGATGTTGTCTGTGGCAGGAGTGAACGAGATCAGATATTTGAGATCGACGTTGATCGCAGGGCAATTGGGGCATCCAAAGTTTGCTCCTATCGTTGACAGTTGGCAGTTGATAGCTTGGACTCCCGCACCTTTTAAGAAAAAATGCTTTTGGGCGCATGGAGGAGTGTTCACTGTGCCCAACGTGCCGTAAAATCAGTTTTGAGCTTTTTAAGTGAGACTGATTTAGACGATCGCCTCTAGAAGCTGTGAGACGTGCAGTCAGTGCGAAATGTGTTTGCGCAATAAGTTTTTGTGGCAAGATTACTTTTTGTATAGACAAGATTACTCTTACGTTTATTGCGTCTACAGTGCGCATCCGCATATTAGACAACGTGTATATAAACTTAATCACCCGCCACCTACCTTTCCCTGTATTTACCACTTTGCCTTTCCCCACTGAGGAGTAGTAGGATAGAGACACGCTCTCCAGGCCGACCACTCCTTCTTTTTCTTCATTAAAATCTACTCCTCCTCCCTGTTCCTATCGACTTGTTCAGAAAATTTGGTGTCTTGAACGCCTTAGCGTCTCCTCGTGGTTGAGAACCTGGGTTGTTCTAGGAAGGCGAGTGGGAACGGGAGGAATGATGCTAGAAACAGACTTCCGTATTAGAGCCTTCCTCTTGTGCTTCATTTGGTCTGTCTGGTGGTCTCGTACAGCGACGGATGAAGGGGAGTTATAGGTGCTGTCGAGCAATGGTGTGCTCACTTCAAGGCTGCTTTGACAGTCTTCGCTAATTTTCTCGCCTGTTTCCTCATGGATTGCGCTGTTTGCAGCTCCCCCCATGATATATCTTGGTGCCCAGTTTAGGAGGCTGCGCACATGTCTGTTATGCTGCAAGCAGCGACAGACTTGTTTTATGCGGTGTTCTGTGGTAGCTGCATAGGCTCGAGAGTTCAGTTCGTTCCGTTTATACTGTAAATCTAGACGTGCATCGTGGATTCTTGTTGTATTCTTCGATGGCTTGTACTCCAAGATCTCTGTCTGTCCAGTGAGCATTGCTACTGTAACTTACATGCGCATTTTGTCTGAACCATTATTGTATTGTAGGGCTGCGTCAGTGTATATTTTTGTTCCTTGGAACTTTCCTTGCGTCTAATACTCTTTTGTCCGTGCACCCTCTTCTCCTTTGGTATTCGTTGGGATCGGTCTGTGTTCCGTATCTCTTACTTGATGCCAGGGTGGAAGGAGGGGTCCAGCTCTGCCAGGCGCTGTTTCATGCTATACCAATCAGATATCACTCGGTGACCATGCCACGTGTTTCTCAGGCGCGATTTTATCTTTATGAGTTTTAACCAGTTTCTTAAGTTCAACCAGTTTGCTTGAACAAGCTCTCCTGTTTTTTGCGTGTATTCGTAGGCTAGTAATTGCCCTCATATTCGTGTTGTCAAGCTTGTCAAGGTGCTTGTAGTTGGAAGCTGTATGTGGGACTCCGTACCTTATCGTGACGATGACAACAGCTACCGTATGCCGTCGCTCAACCTCTGTTCCAGCGCATAAGCTGCGGTTTGGCTCGCTCCTTCATCAGGTTAAAAATTGGCTTCCAATGCTGCTTCACCTGTTGCAGGCATGTGCTTCCCGCGCCATCGTTGCTTAATGGGACCCACATCATATTGAGGTAGGTCCCATTCGCCAACCAGAACATTCCGTTTGGTGAATTTGGTGTCCGTTGAAGTAAAGTGTTATATCGGAGCTTCCGTGTCTGTCCATGTGATTGCATGTGATGCAGTGCTTCTTCTTCGGCGAAGCCCTCATGTGTCTGCAGTATTCAGTTATTCATTCTGAGACTCAAAGCCATCACCTTTCTCCGAGCGACGTCCTTCATCAAAGTACCCTGTTTTTGCCTTTCCTACAAACCACGTCCCGAGTGTAAAATTACAGGCTAGGCTGACACCACACAGGCAACCTCTGCTTTTTTCTCTAAGTATTGAAGTTTGTCTCTCTATGTGTGCTTAAAAAAAAAGTGCGACTTGTAGCGATGCCACGAGAAATCGCGAAATATTCGGGAGAGAGATAATTTTCTTTTTGTACAAAGGGCTCCTTGCGGGACCCATGAGAGGAACTGCCACTTATGCAGAGTAAACCTGTAAAATTTATAGTGTATTTAGGAATGACTACGTTTACTTTGTCATTGCTGTTCATCTAATATATTTCTTAGAACTTGTGCTTTGGCAGAGGGCCATTTTATAACAATAATTAGAAGTGTCTCGCTGTAGCGTGCGCCTAAAGATTGCGTGAGGCAGATCAATTTCGAAATTACCCCTTGTGTGTTTAATAGCGGGAAGCGTGCAGGTATGGTACTGCTCAACAAAAGGATGAGCATGCGCGACATTTTGCTTCCCAAAAGGGAGCACCGATGCTACAGAAAGAAGGAAAGCCATGTAAGGGATTAAACGAGTTGGCTGGTTCACAGATATGGCCTGTCTTTGTGCGATAACACGTCGTATGAACTGCTGCAATGGAAACGCGAGTAACGCTCTGTATGCTGTCATGATGCAGCTAACCACAGCGACCAATCGACATCGTAATGGTGCACGTATCCTCGCCATCATTCCAACTGAGCATGAGCAATTGGTACCGTCAATTTTGCTTTTGGCTACGCACTTCCTTGTTCCCGTCTCAGTTGTGTACAATAGTTCATTTATCCGCTTGTACCCACTGGCCTTTGAGGGGCTAACGCTGAACAAAGAAATTTAGGTTTTAAAGACAGGTGGGCTCAAATCGTCCATTTCCATGATGTTACAAAGAATGATGTTACAACCAAGAAAACGGGTGCAGACCACGGACAACCATACGGGGGAGCTGCTAATGCAGGACAGCTGATGGCTTCAATAATCAGCCTTTTAGACGAAATCACGCGGCGTCATGTTCGGATACACTGATCCCGATGGCCCGGGAATAGCTGGAAGCAGGCGTTGCAGAACCGGAAGTCTCTCCTACGCACTCATGTCGTCGAGAGTGTTGCGAATATCTTTGCTATAGGTCACAGAAGCTAGTAGAATATTTTTGAATGCTAATCCAAGCACCAATCTAAAGAAAGCCGGTCTCAAGTACACGCTGTGGTGGTGGCTGAATAGGGAAGCTGTAAACTTCAACTAGAGCACGTACCCATTGCAATATAGGTTGAAATTATTCGTGTGGTGGCATTCACTTGTACTTTACCTATAGGCATAAGACGGTTCCATGGCCCGCGATTTGTCTTGCGCCGCTACTTCGTGCACCTGTAAAAAGTGGACCTGAGAGAAGAGAAATGCCCCGCGCCTCGCATGTGCGCTGCTTTTCTGCTGTTCAGGTGTCCTTGCTGTGGGCGGCCTTCGTATGTCACTGTCACAGCACAGATAAGTTGCTAAGCAGTTTTTTTTACTGAGGAAGTATAGTTACACTACGCCCTGCTTTGTACGCTGCAGTCAACCTGCCATCGGTACCCGCCGCGGTTGCTCAGTGGCTATGGTGTTGGGCTGCTGTGCACGAGGTCGTGGGATCGAATCCCGGCCACGGCGGCCGCATTTCGATGGGGGCGAAATGCGAAAACACCCGTGTGGTTAGATTTAGGTGCACGTTAACCCATCAAGGACCAGCGTGACCATATGGTCACGTTAGTCTGCACAGTGGATTTCAATTATTTAAGATTAACAAAACGGCACTGAAATCGCCTTTAACGTGCCGTTTGACAGATTAGAGTTCCCTTTATGGATACCAAGTGGCAGCAGCTGTCAGTCTTTTTGTGGGAGCCCCTCGCAAATGCAGGAATAAGTGTTGTTGTGCGAGTAGCATTGCCATGCATCGCTCCAAGGGGTAAGTGTGTTTTTTTTTTTACTACTTGTTTAAGAAATAGTCAGATATCCTTACCTCCGTATTGCTCTTTGAATATGTGACCTTCGATGAGCATTTGTGAAAGAATAATGTTTGATTTATCCATGAACGTGCGTGTTATCTTGCGCGTTGCCATATGGTCACGCTAGGCCTTTAGGCTACCTAACTTTTTATGTTTTTTAACTGCATTCTCATCTCGTGCACGGCTACTGGCGCGTTCCCACAGTGGTTATTTCTTATTTTATTGTTTGAATAGGTTGATGTTGGAAGAAATAGCGAAGCAGTCATAGAGGAACATGACCATGTGTCAGTGGTTTATATCGAGCCGCCAGAGGCTAGCACCAATTCGGATGAAAACTCGGCCGATGAAGGCTCAGGTGGGCTCATTGACATTCTAAGCAGGTGGTAGCTATTAGCCGGCGCTGAAACTGTTTTCTCTGACGGACGCCGCATTGGTGGATGCGACTCGGACGATGACGACCCCGGCGAGCAAGGTGACAGATTATCAGAGGTTTCTTCTTCTGTAGTTGATGCGGCCATTCCGGCAAAATTATCCACTGGTTCTAAGTGGACGAAGGGTGATCTCCAGACAAGCCTTGGCATATTTCCCGACCCAAACTTTGCTGCTTACAGGGTCTTTTCACTTGCTGAGTTGTTCGATCTTTTTGACAATGCCGTACTCGATAGGGCAAGTACTCGTATGTTGAGAAGAAGCGAATCAAGGTGGCCCATCCGAACACTGTTGCTAAGTACAAGATTTATAGGAGGTACGGACCAGATGGATGCAAATGCAGGTGCCTATAGGATTGCAATCCATGGCAAAAAGTGGTGGTGGCCGATTTTCACTTCACTTTGCGATGTATCTATCAGCAACGGTTAGGCGCTAATTCGTAGCACAGGGTTCAACGTCACGCAGGTGGAATTCCGCAGGCAAATTGCACAAAGCTACCTGATGCGATGGAATAAGCCTAGAGGACCTGGTCAACGCAGAATACCAAAGACTGGTGATGTCCTGACTGGTACTCGGTATGACCAAGTGGCCCACTTTGGTGCACCAATACCTAATGGCAAAAGGTGGAGTTGTGCATGAGATAATTGCAACCGCGCGGTGCACAAATATGACGTCCGCATGTGTATTCGATTATTTATATCATATCACACTAAATAAGTGCTCGACTATTCGCTATATATGTTTTTTGTGATGTTTCATGGCTTCAAATAAATGTTTTTAACTTCGCGTATTTTGCTGTAACGTAAGGGCCCAGTGTGACCATATGGTCACGGGCTATATTTCAAAAACTAATTAGGCAGGAGTAATAATTTCTTGCATGTGAATTATTAGTATAAATGTATCTTAAGATATGACATTTATTTCAAGATAGCAAGAAAATAAAGAAACCGGTCCCTAATGGGTTAAAGAACCCCAGGTGGTCAAAATTTCCGGAGTCCTCCACTACGGCGTGCCTCATAATCAGAAAGTGGTTTTGGCACGTAAAACCCCAAATATTATTATTATTAACCTGCCATCGGTGCTGCAGCTTGCTCAACAGTAATATTTACGGGTAAACCTATGCGGGGAGATCTACTTCCTTCGTGTAGCACGTAGAGCTTTACGAGCACTACGTGCTCCAGGCGCTGAAACCCTTATGATGAGTTATGTGGTTTCCATGCTTGTTTTGAGCTTGTTCTTTATTGAAACATATGCTTCTTTTTATGTTGTATGCGTGATTGCAAGGAATATATGCATGGTTCCCTTCACTTTGCTGGGTGCTTGTTGGTTCTGCCTTACGGGGGTATGACCCATTGCATATTAAAATTGAAATTGATTTATTCGTTATAGATTACAGGCTATCAAAAACAATAATATAGAGAAGGAGGCCCCTTAGTCAATTACTGTATGGGGACCTCCTGTTATTTATAAAAATGTTTTTTCTAAAGCAACGAAGAGCACCACAATAATATCCTATATAACGAAACATGGAAGAAAGTAGCTAATGCAGAATACAAAAAAGATATACTTGTTCAGTTACGAGTTACAATAACTCTAACGTAGGAAACTATACAATAGCAAAGGCAGTAAAACTGAAAGAACTAAACGAAATTGACAGAAACGGACAAAAAATTTCACCCGAACATGCAACAATACAAAGAACAACAAAAAATATGGGGGTACGAGCCATAGATATTTTTTTTTCGAAGTTACGTCACGAAGAAATCTCAGGATCATAGCCATAGACAGCTTCGCTGCAAGAAAGAAGCTTATTGCATTTGTGCCTTACTTTTTCCGTAAGAAATATACCTCTTTTTCTTACCGAGTGTTTTTTTTTTTATGCCATGCAGCCTGTACTGTCTGGTCGCAAAGGGCATGCCGGTTCTTACCGTGACATTGCCTCATTGAGAGGAAAATAGTGACTGCGTAGTTTTCAACAAAGGAAAGGCAAGCTGACAGAAGATGCATGGTTATTCTTTTGGGACAAGTTATGCCGCACAGGATTTAAGGTTTTTGTTAAGAACACTTCTATATGGCTTTCCAACCCGCTCAGGACGCGCGCAGCCTCAGGCTTGCTGTGGTCTCCGCATGAAACGAGCCCATGTCGCGCGTGAGGTGCTCGCATTAAAGGGGCCCTGAAACGATTTTGACGATTTTGTATAAACGTGCCGAGTCGTTAGAGTAGGTCCTTCGGATCATTAATCGACGCATCTAAGTGCTCCGCGTAAAGGGTGCAATTTATTACAAGGATTTAAAAATGTACATCGCTGCCGATCGCAGCACATCGCTCCGCTGAATTTTAAGCCGCGGCTACCTATTTGACATCATTTGCCCCACTGACGTTAGTAGGGCGAGCTATCCGATTTGCTGCCCAGGGCCCGTCATCAATAATTTTACCAACTCTATGTTTAACAATTGTTATTCGAAGTAGTTGGAAGGTTAGTTAATTTGTTTCTACAAAAAGAAAGTAACAAAAAGAGAATGCACAAGAATAATTTCTCACTACACTTAAAGGGCCTCTGAAATGGTTCGGACAAATTTTGTATATGCGTAGGGTACAGCTTAAGTAGAAAATTCGCGCCACTATTTAAGTGAAGCGTTACGTATTGATGGAGCTACAAGCGATTACAAGTTACCCTCCTCCCTAGCCATGCTTTTCCTCCTCAACTTCGTTCGCCAAGCGGTCGGCGCTAAGCTCCGCCTTCACTGATTCTGCGTCACGATGCGACGTCACACCGTCCACTTTCGGTTGTTTTGGAGCCCACCCCCGCCCGCGAGAAACCTCTCCGCTAGCCGCTAGGCCGTCGACTCCAAGCGAGAGCTATCGAAGCAGCGTGCGTCGCGAACATTCTGTCGTAGAGCTGAACTTGTTTGGTATTCCGGTAATCACAGACTTCCTCAATATTTCGACGGAATGATGAAGGCATAAACTCAAGCTGATGAAGGAAACTTAGCGTAGACGTACGTGAGCTAACTGATTGGCCTCCACGGTCCAGCCACCCGTTGGCGCAGATCTTAACCAGCCAAAGGAAGAGCTAATATTGCTCTAACCAAGTGTAAAATATATTAAACATTTACAAGAACAACGTGTTAACGATTACACTCCTGCGAAAAAGTTACACCGGCAGCAAAGAACATGTTTTTTTACTGCTACTGTGTGTGGTTGAGCTCTATGCCACCAGGTGGCAGCACCGCGCAGACCATTCACATTTGTGCTTCTGTTCATCCTCTGAAACGACCCGCAAGGGGACACGGCCAGGCCCCGCCCCCTTGCGCTTGCGTTTACCCTAATACCGGACTTGCGAAACGCTATTGCGTTAGTAATCGTCCGGTGTAAAGTGACGGCCGCAATTGCACAAATCCTGGCACCGATCGGATAGCGGCAGTCCGAAGCGCTGCAGCCAGTCTGCTCGTCTACTGGCTTGCAGAGAGGGATACGATGTCGCAGCTTAACATATTGGCAGTAGCTACGTTTACAGTGTACAATGCAACAAAGCCGATTCATAGCGCTCGCGAAAAAACAGACACTGACGGCACAGCCCTCGTCAAAGACGAAGCACGTTGTAATACAAGCATACGACACTTGCTATGTGCTGGAAGTGCTCAAGTGTACTGAAAAATTGTTCTTCTGCATTCCCTTTATGTTACTTTCCTTTTATAAAAACAAATTAACTAACATTCCAACTATTACGAACATTATTTGTTTACCATAAAGTTGGAAAAATTATCGATCACGCGCCCTGGTCTGCCAATCGGATAGCTCGCCCCACTGACGTCTTATGGGTGATTTCGGTCATATGGGTAAGGGCGACTTAAAATTCCGCCGAGCAGTGTGCTGCGATCGGCAGTGATGTGCATTTTTAAAACCTCATAACAAATTACACGCTTTACGCGGAGCACTTAGATGTGTCAATTAATGATCAAAAGGACCTACACTAACGACTCAGTACATTTGTAGAAAATCGGCAAAATCGTTTCAGGGTCCATTTAAGCAATTCCGGCACGCAGCAAGCGCCGTCTGCTTGTGTTACAACGTGCTCCATTTTGACGAGAGCGCCGCGGCCAGAGCCGGTCTGTCTTTTCGTGAGAACCGTGATTCTACTTTGTTGCGTTGCGGGGTGCAAACGTAGAGACTGGTAATATGTCAAGCTGCGACAGGGTGTCCCTCTCCAAGGTAGCAGACGAGCGCACTGACTGCCGCGCTTTAGACTGCCGCTAACCGATCGGCGCCAGGATTTGCGCGTTTGTGGCCGTCACTTTACACCGGAGGACTACTACCACAATAGCGTTTCGCGAATCCGGTATTCGAGTAAACGCAAGCGCAAGGGGACAGGGCCTGGCCGTTGGACCGTGCCGTTTCACGCAAATGTGAGTGGTCTGCATGATGCAGCAACTTGGTGGCACAGAGCTCAACAACACGCAGGAGCAGTAATGAAATATATTCTTCTTTGTTACTGGTGTAATTTCTTCGCAGGAATGTAATCGTTTACAAGTTGTTGTAAATGTCGAAAATGTTTTACATTTGGTTACAACAACATTAGCGCTTTGTTTGGCTGGTTAAGCTCAGCGCCAGGAGGTGGCTGAATCGTGCAGACCGATCAGGCCGCTCACGTACGGACGATAAAGTTACTTCACCAGCTTGAGTTCATGCCTTTAGCCATCCGTCAAAACGCCCAGCTCGCCTCTGGTCGCGGGAATACCAGTCATGTTCGGCGCTGCGACAGAATGCTCATAACGCACTCTGCTTCGATAGCTCTCGCTTGGGTCGACGCTGACCTGCTGGCGGAGAGTTTGGAAAGATTTTGCGCGTTCGCGCCTAGAGAGCCGGAAGTCGACGACACGACGTACCATCACGACGCAGAGCCAGTGAGGGCGGAGTTTAGCCTCTATCACTCGGCGAACTAGTTGAGGAGAAAATGCATGACTATAGAGGAAGGTAACTTGTAATCGTCCGTAGCTCTCTTAATATCAGACGCTTCACAGAAATTGTGGTGCGAATGATTAAATTTAGTTACACCCTACGCATGTACAAAATTTTGGCGAACCGTTTCAGGGGCCCTTTAACAGAATACTCGCAACTTGCGTTCTGTGAAACCGATAAGTGAGTCTGATCGCGTGCAGCTATCTCTCGACAATGTCATGCTCGGGGGCAACTTCTATGGCACTGAAGCAAGAGATACAATGCGGAGCATCTGCTCATTTTTTAGTGCACCAAGCAGTCCGGCAGAATTTGACAGGTTTTTCAACCTGGAGATGACCGCCGGCCACCAGTAAAACCCATGCTTGATTTATTTTTGTCCGGTTTCAGTGCAACCGGAAAGTGCCTGTGACGGTTCCAGATCATCTATGTTTTTTGAGATGCGCTTGTGAGGCACCCGCACAGATTTCTAATAATTCACGAAACACCTGTACGTAGGTAAATGACATAGATAGAGAGACATTATTTTGATTCGATACGCGGCATAGTTCAGCATAGCTGCTCGCTACTGCTACGCTTACAAAAATGAATTTAGACTGTCTATAGAAAGTATGTAGACTTTCATAGTATATGGACGTATATAGTATATAGACGTATCGTATATCGTATATATAGGAAAGTATATAGACGACCTTGCCTTTCTATAGATTTAGGCTTTTGTTGATAAAAATTTCATAGACTGTCTGGACGAAAGTCGATAAAGCTTCTATTTCTATTGGTCTATTCGCAGTCTATAGACGGTCTATATAAAAACGTCGATAAGTTGTTTGTTTATTTTTTGTCTACTTCCTCTCTGTAAACTACCTATAGGCAAAAGTCGATACAGTCTCTATGTAGTGTTCTTTGTTCTTCGTCTTTAGGCTGTCTACAGACGAGAGTCGATAAGGTGAATATGTCTCCTTGTCTATCCCCACTCGGCGTAGTTCTTCACAAACACGGACATTATTATTATGCGAAGCATATTACGAGGGCTCAACCCAGCTCCTCAGGCGCGGCGGTGACCATGAAATCACGTGACACCGTGACGTCACGACAGAGGAGAAGTGGCTTTGGCTCAACTCTTGCAAGACGGGCTGGGTGGGAATCGAACCAGGGTCTCCGGAGTGTGGGACGGAGACGCTACCACTGAGCCACGAGTACAACGCTTCAAAGCGGTACAAAAGCGCCTCTAGTGAATGCGGTGTTGCCTTAGAAACGCGCTGTTTCTAAGGCGTGCGTCTCTTGCTCAGGCGCACATTTCGTTGCCGCGCCGAACGCTGCTTTGCTCGACGCTCACCGCGTCCAATGCGGGGCGCGTAGTCGCTGCCCTGTAGCCCATTGTCTTACACCCCTTGGCGGGTCGACGGGAACGCTGTCGCGTTCCACTCTCGAAGGCGAAGAAGTAATGCATGAGTTGTTTCTTCGTCTAGCCGAACCAAATATAGCCAAGCAACAGCAGTTCACCAGGCTAAACAGTGGTTCAACAACTAAAATAAAGGCTAGTATGCTTCGCATCCTGGGCTTAACCTTACCTAAGCCACAGCCATTTTTTTATTATTATTATTATTTGTTTTGCACACATATACACATATACACAGGTAACAGGAAAGGGAAAGCGAGGAGCAGGCTGGCAACTGCCACCGGAAGGGGCACAACGCCTGCTTACTCTTCTGAAGGGAGGCGACAGCAACACAGAAATGGAAGATAGGAAGGAGGGGAGGAAAAAGGAAAAAGGAAAGGAGAGCAACAGGACAAATCTAAAGACCAAAGTAGAACACTGCAACAGGACTAATCTAAAGACTAAAGTAGAACGCTGCAGCCGGAATTAAAGTAACGCCGCGTCGAACAGCCACCACAATTATCAACCACGTCCATGGCTAGTTCGCTATGCGGCTGATTGTGTTCTCCACGATGAGACGCCAAGTGAAGCTGCACGTAATCACCGTTTCACGTAATCAACTGCACGTAATCACCGTTTCACGTAATCACCTGCACGTAATCACCGGTTCACAATATACACTACAAGGTGTTTGAACCCGCCACCTCCCATCTTCGAAGGAAGAAGCGTTAGGGTACAGTAGTGATCACACACAGTAGGGCCGGTCACTAAAGGTCACGCTACAACTGAATGTCGAATGTTCATGCTACAAACGTGAACCTATGTTAGTTAGGTCTATAAAGGTTAGTAGGGCGCGATGGGCCTGATCACGTTTAGATGCACATCCACTGGGGTATAAACATTCCTCGAGTGTCGCACACCGCAGGCCAAGGAGATGATAGTTTCTCACTAGTGACATGCGCTGCGCACTGAAAGAGGGACACTCAAGTATAAGGTGCTGAAGTGTCTCGTAACAGCCACAAGACGTACACAATGGACTTTCCGCACGCCCTTGTCTGTATAAACGTTCGTGCACGTTCACGCAACCAACCCTCAGCTTGAGCAGTTGTGCTCAAGCTGAGGGTTCCCGTTCCCGCCCCGTGCGCGACGAGGCAAGCCTCGACCACGAACACGGGGCGGGAACGTTCCATTTGCGACGCGCTGATCTGGATGCTGCTTGAGTAGGTGGCGACGAATCAGCAGACGAGCGTCATCAAGCTTGCACGTAATTTCTGGGCAGTCACAGTTGTTATGAACACAACTTGAAGCGAGCCGATCAGCCTCTTCATTTCCGGCGATTCCTACGTGTGAAGGTATCCATTGAGCTACGAGACATACCCGACGTGATGTAATTTTGCTCGCAGAGTCATTAATGCTGCGCACAAGTGGACAATAAAGCTCACTGCGTTGTAACCTGCTAAGGGCAGCGCGGGAGTCCGTAAAGATGACAACCTTCGATGTAATTAACTCCTCTTGCACGTATTTCAGTGCAACATTAATCGCTGCTAGTTCCGCAGTTGTTGACGAAGTTGGATGAGGTATTTGAAAGATACGTCGTACTTCTGTTGAAGGGCAGTAAAAGGCTGCAGAGGCGCCTTGACCGTCGTTGTGTACAGATGCATCCGTGAAAACTTGAAGATAATCTGGAAACTTTTCGAACAAGTGAGATTGAGCCAATTGAAATATTGCCGAAACAGCCATATCAGACTTTTTGTGCATGTCAGGGATTGCGAGGAAAATGGGGAATACGTGTTTCGTGATGCCTTTTGGAGGCGGAGACGTATCTGAAGCAGCATGTTCAGAAATGGTAGTGATATCCATAAATAATGCCGCCATTTATCCCATGCGAGATAATGGGCGGTGAATCAGACGATCAAGGAGCGATTGACCATTCGATGTGCGGTGCAGACGCTCAATGTGATACAGAGCTCTCTGATCTGCTTGCAGCCTCAGGGGTAACTGATGGGCTTCAGTAAGTAATGCAATAGATTGCGCCTCACGAGGTAATCCAAGCATTAGTCGAAGGGCAACGCGATGATCTCGCTCCAGTTGGGCCATCAAACTAGGTGGTATGTTCAAAATTGGTAATGCGTACAGCATGTCTGAGAGTACAGATGACTGGTACACCTGAAGAGCCGTTGTTTGGTCGCAACCAGCACCTCGAGCAGTTAAGGCGGCCACATACTTAAGAAGGGAGTGCGATTTGCGTCGTACAGATTTAACGGCAGGACGCCAAGAGATGCGATCATCCACAATTAAGCCCAAATAACGGTGTTGTCGCACCAAGTTTATAGGCGTTTCGTCAAGATACAGTCGGCTCATTGTTCGACGAGCGCGTTGTTTAGGGTGATATGCTATTGCAGCCGACTTAGCAAGTGATATGAGCAGGCCTACTTCACCCAAGTACTCCGAAGTAGCGTTGAGAGCTCTTTGCAAGCTTGCACGAAGTCGCGGACCAAGGTGCGAGGGGCCGCTTATCCACGGAGCAATGTCATCTGCGTAGACAGCTATGCTCACAGGGAAGTCAGTGTCTCGAGGCAAACGACTTGGAAGCGCGGCGAGTGCCGCGTTAAACAAAAGCGGTGATAATAAGCTGCCCTGTGGAACACCACACGTCACATTTTGGTATTCACTAGTTACTCCTCCGACACGCACTTTCATCCGGCGCTCCGACAGAAAATTATGCACAAACTGGAGCAGACGACCCGAAATTCCCGCGGTTGCAAGAGCGAAAATAATCGCCTTATGCGGAACTGAATCGAAAGCTTGTTGTATGTCCAGGAAGAGCATGTAGGCGGAATGCTTGTTTTCTTTAGCAAATTCGAGTGCTGAGACGAGGTCTGATATGCTGTCCAGAGCCGAACGGCGGCGACGAAAGCCACTCATGGCATCAGGGAAAAAATTCAGCTCCTCTAGCCTGACATCTAAGCGAAACAAGACCATTCGCTCCATTAACTTGATGATGTTCGAAGTTAGGGATATTGGTCGGTAGGACTTCAGGTGCCTTGCCGGACGCCCGGGCTTTAAAATTGGTATTACCACGGACGATTTCCACTCAGCAGGGATTACACCGGTTCTCCATACTGCATTATACTCGTCCAATATACGGTGATGGAAACTCTTATCAACGTTCCGCAATGCTTGATACGTCACACCATCTGCGCCTGGAGTAGTGCGGCGTTTGGAGAGGCTGAGCGCGTGTCGCAGCTCCTCAAGAGTGAAATCTGCCTCGTCCATCTGGCAAGCTGGACCGTAGGAAGCGATTACGGCGCTGTGACTTGTCAAACAAGGAAGGTCGCTAATTGTGGTGTCACTGGATGACGGACATGCAAACATTCACGTACACACACACACACACACACACACACACACACACACACACACATATATATATATATATATATATATATATATATATATATATATATATATATATATATATATATATATATATATATGTATATGTATGTATGTATATGTGTATATATCTGTGGGTGTGTGTGTATTGCTGCGCGACCGGCTGCTTATGCGAGAAATTCTGTTTTGTATTCCTACCGTTTAGTGTGTTAATACCGACCTCTGAAAAAGGAAGCCACAGCTGTACAGCATCGACCTGGCGCGCAGTTAAAAAAGATAAACGCCATTCGGCCACCGCTTGCGCCGCCGTCATAAACTGCCAGTGCGTGCTACACTTGAATCCCGTGCGAGCTCTGTATGCTGCGTGGAGGAAAAGGCATTCGTAGTGAGTGTGCTTCCTGCCCGTGCACCTGCCGTTGCTGTGCAGCGGCCGTGTCCATAGCGCTTTTTCGTACGACCTACTTGAAAACTTGTGAGTACTGCCTTCAAGTAAAGTGCTGCTCTGCAGCGAAATAATAGAGGTGGCTGAAGTCGGCATAGTAATTACTGAACCAAGCATACAGCTTATCACGTGTTGAGGCAATTGTACTTTGCAGCTTGTTTATATCCAGAAACGAAATGTACTTGCAAGAAGATGTACTGTTATGCGTAGCCTACCTAGCAGCCGAGAAACGGGGTGTATAGTTTGTGTTGATCAGATCTTGACGCCCAGTTGAACACAAACCAAATTCTACAGTTTCGGTTCGTCTCACGATCTCATAAACATGAACTTCGACAGTCTAGCCCAACTCGCGGCTTTGCTCTATTTTGGGGCCCCACAGCGTAAAACTATTGCAATGGTTTTTATTCTCATCTCCTGTCGCGTGACAGGCATGTGAAGTGGATGCTGCAGGAAAAAGTTTGACCAATAGCTGAGGGTTAATGGCTAAAAGACGTCGAATCAGAAATAACTAATTTTTCGGTTAAATTATGCATAATGAGTGTGTCCGCATCATATAAGATGGCGAGCTATCGAAGTTTTCGTGACGTCGCGTGACAGGCGAAGTTGGGGTGTCGAAGTTAGGATGGTTTAAAGAAGTTTTTGACCAATCGTGGTGGGCTGATTGCAGAATTGGAATAGAAAAGTTTCGAATAGCTTTACATGATAGCGCCCTTGATTTAATTTAGATGTTCTAAGCTGGATGGTTGTAATAGCAATACCGTAGCAATCGCCAACTGATTACAAGGCTCTGGTACAAGGCTCTGGTAGAGGTGTTAACCTATAGAATCTATAGAACCTCGAAACTTCCCACATTGTTCATTCACAAAACTAGTGAAATGAGCCTTTTTATTATGTACACCATGAGGGCACGGTCTCCGGATACCTGATTCTAAAAAAGTGCGACGTTTCGAAGAAAACGTTATTACAAGAAATATTTAAGATGCTTAAATATTGTAAAACAGTAGCACTTCATTTCACGCCGACGTGTTAACACGCGCTCTATAGCAGTAATCGCTAAAAACAAAAATGTAGCATGCACGTTTTCCAGCAAGATGGCGTTATTTACATTCCACATTCTCGATGAAAGCTGGCACTACCAAGCAGAAGTGGAAACTGCTACACCTCTGCTAATTGATGCTTTGCGTTCAACAGTTGCTGAACAGTCACTAGAGACTGCAAGAAAGTTGGAGTTTCCCCCGATAGGCGAAACATCGGTTCCGATAGTGAATTAGTAGACTGCTATACGAAGTAAGGATTGTAGCTTTACCGGCTGTATAAACTTGTAAAGACTCACTTAACAGCTGAATTAACAAGCATGGTGTCAGCGCGCACAGAGAAACAACGACACACCATACTCGATGACCGCGGGCGGTGGCAGCTGTCAAAGCGCGGCAGCAGGAGCGAGCGAAGTGACTTTCGCGCTGTCTATCGCTTCAACGCAAACTAGCGGCGAGAACAAAGCACACGCAAAGCTACGAGCCGTCGGTGCGCCTAGACTGTGTCCCCAAAGCACATCACTGTCAAGATAACAGCCGCGCGACGGCGCGCAGCCCCAGCATTCGCTGTTTGGGCCGAATTACACCGTCCCCTGTCCGACCCCCTATCTATCTTCATCCCGGTTCCTTGAGCCCCATCCTCCACGCTTTCCTTCCTTGCGCGCGCGTGATTGAGCCGCGATTGTTGGCTCACTCTCGCAAGCTTTCACTCGCGCATACAGCATACGGTGCGCAGGAACTGTGCTATCTCCCTTGGACTTGATACAGAAGATCACGGTGACGGCAAGAATACGCCCATATGTTTGCTATCGCAACAAGAAACAGGCATATAATTAAAAAAAAAACTTGGAACGCCTTTGCGAATGGCCACTTTTTGCTTGAAAAATCTCAAAAGGGATGTTATCATCGTGATCTTGTCGTAGTGTTTCAGCTAACGCATAGTATTCCGGTATTGAACCCGCGATGTGGCCAATATTGTGGCGGAAGCGAAATAGAGCCAGTAAAGAGAGTGATATTTAGGCGTATTAGCATGTCAAGGCTCGTTTAGCTTTTCTTTTTTTACATGGAGAAGCAACTTCATAAAAACTGAGCGCCATCGCGGTTTAAGCAGGCATCCCCAAAGCAAATTGTGCGATTGATTGGTGGCTCAGACGCAATGATTCACTCATTTTCATGGAGATCGCCTGCTTGGCGGGAAAACGTCTTAGGTTTCCTTGGCACAGGTACACTACGAAGGCTTCTTTGTTAAATGGTGCAGTGCATATGTATGCTGCCTCGTCATACATCCATAGTAATAGAAATGTTGCTAGAAGAACACAACGGCCCTGCTCTAATAAATGTTAAGAGTGCTCATGGGCATAGAACGGACCTGCAGCATTATTTTTTACCATCATTTGCGTTATGTAATTAGTGGCGCCTCATGTAATTCTGCAGAATCATGTCTACGCGCCTGGTTGCTTCCGAACCTCGTGGCCACACCGCACCTTGCTTAAAAGACAGTTGCTGGACGGTGCCCTTTCTGGCAGCTTGTGTGAGTGGTTTGTTCGCGCTGCCACAGACAAATGTCGGTGTTTTCTACGTACTGTTCATGGGAAAATTTGGCATCAACCATGAGGCGGCTTCCTGGGCCAAGACTATCTCCTCTGTGACGTCGTACCTGATGGGTAAGCCAATTTTCCCTTCCTTTTGCGTTCAGGATACAAATTAATCGAAAACCTAAATTAGAACTAAAAGGCGGGAAATAAAAATTCAAGATAGGGGCCGACATAGGTGTCGAGTTTCCATCTGCCAGGAAAGGGGGGGGGGGCTGCGATTAGCACCGTCTCTTTCTTTTATTCTCCCCGCGCACGCTCCTTGGCAAGAGATATACACAGACGGGGAGACAATATATTTAAACAACAGTTTTGTTTCCAAAGTCAAGCAGATATAATAACAAAGAACGAAAGCATGGTTCTTAAGATACTAAAAAATAAATAAAATGGAAACTGAAAGACACGTAAACTTCTGGCAGACATTCATTACGCCTTTAGTGAAAGTGTGAGAAAACATTTGTCTACACGAACATTTCCACGACAAGCCAACAATTCATATATTACAAGCTAAGTACAAATCCCTACTTCGTAAGAACCACAGGAAAATAGAAATGTTTACGTAATAAGCTAACAATTAAAAATTAAAAAGATTTCAAGTTTTCGTGTCCACTATACACTGGGCAGTACAAACATTGCCACAAAAATCTAGCAGTATGAAATGTAAAGAACGATCATAAACTCTTTGCCTTTCCAAATATTTAAACAAGTACCAAACTCCATACAAAATAAAAGAAAAGAACAATACTCATAGGACAGACGTTGTACTAACGGAGTGGGGAAATCGAGGCTTTAGGACAGAGGAAGGCAGGGATGCTAACCAGTCGAGGGTCCGGTTGGCAACCCTACGCTGGGGCTGCTTTACCCTGCGCATGCGCTACTCATTATACGCTGGTGAAGTTCACTGCCATTTTACACAATGGCTACCACACAATCGAGAATGTGTTCGTATGCTCATTTTACCTCTCAATAATGTCGTCTGTGATGTCATTACGATTTATTTTAGTGGGCGAGCCTTTTGTGCTCATGAAGAATTTTTATGTGGTTTAATCTCGCTTGTCCCAATGTTTATCTCTGGTATGTTTTGGCGCGACGGAAGCATGAAAATTATCTCTCATATGTGCATGACGAGACTGCGATAGTCAAAGCCATTTTGACATGCTTAGCCATCTCGGGCAAAAGATCTCGCAGCTGTTCAGAATTCTCGCTCGAAACGTTCACTGCAAGATCCTAAAATGTTTTCAAGATTGCATTGCGCTGCCTTGCTATGTCTATGATCATACTGCGGGGAACATTGGGCCATTCAGGCTCAATATCTTGACTGTACAACTCTTACGTGCGGCCACCATTCGCAGTGAAGGACTATTTACAACTATTTCTGGAAGTATTTGCATGAAAAATGTTCATCTCACAAGCAGTGCCACTGGTCTCAGCAAATACCCTGTTCATAGACGCGTACGTATGTTTCCTAGTTGGTTGGTAGTTTGGCCCCTTTTCTGCTCTAACATTAGGAAATGTATACTCCCAACAATTCGCACGCGTGCAGAAGCAGTGGTTGCAGTGGTAGATATCGAGCCTGTGCCGCCAAGGCAAAGTGTGGTAGGTTCAGAAGCGGACGTTGAAGGTCTCATGCCGGGTGGAGAGGGTCTCCTTTCGTCTTCCTCTTTGGAAGGTCTCTCCTCCTTGATGAGATATACGCCCATTATTTTAGACCGAAAGCTCTACTACGTATGTCTGGGAAGGTCATTCATCGCTTCGCTATGACATTGGGCCGCCGGAGTGCAAGTGCGGCCGGGGGGATGTACCTCCACGTGATCCGTTGCGAAGAGGTAACGTAGCTGCTCTCGATCAGAGCCTCGGCCCTCCGGTACCATGTGACGATGCGAAAATCAAAGGCCTCAATATAGTCAGACGTAACGTGAGAGTGCGCACACGTCCCTATACGTTGGTGAGAACAACAGCGTGTATAGATACACGGATGGTTCGATGCTCTGGCGCCGCCACCGTAACCGGATGCGGCCAACGCACTTCGACGCACCCGGCGTCGAGCGGCGATCGCCCGCGTGCCGATAACGTCTGACTGTAAACGCGACTCAACCAGCTGCTTTGCCGGTGCTTGATTGCTCAATCTGGCCATGAATGACGTGCTGGCCGGGACGTCTATGCGTGCGCTACAGCGCAAGCGACCGGCTGAATCCGGTCATCCAGTAGATATAGCTAGGCAGCACACACTGCTAAATCTCACGCAAAGGCAAAGTTGCCTGCTGAAATACCGGAGCAAAGGGAACGCAAATTAGTACGTTACAGAGAAGCTTACCAATAGCGGAAGCGTGCAAAGTGTAAGCTACTGCAAACGCCACGGTCGTTTAGCAACACGAACGTTCAGTGGCCGCGTTCAGTGGCTCGGCCTTGCACGCCTTCATTCGCACGTACAGCATACGGCCCGCGGCGATGGTTTCATCGCCCTTGGTCTTTCCATGGAACCTCACAGCAACGGCGATGGCGACGGTAGAAGTGCGCCTGGAGGGTCCATGTCCATGGAGGGTCCAAATAACCATGTGTAGCACGCCAAACGCGCTCTTATATAACATGGCCTGAAAGTTCTAGCAATGGGGGGCAGCGCTGAGAAAGGGAGTAGGCAGAAAGGGAGTAGCACAAGCTAGGTCATTCATTTTCAAGTTGCTATTCTCTCCGCCTGGCCTCCATAAGAAGCTGAGCCGTGAACCGTCTGACCGCGAGCGCCCTCCATCGTCAAGGTCGCCGTATGATTTTATGTAACATATAATTATACGTTTGGATCATTTAATACCGCGTAGCGATTGTTACGATGAACTTTCATTTCTATTGGTTGCTGTTTGAATTAATGTAGTCGCACGTGTTGCATTGGAATGTCACGTGGTCGTTGCAACTCGCGAAAGAATAAGATAATTCTATTCGAGGCCACAAGAAGTACTGATTCATAATTCACCGCTTAGAGAACTAGGGGTAGAAGGTTCTCGTAATTACGGTAGGCAGTGACCCGCCGTGTGCAAGGACAAGTCTTCCTGGTAGTCTTGATGCTAGCTTAATAAACCCGAGTATAATCCGGTCGGAGTGACGCAAGACAGTTCGGAATCAGTAGTATACGCGTTTGTAGTGCATATTCTAAACACAGTACCGGCCATCCTTCACACTTCACATAACAACGGTAGTAGAATATGAAAACATATTCGGGCAGCACAAGCAATGTCTGTGTTATAGATGTACTCGAGTTTGGATGGATGGATGGATGGATGGATGGATGGATGGATGGATGGATGGATGGATGGATGGATGGATGGATGGATGGATGGATTGGATGGATTGGATGGATTGGATGGATGGATGGATGGATGGATGGATGGATGGATGGATGGATGGATGGATGGATGGATGGATGGATTGGATTGGATTGGATTGGATTGGATTGGATGGATTGGATTGGAAGGACGGACGGACGGACGGACGGACGGACGGACGGACGGACGGACGGACGGACGGACGGATGTTATTAGCGTCCCCTTTGGAATGGGGCGGTGGGTTGCGCCACCAAGCTCTTGCTAATATACTGCCTAATGTCCTACCTAGGTTATACAATAAAAAAACAGAAAAAATGCACTATGAACTGCCACACCCAAATTTTCTGATGCCCTATTGCGAACTGTGCTTTTGTACGTCTCCGTTTTTTGTCGTTTGCCTACTTTTCTTCCACCAATCCTTCAATCGCCTCTTACTAATACCTCTTGCGGCCATGTTTACTTTACCACTGCGCCCGCTGAACCCAAGGGCTTCAAGGAGGCCAGTGGTGCCTAAATCGACCACTGGATACACGTCTTCACATTGTAATAAAACATGCTCCATAGTTTCCCTAGCTTTACCGCAGCAAGCACGTGCTAGGTGCGTATTCTAAGGCTTCCCGATCTCGCTTCGAAAAGTCATGAGCTTCCCTTTGAGTTATCATAAATGGTTTCTTACCTGATTTCGTTTTTTCCTCTTAAGTAGTTACTCATGGTAGGTTTCTTTTTCATTGCCGCTACCCATGAGATTATTTCAGCCACTCTGACTTTCCGCTTGACCTTCTTTGTAGCTGTGTTACCTACTCTACAGGCCGCATGCTTGCTGGTAAGCTTCCTAATTCCTTTCCTCCACTGTGAATCAATGTTTTTCCTGTACAGATACCCGAACACTCTCCCAGCCCATTTACTTTCTTCCATATTCCACAGCCGTTCTTCATACTCAATTTTATTGCGAGGTTCTCCCACTTCAAAACTAGTCCAGCCCATGTAATCCTGCACAGCTTCATTTGTAGTCTTCCCGTGAGCGCCCAATGCGAGGCGACCCACTGACCTTTGGTTCCCGTCGAGTCCTGATTGTACCCCTGATTTAAAGCAAACAACCGCATATCCAAAAGTAAGTCCTGGAACCATTATACCTTTCCACGTACCTCGGAGGACCTCGTACCTATTGTATCCCCATAGCGCTCTGTGCTTCATTGTGGCTGAATTTCTCTTCCCCTTCACTGTTATTGTTTTTTCCTGTGTTTCCATGTATCTAGTGCTTCGTTTATCCATATGCCAAGGTATTTATATTTTGTTACCCGAGGTATTTCCTGGCCCTGTATCTCCACTATCTGTTCAGTGTTTTCATTGAATACCATAACACCGGATATTCTAACACAGATATTACCCAGACGTTGCACATCACTTCGCTTGTTAGCTAGCAACACAATATCGTCTGCATAAAATGAACCTCGAAGCTGCTGCTCTACTACTCTACCCGCCTTTTTGTATGACAGATTGAACCCGATGTTACTTCCTTCTAGCGCCCTCTCCATCCTCAAAATGTACATCATAAACAGCTGCGCGCATAAAGGGCACCCCTGCCTCAGTCCCTTCTTGTACGTATGAACTTTCTCCGCGCTCTTCATCCCTTCCCATTTAACGCAAAAAGTATTTTCTAGGTCAATCTCTCTGAAAAGCTGTAGACAATCGTCGCCTATCCCCAAAAATGTTGCGGTCGACGTTGTCATAAGCTCCTGTAATGTCTAAAAAGGCCACATACAACGGTCTGCGTTCTACTTTTGATATTTCAATACACTGAGTAAGAACAAACAAGTCATTATGCAAACGCCAATCTATTCTGAAGCCATTCTGAAGCTCTCAAAATGGCATTATTCTCTGCCCATGCTTGAAGCTTTAATTTGATTGCTTGCATTGCTAGCCTGTATGTTACCTATGTATGGTCAATGGTCTATACGAGTGAATTCTATATTTCGCTCCCTTACCTTTATAAATTAAATTCATTACACTTTGTCGCCAACTGTCTGGTATTCGTCTATCTATTAAAGTTTCTTCCACTGCTTTCACCAGAGCTCCCTTACTTCTTGGTCCTAGTTCATTATTCAGCCTAACGGGAACCTCGTCTAGCCCTGTGGCTGTGCGCTTAGGAATTTTCTCTTCTGCTTTCTTCCAGTTGAAATTTGTCAGCACCAGCTCCTTTTCCATTTGGGTCTCTTTGATGCTCTTTTTTTCTTCAAATACAACCTCATCATCGCCTTGGAAAGATTCGGCTGTTACTTTTCGGATGTAATTTACTGCCGCTTCTCCTTCCAGTCTGTTTTCATCTTCGTCTAGGATATGTTGTTGAATTGTCGCTGACTTCCTGCCTAATAATTTGATGTGGTTCCAAAATACTCTAGCTGCGGCCTTCTTTTTCTCATGTATTTCTGACAACCAACGTTCACTTTCACCTTCAACCAACGTTCACTTTCACTTTCACTTTCAATTTTGGTTGCACGAGTATTTGAACCATATACTTTTTCTCCCGGTATATTTCCCTTTTACTGGTTACTTCATCCAGCGCAACTGCGCCTTCACTGCCTGCCTGTGCGCTCGAGATGCTTTGTGCCGTTCGGCGATCGCTTCTCGTATCTCCTTGTTGCATCAGCTTTTCGGTTTCTTTTTTCTTTCCAACTAGCATGTTGTTTCTCTTTCCGTATTTATGTCTGTATTACGCTTAGAAGCTCACCATGTTCCCACTCTTTATTTGGCCAGTTGCCAAGTTCTTCCTCGACTGCAGTGACTATATTTGCTATTTGTTGAGCGTTGAAATTTGGACTGGCCATTTTCCGAACTACTTATCCCATTTTCAAAATGATGCGTTTATATTCACTCCCTATGCTGCTAAAGCCTTCCTCGTGGATGACCCTTTCTCTCAACTTATCATGAATTCCTTCTGTCATCAGACAGCTATAAATGGTCGATTGCCGGTTTTCCACTTCCCACATGATCTGCCCTTCACACTTAGGCCCTGTATTCACAATGACGAGGTTATGTTGCTCACAAAGGTCCAGCATTGCCTTGCCGTTGTTGTAGGTATAGCCATCTAAATCCTGTGTGTGCGCAGTCATGTCACCTAATAGGACAATTTCAGCACCATGCCCGAAACCCTTAATATCATCGCTTATGCATTCCACTAAATCTTTATTCTTCTATGTGCAATTGTTTCCAGTCCACAAATACGTAACGCCCAGCCGCGTTTTTTCCCACTCATTGTACCTGATAACCAAATATTCTCTTGACATTGTCAATTTACTATTTTCCATTTGGCTCCCTGATGGATGAGCATTGCGACTCCCCCTCCCTTTCTTTCCGACTTAGCTCTGTTGCACCCTTCCCAAAAATAATTCTCAATAACTGGCGGCTCTTTTGAGTCTCTAAGGTGCATTTTTGTAACCGCATACACCCATATTTGTTCGCTATTTAACTGCTCCTCAATCTCTGCCCACTTTTCCTTTCTTCTGCTGCCCTGCATGGTTCTGTAGCCTATTGCTGGTGAACTCTCCTTCTTGCTTTTATACTTTTTCTGTTATCGACAGTAATGGTGTTCTGAACTTCCCCTAGGGGACCTTCTTCATTACTACCTACTTTAACCTCCTGGGCGCCCTCTGGCCCGCTAAAGAAGCAACAGCGCGACCACCAAGTCGCCAGCCCACTTCTCGTGCCAGCCTGTAATTGAAGTGGATCCCGTCTCGCTTAAAACCACCACACCCTCTCGCTTCCCTGTCTACTTCGACAACCTCGGAGCCTTTCTCTCGGCTCATTTTCCATATCGCCTCATTAGCAGCGACTACGGCGCTTTGTACGTGACTGTCACGCACAGGCACTTCCGGTACCGTGCACACCACGATCTGCACCTGAGGGGACAGCTCGCGCAAGTCATCCTCCCCCTTCGCCAAGCTCTGGCCTAGTCCTGTCCCTTTCCTGTTTGGGAGGTGAGTTAGCCCACCTGCTATTATGACAAGTTTGTGCACGTGAGTATTTTCCGCGAGCTTTTATTTTGCTCGCTCCATGACAGAACCCAGTGTCCGCCCTGGAAATGTCCCTGCCGCCACTCTTTTATCGCCGTTCACACTCTCCACAATTGCTTTTGAGCACCCAGCCAGGTTTGAGTCACCGGCGATAATCACCCTTTCACTCTCTCCTACCTCTCCCTGCTTCCCTTTGTCCTTTTCCGCGTGATTTGGACTCAACGTAAATGGCGCTCTTTCCAGCTAAGCCTTTATTGCGCTGCACGCATTCCACGTACTTTGCTGAGACTCCCCCTCCTGTTGCGTCAGGGGTCTGCGTTCCATTGTCACGCGCATTCTCGTTCACAATGGTGGACCTGTTCAGCTTTTCCTCGGCTGCTTCAAGCCTCTTTTCAACTACCTTTCGTGCATCACGCTCCCTGTTTAGCTCATTTTCGAGCTCATGCAGCTGCCAACAAGGTCTTCCTGGAAAGCCTGCGCTTTCTGCAGCCTAGTATCGACATACCATTGTGTGCCGGTTCATTCGATTCCCTCTCCATTCTCATCCATCTCCTCATCTTTCTTGAGGGACCCCCCGCGCACTGCCTGCTTTCCCAGATTTCTCGGCATGTATTGCACGGCTTTTTGCAAATACTATAATACTATATCAATGCAGAGCACGTGCCTTTTAGGAAAACCCAATACGCATAGGATCCAAATCCTCTAAATGCCGCAAAGCAACTCTCACCACTGTTTCAAAAGCAAAGAATGCCACGGAGACCGATGGTATGACACGCTCTCACACGCGCTTAACCACGAGGCCACGCTCTCACTTTTCTACCAAAACACACACAGTAAAACCACTCATAGATATTAGTCTTGCCGCTTCCAATCTACTATTTAAAGACTAAAAACACTCAACATCTCACCCGGCTGCACGTGCACAAGCACGTGGCGCGAAAGAACGCTCTGACCATCCTGCAATACCAAATGTACACGAAGCACACCCACTCAACCGAAATACGAGAGACAAAGAAAAAAAGAAAGAAGAATGAAACCACCCCATTACTATTTAAAGGCAAAAAAATCAGCAAATAAAAAACGGAAGCACGCTCAAAGGATGCACAAAAACTTATGATTTCGTCGCAACCACGGAGCCCCGAAAAGCACGTCATTCGCCAGAAAATGAAAACCCGAACCGCGTCGAATATGCACAATGCCCTGTGGAGCTCCCTGGCCGTCGCCAGATTAGCCGCTTGACAGCTGTAATTATCCGTGACTCCCCTCAGAAGCATTGAAGAAACTGCAGCGCTTGCCTTTCTACTAACGTGCGAGGCCAGAAGGTACGCTGATCGAACTATAGAGAGGAGAAGGGTAGGAGAAGAGGCAGTTCGTATAATAGAGAGTTGGAGGAGGTGATATGAGAAGACAAGAAAACCCCACGACTACACGACAGCAGTTGCGGGGAAACAGGATAAGCTTAAGTTCATGGTATGGTACAGTACGTTGCTGCTATTTCTGAGAAATAAACGACATGCAAATATGTCCAGCGGGCAACTTATGCAGGGTGCGCAGGAACAGAGCCGCATTAAAAAAAAAAGCGCACCGCAGGATCCAGGACAAGCTACGGAAGCAGTCGACCGTCAAATCAAGACTTCTGTGCCCTACGCGTTAGCTTTGCGTCTATGTCATTCCTAGAGGTCGTGGATTTGATCCTAATTGCTCCAGACGCATTTCAACTGGGGCGAAATAGAAAACGTGTGTGCACTTACATTTTGGGACACGTTAAAGAACATCCCGCTGTCAAAATTAATCCGGAGTCCACCACTGCCGCTTGCCTCATAATCTGAGTGTGGTTTTGGCACGTACCAGCCCCATAATCCAATTCCAAGAGGTATAACTCTTTCGTCAGCACGCCTATTCGAATCGATCACCGCTGAATGGTGCTTCAGATCACTGATTTCGACATAATGAAACTGTTCCTTATTCATATGAGATCATCCAGGAGTCAGTAGAGGCACTGCACTTTCAGAATCAGTTTAAATTTTCGCACTCCGGCGATGTCGGGGTTTTTCACGGACCTTTCTTGCGAACTATTGTGCGTGTGTTTTAGCGAAAAAGAGGCGTGGCTGTCACCTTCTGCCACGCTCGAGAAAAAAGCATGCCGCTCACGATTACGCCGAACTAGGATCGAAATATTGTAATCCAATGACTCCCAGCAAGCGATGAATGAAATCTTATTGCCGGCTGTGCCTTCCAACAGTGCTGAGCCGTGATAATTTACCGAAAATGACATAACCTGTTCACTAGTGAGCTTTGGTTTGAAGTACGAGTCGACTGTTCCGCTAAAATGTATTTCTGAAGGCGCACCGCATGTCCAACATGTGAACCCGGCTTTTGAAACCAGTTTCCAAGCGTTTCGGCAAAGCTTCTCTCCTAATATCCCGACAAGGGGCGCTGCCGGTGTCCATGCGCAATTATCTCAAGTCGCTCCCATGCCGTTGTCCCGCGCGGCTGCGTCGGGAGAAAAGCGTTCTGCTGGAAACTATGTTGCACCTACACTTGAATTCAGGGATGAGCACTCGAGTTATGATTACGAAGATTACAGTAAAGAAGATTCAAGCTCTGACGGCGACGATGTTTTGAGTAAGCATGGGAAATCCGCAGCTGTTCACCGGCGAGTTTCATTTACGGCCTTTAGTGGCCTCCTTCCTTGTGCGCGCTTATCTGCCTATCTTTTTTTACGACCTGTAGCTCCACTGCTTGTCTCCAGAACACATAATTCGCTTGGTTATAATGTGCTTCCATTGGCAGCAAAGAGACTTCCGTTCACGCCAAGAACGCCGCCCGTCGCATATCTCGGCCCAGCACTAAGGATCACCGTAAGACAGTTTACAACGGCGTCGGATCTCTTTCTACTGTTCCCCTCTGCAGAGGTGATAAAGACAATCTGCAAAATATAAACACATCAGCTTGGATGCACAATCTTGTAGTTGGCCAGCACCGCTGAAAACGATTGGTCCTGGAAAAGGTGAATCACTCTAGACGAACTGTGGAAGTACGTTCCTTGTATTTCTCTCCTAGCAATCCTCAGAAGTTGCTGAAAAGACGGAATTTCAAGATGTGTTACGAGGACCACAAAGCTGAACAAAAACCATGCGTTTTGTAGGAAAATTGTGGAGTGCTCTTATGATTTACAAAATCCAGGAACTGCTTCACCTCATGGCAGGAGTGCTGAACTGGGGTGCTATAACGTTAGACTATTCCAAGCTTTTCTATTCCAAGGGTGCTATGCAGAATGCGCCGAGTTTCTCGTTCACCTGAGTTTTACCCGCGTTTGCTCGACGGCAGTCAGTGAACGGAGATAGCGCGGAACGCGCCGGAGGTGCAGGCAAAAAAATATGTAGACAAAAAGCCGCCTATGACAACATGAGCGCACCCTGCGTGGCACGCTGCTTCCACGTTTCAAGCGCAGAAGGCTGCACAACGAAACGCGCCAGTGCCGCGTATTGTTATCAACGGATTATCACAACTTGGCGATACCGTGACTGTCCCGCTGTCTGTCCGCACACTTGCCGTGAGCCGCTTGCCACGCCTTTCCCGGGCGCGTCAAGGGCGTGCCTCCTCGTTCGGTCACTATCTTTCTTTCCTCCATCGAATGCGAACAGGGTACATGCGGCGCATTATTGCACCTACACTTTCACTCAAACGAATAGGTTAAAATACAACAAATAAAATAACGACCATTTTTATTTCTTTAAGTATCTGTTTTTCGTTTTCAACGCTAGAAATTTGTGATGACAAACAGATCGAGCAAATTATTAAATTTTGCACTTCTTGCCGCGAGTGGCAACAGTGAGGCGAAAGCTTAGAAGCGGTACATGGAATCTGGTCGCACGCACGAGGGCATTCATACGGTGATAAGTCGCCTAGGGGCGCTGCAGTGCTATTCTCAATAAAGTCCGTCATGATCCATGGAGGGTCATGGCCACTCTTTCTCTATTAGGGGAATAGAAACGCAGCGCCGCGGTACGGCTGTTCATCGCAGGCGCTTCACTAGGCTATTAAGCCCCCGCTTTACCCACTAAAAACGACACAACGGCTGTCGCTGCAACATGGCGGTATATTATTTTAGAGTGCGTAGTGACGCAGTTCAGTGAAAATGTACCAGTTTATCTTTGTGCGCGAAGCCTCTGCGATACATTGCGAAAAGTGCGTGCTTCCCCAGCGACACAATTCATCGCTTGTCATCGCTTGCCCAGTGAAGGTGCCTCTGAGCGCATGTACGCAGTATACGAGTGAGTTGTGTAGTCGGAGGTGCTTGTGAATTACGTCTGCTGGAGCCGGCAGCGATCGCAGGTGGATATCGTAACGACACCGCAGCACTCGCATTTTGGCAGGTGAGGGCTCTTGTGTGCAGTTATGAAATCAGATTTCGAACGGAGAGAGGTGTTGGAACTGTTGAGTGCGCAGTGCTTGTTATGAAGAAATGCCATTGCACTGGATCTAGAAAAGCGAGCGATTCTCGGACGCTGATCGTGTTTACGACGCTGTGGCTCCGTTTCATCACCGATGAGAGAACAGCCATCTCAAACGACTGCTGCAATACGCACTCCTCAGCATCGTCATCCCCCTCGGCGCATCGACGCCTTGCAAGCAGCTACAGTGACGTGCCGATAATTATTTACTGTGCGCTACGTCGCCACAATGCAGGCAATGAAACCGTGTCGTGCGGCCATCTCAGCCCGAGAAGATGTGTGCATAAGCCAGTGACAGTCAACGCTTTGGTTTTGATTGTGGTGCTCAGTACATCACCGATGACAGTGTGTTGTGCGTGTTTTATGTCGGCAGTCAAGATTGTTGATGCCTCTCAGCTCGACACCGCGTCGCTGTTGCCGGAAGATAAGTTGGGCTTGGCTTCACTGTAGTGGGTGTGCGCACAAGAGTTACATGCCTCGCGCGGGGCGTGACCTCTGGTTTTGATTGACAGGCGAAGTCGTGCTAAACTCGTACATCGCGAAACCCCCTCCGAGTTCAACTCGGGAACATGGCGGCGGCAGCAGCAGCCTGTTTCATTGCATCAAGCGGCAGCAAGCGTCAGTATAACCGTCCGGACCCGTTCACCTACATGACCAATGGGGAGTTTCAGCGTCATTTTTCGCCTGTCGAAGACATCGGTCCGCTGGCTGTGTGACGAGCTAGGCGAAGACTCTCGTCTGCGGAGACAGCGTGGCGGGCTTCATTCGCTCACTGTGGTAGAGGAAGTCATCTGTGCCCTCCGTTTCTACGGGATTGGGAGTTTTCAGGGAAGCGTCGCTGCCGAGCGTTATTGGACGCCATCAAACTACTGTTAGCCACTGTGTCAGAGATGTGTCTGACGCGCTTATCGATGCGGCAGTGCGTAAGCGGTGGCTAGCTTTCCAGAATAATGCGGCTGAGCGGGCATATATAAAATAATGCTTCCTACTTCGTGGGAACATTACGAATGTAGTCGGGTGTGTCGACGGAGCCTACGTAGGAATTAAGGCGCCTCGTATGTCAGCGTTACTGTGATTCACATTGAAGCAATGTTTAGACACCCCATATTGCTAGATTGGTGACTTCTGATTAGCCGACTTAAATTTTGTGTTAGCGACATGTCACATGCGGCTGCTTATGATACTGACTTTTTCGCTGGTTGATGACTTTTTGCCGATTGTTCTACTTGTCTCTCAGGGTGCCTTCCAAATGGCTCACTTTCCTAAGAAAGAAGTTAAGTGTACATAGATAAATGGATATCAGAAATTGTGTGAAGTAACCTATGAATCCTAATACCATAAAAAACTTGGGGTTCTTCATTGGTGAAGTTACTTAGTATGCACAATGCTGAATTTTAGTCATGCGTAATCTATCGGCCGCACTATGAAACAGCGAGGCATTGCACAATTTGTTGCAGCGCGCGATGTGGATGTTGCGCCAAGCCGGTTGTGCCTATGCATTTGTGGCGAAATGAAAATGCTTTGAGAATCTTAGTGTGTCGGCTTGCATGAAGAAAATACTTCAGATTGTTTGCTCTGTTCACTGTCGATGCATGTGCCAGAGTTTCAGTGTGTCTTCTTGTTTTTTTTTTTTTTTTGGGGGGGGGGGGGCTGGTGTTTTTCTGGATGGATAAATTGTATATTTTCGTCTCATAATGGGGCTCTAATTCTTAAGCAGTAGAACAATGCACATCCAATGCTCTGCAGAACTCTCTGTACGTGAAGATGTCATGAACCACCAAGGCAAAATTACATATCGGAAGAAATGTGGCGCAGATGCCAATAAAAAGTGGGTCTTTAACCCACCATGATAAAAATAAAAATTGCAGAGCAAATAGACCATTTGTACAGCTTTAGCGCAATGATTACACAAAACGTGATATGCTCAAACGAGTAAACCCTTGCTGCAATGCCAGAGTAGGCTGAACGACATGCAGCATATATTGGCATTGAACATATCTCGTAACCGGTATTTTTATTATAAGCCCTCGCTGTCACACCTTTCCCTCCGGCACTCCCTTTACCGAAACATGGCACTGTCTTTCCATTGTTGTCATGATAATGGCACCGGCAGCAGCATGGCTGGTTAATGCTTGCCCCTTTGATTCCTGTGAGTTTAGTGGTAAAGAATATGGCACGTGCATACATACACCTGTGCTCCAAAATTTAACATTTGTGATTTTTTGGAGAGCTAATTTGTGTTCGGAAATTTCAAAGATGTGCACCATTGTGGCCTAATAACTAGAGCATTGGCGAAGTTGAAGACGGTGTATTGGTATAGAAGCTTGAAGTTTAATTGCCCAACAATTCGACGGGACACAAAGAAGAGAAATACACACAGCAGAATGCTTTGCTGTGTGTGTTACGCTACTTTGTGTGCCGTTGAATTGTTGTGCGATCCAACTTCAAATAGAGCATTGGGCTTCTTTGGTGCAGGACCGAGGAAGTGTGAGCTATTCGACAACATGCCAGTGCCTTGCCACACAATTATGGAAGTCGGAAGGTTTGCAAACAAAGCTTTGCTTTCAAATCCACCCGTTCATGTAATACAAGCACTGATTGAAAGAACCATCATACAAAAATAATGGTGAAATCAATGGCCTGTGAAATGTGTAACTTGTATATAGACACTGTTGACATAATAGGTGCCATACCGGCCTGAAAATTGTAGTGGACAGATCAGTTTGTTTCCTATGTGAAGCACAACCTCCCATTACATGCTGTGCAGATAACCAAGCTCAGTTTGTTTTGATATGCTACACAACATTCACTGTAATCTGTTCTTGATTCAAAGAAGTGCCAAACACCACCTCTTTTTCAAGGACGCCATGGAAATATTTGGCGAGACCTTTTTACAGCCCCTCATAATGGAAGTGTGGCCAGCCAGCTTTGCTTGGATGCCTTTATAGATTTCTGCTCCTGATCATTGTGTGCTATCAAGTTGCAGAAGTCTATGCAACTGGTGCAAGGCATTACGTGTTTCTATAGTCGGATACAACTTTAGCAGGCTGCGGAATCTGCACTTGAAGGCAGGTGAACACAAGCCTGCAACAATGGGCACGCACTCTAGACTGACATCATGCCACCGGACAGATAGTCCCTCTCCAACCTGCTCGTTGGAGAGGGACTATTTCTTTGGACGTGGAGGCAATCGGCTGCTGCACTTTGGTCATCTGGGCGGGGCCTCTCCTGTCTTCTGAAAGTTTTGCAGACTGTAAAGGATGCTGCTTTTCATAAAACACAAAAGGACAAAGTGTACAATTATTTGGCGTATGAAATGGATACATCAGAAGTGTGCTGTGCAAGCGCTTAAGATGCGTGAAATATAGTACATGCAATTATAAGACAATGTTAAAGAATATGTGGTATCGAACATGCATGTAATGGCACATTTGAATCGGGGAGTTTTGCAGTCATATGCACGGTCTATAGGTGATAGCATTATTAAGCTCCTGCTGTTTCCTGTCTTCATAGTGAATTACACACACCGTTCATCTTGTGGCTGATCAACACGCACTGTATTCTTGCACATAGAAAGAACAAACACCACAATGACGTGTATGCTGCATTAGTGTATTTTTTATTTACATGGTCCAAGAGTGGCACAGGCTGGCTTACGTTTATGCCTATCTTGAAGTGACACCAATTGCATGTTACAAGTCTCTTAATATGCACAGCACAATGTTTACTGCAATAATTTTATTCATGTTCTTGAATAATAAACAAAATGTTAAACTGAAAGCTCCTTTATAAGGTGCCTTCTGTGGGCTCGACAGGAGAGCAGTGAGGGCACCGATACTACTGTTGCAGAGCAGCCCTCTGGACCTCTGCCACACTCTCAAGAGCACGTGCCTGGCGCTCGCCTACTGCCACCAGGCGGTTGAGTGCCTCCAGCAGCAGAATCTTTTGCTGCAAAAAAGTGTATTGGAATGAATCAGCCGCATACAAACCATTATTTACAAAGAAAAATGCTCGTTGCACTATTAGTACTAAGTGCCCTTAACTGTGCAAGCATCTAGTGTAGTATGCATAATAAAACAATGCGTTGGGACAACGCTGCTTTATTTTTCATATCTAGGGTTTTCTTTTTTAGAGCCACTTGTCATGTTGATTAGTGTGCCAGCAGCTGAGGTGGCCCCGCACCTTCACGAGTCTGTACTGTCAGCACCACACACCTATTTTTGTTCACTGCAAAACAAATGCCTCACCCTACAATCCTGTCTTATACGAGCTGATTGCATTCTACGCCTACAAACATGATATTTTTGTCCCATTATGCAATTTTCTACCATCCTCGACTGTAGTTCTCTCTCCTTGACATCCATTCTTTCACGCTTATGTAATCACCTGTTATGAATGGGCAACAAGTGATCGAACACGTGCATGGCCTGCCTGCCGATTCCTTTTTTCAGTTGCCACGGTTTACTACGCCACTGTCTTCCTGCCTTAATGCTATCTCCAACAATTTTTGTTACTTCGCTTTCTGCACAGTCCTTGACATATCAAGTTTCTTTGTTGACCTCCAGGTTTATGTCCCATATTGCATAACCGGTAGAATGCAATGATTCTAGACTTTTTTCAAGGATATTGGTAATGTGGCGATCACGATTCGGTAATGCCTTCCATGTGCTGTTCAACCCATGAAATTTTTGTATAAGTTTGCTGCTTTATATCAGTACCTGCTATTGATATTTCACCTGGATAAAGATACTCTTCCATAAATTTTACGGGCTTAATGTCACTCATGAATTTCTGCTATCTCACCAAGTGAGTGAAGGTAACTTCATCTTTTCCACATTTTCGCGGGCCCACTTGCATGTAAAAGCACGAACACTCATTGGTTCTCACTCCCTTCTTTAAACTGCTGGGCATTCAGTTCGTTAGCATTAAAGTGACTTAATCCGTGCACTCTTATTATGCTAAATATGAAACAGTAGAAACATACTTATCTGCAGCTTGTCGATGTCTCCTTCACTGTGTTGGTAGCGAGATCCATCTTCGGTACCACCTCCTTGTCGCATCGTAGCTATATAGGCTGTCTTCCTTTTGCACACACTATGTAATATTCGTGACGCTCGCAGTCACGCAGAGTGGAGGAACTCAGCGAACTCGCAGAAGCAGCACCGGACAAGTTGTTTCTTCAGCACTGCGCCGTGAATAGTAGGTGCGCGTTGCGATCTGTAAAATAGCCGAAGCTATTGGCAGTCTTTCTGGGTGCACGGAGAGATTGCTCACGGAGGAACAGAAATATCCGAGGAATAGTGGTCATCGTCGAGCCTGATCACTACGTCGCGCACTGCAAGCTCGTTGTACGAGTTTGTTTACACTGGGCGCCTCCGATGCTTAGCCGCCATGCCCGCCCGGTGAATCGATGTGATGACGCCACCACAGCGTTCCCTCGTGGTATAATGCGAAGCGTACTAAATTAGAAATTAGTGTAATGCACATTCAGTGTACATGTTGTAAGCTTTAAAATGCTTCTAAACCACTTCAACCTAACTAATAATATCGTACTAAATGCGTTTGTTTTATAACTCGCTTGTGCATGTAATGCACTCGGTGGAACGACAAACAAGTGAAAGAAGGCACGACCATGCACCGACGGTATGATCACGTGAGCCCCAGTTTGTCGACCGCCCAGGAGGCAACGCCCAAGGAATGATAGCCAGCCAGAGTGAATCTAGATAAACCAATGAAACTGCAAGCTTGTCGAAAGATAAACTGTGCCTCGGTACCATTCGTGCTTTCATCTTGGGGTGTCGCCAGAGCTCGTGAAGATCCCTAGTTTTGCCAAACTCGGCGCATCCTGCATAGCACCCCAATTCTGCACTCAGCCGTACGCGATTGGTTAAAACCATTTTTGGACCACCCCCACTTCGCCGGGCTGTCATGAGACGTCACGAAAACCACGATAGCTCCCCGTCTGATATGACGTGTGCGCACTGATTATGCAATATTTGACCGAGCAAAAGGAAAATAGTTATTTCTGATTCGACGCCTTTTCGCCATTAGCCCTCGGCTATTCGTTAAAGGCTTTCGGGCTGCACCCACTTCACCTGCCTGTCAGGCGCCATCAAAAAACCACAAAAACTCACCGCATCAAAGTGACCTGTACGCGTTAAAGACCCATTAATATGCCGAATAAAACTGAGTTTCCTTCTAAATAGCCGCAAGCTGCACCATTCCGAAAGGAACGAAAGTTGGCTGCCGCCGATGTCCCAGGCACTGGCTACTCGCACCTACCGGAAAGCATGTGTTTATTGGCGTACAATAACACTCTTTGTGTGGCTGCGTAACGTTTTTCGAGCACTTTCGGCATGTTTCCTACCTCGTTCTGCCAACTCCTCTTTGCTGACGATCCATTTTAGCGTCATTCTTAAGCTTCCGTTGCATGGCACCGCGATTTTCGACCAACCTCCGCGAGTTAAATACGGGAAAGCGGAGCAGTTGGAGACGCCGGCACCACCCTCTTCGTATGGTTATCTATCTTGATTGTAGTAGCTCGGCCCCATCAAATCCCTCTCTACTTGAGCGTGCTCCTCGCCTCTTGTCAGCCAATAGATAAGGCAAGCCGCTCAGCGTAGGCAATGTTATTTGTTTTCGTCAAGTTATCGTCAATCAAAGCATCCAGCACGGAAAGCTTCGCTTACATCGATTCCCACAGTGTGTGGGATCGGCATAATTTTTTTTTTTTTAGAATGGGTGCACTCAAGGAAAAAAAAATAATGATCGGTTGTTTGAGTAAAAATTATGTTTCAGTGAGGAGGGGCCCTATAACGTAAAACTTTTCAAATATGTTTTTATTCCAGTCTCCTGACATCACATTTTTGGAACCGCTACCCGCCGTGGTTGCTCAGTGGCTATGGTGTTGGGCTGCTGAGCACGAGGTCGAGGGATTGAATCCCGGCCACGGCGGCCGCATTTCGATGGCGGCGAAATGCGAAAACACCCGTGTACTTAGATTTAGGTGCACGTTAAAGAACCCCAGGTGGTCAAAATTTCCGGAGTCCTCCACTACGGCGTGCCTCATAATCAGAAAGTGGTTTTGGCACGTAAAACCCCAAATATTATTATTATAATTGGAACCGCTGACGCAAGCATCGGGCGGTGGCCCGCTGGATTGTCTGAACTGACCAATCAAATGTTCTCCTTGTTTTTAGGAGGTCACTTTTGCTTGCTTTAAAAACAAATAACATTGCCTAGAGTTAGCGGCTTGTCTTATCTAATTCACTGACGAGAGACGAGTTGCGCGCTCAAGTGCAGAGGGATTCGATGGAGTCGAGCCAGTGCACTGAAATTCGATAAGCGGATGAAGAGGGTGGGGCCGGCACTTGCGATTGGTATGCTTTCCTTTGCTTGACTTGGGGTGGCTGGCCGGAAATCTCGGCGGCATGCTACGGAAGGTTAAGAATGCTGCTAAAATGGATCCTCAGCAAAGAAGAGTTGGCAAAGCGAAGTCGTAAACCGGCCGAAAGTGCTTGAAAACGTTACACGGCCATGCAAAACGGCTGATTGCACGCAAATAAACGCAAGTTCTCCGGCAGGTGTGAGTAGCCGGTGCCTGAGCGATCAGTGGCAGCCATCTTTCATTCCTTCTGGAACGGGCAGCCTACGGGTATTCAGAAAGAAATTCAGTTCGGCATATTAATGAAACATTAACGCATACATGTCACGTTGACGCGGCGAGTTTTCACGGTATTCTGTCATCGCGTGACAGGCAAGTGAAGCGAGTACAGCCCAAATGCATTTGAATAATAGCCGAGGTTTAATGGTTAAAATGCGTCGAATCAGAAGTAACTATCTTTTTTTGTTCGGACCAATGATGAATAATCACTGTGTACCCGTCATATCTAATGTGGAGCTATCGTGGTTTTCGTGACGTCGCGTGAGAGACGGGCGAAGTGAGGGTCGCTCAAAAAGTTTTTCTGCAATTGCGGAGGGATTATTGCATAATTGGAATGGGAAAGTTTGGTATAGCTTATGTTATAGCGCCCGATATTTCGATATTTCTAAACGTGTATCTCGATTTCGCGGATGGACAATATTCCCTTATTTTACCAGGTCACAAAGGACGGACTTCTTCGTCATGTTGCTGGTTGACCACTCCATGCGATTCCGTTACGAGGATTGAATTATTGTATTCCTTAAGGCGATAACATTCGTAGGGTAACACATGCACTGTGCGGACTTTGTACCGAACTATGTATGTTTGTTGCACTTGTGTACAGTTGCAGCGGTGGCGTAGAAGTAGAGCATCCGCCTCACGTGCGAGAGGACCGTGGTTCGAATCCCGGTGTCGGGCAGTTTTCCACCGGATAAAAAAATCAAGTTTTGATAAAATTGCATAAACAGGCCGCGAGTGCGGCCTGATCGAGCAGACCAGAACCGGAAACGCACTCCCTCACCAGAGCAGGATTAGGCCACCCTGGTGCAGTACTTGGCCACAACCTTCTACATGAAGACAAAAATCAAACCCGCGCCCTCAGCCCCCAGCAGCTGCGGAGCAACTGACCACGGTGGTGGCCAGATCTGTACCACAGCTAAGGGTGCTGAGAATCCCTGGTTCCGGACAGGCCGCCATTGGAATCTGAACCTGGCAACGCTTAACTCGACAGGTTATCTAGTGAGGCGAGTCTAGCAGTGTTATTGGAGGAATTAGAGGGCAGTGAATTGGATATAATAGGGCTCAGTGAAGTTAGAAGGACAGAAGCATATGGAGTGCTGAAAAGCGGGCACGTTCTGTGCTACCGGCGCTTAGCGGAGAGAGGAGAACTAGGAGTCGGATACCTGATTAATAAGCATACAGGTGGTAACACTGTACTGATGGGCGACTTCGATGCCAAGGTAGGCAAGAAGCAGGCCGGAGACAAGGCAGTGGGAAAATGTGGCACAGCCACTGGGAATAGCAGAGGAGAGTTATTAGTAGACTTTGCAGAACAAAATACCATGCGGATAATGAATACCTTCTTCCGCAAGCGAGATAGATGAAAGTGGACGTGGAGGAGCCCGAATGACGAGACTAGAAATGAAACCGGCCTTATACTCTGCGCTAACCCTGGTATCATACAAAATGTGGACGTGCTCTACAACGTGAGCTGCAGTGACCATAGGATGGTAGGAACTCGAATTAGCCTAGACTTGAGGAGGGAACGGAAGAAACTGGTACATAAGAAGCCGATAAACGAGTTAGCGGTAAGAGGGAAAATAGAATTCCGCATGAAGCTACGGAACAGGTATTCGGCTTTAACTCGGGAAGATTACCTTAGTGTTGAAGATATGAATGACAATCTTATGAGCATCAGAAAGGAGTGCGCAATAGAAGTCGGGGGTAAGAAAACGGATAAGAAAGGAGCAGATTGGGTAGGGAACAGACGCGAGTTAATGCCATCTTAGTTGAAATCAAGAAAAAGAAATGGGAATGGGCAGGGCATGTAATGAGGAGGGAAGATCATCGATGGTCATTAAGGGTTACGGACTGGATTCCAAGGGAAGGGAGCGTGGCAGGGGGCGGCAGAAAGTTAGGTGGGCGGATGAGGTTAGGAATTATCAGGGACCACATGGCCACAATTAGTACATGACCAGTGTAGTTGGAGAAGTATGGGAGAGGCATTTGCCCTGCAGTGGGCGTGACCAGGCTGATGATGATGATGGTGCATGTTTGTATCCATCGAACCGTTTAGCCGCCTACCTCGGTCAATGGGTAGTCCTTGATCGAATGGAAATAGCAACGGGCTGCTGTGTTCAGCTATGAGGGTTCGAACCAGCCATGGGACCAGCTCTAATGATTCAGTATGTGGCAATGTGTAAGTGCTTGCCACTCTTCACTGAACCTCTTTGACGCCGAGTTGCAGCACAGGATTTATGGCACTTGGCTTGTGGTAGTCTTCAATGAATCTTTTTGGTGCCAGCTTGGATCAATGGTTACGTGCCAGTAGGTGTGGGCCACACTTCAATGAACGTCTTTCGCCAACTTTGGTGCCCAGGTTGGCGAAACCAGCCAACCAGCCACTACTGTACCATCCACTAATGTGCCATCCACTAATGTCCAGCCTCTGGGAATGTACCGCTGTACATCTCATTGTTTTCAAAAAGAATGTGAAGGTGTTACAAGCATAATTTGTGATTGTCTTGGTCCCGTTAATGTGTGCTTCGAAATGCCAATAGATCTAATTTCTACACTTTCTGGATCTACAATTTCTGATGTCTGACGATCGCATCTGCTGGTGTTACCAACGTAGACCTAATAAGCCTATTTTATTGTACAGTTCCGCTCACTCCAAGCTTATTAGAAAGGGCGTAGCGAAAATATGTTTGAACAAGCACTAATCAAGTCGTGCCCTCGTTTAATTTCTTCCAGTTTTCATCTACGGGTAGTGCGGTTGAGCGAGGCTGGTCTTCCAAACAATTTAATTGTGTCAATTGCCGAAGCACTGCTCAGGGCAATGCAGTCAGGCGAGTCTGGTTTCTCGACGTCAACTAGTGCACGGCTTGTTAAAAAGAAACATTTCGCTGTAATTCCGTATATCTACCACTTATCGCATAACCTGAAGAATATAGGACTACGTGGAGATATTAAGGCAGTATTCACTGCTACAAACAAGCTTAGCATCTTGTGTGCAAAAACAAGACGATATACTAAAATAAAGGACGCGTGCGAGAAGCAGCACAAGAAAGAGTACGTTAACTGCAGGGCCCGTGTTATTTACCAAATTCAATTGCCCTGTGGAAAGAGGCATGTTGGATCGAGCGGCAGATGCATTAATGAAAGGTTTAGGGAGAACTCCAATAAAGTTAAGAAGCCTTCGCCGGATGGCTTCCTCGCCATCCTTTGTTTTAAGTGCGGATACGCTCCGCGATGGCAAGATACAGTTATTATTGGGAGAAGCAAATGCGGATTACGACATCTCATCATTGAAAGTGCCCGCATGGAAGAGTTTGGCAATGCTTGTGTTAGCCAATATTCCATGCCTCTACCAAAGAAGGAGTTGGAATTCCTGCGCATACGTTAAATATTATTTCTTGCTTAGACTGCAAGTGAGGTGCACTACTGTTTGCTTTGTTACCTTGTCATTAGACACGTGCTTAAAAGCGGGAAAAAGTGAGGGTATAAAAGTAGCGTCCATCCTGTAAATAAATTATAGAAAGTTTGCGCCTGTGTGCGTCTGATTTTTTCTTCTACGTCCTTGTGCTTTTAGCGCTACAAGAAAATTGCAAAATGTTACACCAACAACTCCGACTATCTACGCTGAGAAGATTCAACGCTTCAACAGCTGATGTCTTTTGCGGGTCAAGCATGATACTATCCTTGCATACAAGGGAGCCAAGTACCAATGTCAGCCATTCATCTTAGTGACATTTCTTAGTATTGAGTACTAGGCAAGCAACCTAAAACAACTTCCTGGTGAAAGTTGTGCTTTTCAAAAGTGCTTCCAAAAGTGACAACGTCTTCTAGGTAACGAATGCAAATATTGCATTTGACGCTTCGAAGAATGGTGTCTAAATACCTTACGAAAGCTGCGGGTGCGTTGCAGAGCCCAAACGGCACGACGCTGAACTCAAGAAGGCCATCCAGGGTTATAAATGCAGCGCTACAATATTAGCTCATACGTGGCTACGGCACCCACTGAAACGTGCATCATGTGCACAATATTTGCCTGCCGTGTGCATTGGTATGTGCCAGTACCTTGATCGCAAATCCGCAAAAGTACGGCGCAGAGTGAAGGCGGCCATTGCACCATCTATACTTGGAAGAGGGTAAACGTCATTCTTGGCAATGGAATGCAGTCATCAGTAGTCCACGCGAAATCTCCAAGTACCGTCTTCCTTTTTCACAAGTCTAACTGGAGCCGCCCACGCAATGGATGATTCCTGGATTACTCCTGTCTGTAGCGTTTATCGAACTTGTTCTTCGATTATCTTGCGCTCCGACGGGGATACTCGCTATGGCTTTTGTCGAAGAAGTTGTGAGACCCGGTGTTAATTCTGAGCACGGTGACTGGCATCGATTTGTATTTTTTGAAGAAGACAAGGTTCGTGCCTGCGGGTACCACTACGTTTGACATGAAGGGTCACCAATACATAATTTAGAGCCACATTGAGCCGCAGACAAAAGGTATGGTAAAAAATGTTCTTCTTCATGCACAATAAATGCATAGGCTCTACTGTTGTGTTGAAGGCCTGATGAATGGTACTAGCACATCCCACCGGATCACAGACACCTGACAAAGCAGGCACGAGAGTGTCCTCACAGGCATGAAATGCACCGTGGTTGTATGGAGCATCCTCCCTGAGCTCGTAAGAAATGCCGCCACTTACAAACATCTCTGCTCGGCAATCAACTGTGGCACAACATATCTGTAGCATATGAATACCTAACATACCATCATGTGAGGAATGGCGGAAAATTGTCAATTCAGTCGTCTGAACTTGACCACCCAGTGACAATTGCGCAATGCCAACACGAACAGGCCGTAACTAACACCTGTTCACGCCACAAAATGTTGCCAGTTGGTTCCATGGAAATACCACTTAGCGTCCTAATAAGCTTATACAATTAAGATTCATCACATAAAAAACAGCACCAGCGTCCACTATCGCCAATGTACACAAACCGTCAACAAGAACTTTCACTTTATTCTTTATCATAAACACAGGCGAAGGCATATCTTTCAGCAGCGAATCTCCCTCGACATCACCCAATTGGCCGTGGTGTCTAGTTTTTCGGCGGTGGTGACATTTAACGACGTCGTGGTGAAGGATACCAGTGTAATGGAGGAACAGGAGGCGGCGTCCCACGACGGTCGAAGGCAGGTTAGCGGTTCGGCAAGTTTCTTTGCCAAAAGTTGTTGCTAGAAGATGACTGCGCCATTGAAGGCCACTGGGTGTTGGGCGCTGGGGCTGTAAGTTAATCGTACTGAGGTCGTTGGCGATGATTACAAAAACGTGATATATGACAGAGAACGCTGAAGTCGCATGTAGGAAGCGCACGGCTTCCGTGGTAGTCTTCAGAACAATCAGGCAGTTCCGCCTGCCTAGAACGAGTTGCAGTGCTCGACGGAGCACTGCCAGTCGTGGGCATCCAGAGGAGCGGGCGTAACGACAGCGATAGTAAAGTCGAGTGCAATCAGGATAATAGCTGCTTGTCGATACCTGCGCCAGTCGCTACTCTGCTAACTCGCGACGTTGACTGAGGTATGCCATGCATTCAAAGCTGCTGAAGTAGCCGGGCTTGCGAAAAGGTGTCAGACATCAGGCAGGCGACGTGCCTTCTCGTTGTCCTTGTACAGCTCTTCGCGAGCGATCGGTCTTATGGTTGACGCCAGGTTAAATGAAGAGCTCGTGTCGACGCTGGCCCCAGGGTTAGCATTGGCCGATCAGCCAAACTTTGGCATTATTGGGTGCATCTTCAGTGCCTTGAATGCACGGCAGTGCTTCATGACGTCAGACACTGCAGCGACATTGGCCTCGTCAATCAGGAAATTGTACACATCCTTTGCTATGCCCTTAAACCTTTGCCAGGCTTTGTCTTCCTCGCAGATTATTGCGTTGGCTTGCTTGCACAATTTCAAAGTCTCCTCAATGTAGCTACTGCATGTGTCACCAGGCAGCTGCGCTCTCTGTGGCAGGGCGCGTTCAGCGCGTTTCATTTTTGCGTGCGAATCACTGAAGCAGATTTTAGGTCATCAACGAAACGCTTCCATGCTAATAGTCCTTCATGAATATCTAACCATGGCAGCACAGTGGCAGTGAGTGCGACGCCTACAACGGTTGGCTGGTCCGCAGTTTCCCAGTCACTGGACTTGCTTACTCCTTGGTGATGGCTAAGTCACTCTTCCACACCTTCACCTGCCCTCTCGGCAAAATCCCGAGGCTCTCGGTAGCAGCACCACCTACCAGCCGGCATTGATCGCGGATTGGCAAGCATCGGACCATGAGCGTCCTCGTCATAGGCCATGTCAACAGGTGAACGTAGTAGTTCACCAAGGCGAATACTTCGGCGAAGAATAAGTGGTTCCTGGTCCATAGTTACTTCAATTATCCCCCAACCCCCACCAAAACTGTTAAATAAACGGGGTTTAGTTAGTGGACTTCAGGGCAAGCATTCAGCGGGGCAATAACGCGCATGTCTTCCTCATTCTTTCCGCAAACACTTCTTCCACTCATGCGGCTGCATTTACTGTAATAGTACGTACAGACTCTACCATTGGTGCTGACAACACATTTTGTACCAAAAAAAAATTTATGCGTGTGAATCAACGTAAAGTGAAACATTTTTTCGAGCTAATATAGAAATACAGGTTAGAGGAACCAAAAAGCAACTAATCATATACTCATACAACAGGCAAACGGAAAAACCATGATGCACAATGACAATTTCTTTAAGACATTTTTACTTAACCGAGAAAAATTTGTCAGGCAGATCGTTAAGTATTTTTGGCACATAGGGACATCGCGTGCCTCACCATACCGTTTTTTACAGTTTGAATAATGACAGAAATGAAGAAGAACCCATTACCGAAAAGAAATTGACAACTGACACCTGAACACACCCAAACATAACACTTTCGAATATATTTCTTATTAAACTGTCAAATCGCGTGTGCCGCGGCAATGAGCAGAACGCGAATGGGGTAATTCCGTATCATGAAATGGCGCACGCGTGAGCATGCACTTTGTTTACAGATAATGCTGTGAAATATTTTATGTTATAAAGCAAGCGAGTGAGACTCCTTAGACAAATAGGCCAGATCAAGCTGCCAGTACATGCTGCTATTAAAAATGAATTGAGTTATCGCACACAGTCTAGACACTGAACAGGGGTACATGTACATGGAATGCAGTGCTGATCATGTAAGAATAGTGGGATGTTTATTGCTGTGGACATTAAGGGGTTTCTAAAACATTACCTTTGTATTGTCGCGTGGTAGTGACGAATAAAGAACACATTAGCAACACTGTGAAAAACGAAACTAACATTTATTTGCGAACCTGTGCCCACAAAACGGGCTACACCTAAATAATGGCGACGGCAGCAAACACAGTCGGCGATCATCAAAATCTGATCAGTGGGCTGTTAGGAATGGCGAGCTGCAATGCAGGATTGCCACCCAATTACGACTGGGGAACAAGACGCGCATCGCCCCCTCTCTGTCGCTTCAGCTAGGATGCGTTCGATGAAGCAGGCTTTGTGCTGAAACCGCCGCCATCCTCTAGCCCCATCGCCGTTGTGACGGAATGAGTTCGGCGGGCGAACTACTGTGCCCGAACTCCCCAGCGCGGACCTGATCTGCTACGCGTGTGCGAGCTGCCGCGGGAAAGCCGTTTTTGGTTGCTTCCCACGCGCCGACCGGGACGCAGGACAACGAGCTACCCAGAATGGCTCCGAGCTACCCGGAACGGCTCCCCTCTGACGTCGGCTCCGGAGATAGGAATGCGTGTGCCTTTGTGTGCGTAGGCCGTCCTGCGGGAGGCGGCTAGTTTTGCGATAAAAAACGAACGTTCGCCGCCTTGTTTCGCCGGCGGACCGAGTGTTTAAAAACTGGTGTTGTGCGGGTGCTCGACACACTTTTTTTAAGCAGTCATGTTGGACTGACACTTTTTTTCTTAAGCAGTCATGTTGGACTGATACACGTTTCTCAAGCAGTCATGTTAGACTGATTTAAACACTGTAAATAAACCCATATTCCTCACTCTCGATGAGAAGCAGTTCTTCCCTTCATCAACGTCCTCAGCGTGGATAAATTGGACGACGGCATGGGTCAGCTACCTTCGAATTCATGCCGGACTCCAATCTTGACAACGGATCGCGAGCGATGGGATTGAGCCCCCAATCCTGACAACTGGCTGACAGCGCGGCGATGGACTTTGCGACATGGTGCTGTATCTGCGGCGAGTGCTTGGTTCTTGCTTTGACTCTCTAGGCTTCATTTTGTGGTTGTTCTGTTTAGAACTGTAGGGAAGCTAGATTGTTGAGTGTTAGCTAGATTGTGTTGTCCTAGGCTAAGATTTAGAGAGCAGAATCAAGGCAGTAAAGCAGCAATCATGGAGTTAAGGACACTGCTGAGAGACGAGTTGTTGATTGTTGGTGAGGAACTGGGCCTAGATGTACGCAAGGAAATGCTAAAATCGGATTTATTGCATATAATTTCTCAACAGGCCAGTGGGGAAGAAATTGAAATGGGGTTTGAACTTCTAAAAAAGAGAGAAGAACGAGAGAGAAAAGAAAGGGAGAAACGCGATAAAGATCGCTAGTTAAGAAAAATGCAACTTGAACTTGAAAGCAAACGTTTGGAGTTGTCTCAAGGAAGTGAAGGCGCTCTGGGACGATCAAGTGAGGCAGAATCGTACCGCATGGACAGGCTATTAAAGCCATTTGAGGTCGGGACTGACATAGGCTTGTTCCTATGCAATTTGGAAAGGACTTGCGAAAAGATGAACTTCGGACCGAGTACATGGCCACAGCGGTTGCTGTCTTTGTTGCCGTGTGAGGCGGAGGAAGTAATCGCCAGATTGAGTGCACAGGATTCATATGATTATGCAAACGTTAAGGCTAGTCTCCTGAAGAAATACCGCCTTTCAGCCGAAGCTTTTCGGCAAAGGTTTAGGAGCACAGACAAGAAAGATAGCGAGGGCTATCCGGAGTTTGCATATAGCTTAAAGGCCCACCTAGTCGAGTGGCTTAAAAGCGCGGAAGCGTACGACAGCAGAGATATGATCATTGAATGCATGTGTCTAGAGCAGTTTTACAAAACCATCCCCCATGCTGTTAAGCTGTGGGTGCAAGACAGAGGAAATGTAAACCCTGTGGAAAGGGCGGCTGAATTAGCCGAAGAGTACGCAACCCGTAGAAAGTTGAACGCCGAGGACGGAAATTTGGATGGTCGAAATGGACCGCGGAAACCATTTCCGTTCAAAAGGGGTGCGCAGACTAGACGATCGGCGCCTGTAGACATGGCGGTAAAGCCCGCAGAAAACAGGGAGGAGAAACTTAACGGAGAAACCGCACAAAAAGAACAGAAAAGAAAATTCGAATCTTTTAGACCAATTCGCTGTTACAAATACTACAAACTGCGGGAAGCCTAGCGTTGTTTTCTCCTACGTGGAGGAAAAAGATGAGAATATGGAACTGTTAAGTCCATATCTTCATAACCTGCAAGTTAATGGAAAACCATGCCGAGTGCTAAGAGACAGTGCCGCCACGATGGACATTGTCCATCCATCTTACGTGACGGTAGATGACTTCACCGGAGAAGTAGCATGGATAAAACAGGTTGTAGAAGAACACACCGTGTGTCAGCCCATGGCTAAAGTCAAAGTCATTGGACCATTCGGAGAGCTAGAGACTGAGGCTGTAGTTTCCAAATTTTTGTCACTGCAGTATGCTTACATTTTTTCGAATCGTTCGAACCAGTTACTGTGTGACAAAGGGGTCAAACTGGGAGAGGGCATAGTACAAGCATTGACCCGAGGCCAAGCTCGTAAGATCGCGGCGCTTTCGGCTGTAAATGCACAAGCTCCTCCAGCGGAAGCAGAAAAGGGGATAACTTCAATACCCGAATCCGAGCAAGGCCGGAGGGACAAAACAACAGTTGAGGAGAGCCTGCCAGCTGACCAGCTCAATGAGAGCGTAGCACTAGAGCGTCAAAGCTCTAGCCTGCAGGAAGAGCAAGCTGACGCACTCACAAGCGAGACAGGGTCGTTATTATCACCGGCCTCAAAGAACTTTGATCAGCTCTTACGTGTGGATAGAGAGTCACTGGCAGCTGAGCAAAAGAATGATGAGAGCTTAGCTAAATTACATGACACAGCTAACGAAGGCATTGCTACGCGCAACGTGATGATACGTGAGAGAGGAGGATTGTTCTATCGGCACTACAGAGATCGAAAGGGTAGGAGTTTAGATCAGTTAGTCGTACCTACTAAGTATAGGGAGGACCTTTTGAGTCTCTGTCATGGAAATGGGTGGTTCGGCCACCTAGGCATAAACATATCAAAGGAAAGTTTGCTTATGGAATACTACTGGCCTGGCTGTTTCAAAGACGTAGAAAACTTTGTAAGATCATGCGACGCCTGCCAGCGTTCTGGTAAACCAGGAGAGACCTTGGAAAGCTCCACTGAAGATATTGCTCTTAATAACAGAGCCTTTCAGACGACTTGTAATAGACACAGTAGGGCCTCTTCCAAAAACAAAATCGGGCTACACGTACTTGTTTACCATGCTGTGTCCGGCTACCATGTTTCCAGAAGCAATCCCTTTTAAAGAGCACAGCTCCACCGAAGTAGTAGACGCGCTTTTGACAGTGTTTGCACGAGTTGGGTTTCCAGCCGAAATTCAGGCAGATCAAGGGTCAGTATTCACGAGCGCACTGACTTCCACATTCTTGCAGAAGTGCGGAGTAAAATTAATACACAGTTCTGTCTATCACCCTCAGTCAAACAGTTTAGAGAGGTGGCATTCGGTGCTTAGCGAGTTTTGCGTGCGCTCTGTTACGAGCACAAGGAGGACTGGGAGAACTGTTTGCCGGCAACTTCGTTTGCTTTACGAACGGTTCCACATGAAGCCACAGGGTTCTCACCAGCAGAACTAGTTTATGGGAGGACACTGCGTTCTCCACTGAGAATGTTAAGATAGATGTGGGAGCAAAGAGGGGAGAGTCCAACAGAGGTTGAATACGTGCTAAATTTACTGGAACGGCTAAGCGCAACCCAAGAACTAGTCGGAAAGAACATGGGAATAGCTCAAAAGAACGCCAAATTCTATTACGAAAACAATGCGAGGCTTCGTACGTTTAACGCCGGAGACCAAGTAATGATCCTCGAACCATCAAGAAAGGACAAGCTTGAAGTTCACTGAGACGGGCCCGTTAAAGTGTTGCATAAGCTTTCAGATACTAGCTATGCTCTGAAAATGCCCGGTCGAAGGAAGGAGGTGAAGATATATCACTGCAATTTGATGAAGCCGTATATAGAGCGGAGCGGGGTCGTTAACTATACCATCAAAAAGCAGGATGGTACTAGTACCAAGTTTAAGGAGTATAGGGTGACCTCCAACTCTGAAATCGGCCTAGAAGTAGTAGAACGCTCGGTAAGCTCGCACGCTCTAAGACCCGAGCAACTAGATGAGCTAAAAGAGGTGTTAGGGGAATATCTCGGCAGATTCAGCGATCGGTCGGGTAGAACCGAACTAATAACGTATGAAATTGAGCTGACATCAACCGAACCAGTAAGATCAAAGCCTTACAGGTTGTCTCCAAGACAGAGAGAGATTATGGAGGCAGAGATACAGCGCATGCTAGAGTTGGGAGTTATTGAGCCCACTGAGGGTGACTACACGTCACCGCTAATACTCGTAGAAACCGCTAACAAGGACCCTCGTCCATGTGTAGACTACAGGAAGTTAAATGCCATCACTAGGGATCACCTGTACCCGATACCCAACATTGAGAAACGAATTGAAAGAGTTAGCGCTGCTAAATACATTTCAACTATAGATCTCGTGCGGGGGTACTGGCAAGTTCCCCTTTCAGAAAGTGCCAGCTGCTATGCCGCATTCATCTCACCTGTAGGCACTTTTCGCCCTCTCGCACTCAGCTTCGGGCTGAAGAACGCGCCGTTTAGCTTCTCTAAGTTAATGGATATTGTCCTAAAAGACTTGCAGGAGTTCGCCTTGCCCTATCTTGATGATGTAGCAATTTTTTCGGACAGCTGGGAACAACATGTATCGCACCTCAAACAGGTGTTCTCACGGTTGAGGGAAGCTGGCTTAACGATGAAAGCGGAAAAGTGTAGGTTTGGTTGCTCGCAGGTTACTTATCTGGGCCATGTTGGCGGTCAGGGCATGAGACGGCCCGCTGAGCTGAAAATAACTACGATTGGAGAATTTTCTCAGCCGCGCACGAAAACAGACTTTCGTTCAATTGCGGGACTTGTGGGGTTCTATCAACGGTACATTCCGAATTACTCGCAAATGGCAAGTCCATTAACGGACGCCCTCCAAAAGGGAGCACCGTGTAACGTACACTGGGATAAGGACAAAGAGAACGCTTTCCAAAGTTTGAAAACGCTATTGGTTTCTCGCCCTGTGCTTCGCGCGCCAGACTACACAAAGGAATTCATAGTTCAATGCGACGCAAGCGACAGAGGTATGGGCGTGGTACTTAGTCATGTCGGCGACGATAACGAGGAGCATCCTGTCCTCTATGCCAGCCGTAAACTAAATGTAAGAGAGGAAGCCTACAGCGCTTCAGAGAAGGAATGTGCTTGTTTAGTTTGGGTCGCCCAGAAGTTGTCGTGTTACTTGTACGGAGCGAAGTTCATCTTCGAGACCGACCTCTGTCCTCTGACGTGGCTCAATCACATGTCACACAATAATGGTCGCTTGCTCCGATGGAGCCTCACTCTACAAGAGTACAACTTCTCCGTTAGAAATAAGAAGGTAAAGTTGCATAGCAATGCGGATGGATTGAGCCGGCTAATTAGAATTCTGCGTTTGAGGGTCCCGCCTAAATTTTAGGTTTACTAGTGTTACTTTTATTAAGCGAAGAAGATCCCCTCTCATTTAGCAGGATTCCCTCCATGATTGCTGAATTTATCAGCAGGAATTTGCTTCAGAAATTGGCATAGCGAAATGCAGCATGTTTTTGTTTCTGCACTTATGTTGTTTTTTTTTGAAGCCTAGTGGGTCTAAAGTGAGGGCCAATGCACGTCATCTCGGCGCAGAGCCGTGTTGTGGGGTTCATTTCGCAGTTGCCTCTCCTTGTTGGATGTTTTGGGGCGGTGACATCAATACACAAGTGGTCGCTGCGAGCCAAGACATCAATCCCCCCCTGTCCACCAGCAGTTCTCTTCCTGCCTAGCGGTTGTCAGCGCTAGACAGTCGAGATTTTTCGGGCCATGGAGGCGCTGTTAAGAACGGCGAGCTGCAATGCAGGATTGCCACCCAATTACGACTGGGGAACAACACGCGCATCCCCCACTCTCCGTCGCTTCAGCTAGGATGCGTTCGATGAAGCGGGCTTTGTGCTGAAACCGCCACCATCCTCTAGCCCGATCGCCATTGTGACGGAATGAGTTGGGCGGGCGAACTATTGTGCCCGAACTCCCCAGTGCGCACCTGATCTGCTACGCGTGCGCGAGCTGCCGCGGGAAAGCCGTTTTTTGTTAGTTCCCACGCGCCGACTGGGACGCAGGACAACGAGCTACTCAGAATGGCTCCGAGCTACCCGGAACGGCTCCCCTCTGACGTCGGCTCCGGACATAGGAATGTGTGTGCCTTTGTGTGCGTAGGCCGTCCTGCGGGAGGCGGCTAGTTTTGCGATGAAAAACGAACGTTCGCCGCCTTGTTTCGCCGGCGGACTGGGTGTTTAAAAACTGGTGTTGTGCTGGTGCTCGACACACTTTTTTTAAGCAGTCATGTTGGACTAACACTTTTTTTCTTAAGCAGTCATGTTACACTGATACACTTTTCTCAAGCAGTCATGTTAGACTGATTTAAATACTGTAAAATAACCCATATTCCTCGTTCTCAATGAGAAGCAGTTCTTCCCTTCATCAACGTCCTCAGCGTGGGTAAGTTGGACGACGGCATGGGCCAGGCACCTTCGAATTCATGCCGGACTCCAATCTTGACAACGGATCACGAGCAATGGGATTGAGCCCCCAATCCTGACAGGGCCAAGCGCGTCGGCTTTTATACATCTCTCGTCACATGTTCTAGAGTAATCACTGGCACCCACGTGCCTTCCACAAAGTTCTACACTATTCGCATGAGGCATGTCCGGCATTCCCGCAGTGGTAGCAGAGCGGGCGGTGGTCGGGGGCTCGCGAAATGTCCGTATTCCTCGGGTGGCTGCGCCGGGCGACGGATGGCGGTGGACGAAGGAATTGCGGCGTGGCCTTGTCGACGGGCGACGGCGGCGTAGGTCATCGCTTCCGGCACGGGAAGCGGCGATTCGGGCTGCTCTTCGGTAACGCCCAGGGATCGTCGAAGTTCTTCGTTGACGATGTCAGTGGCTGAGGACTCCTGAGGTTGCGATGAAGAAAACATCTTGCGCAGTTCCTCGCGCACAATGGCCCTAATGGTCTATTGGAGGTCACCGGAGCCCAGTGCATGGATGGCACACTGTGGCATGAGAACTTGGCAGTTACGCTGCTTAGTGCGCATTTCTAGAGTTTTCTGAATCGTTGCTGCCTCTGTCGAGAACTCAGCTATAATTCTTGGCGGGTTGCGTAACAGTCCCGCGATAAGTTCTTGCTTTGCTCCTCGCATCAAGAACGGAACTTTTTCCTCTTCGGACAGTTCCAGGTCGGCGAGCCGAAACAATCGTGTCATGCGCTCGTAGATAACATTTGTTAGGCGGTGAAACGTGGTCACCCGATAAAGGTAAACAAGTAGACGTGTCAATACCCTGCTCATAAAAAAGCATCGACCCGATGCTGCAAACAAACGAAAATAATAAAGAAAACACCCGCAGCAAAGAAGCAACGAAATAAGGAAGTTCGTCAGCGTGCGTAAAAGTGCTTAAGACGCACTACGTGGACCACTTCAGATCGTGCGCGGCGCCGCTGTAAATACGAAATGCCGTGTGGCACGACCTCATAGTGCAGTTCGTCAATACGTCGAATGATCTTGTAGGGTCAGAAATAGCCTCACAATAGTTTTTCCCTGAGTCCTCGTCGGCGTATCGGGGTCCAAACCCAAACATGGTTGCCGGGCTGGTATTCGACGTAGTGTCGTCGGAGGTGGTAATGTCAGCTGTCGATACGCTGCTGGTTCTTGATCCTTAGGCGGTCGAGCTGTCGTTCTTCGGCACGCTGGAGAGAGATGGCGACGTCAAGATTCTGTTCGTCTGTGACGTGCGGCAGCATGGATTTGAGAGTCAGCGTCGGGTTCGTGCCGTAAACCAGCTTTAACGGGGTGATCTGTGTTGTTTCTTGCACCGCCATATTGTATGCGAAGGTTACGTACGGCAGGACGACCTCCCAGGTCCTGTGTTCGACTTCGACGTACATTGCTAGCATGTCGGCGAGGATCTTATTCAGGAGCTCCGTAAGACCATGCGTCTGTGGGTGGTAGGCAGTTGTGATATTTACATTAACGCAGTTTTCCACAAAACCAGTGCATTACAGTATTTATTGTATTCTGCAAAGCGCCCGCAGGCTTTCCCTAATTTAAATGTGTCGTTTAAGGTATCCTATATTCTGCATACTAATAGGTAGTGGCTTTAGTAAATACTAGAGGAAGATCATCAATCAATATATTAAACAATAGAAATGATAAAATTGATCTCGGGGGAACGCAAGCTATAAGCCAATACTTGTTTCTCATGACTTTCTTGTCAACCATAACGGCTCTTTAACACGGTAACATTTATTAAAGGGTCATATTCTGCAAAGTTTGTGCACTTAAATATAAAAGTTGCATAGCAACCGTTACTAAAGTAATCTTTAATAAATGGGCACATTTGTGGGCCTAAAAAGCAGAAATAATATTGTAACCTTTACTCAAGTAACGTTTAATACAGGGATATTATCTCATAAGTTCGTGCACCTATAAATTAAAAGCTATATGCTAACTTTTAGTAAAGGTGTACGTAGTCTTTTGGTATTGCAGCTTTTCGAATAAGCATACAGCCTTGCAGCTCTTCCCCCGCATGTGATTCTGTGCATGCCCATGAATATAGGACGACTGTTCATATATCCGTCAAAATTCACCGCAATGCACTAGCCTGACTCACTTTGCAGCACTTTATAAAAATACCATCTCAAATGATCCGCCGAACATCAACAACTTTCGGTCAGCAACGTCAGGAAGATACTTTCCTGAAATATCAGCATTTAAGGCACATAGTCGCACCTACGACTAAGTGCAGTGAAAGCGCTTGTTATCAGTAAAAAAGAATCCTTTCGGAGTAGCTAATGGAAAGTTCTTGAACTTCGGCTGACATTCTGTTACGCCATTTTTTGAATGCTGTGTTCAATGAGTTACGTTCACACACTGCAGTGAAGTTCAATGCATGGCCAAAGGAGCCATGTACAAAATTCATGGGCATACGTAGGAGGACGTACGGGTAAAGACGTACAAGATTATATGCCTATGTGAAAGTTTACAAAAATAGCTCAAGAAAATAGCGAAGAAGCTATGTCTAAGATTCTTGGACATGGCTCTGTCTAAAATTCATAAATGTGCAGGTCTTTAAACTTCACATTTTACTGCTTTTCAAGCTTCATAGCGGCTCCAGAAATCAAAATTTGCGTGATAGACAATACAATATTTAGGGGCAAAATTTAACCTATTGGATTTTTTAATTTCTTTAGGGGACTTGTCATAACATATTCAAAGAAGCCAGTACTGAAAGCATACCAATCTTCTATATGTGCCTGGAACGAGTTTCCAGAAATTGGAAGCAAGCATCTCCAATGAAGTGCATTGTTGTTTCAGTTGTTGATTCTGCCCGCCCCACAGCACATTCTTTACATAAACATCTCAACTGGAACAGCAATACATTTTATGGCATGTTTTCATTATGTGTTTTTGAGACTAATCTGCAGCAGAATGCTTCCAGCAACCGTATATTGAGTGCTTATTGACCAGCTCTTCCGTTAACCACAACTGGTTATGGACACAATAAACAGTCAAGCATTGGTAATGTTCGCACTAACGATTATTGCGGACTCCCCTCCAATTCTATTGCGATTGCTATAAACTTGTTCAGCAGAAATCAACATTTCAACTCAAATTAGCTATTTTTAGTATTCAAAGACAGTCCGGATCACAGCGTATAAGTCATCTTTGCAACCACGCTATTTTTTCAGTGCTGCTCATTTAGACAAGCAAGCTTGCAGCAATTAGTATAGAAGGCACGATGCATCGTAAAGATTGCGCCTTATGAAGTAAGCTGGCACATATGCTTGGTAATGTGAGTAATAAATGTGCAAAACATCGAGTAATTGCTGGAATACAAGGTGTGCTGTTTTTGTAGAGGTGAATGCACTGTAAAAAGGTTGGACCTGCAACATATTTCTTTGCTGCAGTCCATTTAGAAAGAAAGCTTTCTGCAAACAGTACGATGTCATCATCCCATAATAGCGCAATTTCTAAGAATTAAACTTTGCACAAGTGCAAAGCACATCACGAAAGCTGGCGCATTTCAGTATCACTACGCATTTCTGCATGCAACATTGCCCGCATCAAAATGAAATTGATGGAGGTATGAAGCGGTGACACCCACATTATGAAAATGATGTGTGTATCAGCTGTGAAAAAAGAAGCTGACATATAACGTAATATTATTAGCGATGACTTAACGATTACTTTATTAGCATATACAAAACAAGGCAAGTCAATGTTTTTTCTTCCTAAGGAAAAATACATCTTACCTTGCTCTGTTTTTCTTTTCTTCACGGCTTTGAAGAAATAATGAAAACACCTTCGAGCACAGCACTGCGTGACAGCACACATTTCTACAGCAGCACAAGGAATGATGCGAATAGACATAAATGCTGAACGTTCGTGTACAATATGTCTGAATACAAATACATATAAGCTTTAAGGTATCATAAGGAAGACGATCTGCTCCCTGTTGAGAGCACAATCATGTATATTTGCGGCCAATATGCCAGTTGCTAATTCTTCGATCTGCTTGCTGTGCAGTGGAGCCTAGAAGGCATAATTGTAATGGTACAATCTTATAGTCACTTGTTTAAGCCCCACTGGAAACAGGTATGAACATGTAATGAAAGAGGCATAAATAAACCATGAACAGACAAAATATTACCACCGAACATATAATTAAATACGCAAAGTTTGAGTATTCCCTGCCTAGGAAATTTTGGTAACGATAAGAATTCAAGCATAAATAACTAAATAATATGAATGAACTCAAACTAATTGAAGCAAATAAACTCCAAAGTCAGTTCGTACTCCACTCCAGCAGAAAAAAATACTACCGCAATAATGTGACAGTCGAAAAGTAAAGCGCCATATCAAGTGATTACAACCTGAATTACAGCAATTATTATTGTTCAATTAGGAATAGATTACAATTCATTTGTAACACTATATTGACACGTGTACTTCTTTATCTTTATCGGGTGACCACTTCTCACCACCTAACAAGTGTTATCGCACAGCGGAGGACGCGCTTGCATGCGTGGGAAGTTTCTGGAACGTTATCGATGGTTCCATCCACTGTCTTTGACCAAACCATGTATAATCTGATTACATGTGTGAGCGACGCGAATAACGTAGAACTTTGTGGAAGGCGCGTGGGTCCCATCCATTAGTCTAGAACATTCGATGATTGATGTATAAAGACCGGCGCGCTTGACCCACTGATCAGATTTTCGACAATCGCTGACCTCGTTCGCCGCTATCGTTGTGCTATAAGTGTAGCCTGTTTTTGTGGGCACAGGTTTGCCCAATAAAAGTTAGCTTTGTCTTTCAGAGTGTTGCTACTGTGTTCTTCAACGTCACCACCACGTGACATCTGGAGGAAATGCTTGTGCGTTCATGTACCGAACGCCCCCGGAAAGCCGCGATGCAAGCCCGAAGCCTGAGGACAAAACCAACATCGCCCAAGACCAGCGTTCTAGCCGCCGACTGCAAGGACTGTCCCCAGAGCACGGACCTACCTGAGACGACAAAGACCTACGTGAGAGGACAAAGAAGATCGCGGCCAAGACCACACGAATCGCTGCCTCCGCTTCCCCCGTTATTCTGCAACAACCTCGGGACCCACCGACCTTTCTTGGAGCAGCTACTGAAGACCCGGAATCCTGGCTGGAGACCTGTGAACGAATCGCGACTTTCAACAACTGCGACTCCGACGACAAGCTACGGCATGTATACTTCGCATTAGAAGGCGCCGCCAGAACGTGGTTTGAGAACCGGAAGTCGCCCGTGACAGCATGGGACCTGTTCCGTAGCGGCTTCCTGCGCACCTTTACGAACGTCGTGCGCAAGGAAAGGGCCGAAATTATGCTGGACGCCCGAGTGCAGCTACCTAACGAGAACATTGCCATCTTTACGGAAGAAATGAGCCATCTGTTCCACCATGCCGACCCGGATATGTCCGAGAAGAAAGTCCGCCTACTGATGCGTGGTGTAAAGGAGGAACTTTTCGCCGGAATGGTGCGAAGCCCACCCTAGACTGTCAACGAGTTTCTTCGTGAGGCAACTAGCATCTAGAGGACACTAGAAATGCGGAACCGGCAATTCAACCACCTCACGAACTCGACAAGCTACGCCGGAGTTCAGTCACTGGCCACCGACGACCCGCGCGAGACTATCCGAGCTGTCGTGCGGGAGGAAATACGGAAGCTGTTCCCGTCATCACAGCCTCAAGTGGCTTCGATTGCCGACGCCGTCCGTGAGTAGCTCCAACAACAACTCAGAGTAGCCCCTGAGTCGCCGCAGCCTCAGCCGCAGGCGATGACATATGCCGCTGTAGCCTGCCGTCACGTACCCCCTCCGCGCCTAGGGCAGGGCCCATTGACGACACAGTTCCGGCGTCCGCCACCACCCCCGCCGCCCGCACGCCAACCCATTGCCCCACGCAGCATTCCAAGGAAGACTGCTGTTTGGCGCGCCCCCCACCATCGTCCGCTTTGCTATCAATGCGGAGAAGTCGGGCACATCTACCGCCGATGCTCATACCGGGAGATGGGACTCCGACGGTTCGCCGTTAACGCGCCGCGACCACAGATTGGCGAACGACCTCGCGATATCGCCGACTACCTCGCCGCCACTCAGTAGAACCCTCGACGACAGTCCCGTTTGCCGTCACTAGGCCGCTAGCTGTCGCCGTAGCTCCGACCAGGCCGCCCGGGGCCACTCCGCGAGCCCATATCCGGAAAACTAAAAGCAACAACCGATGGAGGTGTGGTTGCTGTTCGTCGAACTAACGAAGATCCTCCGCCACCGACGAATACGCCGAAGAAACTACCACGACATAAAGACACGCGGCCTTACCAACGAAGTCTGAAAGCAAAGAATACGACTACGAAAGACGACTTGACGACATCACATACCAGCCACAATTCAACGCAACGCAGCCGTGATCCGACGCCAAGACCGACCTGTTATGGAAGACAAAGAACCACCGACCTCAACGTTCTTCTCGACAGCCACGCAGTCACCGCCTTAGTCGATACAGGGGCTGATTACTCCGTCATGAGTGGACACATTGCCGCCCAGTTGAAGTAAGTTAAGACTGCATGGGAAGGCCCCCAATTTCGTAACGCTGGAGGACACCTAATTACGCCGACTGGAATCTGCACGGCAAGAATTACCGTTCATGACCGGACTTACCGTGCCACCTTCGCTATCCTCCAACAGTGTTCACGAGACGTCATTCTCGGCATGGACTTCCTGAACCAACACTGCGCAATCATAGACCTGAAGTCAAAACCGATAATGCTGTCGGAAGATCAAGCGATACCGCCGCGAGCTCTCGTAGTCACCACTCCTTGAGTGTGCTCGAAGGTCAAGTGAGCATCCCGCTGCGCTCCAGCATTATTTCCGTCGGCACCGAAACACCCGCTGACGTAGAAGGCTTCATCAAGGGCGACCAACATCTACTGCTCGACCGTGAGATTTGCGACGCAAGGGGGATCGCTCGACTCCACAGAGGGAAAGCGGAAGCTACGCTAACCAACTTCATCCAAGAGTTCAAGCACATCAACAAGGGCACGACAATCGCGTACATCGAGGAAATTGTGGAGACCAGCAATGCCTTTGTCCTCTCGGATTCTGCCGTAGCTCCCCCGATAAGCATAGTCCCCGAACCAAACTTCGACGTGAATCCAAGTCTTCCTATGAGTAAGCAGCAACACATCAGAGGCCTTCTCCGGTGATACAAAGACTGCTTCTCGACGTAATCGAGGATTCGACAAACACCAGTTGCAGAGCATCGCATATTAACCGAAGAGTGCGCTCGACCACTCCGCCAGAGCCCTTACCGAGTTTCGATGCGAGAATGTGAAGCTATTAGGCAACAAGTCGACGAAATGCTGCGCGACGACATCATCCAGCCGTCGAAAATCCCGTGGGCATCTCCTGTGGTCCTGGTGAAGAAAAAGGACGGAACCCTACGCTTCTGCGTCGATTATCGCCGAATAAACAAGATCACGAAGAAGGACGTGTACTTCGTTCCACGGATAGACGTCGCATTGGATCGGCTCTTCAGCGCAAAATACTTCTCGTCGATGGACCTCCAGTCTGGCTACTGAAGACTATAGAAGTCGACGAGAGAGATCGCGAAAAGACTGCCTTCATAACGCCAGATGGCCTCTACGAGTTCAAGGTCATGTCATTCGGACTGTGCTCGGCGCCTGCAACATTCGAGCGCGTCATGGACATGGTGTTAGCAGGATTGAAGTGGCAGACCTGTCTTGTTTACTTGGATGACGTTGTCGTCTTCGCCGGAAATTTCGACGATTATCTTAGGCTGCTTGCGACAGTACTAGAGGCCACCAAATCATCAGAGCTCACTCTGAAGCTAGAAATGTGCCGCTTCGCTTACGATCAGCTTCTGTTCCTAGGCCACGTCATCAGCAAATCCGGAGTATGCCCCGACCCGCAGAAAACAGAAACCGGCTGATCAGATTTTCGACGATTGCCGACCTTGTTCGCCGCTATCGTTGTGCTATAAGTGTAGCCTGTTTTTGTGGGCACAGGTTCGCCCAATAAAAGTTAGCTTTGTCTTTCACAGTTCTGCTACTGTGTTCTTCAACGTCACCACCACGTGACAATATATACGCCATCTGTGCGGGATCATTTGTAATACACAAGTACTTTTTTTCTTAATCTGTAGACAGTCACAGAACTCCGAGAGGAGTTCTCGGGTACTCTCTGTATAATTTTCCTTGCGCAGAGTTTCCAATAAGAAACATTCCAACTGATTTGAAATAGAAAGCGAGCAGTGCCAGTCGCTGCAAGGCTGGGTGATAAACAGCATTGTCAGCGCTCAATTCGCATTTAGTCAAAGTAGTCTGTTTTATTTTCTTCACTTGCCTGGTGCATTTCTTGCGAGAAAACACTAACAAATTAGGTCTTACGGGCACAGAAAGACATTCTTTGATAACTTTTGCTAAGAAAGCATAATACGTGCGCGAATGACCGTTTTACGTCCTGCCGCCCTCGAACCATGCCTCGCGAACCCACATACCGTCTTTTCCTAATTGGCCCAGCGCCTGTTAAAAAAATTGCCTGGAGGGCAGCATCACATTGCTCTCCAGGTAATAATGTAGGTAGGTCGAGCGTGCCGAGATAGAAAAAAAGAAACACCCATTTCAACACCCATTGAAGTGCGACGCCAAGTGTTTTTTGTTTTTATTTTGAAGCTCCATGTGCCATTTTTATTTAAAAAACTCTTCACTCTTTTTTTTAAGGTTTTGCCATCGGAGCAATGCAGAAGAGGGTTTCTACACACAGCCTCATGCTAGTGGGTGCCGTCCTGTGTCCTGTTGCTTTGATCGCCTCGGCCTTTGTTCCCAACATGGATTGGATGTGCGTCACGGCGGGATTTATTTATGGTGAGTATATATATATATATATATATATATATATATATATATATATATATATATATATATATATATATATATATATATATATAAATGTGTGTGTGTGTGTGTTACGAATGTGTCTGTAGAAGCTGGGGCAACTTAGTAGGCATGGGCACCATACCCTTAGAAAGAGCCGTGGCTAACAATAGAACATCTCACGTGGATGACAACAGATAAGTAAAGAAATTAAGTGGCGCCTCAAAGCGGAACACGAGAGAAATTAACAGTAAGGAAGTGTATGGTTACTTTTCCAGATTGTGCTAACCTGTTGTGTTCGGATTGGAGTGTGCGAGAGGATAGACACCATACTTGTTGCCGCGTACGCAAGTAACCGGTGGCCGAATCTTAAAGAGGGCAGCTGCTACGCAATGAAGCTAAGCGTTAGCTAACAAAGCCAGCACTATGATTAGAAAAGAAGAATTTTTTTCTTTCTGTAATCGCTCATAGTAGTTTTGAATAATTTCGTTGAGAGCTGATGCATGACAATAGGTGCAACACTGTTTTTTATCAGTAAACTGTGTTCTAGATTACTGAACTACACGGCAAAAATACCTCATCACAGTCGCTGTCTTACCGCGACAAAGCGTTACTGTTGCGATTGCAGAAAACGCAAAGGAAATATAGGAGAAGAATGGTCTGAGGCGCACGCCAAAAATACGATTACGACGCACACATAGTGGGGGACTCGGCATTAATTTTGACCACCTGGGTTTCTGTAATGTGCTCCTAACTCAAACTACACGAGTAAATGTGGCAGGTTGCTGTGGGCTAATCCTGTGGATGGAAGGAAAAACTATACTGAGGGCCATAGGAATGTGCAGTAGCACGTAGCGGGCCGCTCCCACGTCGGCACAGAAAGCCCTAGCCTATCCGCCCCGTTGCGGGCCCATTGGACGATGACGAAATGCACAGAAGAAAGCAAGCGCGGACAGTGACGCTCACTACGACCGTTGTCGTCAGGTCGACGCTTCGTTTTGATCTTCACCGTCGCCACAGAGCGCAGAAAGCATTCTTTACACCCGCCGACACCGGAATTCGAGCCCATGTACCTTAAGCCTTCTGCATCTGGAAGATGGCACTGTAACTACTATTCTACCGCATTATCGCATATTACCTTGGGGAAGGTGTTATTTCAGATGTTATAGTACATTCAGGTTTCCCTCATTTATCGCTCATTTGAATAACAGTGAAACGGGAGTTAATTAGTACATTGCAATGCGGTAGCTAAAGCAATGATTTAAAAAGTTCAGTAGTGAATGCTTGTTAGTTAGGCAATGATGCATTTTGATCTACACGGTAATATTGTCCTCCCTTTTGAGTGATCCAGCTCAAATAATAGTTGTGTGCTTATGACGAAGGTTATTTAAAAGAAATAAGTGGCACAAAAAAAGACCCGTATAATGCGGCAAAAGGACCACGAGAGCGTTTCCCGATTTGAAAGCGAAGCCCATCACAAACAAGCCCAGCGAAAAGCCACAAAGTAAGCAGGTAGGGAGGTTTTCCCTAGTCTACGATGCGCTTGCTGAACCGCTTGCGGTAACTGCAAGTAGTGTGCTGAGCTCGTGGAGCACCTGCATTCAGCAGCTTGCATTGCGCGACAAAAAAAATAGGAAGACATGCACGCTCTAACAACCTTGCAGAATTAGAGTGAAAATTTCAGTTCCACTGGTTTGACGCGTGAGCGTATATACGCATATGCCTGACTTCGAATACTCGCAGTGCGGGCGTATGAAACTTGGCAATAAAAGTTGGCACAGCAGAAAGAATGAGGTCAGCGGCGGCTGTCACGGCAGCGGTTGGATGACCTTGATTATAACAGGCGAGAGGCACTGCAGGTGTGCTCAATCATCTTCCTCCCCTGCATTCATCATCTTTGATTTGATGTATTGATTGGATTCAGTACAATATTATAAACAATTAGATAAATGCTAAGGATAATTCAATAAACAATAACGGCAGATATGAGAGCTAGTCCGCTCACGCGAAATGCTGGTTCACTTCTCGGAACGAGGGTCGGTTTTCGTTACGAGTTGTATTGGCGCTTTTTGAAATTATGCAATAAACCGCGTATTTTAAAAATTTCGCGCATATATGACCCTTAGAATGTATTTGTTGCTGTGCGCATTTAAACTTGCTGTAAAATTCCTTTCTTAAAGAATACCGACAAAACTTGCGAACGCCGCTTGTATTGTGCTTTCTAGCGGTAGAATAAGTAATTAACTGCAAAGACTACAATTGTCCATATGTCCATAAATTTGTCCATATGTTTTAACACAAGACACTATCTTAGAAAAAGTTAACTTGCTGCTACATTGGGTCCATCAGGGCATGAAAAAAATTATGCGCATAACGTTTTCAAGCGGTTGTACAAAGATTTGCAGTACATAAAAAATATCCACAGCGGTGCGCCATCACTATTCCGAACTCTGATACTGCAAGCCTGAATGACGTGTTTTGTTGGCATATGTTACGGCAAATTGTGTTCTTGCCAGCTTACTCAAAGAGTTTAGTTTCTTTCCCATATAAATAAATGTGGTGCTTTCAACCTGAGTGATACTACTGTGATATGCTATAGGCTAGTCCTCGTTACTTGGCACTGATATGGAATCTAACATGCCAAGCATGATATCAGCCTCCGCCATATTGTATTTCAAACAAATAAACTTCCATAAAACAAAACACGAAACGTCATTCACCGCAGATATCCCCCTTCTGCGACACTTATGGTTTTCATTCTTATAGACCGCGGTATAGGTTCCGGCGGACATGAAAGACAGGATAAAGCGTGGTAATTATAGGACCAATAAAGAAGTCTCGTTCTTCACGCTTTAACTAATTCACTTAACATATGGATCGCAATAAATAAATTGAAATGTCCGGTTTGTACATGCTACATCAGTGTCTCTGTTAGAAAAAAATGCGATTTCCCGCACTTATTTAGCGCAACAACTCTTCATATCCTTGCGAAACCGAAGTTCAGACTCTGACGGGCTCATGAAGTGACGACTTGAAAGAGGCATCAGTGGTTCTCATTAGAAGCAGAGTTTAATTAACGCTGTACAGCGTCGCACAATTGGCCGACAAACTAGGATAATGGAGATTAAATAAAATACTAGAAGTAATAAAACATACTTGTACCGAGGGAAACAAACCCATTTCTCCTTTTATAAACTGGCAGCAGAAATCAAGGAGAAACCGTCCTTGTTCAGCGTGTTTTTAGAGAATACGATGACGTCTTGGGAACGCTGGAGGCGGGATCAGTTCTACACTAGAGGTAGTTATTTCGACTGCTAAGAGTTTCGTTATGTGGTGGTAATTCATCAATACTAAAACCTAAGCAGCTGACTGCAGGCTTATTATTCATCACAGCGACGACGTAACATAGCTCAATGTTCAGTGCACGCTTAAGGGTATCTGGGTGCCTGCTTAAGCGTACATCTGGGGGTGCCTGCGGAAAACTCCGCAATTGCGTGCGGGTCTCCAGACAGCTGTGACTCCCACACCATCCTGCCTGAAGGTCCCGAACTTGCTTCGAAATACTCAAAGCCAAATGACGCTTTACATCCCATGTTAAGTCGAGCTTCAACTAAATTTTACTCCGTGAAGTTCGATATAAACGAGTAGTGTATGTGCTTCCACAGGAATTTTGGCACAGATGCGGGCTATTAATTGTCTTTTTTGTGCTTTTTAACAGCCAGGGAGTGTCACCCAACAAGACGACACGTGGTGCACCATAGTTAGCAGATATGACGCCAGCCCCAAGCGTACTGTCAATTTTTTGAGCTGGGTTTTTCTTAATCATCTCAATTCCATGTCAGTTCACCAAGTTATTGGCGTTTTTGCCAGTTTGTTTTCTATTGTAGCTTATTCGTAAGGATAAGCTAGAAACCTTGCGTTTAAAGCGTAATATTGTGCGTGACGGTTACTCTTGCCTACGATTTCTGAAACAAGACCGCTTTTGCTGCCTGTAATTTTGGTTCAGTTGGTATGCAAAGAAGGCACAATTTAAGTGGTAACGCACAATAATTTTTTTGCCTATGCTACAGCGACCCCTCTTTGAACTCCAGTAAGTCCTGTCCAGAAAGGAATGCGTAGCACTAATTTGAAGTTTTTGCCCGTTGCCTGCATTCGCCCCATTGCCCCTTTCCCACTAAAAAAATATGCAGAAATTCCACTGCAGTTGCTAAATATGACTAAGCGTGCCCGAAAATTTCAATTGGCCAACCCCTAAATTACAAGTTAGCCCACCCCGAAAATTCACTTGGCCGACCCCAAGTTTCAGTTTGCCCAACCCCAAATTTAAAGTACAATCCCAAATTTCAGTTGGGCCACCCCTAACTTTCATGTTCGCCCACGCCTATATTCATAGTAGGCCCACCTCCTAAATTCATTGGGGCCGTCCCCGACAACTCAGTTAAGCCACCCATAAATTTCGGTTGGGGCACCCCTCACTTTTAACTTTGCCTGCTCCAAAATTCAAGTTGACTCACCCCCAAAGATTCACTTGGCCCACCCCGAAATTTCAGTTCGCCCACCCCTAAACTCAAGTTCGCCCACCCCCAAATTTGAAGTTGGTCATCCCCGATTTTAAAGTTGACCCAACCCCAAATTTCAGTTGGAAATCCCCCAAATTTCAATTCGGCCACCCCTTCTTTTCAAGTTGGCCCACCCCCATATTTCAGGCTGGTCCACCTCAGATGTAAATTCGCTCAGTCTAAAAAAAATGTATCGGCCCTTTCCTGAGGTAAACTGCGATAGGCGAAAGCCTATCTATGAGTGCCTCTGTTGCTGTTGTCCGAACTGTTCTCCGAACAGACGCCACCGTGACTGCGAGTATGGGATGCAATCACAGACATATGGCTGCAAGGTTTATGGCTGATGTGCGCGCACCCCCACGTGCATGCCCGTGCTCTCCCACATGCCTACTCGCATAGAGTTACTGGCATGGCGCCTCCTTTCCTTGCTCCCCTAGCCGATGATTGCCGCTTTCCTGCGTCCACCACGGACTGCACCCGGACACTCATGAGCAACTAAAGGCGTACGCCTTGAAATTTACTTGGCCCACCCGAAATTTAAGTTGGCCCAACCATAAACTTAACTAAGCCCACCTCCGAATTTCAGTTGACCCGCCATCATATTTTATGTTGGCCCAACCCAAAGCATTTTCTATGTAGAACTATGTATCATTAAGGATATTTTCTCTCATCAGTTTCATATTTTTCCTTATTCCTTATAAAGCTACCAGTCATCTACGTTTAAACTACTATAACCAGCGTCGTAACTTCACAAGATACGCCTTTTTGGGCAGCAACAAACCATAACACATTTCGCGTGATGAACAGATTTTTGCGGGGTACTCGCCAAAAAATATTTACGCACCATAAAGAATATTTTGTTTATTTCTTGCAAAAACAGTTTTTTATTTCCTTTCTCTGCCACAATTATTGAGGCCTCTGTAATTTCAGGTACCTGTTGTCGTTACAGGTGTATATCATGCTACAATGCAGAACCGTTCTTTTTTTTACTTAACAAAAAGGCATGCCCATGCTCGCAACTTCTTTGTCCAAGGAATCAGATATAATTATAAATGTCATCACTTAACAAATGAGAAACACATTGCTACGTTTTAGGAAGTTAAATACAGGTTATATTATTTGAAGAGCACCCCTGACAAAACGAAACCTTGAGTTTTGGCCATCTGGTGCACACTATCGAACAATATCCTACGTGACGTTTAGAAAATCATGCAATGGAGCATCGATCCGCTGTAGCACGATGCGGAGCGTTAGGTGCGAGCGATGAAACCACTCGGCCATGGCTTCCTTTTTTTTTAATTCGGCCACGGCTTCCGACGCTTTCTCAAAGATACGGTAGGGTTTATAAAGTTGTCACGTGAATTTGGACAGCTGTGTTTAAAAATCGCTTGGGAACGGTGGTCCTGGGTACAGAACGGAGTTAGGCATCAATCCGAAGCTCGGTCTCCGGACTGCATACGCTGTGGCGGCTATAACGATAGCAACCATAGTTTTGTCACTGCGACCGTGTTTGTTGCAAAAATTGAGTACAAATTTTGCTTGTTGCCATCGGCTTCCACAGCTGAATCTTTAACCGCTCTATGAAAAAATATTAACTTTCCACAGCACTATTACTGCATTGCTCTCGTCTGGATTGTCGTCGATAAGGTGTCTGTCACATGCATTATTCAATAATCTACCTGTACATTTAATTCCTCGTGAGAAACCCGCTCATTCCAATGAAACCGGGCTAGCTTCACGGCGCAAAAACTTGGGGTGCTACTTCGTACGTGTCCACAAAAGATAGATACGCTGTTCTAAAAATTGTGGTCCGAAACACATTGCTCGATGTTATTTAGCAATCTTGCATGCATTTTCTTGTAAAAAGAAGGTATCTTGCGCATCTTCCCTTCAAACGAACGAAGGTACAATAAATTACAGAGTGTGGCTACGCCCCGGATTTTATCAAGTGCTCTTCAATTCTTTAGCGTTCGCACTCGGGATAGCGTTTAGGACAGGAATCCTGCAGGAACACGATTCGTGCGTGAGAGAGTAGGAACCTAAGATAAAGTTATTGTACACTAATTCTACTGGCCCCAGATGTGGAAGCGCACTTCATGCAGGAGTAGTTTCGATGTCTGAGCTCACTAGTCTGAGCACACGTCGGATACACATGTCAGGAGACGTCAGGGCACACCACTGTAAGAAAGGTGTCCGCTTATCAAACAGTAGTCTTCCTTAGGTGACTACAGACTACGGAATCTTATGACTGTCTCGGCCAATCCCAATCGAAGAATCGTTCACAAAATGCCACCCATGGCGTCGCGCCTTTCCCCCGCACTCCCCTATATTGTTGCACGATCGCCTCAGCATACGAAGCAACGACATGGTAATCTAGGAATCTGATATAAACGTCGTTTCCACACAAATCCTAAAAGTTGGTCCCTTTCACCTATTAGTGGGCTCTCCGGAACGCTCAGCTTGTCAGGGTCAGGGTCAGCTGGAGTGGTCGTCGCGGTACCGCTTTCACGGAGGGCGGCGGCTGTTGCCTCGAAGTGAGCTCCTTTTTCGGCGCGTCAAAGTGTATATCGGGCCCCGTGACTGTCTGGGCGTGCGCTGATGAAAAGACTTCCGCGCGGGATGCGTCCAAGGAGTCTTCATCGCTGTTTCGAGACGTAACAACACCCATCGCAATCGTTAAACTAGATTAATCGTTGTAGCAAGTGCAATCAATAATTTCTCTGACGTCATTGGCATTCTGCAGCGAAAATTGATGATTCTGGGCGCCAACTGCCGGAGTGACGTGACGTGATTGCATATCACTTTCATAAGTTTGTTCCCGTTCTTTTACTATTGTCCCTTTACTCATTCTCTTGTTTTTGCCGAGCAAGAAATTCGTTTAAAAGCAGATTTGTGTGCATATTCTTTTTCTGTGTTGGTCCTGTGTGCATTGTTCAAAATTCAATATGACCGAGTAACAAGCCCAAGCTTTTACGATTGAAATAAAAATGCCCTAGAAGCATTTTCGCAACTGGATCACTAAATTTTCCCCGACATTTCTGTTTCAGGTTGTGGATTGGGATTGATAATGATCTCCACATCCATCTACATTGTGTCGTACTTCGACAAGTACAGAAGTTTCGCCACAGGAATACAGTACCTAGGAATTTCACTCTCCGGCATCATCGGTCCATCTGTCCTATCCAAAATAGCCGCCACGTATGGACTAGAAGGCACAATGCTTTTGGCTGGTGGCGTGACATTGAATCTTCTTCCCCTGACGCTGTTACTTAGAAATCCTAGACCCGTTGAGTTGCGTTGTTGCAGACGGTGGAAGAAAAATGGTGACGTCAAAGCTACTTCGGCCAGTGCATGCGTGGAAGACGTCGACGAAACACTCTTGCACGGTGCTGCTGATCCTCACATTGGTATCATAGAGCTTGAAGTCGAGGATAACAAGGAAATAACGACGGGAGTGACAACGACTGTAGCTCAAGATTCTCGATATGGGCAAGAAGTGCATTGCTCGCAGGTTTCGTATGCTCCCGAAGACCGCAAAGACAGATTTGGTGTGATATCGCAAGTGTTGCACGTCCTGCGTAAGCCGACGTTCTATGTAATATTAGTGCCCGTCATCGCTGCGGATATCACGCTTCCTATGCTTGCTTTCACGATTGTGGACTACGCCATAGACAAAGGAGTGCCGATGGAATTCGCCGCAACCCTCGTGAGCTGTCAGTGTGCCGGCGGCTTTTGTGGACGCCTGGTGATACCCCTAATATCAGACAGGACGCCGCGCGGACGGTGTGTGATCGGCTCCTGCAGTTTCGTGTTAATCTCATTGTGTTTCCTGCTGATGCCGCATGTCGCCCACTTTGCTGCCGTAGGCGCAGTCGTTTTCTTTGCTGGCCTTCAGCAAGGTTATCTGGCAACTATTAAAACAGTGCTTGTCGCCGACTACCTGGGTGTTCAGAAGGTGGCAGTGTGCTGGGGTATCGTGGGCTTGCTGTCAATGCCCCTGACATTTTGCGAGCCCTATATTATAGGTGAGTCCTCGGCCTTTCATTATATTTTTAAGAAGTGGTGTGCACAAAAAAATCATACTTAAAATAGTTCGTCGGCGTGCTCATTGTTGCGCAGCTCACTGCAGAAATTAGTAACGTGGTTTTATATATGTTTCTTCCACTATAATGCTTTATTGGATGCGTGCAGTGATCTTAAGGGGTGTTTAGAAAACGGAAGTCATAGTTGTTTTACACGACTTGCCTGTAGAAATTCCGTAGAAAGCAATAAATGTACACAGAATGTCGTCGACGCCGCCTTTTTAGTAACTATTCTAAGCTTTGTGAAGATCCTAAAAGGCGTTCCGTGATATGATCAGGCAAGCGTGCAAACTGGCCAATATCAGACTGAAATTTTGCATACTGTTGGCATACATATTTATCCGTGTATACAGTCATGTCCTTGCGGCTCCAAAAAATTCAATCATTTCCATGTATGTACTATCGCACATTTAGCAAGAAATACGTGTAGCTTTGTATTATAAGGTGTTCGGCCGTCCGCACATTTTACATCATCCTCTGCTGCACTAATACAATGCGATGACGACAAATTTTACGTGGTTTAGGGAGCAAATTACCTTACGAAATTACCCAGTGGTGCGCGGACAGTAAGAAGATGGGCCACGGAGCGCAACTCTTAAGTAATTTTGTTGCTGTAGTTAATCGCCAATATTCAGACGAATTCAAAACAACACAAACCGAAAAGAAAGAGACTCAGGAATACCAGATAGGTCGCCTTCCTTCATATATTGCACATAACCATCATTTGTTCGATAAATGAAATTACAACGGTATCACCGATGTACATTTTTTAACGTTTTCTTCTTAAAGTATGCTTCTGACAGTTGTCTGGCAATGTCATTCCTGCTTTTTGCTACTTTTTAAAATTTCTTAGCATACAAAATCTTCCCGACATGTGCTAATATTTAACTTTGGGCAAACAGGTCACTGCACAAAAAAAAGAAGGGCCACATATCCAAGATGGATAAATAATCCTGTTGAACTCTATAACCATCACATTCTGAACCTTGCAAATGGGAGCAAAGCTAGGAAATAGAAATATTAAAATATAGACCAAAAGCTGGAATATCATTGGCAGAGAATTCTAAAGAGGGTAGTTGCTCAAGGAAAAGTGAAAAATTTGCATTAGGGATAATACTGTAGTTTTATTGGGGAAAGAAACGACGTCTATATACCATGCAATGTGTAGGAAGGCCTCCTATGTCGTTACCCTGCTTTGTTCTTGTTGCTTTCTCTGGTTATCAATTAGTGAATGTACAAGTGATGAACAAGCAGCAATCACAGCAGTTAGTAGTAGGGCACCGTCGTTTTTCGTCTTCTTTGTGATGTCCAATTCGCGCACATGTTTCTTTGGGAAAGTAACCAAATAGCCCAACGCCGCGTCATTTTGGTATCACCTTAGTATTTAACATTCAACAAAGACCATATGTGCACTACGTATGAATATTTAAAAAAAAATGATGTGGTTTTACGTGCCAAAACAACTTTCTGAATATGAGGCACGCCGTTGTGGAGGACTCCGGAAATTTAGACCACCTGGGGTTCTTTAATGTGCACCTAAATCTAAGTACATCGGTGTTTTCGCATTTCGCCCACATCGAAATGCGGCCGCCGTGCCCGGCGAATATTGCTTTCTTTAAGCGTTAAGTGTTAGTATTTCTTTCATGTTCTCAGGATTTACCTTCGAAGTCCTACATTTATGCAGAAGAGGTTCCTTATTTAGGTGAATTGGCAATACGAACATGAACCTGCAGCAGCTGGCTTAGGACAAGGTAGTAGCGAAAATAAGTGTTTATTCTGCCTTTTTGATAACGCCCTCTCCTGAGTGTTTTATCGCAAGATGGAGAGACTACGTGAAATAATATGGAGAACATTTTAATTTGCGCTTGTTAACGGAACACGCGGAAGTTTGCTCTTTAAAAGACTCCCGCATTTTTACGCTTAACTTTTGCGGCAGGATATATGACGGCAGCACTGCAATTCCTGTGCTAAGATTTAATTGCTAAGAGTAGGATGTCATGAGAAATTCGCTCAGCATGAACGGGTGAATTTAAAATTTTGTATTGATTTACCAGAGCTTACAAGCCACTTTTTCTCGCTACCTTCATTGCAGGTGCGTTCCGTGACAGGCAGGGCTCGTACGACAATCTGTACAGGCTGTGTGGGGCAGTGGATTTGGTGGCCGCGCTTCTGCTTGGTCTGCAGATAGTTCTCGACTAAAAAAAAACGAAGAAATAAAGAACCCCCTGAGTAAGGCACCCATTACAAATGGTTCGTTAAATATATTACACGGTTAGCATCCTTGCCTGCTTATGGAGCTGAACTATGTCTTCCCGGCAGTTGCTGAATGACAGAACGTTTGTCGTACTGTTTCCACAAATGAATTGCAAACGGTCTGATTATTCCTTAAGCATTATGTGGTAATGTTGCGAAACCATAGAAGTCGCAAGGGAGAGTGAGAAGAATATATAATGTTTTAGATTGAAATCACATCGACTTCATTAACGTATAGGTGTGCATATTTACACTGATAGGCTCTTAAAATAATTTTCAGTCAATGGACGAAAATGTATTCAGACGTCAAAGAAGCGCAAGGATGGGTTTGTTGCAACCGTACCATGCGGGCGCATGACGTGGCCAAGAGGTTGTGCGCTTGTGCTCCAAAGCTAAGGTGTGGCACAATCGCGTCACATGTAAGGAGCACGTGGTAGAGTGCCTGGTGTGTGCATGGGAGGGGGGGGGGGGGTAGGTCCACGTACTTTACAGCGGTCTTAACAAGCCAGTGATGTCGGAAGCTACTACAGTCTTCAGGAAGCAACCGACCCATAGTTTCTATAGCGAGGAATCTGGATAGCGCCACAAAGCAAGGACATATAAAGAAATGAAGACGAAAACAAGCGCTATCAACAACGACAATTTACTTCCGGGATCGTTCGCACTTATACACCGAAACTACCACGTGCACAGCGATGTCAACCGTGAGGATACACTTACATGACGGCTTCAAAACAATCTAAAACCGGGAACATCAGGAAAATAAAAGAAAACCTAAATGACATATTGCGAATGGGCTCAGACTTCCTTCAACAAAGGAAGCTCAGGACACCGTCATGCCAATAAGCAATTCCCGAGTCCGGCCGCCCTGACCCCCTCAACCATACCTGGCCTTGTGCTGCAAAGGATGAAGACAGCACATATCTACAGACAGCCCTCGCATCTTTCACACAAAAGGCGGTCTGTGACATTGTGCATCGACTTGGCAACAGGAGAAAAAAGGACAAGTGGCCAGTCACTAAAAAGAAAAAAGAGAAATTCTCCACATGCTCACCTGTGACCCAATTAAAAAATAATAACCCTCACTTTTAGGAAGAGAGAGAGAGAAAGAGAGAAAACAATAGAAGAAATTTTCTCAGATACGAGGAATACGCCGGAGAGCAGATGAAAACACCACGGGGCACGCTACAGCAAAAGTAGGAAAAGCAGGTCGAAGTGCCTCTCCGGGATGAAGGCCCAACATCCGGCGCTTCCTCCAGCCACGCACAGCCACCGCACGCACACGACCACGCGCCCAGTTCCCATGGCATGGTCTAATGAAAACGACGCACATACTCTGTTGAGGAAGCTCTGCCCAGAGCGAGGGACGCTCCACCGTGGCTCAGCTTGCACCGCTGCGCAGCAGGTGGCACGGCACTGCCACCACCTTGCGCTTTCTTGAGGAAGAACATTAAGAATTGGGGGAGGGGGGCACTACAGAGAAGAACAGTGGGTGGGGGGCGCATCCGGGGCTAGGATTGACTAACGTCGATTCGCATTACCGTAAAACTGCCTGCTAGGGCACACACAGTAGCAGGCACAGTTTGTGGCAGCTTCCCTTGCGTTGCACCTGCGTGCGCAGCAGCCCCAAGCCGAGCCAGAGCGGATCACGAGCTCCGAACTGAAAGGAGACCGAACGCAGCTGACACTGCCTCCGTCACATGACTGACGACGCGCACGCAAGTTTGAGTCACCGCAGGCAGTGCCAGCAGCCCATCTTGCGACGGAAAGAGTCACGGGAACCAAAGTCTCCAGGGAGGGCACAACCAAGGGATCAGGAGACCACAAGGCCACGTCCGGGGCCAAGTCACGGCCCCTGCGGCACGTTGCGGGCCTTTTCCGGTCCTGCGGTGTGGCAGTCCTCGAGTTGGGAGCGGGGGTTGGCCGCTACGGTGGTTGGCGTAAAGCCCCTCAACGGGGCTTTAGGTTGGCGCCGCCTCCCGCACCCCCTGATGGCGGCTTTCTTCTTCGGCGGCGGCTTTGACTTTTCCCTGCCACGCGCGCGCACTGGCGGCTGTGGCGGCGGCGGGGGACCCCGAACACTAGCATACGCTAACCGAGTACTCCTTTTCTAATGACGCATTCAGGAACTCATTCTTTCCTCTGGTAATCAGAGAATGGAATGAACTTAACTCTTCATTAACAGCGACAAACCCTATACGTGTTCGTTTCACAGCTGGAGCCCATCACAAGAGATTATTAACGAATTCTAATGTTTGTTCCCTATTCTCTTTATGTTAAACTGACAGTACTTAGAAAAAAGATTCTATACACTTGTTTGTTCCCGAATATTTCACGTTTTTGCTTTGGCTATGATGTGCCCCGGTTGTTGTTTATTTTATGCTGCCTTGTTTAGTGTTCTATTGTATACCTTATATACCTTATCTTTGTATTTTGTGGAATATCGTTGCTTTTGCACTCTTTGTGTAGCTCGCACGTGTATTTCTCTACGGAAAAGAAATTGTTCATTCTCGTCTGCTAGGCTCTCGGCTGAGAGCGGCAGTATTCTAAAATAAATAAATAAACAAATTATATCTCGTGTACAATGATTGACAGTTTGGTGATGCATTGGTCAGCAGCCAAGACGATTTGCTCCGCTTTTATTATTTATCTTACACACTCACGCTTATCTCTATATATATTAGTCGTATCTTCTACATGTGGGCGACATGGCCGACATGGACACGTTATGTAATAGAAAGCAAACGAAGTTGTCGCCAGATATTATTTCTGTGCTCTCTTAAGCGCTCATTGGAACATCATCGAGTTTGGCTTATGTAGCACTTACAACATCACAGCTGAATGCGATAGACCACCCCTACCGCACATCCGACAAACGGATTTCTGTGACTCTTATCACACGTCATCAATGTTTTGCACAACATACTTAGCTAATTCGCATCTGAAAAACAACCCGTACGTTAGTGCAACTTCCTATTCTTTTTCTGGCAATGTGATAACCGGTGTATGTACGAAATCACGGAGGTTTTCACCTGCTCACCGCTGGTAGCTCTGAAAATCTCAGGAGGGGAACTTCCCGAACATTTCTCTTTTAGGAACCTTTCCGCCACCGACAACACATGGTCAGGATAACCAACCTCCTGAAGACGCACAGATTGCTGCTGGAGACTCGTTTTAATTAGGTGTGGGCATAATTTTCTACGGGCGTTTTTGAAGCACTTGTTAGTTATTCCCCTCTTAACCAGCTTCGGAAGGGGTGAACGAAATTTGAGGTTATTTAGCTCGTGGCCCATAAGCCCAGCCAATCTTACTATAAGTAAAGATTTACCGAACATCAGTAAACCGGAGCTCATTGTTCACAGACACTTCAAAAGTCAATTCAAGAGAACTCAAACACTAGCGAAACGCCAAGAAACCGAAGCTTATTGTGGACAGGCACTTAAAAAGTCATTTCAAGAGGTCTCAAACACTCGCAAAACATCGTAAACTCACGAAACCAAAGGTTATTGCCAAGAGGCAATTCAAAACCCATTTTAAGATGTCTCAAACGCGCACGAAAAATCGTGAGGGCATTGGCAGATTTTTTCTTGGAAACACTTACTAGGGCAATCTGAAAACACTAAACAATCGTTGACGAATCTAAAAGCGCCCTGAAAACCTCGGAGTCCTGTGAGGTGTACATACACGCGCCTGTCTAAACGTGCTAAGTAGTGGTTGCTTATAAATGGAGCTAGAAAGAACCCTATTCAAATGCCTTGCTTCTGCACATGCTGCCTATTGTTCCATTGTACAAAAGTTGACAAGTAAAAGCGCAAAAATCCTAAAAGCCCTTCTACTCAAACACCTGCTTTCTATAAAAAAAAAGAGAGGCCACATTTGACAATACAATCCTCGACACATTGAAGAAGCTCATTGTGTGGGATAGAATAATGTAACTCTTTAACATCAGCAGAGAAAGCCTCGAAGCCTTTTTTCGCGGGACACCTAACAACATCAAGGAATTCGTGAGAACCTTTCACGAGAAACGGGCATCAATCTCGAGAACGTTCAGCTTCGAAAGCAAGTTCAATGCAGCTTGCTTTTGCCAGGTGCCCTTTTCAGCAGGTATAACCCGAAAAGAAACATTTTCCTTGTGCGACTTAGCACTAATAATACATCACGAACTTTCTTCATGGTTGATATCGCTGTGCACGTGGTTGTTTGGGTGTACAAGTACGACTGATCCCAGAAGTAAGTTTTCGTTGATGGTTAGCGCTTGTCTTCGTCTTCATTTCTTCTTGTGTCCTTGTTTCCTCGCTCTATCCAGATGCCTTTTAATAATGACCGACCAACAAGCCCATGTCGCCACTATCGTCTATAGCGAGGTCCGTCACGCTCTAGATCAGCTAAGCTACCAGTAGCAGGCGAACAATGGAGCCATCCAGGACTTGATAAATACCATCCAGGACTTGATAAATGCAAGGAACCTCCCTGGACACATGCATTTCGTAGGCTACCAGGAATGGGGATCTATAGGGTGGCTCCTCGAGAAACGTTGTGTTTCTCTGATGCAGGGAGCATCATGGCACAGGCTCAGAGCGTCTGGTTGGTGTAGCCCCTGATCCGGCACACGGAGATCATTGTCGTTGCTGTCTCTACCTTTCCCCGCAGCAACAGTGTCCCAGCCACCATACACTAGCAACGGTCACATTAGTTCCAACCGTGCCACATCGCTCCGATCAAGTCCATGTGATCTCGGCGATACATCTAACGTAAAGGCGTCGCAGTGCTCGGAGGCCCTTCAACAAAGCTATTGTGAAGGCAATTCACGAGGACGGTGAGTACTCGTTCGAAGTTCAAGTGCCTCACTGAGTGCTTTTATTAATCTCGTTGCACACAAAACGTTGGGGAACATGGTAAACACGCGCACCTTGCTCGCGACCTTTGACAAAAATAAAATAATATATTCGTTGAAATGACCAACACTCACGAATAAGATACTATATTGAAAAGCTTAGTAATGCCACGAAAAAGCTGCTTTTGTTACTGCTGACTTATAATGACAACGGCTTTGAAATGGGGTGGTAACAAATAGTCACTGATTCGACGTTAACTAATGAGGTTTTTCAACACCTACTGCAGCGTAGATTTTCGCCTAGGTCTGTACTATTTTCTGTTCATTCATACCTCTATCTGATAATGATGACGGTGATGATTTATTGACATCATTTTTTAAACGACACGGTAACTATTAGCCACCTAGCCTGCTTCAGCTAAGCAGGTATGCTATACGTGCTTGTAATTCTAATATTTTAAGCATAAAGAGCTTTCAGCTCTCGTTACCGGCGACCTTCAAGTGACCTTCACCCAAATGCAAGAGGCGTTATCCGGGCAGGTCGCAAGAACAAAACGAGATCACCCAGACAACCAGTCATAGGTTAAGGAAATGCGGTCTCTGGCACCCAACCCTTACTACAGTATTGCATTACATACGCTTATTGCTGCTCAAACAAGTTACAAAAATAGTGTTCCCAAGTTCTTCCTAATGTTTCCTCACAATGTCACACAAGCTGTAACTTCTAGTAAGCTGAAGTTTTATTTCTGGTTTTGAATAGTGACGTTTAAATGACGGGTACAGGGGACCATACACTTCATTCTCATATTCTGGCGCTGAGACAGGCTTCCCTGCGCTATCTTGAAGGTCAGTGGTGCATGATTTCCGTGGAGCGAATTTACGTCGCCCCATGAGATGGCGTCATGCTGCGTGGGGTCTTCTTCAGGCGATTTCCGTCTTCTAGCTTAGCAGAGTGCTCTGTCTCCCTGGCGTTCTTCGCTGCCTTCTTCAGCCTTTTTTTTGCCTTCTAGCTGGACAGCATCCGTATGAACCACTGCTCAGTATGGTGTGGTGCGGTGCGATGGCGTGTGCTGTTGCCAACACGCACTACACCAATTTTCGGATTGTGGCTAGTATAATCTCCAACCAATCTGCTTTACCGGTTGCCGTTTTATGCTTACATCGAATCTAGATTACGGGGCAGCCATCAATTGTTTTGTATACATCCCTTTAATCTCTTTTCTCTTCCTCAAAACTTCTCTATCTGCCTTGCACCGCTGTCTATGCCTATAACAGATGCGGTCGTATGAATCTCCTCCCTGCTTGCTTTTTACTAATATTTTAAATGTCTCTTGCTTATCAACAGCTGTCTGGTTGGGCACGTTTCTGGAAGGGTCACGTTGCCTATAGGTGTCACTCGGTCATTTCCTTCGCATTCCATTAGGATGTGCTGAGCGGTCTCCGGATTTTCGCTGCAGCATAGACATGCCTCATCTAGTTGCGAATATTTCCTCCAGTGCATTTTTGTCCTTAGGAAGGCAGCTCCAGCCACAACTGCAAGACACTTCACTACATGTTATCGCACAGATTTCTTTTCTAGTTGCTTTCTTCTAATTTCTTTTTTTTCTTAATTTTTCATAATTTTTTTCTTCTAAAATCATACACAGGTGCTCTCCCAGCACTGTGCTTAGTAACTACGGGAGTTCCAGAAGCGTATATGCATGCTCGCCTATTTGGAAGTTGACGGCATCAGACCGCCAGACTCCTTTTTCACTGCCGATCTTCCACTAAGCTGGCTACATCAAAAGTCCTAATCTTTACAGCCTCAATGTTCAAGTGGGTCACCCCGTAGTTATTTTTGCGCACAAGGATACTACACATTAAAAAGGGCGCGTAATTTGCGTTACTTGCAGTGAATTACAATAAAAAACACCAAACACGCAACCCACTATTTCTGCATCTGCTCTTTCAGCCAATGTATCATCTGCAATGCGGTAGAAGACGAGAGCTTTGTAATGAACGAACTGATGTCTATGCTTTTCCTGATAGGTCAAAAAAGCCTCCAATGTTCTGGTCTTTCCTTTCCTGAAAGGCTGACTAGCTTATTAGACGGAATAAAGACACCATTGTGGTCAACATCACTCAGTGTTACTGGGTGCTGTATTCTGGAACAACGTGACGCAGCTGCGAAGTATTTCTTCCCCGCTCCCACTCTACTTTCGCTTACCTTTCGAGAGTTTTCCTTACAAAGATCGAATAAAAGTTCCTTTCATGCAAGAGCTTTGTGCGCCTCTTTACTGCTCCGGCCAACGTCCTGCGAATATGCAACGCCTAGGTACGCAATCTTCTACAAGTTGTAGGATAAACGATGATTATGGGGAATGATAGCGGCATTTTCATTCACTGTGATCACATGAACGCGTAAAATTAGTGCTCCCTTTTTGTTGCCCTTCAATCAACAGCCTCTCTACGACCGACCCCGAGGCATGAGTGTGTGACCTGTAGCATGAAGTCCGTGGCCTGTTGCATGAAGTTCTGGCTAATGCAATGCTACCACAATTTTTAAGCGCATTACGGAATGAGATAATTGTATTTCAGTTTTTACCAGCTTGCAATGAGGTTAAGTATAAAAGAGTAATGGCGTGTTTGCCCTAGATTATTACATCAGCACGTCCAGGCATCACCGAAAAGAAATTTGGCCTCTTCATAAAATTCAACAGAATTAAGACTCCTTTGATTGGCACTTCAACGGTTTATCGAAGTTGGGTAAGGCACTCACGAATAATAGCCAATAAATACTCTTTGTCAGAGAGCCTACTCTGGCGGTATTGATTAAAACAATTCTGATCATCCAACTATTTCTCATAGCAATAGCATTAAGCAGGTTCAATGGACATTTTGAAATTAAAGTGAAGCAAAATTTTGTATATTTTTGTGCTTACGCTTATCGACATTCGTACTTCCACTGGCGTGCATGCCTGTGAGATAAGTAGATAAGTTGTCTCTGGGACAGATTCGAACATGTGCGATACATCTGTTTGGTACGTTTACGCACAAGTGCATATATGTGTTTCGCGGGATAAAGCTTGCGTGCTTCTTCCCCGAGAAACCGCTTCTGGGCCTCTCATTTCCTTGACAATTACAATGCGCTTTCGTCCCATGTCGCGTAGTAACTACACTCTCACGTGCCGTACACGCATAGGCGATTCTTTTCTACGTAATTACGTGACCAGCTAGGGGCAAAACGGCGGCAAATGCCAAATCCCTTTAAAGGGGGCAAGAAAGATTAAATTTAATACACTATATCATTGTATTCATTGTGTCATAGTGGCTGATCCGTTTAGACGATTGGCTAAGATTGAGCGGACTCACGAGGGCACACATATCTATTGCCGAAGCTGTCTGTTCGGGCACATACCTATTGTCAAAGTGCTCGTTTCAGGCTTTATAACCCTTAGCTTACAATGGCACATTCAAATGCAAGGTACTGGTCCCGAATGGGAAAATACCCAGCAGCACAAAGCTAATGTATAAGTAGTCTACTCGAGCGCATACTCGGTGGTAGATACTCAAACGAAATATTTACTTTTATCAGTCCAAATGGACTGCAGAGCGATACACCGCCATCACCATGTGGCGCTGTTTTGAAGCATCATCATCGTCATGAAAACAATCAACCTTGGCCTCCGAACGCTATGCTGAAGAAGAGGGAGAAGAAGAATGGGCAAAGCTCAAAGCAAAGACCCCGCCGACAATTCTACGGGCATGACGAAGTATGAATGTCACCTCGTGCTGGACACCTGGCGCACGTTCTGTACCGACAACCAACAACCTGGAGTCCTCATCTTCGGCACCTTCCTTGCGCAGAACCCGCACTTCCTACCGCTCTTTCATCGGTTACGTGCCATGCCCCTGAAGATGCTGCCCAGCGATCCGACTTTCCGGGCCCACGCCTGCAGTGTGGCCTACCAGATCACGGCCATGGTGAACAGCGCCGACGATAGCGTCCTGCTGGAGGCACTGGTCCGAAAGAACGCCCTTGCTCACACCACCAGGCCGGGCGTGTATCCGCAGCACTTCGACATCTTGACAAGTGTCATCATGGAGGTGTTGCAGTCAAAGGAAGAGAAAACACGGCTGACGCCCGCCGCTGTCACCACCTGGAAGAAACTATTCGAGGTGAGGCTTACTGTTCTTGCTTTTAATGAATTTAATTTACACAAGTATCGGAAGTCGCAGTTTATATGGACGCTATGAAGTGTCATAGTAACTATTCTGTCTGCAACAACTATTACCCAATGAGAGCTACACTAATCAGCAATTATTGATTAACATTGTCTTCTGGAATCGCCGAAAATGAGGTCGCTATTAAGAAAATTCTCTTCGAATGAATGAAGAAGCCACTCTTAAACTCTAGAATTCTTATATTTGATGACTTATATGAGGAACGAGGCGTGAAGCAAAGAATAAAAAAATATTTACGGAGTAAAAAGATGAAATAATCCGTTCAGAAAGCCACACATGGCCCGATATAGCATGAGAGCTCACACGCAGTCATCAAAGCGCAACCATAGGTCCACTTCCACTGCCGACTGATTTTGTATGTTGCCTTTTGCAGATCTCTCCACGTTTTAAAAGAAGACACCGACGTGCACTTCAGTTGCCCAGATTTACCTATGCTGCGACGATGGCGTATCGAATTTTCTCCGTATATGAAGTCGTAAAGCTTTGGCGACAATTGGCCTTCATGTGGAAAGGAAACAAAGAAACAGCCTCGAATCTTTGTCTTGCGCTCTCGTCTACAGTGGTAGCAAGCTACATTTTTTTAGAGAAGCTGCATAGGCTTTCCTAGCTTCTTTCTTTATTCGTAGGGCGACGACTCTCTATAACGATGTGGGTATCGCGGCCCGTATGCCTAGTTCTTTAGTATACAGGGTGATCCAGCTATCACGCACTACGATTTATATATTTGCAAATGTTATGTAGCTGGAGAGAACCAAGGTAATGTTGTTCGCCGTCGCTTGGAGATGGATTATTTTTTGTATTCTGCCTATTTACACAATTAGTCTTAATTATTTATTCATGTTCTGATATATTTTATTTAAATGAAAATTTTCAATGAGTAAATTGTTAAGCCACTATAAAAACTCCTGATACACCTTTCTGTTGCTCAATACGTGCTACATAAGAATGTTTTGATGAGCATATAAGAAGCCCACAAATACAAGCAAAATAGCCGCGCGACTGGTCGCTCGAGGCCCTTCACGTGTATTCGCGGGCTGCATTCACATTTGGAAACACACTTTTATGTAGCACGTAATGAGCAACAGGAAGCCGTAACGCGAGTTCTCATGTCGCTTTACAGTTTTCTCCTTGAAACTTCACATTTAATCCTATTCAGAAGGTGATTGAATCATAACGACTAATTATGTAATTATTCGGAATGAAAAAGTACTCAGAATACCTCCAAGCGACGAAAAACAACATTACCTTGGTTCTATCTAGCTACGTGTCATCGGCATATTTTTAAATCTTGGTGTATGATAGATTGGACACCCAGCATGATCATCATTATGATCTCCTCCATGAGGTGTGTTTTTAGCACACCTCATAATGTAGTGGAGTCTCATATATAGAAAAACGATGCCTACAGCATTGTTACAGTTCTCGCAGGAGGAAGCAATTTTTATGACATTTTAAATGTGAAAATTCACATGAAGCGAGATGTGAACTTTCATAACATAAGTGCGTAGTGGATGCTCAGCTGTTTCTTCGAATAACAGTAATTTCAGTTTAGCAAAACCACACGCCGTGTAACGTAAAGCTATTCCGATATGTTTTTATTCCAATCTATTTACGTCAAATTTACGTAACCACCAACGCAAGCAACGGGTGGTCACCCACACCGTTGTCATACCAACCCAATCAAACGCTCTCCTTGTTTATAGGAGGTCACTTTTGTTGGCAGTCCAAACAAATAACAGGCCTACATTGACTGTTTTTTTCTAATCCGACTGGATAACAACAGTCGAGGAGCATGCTCAAGTCGAGAGGGTTTCGATGGAGCTGAGCTAGCACAGTGAAACTAGACAACCGGATGAAGAGGGTGGTGCCGGCTTCTGCCATTGGTCCGTTTCCCCTTACTTAGCTTGCGGCGGCTGGTGGAAATACGTGCAGCGAAAGGTTTAGAATGCCGCTAAAATGCGTCCTCAGCAAACAAGAGTTGGTAGAGCGATCTCGTAAACACGCCGAAAGGGCTCGGCAACGCAAAATGTTTTATCTGCAAATAAACCTATACTACTCGGCAGGTGTGAGTAGTCAGTGCCTGAGCGATTGGCGGGCAGCAATTATCTATTCCTTTAGGAATGGCGCAGTCACTGCATGGCTATTCAGGAAAAAAATGCAGTATTGTTCGGAATATTTGCGCATTTTTCTAGCGCACGCATTATCTTCACGCGGTGAGACCCCGCGGTTTTGTGAAGTCGTGTGAAAATCAAGTGATGTGAGCGCCGCGCGAAAACTTTTGAATGATAGCAGACGGCCATTGGTGAAGCAATTATTTTTCTTTTGTTCGCTCTAATCACCAACAATCAGTGTGTACACGTCATATCAGATGGGGAGCTATTGATGCTTTTTTGACGTCGCGCGACAGACAGACCAAGTGGCGTGACCCAAAAAAGTTTTTGACGAATCGCGGAGGGCTCATTGCATAATAGGAATAGAAAAGATTGGAAGAGCTTTATGTTATAGTGCTCCCCTTTTACTCCCATTATTATTTACAGTTCATACTAGCGGTGACCTCGAACGTCTACCGGAAGGGAGCTATCCATGCAGCAGGGCCGCAAAATACGACCTCTCATTAGACGCAGCTTCAGAAGAAAGCAGGTCTGTTTACGAAACGTGCGTGACTGACGACAACAGTTTGACCACAGTCGATCGGGTGTGGAAAGCGTCGACATCTGAGCGAACACCACATTTTCGGGGAACCTGGTTTACGAGGAGCAATGCAATAACGCGGCAGGTCAGAGGCTCATTGCGCACGAAAGCGGCGCATGTCAAACGGGAAGGGCCGATTGCAGGGTGCCGGAAGAAAATGCGTCATCCACAGACAGCATGTCCCACTCCAGAGGACACTTCAGTAGCTTCAACGTCGTCTTACGTTGCTCCTAACGAATCACTCACCTCGAAGAACACCGACAGGGATGCCACCCGCGATGGGCCTAGCAACTCCGGCAAGGACATTGTCCACCCGTCGGCCTCGTCTATCGTTAATGACGCCGCCGGAGCTGCTTGTACGAACCCTGAAATTGGCAATTTCGACACATGTATGAGTGTCGCGCTAACCGATGACACAAGCGCAATGCAGCAGCTGTCGGCAGTGTCCAGTAATGAATTAGGCACGTATGAAAGATTGGTTGTGGTTGATGCCACCAGAGCGAATACTTCGGCGTTGGACACCACGAAACCACACCTAGACTCCGTGAGCGCTGTAGCACAGCCGGTGACAGACGGGAGAGCAAGAGAAGCAGCGCCTTCAGGGTCGGCGGATCTAAACGCCATGCAAAATACGCAACTGTGTGGCAATGACCCGTTGGTAACTAACATGGGAGGCCTTAACATCGCCGTGGAAAAGCTTCCGTCGACAGGAGCAGGCCAAAGGCTTCCGCCTAACGTGTGTCCTGATGGTTTGGACACGAAGAAATTTCTGAAAGAGGATACGAATGCATCTGTTACTGCGGGAAAAGAGAAAAATGCAACCTTCCAGGGCTAATAATTGTGCGATGGTCAGGCTTCGTATGTTTTTACTGTGTTAAAATTCTGTGTGGATACAAACACATTTTAAAAATTATTATAAGCCTTTTGAGTCGGAGGAGCTGTACGCAACACCACCTTTACAGGCTACAATAGCATTCGAATCTTGCAGGCATTTTTTTGCTTTTGGTGACTCATGACTTCGAAGATGTGATTTGTGACTTGTCAGTATGAGAGGCCCCATTGGTGTTTCCGCCAGTTTATTGTACAAGTTTTAAGGCTAAGGCCTCTTCGCAAGAAAGCTGCAGTGATGACAATAGGATTACTTTCACAGTAAGAGGCGAACTGGTAGCTCATAGTTTTAGAAATTTGACTGAAATACAAAAGTGTTGCATGCTCTGATAGGACTGACGATACGATGTTACTCGGCAAGTGAAAGAAGCGACATAGTATGTACTTTGGCATTTCTTGGTAACGCTCCGCTTTGTCGTATCCCAACGTTTATAGCTGTAGCTTACTGCATGTCTAGCAGGCGACAGCACCATAATTCACAACGTGGCGATGTTGTGTTGCATGCAAAAACCACTACTACCGCAATGATTCCCGCGCTTCAGAGTTATGACGAAAACTGAGCGCGGTGTCCGTGAAGAAATAGGAAATAAAGCCAGAAAGCAATAAACTTTCCCAATTTTACGCGTGTTGTGTTACTCGTGCTCCTTCAAGTATGTTGCTTCGGTGTTCTTTGTTCTACCTGATTTTTTAGGCTAGGGACCTTTTTTTTTTTGCTTGCCCGTTGTGATACGCGACTTTAAGCGCTTACGCTCAGTAAGGTGGGTTTGTTCCACAAGAGTTGTATTGGTCAGGTGCTTGCATTTCGACAAAGTGCCTTCCGTTAAACGAGGCAAGCGCACGTGTTAGAACTTTCAACCAACATTAGATGGTGTGTCCGCCTTTCATTTCTACAAGGTCGTCGATGGTTACATGAATGAAAGCTCAAGCAAACTTTCGATTCCGGATGAAGTAAACGTTACCAGTTCTGTGCTTACTACACACATCATATATTGAAGGGGGCATGAAACCGCCTTCCAGCTATTCTCAGTTATCACGGTGAGAGCAGAGGGGTCATTATGAGGATACAAACGAAAAAATTGGTATCTGCACAGATTTTGATTTGAAAATGTTATTAAAAATCGCCGTGCTGAGACTAGCGCACTGACATCGACCACCACTTCGGCATGTGTTATACATCGTCAGGAGCTGCGGGGACCCTATCCGCCTCTGCTGTGTCGTCCGGAGTTTTACGTGCCGAAACCAATTTCCGATTATGAGGCACGCCGTAGCGGAGGACTTCGGAAATTTTGACCATATGGTGCTCTTTAGCGCACGCCCTAAACCGAACGGGTGTTTTTGCATTTCGCCCCCATCGAATGCGGCCGCCGTGGGCGGGATTCGATCCCTCGACTCGCGCTCAGCAGCCTAACACCCTAGCCACTGAGCGACCACGGCGGGTGTCGTCCGGTGTGATACTGTCTAAAACCACATAGGTCGTGTTGGACAAGTCGTTCTGGCACCCGACGACGCAGCAAGGGCATCATCGTTGAAATATGCCTGCAATTATTTGACTCACACGATAAAAATCACACAAAGGACAGAACGTCTGCAGAAATACCCTTCGGCCGGAAATGCGAAAACTAAATTACGCATGGTAATCAGGATCTATTTAACGCCCTTCGATTACTTCTGGCACTCGCAGTAAACAATGTCATGCCCCTAAACCACGTGCGTGTTGGGATATTCAACGCAGCTCGTTTGCCCATCAGTTTTGCCACTCAGGGTCTGTTTGATTTTTTGCTTAAAATATGGGTCCACATAGGCTGTTCGATATAAACCAGGCGGTCTTAGAAAGCTAATTAGGAATGAATGACGAAAGACACTAATAAAATATGTTATCATAAAGAATAAAATTAAGATACAACTAAGAATTTACTGCAGCAATCCTCTTGAATGAAGTAGAAATTTCTCAACGGCTCTGCACCGAGGCTTTCGGCCTCTTTTTTTTTGAAAAGATACCTTCTTTGGGCCCTCCCCCCCCCCCCTTTTTTTTTTCTTCTGGCAGAATCTGGCCTCCGTGGAAGTTTACTTTCGACACACGTCCCTTGCAGGCATTCCGCTGCCGTCGCCGTCATGCCACCGCGTCGTGCCGTCGTCACACCGCGTTCTTCATGCTGCATAAGGTCACTCAGTAGCCCTCCTGCCGACAGCGTCATGCTGACGTCATCGTCACAATGTCACCTTCACCGACGTCAGTTCATTGTCTCTTCAAAATCGTCGTTGCGCCGTCGTGAACTTCACACTCTTGTTAGTTCGCGGATGTCATGCTGCATCACCACAACGTTGTGGTCATACCATCGTCTAGAAGCAGTCGTCGTCTTGCCATTATCTCCGCGCTGGTCCTGTTGTGTCGTTACACACACGTTCACACCATACACAAGTGCATATGTCGGCAGGTTGAACATAGTTATCGCTTCTCTTGGACAATCATCCCCCAATTGTTTCTGCCGAGTTTTCTTTCATTGTGAGCATGGCTGCGTAAGACAAGATAAAGAGAACTGGGTTGTCATTTCTGTCGTATACAATTTTTTTAAATTTCATTGTTGCTGTCCTGGCAATATTATAATCATTGTTAACAGGCCGCAACGGCCAAAAGAGCCTATGGCAACTGGGTGAAGGAAGCTCCTGAAATTCGCCAAGAAGAACCGCTGTGGTGTAAAAAGGGGTCATTCGTTATTATTATAGTGCGTTTTTTCTACAAGTTCCATGATGTGAACGTCGCTGCTGTCCGATGTAATTTTGTGTCGACTAAGCTCAATAATCTCGCTTCTCGATGCACCTTGTAACGATGCACCCTGAGCAAATTGACTATGGGGCGACTACAATGAAGAGTACGCAGCAGCAAGCACTAGACCAATATAACTGAGCTGAGACCGCCTACAGTTTCTCAATTCTTTTTTCCTGAAATTTCCAGCCATAAGCCCCATTCGTGCACAGTCCATCCTCTCTGGCAGCGTCGCCTCGATTTTACGGGACCAGTCGGTTCTTCATCGCTGAACGACTACTGGCCCAAATGACAAGCATAACTGTTATCCTATGTCGTAAGTGCGGTTAAGCTAACCTCATCTTTGTTTTTCCTTTGTTATTAAGAATAAACATCGCGCTAAAGTGCTCCAAATTTACCGTGTTTGTGCTTATTCATTATAGCATCATGCGCAAGGCCCAGTACCTTAGCTTTCTTTTGCAAGAATGTGTACGAAGTAAAAGCTCCTGATTGCTAAAGTGTTACCTAATTCAATACCTCATTCCCGCTGTGCGTGTTTGAAAGTAATCGCTCTCGCTAGACTGTCTCACTGGAGACTATGAGAATTCTTTGCGCAAGAAACTTTCGAACTTTATCTTGGCGCTATTAAGACACTGTCGCGGAGACTGTTTCCTGGCAGCCTTCTACTGTGCCAGCAGTTCCATTGATATGTCTTATAATATATTTTCGAAACAATGCCTCTGCTATTTTTGTTTTCATCTTACTGTCAAATGCTTTGCAATTACCAGTATCCAGTCGTTTCTTCATACGAAGTCTGTGCTGGCCTTGGTTAAAATTCCAGACAAATTTGCTTGAGGTATCAATACAACTCGTTATGATAGTTTACGGGCTTATAAGTACTGAAAATTAGAGCATGCAGAAACTATCTAAGAGGCAAAATCGGAACAGAGGCGCTCCGAATAGTTGTAGCTACTGGATGGGACCCCACGATTGAATATATCCCCACTGTGACCTGGGCATCGCGGCATGAGGGTGTCACCGGGAACCTGCTTGAGGACGAGGTGGCTGGAGGCTCTGCAACTCACCGAGCCACCCCGGACTCTGCAATAAAGGACCATACACCCCTAGAAATTTGCTGCACAACTATTCTGAATTAGTATAGAGAAAATAGAACAACATATTCTCCATCGTCCCCCACGGTAAACAGTGCTGCGGAGGCAACAGTGGAGTGAAGATTACAGACGGATACCAACATAAATCCTCTCTCCACCTGATCCACCTCGGCATATAGAGCTGCTGCGCTGTAGTCTGCGTGGGAATCCTGGTATATTGTGACTTCGGATTGGCATCGTTCTTGTCCGATGTGTGGAGCACACCAATACTCTTGCGCGTCACGTGGCAGTGTGCAGAACACGGAGAAAAACACTAAACAAACGGCACATGGAACCAGTTGTAGGCACTGATGTCTAGCCCTGCAAGATCAGCTCCGACTGATCCAATGACCTGACCCGATGACCCATGCCAGTGGGTATAGGGGAAACACCTTGCCGGACAAACTCTCTTTCTCACCCGTCTTGCAAAGAGTTTCTCACTATAACACCTAGAGAGAAATGTCGCGCCATCATCTATGGCAGTTCCTAAGTGGAGTTGTGCCGTCATGGGAATGACGGCATATGTGTGTGCGAGGCTTGTGTTGTCTGGTTCTGTAAGTCGCTTTGTCTAAAGCGTAGTTATGGCTAAACAAATAACGCATTCTTAAAGTAAAACCTTCATAAAATATTTACATTCACCCATATTACATCTTGCAGTAAAGTTCGTTCACCTACAATGCTTAACGAAGCCAAGAAAAGCAAGAAGAGACGACAAACTGTTCCAAAGCGAGCGCGAATCTTGCCGCCTGTCCTCCAACTTTAGCGGCCCGCTGATACTTTTTACGTTTCACATATTTGCTCATACAATAACAAGTTATAATATTGAAAGAAAACTTGCTTTTGTGTAATAATAAAGCTAAAATAGATTTTTACATAGTTTTTTAGTAGAAAATGAATCATTAGGTGCGTTTGGCAAGCATTCTCAGATCGTGAACAGCAGGTTGCCACTATCCCTCAAGAGAAAAGTGTATAACAGCTGTGTCTTACCAGTACTTACGCACGAGGCAGAAACCTGGACGCTTACGAAAAGGGTTCTGCTTAAATTGAGGACGACGCAATGAGCTATGGAAAGAAGAATGATCGGTGTAACGTTAATGGATAAAAAAAGAGCAGATTGGGTGAGGGAACAAACGTGAGATTATGACATCTTAGTTGAAATCAAGAAAAATAAATGGACATGGGCAGGACATGTGATGAGGGGGGAAGATAACCGATGGTCATTAAGGGTTACGGACTGGATTCCAAGGGAAGCGAAGCGTAGCAGGGGGCGGCAGAAAATTACGTGGGCGGATGAGATTAAGTTTGCTGGGACAACATGGCCACAATCAGTACATGACCGGGGTAGTTGGAGAAGTATGGGAGAGGCCTTTGCTCGGCAGTGGGTGTAACCAGGATGATGATGAGGATGATGATGATTATGATTAATCATTGTGACAGACAGATTGGTGCTTGCCAGGCGCGTCTTCAAGGTGTCCTGGTTCTCCGAGAAGGATGCCAATCCGAAGCCACAATATTCGTTCCCATGCATACCACAGCACAGCAGCGTCAGATTTTCCTCCAGGTAATATAGTGAGAAACTCTATGCCCCCCTGCCCCTCTGGGGGACTGGGGTAGTCGCCTGTCCAGTTTCTGCGTACAATGAAGTTTTTCTACTTCTACTACAAGAGGGCAATCGTATGTTCACTATGTACCCATGATAAGGATAGAATATATTGTAAAAAGTAAACAAAGTTCTGCAAGATTCTACTTTTACGTTCTGTTTCCCGTTCGTCCACGCAAAGCCGACATTTAACAGCGGAACTACTCTAAACAGTCTATGCCATCCGGTGTCACGTAGGGGCGCAAGTTAATGGCACCAACCCACTATGGGGGATAGGCCATAGGAGGGGGAGGAGAGGGGTATAGGAGCAGGTGTTTCAGCGGCGCACATCCTTCAGCCTCATAGATTCTGTTCGGCGCGAGCGTGAACGAGAGCTCACACGACAGCGGCAGCGCATTTGTCGAGCAAATCCCGAGCTTCGGGAGCAAGCGCAAGCAAAGCGCCAGCGGATAGAAGCCGCCACCACCGAGGATCGAGAACGGAATGCGCCAGGCAAGTGCCGGTGGAGGAAAGCCAACCCACACTTTCAAGAAAAGGCAACCCAAGCGAAGCGCCAGAAGAGGCAAGCTAACTCCCAACTTCGAGAAGGAGGCCAAGCAGTGACGTCGACGCAGAGAGGTCCCTCCCACGGAGGGTGCCGGTGGATGGTTTAAGAGAGAAACCTCGACCGTGAATGCGGCAACAGCTCCAATGTGTCTGATTGTGGTTTGATCACAACCTCACGCAATTGAAAAAAAAAATATGGGGCTCTACGCGCCAAAGCCACTTTCTAATTATGAGGCACGGCGTAGTAGAGGACTCTAGAAATTTCGGCCAGCCGGGAATTTCGTCCACCTAAATCTAAGTACGCGGGTGTTGTCGCATTTCGCCCTAATCGAAATACTGCCGCCGTGGCCGCGATTCAATCCCGCGAGATCTCGTGCTCAGCAGCCCGAAGCTCGAATCTAGAAAAACGACGACAACGAAACAAAAGACTTCCATGAAAATCGCGCTAAGCGTGAGTTCAAACACAAGAAAAGAGACCACCAGCTTCGCTGTTTTACCGCTTCTACTGTGTAGAACTGGTTTTACTTTTGTTGTGTCCTCAAATCATGGCTGATGCCCCCAACGGTGATTAGCCACACTTGATGTAGTAAAAACTACCCAGAAGCAAAACAACTAAAATGCCTGCAGTCAAAAAAAATAAACATTGAATGTTTTTTGAGCAACGACTTCTAGCACAATAAAATTTAACTACACCATGATCAGCACACCGGCTCATACGGTTCATTGTTTTGCCACCACAGTGGGTATGCGCTATTTAAAAAGATATAGTTATGTTGTTCATAATGCTTCGGAAGGACAAGAAGAAGAGGCAGAAGATGGCGGCAGACCAGCCGAATTCTGTCGTCAAAGTCGAAGGCTTTGAGGTCCGTTTGCACTCGCAATCACCCACTACCATCGGCATCGACGATGACCCGTCGTCAGAAGAAAGCGAAAGTGGCACCCACGTGGGCAGCGAAGGCTGTCACAGCAGCATTTCACCTCTCGATGACACGGACGTCGAACTGGGTAAGACGAAACATGCCAGGAGGTATTCTTTTCGAAACCAGATAAGAAATATTTATGTAGTAAGCGCTGCAATTCTTCTTTATCTCCACCGGCTGCTGTACCATATCCCGTTGAAATCGAGGGCTATGGTACGAGTCATGAGGGCAGACCATCAATACGGCTTTTGATGACATTGTGCGGCGATCAATACGTAAGGGGGACAAACTTCACGTGTTGTGGTTTGGGTAGTGGGATTATCCAGTTCCGGAGCCGTTGTTCGGACTCAGGTGTCGCATAGAGGGTCCATTGTCTAAGCCACCAGAGCGCCTAGAGCACGGTAGTTGGCATGTGCTATACCGGAGCGTCGCACTAGGCTGGTCAAGTGGACTCACGCCGTCGTTTGTTTCTGTGGTCGATAGTTGCTTGTTGATGAGGAGACGACGTCGGGAGTTGGAAGCAAACAAAACATATTTTTTTTACATATTTGCAATTTAGAGCTCACAATGTTCCGTGGACACAAGAGCACACCCCAGGTTGGAGTACTTTACGTGTCTGCTCTCACTACATCTCTGAGCACACGCATATCGCACTCATTCGACCGCAAATAACCTGATTTAAAATAGTCCTTTTCCCTGGATGACTAGAGGGGGTAATTTGCTGACCATGTCTCGGCCAATAAGAGGGGTTGCACCAGTTTCCATGGACTCCGCCTTCGAAGTACAATCTTCGAATCCGCCTACCCTCTTATGATGGGACAGTCGAGAAACAAAGGCCCACGCGGTTCTCACGGAAGCTGTCGATGTCGGCCCCTTGCTTCAATTAGTGGGCTCTCCATGATGGTCAGCTTGGAGCGAGTTGAGAAGCCGGGCCTTGAAAATGTTTGCAGCTGCAGCGGCACGCCATGGCTGCTGTCTCCTCTTTGCTGACCCACCAAGAGACGGCGTCGGCCTTCGTCCTCAATAGAAGGGTGCTGCTCAAGTGGCTGCTTCGTGGCAAGCACCCAAAGATTACGAATGTCGTTGTCAGACATAACAGTGGCAGCTGTAAACCACAGCTGACAGCAAAGTCCGGAAAGCACAGAACTTCAAAATTATGATCAGTTAGAATAGAAGCACTTCACTCTTTCAAAAGGCACAAAGTACAACTATGTCTAATTTAGCCCTCTACCACTTCAATCTTATAATGAGGCCTGCGTGTACGTTGGGTTGAAATTGTGGCGCCCTTAGACTAGATTAGGAAGCAGAAAAGCTTCGTTCGGCGTGTTGGTAAACACGCCCAACAAATGGCAATGCAGAAAATTTTAGAAAATATTGTAGCGCTCACTAAAACTAAATTACGTGTTCTCTTTGCCACTAAAGCTAAGACTCTGTTTCGTGGTGTGACAATGACGCTTGTATACATAGTTTACATTTTGTTGATTTCCCGAGGGGCTAGTATAAGCAGGACGAAAATTATTCTGTTGTGTGCTTGTCGTCGTCGTCTTTTTGTCATTTGCTGCCGCAAAGATTTTCGATACCAAACACAACACGCCTGTCAGTCCTCCCAAATGGCAAACGTTAACTGTACTAAATTGAATAAGTGGCAATAAGAAAACATCTGATTACACAGAAATCGTTGCTCCGTCGGCAAAATGCCAACCCACAGACCAGACAGACGACACTGTGAATGGAAAGCGATTATGCAGGGCACAGAGCAGCGGGCAATGAAAAACTCGATCAGTAGGGCAGTGTGAAATATGCCCGCGTACCAAAAAATCTACCAGGTCAAGGAGAGAAGAAAAAAAAACTCTAGTATTTAGAAAGAGGGGTCCACCAATGCAAACATCTATCATTGCGTCTACAGTCACGTTACCCTGAAGTTAGGCTTCTTTATTTGCGTGTTTCACCAAGAAGAATGGCTGTCCCGATGACAGCATTGTTGATAAACTACGGCCCCTGTTTCGGCTCACAGCCGAAAATTTCATCCTGGTGCATTTTTGCGTTCCGGCCATTATAAACACCGGTTAAGCTTTATTTTACCCAAACTTACTCCTTAATATATTAACAACGCAAGAGCGGACGGTGGACCAAAAAATAAACTATGCAAATCCCACGGCCTGTGGGAATCTATGTAAGCGAATGTTTCCGTGCTAGATACATTGATTGACGATAATTAGCGGTGATGTTGATGGCTAAAGCTCAATTTGTTCAACGTTTAGGCTATTAAGAGGGTGTTGAGTTGATGTAAGACTGTTTTTTGTCTGCGTAAAACACAGAACACATAGGGAGAGGTGTTTTCATGAGGCGTTTTTCTGCGCCATATTTTATAATCTGGGAAGGTTGAGCGTTGTCATTGCCTCACATGGCACATCGCATTGTGGCAGAAGTATTACACTTGAATTGGATTATGGGGGCAATACGTGCCAAAACCACACTAGGATTATGAGGCAAGCCGTAGTGGCGGACCTCGGATTCATTTTAACGCGATAGCGTTAAGGAGCTCGTGTCGCAGAAAAGCCGGTGTCGTCGGCGTCGGGTGTCGGCGTCCGCGGCGTTGACCGTGAGCGATAAATCACGGCAGACCCTTCATAAATAAAAAGCAGCTTTCAAGATTGGCTCGGTGGGAATCGAACCAGGGTCTCCGGAGTGTGAGACGGAGACGCTACCACTCAGCCACGAGTTCGATGCTTCCAAGCGGTGCAAACGCGCCTCTAGTGAATGTGGTGTTGCCTTCGAAAAGAGCCGTGGAAAGTTATACTGCGGTGTATATCGGTAATTATGAACATGTAACTTACAGAAGTCGCAATTACACGAGTTGCGAAGTGCGTTTCCGCTGCATTTCTTCTGCGCTTTCCGCACACGCAGAGCCGTCTTGCGGCAAACACAGAAGACCCCCTCCTCTCAATGTACGGCGCTGCCACGACAGGAGGCGCGCCGCGCGCGCATTGGGACCGGTGCCAGGCTCGTCGCGGTGCCGACTCCCTCTCCCCTGACGACGCTTCGCCGTGCTTCCGGCTGCAGAATCAAGCGCCCTTCCTTTCTTTAGATTACTATCTATCTATCTCTCTGCCCGTGCCGATCACGACGTTTGGCTGGCGTAGATCATTTCCTCTCCGAGACACCGAGTTCTTTGGTTCGTTCCGTTCGCTCAGGCGCACGTTTCGTTGCCGCGCCGAACGCTGCGTTGCTCGACGCTCACCGCGTGATAGGTGGGCGCTAAGTCCGATGCTGGGCGCCTCGTAAGTGATCGCTGTGCCGTAGCGCATTCTCTTATACCCCTTGGCGGGTCGACGGGAACGCTGTCGCATTCCACTCTTAAAGGCGAAGCTTAAGCGTCCTCCAATTTTTCGCACCATGATGTTCTTTAACGTGTCCCAAAATCTAAGTGCACGTGCGTTTTCTATTTCGCCTCCGTAGAAATTAGGCTGGCACTATTGGGATCAAATCCACGACCTCTAGCAATGCCATAGGCGCAAATCTCATGCGACGGGCACAGAAGTATTGATTTGACCGTCAACCGCTTCCATGGTGTCTCCTGGACCCTGCGGTGCGCTTTGATTAATGCGGCTGTGCTTCTGCACGCCCAGCGTAAGTTGCCAGCTTGACATAGTTCCATGGCGTTTATTTTTCAGAAATAGCAGCAACGTATTGTACCATACCTTGAACTTAAGCTTACCCTGTTTCCCCGATACCGCTATCATGCACTAGTGTGGTTTGCTTGCCTTCTCACGTCACCTCCCCTCTCTTTTGCACGACAACTGGGTCTTCTCCCTCTCCTTCTCCTCTCTACAGTTCTGAGTCCCCTCTTGCCCCACACGTTAGCAGAGAGGGAAGCGCTGCAGTTTGTGCAATCCTTCTGAGGAGAGCCACGGATAATTACAGCCATCAAGCGGCTAATGTGACGACGACCAAAGAGCTCCAGAGGGCATTGCGCACATTTGACGCGGTGGGGTGAAAACGAGTTCCTCCCGTCGCCTTTCCTCTCTTACTCGCGCCTGTCATCTATGTACATGCTCTGAACCAGGCCCCGACGTGGTGTGCGGGACAGCAGCAGCCACAGCAGCCCACAACAGAAGCAGCATCACAGGAAAAATTGAAGGAACAGGCAAAGAAAGGTTCGCTTTAAAATAGAACGAACCAACCCGAAATCTGACTTCTGGCTCAAAGAGCGCTTGTGTTCGTTCGTTGTTTCTTATTATCATCCGTTGCGCAGTGTTTATAAGAGATTCGCAGCTAGCTAGAGGCACTTCACTCAGGCCGACCTTTCCGCCTTTCTGCCCTTAAATATCTTTCTCTCGTTCGCAACTACCTCGGTCACTTACGTTGCTTACTGCGCAGGCGGTGACCCGCAGCAGGACGAGGAATGGCAGCAGGCCTTCGCGCGTCAGCGCGCTGCATCTGCGGGTGTCTGGTGCCTGGTGTCCCTGTCCGCTGCTGCCGTGCTCTGCCTAGTGCTGCTCTCCCTGCGCAACGACAAAGGGCTCTCGGCTGTGCTGTCACGCGCCATAGACGCAGCACTTGCGCTACGACTGGGAGGCTACCGCTGACTGTGCGCTCATGTCAATGCGCAGCTTCCCGATTTTTTTTTTTGCATTTTTGTCGCTTCCAAGAAGTATGAGTAGTGAGCTTGTACACCACTGCACAAAATAAAATATATTATGCGGTATTCCTGTCGTGAAAACACTAAGGCCCAAACAATAAAACGTTACTTTCCTTCGAGCGCTTCCTAAGCTTACATGAGGCCTCCTTACAGCGAAGGACCGATGAAGGAAGCAAGCGTACTCTGAAAGCTCCCTTCACCCGTCCTCACGTAAGGAGCGGTTACCGCATGCCTGGGTTTGAGGTTATCTCTTAAAAGCTTTACGCGAACACCATTATTCAATAAAAAATGTTGTATCGTCGCACAATCTTTAAATTGAAGAGCTAATATAGAGAAGCGTGGACTCTTTCTTCTAGTTTTGTATACTAAACTTAAAAAAAATGTAGGGCATTACAGTGCAAAATTTGATGTGCTCCATCAACGCTGGCACGCCGGCATCGTACAACGCCTAGCAACGCCTAGCAACGCTTTCATGCCGCACGCGTGCCTGCAGCGAACATGCCTGGCAAGACGTTCGCGCTTCTCCGCAGGTGGGCGACAGCGCGCATGCGCAAGCTCACGCAAGGTCACGTGGTTAAGCAGTGAGGTGAAGCGCTTGTTCAAGGCCAGGAGCGTCGTAAGGACGCATGAAGGTAGCTTTGGAGCTACCTTATGCTGAGGAAGCACTAAGGAAGCCTTCACCGCGGACCCCTCAGTGAGGAAGCTTTCAGAGTTACATAACGTAGCCTCACCGCAATGAAGGCTTCCTTACTGGGGTAAGGAATATTGAATTGTTTGGCCCTAAGTTTATTTTACATATTGCACCAATATTACAAGATTGCGAAAGCCTTAAACGCAGGTCACCATTTATTTTTGCCGATGTCATGCATTTGAAGGAAAATTAGCGCTACGCCCACTTTTCAAGGAAAGGCTACGAATCCGAACATCAGCAGCTTCGAGCAGTTCATAAAGTGTAAATTTAAGTAAATTGGTTCTTTTTGGTGAATACGAGTGTAAGGACAAATAAAAAATGCAGATTCAATGCACTGTGGTTGTCCATGATAACCCACAAGCGCCCACTGTACTAGAACAAGTACACTTGGTTTCGCATCCCCACGTATTAAAAAAATTGTATACTACGCTCTGGCTATTTTCTCTCCTGTACCCAGAGGGCTCGCACACACACCCTAACAAAGTGTACAGTCTGCTGTTTAATTCATATCTGGATGTTCTAGATGCAGTTGAGAGTGCAGCAAACATAGTAGAGAATACGGCTACTGCAAATGTGCCGCCACAACCAACCTAAGATGAGCATAAGCAGGAAGGCGACGACAGCACCGATACTTTCTCCGAGAACTACGCCTGCGATCAGTGTAAGTTAGCGAGGCCTGTAACAATGTTCCGCCAAAACAACTTCATTGAAACTGCATTACTGAAGACGCTTTAACTGCACTCCAAATGTCGACGTTGCCACTGCCATGCTTGCTGGATATTACTATATGTGGTTTGGGGAAAACACGGGCAAGACGGCAGATGAAAATTGAGGACGATGAGCAACAAAGTTCTCCCCAAACATGAAGAACATCCTAAGAAAATACCACTCAATATTATCAAGTAAGGAGCGTCTCATAAAAGCGTTCACGGATGTACCAAGTGTCAGCGACCGCCGCAACAGACATCTTATTGTAGGCAAAATTCAGTCAACATCATTCCCCCGTAATAAAAGCATGTTGTCACCCCAGGTGTAAAACCTGCAGGCACCTTCAAAGTGACGTTACAATTAAAAGCACCGCAATTACTTATACACACAAAGAGAAAACTCGCTTTACTTGTACAAGTACAGATGTGATTTATACGCTTGAATGTTCCTTATGTAAGCGACAATATATAGGTGAAACGGGAGATCTGTGAACGCCAGATTAATTGGACATCGCGCCGACACAGCTAAAGAGCCTCCTGAAGCCATCGCCGAGCATTTCAACCAACCAGGTTCTTACTTTCATGAACTCTACAGCTTACTGTCAAATTTCCACTCTGAACGAGAAACAAAATACGGAGAATCATACATTATTCCAAAGTTCAAGACATTGCAACCTATAGGCATAAACATTTCAACCGAGCTTGAGAATATATTCGATATGCTAAATTTCAAGCTATTGGTGATGAGGAGTTACGGAGTCGCCATCTATCGGAAACGCCTCGCTGGCGTAGCATGAGGGATCACGCGGCGCGCTCCTCATAGGTTTTGCTGTCAGCGCTCACTGAAAACACCACGCACGAGCTCTCCCGGAGATTTCTGTAAGTACTTTCGAAACGAGAGAAGTTTTTTACTGTCTGACTAATAATCTTGGGCAAACTGAAATCACAGAATTGTTTACAGACGCGATCTCTTTACCGAATATTCACAGTGAACGCCACTGCGCGCGGTCGCCGCGATGGAGCCTCCCGAACGAGTTTCTTGCGTGAAAGGTAGGTAAACTCTGAAAGCGAACTATGTGAAATATATTTTTATAGTGTTTATAACTAAATGGAGCGTACTAGAATGAAGCCTCAATGCAGCGATCGCACACATTCGCAGCGACCGACTGCGCGCGTCTGCATGCCTGTCCGCGCACTGTTTCGCTTTCGCCGCGTGCGCGCTCTCGCACCGTGCCGTGAGCTTTAGGCCGCAAAATATGAGCATTTGACAGCATGCAAGCAACCATTGTTGTGTGGGCGCTAGCAGAGCTGGTCAAAAATATATTCATTGTAGAGACTTCGACGCCTACGGGGACTGTGACGTGCCGGCGCGACAATTCAATTTTTGTTTCTTCTAAATTCTTGGATTTTTTAGTATTATTTCTCGACTTGCATCGCACTGTACGTTTATCGGTGTTCTCAGCATGCGATTTCCCGCTGTTTCTTTTTTGTAATACAGTCCATTAATTCATAACACAAACATGACCATATGCCATGCTTTTTTTTAATGTGCTTCTTACCACTCCCTCCCCACTACAGTGAACTTGCCAGTATCTATAGCATCGACAAGTTCATAGACCAAACCGCCATGACATTTGTCAGGCAGCGGACTCGGGCGAGCGTTTCAGCGCGCGTTTTCCGAACATCGCAGACCCGGCGCCGTAGCAGAAATCTTCCTCGCGTACTCGGGTATGCTTGCTGCATACCCGAGTTGTAGCGGATCACTGTTTGCCGGTTTTATGTATCGCGAGCCAAGCTTCACGCAGCTTCTTGTCCTGCGGCTACGTGTGAATAAGGCCGACACCGGGCTCCGTTGCGTACGTCTGGCACTGCGGCACCGAGTAATAGCCTACCATGTTCCGTGCCTTCAAAGGCAGCTACTACCTATTGTAGTGGTTTCAAGCGTTGTAAAGGAGACACTCGAAGCGGGAAAATCTCGCCACTAAATGAGGACCGAAGCATACGAGGGAATTTAAACTCTCGTTTTCCGCTCGCTTCGGTTCTCCCGAAGCAGCCTACGCGGCCGCTATGTCCACGTGATCCCTAATAGCACGTCATGCCGATGGTGGTGGCAGCTTTTCCAGTAGTGGAGCTCGAGGCCAATAGGCAACAACACTTAGTTCGGTTGCTTAGTGTTCTTTCCCTCTTCTTTCTCTTCTTTGTTCTTTTATTTATATATTTATTTTATTTCTGTATTTTTTACACTAGCACCGTTTTATGACGCTCCTTTTATTATCTCTTTCAGAGACAGGATACTCCACGCCCTCCAGAGAAGCAATACAGGGGTGCTGTGCACACGGCCGTTGACACGGCGGCTGGCACATGGTCGTATAACTGGCCTTGTGCATAATATTGTGCATATTATTGTGCCTCCTTTATTCTCAAATGTACACCCTCGCCGCTAACACACACACGGTCGTTGGCGCACCCACCCGCCTTACCCCCACTCCCCTCTACACCCTATGTGTGTATATATATATATATATATATATATATATATGTATATATATACTTATATATATATATATATATATATATATATATATATATATATATATATATATATATATATACATATATATATATATATACCTCATATATATTATATGTCGCCTTCAAAAATACAAGTTCACTTGTCGAAACATTGGCTACCACTTTTACCATGTTCTCGTTTTGCTCATCGTATATGTGGTGTGGATCCTTATGGCGGAAGGTAACGGTCACTACCCCGAGAAAATTGGAAGACAGCAGCGATGCCGATTTCGTCATATCCGGGCGTCATGGATATGCGAGAACTGCACGAGTTCTTGCTATCTCAGAAAATGGTGCGTCAAAAATGACATACAAGCAGGTAACAGCCATTGACAAGTGCCCTAGCCAATGAAACCCCATGCGCCTAGTGTATTAGATGTAGCTCACCATTGCAACTCTAGAACCAATAAATATTTTCAGCAATTCTTTTTGAGAATGTCTTATTTGTGTTGTTCTTTCAATATTCACAATGAATGAATGAATGAATGAATGAATGAATTTGTTGTTTTATGGCGCAAGGGCCGATCATCACCAAAGAGCGCCAGGTCAGTGTTGATGAATTTGCAGTGGGTAGATGAATCCCGAAAAGCTGGTGTGAAGTAGCTGTAAAATGGCCTAAGAGCGATCTCTGTAATGTGCGTAAAAGATATACATAATACAATTGTGGCAATGGCTAATCGTGAGTACTAAGAACGCATAGCTACATTGTGATATGGTGGCAATATTTTAAAATACATAAGGCCAAACGTTTGCAAGAAGCACTACTGCCTTAAGAGAGCCGTTGAAACGGAAGTGCCTGAAGGCATGTGCAGTACAAAGTGTGCTACAAATTCGTAGGGCTAACAACATGTAATACAACATCGTTTAAGAAACTTAGAACTACTCTGGTGTCAAACAACGGTTCTGCACCAAGAAATATTACAGAATGAAGGGGGATGAGCTGCCAGTATACATGCTAGCGGAAAGTGTTTTGTTCTCTCTGTTTCGGCTTCCCCACACTCCAGGAGGGCGTGGAGGACGGTGAGCCTTTCACCGCATCTACCGGAGGCTGGTGGTTCGTTTCCAGTTAGCAGAAAACTGTTTGCGGCATAACCGTGTCCTACACTGAGACGACAGAATAGGACATCCGTTCGTCGTGTTGTCGTTGCGGAGGGCCAATAACCTAGTTTTGGCTTAATCAAGTGAAGCTTATTTGTTTGAGCATCCCATAAGCGCTGGAAGCATTTCTGAGTTTCTTTCTGATGAAAGGCTTTAGATCTAAGGCAGTTATAGCAGTTGTAGGATGGATATTTTGTGATGCAATTGATGTGGCAATTTGGTCAGCCAGCATATCCCAGGCAGCACACCAACAATGGTCCAACCATGGCCCAATGCTGGCAAAAATCGGTACCAATATTAGACCAATGTTGGCATATTGGCAAAGTGCAACATAATGCAATGCTGGCCCAGCGTTAAAGACAAGATTAGACCAATGTTATGCCAATGCAGCAGCCATTGTGCGGCCAGCGTAGGTGCAGTGTTGAGCCATCTCGTTGCCATTATTAATGTCAGCTTTCAGCCAATGCCCTTTGCATGATGAATACTTTAGATACGCTGGCTCTACAGTACGCAGCCATTCTTACCGCAAACCTTTTGCTAGCGCCATTTTTATAGCAATTGTCCCCATACCGTCTTCTCAATAGTAGCTAGGAAAGCTCGACAAAAAGATACTATGTCAAGAAGCAGAAGTTTTCTATACTTGCAAATAACAATAAAAGAATACTGGAATTGACTTTTATGACAGTTTGTTTGCGCATAAATTTTAACAAACAGGCATTTTTCTTGGACCTAGATGGGTGACGCTCGGTTATCTTCAAACAGTTTATTTACACGCACTGCCCTCAGGATAGGAATTGGGCCAGAGGCCGAGGACGGTGGGCTGGCCAGGGGTTTCAGGGCAGAGAGCTGACGTCGGTAGGCTCGTTGGTCAGTGCTTGGACGACGGCGGGCTGGTCCGGCCCCCGAGGACCACGATAATGCGATGGTTTCGTTGAAATTGCTACCATATCCCATAGCGACTTCCCCATTACTTGGAGGAGATACTCGCACTGTAAAATAAAAAGAAATATTATCAGAGATGTTGGTATAACAAATGTATGTGGCAGTGTATTAATTTAAAATATCGCCATACCGCAAGAAGTTTGAGCAGAGAGTTCGAAGCGGTGAATCAATAAACTTTATTGCAAGAAATTTGTCAGGTAACGCTTTTTAATATTTCGACATATATGGCATATTTCGTAGAAAGTGTAACAGAGAATATTTAGAACAAGCATAAAATGCGCAGGACCCCACACCAAGTCAGCGTAGCAATGTATAGTTAAAAAAATGGCAGCGAAGCCTGCTACAGCACAAGATGCCTAGTTTAAGAGTGTGTAGACACAATGCGACCTTCGTGCGAAATTTTTAATGTGGAATCCGAGAACTTCCGTCAGGAAACTAGCAAAATAGGCGTTTATTATACGAAAAGAAAGAAATACTGCCGGCTGGGAATGATGCTTGACCTAGAACAGTGAGAAGAAGCGTGGTTCCTCGGTATGACTAGCAGGATCAGGCAGCGTGCCTGGTTTGATAAAATAAGAGTCCTGGAATTTGGGTGAAATTCACAGAGATTTACACATGTTTTACTCCGGGCACTATTCAAAGGCTGCGAATAAAAATAGCATGTAATTACAGGCACTGAACATTAGCCAGGGCTGTTTCAGTAATATATATACCGCGTGATATCGCTTGGGTGATATTGCTGCTTATAAAACTTAGAACATGCGCAAAACAAATGCACTCACCATTGTAAGATCCATGCTTTTGTGTATCCGAGTTTATCCCACTTCAATGACGGTGGCCACCAGCGCTGACTTTTTTCTAGTTGTTTCGCCTATATTAATTCTGACACTCAAGAAATTCATGGCCACTTTGCTGCGTATTTCAAGATGTAGGCTTCTCAGTAGGTATGATGACTGCAAGCGAGCATTTTTCAAGATAGGAGTGCGCTCACAAGAACGGACAAGACTGCAAGCACTCAGGCGCTGTTGCACCCAGTCGGTGTGCTAGCGATGCATAGAAGGAAAGGATAAAAGGAAAGGTTGAATGAAGAAAACGGCGTAAACGCCACACTTTCCCCCCGCTGGACCTATCCTGACCGCGTCCTTTGGGTGGCAGCGACCGAGGGAGACAAGCAGGACAATCATGACCCCACCGCGTTCTCCCGTGCCTACGAGAGCAGCCAATTCGACACAGCAGCTTGTAGCTGTCTGATCTCTTGACTGCTAGCGTTGACCAGGCTCTCGTGGGTGCGTGGGGGAGAGGAAAGTGGTGCCTGAAGGACGGAAAGCTAGGCCGAAAAAAAATCCGGAATGCGCCGTGCCAAATACAGGCACATACGAGAGGTGACAGGGAAAAGCCCAAACGTACAATTATTTTTCTTTCTGTCAGGGGCATTCATGCAAGAAGCTTTTACACATGCACGAAAAAACAAATATTTTGGACTAGGGCATGATGATTATGTCACCGCAACATGCCATGTATGCTAAACAAACAAACAATAGTTTCACTAATACATATGCGCTCCATCTCGATGCAATATAAAACGGTTCCATCAGCTCTGTGGCACTGTAATTCTCGATTCTACTCAGAATCCTGATCCTCCAAAACCGCGGACCGTACAAGCAAAATATACAATGCGCAGGCAAATGCGCAATACCCTTGCTTTTTATGGAAAGCTCATGTTCCCATGTACGATCAATAAAGCAGCGGCTAGTTTGCCCTTTAAGCAACTTCCCCTGCTTGCCACGTTCTGCACTGGCTTTTCTCTTTAGGGGGGCGCATTTCGGTGAAGGTGAAGTGCAAAAATAGCCGTGTACAATGCATGGAGTTGACATGGGAGAACCACATGTGGTTCCCCAGCTTGCAAACATATTTCTGGTTCCTTCGCAGTGTGCCTGTGATCAGTGCGTTAGTTTTCAAAACATGTTGTTCAATCTCAGCAAGTCGTAGAGCACTAAAAACCAACAAGGCAAAAATTGGCTTATTACGGGCCAATGTCCTCCAAAGAAAGCCAACTAGTAGCTAATATTGGCAAATCTGCATAAAAGTCAGTCCAATAATTCCCGCCTTGTTAAACGGCAGTACGAATATTTACTGACTATGTAATGTGGGGGGGGGGGCAACGTTGGATCTCTATCAGAATGGCACAGCCAATATTCGCGCCACGCTGTTAACCTTAGGCCATCATTGGGCCAGGAATTAGAATAGCACTGCCATTATTGGAACCACGCTGTTAATCTTAGGCCGTCATTGGGTCAGGAACTGCCAATACGTCCGCAAGCGTGGCCCGACATGACGTGCCACCTGGGATTACCCTCAATGCCCCTATATCCAGGTGCCCAGCATATAATGACTACGATGCGCAAATACCGCAATAAAGCTTGGTAAATACAGGGTTTGGATGATTGCGCAGGGACATTACGGCTTTTACGACGCTTAGAGAGTCCGTGTATATAATGGCTTTCTGCAGCATTGCTTTCGTGATTTGTTTAGCAGCAGATAGTATTGCATAAGCTTCCGTGCTGAATATGCTTGGTTCCGGATGCAGTACATCGGATTCGGAGAAGGGTGGTATGACTGCACCATAAAACACGACGGCATGTGACCTAGAAGTGTCAGTGTAAAACTCTATGCACGAGTACTTCAATTGAAGTTCCAAGAAATATATTCGAATATGTGCCTCTGGGACGTGTTTCATCACCTCTACGAATGACGTATCACATTTCAAGGGCGTCCAATGCCATGGCAGAAATGGCTTAACTGGCACCACCAGGTTTTGCTGAAGGATTGGAACTGGCATTTCCTCAGCAAGCTTTCTAATGCGCAGAGAGAATGGTTCTCTAGCTGCTGGTCGATTATTAAAGAGCATTGCAGATGTCACGTCTTTTATGCTTACATAAGATGGGTGGTGGCAGTTTGCGTTCACTTGTACAAAGTCCATGAATCCGGTGTACGACCTCTGAAGATGAACCAACCACTGATTAGCTTCAACGTATAGACTATCTACAGGACTTGTCCTGAAGGCGCCGGTCGCCATGCGGATACCTAACTGGTGAACAGGGTCAAGGATCTTCAAGGCCCTTGGACTGGCTGATTGATAAACTAGTGCCCTATAGTCTAAGCGTGTAGATATAAGACTTTTGTACACGTTCATCAGACAATTCCTGTCGCTGCCCCATGATGTATGTGATAAAATTTTAACAAGGTTCATTGTTCTTAGATGTTTCTCTTTTAGGTGTTGTAAGTGTGGAATGAAGGTCAGTTTTGAATGTAACATGATTCCTAAAAATTTAGGTTGTGTGACAAGTGGTATGTGCTGCCCATGTAATTTTAAACTCGGCTCTGCAAATAAACTTCTTTTTCGTGTGAAAAGGACACGTGAGCTTTTAACAGGGTTCAGTTGAAAGTCGTTTTCCTCTGCCCATTTACACACTTTGTTCAAGCCAAGCTGGACATGTCACTCACAAATAGTATGACTTGAAACCAATTGTACGTCATCTACGTATACCGAAAAAAAACATACTCTGCGGTATAGATACGCATAAGAAATTAATTTTGCTTATAAAAAGGGTACAGCTGACTACCCCTCCTTGCGGCACCCTAGTTTCTTGTGTAAATGGCCTGGATACAGCACTGCCCAGCCTAACGCTAATTGTACGGTTTGGTAGGTACTTTCAATTACATTAAGCATATTCTCTCGAACACACATTTGTGAGAGGTCTCACAAAATTCCATATCTCCAAGTAGTGTCATATGCCTTTTCCATGTCCGAAAAAGATAGAAAGAAAGAACTTCTTGTGGATAAAGGCGTGGCAAATGGCTGTCTCAATGCGAACAAGCTGGTCAGTACTCGACTTACCCTCTCTCAAGCCGCGCTGATAAGGGGCGATCATTTTATTCGATTCAAGTAAATGTAAAAGAGGACGATTTATCATTTTCTCGTAGAGTTTGCAGAAGCAACATGTGAGCGCTATTGGACGGTAACTTGAAACGTCGGATGGGTCTTTGCCTTGTTTCAAGACCGGTACTACGATCTTCTTTCCATGAGGATGGGAGGTTTCCAGCAGCCCAAACAGACTTGAAATGTGCCAGAAGTGACATCTGTGCAATAGTGTGTAGGTCTTTAATCATATCATACATGATTTTGTCAACTGCCGGTGCAGAGCTCATACATAAGCTCAACGCAGCTCTAAGCTCGGCAATATTAAACCGACAGTTGTACGGTAGATTCAGTTTGCATTTACGGTTTATTGACTTAAGTCCTATTTTTGCTTATATTTAAGGAACATTTCTATGTAGTTTATGGAGCTTGATATACGCACAATGTGTACGCAAGGGCGTCGGCTTGGTTTTCCAAGGCATTTCCTCGCTCGTCAATCAAAGGTAATGAGTTGATCTGCTGCCCGTTTAGCCTTCTCAGCCCATCCTATACTTTAGCCTCCTGGGTATAGGAATTCATGCCTTAGAGAAACCTCCCCCAGCTTGCTCTTCTAGCCTGCTGTCTCGTGCGCCTTCCTTGTGATTTGATATGTTTAAATGCTATGTAATTTTCCGCCGTAGGATATTGGCGCAATCTGCCCTATGTCTTATTTTGTCTTTTTCGTGCATCTCTGCAATCTTCATTCCACCAAGGAACACGTGTCTTAGATGACTGACCGTTTCGTTGTGGAATGAAATTTTCAGCTGAATCAATAAAAAAGCGGTAAAATACGCTACAGCTTTATCTATGCTAAAATCGCATATAAATTATCATGATAAGTAGATTCCTTAAAACGCTTCCAATCAGCGGAGTCAAGTTTTCAGCGGGGTACCTGTGGACGAATGTCGTGTCATGTTAGTAAGCTTAAAGTTACTGGAAAGTGGTCACTCCCAAATGGATCTTCTATAACATTCCATCCTGAGTAAGAAAAATATATGGAAGATCCAAGCACTAAATCTATCGTGGAATATGCAATATGCGCAATATTATAATATATGGGTACTTTCCTATTAAATAGGCACGCACCGGACGTCACAAGAAAGGATTCGATCAGTCGACCCCTCGAATCAATCCTGGAATCTCCCCAGAGAATGGTATGAGCATTAAAGTTCCCGACAATAAGAAACGGCTCAGGGAGTTGATCAATAAGTTCGTAGAATTCTATTTTGCTCATGAGATAGTTTGGAGGTATGTAGATAGAGCAGACGGCTACTAATTTATTTAAAAGAATTGCTTGAACTCCAAATGCCGCGAGGGACGTCCAAAGCGCCAAGTATTTGCAAGCAACAGTTTTCTTAATAATTATGGCTACACCGCCGGATGAGGTGTTCACCTCGACACAATCTTTACGAAAAATAGTGTATGACCGGAGAAAACTTGTCTTTGTAGCTTTTAAGGGCGTTGTGTATGTGTGTCACTTTGTGTAAAAGTTCGGTTAGGTCGTCAAGAATGTGGAGCAGACCTCTCACATTCCATTGAATAATTTGTGTATTAATTTAGATAGAGTTTGATACTGTGTCTTCTGAAAAGGAGAGTCTAGGTCACGGGGCCCTTTACGCGCGCCGTGATGCGCACTTTGCTTTTGGAGTGGTCGCGAGAACCGCGGCCCTCCCGGGGCGCTGGCTCGCCTCCTGAGAGTCCATCGCCTCCTGAGAGTCGCTGGGCTTCCGCTGAGTCGAACGGGTTGTTTTCGGGGTAAGCCTCACCTTGAAAAGCAGGGCCTTGGAGGCCACAAACTTAGATCTGGATGGATCCTCGTTTAGAGATGCCGCAGCGAAGCCGGCTGCTGTCGCATGGGCGGCTGATGGCACTGCCGCGGCCACAGTCTTTTGTGGTCCGGGCCGACGCCGCCGTCTGCTGCGCCGTTGCCCCCTTACGCGCCTTTCGCGCTTCCAGAAAGGAAATGGTCTCTTTTACTTCGAGGCTGATTATTTCTTTGTCTTTCTGCCATGTAGGGCAAGCTCTACAGAAAGCTGCCTGTCCACCGTCATAGTTCGGACAGTGGAGTGCGCCATTACTGTTGTCTGAACGGTGATCGTGGACACCGCACTTTGAGCAGGTTTGTTGACCCCGGCAGCTTTGTGAGCCGTGGCCATACCACTGGCACTTGAAACACCTCCGAGTGTTCGGGATGAATGGTCGGACTCAGACTTTAGTAAATCCTGTTTCTAATGTTTCTTGCAGCACACTGGACGCAAAGGTAACGATCAGATGTTTAGTTGGAATTTCTTTGTTTTCCTGTTTGATTAAATTTATCTTTACTATGGTGACCTTCTGTTCCTTCCCACCTTCTAGGAGCTCTCCCTCGCTCAGATACAACAGGTCATCGTCGGAAATTACTCCTTTGCTTGTGTTCATGGATCGATGTGGGGTCACTGTTTTGTCTACATTAACAAAGCAGAGCAGATTTGGGAGCTTGTCATGCTGTTGTTTATCACGGACTTCCAGCAGGAGGTTACCGCTAGCCATTTTTGTTACTTTGTAGCCTGCACCAACTGATTCAATGAGATATTTCGCAACCGTGAAAGGTGAAATCATTCTAACTGCCTTTTCAGGATTTTCACTATCAATAACGTGAAATTGTGCAACGTTTGTTTTGGTTGACAAAAAAACTGCAACTTCTCTTCGGTGCGTCCTCTTTTGTTAAGAGGCTGATCAGACAGACGGGGGAAGGACGACAAATCCATACATGTTTATTTAATTTCGGCAGCCATGCCAGCCACCCACCATCGAGCCCAACACGGGGACGCTACCAGACCCGAAGGAAACGTAGACGCTAGCTGTACATAGCTGCTATAAGCTAATATAATAGACCCCAGGTTGGACAAACTACAGAAGGTTAACGCTTGTGGCCAGGAAGTACGGAATTAATAAGAATTGAAGACAGGAAAGATGAAAAGGTGAGAAAGAAAGACGAATGTGTAGAAGAGGAGAGGAAAAGGCGGCTGCTGATTTCCCGCAGGTGGGTCAGTCTGGAGGTGCCGTCTATGTGAAGCAGAGGCCGAAGAGGCGTGTTGCCTCCACCAGCGGGCCTTAAAGGTCCATACACCCAGCATAGTCCAAACCTCCAGGATCCCCTTTTCCCTAGGCACGGCTAAGCCGCGCACGGCTACACGCAGGAGTGTCCAACCCTCGTGGGCTCGGGTACGTACTGTCGCAAAACACCAAACGCCTACTGACCCACAAGCCCCTGCGGGGCAATATTCACACATTTTGGGGAAAATTGCAACGTCAATTTTATCATGGGCCATAATGGCTAGACGCCAATCACTTGCCTCATAACGCAGGTAAAAAAATGTTTTAATGTTTCTGTCTTCACTTGAGTTATTGGACATGCCGAGCAGTCATCAGAACCAGACTGACACACATCCTCTAAGCACCCGTTTTCATAGCGCAATTACGTTGTCAACCCACCCTACGCCTGAGTAGTACGACATGCGAAGCCACAACAAACGACGAATAAGAGAAACGAGTATGAGGGAAGGTCCCCACACGCACGAGTCGCGCTTAACTGATTCCTTGCATGTGGTCTCCCTCCTCCTCATTACGGCCACTATGTACGCATAAACGATGCATTCATTCCATTGCTGGGTTTTCCTCTCTGCCAAATTAGGCCGATACCAAAGGCTGTGTAGCCCTAAAATGCGTCTCAATTCCCAGTTTTCATGGGTGAAGGATCGTGGAAACTTGCACACGCTCATTTTTGTAGTATCTGCTATGCGGCGCAACGCGCCCGCCTTGCGTTTCCAAGTGCTGGCGTGAACGAGAGGAGGACACACGGTTATGTTTCCGTCGCGGTCAGTACGTGGGTATGGATACGTGATGCGACTGCGCCTGCAGCAAGGCGTGAAAGGCCGACATCAACGGAATTCCTCTTTGAATAAATTGAATAGAAATTAGCAGTATATACCACTGAAGCAATCTTGGCGTGGCCGACCAGAGTGTATTTGCATTGTTCTCATATTAGTAGCCTCTAAGCAGCACCTAGGGCCCTATAACGTAAAGCTATTCCAATATGTTTCTATTCCAATCTCCTGACGTCAAACTTGCGTAACCGCCGACGCAAGCATCTGGCGGTGACCCGCAGGGTTGTCTGAATACACCAATCAAACGTTCTCCTCGTTCATAGGAGGTCACTTTTGTTTGCTTAAAGAAAGAATAAGAATGCCTACAGTGTTGTAGCTTGTCTTATCTAATTGGCTGACAAGAGGCGAGGATCACACTCAAGTGGAGAGGGATTTGATGGGGCCGAGCCAGTGCGCTGAAAATCGATAACCGGATCAAAAGGGTGCTGCAGGCGTCTGCGATTGGTCCACTTTCCCTAACTTAGCTTGTGGTGGCTGGTGGAAAATTGCGGCGGCATGCGATGGAAGCTTAAGAATGACGCCAAAACGGATCTTCAACAAAGAAATGTTGGCAGAACGAGGTCGTGAACGTGCCAAAAGTGCTCGAAAATCTTACATGATCACGCAGAAAGGTTTATTATACGCAAATAAACCCATGCTCTCTGGCAGGTACAAAGAGCCAGTGCCTGAGTGATCGGTGGCAGCCATCCTTTATTCCTTTCGGAATGGGGCAGCCTGCGGCTATTCAGAAGAAAATTGAGTTTTGTTCCTCATATTAGGTACGGTGATTTTCCGCGGTTTTATGACGACGCGGGTCAAGCAGGTGAAGTGGGTGCAACCCGAAAACTTTGGACCAATAGTCAAATAGTCGAATCAGAAATAAGTATTTTGTTTTTCGCTCAGTCAAATCATGCGTAATCAATGTGTGCACGTCATATTGTCACAAGCTGTCATGAACCATGCCTGCCGCGCAAACAACCAGATGAAAGAAAGAAGAGAACGACGTGAGCCAAGCTGCCGCGAGACCGCTCTTCAACAACCGCGCCTATCAACCAGATTCATCTGGTTCTGCATTAAAACACCTCGTGTGTAACATTTGGTGGAGCTGTGCGGGGTAACTCCCACGACCTACAACGGAGCCACCAGCACAAGAGCTACGCCGAAGCCGTCGCCTCGCCGGACTTTCGCCGTCGCGCTCAGTCATGGCCACAGAGCAAGATACCCTCACCAGCAGTGCCTCGGCGAGCCCAGTCCCTATCCAGCACTACCGAGAGCCACGCACGTTCTCGGTGAAGGCAGAGGAAGATGTGGATGAGTGGCTAACCCATTACGAAAGGGTAAGCCAATACAATAACTGGAACGCTGCCAGTCAGCTTAGGAACGTTGTTTTCTTCTTGGCCGGCACGGCGTTGGTATGGTACGACAACCACGCGGACATGCTAACTACTTGGACACGCTTCGTTGAGGAAATCAAAAAGTGTTTCGGTGACTCGGACGCAAAGAGGAAACGTGCGGAACTCACATTAGCCCAGAGAGCTCAGGTACCCGGCGAGACTTGCACTACCTACATCGAAGAAATTTTGAAGCTGTGCCGCACCGTCAACCCTCAAATGACAGAGGAAGATAAAGTGGGGCACGTGGTAAAAGGAATAGCGGAAGACGTGTACAACTTCCTCATTGGTAAAGAGAACTTGCACACTGTATCAGAACTGATACGGCACTGCCGTACGTTCGAGGCGCTGAAGACTCGCCGAATTACACCAAAGTTTGGACGGCTGGCCAATGTAACGACTGTAGCAAGTGTTGACACGAGTCCTCTGCTACCAGACCTTTCGTCCGCCATCCGCCAGATAGTCCGCGAGGAGCTCCAGCGACATGACGAACAGGCACGTTATGCGGTGCCTCGTTGCAGCTCCTCCGTTTTCCGAGACACTTTTCGGGAACCCCCTTCGGCTACTTGGAACCACTCGGTGAACGTCGCGGATCTTATCGGCTCCAGAGACGAACCGCATTACATTACGACCGAACCACCACGCAATGATTCGCCCCCTCAACGTTTTGATCCACACCCACGCAACTTTCGTCCACGAAGACTCGCCGCTACCTACGACTTTCAAGGGGAAGAGCCTCGTTACCCTCAACCGATGTCTTCGGCAGATTACTTCAATCCGCATTCTGAAGTTCGCCCTTCGCCAGTGTGTTACTGCTGCGGCATGCCCGGCCATATAGCTAGGTACTGTAGCCGACGCCGAGCATCAAACTACGGATCGTCAGCGCCGACTACGCGGTCTAGCGGTCGTACACTGCGCACTCAGTGGCCAGGAGACTCCTCTTCAGGAAGCCACTTTCGAGAGGACCCATGCACCGCCCAGGAGACCTACTTTGGAGCAGAAAGAACCCGGAACCGCTACCGCTCCCCTGCCTCCGACCGTACTCTGACGCCACCACCAGCCTTCCGAGCCTCCCGATCACCATCCCCTCGGCCGCGATTCACGTCACCATCGCCTCGGCGCCGTTTCGTGTCGCCCCCGCCGGGAAACTAGCCAGCGCGGCCGATGGAGGTGAGGTCGCTGGAAAATGTGTGCTGCCGACTCAACTGCCTCCAACTATTTTCATGCTAAAGAATAAGGTTCATGTACTGATTGATGGGGTCTCCACAATGGCTTTGGTCGACACGGGAGCAACTGTCTCGGTCATGAGTGTGGGGTTTAAAGGCCTTCTGGGACGCAAGGTTATGTTTCGTTGGGACCAGTGCACAAGTTTCCGTGGAGTCAGTGGTGAAGCATTATACCCGGTTGGTGTGTGTAACGTGGATGTGTCTTTGGGTGGGAAAGTTTTTAATGCAGAGTTTACTGTTCTTCCTCGCTCCTCGCATGACGTGATTCTGGGGATTGACTTTTTGCAGTTGTGTGGTGCGAATGTTGATTGCCGGACGGGAGAACTCAGTGTCGACACCAGTGTTTCACCTGTGCTCTTTGAAGGTGAAGCTTGCCCGGAGAGTGTGCTGTGCGTGTCTGAGGATAAAGTTGTGCCCGCCTTATCCGCGATGCGTGTTGCCGTCGCCTGCTCATCTCCGACTCCTATCTCGTTCGATGCTGCAGTGGAACCTGTACATCGGAACTGCCTCAAGAAAAACGTATTAGTTCCGCACTGCGTGGTCTCAGTGACCAATGGATGCGCGGGGTTGTGGGCGCTAAACTGTTCCACTGAAGCGGCAGTGCTACCTCAAGGCCTAAAGATTGCCACGTTTCCGACAGACTCTCCCGTATCGGTGGCAGTACTTGCGGAACTCCCCGATGAAGGAGCAACCAGTGTCTCGAGCTCCGGGAGCTCGAAGATACTTTCCATGATTGATAAGTCACTCAGCGATAATGAGCGTCAAGTTTTGATGGCCCTGCTTACGAAACATACCTCGGTATTCGACTTTGCGCAGCACAATGGACCGCCATCAATTCCTGCGTCCAGAACTCGTCACCGCATCAACACAGGAGCCGCCCAGCCAATCCGACAAAAACCTTATCGTGTATCCCCATCAGAACGCAAGATAATCAGTGATCAGGTCCAAGAAATGCTATGCAAAGGCGTCATTCGAGAATCATCTAGTCCTTGGGCAGCCCCCGTAATATTGGTGAAGAAGAAAGACGGTACGTGGCGGTTCTGTGTTGATTACCGTCGCCTAAACGCCGTTACTAAGAAAGATGTATATCCGCTCCCCCGAATTGACGACGCCATCGACTGTCTCTTTGCGGCATCTTACTTTTCATCAATCGATTTACGGTCAGGTTACTGGCAAATTCCTATACACAAGGACGACAGAGAAAAGACAGCATTTGTAACACCCGACGGACTATTCGAGTTTAACGTGATGCCTTTCGGGTTGTGTAACGCGCCCGCAACGTTCGAAAGGTTCATGGACACGATATTACGCGGCTTAAAATGGGAAGTTTGCATGTGCTACTTAGACGATGTTGTGATCTTCGGGCGAACGTTTAGTGAGCACAACAAACGTTTGGATTTGGTCTTGAACTGCTTGGAGAAAGCGGGTCTTGTGCTCAATTCAAAAAAATGCCGTTTTGGGGAACGGCAAACTCTTGTGCTAGGCCATCTGGTCGCTAAAGAAGGCATCCGACCAGATCCGCAAAAGACTGCGGCCGTAGAAGCATTTAGAGTACCCAACTCTGTCAAGCAGTTAAGAAGTTTCTTGGGCTTGTGCTCCTATTTTCGCCGCTTCATTCCCCGGTTTGCTGACATAGCTCATCCCCTTACACGCCTTCTCCAAAAAGGCGTTCCCTTTGAATGGACTGCAGATTGCGACTCATCATTTCGCCAGCTCAAGTTGCTGTTGACATCCCAAACAATTCTTCGCCACTTTGATCCTTCATCACCAACTGAGATTCACACCGATGCCAGTGGCGTAGGCATCGGTGCTGTGCTAGTTCAGCGTGTTGGCGACCGAGAGCACGTGATCTCTTACGCTAGCCGGTCCTTGAGCCGCTCCGAGCGCAACTACACAGTCACCGAACAAGAGTGTTTGGCGGTCATCTTCGCCGTGCAACGGTTTCGTTCGTATCTCTATGGGCACCCCTTCACTGTCGTAACAGATCATCATTCGCTATGCTGGCTTGTGAATCTGCGGGATCCCTCAGGACGACTAGCGCGCTGGGCCCTCCGTCTACAGGAATACGATTTCGTTATTTGCTACAAAAGTGGTCGGCGGCATGCTGACGCTGATTGTCTCTCTCGGATGCCACTTGAAACAACTGAATGTGATGCGGACAATTTTGATGAGTACATCGCTTTTGTGTCCCCGGAATTTCCGGATATGGGTACCGTCATATCCGAGCAGCACAAGGACGAGAGCTTACAACCGCTCTTCGCGGCAGCACAGGAGTCACCTGCGGGCAGTCGCTTTCGCCTACGGGATGGTGGCGCGCTGTATAAGAAGAGCTACTCGACCACCGGTGCACGCTACCTTTTAGTTGTCCCCACGAACCTTCGCCACCAAGTATTACACGCCATGCACGATGACCCAACTTCCGGTCATCTTGGTTCCACACGGACACTCTACCGGGCTCAAGAACGTTTTTACTGGCCTAAGATGCGGAAAGATATCGAACGGTACGTCGCCAGCTGCTCTAAATGCCAGCGCTACAAGCGTCCGCCACAAGCGCCACATGGCCTGCTTCAACCAGTTCCCCCTTCTAGCGTCCCCTTTGAGCAAGTTGGTATAGATCTTCTGGGCCCTTTCCTGCGATCCTCCAAGGGTAATCGTTGGGTTATCGTTTGCGTAGATCACCTTACCCGCTATTGTGAGACCGCCGCATTGCCATCGGCCACAGCTACAGAAGTTTCTATATTCTTGCTGGCTAACATTATACTCCGACATGGACCTCCTCGCATAGTAATCAGCGATCGTGGGCGACAGTTTACCGCGGACGTGGTTGAAGAAACCCTTCGTCTGTGTTCATGTAGCTTCCGCCATTCTACGCCCTGCCATCCACAAACTAATGGTCTGGTCGAGCGCACAAACAGAACGCTTGCCAACATGCTGTCCATGTACGTCGATTCAGCACACAAGAATTGGGACAGTATCTTGCCTTTCATTACCTATGCCTTCAATACCGCGAGACACGAGACCACTGGTTACTCACCATTTTTCCTTCTGTATGCTCGTCCGCCGCGCTACACCCTCGACACAATATTTCCCTACTTCGCTCATGACAACGAATCAATTGATGAGCTCCTATGTCGAGCAGAAGAAGCGCGACGCCTCGCTAGGCTACGCGCCATAGCATCGCAGGACCGGTCCAAGATACGCTATGACGGGCGTCACCGCCACGTTTACTTCGATCCTGGTGACCTTGTGTGGCTCTGGACGCCGTTGCGGAAGCGTGGCTTGTGCCAGAAGTTTCTCGCCCATTACGTCGGCCCTTACGTTATTCTGGAGCGCCTCAGCGATGTAAACTACCGCATTGCGCGTCTCACGAGCAGTGGACGACGCTCGGCCAAGGCTGAAGTGACACACGTCGCGCGTCTGAGGCGTTACAATCCGCGAGATGACTGACTCGCCCGGCGGGCTTCGTCTGCCAGCGGGGAAATGTCACAAGCTGTCATGAACCATGCCTGCCGCGCAAACAACCAGATGAAAGAAAGAAGAGAACGACGTGAGCCAAGCTGCCGCGAGACCGCTCTTCAACAACCGCGCCTATCAACCAGATTCATCTGGTTCTGCATTAAAACACCTCGTGTGTAACAATATAAAATGGGGTGCTACCGCGGTTTTCGTGACGTCGCGTGACAGACATGCGAAAGGGAGGTAGGTCGAAAAAAGTTTTTGACCAATCGCAGAGGGCTGATTGCAGAATTGGAATGGACACGTTTGCAAGAGCTTTACGTTATAGCGCCCCTAAACACACAACGGGTGCACTTGTTGGTTAGCGGCTACAAGGCACGTAAAGTTTTTGTTTTTGTAGTTACTGTACAACAGAGAACATCCCGCGCGAAGCCGGACGGGAAATTCTCGGGTTGAGATGCAGTAAATAATGCGCAGTAAGGAACTCAGCAGTCCTCAGCAATTAATAGAACTTCACATACGATACATCGCTGGCCACCAGTTCATCAAAGGTACCCGAGCAGTATCCGTTGATCATGTACTACTTGTACGCTGGCACGCACCTCGCTAAACGACACGACGCGGGCCATTGAATAGAGCACACGGCCACTTTAATGTTTTACCCGCAAACTAAAAGTAACCAATACAGCAGCCTCGGCGAAAGCATTCTGGCTTGTTTCCTAGTCGCAGTTGATTAGCAACACAGAACGGTTCTTTGACTCTAGCACAAATGTGGAAATATAATCGAGTACCTCTTCCGGATAGGCCCAATAATACGCATCGTTGAGTACAATCATTCGCATGCCTAAGACGCCAACGCTTGCGATAATTTTTGGAATTTTGCGACAGTTCCTTATAGGGGTCTAAAGCTGCTAAAACTGCTTGTGAACATTAACGAACCGAAGACAAAAAGCTACTGTCAATTTCTGGGTTCGCCTCGCATTGCATGTAGCAGATGAACGCAATTACCAGAGGAAAAACGGGCGTGTACAAATACCATAGCTGCCTTCGTTGTGGGCGAATGCTGCTGTCGCAGTTGATCAATTCACTGCGAAGACATCACTGAAGTTTGCTGGCTTATTGAGGGAACCAGTGCACCGAAATCGTCTATTTCTAGAGGAGAAAAGGTGGCTGTAGCGTCCTCGTCCGCTACAGTGTCATCTGTTCTGACCTCCTAAGTGTACAAACGGACACCACAATTCTCACAACCAATGCGAGGCCTAAAGCCCTCGAAAAGAAAAAAAAAATCTGGTTCCACACGACCCGGTGAAAGTGGATGTACAGCGAAGCTGTTGCCGGCGTTAGACGAGTACTACCACCCCTACTGAGGTTAGACAACGTTAGACAAGCACCGGCACTCCAAGCAACTAAACACAACCACAGCCTGCTTATGTAATACCTTTATTTCGTTCTAGTTGTAACGACGGACTTGTGATCGCTGTAATATACGGAGATTGGTTCGCTGACCACCTTGGACGAGTTTGTAGCCAAGACCAAATCCAGGCATAATCTGTACACCGCGTTATTGGTTGCTTTAGGTCGTTGAAGCAAGAAAGTCAAAAGATTTCTTTTGCGAAGGACACGAACCATTCCCGTCTGTATTAAGGCCACCAACTAATAGAACCGTCGTTGTGTCTTGTTCTTGCTTAACTCAATGAAAGTGCTTTTCATGAAGTTTTCTATATCTGTTTGAACTGTGCCTGGGTTGATGTATATTGTAAAGATTAACATGCCATCCCCGCTCTTTACGAACCGTACGTGGGCAAAATCGCTTTTTTCGTCGTTGTCAAGTATTTGGGATACGAGTTGGTACGATTCAGTCGCCTCGCGGCGTTTAGTCACCGACTGCGCAGCAATCCACAGGCCGCCACCTGCAGGTGCGCTGAAATCCGTTGCTAGGCAACTTCTCCTTTAAAAGGACCCTGCCATCTGGCATTTCGCTGCGCCGATTGCGTTCAATCCACAAGCCGCCAACTGCAAGTGTGCTTTGTTTAGTGGCGTGAGCCCATACAGCCCCTTTTCCAGCTACCGTTTGAGGTATGTCTGTATGGCCACGGCCACTAAACGGCGGTACAGTTTTTCGACAGTGTTTGCCATATGTTGATTATGGTCGCCGCCCAAGCTGCGCGACAGAGACAGCGGGCAGAGCGCGCACACATCAACGACAGGTGCGTTGCATGCACGCGCACATCCCGCCCCAACGTACGTGTGTGGAAGTGAAGCATACATCCTCACTCTTGTAGGCCCTCCTCCAAACGCAAGGGCATTATTGAACTAATTGAATTTTTAAATGTTAATACCGTCAGAAAATTCGCAAAGTACGTCTTACACACAAGCTGCAGAAATGATAGCTTGCGATTTTAATTCCAATATACGAGAAAACATACTTCTATTACGTGGAAACTCGCAGACAAAGCCCTTATCCCGTCTGAGGTCTGCCTGAGTGGACGAGACCACTAGGAGGCGGTACTCTCTCTGGGTGAGCATGTGCCGACGAAAAAACCGGACCAACTAAAGGCTAACAGCTTCGATGCAAAAAGCCAAATTGTGATACCGTTGGCTTTCTCTTCTGTTCGTTACAGAACATCCCATATTAGGGCAGCGCTTTTACGGTTAAAAAAAGAAATCATTTTCAGTTGTCTCAGGAACGATAAAAAAACGACGGTAAGTATAAGACCGGCAATATCTTTCAATATCAATAGCGCAGGTAGCACGGTTGCTGTTAATAATATTGGTAAAAGAAAATAGGTGTAAATGGTTCGTTAAATCACTTGTAAAAACGTCGGTAAATACTTCATTTTCATTTAAGTTTGCAACAAAGGTGTCAATCGAAGTGGCACTATTCTTTGTAAATGGTTGGTAACATTGTGCAGGCGCGGCAAGGTAAAATTGATTTCAATTTCCATGCCCATATGCCACGCGATGTCATGCCCATGCTTACAACACCTATGATTATCAAAGGCTCATTGATAAACAGGCATGGCAACACGTATAAAAATGCAAAAATCTACTTTTTCGTCAGTAGGAGGGCTATATATTACCGATGCCATGGCTTTCCCAAATCTACAGTAAGACATTCTACTTCTTCGGTACATACAGAGAATTTTTCCACTAAGATAAAACCTACCCTTTCATTTACCTGCATAGCTACAACCGCTCCCCTTTGACTGATTTTAGTTATGTGCTGTGAGCGATAGGGTTCAAAAAATGTGTGTTCGTTTTGTGATAACAATGTTTCCGTAAGACATATTACATCAAATTTATTTTCTGTTGAAGGCAGATTGTCAATTTCACCTACTTTGTTCCTCGTACTCGTGCTAGTACCATGCATGGTCAAAAATTTTTTCATACCAGTGATTTCTTTATTGACACGAAGGATGTCATAATAAGTGTCACTGGTTCATACTAATCCCGTGTTAAGAGAGCTTCGAGTTACTGTGTATTCGCCTGACAACCTATTCACGCTGACGTAATTTTTCTCGGTCATTTTGGTAGGCTACGCGGATGACCATTGCATTCTCACTTTTTGATCGTTTGACCATCATTTTGACGTCCTAACAAATTGGCAATTCGCCATGGATTTCATTTTGCGCACAGCTCAAGACACTCCCACACCAGAACAGGAATCGGCCTCCCTGGGGCACTATTCGGTCGGTACGTCTCTCATGACTCCTACAATTAACCAATGTCCCTCAGCCCCCGCGGCTGCGCAGTGTGTGACTAAGGCGGCGTTGAGATATGCGACGCTGCAGAGGGTGTCGACAATCTCTGCCCCCGTACAGGCCGTCACTACAAACCGATCCTCGCAGCGTTCAACACACCAACCCTCTCGAGTGAAGCTAGCTTAGCAGCTTAGTAAGACTCTGATGAAATTAAAATTTGATTAATTTGGTGAAGTAACAAACCTTTAAAGGAGGTAAAGAACAAAGGTAGCACAACACTACGCTCCAACCTCCAGTCACGATTTCAGAAGAAATCGAACAGCTTTATGAAGGTGTTGAATTAGCGATTGATCATCATCATCATCATCATCATCAGCCTGGTCACGCCCACTGCAGGGCAAAGGCCTCTCCCATAATTCTCCACCAACCGCGTTCATGTACTAATTGTGGCCATGTCGTCCCTGCAAACTTCTTAATCTCAACCGCCCACCTAACTTTCTGCCGCCCCCTGCTACGCTTCCCTTGCCTTGGAATCCTGTCGGTAACCCTTCATCACCATCGTTTATCTTCCCTCCTCATTATATGTCCTGCCCATGCCCATTTCTTTTTCTTGATTTCAACGAAGATGTCATTAACTCGCGTTCGTTCCCTAACCCATTCTGCTCTCTTCTTATCCGTTAACGTTACACCCATCATTCTTCTTTCCATGGCTCGTTGCGTCGTCCTCAATTTAAGTAGAACCCTTTTCCGGAAGCCTCCAGGTTTCTGCCCCGTGGGTCAGTACTGGTAAGACACAGCTATTATACACTTTCCTCTTGAGGGATAATGGCAACCTGCTGTTCATGATGTAAGAATGCCTGCCAAACGCACCCCAGCCCATTCTTATTCTTCTCATTATTTCCGTCTCATGATCTGGAACCGCCGTCACTACCTGCCCTAAGTAGATGTATTCCCTCACCTCTTCCAGTGCCTCGCTAGCTACTGTAAATTGCTGCTCTCTTCCGAGACTGGTAAACATTACTTATGTTTTCTGCCGATTAATTTTAAAACCCACTCTTCTGCTTTGCCTCTCCAGGTCAGTGAGCATGCATTCCAATTGGTCCCCTGAGTTACTAAGCAAGGCAATATCATCAGCGAATCGCAAGTTACTAAGGTATTCTCCATTAACCTTTATCTCCAATTCTTCCCAATCGAGGTCTCGGAATACCTCCTGTAAACATGCTGTGAATAGCATCGGAGAGATCGTATCTCCCTGGCTGACGCCTTACGTTATTGGGATTTTGTTCCTTTCTTTATGGAGGACTACGGAATTAGCAATTATGAAATTGAAAATCAGTACAATGCAGTCATGGGTGACCTCAATGACAAAGTGGGGAAAAGCAGGCTGTTGAACAAGCAATTGGAAGCTGCAGCCCACGCTAGGAACTCTAGACACGAGAGGAAAGTTGTTGGTAGAAGCTACAGAAAAGAACAAGCTGGCAATAATGAATGCCTTCTCCAAGAACAATAGCAACAGGAGGTGGACCTGCAAAAGCTCTAATGGAGGAACTATAAATGAAATAAATTTCATACTCTCTGCCGATCCCAGAATATTGCAGGATGCAGGAATGTTAGCTATCGTAAAGTTCAGTGAATATAGGTGAGTGATATCAAGGATTTCGCTCAATAAAAAGAGAAAAAGAGTAAAATTAGTCAAGAAGGAAGAGTCTAACCTAGACGCAGTAAGGGTAAAAGCACACCAGTTCAGGCTTGCGCTTGCGAACAAATGTGCAGCTTCAGAATAGAAAGATGAAGCTGAAATAGAGGTGATGAATGAAACGGGAACTAGGAATGGCTTCAGAAGCAGCAATTTCAGTGGATCATAAGGCATCAAAGCCACAAGAAGGTAAGCTCTCCCAAGTAACAAAGGACCTAATAAAGAAACGACGAAGCATGAAAATGCCCAACTGAAGAGATCAGATAGAATTCGCGGAACTGTGAAAACTGTTCAACAAGGAGAAAGTAGGGATTATTCGACATTATAACGCGAGAAAGACTGAGGAAGCAGTAAGAAGTCGGCGCAGCATGAAATCGGTTACAAGAAAACTTGACATAGGATTAGCCAGGATATATGCACTGAAAGACAAGCAGGGTAATAACATCAGCAACGCAGAACATATGCTAAAAGTAGCGGAAGAATTCTTTAATATTCTGTAGAGTATTCAGACTAGCCACACTACTTTTATTCAAAGTAGTAATGAACCGAATAAAGAGGTCCATTCTATAACTAGTGAAGCGGTTGGAAGAGCCTTGCAAGACATGTAGCAGGGCAAAGTGGTAGGAGAATATGAAATAACAGTCGATTTAATCAAAGATGGAGGAAATATGACGCTTCAAAAGCTTGTGGCCCTTTATGCGAAATATCTCCCGACTTCAAGGGTTCCAGATGTGGACGAATGCGAATAATATACTAATACGCAACAAGGGAAGCGCTAAAGAATCGCAGGACTATAGGCCCATTAGTTTGCTTCTATTATTGTGTAAAATATTCACCAATATGCAATACAATAAGGGCAACACTTGACCAGTCAACCAAGAGAACAGGTAGGCGTCAGGAAGGGATACTCTACAATGGATCAGATCGGCGCCATCAACCAGGTAATTGAGAAAACAGCAGGGTACAAACAATCTCTCTATATGGCTTTCATACATATTGAATAGGCATTTTATTGAGTAGGAATAGCATCAGTCATAGAGGCATTACGTAATCAAGGAGTACAGGGGGCACACGTGACTATCTTGGAATACATCTGCAAAGATTCCACTGCTACCTTAGGTCTCCACTCGTGAACCTGTGTGAACCTATCTTCGCCTGCTGCCCAGGCACTCCTACCATCCTCTGTCAAGACTTCCAAGAACCAACTTTGACTGCACTTCTAAAGCAATTGCATGTCACGCAATCATTATACCTACAAGGTTCCAGGCCATCAGCATCCCCGAGACACCTCCATGGACAATGCCGAAACCAGCAGTGAGGCCTCAAACACCCGGACTTAAGAAGAAATTTGACGTTTCTTCCATTGGCTTAAAACAGCTCACGCTTTCCCATATATTTATGCTATATAGTGGTAGTGTACAAGTACAGGTGTATATACTAATAGGTTCGGTCACACCATCTGCCACAACAGTAACTTTTGTCATCTCACAACTTGGCATTACTCGGCGATTTCAATTAGGCCACAAATCGACATCTACGACTGCGGAACTAGCCGCATGTCCGTTTTATGAGAACGCAGACACCTCATAACTGGACGGTGTTCTCCCATGCCAAATCAGCACTACAGACGCTAAAATGCTCTTTAAAGAAAGGAAGATACTACCCGCTCGTGCTGGAAACCACTGAACTTCATCACAGTGCGAGCTAGACGGCCACGTGATCGCTTTTCAATGGGTACCTAGTGATGGTGGTGTGATTGGTAATGAACTCGCTGACACTTAGGCAAGATCGCCCTTCCCTTCCTTTTATGAAGTACAGATTGCCTACTTGCGACCTGACACCAACTCTATTATGAAGGCACTCATGCAGGGCGTTACAAAAGCACACAGAGCTCACGATAACAACATCCACAGACGCCTATATATGAGTGACCCAGACGTTAAACTCTGTTTGCCTCCGAAGCTTACGCGGAGCAAAACGTGATTGCTACAGAGGATTCGGCGGGGAATCGGTTTCACACGTTGCTACGCGCACCTCCTCGGCCAGTCTAGGATAGGATAGAAATAACTTTAAGAAAGTGCTGGCAACCAACGGTTTAACGCGTCGTGACGCTGGCCAAGCGTCGACCCGGGGCTATAACCTACTATGCAATACCCCAGTTGGGCCCGTTTGTAGTGGGCCATCTAACAGCCTTGATTGTGACGCTGCCAGAGCCTGGAACCCAGGAACAGATTCTGTGGGATTGCCCAGCATATATGCTGGAGCGAAGGACGTTGGAAAGTTTTCTAGCCAGCGTTGGCAGGCGACCGCTGTGGCAGGGCATTAACCTCGGCCCATGACCCGGCACTGAAAATTTAATACGGGCAACTAAAGCGCTATTGAAGTTTCCGCAAGACACCAAGCTAGACGAGTGGCTCTAGCAGGGCCACGGTCTAATATACATAAGCACTCAACACTTCTCTTATCTCCATCACCCATGCCAGTACTTTCAATCCCCTTCCTCTTCCCCAATGAAAAGCAGCAGACAAGAGTGCATTAGCTCAGGTCGACCTCTCTGTCTTTGCTGTCAATAAATTCTATCTATATTTCAGTTTCCACATGAAATGTCGAAAGGCACCTATAAATATAGGGCCAGGTAAGGAGACACGATCTCATGAATGCTACTCACTGCACGCTTGGAAGAAGTATTCAAGCAATTGAAATAGGAAGGCATAGGACTAGATGAATGGCGAATATCTCAACCTTCGGTTTTCAGATGACATTGGCTTGTTCAGCAACACTGGGGACGAGCTACAACAAACGACTGAGGACCTTGACAGAGAAACTGTAAGAGTAAGGTTCAAGATTACTTGCAGAAGACAAAGATATTGTTCGATAGCCTAGCAAGGGAACAAGAGTTCAGGATCGCCATTCACCCTTTATAGTCTGTGGAGGCGTACGTATACCTAAGTACATTATTCACAGGGACCCTGATCATGAGTAGGATATTTACAAAAGAATAAAAATGGGTTCATATGCAAAATGCAGACATCGTCAGATCCTGACTGCAACCTTACCGCGATCATTGAATAGAAAAGTGTGCAATCAATGCATTGTTCGGCGCTATTATATGGGGCAGAAACTTGGAGGTTGATCCTCGCAAACAAGTTACGTACTGCGCAAAAAGCGATGGAACGAAGATCGTAGGCGCAACATTAAGAGACAGGGAGAGAGCAGTGCGGACCACAGTGAAAAAGGGCATAGCCGATAGTCTAACTGACATTAAGAGGAAGAAATGGAGCTGGGTAGGCCACGTCATTCGTAGGTTAGATGGTCAGTGGACCATTAGATTTGCGAAACGGCTGCCAACTAGGTGGGGGGATGAAAATAGGCCATTCGGAGGCGCAAGTTGGAATCTTTGGGTGCAGGACATGGGTATTTAATAGATCAAAGTCACAGGCCCTCGTCCTGCAGTGAACATGAAACAGGTGGCTGCTCCTGACCATGATAATTAATTAGTGGTGATCGTGGCGGCACATGCAAAATTTTTTTACTGTTTAGTCCAATACGAGAGTGGTGAGTTCATGTTACACGATACCTTGCGTGCACCACTGTTGTTTGTCTGCATTGTCCACGGACCACACAGGTAGACGTTTTTGCTTGAAGCTTTGTTGTGTGCCATTGGTCGTAAAGTCTAAGAGTTCAGCCTTATCACTGCCTCACATGAATCGCCTCACTTTCTTGAATGCCCTATTGCAAAACCTATTATCCAGAGTTTAGTATGATGCCGGATTATGGATAGCCAAGTGTCACGCGCTAGATGCTAGGTCACTGGACAGGCGCGGCGTAATGGAAGGCGCTGGGTACTGCAGCTCTAGCGTGTGAAATACCTGGTGCCTCACCACCGTATATATATATATATATATATATATATATATATATATATATATATATATATATATATATATATATATATATGGAGTAAATTAGGTATTGAGGTTACTCTTTTAGAGGAGGAAGTGATCTGCCACAACCATTCTTTCCTTTAGAGGGTAAGTGCGAGGGGATCAACTGTTGCTCCTCATGCGGTTACTGCTTCGAGGACACAGTTGCGCTTTTCCGATGCTCTTCACGGAAGTAACAGGCATTCTCTCCGACGCTCCGCAAAGGTGTAATTAATGAAATTAGGCATTTATAGGTTGATAACAAATTACTGCGCTGAAAAAAACGTGACCGAAAGTAGGATTCGAACTCACGTCCTCACGCTCACAAGTCAGGTTCTCTAACCACTTGACCACGGCAGGACTTTTTTTTTTCTTTCATGGTATTTATTACAGTAGCATTCAACCTCACATTCACCAGTCCTGCCTATTCAGAGAAAGGAGGGCATAATGAAAGTAACACACACAAAAGGCAGCGTTCATACTGTAACTTTAGAAGCGTGGTAAGGATAACCACCTCACCAACATAGGGTACCAGTCCGGTTGTATATCGAGTCCATTGTAAACTTGTTTTCGGTAGAACGTCATTTGGATAAAAAGTACTCTTGTAAGTACCACTGTTTCGGCGCTTCGGTCCATCATTCGCGTTTTGCACAAACTCTGCATTCCCATGAGAAAAAACATATCGAATGGTGGTTGGAAGGAGAGGATGAGGAGACAAGGTTAAGCTTCGGAACGCAGGTGCGGCAATGTGAAAGCGACTCGGCATTTTGTGTATGCTTTGCGGGGAGTGTCTAACGTTGAATGTACTTGCAACCATAAGCGACTGCGAAAAGAAATCTGCCCGTTATTTATAGGGTGATTTAAACTGAGGCAATGCGAGATGTGTACGTGCAGCGAGCTCAAACGGGGCACCCAAGATGACAGAGAAGGCCAATTTCTCTGTCGCTTAGCGTGTCCCGGTTGAGCTACACGTCTCTTCAGTTAAGTTTGTAATCTCCTTTGAACGGTACTATTGACCAAGAAAATCGAACAGTCTATCAAAGACGGGCGTATAATGTGTATCGCTCACATATGGTGTGCGCACGGAGGGCATGGCCTAGGCATGGCTCTTCACATACCAGCTTGTAAATTTCATGCAGTTTTCCCACGAAAAGGCAAAGTGCTGCTTTGCAAGCAGTTCAAGAGACAGTGTATGAAATTCGAACTATTGACGATTTATAGACAATCCCGTTTTCGCCGAATCACTCTACGACACGGATGAAAACAGCGGAGTGCATGGGGCGTAACTGTTGCCATTCGTCCTCCCGTTGCTCTCTTTCCGGACAGGGACTAAACACTTACTCTCCGAAGTTTGTACACGGCACGCACATCCCTGCAGTTAGTCCTTTGAGGGACGAAAGCGCCCTTATTAGGGCTAACTGCCCAGTTACTCCCGTTTTCTCCGGAATTCTTCTTAGGGTGCGATATATATATATATATATATATATATATATATATATATATGTGTATGTGTGTGTGTGTGTGTGTGTGTGTGTGTGTGTGTGTGTGTGTGTGTGTAGTGCAATGTAATACGATAAATGTAAAAAAAGGACGGAGTAGGATTCTATCGTCTGGCCTTGGAGAATGCCGCTCCAACAGACAGCGGAGTGTGAATAATTTGTCATATCATGACTCAGGCGCAGTTTTAGTTTCGCAGGTGCATCTCGCAGAGGCATGGCGGATTCACCATCGTCCCGCAACTAAAGCTGACGCCTGTGTCAGAAAGAAAAAGTTGTTGTCCTTATTCAATATTATGCTAGGAAGTGCCACAACACTGATCTTTTTCGATTGCTAATGTCTCTTTGAAAAAAAGTATTAAACAAACCGCCGACCCACGACGCTGTTTGGGCTGTTACTGCCGATTTTGATAGCCGTTTCTTTTTCTTTGCGCACGGGATATGCAACGTTTTCTTAGTGAAATGATGCGTTTCAATCACGGTGTAAGAATAGGATAGGTGTGCGAACGGCGGCCGCTAAACATGGAGCGGCAGTGCCCAACACTGGTGCATGTTTTGTTCACTCTCCGACAGGTGGCGCGACATTGTTAGGGGCCTACATTGGTTATGTTAGCGCCGCTCGCTCCTATCCCAACGCGGCTCGGCATTTCTTTTTCTGGTGTCAGGCGTGCACATGTGAGTGTGATGGGCAAGAAATGTTTTGTTCCCCGCTGCAGAACGGGTTACAAAGGCTGTACGGAGAAACTGTCTCTCTTTTCTCCACCGAAAGACGAAGAACGCTTGAACCTTTGGCGTCGAGCTATCCCAAGGAAGGATCGAGTCCTTCAGCCGAATGATCACGTCTGCGAAAAGCACTTCGAGCCTCACCTTGTGTCCAAGACCTGGACAGCGCACTACAAAGGACACGTCTTGGTGAGTGCTCCGCGAAAGGCATCGCTGGCGAGCGATGCTGTGTCAGGATTGGGGGCTCAATCCCTTCGTCCGTGGTCCTTTGCCAAGATTGGAGTACGGCATGAATTCGAAGGTAGCTGGCCCATGCCGTCGTCCAACTTATTTATGCTGAGATCGTTGATGAAGTGAAGAACTGCTTCTCATCGAGAACGGGGAAAAGGGGTTTATTTACAGAAATTAACTCAGTCTAACATGACTGCTTGAGAAAAAGAGTAACAGTCCAACATGACTGCATGAGAGAAGTGAACCAGTCTAACATGACTGCTCAAGAGAAGTGTGTCCAACATTCGCACAACCACAGTTTTTATACACTCGATCCGCCGGTCCTACGACGCGGCGGCTGTTCGTTTACACATCACCAACTCGCAGCTGCTCTGAAGATCAGTTTACAGACACAAAGGCACACACATTCCGAAGCCCAAGCGACGGCGTTGAAGGGGGTGCCGATCCGGGAAACTGTCGTTGTCGATCGCGCGTCGCTCATTGTTCCGAGCCACTCCGAACCGTGAGAAGCACAAAAATAAGTCTTCCCGCGGTAGCTTCTCCAGGCGTGTCAAATCAGCCCCGCGTTGAGGAACTCTGGAATCATTGTCCACACACCGAATTCGTCCCGTCACAATGTCGAAGGGGCTGGAGGAAGGCGGCGGATTCCAGCGCAACGGACACACGCTGTGTTCTTCTACAACCTGTTTTATCCATGCTACTTCTCCGGTGAAGTCATCTACCATCACGTAGGACGGATGGACAATGTCCAGCGTGGCGGCACTGTCTCTTAGCACTCGGCATGGTTTTCCATTAACTTGCAGGTCGTGGAGATATGGACTTAAAAGTTCCATATTCTCATCCTTTTCCTCCACGTAGGAAAAAACTACGCTAGGCTTCTCGCAGTTTACAGCTATATGTCCCAGTTTGTGGCATTTGTAACAGCGAATTGGTCTAACAGATTCGAATTTTCTTTTCTGTTCTTTTTGTGTGGTTTCTCCGTTAAGTTTCTCCTCGCTCTTTTCTGCGGGCTTTTCCGCCATGTCTACAGGCTCTGATCGTCTCGTTTGCGCACCCTTTTTGAACGGAAATGGTTTCCGCGGTCCATTTCGACCGTCCCAGTTTCCCTCCTCGGCGTTCAACTTTCTACGGGTTGCGTACTCTTCGGCTAATTCAGCCGCCCTTTCCACAGTGTTTACATTACCTCTGTCTTGCACCCACAGTTTCACAGCTTGGGGGATGGTTTTGTAAAACTGCTCTAGACACATGCATTCAATGATCATGTCTCTGCTGTCGTACGCTTCCGCGCTTTTAAGCCACTCGACTAGGTTGGCCTTTAAGCTATATGCAAACTCCGGATAGCCCTCGCTATCTTTCTTGCCTGTGCTCCTAAACCTTTGCCGAAAAGCTTCGGCTGAAAGGCGGTATTTCTTCAGGAGACTAGCCTTAACTTTCGCATAATCATATGCATCCTGCACACTTAGTCTGGCGATTACTTCCGCCGCCTCACACGGCAACATAGACAGCAACCGCTGTGGCCATGTACTCGGGCCGAAGTTCATCTTCTCGCAAGTCCTTTCAAAATTGCTTAGGAACAAGCCTATGTCGGTCCCGACCTCAAATGGCTTTAATAGCCTGTCCATGCGGTACGATTCTGCCTCACTTGATCGACCCAGAGCGCCTTCACTTCCTTGAGGCAACTCCAAACGTTTGCTTTCAAGTTCAAGTTGCATTTTCCTTAACTGAAACTCGCGATCTTTATCGCGTTCCTCTCTCTCTCTATCCCGTTCCTCTCTCTCTCGTTTTTCTCTGTCCCTTTCTTCTCTTTCTCGGTCCCGTTCTTCTCTTTCTCTTTCCCGTTTCTCTCTCTTTTTGAGAAGTTCCAATCCCATTTCAATATCTTGCTCACTGGCCTGATTGGAAATTAGCTCCAATAATTCCGATTTGAGCATTTCCTTGCGTACATCTAGGCCCAGTTCCTCACCAACAATCAACAACTCGTCTCTCAGCAATGTCCTTAACTCCATGACTGCTGCTTTACTGCCTTGATTCTGCTCTCTAAATCTAGCTAGGAAAACACAACCTAGCTAACACACAACAATCTAGCTTCCCTACTGTTCTAAACAGAACAACCACAAAATGAAGCTTAGAGAGTCAAAGCAAAAACCAAGCACTCACCGCAGATACAGCACCATGTCGCAAAGTCCATCTCACCGCTGTCAGCCAGTTGTCAGGATTGGGGGCTCAATCCCTTCGTCCGTGGTCCTTTGCCAAGATTGGAGTACGGCATGAATTCGAAGGTAGCTGGCCCATGCCGTCGTCCAACTTATTTATGCTGAGATCGTTGATGAAGTGAAGAACTGCTTCTCATCGAGAACGGGGAAAAGGGGTTTATTTACAGAAATTAACTCAGTCTAACATGACTGCTTGAGAAAAAGCGTAACAGTCCAACATGACTGCATGAGAGAAGTGAACCAGTCTAACATGACTGCTCAAGAGAAGTGTGTCCAACATTCGCACAACCACAGTTTTTATACACTCGATCCGCCGGTCCTACGACGCGGCGGCTGTTCGTTTACACATCACCAACTCGCAGCTGCTCTGAAGATCAGTTTACAGACACAAAGGCACACACATTCCGAAGCCCAAGCGACGGCGTTGAAGGGGGTGCCGTTCCGGGAAACTGTCGTTGTCGATCGCGCGTCGCTCATTGTTCCGAGCCACTCCGAACCGTGAGAAGCACAAAAATAAGTCTTCCCGCGGTAGCTTCTCCAGGCGTGTCAAATCAGCCCCGCGTTGAGGAACTCTGGAATCATTGTCCACACACCGAATTCGTCCCGTCACAATGTCGAAGGGGCTGGAGGAAGGCGGCGGATTCCAGCGCAACGGTCGCTTCTTTGAGCGCCTCGCAGCTGCAGCGACGGAGACGGGGAGGTGCGCGTCTTGCACCCCTTGTCGTAATCGGGTGGCAAGGTGGCAATCTTGTTGCGCAACTCGCCGTTCTTGACAGCTGTTCCCACAAGATTTCCCGACTGCCCGGCTTACCTATCTAAAACAGTGAAAACAAGGAAGCGCCCGGCGGAAAGACAACCGTGGTCGCAGTCGAAAAGAAAATGCGCTTCATCAAAAGATTGTAACGAGCAAGAAGCCTCGTGTAGCAGTGACAGTGGTGGCGTTAATGGGAGCTCGTTTCAAGCGTTGCCGAGTGCACCGGAGCACGACATGGATGCGTTTGAAGAGCAGACATGTGATAATATGCCTCAATCTGCTGGACCTAGCTCATCCCTGGAATCTGCGTTCGCAAGCTTGTTCGGCGATTTACCACGGTCGTTTCTTCCGTCAAAATCATGGGGATACCACCTGCTCGACTTTGGAGAAGTAAAAAGCGTCGTCTTCTCCCAACTGGAGCGCACCAAAGTACCTGTAAGCCGTTTACTGTCAGATGCAGGCCTATCGCCAGTGAGCACCGCATCTTCGTTCGTAACCACTAAAATTGTTGAAATTCATGAAGATATGCTGGCAAACATAACCGTGATGGGCAGGTCAGTTTCAATGGCAGATGTGCACTTTGAAGGTACTTTAACAACTATGGATGACGTTAAGGCTTTCTTAGAGCACGTTGATAAGACAAAACTGTGCAGTGGTGGACCGAGCACTCTGGAGTACCCGCACGCTGAAACAAAATGCGCATATCTGGACAACAACCAGAGATGGCGGCACAAGAGATGCTCTATTGTTCTTGACCCTAGTGACTCGAACTTATTAGTATGTCACAAATGTTCTGGCCTTTCAAACGTCCTGCGAATGCACCAGAAAAGAACAGAAGAAAGAAAGCGCAGGCTTAGGCCTTCAGGTACGCGTCCGTTGACTTCATACCAGAGCAAGGACAAAGTTGCAGCACTGCGTCGGGCAAATTATGCTCTGAAAAGGTCGAAAAATCGTCTGCTCAACCGCTTTAAAAAATGTCGGCGGAGCTTGCAGAAGCTCGTATCCACATGCAAAAAATGTCAGAAGAAGAACTGGGTGAGAAACTACGCAGAATAGATCTCCCTAGTGCTCAGCTGACTGTGGTAAAGGAGTGCGTAGCAGCAGCGAGGTTCACGAACAAAAAAAGCAGACGGTACACAGAGGATTGGCTTCTGATGTGCTTGCTGTTGCACATACGCAGCCCATCTGCATACTCGTTCCTGCGAGATAATGAGGTGCTCCCCCTTCCTTGCGTTACGACGGTGCGCAAGTACCTGAGCATGATAAGAGTCAGGTGTGGCTTTGACAAGAGGTTTTTCACGGCCTTTAAGAAGAAGATGACCACTAAAGACGATTTTCAACGCCACGGGATACTTGTTTTCGACGAAATGCGCGTCCGAAAGGAAATTCGAGTTCATTCGAAGACGATGACATACAGTGGCTTCACTGATTATGGAGACTCTTCAGAGGCCCCCGACGACCTTGCTGACCACGGGCTTGTATTTACCTTTCGGTCATTTGGCGACAAGTACTCTCAGCCGATAGCTGTGTTTGCAAGCAAGGGCCCCACAAAGGGAGCTGTACTCGCTCAGCTCGTCTTAAAAGCAATATTTTTGCTTGAAGATGCGGGAGCCTTAGTCGACGCAGTCGTCTGTGATGGCGCAAGTACGAACCGTGCGATGTGGAAGGAATTCGGCGTCACTGGAGCATTGCAACATACCCGGAACTACTTCATCCACCCCGTTGATGAAAAACGCAACGTATATGTGTTTTCTGACGCACCCCATCTTTTGAAATGCGTTCGGAACCGTTTGCTTTCACAGAAAGTGTTGTGCGTAAATGGCGATCGTGTTCACTGGGCACATTTTGACAGGCTGTTTATGGAGGATTCTAAACAGCTGGGAAATTTGCGTGTTTGCCCCAAATTGACTCTGTCCCACATCAACCCTTCAACGACCGAAAAAATGCGGGTGAAGTTGGCCACTCAATTGTTCAGCTTGAGTGTATCGAAAGGCTTGGAATTCTACTCGAAGAGAGGCACAAAAGGGCTCGAAAATGTCAAGGCAACAGTAGAATTCACACTAAGGTTTAATGATCTTTTTGATGCTCTTAACCGAAACCATCCAAAGGAAAGCATCACTGTTGGCAGCCGAGATTTGAGGGTCCTGGCCTCATCGTTGCATTGGTTAAATAAATGGGAAAAAGAAGTCGTATCAGGAAAAATCTCAAGAGCAAGTTTCCTAACCGAGCAAACCGCTGAGGGCCTTCGTGTGACTATTTTGTCCGCACTGGAACTATCAAGATACCTGCTAAAGGAGTGCGGTTTCAGATATGTTTTAACAGGAAAACTTAACCAAGACGTGTTGGAACGCTTTTTTGGCATTATCCGACAGGCTGGTGGCCAAAATGACCACCCATCTATGCCCACATTTCTGCAGCTTTACAACATGTTATCAGTTTACAGTTTGATTAAACCCCCTAAATTCGGAAACTGTCAAGTTGAAAATGAATCTCGGCAAGGTGCACCTGTACTCACGCTCAAAGATTTGAAACTTGCTTTTGACGACAGTGTCAAGTCAGAAGGACACCTTAAGCAACTCAAAGAGAAGCTAGATGGCCTAGTTGCTGCTGAAGAGGAAGTTGACCATGTGTTCGACAACTTGCATGAAGCACCGGCAGCTGCAGATTGCATAATTTATTATTTAGCTGGTTTTATATGCCGCAAGTACTTGAAAAGCACAACGTGTGCAAAATGCCGTGAAGGGTTATTGGAAGAAAGCGCACTTCATCATCAGCCGGAAAGCAGCCTTGTTCTGTGTAAAACCAGGGGAGGTCTTTTGCACCCAAAGCGAAGTCTTTTTCAGTTGCTTCATGCAACGGAGATGGAATTCCACAAGCATGCGGCTCTCAGAAATGCCTATGAATTAACATTGGAAAACATGCTTGATAAGTACAAGTTTCAGTTCTCCTGTGCCGACCATAAAGAAGAAGTTATGGCTGGCGTGCTACACAGTTATGTAGCCATGAGAATGAGGCAGTTCTGCAAACAACAGAAATCTGAGGCAAAAAATAAGTCGAAGGAGCTGCGAAAGCTGTCGAAGCTTCAGTAGGTGAAAACTCTACGTTTAATGTGCTGAATTAAATGATGGGCGTCATGAACTTACCCGTGTGCGCGACATGTGTGCCAGTGTCCGGTTTGTTTATGGAACATTAACGCTTGTACGAATAATTCAGTTTATGGCATGTTCTCTGTACATGTCAAATAAATGTCAATCTGCTCAAAACTTTACTGCTTTTGCGTCCGTGGTTTTTAGATGACAGTCGTCCATATGATTGACTCACGCGGAGGAAATGCCGTCAAACCAAGGCTAGGCCATCCTGCACACTAACATCACAACAACCTCTACCAGAACATTCAACTTCAGTTATTAAAAAATGCGGCCTTCGAATAGCCACATTGGAAAGTTGTTTTGCAGTCCATTACAATTTAACTGCGAGCTTATATAGGTTACAGTACACGTAAAACTAGTTTTCGTGCGGACGTTTTGGCATTTCATCATGGTAAGGTCTGTGGTTGGGTCATGTATCGTAGCCACTAATATTTCACAAAGTTCGCTGCAGCGTCAAGGAGCCTGATCAGTATTGCCAACTACCGTTGCGCTGGACTCATTGTGCCATGCTCCTATACCGGCATGGATGAGCGCGTGCACTACATAGCTCCCGGAGAACGCTTAATGTCGTGAAACGTATGCTTCGTTCATCGCAAACAAGTTTCCGTCTCAAGCTCGAATAACATACGCATCTAGTTTACCGTAAGAAGCGAATTCGAACGTTTTATTGACGCTTTTCACATCCGCAATGACTCTCGTCCTGCTTCTCTGGTTCAAAACCAAGGCCCTTGTGTCTGTGGCGCCATCTGCCGAGGGCAAAGCGATACATGCACGACTTTTTTCCGCCGGGACGGCCTTCGTTCAGCCACCTATCCTATTCTTACACCGTGGTTTCAATCGACACCTTTGTCTAGTCACATATATTCGTCAGAGAAGTGTAGGCTACTGCTGGCAGCCTTCGGTGACAGCACATATACCTATGTTTATAACGCGTCACATTGGCGCTAACCGCTTCTTGTGCTGTCAATGCAGACATGAAGAAATGGCTTATTTAGGAACACCGATGCGAAAGCTGTAATCCTTGTTAGACGTGTTGATTCCTGTACCCAGACGGATTGATAGGTGTAGATGGACACAGCGGGCATGCTAGGCCTAAGCTTCGTTGGTGGCGCACGGATTGGCTTAGCTTTGCTATCGGTGCGTTAATATCAATCAGCGGCGGGCTTTTCTTATGGCCATTTTCTTACGGCAAATCCCTGTACGCCAGTTTTCGACAGCTTCCTATTCCGGGCGTCTGCTACAGCGCCGGGAAGCGCAACCGCGAACATCACTTCACCTCACTGCCGCCAAAATAATGGCTGTGGAAGTGCCACGCATTGTTCTCAGATTGCGAGAGCCAGGACTGATGGCATTGGACGGATGGGTGACACATTTGGCGCAGAAAAAGCCGCTCAGGTGGAACAACTGCTAGCCAATACTGCTTGGCTAATGCCTTCTGCACAACATCAGCACCACCGCCATCTCCTTATGATAAAGCCACTAAATGTCTTTATTTCGATACTACTTGAGCAGAGAAATAGAAAGAGAGCTGTATAATAAATAGTTCATATGACCTCCAAGTCAAGGTCGCCAGCACCGTACGTTCCTCTGTACAATACAAGGGTGAATCAGAAAGTCTTTGTCCCTGTTCTTTATTAGCCAAAATAAAATAAATAGATATAATTACACATATGGCACACTATTCAACGAACCTTGCACTGTTGTGCTACCTATTCCCGACACAAGTTGAGCCATTTGTACCCATCGTACCACCACCTTTCTGGATTCATTTCTTTTTTCACGAGCAGCAACTGACTGGAACAGCCTTCCCCATCATGTCGCTGCCATAACCTGCCCATCAACATTTTCGTCCGCGATAAACGCCTGCATTTTGTAAACCTTACCCCTTGGGTAACACCCCAAAAGGGTTTGTTTTAAGGAAAGTAAAGTGATGTGGTGTGATGTAAATCTGGGATGTCCCTGTTGTAGAATTCGTCTGGCTGACTGCGGATCCATCATCCTCCTTTTGCGAACTCAAAACACCACCACCTCACACTTGTCAAAGCGAGAGACCTTACCACATACGTGAGCTGCAATTTCTTGAGTATTTCGATGGGCGTTGTCCCCTTGCCCCAAAGACAACGAATCAAACTTCATTGCTCGTACGCCATGGACGTGTGGAGCACAACCGCCATCTTCAACAACTGACAGGAGCACCATGCCGCGAAGTTACCGGCCGGTAAGGTCGGGCCGGTCCAAGAAAGGTTCACCACTGCAAATGGATATGCTGGCTTCGCATTTACAGCCGTAATTTGGCTATAAAAATACAGGCAAATACTTTCATATTTGCCCCCGTATGCGATTTTGCTGCACACGGTTGTAGGCGTGGTTCTAACGTCGCTCATGGGCTCGATGTCGGCTCCTTCGGCAGCCGGAACCGCCTGTACCCTTACAAAAAAAATTGTTGAAAGGTTATTGAAATATCATTGGTCAACGTCAACAAATGACCTTGAAAGATCATTGGCGAACTGTTGAAACATCATTGAGGAAATTGTTGACAAGTGTTGATAATTGGCCCGCGACATTTTGTCGAAACATCATTGTGGCCTCTCAATTTGAAAGATCGTTGGCATATCGTTGAAACTATGGTGTATTTCACTCTTGAAAGCCCATTGAAGCAGTGTTGAAGATGTGTTGTTTGTCAATGTTGAAAGCCCATTGAGGTATTGTTGAAATGTGTAGTTTGTCAATGTTGAAAGCCCATTGAAGCATTGTTGAAGCTCAAAATTGAAAGCCCATTGAGGTATTGTTGAAATGTGTTGTTTGTCAATGTTGACAGCCCATTGAAGCATTGTTGCAAATGTGTTGAGCCTCAAAATTGAAAGCCCATGGAGGTATTGTTGAAATGTGTAGTTCGTCAATATTGAAAGCCCATGGAAGCATTGTTGCAGATCTGTTGAACATCAACACAAATTACGTTGAAAGCCCTTTATGCCCCACTGGGTATTTAGCAGTCTAAACCTGCACTTACTTTAAAATACTGCTGAGCTATGTTGCATATAATTACCTTTGATGTCACGGTGGCATGTCTGCTGTGAGAGGATAAGGATAAAATTTAAATACAGGCATTTTGTACCGCAGACCTCTGTCACCCTGGGCTCAAAAGCATGCTCCTAGATTGCCTGTAATAAACCATATTGTAAAACTGCTAGCAGTACTGTTATGCCACTTTTTTCAATTGTCAGAGTGAATGGTCCTCCGAAAAATCAAGAGTGCTGAACTGATGCAGACAAAAACCATTTTTCTAGGTGAACTGTTTATTTGTAACCAAACATCTCTGTAAATGTACAACCCTTTGTAGTTTGAGATCAGAAACTTCTTAAAAACTATCGCACAGTACAAACTTCCTGCAGCTTGACACCATAACAAAATTGAATACTGAAGATGTAGTCAGTGTGGCTCTCAAGTAAAACACATTTCCCAAAAGAAATAAATTTTAAAAAATAAATGCCTAAATAAATAAATGTACAAGCAGACTGACATGACTGTAAATAAGAACACTCAAAAAAGGTACTTGCTTTCTCTATTAGGTAGCCAGTGGTACTATAACCATGGCACAATTTGCTTGTGCCCACAGCACTCAACTGAGACCTGATATGCAGGGTGGTTATCTTTAAGTTTCATGGAACTTATTGAAGACTGACTGTTGCAGCTAACATAATTCTAGATACAGAGTGCCAAATATTACTTGCATGAGAAACAAGACACCATAGTCAGCTGATTAACAAAAACTCAGTTCCTAATAAAGTTTTTACGAATTGTAGCCGGTAATTTTACAAGGTGTATGCACTTAGAATGAATTTCCAGAATGACACTAGTAACGAGACACATGCCATCAAACTGGCTGTAGAAATGCACTGCTATGCATCGAAGTACAAAAGTAACCGGAATGCCCTTGTATTTCTCTCACATTTATGGAAAAATATCGAAACTGGTGTCATCCTGGAAATGAATTTCAAGTGAATGTCTTGCAAACTCACTGGCTACAATTTGCAAACTGAAATATGTGCTGTGATGTTATAAGTGAATTAATAAATTTATGACAATCAGTTTAATGTTTCCATTTCTTGTGCTAGTAATGTCCACCTCTGAATAATCCAGCTCAAGAACAAGAATTATGCTACCTGGCAGACAACTTAAATATCTGTAAAACTGAAAAAGGATCGCTGTACAATCCTTATTTGTTGGTTGAATGGTGTGTGCCAATTTCAGTAAACCTTACATACTTTTGAAACATGGCAATCACAATAAGTGATGCCTATGGGAGCAGTTTATTATGCCGCATTGCTGTTGCATGATCCAGTTGTGTTTTCTGCCATGATAACATTGCTGCGCAGGTAATTCCATATCAAGCGACTTATTCATATTGACTGCTTCAGATTTTCATATGAAACAAAGACAGCTATTAGTGATGTGCTGGAATACAGCAAAGTTACTCCTTGTGCGAGTTCCATTTCAATTTTATTCGCTGCCACAAAAAATAACGAAAGAATTCAGAAGATATGGTTTTATGCAAACATGAAAGGCACATCATTGCCATTACTGGAGATGTTTTGTTGCATATTAAATTTAAGCCGACTTATACCTATTAATTTTACTCATGTATTTTAGATAGCAATAAACCATTTTTACAAAGTTATGTAAAATGCCGTTCTTACTGAACTCTGGAAATGGCACAGATGCACTTGCAGGTATGCAATTCCATGCCGAATCGACAAGCATTTTTTTCACACCGCACATAAATCTGAAACATTGCCATATGTTTACTAGAGTTCAAAGCTTGTTACCCACTTTTATTTATTTCTGCCAGATATTTTGTAGCATTTTAGGTGACAGTTTAGTTTTCCTGTTCAGCTGAGCTAGAGGCATCAAATGTCCTCTAGCTTTTCATTTTTTTTTCAAATGCTTCAAATACTTTTTTTTCAAATGCACATTGTATTGATCGAGGCCTTCAAATGGTGTGCGTGGAAATATGGTGAAGTGATGCAACTGCCAAAATAGCCAATTTTTCAAATATTTGCATACTTCAATTGCTTTTGGCACCGGCAAAAATGAGTCAAATTGCAATCCGTTAGTTTTTTTTTTCGTAAGAAAAAATTCACAGGACAGAAATTAAATACAGAATGGTAGCCCAAGTGACATAGTATAGCAGAAAAATATATGAAGCTCTGAAGGTTCAGCTGATCGCCTGTAAAAAAAAAATTATAATCTTTTGCAAGAAGCTTCATGTTCAAGGAAAAAACAGCTTTCGTAGTTGGCGAAAAAATGTGATACATTATTGGATAGCTCTACATGTCTGCTATGCATGTGTGAAGTTAAAAAAGTCATTTTTAAAAGCGAGAAATTCCTTTTTGAAATTTTGTCAGCACCGACTTTTCTCTGATGTGCGCACAGCTTGCTGGCCGGGAATGCAGACGACAAAGCTGGCTTCGTATGCACAGATGAGATAAGCGGTGTTAGGGTCTGCATTTTATTGCTAAGGGACACATGCTCTAATGCAACGAGGCTTGTGTTTGGTGTGGGCCAGGTAAACCATACAGCCATTGCACATAAAATATCAATACGAGGTCTGTTAGAAGAGTATCCGACCTTTGGCTGAAGAAAAAAAAGCTGGCATAACTGAAGTGTTGGAAACCTAATCACCCTCAAAGTAGTCTCCTTGGGAATCCAGCCACTTCTCCCAGCGGTGCTGCCGTTGTTAGAAGCATTCCGAGAAGGCTTCTTTCCAAATGGACTTTAGCTCAGCTGTCGTTGCAGCCATAATGTCTTCTCTTGTCTGAAATCAAGCTTGTTTCAATGGCCCCTTGATTTTGGGAAACGGCCAGAAGTTGCAGGCCGCCATATCAGGAGAGCAAGGAGCCTGTCGAACTACAGGAGTCTGGTTTTTCGCCAAAAAAGTCTGAATCAAGTGCGAGAAAAACATTGTCTTGAAGGACGTGCCAATTTCCTGTTGACAACTTCGGTATCTTGCTCCATACAGCATCACATAGGCCATGGAGGACATCCCTGTAGTAGTCTTTAGTGATTGTTTGACCCTGTGGTGTGTATCCGTGGTGTACCACACTGCGGGAGTCAAAGAAAGCAGTCAGCAACACTTTGACGTTGCCGCACACTTAGCAGTCTTTGGTTGGTGACGTGGAATGCTTCCACTGTAACGACTGGGATTTGGTTTCCAGGTCGTAAACATACACCCAAGACTTGTCACAAGTGATTATGGTGTTCATGAAGTTGGGGTCACTGTTTGTGGAATCCAGGATGTCTGCGCGACACAAAGTTGCTTTTGCTCCACCATGAGCAGCTTGTGAACGAATTTTGGCGCAACTCTCTTCATGGCCAAATCTTCGGTGATAATGGAATGTGGATAAAATGTGCTGATGCCCACCTCTTCCGCAATTTCTTGGATAGTTACATGACGGTCCCGCATCACCACGGGGTTCACTTCGGCAATGACCTGGTCATTTCGGCATGTTGATGGCCGACTGGAGCGTGGCTCGCTCTCCACCGATGTGTGGCCGTCTTTAAACTGGTTGTACCACTCCATAATCTGTGTGCTGCTCATAGCACAGTCACCGAAAGCACTCTGAATCTTCCAGATGGTTTCCACTTGGCTGTCGCCCAGTTTCTGTCAAAATTTGATGCAGTAGCACTGCTCCAGTCGCTCTGCCATTTTCCTTGCGATAAAAAACCGACGAAAGCACCGTACTACCTCATTCAAACGCTGCGTCCCAGCAATTCACGCTATTGGCAGGTGGGAAAAAATTCATGCATGCACACAAAGGTTCAAGGGCGGCTGATGAAAACGCGCTTGTTTCATATTCATCAGGTGTTCGCAAAAAAAGGTCGAATACTTTTCTAACAGACCTCGTACGTAATAAATATGTGAGGGAATCCTGCAGTGCTAAAAGATATGTTTCATGCAGTTTAGAAAAAGAAATATCAGCTATTATGTAGACAGTAAATCTATAAAGAGCACTGATATTGTTCATACAAAGCATCCTAAAGGGCATGTCGCATTGCAATGCAACATAGAGGGAGCAGGACACTTTGTGCCCTGCTCCCTGAAGCCCAATGATGATGCAAGTAGAAAACACCTTCATAATTAAGACTGAAAACCTACATGAGTATGAACAAATTCTTGTGGTGTTGTTTGCTACCACTGTTTCAGAGCTGGAACATGCTCATCTATAAAAGTCATATGTGCCATGTTCAGTCTGATGTGGTCAGACACCATTGGCAACCACTTTTTGCGTTCATGTTAAAAAAATACGAGCTGAGACTGCAGCAGCAGCGCTTGACGTCACCTGCCTTCGTAATGATAAAAAAGGCAAGTCAGTTTGTTGAGTAGTTCTTGTGGGTAATATATTAACAACCTTTCCTTGCTAGATGACATGGCTTCATATATTTATGCTATATTTATGCTGTATGTGTGATCCACAAAGGAACATTATAAAAAATACCTTATTGCACTTAAAGAATAATCACTTTTTGTTTCATGTCACATGCATAGCAGACATGTACGGCTGTGTAATGATGGGTGACATACTTTTGTGCCAACCACCAAAGCTAATTTTTTACCTTCAACACGAAGCTTGCAAAAAATTTCAACGTTACAGTTTTTTTAGCTGATCAACTGAACCTCCAAGGCTTGAAATATTTTGCTGCTATCCCAAGTCAAGCAGTCTGATTTTATATTCATTTTGTGCCTTCTGTATTTCCCTACGTTAGAAGAAAATTCAAACTGCAAATTTTAGCAGTCACACCACTTCAGTCTCTTGACATGAACACCACCTGAATATCTGGATCATATAATTTCCCTTTCAGAAGAAACGTGTATCAGTGGCTTCTAGCTTAGCTGGGCAAGAACAATAAATTTTTGCCAAAATTCAAAAAAATTTTTGTGAAGGAAAATAAATGGGGAGCAAGAGTTCGGAGCTTCAACTATATCTGTGATGGCCAAAAAAACGCTGGTTGGTTGCCCTGGAATTACTTAAGAGTATGTATGAAAGCAAATTTTCTCAAAAATTTTCTCGTTGTACCTACTCAAAATCAAGCAAACTTGAAATGGTTTGCCATAATGGAACAGTTCTTGAGAAAATTGTTGGGTGGTTTGGCATGAAATGACTTAAGCTACTTAAAAAATATATTAATAAGGAAACACTATCCTTACTGGAACCATATCAAAAACTAACATAAAAATGTAGTGAACTATAACAAAGCACAGCACTTGTATTCTGGATTGAGCAATCCAATGTGGGCTTCTCAGGAGACTAGCATAATTAACATAAATAAAATTAACATAAAAATGTCAGGGCATAGGAAGGCACAACATTTGTATGCTCATTTGAGAAATCCAAATTGGGCCCTTCAGGAGACTAACATAAAACATAAAAATGTCGAGAGTTACAAAAGCACAACACTTGTGTTTTGGTTTGAGCTGTCCAACTTGGGCTCTTCAGAGGTGAAGGGGCAGGGGCAGTTGCTTCAGGGGCAGGGTCCCATGCGAGAAGCGAGGCCAGAGTTCTTTACATAGGGCATGTTGGTACCAGGAAATTTGCGACACGTGAAGCCTGCAAAAACAAGCCAGAATAAGTTTTAAAAAGCAACTTCCACATGCAAGACAATGGCATGCAATATGCCCTTGTTACAATGAAATTGATTTATGTATTTGTGTTGCTTTATTCCAATTTTCCCTGGGTACAGCTTTACAGCATGACCATTTAAATTTATTTAGTGTGGCACAGGACTCCACTAAGTGTCAAATGCAGGAAAGGGCAAAGAGGAACAAAACACTGTAGCAATATAACTTTATGAATATCTTCAATGTCAAAGATGTGAACTTTGCTTGCTGATAAACAAAATGGTGAAAAAAATTCATGTCGTTCATAAATAAACCTGAACTGACAACTAAAATTATTTCTTGTAAATTTCATAATTAAAATGTGCAGCACTTCACTGTGCTTTACCATGCTCTAAATACAATAGTGTCATGTCACTATAATTGAGTGTAGCTTCATTTGATGTTAGGTTTCCTGAGTTCACATGCAATCGGAACGTACTTCTCGCCTTACAATGACTTAGGACTTTCCACATTAAAGAAGACACTGCTTACAGCGAAGTATGTTTTCTTCCTCAACGACTGAATTACTGTTACAATGAGGATTCCGTGTAGTTGTGCGCCAAACTGCTTAGCATGACACATGCAGAATGTGACAGATCCGAAGAAATGCTGTCTTTTAAGAGCCATATGCCATAGGACTGACTTCTTTAACCCTTTTAGGGTTCACTGCCATACATCTGTCACTGGGATGGAACGTTCTGAAAAAATTTGCCTTTTCAGAACAAAGTGTTGCCTAGCCTCCCACTGGAGGTGCTGCAACCTTCTGAGACTTCTAGAAAATATTCTTATAGTGCTGTCGCTCCTTGGGTTTCTCCCAAACTGATTTTTCACTTAGCTCCTTGGTGTCTGTCATTGCACTAATTTGGGAGTGCTGCCACAAGTTTCCGTAAGTTTCATTACAGAAAAAATTATGCTGCTTTATCCTGCATAAAACAATAAAACATGTAAAACTGCAAATACTGAAATGGTATTGCCACTTTATTGTTATTTTAAAAAATTATTTACCAGTTTATTTTCTCGGAAAGTCGCCCTGAAGAACTTAAATCTGCAATAACAATATTAAGGATGCGCGAAAAGTGATTTTTGAGACTGAACCGAATAATGCCAGAAGCAAATCAAATATTGGATAGCTTCTGAATAATGAACAGCTGATATCACAATTAATGTAAGATGTGGTTCACATACTAGTATTCTTAAAATTAGCAAGTTCCTGTCATTGTTATGTTTTGAAGAGCTGTTTATTAAAGGCACAAATGGAGCAGCAAAAAGTTTCTTCACATGCACAGGACTCTTCAGTAAGCATGAATGATTGCTGTACAGCCTCTAAAGTACAGCTACTTTAGTAACGTAGCCTGGTCTGCTATTCTTACAAGTTCTTACGTTTTACGTCTATACTATGTTATTGGAGGTGAAAATTTACCGTACTTTGGCTCAAATCTCATGTTTTATTGGCGTTTCGAAATATTAGAATAATACTCACATTTACAAATAGTGACCATTCAAAGACTAAATTGAATAGGACACTATTCAAGTCGAAAGTTTTGAGTATGTGCACACTACAAAAGATATATAACTCCTAAATTAGAGGCATATTTCTCCCCAAAATGTGATCCTCAACGGGCTAAACAAGAGCGACAGAAAAGCCCATTCATCTTTTTGATAAATTTAAGCCCATAATCTACTTGGCAATGGTTCATAACCATGTTAACAGGTAGGTGAAGTAAGGAAGCAGGAAACAATTCTAACAATTTCAGAATGGGAGTAGTGGACATGTCCGATGGTCTGTAAGAAGCTTTATACATTAGGCCCCAAGAGCCTATTCTCCATTTATTGAAGTATATGAGGAAAAGCCACATAAATATTTTTTTCTTATCTTAGAATACAAAGTGATACAGTGCATGTTAATAAATACGAGTCATAGGTTAGGTGCTTAGAATAAGTAAGCATCCACTAAACATAGTACTGTTGACTGTGAAGCTGGCAACTCGGTCCCTGTTGTTTCTTTGATTGAAACTACCAAAAGAAAATTGCCACAACACTCAGGTTCCCTCCGCTGAAAGGTTGCTGTCTCGGATCACATGGACCTGCTTCAAGATAGGAGCAACTTTGATTTGATGTGGTCTGTTAAAATTGGTGAAACTACTGTTTCACATCTCAGAACATGGAGAGCTGTTTTGTTTTGATTTCTGCAATTTGGTGAATGTGCTCCTGCTCGAGCTGAGCAGTAACCACACTTGAGCATAGCTTCTCCGCAATTCGTGTATTAACACTTTCAGGCTACTTAACCATGTCCTCCATGCCAACAGATTTGGAGCGTGCTTCACAGACAACTATTCCTTGCAATGACAGCCAAGTAGCACTGCTAATGCACAAATGCAGCTCATTTTATTTGGTGGAGATGCTAAAAACTTTCGGCAGTGAAGGCAGCTTTTAAATTTGGAAGCATTTGAGTATGGCGGCATTAGGCACTCAAGATCATATGAACAGTCATTCCAAATGGTAGGCTATTGTAGCACACAACTGCACACACAGGCTACATGAAAGTCGTTTGTTATGCCAATGGCAAGTTCATAAATTTAGAAAAGAAATGTGAATGTAAAAATGCAAACGGAAAGGGTATATGGTACTTGCCTATAACAGCACTGACCCTGATGGGGCCAAGAGCCTCTGTTGCCCCTTGGTGTTATTTCCAAAGCCCAAATGGCCCATGAGCTCCTCCTCTGTGAACACATGGTGAAGCAAGGCCCTTGCAAACTTTCCTGGTCCACCATGGCAGGCCATAGTAAGCTGGGCCAGGATAACCTTCTCAATGTGCACTCTTACAGCGTATGTTTACCTGCATGTTTAAGTAAATGTTAGCAAAACAGTTTTAAGCCTTTCAAGTACATTCACACAACAGCCCTACTGCAAATCAATTACAAAAGTACCTGTTGCAAATCTAAAATGCTAAACTTGACTTCTTACAAGCTTCTGATGCTGTCTGGATGCCCCATGTTTCAGAAAAACAATCCAGCACAAACAAGAAAAATAAACCAACGTATCCAAACATCTAGTACTTGAAAAAGGGGAGCACCAGCGAAACACAAATGACACGCACACAAGGAAACGGTATTAGACATGGACGGACATTGGGACGGACCAGCGTTCGTCCCTGTCTAACGCCTTTTCCATGTGTGCGCGTCCTTTGTTTTGCTGGTACCCCCCTTTTTCAAGTTCATCATGCACCAACTGGCCCAAGAGCTTGCGCTAATGCACATCTAGTACTATTTATTGTGATTACCATTCTTGGGATACTTCATATTTTCAGGTGTTTGTCTCGATTGTCCCATCCATTTGTGTGAATATGTAGCCATGGTCTAATGGGGAGATTGGGCTGCTATGTTGAGGGAAGAGTTCAATACCAACCGTTGGAACAGGTTGGGTGACTGGGTATGTGACCCTGGGCATATGCCACTTTTCAATGAATCTCTTTCACGCTATCTTGAGCAGATGCTGCTGCTTGTGTTGGCAAGCAGCATTAGGAGCTCGAAGTGGGACATGATTGTCGATCATTACTAAGATTACCACTACACATCACGTTCGCTTGCTGTGCTCCAGAAGTAATGCGAGATTCCACTCCACTGTATGAAATGTACATAAGCCGCAAGGACAGTAAATTAAATTAATTAAATTAAACCTCAATTAAATTAATCTACTCGCAAAGCACAGGCTGCACAAGATCACGGAGTGAACTCAGAAGTTTGTGGACAGTCAGTTGATGTCCATGTCAAGGACCTCTAGGGAGACTCGGTCATTTCCTCGATGTGCATCATCGTGCCGTCACACATTGTATTACAATTCTGTCTCGTGCCACTAATAGTAATCACGTATCACAGAATTCAAAATATAAATAGACACTTATATCTACTGTTTATTTAATCTTTACGGAAAATACTTTGAGCATGAGTTTTTGCAGAGATCATGAATTCTACCGCTTAAAGGAGCACTAAAGTAAAATTAAATTAATTAAATTTTAGCGTTTTAAGTGCCAAAACGACAATCTGATGTTTAAGCTTGTTTCACATGCAAGCGATTCAGCGAATGGAGCGAACAGCGACGCGGCGCTGCAAAGCTTATCGCAAAGTTTCGTTTCATATGCATTGCCGCCGCGCATTTTCCGCTGCTGCGAATAGCAATGTTGCTGGCATAAAACACAGGACTTTCAGCCAGTTTCGGTAGTTTGCGACTACCAACATAAACATAGCTTTGTCTCTGCCTCTCAAATTTTTATTTTATAAATACATATCCTGCGCTTAGCAATTTAACAATTCGTTGAAAAGCTCTCTTGGCATGTTGCCTGTACCACGTGTACCAAGTAAATAAACATCATCCTATGCGCAGGCTTTCCAGCACTAATCCTCCGCTGGTCACGTGTCGAGGTGGGTCGTTCGGAAGCAGTGCTGCCGCTCTGCCGCTGCGATGAAATTCCAACTTGCCCGAACCTTGCCGCTCCCACCGTTGAAACTGATTTCTGCGGCGCGGCGGCAGGATTTGCAAGCATTTTCGCTTGCATGTGAAACAGGCTTTAAGCACGCCATAGTGGGGAACTCTGGATTAATTTTTACCAAATCAGGCTGCAAGGTACATGGGCAGTTTTGTATTTCACCTCCATCAAAATGCGGTTGTTTGATCATGTGACCTCGTGCTTAGCGGCGCTGTGCCAACACCCCTAAGCAACTATGGCAAGAAAGCACTAAAGAGAAAAATTATTTTAGATGTATCTGTAAATGACCTTCCTACAATTCAAGAGATTCACTCGTACCATGACAAGAGGGTGAGTAAATTGTAAAAGCAGCAAGAGGAAAGATTGGCGGCAGTGCTGCCTTGATGTTACCACACCTGCTTTCTGTGACGTCATGGATTTTGATGTCTGTTCAGGTGCAGCAATTTTTTTTACAAATAAAGATGTTCTTCATTGTATTCCAAAAACTTAAAATAAGAACCGTCAGGAACTTTTACTGAAACAATACAACCCAAGTTTGTAAAAATACTTGAAATCCACGATGTGACAATGAGATGTCAGCACGAAGATTTTGGGGCGATACTCAGAAAATTGAACGCTGAGCTTTATTTTCTATAATAATCAAGCAATTACCAAGAAATTTACAGAAGTAGATATTTAAAACGATGCTTTATTTTAAATTCATTTAAGGTGTCATTAGTGTCCCCTTAATACAAAACAAGGAACGCACTTAGCTGCGTAATAGGTTAACATGCATCACAGGTTCTCATTAAGGTAGGATTATCAGTATAGCAATAGGCATGCACTGGCTACTCCAGAGGGGAGCCCTGCCACTTCCCCTCAACCTCCCAATTTCCAATTTTTTTTTTATGAGCAGTGATGCAATTTCTGTATCCTAACGAGGCATAATGCCAAGGAGATTCATGCCATGCTGGCTACAGTATGTGGTGACCGGCACTTCACACCGTCCAGCTCGGCATCAATCTTTCTGGAATTTGGCCCTTGAAATGCAGAAAGCTTTGATCACTGCTCGTTCTTCAGCCAACTTTCTCAAAGGGTGCTGCTGCTCTGGTTTGATACCTCTAGCAGTGCACTGCTGCATGACATAGGTAAAACTAGGAAGATGTGCACTCACGTAGACCACTAATGTCCACACTGTTTCTGAACACCCCTCCCATATCAGGCAAATACCCTGAAGAAGGCACATTCTATCTTTAATATGTTCACAAGTGACACTGAAATTCACTCCCAGTCCCGGTGCAGTTGCAGTCTTTCAGCTGAGTGCTTAAAGGCACCATGTCTCCTAATGAAGGCACTCTGCACCAATTGATCACTGGAGCAAATGCCTTGCAGTTGCATCAGCAATGTTGTTTTTTCTGCTTCCTGCAATACATTTTCACGGCATCACTGTATTTGATCATGGTGACGTTACAGAATGGATGGCCAAAGAATTCACCTTTAGCATTCCAGCTTGGGTGTCTCTCAGCTCATTTTGAATCTGAAAAAAGATGTCAGTATTAAAATGTGAAGCCACAATGCAGCAAAATCAACAATCAAAAGAGCTACATGGACCATTAGGCTGACATAAATAGACGGATACAAATGACTAGTCATTGAATACACTAAAGTGTGGCCGCTCTTGCCAATGGCAGTGTGAGCTTGTCAAATAATTTATTTCACATTCCTCTATTATTTTAAAAATTATTTCCATGCATCTACTGAACTGTTATGGCCACATATTAAAGGATGCTCCTTCATATAAAACCACAGTGTTGCATTCTTTTACTCCCCGTCTACCTGATGCTACTGAAGTTTTGCTTACTCTCAAAGAAAGAATTTCACAGAACTGCTCTTTCGACAATGCATTATTCCAAGCTTGTGGCAAAGCGCTGTCATTTAGTTCACAACTATGCGCTCCCCTTTCAATCTGTTCACTATTTAGTGCTCGGATTCAAAGCAAAAATAGCTTTTCGACATAACTAGCTACTTCTATGGTCACAAGAAACAATGCTAATTATTGATGTTTATGTTGCCGATAACGTATACATGCCGCCTCGAAACCCAGTGGGACGACAAAGCAGATACGCCAGGCATCTCGTTCCTCTACTGATTTTAAAATTTTGTTAAATCAATCACTTACTGAAGTGCGAAAAGCTGCAATTTCACGAAATTACGTTATTTTGAATGTTGTAGGACCTGGAGTGACATGAAATCTGCCTTTCCGTGAATGCTAAGAGCGCCTACGCGAAGCCGTTTGGGGCGAAGCACTCGATGGCGTCGAACGAAGATGAAAAAAGAAAGCTGAATGCGCGCGAACTGGTGGAAAACAAAACACACGCGGTTAGCAAGGCGTATAACTCGATGATTTCGCAGCACTCTGTGGCATCCCCCTCTATTGTATCTCACGTATCGCATAGAATCACATGTACACTTTTCAAATTCTTTATTATTATTGCGCGACAGCCTCCTCTGTGTTTTCCGATCGCGCGAACATCGGCCGCACGGCGTGTCAGATAGCAGCCTAGTCACTCGTTCATGAAGGGAATTCAGCGCAACAGAATACACTTTCGCCGATCCCACCGCCCCACGCCGCTACAAGCTCGCTCCCACGTCTTGTACTAGCGTGGCGCAAACGAAATATCTTCCGATTACAGTACAGATCGGATGGTTTCACGTCGCATTGTTTTGCGCTCATTAATAAGGCTAACTCAATCGGTGCTCGAATACCGTATCAGAAATTATGGCGTATGTACAACATGCCCTGTTTTAACTGGCACCACATAGCTGCCTTACGTCACCACAAGCGGAGTGTAAAGTTAAACCAGGACAAAGCTCCATGTTATATACCACGAATCTAGTGCGGTACAACCAATTCTGGCAACGGAAGGATAGTGCTAGGAATGAAAATTATAAAAGAGGCGCACGGAAAACACGCACAGGCGCTGAAATTCCCCTTCGTCCGCGCGCGCGGACGAACAAGGGGAATTCGAAACACTAACTCACCTTTGATGTCGCTGAGTCGGAGGCGATCATGGCGATCTTCGAGGCAACAAGCCCATAAAAAGCGAGCAACACGCAGGAACATTCCAAAGATGTCACAGCGAAGCACACAAAGAACGCAGAAAACGCAGGAAGTTTTCACACAACCGGCATGCACGATCACGCCGGAATGCTACAAGCCTCAACAGCGCAAACGCGCAATCATACATGTACACTCATACAAATACACGCTTATATTATCATAAATTGTACCATTTGATAACAAATTCTGTGATGTCATGTTATTACAGAAAAATTGTAGCGCTTTGGAAGTGTATAAAAGTTTTTTCTTCACTTCTTTGATGAACTACTTTCTTTGGCGCAGTAACGCAGTGCACCGGCCGGAGCTAATGGCATGCGCGGGAAAAGGCGCCAAATTCAAACGTCGCAAACGCCGTGCTAATGTTTCCGCGCACAGTTTTCGTCGTTTGTATTTTAAAAAAAAAAGTAATGCGTGCCGCAACCATGCGAACTGAACTATTGACCACAAAAGTACAGAAACGTCGCTGTTTGTGCTTCTTATTTCGACGTCATGGCAAACTGCAGGCGGTCTGTCGTCCCATTCTTTAAACATTTGTGCGTGTGCTTCTGCGCTGTGCGAGTTGTCACCGAGAACGTATAGCAGCGCAGGTTGTGCTTGGTGGCCGAGCAGATTCCCAACACATTCGCCAGCACCCCGTCTAGGTCACAGAGAAGAATTTGGCCTCCATGTGAAATATGAGCACCATGTTGTACATATCCGCCAAGCTTTTCGTTTCGTTCTGTAGCGCGCTAACGGGTAACATCTAAGCTAAATTACTCTGTAAAAACGATGTTCACTCCTTTCTCCGCCGCACCCGCCGTGGTGGCATAGCTTCTGAGGTGTTGCGCTACTAACCCGAGTGCTTGGAATCTAATGCCGGCGGCGGCGGCTGCATTTCGATGGGGCTGAAATGCAAAAACGCCCGCGTATACTGTGCGTTTAACCTGCACCAAATTTGGCGCAGGTTAAAGGACCCCAGATGGTCAAAATAAATATGGAGTTTCTTACTACGGTGCGGCTCATAATCAAAGCGTGGTTTTGGCCCGTCAAACCCCAGACTTGAATTTTGTTAACGTTCCCCGCCACCTTGACCATATTTAACATGGAGGCATGCAATGCCGTTTCCTAACACTCAGCCAGGGCACTGGCCCCTTATAATGGACGCCGATAGAAATGCAGGATGCGTCCAATCATCGGTTGTTTATCACTGCTTGTAGCGACGTTTGTCTTCTCAAACTATATATATATATATATATATATATATATATATATATATATATATATATATATATATATATATATATATATATATATATATATATGCAGGGTGTTTCTGCTAACTTTAGGCCGAGTGTAAACTCTATGCCCTCTATGACGACGCGACTAAATGCATGTTGCTCCCTTTGGTATGTAGCGTGTCGCGCTATTTCTATATATTGCTTAATTGGCTAATTAGTCAAGGATAATTAACCAACTTCTGAAGCAAGGAAGTTGCGAAGAAATTCCAATTAGAAAGTTGCAGAGCAGTTGGCAACACGTCCGAATAAACAGTTTCTGTCTTTTTATCTGTTAAGTATTAGTGTTTTCCAGCTTACTGCGGATGCTCGCAAAATACAAAAAGCACCACGTGACATGCCCGCCTGCGAGTCGTGATTGCACGGCTCCTAAGCCTTCTGCGCACAAACGAAAACATACCATTTAACCGGTGTGAACACCCGTCTGCTTATCGCCATCATGAACCGCAGCGAGGGAAGCACGTCGCTGGCGATCAATACAGCCAACGCCTACGTCACTGCCCTGTCGCCTTTTAAGCGGCAACACACCCTGCTCGATGGTATGCTCGTTTGGGAGCGCTGCACGCACGGCGCGCAAGCGGGTATGTCAGGTGATATTTTTTGTATTTCTCGGGCATCCGCAGTAAGCTGAAAAACACTAACACTTAATAGATAGAAAGTTAGAAATTGCCTAATCGGACGTTTTGCAAAGTGCTCTAGAACTTTCTAATTGGAATTTTTCGCCTAACTTTGTTCATTCAGAATGGCTAATTTTCTTGACTAGTTAGCTACTTAGGAAAAATACAAGAATAGCGTGACACGTACAAGAGTGAGCAACATGCATTTGGTCGCATCGTCTTATGGTGCATCGGCATATTTTTAAACTCTGAGTAAAGTTAGCTGAAACCCGTGTATATACGTCTATGGTTCAAGTAACGTGAAACAACACCCTGTATATATGCAATGGTGATCAAGTGATCAGTAAAGCAACATATATGTGCAAAAGACGCACACATACATATGTGCGTGTGTTTTTCACATGTACTTCGAAACTCAATATTGCTCGTGACTCAGTGTTATTCAACAATAAGTTAACAGCATTTAGTCAACGACTTTATTGTTGGAAACTACTCAACAATGGTTCAATACTCAATACTTTTCAACAATACGTCAAGAGAATTTAGTCAACGACTTTATTGTTGAAAACTACTCAACATTAGCTCAATAATACTCAATACTATTCAACAATATATCAACAGAATATAGTCAACGACTTTATTGTTGGAAACTACTCAACAATGGCTCAATAATACTCAATACTATTCAACAATATATCAAGAGAATTTAGTCAACGACTTTATTGTTGAAAACTACTCAACATTGGCTCAATAATACTCAATACTATTCAACACTATACCAACAGAATTTAGTCAACGACTTTTTTGTTGTGAACTGCCCAACAACTTTACTGTTGAATTAGTGCTCTGTGGTTTCAATAATTGTTGAGGTATTGTTGAAAGGCTATTGAGTCAACAGTTCGTCAACAATATGCCAACAACATTTCAACAGTCATTTTCATAAGGGTAAGGTTCTCGTCGACGAAGCCGCCGAGCGCCAACCGACGACTAAACGCGTGCTTCTTACGCACAGGATCACTGTCGACGGCGCAGAGAGCTATGAAAGTAGCCCTGAATGAGAAATGCACAAAGACGCCGTGGCTACCTACACTCCCAATATTATGAAATAAAGATTCGCTACGTAACGTCAGCACGTGGTGGTTTTGCTACCTATCACACTTTGACGTCGTATCAGCGTGCATCGCTTCATCTTGGCTTCTCCAGAGCTTAAAAAGCGCGACGATGCTTCGCACGAAGCGAAGAGGTCGTTTAGCAGTTTGTGGCGGTTAGGTTACGAAAGGAGCGACATGCCGAAAAGTGCATATCGTTCAATTTTGGAGCCCGGTAATAAATCGCTTATGCGACGTCAAGGCCCTAACTGCCGGGATTTTCATAGACAAAGTGTCCCCTGTGGCCCCTCATAAAAGTAAAGGCTAACATGTCAACATCGCCACCATGATCAGTGCCAATGTTTCAAGAAAATAACCAGGTTCATAAGAACTCATATTCAAGTGCACGTTATATTATAGAGTACCTTAGTTATAGAGTACCTTAGAGTTATAGTAGAGTAGTTATAGAGTTATAGAGAGTTATAGAGAGTTATAGAGAGTTATAGAGTTATAGAGTACCTTAGTAACTTGCGATTCGCTGATGATATTGCCTTGCTTAGTAACTCAGGGGACCAACTGCAATGCATGCTCACTGACCTGGAGAGGCAAAGCAGAAGAGTGGGTCTAAAAATTAATCTGCAGAAAACTAAAGTAATGTTTAACAGTCTCGGAAGACAACAGCAATTTACAATAGGCAGCGAGGCACTGGAAGTCGTAAGGTAATACACCTACTTGGGGCAGGTAGTGACGGCGGATCCGGATCATGAGACGGAAATAATTAGGAGAATAAGAGTGGGCTGGGGTGCGTTTGGCAGGCATTCTCAGATCATGAACAGCAGGTTGCCATTATCCCTCAAGAGAAAAATATATAACAGCTGTGTCTTACCAGTACTCACCTACGGGGCAGAAACCTGGAAGCTTACGAAAAGAGTTCTACTCAAATTGAGGACGACGCAACGAGCTATGGAAATAAGAATGATAGGTGTAACGTTAAGGTATAAGAAAAGAGCAGATTGGGTGAGGGAACAAACGCGAGTTAATGACAGCTTAGTTGAAATCAAGAAAAAGAAATGGGCATGGGCAGGACATGTAATGAGGAGGGAAGATAACCGATGGTCATTAAGGGTTACAGACTGGATCCTAAGGGAAGGGAAGCGTAGCAGGGGGCGGCAGAAAGTTAGGTGGGCGGATGAGATTAAGAAGTTTGCAGGGACGGTGTGGCCACAATTAGTACATGACCGGGGTTGTTGGAGAAATATGGGAGAGGCCTTTGCCCTGCAGTGGGCGTAACCAGGCTGATGATGATGATGCTGATGATGATGATGATGCTGATGATGATGATACATTACGGTAGCGCACCGTAGGCGAATTATATAGCGCATAAACATTCTAGTGGGCTTCGGATCAAATCGGTTCAAGTAATCAATCTTGCTACACTGCAGCTCCTGGTTAGGCGCTGTCACTGCACATATAATACGATAAAAATTTTGGGGCGGTGGTGTGCAAGCGGCGACAGACACCATTCTATAAACATGCGAATACGGACTCGCAGTAAGAAGTGTACTGCAGCTCAGGAGCAGCAGTGCATTAAATTTCTGGACAGTGGATGTTGTAAAACGTCATCAGCGTACCTTTGTGTACATTGCAGGACGAGCTCCTCTCACAACAATCTCTAATTTCCCTTGTCTTACGTAAGGTTTTTAAAAGTTGTGCCTGCAAATTTTTTGGTTCATCACCCCATCCAATTTTCTGCTGTCTTCAGCAGCGCTTGCTTTCCCCTAGTACCATGTATTCCTAATGGACCACAGTTTAGTGTCCCTACCAATTGCGCGACCTGCCAAGCATACATTTGCTGTCTAATGTCAACTACCACTACCCCTGTTTACCCTCTCATACACACCGCTCCGTTCCTGTCTCTTATCGTTATGTCCTTACATTCTTTCCTGCCATGACTTATTTGCGTGGTCGCAAACTTGTTCTCACAGCTTCTTTGTTGACCTAAGTTTTGCCCCATATCTTAGTGCTCCTACAATGCAATGATTGTTCCCTTTCCTTCTCAATGACAGCGGTGAGCTCCCAGTCATAATTTGGTAATGCCAGCCGTATGCGCTCTGACGTATTTTCCTTCTGTAAATTTCATTCTGATGATTAGGGTCCCCTGTTACCTGACCTAGATAGACATACTTCTGCGCAGATTATAAATGCTTACGGCCGATGATAAACTCTTGTTCTCGTGTCAGGCTTGTTTATTACCTTTGTTTTCTGCATATTAATCTTCAACCTACTCTTACGATTTCTCGGTTAAGGTGCTTTAAAACTTGTTGCCATGTGTCCCCAGCGTTGCTGAACAAAAACATGTCATCGGCAAGCGGCATGTGGTTGAGATATTTACCGTCGATTCTCACTCCTTTCAAGCATGGAATGAATAGCATTGGATAGATTGTATCTCCTTGTCTGACCCCTGTATTGATAAGCTTTTTTACAGCGAAGCTGTTAATGCTATAATGCCGAGTGTTGCCGTAAGGCAACAGCACTAAAACAGTTTTTTTTTTTCTTGAATGCTGCCTCCTCCGTGACACTGATTACGCCATGTGTGGGAAGAGACCGAGCATCTTGAGCTTGAAACAAATATGTAGACATGGTAGCACTGGTTCTTTGTGTTCGAATGTAGCGCGTTTTTGGATCTGCTGAGAGGTGGCCACTCAAGCTCAGCACACGTGACTAATAATAGCCCTGACACACGGGCAAAACTGAAGTCCCTTGCGGTAAACGCCTTTTGTTATTCTGGAGGACCCTTTGCTGAAAAGAGTTGCACCGATGACACACGGCACCGCACTAACTTCCTTAGGTGGTTCCTGAGATGAACGCCGCAAGAAACATAGCGCTGCTTGTCAAAGCAGCAAGACGGAAAATATTTTTATATTGCTGTGCATTTCGATTACATTTAGCTACCATAGAACCCAAAAATATTTTTGTTCTTCTTGATGACCTATAATGCGCGTATTAGTTTATATTATGCGCGTTTTTGCGCCTTAGCAGCAATCTAAATTGGCCCAGCAGCTGTGTACAGTCGGTCTTTTGCTATGCTACAGTGTACTAGAATAGCTGTGCATACTGTTTATTCTGGTGCTGGCCACGTTTCTGCAGTCCTTTTTCGCGTCTTTGTTGTCGCTTCCTTCGTGCGAGCAGGCGTAACGCGTTTTATTCAATGTGTTATTCGCACAATTGTGATCGTGCGACAGAACTGCGCATTTACATCATGGCTCAGCGAAACCCTATCGATGAAGCGAGGTTGCACTGACGCTTTTCGCTCTCTGATCTCTTGAAGATGAGATAAACGCAGCTAAGGCGAAAGTGGAAAACATCGAACGTCCATTCATCATGAGCATGCTTCATGTTGACTGCTTCGGCACTGTCCCCTCGAGCCGCGGACTGCGGATGGTGGGCCTACGTGCGCAACGAACGATGGTTTCACGATGCTAACACACCAAAGCCGACGCAGGAAATGACACTGCCGAAATTCAGCATTGCGGCACAAGCGACGGGATGCTAGCGTTTGAAAGTATAGCTAGAGTAAATCTTCACTGCTCGACAAATCGCATTACCGTTAAAATAAATCGTTTTCGCAAGGTAAAAGAAAATATACTTATTGGCAGTGTAGTTGTGTGGCAGGTTTCCTGCCATTGACGAGTTGTGCACGCTGTGCGCGAGAGTAACTCCTTTGCCGGTCGAATATTAGATGCGCGATGTACTTTCCCGCAAAGGAACTTTGCCTTCAGGGGGGTACTCCTTGATTGTGTGTGACGGCGCTTGAACGCCTTTCTAGTAGATGTCCCCTTAAATAAAGGATTTTGTGCCCGTGTACCAGGGGTATATATTTATTGAACTACAGCGGAATAGGACACTACTACGGCAACTGTTAGAGTTAAAACAGCTCAGAAGACAGTTTTGGACATCTATGATGACTCCAACCGGTGTGGCCGCAATTTGCAGAACGGAATTTGACCCGCCAAAAGGGGTGTTGCTCATGAGCAACAATTGGCATATGCGGAGGCGCAGTGAGTTAGGGGAGATACTGCTTGCAGTATTCTTCCGCTGCACTGTAAGTAGAACAAGAAAACCAGTAACACAGTGTTCATTCCACGGGATATAATAAGTGTTATTCATAGGGTAATATCTCTTGTATTTTATGGTAGATGGCGACGTCAAAAGAAAGGAAATAGCTGACTGACGAAGAAATTCTGTCACGAATCTTCCGTACGGATGGTGAATTGCCCAATGTTGACTTCGACAGTGGCCCAGATGACCCCGACTGTGATGCCAGAGATAATCGAAGTTTGATTGATTCCTGCCTACATGAAATTGCGAGCATGCTTCGCGGTGAACAGCCCTGCGAAGAGGAAGACGCAGAAATGCCAAGTGATCCTGTCCAAGATATGCCGGGAACTTGTGCCCACGCGGCCGCTCAGCGCAGAAAGAAGAAAGAAAACCTTCTCAGAATATGGCCTGCTTCCAAGATGCAATTGTCTGAAAGCCTTCCATGTAAAATATTACGATATGTATCTATGTTGCTGCGGAGCAACACCTCATTGTTCAGCGATGGATAAATATTCTTGTTTTCTGACAGTGTATTTCGGATATTTTGTGAGTCCTTTATGCTTGCCAAAATTTTCGTGATGCTGCATATTCAAATAAAGTTTTGTGCACCAAAGGGTTAAGGGCTAGTTCCTATAGGATTGTGTGCGTATGTAGACATAAAACTCCCTGTTCTTTTATTTATTTATTTATGATACCGTCAAGGTACATAATTGTACATTGCAGAGGGGAGGGGCGAGAATACGTACCAAGAGTAAAAAATACAGGATTATTTCAGGGAATTTACAAGGAACAAAAGCAATATGAAAAAAACTAAAAATGCATTCATAACAAATAACAGAGACACACATAACATGAATATACAGAAAGAGTACACTTTAGCAAGCAGACAATGTTCACGAATAAGTACATAATTATGCCATTTGCCACCATACATTATGTTATGCTGATTAGTGCATTCTTAAAACGAGTGCGGTCACTATGCTTACTAATGATGTAGGTAGATAATTCCAGTCGACTGGAGGCCTAGGAAAGAATGACTGTGAGCACGCGATGGTGTTATGACCGGGTCGTTTAACTTTATGTAAGTGGTCACGACGAGCCGAATAATGCGGCGCAGGTTGCATCCAAAGAGGGCGAAGAGATGCCTTGTGGTAGTATTTTATGAAAAAGGGAAATGCGTGATTTTTTTTCTGCAAAGAGATAATAACGGGATTTGAAGGGTACTCTTCATTAATGTAACACTAGCAGTGCGATGTTAGTTAGCTAAGATGAAACAGAGTGATTCCTCACTGATTCGATTTCATTAATTAATGTGATCTGATCAGGATCCCAAACGGATGAGGCATATTCTAATTGGGGGCGGACGTGTGTCGTGTACAACAGCTGTTTGAATAATACTGGCGCAAGCGAAAATTTTCTCTTCAAATATCCTAAGGAGCGGTTAGCTTTAGATATTACATATTGTACCTGCTGCTTCCAAGAAAGATCGCTAGTTATATGAATGCCAAGATAACGGCAGCATGTAACGGATTGAAGGGGCAGTCATTAAGGGTGTAGGTAGGGCAAGTTGATTGTTGTGTTCATATAGTAGGTTGTGCCCAAGTACTGCACAAGGGTGGCTAATCCTGCTCTGGTGAGGGAGTGCGTTACCAGTTCTGGTCACCGGGATGAGGCCACACTCCAGGCCTGTTTGTGCAATTTTATCAACACGCGGATTCTTTTTTTTTTAATTCGGTGGAAAATTGCCGGCACAGGGATTCGAACCACGGACCTCTTGCACGCGAGGCGGGTGTTCTACCTCTACGCCACCGCTGCATTACTGGAATACATTATATAATATGCAGGAATTCTATAGCATTAACGAGAGGGTGGCAGGTCTTGTTGTGAAACTTAATAAGAGGTACAAAATGAAGATTGTACAGGTCTACGCCCCTACATCCAGTCATGGTGACCAGGAAGTCGAAAGCTTCTATGAAGACGTGGAATCGGCGATGGGTAGAATGAAAACTAAATACACCATACTAATGGGCGACTTTAATGCCAAGGTAGGTAAGAAGCAGGCTGGAGAGAAGGCAGTGGGGGAATATGGCATAGGCACTAGGAATAGCAGGGGAGAGTTATTAGTAGAGTCTGCGGAACAGAATAATATGAGGATAATGAATACCTTCTTCCGCAAGCGGGATAGTCGAAAGTGGACGTGGAGGAGCCCGAACGGCGAGACTAGAAACGAAATAGACTTCATACTCTGCGCTAACCCTGGCATCATACAAGATGTGGACGTGCTCCGCAAGGTGCGCTGCAGAGACCACAGGATGGTAAGAACTCGAATTAGCCTAGACCTGAGGAGGGAACGGAAGAAACTGGTACATAGGAAGCCGATTAATGAGTTAGCGGTAAGAGGGAAAATAGAGGAATTCCAGATCAAGCTACAGAACAGGTATTCGGCTTTAACTCAGGAAGAGGACCTTAGTGTTGGAGCAATGAACGACAATCTTGTGGGCATCATTAAGGAGTGTGCATTGGAAGTCGGTGGTAACTCCGTTAGGCAGGATACCAGCAAACTATCGCAGGAGAAGAAAGATCTGATCAAGAAGAGCCAATGTATGAAAGCATCTAACCCTACAGCTAGAACAGAACTGGCAGAACTTTCGAAGTTAATCAACAAGCGTAAGACAGCTGACATAAGGAAGTATAATATGGATAGAATTGAACGTGCTCTCAGGAACGGAGGAAGCCTAAAAGCAGTGAAGAAAAAACTAGGAATTGGCAAGGATCAGATGTATGCGTTAAGAGACAAAGCCGGCAATATCATCACTAATATGGATGAGATAGTTCAAGTGGCTGAGGAGTTCTATAGAGATTTATACAGTACCAGTGGCACCCACGACGATAATGGAAGAGAGAATAGTCTAGAGGTATTCGAAATCCCACAGGTAACACCGGAAGAAGTAAAGAAAGCCATGGGAGATATGCAAAGGGGGAAGGCAGCTGGGGAGGATCAGGTAACAGCAGATTTGTTGAAGGATGGTGGACAGATTGTTCTAGAGGAACTGGCCACCCTGTATACGCAATGCCTGATGACCTCAAGCGTACCGGAATCTTGGAAGAACGCTAACATAATGCTAATCCATAAGAAAGGGGACGTCAAAGGCTTGAAAAATTATAGACCGATCAGCTTACTGTCAGTTGCCTACAAACTATTTACTAAGGTAATCGCTAATAGAATCAGGAACACCTTAGACTTCTGTCAAGCAAAGGACCAGGCAGGATTCCCTAAACGCTACTCAACAATAGATCATATTCACATTATCAATCAGGTGATAGAGAAATGTGCGGAATATAACCAACCCTTATAAATAGCTTTCATTGATTACGAGCAGAGATTACGAGCAGAACCTCAGCAGTCATGGAGGCATTACGGAATCAGGGTGTAGATGAGCCTTATGTACAAATACTGGAAGATATCTATAGCGGCTCCTCAGCCACCGTAGTGCTCCACAAAGAAAGCAACAGAATCCCAATACAGAAAGGCGTCAGACAGGGAGATACGATCTCTCCCATGCTATTCACAGCGTGTTTACAGGAGGTATTCAGAGACCTGGAGTAGGAAGAATTGGGGATAAAAGTTGATGGAGAACACCTTAGCAACGTGCGATTCGCTGATGATATTGCCTTGCTTAGTAACTCAGGAGACCAATTGCAATGCATGCTCACTGACCTGGAGAGGCAAAGCAGAAGGGTGGGTCTGAAAATTAATCTGCAGAAAACTAATGTTTAACAGTCTCGGAAGAGAACAGCAGTTTACGATAGGTAGTGAGGCACTGGAAGTCGTAAGGGAATACATCTACTTAGGGCAGGCAGTGACGGCGGAACCGGATCATGAGACGGAAATAATAAGAAGAATAAGAATGGGCTGGGGTGCGTTTGGCAGGCATTCTCACATCATGAACAGCAGGTTGCCATTACCCATCAAGAGAAAAGTATGTAATAGCTGTGTCTTACCAGTACTCACCTACGGGGCAGAAACCTGGAGGCTTACGAAAAGGGTTCTACTCAAATTGAGGACGACGCAACGAGCTATGGAAAGAAGAATGATAGGTGTAACGTTAAGGGATAAGAAAAGAGCAGATTGGGTGAGAGAACAAACGCGAGTTAATGACATCTTAGTTGAAATCAAGAAAAAGAAATGGGCATGGGCAGGACATGTAATGAGGAGGGAAGATAACCGATGGTCATTAAGGGTTACGGAATGGATTCCAAGGGAAGGGATTCCAGAGGGAGGCAGAAAGTTAGGTGAGCGGATGAGATTAAGAAGTTCGCAGGCATGGCGTGGCCACAATTAGTACATGACCGGGGTTGTTGGAGAAGCATGGGAGAGGCCTTTGCCCTGCAGTGGGCGTAACCAGGCTGATGATGATGAGGGCGAGTTGTGTTAGAACGAGAAATCCGCATAGATTTGCATTTATTAATGTTGAGTTCCATGCACCAAGTGAGGCACCAATTAGACATTATATTTAAATCGGATTGAAGGGTAGCTATATCGGATGCATTACTTATTTTTAGATATATAGCACAGTCGTCAGCGAATAAACAAATTTGTGAGGAAATGTTATCAGGTAAATCATAAATATATATATTAAATATAAAAGAGGACCAAGAACAGACCCTTGTGGAACACCGGATTCAACTGGAGCCGGGTTAGATGTGGAGTCGTTAGCTACAACAAATTGGGAACGTGACGAAAGGAACGATTGGATCCAGCTGAGTACTCCAGGCACAATGTTGAGTGCGCTTAGTTTGTGTAGTAGCAGTACATGTTTGACCTTGTCAAAAGCATTAGAAAAATCCAAAAATATGCAATCAGTCATAAAACCGCTATCAAGCTATACATGTAAGTCATTAGTGAAAGTTACTAGCTGAGTCTCACAAGAAAAGTATTTGCGAAAGCCATGTTGACTATTAGAGAAAAATTATTTTCTTGAAGAAAGTTGACAAGGTTAGAAAATATGATGTGCTCCATAATTTTGCAGGGTACTGAGATAATCGATATGGGCCAGTAGTTTAAAAAATATTCAGTTTCGCCAGATTTTCGGATAGGAATAACCTTCGCTGTTTTCCAGTCATGAGGCAAGGATGAAGACAGGTAAAACTGTGAAAAAATGCTCTCTAAGGTGACAGAGGAATACTCACAAGTATTTTTTAGAAGTTTCGTCGTGATTGCGTCTATTGCATGAGAAGACGTAACTTTAAGAGTGTCTTATAATTTTTTAATGCCAGTAGAGTTAAAAATTACGATATCCATAAGAAATAAATTACAGCATGATAACCTTGGAAGGTCGTTATTATGTGCTGAAGGAGTGAAAGCTTTTATAAACACATTATTTAAAATCGTAGCACAGTGCTGCCGAGGTATAGGCTTGCCGGAAGACGTGCTAAGTGATATGATTTTTGATGCACTAGGTTTTACTTGCTTCTTGGATTATTTATGAGCATGTTCGGAAGGGTGTTATTGAAAAAATCTTTTTTTTTATTCTTTATCGCAGATGTGTAGGCAGAGGTAGCTTCTTTGTAAGCAGACCGTTTAGCCTGGCTTTCCATTCGTTTAGCTGTGCGAAAAAGACGTTTTTTTCTGTTAGATAGGCATTTCAAAGATTTAGTATACCATGGAGCATTGTTATTCGAAAAAACGCGCCTCTTCGGAATAAACTTGTTCACGAGATCGTGAATTGTTTCATTGAATATATTCCAGTGAGTATCCAGCGAGCGCTCAGCAACTTTAGGCAGGTAATTTTCAAGGAAAAGAGCAAGTTCGTAGTTGATAGTGGTGAAGTGGCCGTTTTTATAATCACGAATGGTTTAATACTGTTTTGGGACGGTAGAATTGCCAGGCTAGTGGAAAAAATGCAAGACGTCGTGATCGCTCAAGCCGGGTGAATGCGTAACGTTAGATATGATATCTGTTGATGGTGTTAAAACAAGATCTAAAAGAGATGATGCGGTGTTGGTTACACGTGTAGGGTAAGTAACAACCTGAACCAAGTAGAAATCAGCCCAAATCTCGACAAAATGCTTCGATTCTGCGGAAGTTGTATTTACTAAAGGACACGTGCCTGACCAGGAAATGTTTGGGAATTTAAAATCACCCATAAGTAATGTTGGCGCTCCGGGGACGCGAACACTTACCTGGCAGCAATCGTACATGCTATCGCAAAAAGTCGCGGCTGATGATGGAGGTTGGTAAGAAACACCGATCACAACTTTCTTGATATTTACAGAAATGCAGCACCATGCACATTCAATGTTACGTGATAGGGCTACAGGGAAACAGTCAAAGCATTAATTACCAGCAATTAAAACACCATCGCCTAGTGTGTTAGCGCGATCAGCATGGTAAACTTATACCTTTTATTACAGTAGAATAACTCGGAGTTTTTATTTTACTCGTCAACCACGTTTTGGTTAATGCAATCATGTCTGCATCACAATCATCTATTAGGCTACACAGATCAGCTTCTTTAGGTAAGACGCTACGAATATTAGTAAAAAGAACCGGTAGTCTAGATATTTAGGATCGAGGTCCCTACCCCTCGCGTTATCCTATGGGCGTGCTGTTAGAACATTGCGGCCTGATCTTAAGGATAGAACAGGCGCCGTGGCATCATCTGGGATACCACTTAACGGCTTCAATTCATAGACATTTTGTTCAGTGGGGTTGTATCCGTAGCATTTTCTACCAATTAGTAGCTTGTTATATCTCAATTTAAATGGTACATTCTGACTTTTTCCGTATTCGATAAGAGTTTTTCAGGTGTGACGTATAGCGGGATCGAAATCTTCACTAACAGAGATACTCATTTCTTTTAGCATGACACGGTTCGATAATATTTCTTCCTTCCTTTTATAGGCAGCAAAATTTACTATCAATGAACGTGACTTCGCTGGAGTGAATCTACCAATACGATGTGCGTGCGATATGCTGTCACTAGTTATTCAGAGACTCAGAGTGTTAGTTAGAATCTCCAGTATCTTTTCCTCCAATTGAAAAGCGCACTCGGTGGCGATGTCTGTTAAACCATAAAAAAGTAGATTATTCCTACGAGAGCGGTCTTCCACATCATGGAATCGGGAGCGTAGGAATGCAGCCTCCTTTTCTATATTCCCAACCGCTTCACGCACGTCACCGAGTTCATGCTGCCATTTTTCAACATTACCGGTCTGAAATTATACCGTCGCAAGTCTTTGTTTAATTTCAGATATCGCTTCCGCCACCCTTTCCTGATCCGTTTTTACTCTGTAATAGTGTCCAGCATTGCTTTTTGGTTATCCTCCATTCTTCTAGACCTTTGATTCAAATCGCGTAATGTTTTCAGAATTTCCGATAATTTATCTCATTGCTGTTCCCTCGGAGAACCGCCATTACCCTCCACGTCACCGCACAAAAGCAACAACAAAGAACAAAAAGGACCAAGCACTGCTCCTGGGCATCGAAGCACGATTATAAATGGATAGTTGGATTGTTATCTTGATATGGAAAGGCAACTGACCTGTGGAATGAACAAAAATATGCGTGAGGCCATCATTCGTGTCGGGCGTCCATGCCCACTTGAGATTAAGTTCGGAGCGCCGGCTTTAAGCTGACTCGCTATAGGCGCAGCCGAAGACGTTGAAGATGCGCAGTGCACATCAGGTGACAAGTGACCCGTGACGCAACCACCCTACCAGAGGAGGGCGGCAGCGCACGGAGACATGTAATCTGGGAAAGCACCCGCCATCGCAGCTTCGTCGCAAGGGTCGCCGACTGTACCGTTGCCGGCGAGGCACTGGTCGACAGGGAGCATCTCATCTGGTGGCAAGCCAGATGAGATGTCTTGAAGACTATCTTCTGTGGTTAACGAACCGTTGTGGAGCACTCCACCGTGACGAGAGACAGCATGACATTCCCAGCCAAGGTGCAGGGCACCCAGTAACTGTGGAAATAACAAAAAGATGCATGAGGCCATCATTCCTGTCGTGCGTCCATGCCCACTCCGGGCCGACCCCGAAGACAGTGCAATGCTAGGCCAACTTGCGGTGGAGATGAAGCAGGCGTTGAGCGCTCGCTATATGTTGGCCGTGCAATACCGGGCTGACCTGCGGTGGATGTGAAGCAGGAATCAAACACTCCCTATACTTTCAAGGGACGTCGCGTTCCAAGATTGATTCACTACTGTTCAGAAAACGTACGAGTAGGAAGATGGTTGCGGCATGCGGTGGGCCGCAGAGCAGATGCATGCCCCAACCCGAGCAAGCGGCGGTGCATTTACTGCGGTGCGACCCTAGACACGACCTCGGACGACCGAGCGGAGCACAACTGCCAAACCAAGTTCTTGATCTGCGGCGAAGACCACTTCACAGGCTCTGCGCATGGTGTGTGTAAATTGAGACAGGCGTGGAAGCACGCTCCACCCCAGCTGAAACACGGTGAACCAGGACAACGCAAGCAAGGAGGATTGCAAACACCTCCGAAGACTGGCGTAAAGAAACCACAGAGTCCCAAGCAGATCAGAACTGTACAACCCAAACCGAGCAATGTACAGGCCGGGCCGAGATAGAAGCCACCTTCCTTCCATGCCGGGGGACTCCTTCCCGCTGGTAAGGCCGCTGCAAATGACGAGCACTGGATCAGGCGTCGCCTTTCAGTCTCCCATTACAACCTCTCTCTCCCCTTCAAAATTAGCAAAATGCTACAAATCATGCAAAAGCGGATTGCCACTCCTCAGCGCGAAAACCAAGCGCTGAAAGCGACGGAGGCTCCATCAGGAACGGAGCCGGGGTCTATGCAGGCCTCGACCCTCTCGGACGAGGAGGAGGAGTGTGGGTTGGACCTATCAGGTTATACTAGCGTCTAGCAAACCGTAGTAGCCACCTCAAAGATATTGAGACACGTTTTAGCAGGCTGGAAACAAAATTTCAAGAACAGAACTAAATTATATTGAAACAAAGCAAACTCATGGCGGAACACATTATTCCACAACTGGTAAACATTGCAGTTCAGGCAGCGACACAGTACCTGAAGCAGTCTCGAGCCCGCATTCAGGGGCCAGCATACTTCAGACCGTCAAAAAAGGGATTGTTCCCGAATTGTAGGACATGGAAGGTAGCATTATGATGTCGGAACAACGCCGACGCAACATTGTTCATCGTAACCCAGGAAACTCTGAATGTGATAGTTCTACGGAGCCACCCATTGCATTTCAAATCAAGACTTCCATGCCTACTCAGGCTCCACGCAGGCCCCAGTGGTGATGATGCCAACCCCTTAACAACAAATTGATGTTGTCAGGCACTTCCAAACAAGAGAAATTAGGGATTAACCAATGAAATTGCATGGCCTTTAGAGAGGAGAAAAAGAGGGCCACTCTGTATCCCTACCTGCAGACCCTAAATACAATGCCAGCGGCTATAGCGTTACAAGAAACGGGACTGTAGGCGAAACTGCCTGGATACAATTAATTTCAGGGGATACGTCCACCTGTATTCTCGTACATACGGAGTGTACGGCTCGTGAGAGAGACCTGGACCTCTCAGAGGGGCATCAAAACGTGATGGTCAACATCCTACCTTATAGAATACGAAACCACAGCCTATACATTCTTAATGTTTACAGTTTCCCCAAGTCGAAGCGAAGCGTCTTTTACAAAATAAAAAAAAACTATTTGGAACCGGATAAGCACCCACTAGTGATCGTGGGTGATTTTAACGAGCCCAGCTACCACTGGGGTTACGCTCGCGAAATCTCGAAAGGTCTCAAAGTGGCAGAACTCATCTCCACTCTATGTCTATCGCTCCTCACAGACACGATGCAACCAACTAGAGTTGCAAATTTGGTAGACCGAGATACAGGCTCGGATCTAACATTGGTGAAAAGTATGTCCCGTGCAACGTGGCAAAAATTAAATGAGCCGCTCGGGAGGATTCATTTTTATCACAAAGTGAATCAGCTAGCTGATTCACTTTGTGATAAATACCTATGCCGCACGCTAGACCCGGACAGGTATGCATACGAAAACGCGGGCAGGGAATGCCATAAACTTGATGCTGCATTTACCATGGATGATCTGAAAGCGGCCCTGGCCAAATTGCACAAAGGCACCACTCCGGGCCGGGATCATATTGACACGTCAGCTCTTTATCTTTTACGGGTGAGTGCTACGTGTCCGCAACCCATCGGCAAGAAGGCAGTGCGTAGATTCCTTGGTATGTGTGCCTACTACAGGCGTTTTGTTCACTGAGCCGCTGACACCTATAACAAAGTGGGACGTCGAGTTCAAATGGGAAGCGCTGCCGGCCGACGCATTTCAAGAACTCAAACGACACATGCAGTCGCCGCCGATGCATGCGCACTTCCACGAAGGCGCCGATACCGAAATCCACATTGACGCCAATAGCCTACGCCTCGGTGCCATCATAATCCAGAAGAAAGACGGACTTGACCGGGCTATAGCTTACGCTAGCCAGTCGCTGCCAAAAGCGAAAAGCAATTATTCTACGACCGAAAAGGAATGCCTCGCCATAATTTGGGTTACAGCAAAATTTCGCCCTTACCTACATACCTATATGCCAGGCCATTCAAAGTCGTCAGCGACCATCACGCGTTCTATTAGCTAGCGAACTTAAAGGATCCTTCAGGACGACTGGTGCAGTGGAGCCTCAAACTAAAAGAACACGACATAACTGTAACCTACAAGTCCGGACGAAAACACTGAGATGCCGATTGCCTTTAACGCACCCCCATTGACCCGCCACCGCAAGATGATGAGGATGAGAACCCCTTCTTTGGAATAAGTGCAGAAGACTTCACTGAACAACAACGAACAGACCCGGAGCTAAAAGGCCTTGTCGAGTATTTGGATGGGCACACCGACGCTGACCCTAGCGCATTGAAGCCATGATTGTCTTCATTCTGGCTTCAAAGCAGCCTACTAGTAAAGAAGAACTTCTCACCAGTCTGCGCCAACTACCATCTTATTGTTCCCTCAGCGCTACGTCCAGAAGTACTGCACGTCCTGCATGATGATCCAACCACTGGGCACCTCGGATTCTCCCGGACGCTATCGAGGATACAGGAGAGGTATTACTGGCCGCGGCTAATCACCGACGGTTCCCGTTACGTCAAGACATGCCGAGACTGTCAGCGAAGCAAGACACCACCGACAAGGCCAGCAGGATTACTACAGCCGAGCGAACCTCCTTGCCGACCATTTCTGCAGATCGGGATGGATTTGTTGGGACCGTTTCCGACGTCAACATCCTGAAATTAGTGGATCGTCGTGGCCACGGACTATCTCACCCGCTTCGCTGAAACTAAAGGTCTACCAAAAGGCAGTGCAGCCGAAGTGGCGAACTTTTTCTTCGAGAACATTCTGCTGCGACATGGTGCCCCAAAAGTCATCATCACCGACAGAGGAACAGCGTTTACAGCAGAGCTCACCCAAGCCATTCTGCAGTACTGCCATACAAGCCACAGGAGGACAACTGCCTACCACCCACAGACGAATGGTCTCACGGAGCGCCTGAGCAAGACCCTCGCTGACGTGCTAGCAATGAATGTCGACGTCGAGCACAAGACGTGGGACGCGGTCCTGCCATACGTAACCTTTGCTTAAAACACGGCGGTGGCAGAAACATCACTGATCACGCCGTTTAAGCTGGTTTACGGCAGGAACCCGACAACGACGCTCGACGCACAAAGTAACTTGTCTCAAAGTAGCAATTAAGGAGAGTAACGAGATTACATGTATAAAAGCCGATGCGCTTCCCCGCTGACCAGATCTTGACGATCACCGGATGTGTTCGCCATTGTCGACGTTCTTTAAGTGTAGCCTGTTCGTGTGGGCGCGGGTTCGCCAAATAAATGTTAATTTCGTCTTTCACAGTATTGCTACTGTGTTCTTCATACGTCACTACCACGTGACAACACCAGGATAACACTTCTAATAAATCGGTCAGCTGATACCTATCGGCATCTTTTGGAATAAATTAACGCTATCTGGGAAAGTCAACGGTTTCCAATTGATTAAGAAACATCTTTAGTCACCTTCTTCCCGAAATCCAGCAAGCAAATTAGCACAGACAACTCAGACACTTATCAATCACTTAGTCTGTAAGCAAACTCATGGAAACCATGGTTAGAAACCGCGACTCTGCGTACCTCAAAAGTAAGGGAGACTTCGCGGATACCATGTTTGGTTTTAGGTCCCTTATGTCTGCTCAAGACATCCTGCTTCAAGTAAATTGAGACATCAACCAACCAATCTATTCGACGCCCAATGACAAGGCCATTCTGGCTATCGACCTTCGTTAATGTTAAACATGGTAGCATACTGACCAACTTAGGCGACACTTATTGTGGTAGGAAAACCTGTACATACACCACAGACTTCCTCCGAGATATGTGGACGATTCTCCGCATAGCCGATGAGGAACATTGTCTATTTAAAATGGGCACGCGGGGGACTGCGGTAGGGGCGGTCCTATCCCCGCTACTACTTAACAACGCCATAATGAAGCTCTCCCGGACCATGGCAAAGGTGGGGGGGGGTGATGCACAATATGCCGATGACATCACAATTTGGAAAAATCACGGCAATATAGGTGAAATGGAAGACCCTCTCCAGCAGGCCGCCTCCACGGTGGATGCCTATGCCACGCAGTGCGGTTGCAGTGCGCTCCAGCTAAATCCAAGCTCCTACCTATCCGGGTAAACTTAAAAGACAGGATCACCCTGGACTTGTCTCAATCAGGAGACTCGATCCAGGTGGTCTCTGAGATCCTACGGAACTACGTTGCACAAGTTACGCAAAGCCGGGGAACAGGTAGGACGTATGATCTGCCGAGTCTCAAACAAACGCTGGGAGTTATGCGGTAGGGACGCGCATCGGCTCACCCACGCCTTTGTAACTAGCACGATTCTTTACTTAATTCCATATTTAACAATGACTAAACACTAGGACAACAGGGCTGATGCAATCCTCCCGAAAGTAACAAAACGCGCCTTAGGCCGGCCCATCAACACTTCCAATCACAAACTCTCAACCTTGGGGGTTCTTAACTCTATTCAGTAGCTCAGGGAAGCCAAACTAACAAATCAATGCACACGGCTTATGCAGGCCACCCCCTGGTGTCACCTGCTGGACCACCTGTATATTCAACATGATTGCGCACCTGAACACGAACAGCGCATCCCAGAACTTTTGCGCACCAAACTCTTGGTGACCCCACTTCCTCGAAATATGATGAACGAAACACACGAAGGAAGAAGACAGGCACGTGCCAATGCGCAAGAAAGACAGCTTGGCTCCCGTTTAGGGAATCACTATGTTGATGTAGCCGGACCATCGCCCAGGGGATATTACACGGCGGCGGTTGTACATCAGGGAACTGGGCTGCGTGGAATCTTGTTTAGAGCCGTGAATACAAACCAAGCACAGGAGGTGGCTATCGCCTTGGCGGCTGCAGACCCCTCTTGAGACTGCATCCTCACACAGTCTCGAAAGGCCTGTGAAAGCTACTTGGCAGGGGAAATCTCCCCGCTAGCCAACAAAATGCTGAGACTGCATCAGAGACAGAGATATCACACCAAAACGAATAATCGCGACTCCAGGCTATAAGGACCTCCTAGGTAATGAAGCTGCACATGCACCGACCAACGCAATCATTACCCCGAAACCTTCTTGTTCCCCCAAACTGCGTGAATGTCCTACCCCACTACTACGGTTCAGTGCAATCCGAGTTTACTTCTGCGAGCAGCGCCGGGTGTATTCCCCTCATGCAAAAGGCCTATCCAAACCAGGAGAACACATTCTACGGCACCTCCCAACTAACACGTTGCTCTTTCCCGCTATACTTAAACGTTTAGATCCAAAAATCAATGGGCAGTTCCAGCACTGTTGTGATTCGGCAGAGGTATATCAGTGTCCCTCCTAAACATTTATTCTTAGCAAGTTGTTCTAGTGGTAGGGAACCGAGCTTACAGGTGTATGCAAAGGGCTGTCTTTTCTTAGTAATAAGAAAGAACACACATCTTTCTGCGTTAAGTTTCATACCCCCTACATTGCGCCAATCGGTTGCGTAATTGACATTAACAAATACATCGTCAAGGTCATTTGTAGAATGAACTTCTTAGTACAATGCACAGTCGTCGGCCCGAGTGCATTGTACTAAGAAGTTCATTCTACAAATGACCTTGACGATGTATTTGTTAATGTCAATTACGCAACCGATTGGCGCAATGTAGGGGCTCCAGGACAGATTACGTCAACATTGTCTGTGACACAAAGAGCAAAAGTCCCAATACACTTCCTCGAGGCGGCTCAGATGTGAGTGGCAAGTAGTCCGACTATAGTCCGTCCATATCAACAAACTATACGCAGTCATATAAATTACCTGCAATCTAGCACACAAAAACTTCCGGAATACTAATTGACCTGAGCTTTAGAATTAGTTGTTCATGAATTACTCTACCGAAAACCGTGCAGAAATTTCAGTATATTACATCTATCTGACCCTTCATATCCATGACTCACGCAAAAGAGTGAATCTAATTTATCAGTAGCGTAATGCTCGAGTACTTTATTTGTAAACAAGCTCGAGCTTCAAGTTATTTAACGTATATTGCTTTTCTAGAAATATACGTGTATTTTGCAATACAGTGTTCTAATAGATTACAACACAGGGAAGTTAGTGATATTGGACGATAAGCTGGTATTATTATTCCTCCTACTTTTTTAAAGATCGGCACCACTCGGTCCATCCTCCACTCACTTCTGGACAACAGCAAAAAAAAAAAAACACGAAATATAATGACAAGAAGCTTTGCGGCAACCTCAGTATATCGGCGAAAGAATGCATTCGAATAGCGTAAAGACAGCATGAAGTTTTGATTTTATACTAGACAAAAAAATTCCAGGTTGAGAAATAAATCTGGCGTCATAATAACAGCAGACAGCAGCATTAGACGCACTTACGCTTTTAGGGGAAGACAGCGAGTGAGAACGCAAAGGCACCTCCACCAGATATGTTGTAGTGGGGTAATTACCGCGGCGTCACAATGCAATAATAAAACTAACTTTTATTGGACGAACCTTGGTGCAGCAAAAGAAGTAACACTCAGAAAAATAATAGCGCTGAGCACACTCGTCAATCGTGGAAAATCTGAACTGTGGGTCAAGAACATCGGCTTTCATACATGATTCGGTGAAGATTCCAGCGTTATAATTCGCACACCTTCCAAAAAGTACAACACTATTCGCGTCCCACATGTGATCTGATTACGCAAGATTCGACGAGAGCATACAGGACGGACTGAATCAACGAGAATACCCCAGAAAGATGCCAAATCATGCAGGCACATCTAGCTCTGAGCAAATACTTCCAAGTTGTTAGCGGGTGAAATGCTGTCCTGCTAATAGGGATAAGCAAGCACACGTGCCACTACTACGTTGATTTCATAGCATTTTTTTGCATAGTTTGCTTTGTACCACAGGGGACACTTACGTTTTCTCCTATTGTTCAATTCACGACAGTGGGTATCTGCCAAAGCTCCACATCATTATCATCGGCCACATCTTTATTGACACTTTCGCAGCGCAATGCCGAAGTCTGGGAGAGAGATCATCTCGAGTGAGGAGCAGAAAGGACCAAGATTTTCCGCGCACAACGTGACAACTTCGTTGGACGAATGGCGTAGGAAGTACTTGCGGCAGCCAACGCATGAGCAGGGTACTGACACCGAACTCGAGGCGCGTCACACGGACCTAAGCGGTGCCCCACAGTGCTACCAAGGCCTACCGACACCGGACAGTGCCGAGCATGGCGGTAAGGCTAACACGGACATCTCCGGTGAGAAAAATGTGCTTGAAATTGATAACTGCGTTTGCGACGTTTCTTCTCGTGACATACAATTGCGATGCTCTACAACGCAACACGAAGGGCTAGAAAAAGGGGAAGCGCAGGTATTCGAAGGAAATCTACAATTGAGGTTCCAAACGAATGAATCAAATTTATTGCCTCCAGTACTTGGCCCACAGTGTGACCTCAACAGGGGCATGTTATCGAAACAGGTGAACAATGAAATAGACCAGATTGAAATACAAGAAGACAATGATGAAAAAGAAAGAGACAGCCAAGCTCATGAATCGATTTTGCTGCACCATAATAATAGAGCGGAGGTGGATGTCGGTCGCGGAGTTAGCCGAATGGAACCTGTGGGTAAACACATCAGTACGTCAAAAAATGACGCAATGACCGAGCAGGCTTCGAATGATACTATCGGTAAAGATTCTTGGCCTTCCAAATCACGACTGAGCCATAAGCCTGAAGTCGAAAACGCCAATGTGCGTGTCAGGAGCGCTCTGCCCAGGATGGTTAGGCTGAAGAAAGTCTTCGTTTCACCACCACAGCCGCGTCACGGTGTCGAAGTCACGGACAACGATCATACGGACCGCTTCGCAAGTGCTTCCACTCAGATATCTGTTCTCTGCGAAGTGAACAAGTGTCTGCAGGCCAGTATTAGTGCCACAGAACAGAAGGTCATCAAGTGTCGGGACAGAAGTGGTGTGTTGGCCGGCGAACTTCGTCGGATTCAGGCACAGAAGGAACGACTGGAGGACCAGCTCGCGGTGGCGCAGGTCAACTCAAAACTACAGACGTCAAGAATGCAGCACACCGAGGAACAAGGAAAAGCTCTTCGAAAGAAAATTAACGAGGAGGAGGAAGGATTCGCGATGAAACTTCGATCAGCTCAGGAGGAAAGTGAACGAAGACTTGCGCGCTCTCAGCTGGCGTTAGAGAGAGCGGAGGGTGAAAAACAGGCTGCAATGCGCGAGATCCGGCAGTTGCAGAGGCGCATAGACGAATCTTCGAAGGAGGCTGACGTAGAAAGAAAGCGCGGACGCGAGTTTGAAGAAGAGAAGAACAAATTTAACGAGCAGATAAAGAATCTGGAGGCCCGTCTGCACGACGCAAAGCTGCAGTGCTCGCTTGAGAAGGCGCGCCGGCTGGACGTGAAGCGTCAAGTCGAGGACGCCCTTGAGCGGCGTGAGAAGCTCAAGAGAGACCTTCTTACCGCTTGCAGTGAACTCAGCTCGTCGAATAGCATCAGTGGAAGGTTGCCTGGACTTAGGAATGACGCACGCAACCTTATGGCACGCGCTCCCAACTACGGCGCTTATTAAAGTAATGGTAGCTACGACGGGTGCATAAGCGCTGAGGGCTATAAATATGAAAATATATGGCGTTGGCGTCTCTCACACGTGGTTTCCTTATTGTGGATATTTTTCCCCATGATTGGTATGGACACCCTAAACTAGGAGTGTCCAGATATTGCTTTTTATTTTTGGAGGCAAGGAGATCGTTTGGAGGAGGCGGAGAAGGTCAATGATATACAGCATTTATTGAATAAATATGTATGTTCGAAGTGGCCACTTCGGAAGCGTGCGCACAACACCAAAAATAATGAAATAATAAAACTCGCAGTTTAGCCCGAAAGGCGAAGCATCTGCTGCGATAGCAAATTAGTGGACAGTTATACAAAGTAGTGATGGTAGTTTTATCGACCATGTAAGCTTTGAAATGTAGCCCCACTAAATAAATTAACGAGCATGGTGGCACGCGCGCACAAGCGAACATTAGCACATTGAAATCGATGACCGCGGAAGGTCGCAGTCGAAGCGCTGGCTTCAGGAAATTGCGGCAGCAGCTGCAAGCGAAGTGACATTCGTGCTCTCTATTGGATCAACAACAAAAATTGTAGGATGTTTAAGCTTCGCCTTCAAGAGTGGAACGCGATAGCGTTATCGCACCCCGTTCGCACCGCCAACTCTTTCGCTCGGCATGCTCTTGAGTCACACAAAGACGAAACGTGCGCCTGAGCAAGCGGGACGAGCCAAAGAACTCGGTGCATCGGAGGGAGAAATGATCTACGCGAGCCAAACGCCGTGATCAGCACAGACAGCCGGGCCGTGACGAGCCGCGAAGGCGGACGCGATGATGGGGCTGACGCCTCGATGGGATCGTCCTCTAGAAGCGGGCGAGTGGCACGCTAGCTGTCGGGGCAGCGCCGTACATTGCGAGGAGGGGGCTTTCTGGGTTTGCCGCAAGATGGCTTTGCGTGCGCGTCAAGCGCAGAAGAAATGTAGCGGAAACCTACTACGCTACGCGTTTAACTGCGACTTCTGTAATTTACATGCTCATAATTACCGATATACACCGCAGTATAACTTTCTACGGCGCGTTTCTAAGGCAAAACCGCTATCACTAGAGGCGCTTTTGACCCCCTTTGAAGCATCTAACTCGTGGCTGAGTCATTCTGCTTCTGGACGCCGTGCAGTACAGACGCAGAATGGAGGGCTCCTCGAGAGCTGCGAAAGCGGCCGACGTTGGCCGTGGTACCCCGTGTTCTGCGTTGCCCAAGGATTACCGTGTCATCTTGCCTCCGTTACCAACAGGTGAAGGACAAAGGCGCGCAGTTGTATTGCACTGCGACGTCACTGGACGGCCTTATAGAATCGACGACTTCCGGAAGCCCTTGAAGGATGCTGGAGTAATTCAGTAAGTAGGTGGAATTGGTGCATACCAAATGTCGCACGTGTGGCTGCTGAACATGAAGACAGATGAGGCAAAGCAGACGCTGCTAGACGCCGGACCACTACTGGTGAAGAACCGGCCATGCCTCGTCATTGATCCAGCGAGGCAAGAACTCAGGATTAAGCTACATTGGGTCGCGTTCGACGTCACCTCTGAGACCATTCGACGAGCCTTCCGAGAGTACGGCGAGATAAAGGAAGTCATCAGTGATCGGTGGAAGGCCGAGGACTTTGAGGGCGCCGAGTCAACGACTCGTCTAGTTCGTCTTCTGCTGCGCCATGGTGTCACACCAGACCGCATCCCACATCAGATGCGTCTTGGTAGCGGCACTGCGCTAGTGGTTGTGCCTGGACGCGCCCCGTTATGCCTTCGTTGTCACAACACTGGACACATACGACGTGAATGCCGAGTGCCCAGGTGTGGTGCTTGCCGAGCGTTCGGGCACGAGCAGGCTAATTGTACTCGCTCGTACGCCAGAGTTGCAAGCGTAGGCGGTGAAGCAGACCGGAGCGAGATGCTCATGGACGAGGAGGAAGCGGAGAGCGTGGCTGGGATGGTGGCGTCTATCAGCGACGCGGCCGCAGTGGCGGCGTCCACCAGCTCAGCAGGTTCGCAAGAAAACGGGGCTGCAGACGCTCGGGCAGCAGACGCCACTCTGGAAGACGCTTCGACAGGAAAGTACGAAGAAGGCTCGGCAGAGCGCCCTTCTGAAACCCACTCCTTAGGAAAGCAGCTCCCACTAAGTGCGTCCGGGAGTGGTGAGAAAACAGCTGAACTCAAGACTGCAGTAAGCGAGGTTGTTGCGACGCTCGAAGACAGTGATTCGACGGATGAGGCTGCAATGGACGCCGAGGCAACACCTACGAAGCGCCGACTCAGCAAGGCAAGCACGACTTCTCAAGACACCCGGCTACGAGCAACGGAGAGGCGTGGGACCGAGCCTGGAACCAAAAAGCCTCGGGTGGCCACCAGCCATCAGCGGTCGGCGTCGCTTACACGCGGCGGCGGCAAGTCGACGCCCTGAGCGTCGACTGGACTGTGTGTTGCTACAAGGCAAGGTCTGTGAGGGGAGCGCCGTAGGCTCGGTCTGGTGTCACTCGCCAATATGGAGTCCTTAGAGAGGTCTATAAATATTGCAACACTTAAAGTCCGAGGGCTTAGTGCCAAGAGGCGGCAAAACCAACTTTACCGCCTCGTAACGGAGCATGATTTGGATATTGTAGCCATTCAGGAGACCAAAGTGGAGAGAGAGGATCAGACAGAGCGTATGGTGCGTCCTTTCACGAAACGCTATAACGTGTGTGTTGCTCATGCGGTGGGGAGGTCTTCGGGGTGCATTTTGTTAATTCGGCAGAGTCTTGGTGCTGTAGTGCAGTCGGTGACTACCTGTGAGTCAGGCCGTTTCATTGTATCTGACTTTTCGCTGTCAACAGAAAATTGGCGAGTAATTTGTCTTTATGCACCAACTCAGGCTCAAGAGCGAAAGCTTTTTTTGAAGAAATGGAGACGTACGTGAAATGCGAGCGTAGAATAATCCTGGCGGGAGATTTCAATTGTGTCTGTACGGAACGTGACAAAACCAGAGGGAAACACAATGATGCAAGTACTGCTGTTTTGAAAGACTTGATTGCAGAATTTAATCTAGAAGACGTGGGTGAATGTCTTTGCGGTGGAAAAGCGGTCACCTTTACCCACTTTCAGGGTGCGAGCCATGCCAGACTTGACAGAGTGTACGTGTCGGCTGAACTAATTCAGTCGTGTCGAGATTATCGAGTCACACCTGTTGCATTTAGTGATCATTGTTTGGTTTCCTTCCGTGTTGGAAAGGAAAAAACAAATAGCAAGCAATTTTCCTGGGATCTTTGGAAATTTAATGCAAACTTGCTGAAAGACGACGAGTTTTGTGATCAGTTTCTCAAGGCTATAGATAAAACAACAACTAAAAACTTAGATAGTTGGGGACATAAATGGGAGGTTTGTAAGCAAACAATTAAATTGAAAGCAATTGAAAGGGCCAGTGTTTTAAGTCACGCGAAAAAAGAACTCGAGTCCCGGCTTAGATTGAATCTGAAGCAATTATTGGAAGCTGAAAGTATACAACCCGGTTATTTCTTAGAAGACATAAAAAGCATAAAGCAAAAACTTGAGCTGATAGACCAAGAGCGATACAATGGAGCATTGATTCGAGCCAGAGCTGAAAAATGGTGCACAGGAGAAATGCCGACAAAACGTGCCTTGGGAGTCGAAAAGAAATATGCTTCCCAAAATGCAATAACAGAAATAGAACATAATGGGTTACTGTCTACCAACAAAGAAACAATAGCAAGTTGTTTTCTGGAATATTACAAAGTATTGTTTTCTCGTAGCCAAGTTGACACTGATAGGTTTAAAAAAGACTTCATGTCATTGATGCCAACATTAGATGATGAAACCAAGGAAGTATTAGAAGTGCCCATAACAGTAGAGGAAGTTAAGAATGCGATTGACCATTTAAATAATGGCAAATCACCGGGACCGGATGGCTTAAGCGCTGCATTGTACAAGGCGTTTAAGGGTGTTGTCGCGCCTGTTTTGACTGAAGTATACAACGAGGCTTACGCGAACAAACATCTACCGCCGTCCTTTTTGTCAGCACACACGGTCCTAATACCAAAAACTGAAGACCCAATTAAATTACGTAATGTCACATCGTATCGGCCGATTAGCCTGACAAATATAGACTATAAAATATTAATGAAAGTATTGGCTAACAGGTTGCAGACCGTAATGAAAGATTTAGTCGGTCCACATCAAACGTGCGGAATAAAAGGAAGGACAATTATGACAAATATACACATAGCACGATCAATCCTTGAATACTGTGACGCAATGCAACTAAGTGTCGCTATGCTGCAGGTTGACCTTGAGAAGGCATTCGACCGCGTGCCGCACGATCTGCTTCTATGTATGCTTGAATATGTGAATGTAGGCAATGTGATCAGTGAGGGTGTGCGGATTGCTTACGCCGGATGTACGACGAGATTGATAATAAACAAATCAGTAGGTGAATACATACCAGTACAGCGCTCAGTCAGACAGGGGTGCCCATTATCACCGCTTCTTTTTTGCATATATATTGAGCCCTTTTGTCTAAGCATAATTAGGAACAACGCGATACGTGGATTTCAGTTACATCAGGCCGAGGTAAGCCTTCTTGCTTACGCTGATGACATTGCAGTTTTCTGTGTCGATCATGAAAGTATAATGCATACCGTCAATGCTGTTAAAAGTTTCTGTCAAGCAAGTGGTAGTGCAGTAAACTGGGACAAGTGCGTTGGGTTCTGGCATGGGGAATGGGACGTCGCACCAAGGATGTTTTTGAACATTAAATGGCAAGAAACACCGACAAAATACTTAGGAGTACCCCTACAGTACTACTCTGACAATGAGCCTTATTGGAAAAAACAAACAGAGGTGTTACGTGAAAATGCACAAAAGTGGAAAGGATGGGATAAGTCGATTTTCGCACGGGCCACGACGTGCAACCTATTTCTTGTAAGCAAGCTATGGTATGTATTGCAAGTTTTGCATTGCAGCAGGTTAAATGTACAAAAAATGCACAGAGTGTTCGCGGTCTTTATCTGGAGCTCTCTATGGGAAAAAACGAGCCGAACAAATCTGTTTAAAAGAGTGAGTGATGGTGGGCTTGGTTTAGTGCATCTGTATGTGAGACAACTCGTCAGTCGATTTGTTTTTCTCAGAGATGTAGACCATACCTTTCTCAGAACTATGATTCAACTGAGGCTGGGTAAAGTGCTACCAGAGTTTGTTGTGTCTTCGGTGTGTCAGCAAGGACCAGTACGTGGATATCTAAAAGAAGTGGTGTCATCTTTCCGCTTCTTATCGGTGCGTTTTTCTTTGCAATATTTGACAGATGTGTCACGCAAAAAACTGTACAAGGACCTTGTGGATGTGTTATTTCCTGTGCCATTGTACCGTGAATTATACTGTGCAGGCAAAGGAAAAGATGTTTTGAAACGCGTTAAAAAAATGCTAGTTGCGCCAGGGGTTAAAACCTTTTTTTTAAATCTGCACACAGGAACCTTACCTGTTAAAACATGGTTAGAAGAAAGGGGTTTATTTGTTCCGTGGGGTACTCATTGTTTGTTATGCAAAAAACCAGAGACAATTGAGCATGTGTTTTTAGATTGCTGGGGTGGAGTGTTCTTCTGGGACATCTTACAAAGAACCTTGAAAAAAGAGTTGCCATTAAGTCCGCACGGAATCCGTTATCTCACGGTCGAAAACGACGATGGTGTGCCTTTCGATCTGGTTATGCTCCTGGGCCTGCACAGTATATGGCGAACTCGGACTGCTGTACACAATGCGGATACTGACGCTAGACCGGTTCGCGAATATTTTTGCGAATCTGTGTCCCATTTTGTCGAAGTGCAGAAGGTGCAGTCGTATGTACCAGAATGGGTTCCAAGATTAGAAATGTTGTTGCAGATGCCGAAATACTGATGGCTTGTAGTCAGCAAACAGCTGACGGTTCTCGGTACTATTATCTTGTTAATCTGTTCTTCTGATCTCGTAAACTCTGTGAAAAGCGAGGCAATAAAGAAAAAAAAAACTCGTGGCTGAGTGGTAGCGTTTCCATCTCACACTGCGGAGACCCTGGTTCGATTGCCACCCAGCCCATCTTGCAAGTTCTTTTTATTTCTGAATTGCCTTCCGCCATTTTTTACGGCCGACGCCGACGATACCGGCTTTTCTGCAACATGAACTCCTTAACACTATCGCGTTAAGAATGAGCGCCGAGAACACAGAGAACACACAAAGTACGAGCCGCCGACGCACCTAGGTCTGTTCCCACGCAGATCTCCCTCAAGATATGGCCAAGCAACCGCACGTCGCCGCCACATGCGCAGTTGCAGCCCGAGTAGAACGTAGTCCCCCCCTCTCTCTCTCCCATCCCAGCGCCTCGCAACGTTGTGTGCCTCGCGGACGACGGGACGCGGCAGGCTTCCTGCCGGCTCTCCTTCACGTGAGCGAGATTAACCCCCGTATTCTTAAACGCGCCTTCACTTGGCGCTTCACCTTGACATCGCCAAGTCGAGGAGAAGCGCTTTCCTTCACTCAAGGCGTCGTTGCATTTCGTGAACACTACTTGAGCACTACTCCGTCAAGGGACTGCTTGAGAAACCGGCCTTCACTTGAACGGTGAGCGACTTCCGGAAAGCGCCCCTGATAACGAAAGTATGTGGCCAAATATTGCAACAAAAAGAGCGAAAAACACTTTAAACTGTTTACGACATGTTTTTTATTGTAATTGATGAAGTTTTCTTCAATGTATCTGTGAATGTATTACACTTGCAACATATTTGGTCAATCAAATGTTGATGTAGCCAAAACTGGCTATAGCCAAGCTTCGCCAAGCCGTGCCAGAGCAGAATCCGTAAGAATCGGAAAGTTCGCATGCTTCTGTTGTCGGCTGCTGCTCCTCTTGTCAGCTTTTTCTGCCGTGTTCTGTGTGCGTTTTTTTGTTTAAAATGAGCATCAACAGCGACAACTGCGTTAATCGTCGTGGCGATAAGACCGGCGTGTCGAGATTCGTATACATGCACGAAGAACGGGAACTGCTCCGCAACCTTGTGGTGAGGCACAGAGCGGTTATAGAAAACCGCCGAACTGATAATCTATCGAAGCGCGCCAAGGACAGTGCCTGGGAGAAGCTGGCCGAAGAATATAACAGCCAACCCGGCATTCGTCGCGTTATGGTGATGCAGCTGCGGAAGCTATGGGACAATGAAAAATCAAAATAGAAGAAGAAAGATTCCGAAGAAAAGCGGGATTTGTACGCAACAGGTGAGAACTTCACCTTACATTTGCTTGGCAAAATTAAGCACCGCAGAAGACTGAAGACTACAGTGAAACTACGGTGTAAAATAATTGTATGCAGCCTCAGCATCATTGAACCACTGAACCCACCGGCCGCCCCCCTTCTAGCATACGCTGCGTATCCCCGAGCTGCTGCACAATTTTATTAATAATGGCAATGGAAAGTGCAAAAATGCTTTTGCTGGTGTCAGGTTAACGACAAATCTTCTGCGCACGTTATGCGCACGCGAATAATTATCGGCATAATCAGAAAGCGTAGCTAGTATCTGTATGTATTATAGCATATGTTGACGTTACAGTTCAGTAAGCTGCTCGTCGCGTTTATGCGTGTGCGTTGTTTTGTAACCTGTAATTTTGAATGTGCACATGCATTTACACTTTTTTACGTCAGGCGGTGGACCACCTACCTGCCGGCCAATGAGCCCATCATTGGCGCTTGTCGGGGCGGCGGCCTCTCACATTGGAACCCGGCTCCCAAACCCCTACGACAGCGACGGAGCCCATACCAACCAGCCAGTACTGTCTCTACCCCCTGCGGGCATACTTGAGGCTATGGTATCTGGAAACCAAGACAGCATGGACGAGTGGCTTGGTGAAGCCAGATTTGGCAAAAACTATTAATTGGCATGCTGCTGCCGTTGTGTTGTGATATGACTGCATGCATGTATACTGTTTCTGAGATGTTCTGTTTCTGTGTCGTTTATTTTTCTGAGTAACGCAGCTGGCGCAGGTGTTCACATGGCTTGTGTGTGTGTTTCACTAAAATTTACGTTTCTGTCATTACTATCTATCAGCAATACGCCATGTTGTGCCAGAATCTTGCTGTTACTTCACTAAATTATTGTCATGGGCGAGTATATTTATTAACCTTAAGGTGTCTTTGTGTGTCATAAGTAAACACGAAGATCAAGGCTATTTTGATAGGCTTGCATGCCTTTAGAGCTGTAATTGAACCTGGTTGTTTTCTATGTGCAGGTCCTCTCTTCCATAGCACTACTTCCAGTGCAGGAAATAGCTGGCCTGTCAATAAACCGGCAACTTTCACCTGCCTTGGCTGAAACGCTTCACTCCGCCAGTCAACTCTACATTTGGCGGCTGTTGAAGCCCCTCTTCATGAAGGACAGCCTCTTTTTTTCTAATTTGTGTCTTGCAAAATTAGCATGCACTTGTACGAGCTGTCTCCATCTCTCATTCTTTTCGAGGTGCCTCTGTGTTTGCATAGTGCCAGCAATGTGCCCCCTGCAACCTGTTATCCAATTTTAATGCTGACAACATGAAGATATTCATTGTGGTTCCTGTGTGTACATGTGCAAAAATAAGTGTGCATGCACACAAACAAAAGTGTCTCTACAGTAAAGTTGCAATGTATGAATGCTCTTTTGATTGCACCAACTGCCTGTGGGGCACTAGTTCTGCTTCCTGTGTATTTTCAGGCCCTACTCCTGTGGTACCACAGCCAGCTTCGGAAGTCTGCGCTCTATCAGAAGCAACGGGCATGTCGCCTTCTACAGCTCGGGCGCCTTCGGTTCTAACGCTCATGCTCCTCCAGCAGCACCGGCTCCTGGCGACATGCCTTCTTTGCAGCTGATTTCTGTGACTAACATGTAGCAGGCATCACCAGATAAGTTGTTTCTCCTGTTATCTGAAATTTCATGCTACAGCTGAGATGCATCCAGCCAGCAGTGAAACTAAATAGCGTGCTTATCCAGCAGCACTGGAACCTATGTGGAATTTGATGAGCCTCCTTTGACAGCATATTTGTGCAACTAACATCTGTCAGAAACATCACAGAGTGAAGTTGTATCTGTCATAATATATGGTACGCGGGAGTGCGAAGCCTAAACATATGAAGACAGTGCGCCGTGCGGTGGCGAAGAGGACCATCATCATCATCGACACCAATTTGGCAGCGCCGGCAGTGGTGCCTCAAAAAGCGTGGCGCGAGAGTGTGGCCCGTGGCCCGTGGCGTGAGCAGTGCGCGAGGTTCGGCGGTCGACGGAAAGCAGCTTCCTCGCTGGGCGTCTGGCCCATAGGAGCTATCGCCGGCCGCGCCAATACGCCACACCTGAAGCAACACTGTCGCCCGCTGGGAGGTTACCTCGCCCCGCTCTTCCGCTGGGCACTGGTCCAGGAGGGCTGGCGGTCCGGAACCGGGGCGCTCGAGCGTTCGGGTGAGCGGCCACGGGGCTACCCCGCCAGCTGTGGACGCGACCCGGAGACTGCGGCCGGTTACCTGAGCCCCGCGAGGCGGTCCGACCCGGCCGTCCAACCCGGCTGTCCGACCCAGCCGACCGTCCCGGCCGTCCGACCCAGCTGTCCGATCCGGCCGTTCTACACGGCTGTCCAACCCGCCGGCCGACCCTGTTGTCCGACCTCGCTGGTTACGGCTGTCCGACCCGCCGGCCGACACTGTTGTCCGACCCCGCTGGCCAGCATCGGTTCAACGAGGTCTGAGACACGGTGACATACGCTTCCGCCGGAACTGTAGGCCAATCATAACCCACCGAGCCATAGATATAGTGCATGTCGCCTATGAGGCATTTTGGGACATTGTCACTCGTGTGTGCCGTTATCTGTGTCGTGTACGTCAATACAAGTCTGATGTGTGTTTTTGCTTTCGCGTGCTGCTTCTCCCTTTTTATGGAGTGATCCGGCCCCAATAACATCACAAACTGGCGAGCCTGCCAGGATTCACTCGTAAATACAGTGAAAGGGGGCAGTTTCGCTTGAGCGCAGACACACATTAGTAGACGGCACCATGGATTTAGAGAAAATCACGGATATAGGACTCCAAATAGGATTGTCAGGCGCAGAACTTTGCAGATGGATTGAGGCCAAACAGGCAAAACAAAGGGATGAGAGAGCTGCGGAGCGAGAGGCAATCAAGGAAGCTGCTGAGTTAGCGCGCTTAGCTGACGAGAGGCAGCGTGAGATCCTCCAGCTAAAGCTGCAGCTTCAGGAAGGAGCTCGCAATGTGCCGGCAGCTGCTTCTGAAATTTTGACTGCGCCCAGCACCTCCTCGTCATCCCTCAATCCACAGAAGTTACTTCCTTTGTTCGACGAGAAACGCGATGACTTACACGCGTATATACAGCGGTTTGAGCGCGTAGCAACAGGGCAGGACTGGCCACAAGAAAAATGGGCTCTTGCTTTGAGCATGTGTCTGACTGGGGAAGCGTTAACTGTGATTGGTCGGATGACTGCCGCCGATTTATTAGATTACCCGAAGGTAAAGAAAGCTTTGCTACAAAGGTTTCAATTCACGGCTCAAGGCTACCAAGAAAAGTTTCGTAAAGCACGAGCAGTAGAGGGCGAAACTGGAAGACAGTTAGCAGCAAGAATTTCAGCCTATTTTGACCATTGGATTGAGATGGCTAATGTGCCTAAAACATATGAAGGTCTACGAGATCACATGATCTCTGAACAGTTTCTGCGTTGTTGTGAGCCAAAGCTAGTCATTTTCTTGAAGGAGCGAGAGTGCAAATCCCTTGACGAATTTGCTAGCTTGACGGATCGCTTTCTTGAAGCGCAGAACTGGACAAACCTAGGAAAGGGTCCCGATAACGCAAAGGATTTTGATGGAAAAAACATTGAAGCTCCCAGGAAACCGCAACTTATGTGCACCCTTTGTCATCGGTTTGGACATTTGGCTCCTGACTGCCGTGCCCCACCTAAGCGTATGCTGAAGTGTGAATTGTGCGACAGAACGGGACACACAGCTGAAAATTGCCGAACTGGGTACGGGGACAACAAACCAAGTTCAGCGTGTGCACTCGCCAAATCTCAACCAGTCCGAACTCGTCAAGTGAATGAATGAAAGCGTCCAGGAAAGAAGACTCGCCGATCAAGCGACAGCGATGACAAGAACCCTGGGACTGCTGTAACTTTCCCCATCGACGGGATGCCAGTGGTTGAAGGCCGGCTGCTGGGAAGAAGTGTTCGTGTATTACGAGACACCGGTTGTAATACTGCAATTGTCAGACGGGAACTCGTTCCAGAGGTGTATATGACGGGAAGAAAGAGGAACGTTGTTCTTCTAAACGGCTCAACAAGCTACCTGCCTGAAGCTGTCGTGCAAGTGAACACACCGTATTTTACAGGCAAGTTAACAGTGGCATGTATGGACGAGCCCCTCTACGACCTTGTTCTGGGAAATCTTCCAGGCGTCAGAGGACCATACGATCCGGACTCTGACTGGAAGCACCCCGCTGCTCCCAACGCTGAGTCGTCGCCGATAGAAATGAAGCTGAATAAGGCGCCTAGGAAGCCTCAGCATGTATCGAGCGTGGCTGAAGCCAGAACTGAAGAACAAGGCAAGATTTGTCCCTTGTGCGTTCCGTGAATCGTCTTACGTGACGTGACAAAAGGACAACTCACTGAAGAACAGCGGAAAGACCCGACGCTGAAACATATTTTTGCGAAAGTAAGCAAGTCGTTTAACTTGGGAAAGGGCCACAGCTACGAGTTCGTGGAAGAAAAAGGATTGTTGTATCGCCTTTACCACCGGGCCACTGGCAGAACCTTTAAGCAGGTGGTCATACCAAAAGCATTTAGATCTGGCATATTAGAAGGGGCACATGAAAACATCATAGAAGGGCATAAAGGTATCAGAAGAACAACCAATCGTATCCTACAAGAATATTATTGGCCAGATTTACACAGAGACGTAAAACGCTTTGTGAAGTCGTGCGACAAGTGCCAAAGGACAACAGCTAAAGGGAAAGTACAGGCCGCTCCACTTCCTCGTCAATGTGTGCTTGTGTGTGCGTGCAAGAATGCGACAAGTTCGTTCGGTCCTGAAGTTTTAAAAACGCCGACACAAAGGCCGCCGAAGTTGAAAAAGCACCGGAGACCAGGCCAGCGAAACCAAGCCCACAGAGGAGCACGCCAAGAACGTCAGCAACAGAGTGTTGCGTTGGAGTCTCCTTTGCAGGAGTATTCTTTTACTGTTAACTACATAAAAGATTGTGACAATGTCAGAGCTGACTACTTGAGTCGAGTCGCGCGTAATCACCTGTTTATATATCAAAATGTGATTAGACATTGCGACATCTCAAGTGTTTAGTATTTAGTTGAAAGCGAACAGACTTGTGCGTTCGTTCTTTGACTGGGTGCAATGCCCTGTGAGCAAGATGTGTCGTGTACTCATATGTACAATCGGACAGACGTACATGACAATTTTCCTTTTTTTCTGTTTCTCATCCCGCGTCCTTGTGTTAGAATAGTTGCGAACAACTTTCTCGAAAAGGGGGGTATTGTCATATTATATGGTACGCGGGAGTGCGAAGCCTAAACATATGAAGACAGTGCGCCGTGCGGTGGCGAAGAGGACCATCATCATCATCGACACCAATTTGGCAGCGCCGGCAGTGGTGCCTCAAAAAGCGTGGCGCGAGAGTGTGGCCCGTGGCCCGTGGCGTGAGCAGTGCGCGAGGTTCGGCGGTCGACGGAAAGCAGCTTCCTCGCTGGGCGTCTGGCCCATAGGAGCTATCGCCGGCCGCGCCAATACGCCACACCTGAAGCAACACTGTCGCCCGCTGGGAGGTTACCTCGCCCCGCTCTTCCGCTGGGCACTGGTCCAGGAGGGCTGGCGGTCCGGAACCGGGGCGCTCGAGCGTTCGGGTGAGCGGCCACGGGGCTACCCCGCCAGCTGTGGACGCGACCCGGAGACTGCGGCCGGTTACCTGAGCCCCGCGAGGCGGTCCGACCCGGCCGTCCAACCCGGCTGTCCGACCCAGCCGACCGTCCCGGCCGTCCGACCCAGCTGTCCGATCCGGCCGTTCTACACGGCTGTCCAAAACGCCGGCCGACCCTGTTGTCCGACCTCGCTGGTCACGGCTGTCCGACCCCGCTGGCCAGCATCGGTTCAACGAGGTCTCAGACACGGTGACATACGCTTCCGCCGGAACTCTAGGCCAATCATAACCCACCGAGCCATAGATATAGTGCATGTCGCCTATGAGGCATTTTGGGACATTGTCACTTGTGTGTGCCGTTATCTGTGTCGTGTACGTCAATACAAGTCTGATGTGTGTTTTTGCTTTCGCGTGCTGCTTCTCCCTTTTTCTGGAGTGATCCGGCCCCAATAACATCACAGTATCTATTGCTATTTCAAATTACATGCTACTCCAGGCGCCACTATTTAGTAGGGAAACTTTAGTCTGTTGTTACGGCAACACTGAGTCTAGACTGGAACACACTTTTCCTATTTATTTCTGTGACTAACACACTTGGAGGGCATCATATGGATAAGCTGCTTACTTTTTCTTTTCACTTGCTGGCCTGGGTTACAGTCTAAAGCCTCTAGCGCTTTCCATTTCGTGTGTGACTGATCACTTGTGACGTCTGATTAGTGTGCCTGCATGTATGTGTATTGGTATTCATAAGATGTTCAAACTATGAATCGACACTGCTTACAAAAATGAGTTTTCAACTGCAGTGTGTCCTAAGCTCTAAGTTAATGTTTGTTTTATGTGTGCAGATAATCCAGTTCAGGCACCACTGCCGGCTCAGGAAAGTGCTGTCTTGGCAGGTCCCAGTACCGTGCCGCTATCGACGACTGAGACCACGCCACATGCAGTGCCAACACCTGCTCGACTGGAAGCTTCAGACGCTGCGGCTCTCATTGACACACCTCAGCAACTGAGACCAGCACGAGGCCGCACAGCTGCGATAGAGCGGGCGCTCGCACCTGAAGGAGCTGCCCGACTGAAGGCGCTTCAGAAAGATGAGGAGCGCAAAGCAGAACTGCACTCTGTAGAGATGCGCTTGCGTCGGCAGCAGCTCATCCAGCAACGACAACGTCACAGGATGGACGAAAAACGGAAGCAGAAACTGCACCAAATCGAAGTGCGATTGCGGCAACAGCAGCTGGAGCAGCAAAAGTGGCGCGATGACATGGAGCGCCAGATGCTGTTTCTTGAATTAGAGGCAAAGAAGCAGCAACTTTCATAAAGCCAGCAGGCACAAAACTAAATGTTTCATTATATTTTCACACACGGTTATGCTTTAATATGTAAGGAGTATGATACAGCTGCAACTGTGGTTAATGATTGAAACTACTTGTGCGAATAAGCAATAATATACACAATACACGAAAAAAGCACCAAAATATACATATGAAAGAAGTACTAAAGGAGTGTCCTGACCAGCAAAGTGTGCTTGCACTTTGATGGCATTCCTTATCTTAACTTGCACATAATTGGAGTTTCCAAGATGTACTCGCTTTGAAATCTGGATTAACGTAGGTGCAAATTCACTTTTATGATGTTTTAGTTAAATGTTCGAGCAATAAGCCTCATTCGACATTGCGATCCATGCAGTGTGTCAGTTTGCCTCGCCACATCAGGCTGCTGCCGCCTCAAGTGTTGTGGGATCACCACAGCTGGAGGTTCCGGGTCCTGCCTCAGGACTGCCAGGTTATGCAGGGCAGCACAAGCTGTCGTAATGACCGCAGAACGCTCCGTCAAGTGCAGAAGCCCCATGTCCAAACATGGGAAACACACCGAAAGCTTTCTCTACAGTGTTGCGGGTGCGGATGTGAGCCGCTTGATACCTGTGCAAAACAGACAATGTTAGTTTACACTTATGCTAACTACTCTGAGACGCACTTTATACCTTGGCCTCATAAGCAGGTTAGTCGTCAAAGCTCTTGCGGCTAATATGTTAATTGTATTGCGTCTTATATTCGGTGTAGCAAGAACAGATTGCATGAAATACATGAAGGTAATAAAACAAAGCTATATTTTGCAAAATTACGTCATTACTACTAAAATATCGATCACGCTTACTCTAATTAAACCTTCAAACGCAAGAAACTGTACGTCATTACATAAGGATTATTGTGCTTTTTGCTTTATGCAGCGATACTCACTTGCTCTCGGGGCTGTTCGGACGTCCGGAGGAAGCTAGTGGGGTCATTAGGAAGGGCATGCATGCATAGCCAGCATCGCCAAGTAGAAAACCAGGCATTCGTTTTGTCTCGTAGAGAACACGTGCACGACTGTTGTCGAAGATTCGACTGTCATGCACGGATCCGGGCCAGTTAGCCACGACGTCGTAAAATTGCAGCTGAGGCCCTGCATTGACCTAATGAAAAAAAGAAGAATCGATTGTAATTTTTTTTCAGCTGAGGTGAATGTAAGCCGCGCAATTCACACATACACGATAGTCTTTTTCTGAGTAGAAGCAGCCACTGCTTTTTAGAATTGCAAGGCCCTACGTCCCTTTTGGTGATCTAAAGAAATTCAAAGAAGAGCCACAATATGTACGATAGTCTTCTAATATAAAACGTCTAGCACTATTGCCATGCCAATCTTCATTTACTCGGCCATATCTCCGCGCATTATCACGAAATGCGCTATGTCATTATCTGGAGCAGGAAAAGGATCGGAATGGAGTAAATTGATTTCTACCATGACTGATCCAATTAGCCAGTATACTGTTTATTGAAGCCTGTAGACATTAACACATGACTGTCTCATTAAGAATTAATGCTGCGCTAATATAGAGAAAAGAAAAGAGGTAGCAATTTACCTGTACATTTATGGAGAAGTAACCCTTCCGATTGCGGTAAACTTCGCCATTCGGCCCACCCGGTGCCTTGATGCGGATGTGGGTGCAGTCTATGCACCCCGTCACCTCGGGAAACTTGGCAATGCTGTAGAAATCCACCATCGTCGCACGGAACTCGCTATCTGTGCTCGGAAACTTCACGACGACCGGGAACAAGTGCGTAGCAATTAGTCGTGAGACACGTTCGACGACGCGGCTCACTGTCGGTTGCGACACGTTCACTAGGTCACCTGTCACAACTTGAAATGTGCCCGCTCCATAAAAGCGTAAAGCGAGAAGAAGTTGAAGCATTGGTGGCAGAGGGTGGCCACGGTTGCTGGCGCTCTGTTCAAGAGGCAGGCAGTCAAGCAGCTTCTTCACGGTGCACTTCGTGAACCGATAGCGTGCGAGAAATTCGCTGTTGGTGAAGTGTTCCATGGGATTCAGGCGGTCCCTCAGCCTCTGTCGTGCTACGTCTGCAATATCGCTGTTGTCCATGACGACGCCGAATAGCTCGTCGACACGCAGAACATAATCGACGAACGAAGCGTAATCCGCCATAACGCTCGAGTGAAGGAGCTGCCCAAGGTAGCCTCGATGCTACCTTGAGATTCTCGAGGAAAGCGCTCGGGATTTCCTTCACTTGAGGAGCGTTTCAAGTCGAGGGCGATTTGTGAAATGGAAAATGACCCTCAAGGAGCGTTTCAAGTGGAGGGTCGAGTCAAGGAGCGTTTGTGAATACGGGGGTAAGTCCTGATCATCGGCTGCCAGCGCACGCCATCATTCGAACATACAGCGCAAGACGCGCGGCAACTATTTATTGCCCTTGCACTTCATGCGGAATTTTAGGACATGGTGACACCGACGGCGGAAATGCACTTGGAGTGTCCATATAATTGATCTTGCAGTAAAAAGTTAACAGATGGTGTACAATCTTGCAACCTGCTGAAGCCAACAGCATTAGCTACAGTTTTTTCTACTTTGAACTCCGTTTTAAGGGGACGTTTATGTTGTGTGCCTCGCGGACGACGGGAGACGGCAGGCTTCCTGCCCGCTCTCTTTCACGCAGGCGAGATTCAGTCCTGATCATCGGCTGCCAGCGCACGCCTTCATTCGAACATACAGCGCAAGACGTGCGGCAACTATGTTATCGCCCTTGCACTTTATGCGTAATTTCAGGACACGGTGACACCGACGGCGGTAATGCACTTGGTGTGTCCATATAATTGATCTTGCAGTAAAAAGTTAACAGATGGTGTACAATCTCGGAACCAGCTGAAGCCAACTGCATTAGCTACAGTTTTTTCTACTTTGAACTCCGTTTTAAGGGGTCGTTTATGTTGTTTGCGTCTTCTTTGTCTGCTGTTTCTCTTGCACTGGTAGTCCGAGTCAAGAATATAATTTGTGATTTCCGGCTTGCGCCTCTTCCTTTTACCCAAAGTTATTCCCGTGCAATGGTCGTCGTTTATTCATATAAAATGCAATTATATATTATGATGGCTTAGGCTACATGCCTATGGGTCCTATTTTCTCTCTAACACTTTCCGAGATGCGTTGTATTTCGCGAGAGGTAAGGTCCAGCTGTACGTCACCCCGAAATAACCGGCATTCTGTTCCTTGGATGAACCAATCAGCAGGCCAAGAATTCGAGAACCGCAAATTGATCATTAGACTATGTGAAAGTCAATGAATAAATGTAATATTGCGAAGAAAGTAAGATTGTTCAAATTTATGAAATAGCGTATCTGATCAAAGGTGAAGGAAACCAGACGAAGACGACGAAACAGGGGACATGGGGGTGCATACATTGTTGGATGTCAACAGAGGTCACTTCGTGCCGGATCAGCGAAGAGGCAAGAAGGGACCATGGAGTTTGTCGAAGCAATCTATTTCGATAATCTACATTTCAGGAAAATAGACAAATAAAATACAAAAATAAACATAAATGCGACTATGCAAACACCAATAACGATGACGGCAACAGCGGCCAAAGTCACGGTGACTGATCAGTCAGTGCACTATAGTATCTGCCAACATTTCGGAATCAAATCTTCTAGCTCGCTTTTGGCTCATCGGGCTACCTGGGACCTTATTCACGAATATAGTATTTTGAAAGAGCTGTTTATAAGTGGCTGTCACTTTCTTCATTTATTGTGTTCCCAATAAGCACTGACTGGAACCTATTCTTAAAAATCCAACCTCATTGTAAATATATATTTTCCTAAATATAGGCCCTAGCAACGGCTTGAGTAAAAATCCAGTATGTCACACGTACACATGAGAAAGATAACGATCGCGTTCTCAAAAAATAATGATGTAAGAATTTCTCTGTCAGTTGCAAACGCTCTGCTATAACAAGTTCTAACAAATTTGATCTTTGTTTTCAAAAGATGAGGCGCCAACAGTGACAGCACACTAATGAAAAAAAATAACAGGACAAGGCACTTGTCCACCTTGTCCTGTCATTGTTCCTTCTTCATTAAGGTGCTGTCTCTCTTGGAGGGGGAGCAATAAACTTCATTTGTGGACGCCAGATTTGAGACCTAGGCCTCTATACCTAGATGACAGCCTCGAGCCCTTGGGCCCTGGCGGCACCTTCGGCCTGCTCGATTGCCTTGAGCTAGTCTTCCGGTGCACAGGTGAGCAGCGATATCTCCCGCTACTCTCTGGTCTTGTTTATTTCATTCTGTGCGGGTGTCCGAGAACAAGCCCAAACCATAAATTGTAGGTCCACCCTTTCTTGACAGAATCTACGTCTATAGGTGTAAAGGTCCGGGCAGCAGTGGTGGTAGGCCACCGGGTTCGGATATGCATCTGTTTATAAGAGGCACCATGCCGTCGCTTGCCGTCTACTCAGCAAGCAGGGTCCCGAGGGGAAATGGGCCATTCTCTTTTGAAAGTTATGAACCAACTAGCCCCACATGTTCTTCTGATGTTTGTTAGTCTGTCAATGCTATTTGTTTATTGTAAACATAAATATAACTCTGCGTGGATATGGCGCTGCATTGCTAAGCACGAGATTCCGCCTGCGATTGAGGACGCCGCGAATCCACTCATTTCCCTTCTTTACCTTTCATCACCTTAAAGGCCCCTTTCGGGGTATTGCAGAGGGAGTGGTTTGCACGTATGTAGGTAAATGCAGGCGATTACGGTGAAATACAAGTCGAATCTGTCTCAAAAAATGCTCAGTACCATCTGATGGACGCGATATCGCAGGGACGCTCGTTCCTGTTTTTAGCTATCCCAGGAAAGAGTGAAGCTTGAAACAGGTGGTTCGTATGCGAGGACTAGCATCTCGCAGTTGATGTCCGACGCACTGTGAAATGAGTCAACGGGACATACCTGAAGGAAAGTGCTTCAGCGAGCTATGAAATAATTTGTAATAAACAGGGAAGGTCGCGTTGCGGCGACGGAATGAATTAAGGCCAAAATAATCTCACGGTGACGGTCGATGGTAATGCGATCAGCATTCGAGCAAATGTAGTGCACCATAGTTGAGAATGGAAGTTTATTTGATTTCCGTAGTTGTCACTCTGACTTGCGTTGCTTTCGCTATCTGAGACATAATCCGGCATCCTCACAGGTTGTTATTACACTCACGGGCAAAGGTAGCCCACCACCAGGGCGGCATTACGACTGGTGTATGACGCCGACGCACTACCATCGAATAACTAGGATGGACTGACGTCGAGGGAAGCAACAAAGACGGTGAGCTGACAATGAGATAATCAGTACTAAATGTGGGCGATGCAGACACAAGGACAACTGGAAGACGATGAGTGTATGACGTCGATGGCGCAACGACGACGGTATGACGAAGCTGAAATGCGACAATGGCACGACGTTGACAGTATGGCTATGGATGCATGATAGCAACTGTCTGACGACGAATGGCGACTATTACCTGACAGTGGTGGCGTAATCATAATTAAATGGCACATGATTACAATAGAGTAAGAAAAAGGAATGCCGTCGATGAATCGAAAAAGGTATTCCGACGACGGCAGAATGACGAAAATGGAATGACGCTAATGAAAGGTCGACGCTAGTAAAACGTCCGCGTGATGGCGCGACGACAAGCAATGGTATGACGACGACAGTTTGACGACGGTGGCATGATGAGGAGTACATGACGACAGTCGAATGAAGAAGCTAGAATGATGTCGCTGGAACAACCATGGTGGCATCCCGACGATGGTATGACAATGAATGCATGGCGACGACTGTACGATGCCATCGAAATAACGATGTTAACATGACAACATTATGGGGACAATGGATTGACGATGAGTGTGTCACGACAATGAAAACAACGAAGGTTGTATTACGTAGCCTGTATGGCAGCTACGGTGTGATAACGATGGCGGGATGACGACGGCATGACGAAAGTCTGATGACGTAGCTTTATGACAATTGTACGACTACGAGGGCAAGCTGATGTTGGTATGACGACGGATGTGTGATTGCGACTGTCTGACGACGCGACTGTGTGATTGCGACTGACTCAACGACGACGATGTCATAACCACGGAAGTGTTACTACAAATGAATGACGACAGCCTTATTAGAATACGATGAGGAAGGATTGACCTCAATCGAACGGCGAAGATAGTATCGCAACATTGAGATGACGTTATTGAAGTTATAACGATGAAAAATCCACAGTGTGATGACGACATTATGATGAAAATGGTATGACGACGAGTGTCGGACGACGAAGTTAAATATAACGATCATAAAACGGCCTTGTTGGTATCACGACGCCGGTATCACAATGAATTCATGACGAGAACTCTATCATAAGGATGATGGTCTCATGACGACGGTAGGAGAAAATCGGATGACGACGACTGTATGACGACAAAGACGTAACGAGCAATGTATTTCGAACCTTCTGTGACTACTATGGCCAGAGGAAAGCGGGGTGAAGCCGATGCCTTGACGAGAGGTGATGATGAAGCTGAAATTACGACGATGCAACGGCATCTTCACCACAATCTACCTAGTACTAGACAAGTTGGCCAATTTGGCAAGGCGACGATGGCATGACAAGAGCGAGATTAGTAAACGGAAACGACGACAAAGGATCGACAATGACGGCATTACGACCACGAGCAGTTGCGTAGTGGCCCAAACTGCTAGAAAACTCGGGTCGCATGGTAGGCGTAAGAGCCTAGATAGGTAGATATAGATAGAGGGCACAGGATTGGTGCTCGCGCCAGCATGGCTGACGCATGGCGGAGACCCATGGCCCATTCATCATCGGGTTCCTTCCGTAAAGCAGCTTGAACGGCGTGATCTGCGTTGTTTCTTGCACTGCCGTGTTGTAACCGGCAGTGCTAAACAGATGCCGCCTTACGTACGGTAAGGCGGCATCCTACATCGTGTGTTTGACATCGATGTGTATTGCAAGCATCTTGGCGAGAGTCTTGTTCAGCCGCTCCGTAAGACCATTCGTCTCCGGGTGGTAGGCAGTTGTCCTCCTGTAGCTTGTCTGGCTGTGTTGCAGAATGGCATGGGTGAGCTATGCTGCAAAACGCCGTCGCTCTGTCGGCGATGAGGACTTCTGGGGCACCAAGTCGCAGCACGATGCTCTCAACGAAGAATTTCGCCACTTCTTGTGCACTCAGTTTCGGCAGAGCTCCCATTTCAGCGAAGCGGGTTAGGTAGTTCGTCGCCACGACGATGCAATTGTTTCGGGATGCTGACATTGGAAAGGGTCCGAACAAGTCCATCCCGATCTGCTGAAATGGTCGGCAAAAAGGCTCGATCCATTATAGCAATGCCGCTGGCTTCTTTAGCAGTCACGGCAAGTCTTGATACAACGGGTTACCTCGGCGGTCAGGTGCGGCCAGTAATACTTCTCTTGTATTCGTGCAAGTGCACGAGAAAACCCAGGGCACGCGGCTGTCTGATCGTCATGCAGAGCGTCAGGGACATCTGACCAGATTGCTGCAGGCCCAGCGAGAAAGTTTGCACGGGCTGGGGAAAAGTTCTTTACCATGACGTCATTACGCGAGTAGAAGTAACACAATCCGCGCCTAAATGTCCTCGGGACAAAGTCGGTTTTGCCTTCCAAGTACTTAGCAAGGCTTCATCGCTGCGGCTCGGCAAAGTCATCTGCGTCTATTGTTGCATAAAAGGATTCGTCGTCTTGGTCATCTTTCGCGAAGGCTTCATGGGAACACACGACAGGCAGTCGGCATCAGGGTGTTTTCGTCCGGACTTGGAATTCACTGTGACATTATATTCTTGCAGTCTGAGGCTCCACCGTGCCAGGCATCCTGCAGGGCCCTTTAAGGTCGATAACCAGCACAAGGCGTGATAGTCGCTTACGACTTTGAATGGTCTGCCATATAAGTAAGGGCAAAGCTTTGATGTAGCCCATATGATTGCAAGGCATTCCTTTTCCGTTGTAGAACTGCCTTCCGCTTTTGTCATCAATGAGCTAGCCTAAGCTATCACCCGTTCAAATCAGTTTTCTTTTGGATTAAGACGGCGCCGAAGCCTAGGGTACTGGCGTCAGTATGGATTTCCGTATCGGTGTCTTCGTAGAAGTGCTCAAGTACTGGTGACGACTGCATGCGTCGTTTGCGTTGTTGAAATGCGTCGTGCTGCGGCGTTTCCCCCGTGAACTCGACATATGATGTAGTTGGGTGCGTCCTTGACAAAGAAAGTCCTCGACAAAGCGCCTGTAGTATGCGCACAAGCCAAGAAACCTACGCACTGCCTTCTTGTCGACGGGCCAATGGAACTTTCTGATTGCAGCTGTCTTGTGCGGGTCGGGGCATACTCCAGACTTGCTGATGACGTGTCCCACGAGCAGCAGCTTTTCTCACGCAAAGTGACCCTTTCCTGGTTTCAGATTTAGTCCGCAAGACTTGATTGTGTTTAGCACTGTTTCAATGCGTCTCAAGTACTTGAAGAAACTTGCAGAAAAAACGACGACGTCATCAAACTCGACGAGGCAGGTCTGCCACTTCAACCATGCTAAAACCATGTTCATCACACGCTTCAACGTTGCATGCGCCGAGCACATTGAGAATGGCATGACTTGAACTCATCACGCCGTCTGGCGTGATGAAAGCACTCTTTTCGCGATCCCGCTCGTCGACTTCTATATGCCACAGCCCGTCTTGAGATACATCGACGAGAAGTATTTAGTGTTGCAGAGCCGATAAAATACATCTTTTTTCCGTGGAAAGGGGCGTACGTCTTTGTTCGTAATGTTGTTCAATCAACGATAATCGATGCAGAAGCGTAGGTTTCGGCCCCTTTTCTTTACCAAGAATACACGAGAGGCCCACGGGCTTTTCGAACGGCTGTATGATGTCGCCGTGGACCATCTGTTTGCCTTACAGCTTTACGTTCTTGCGTTGAAACTCAGTATGGGCTCTGCCGGAGGGGTCGAGCACACTCTTCGGTTATTATGCGATGCCTTGCAACTGGTGTTTCTCGAAACCTAGGTGACGGTGAAAAGCACTCTTTGTGTCATCGGAGAAGACCTTTGAGCTGCTCCTGTTTGCTGCATGGGAGACTTAATGGTAACTCTGAACTTAGTGTCACACATTCCTCCCCCCCTCTTCTTTGGCTTCTGGATTGGATTGGCGCGGCTCGCTACGTGCTTCCGCGCGCTTTTCCGAGCGCAGATTGGTGTGCGCCTGGTTTCTGCACTAGGCTGTTATGCGATCGCTTTTTCGAGCGCAGATTGATGTCAGCCTGGTTTCTGCACTAGGCTTTTGCACGATCGCCTGCTTTTTGCACTGGGCTTTCAAAAGCCGAAGTGAGCGTCGCTTACTGCAGGCGGCAAGTGATTTGGCTCACGTACTGCGTGAGCAAAAACATAGGCACGTGGCTCATGAAGGAGATGACCGGCGACTTGCTTAATCTGTCAGACCATGTCATCGCCGACTGGAGGAACTACGCTCGTGAGGTCGTGCGGGACGAGCTGCTGGCGCGACCCCCACTCGGTGGCCCCGGGAGGATTGTGCAAATTGATGAATGCCTCCTTCGCGGCAAGCGAAAATACAATCGAGGCCGCCTGATGACGGGCGACAACGTTCCGACGAGCCGCCAAAATTACGGCGGCATTGCAGATCGTGGACCATGGGTATTCGGCATGATCTGCGGGACCACCGGGGAGCTCCGACTATTCAAGGTCGATCGACGAGACGCGGCAACGTTGAACCGGGAACCACCATCCACAGTGATGAATGGGCCGCATACAACTGCATCCCGAACTTAGTGGGGGCTAACGGAGCAAGACTGATTTTGCAATGGGAGGCTGTTAACCACAGCATGAACTTTGTAGACCCAATCACGGGCGCTCACACCCAGAAAATCGAAAGCTACTGGCAGAAGGTGAAGCGCCACCTCGTCTCCGCCGGCTACAGGGTGACTCCACAGCTTCTCGAGTCGCACCTGATATGGCTATGGTGGGCATCGATTAATGGGCGCATGCGCTGCAAGGACTCGTTTCTGCGTTTATTAGAAGCGATCGCACGGCGCTACCCAGTGTGACATAGTAATGGAAAATAAAGCGCACTTTTCTGACCCTTTGCTTTTGTATGAATGTTTCCCGGCATTGCTGCGCGCTTCCATACACGGCACGACCGCGGCGCAGCACTTCCGCAGTAAGCGACGCTCACTTCGCCTTTTGAAAGCCCAGTGCAAAAAGCAGGCGATCGTGCAAAAGCCTAGTGCAGAAACCAGGCTCACATCAATCTGCGCTCGAAAAAGCGATCGCATAACAGCCTAGTGCAGAAACCAGGCGCACACCAATCTGCGCTCGGAAAAGCGCGCGCAAGCACGTAGCGAGCCGCGCCAATCCAATCCAGAAGCCAAAGAAGAGGGGGGAAGTAATGTGTGACACTAAGTTCAGAGTTACCGACTTAATTTGGATTTATGCCAAGGTCTTCCTCGGGAACTATGGTCGTCGAGGTAAACGCCGCAGAATCCCAGAGGACACACGTATTGCTGGTTTCCCGAATTTCCTCGATGTATGCGATCGTCGTGCCCATGTTGATGTGCTTGAACTCCTGACTGAAATTTATCAGCAACACTTTCGCATTCATCCGGGCATTCGAGCGATTACTCTTGCGGCGCAAATTTCACCGTCCAGCAGTAGACATTCCTCGATGACGCTTTCTACGTTTCTAGGTGTATTGGTGCCGACAGAAATTACAATGCTGGAGCGGGGGGGATGCTGACTTCATTTTGGAGCACACTCAAGGCACACTACGAGAGCTCTCTGGCGGTATCACGTGGTCTTCGGATAGCGTTTTCGACTTGACTTCAGGGCAATGATGGCGCTGTGTTGGTTCCGAAACCCAATGATGCCAAGAATAACGTCTCGTGAACAATGTTTGAGGATAACAAAGGTGGCAGGATAAGTGCGGTCATTAACGTAAATTCTGGCAGTGCCAATTCCAGTTCCTGTGATCAGGTGTCCCCCAGCTGTCGGGATTTGAGGGCCTTCCCATGCAGTCTTAACTTTCTTCAACTGGGCGGCAAGCGGTCCACTCATCAGGGAGTAGCCGCCTCCTCTGTCCACTAAGGCGGTTATTGTGTGGACATCGAGAAGCATGTCGAGGTCAGTGGTTCCTTGTCTAGCGTTGCGCTTAGGTATTAGCGTCGGATCATGGCTGCATCGTGTTAACGTGAGGCTGGAACGTGGCGTCGTCGGGTGTTCTTTTGTCAGCGTATTCTTTGCGTCAGGGCTTCGTCGGGTGGTGGTGTCTCGTTGATGTATGGTCGATATAGTCTTTTTGGCATCTTCGTCGGTGGCGGAGGATCTGAGTCAGTTTGACGAATAGCAACCGCAACTCCATTGGTTGACGCTTTTAGTTTTCCTATATGGGCGCGCAGGCCGGCCGCGGGCTAAGCCAGTGTATGTTCGGTGTTGCGGCGACACGCATCGGCCTGGTGACCACGAACGGGATGGTCGTCGAGAGCACCACTTAGTGGCAGCCAGGTAGTCGGCGACATCGCGAGGTCGTTTGCCAAGCTGTGGTCCCGGCGCGTTAACGGCGAATCCTCGCAGTCCCATCTCCCGGTATGGGATTCGGCAGTAGACGTGACCCGCTCATCTGCAGTTGTAGAAGAGTGGGCGGTGATCAGGAATGTGCCATACGTTGCGTTCCTTGGGTATTTCGCCAGACAACGGGTGGTTGAGCAGACGGTGGAAATGCATCGTTACAGAATCCTGGCCCGGGCGCGGAAGGTTACTTTGACGGCGGCGACGGTGGCGTAGATCATCGCTTCAGGCTGGCCTGTGGCGATTCCGGCTGCCCTTGGGCAAGCTTCAGTGACCGCTCTAATTCCTCTCGATCAAGGCAATCTGAGGCTGGGATCTTGGGAACATCCTCTGAAGTTCCTCTTGCACGACCGCTCTGACGATCTCGCAGAGGTCATGGGTGTACAATTACTGAGAAGGAGGTGGAGGGAAACATTTGTTAAAAAAGCACAAGCGGGTGTCTTTCTGCTTGTGTGGGGAGGCGCCCTTTGTCCAGGACTTCTGCGGCTGTTGTGGTCGCCGGGGCCCGCAACCAGTTGCTGCAAGTTACTATGGTCCGATCTAGCCAGCACAGCCTCCCACTGTTCGGGTGTAGCGTTGGGCATTCGCGGCGCTGCCTTCACGTTGGTGCATGCCCATGTTGCGGGATATAAGGAGGCGTACTCGTTACAAATTGGACATTTGTATGAGAAGGGTGTATTGGGTGTAGTCTGCTTAAATGGGGGTATATGTAGGTTTGTAAATGTCGCCATGCTAAAGAGTCTTCGCGTGAGATTGCCTTGTGTGGAGGTATGTATTGTCGTCTGTTCAATCTAGTGTTGTAGTGTGGCGGTGTGTCGTAAAAGTACGGGTTCCATAAATGTGGCCGTGTCCGGGAGGCATGAGCTCGGGCAACAGCGTGCTCACACTGATTTCCATGGGGGGACTTGTGTTGCGAGAATTGGGAGGCTTGTTTGAGGAGTTGGTGGGTGACGGAAGATATTGTGCCTCTCGCGTAGCTAGGGCAAGCTGCATGGGAGTCTGTAATAATTGTGTCGTGCTCGTTGGTTTCCTTAGAGGTGATGGCCAACTGGATGGCTCTCTCTTCCGCTACGAGGGTGCTGGCAGTGCGGATCGTCACCGAGACCACCTCTTGAAGGTTATGGTTGACGACGCTGGCCGTCATGGCGGCCTTTTAAGGGGACGGTGCGGCATCTGTCTCTAGTGTGGTTGGAGACTGCCAGATTTTGTCTATAGAGTCTTTTCGCTAGCTTGGTGACGACGGTCCTGATGTACCGGGTGCATGCGCATCTGGGCATAGGGGCTGCCTTGATGTGCTCCCGGATGTTGCGGGCCAGATAGATTGCTGGTTTGCGCCCTTTTTAGTGTGTGATGTAGCCTAAGCGCCCTACGGCTGTTCTTCCTGTTTGTGTGAGGGCTAGGCTTTCTTGTTGGCTTGCGCGGTGGGTGTCTATGATTTCTCGTATTGTATTATGGACTGCTAGGGCTTCGAGCTTGAGTGTCGCTGTTCCTCGTGGTAGGACGAGCACTTGCTTGTATCCTTTTCGCAGAAATACGTCTAATCAATATTTCTCCTTGGGAGTGAGAGAGAGAGAGAGAACAACTTTAGTGAAAATGCCTGCAGTGAAGAATAAGTACGAGGCAGCGTATGTAATGCGGCTGATTATCAGGGCTTGGGCTAGCTGAGTTATGTCATCTTCTTTTAGAAGTAGTATTTGGTGTTTATGCGGCTCAACATTCACATGATTTTGAAGGTGGTCCTCTCTAGACAGTGGATGGTGTATTCGCCTACACGGTCCTGTTGTATGTGGAGGCCGAGGACGCGGACATAGCTTACTGCTGGTATTTCCTTGATGTCGAGGGTGAGTGTGATGTGGGGTATTTAATCGAGTTTTTTTCGTGATTTCCTACGAACGACTAATAGTTCCGACTTCTCGGGGAAGCATCGGAGACCATTTGTTTTTGCATATTGCTGGACGACGTCGGGCGCTTGTTGGAAGGCGCCTTGTTTCCCTTCTTCGGAACAAGTGGTGGTGCAGATTGTAAGATGATTAGTATACTCCATGACTGATTCCTTGTATTGCGTTCAGTTCGTTAGGTAATTTCATAATGGCGATGTTGAAAATGGTACGTGATAGAACAGCACCTTGTGGGCTTCCTTTGTTTCGGCTAGGTAATGTCGGGGTTCTGAGTGAGGCAATGCCTATTGTGGCTGTGCGGTTGCGTAGAAAGGCGCGTATGTTATTGCAGCTATTACGACAACAGTTCGTGAGACTTAGGTTTGTAAGGATGGTATAGTGAACACCTTGTCGAAAGCGCCTTTGAGGTCAATTGCTAGAATCGCTCCGGTGTTGTGTGGCGACATGTGTTCAAGGACTTGTTCCTCTAAGAAAGAGGTCGTGGGTAGAAAGATGGTGCCGAAATCCGAACATGGTTTCGGGAAAAAGCTCGCTGGATTCTAGGTAAGGCAGAAATCAGTTCAGAATGACATCTTCCAGGAGCTTGCCTAGGCATGAAAACAGTCATATTGGTCTCACATTTACTGAGCGGGAGGCTTTGCCTGGTTTCGGAATGAGTATGATGTCCGCGTGCTTCCAATCTGGTGGTAGCATAGCCACTTCGCAATGATGATTAAAGAGGTCAGTGAGAGATTGAATGGCACCATCATCCAGATTGAGCAAGAGTTGATTTTTGTCCTTATTTTTGTGGTGTTTCGTGTGAGTTGTTGCACCTCAGAGATAGTGATCGGCTTGTCGACGTCGTAGTTGTCGCTCCTGCTGTAAGAAGGTGGTTGTCCTTGTGCGGGTTCGAAATCGCCTATGTACCGTGCCCCCTACTCCTCCAGGATATCATCATCAGAATCCGCATGGTTGTGGAGGATACGCTGGATTGTTTGCTGGCTAACTGTTGTGCTTTGTGTAGGGTCAAGAAGATGGCATAGCATTGGCCATGATTTGGCCGTGCCAAAATTGCCCTGCAACTGGTTGCATAGTTGTCGCCAGCTGTGACGGGTCAGCTCCCCAGCATAAAATCCCGCGGTTGCCGTGAGTTTCGCTATACGTAGTTTCAGTTTAAGATTATGTTTCTGGCGCTTCCATCTCCTAACGATGCATCGACGTGCTTCCCACAACAGGTGAAGAAGGCGCGCGCCTACGTCCGGTATGTCTGTGGTGAGTGTGATCTGATTTGAATGTCTGTCTACCGTCTTGTTGGAGCTCTCGTACCCCTTGTTGGAGATCCGTAATACCCGTTGAGGAGTCATCCACTCGCTCTTTGCGAAAAGCTGTCCACTCTGATTGTTGACTTCTTGATCGAGTGGCGTGCATGCTTAACGTTCGATGTGGTGGCAAGTATGCAGTGGTCACTGCCCAGTGTTTCCTCCGCGTTGAGCCAGATGGTTTTTTGTAGCCCTTTAGTAGGAGTGAGGTCAGGGCATGTATCTCCGGAGACGCTGTTTCCTAGATGTGTGGGGTATGCGGGGTCTGTGAGGGGGTGACAGGGTGCCGCTGTGTCATGTACCGGAGCGCAATGCCTTTTGATGTGGCTGCCCTGTAGCCCCATGCCTGGTGAGCCACGTTGAAGCTACCTCCTATGAGAAGGCTATTGTTTATGGTTATGACAATCACTTCGGCGATCAACAAGTCGAACTTGGCCTGCTTCTGCTTGGGTGGGCTGTAGATATTCAGTATGAAAATAATATTTCGGTCTCGTTGGAGCGGTAGGATCTCAATTGGGTTGTGATCGACGTCACTGTCATCCATTGTTGTTGTAAGGTTGTGAGCGTTTAAGCTGTAAGTGTGGCCACGCGGCTTTCAGGCATAGTCGTATATGGTGTAGCTGGTTTTAGTTGGGTGTCCGGTAGTGCGATTGCACTTGGTGTTGTTTTGGCGTTACCTATTAACGGTATTGATTCTTGCTTGCGTTTGTAGCTGCGACAATTCCAGTGTCCAATTAGGAGTGGGTTTTCATAGCTGTCGTTGGTTTTGCTATTCATCCTGGCTTACGGGTGGATTGGCAGGGAGTCCCTGCTCTATTTCATGTTGTGCCAGTGTTCTCACTTTCTTGCGCAGCTGATCTTTTGCAAGCCGTGTTTCTTTGATTACACTTGGCAGTGGATGGATGCTGTATTGCAGTGCTAGCAGCTGCGTTGCAGTACATCGACTTTGTCCCCGACTTGTGCTATTTCTGTCGGTTTTGCTGATTGCGCGAGAATCATGGGTTCATAAAGTTCCGAAGATGATGCATTGCGCTTGTTGGTGCGGACTGCTGAGTGGCAGTGCGATTGGCGTATAGTTCTGCAATGTCGTGCGAAATTTGTTGTTTTCTTCATGAAGGGGTTTGTTTTCCTCTCTGGTATTCTTGAGGACAGTTAGAATTTGCTGTTGAATATCAGTATTGCGTCTGTGTAAAAAATTCTTTTGTGTGGGTGAGGGGGTGTGTTGTCTAGGGGGACTGTGTGAGAGGGGACAAGCCGTGCTGACGTGCTCACCGCTAGTATTCCCGGCGCAGCAGGTCCGCTGAGCTTCCGGATCGCTCTTTGTTGGTTCCGTGAGCAGGAGCAGGGCCTGGAGCGGGAATGCTTCCATTGCTGGTCTGTGCGTGACCGAGAATTCAGTCGTGAATAGTCCCGGCGGCTAATCCTTTTTGATGTTGATGGTGCCTTCCTCAGTCGATCAGGGCACACCTTGAAAGCCATAGGATGAGGTCGCTGGCATAAGGCGCACCCGGGGTGGCAGGGGGGGGGTCTTGAGTGGGTTCCGTGTACCACAATGGGGACAAACGTCGGCTTGTGGACTTGGGCATACATCGGCCCGGTGGCCTGCCTGGTGGCAGATGCGGCGTAAATGCGTCGCTGCTCGGTATGGTTTAAAACGTACTTCACCGCTGTACTATCGCACGTAAAGGGTATATATAGTCTTGCCAGTGAATGTGATCACTGCTGCGGTGGTTTGCCCGAGCATACGGGCATGTAAGATTTCTCGGCCAGGTGAGTATAGCCCGTTAAGAAGGACTTCTGTGGTATTCGTGTGGAAATGACGTGAATGACCCCTTTGGCGGAGCTCACGGGTGCCGCCACGTATGCTGTGACTGCCAATTCTCGACCGCCCAGGTTAATTGTAGTGATGTGGCCAGTGGCGTAGCTAGGTCGCCTGGCACCCGGGGCCCATAGGTCTTCTGGCAACCCCCCCCCCCTTATGTAGTCGAGGAAGACGAGGATATCGACAATTTGCGGGTTTCAGCTCCAGTACAGCCACCTTGGATACCACGCACGTTCCCCGGGTCCCCCTCTCCTTCGCTTTCTTTCCCAGAGATCGCGAATGCAGCAAATATACACGCTGTTTTTCCTGCGACAAATAACACAGTGTGCTGCACTGATAACGTGCGATAAGTTCATGTGCACATCTTCTGTCAGACTGTAACGCTTGGCAGCCAATACAAATGCGGCATCGTGGAAAATATGGCTAGCGTCACAAGTAACAAAACATATCTTTATAATCAAGTTTTAATTACCAATTTCAGCGGCACTATTGCTTTTGCGAAATTGAAGCCCGACATTCATATCTTGCCCAACAACAACTTCACGAAAATTGTCATAGGTAGCATGGCACGCAGTATTTTGTCTGCGGGCAGCCCTGAACGACAACGAAAATGAACTTGTTTGTCAGCGACGCTGATCTCCCCACCCTATTAGAAAACGCTACCTGCCTCCCCACTACGCAGGTGCCAATGCTATGACAATTACGAGTTCTCTTCATTCTGATCAATAAAGGCTTGTTTTTATTTGCTGCTATACGGACAAACGTGATTATGCGAGCTGCGGTACCACCGCAGGATTTGGAACAGAATAGAGCACGCTTCGCGTCGATTCTTGGTATCACCATAAAAAAAGAAAGAAAAGGCCGCGATGAAGCCCGTGCCAGCGAAAGCTTGCACTACTGTCGGTCTGCACTCGCAATGGAGAGAATTAAGGGATCAACGTTACTGGTCCACTATTTCATATTTCTTTCGCTGCTAACGTATACTGGACGCCGTCCGCAGTGCCAAAGTACTGTAGGTTGTAGCACCCAAAACGATATTGTTTAAGAAGTTTTTGTTGAGTTAATAATATGACTTTGAGTCCTCAATTCTCGAATTGAAGTGCTTCCTCCATAAGTACTAATTACAGGGTTATTAAGGATATGGTTGTTACTTATCTGCCATATTTTTCGCGCTACCGAGTTCCTAGTAATCACAGACAGACATAACTTCATAGAATCTCGATCGGGAAATTTCCTTACAAAATTCACCTTTTCTTTTTTTGTAAAATTCTGTGCAGCTGATACAGACACTGTACTTCTGTCACGGAGTCACACAACAACAACAGTTTTCTGAAACTTTCCAGGGTAAGAAGGAAAGCGTGAAACATAACGGCAGGTTTCGCAGCGACTTCTCGGAGCGAGCGGGAGAGGGGAAGTAAAAGCGAGCCGGACATCCCGGCGGGCCCACGACTACAGTCTGTCGAGTCATACGCCGCCAAACTCTGCGGCCCAACCGAGTCTGAAGACAATCCAGAGAATCCCATTCGCGACGTTTGACGGCCCCACTTATGCAACGTCGCCCTCAACGAACGCTTCGCCGTAAACGCGAGCGCCGGACGCGCAGGTTGAACGCCCTCTTGCTGCTGTCTTCGTTCGTCTTCGCTGCGCGCTCTGAACGGAAGAGGGACCCAAGAGCCCCAACGCCTTACAACGCCTCACTGTATGTTTAGCAACTACTGCTCCCAGCATGAACGCACAGCGCAAGCGCACCCCACATGAAACGTTCCGCTAAGGCGAGTAGTTTAGCGACCATTTCGCGAATTAAATTTTTTTAACCCGCACATTCGTGCAATTATTTCGGGGGGTGTTGACAGAGCTGCAGCCGACAATTATGCGGCGCAACGCATCGGGTGCATGAGCTCGGGCTACTGGATGCCGGAGCATTCTTTGCAATTTGCGCCCAGTCAAGCCGGCAGAAAGAGGGGTGTCTTCAGGCGTATATTACACCCCCCCCCTGGCCCCTTGCATCCGGGGCCCACGGCCCCCCGGCCCCCCCTGTTGCTACGCAACTGGATGTGACACATGCTCATAGTTAGCTCTTCGTTTGGCGTACTAGCAACAGCTATGTTTTGTACTGGGACAGTTCTTGAAGCAGGCTTCCATACGTGCGCAGTGGTGGAGTAATGACATGTCAGCGTGATGCCTTCAGCAACCTGTGGCGTTGTCCAAGTGGCAAGGTTGAGTCCCTATCGGGGGCGGATGATTACCTTGAGGTCGTTTCGGGGCAGCGGAAGGAGTCGGGGGGCCGATGTGTGTCAGGGTTGGAGGGTTGGAATGGTAGGAGTCGATGTTTTTTTCCGACCGTACTTATCAGTGAGCCAGTCTCCCGCGGCAGATTCCCGAGGAAGTGGGATGTGTACGTGGCTGCGATTCACCTCGGTGCCGTCTTTGATGGCCGCTGGTGCGGCGAACTGGGTCATGGTCGTCGGCTAGACGATACCCGTCGTTAGGCTTAAGTGGGCGGGGGCCTCTTGAGAAGTTGATAGTCCGGTAATTTGCGGAACAAGCGAATCACAGTATAGATTAGGGTGTCGACGTGTTGCGCTTGACATAAAGAGTCGATTGATGCGTAGTTTACTGTGGTTGCGCGGTGGTGGAATTGCCGGTTCCACATTTCCAGAGTTTCCTAGATGTTGGTGACCTCACGAAGAAACTCTTCGATGGTCTTCCGTGGATTCCGTGTGATTCCGGCGAAAGGTTCTTGCTTGACACCCCACATGAGAAGGTGCAGTTTCTTCTCAGACATTGCGGGGTTGGCGTGGCTAAACAGGCGCGTCATCTCCTCGGTGAAGACCACTATGTTCTTTTTGGGTAGGTGTGCTCGGGATTCTAGCACAGCTTCGGCCCTTTGCTTGCGCATGACGCTCGTAAAAGCAGGCAGGAATCTGCTACGGAACAGGTCGCACGCTGTTGGAGTCAGCTCCCGGTTCTCAAACCAGGTTATGGCTGCGTCTTCAAAGGCGAAGTATACATGCCATAGCTTGTAGTCGGAGTCCTAGTTGTTGAAAGTGGCGATTTGTTCGTAGGTCTCCAGCCAGTATTCCGGATCTTCAGTCGCTGCTCGATGGAAGATCGGTGGGTCCCAAGGTTGTTGCAGCAGAATGGGGGACGCTGGGGCAGCCATTGCGGTCGTCTTAGCCACGATCTTCTTGGCCGTCTCAGGTAAACTTTGGTACTCCGGGGGCCACTGTTGCCGTCGGCGGCTTGCTAGGTGATCCAGGATTACGCTGGTATTGTCTTTGCGGGCCAGGCTTGGATCACGGCTTGTCGGGAGCGTCCGGTAAATGAACAAACTGGCACCTCCACCAGATATCACATGGTAGTGATTGCGACGAACGCAGTAGCAAAACTGTAAATAGCGAAACTAAAATATTAGGTGAACTTGTGCCCTCAAAGACAGGCTACATTCAAAGAACGGCGACAGCAGTCGTCGAAAATCTCACCAGCGGGCCAAGTCGTCAGTCATCGAAGGTTCTAGTGTGAGCGCTGGTGCCCGCGTGTGTTCCAAAAAGTTCTACGCCATTCGCGTAGCGTATACATGAAATCACAGTACACAAGGTTCGGTGACAAGAGACAGCGGATTGAACCATCGATAACATTCGAGCAACTTCCTATACATGGAGCTGCGTCCTGCGCTGTGCGATAACATTTGTTAGGCAGTGAAACCTGGTCACTCGATAAACAAGTATACCTGTCAATATTCTTTTCCACAGTTCGAAACTCAGGTCAAGTGAGGGCCTTATAACGGAAAACTATTAACGCGACAGCGTTAAGGAGCTCGTGTCGCACAAAAGCCGGTGTCGTCGGCGGCGTTGGCCGTGAGCGATAAATCCCACCAGGCCCTTCATGAATAAAAAAAAACAACTTGCAAGATGGGCTGGGTGGGAATCGAACCAGGGTCTCCGGAGTGTGAGACGGAGGCGCTACCACTAAGCCACGAGTTTTTTTTTCTTTATTGCCGACTTCGACGTTCTAAATCATGGTTTACAAAGGATAAAACATGTGAGCCACACTTCGGTCAACACGGTACTAAAATCTTTTCAACATCGCTAATTCATCAAATACAGAGATCCATTGCGGTGGATCAGGCAACGCTTTGAAACCATCTCTCACACACACAACACTCAATGAAATTTTCCCGAGTCGGTCGAGCAACAATGTCTCCGTTTTGGAATTGCAGTCTAGTTTTCCACATTGCGTGGAGGCTCAGGACCATAATAAGGTCATACGGGACATCCTCGGTGTTATCAATCGGTAAGAAGCGTATTCCATATGGGTCTAAGGGTAAGGGCCGGATTCTGAAATCCTCCTAACCTTAGACCGTTTCCTTACCTTCCGCAAGGAGCCCTCCATGCTACCTAAACGTTAGGCGCCCTCGGAAGGCCACCGCGAATTCTAAAAGCTTCCTTTCGCCTTCCCTGCGGAAGGAGCGCCTCGCCAAAGGAAGTGTAACGTTAGAGCCTTCTGGTTTCGAGATTACCCACAAAAAATGCGAAATATTTGTAATGAGTTGCCGAGACAAAGTGCCGGGACTGTTAAAATTGCATTTCTACTTTTATACTGGGGCATAAATTACATTTCTTTGGTTAATAACGTAAAAATGGTTCGAAAAGGATGCGCGTGGCAAGAAAGCAATCTCAGTCTAGCAACTATGGCAGCATCTGAGTTCGTTTGGTCAGGCGTCGCTTTTTTCCTTTCTTTGCGTGCGCTTTCTTTCGTGTGTGTGTGTGTGTGTGTGTATGTGTATTTGCCATGCCGGGCAAAGCATATTTTACGGAAGAAGAAAAAGACTTGTTCACGGAACTTCTACAAAGGTACAGCAATGTGATTGAAAGCAAGAAAACAGATGCTGTGTCGCTGAACGCGAAGGCGAAAGCGTGGGAGCGGCTGTGCACAGAATATAACAGCATGCCGCACGTGCGTCGACGCGAAGTAAAACAACTAAAAAACTGTGGGATAACCTGAAACAAAAACTGAAAAAAGCAAAGGCGCAGCAGATCAGAGACGTCATGGCCACAGGTACGTTTTCGTCTTTGTTTCCCCTAAACGTTGCAAATATTTTCCATCTGAAAACTTGCAAAAAGAGAGCGCAACGTATTTCAGGTGGCGGACCACCGCCTGAGCCGCTAGACGACAGGCTCACCCGAGTCGAGGCGCTCGTGCCGCACGTGGCGGTGCGAGTGCCGAACCCATTTGACAGCGACAGGCAGTCGCAGACGCCAGCCAGTGAAGCCGTTACAGACATTATTGACAGCATGATGCATGAGACCGATTCACGGTACCACGACAGCGACGATGGTAAGTATAGTTTCTACGACTACAACTTTTTTTTTTGTAGTTTTGCGGCCACCTTGGCACGCCTCACCGCTCAATATGTGCAGCAATTGCTCGAGTGCTGCTCACGGGCCATTTCATTACGATAAAAGCCCAAACACTTGCTGGCCTCGCTTCCCGACGTTTCCATCACATAGCGCGGCAAAATTTGCGGTTGGACCGCATGTCGTATGTACTGTAAGGAATTAATGAATGTCAGTGTAATTACCTGTTGGTGCAAAATTGTGACGCACATTTTCCGCTCAAGGAGCAGGCTTTGCGTAATGAGCGCCTGACCTGATAATATGAAAAATAGCCTATTCCTTTGCACATTACTCCGATATTTTGCTACTTTCCCAAATTATCCCAATGTTGCATTGCTGCGCTTCCGGGAGCACAGACAACCGATTCTACTTTTTATGCGGAACTAGTTCCACTGCATGGTTAGGTGAAACCCGTATGCCTATTGTGAATGCACGCATTCAAGCTACCACTGCAACGCAGCAGCACGATCTTGTGTTCGAGCAACTCGCTGTAGAGCATGTACAGAGTGTACATCATGCATTATGTACAGTGTGACGTAGTAAATAAAGGCGGTAGAGTGTAGTGCGCTGCAATAATTGCTGCCATTCTTTCTTCTGGACAGAGTAAAGTGGCATGAACAAGTTTGTTTTGTGGCGAACCGTTTATTTGTTCTTTTTAAAGCACTGTGAAACTTTTATGAACACTGTTACTTGCAGAGTTCGGGATGAATAGTAACCTTAGCCAGGCAGGTGGGATTGCCGAGGCTACATCACAGCAGTGCTCGCCAGCACCTCCTCTCAGCAGTGGTGGGCTGCCTGCAGAAACAGCAACCTCAAGGCCATCGGGCAGCCAAAACAGAGATGCTTTCATTGACCAAGGCTCAGGAGCTGAGCCAGTTGTTCGCCGTCGCCAAAGTGGTCGTCTTGCTGCTGTCGACACAGCATTATCGACGGAGTTGGAGGCTCGCCTTCGTGCTGTAGACGACGAGAGAAATCAAAGACGTATTGAACACGACGCCAGGATGAAAATGATATCAGGCGAACATGCTTTGAAAATGCAGCAATATGCCGATGAACGGCGCAAACGGAGTGCGCTGCACAGAATGAAGGTGCGTGTTCTAAAAGCTAAAGAGAAGGTACAAAACTTCAAACAAGCAATTCTAAAAAAGCAGCTCGAACTCCTCGGGCCAGGAGGCATTGCTGAATGTGACCTCGTTCCACAAGACTAAAGGCATTTTTTTTTTCAGAGGCGGCAGCAATAATAAACCTAGCCACAAGCCATATAAATGAATAAAGTCAATTTCATTTATCCTGAAGAATCGCCACTGTCTGATATGCGAACACTTCTCCACTTTTAATTACGCAGCACAGATCGCAGTTTTACCTCTACACCGTGTCCATATCGCTGTCATCTTCACTTTGGGCACTTGTGAAGCAACGCTGGATAAGGTGCCTTCGATGTTGGGTACCCAGAGGTGAGTCAGGTTCATACAATGCCACACCTTCACCTTCAGGCTCCGGCTCGTCAACATTAGGGTTGGGTTCCCGCAAAGTGCAAGCAATGTTATGCAGTGCTGCACATGCGGTGATAATTGCAACCGTCCGCTCTGTCAGCGTTTCCAGCTTTGTCCTGAGGCATGCAAAACGTCTCTTCCAGAGTCCAAAAGCTCGCTCAATGGAATTCCTCGTTCTAATGTGACTCCTGTTGTACCTGCCAGGAGAACAGCAAAATAATGACTTCGTGCTTATTTCACATTGCTTGAACAAAATTCTTTCTTCCTAACCTTTTCTCTGCAGTTGTTTGAGGGTTCCTCAGTGGGGTCATCAAATAGGGCGAACATGCGTAACCTTGATCGCCAAGGAGGATGCCAGTTACTGCCTTCTGCTCATACATGACACTTACTCTGCTGTTAGTAAAAATTCGACTATCGTGGACAGAGCCAGGCCAGCTTGCCACGACGTCGAAAAACTGAAGATCGGGCCCTGAGACCACCTGTAAAAGCAAAACAATGATTTCACACAGTGGCACATGCGTTGACGTATTGCATGCACACAGATGTCATGTACAGTTGTCCACACACTCGCCAACACCGCTCAAAATGACTGGGCTTCCTTTGCATTTATGGCATTTGCCGCTGCCTGCTAGGGTGAAGAAATCTTTTTCACGCAGGGTTACACAGCTATGGTCACGAATGTGCACGCCCTCTAGATAAATATGTGGTCGACATATATAAATTTCTAATGCCACATGTGAACTGCGCTCAACAGATATACATACGTAATGCGACACGTTAACTGTCATTTCACCTTACAACCTTTCATTTTACCTCTTTTTTTCTCTCTGTGTGCGTGCGTACTTTTGTGTACAATGGACACAGCACCTGCATGATTCATGTACGGAAGTGAAGAGAAACGCGAATTGCGCTGCAGTCATTTCTAGCAGGTTTCGGGGAAAACTGGCCACTCACCTGCACATTTATGGAGAATACTCCTTTCCTGTTTCGGAAGACTTCTGCGTCGTCTCCACCGGGACTTTTAATGGGTATATGAGTACAATCGATGCCTCCAGTAACCCCAGGGAATCCTCCGATTGAATAGAACCTTGTCATGACTAACCTCGCTTCACTGGCGTTTGGCAGCCGAACGTACTTGGGATACAGACGTCGGCATATCAACTGTGTCACCTCCCAAATACACCGGCACACAGAGGGTTGGGATACACACACAAGGTCTCCTACAACAGTTTGCATGGAACCCGTTCCGTAAAAACGCAGTGCAATGAGGACCTTCAAGAGAGCAGGTAGCGGCGCTCCTGTGTTGTCAGTGTTACAATGCAGTTGCAGCTCTGCCAGTATGGTTGTAACAGCTCGCTTGGAAAAACGATACCGGGCTAGAAAGTCCCCTTCGTCGTAGTATTCCAGTGGATTCTGCCTGTCAGTCAGGCGCCGGGCTGGAGTCAAAGGTGGAGGCTTGTACACAGTCCCGTAAAGAAGTTCATTTGCTCGTCGAAGAAACCGTGCATAGCTTTCGAAGCTATCGTCTTCGGATAAACATTGCAAGGCCGTCATTCTCGCCGCTCGCTTTCCACAAGATCACAGTGAAAAAATTACCGACGATTACGTTACTTCCTAATGCGAAATTTGAGCGCAGCAAATGAGCTGTTTCACCTTTTCGATAGATTCAAGCAAAGAAATCGAGCAACACATGTATGCGCTATCACAGTTTTTTTTTATTTTTCACACGTATTCCTTTAACAAAGACTCCACTAACAGTTCTTGACAGTCATGAAGGAAGCTTTGTGGTCGGAGAAATAGACTGATATATGTTCGACTTGGTACACCAATGCTTGATTCTCAAAGACGAGATCTATACAAGTGCCTCGCGAGGTTGTCACAGCCGTGGGACGCGTTACGAGCGAGAGGAACGGGATGTTCTCCCGCATAAGTGTTAGGAAATTGCTGTTTGTCTTTGTGTCAACATTAAAGTCCCCCACTACTAACATCGGTGTGGATCGATGGACGGTTAATGCGAGTTGCAGGAAGTGCACGACGTCTTTCGTGAGTGCGGTAGCGGACTCACGAAAGCGGTATCAGTCGGTCGCTGCTAGCGCTGGGGGGATGAAAGGGGGGCGGAGCTGGTTACGAGGCCGACGATAACGCCGACGACGACACGAAACCCAGGAACGGACGCCAAAGAGCCATTTGTGTAGCCAGCCCTCCTCCACAGTCTCTCCTCCTCCCTTCCATCATCCTCCCTCGCCCGGAGAGCCGACAGCGCGCATGCGCGGCGGCGGAGCAGATTCGTCGGCGAGCTGGTTACGAGGCCGACGACAACGCCGACGACGACGCGAAACCCAGGAACGGACGCCAAAGAGCCATTTGTGTAGCCAGCCCTCCTCCACAGTCTCTCCTCCCTTCCATCATTCTCCCTCGCCCGGAGAGCCGACAGCGCGCATGTGCGGCGGCGGAGCAGCAGATTCGTCGGCGAGCTGGTTACGAGGCCGACGACAACGCCGACGACGACGACGCGAAACCCAGGAACGGACGCCAAAGAGCTGCGCTCTAAAAAAGATATGACACAAAACGCGGTCCGCGTAACCAAACTGGGCGTCAGTACACGGCGGCTGGCTACCGCGGCCTTGGCTGCGCACGGCACCTACCCTAGCCGAGCGTACCGCGTGCAAAGTCATGCGGAGAAGCATACGTTCAGGTAGAGGAGCACGGTTAGGACGCATGAAGGTAGCATGCCGGCTCCCTAAGCGCGGGGAAGCACCAAGGAGGCCCTAACTTAGTGCCCCTTAGTAAGGTACGTTCCAGAATTGACGCCAGGTCGCCTCACAGCGTGTGAGGCATCCTTAGTTATGAAAGGAGTGTTTCAGAATCCGGGCCTAAGTGTTTTTTCAATGTTCTCTGCAGAACACCCCAGTGAAAGATGGCGTCCCAGCAGTCTAGGAATGCATGTTCTATTGTTTCCGGTTTTTTGCATAATAAGCAGTCGGTGGTCCAGGGGATGAATATACCCTTTTCATGAAGCCAGGTCTTAACGGGAAGTGTGTTTATGTGTAATTTGAAGAAGAAAGGTTTAGCTGACGGCCGTATTGGCATTTTTTTTTTCACTCTCTTTAAGACATCTTGTCCTGGGCCTCCACGGTGTGGAAGACGGTACAAAGGTGCAGGGAACATCGTGTCCACGAGATCTCTGTATAGTTTTTTCCTTGTAACGGTTGACAGGTATAGGTGTGAAAAACGTACATTCAACATCCTATATGACCATACCACTTCACGCAGGTAACCAGTCACAGCTCCTGGCATGTTGTGAACAGTCGAAACAATGAATCCTGGAATTTGTCTACACAGCCGTACCTGTGTCACTGTTCGGAGAAACGGATCTTTTTGATCCCGTAAAAACACAAAACGTGACACGACTTGTCGCAGAAACAAATGAGCTAGACCAAGCCCACCTTTCTTGACAGGGAGGAACAAGTTCGTTCGACTCATCCTCTCCCAGGTAGACGCCCAAATAAATAATCATAATAATAATAATAATATTTTTTTATTCACTTCAATTCGTACAACGTGTTCCAGCCTGCATAAGCGTTGCCGCTTGTGTGCTGAGCTGGGCAGCCAGGTTAAGCACATGAAACAACAGCGAGTAAATCATAGTTGAAAAGTAGGGAAAATAAAATCAACCAAATACTCAGCAACTGCTTGTGCGACATAAGAACAAACAAGCAAACAAACAAGAACCAGCAGAACATATGATAGCAAATCCACCGTGCACACTTTCGTACACGAAATGAAAACGTTAAGAACATGACCAACAGCAAATTACCTTATTCTATATTATCTTTCAGCCAAGGTCGAAGAAAATTTTTAAGGTCTTTTAAACCGGTAATATTCGGGAGGGTTCCTAATTTATTGAAGTAGTAAGGAACATAGTAGGTGCGGGTTCTTTTGCCATAAGTGGTGAAGATGCGGGGTATGACATACTTTTCTGATTGACGGAGAGGCCGTACTTTAATGTTGCAGGTTTTAAAGGAGCTGTGAAAGAAATGCTTGTATAATATGTCAAAGATAAATTGCTTGTGTACAGGAAGCATGTCAAAATATTCCATACTGTCTCTGGCTGACTTATCATGATAGTTGGTTCCATAGGAGAGATTGGTTGCAATCCTGTGCACAATGCGGCTTAATGTGTTTAATTTATATAAAGAAGCGGTTCCGTAAATTGTTATCCCGTATCGTAATATTGACTCTCCCAATCCTTTATATACCATTTTTCTAACCGATACATCACATATAGATCGTAGAGCATATATATAAACACACACTAGGCGTAGGCGTTTGGCTAACTCTGAAATATGAATATTCCACGACAGTGTTTCGTCAAATGTGATACCAAGGTATTTAAAATTAGATTTAAGTTCCAAAGGTGGGCATGAACAACACGTACAGTTTCTCTCATGAAGGTATATATTTGATAGTACTCTAACCACTTTATATGGGCTATGAAAACAAAGTAGGCAGGTTTTTGTATTATTAGTAAAAATCTGATTAGTGTTGAACCATTCTATCAAAAGATGCACATCCTGTTGCATCCTGTCGGAGGCCTCTTCATACGTTTCACTTGGTATCGCCAGGGCAGTATCATCCGCGTATAAAAAGAGTTGGGAGTTCAGTGGAAGACAGGTCATATCATTGACGTAGATATTAAATAACAAGGGTCCTAAAATTGATCCCTGAGGAACACCTGTCGAAACGTTCAAAATTGGGCTGTGTAATCCGCCTAGTTGGACGCATTGGGCTCGATCAGCAAAATAGCTTTTAAAGAACGACTTGTATGGACCTCTAAAACCAATACTGTCAAGTTTATCTATTAATAAATTGTGATTGATAGTATCAAAGGCTTTTTGCAAATTAATAAAAAGTGTAAGGACAATGTTATTGTTATCTATTTCTTTGCAGACTAGGTCATGAAAATCCTCTAGTAGGTTTACCGTACTTTTACCTTTGCGGAAACCATACTGGGCTGCATTTAGTAGATGGTACTTATCAAGAAAAGATGTCATGCTAATATGTATAATTTTCTCTATGATACAAGCGAGGGATGACAAAATTGCGATTGGCCTATAATTATTATAATCCTTTTTGGAGCCTTTTTTATGCAATGGTCTTATTACGCTTACTTTCATGAACATGTGAATTTGCCCAGTTATTAACGTTTCGTTGATAATGAAAAGTAAAACAGTTTTAAGTATGTCAAAATGCACTATGAGATCTCTTATCCTAACACTATCATAGCCTGGGGATTTCGTTATTGGCATTGTTTTCAACACATCCCATAATTCCTGCTCAGTGACAGTAGGCATGTAAGCTGAATGAATGCTTGAAGCAACTGCAGTAACGTTCGCCATTTTGCTTCCCTGTCTACACAAGAAAGTAACAGATTCTACAAAGTGTTTATTGAACTCAGTGGCCAATTCTACCTTGGTTTTATCTGGAAAGGCCTGTTCTAAAGTATCATCAATGCTTTTCTTGGATGGTTTTCCTATGGTGGTTTGAACTAATTGCCAAGTTTTTTTTACGTCACTACTGCATGCCGAGAATTGATTAAGCTGGTACTGTTTTTTGGCCAGTCGTATTTTTGCTGTAATCTGATTTCGCAGTTGCCTGAATTCTTCTCTTAGTGCAAAGTCATGAGGGTTCTCATTGCGCCTTCTTAAAAGTTTACTTTTGATGTAAGATAGCTCAATAATTTCCTTGTTTATCCAAGGACTTGCCTGATTTCGCCGCTTCATCCTCACCTTAGTTTTCGATTTATTGTAAATTGATTTTAGTTGTTCTACGAGCAGTTCGTAAGCATATAGGTGATTGTACTGCAACAGGGAAGTCCAGTCATACAACTTAATTAGTTTATCTACTTTTTCATTGCTAATTACAAGCCTTTCTGTAGATCTCTCCTGTGCCACCATTATACTATTTTTTAACAACGTAAGCGCAACAAAATAATGATCTGCAACTTTTTCTTTGATAATACAGCCGAATGTTTCCTGTTGCGTTACGGTTGTACTGATATGGTCAATACATGTCTGTGTGAATTTACTTCCTAGAAATTCTTCTCGCGTATAGCCCTGAATTTTATTCTCCAAGCCAAAACTGGCCAACAACGTTAAGTACTCACTTACACCTACCCTATTGGTCACCGAAATGTCAATGTTGAAGTCTCCTGCGAGAATCACACGTTTATTTACTCCATATTTTTTCAGGAATCTAGCGAGCTCCTCTAAAAAAACTGCAATATTCTTGCTAGGAGGTCTGTAAACCGCACAAACTAAAAATTCATCTTCATTGGGAGAAAGATAAAGCGCTATAACTTCCGCTTCATCAAATTCAACTTTTAAGCATTCACAAAACCAGCAATTTTTCACAAATACTAACACTCCTCCACCGCGTTTGCTCTCTCTGCACAAGGCAAACGATTGATAGTTCTGTATATTATATAGAGAGCAATCAAACTCGCTTACATTTATCTCGGTAAATATTATGACCTCCAGAAAAGTTAAAACATTCTCCAAGTACATTTGTAACAAGTTCCAATTTTTGTGAAGACTTCTCACATTCACATGGATAAGATCAAAACTTGTACAAGATTCAACTGACATGAGTTCCCGGCGTATCTTCATCCACTCAGAAAATGAATGTACAATCTCAGTCATCACGTTATCTTGCGCAGATCCGCTTCGTTCTCAACAAGAATAACAGGGGCACCTTCAATTTTCCTAACAAATATACGACCATTTCGCACCCAAACATATTTGTAGTGTTTCTCAGTTGCTTGGCGCTTTGCCATCCATCGAAGCTTCTTGGCTAGATGTGTCAAATTTTCATTTATGTAAATGTTCTCATGTTTCAGCATGTTTCGCTTTGCAAGCCACTTTTCTCTTGTTTCTCTCTTGGTGAAACGGACTAGTATGGGAGCCTCAGCGTCTGCTTTGCCTTTAATACTGTGCACAACTTCGACTTCCTCATTCCTGGGAAGGGGTAGTTCGAGTCTCCCTGCAAGGGAATTTATAACTGCTCTCAAGTCTTCCCTCTCATGGCACTTGATCCCATGAATTTCCAAATTATTACGTCTTGAATAGGATTCCATCCTATTCACCTCCATTTCCAGTTGAGAAAGTCTAGTGTCTTTTGCTATCAGCTGAGCTTCCATGTCCGTAGCTTTTTTCTTCAGCTCTTTTACTTCTTGATTCTGGGTTTCAAGAGTTTTAAGCACTTCATCATATTTGGAAGAGATCAAATCGAGTGATTCTTCTATGCTCTGTATTGTTAGTGCTTGGTCCTCAAGTTTTCCATTGGTGGTATCATGTTTAGCCAGCTGCTCCTCCTGCTTTCTTTCGAGCTCATCAAAACGGCGTAGCATAGTGTCAAGCTTCGACATGACGTCAACCAAAGAAGGTTGCTCGCTGCCTGCCATTAACTTCTTACGCTGGGAGCCAGCCCCTTCTTCAGCGTTCGACAGTCGTGTTTTGTGGTTTGCACACGTGGGACATAACCAAATACGGATCGTTTCTACTGACATGCTTTTTAGGTTAGTCTTTGTGACGCCAGAGCATTTGCCGGCATGATGACGGTTATCACAATCGCTACAACGAAGGCACTGGCTATCAGGTGCAATAGCTTTCAGGCACGCGAGGCAATCATTGCTAGACATTGTGAACACAACTTTGTGCAGTCCGGCGGAGCAAAATTTATATTTAAACACTGAAGTAGTTAAGAAACGCTGCTCTCACCTACGTAAGCGAAGAAAGAGCGTTATGCCGCGCTCATGCACTCCGCCGGACTGCGCTGGTTCACAATCGGCGTTGGCTTTTTAAGCGTTGTTGCCCGGTGTCGCCCTCCTGGATTGGCTGCCACCACGATGACGCACTCGCGGTATGGACTGTGTAGCCATGGGCGCTTGCACAGAATCTTCTCCGGTATCACGTCGATAACAGCGCCGAAGATGGAAGCATCCGAAGCCGGGGAAGCGACAGTCAGGTCCCTTGGGTCTGGCGGTTCCTACGTAAGCGAAGAAAGAGCGTTATGCCGCGCTCATGCACTCCGCCGGACTGCGCTGGTTCACAATCGGCGTTGGCTTTTTAAGCGTTGTTGCCCGGTGTCGCCCTCCTGGATTGGCTGCCACCACGATGACGCACTCGCGGTATGGACTGTGTAGCCATGGGCGCTTGCACAGAACCTTCTCCGGTATCACGTCGATAACAGCGCCGAAGATGGAAGCATCCGAAGCCGGGGAAGCGACAGTCAGGTCCCTTGGGTGTGGCGGTTCCTACGTAAGCGAAGAAAGAGCGTTATGCCGCGCTCATGCACTCCGCCGGACTGCGATGAAATGTAGCGAAAACTCGGTGAATTTTTTGTACGCTTACCCTCGCAGCACACAACACAGTCATAACGTACCATATCTTAGATACTAAACAGAGGTTGCAGACAGTGGCTCTAGAAAACATTGACAATTGCTTTCCTTTCCACCCGTCAGCCTTTTCCTTTGCTTTCGAAGCTTGATCGAGCCAGTACGATTCAGGCTCACGGTAACTTCCGAGAGGCACACCCAAGTACTGCGTTGGTAACGACGACCACTTCAATCGATAAAGGGCCTCCGGCGTGTCTTTCCAACTACCATGCCAGAAGCCGTAACTCTTATCCATGCTTCAAAGCGGTACAAAAGCGCCTCTAGTGAATGCGGTGTTGCCTTAGAAACGAGCTGTTTCTAAGGCGTGCGTCTCTTGCTCAGGCGCACATTTCGTTGCCGCGCCGAACGCTGCGTTGCTCGACGCTCACCGCGTCCAATGCGGTGCGCGTAGTCACTGCGCCGAAGCCCATTGTCTTGCATCCCTTGGTGGGTCGTCGGGAACGCTGTCGCGTTCCACTCTTGGAGGCGAAGCTTAAGCGTCTTCCAGTTTTTCAATTTAGTTTTTATTCCAATCTCCTGACGTCAAATTTGCGTAACCACCGACGCAAGCATCGGGCGGTGACTCGCAGCGTTGTCTCAACAGACGAATCGAACGCTCTCCTCGATCATAGGAGGTCACTTTTTCTGTTTGAAAAAACTGGCAGTGGCTTAGCTTGGCTATGCCAGAATATACGTAGCGAAAGCTAAGGCATAGCATAGTTAGCCTTGGTTAATCGTGATTGCAAGTCCAGGTTTGTCTGGTTGTCAGGCTATGTTGTGGCGTTTAGCCACTCGTTCGGCGCGCTGCTCGTCTATTTCCTGGGCAATTCACTTCCTTTTCATCTCGTTCCGTTAACGATTCCGCGTCTCCTACTGCTTATCACAATTGTCGCCGTCCATACTGCCGCCTCAACTGTAGTTGCAGCACACGCGAGCTCTCCTTTTCAATCCTTCGACATGTATCAGGTATGCGACGCCACTGGCAAAGCGAGCGGATGCGAGGGCAAAGAGAAGGAACGCAGTGTGACGTCATACCAAACGGCGGGAGCAAAAAGGCCTCGCGCACATGGCGCACACGGCGAACAGTGGTTCGATAATAAGAAGCGGCAGCACATGGAACTTAGCGGGGGGCCCGACAGATGGCGCTTCTTCAGCAGGAAGCGGAAATGCATTTTTTTTGCAATATCCGATATGGCCTCCTATTACCGGTGGCGTACGCTGGTTATGCGCCGCGCTCGCCTTGCTGGCTTTGCGGCATGCCTCAACTGCCACGTTTTAATCGCCAGGAGACTAAAGAGCCTCTACTGACGCCCATACAAAGAAGCCACAAGTGAGTGAACAGTACGTGTGACTTTAATGGCAGAAGAGAAGCAGTGCACCTTCTCGTACAAGAGCAGAAATAAAATTTAATGTCGAGATGCGCTGAAATCATTAACGCGTGCTCGTAAGCTGCTCACTTTCGTCGCTGCATATGGCGGTCTAGTAACGAGCGACAATCTGCAGCGCAAGCAAATTCGGCAGCGTCGTACCTGTTTGCATCGACAGTCGCCGTAACTTGCATTGCGAAGCAAACGGGTGACAAGGCATCTTCTACCGCAGCCAACACAGCGACATGGACTACCCGGCATTTTAGCGTTACCTCCTTTCCAACCTGCACGTTTCTTTTTGTTCTCTCGGGGGCCACTAATGTGTAACTCATACTTGGTGCCCCACATTCTCAATATGGGTGTCACCATTTTTCAGCCACTTTTGCAGGCCTTTCCAGCCATGTGGTTGTCAACTTCATACACTTCGGACCATGTAATCACGTGTGCTGGTCACCGTGCACGTCACATCACGGCCTATGAAGGCCTACAAGGGTAATTTGACCGCGGCTGCAGCAGGAAAGGTCGAACGGGGAGAGCACCAATTACGGTGCATGTAAATTGAGCGCCTTTGTCGCTGTGTGGACTGCAGGAGCAGATGGTTACCTCGAGAGACTCTTGCCCATGCAGCTGACCAGGTCACCACATCCAAGATACATAACACGGCGACCACTATCAAGTGAAGCTCGGCATTCAATCACACCATAAGGTTCAGACAGTGCACTGTACATTGGCTAAGATCCATATGACAACAGTGGGCATTCACACATTGCAGGTCACTTACAGCACATTCAGCTATCCGACTTCAGACACAGTGCTTGCCTCCATCGCTCATGGCGGTCTACTAACGAGTGACAACCAGCATCGCAAGCAGATTGGACAGTGCACCACCTGTTAGCACTCACAGTCGCTGTAATTTGCACTGCGAATCAATCTGGTGAAGCAGGCCCCTGCTGCATTAGCCAACACAGCGACATGAACTACGCAGCGTTCTACGTTAACGCCTTTCCTACCCGCACGTTTGTTTTTGTTCTTTCGGTGACCGCTAATGTGTCGCTCACACTTGGTGCCCCACCTACTCTAAATAAGGACATGGTCTGTTTTGTGAGAACCGCCATTTCGCAGCCACTTTTGCAAGTCTTTCCATCCATGTGGACATCAACTTTATATGCTTGAAACCATGTAATCATGTACGATAGTCTCAGTTCACGCCAAATCACAGCCGAAGAAGGCCACAAGCACACTTTACCCACGGCTGCAGCAGGAAAGAACGAACAGGGAGCACCAATCACAGTGCATGTAAACGGGTTGTCTGTGTCGCTGTGCGGACTGCAGGAGCAGGGCCTTACCTTGAGAGGCCGTTGCCCAATGCAACTGACCAGGTGGCCACATCCGAGAAATGTAACACGGCAACCATGAGCAAGTGGGAAAGCATTAAAAACAAGACTGCATGCACATCATTTCGGCATACTTTACCATAACGCTCAATCTATACATTGGCACTATACACTATACATTGGCTACAATCCATATGACAACAGTGAGCATGCACGCACACGGGTCGCTTGCGGCACATTCAACCGTCCGACTGTAGGCATAGTGCTTGCTTTCGTCGCACATGGTAGTCTGGTAAAAACCAACAACCATCAGCGCAAGAAGATTGGACAGTGTGTGAAACGTGTTTGCACCGACAGTCACCGTTGAAGATGAGCAACTTGCATTGCGAAGCAATGGGGTGACACAAGCATCTGCTGCCGCAGCCAACACAGCGACATGGAGTGCCCGGCATTTTAGCGTTACCGCTTTTCCAACCTGCATATTTGTGCTTGTTCTTTCGCATGCCATTAATGTGTAACTGACACTTTGTGCCCCACATTCTCTGAATATGGGCATGGTCGGTTTTGTGAACATCACCATTTTGCCGCCACTTTTGCAGGCCTTTCCACACATGTGGATATCAACTTCATACACTTAGAACCATGTAATCATGTATGAGAGTCTCCATTGACGCCTAATCATGGCCGAGGAAGGCCACAAGCAAAATTTGCACACGGCAGCAGCAGGAAAAGACGGAACGGGGGCCACCAACCACGGTGCGTGAAAATTCGCAGTCTATGTAACTTTGCGAACTGTAGGAGCAGGTTCTTGCATCGAGAGACTGTTTCCCAATGCAACTGACCAGGCTCCCACATACGAGAAACGTAACACGGTGGCAAGTACCATGTCGGACAGCAGCGAAACCAGATTCTGCAATGAATCACTTCAATATGCTTGCGCAAAAACACAGGCTCTCGAGCAGGAATAGCGATACTGAATGAGACTAGGAATTAAATATTGGAATGAGAAAGCTTGCATGCAAGAAATAAGCCACTCTACCTTGGAAGAACTGAAAGCGGAAAAAAACATTAAGAGAAGTTAAATGCTACATAGCACACAGTGTGAAGGTTAATGCAAGACACATGACAATGCCGCATGAGCTATTTCAGGACAGGAATTGCACATGGCAACCTGCACTATAAAATACTGCTACAGATATATTGCGCTACTAGACAGTGACTGGTATTACGTATGAGCAAATAATCGGTTTACCTTTAATGTTTGGATGAGGAAGAGGAATGATCTGTAACAAGAATGTGGAATGAAAAAGCTTGCATTAATTGAAAAAAAATATACTTGACAAGAATTGGCAAGGCCAGGAAGCTCGCTTAGGAAGGGCAAGCTGGCGGAAGTCTTTTGGCCAGCGTCGTCTGTGGTTGTTCAGAGGTTGCAGGTACACCTGAAGACGCATAATTTTTGTTATTGAGGTACCTGGATGACTCGGCCAATATCGGTGCTGGTGGAGTGATGGCAGAGGCTCTTTTCACTCTTCAGTCGTGCGTAGACTTGATGTCTCGCTCAAATAATTCTGGAATGGCTTCTTTGTTCGTTGTCTTGCGAATTCGGCTCTAGCCCCTTCCTGTTGGTGTAGATGGGGGCTCCCGCGATGGCCAAGATGTACTTGGCACAGACTCTGTGCCAAGTACTTCTTGGCCATCATGGCACAGATCATCCAAACTCATGTAGTGCTTTCTTTTATGTTGGAACCAATTATGCTGAATTGTAAACATGACCAAACGTTCATATGATTTGCTACAAACAAATGACATGTATCTCAAGACTAGCAAGCCAATGCAGCTTATATCAAGTATATTTATTTCTGAACCAGGTGTTGTTTACCTTGTAGTAGCAGCCAAAGCCCACACAATAACCTTGTTGTAGCAGGCAGCAGCTTCTGTTTAGTGCATAGAGTGTGTTGTCTTATACTGGCGCCGTCTTCATTACTGCATGTCTGGAGCAGAAATTGTGACTGCATCAGAAATTGAATAAGCCCAATTTTGCAATATAAAATGCGAAAAGTTCAGACATATACATTGTAATGGTTTGTGAATACAGAACACATGCAAATGTACACTGTTCTAGGGTGCTTAAGCAGCATGGTAAATAAATATTGTTACTCTCCGTAAAATGGATGTCTGCCTAACTACAATGCATGTCAACAGCTTAAGTAATGTTAAGATCACAAATGAGAACATTTGTGCGCTCGTTTGTACACTAGAAGAGATCACATTGCTGGTTTCACAAGCAAATAGAGGAAAGACATGAAGATATTGGAAAATATGCCCTCTTTTTCAGCATGAACGTGAGGCACCGCTTTACTGGAAACATAAGTGTCCTCAGGTAAACCTACCTGAACAGCAAGAACATTTGGAACCAACAAGTACGAAATATGGGTGAATTATCATGCGTGCAATTGCGTAATACAATAAATTCAGTACTTTAGCTACAGTTTATCACAAGGTTATTCGGTTCCCTGAACGAATGAAGTTGCCGGTGGACTCGATCTATATATATATATATATATATATATATATATATATATATATATTGATAAGGCTACTCAGTCACCAATGGCTACCGCTAAAACGAGATGAACAATGTGACACGCGTTCCGATGTCGCTTTCTCTTTCGCGAATGTGTACGATAATGGCCTCAAAACGGAAAGTTTATTTGGGAAACCGCAACGGAGGGTACTGACTGCCCATATGTAATGCAGCATCTAGTTCGTTAACTTGCCTCCGCATATAAGTTAACGAGACGAATATATTATATAGCGATTGAAGCAGCGATCTTAAAAGACTCACTGGTATTGCCGTCCCCAGTAGCAGTAGGACCCGGCTCCCATTTCGATACAGACGTGTTCCACATGGCTCACGACTGAAGCCTAGCTTTCTTGTTTACACCCCAAGTTAAATAACGCGAGATATCGAAGCGCACTAAACTGGTTTTAGCACAAAATAACCAATCGATGCACAAACCAACGAATACGTACCTGCCGTGCACGCGAACATACGAACATACAGGTAAAAATTTTAAATCCAGGCCAGAGGCCACGTGGGAGGTCGATGATGCTGAACGCTAATTTGCGCTTAAAATTGCAAAAACAACAAAGTTGGTAAACAAGAGTACAATGTAAAAGTAGGATTGATAATTTCGTACTCTTTGTCACGTAATAAAAACGCTTCGTTTATTGTTGAAGTAAGCTTGTAGGTTAAAATTGTGCTTACTACGGCGCCTCAAGCGGGAGATAATGCACTCACGGGGGAACCTTTTTAATTGGCCTACTATGCCTCTCTTATAGCAGCACCACGCGGTTGATTTTTTCGCCCTCTGTGAACATTTGTTGAACTTGAGAGTGTTCGAGGTCTGGCGTCTGCGATAGGTCCGCTTTCCCTTACTTAGCTTGCGATGGCTGGTGGAGAATCGCGGCGGCATACAACGAAACTCGAAAATGACACTAAAAGGGATCCTCGTCAAAGAAGCGTTGGTAGAACGATGTCGCAAACGTGCCGAAAGCTCTCGAAAACGTTATACGGCCAGGCAGAAAGCTTTATTATAGGCAAATAAATTCATGCTCTGCGGCAGGTGCTAGTAGCCAGTGCCTGAGTGAACGGCGGCAGCCATCTTTTATTCCCTTCGGCACGGGGCAGCCGACGGCTATTCAGAAGAAAATTCAGTTTTGTTTGGCACAATAATGCGTCTTTAACACGCACACGTCACTTTGACGTGGTGAGTTTGCGCAGATTTTTGACGTCGTGTGAGAGGCAGGTGAAAGGGCCGCAGCCCGAAAACTCTTGACCAATAGCCGAGGGCTAATGGGGAAAAGACGTCGAATTAGAAGTAACTATTTTTTGTTTGTTCGGTCAGATCATGCATAATCAATGTGCACACGTCATATCAGATGGGGAGTTATCGCGGTTTTCGTGACGTCTTCTCACAGACCGGCGAAGTGGTGGGCGGTCTAAAAAAGTTTTTCACCAATCGAGAAGGTCTGACTGCAGAATTGGAATAGAAAAGTTTGTAATAGCTTTACGTTATAGAGCCCTAAAATACATATGGCTGAAGATTTATCGCTTTCTACTCGTTGGGCTCGCAATACGTTAATTATCTTTGCCAAAGAGTTACCTGAATCACCTGTTTTCCAGCTTCGGTATAACAGGCTGTTTTGAATGACCCGTGGTACATGTACGGTCTCAGTAGCGACAGTGTGTGGGAACCAAGTGTCAAACCTGTATCATCCACCGACTGCGATAATACCACACGAGATGGCAGCGTTATTAGAAGACCTGCCTCTAACACACACGCGCACATCGTGGCAACTCGCTTGGATCCCATTCTGTTCGTACACACCAATAATAATCGGTGAGGGGCTGTGGTGGCATTGTAGCGCGCTAGGACCTGTCACAATAGTCCGGTCACAAAACACGGCGACCACACGCCTAGTACGCTGACGGTGGGCGAGCAGTGGAATCGGTGCCATTAGGCTTTCGCCTGATCAAGCCACCTCGGCTAAATTATAATTTCTGGACGCCAGGTGCCAGCGTCTGTACAGTTATGTCAGCGGACCTGTTCTAAGTCGAGCCCTTGCCGTATGGAGACCGGTGGAACCCGCCCCGGAGACCGGGGCGGGTTCCTGAACTCACCACCAGAGGGCGCGTGAAGGGGGCGGGGCGGCTATAGCTAGCAAGCAAAGGGATATACAACCTCTGGCTAATATCTGTGGTAGGAAGGCGATACGTTAGGCCCGAAATTTAGCAATAATGAATCAGATGTTTTAGCATTGAATGAAAACAGCGAACAGGCAGTCACAATACAAGGCCAGGAACTACCTCGCGCAAAATAATAGAAATACCTTGGTATACTGATACATGGAGGCAATAGAAATATGGAAAGAGAAGAAAAAAACAATATCACTCAAGGGGCAAAGAAATGCGGCCATAATAAAACACAGAGCGCCATGGAGATACAATAAGTATGAGGTGCTTCGGGTTATGCGGAAAGGTGTAATGGTTCCAGGACTTACATCTGGAAACGTTGTTGTCTGCTTGAAATCTCGGGTGCAATCAGGACTCGATGGGAACCAAAGGTCCGTGGAACGCCTCGCATCGGACGCTCACGGAAAAACTACAAATGAAGCTGTGCAGGCTGGTATGGGCTGGACATGTTTTGAAGTGAGGGAAGCTCACCATAAAATTAAATATGAGGAAGAACTGAGGTATATGGAAGAAAGTAAATGTGCTGGAGGAGTGTATTTGTAAAACAATAACATTGATTCACAGCGGAGCAAAAGAGCTAGGAAGCTTACCAGTTCAATATGCGGCCTGTATGGTGAGCAACACCACAACAAAGAACGTGAAGCAGAAAGTCAGAGAGGCTGAGACAATCTCCTGGGTGACAGCAATGGAAAAGGAACCTGCTATGAGTAACTACTTAAGAGGAAAAAACGAAATCAGGAAAGAAACAATTTATGATAACTCACAGGGAACTTACTACTTTCCGAAGCGATATAAGGAGGCCTTAGAACACGCGTGAGAAATGTGTCATACGTTTCTGTGCATCAACTGCGATCACCATTAGCATTCCCTAGAGAACTGTCGTTGTACAGAGCAGTCATATCTTCTTACATCCTTCAGTAGAACAACTGCCAAAAGCACCCCGCCAAGTCCGCAGTGTGCCAATTAAGACAATGTTTGCTGTGAAATTTCGTGAGCATAACTTCTAAAATCAGTTTTTTGTGTAAATCTGCGTTTACCCGCCAGTGAAGTGGCAGTTGTTCTAATAAAGTTTTTTTTTCAGGTTTCACCAAACATTTTTGAAAGCCCCGGCAAAAGGCCTGATAAAGTCATAAGCCAAGAATGTCACAAATAAAGTGAGCGGAATAATGCAATGCCATGAACGACATTGGAGGGAAAGTTCGTTTTTCTTTCTTGTTCTTTTGAGCATATGCAGTGCTCTAAATCTGCCACATGGTGGCTGTGAATACTGTCAGCTACTATGTAAAAAACAATGCCATTTATGGTGTTGTTGTTCCGGTGTTGCTGTTAACATTTACGCCACCGTAGCTTCCGGTGGTGTTTTCCACCAACCGCCCAATTCCTGGCGCGTCCTTATGGGCGTCTTGCGCTGGAGTTTGAGGTATAGTAGCGGCGCCTGGTGGCGGCGCGGGAAACGACATCTGGGTCGTACCAGCTTGGGTCGTATTGAACCCTGGCTATGGCGAAGCACGTTTCTAGGCCGGCTTTTGCGTCGATTCGCACTTTTTTCTGCCCTGTTGCGAGTGAGAAAAGGCTCGTCACTTCTCACAGACCACGCTGCGAGCTCGCCGCAGCCTATAGTTTAACTAAAACGGACCCTCCGTGTGCCGTGGGACGTAATGCAAGGAGCAGTAGGAATCGGTGACGCCGATCCGGAGAGACCTAGCCCAGCCTCAAAGAGGTGTCACCGTCATTACTTTTGCGTCATGGACTACCATGAACAAGAAGCCTGAATCCCAACATCAGATTCTACCGTTTTCCTTCAAGGCCTCACGAAGTGGAGCGTCGGGCGCGCTGCATAGCTGCAGTTCGTCGCGCTGAGTAAGCGAAACTTCGCGCCATGCTGACTGCTTCGCCTGTCTTGAAGCTTGCTTGATTATCTGCGTTCTAAAGTTCAGTGTTTCGCACCTACAGTCCCGACGGCAGACCGGCATAGCAGCAGGCATGGCTGGTAATTCACGATTCGAGACCCGGCCACAGCGACAATTAACAATTCGACCGATGCGAAGTGGTGAAGTGACCAGGTGTGTGCAAATGAGCACAAATGGTCGGGCTCATTCGATGACAATTCACTACTCCACTACGAGCAGCACAGGTTAAGAGATTTAATGCGCTCATCCTTCATCTCAAGCTAACACGTTGAGGCAGCGCAGCAAGGCAGTACTGATTGCAGCACATCGATGTTCGAGCGCTGTCATTAAAACCTATATCAAGCGAGCAGCGCACGAGCTCGCGCTGCAGCGCGATTCGCACGTACGTGCGAGCTCACATGCGTTGCATCAGTTATTACCAGTTACTAAAGGGACAGATGGCCGCTACTACAGCGCAGGCATAACTACTTGTTTAGCGGCATGCAGTCAACAAAGATTGCAGGAGGCCCGCTGTTTCGCAGCATGTCGAAAGACCGCTGCCGTCGCGGCGCGTACGATCGTGCGCTCGAGCAGTTCGTACATCGCGACGCGTACCGTCGTGTGCTCGAGCAGTTCCGTACACACGATGCCTGCTTATCGCTGCTGTGGATTCATTTATAGCAAGCGTTTCCTTGTGTTTGTGCGCCTGAATCTAGCAGCTAGCGTGCAAACCTTACCTGAAGTTCCACTTCGTACGCGACTCGCTTCACTTGCGATTGACACCGTGCTAAAACTTCACCGCCTAATTCTTGAACGGCGTACACGTATTCGGCACTGCATAATTTCTTGCCTTTACGCAGCGTGCCACCCCTGAAAAAAATCTTCGGCGCCCGATATTCGCTGCAGGCCGTGAAACAACACAACCGAAAGTGGCGGGTCCATATTGTAAACGTGCTTTCCGAAGCAGACGACCGAGCTGGTACGACCCATTTTAGCACAGAGGGCGCTTTTTAGCACCTTTTTCGCAGCGCCCCCTGGGCAATGCAAGAGCCCCATTGTGGGTATGGGACATGCTGGACGCCGATTATCACTAATGACATGTACGCCTATTTAGCCCTCGACGCTGTTAAGCGAGCGTTGACGAATCACAATGGAAGGCACAATAAAAACACCGCCATGTGGTCAAATACATCACGCCATTCTTGCGTGCTACAGTACAGCGTGTTCATATCTCCGATATATACGTGCAGACGCCACCTTTCTAACGACCCGTGTGCAGCAGACAACCTTGCAATAACTATTGCCAACATGGAAAACGCGCATGCTGTACTGAGATGTTGAGCTCCAATTTCAGCGAGCTCTAATGACCGTTAACTTGAACGACAAGTACCACCTAACAGACTGGTATACCTCTCCATATGTTGCCTGTAAAATTGCCATGACTTTAGTGCAAGAATGTTTGTTGGTTTTCTGTGTTGCACGGTGTTCACATAAACGAGAAGAAAGGGGGTTAACCGACAATGACAGTGACAAGAACTTTATTATAGTGTCCTGAGGAAATTGATTGGGGGGAACCGAGTGCTTCCGGTGTTAACCGAGGGGCCAGATATTTGTTAGCCATATGATAAGAAGCCAACAAACACTGACACCAAGGAAAACATAGGGCAAATTACTTGTGGTTAACAAATGAAACAAAAACAATAAATTAATGGAAATGAAAGTGGACGAGCAAACAGCTTGCCGAAGTTAAGAAACGATCCCACAACCTTCGCATATATGGCAGCAGAGGAAAAAATAATAACAGTAAAGCGGCAGAGAAATGCGGCCATAATGAAGCGAAGAGCGCTATGGGGATGCGAAGGTTGTGGGGTTGTTCCCCACATGCGGCAAGTTGTTTTTTTATAGTGAGAGTGGATGAATTTTGTTTCGTTTAATTTATCGTGTCTTTATTTCATTTATTAAGCAGAAGTAATTTCCCCTATGTTATCCTTGGTTTCAGGGTATGCTGGCTTCTTATGAAGGTGTTCACATACTGATTTATGGATCCCTTTCAGGCCATCAGTGCTTGGTGTGTTAGCTAGCGTTTGTACAGTTCTCACATATGGCATTACACATGATATATAAGTACCATGGACAAAGAAATGCTCGTGCGATATCGCAATAGTTACAGCACCGTCTTCCTAAATGCTCATTGCCGCATTGACATGGGTTCGAATGTAAGTGCTGGCAGTAGTAGACATAAGATTTAGTTTTCTTAGCACGATGACAATGGCGAAGTCGGAGATGAAGAGGTGGCCTCACGGGGCCCAAATAACAATCATGAGGGCAAAGGTCTTTCTCGACGTAACATAATTGGTGGATGGACGGACGTCCTAGACTAGCCCAGTTTAGGCACTTAACTGCTGTCGCAAAAATAGGAACATTACAAGCTGCAACATGACAGCAAGAGGAAACGACACAAGTTATTACTATCAACCGGATGCTTCGGCTTGCATAGAACGAAACTTTGACCGACAAAATCTGGTCTTTATGTTGCAATTTGCGATTGCAGCTGTACTGAGCGCATCTTTGGGATGCGATAACGTAAATCATGCCTTTCCTATTTGGTTCTTTTCGCCTGACATCAGACTCTGTTGACATCAAACCGCTCTGTCACGCGAGGAAGAGCAGCCATTCGTGGTATTGAACTTTACGTTGGCGGGATGCCTGTTGGTACATAACTTCCACGCGAAGTATTGTTTAAGTCTACAGAGCCTACTTCTTGCCGTAGTAATGAGCATAAATGATGTCACTTCTGCATGTACAGTCTTTTTTAGATGCTCTATTTTGTCACTGGTTGCCAGCTTCAGCTAACTCTTCGTCGCTTCGTTTATTCAGTGCAAAGTTCTAAGGCCTCATGGTGACCAGCGTACTCGTGAGATATATGAGGGTCACTGTACAGATGACAAAAGGGACACTTGCTTGAGTATGCTGTCGATATTGCTCCTCCCCAAGGAAATCAGGTTTCTTTTTTTTCTTATTGACGACGACGCTCGCTGAATGACCTTGATTTTCAATGTCGAGCCTTTTATAGATGCATATATTGGCCGTGTGTGTAACAAAACATTCAATGATAGTTAGCGCCTCGCGCACCTCCTTCTGGTGTCTTCTGTCTTCCGGTTTATTCGTTTTGTCTGCAACACGTACCAACCGGCCAAAATTCGCAGTTTATTGCAAAACCTTGCCAAAGGTGCAGCACAAACCACACCACTGTGCTAAAATGGGTGCATACATATTTAACATTTTGTTCGTGTTTTCGTGGCACATATATTAGTGCAAAATATATATGAGCTGTCAAGTAAGTGGTGTAACACAAACCTCAAAATAACAGTCGTACTTGAGTAGCAAGGTGAAGGCCTGTTATCCGCAGGGTGTGTTGAAGTATTTCTTTATCGACACTCCTTTTGTCATTTTTATTAATATGTGCCTTTTAATTTAGGGCAACCACAAATGGAGCATTTTACCCATCCAATTCTTATTTATTCAGCCACAGGTTTCTCGCCTATACTGTCGAAACGTGTGAACCATACTCCCTGCTGATGCATCACGGCACAATTGGCAAACACCTCATGCACGACAGTACTTTCTGAGAAAAAAGCTGCCTAAAGCACCACATTGCGAACAAGGTGTGCATCTCCATGCGCATAATGAATTCTAGTTTATCCATTTTCTACGCTTATATAGACTTGCCTTTGTCTTCTTAGGTAAAAATTCTGCACATCTGATGGCGTATTTTGTATATTTGCACGACACTACGCACCGGCAGGAGAACTGATGCTGAATGTACAATATGCAAAAACTGTGAGTCTGTTCCACGTCAACTACGACAAAAAGAAGCAGTCCTGATCATCATGCCTGTCATGTTTTACCCATGGTCGGTTATGAAGGTACATAACTGAGGGGTATTGGTGACCACCTGAAGAAAGCAGCTTTCTAAATCCCTGGCTGCATGAAATTATGTGTGCATCCTGTCAGGGGAATCCTACTTTTCTGAGGGAATGGAAACGCTGTTGACGCACCAACGTCTGCATTTTTAGCGGAACATTGATGTCATCTGGAGAATAGGGTTAATTTACTAACTACAGCCATGTATTGCCGAATATCAGGGAGAGGTATGCACGAGTCCTTCGGATACAAAGCTGTGCTTTGTTTTATGAGGCAAGTTACAAACGTTTGTTTTTATGTTTAGGGAAACACAATAGAAATTCGAAAGACAGGAATGTTAACAAGAAAGAAAGTCTGGTTTTCTGCAGTGTACTGCGGAGCAGGGAAGATAAGGAGAGAAGAAAGTAGAGAGAGCGAGAGAAAAAGGGAGTGCAGACACACAACCACCGCCAGTCGCTATCACCACAGACTATCACAACACTGTAGCAGCTGTAGCACTTCGAACCTCAATTGAGGCTACACCACTTGTGCAGATCTGTTAGCCTTAAAAAATGACAAGGGCTGTAGAGCGATCGGTTGGTTTGAAATTATTTCGAAACGGGGCAAGCTTCAGCGATTTTGAAATCCTTTTTTGCGTTTTGCACAGCCTACCCATGCGTAATTAAGGCGTACACGCCATTTTTACGGGAGGAGGTGGCGTGGGATAGTGATGTCGCATTGCGGACAGATGTCTTCTGTCTATTCAACCCGATATGGACCACCTTTGTAAATAATAAACATTCATTGTTTGATCGCTTGCTTGCTTGCTTGCTTGCTTGCTTGCTTGATTGATTGATTGATTCATTCATTCATTCATTTATTCATTCATTGAAGGGGATGCGTTTGAACAGAAAAGAAAATCATATTAAATGAAAATAAGAAAGCAAGAAATTATCGCGCACGTTCATGGGCAATCAAACAATACAGTGCAAGTAATTTCTATGAATATATGTGAGAAGAAAAACGCAACTTTCGCGCAATGCCATTCTATACTATGCAACCAAAGACACAGTCTGCATGTCGCGTGACCTGAAGTCCTCTGGTATTATGTGCCTTTATGACCGGCCATCACACGAGACACGCAGCAATGAACTGTGGGCATTAGAGAGTCGTCTCTTCGCTTATTAACATGAGATGGACAGTCCGCTCTGAGCTGAGAAACACCGGCTTCTTTCAGCTGCTCGCGCAACTACCAAAGTATTCTGGTACTGAACCTTTCAAAAGCCTCACGAACGACAGCAAAAATTTTGTCTCCAGGTTTCATTTCAGTGGGCTCCGTCGATCACTGTTTTCTATAAGTATTTTGGCCTGTCTGAGTAGAGGTTGCACCACGTGTCGCAGATTTGCATTACAAAAAAGACAGCACGTCTAGATAACGGTTCAGTTCAGAGGCAGCCAACATGTGCACCTCGAAAGAATGCTAAAACATGCGCGGGCGAAAGCGGCCTGCCACGTCATTATTTCCGCTGTCGCTGTTTTTATCTTTTCGACATGAGGCACCGTCAATGCAGCACACCTGTTCTCATCACATTTCGCTCATGACCCCATGTAGCTGTGCAATGAAAGTGTGTTTCCGGCCCTATTCACAGATTTCCAGCAGTCTCCTAAATACATCATGTTCACGAAGTTGGATTGAGTTACAAGTACGAACACTGAAACTTCGCCATTTGTGATTCTCTCGTATATCAGGTTTCCGAGGTGGGATTCGATTGCAGGTACCAAACCTTCTGAACATTTTCACGAATTTTGCTCGGCACGTTCTTTTGGGTTTTCTCCTGTCCTAACAGTATTACGGCCTATGCTTAGCTGGCCTCTATCCATTATATAACACTCTGTGAAGATAGAAATTAGTGAGATAGAAGATAATTGAGGGCATATTTCTGTCGTTGTGTTTGATTTAGGCTGTGCCTAAAGGTAGGTGCGATCTTTGCCTCCCCCTTTCTTTACAGGTACGTTACACAGATTCAGCAGCGTTTTATGGAAGTAGGTCCGACATTTCTTGTCGTTTTTGCAATGCTTCATGTTTGAGTACGTCAGGTATAAGCATGTTGGGCAGCTAAACACATATTTCGCCCGATTCCTCGCTTATTTTGTTTTCTTGTGCCGCCTCGTACCTGTTTCGGTGCGGATCACGCAAATAGGTGTACTCATATTTGCAGCAGTAAGTGCCGCGTCTGCTTCCATAACTTTGATGCAAGCTTTTACAGCAAGAAAACGTATTCCATTTGTTGTCCCTCGATGCGATACTATGAGAGCGTCTGTTTATCGCAAGTGCAGCAACACTGCAGTAACGCTTCGTTACCCTTCCACTAAGTGACTGAGGGAAAACCGCTCGTGTAGCAGCACTCCACAATTACGAAGTAATTGAAGTCGCAACTGTAATTAACAAATTAACAGACTCGTTTGCTGACGAAAGGAAAGAAGCGCAACTCGAAATAACTGAGGGAGGCTGACTAACTAGAATAACTGATGGCGAATGAAGCAGCGGCTAGCTCCGCTGACTGCTCTTGAAATCGCCCTGAATTGTTGTTGGCGAACAGGCGCGAGTGCCTTTATTGCACCGCTGGCTTTTTCGATCAAAGAAATTCTTTTGTGACGCTTCTTCTGGAGATTGATTTAATCACACCGCTGTGCAAGCAACAAATAAAAAAGGCAACCAGCGATTACCTTATTCCCTAGTGCGTGATTTTAGCGCCGCTATGTACGTGTTTTCATTTCGGGATATACAAATCTGATCTGCGGGTCAAGCTCGTCGGCTTTTATACATGACTCGTCAAAGGTTCCGGCGTGATCGTTGGGGCAGCTTGGCTTCCAGGAAGTAGTACACAATTCACGTCACCCGTATAATGAGATTATCAAGCCATCACACACCATGAGAATCGAAACAAGCCCGAACGAGTCTAAACCTAACAAACGAAACACATGTGAGCGAGAGCTGACGCGCAGAGATGATAGTATGAAATGAAAGCTCCGGCTGAAAGCAAATACGAGTACGCATCGAGAGGTCGGGAGGGTCCACATAAAAGCAATTTCGCACGCGCGCGTCCCTCATGGCGCAGGTCTCATTGGTCTCCAGCGGTCGCGCCTTGCGTTTTTCAACTGCCACTCCGCGTTTCCTCTCTCATCTCTCGCTGTTGCACTCGTTCGCCCGGTTAAGCTGCCGCCGCCAACGTTAGCCGCAGGAGTGGGACATCTACCACCACAACATATAGGTGTACTGTTTAAATGTTAAGAAGGATGCGCATAAGCGAAAGCTTCTTAAGAGCTGCGCTCTAAAATTGGTGGTTTCGCCTGAAAAGCGCAGCATCGATTGCGATAACAAATTAGTGGCAGTGGCGTAGCTAGGCCGTCTGGCACCCGGGGCCCATAGGTCTTCTGTCACCCCCCTCCCTGGGCGTAGCCGGCGGAAAGAGGGGTGTCTTCAGACGTATATGACACCCCCCCCCCCCCTTCACTGGCCCCTTGCACCCGGGGCCCACGGCCCCCCGGCCCCCCCTGTTGCGACGCCACTGATTAGTGGGCAGCTAGCTCTACGAAATAAGGATAGCAGCTTTATCGGCTGTATAAACGTGTAAACATAGACGTACTAACTAAATTAACGAACATTGTACCACGCGCGCTCAAGCAAACATGAACACATCTCCCTCGATTACCACAAAAAGTCGCTGTCAAAACGTTGGAGCGAGGAAGCAAGGGAGCAGCAGCGAGCGAACTGACCATCGTGCTGCGTGTCGCATCAACACGAACTAAGCCGCGAAAACAGTGCGCGGGCGGACTGTCCCCGTCGCAGATGACTTTAAGAGAAGCGGCCCGTGTGGCCGCACGCGCCAACCCGGTCCCACCTACCTGCTTGGATCGCTCGCGTGCACGAGATGGTGTCGCGCCCGCCGGTTCACCCTTGCGCGCTTTCACTGGCACATACATCGCAAGGGGCGCGGCGACGTTTTTTTTTCCTTTATGGAATGAATGTCAGAGTAAACGTACGCAAAGCACATAAATATTTCTAGTAAAGCATTTGCGGCAGATATCTGAACATGTTGTAGTCAGTTTGTAGCCAGTCGTACATCAACAATCAAGTGGGCTGTTTTGTTGGCGTTGCAGTAAAATATCCGATTGCCACGCGGGGTAGATTGGTTTTATACCAATTCACAGTTTTGTTGTTCTCTTGAGGTTCTTGTTTGTCGGCGGCAGTTCACCTGGGAAAAGCCTTTCCGCTACTATTCATCTCACAAGGTAAGACGTTATAATTGCTGCCGGACTGCCACACGCACTATACTGTCCACTTACGCGTTCCGGCAAGTTTCTTGCGCTATTTTTCCGTGTACTACATGTGTAAAAACCACAAAACAAACGTATCGCACAAAAACAGCAATAAACGTACATATATATACGGCCCGATCGTGCATCAGACCTGACGTTCGAGTGACCGTGAGGACATATTGCTTGCTGTCACTTGCCATTGTCAGATCTAAGCGGCGAGTATGTTTTCGCCAGATCAGGAACGCTGTTTAAAACAGTGGAGATAAAAAAAAGTTTCCGGCATGAAAGAAAAACACGTTACGGCGAGAATCAAACGCAAGGCCACAGCGTGCTCAGCAGAAATGATGGCCACTGCTGAGACATTTTTTTGTAAATCTATTAAATGGGAGAAGAACTTTCAGAAAAAAACGGTGAATGAAAACGCATTCAAAAGTCACGCAACCAGTCATCCAGTCCGACAGTGTTTCTTGTGCAGCGTACACACTACGAACATAGTCTGAAAATTCCCGAGAAAATGACTGAGTGCTTCACGGTAGTTCAGCGTGCCTGTGACACATTCTGCTGCGCCAAAGGCTATCTAGACCAAGTGACATGAACATGTCCTACGTTGGTTCGCAGGGACATTTAAAAGGTAGGAAGGGAATTGCGTATGGTGTGATCTTAAAGTCTTCTTTAAGTGGTTCTTCGAAGAATATCCCAGAAGAAAATGGTGTCTCTACAGTTTACAAAACAGCGATCAATCATTTCACCATGTGGATACAAACGGCAGTTTACAGACTACCGCACGAAACAGCCGTTTTCCAACCAGGATTTCATGCAAATAGTTGCCTAATGTAACTTGAAAGATGCTTTGATCCTTGGCGGTATGTCCGTTCTGCGAACACGCTTAAGTACATCTAGGTAATAGCATTCCAAATGCAGGGCTTCAGAGGAGGCAGGACTTCAAGTGCTCAGTTGTACCCTTCTTCCCTGTATCGCAATAGTAATCCTCACTGGTGAGCGGAAGTTGCAAAAGTACACCGTAAAGTTAACAACTGGCAAGAGTAGCAGTTGTCCATATTTAGCCGAGCTGAAGCTTGTAATATGTTCCTAGCTGATCGAAATATGTATGTCCTGCAGGTTAGAGCCTACACTGATCGCTGCTTAAATTGCAAGTTCTGTACCGTGTGTTTGCTAAATATTTGCGGAGCTCACATGTTGACGCCATGTGGCGTGCTAACTTTTTTCTTCCTCTTGAAAGACTTGGTCCTCGTTTTTCTTAGGCAACTTGTATCCCAGTAATTTTTCGTTCGTGGTTAGAGGATCCATTTCTAAGACCTAGGTTGCTACTACGATTAATCCATTACATAATAAAAATAGTTGTTTTGTCATTCGTCAGAAATGCACCTGGCATTCATCAAATTGAGATTTCGTCATATGGTTTATAGAAGCATGTTGTTGAAGGCTTTTACTTTCTAAAGGCTCGCTTTAGCATGAATTATATTTTCCCTGTCTCCCGCAAAAAAACTTCTGCTCCACTCATAGACGCAATGTTTCCTCTTCCCCATTACCATGCTCCTTATTTGGAACGCCACCGCCCAGACGAGCCGAATTATTTTTTCTGTTCTCATAATGAAACATTGCCTTATAACTGGTAAGGCTTTTTCCGCATTATTTTTTAAAGATTTCAGCCTTTGGAAGGTCGATTGTAGTGAGCTTTACGTACATTCTACTTTTAAATGTTGTCCTATAACGCACTTAACGCAAGCTTGTAAACGCTTCTTTGATTAGAATCGCAAGCCGGGCGCCCCCCTAGAACTGAATGCCATCAATACTCGCTACGCCTACCACAACTTTGAGCAAGATGCTAGGTCGCACATGTGCTGATGGGAAGGCATGTATGTATGATAACAAACTCTGCGCGTTTTTAAGCTATGTACTTCGAAGGAAGTGTGAAGTTTCGCGGAATGCGGTTTCAGAACAGAGTTCTTATAGATGCGCTGTTCCACAGCATCTTTAAGGTGGGAAGTTGGACGTGCCTTTTCCATGGATGTGGTGGATTTATTTGACTCTTTTCCTCACAAGGCCGTCTTTGCTGCAGTCCGAGAGTGTATGAAAAAAAAAACGAAAAATTTTCCTTTCAGAATAATGCTGGAATATGCATTGGCGATTTTTGACCGTTTTAGAGTTTTATTTGCAATCTACCTTTATATCATTTGATCGGCAGTGCTTTCTGCAGAAAGCCGGCATATGATAGGATCCTGTGTGGCACCAGTATTGCGTAAAAATTTTCTCTCACAAATGGATCAAGTTTTACTTCATGTTTTACCAGCTAGGCAAGTTTGTTGATGTCTTTAGATACGTGGATGATATTTTGATATTCTTAATGAGGACGGAAGTTTGAAAACTTCGAAGAGAGTGGGCATGATATTTTATGCATGTTCCGATAACATGGAAATGGCTTGAAATTCACTATTGAAGTGCCTGAGGGTAACTACCGACAGTTTCTAGATATAAATATTGAGTTTCGTGCGGATCACATTTGTTGGGCAAATGCACCTCGCGCAAAGAAAGGGCTCCTGCCATAGGTATCCGCCCATTCGAAGGTAATAAAAAGCGGGATTGCTTCAATTTGCCAGAAATCCGCCCTCGAAAAATCATGCCCTCACAGCATGCAGTTCAGCTTCCAGAACCAATTGGCCAGGCTGTCTTCAGCTCGATTCCCTGATTCGATTGTGATGGCAGTCGCTGAAAGCCTACTACAAAAAAATGAAGAGGGTGGCTGTGAGAGCTGGCGAAGATCCCTATCGAGAAGAGGCGGTGAGACCTGTGGTGGTGCCCTATGTACACAAGATGGCCCACAATTCAAAGAAGGTGTCTGGCAGAAATAGGGTGCCGCTTGTATTTTCTACCCAAAAAAAGCGCGGAAGCCTTTGTTCTCGTATCGAAATTATACGTGAAGGAAAAAATTGATGCGGCACCAAGCATGGGCGACCGTTTATGAAGTGCGCCGAAGGTGTCGTGTACGAAATCTTCCTCTCATGCGGCCGCTCCTACACAGGGTAAATGGGCGCTGTGTTAACGACCCAATTAGGGAGCAAGATGCAGAAGGGCCTAACATACCCAAGTCCTGCCTGTCACGCTCTTGCGAGCCATGTTTTGCAGGGGCACGGATTCTAGCAAAGAGTAAAGATACAAAAGCTTGGGAAGCAATTGAGGCTTTCCATATAGCAAAGCAAGGAAGCATGTGTGAAGTTTGCAGTTTATTTCCTTTCTTCATTACAGAAAGAGGAAACAAGAGCTAAAGGCCATTCGGCCTGACAGGGGCTCTTGCTCCTAAGTGCGTTCGGCTTACATGATGATCCGATGTACAAACAAAAAAGCAAATATAACAGGAAAACAAGCAAGTACGATGTACAACAGACAAATAAACAAGATAATGTGTACATTATACAATCACTATGTGTAAAAGACATTTATGCTTCAGTTTTTGTTTGTGCAATCACATTACCGCGCAGATTAAGGAATACATATATAGTGCATTATTAAAAAAATTTAGTGCGAGAGCAATTTATGTGTGATTAATTTGATAGTGTATGAGTAGGCTTTTTATACCTTGCTTAAAATTCGGCGCACAGAAATCAATTTTTTGTTCAACAATGTTTAGTAACCTAGGTATTTGATAGTTTATATCCTGACGTCCATAGTTAGTACGCGTGAATGGTATTTTTTTTATTTGATAACGTAATGGGTATCGAAAAGAAGTGGGTATGCTGACAACATGGAGCCTGTGTTTTTTTATATGTAAGAGTAATCTATAATGAAATACTTGATTTGCTCGGATCATTAAATGTTTGTTGAAGAGATTGTGTGTGCGTAAGTCACGCGGCCTACCATGGTAGTTTTCGAAAATTCGGAGTACTCGTTTTTGCAAGCTTAATAACCTATCATAGTTTTTTGTTGTAGTTGTTCCCCAGATCAAGACACAATAAGATAGCTTCGAGAAAAAAAGGGCGAAGTATATTGATTTCTTTAGCCATAAAGGAATTAAATCACCTATTTTGTACATACAGCCTACTACTTTGCTAAGATCATTGCAGAGCTTATTGACATGATTATCCCCGGAGAGGTTTTCTTGGAACCATACCCCCAAAAATTTTTGCGTTGTTACTTGTTCTAGCCTCTTTGCTTGAAATAGAACAGTTATATTAACAGGCAATGGCTTGTTTATCGGTCTAAAGATTATATATTTGGTTTTATTGACATTCAATTGTAGTTTGTTGATGTACAGCCATTCAGATAATAAATTTAAATATTCATTTATTTCTTTTTGTATGCATTGCAAGGAAGAATTTGCAAAGAAAAGATTAGTATCGTCTGCGTACATGATGATATTAGGTGAGGAAGAAATGTTAGGAAGGTCATTGATATATAGATTAAATAATATAGGACCAAGTATGGAACCCTGTGGCACGCCATTCTGTATTTTGAGAAGTGAGGAAGTGGCCTGATTATATGAAACAAACTGGTAACGATCCGTTAAGTAGCTTCTCATTAACTCTAATGCTGTACCACGTATACCATAGTCATAAAGTTTGCACAGAAGTATACCATGATTTACGCTGTCAAAAGCCTTACGTAGGTCCAGAAATAAGCCTACCGTGTATAAACGGTTTTCTATATTTTGCAGTATTTGATGTTTTATATTTAAGAGCGCATCCTCACATTATTTATTTTTTTGAAATCCGTACTGCGCCGTACTAATAATAGAATATTTCTTTAAGAAAACTTCTAGTCGAGTGTTTAGAACATTTTAAAAAAGTTTTGAAAAAAGAGGTAGTATAGATGTGGGTCGGAAGTTGCTTACACTATGATCAGCACCGCCTTTATGAACCGGGCAGACTCTGGCTATATTAAGTTTGCTAGGAAAAATTCCGGACTCAAACATTTTATTAATAATATGAGCTAATACATTAGAAATGATGTCAGACACATATTTTATAGGAGATGCCATGATACCGTCGAAACCTGCAGCACTGACTTAAAGTTTTTGATCACGCTCTCTACTTCGGTTGGTGTCACCGGAAATAGCATTAAAGAATTTTGCAGAGACGGTCTCACAGTATGCCCTATCTCTTCTGGATCTGCTGCAGAAATGTTGCTGCAGCATTGAACAAAGTGAGTGTTTAGGATAGAGACGGCTTCTTCACCCAAAAGAGTGCCGTTAACCGAAGCTATTTGTAGATCTTGAGGGCTAGCCTTTCCTCCAGATATTTTCTTAATTTCCAGCCAAACTTTTCTTGGATTCGTATATATGCGCGAGAACACCTTCTCATAATATTATTCTTTTGCCTTTTTTAATTCTCAATTTACCTGGTTACGGTACTCCTTAAATTTGGCTAATTCATTCATGTCTCTAGTTCAAAGGAATGTATGGTACATTTTATTTTTGTTTTTGATTTTTGTAAAAAGCAGTACATCTATCCACGGCTTTCTAATTTTTTGGGGTCCTTTTGTAGCACTATGTTGCGGAAAGGCTATGTCGTAGCAAGTGATTACTTTATCGAAAAATGAATTGTATGCCTTATTTGTGTCACTTTCAGTTAGTTCAGATTCCCAGTTTTTTCCCGAATAAGAGAGCGAAAATAGGCTAGCGTCATTGTATCTATGAGACGGTAGGAATATACAGGCACATTATGCTTTTATTTCTGCGAACAAGGCAGAAAACAAAAAATTGGAAGATGATCGCTTATATCAGAGGACATGACACCAGCAGTCACAGTGGAATCATGTACATTAGTGATACAGACATCTAATAAGGTTTGACTGTGTGCTGTAACTCGTGTTGGCAAGGTTATAATATTCGATTATGCGTAAGAGTAAAGCAACTGATTATATTCTCGTGTTATTGTATTTTCAGCCATCATATCTATGTTCGTATCACCTAGTATGGCAAACATTTGGCCGGTGCCGCTGAGATAAGCTAGCAGGTTATCCACAAAGGAAAAGAATTCTTTTTTGTTCCCACAGGCTGGTCTGTAGACTACTGAAAATTTTCCTGCTTGAAGACGAATAGTGAGGCATTCAACGTTGCGATTAATTAGGGAGAAATCTGCAATTTTCTCCGAGTTTAGATCATTTCGTACGTATGCTGCTAGACCACCACCTCTGGCGTAGGTACGGTTTAGTATGTGATGCCTGTAGTTTTCGAACTGTATCGGGTAGTTCTTATCAGATATCCACGTTTCAGTAAAAAGAAGAACATCGGGATTAGTGTTGGTGTGTTGAAACAATTCTTCAATTTTATCTTGTTTATTTTTTATGCTTTGGACGTTTAAATAAAATATTGAAATATGTTTTTGCAAACCAGCAGATATATTTGTAAATGAAAGGTAATCATGATATAAAGATTTATCGACTGAAGCCATATCTGGACTTAAATCAATAAGAATTGATTTGACTGAATAAAGCTAAATATTAGGTTATCATCTTGCTGATATCTTCAGTGCAGAAAATATGCAGAATAGGAGATGTTTCATTGCGCCTTGCCATTACTTTCCCTCCAGTGTCCAGACATATTTCCAACCAACCTCATTCTTCCTTTGTTTCGCAGCACTTAGTAATTGTTTACCTTGTCTCGTCAAATGCTCATTAATGAATATAGGACGATCCTCATCAAAGCCAAGCATTCTGGCATTAATTTTTCCCTTTCGCGATTTAGCAAGAAAACTGTTCCTTTTGAAACGGCGCACGAATCGAACAATTATGTTTTGTTCATTGTATTGTTTTTCATTGTGTGCGTCAGCGACCCATCAATATCTTTATATATGGATGAAAAGAAATATTTAACCGGTACGCTTCAATGTCAATCTTGGTCTTAGTATGTTCCTTGCGTCTAAGACGACTATATAAGAGTGTGGCGTGCCTCCGGTTAAAGCAGTTGTAAGTAGCACTCTTTCCGGTACCCTTCCTTGTTTCTGCGTATGATCGCACCTAGTACCCAAGATGAGTTTAAGGTGGGAAACTCGATTGTTCGCGTGCGCGTGCGACGTAGATTTAAACACTTCCTTTTACTGAGCTTCGATTCCAGAGAACCAAAAAGCGTACGCAACGAACGAGAAATACTTTACCAAACTGTAGCCGTTATGATTTTCAATGAAAGTTCTAGTTGACTGAGATTGCTCTGCATTCCCACAGTAGTGAAAAAGAAGAAAGGCAAGCCCCATGCGCAACTTATGCTATGCTCAGGCTACTGGCTCCAGCAGACTATAGAAGAACAGTTTCGTCGGGTATGATGGAAAAGGAACGCTAGAATGCTTTTCTCCAGGTTCTTTTTCTGAACTCTAATGCGAATGTGATTTCATATACGTGTCGGCAGCCAGATCAGTGAATAGTTCTGATGTTATTTTTCACTTAATTATGGTCATTGATGGGGGCGCCAGAACAACTATACATGAGGCGAATTCTCGTCTACTTGTTGTGAGTGTTCTTTACGTAAGAATATTTCAGACTTGCTTGCACATGTGAAACTAAATGCAGTGCAAAGTATTCCTTGAAAGCAATTCACAATGACGTAATGCCGTTCCTCGAAAGCAACGCTAACTTGCAATTCAATGGCTCTTTCACTATCGGCATGTGTATATTAGGGAGCTTACGTGGGAATTCCGCTACCGCTGCTACGCTGATCACGTGTGTCGTAGGATGAATCAAAATACAATAATACACATTTAATCTCATAAACCGACATAACTCGCTCTGTGTTAAGCTTGTTGATGCTCCACGTTTGAACAATGGCTACCTTTTTCACACCAGGTCTACCAGCCAAGAACCACCATGGTACACGCTTTTGAGTTCGTGATCTTCACAATCATTGTAGGAGGGAACGTTGCTCTTGGCCTGTACTTCTCCTTCCGGCGGCGAGTCGGTCACGATGGCGGCACCGATGAAGTGTTTCTGGGCAAGCGTTCTCTGGCCATGTTTCCCTTGGCTGTTTCAGTGCTGGCATCAATGATGTCAGCGCTGGGCATAGTGGGTTTCACGGCACATTACTATGCGTACGGCATACATATGATTTGGGCAACCTTACCTATGCTGCTTATCATCCCGGTCATCACAACAATCATAGTGCCAGTGTTCTACAAGCTGAAGATTACATCAGTATTTGAAGTAAGTGCACGCCTTTCCATTGAACTATTTCTGTCTTTTTCGCTATCGTATAGATGTCGGCCGGTTGTGCGACGTAGCTGGCGAACCAGACAGCGTGCCTTTGCATAATAATAATATTTGGGGTTTCACGTCCCAAAACCACTTTCTGATTATGAGGAACGCCGTAGTGGAGGACTCCGGAAATTTTGACCACCTGGGGTTCTTTAACGTGCACCTAAATCTAAGCACACGGGTGTTTTCGCATTTCGCCCCCATCGAAATGCGGCCGCCGTGGCCGGGATTCGATCCCGCGACCTCGTGCTCAGCAGCCCAACACCATAGCCACTGAGCAACCACGGCGGGTCGCCTTTGCATGCTGGAGGCAGCATCGACAGCAGAAAAAGAGGCCATTTATATTATCCAACATAAGCAATTAAGTGGCGACTGTGATCCAAATCTCAGATAAAGCTAATTCACAAAAATAAATAAAAAAAATAATTGTGAACTACTTCGTCTGTCTTGCCTGTGTCATGTCCGCTTCTGCCTGTGCGTTCATCGTAGCACTGTTTGTTATTTGCCATCATGAATCCGATCCTAAGTTGCCTTACTTGCAAATAGAGATTTAAAACCGGGATAGTAATGATTTAAGAGAAGGAAGTGGTGGTTGAATAAGCATCTGACAGTATCACTGAACTGCATGCCTAATCGTGATCGCATATATATATATATATATATATATATATATATATATATATATAAACTTTTTTGTACTGCTTTGACCTAAGGGGGAACTCCTTGAATAAAAAAAATGCAAGGCGATGTTGCAGTGGATAAATGATCCATTTCATTTAGAAATGCCTTGCCTCTGATACACTTTTACCCTTCACAAGCCTGAGGTCCTTAAATGAAAGTTAGGTGATGCGCCTACCTAAGGATGTATTCTTCAGCACCTGCGTTAGGGTTTATGATCCCTGTAAAATGAAAATCAGTGTTTCAATGTTGTATTTCACTCGCTCATTCTGTTAGATAAGAATGGTCATTTCGCAGAGAGGGCAGCAAAGAGCAGCTTGCTTTCAAGTGTCATCTTGTCCTGATTTTGTGTCCCGCATGATCAGTGTCTGAGTTCAGAGAAATTATAACCGATTTGTATTGCAAAGTGCGAAACCTGAAATTTTTTCACGTGCGTCTGCCATGTAGCAGTGTTGGTAACGCGCAAGTAAGAGAACTTTGAAATCCGATTTTGTGTGTAATCCACTGGCGCCACATAATTTCAAGGAACTGTGAGAATAAAGCGAAGTTGATTTTTCGGTACTTGAAGTTCTTTGTAAACCATCCGCATGTACCACGTCACCGCACAAAACATGTTAAGAAAGTTGCCAAGTGCCCAAAATTCAATAAGCGGTAGTTATCCCAGCATGCTCAAAACGTGCGAACAACTGTAGAAAATGGTCTCCGACATAAAATGGGCGAAGTAGCAGTCGTATTTCAAAACAATCTGATGGAAATAAGTAATACATCTCCACACATGTGAATTTTAGAAAGTGCCTTCGAACGTCACGGTAAACGTATTTTCGAGAATAATCATGGCGTACACGCTTCGTCTCTTGAACTGTTCGTGGCTGAGGTAGAAATTGGCTTCCAACGTGGCTTCCAAAAGAAAGCGCTTGATGCGCAGGAGCTCATTTCGCGCAATGTCTTGTGCGCGGTCCCGGCGCTACATTGTAAGCAATGCCACATGAACTATCCCATCAGTAGATCTCGTTTTTCCTGCTGTGAACTTAACGCAGAGGTCCAAGCGTAATTGGAGCAAATACTGCCTCATTTGCATGAGGCGCAATAAAGGCTTGCGCGATATGGCACGTATAAGTGCCAAAAAGCAACAGGACCTGGCTACGTCCGCAGTCGTGTCATCTGCTATCCAATAATTTGGGTTCAAAGTAGCGTAGATAAAACTGCCTAGCAGATAACGGTGTGCATTCTTTAGCAATTGGGGCTAAATATGTAGATAAGACTATTCCACGTGCTATGTTAGCAAGGGCTCCGTCTAGTAGCGAGCAACACCCCGATTACGGCAGTTTAACTGGCAAGCCGAGTTTGCATATTTGTAGCGAACAGCGTTGATCTTTGCGGCTATCCAACAGCGTAAGTCCATGTTAGGGCGCGCAGCCACCAGAACTCTCAAGCGCTCTCGCAGCAAGTGAACCTTGGTACTGAGGTTCTCTTTAGGACTTCATTGCGAAATCAATGATAGAGGCGCTCGAGGCACAATCGTGACGTCGGCACATAAAGCTATTGTGCTGCAGTGGCACCCATGGCGTATGCGCGGGACACAAGTGGAGGGCGTGGAGGCGTGCAGAGACGGGCAGTGCATTTGGCCGAAACAAAAGGAGTAAACCAAGAGGACGCGCAGTCATTCTACGTATAATCAGCTCTGCAGGGCGCACAGGGCGACGTTCAGGCTTCCGTTGCTGGCGCGGGTGTTTCGCTTACAATACGGTGGCATATGAGCAGGCACTGATGTGCACTTAGTGTGGCATGCACTGCTCTGAGCGGAGCGAACAGCGGACGTTGAGCTAACGAACTATTTAATGATTTCAATGGACGCATGCAATAGCTGACAATTTTCGGTCAGCTTAACATATTGCAACATCGGCGTGTGCGTCCGGTAACGTAACTGCCTTCGTCACGCAGCCTCCGCATTTGCTAGGACAAGGCCGTGGGACTTTCTTGCAGTCCAACCTTACTGTCGCTTTTAATGCTTCGCCTGCAGGCAAAACTGCCATGTTCTTTTCTTTCTTTATCTAGAGAAGATTAAGTCCTGCTTCCTCTCCGCAGCACCGAATCAGAGGAAAATAAGAATGGCACCAATCCGTAAAAGTTCATTCGATGAACTTGCGTTAACAGACCCTTAATCATTTGCCAATACCAGCAGCACACTTTTGCACGCCCCTCAGCTAAATTTCCCACGTGGTTGCTCTTATAGTTACTTGGTTATTCTTAAATTCCGCAATAATTTGTCGTCTTTGGTGAAAATAAGACAGCCGATTTATAGGCTTTGAGATCATTCCAAGAGCAAAGAAGTAGCCCAGCAGGTATGTAGTAAATCTATTTGTTGGTGAAGCAAATTATCCCTGTTTATCATATCAGTGATAAAATATCTTGTATAACTGGCAGAGAAAGATTCACCTTTCCTGAAAAGCATTTGTAGTACGCCACAAAACAGTTTGTAGGCTTTCAATAACCGCGTACATTGTTTACCACTTTGATCGCGACACATGATACGCTAAAACGAGCGTGCGCTCTTGTTCAATGGAATCGTGCGTGTATTCGCTGAGAGAGAGAACCCTTTAATGAAAGGCAGATATTTTAGCCTGCGTATAGATATCGCTGACATGCTCCTCTGCGTGGGGAAGGGACTTGGGGAGAGAACGAGAGAAAGGGGAGGCGCGAAAAGACAATAACTAAAAAAAATTGGGCACTGACTTTTCTGATTCTTGGTCAGTGGCGTGCTATAGTAAAGTCCTTCAATGTATGCACCGCCCTACAATGAGGTGACAGAATTCGCTGCGTGAAAGGTGCATGAAGGTGACCGAGTAGAACTAAAGTTTGTCGAGTTGACCAATATTTTCCAAGTACGTGAATAAAAAGTTGATCGCACGCTTTTGTGTGAGGCAGGTTAAAGAGCCCTAGACACAGTCAAATGACAAAGGTCTTTGTGTAAGCTAATACATGCAATGCTCATAGAACGCACGCTCGTCGGCATACGGTCGACACTCATACAGGATATGCTCTGCGGTTCCACTTGAGCTACAGTTGTTGCAGTGTGGACTTGTCACTTGACCGAAGCGTTACCGTAAGCCGTTTCCATAGGCGGTATTCAGGCGAAGGCGGTGAAGGCGATGATATAGAGTTTCCAAATGCGGACGAACGTTGGATAGGAGTGTAGATCTGAAATTCGAGTCAATTGAGCAAATGAAGGGGTAATATTAGGTCGGCAAGCTCCACATCCAAACCTTTTCTTTAGAAGAAAATCTTTTAGCTAGTTGGGAAGCATCAGATCTAGTGAAATAAATCCGCTTATATTTAGGTGTCGAATACCTTTGCGTGGCGCTTCATCTGCTTTCTGATTGGCCAGAATGCCACAATGAGCCGGGATCCACTGATATGCGACACAGTGGCCTTACAGTACGCGATGTTAAAAGAAACACGCTGATGGTTAGTTTTTTAATAGATTGCACAATGCTTGTAGTGCTCCTTTAAAGTCAGTGTAAATCGCCCATTAGTAGGGCGCTCGGCGCAGTAATAGAGGACAGCTTCTTTGATACCATGAAGCTCTGCTGTCATTAGGGATGTACTCCACTGCAGACAATAAGAACGCATTTGTCTTGTTGAGGGAACATAAAGACTACAGGAGGAGGTCTCCCGAGTGGTTGAGGCAGTAGTGTAGATGTGGGTGTGCTGAGTATATTTCTCGGCTAAGTAGAGGAGAGTGGTCTGCAGCAGAGCGGCCTGTGGCATGCGACTCCTCGTCTCATTTCCACCGGGTACAAACTGGTTTATACCTAGAGGCCAAAGTGCTCATGGAGGAAAAGTCGGAGGTAGTAATTTCTGTGGCGGAATAATCGGAGAAACGTGCAAGAATTGCGCAGCTTGGCTAAAGCGAGGCTTACTGTAGGTTACGTAGACGCGGTAGATGGAGTGCTTCTTCCCTTGAAGCACATGCCGAAGATGGGTGTTCAGGGTTTCTTGGGGAGGGATGACATCTAGTGGTAAACATCCTGCTTCCGCTGATGTTTCCGAGGGTGAACAGCCCTTCGGGAGGTTCAGGCAAATCCGCAGGTCGTTGTTCCACGCGTCTTCCAGAGTCGTCTTGTTTGCTGGTGATAATCTCTGAAGCACCGGCAGGCAATAGCGTAATCTGCCTTCAATATAGGCTTTTTTAAGTAGTACCGTTGAGCAGCAGATTGCTTGCACTCAGCTACTCATGTTAATATATTACGTTATAAGGATGAGCACGTAGACTGCCTATACTTGAATCATGCAACGTTCCAGCATCCGATCCTCCCGTCCATTTTCGTGTTACCTTGGAAGCACAACGCCGAGTCATCCGGCGGGCTCAGCATACCGCGTGGTTAGCAAGGGCTCAGAACGAAGGACGCCTCTCAGCGAGTACTGTAAAACGTTTTCTCTCTTTCAGCGTCAACACTGGCGCTCCCACAAGTTCTACAATTCACAACACCCTTCACGTCACGCATGTAATCTTGTATCGGCGACAACACATACAAAAGATAGAATCCGCTACACGATCGAGTCAAGAATATTCTGATACATGAAGGTGTGTGCTGCGCTGAGCGATAAAGTGGAACATCTGTTAGTCGGTGAAAAGCGGCCAACAGAAACCATGAACAAGTACATGTTTGAAAGGGAAGTTTTACTGCAAGAAACACTACGACTCAGACTGGAAGAAACTTTGTAGAAGCTATCGGTGCCACCACTGATTGCGGGTAAGGGTGCCCAATTTTACTTGGGCGATTTCGTACCCGGAAATCTCAGATATTTAGGGGTATCGTAAAGAAACACGATATGCAGACGTAGATGTCGTGGATGTCGGTGGCCTCAAGTGGTGCTGAGATTTATCAAGTAGCTGAGCTGTGTACATAGACGTGTACTCATTACTTAGCTAAGCTGTGCAATGACACGTTGCCGTTGCATACAGACACTGGCAATCTGAAATTGCGACATGAATCTCCAATTCTTTTATTTTTGGTTCAGCCGCACCCACCTGGCTTAGACAGGTGTGCTTGTTCGCTGCTGCATGAGGATAACTAGCAAGAGCTACGGCTCTTTCTTTACTAGGCTATTGGCCATACAATGCTTATGGTGCAAAAATATCTGTTATTAACTATTACCACATTATTTATTCACCTGCAACACTATGAGCTCTCTAGCTCTACAGAAGGACGAAAGATGTAAATTAGGAGATTGGATATAGGCAAATTGAGGAGGGGGAAGGAGGCATGCATACTTACGCACTTGCCATTGGCATTTAAAATACGTGAAGCTCCGTAAATGGCCCGGCGTTTAACAACTACACAATTTCATTTTGTTTTACAGTACCACAGAATGCGGTTTGGCAGCGCCATTGCAGCTGCCACATGCGCATTGTACTTCTTTTTTGCGGTAAGCTCGTACATACCTTTATATACCTTAAGTACTTCTGGCAAAACATGAGAAAAAAATATTATTTCCACAGTGATCCATGCTGAGTGTGATTCTTCTCCCTAAATATTGTGGTATAAAGTTTATAAACAGAAATAGGGTGCCTCAGAAAGGCTGGCCTTTCTGAGGCACCTTATCCCTGTTTAGAAACTTTATACCCCAGTGTGCTATTCCATCGGTCAACCCCTTTCTTGATTTAGTTATCCCTAAACAGACATTTCAGGTGAAAATGCATCTTAGGCTTCTCATTCAACAGTTAATTCCAAAGGTTTGGTATGATTGCAATAAAGTTGTGGGTCTAAACAGCTACCTGTTGCACTTTGATGCTTTTCATCATTTTATTACAAATTTTGCCTATTGTACACAGCTAATCCTATTTTTCTTCTTTAGAAATTTATTTGTTCACAAAATAGACTTCATTTAAGATATGATGTAATTTGCTTGACTTGCTTTCTTTTTTTTTAGCAAAGCTTGGGGGCTCTATGTATTTACACGGCATCACTGGCTGTTTCAACAGGTATTTATGAAAGGAAAAAAATCATTGAAAAGTGAAATAAAGTGCGCGCAACTTCGAGCCATATACTTCTGCGTATAAAGCACAAACATCATGCGGTTCTAGCTGTAAAAGATTTAGGCGGCGTGGCTGCTAGTTCTTAAGCGGTGCTCTTGGCGTCCATCCGTGTAAAGTCAGAAAATAAAGCGCAAAGCCTACTGTATTCGGCCAGGCACGCACAATTGAAAATAAGCTTTGTAATTTGATTTCTTTCCGAGGCGTTCACAAAACCATCTGCTCACCGCATTTTAAAGAACGAAATCCAAAATAACAGTTTCTAGTTCATATCCCGTAAGATTTTTTCGGCCAACCGCAGTCATTAGGCGAAACACGTTTCGCAGAAATTCAGAGTATAGAAATTTCACGAAAGGGAAAAAAATTGTTGCAGCTTTGTAGCTTTGCTAATGCTGTATAGTGTGAATGACAGCCTTTCGTTTTGAGCAGTCGTGAACCTCCAACTTTTCGATGCTTTTAGTGACCATACGTGATAACCTCCTTCTCAACGGTGATCCTGGAAAACACTGCTACAAATCATATGCCACTTTAGGAACTGGAAGCTTACGGGGTATATAGGGAGGCTCGGCCGCAATTCGATACAGCAGGAGCGTCACACGCAGCCACGTAGACACGAGCTGTCTGCAGCAATATTCATCTGAAAGCTCGACGGGCTAATATCCCGGCTTCCTATAGCAATATTCGCCAAATAGTAAGATGATGGTGCTTTTCCTTGTTGAACTTTGCACACTTTTTGCGCATAATTCAGAATCTTGCAGAGAACAAGCGCAGTGCTTTGGGAAGGCTGGTGGGCGCGCCAGCGTCTGAATGGTCGCACCGCAGCGACAATGGCGCAGCGTTGGACACAGCACATGTTTTGTCTGGGTTATGTCTCGGGCAGTATACCACAGCATTAACGCTGTGGTATACTGCCCGAGACATAACCTGCTGAATATCCTCGGCGTCTGTCAGTGCCCAATTTATGTATCACCTAACAGTGCGCAGAAAACAGCTGGGACGTAACTGTTAGAAGAATCGGCTGAGTATACGTAAGCGCATGTTCGATGTCACAGTTGCTTATTAAGACGTTTCTTTAAATTAAATCTTAATGTGAAAAGTGGAGACGCACAATGCTATAAGGCATGACGCAGAGGAAAACACACGAGAAAATGAACGAGTGACGAAATCAGTAATAATTATTTTATTATCAAACAAACTTAGACATATGGCACAAAACACGGCGTAGCACTTCACTAAACACTTTGCTGCATCTTCGGAAAATTCTTATTTCTATTTCGCTGAGTGATATAAAACACGCCCTTTTATAGACCACTTCGTCAAGGTGCATTTCGGTTGCCTCCGTCATCATGTCAGTACAATGCTCCGATCACAACAGAAATTACTGCCATTGTAATTATATAGTTAGTAGCCAACTTAATCACTGGAGCCGTATTCTGTAATGTTTCCCCTTGAAGCCGGTTCACTTTCATGCAAGTCATTTGGCGGCGCTTGGCTGTTGTCAGCCCTGGCGACCATGGCGATTAATTTTGTTCCGGTAATCAATAATCGCAAAGCTTATCAGTAATCAGTAAAGGTTATCAATAATCTACATAGCTAACTGGTCGTCTGCTACAAGCGGTAGCGTCGAGAAGTGGTTCACTGGACGGTCGCGTGCGATGGCCAGCATGGTAGCCAGCCATAGTCCTTTTCATCCATCAGGTACAAGCATGGAGGAAGGAAACGTTAGAAAAGAGCGTTACGTCACGCAGCCAGCCTTGACAAGTGAACGCTGCGTGAAGCCCACACATTTGCTCAGTCGTAACCCCACACGTCATATCTTGCGTCGAGATCACGGAGCGACAAATGAGATTTGCGGGATCGTTTGGTTCCCAGTAGCTATACTAGTTGTTTTATTCGGTGCGCGTGGGTTGAGCTGGGCTGCCGTGGCTCTGCCAGCAGTGCTGAAATACTAAAACCGACCGCGCACTTTGACGTGCGATCACATGTTGGGCCACCAGGTTTGGCTTCAATCGCGCTGCGCGATGCTCCCACCGAACTTTTTCCTTTATTCATGGGCGATACGCAGCAGAAGATACGCAAGAAGTTTCGTAATGGAAGTTTAGCACTCCGCGCAGTCCATCAACGTTTCGCTGAGGGTTCCGCCGTGCTTCGCCTCGCTCCAGCAACGTTCACACGCACGTGCAATAAGGTCCGTAGATAAAACATGTTTTCAATGTAGCACACCTCCTCCTCTCCTGCGCCAACCTCCTCTTTCTCATTGTGCGAAAGCGCCCCTAAGAAATTTCAAAACTATTGAGGGCATAAAGAAATACAGGCATATTTTATTTACTTTCACCTCGACAATACGTACTTCATTTATAAAAGCGTTATTTCACTCAAAAAGTACGCTTTCTCTTACTTTCTAGTACAATGCATATTATGTAAGGAAACATAATCTGTGTAGTTCAACTGTCAATGCTGTGCAGTTTGTACTTCACATCAGTAGCTACGGCGTTTCGCACGCTCCCGGGCAATGCACCCGCTTCGATGCAAATTCACGCTTGCTACTTGCTCTACACTCTGACGGCAACAAACAAAAGACGAAATCAGCCATTGCTTACTCTCACAACATGCTGAGGGCACACCATTAGGTATGTTTTGTTCTCGTTATTGAGACGAGCTCTTTGTGTTGGCGCTGCTAGGCCTACACGGACGATGCCCAGATATAAATGAGGTTTGACTTAACCTACCAGATGGCTCCACAGCTTTACCAGTGATTTCTGACTATTTTCCTGTTGTCTCGCGTTTAAGCAGCTTCCCGTTTGTCCTCGCGACTACAGGAACATAATGAAAAAGTATAAAAATAGAGAGAAGTTCCAAATGCCTTCCACTCTTTCAAAAAACAGTAATACCAAGCAGCGCGCAAGAAAACACTAGACTCATCATTGAGGCAGCGGTTATCGCAGAACGCAACTGCGTCAGCAAACCATTCCTAGCATTGACTGTTAAAGAATTTGCCCACCTGTGGTCTTTATGTGGGAGGCCACCTTAAGCCTTGGCACGGCATTGGTGCGCCCTAGTTTATTTGTGCTGACCATGTTGACTTGCACGATTGTAACAGATTATGATCAAGTTCGCGAGAGTATATATACATATGTTTTTGTAATAAACACCAGATCTAAGTTTGCGCTTCTCCTTGTCGCCTTTTTAGTGTCCCGCGTCCACTCTTGCGCCAGTCATTCAGCATGGAATACCAACTAGCCCGGTTTTACAGCAGCTTTTATTTATTGCGTTAGTTTGCCGTACGGCATTAAAATGAAGTTTTACACATAATTATAAAGCTCTGTCTGTTGGATAAAGTCCGAAAAGGACGGGTGATGAGGGCCATGGATGCCCTTGTGTAAGTCTGGCGGCAGATTAGGGTAGAGACTCACAAGACTCAGATGACGTCGACGAGCGGATTGCAGACCAGTGCATGTCCACAGCAAGTGCTGTAGGTCGGCATCTTGCACAAGCGCAGGACAGGACAGAAATATAGACGAGGCGTCGATATATCTCTATTGCGCTAGGGTGGACGGTGTGACAGCCGCATTAACGCGAAATCTTCGCAGCGATATCTCCTCTTGATGGATGAGGCCAGCCTGGAGTTCAGAAACACATGGAGGTATGAGAACTCTCATAGAGCGCTGAAGAACTTTCTTCTCGATGTACATTATTTCATAGTGGGGAAGCATGAGCACAGGGGATGGCGGCATGATTATAAAAAGATGGCAAGTGGCGTCTGCCGCTGTATGAGCGGCTACACTTGATCGACGAATCCAGCCGACTTGAACAGGGCATGGATAAGTCATCGCACGGCGGTGAAAGTCCATCGTTGCACCAGCTGAATCATGGACGCGGCGGAGTGAGCGCACCGCTTGCATCGAATCGGTATAGAGGATCACGCTTCTTGCCGTTGCACCTTGGTGATTGGCAACAGAGGTTCAGCCCATCGCGGAGTGCAACTATCTCCACCAGTACCGAGGCAATGGGTGTATGCAACTCATACGAATATGTCTGGATTATATCTGGATAGAAAGGACATACTAAGCAAGTATGAATAATTGCCGAACTCAACCGGGCATCTACATAGCCACATAGGTCTAGCTCCTGGAATTCTGAAAAGGAAGGCACCGGCGCGATGGTGCTCACGAAACTTGAATTTCGATTAGTCACCTGCCAAACGCAACCAAATGTCTTGTTGTTAGGCACTTCGCAGTGGCTCCATGGTGCTAGAGACGATGAATATTGATCCACTATGCGGAAAGGCGGGTTCATGTAATCCCCCAAGGCAGCAGCCGCAGGGACATTGCTGTGTTTTATCGTCTGCACTTCGCGTCTTTTATGAATGAGCTTATCAAGTGTGCTCATCTGAGGTTCTGCCTGAAGCGTCGTCATAGGTGTGAGCCTCAGGAGGCCTCTAATCACACGCATGCATAGCTCCCCGGTTAACGCTTGTCAGTCGAGCCCATTCTGCTTTGGTAAGGCGCTCAAACCGCTTGATAGACGAAGTGAGGCTGGAACACGGAGCAAACCAGCTGCCGAGAAATATGAGTGGGAGCCCCACCCGACCTCACGGTGATGCGATGAAAGATCTGAATGATGCTAGAAGGGAATCTGGAAAGCGTAGCCAGGACGATGCCGATCCGGATGCAGAAAATATAACTCCAAGCACTCGGACGATAGTTATTTCTGCTAAGACGCTACCATCAAGCTTAAGTCGTAGAAGGGCTTCGTTGAGCTTTCGGTGGCCACAGTTGTTAACAATCGTTTTGTTGGAGGTATTTTTAGTTGGGAGTGGGAGCCTCACTGAGGTGCACCAAGCAATTGTTGTATTAAGTGCTGCCTGCAGTGGGCGTTCTTGATACCTCAAAGAGTAGAGGATAGTGCACACAGTCATATCATCAGCATACATTAAGAATTGTACGTCCGGAATATTTTACAGCTCCCACGCCATCGACAGCAGCTCAACAGTAAACAATTCCCACAAAAGGACGAATCCTTGCGGCACTCCACACTTCGTCGTAAACTGTGCATAGTTCTTTTCGCGAAGACGGACGGAAATGGAGCACTCACAAAGAAATGATTGTATGGATGCGCGAGCACGACAACCCATGGGAATCAACTGCGGCATCTCAAGTATAGCCTCATGGCTCACATTGCCATAAGCTTCATATATATTCATTGCAAGCAGCGACCGCACGCGGTGGGATAGATCACCAATGAGTACCGAAGTGCAAATGTATTCTAAGCCGTATTCAGTGCTGAGGCCGAAATCTAATCTGGGCTGCACGATACCAACCGAAATGTTCAAGCCTACATAGCGTCGCAGTAAGGGCAATTGGTGGCAATTTCGCGAGAATGCCATGTGACTTTCCTTCCTTTGGAATGCCGAGAATGGCCGTATGTTTCCAGGACGTCTGAACTTATCCGGGGTTCCACAGAGTATTCTCAATAACCATTCAAGTGCAGGTCCCACCATAGTGTTGTGCACATCGTATAGTATTCCGTGACGTCAAAAGCCAGCCTGCGGTTTAGCCTTGTTGTCTGCCGCCGATAATTCAGCCATGACAAACGATTGCTCCATGCTGTCAACTCTCCCTTGCATGGGACTCCTCCTACATGGACCGAAAAGGGGAATGAGTGGGTGAAGGTTAGATGTGCGGTGTCGATATTCGGCTAAAACATCGCGCAACTTCCGGTGCGAATAACGCAGGGTCTGGTCCGCATACAACACACGCACTCCAGATTGATTGAGGAGTACGGGGAGAGGAAGAAGACGAAGAACCTGCTGCTAGCCTGTCTGAGTAGCTCTGCCTACATTTATCGTTATTTTCGTTATTTTCTGGTAATATCACTGGTCAGAACGGTTCAAGACGCCTGTCGACCCGAAAAGGTACCTTCCGTATCGGAGACCGACGGGTGCTGCCCCACCCGCCGCCTCACAAGTTGCTAGGAGGAACCAAGCTGGCACCGACGAGCACCCCGCCATGACCTCCCAAGGGTTGACACCGGGTCAGAAACGCCAGCTGGTTTGTACAAGCCAGCCTGACTGCAAGCGACAAGACACTGGTGAATCTGAAGACGAGGCAACTATCATCGATGACGACAACGTGGCGGACGCTTCCGACCTAGACATGGACGAGGGTGGTTTCCGAATTGTGCGCCATCGTAAAGACAGGGCGGAGGGCATTCCAGTGTTAATCACTGCAACATCCGAAAGAGATGATTTAAGGCAAGTAAACCCTATTGTCCTGTATTCTCAGCTTGAAACGATTCTCGGTGGAGCACCAGTGAAGAGCCACTTCACAGCACAGGGAGCACTGCTCCTAAATGTAGAGACAGAAGGACAAGCGAACATCCTTCTAGAGACCAAGAATATCGGTGGCATAGTCATATCTGCCCGTGTCCTACACAGTTATATGAAAAACACGTGCATTGTTAGAGGAGTCCCTAAATGGTACTCGGATGAGGAGCTGCTCACATACCTGAGACCTCAGGGAGTATTCCATGCAAGAAGAATCATCCGTCGGGTCCAAACCTCGTCATCTGAATGGGAGTCAAGGCGCACTAACTCGGTGGTTGTCACATTTGCTCCAAATTCTGAACGCCCGGAGAAGATCAACCTTGGTTTCACAAGACACGATCTTGTCGACTACGTGGAGACACCACCACGCTGCTTTAAGTGTCAGCGCTTCGGACATATCGCTAAGTACTGTCGTGGGGAACAGAGGTGCAAGCGCTGTGGGGGACCTCATGACTTTAAGACGTGTGCAACTAAAGACAACTTTGTGTGTGCAAATTGCGGCGGTGACCATCCTGCTAGCTACGGTCGATGCCCGGCGCGGACAGCTGCTCAGCGAAGAAATAAGATGTTTGTGCTGGGTCCAAAGAGTGCAAGCGCACCATCGAACACGAAGAAGACGTCCAGAGCGCCATAACTAACTGGTTTGGAAACAGAGTACGCATCTCATTTCCCGCGTCTCACACCGATAAACGAAGTTATTGAGCCAACGCAAACGGTCACAGCGGCTGAGAAACCTGTTGGAAAAGAGTCCGAAAAGCGCACCTATGCGGCCGCAGTAAACCGACCTCAAGTACCACTTGGCAACAGTCAGCAGGAAAACTGCCAGCATGTGATACGCGCTTTGTTCACGGCACTACGTTCCCACGTCGCGAAGATGCCTGCTAGTTCAACGAAGGATATGCTGGAAGCAGTGCTGGCTCTTGAGTCAGTAATACTTTGCTCTACTTCCACATACACTCAGTAGCATAATGGCAATGTCTCGCCCACTTGGTCCATTCCGTCGTCCAAAAGTGCCCTTAATAATGCAATGGAACTGCGCCGGTATTCTACAGCGTCTTTCTGAACTCAGCCTTTTCCTTCGAGACATACCTATACCAATTCTAGCCCTCTCGGAGGCCGGTCTCCCAAATGGAAGGACGATCCCAGGGTACATCAGACATGGAAATCCGAGTATACCATCATTTGCAAATGGAAGTGCGATGATATACATCAGGCGAGAAATACCTCACGTCAACTTACCAGTGCAAGACATTTGTTCTTCCTTCTTGGAAGTCGCCGCTGTGCAAGTGTGCCTAGGAAAACGAAAACTCAGCGTGGTGTCGGTGTATATAAGTCCGCGCAGGAAGGTCTCCATGGAGGCGTTCATAAAGGACCTTTGCATTCGTTGCCCCTCTCCTATAATTATCTGTGGGGATTTTAACGCACATCAATCGCTTTGGGGAGATAAGGCTGCAGATTCCCGAGGCAAGGAACTAGTCACAGCCGCGGAAGCTGCTGACTTGTGTATCGCGAACGATGGCAAACCGACTTTCTTCAGACCACCAGATTCATGGAGTGCCATAGACCTCGTGATCCATTCTACAGACCTTGTCGTATCGTCAACAACGGCCCCAGACACTTTCCGATCTTCACCAACATCACCGGATTTCACACTGCTGGGAGACAATTCTGTGCTGTTACCCGCTGGGACACATACAGAGAAGCGTTGGACGAATCCCCTGGTGAGCTGTTCGCAGATATGCTGCGGAGCAAAAGAGTGGCTACCTCAATGTTGAAACTGCCAGATCATTTTCCTACTCCTGATTTGAAACTAAAGAACCTCTGCGCAGCGCGTAGGAGAGCGGAGCGAAAACTAATGAGAAAAACGGGAAATCCATCTGCGAAAACTGAATACAACAGGATAAACGCTGTCATCCGTCGTCACACAAAAAGATTAAGACGAGTTCAATGGGCTGCTTTCTGTGAGAGTTTATCGGCGTTTACTCCCATGACCAGGATATGGGGAGTAATGAATAGCCTATCCGGAAAGATTCGCCTACACAGGCCATTCGAAGCACTTGCTTTAAAGCAAGGAAAAGATTTGCAAACCCTTGCAGAAGATTTTGCAGACGTGTACACATCTGGCAGATCAGCAGGAGTATCGAACCCTCTGTTGTCTGAAGCATTCCATACCATGGATACGCCGTTCACCTTTCGTGAGTTGGATTTGGCGCTTAGCAAATTAAGAAGACGCTGTGCTGTGGGTCCCGATTCGATCAGCAATCAGATGCTGACAAATCTTCCATATGAACGAAAACGAGCACTTCTGGACATATTTAATCACGTCTGGAGCACAGGAGAGATCCCAGAAGCGTGGAAGACAGCATGGGTGGTTCCAGTGCTCAAGTCCGGAAAGGATCCTGCAAACCTCACCTCATATCGGCCAGTATCGCTAACATCATGCGTATCAAAGTTGATGGAAAGACTAATACGTACGAGGTTAACATGGTATCTTGAGCAAGGAAATAGACTGCCATCATGTATGACCGGATTTCGTCCACGGTTGAGTGCCCAGGACAGTGTCTTGGATCTACTAAGCCATATCGAGCACCATCGCGTAGACGGCCTTTCCACACTCGCCATCTTTATGGACGTTGCCAAGGCATACGACTGTGTGCTTCATACAGGCATCATCAACGGACTCCGAGCCATGGGCGTCTCGGGAAATGCTCTTCGATTCGTCCATGAATTTCTCAGTGATCGATGTGTACAAGTTAAGCTGGGAAGTATAAGGAGTGTCAAGCGACGCATTTCCCTCGGCGTCCCACAAGGAAGTGTCCTATCCCCCTTGCTTTTTAACGTTGCCATGGCCAGCCTTCCAGATGCCCTGAAAGTAGGCCGGACGGCAGTTAAAATGTCCGTCTATGCAGATGACATCTGCATTTGGATCTCGGGGTACCAACACAAACGTTTGGCCCGGATAGCCCAGGCCGCAATCTCCACTATTGATCGCCACTTATCGACGCTTGGCCTATCCTTATCAGCAGAAAAATCAGCCTTCATGCTTTTCCCGGGAGTGAGACGCAAGTCAACACGTCTGACGCTGAATATCAGAGGGCATTCAATTCTTCGTGCAACTCATGTTCGATTCCTGGGTGTCACCATCGACAACAAGCTACTATGGCGTGGTGCGGTCGAAAGTGTTGTGGCTGCATCAGTGCAAAGAATCAACGCACTTCGTCGATTGGCAGGTGTACGTTGGGGCAACAATCCTATATCCATGCTTAAACTGAACGCTGCATTGATAACAAGCCGCATTCTCTATCAGCTCCCTCTGATATCACCGTCATCGAGTCAATTCGAGCGCTTGGAGGCAGTGCACAGAAAGGGACTTCGTTTGGCGATGGGAGTTCCAACGGCGGCTTCAAACAAGAAAGTCACTAATGAGGCTGAGTCTCTTCCACTCCGCCTCTTGGCATCTCAGGCCTTGCTGACGCAGCTATTAAGGCTGGGCGAGTCACGCGCAGGCACGGCGCTTCTCCGGCGGCTAAGATCAAGAAATCGCTCACATTTCCATGCGGCGCTGAACACCTTACGATTTTTAGGATTGGAATGGCCTAAACGAAGTCACCTTGACCCTCCATGGTCTTTTCCGGACGTTACCTGCAACCTCAATGTACCCCACCTACCAACGAAACGCACCATTTCAAGTGCCGAAGCCAAGTTTATTGTGCTGGACCACTTGAGCACTGTGTTTCAAAGCCATCTACAAGTGTACACAGACGGTTCGGTGTGCGCACAAACAGATAGCTGTGCAGCGGCATTCTGCATACCATCCCTTCATGTGTCATGGTCTGGCCGACTGGATCGCGTAGTTTCCTCTACAACAGTAGAAAGCGCCGCAATCACCGCGGCTTTGCGGAAACTACGTGCCTTTTCTGCACGAGATGTCGTGGTGCTGACGGATTCCAAGTCAGCATTACAAAGATTACATCGGGGCCTACCTCTAGAGAAATTTACAAGGCAGTCTCTGGCACTGATTGACGACCTAACGAGCAAAGGATTTAACATAAGGTTTCAGTGGATTCCATCACACGTAGGAATTGATGGAAACGAGGAAGCTGACACCTTTGCACGCCTAGCGCTGACATGCGTCCCAAAAGTGAAAGCTCCCAGAGCTTTTCAAAACCCTAAGGATGCAATCCGCCTTCACTTTAGACAGATGCACAAGAATCCACACGAATCCTGTGTGACTCATGGATTTACACGCGAACAAGCGACGCTTTTATACCGTATCAGGACCGACTCCGCATACACCCCAGCTTGGTTATAAAAGAATGGGCTTCGCGCTTCCCCACTCTGTGTTTTCTGTGGTGACATTGGTGACATCGAACATTTCATTTGGCTATGCCCACAGTTTGACACAGAAAGAAAAGCGTTGGTCGACAACCTGCAAAAAAGCGGTCTCACGCACAGTACCTTTGAAGACGTTGTTTTCCCCGGAGGGCCCGCGGCATTCAGGAAGAGAGCGCAACGACTGCTGATAGCCTTCCTGCGAGACACGGGGCTCATCGACACCTGGTGACACACCCATGATCTCAACTCGAAGGAAGATCAGGCGGAACAATTGCCGGCTATGTATGCCAGGCTAACCCCGCCTGCTTCAACATCACCACCACCACCACCACCACCACCGTTGAGGAGTACGTGAACCTCGCTCCATTGCCCGGAAACTCCGCCACACCGAAACCGTAGAAGGTGAAGGTCCATGCGACGCACCACATTGCATCCAGTAGCTCCGAGAAAGTCTCTCTTCATGTCTGCAAGGCGCAGCGGTTGCTCGGTTGAAGTCGTAACCAACAAAGCTGGGATATGGAGAGCGAGACAGCACTTTCCGCAGGACGACGCTCTGCGCACAGACATAGAAGTTGTAATTCTGGGCTGGATGCGGCTCCCGGAAGTTTGCATGACCATTTGGTCCCATGCACCAGCAGTGGGATAGCCCCAGGCCATGTGCGGTGCATTAAGGTCACCGGCCACTGATATTCGGCGGCCAGAGTAGGCCATGATGCAGGCATCCGAATCCACTTCCTGCCACTGAGGGCACCACTCTGATTGCGAGATAGCTGTCTGTTGATATTTGCTGTTCACGTACACAGCCGCTTTGTTAGTAGTAAAACCCGGAGGCACCACAGCGGCGGGTATACAATGAGAGGGGTAACATAATATTGGAGACCGTACAAGCATGAAAACTATTTGGTCTTCCGAAGAATCAAAGCCCAGATACAGAGTTTGTTCATGCAAAAGCGCTGGTTCAGCTCACCAACATTTCCTGTCAAGCCTCGACAGTACCATTGAATGACACCTGGAAGCGAATTGCTCGTGACATGACAAGCGGTATTAGAAGCTGCAAAAGAGTACGCATTTGGGCTGGTTGGTTCATGATTACGAGCAATAAAAACAGCGCTAAACGACGGGACGAGTGAAGGGACACAGACAACAGCGCTGACTAACAACCAAAGTGTCTTTATTCTTTCAGTCAGCATGTATATGCTCCGCCGCTGTCTGAAACCACAGAAAACACAGAATTGGGCATGCGCAGGGGGAATTGCAATTAATGTGATAGGAAGGCAATCTCCTTCGGAAGGAGAGAGTTGTCTGTGTCCCTTCACTCGTCCCGTCGTTTAGCGCTGTTTTTATTGCTTGTATTAGAAGGTTAGCGGCAAGAACAGCTGAGAGATTTTGCAGCTGCAGAGCTACAAATTAGAAAAAGTTCAGTTGTAGTCAGAGCACCAGAAAAGGCAGGCACAGACTGAGATGGCAGGGATTTCTGTTCACACATGCTCGGCTTGATCGAGTGACTCGTTTGCGCATTATTGCTCGACGCAACGTTAGGCGACGTACTTCCTTTTGTAGCGAAGCTTGGCTTTGATCTGGGTCAGCTAACATGGGCTCCGTGTCAAGTTCGTCCATTAGGGGTGGTGCAGGTATGCCAGATGTGTCTTTTCGGCTATCCCGCGTAGCTATCTCATTATAAGTCGGCCAGCTATGAGTCGGAATGGTGGTTTCAGCGTGGTTAACGTCAGTATTAGCTTTTTCCAGCACTGCGAAGCGGTTGCACGTGAGAACACTACCAGTCGCTATCAATGAGCTCACCGCCTTTGTGTTTCCTCGGTGACTCTTATGCTTAGCCTAATTAGCACATCGCGTCGTGGAGCAGGCCTTGTTAGTGACTTCATAGTCATTCAATTTTCATAAGCCACACTTGTGCATAGTTGCTTTTTTCGATGCGTGCTGGAGTCTGATACCTGTGGACTCGAGGTACGCATGAGGCCCGGTGAAACACTTGTAGCAATGTACCACGGCTGGCCGGCACGGGCGGAACTGTAGAAGAAAACCGTATTAAGCGATGCGCTCAGGAGGCTTTGAAGGACCTCAAATGGTGACTAGGCATGTGCGTCATTGGCCCATATAATGGACACTAACAACCTGATGTGAGGAATTAGATCCTTCACCACGCTCTCTATGTTTTCACCAGCGTCCACACTGGCTACAACATAGCGCCGGAGGTCCGAGCCAGATGTCAGATAAGGTTGTACGGGTACGCAGGATGTTTCAGAAGTGGCCACAGCCTACAGCATCCATATACGCTCCACGTCTTGGAGAGAGTATACCAAAACCGATACAGGGTTCGTAGCTCTCTGCATAGGAAAGCCTTGAAAGCATTTTGTCTTGAAGCAGGAATTCAGGGCATGTTCGGGCACCCGCTTTGAGAACAACGTAAGGTCAAAGGAAGCCATGGACTTGGTGACCCCTTTGTATAGAGGGGCTTTGACGCACGTAACAAGGGGGACGATTCTGTAGCGCTAATACATCCCCAATTATATGCCGGAGGCGCCTTCAATGTGGCTGATGCAGGAGACGCCGCGTCGATTTGGGGTTAGCCAGAAATGGTAGAACTTGGCACATCCTTGGTCGGTACACAAATGCCCCTGTTGGTAAGTGCTGCAGAACAGTCCCGAGACACTGCGGGCTCTGCATTCATGGAAGCCATAATCGGTGACACTGTCGACCACAGTTGGAGAATCGCTGGCGCGCGTGAAGCCAACGCACTTTTTCGACCGCAGGACCCAGCGACTCTGCTGGAGTCAGGCCTAACTCCCGCCTCTGATTTTCAGAGGGGCCAGAGCTCCCTCCTATGCATAGAACCGTGCTGATGAGTACACCAGGAGGTGGCAGGATGTGTCTCGATGCCGCACAATGCAGCGAACCGAGAACACGTGGGCATATTCCACCAAAATGTCCAAAACAAGAGTTCGATGAAATGCTGGCTGTGCTTCACGCCCGCTTAGCTTGGCTATGCCGGAACGCTTTCAAACCCTTATGGTTTATTGCGTTATGTTCTACTTTAGAGGCCGGGCTGGCGGCGCCACGGCTTAGGTGGGCCGATTCAGAGGGACATTTGGCCCTGTTGTCGGATAAGCAAACTTCAAGAAACTGCCAAGAAAAAGTGTAGCGCAATTCAAACGAAGCCGGGGATTCTGGCAGACCCAGTAAATGCGGTCTATTATTAGGCCGATACATTTGCTGGTGTGATGTATCCCCGATTGCGGCATCCAGCTGCGTGTTCAAACCGACAGGCGTGAAAGCTATCGATACAGCGCATTCAGGGCAGTCTTGTCCTAAAAAATTCCCTTCATTGAAGTATACCGTGTCTCCTGAGCGATGCTTAGTGCAGCCGACGCTGCGAGATACGGAAACGCGTGTGCTTGCACAAGGCAAATATAATTCGTATGCCTGGGGCCGTATAACGTAAAGCTATTCCAATATATTTTTATTCCAATCTACTGATGTCAAATTTGCGTAACCTCCGACGCAAGCATCGGGCGGTCACCTGCATTGTTGTCTGAACAAACCAATGAAATGCTCCCCTCGTTGATAGGAGGTCACTTTTGTTTGCGTGAAAAACGAATAACCTTGCCCGCACTGAGGGGCTCGTCTTATCTATTTGGCTCACAAGAGGCGACGAGCATGCTCAAGTGGAGAGGGATTCGAGGGGCCGAGGCACTGCACTGAAAGTCGATAACCGGATGAAGAGGGTGGCACCGGCGTCTGCGATTCGTCCACTTTCTCATAATTAGCTTGCGGTGGCTCGTCGACAATCACGGCGGCATCTAAGGAAAGCTTAAGGATGATGCTAAAACGGATCCTCAGCAAAGAAGAGTTGGCAGAACGCGGTCGTAAACGTGCCGAAAGTTCTCAAAAACGTTAGACGGCCACGCAAGAAGTTTTATTACAGGCAAATAAACCCATGCACTCTGGCGGGGATGAGTAGCCAGTGCCGGAGTGATCTGCGGCAGCCATCTTTTATTCCTTTCGGAACGGGGCAGCCTGCGGCTATTCAGAAGAAAATTCAGTTTTGTTCGGCATATTATAGCATCTTTATCGCGTGCACGTCACTTTGACGCGGTAAGCTTTTGCGGTTTTGTGACATCGCGTGGCAGGTAGGTGAAGTTGGTGCAGCCCGAAACCGTTTGACCAATAGCCGAGGGCTAATGGCAAAAAGTCGTCGAATCAGAAATCACTATTTTTGTTTTGTTGGGTCAAATTATGAATAATCCGTGTGTACACATCATGTCAGATGGGGAGATATTGCGGTCGGCTGATTACAGAATTCGAATAGAAAAGTTTGGAATAGTTTTACGTCATAGCGCCCCTGGTACCGTGCCAGATATGTGTATTGTTGCCCAGTGACAGACATTGCGGACACTTGGGACACTAAAGGCATCGGTAGCAGGCGTCAAAACGCAGGCGAAACATTTTGATGTGCTCTCCTTCCTCATTGTTTGAGGCGCCTGGAGGTTCCGTAGAGGTCGAAGGAGCTTCTCATGCAGATTATTACAGCGCCATGTGCGTTTTTATGCCCGCCACCATGGCACACTTTAAAACACCGTCCTGCACTTGGCTACGACTACACCTTTTCTTCCGATGAAGATCCGAGTAGATCATTGGCGTATGCGCACTAGTTTTGAACCTTCTGAAAATCAGCTCTAGCCATTTTGAACACTACGTGAGAGCTTAGCACGAATCACGCACTCAAATGAAGTAGGAAAGAGAGAGCATGCGCAAGACTGAGCAGGATGGCGCAAGAGAACTATGATGGTCGATCTCTTACAAATTTTCCTTATCTAGGGACCTTAGTGAGCACGCACCCAAGGCGCCTTACGATGGACTTCATATGAATACCTCCCCCCCCCCCCGAAAGACAACAACAAAAGTCCCAATGATCTAAAACAGCGTATTAGGACTCGTATACCACATGGCGTGTGTTTCTTAGTATTGAAACTTGTTTAATTCAATACTGAGCTTATATAAAGAACGGCTTCGCGAACCACGTTTCAAACATCTACATGGTGTTGCTGCGAGGAACCGAGTGCTCTATGAATGGTAGAAACACTGGAAAACGGCTAATGCTTGAGTTTCCGGGTAAGAGAATTATGTTTTACGGTATAATCGAAACGCTGCCATGCCTCTGTGATGTGTTAAGGTCCCACTTAACGACTTTTCTGGCTCATGTTATTTTCAGCAATTCAATTAGTTCAGCAGCGCCTATGCGCCACGTGGAGTGCCTGCGTGGTTGCGGTGTGCAATTACCTTTCTCGAAACGACGTCCGAAGCCGACATCAGATTTTTTGTGACTTGGGGCCCTGAACGCTATCGCACTAAAACATAGAACTATATAAACGCGCGAATGCAGCCACATAAAAAGTCTCTCTAGCCTCCTTAGCGTTTTACCTCTATGTCTGAAACGGAACTTATTCTGGGTCTGCCAGACCAGACGGTGCATTTGTAGTCCGACGTTATTGGCGCGCGGTCGAGCTTCGCTTGCGGCCAGTCATGCTACGCCGCTACCGCTGCGCCAGCCGAAATGCCATCGCCTCTACACTTCGACCCGGATGGCGCTGGTTGCTCTCCTCGGAGCATGTGCAGATCAACACCCAAATCCGCGCGCCGCTTTGAACGGCTGTCTGGGACCATTGGCAAAGCGGCGTGAGCGTTGTTTTGTAAGTTTGAAAGGCCTTTAGCTCCCGTTGAAGGCGACCTTCAAAATCAAAAACGAGAGCCGTTATCCGGGCACTCAAACAAAGACATCCGGTCAAGGTGCGAAAACAAAACGAAATCATCCGGGCAACCAGACAAGACCGCATTGCATAGGCTCGTTACAAAAATACTGCTTCCGAGTTCTTGTTAATGTTGGGTCGCAATAATGCTCAAGCTGTACCTTCTAGTAGACCGAAGAATGATTTGTCATTTCCAATAGCGTCATTGAAAATAAGACACAGGGCACTGTACATCTGATTGTCATCTTTTGGTGCTGAATGTTCTTTTCAACGCCAGTGGTCCACGAGTCCCAGAGTGCATCTGGCGCACCGTGAATGGCTGTTTGACCGACACGAGACTTGCAATGAGGTTATGTCTGTGACAGCAAACCACTGCGTCCATATGGACCCCTGAACAGTATGGCGTGGTTGAGTGTGATGTGGTGTCGTGTGCCTTGGTGAACGTGCACTACAGGCATCTTAATAGTGCGGCTCGCACCATCTCCAACCAATCTGCCGGCAGCCATTTCATGCTTGCATGTACTCTCAGCTACGGGATATCGAGGATTTTTTTCTTCGTGCAATGCACTGTGAGTCAGCGCAGTCGTCGTGACCAACATGCGAATGAAGAAAACCATATCGACGCCGGGCGCGTCAGAGCGCGTTTACCGCGTCTGATTACGTCAGCTTCGCCAGTCCACCAAGCTACAGACGCTGTTGTTCTCGCCACGTGATGTAGCGTGCGCTCACGGTCACGCTACGTCAAGCTACATTTAATACATTAAGGCAACTTTATATTTCTACGTAGCACGGTGACGCCACACCAGTGAACTGGCGGCACTCCTTAGTCCGATGTGAGGCGCGGCCGATGTATCCGGCGTCCGTCGGCATTCCTCGGCTGCAGCCAGCGCGAAATGTGACATGCGGCATACCGCGCCGGCGTCGTCACCCATAATGTACCGCATCCGCATCTCGCTGCTGGTGATGGCACATTCCACAGCACCTCACAGCGTGCTCCTAGCATTATGACAGAGTTGAGCAAATGAAAGGGCGCATCTGTTTTAAGTACGGTTTTAATTTTGTATTATGAGATGTGCACAGATAATGACAAGTTCAAAGTTTATGTGACCCCAATAACGCTTCTGCACACTTTTTTTTTACCAACAGTGTTTCATTTTCCTGTAACCTGGTGTAGCCTCGTGATCGGCTTGACTGGCACTATATACACTGCATTGGTAAGATGTTCTTCAAGCAACCGCGGTTGCATTACTCAATATGTGCAATATGTGCAATATACACAATCTGTAAACTACTAGTTTACTATTTTATTCACGCCCCGCACAGGTTCGAGAAATGGAGTAATACGTTATGGGTCCTAAGAAGGAAAATCAATGCTTATGCCAATAGCAGTATAAATGAACGCTGATAGATCATTCAAGAGAGCAAAAACTCAACACACTTGAGTATTCGTGCTGTTTTGAAGTAGTGTACTCCTCAGTATAGCGGGCACTCACAGTTGACGGTGCTACTTTCTTTAGAACAGATTCACTATGCGCAAAAGACCCTATCTGCTGGCTCACATATTGCCTGCTTTGGCGCCGAAATTTCATGCACGGACGCCACATGTCTCAAACCTGCCTGGCGCACAAAACCCACGGAAACGGCTCTCGACAGCACAAATGAATGAAATAATAGATTGGATTTCAAGTTGAAGCGGTGGGCTAAATTTTGTGTTTTCATGGGAACTGTGAGAATAGAACTGAGGATGAGGAAGACTGGCAATCATGACACGACAAGAGAAGGATTTGACGATGGTAGCGTAAACGCAGTATCCAGATTCTGCCATTGTGGCTTAAAGATAACACAGATAAGTCCTGCAATAAATAGCAAAGACGAGGACGTATTGCACGAATAAAAACGAGCGCAAACGAAATAACAGCAAATGCGCCTGTCATGCTTTATGCTTAGCCGTTTGGCGCCAAGACCATTTTGAGTATATTACCGTTTCGCAGGCATATATAAGTGTTAACGAGCTCAAAAGATGGTATAGCGGCAAATTTGTTACAAATTACAACCGTTCAGAGCATTGATTCATTACTCATAATTTTTTACTGATACCCAGACAGACACAAGGGATTACACTCTTGTATGTTTTTCAGCCACTAATTTAAGGCCAATGGTCTTGTAGAAGTTCCCAACGATACGATCATGCTGCCGAATGACAAGATGCTGGCGCAGTATCTACTCCTTTCGCGTTCGGACCAACGCATTGTAATAAAATTTGTGCAGCTATTTCCAATGACATTGCCTGCTCATAGAATGTTTCAACTAAGCCGCGTGGATGGTTTCTTCACGACATCATATCTTTCTTAGGTGTATTTTGTTATAGTTCTTTTCTACTTATTTTCAAGCAGAGAGAACAAAAAGCGGATCTGAAGGGGCTACATTTTTATTAGCAAGAGCCATATGGCGTAAAATACTTCGAACCAATGGTGCCCTAAACCTTGATCCCCTCTGCTTGCTGAATCAGGGTGCTGCGCGCTTGTGTTCGCGATTGTTGCTGGTATTGATCTGCATTGTGCTAAACGCGAGCACGTGCGTATGACTTCGCCCTGTATGATCTACAGAGTGCGGATGTTGTTCTTGCATTCGCTTTATCTTTGGTATTACGACATTAGGGCCTGCCTATCAAAGCGCTGCACGCGGCATGCCGCAAATACTTCTCAAACAGCTCGAAAGATACGTCAATTGCTTCTGTTCTTTACTGCCGAGAAAATGAGGATATTATAATCGCAATGATTTCGAAAGCGGCGGTTCCTCAAGCGAATGGCGTTCTGCCACTGAACACAATTTGCATAATCACTTGCCAAGAGCAAGAGCGGGCCGAGTACAAAAGCGCTTGTTAATGAACGTGCAAAACTCAAAATTATACTGAAGTCCGTTCCCGTGGCACAATTGATGGCTTCATCATTTCTAACAGCCGAATTTGATCACGACCTTTTAATGTTGTTCACGTGAAAACATTTGTTAGCGTCTTCCTTTTTAGCTGACGATGCATGAGCAGTTTGAGACATGCCATGCGGAAAACCGTGAAACCATGTTCTCTGCTTCATGGCCTGCCGGTAGTAATATACAACAGGCAAAAATTCATTTTTCCGTTAAAAGAAAGTATGGGCACACTTCCTCGTTGCACTCAAGAGCCCTACTTTCAATATTGTTTTCGTTTCAAGGGCTACGTAGCAGCGATCGGAGCGTGCAGTGCGACGAGAACAAGGACGCAAGCTCTTTAACTCGCCAATAAGTCAATCTTGTCTGACGGTTGGCTTTTCTCCCTTACTGGAGGTTTTGCACTCATTAGAGGCTAAACAATTTAGGCATTGCACAGAAGTGTAACATCAAGATGACTTAGCTGTCGAACGTAGCTTCTCAGCCTTCCACGACTGTTATCTTCCCTAGCAATTACTCTTGCACTGTGCCTGCTGCAATGGCCTGGTTTTAGTAGTCCATGTTCGCCATCTTTTCAGGGTGGCCTACGAGGTGTGGTTTGGACGGACTGTGTACAAGCACTTGTTATTGCGGCCGCTCCAGCGACTATTGCAATCAAAGTGCTGTGGGATGCCAACAAGCGACATCTAAGGCCAATGACATTCGAGGACTTTAAACCATATGTCTTTCAGTAAGTCATCAAATGCCTAAAGTATAGCCTTATCCATCGACAGAAACGTCAGCAGCGCGTTGACGACGTCTTCCGTCGTATGCGGGTGCAGCACTATCGACATCATACTACTTATGTCGAGTACAGAATTATTGCTGTCCCAGTAACACATATAAACAACGTGCTGTCTCAGTCGGCTTTGCAGTATTAATGCTGTCCCAGTAACCTTTATAAGCAACGTGCTTTCTCAGTCGGCTTCGTCACGTCGCTGATGTGGGCCTGTCAGGATTCACAGAGAATATTTGAACTTTGAATTTTGATTATTACTTGATATATATAAATAGATGTATTGTCAAGGTGTTCATTTGTGGGGTACGCCAGAAAAGGGATGTCAAACTTGTTACGTGGGTTTTAGCCTGGCGAGCTGCCAGAGCGGGCCCCGCATCTAACAGCTGGTGATATGCCAGGCTACCCGCCGATTCTTCTTCATTACACTGCAGCCGAGAAAAAAAAAGACGCCATTCTGTCAGTCTAAGCATACGGCAACTAAAAGACGGATTGTAGAAGAGTTAGAACCGATCTAAGTGAACCATTTTACCACCGCCGCGGTGCTTTTCAGAAGCCGGTGACAAAGGCTGTATTAAGGGGTAAGATTCTGCAATCGCACCGCAAGATTTATGGAATCTTAGGAGCAATTTAGTGGAAACACCGGGAGCTACAGGTGGAACCCACAGCCAAGCCAAAGTGTTGGAAGGGAAGCTTGCTGAGTCAGGGCCACTACGACAATGGTTCTGGTGGGCCTGATCTCGCCTTTTGTCGTAAGACAAAGGTCGAGCTGTCTGCAATCTTCAGAATGCTGAGCAGCTTGAGATACAGGAACACATTGCGGCAAGTCGGGCTGGTAGGGTGGAACGGCATGTTGTATCGCTGGTGGATGGAGGTTCGCGGCCATACAGTGAGAAAAACTCAGAAAAGCCAGTAGTCGCATGAGTGCCAGTATTGTAGGAGGACGTGACGAACGGTTGCGTAGCGTCCCAGTGGCCATAGTGGGACGCGTATTTGGTGAGCATGTCGCCAAGACTGCAATAGAAACACTCTGCCAGCCCGTTCTTCGGCGGGTAGTTTGAGCTAGTGACGCGATGGACGATGTAGCACTCAATAAAAACCTACGTAACTACTTCAGGTGTAAAATCGCGACCTCGTTCACTGATGTGTCGCCGAGGGCATCCATGAAAAGACAAAATGGCGCAATACAAATGATGCAACGTCTTGAATAGCTGTAAATGTGAGTGCAGAAGTTTGTGCATAGCTTGTGAGAGGCCAACCATAATCCAGCGGTTGCCAGCAGTGGTACAAGAAAGCAAACCGTAAAGGTCGATTCCCACCCAATCTAAGGGATGAGCTGGACAAGGAAGCGGCTATAAAGGTGTGGCAGCAGAATTAGGCTCTGCCTTTCGCCGTTGGCAGTCGAAGCAGCAGTGAACGAACTTGTGAAATAACTTGTACCTGCCAGGCTAGTAATACCGGGTCCAAAGGTGAGTGTAGATCTTTAACACATTATTGTGAGTACAATAAGGATTACTGTGAAATGATGCGCATAAATTAGCCCGTTAACACAAGGAGCCATCGCCCGCCTTCAGGGAGATAGTTACGACAGTAAAGGTGCTTGTCGCGAATAACAGTGTTGCGCCTGCCGCCGTAGAGTCCTGGATGCTGGAACAGTTAGAGGATCAGAGAGTAGCTCCAAAAGTGCGGTAGTCTACATGTATTTGTGGTGCTTACACCGCATGTCATCTATGCAAATGCTGATGGCATAAAGGTGAGTCAGCAAAGACTGTCTACGCCATAGTAAATCGGCAAGTCAGTCAGTCAGTCAGTCAGTCAGTCAGTCAGTCAGTCAGTCAGTCAGTCAGTCAGTCAGTCAGTCAGTCAGTCAGTCAGTCAGTCAGTCAGTCAGTCAGTCAGTCAGTCAGTCAGTCAGTCAGTCAGTCAGTCAGTCAGTCAGTCAGTCAGTCAGTCAGTCAGTCAGTCAGTCAGTCAGTCAGTCAGTCAGTCAGTCAGTCAGTCAGTCAGTCAGTCAGTCAGTCAGTCAGTCAGTCAGTCAGTCAGTCAGTCAGTCAGTCAGTCAGTCAGTCAGTCAGTCAGTCAGTCAGTCAGTCAGTCAGTCAGTCAGTCAGTCAGTCAGTCAGTCAGTCAGTCAGTCAGTCAGTCAGTCAGTCAGTCAGTCAGTCAGTCAGTCAGTCAGTCAGTCAGTCAGTCAGTCAGTCAGTCAGTCAGTCAGTCAGTCAGTCAGTCAGTCAGTCAGTCAGTCAGTCAGTCAGTCAGTCAGTCAGTCAGTCAGTCAGTCAGTCAGTCAGTCAGTCAGTCAGTCAGCCAGCCAGCCAGCCAGCCAGTCAGTCAGTCAGTCAGTCAGTCAGTCAGTCAGTCAGTCAGTCAGTCAGTCAGTCAGTCAGTCAGTCAGTCAGTCAGTCAGTCAGTCAGTCAGTCAGTCAGTCAGTCAGTCAGTCAGTCAGTCAGTCAGTCAGTCAGTCAGTCAGTCAGTCAGTCAGTCAGTCAGTCAGTCAGTCAGTCAGTCAGTCAGTCAGTCAGTCAGTCAGTCAGTCAGTCAGTCAGTCAGTCAGTCAGTCAGTCAGTCAGTCAGTCAGTCAGTCAGTCAGTCAGTCAGTCAGTCAGTCAGTCAGTCAGTCAGTCAGTCAGTCAGTCAGTCAGTCAGTCAGTCAGTCAGTCAGTCAGTCAGTCAGTCAGTCAGTCAGTCAGTCAGTCAGTCAGTCAGTCAGTCAGTCAGTCAGTCAGTCAGTCAGTCAGTCAGTCAGTCAGTCAGTCAGTCAGTCAGTCAGTCAGTCAGTCAGTCAGTCAGTCAGTCAGTCAGTCAGTCAGTCAGTCAGTCAGTCAGTCAGTCAGTCAGTCAGTCAGTCAGTCAGTCAGTCAGTCAGTCAGTCAGTCAGTCAGTCAGTCAGTCAGTCAGTCAGTCAGTCAGTCAGTCAGTGTTTTATTTTCATCAAACAAAAACATTTGTGAAAAAGGGGAGACGGCGAAAAAGCTGCGGATACTGCAGCTTGACTAAGCACCGTCCACCGTGTAATAGCAATGACAGGGTAAATATACAAGTAAAAAGATAATTACACAAGCAAAAAGTGAATAATTTAAAGTGACAGAGTAAACACTCAAGCGAAAGCAAATAATTATACACCAGTACGAAAAATTGTACATATGGGATCATTTTTGCATATAATAAAGCAAGAGAAGACAAATTGGCATCAATGATACATGCAACATTTATATAATGCAATACAATTTAAGGAATCCGCAGTTACAAAAACAAGCTAACTCCATTGGTGGGATTTAGTGTTCTGATTTCGATGTCTTGCTGCTCATATGCGTTAAGAGTGCTTGGTAATGTGTAGCTAAGCCTTTGCGTTCCGTAAATAGTGCGTGAGAATGGAGTTTTCCAGGAGGGTTTATACCGATGGAAGTAAATACTTTGAGTAGGTTCAAGATTTGCAAGTGTGAGAAATGTGTCCAGCTTCCCGCGAGTTGCACTAATGTAGGATTGCAGCGGCCTGCATTTGTATATATTATTCGCCGTAACAATTTTATGTTTCACAAAAAGATGGCTGGTGTGTTCAAGGTATGGTATGTTCTCTATTGCCCTAATAGCTCTTTTCTGAAGCATTTTTAGCTTATTCAAATTGGTTAATGTAGTGTTTCCCCATATTAAAGCACAGTAGTTCAAGTGAGCATGGAAGAGAGCTTGATAAATAAGTCGCTTTATGGTAAGAGGCAAAATATATCGACAACGATTTAAAGCACCAACCACGCGTCTCATCTTTAAGCTAATCTGATCTATTTGGTCATTCCAGGATACATGTTCATTAAAAATTACTCCGAGCGTCTTTATTGATTTGGTTACTGAAATTTTGTATGGGCCTGGGGTAACATGGTGAGGTAACTGTAGGGATGTGCCAAGTGCTCGAAAAAGGACACATTTTGTTTTTGTTTCATTTAGCGTTAAATTGTTTTTAGTGCACCAATCGCGAAGCTTATACAGGTGTTTGCAGCTAGTGCCTCGAGAGTACCTAACTGTCTTCCAGTAAAAAATAGTGTGCAATCGTCAGCATAAATTATAAATTTGCAAACTTCGTCGATGTTGATTATGTCATTGATGTAATATAAGAACAATACATGCCCTAGAATGCTGCCTTGTGGCACCCCGGTTTTAATTGGTTGTGTGCGTGATTTAAAGCCATTTATTTCAACGTACTGAGACCGCGCACTCAAATACGACTGAATAAGTTTGAGCGAGATTCCTCTAAATTCATAGCATTTTAACTTATTTAATAATAATTCATGACTTACGCGATCAAATGCCTTACTGAAGTCCAAATATAATGCAAGTGTCAAAAGCCTGTTTTCGATATTATGCAATATGATTTCTTTTTGTGCTAGTAGAGCGCTCTAAGTGGTAGAGAGCATCGGCATCGGTGTGTTTGCGTCCATCGCAGTACACGACCCGGATGTCCTGCTCCGCCATCCAGCGTGCCAGGCCGTCAGAAGAGACTTTCACTGAGGAGAGCCAGCATAGCGGGTGGTGGTCTGTTACCAAATGAAATGGGCAGCTATAATAATTATGTCCACATTTCGTAGGTGCCCAAAGTATGAATAAAGCCACCTTTTCGAGTGGAGTACTCAGGTGCGCATGCCTAGGTTGAGCGTCGGCGTCCCTCGGCGTAACCACGTGAACGCGCTTGTCTCACTCCTCGCGCGTTCGTACTTTTCTACCGCAGTTGGCTCATCAACGTCCCTCGGTCTAACCATAGAGTTTCCGATAAAAATTACTAGAGGGAACTCTGGCGCTGCTGTCGTTGTCCTACCATGGGAATGATGGGAAGTACATGGATTTGTCTGATCTTCGTGCTTGTGGATTCAGACGTTCTTGTGGCTTTGTATATTACGCTATATAAATTTTATTGACGTATATTTCGGCGCGATCTATATTCTTCGAAGTGCAGAAGACGCTGGGAACGCGTACAATTCCTATTATTTGCAACGATTGAGCTTGTCCAGGTGGCCAAATCGAAACGCGCCAAGCGTCTCAAGGCACCGGCATGCCGGCGATAAATTCGTAAGGGCGTTTCATTCGCGTGTCGGTACATGCGTCCGTGGCTTAATGGTTTCAATATCAGGCTTCTGTGCTAGAGTCCCTGTGTTCGAATTCTGCCGTCGGACAAATTTAATTATGTTTATTTATTCCGCCATATGCTGTTGAAAATGACGAGTTTACAAAGTCACAAAGCCATTTGAAGCCAAAAAGACGATGTTTAGGCAAATCCATGCACTTCCCATAATTCCCATGCTGGGAGAAGCGCTCCCATTGTAGCTCCCGTAGACACTAGCGCCAGAGTTCCCTCTAGTAATTTTTGTAGGAAACTCTATGGGCGTAACCACTCGTACGCGCTCGTGGCACTGCCATAGGTGGCTCCGATGCAGCTGATTGTGCCGGCGTTCCCATACTGCCCATCCCTCTGCAAATGCGCTGACGAAACCGGCCTACTGCCAGTCGGTGCGGCAATTTCCGTTTGAAATTCTTTGCCTCAATATATCGCTAAACGAAAACTTGTATCGAGCTGCGCACAACTTTCGCATCGCAGAGTATTGTAATTGTCGGACATTTTCTTTAGTAACGTAGTAGTTTAGCTCCGCCTACGGGGGCGCGGGGCGGCTAGAATAAGCAACGACGTATTCATTAGGATCAAGTCTTATTTGGGCTAGATCGGCGCCATGACCGACTTCGCTGGCATCTAATCTGTATGGACTTCAGTTAAGGCAGCAGGGTAAAAATATTGCAGCATGGTAGGAGAGGAGACGGAGTAGGGCCGTGAATGTGAGGTCACGTGCTTTGGAACAGAGAGATAGTGCGTTGTCTCCAGTAAGAAGTTGAGTCAAAGGAGCGATAATCATAGCCAAGTTTTTCACCAAGCGGTGAAAATTTGAGCATCGGCCGGCCAAGCTGCGTCGAGTCTTCACGTTGGCAGGCTTGGCGGACTGCGTAGCTACACGGCGTATCGCCGGATGTGGAATCATGCTTTCTTTGCATATGGCACGGCTTAAGATTTGAAGCTTACGAGCAGCAAAGAAGAATTTGGCGATGTTAAGCTGCAGACCAGCCTTGGTAAGACAGCTTAATGCCTCACTTAGTTGTTGGAGATCAATTGGGAAATCAGGCTAGAAGCCAGTAAAATCATTTAGGTACGGAATACATCGATACCGCGCAAGATAATGTCCATCATGTGCTCGAAAGTAGCGGGTGTATTACATAGGCCGAATGGCATGGCATTAAATTCGTATAATTGGTCTGGTGTGGCGAAGGCGGTTTCTGAGCAATCAGCCTTCGTCATGGGGACTTCCCAATATACGGAGTACAAGTAACAAGAGGAAAAGCAGTCAGCAGGTTTCAAACAGTGCAGTGCTTTGTTTATGCGCGGTAGTTGACTTACTTCTTTCCGCATAATTTTGTTAAGACGTCAGTAATTAACGCAGAAGCGAATAGATCCACCTTTGCGAGGGTGATCGAAGATGCCCAAAGGCTATGGGACGGCTCGATCATTACACGCAGAAAATACCGCTCACTTTTTCGTAAATGGGACGACATTCACAACCAGAGACACGGTAAGGACGCTGCCGGAGTGGGGTGCGTGGTTTGGCGGAAATGCTATATAATACAGTATTGGTACGGCCAAGAAATATGTTGATGGCTATCGAAGGATGGGGTAATTTCACGTAGCCGGCTGAGAAGTCGCGCGCATTGCGTGGTTGTAAGATAATAATAATAACAATAATAATAATAATAATAATAATAATAATAATAATAATAATAATAATAATAATAATAATAATAATAATAATAATAATAATAATAATAATAATTATAAACTTCTTTATTTCGATCAGTCATCGGGGAGACTGCAAGTAAAAGTCGCTTTAGAGGCAATCGACCTGACTAAAGCCCACACAAAGGCAAACAGCGATTGAACAGGAGATATATATATACATAGCAATTGACTACATGTGTAATATGCACCAATAATAAACGCAAAAACACAAATTTCCTCAGAAACGCTCTTCAATTATTTAAGAAATATTGAGTGACAAAATGTTGGCGTAACTCGTACATCACTTATATAACCGGAGATATACAACCAGATAACCGGAGATCGACGAATATGCGTCGAAGGGTGCGTCGAAGAGCAATGACGAATTCGCTGTTTAAGCGTAGCCGAGACGTTCTCGTCCGCCTTCTGCTCGCTTGAGTACGGCATGCTTTTAGGTACTGCAAACAAATTCTTGGAAACGGTTGCGTGCCACGACAGTAATAGGCAGTCGAGCTCACATGTATGTAGCCGCTAGCACAGTTTGGAAGAAAAGTGGCGTTGTAACAAATGATGCTCTCTCTCGCACAGGGGGCGCATAACGTAAAACTATTCCAATATGTTTTTATTCCAATCTCCTGGCGTCAAACTTGCCTAACCGCCAACGCAAGCCTTGGTCGGTCACCCGCAGGGTTGCCTGAACAAACCAATCAAGTGGTCCCCTGGTTCATAGGAGGTCACTTTCGTTTGCTTGAAAAACGTATAACATTGCCTGCACTGAGCTGCTTGCCTTCGCTAATTGGCTCACAAGAGGCGAGGAGCATGCTGAAGCGGAGAGGGATTCGATGGGTCCGAGCCACTGCACTGAATATCGATAACCGGATGAAGAGGGTGGTGCCGGCGTCTGCGATTGGTCCGCTTTCTCTTACTTAGCTTGCGGTGGCTCGTCGACAATCGCGGTGGCATGCAACGGAAGCTTAAGAAGGACGCTAAAACAGATCCTCAGCAAAGAAGAGTTGGCAGAACGAGGTCGTAAACGTGCCGAAAGTTCTCGAAAGCATTACACGGCCACGCGGAAAGCTTTATTATACGCAAATAAACCCATGTTCTCCGGCAGGGGCGAGTATCGAGTGGCGGAGCGACCGGCGGCAGCCATCTTTTATTCCTTTCGTAATGGGGCAGCCTGCGGCTATTCAGAATAAAATTCAGTTTTGTTCGGCATATTAGTGCTTCTTTAACACGTACGCGTAACTTTGACGGGGTAAGTTTTTGCGGTTTTGTGACGTCGCGTGAGACGCAGGTCAAGTGGGTGCAGCCCAAAAACTTTGGACTAATAGCCGAGGGCTAATGGCGAAAAGGCGTCGAATCAGAAATAACTATTTTTTTGTTTCGTTCGGTCAAATTCTGCATAATCAGTGTGTACACGTCATATCAGATGGGGAGCAATCGTGGTTTTCGTGACGTCGCGTGACAGACAGGTGAAGTGGGAGTGGTCCAAAACAGTTTTTGACCAATTGCAGAATTGGAACAGAGAAGTTTGGAATAATTTTACGTTATAACACCCCAGCTTCCAGATGTATCATGCATGTTTTGTGTGTATTTTTTCTATTCCGCATCAACTGGAACGCTGGAAAAAAAAATTGCTCTTCTCGTCATATAGGAATAAACGGCTTATAATGGCGCGTTCTTCGGCGACAGGCGCGACTGGCTGCTGACGAAGCGCTTTTTTTGGAGCGGCATCCCCAGCCGCTGCCGGTAATGTGAGAGACGAGCAAAAGTTGAAGTATAGTCTACGGACCATCGTTGAAGCCCTTTCCCGTAAGTGAAGGGAGGGCGCGGCGCTGGCGATGTTTTTACAAATCTCTCATGCGAGCGCTGTAATCGCGGCACATTCGTGTGCAGAGAGCGCGCTGTCACGTGGTATATTTTAAACTCTGCGGGCTTTTGTTTTTCTCGAATAAAAGTAGCCACGATAAGCCTATCTCGTTGGAAGTGCCTGGGTTGGGCAATATTTGTGGAGCTCCACAAATTTCCCATTGATGCCTGAACGTTTCAAGCTATATTTGAAAAAGTTATTCAATTTATCTCGGCTAATTACTCAAAAAATACGCGCAAAAAATGGTACTGTAAGTTTACATAAACGCTAACAACATCCACGCGATTTCTATTTTGCAAGAGGTATAGGTTTCTTTCAACACCTTGGTGCATGTTAGCTGGGACACCCTGTACATATAAAACATGTATATATATATATATATATATATATATATATATATATATATATATATATATATATATATATTCTCATCTCAAGTAGCTAAAGCAGGCGGCTGTGAGCGCGATTAACGTGCAAGGAGCTATTCCAATCAGTTTGTATTGCATAACTGACACTAGACCGCGACCGTTGCATTAAAATATTTTTGACCATACCGACTTAGCCTGTCTGTCACACCACCTAGCGAAAACCACCAAATATAACCATGTCATATGAGCTCTGCACACTGATTACGCATGGTTAGGCCGAACAAAATTCCTTCCGAATCTACGCCTTTTTCGCATTATTATTCCGCTATGGCTCAAAATTTTTCGGACTTCTCCGCTTCACCTTCATATCACGCGACTTCACAAAACTGCAAACACTTAGCACCTCAAAGTGATGTGTGTGTGCTAAAGATATGTTAGTATGCCTAATAAAACTGCAACGTTTTTGGAATAGCCGAAGACTGCCTCGTTCAGAAAAGAATAAAACATGGCTGCCTACCGATCGCTCTGTCACTGGCTGCTTGGAACTGCGGAGGGAATGGATTTGGCTAGGTATATTAAAAGGCTATGTGGATCGCATACAGTGTGAGAATTCATTTTTGACATGTAAACCCCAGAAAGTCATTATTTACCGATATGATTATGAGGCACGCAGAAGTCGGGGACTCAGCATCAGTTTTGACCAGGGGGGGGGGGGGTTCCTTAACGAGCACGAGAAAGGAGGGTACACGGGCGTTAACGCATTTTGTCTCCATTTAATATCTACCGCCGTGGCTGGGATATGACCGCGCGGGGTCGTGCTTAGCTGCGCAACACTATAGCCACGGCAGGTAATTACATCGTATCACTTGAATCACAACTATAGATATTAGTACGCTAACGTTTTTGCCTTTCACCCTTGTCGAAATGCGGCAGCCGCCGTCGCGAGTCAACCCGCGACATTGAACAACGTCATAGCAGCAAAGCTACCACGGCGAATACAACATTGTGGATCTTATGGGTGGCCGCTTCCGTAGTCATCTAGACGCTGGGGTGCTTTAAAGCACATTTGCATGTGCATTCCCTGTGTGCACTCCCTGTGTCCGCGTGACAAATTTACATAGCATTTGTTTTACAGTGGAGCTGTTATAATATATGTCCTGGCGGTTTGTGTGCGTAGGCAAAAAACTGGAGGACGCTTAAGCTTCGCCTTCAAGAGTGGAACGCGACAGCGTTCCCGTCGACCCGCCAAGGGAGGTAAGACGATGGGCTACGGCGCAGCGACTACGCGCCCCCATCGGACGCGGTGAGCGTCGAGCAACGCAGCGTTCGGTGCGGCAATGAAATTTGCGCCTGAGCAAGCGACGCACGCCTGAGCCTTAGAAACAGCTCGTTTCTTAGGCAACACCGCATTCACTAGAGGCGCGTTTGTACCGCTTTCAAGCATCGAACTCGTGGTTCAGCGGTAGCGCCTCCGTCTCACACTCCGGAGACCCTGGTTCGATTTCCACCCAGCCCATCTTGCAAGTTGTTTTTGTTCATGAAGTGCCTCTGGTATTTATCACTCACGGCCAACGCCGCCGACGCCGACGACACCGGCTTTTCTGCGACACGAGCTCCTTAACGCTGTCGCGTAAAAAACAAGATGGTGGGCACGCCAGAGCCAAAAGAGCTCAAGCATAAAGCAAACGCGTGTCGCCGGGTACGCCGCAGATGCATTGAACGGTGAGACGTGTCAAAACGCACGGCGATAAAAAAAATATGGTAACAAAAAATGTAAAACCGGAATCAACGCTCTTTATTGTGGATTGCGGTTTGACGTCACGCGCTCTATAGGCAAACTACGTAAGCTTATCTGCGTTGCCTTCCAACCGTAGAATGAGTATGCCACGTGCGGGGGAGACTGCGCTAGAATAGTGCACTTACGAAGAACACCATCATGAAAAGAAGCGGGAATGGCACGTTATACGGATGAAGATAGTGCCGCATACCCCAAGCTTATGCACCTATGGTTGCATTACCCATACCGATTCCAGTTCTATCGTGATTGCGGGTAATTTTCAACATAGACGTTCTCGGCCAGACGCAAAGGGGTTCGTGGCGTTCCTCTTGGAGTGCTTCTGCAATGTTACACAAGCAACAGTGTGCCCACGACGCGTCATCGGTTTTGCATAGACTTCACATTGGCCAAGAACCTTTCCAGAGTCGCCACAGAGCCACTGACCGTACATGATAGCAATCATAAAGCGATAGTCAAGTGGAAGACCAAATAAGAAATCCAAAAAAGCAAGAAAAATATGGAAAATATAAAATCATTGAGTATGCAACCTAATAAAACAAAAACAAAAAGAATCGTGAGAAAAAGCCATTCATTGCGGTATGTGTCTTTTATTTTCAATGAACATATTGACATGTAGGTGACGGTCAGCTGCCTGGCACGCAGGCAGACAGAAAGGGGCACTGCGTCGGCAGTAAACTTAAAGAAAGTTTATTGGGCGAATTTGTGCCCTAAAGCAAGTGAACAACTCCGTAACGGCGAAAGCAGCAAGCGCGCCCAGGGCGTTCATCGGACAGCCAGCGCAAGTGGTGGCCCCGTATTTATACGTTTGGCGTCGACCATAGAAACGCGTCAAGCGACGCCACTTGCGTCGCAGAGAGGCCACTCGCGTCATAGCGAAGGGAGCTGCGTCGCTCGCGACGAAATAAACGCCCGTGGCATTACCGCCTCGTGAAAAAGCATCGCCCCCATGCTAAAGAAAACAAGAAACTTGTAAGCATGCACTCAAGCATGGAAAATGAAAAAAAAAGAAATGTCCGTTATTCCGCTAACGCTCAAAAAACGTATTGCGGCGCGCGACGTGGACCATCTCAGGTCGCGCGCGACGCCGCTTTGACTGCGTCACTCCATGGGATCTCCTAGACTAGCGGCCCAAGTTTATCTTGTAGGGCCCGAAGTAACGACGCAGGGGCTTCTCACTAAGCCCGTGTCAATGAATCGGTGTCCAAACCATAACGCGGTCACAAAGTGCGTACTCTTGGTCTCGTCGTCGTAGGTTGTAGAGTCGGGCGCCGGCGTTTTGCTGCTCTTTAATACGCATTCGGGTGAGCGGGCGAGCTTCCTCGCGCGTTGAAGGAAGTCGGCAACGTCTGCATGGATGTTGTCGTCTTCGACGTGAGGCAACATCGTATCCAGCATGGTGGCGACTTGGCGACCGAAGACAAGCTAGAGTGGCGTCATCTGCGTTGTCTCCTGTGGCGTGGTGTTGCACGCGGACGTCACGTACAAAAGGACTTCGTCCCAAGGCTTGTGCCCGACGTCGACATACATGGCGAGCATGTCGGAAAGGGGTTTATTTAAACGCTCCGTAAGGCCATTTGTCGGCGGGTGGTAGGCTGTAGTGCACTGATGGCTCGTGTGGCTCAAGTGCAGAATCTGTTGCGTAAGTTCTGCTGTGAATGCCGTACCTCTATCGGTAATAAGAACTTCGGGTGCACCATGACGGAGACCGATGTTCTTTACGAAGAATCTGGCGACCTCGATTGCATTTCCTGATGGTAACGCCATTATCTCGGCATAGCGCGTGAGGTAGTCCGTTGCTACCACTATCCATCTGTTCCCGCAAGTAGACGTCGAGAAGGGGCCAAGCACATCTGCTGGAACGGTTTCCATGGTGGCCCAATTGGTTGCAAGAGGCCTGCTGGCCTTCTAGGCGGTGTTTTCCGATGTTCACAATCTCCGCAGGTTTTCACGTTGCGTGCGACATCTGCGTTCAGGCCGGGCCAGTAGTACTTTTCTTGGATTCTTCTGAGAGTTCGAGTGAGTCCCAGATGCTCTGCTGTCAGCTCATCGTGAGACGCTTCTGAAAACTCTTGCGGTAGCTTGACTGGCACGACAAGTGGGTATGCCGCTTTTTTTGCAAGGACGTTGTCGCGCAAGCACAGCGACAAAAGTGCGCGCCTGAATGCCTTTGGCGCCAAATCGGTCTTGCCGTCGAGATAGTCAACGACACAGCATAGATCAGGATCGGCACGTTGATCTTGTGCGAAGGTGTTAGAGCTTACGAGCCCAAGGAAGGCATCGTCGTCATCGTGGCAGGATGGGGCGGATTCAACAGGGACTCTCGAAAGGCAGTCGGCGTCTGTGTGCTTTCGGCCTGACTTATACACGACGGTGACGTCGAAATTCTGTAGTCACAGGTTCCAACTAGCGAGGCGACCTGAGGAGTCTTTCAGGTTAGCGAGCCAGTACATAGCGTGGTGGTCACTGACGACCTTGAAGTGCTTCCCGTAAAGATCCCGACTATCCTCGACTATCCCGACCCGAGGCGACGGTTCCTTACCGGCTGGGACTTTTTGTCGCTTTTACAAAAGCCTTCGATTTCAGCATCAAAAGACAAGGTAGTACTGCATGTTGTCACTGCGACAACGAAGAAACTATCGAACAAACTCTGTACCATTGTATCTGATACAGTGCACAGAAGCAGTCACTTGTGACCGCGCCGGCGCGACTTGACGACCGGCCAATTTCGGAGCAGACAGTCCTGGAATGCCTAACCATACAGTTCTCCCACCACAGGACAGTCAAGGCACTCTTGAAAATATTGCGTTCTGGTGGCCTATTAGAGAGACTAGTTCTCAGGCATGTTTCCAAGCTCCTCTGTTGATTTTTTCACCGTATTTCTGTCTTTCATATCGCTGTTCCCTTCCCCCAGTACATCATAGCAAACCAGAACCTTCTCCGGTCAACCTCCTGCTCTTCCCATACCACTTGACGCTCTCTCTCTCTTTCTATTTTTTGTTTGTGGAAGTTACAGCTTCAACTTTCTTGCCTGTAATATTTTTAGCGTTTCTGATAGCAATTCATCTTTATTTTAACGCGATAGCGTTAAGGAGCTCGTGTCGCAGAAAAGCCGGTGTCGTCGGCGTCGGTGTCGGCGTCCGCGGCGTTGACCGTGAGCGATAAATCACGGCAGGCACTTCATAAATAAAAAGCAACTTCCAAGACGGGCTGGGTGGGAATCGAACCAGGGTCTGCAGAGTGAGAGACGGAGACGCTACCACTCAGCCACGAGTTCGATGCTTGAAAGCGGTGCAAACGCGCTTCTAGTGAACGCGGTGTTGCCTTAAAAACGTGCCGTAGAAAGTTATACTGCGGTGTATATCGGTAATTATGAGCATGTAACTTACACAAGTCGCATTTACACGAGTAGCGAAGTACGTTTCCGCTAAATTTCTTCTGCGCTTACCGCACACGCAGAGCCATCTTGCGGCAAACACAGAAGACCCCCTCCTCTCAATGTACGGCGCTGCCCCGACAGGTGGCGCACCATGCGCGCATTGGGGCTGTGCGCGGACCGGCCCCGACTCCCTCTCCCCTGACGACGCTTCGCCGTGCTCCCACGCGGGTTGCAGAATCAAGCGCCGTTCCTTTCTTTAGATTACTATCTATCTATCTATCTCTCTGCCCGTGCCGATCACGACGTTTGGCAGGCGTAGATCGTTTCCCCCTCCGAGTTCTTTGGTTCGTTCCATTTGCTCAGGCGCACGTTTCGTTGCCGCGCCGAACGCTGCGTTGCTCGACGCTCTCCGTGTGATAGGTGGCCGCAAAGTCCGATGCGGGGCGCCTCGTAAGTGATCCCTGCGCCGTAGCGCATTGTCTTGCACCCCTTGGCGGATCGATAGGAACGCTGTCGCGTTCCACTCTTGAAGGCGAAGCTTAAGCGTCCTCCAATTGTTGGTTTTCTTCTGCCTACTTGTCTCAGTAGGTGCGCTGTTTAACGTCAACTGCGCCTAATTAATATCATTTTCGTACATTATCTGACCTACTGAGAAAATCTTTGGCTCGTCATATTTCCTTAGTCCTCTGGTTTGCTACATTTTGAAGGTACTTTAAGTGACACTTTCAACCACCAAGCTACAATAGTTCAACACTAAAACCCCGTTAACCTGATAATTATTCAGCTTTACGAACTTTTTGAAGAAAGCGTAACCCGCAGAAAAATAAAAATTCTATAACAATGCACGTCATGATTTCTTGAACTTTGTCCTACCAGATACAATTTAGACTCAGGACGAGAACCTTTGGTCAAACCTCATCGGACTGTTTTGGGGGTGGATGTATCGGGCGGGTTTGGACCAGGTAATGGTGCAACGCTACCTAGCCTCAAGAACACTCCGCGATGCAAAAAGGTAAGCGTTACTGGGCGAGCATAGCCGTTTATATGTTATTTCCTTATATCGACGAGCTTATTTTGCTTATTCACTTACATATGATTTTTGTTACACTAGCTTAATTTTCATGCGCGAAAATTTTCCGTGTTTTAACATGTCCAGGAAACACTAATAAAACATCTAGCATCACGCTTGTCTTTGGGAACACACATCTCCAACCTAACGTGTCGGCATATGTAATGTGAAAATTCGTAATCCTGTGCTCCCTTCTCTTCCTTGAGAGAAATTTGTTGCTATCTGGATAGAGAAGTATAGATGTTTCTATCTGCAGACTGTTAGAGGCGAGTAACAGCGCCGTATAAGATACGTTAGAGGGTAATTTGCAATCTAACAAGAAATATAGAAAACCTTCAGAAGCGACAAGAGCCAATCTTTTTAAGCACCCGAGGTCCAATATCAAACTTAATATTCAGTATATCTGCATAGATAATATGTATTTATTAAAATGTCTTCAGCACGCCACCTCTATTTTACGTTGATATTCATCGGGTATAGAAAGTAAAAGGCAAACTTTCTTTAGCTAAAACGCGTTGTCACGTCAGAGCTAGTACGTGCTGTATTTATCTGAAATAGTCAATATGTAAAGACCACAAAAGCGCTAATTCTATTCCTCAGCAAATCTTCAGTGCATGCTGAACAATAAATAATTCTGTTTTTGCTTCTTTATCTCATTTCAAACTTGTACAAGACTGGGCCAGCCTTGACTACATCATATACTTCACTACTTCAGATACGAGATGACCATTCAGAAATTTTTCGCAAATTTTGGTCTGAAAGTAGCGATAAAGAAACCTTATGTGTGAGCGAGACATACAGGGTGTTCTAAATGGAGCTTTATGTTTGGCTTAATATTAGGCACTCGGAGGCACGCCAGGACCACCTGTGCAAATAAGTTATGTGGCCAGGGGGACACAAAGTGAGATCATAATTATCGCTGTCAGCAGCACACTTAATTAAAATTGAATAATTAAGTTCTTGTTGAGTGCAGTAAGTGGCTATGCCTGTATTGAAAAGTTACAGGCAGTCGTGTTTCTAAACAGTATCTGTTGGAAGAATTCTTCTAGCGTGCATGTGCTGCGAGATATCCGACTCCAAATTTATATTGCCGGTCCCATGATTACGCATGCAAGAGAGTTACGATCGGCGCATAGCTCCTCCCTGATGTGCCGCTGCTGTTGCGTGCGGCGTTTAGTCTGACAACGGGAGGAGGCATTTGTAAAGATGACAACTGTCCCCCTTTAACTTTTACTTTTTCCCTTTACCGACCTCCTCCCCCTCCCCTCTCTCCTGTATATACTCCCTCTTATTCCTTACCCTAACCGCAACAATCTTCCAAACCAATCCTCTGATTTCCTATTTCTAACCTGCCATACCTTAGTGGTGCAGGTGGGGTGCACCTAACCCCTCTCACATTCCGTCCCCCTTCCCCTCTGGGCTGACGAAATAAAAAATCGAAGAACCCGGAACCGCTGTCATAACACGTGACGGCGCAGCCTGTAACAATGGTGGCAGCTGCCATGCCGAGATAATGGCGCGAGCGCAGAAGCCGGAGGGCAGTCCGCGTGGGTAATGGTGACTAGACGAGCGGGCATGGTCCTTGCCTGGGCTACGCAAATAAAGTGACTGCTGGGGCCCTATTACGTAAACCTACATCGGTATGTTTTTATTCCCATCTCCTGACCTCAAATTTGCGTAACAGCCGATGCAAGCATCCGGCGGTGATCTGCAGGGTTGTCTAAACTGACCAATCAAACGCTCTCCTCGTTTATAGGCGGCCAATTTTGTTTGCTTTAAAAACGAATACTATTGCCCGCACTGAGCGGCTTGTCTTATCTAATTGGCCGATAAGAGGCGAGGAGCACACTCTAGTGGAGCGTGAAGGGTGGGCCCCAGCCAGTGCACCGAAAATCGATAACCGGTTGATGATGGTGGTGCCGGCGTCTGCGATTGGTTCGCTTTCCCTTCCTTAGCTTGCGGTGGCTGGTAGAAAATCGCGGCGGCATGCGACGGAAGGTTAAGAATGCCGCTAAAAAGGATCCTCATCAAAGAAAAGTTGCCTGAGCGAGGTCGTAAACGTGCTCAAAGTGCTAGAAAACGTTACACGGCCATGCAAAAAAGTGTTACTGTACGCAAATACACCCATGCTCTCCGGCCGGTGCGAATAGCCAGTGCCTGAGCGATCGGCTGCAGCCATCTTTTATTCCTTTCGGAATGCCGAAGCCTGCGGCTATTTAAAAAAAACACAAATTCAGTTTCGTTCGGCAAAATAATGCATCTTTAACGCGTACAGGTCACTTTGACGCGGTGAGTTTTCGCGGTTTTGTGACGTCACCTGACAGGTAGGTGAAGTGAATGCAGCCCGAAAGCTTTTTCACGAATAGCCGAGGGCTAATGGCGAAAAGGTGTGGTATCAGAAATAGCTATTTTTTTTCAATACAATCGTACATAATCAGAGCATACACGTCACATCAGATGGGTAGCTATCGCTGTTTGCGTGACGTCGCGTGACTGACAGGAAAAGTGACGGTGGCCTAAAAAGTTTATGAACAATCGCAGAGGGCTGATTGTGGAATTTGAATAGAAAATTTTGGAATGGCTATACGTTATAGCACCCCTAATTCCAAAGTACTTTAAGTTTTAGGGAAATCAAGAGCAACAACTGCACGGCACACCGCGTTGTCATATCTTGAGTTCACCAGCTGAAAGCGGAAGGGAAACAGTTATCATCTTTGCCTATGCCTCCGTCCTGTTCTCGGAGTAAACGTCGCAAGCAACAGCCGCGTCACATGAAGGAGGAGCTTTGAGCCGATCCGCTCTCTCTTGCATGCGTAGTGACAGGAACCACGATGAAAATTCGGAGTCGGATATCTCGTAGCGAAAACACATCAGAAGAATTTTTCCAAGCTAAACTGTGTAGCAAGAGGACTGCTTCTAACTTTTCAATACAAACATACACGCTTACTCCAGTCAATAAAAAGTTCATTATTCAATTTTATTTGAATGGGCAGCTGGCATCGATAATTATTATCTCCCTTTGTGTCCCCCTGGCCATACAACTCATTTGCACAGGTGGTCTTCGCGTGTCTCCCAGTGGCTAATTTTAAGAAAACCCTAAAGCTTAACTTTTAACACCCGGTATATACGAAGTCGTTTAAATGACAAAGCTCATTTTATATGCCACATAACAGGATACAGCTGAGAGCAGTTTCTGGCAACAGCGATAAGCGCGCAAGCCTTATTTTTCTGCATATTAGCCTCATGAAGGACATCCAATGTTTTTGGCGAATGCGAGCACATTGCGATTAAGTTTCAAAGAGCCTATGTGTCAGCGCCACAAGTGCACAAGCAATGCGCTGCTGCAGGTTGTCGTCTGGTTTCGAACACAAAGCGAGCCGCGAGGCCATCGCTCTGATTCTGAGCTGGGAGATCAGCGTTTCCGCAGCATCTGTGCAACATCCTACGAATATTGCAAGTGAAAGTTTGAATATACGCCATATATCTTTCCAATCGTAACCGAAAATACTGTATCCTGACGTTCACGAATAAAGGTACTTTAATAAAGGAATAAAGGTATCTGCAATTACGTAATTTGTGTTGACGAAAGCAGAGGTGAAGTAGAAGTTATGTTAGTAGAATCGGATGGCTTTATTTTTTTCTTGAAGAATAAGTACATCTGCGATCCCACTTTCCACTATCCGCTTTCACAGATCGAGGCCTCGGAGGACTTCCGATTTGAACAGCTGAATTACCACCTTAGTTCTCGCGGTAAAGGTAGGCGACGACTAGCAGGAAAAGTGTGCTGGAACAGAAGCCCAGAAATTTCCAAAAGATTTTCAGCTACTTATTACAGCATTACTAATGAATTTCGGCCAAATGAAGAAATCTTAAACAAAGCTGCCTGAGGTGTGACACATGTTTGCTGTATTTTGACAAATAGAAGTGAAAATGTTTGCATTGCAGAAAATTTTTCAGAATTTCTGTTGAACTACGGCTCAACATGCCACGGGAGATGAGCCTTCGAGCATCGGCAAGAAAACGAATCCCAACATCTGGGTGCTATGCAGGATGCGCGGAGTTTCTCGTTTTCACGAGTTTGAACGAGTTTGCTCGAAGGCAGTCAGTGAACCGAGATAACATGGAACGCGCAAGAACAGCAGGTGAAAAAAAAGTAGAAACTAATGAGAAGCCGCGCATGGCAACGTGAGCGCCCCCTGTACCACACACTGCTTCCGCGTTTGAAGCACAGAAGGCTGCGCAGCAAAACGCGCCAGCGCCGCATATTGCTGTCAACATATTATCACAATTTAGCAATACCGTCAATTCTCGGCTGTCTTTCTGCACACTTGCCGTGGGCCTTGTGTCACGCCTTTGTCGTGCGCCACAAAAGGGTGCCTCCTTTTTCGGTCATTATATTTCTATCCCCCGTCGAATATGCGAACAGGGCACTCTCGCACCTGCACTTTCGCTCACTCGAATGCGTTAAAAGAAAACAATTAAAATGACAAAGAATTTATCTCTTAAAATATCTGTTTTTCATCTTGAATGCTATAAATTTCTCATGGCAAACGGAGATCGAGCGAATTATTAAATTTTGTACCTTTTCCCGCGGGTAGCGAAGTGAGGTGGAAGCATAGAAGCGGATACGGCCTACAGGCTTGCACGAACGAGGGAGTTCATAGGGTGAGCAGTCGCCGCTGCCGTGCACTGCTTTTAATATTTGGGGGTTTACGTGCCAAAACCACTTTCTGATTATGAGGCACGCCGTAGTGGAGGACTCCGCAAATTTTGACCACCTGGGGTTCGTTAACGTGCACCTAAATCTAAGCACACGGGTGTTTTCGCATTTCGCCCCCATCGAAATGCGGCCGCCGTGGCCGGGATTTGATCCCGCGACCTCGTGCTCAGCAGCCCAACACCATAGCCACTGAGCAACCACGGCGGGTATGCAGTGCTTTTCTCGATGAAGTCTGTCGTGACAATAACCTGACCATTCTCCGTTTGTTAGGGTAATGGCAACGCAGCACCGCGACATGACTCCTAATTGCAGGAGCTTCATTGAGGCTATAAAAGCCGCCACTTTAGCAACTAAGAACGACACTCTAGCTACAGAGACGGGAGCAAGGCCTGTCAGTTGTGTTATGTGGTTATATTCAGTTATGTAGTGGATGGGTAGGAAAGGCTCTGGAAGGACTTGCCCGGTTTCTTCAAGACTGCCGCCATCCTGGAGGCTGAGCTCGGGTGTTTGTACGTAGCATTGTGTCGCGCATCCATCTCATGTGGGTGTGTCTGGTTTATTAATGAACTTATGGGGCTCTTGCATTGCCCAGAGGGCGCTGCGAAAAAGGTGCTAAAAAGCGCCCTCTGTCCTAAAACGGGTCGTACCAAGCTCGGTCGTCTGCTTCGGAAAGCACGTTTACAATATGGACCCGCCCCCCCCCCCCCCCCCCCTTTCGTTTCTGTTGTATCACGGCCTGCAGCGAATATCGGGCGCCAAAGATTTTGTCAGGGGTGGCACGCTGCGTAAAGGCTAGGAATTATGCACTGCCGATTACGTGTACGCCGTTCAAGAATTCAGCGGCGAAGTTTTAGCGCGGTGTCAATGGCAAGTGAAGCGAGTCGCGTACGAAGTAGAACTTCAGGTAAGGTTTGCACGCTGCTAGATTCAGGCGCACAAACGCGAGGAAATGCTCGCTATAAATGAATCCACAGCAGCGATAAGCAGACATCATGTGTACGGAACTGCTCGAGCACACGACGGTACTCGCCGCGATGTACGAACTGCTCGAGCGCATGATCGTACGCGCCGCGACGGCAGCGGTCTTTCGACATGCCGCGAAACGGCGGGCCTCCTGCAATCTTTGTTGACTGCATGTCGCTAAACAAGTAGTTATGCCTGCGTTGTAGCGGCCATCTGTCCCTTTTAGTAACTGGTAATAACTGATGCAATGCATATGAGCTCGCACGTACGTGCGAATCGCGCTGCAGCGCGAGCTCTTGCGCCGCTGGCTTGATGTAGCTTTTAATAATAGCGCTCGAACATCGATCTGCTTTAATCAATACTACCTTGCTGCGCCGCCTCAACGTGCTGGTTTGAGGTCAAGTATGAGCACATTTAACTCTCTAACCTGCATTGTGCTGCTCGCAGTGGGGTAGTGAATTGTCACCGTATCGGCCCGGCCATTTGTGGTCATTTGCACACACCTGGTCATTTCACCACTTCGCATCTGTCGAATTGGTAATTGTCGCTATGGCCGGGTCTCTAATCGTGAATCACCAGCCATGCCTGCTGCTATAAATGTCGGTCTGCTGTCGGGACTGTAGGTGCAAAAGACCGAATTATTAAGAACGCTGATAATCAAGCAAGCTTCAAGACAGGCGACGCAGTCAGCATGGCGCGAAGTTTCGCTTACTCAGCGCGACGAACTGCAGCTATGCAGCGCGCCCGTCACTCCACTTCGTGAGGCCTTGAAGGAAAACGGTAGAATCGGATGTTGGGATTCAGGCTTTCTTGTTCATGGCAGCCCACGACGCAGAAGTAATGACGGTGACGCCTTTTCGAGGCTGGGCTAGGTCTCTCCGGATCGGCGTCACCCGATTCCTTCTGCTCCCAGCATTACGTCCCACGGCACACGGAGAGTCCATTTTCGTTAAACTATAGGCTGCGGCGAGCTCGCAGCGTGGTCAGCGTGGTCTGTGAGAAGTGACGAGCGTTTTTGCACGTGCTTCGCCACAGCCAGGGCTCAATACGACCCAAGCTGGTACGACCCAGATGTCGTTTCCCGCGCCACCACCAGGCGCCGCTACTATACCTCAAACTCCAGCGCAAGACGCCCATATGATTCCTCATAGTGTGTACGTGAAGTAGGTGTTTGGGTATCCCCAGATGGCTGTTGGGGCTTTGAAATCTCCGCTAAGCATATAGTCATGGTGTTTTGGAGCGAAAAAAAAATGAAACCGAAGGCAGAGCATCGCGGAAGGATTTGGGGCATTGTAGACATTCACAGCTGTGATATATGTGGGTGGAGAGGCTGGGCAATAGGAAAGGGCTGTTACATATGGAAGTAAAGCCCTTCTTTCCATAAGTGATCACGGCGAATATCAATGGAAGATGGTGACTCGGCAAGGTCGGCATGCAGTGCTTGATAGCCTGGGATAATTTTGGTATGCACTTTCTGTTGTGATAAAGTGACGTATTGTGCATTGCGTAAGGAGCCATAGCTATAAGGGGGTGTGGTTCCTGGAGAGGTTACTGCAGTTTTACTGCGCCATTGTGATCACTATATTGCTAGTTATTCGAAGAATTGGGTGGAGCGAGAAGGGTGGGGGCCATAATTTTCGGGACCAGGCTTACTGACGAGGTGGGAACGGGGTGGGTGCGTATGAAGGGGCGGTTTCTGTCTTCCACAGGCTCTGGAGCTTCATCAAATGCTTTGTTTATGGTCCAGTTTAGATTGCTAAGGGACTGTGTGAAGTTAGCGATCTACGTTGAAATTACGAGGCTTGCATCTCAGTACGTGGTTGCCGTATCTCAACGAGGGATGTGATTGGAGTTAAGCGAGGTAATCTGTCAGACCAACTTCCAGCTGCTCAAAGAGGCAGGGAGCGAGAAGGGTTTTGAGCCGGGTGCGGGTGTCATCAGAGACGTTATCCTTAGCGACGTCTGCAGGTTTCTTCAGGGCCAAATCTTGTTTACCGGAGCAGCTTGCTGATATCCTGCTTCAGCCTTCTGTTGTACAACCGGTGTCGGTTGAATCACAGGTATTCGTTACTATGGCATCAGATGCGAGCGCTGGTCCCCCTATTAGAGTCTGTCCGCAGTAGGCGTTAAGAGGCGGGCCCCTTCGAAGTAGATGAAGAATTTGAGAGTTTTTCATGTGCTTGTGACGTGCTCAGGCTCTTCCCCTACTGTTTGTGTAGGAGGCGCTGCTTCCTGGCTGCGTTGGCGCAAGATTCATGCCGTTGCTTCTGAACGCGGCATTTTATGCGAAGGGCATGTGCTGGCCTTGAGAATGAGCACTCGATGGTGTCTGCTGGGTGATGACCAGACTGGGTGATGGCAGTTGAACAGGTGGGGCACGGGCGCTGATTCCTGGGCCAGGCACACATCCGACGTCAATATTTCTTGCAGTTCATGCAATGATGGGCCCGAGGCTCATGGTTACGGCAGCGATATTCAAGTGTATGTTAGTAGACAAAATATGGAACGTACGTGCCGGCGAGAGTGGTCAAGGCGATGTTTGTGTTTACCATGTGGTGGGACAGTGGTATATTCGCTTGGTAACATTCTATATGACGCAGAAGTTCTTGCGGGGTGGCGTGAGAACCAATACTGTGAATAACTTCATGGCATCAGCTGATGAGAGCTGCAAGGTATGGAGATCCGGCCTATGTGTGGTCAGCTAGCGGGATGCTCTCAACGTTAAGAAGGCGGTTGATGAATTTGATGTGGTGGGTCTGGAAATGGCGAGGTGGTTGCGAATGCGTAGATGAATGAAACGTCGGCACAAGTCTTTACCGGCAGCTTTTCCGCTAACATGAAAGCTTAGAGAATACTGAGTAGCTTTGCGGGGTAGGCGGAAGGTTACACGGACAGGTGAACACAAACCATATTGAAGTCAAAATTTGAGCAGGCGGCAAGTGAGGGCTTCCATACTTTTTCGGGAGTTATCCATTCTACTTCAAGGTCATCGCACTCGACAGGGTTTGTAGTGGAGGTGGCATCTGACGTTGGCGTGTCCTCAGCCATGCCGGCACGCAGTAGTGGTAGGATGGGGCTAGTGAGGCCGTCACCACTTCATAACTTGAAGCGGCCATCTTTTTTAGCTAAGATGTATGATAAAAAATGGTGTCGGAAGGAAGCAGATGACTCGCCGGCTCCGAAGAGCAGCACATCCTTGCGGATTAGGTGATTCATAGGACGATTTCGGTGGATGGTGCAGTGCACAACACGAACACCACATTCCTCTTGGAGACGCTTGGCGCGTCCTAGTTTTCCACTACTACTCACGTAAGTGTTGTGCTCCCAAACAGCGTTGCTGTGGTGCAGCTGTGTGTATACCAACCACACCGGCTTTCGAAAAATGGTTGGAGCAGAACTGACAGTACACTTCAAGCTACAAACCCTGATGGCTTTCTTTCTTCCTCATCTACTACATCAGTGAGATGGAACGGCAGCAATGCGCCTGTGGCAGAGCTCCTCGTCATTTCGGCGTTGTGAGATGCCCGTAGCTGCCAGGGCATCCTAAAGCTAAGCTTTCTTTGCTTTTTATGCGAAGCATATTACTAGAGCTCAACCCAGCTCCTCAGGCGCGGCGGTGTCGCCTTCAATACCACGTGACACCGTGACGTCACGACAGAGGAGAAACGGGGCTCCAACTCGCGCCGTCGCTCGCGGCGTCGCCTTCAAGGCTGACCACGTGACACCGTGACGTCACGACAGACGAGAAACGGGGCTCCAACTCGCGCCGTCGCTCGCGGCGTCGCGGCGGTATTGGCGGCGAGGAGTTACGGAGTCGCCATCTATCGGAAGCGCTTCGCTGGCGTAGTATGAGGGATCACGCGGCGCGCTCCTCATAGGTTTTGCTGTCAGCGCTCACTGAAAACACCACGCGCGAGCTCTCCCGGACATTTCTGTAAGTACTTTCGAAACAAGAGAATGTTCTTACTGTCTAAATAATAATCTTGGGCAAACTGAAAGCACAAGACGCTATCTCTTTACCGAATACGTAGAGTGAACGCCACTGCGTGCGGTCGCCGGGATGGAGTCTCCCGAACCGGCTTCTTGCGTGCAAGGTAGGCAAACGCTGAGAGCAAACTATGTGAAATATGTTCTTATAGTGTTTGTATAACCTAATGGAGCGTAATAGAACGAAGCCTCAATGCAGCGATCGCGCAGATTCGCAGCGACCGACCGCGCGTCTGCATGCTTGTCCGCACACTGTTTCGCTTTCACCGCGCGCGCGTTTTCGCACCGTGCCATGAGCTTTAGGCCGCAGAATATGAGCATTTGACAGTAAACAAGCAACCATTGTTGTGTGGGCATTATCAGAGCTGTTCAAAAATAATTTCATTGTAGAGACTTAGACGCCTACGGGGACTGTAATATGCCGTCGCGACGATTCAATCTTTTATTTTTCTTCTAGATTCTTTGACCTTTCAATATTATTTCCCGAGTTGCGTCGCACTGTATGTTTATCGGTGTTCTCAGCGTGCAATTTCCCGCTGCTCCTTTTTTGTAATCCAGTGCATTAATTCTTAACACAAACATGACCATATGCCATGCTTTTTTTTAAAATGTGCTTCTTACTACTGCCTTTCCACTCCACTGAACTTGATAGTATCTATAGCATCGACAAGTTGATAGACCAAACCGTCATGACATTAGTCGGGCAGCGGACTCGGGCGAGCGTCTCAGTGCGCGTTTTCAGAACATCGCAGACCGGGCGCCGTAGCAGAAATCTTCCTCGCGTCTGTGCTTGCTGCATACCCGAGTTGTAGCCGATGATTGTTTGCCGGTTTTATGGTTCGCGAGCCAAGCTTCACGCAGCTTCTTGTCATGCGGCTACGTGTGAATAAGGCTGACACCGGCCTTCGTTACGTGCGTCCGGCCCTGCGGCACCGAGCAGTAGCCTACCATGTTGCATGCCTTCAAAGGCAGCCACTACCTATTGTAGTGCTTTCAAGCGTTGTAAAGTAGACACTCGAAGCGGGAAAACCTCGTCACTAAATGAGGACCGTAGCGTACGAGGGAATTTAAAGTCGTTTTCAATTCGCTTCGGCGCGCCCGAAGCAGCCGACGCGGCCGCTATGTCCACCTGATCTCTCCTCGCACGTCACGCCGACGGTGGCGCCAGCTTTTCCAGTGGTGGAGCTCGAGGCCAATATAAGCAGCTGCGCTTGCCTCTGCTACACTCACGAGGTGAGATGCCTCATGGAGACAGAGCTGCTCGTTGGAATGAGAAGCGAAGGTCGCGGCGTGCTACAGAGACTGTTTCTAGGTGGCTTTGCAACGGCGCAGTGACTACGCGCCCCGTATCGGACGCGGTGAGTGTCGAGCAACGCAGCGTTCGGCGCGACAACGAAATGTGCGCCTGAGCAAGCGCCGCACGCCTGAGCCGACGCCGACGACACCGGCTTTTCTGCGACACGAGCTCCTTAACTCTGTCGCGTTAAAATAAAGGCTAGTATGCTTCACATCCTGGGCTTAACCTTAGCTAAACCACAGCCAGTTTTTCCTTCGACTTTCTCACTGTTGTTGCTGCTCTGGCTGTCTTGCACGCCATGTCGCCGTTGTTTCATAGCGTGCATATACATACATGAAAGGAGCGTGCCAGAGAAAAACGAGATAGTAGAAACTTGATTGTACCTTTTCGTCGCACTGCATGTGAAAAATTCCCTCTGGAGATCTATGAACATCGCCATATTAATCTCTTGACAGCTGTCGTTATCCGTGACCGCAGACAGCAGCATTGCAGAAACCGCAGCCATTACATTTCTACTAACGTGGAAGTCCAGAGTGAAGTTAGATAGAATAGGAGAGGGGGCAGAGAAATAGTAGAACCTATGCAGTCGTGAAACGACTGAATAAGAGCCTTGCCACTCTCGCAGTTACCATAGAGGGCGGATAGGGAAAAGGAGACGTAGGAAGGCAAGGAAACGCTGCTACTATATACCCGGCAGCGGTTAACGGAAACGGGATGAACTAGATTTCCCGGTAAGGAAGGGTCATGATCATCATCATCATCGTCATCCTCAGCCTATTTATGTAAACTGCAGGACGAAGGCCTCTCCCTGCCATCTTCAATTAGCCCTGTCTTGTGGCAACCGATTCCAACAAGTGCCTGCGAATCTCCTAATTTCATCACTTCAGGTAGCCTTCTGTCGTATTCGACTGCATTTCCCTTCTATTGATATCTATTATGTAACCTTGATGGTTCAACGGTTGTCTAACCTGCGCATTACATGACCTGTTCACCTCCATTTTTTCTCTTGATGTCAATTAGAATATCCTCTATACCCGTCTGCTTTCTCATCCAAACAGCTCTCTTCCTGTCTCTTAACGTTATGCCTAGCAATCTTCCTTCCATTGCTCTTTGCGTTATCCTTAACTTGTTCTCAAGCTTCTTTGTAGGTCTTCAAATCTTCGCCCCACATGCCAGCACCGGCAAAATGCACTGATTTCACACCTTCCTTTTCCATGATAATGGCAACCTTCCAGTTAAGAGCTGACAATGTCTACCGCATGCAATCCAACCCATTTTTATTCTTCCATGAATTTCGCTCTCAGGATCAGGGTTTCCTGTGATTAATTGACATAGTAAACATACTCCTTCACCGACTCTAGACGGTGACTTGGGATCCTGAATTCTTGTTCTTTTGCCCGGCTATTCATAAATATCTTTGCCTTCGGCACATTAAGCTTCAACTCCCCTCTTACGCTCTCTCTGTTAAGGTCCTCTATAGTTTGTTGCAACTCGTCTGCAGTCTAGCTGAATAGAAGAAAGTCATTGGCAAATCGAAGGTTGCTGAGATATTCACCGTGGCTCCTTACTCTTAAGCCTTCCCAGTTTAATAGCTTAAATACTTCTTCCAAGCACACAGTGAATAGCATTGGAAAGATTGTGTCTCCTTGTCTGACCCTTTTCTTTATAGATATCTTCCTACGTTTCTTGTATAGAATTAAGGTGGCTGTGGAATCTCTGCAGATATTTTCCAAAATATTTATGTATGCGGTCTGTACTCCTTGATTACGTAGTGCCTCTATAACTGCTGGTATCTCTACTGAATCAAATCCCTTTTCTTAAAGAGAGGTTTATTCTACTCTGCGGATTTCTCACTTACATGATTAACGGCATGAAGGTGATCCATTGTAGAGTATCTCTTCTTGAAGCCAGCCTTTTTCCTTGGTTGACTAAAGTCCAGTACTGCCCTTATTCTACTCAAGATTGTCTTGGTGAACATTTATGTAAAACTGGGAGCAAGCTAATCGGCCTGTAGTTTTCCAATTGTTTAGCGTCTCACTTTCTTGTGGACTAGTATAATGTTTACATTCTTCCAGTTTTCTGGGACCCCTCATGTCGATAGACACATCGTATGAGAGCTGCCAGTTTAGCAAGCAGTATGTCTCCTCCAGCTTTGATTAAATCGACTGTTATCCACCTTCTCCTACCGATTCTCCCCGCTTCATGTTCTGGAAGGCCCGTCTGACCTCATCGCTGGTTATAGGAGGAGTTTCTGCAACCTGTTCATTATCGTTCGTACTGCACAGGTAAGTATAGAATTCTTCCGCTGCTTTTACTGTACCTTCGAGATTGGTGATGACATTAGGCTGCTTATCGTTCAATGCACACACCTTTGTTTGTGCTATGGCGAATTTCCGTCCTTCTGATTTCAGGCTGCGTCCATTTTTTACGGCTTCTTCAGTATTTCTCACGTTATAGTTTCGAATATCCCTTATTTTCGCCTTGTTGATCACTTTTGACAGTTCTGCGTATGCAATGTTGCCTCATGAGTTGGACGCTTTCCTGCTTTGTCGCTTCTTTATTAGGTCCCTTGTTACTAGGGAGAGCTTGCTTACTGGTTGCCATGGTGCCTTGCCTCGCACTTCTATTGCTGCCTCTGAAGCCAACCTAGTTATGATTTCATTCATTACCTCTATGTCATCTTCATCTATCTGTTCTAAGGCTGCATATTTGTTGGCAAGTTGTTGGCAATTTGTCTGCTTTTACCCTTACTGCCTCTAGGTTTGTTTCTTTTTGACCAATTTTACTCTTTCTCCCTTCGAATTGAGGTGAATCCTAGTCCTCATTATCTATTATCAGTGCGCTTTAGCCTACCTATCACTTCTACGTCCTGCACTACGCTGGGATCGGCAGAAATTATGAAATCAATTTCATTTCTTGTTTCACCATGAGGGCTTTTCCAGGTCCACTTTCGGTTGCTATGCTTCCTGAAAAGGGTATTCATTATTCGAAGGTTCTTTCTTTCTAAGAATTCTACTACCATCTCTGCTCTAGCATTCCTCGAATCGACGCCGTAGTTGCCAATTGCTTGTTCCCCAGCCTGCTTCTTCCCCACTATTGCATTGAAGTGGCCCATTACTACACTATACTGAGTTTGTACTTTTCTCATCGCGAATTCAAAATCTTCATACAACTTAACTACTTCATCATCATAGTGACTGGATGTTGGAGCGTAGGCTTTGACTATCTTTATTCTATACCTCTTAAAAAGTTTCAATACGAAGACTGCTACCCTCTCAATTATGCTGTATAATTCGTCAGTTTTAGCTGCTATGTCCTCATAGATAAGGAATACGACCACGTATTGCTTCTTATCTGGGAGACCTCTATAGCAGAGGACGTGGCCATTAGTCAGCACTGTATAAGCCTCACCAGTTCTTCCAATCTCGCTAAGGCAAATGATATCCGAAAGAATGTCTGATAGTTCCTCAAAGAGCCCTGCTAAGCTAGCCTCACTCGACAGATTTCGGGTGGTAAAGGTTCACAGGGTCAGATTCCATTGGCGGCCTGTCCGGACCCACACTCTTAGCACCGTCTGCTGCGCTACAGGTCTGACCGCCGCCTTGGTGAGTTCTCTGCAGCTGCTGTCGACCGATGGCCATGGTTTAGTTCGAGTCATTTGGGAGGGGGTGGCCGTGTACTGCACCAGGGCGGCCAATACCTGTTCTGGTGAGGGATTGTGCCTGTTGAAGCTTAGTGCGCCTTCCTAATTTGGTTGTACCTGGATTAGTATAGCCCCACTCGCTATCGGCATGTTTTGCTGGTGTGAGGCGTCACTGCAAGCCTACAGATATGGTTATGGTATTGTACGTATCTGTTTTTCTGAAAAATAAACACCAAGCACATATGCCTAGCGGACAGCTTACGCAGGTGTTGCAGAAGCAGAGCCTCAATAAAGCGCACCACAGGGTTCAGCCTGCTCTACGGAAACGGTCGCATGTCAAATCAACAGTTCAATGCCCACCGCGGTAGCTGTGCGGCTATGGCATTGCTCGAGGTCGCGGGTTTTTTCCCGACCTCGGCATCCGTATATCGACGGGGGCGAAATAAAAACCGCTCGTGCACTTAGATTTAGCGACACGTAAAAGAATGACCGCAGTGTCATAATTAATCCGGAGTCCGCTACTACGTGTGGCGTGCTTGATAATCTGGATGTAGTTTTGGAACGTGCAGCCTCACGTACAGCCAGGATGCGACGTGCCATGTGGAGCAATTATACGCTCAACCCTCTCGGAGGTTATGAAGTACGGCGCACATCAATGCCTCAAGCAGACGCCTTCCTTGTATGTTCTGTGTACTACACAGACAAACAGCAGTGGTGCACGCAAGGAAACGCTTAACACCAGCATTCTCGTGTTGGACTAAAAGTTGAAAAAAATTTAACATCCGCCGTCAACATTACAGCTTATTATCGCCAATCAAAGCAAGCAGCACAAAAATCTTTGTTTTTCTGCTTAGCAACAGAAGTTGTCTCGCGTATAGTGCGACACCAATATGTCTCCGCAACAAGTACTTTCCACGTATGGTGAGAACACTATCTGAAAATCTCCCATCCAATTCTAAAGTTTGCTATTGCTTTCACTGATTTACCCTGATATTCACCATTTCTCGTTTCGTTCTAGAACGGCATGGTGGGGGACCCTACTTATTATTGCCTACTTCATTATTACTGCCGGCTTAGGCCTCATCATGGCTTACTGGTATCGGGACTGCGACCCTTTGCTAGCGGGCGTAGTCACTACTACAGATCAGGTACGTGAATATGTTTAGTGATGGCTCTCTAGTCATTATTCCGCCGCTTTAGCATGGCTTTCTCAAAACAGTACACAACTAAGTCACCGCTCGCAAATGGATGAAGTCGAGGGTATGATGGAAGCCTCTCCGGTAGGGATGATCCATACTTAAATGGAAGAGGTCCTAACACGAACCAAAATGGTTTGAAAAAGATACATATATATATAACGCAAATCAAGGATTTCGTTCGCGAAGAAGTCGCACGACAGCTATCTCTGGTGTCCGTCACTCAGGAGTCTGCCAGCACTTTGCCGTCTCATATCCGTAACATGATCCATGCAGAAGTCGCGGAAGCGCTGCCGGCTGTTCACCAGCAGGATGTCGTGACTACGCCAGTCACTTATGCTACGGTTGCTGCAATGGCCCCTCGCAGTGTGCCCGTGCGTCGCTTCCAGCAGCCTGTGCACCGCCCTCCCCCTCCCGTCCCCTGGACCAACACTGCCGTCGCTAACCCGTGGCGTACGCCGGACAATCGCCCTATATGTTTCGCATGTAGGTGTCCCGGTCATGTCGCAAGGTTCTGCCGCCGCCGATCGCAGGCGTTCGACGACGATCGCCGAGCGCCCTATGTGCCGCCTGATGCAAATGCGCCTTACGAACCCTTCGGCCCACCTCCAGCTCGCTCCCAGACTGATCACCGTCCTCGCTTCGAACGCCTCCGGTCACCCTCCCCACGTCGTCGATCGCTTTCCCCTATGCGTCGACGACCCGTCTCTAATGAAGAGGGACACTAGACGACGCAGTTCCTGAGGCAAGAACTGCGCAAGTGTCGACATGCCGAAGTCCTCCTCCTTTACCTGCTAATGTCATTGATGTGTTTATCGAAGATGTCGCTACAGTCGCCTTAGTCGATACCGGTGCCGCTATTTCAGTTATGGATGCAGGATTTTGCCGTTCGCTTCGTAATGTGATGACGTCTCTGTCTGGATTGTCGCTCCGAACGGCGAGTGCTCAACCCATTCGCCCTACCGCTGCTTGTACTGCCCGTGTGACCATACAGGACGTTTTGTACACGATTGAATTCATAGTTCTTTCATCGTGCTCCCACGCCGTTATTCTAGGATGAGATTTTCTCTCATGCCACAACGCCATCATCAATTGCGCTCGGGCTGAGATTGAACTTTTCCACCTTGGTGACCTGGCCTCCGTCAATGCTCATCCTGCCGCTAAAATTGTAGTGAAAGAAGACACATGTATTCCTCCGCGCTCTTCAGCATTCGTACCAGTCTTCTGTAGTATCATATCCGACGGGATGGTCTTCTTCATGCCCTCTCATCACTTTGTTAGCCGAAAAGCGCTTCCTTTGCCCTTTGCAGCTCTTGACCTTGCCGCCGGTGTCAGCACGATGCCCATTTACAATCATCTTTCATCGCCGCTATCACTGCTCCGCCGCGAATGCCTTGGTTACGTCGAGTCGGTCGATTCAACACGAATTGTCTCCGTCCTCGACGAAGCGCCTGCTACTACCGTCCATGAACTGAGTGCCCTCTCCGTGCCGGACTCAACATGCACTGGTGTCTTCAGCCCATTCATCGCCGAAGATCTGCCGCATTCGCAGCAATCTCAACTTTTCGCCCTCCTTCAACACTTCCGCCGTTCTTTCGACGTTGCGCAACCGTCTCTTGGCCGCACTTCGACGGTCGAGCATTACGTCGACACTGGCTCTCACTCACCGCTGCGACAACGACCATATCGCGTGTCCGCTACGGAACGTCGCGTCATTGCAGACCTGGTCGATGACATGCTCCGTCGAGGCGTCATTCAACCTTCCCAAAGCCCTTGGGCCTCTCCCGTGGTCCTCGTCGCAAAAAAAGACGGCTCCATCCGCTTCTGTGTTGATTTTCGCCGCTTGAACAAGATCACGCTGAAGGACGTCTACCCATTACCACGCATCGATGATGCTTTGGACTGTTTACAGGGAGCCGAGTTCTTTTCTTCGCTGGATTTGCGGTCAGGCTACTGGCAGCTTCCGATGGCTAACATCGGAACCTGCCGATATTGTGGTGTTCGCCCCTGATTTCGCAACGCATCTGCTCCGTCTCCAGCACGTACTCACTTGCGTGACCAACGCCGGGTTGCAACTTAACCTGAAGAAGTGTAGATTTGCTGTTCGTCAGCTCACAATTTTAGGCCATGTAGTGTCAAACGAAGGCATTCGCCCGGATCCCGAGAAGCTACGTGCTGTTACTGCGTTCCCAAAACCTACCACTATGAAAGAGCTACGCAGTTTTATCGGCCTCTGCTCTTACTTCCGACGATTCGTTCGAAACTTCGCGTCAATTATATCGCCTCTCACGCAGATCCTTGGTGGCGCTCGAGGTCTCTCATCATGGTCTCCAGAGTGTGACGACGCCTTCGCAACCTTGCGCCGTCTTCTCACGACGCCGCCCATTCTTCGCCATTTTGACCCTCAAGCACCAACCGAAATCCATGCCGATGCAAGCGGTGTGGGCCTTGGCGCTGTGTTGGCACAGCGTCAACCTGGCCACACAGAATACGTCGTCGCATACGCGAGTCGCACGTTAACCAAGGCGGAAACCAATTACAGCGTTACAGAAAAGGAGTGTTTGGCCATTGTGTGGGCGCTTGGCAAGTTCCGCCCATATTTATACGGCCGATCATTTGACGTAGTGACCGACCACCGCGCACTATGTTGGCTGTCGACGCTCAAAGATCCATACGGCCGTCTTGCCCGCTGGGCATTGCGAATCCAAGAATATGACATCCGCGTGGTTTGCCGTTCCGGGCGAAAGCACTCCGATGCTGACGCGCTATCCCGATCGCCGCTTCCCCCGAAGGCCCGTGACGACTCCGCCTGCGAGTGTACACTATCCTCTCTGGACGTTGACACTATCGCTGCTGCACAGCGTAATGATCCCTGGACTGCATCTCTGCTCGAACTTCTCTCGGATACGTCGAAAGTTCCCGCGTCACGTACGCTTCGGCGCCAACTTCATCATTTTGCGATTCGAGACCAGCTACTATATCGACGAAACTATGCCCCAGAGGGACGCACCTGGTTACTCGTCATTCCGAGAACCTTGCGATGAGAGCTCTGCTCCTCTTTCCACGTCGACCCTCAGTGTGGCCACGCGGGAGTCTTCAAAACCTACGACAGACTTCGACACCGCTATTACTGGCGGGGAATGTACAATTTCGTTCGAACGTTCGTCCGCTCTTGTCGTGAGTGCCAACGCCGTAAAGCGCCACCACACAACTCCGCCGGTGAGCTCCAGCCTCTGCAATGCCCATCCCGACCCTTTGATCGCGTGGGCATAGATCTCTACGGACCACTTCCGTTGACTCCTACCGGCAACAGGTGGATAATCGTTGCGGTCGACCACTTAACCCGTTATGCGGAGACCGCTGCTCTACCAAATGCTACAGCGCAAGAGGTCGCCAATTTCATACTTCACCGTTTTCTCCTTCGTCATGGAGGTCCACGTGAACCTTTAAGCGACAGAGGCCGCGCCTTCTTATCTGAAGTCGTCGAACACCTGCTTGCTGAATGCGCTATTGTTCATCGTAAATGCATTGCTTATTACCCACAGACGAACGGTACCACGGAACGCTTTAATCGAACTCTTGGTGACATGCTCGCCATGTATGTTTCACCTGATCACTCTAATTGGGACCTCGTTCTTCCGTTTGTCACCTATGCCTACAACACCGCGACTCAGGCCACTACCGGATTCTCACCCTTTTACCTTCTTTACGGCCGCCATCCTTCGCACACAATCGACACTATTCTGCCCTACAGCCCAGACCCATCCGAATGCCTGCCGATCTCGGAAGCCGCCAGACACGCCGAGGAATGTCGCCAGCTGGCCAGCCGATTCACCTCGGACGACCAGAACCGTCAAAAGGCCCTTCACGATGCCCAGAACTCGACTCCCACTTTTCTCCCGGGCGCTCTCGTCTGGTTGTTTGTGCCACACCGCACGCCTGGGCTCGCTTCAAAACTCCTTCCGAAGTACGACGGGCCATACCGCGTTCTCGAGAGAACATCACCCGAGACTTACCTGATTGAGCCGCTAACGCTGCCGTCCGACATGCGGCGTCGTAACCGCGAAGTCATTCACGTTCAGCGTCTCAAGCCGTATCACGATTCTACCGTCCTTCCAGAAACCTAAGTCGCCAGGATGGCTCCTTTATTTCCGCGGGGCCATTGTAAGGACGATAACGAACATGCGCGCTGGGTCAGCAGCATCGCCAGCATCAAGCGCGCAGCAGAAGCTCGAGCTCGGGGGACTGTGCTCGGTGCATTGTAGAACCGGCGGCCGCTGCGAACCCTAATAAACCTCCTTTATAATATATATATATATATATATATATATATATATATATATATATATATATATATATATACACGCTTAGGCTTAAGTAACCGCTCTTGCAGTATATTTTCTGATCATTGCGCATTCACACACTATTGCTCTCTAAGTGCATCGCATATGGTAGGATGACTGCAAGATAGATACCTCTTAACAGTGACATGTTTTGGGCACTATTGCTGATGGAACCGAAAATAGGGCACAAGTTTCATCCTGAGAGTATTAAATATGTCATCTGTGATGCTCCACCGTAAGCAGACAAAGCAGCCAAAATTCTCGATTTACGGCGAATATCAAAAGTCTCCCAGTATTTACATTATGTAGCTGCGACCAAACGCGGCACTATGATTCATTGCAATATTATATCGTGTCTAAACTACACAATGTCCCATGGTTTTTATATGCCATAAAAATATTCAAACTTTCATGCATTCCTATTTATGGTTAGTTCTCAAGCTTGAATTTTATTTTCATTCATTCACAAAAGAAAACAAGGCAATAATCAAAGGAATAAGCAAAGCAAAGGAATAAGGCTACTTATACCTGGATAAGGCCTTCTCTCGAAAAATAATAAAAAAAGCGAACGTTGCCAGTTCATAAACATGTAGGCTCGTTAACTAATAACAAGGTGTCAGTTTTTGTTGCAACAAATTGACATTTTGACTGCAATTAGAGCACGACTGAATAACGACAAGTATCTGGGCATTTCTCATTATTGTATGTGATTTCACCCGAAATTTTGTCTTATATAGAAGTGCCGTAACCCATGAACATGTCAAGCAAGCTATTTCCTTCAGTGCGCATGTGCGCACTCTTTCTGTCACACCTTCCCTCTCCCCTTGTCTTTTCTTTATATTTCCGAGCGGAATAAACCCGGCGTTCTTCGGCTGGAACGACTGTCTCGTTCACTACGGGAGGGGCGTTGCCTCCACCCGTCAACCATTGCAACAGTGGCGACGAGGGTGGGACGCCCTCGTACGCAAGTACGCAAGTACACACGGGAAGGTTGGCCGCACAGTTTTGACATGGAAACGAAAGAGATGGCAGAGTTCTACAAAAAACGGCATGAGCTGTCTGTTACTGAAGAAGTGCTCTACTGGGGTCATCGTCTTGTAGTGCCGACAAATGCGCGAGGGAAACTGCTAAAGCTACTACATGCAGCCCACCAAGGCGTTTCCGCTATGAAGGCAAAAGCCAGGTCTTTATTTTGGTGGCCTGGCTTAGACCACGACATCGAGCGCATTGCAGCGACCTGCCACAACTGCGTGCAAACGTTACCGATGCCTCAGGCTAAAGAACCAGTAAGTTGGCCCGATACGCGCGAAAGGTGGTCGCGCTTGCATATCGACTATGCGGGACCAATCAAAGGGAAAATGATTCTGGTAGTCGTCGACTCGCACACAAAGTGGATTGAGGCGGTTCCCATGTCACAGGCTAACGCTCACAGCACCATTAATGCCCTCAGGACAATATTTAGCCGTTTCGGTATACCGCGAACGGTCGTGTCGGACAACGGGACGCCATTCACCGCATGGGAGTTCGAGCAGTTTATGAAGCGAAATGGAATAGTACATATTCGGGCACCCCCCTATCACCCCCAGAGTAATGGCCTAGCCGAGCGAGCCGTGCGCACCGTCAAAGAAGGCTTGAAGAAGATAGGAGGCAGTTGCATCATAACGTCGTTGGCCCGGCTGTTGTGCAATTATCGAAACGCACCACACCAAGGAGGCCCTTCTCCTTCAGAGATGCTATTAGGTTACCGGTTGCGCACAAGATTGGACATGTCTTTTCCTCCCAGAGCCTGCCCTGCTAAAGCTGTGAATGACTCAAGCTGGAACTTTGCACCGGGAGACTATGTGTACGTGCGAAATTATGGCGTCGGCGATAAGTGGGCCCCAGGCACTGTGGAAGCTACTTCCGGCGCTCGCCTCCTGGATGTTAAGACTGCGGACGGGTTTGTCCGCCGCCACTTGGATCAAGTTCGTAAGCGGACCACCGATGAGACCCCAGCAGCCGTCGACCTGTCGAGGCTTCCTACAACGGGTTCCCCGGTATTAAAGGAACCAAGGACCTCTGAAACCCCTGAGAAAGTACCAGAAGCGCAACCTCAGGAGCTACGTCGCTCCACACGATCAAAGAAACCTGTCGTGCGTTTTGGTTACTAAGGGTGAAGAAATGCCGTAACCCATGAACATGTCAAGCAAGCTATTTCCTTCAGTGCGCATGTGCGCACTCTTTCTGTCACACCTTCCCTCTCCCCTTATCTTTTCTTTATATTTCCGAGCGGAATAAACCCGGCGTTCTTCGGCTGGAACGACTGTCTCGTTCACTACGGGAGGGGCGTTGCCTCCACCCGTCAACCATTGCAACAAGAAGTAACGTAGCGATAGATGAAACATTCACAGCAGTCAGAAATACTCTGCGACACCAAATATGTTATTAGGGGGAATATTTGCAAGGTTTTCACATATTCGCGCTCATGTTTCCAGTTTTCCAATGGGCAGCAATATCTGCATGTACCAGAATGTAGCTTACGGTCTTAATCACGTTAAAGCTGCCCTAAAAATTAGATATGGTAAACATCTAAGGGAAGTATTACAGTGTGACATTTAGAATTTGGAGTTCAACTGCTTCCACAGTGAAAAAAAGATTTTTCGGTGTTTCATGTTCTTAATGGCTCTAGAGTGCCACCGACCATTCAAGCTACCAGGCAGTTTTTTTTTTCCTTGGCCCCCTCCATTTTCTTGTAAACGGGCCCAATTAAATTACAGAAATCAAAGGAAAATACATAATGTTCACCAATCACAGAGCCATTATTGAGCTTTTGCGCAAATGTTTTCATTTGAACGAGAGAGAGCCTGCTGTCAGCAATCAATGCATAAATGTTGGCGCTGTTATGACAGCATACTAGAAGTACATTTAAAATTCTGGGCTCTGGAAGTGTACAATTTAGCATTTGCGCTCTGCTGAGAAATAGTTTCCTAAATTTTGAATGTATCGTGCGCATCATCACAGATTGACAGTGCAGCTTCAAGTTGGTTTGTTGATGAAATCTGTATACAGAAATATATCACTTTTCAGATAATACCCTACTACGTAAATACTCATTTGGCCGCTTTCGTGGGATTTTCTGGCATCTTTTTGGCTGGTGTTGTGGGAGCCACTACAAGGTACCCAATTTACACTACTATCTTCTTTTTTACCCGTGATTATTTCGCACATACCGAATTGCGTAAGTCGTTACTGTTTCATGCACTCCAAATTCGCAACTTGTGATAGCCTTAGTAGAAAGAATCTTTCTCGCCAAGAACTTCAAGAGAAAAAAAATGATCGGTACAATTTCTCAGAACGGTAATGTACCAGTACGAGTACTCTATGTAGCATTGTGGGAAGGACGAGTGTGTCACAAATTCCCGTCCATCATATCACTGGTCTTAAAGAGTGTTTGTCTACTTCAAAACTTGGAATAAAGAAATTGCGGTGCATTCACTCCTTAGACATCATGATCGACGTTATTGTGATTCTCAATATTTGTTATGATGGGTATGCCATTGGCAATAATTTATTTTGTATGTTACCATGATCGTTGTAATACTTATTGGTATGGTTTTAATGGTACAAGTAACGAGGCAGCGACAGAGTTCCTATATGTACTATCGCGCTCGGTAAGAGCTACAACGCGAAAACGGTTGCCAATGAGGTCATGCGTTGTAGCTCCTACGCCGCGCGATTCGCCAAGTGTATTGCCATTAATAAAGGTATAAAGCCATTAACCAGGCTACTGTGTAGTGCTTCTCTTCTAAACGTAATTACATTTTTATGATATTCAAACATTTTCCGGTGCTTAACAGACCATGTATTTATCCGTGTCTCCAACCGTATTAGCGCCAGCCTAATCCATTTTTAATGGGTAAACTAATAGTCTGCAGTGCTTTGTGAACCTAATTCAAAACCAGCCATTGGACCAACGGGGTCACCAGAAATGCGACAATGGGTGTATGTCACTCTTCAGTCAACCTCTTTCATGCAAACTTGGACCATTGGGTATGGGCTGTTCTTTAATCAACAAATTTCGCACCAACTGGCCTCGCAGCGTATGCGCCCCTGGGTAACTGCCCTTGTTCGATGAACCTTTTTGACACCGAGTTGAGGGATTGGGTGTGTGTTGCTCTACAGTTAACTCATTTCGCGCCAACCAGGGTCCCTGGCTTATGAGTATGTGCCACCCTTCAAAGAAATTCTTTGACGCCAGCTTCGTTCACTAGATATGGGGCACTGTGTATGTGCCACTTATCGATGAGCCTCAATTACACCAACATGGACCACTGGTTATGTACGACTGGGTATGTGCCGCTCTTCAATATTAAAAAAATTCTTCAAAACTATCCGGTGCTGGACGCAGCGGACCCGCGTAATACATGCATATTCCTAGAATTTCGTCCCACTATACGAGCTGTGTTCAAAGCGCATCGACTCTTTTTCTTTTCAAGATAGATCAATATATAGATCACGAGGGTTGCAATGCGGGCTTGGTTGTAATGCATCTTCAAGGGGAGTAGGGTAGCGCGATTTAAAGACGGCACAAAAGAAGACACAAAGGGACACACACATAGCACTGTGTGTGTCCCTTTGTGTCTCCTTTTGTCCCGTCTTTCAATCACGCTACCGTACTCCCCTTGATGACAATATATAGAGGGATGATTTCATCGCGAAGATACGGTGGGGACATTCACGCGTTTGGGGAAATTGTTTTCCGCCCGCAGAAAGAGTCAGTTTGCTTGCGGTTCGCCTATTAGTGAAGACACATAGTGAGCGCTTGTTGGCTTCTAGTATGTACTAAAACGACGGAACAGTATAAACAGTGATATTGGATCAAACTTTGCCAGCAGCTTGGTGATGTGGAAGTAGAAACCGTTCTAAACATTTAGGGGGCTTTCGGGGATGATGTCACAAGCAGTTCCCGTATGAAAGAGTGCTACAATCGCTTGAGAGATGGCCGCATATGAATGTACAACGAACAACGTACAGGTAAACCCCCAAAAAGACGAAACGAGTATGTCATTGAGGAAGTGCAGACTTCGGTAACAGAGCACCGTCGCATCACAGTTCGAGAATGGCGAACGAGATAGGGGTAAATATTGGATATCAGTAGATTTAAATTTGACTTAGGATTTGGCTTGAGGAGAGTTTCCGTGAAATTCGTACCGAAACTGTTAACAACGGAACAGAAGCTACTTCGTGTGGAAATCGCTCAGGACCTGCTGGACATATCAAACAGCAACCCAAACTTTCTAAACACCGTGATCACAGGCGATGAGCCGTGTGTTGATGGGCACGATCCAGAAACCAAGATGCAGCCGTAACAGTGGGAACGCCCTACATTTCGAAGGCCGAAAAATCACGGCAAGATTGCAGCAATTTAAATGTCACGTTGACTGTTTTCTACGACTCCCACAGGGAGGTGCATCTTTAGTACGCACCTCAAGACCAAACCATCACAAGGGAATAATACCTGAAAGTCCTTCGTCACCTTCGTGTTGCTGTGGGGAGCAAAGGAGCTGATCTGCGGGTGGCAAAAACTTGGCAACTGTGATAACATATATCATATAGATATCATGATAACGCACCCGCCCATTCTCTGCGTCTGATACAGACTTTCTTCCCCAAGCACAGTATTCGTGTGCTTCTACAGGCCCTCTACACTCCCGACGTGGCTCCGTTTGGCTTTCGGCTATGTCTCAAGCTGAAAATGCTGCCAAAATAAACCAAATTTGAGCCAACAGAAGACATTATGGTGAATGCGACGGTCAAGCTCATCACCATTACAGATTATGTGTTCCAGCAGTGTTTTGAACAATGGCGTAAGCACTGGAAGAAGTGTGTGCATTATTAAAAATACTTTTATGAAGTGCTTTAGGCTTCTCTAACTCCTAATGAATAACTGCATTTCTAGTGACCAAGGGTTTGATACCTCTTGAACACAACTCGTGCATTCAGACACGCGTGTGGTGCGTTCGTGAATATAATGTAATATGATATCCCCTGGGAAACGCCGGCTTGTACAAGGGGACAGCCCAGCGGTATACGCGCCTCATCCATGTCGTCTGTTGGCGGTGGTAATGCCGTTTTTCTCAACACCTCTTAATTTATAATCGCATTAACCTCACCATTCATCGCACGATGGGTTTTGCTGGAATATTTTGACCTCATTGACCACTGCCACATACCTAATGACGCGTACCCAGTTACTCAAGTAGACATGAAAGAGCGGCATTGACCCAGTGGCACATACTGGGCGAGCCAAGCTGTCCTGAGAGAGTGGTACATAGCTAATGGCAAATGGCCAGCGTCTCAAGTTGGCGAGGATGAGCGTTACGTACAAGTTGCACATACGCGGTGAACCAGTGGCACAAGCCAAGCCACACCTAGCTAATGACCCCAGTTTCAGAAAACTGGTTAGATACGGACATCACACCGAGAAGCACGTGAAGTTTCAAAAGAAGGAGGAGGTATGCTGGGGCCGCGCATGCGGACCGAGCCCGGCAAGGTTGCTGGGAATGTCCCATCTTGTACGCTACGCATTAAAGACGATACGGAGTGGTAACCGCCATTAAAAATGCAATGCATTAGGAGCCAGAGAGATTGATGACACCTTGCTATTTTCGCTGTCTTCGTTGAAGAAGCACAACGCTTCACTGTTTGCTTATGTTGTCATTATATGCAACTCCAAACGAATTCAATTGAACTAAGAAGAATTAAATTTCAAGCAAGCTCTGCACGTACATTACATATTGCCGCTTAGTGTTGGTCGGAAAACCGCGCATAGAAGATGAAAAACCAGAGGATCGCGCTGAAAGGTTCTATGTAAGCCGAAATCACCTATTCATCTTCTTTGCCTTCTCGTAAAACCGCGTGGCATGACTGGTGCAGGTGATGTGTACAAGGGCAACGACACAATACATGCACAAGATCCCGTCCAGTAGTAGGAACACGAGTCCTACGCCCGTGAACACCCCACTTCAAAGAGAAAAGCGCCGCCAACGAGGCGTACCACCGGAGACACCAGGACACCCTACCGAGACAGGCGCTATGATGTCGTCTTAGATCACCACGGAAGTTCTGACGCCTCTTACGCTAACCTGCTGGACCTTTCAGAACCCACCGTCACCACCTACCTTTCACGGGGATCTATACAAAGACGTGGATGATTGGCAGGGTGAATTTGAAGGTGTCGCTGCGTTGAACTGCAAGGATGATGCCACAAAACTCCGGAACGTGCACTTCAGGTTAAAGGATGCCGCCAACTAGTGGTTCCAAAATAGAGATATGCTAAAATCCCGCCTTGGAATCGGATATGACCTTCTGCAATGCTACATGAACGCTGACCCCCGCGAACCCTCTCAGCGTAAACTGCAATCCGGCGTTCAGATGCCGAATGTGGCTGTCACGACGTACGTGGAGGATATCACTCGGCTTTTGAAACGGGCGGATCTTGCTATGCTCAAGGAACGGAAAAAATTATGAGCCCTTCCACTCTGTGATGGCGGATGACCAGCGAAGCTGTGTCGCACACGAGAAAGAGGTCACACAGAATTTTGAACAAAGGTACGTATACATTCATTGATTGGTGGTCATCTTGATGGCATGTATGCACACTAAGTAATTTTTATACATCCGCGGTCATTCATACATAACAATTGTTATATACATTCGTGTTTTCATTTCGCTAAATATTGAGGCAAAGAATTTTAGGCCGAGATCACTGCACGGACGTGCAGTGGGCCAGGGCCGTCAGCGCCTACGCAGTGGGAGGGGCAGTATCAGAAAGAGAGAGGAAGAAAAACGTTTATTTCTAATGAGGTGGGGTGACTTCCTCGTATGTCGGAGCCCTTAGTTCTGGGCCCCATTGGCTCGCGCAAGTCCGCGAGCCCACTGCATCAGCCGTCGCTGCTCATGCGGAGCTAAGCTGGTCAGCGCAGCCTCACAGCAGGAAGGCGAAGGTTTAGAAATGGGGGAATATGGCGAAGCTGGCTATGATGAGCACCAACGGAGCCAGCTGTGGAAGACGATGAACGCGCTAACAGCGGACGAGTGCATTTGCACACTTACGCGGAAAGGCGCCAACGAGCCAGCAGTGGTAGAAGACGACGCCGAACGTGCGACCAGTGGCACGAGCAATTGCTCACGATTGTAGTTTTTCTTACGCAGATTTTTAGACGGACGCGAAATAGGCACGAAAATTTAACTATAAACAGCTTCGCTGTAAATGTTACACTACCTGATTCGGGGTGCGACGCACTAACGTTTTACTAGTCTTTTGCGAAGCCCCTTTACGGTGTGCGGCCGAGTTCTTCACTGAAGCTGGGACGATCGCGAAAGACCATTACCAGTGGTCTGCCCTCTTCTACCAGCAAGTGAATGTCACTTGAGCTCCCAAATTGTCCGCTACCTTCGGGAGCAATAGCATGGAATGAGTTCGCATAATTGTTCGCTCTCTCATCAGCGAAGAACGTTTACAGGTGAACAAATTGGTAAACAAATTGGTGAACAAATGTGCAGATAATGCAATTGTTCGCGCCAAACTTCCAACAATTCTTTAAAAAGTTATCACCCCTTGGAATGGAACGCGTATTCTCACAGCTGGATGTAGCTTTGTTGTGCCGCTGGGCCATTGTACTGCAAGAATTAAAATTTGAGCGTGGACCTTTGTAGTCACCCGCTTCGTCCTCCGTGATTGTTCGCGTCAACTCAATCTCAATATGGACTTTCTTCACGAGCACGGCAGAAATAAAAATCTCAATGAACGCGTAGTTACCATCTCGACACAACATGCCACAGAGCAACATGCTGACAGCTGTCGTAAACCAGCGCTGCGTGTTGCTGGCGACAGCCTGACTTTACCGCCACGAGCAACTGTTCTCGTACAAGTCACGTCTGAAAACCTCCTAGACGAGGTCACGCTCGCCGAAAGCAACGTCTTGCGTTTGCTGCTTCAATGTGCATACACTGCAGCTGATGACCTTTTAAAGAAATTTCAGTCTTCGTTCGCGTGTTCGTCTATAGTCGACAAACCGCCCTCACCAAGCATCGCATTATTACCGAGGATGATCACTGCAACATCACTACCGTGTTTCTCCTATAGAAAGCGAGAGTATTCGAATGCAGCCTTATAGGAAATCTTCAATGACGGAGTCATTTGACCACTGAGCAGCCCATGGTCATCGCCAGTCGCTCTAGTGAAGAATTAGGGATCACTACGTTTCTGCGCTGATTACCGGAGCCTAAACAGCATCATAAAAAAGACGTTTACCCGCTCCCTCGGCAGGTTGCGTCACGCGAAGTATTTTTCATCAATTCCTTTAAAGAGGGCCTATTTACAGACCGAGGTAGATGAACGAGACCGAGAAAAGAAGGTGTTGGTAATCCCAGACGGCCTTAATGGGTTGAGAGTTCTCCCTTTCGGCATCTGTTAAGCTCCAGCCATTTTTCACAGGATCACGGATACCGTTCTCGCCGGCTTGAAGTGACAAAGCTGCCTTGTGTACCTTGATGACGTAGCCATCTTTTTTGATACCGTCGAAAATCATTTAAATAACCGTAGAACAATTCTGGAAGCCACTCACTCAGCGGAGCTTACGCTGAAACTCCAGCATGCCATTTCGGCTAAGAAGAGCTCAAGTTCCTTGGACATGTCGTGAGTACAGATTGAATTCGCCCGACCCAGACAAGACTACAACTGCCGCCGCTTTTCCTGTTCCGTCAGAGAAAAGAGAAATGCGACATTTCCTTGGCTTTTGCGCTTACTGTCGTCAATTTATTCCGAACTACCCCAAGGTAGCCGAACAACACGCGTGACTGACCCGAGAAGATGTACCTTTTGCCGGGACCCCGCAGCAAGGGACAGCTTTCGCAGAGCTAAGCCAGCGCACGCAGGCAGCACATTTTCTTGCCCAGTTTGATGAGGAAGTAATTACAGAGCTCTGCATAGACGCTAGCGACGTCGGACTTGGGGCTCGCTTTGTACAACGACACGGCCGTATTTAGCACGTCATAGCTTACGTCAGTCGTTCGCTCTCTCGACTCTACACCAACTAGTGTACTTTAGAGAAGAAATGCCTCGCAGTTTATTTATTTATTTATATAATAAAGGAAAATAAGACATCCTCCCATTCGTAGCACTTGCCACAAAGGAAAGCCATACGGGTTCCTCGAAAGAAAAGCCTCAGACTTGAAGAAAAATTCGTCGTGGTCCGGCACTCGAACCTGGGACCACCGCCTTTCCGGGGCAGCCACTCTACCATCTGAGCTAACCAGGCAGCTAGCAGATGGCATGGCGAAGTCGAATTTGTCGACAACACACGAAGCAAAGTCAGTGTTTGACGTAGTAATTTATGCATTCATTTATTTATTTGTTTATTTATTTATTAGTTTAGTTATTTCAACATGCTGGAGCCGCGAATTGCTATTGCAGGACCGGGGAAATACAGTACACGAAAAAGCATAAAAAGAGCACTGAACGTCAATGATTAGTAATATACAATATAAATTCAGCGAGTTGTAAAGATCTCGCGTTACCAGGCAGAGCAATCCACAGTTATATAGAAAGGGCAAAAAAACTGTATTTAAACGCATAGTATGATGGTAAAAAGTGGACATATTTGTGGGCGATTACAAAATTCAGGCCTTACATCTACGGCCGTCCAATCAAAGCGGTGAGTGATCACCACTCCCTGTACAGGGTGGAAAATTTGAGAGATCTGTCTGGCTCGCCTGCGCGGTGGAGTTTGTGCTTGAAGGAGCCTGATATCCCAATTATATGCAGGTCTGGGTGTAAACACAAAGACGCTGACGCGCTTTCCCGCACGCCTGTGGGACACCCTGCTCTGATCTCTGAGGATCACGATGGTGTCCTCGGGGCTTTTACTGAATCTGACTTCAAGTCAAATACCGAGCAGACAAAGGATTATGGCGTGTTATCGACTACCTGCAGGAGCGAAATTTTCAACCTCCTCAGCTCGCGAAATATTCACCTTTACTCTCAGAAGGGGCATCCTGTAGAAGAAAAATGCCCGTGGCCGCGACAAAGCTTTTCTCTTCGTTTGGCCTACGGACATACGTGATAGCATCTTTCTTGGGTGCCACGACGGAGCCACGTCTCCACAATTGAGCTACTCGCGGACTCTAGCTCGAGTGCACCAGCAGTACTGCTGGCCACGACTTTCGTCTAGCCTACACCACTATGTGAAAGGCTGCTGCGAGTGTGAGCGCCGCAAGGCAACACCTGTACAACTTGCGGACCTACTTCAACCAATTTCACCACCTGGGACTTTCACCACCTGGGACACCTGGGACCACCTTTCACCACTCTACCTCGTGAGGATGGACCTTATCGGACCCTTCCCTTTGTCTTCCACTGGAAATAAATGGATGATTGTTGCAATGCATTTATCATTATCATCATGAGCCCATTTTATGTCTACTGCAGGGCGAAGGCCTCTCCCTGCGATCTCCAATTACCGCTGTCCTGCGCCAACCAATTCCAACTAGCTCCCTCGAATTGGTAATTTCATCGCCACAACTAGTCCTCTGCCGTCCTCGACTGTGCTTCTTTTCTCTTGGTACGCAATCTGTAACCATAAAGGTCCAGCGGTTACCTAACCTGCGCATTACATGACCTGCTCAGCTACATTTTTTCTCCTAATATCAATCAGAGTATCGGCTATACCCGTTTGCTGTCTGGTCCAAACCGCTCTCGTTCTGTCTCCTACCATTAGGCCTAGCATTCTTCGCTCCGTCGCTCTTTGCGCTGTCCTTAACTTGTTCTCAATCTTCTTTGTCCGTCTCCAAGTCTCTTCTCCATATTACCTGACTCGTTATGCCGAGACAAAGGCACTGTCCCACGGCTTCGGCTTCCGAAGTCGCGAAGTTCTTCGTACACCACATCCTCCATCGGCATGGCGCTCCACCGTACAGGAATGATGGAGGACATTTTCAAAGTTAGCTGCGCGAGTCATCGAAAAATAACAGCCAACCATGCACAACCGAATGTACTGATGGAGGGGTCAAACAAGACCATAGTGGACATGCGGTCACTGTACATGGATGTGAAGAACAAAACTCCGGGTTAGATTCTTCTGTACATCACTTTTGCCTACAATACGGCAATACAAGTAGCAGGGGACAACGCGATTTTTCATTTTTATTCTTTTCTGCGGACGCAGCGTGCAAACTATGCTTGGCGCTATGCTTCAGGGCGACATAAGCGATGAACTTTCTCCAGTCGCCGAGCGATACATAGGTGCACGCACCCACGCGCACAAACACATAAAGTGAGGCCACTGAAAGATACGTTAAGAAATGATGCGCCTGTATTGAAGCCCCATTTCTTGATGTTAACAAAATATTCTGGGATCAATATTTCGTCTTTTTATGCATTCCCTATTCATCCTTGCTTTTTTAGGTCGTCTATTTCTTGAAGTTTGACATCATTAATTGACATCACTTTTTCCATCTTTTTCAGCACAATATCATCCATCATAAATTCACTTGCGGCCGTAACATATGTGGAGTTTGTCGCACTTTTCGCAAAACCATCACCGAAAGGTTCACTTCTTCTGACCAAACTTTTAGGTAAGAACGTTGCGACTGACTTTTTTTTCTTCCAGATTTATACTTATTCACCACACGTGTGATTTGTGAGAAATAGTGTCAGTGCTTCATGTTCGGCACTAGATTGGTAACAGAAAACTTTTCATGGCCTACCTGCAACGACTTCTTGCGATACAAGTCGTTCATTATATGATTTGTTTTTGCATACGGACACTATTGGGTTAATGTTGACGCATTGTTCAATATTTTCGCCTATGGTTTAGTACTCGTACAATAATGTAAGTCATTGTAATCCATAAAAAAGAGGAAACGCAAGCTATTTCACACTCATCTCCTTGTTCTGCAGCTTTCGCCTCTGGAATAATCATGAGCCTTTATGCGATTGTTATACCGTACTTGGGGTCGACTGGCCGGGTAAGTGGTCGAATGAAGCTTTTCTTTATAGATCTATGACGTCCTAGTATAAACGCAAGTAAAAGATAAGAAGTATCAATTTTAAGGATTTTGTTGTTTCGAGAAATCCAACTTTTCGTTGAGATATACAATATCAATGCTCAAACTGAATAATAATTCTTTCTAACATTCTACTCACAAAGTCTATAAGAATATCTCAAACTATATTACTTGCGTAACGAAGAAGGGCAACACGAAGACGGAAGATGCTAGATTTGGAAGATATTAGGTTTCGACTCGGCTTAGCTATTCGTGGTTTCGCACCAGCATCTGCTAGTCCACTACGATAAAAGTGTCTACATTTGCATATCACACTTGTATGAAAGATAACACGACAGTCATAATATTTGAGTCAACTGTATATTGTTGTATGTACTACGTCACTATTTTGTTCCAGTGCAATAGGAATAGTTTTCATAGCAATTATCAACGCGCTTTCTTTTTTGAAACATCTCAGCTGACACTTACACAACAGTATTAATAAATATCGTTTTAAACACGTACACCTCAAGTAAGTAGCACTAGATTCAGCAGTATTTGGACGTGTAGCGTCCATTCTAATGTACTGTCTCGTCGTAGTGCCGGTTAAGAACACAATAGCACAACTGTGAATTACGAAAGTACCTGCCGTGGTTGCTTAGTAGCCATGGTGTTGTACTGCTAAGCACGAGGCCGCGGGATCAAATCCTAGCCACGGAGGCGACATTTCGATGGGGGCGAAACGCGAAGAGCCCCGTGTACTTTGATTTATGTGCACGTTAAGGAACCTCAGGTGGTCCGAATTTCTGGAGTCCCCACTACGGCGTGCCTCATAATCAGAAAGTGGTTTTGGTACGGAAAACCCCCTAATTCTATGATGAATTACGAAACAAACTATTTAATGGGTGATCCTGTACCCATAAGAGCAAGTGACGCTCAAAGCAGAACGACAGCGGCGAGTGCAATCGGTGATCTATACATGACTCGCCGAAGGTTCAAGCGTAATCTCTGGTGCCCGCGTGCCTTCCACAAATTATTACTCAATTCGCATCGCTCCTACAATGAGGTTACATGAGATTCGGTGACAACAGACAAAGGATAGAGCCTTCAATAGCATTCGAGGAACTTCGGATCCAAGGCACACCTTGCTCCGAGCGATGACGTTTAGCATCTTTTATTAGGTAAAAAGTTCAGGGGAGAGAAATAATTAGGTACAAGTGTCAATGCCTCCCACTTAAAAAACATCGTTCCGATGCGGAAACAAATATGAAAGCGAAAAACAAAAATACGCATATCAAAGAAGAAGAATGCAACAACAAACCAACAAAGAAGCAATTTCCCGAAGTTTGTCAGCGGGCGTAGACAGTTTTAAGGCACACACACAATGTGGACGACTGCAGGCCATGTGCAGCGCCGCTGTTGTTGCGAAATGCCGACTGGTACGACCTCATAGCCATAGTGCGCCAATACGTAGGGCGATACCGTGGGGTCCACAAACGCGTCCCAGATGTTTCTCACGGAGTCCTTGTTGGCGTATGGGAGTCCAAACACAAACACGGTCTCCGAGCTGGTGTGTTAGCGTTGTCGAAGATTGTACTGCCGGCTGTCCGTCGTTCGCTGCTTATTCATGCAATGGCGGGTGAGTTCTGCTTTTTCGGAGCGCTGCAAATGGGCAGCGACGTCGGGAATCTCTTCATCATTAACGTGTGGCAGCATCGAGTCAAGGTTCGCCGTCGAGTTCTATCCTTAAAGCAGCTTCAATGGCGTGGTCTGCGTTGTTGCTTGCACTGCGGTGTTTTAAGGGCACGTTATGTCGAGAAGGACCGCATCCTAGGTATATTGTTCGAAGTCGACGTACATAAAATCGTGTCGGTGAGAGTCTTTTTAGGTGCTCGGTAAGGCCATTCGTTTGTAGGGGGTAGCGGTTTACCTGCGGTGACCTGTCTGGCTGTATTGTAGGATATCTTCAGTAAACTACGCCGTAGAAACAGTTCCGCTCCTGGTGATTAGCACTTCTTGGTCACGATGTCATAACAAGATGTTCTCGACGAAGAATTACGGCACTTTCGTAGCGGTACCTTTTGGTAGAGCTTTAGTTTCCGTGTGCCAGGCCTAATTATCGAATTAAGCGGAATGAAAAGATCACAGTTCCGCAAGGAGAGGCGAAGCACCGTTTGCGATAGCAAATTAGGTAGGTGCACGAAGTAAAGATAGTAGTTTCATCGGCCATATTAACATTTAAACATTCGCTTACTAAATAAATCATCAATGACAGGATGTGTAAGCTTGATTTAACGAGGAAGTAGAAAGAGACACACACACAGAGACAGCGCCGTCTGTGTGTGTATGCTTCCTTCTACATCTTTGTTCAGTCACGCTTACACATTCTGTCGCAAATTGAAACCATCTAGTGCGTCAACGTATTTTAACTAAGCTAACCAGCACGGTGTTACGCGTGCACAGGTAAACATGAACACACCTCGCTCGATGACAGCGAAAGCTGTCTATGAAAACGCTGGAGTTAAAAATCGCGTTAGCAGCCGCGAGCCTATTGACCTCCGTGCATCTGTCGCTTCAACGCCAGCGAAACGTTGAAAGCAGAGTGCATACGAAGCTACCGGCACTACGCGCACTCTGCAAACATCGCAGATTGCTTTGAAGGTGAAGCCAGCGCGGGCGCCCCCTTTGGCCACGTCTCAGATCACTTTCAAGACACGAGCACCGGCAATGCGTACCTACGGTATCCTCCAAAGGCCTCTACTACGGCTGCCGCGATTCGCGTGAACAACGCCGTCGGAGGCGCCGCGGTTGTTTCCCCTCTGTATGGAGCGGTGGGCGAGGAGGACATCGATGCACCCTAGCAGCCGCCGGAGAAGAACGCCCTTCCTCCCTCCGCTGGAGGGAGGAAGGACCTTCTCCCGCCCTCTTTCCGCCGCTGGAGAGGGCAGGCATATGGGCCGCGTTCCTCGCTCGCGCACGCGAGATTTAACCACTACGTCGACGGCAGAAATGCGCTTGGTGTATCCATATTATTGCTGTCGCAATAAAATTATCTGACTGTCTTGAAGCGACAGCAAACTACCATACACTTGTTCTGTCCAGCTAGGTGCATTTGTATGTCTTTAAAATGTGGATAGAACTACGTGGCACACCCTGTATATAGGTAGGGTTCTTCGAAAGGACAGAGATCGTAAGTGGAGTGGGTGAGGCAGTGGTATAGAATTGAAAAGAAGGGTGTACTATTGAACGTTGGGGGGGGGATGCGAGGTAGCATGGTGTGTCAACCGGTTGTCGTGTCGCTGCAGGCTCCTTTTGTTGTGGAAGGGGCCTGATCGGCGGGTGTTGGGACGTGCGGAGGTGATTATCTGTTGCACTGGACGTCATCCAACTTTTATCTCTCGGCAAAAGGGAATAAAAGAAGCGGCAGAATTGGTACTCGTTAAAAAAATATCAAAATGAAATAAAGCTAGAAATAAAAGCACAAAATAGGTAGCAAGAACAGAAAACAAATCACTAAGTAACCGACTAAAATATAACTAAGTGTTCTTGCCTATTACTTCAAATTTAGCATAGCGAATAGACTCTTGAGCTCCCTTTGCAACGGTTATGCGTATTAGTTGCAATGTCATTAACTACGAATGAGGTATGCTTCGTTGTATTTTCCTTCTCGCGCAGAACGGCATCGTGAATGTAGGATGTAGAGTTTAGGCTCATCAGAGTTATGACCTGCTTGGTTGAAATACTCGGCGACAGCTTTGGGAAGCTCATTGGCTGTGTCCGGACGATGTCCGTTTATCTTGACGTTGCATAGATTGTTCCGTTTTACCGATGTATTGTTTCTTGCAGAAGGAACATTCAACTATACATATTACAAAAGAGATTTATTGAGGTTCGTAACGACAGCCGGTTCAAGGATTTACCAAACACAGTCCCCTAACCCGAGCCTCTGCCGCGCGCTTGATGCTGCTGACTGCGCTCACGTTCGTTATATTCCTTGCAATGGCCCCGCGGAAAAAGCGAGCGAACCTGCCGACCTAGTTTTCTGGAAGGACGGTAGAATAGTGGCATGGCTTGAGACGCTGTTCGTGAACGACTTCGCGGTTACAACGCCGCATGGCAGATGGCGGCGTTAGCGACTCAACCAGGAAATTAACGGGTGATGTTCTCTCGCGAACACGGTTTGGCCCATCGTACTTCGGGAGGAGTTTTGAAGCAAGCCGAGGCGTGAGGTGTGACGCTAACAACCAGACGAGTGCGCCGGACAGAAAAGTGGGAGTCGAGTTCTGGGCGTCGTCAACGGCCTTTTGGAGGCTCTGGTCAGTTGAGGTGAATCGGCGGACCAGCTGGCGACATTCTTCGGCGTGTCTCGCGGCTTCCGAGATCAGCAGGCAACCGGATGGTCCGGCCGGTAGGGCAGAATGGTTGCGATTGTGTGCGAAGGATGACGGCCGTAAAAAAGGTAAAAGGGTGAGAACCCGGTTGTGGCCTGGGTCGAAGTGTTGTAGGCGTCAGTGGTAAACGGAAGAACAAGGTCCCAATTAAAGTAAGCAGGTGACACATACATGGCAAGCATGTCACGAAGAGTTCGATTAGAGCGTTCCGTGGTACCGTTAGTCTGTGGGTGATAAGTAGTGCATTTACGATGAACAATAGCGCATTCAGCAAGCAGTTGTTCGATGACTTCAGATAACAAGTCATGGCCTCTATAGCTCAAAAGTTCGCGTGGACCTCCATGACAAAGGAGAAAACGGCGCAGTATGAAATTCGCTGCCTCCTACGATGTATCATTTGGTACAGCACCAGTCTCCGCATAACGTGTTAAGTGGTCTACCGCAACGATTATCCGCCTGTTGCTGGTAGGAGCCAACTTAAGTTACCCGTAGAGATATATGCCCACGCGATCAAAGGGTTGGGATCGGTATTGTAAAGGCTGGAGTTCGCGGAGTTGCGCTGCTGTGGCGCTTTCGGCTTTGGTACTCGTGACAAGAGTGGACGAAGTTTTGAACGAAATTGTACATTCGGCGCAGTACTAGCAGTTGTGAAGTCTTTCGTAGGTCTTGAAGGCTCCCGCGTGGCGACATTGAGGGTCGACGTGGAACGAGGACCAGAGCTCTGATCGCAAGATTCTCGGAATGACGAGTAACCAGGTGCGTCCCCCTGGGGGGGCATAGTTGCGCTGATACAGCAGCTGGTCTCGAATCGCAAAATGAGGAACTTGGCGCTGATGTGTTCGTGACGCTGGAACTTTCGACGTATCCGATTGAAGGTCTAACAGAAATGCAGTCCAGGGATCAATACACTGTGCGGGAGCGATAGTGTTAAAGTCCAGAGTGGAGAATGCGCACTCCCAGGAGGAGTCGTGATTGGCTTTCTGCGGAAGCGGTGATCGGGATCAGCGCGTCAGCATCGGAGTGTTTCGCCCGGAACGGTAAACAAGGCATATGTCATATTCTTGAATTTGCAATGCCCAGCGGCCAAGGCGGCCCGATGGGTCTTTAAAGCGTCGACAGCCAACATATGGTGCGAGGCGGTAGGTCACTACGTCAAAATATCGGCCGCATAAATATGGGCAAAACTTGCCAAGAGCCCACAATGGCCAAACACTCTTTTTCTGTTACGTTGCAATCGGACTCCGCCTTGGGTAACGTGCGACTCGCCTATGCGACGATGTATTCAGTGTGGCCTGGTTGACGCCGCGTCAACACAGCGCCAAGGCCTACACCGCTTGCATCGGTATAAGAAGAAGAAGAAGTATTTTAATGATTGGAAAATGTAGAGAGGTCGGCCGGATAATGCAGCATCTGGCCTACTACTCTACGTAAGGGAAGGGGAAGAGGGGAAGAAAAATGGCTGTGGCTTAGCTAAGGTTAAGCCCAGGATGCGAAGCATACTAGCCTTTATTTTATTGCGACAGCGTTAAGGAGCTCATGTCGCAGAAAAGCTGGTGTCGTCGGTGTCGTCGGCGTTGGCCGTGAGCGATAAATCCCAGCAGGCACTTCATGAATAAAAAACAACTTGCAAGATGGGCTGGGTAGGAATCGAACCAGGGTCTCCGGAGTGTGAGACAGAGACGTTACCACTGTGCCACGAGTTTTTTTTTATTTATTACCTTTCTCAAGAATGAAACAAAGCGATACGATCACAAATCCACACTACATAAGGTAATTAAAAACGCTTGGCCGCTTTGGGTAAGCGTGGGTATTTAAAACCGCTTCAGGTTTACAAGAGCATCTCGATGCTTCAAAGCGGTACAAAAGCGCCTCTAGTGAACGCGGTGTTGCCTTAGTAACGAGCTGTTTCTAAGGCTTAGGCGTGCGTCGCTTGCTCAGGCGCACATTTCGTTGTCGCGCCGAATGCTGCGTTGCTCGACGCTCACCGCGTCCGATGCGGGCCGCGTAGTCGCTGCGCCGTAGCCCATTGTCATACACCCCTTGGCCGGTCGACGGGAACGCTGTCGCGTTCCAGTCTTGAAGGCGAAGCTTAAGCGTCCTCTTTGCAGCTGTTATGACGTCATATGGTAGCTACGCGGCCGCGCGCGGCGCAGCAAGGAAGATCGTGGTTGTGCGGCTAGTATGCTTCGCATAAAAAAGATTTTGGTTGGCGCTTGAGGATAAAAAATTGGAGGACGCTAAAGCTTCGACTTCAAGAGTGGAACGCGATAGCATTATCGCAACCGGCTCGCACCGCCCACTCATTCGCTCGGCTTGCTCTTGAGTCACACAAAGACATAACGATCTACGCGAGCCAAACGTCGTGATCGGCACGGACACACAGGCCGCGACGCGGCATGAAGGCGGACGCCATCATGAGGCTGATGCCTCGATGGGATCGCCCTCTATCTCACTTGGGAGCACCACGCAGACGCATGGCTCCTCGCCAGCAGCACGGCGCACATCGCAGGGGACGCCTTCCCACCAGACGCGTTACGGCGCAGCGATCCGTGAGAGGCGTCCTGCATCGTACGATGCATCTAGGAATCGCGCCGTGAGCAGAAAGAGGAGCCGCGTTGCCTAAACACGAGGGTTCGAGTGACGCACGCTGGAAGTTGGAAGCGGAGAGAGCGAGAAAACTTGTTAAACGCAAGGGTGATCGGGCATCCTCGAACCGGTCCTCGCACGGCCCCAAATGCGCTCAAAAGAGAGGAAGGGGAGAAGTGGGCGAGTAGCGCGCCACGTGTCGGGGCAGTGCCTTACATTGCGAGGAGTGGGTTTTCTGTCTTTGCCGCAAGATGGCTCTGCGCGTGCGCTAAGCGCTGAAGAATTGTAGCGGAAATTTTCTTCGCTACTCTTTTAACGGCGGCTGCTGTAATTTACGTGCTCATAATTACCGATATGCACTACAGTATAACTTTCCACGGCATGTTTCTAAGGCAACACCACATTCACTAGAGGCACCTTTGTCCCGCTTTGAACCATTCAACTCATGGCTGAGTGGTAGCGTCTCCGTCTCAAACACCGGAGACCCTGTTTCGATTCCCATGCAGCCCATCTTGTAAGTTTTTGTAAGATATTTTTCGCTCACGTCCAACGCCAACGACGACAATGGTTTTTCTGCGACGCCAGCTGCTTAACGCTGTCGTGTTAAAATAGCCAAGAATGGGTGGCGTCCTGAGAAGATAACGCAATGTTTTGAAGGCGTCGTCGAACTATGGAGACCATGACGAGATATGTCTAGCGCCACCAAGGAGCTGCGTGAGAGGCGATATAATTGACGCAAAGTTTAGAACGAATCGCAGGAAGTAAGAGCAGAAGCCGATCCAACTGCTTAGCTCTATCACAGTGGCAGGTTGTGGGAATGCGGTAACAGCACGTAGCGTCTCGGGATCCGGGCGAATGCCCTCATTTGACACGACATGGCCTAAAATTGCGAGCTGACGAACAGCAAATCGACACATCTTCAGGTTAAGTTGCAACCCGGTGTTGGTCAAGCAAGTGAGTACGTGATGGAGGCGGAGCAAGTACGTTGCGAAATGAGGGGAGAACACCACAATGTCGTCAAGGTAGCAAAGACATATTTTCCATTTGAGGCAGCGCAGAAGAGTATCAATCATTCTTTCAAACGCAGCAGGTGCGTTGCAAAGTCCTAAAGCAAGACGGCGAATTCATACAATCTGTCAGGTGTGACAAAGGCGGTTTTCGGGCGGTCGGCCTCTGCCATCGGAACCTGGCAGTAGCCTGACCGCTAATCCAGCGAAGAAAAGAACTCGGCTCCCTGCGAACAGTCCAAAGCATCATCGATGCGTGGTAATGGGTAGAGGTCCTTCAGCGTGATCTTGTTCAACCGTCTCAAATCAACACAGAAGCAGATGGAACGGCCTTTCTTTGTGACGAGTACCACTGGAGATGCCCATGGACTCTGTGAAGCTTGAATGACGCCTCGTCGGAGCATGTCATCGACCTGGTCATCAATGACGCGACGTTCCGTAGCGGACACGTGATATGGTTTTTGTCGCAGCGGTGAGTGAGAGCCAGTGTCGATGTGATGCTCGACTGCTGATGCACAGCCAAGGGATGTTTGCGTAACGTCGAAAGAGCGGCGGAAGTGCTGAAGGATAGCGAGAAGTTGAGATAGCTGCGAACGTGTCAGATCTTCCGCGATGACTGGGCTTAATATACCAGTCGATGTTGAGTTGGGGATCGAGAGGGCACTCAGTTCATGGACGGCAGAAGAACGGACTTCGTCGAGGAGGGAGACAACTTGTGTTGAATCGACCGACTCGACGTAACCAAGGCATTCGCGGCAGAGTAGTAATAGTGGCGATGAAAGATGATTGTAAATGGGCATCGTGCTGACACCGGCAAAATGATGACAGGACATGAAGAAGACCGTCCCGCCGCATATCATACTACACAATGCTGGTACGAATCCTGAAGAGCACTGGCGAATACAGATGTGTTCGTTCACGATAATTTTAGCCGCAGGATGAGCATCAATCCAGGCCACGTCTCTAAGGTGGGAAAGTTCAATCTCAGCCCGAGCGCAATAGATCATGGCATTGCGGCGTGTATCGTGTAGTGAGTATCGTGCACTCAATCGTGTATAAAACGTCCCGTATGGTCACACGGGCTGTACAAGCAGCGGTAGGGCGAATGGGTTCAGCACTCGCTATTCGAAGCGACAATCAAGACGGAGATGTCACTTTACGGAGCGTGCGGCAGAACTTCGCATCCATAACTTGAATAGGGGAGCCGGTAACGACGAGGGTGACTGTAGCGACTTCTTCGATAAAGCTATCAATGACCTTTGAAGGTAAAGAAGGAGGACTTGTGGCATATCGACACTTGCGCAGCTTTTGCCTCGGGAACTGCGTTGTCAATTTTCCCTCTTCGTTGGAGACGGGTCGTCGACGCACAGGGGAAAGCGATCGGCGACATGGGAAGAGTGACCGGAGGCGTTCGAAGCGAGGACATCGATCAGTCTGGGAGCGAGATGTTGATGGGTCGAAGGGTTCGTAAGGTGCATTTGGATGAGGCGGCACATAGGACGCTCGTCGATCGTAATCGAACGTCTGCGATCGGCAGCGGCAGTACCTTGCGACATGGCCTGGATGCCAAAATGTAAAGCATATAGGACCATTGTTAGGCGTACGCCACGGGTTAGCGACGGCAGTGGAGGCCCAGAAGACGGGAGGGGGAGGGTGGTGCACAGGCTACGTGAAGCGACGTACTGACAAATTGCGAGGGGCCATTGCAACAACCGTAGCATAAGTGACCGGTGTAGCAACGGTATCCTGCTGGTGAACAGCCGGCAGCGCTTCCGCAACCTCTTCATGGATCACGTTACGCAGATGACACGGAAAAGTGCTGGCAGACTCCTGAGTGACGGACACTAGAGATGGCTGTCGTGTGACTTCTTCGCGGACGAAAGAGTGAGAGAGAGAGAAGGGAAGAAGGAAGAAATCCTTGATTTGGGTTTTCAGGGAGGCTTGCGGTGGTCAGGCTACACAGTGATGCCGCACTTGGCGTGGGATGTCCTCTTATCAGAGCTCCCTGCTTACGTAATTCATTATAGCTCTGGCACAAGCTCATAATGTCGGCTACTGGGCGCGGGTCCTTGGCCAGAAGCATCTGGAACGCTTCATCATCGATTCCGTTCATGACGTGGCTGATCTTTCCCGCTTCCGTCATGGCAGCGTCCCCGCGCCTGCACAAATCGAGAACGTCTTCTATATAGCTGGTGAATATCTCACTCGTGCCCTGTGCGCGTGCACGCAAACGCTGCTTCGCTCGGAGTTTTCTAACGGCGGGCCGGTAAAATACTTCTCTAATTGACGTCTTGAACGCTGACCGCGTTCGCATATCCCCCCTCATGTTTTCTGAACCAGACTGGCCACGCCCGCGAAGTAGTCTGTCCGAGTCATTCCATTTCTTGTGAACGCTCACCAGTTCATATCACGACAGCCACTCTGGAACGTCGTTGTCACCGGTTCCACTGATGATGGGAGGTTCCTGCTGTAAAATGGTGCCAGCGCAAGGGACGGGTGGCGATTGAAGAGCCTGCTGGTCGGCGTCCGGCATGACAGAGTGTAGCGTCCGAGAATGGAGTTCCAGGATGGTAGAGTGGAACGTTACCTCGCACGGCTCCACCACTTTATAAAAATATTTATTGAAGTTCGTAATGGCAGCCGGTTCTAGAACACACCGAGCACAGTGCCCTAGCTCAAGCCTCTGCCGCGCCTCTGCGCTCACGTTGGTTGTCTTCCTTACACTATATATATATATATATATATATATATATATATATATATATATATATATATATATATATATATAGTGTTACGCGCGGAAAAACACAGGTGAAAGAGGCTATATACAGGGTATTTACACTGGAGAGAGCCCCACTTCGTCGTCGTTCTCGCGGCGGCTCGTCTCTTGAGCATCGCTTGATGACACCGTAATACTACCCCCCGGCGGCAAAAGCGCCGTCACGGTGTTGTTAAATATCCAAGGCGCGTGGAGAGTTGTAGGGCTTGAGTCGGGCGACGTGGACACTGTCATTGGTTGTCACAGCGGAGGACGTAGTGGGCGAGGCTAGAGCGATTTCGTAGATGACATCGGTTACTTGGTGAAGCACGCGATATGGGCCTGGGTACCAGGAAAGCAGTTTTTCTCAAAGGCCAACTTTACGCGATGGTGACCAAAAAAACACGAGGGTGCCGGGCACAAAATGGACATCACGGTGACTGAGGTCGTAGCGTTGCTTTTATTTGCCGTGAGAGACTTGCAGACGAGTGCCCACCAATTGGCGAGCATGGTCAGCATGGGCGATAGCATCACTGGCATACGCGCTAGTTGAAGCTGTGGTGGACGGAAGCGCAGTGTCCAGTGGTAGCGTCGGTTCACGGCCATAAAAGAGGTAAAAAGGTGAAAAGTCATAAGTTTCGAGACGGGAAGAGTTATACGCAAATGTAATGTAAGGTAGAGCCTGGTCCCAGTCACGGTAGTCGTCTGAAACGTACTTAGATAGCATGTCTGTAAGGGTGCGGTTCAAACGCTCAGTGAGGCCGTTCGTTTCAGGGTGGTAGGAGGTTGTAAATTTATGCTGTATTGAGCAGGCACGCATGATGTCGTCAATGACTTTGGCTAAGAACATACGGCCATGGTCTGTTAGCAATTGACGTGGAGCGCCATGAATGAAGATGATATCATGCAGGAGGAATTCCGCAACATCAGTTGCGCAACTGGTCAGAAGAGCGTGGGTTACGGTGTAGCGGGTCGCGTAGTCCGCCGCGACGGCAACCCACTTGTTTCCTGATGTAGATTCCGGAAATGGGCCAAGAAGGTCTAAGCCGACACGATGGAACGGCTCGGCAGGGATGTCGAGTGGCTGCAGGTACCCAGGGGAAGCTGGGAAAGCTTCTTGCGTCGTTGGCAAAGTTCACAAGCGGTGACGTAACGTCGTACGGAACGGGCAAGGCCCGGCCAGAAAAAACGACGGCGTACATGGCCATAGGTTCGATATACGCGAAGGTGTCCTGCCGTTGGTGCGTCGTGGAGCTCTGCTAGGATGGTTGAGCGGAGGTGTTTAGGTATGACAAGTAGGAACTCAGAGCCGTGCGGATGAAGGTTACGACAGTACTGAGTACCGTCGCGGAGGACGAAGCTGTAGAGTGGCGTCGGCCGAAGAGTGTTCAAAACGGTCGATGAGTGCTCTGATGTAGGCGTCACGACGTTGCTCGTCGGCGAAATGAAGCAGCTGCGACACAGAGAATACACTAGCAGCACTGGTAATATTGGAGGAGTCAGGGTCGTCAACAGGGTAACGCGACAAGCTGTCAGCGTCTTGGTGCAGGCGGCCTGACTTACAGACCACGGAATACGAAAATTATTCTAGTCTCAAAGCCCATCCACCAAGCCGGCCTGTAGGATCCTTTAGGGATGCGAGCCAGCAGCGAGCATGATGTTCAATGACTACGGAAAAAGGGTGACTGTAGAGGTAAGGACGGAACTTAGCAACCACCCAGACTACAGCAAGGCATTCTCGTTCCGTAATGGAATAGTTGCACTCCGATGGTGTGAGGAGGCGGCTCAAAAAACAATAACGGGATCCTGGCCACGCTGACGCTGGGCTAAGACGGCACCTACGCCATGACCGCTGGCATCTGTGCGCAATTCTGTGGGGGCATCAGGGTTCGAAGTGGGCGAGAATGGGTGATGAGGAGAGAAGAGTAAGGAGACGAGAGAAGGTGGCGGCTTCTGCAGTTCCCCACGAAAATTGTACGCCTTTCTTTAAAATATTAGTGAGAGGTCTAGCAAGTGCCGCAAAATCTTGAACAAAACGACGAAAGTACCAGCATAGCCCGACAAAACATTCAATGTCTGCCGCTGTCTTCCGAACCGGAAAGTCTCGGACAGCGCGAGTTTGTCGGGATCAGGCTGTACTCCGGAAGTGTCAACGAGGTGGCCCAGAACAGTGGTTTGGCGGCGGCCGAAACAACATTTCGACGAGTTAAGTTGCAGGTTCGCTTTTCAAAATACATCAAGTATAGCTGTTAGACGCTCAAGGTGAATGTCGAACGTGGGCGAGAAGATGATGACGTCGTCGAGGTAGCAGAGACATGTGGACTATATGAAACCACGGAGCAAGGAGTCCATCATACGCTCAAAGGTGGCAGGGGCGTTGCATAATCCAAACGGAAGTAATTTAAATTGGTATGGGCCATCAGGTGGGATCAACGCGGTTTTTTCTCTGTCCATATCGTCAACAGCAATCTGCCAGTATCCAGAACGAAGATCAATAGAAGAGAAATAGCTGGAACCGTGGAGGTAGTCAAGGGCGTCGTCTATACGTCGGAGCGGGTAGACGTCCTTCTTAGTAATGTTGTTCAGATGGCGGTAGTCTACACAGAAGCGCCACGTGCCATCCTTCTTCTTAACCAACACTACAGGTGACCCCCAGGGACTCGAAGAAGGCTCAATGATGTTTTTGTCTAGCATTTTGTTAGCTTCACATTGAATTAGTCGGCATTCCGATGCAGAAACTCGATACGGGCGTCAGTGAATAGGAGTAGCATCGCCAGTAAGAATCCGATGCTTGACCGCGAGCGTCTGGCCTAAAGGGAGATCGTCGATGTCGAAAATTTCTCTGTAGGACGATAATACTTGGCAAAAGTCTTCGGCCTGCGCAGAAGACAGGTCCGTCGCAACCATTTTCTGTACCTTGGGATCGGCGGCCGAGGCTGGCACGATGGGCCTTCTAAGCTCGCAAGAAGCATCGGTCGATAAAGGTGCCACGTGATGGTCGCCGAGACAATCAACGTTGGCAAGGCAAATACCTTGCGGTAGAATTTGCTTTGCCAGTCCAAAGTTAAAGATAGGCATGAAAGTTCGTTTCGCAGTAATAGTAAGTATACTGTGATGCGCGGTAACGTCATACTGTAGTGGAATGTCGCGCAGAGGAGTGACGAGGTACTCGCCATCAGGGGCTGGTGGGGAAGACAAGAGTTCAAGATAGGCTACTGATTTTGGCAGCAGGCGAATAAAGTCGGTGGGGCGTGGGTGCCACTGAGGTGCGTCAGAAGGTTCTGTGAGAATCGGCAACTCAAGGCAAGGGTACTGGCAGAGCAGTCAATGAGAGCAGTATGCGCGGAGAGAAAATCGAGGCCGAGAATGAGGTCGTGGGGCAATGAGCAATCACGGTGAAGAGGACCGAAGTGTGGCGGCCAGCGATGCTAACACGTATCGTACATATGCCGATGATAGGCACAGTACCGCCATCCGCAACGCGAACGACGCGTGCCGAAGCTGGGGTGAGGAGCTTCTTCAGTCGTCGTCGGAAGGCAGCGCTCATAATAGAAAGATGTTCCCTTGTATCGATGAGTGCCGTGACAGGATAGCCATCAACGTCAACGTCAAGAAGGGTTTGGTTCGTGTGTAACGTGAGCATAAAATTTGATGGCAGGGTGGATAACGCAGCTTCACCTCGAGAAGCTGCAGTGCCTAGTTTTCCGGCCGGATCCGGGAGGCGATAGGCGATGGAGAGAAGCGACGGGGTTGGGGCGAACGAGACCGATGGCGTCGAGGTGAAGGAGAGCGGCTGTAGCCAAGGTTCGGGGCAGGAGCATCAGCGGCAATGGGTTCATGGTGGGTGGCATAGGGAACAGAAGGTCCAAAGGGGCGGGAATGAGCGGTGGTGTATATCCGAGGAGGTGGTGGCCATCGGTTGCGGCAGTGACGAGCGACGTGGCCGATGCGACAGCAGTGGAAGCAGATCGGCCTGTCATCAGGAGTACGCCATTCGGACGGGTTGCGGCGAGATGTGGCAGAAAAGGACTGCCGGGAACGAGGCGGGCTGCTAGAGATCTGGGGATCCGTGGGTGGAGACGATGAGCACACGGAGTTGAGACCCATGCTCTCAAATTCCTGTCTGACGATGACTGAATAAGCACAATCGTGGTTCCTGGTGGATCGGCAGGCGTCGCGTAGCTTTTCGTTGAAACTGTCCCAATTGATTACCTCGTCGTCATGCGTTTGGTGCCATACGCGTGGGGCGCCGCCGAGATAAAAGATGGCATTGGTGAGCATGATCGTTGGATCCCACCTGTTATTAGCACTGGCGTGTTCATAGAGCTTGATCCATTCGTCAATGTCCTCTCCCTCCAGGCCAAAGAACACATCAGGGTCCCGATGTTGGCAACCTTGATGATTGGAGCAGTAGAACAAGCCGAAGCCGTCGCAGAGGCTGTCTCGTCCCCGGGAGGCATGGTAACGAGCTCGATGTACCGACCACTCCTGAGTTCCGTGGTGAGGACGGGAATCGCCGACCTTCACCAGAATGTTACGTGTGGAAAAACACAGATGAAAGAGGCCATATACAGAGTATTTGCACTGGAGCCAGACCACAAGGCTGACACTCGCCCACGTCAAGAGCACAGACCCACTTCGTCTTCGTTCTCGCGGTGGCTCGTCCCTTGAGCATCGCTTGATGATATTGTAACAATATATATATATTAGATCATCGTGTGTAGTGGTCACTTCGGGTGGCCGATCCAGTACAGCAAGTTTTCAGCGTTCGGCTAAGATGCTTTCGTTGCATGCCTCTCGACTCCACGCCAAACCTCAAGGAGCCACTCACTTTGAATCATGAGGTACACAAAGCACAAAAGTACAACTATGAACCCGGTTTAACGGTCCTAACGTGTCCAGAAAGAGGCCGGATGTTGCAGTTGCATCGATGTTGTTGGTTTAAGCATTTCTGGGTGCTCCAACTCCGAATTGAGCAAAATGTGGGAATGAACCATATGTAGTCGGGGTGCCTCGTTTTGTCCACCTGAACAAGATTACTAAAATGCAATTGCGTACCTTTGGCACACTCACAGCGCGTAGCTGGGGCATAATGAACAGCGCGTAACTCTGGGACACTTCGAAATGTGGACCCGAAGATGCCGTAAAAGTGAAATAGAGCGAGAAGTGATACGAGAAACACAGCGAAGGCTAAGGTGGGCACGAATTCCTATGTTTGCACTCTTGAAGGGAGAAGCAACTTACAGCCGAGAGGCCCACAATATGTTCGCTGTGACACACGCACACACGCAGCCATAAAGTGTTCCTTGTTGAATTATCACAAGTGGGCATATAGGCTCCTTCATCTCAAGAAACGTAGCAGCGTATTTGTGACATCACATATCGCAGGAAAACAATGCTATTCTCTCAAAGCAATTCACAGGGAAAGATAGGCGATGGAGTGGGAGGCTCCGCATCAGTTCCGGCGACGTCGTGCTCTTAATTTTCTTAATTGTGGTGTATGACGTGTCAAAAGAAGGACGTGAATATGAGGCTTGCCGTAGTGGGGGACTCCGGAATGGTTTTGATCAGCGGGGCTTGTTTAACGTGTGCCTAATGACCGGCACACAGGCGCTTTTGCGTTTCCCCTCATCGCAATGCGGCTGCCGTTGTCGGGATTTGAACCCGCACACTCGGGTTTACTAGCACAACACCAAAGCCACTACGCCACTGTGGTGGATACTTCGTGTTTTTCGAACGTCCCGTAAACCACGCCTGATTATTCAGAGTCGCGTGCTCCTCTCCGTACTGTTATTGTCTTATCGACACAGATTATGAGACTAGTATGGTCATCTACATCCCGTCCACAGCGCAAAAGCTATAGATTCACCCATATGCGATACGCCTCCTTTACAATGCATATACTAACAAATTTTAACGCGCTAGCGTTAAAGAGCCCGTGTCGCAGAAAATCCGGTCTCAGCATCCACGCCCCGCGTCCGGTATCTCGGCAAAATGAGTTTCGGACAACAACACATACCTATATCTTCCATGTGAGACAAAGCATTGACTGAACTAATTGAATTTCTCAAGCTGGAATACGGGGAAAAACCGTAGAGTACCACTTGCACAAACCCTACAGACATGACACCTCTCGGACTGTATTTTAAATATACGAGAAAACGTAATTCGGTTACGCGAGAACTCAAACAAAGCCCTTATCTAGTATTTCTACAATTCATAGACCGGAGATGGCGTCCGCCATTTGTGCACGCCGGCGCGTAACTATCTCGCAGTCCGGGAAGCGGCGCGCCCGCTTTCTTGAAACACTTCCAGATGGCGCTTGGCTCTGCCGCATCGTTCCATCAGAAAAAGCGCCGTCATGCATAGCGTTTGCGGCGAATGTTTCTCTGTAAGCATAATGGTTACATACGCTGCAGTTGCAGGGAAGCGTGCGAAGTACTTATGGATCTTTGAATGCTATCGCGTTTCACTCTTAAAGGCGAAGCTTAAGCGTCCACGAAATTTTTTTTTCCATGCATTTGCTCACCCCATCGTTTTGCCTAATTTGCATGTTTTGCGCATCAACTCATTATACCTCGTATGGCGTGTTTTGCACTGCGCACGTGGCATCAGCGGCGCGTAGCCGAAAAGCACACACTCTTGATACTTGGGAGTTGATGGTGTTTCCAAACAAGAAAAAAGCGCCATTGTGGCGCTCGGTATTGGCCTTATATCTACGTGTCTTCTAATGAAGTACGCGGAGGAGGAAGCGGAGGAGAGAGAGAGTGTCCGTGAGTCAGTGTAACAAAGGCTGATAAAACTGCTTCCTCACCTTTGAGCTTACCGAGGACTTCGCTGCCCTGTAGCCTGCGCCTCAGTACAAGAATCTTATGGCATTTCAGCCCATGGAAATCCGCATCCTGTGGCCGATAACAAAACGAGAAACCTGTACCGCAGAAGCAGAACTTACGGTGCACTGATCGCGGTACAACAGGCGGAGAAGCTATGCAAGAGCGAACAGCCAGCAGGCGAATTAGGAACTATTATTAGGAATTATGAATTATTATTAGGAATTAGGTATAATTAAGAATTAGGAACGGTTTTCTCAGCGTTAATAATATGACTAATACTTCATTCGTACTCAGAGATGGTGTGGTCAGGCATAAAGGGTCGCAGAAGGCAGAACTGCCCATACCGAAGTGGCTTGCTCGCCCGAGGTCACTTGCAGGCGTTGCGGCAGCAGCGCTAGATGGCGCTGATTGCTATCAGGGAAGCGCGAAAGAAGGGTCCCGCTGCGGCACACGCCTCATAGACAATTAGTTTCGACGGCGGCCATGCGCTGTGCGACCTTATTAATCCAATGCGAACGTATTATCGTTGACAGCCATCGGGAGATGAGTTTTGCCGCATCATTTTCGAATTGTTCGCTTCATAATTTGCCCACGCAATCAAACAGATTACTCGGTCGAAATGTTTAAGCACAGAGGACGACCAAAGCCTGGTTTGATAGCACGGTTGTCCACGCGCTGCACGAGCGACAAAATCTTTGCTGCTCGGCAAGCAGAACCACAGCGCCGCGCCAACACATAACGTGGGTTGCACAACATCGGTAATGCACCCCGCATGCCTTCGAAATACAGACTGCTGTGTATTTTCTTTCGAGTGGAGCTATGTCAATGCTCTGCGCACACCGATTGTTTTGTCTCCCGCATGGCGTATACTCGCTATCAGTAACGTTGCAGTCCCACAGAGGGGGCAAGCCAATAGAGGCAGGTGACCACTGATGTATTAAGAATGTGTTTTATGTACCACAAGAATAGCAGGATTTCGCGTTGTCGTTGTGTTAGTTATTTACTACTGTAGGACGCTTGTGTGCGTGGTACTTGTTGTTCAACAGGCAGCGCGAAGTACGGCTAAATGCATGGCATTTGCTCTGCAACAATTGCTTGTGAGGAACAATAACGTAAACGTGTAAACATGTACTCTTGCAGGTGTTGATGGTGCTCCAGAATTGCATAACCGCACCGTTCGTAAGCCTTTCAATGCTAGGTCTGGTGTTTCCCTGTGTTGACACCAAGGTGCGTAATGAAGTTCGGTTCACGATGGTTTGAGTTTATGTGATGTCGAAATCCACACTTTTTTGTCGAGTGACAATATATATATATATATATATATATATATATATATATATATATATATATATATATTTAACTGAATCGGCCTTTATAGCTATATGTGATCTTACGAACGTGCGTGCTTTGTGGTATTTTATTGGCACATGTCCCATGTGACTCCGCTATGTGGCATTGTGGCCTTTCGGGTTGTACTTGTTAAGTTAAAATACGGCTCGAAAATCCAATGTTTTCTCGTCGTATTCCATGGCACATAAGCTTTTGACGCCGCCTGTTGCTCTTGATGGCTTAGCGTTCAAGAAAACCTTTTGATGTGGCGTTGCAGTGGAATGAATGGTCATTGCTCAAAACATTGGACTTAGAAATGCAGGAGCTCTCAGGAAGTTTTGAAGCGAACAAGGTCATAGCATGGTGTAAGGTAAAATATATTGTAAGAAATAAAAAAGACCGACAATTTCAGAAGTAACATACTGCGCGATTAGCAACGAGGTAATCCGAAACAAAAACATGAGTGAGCGCTAGTAGTAGTGTGCTAGAAAGTCCTGTGATGGACGCCGAATTGAGACGCGAATTCTAGTGCGGGACAGACGAATGTTAGATATAAAAAGGTTTTATATCAGGAGATGCAGCACTGTGGTTTCGCTGTAGTTGACATGGCGTTCGAGAACCATTGAAGTTTTGGTGTCAGTTGTTAATGTTAGCGACGATGTCATGGGAACACAAGGTATTTGCACGATGATGTGGCTTCAGTTTCGACAGTACATATCTTGTAGGGGCTTGCAGTGGTGGTGTGCTGGATAGCAAATGTCATTGATTTGCATTTGGTGAGATTGACAGGCAAGTGTCATACGTCACACCAATCGGCAATAGTGTTCAGGTTATGTTGCTGTTGCGACGCGTTTTTGGTTGAACTAATTCGGCTATAAATGACGCGATCGTCTGCGAAGAGTCCCAGTTTCATGCTCATGTTAGCCGACAGATCAATGATATATATATATATATATATATATATATATATATATATATATATATATATATATATATATATATATATATATATATATATATATATATTAGGGGTGTGCGAATATTCGAAATTTCGAATACGAATCGAATATTTTCCTTATTCGAAGAGTATTCGATTCGAGAAATGCATATTCGGAAATTCCCGAAAATTCGAAGAGAGCCGAATAACGGTAGAAACGGCGAATATTCTGACAGACGGAATAATTGAGCAAGTAACGAATTATATGCTTGCTCCGCATTCTCCTCAGAACATGTTTATTCACTGAGAACTTCGCATGACCGGCTCATTATTTGTACGCTCTGTTTCAGTCTATCTGCATGACGCCCGTGAGACACGATCAGTTTCAGTTTCTTTTTACCAAGCTTTATTCTATGGCTCTTTCATAACCATATATGATGTCCTTTAGGGCTCTGTAACTATATGCGATAAAATATGCATCCCAAAAGTGTTACCTGAACAATCTTTAGATGTTTGGAAATTAAAAAGAAAAAGAAACATGTCCGAGGAGAACGTTGCATCGCCATCGACGACTCCCGCCTTGTGTTCCCGCTTTCCTCGAGTAATAGCCGGCTCTTTGCACCTAATGCGCTGCTTCTCCGTGAGACAAACGCAAAACACGCTAAGCCACTGCGCTATTTGCAACTATCTCAGTGCTTATACAGCCCTCGATCGAGCGTGTTCTCCAAGAATGGCATCATCTGCAGATGACGAGCCACCGATCAAGCAAGAAAAGAAAGCCGGAAGAAGTCTCCTTTGGCGGCACAGCACAAAGCTCTCGCCATCGACAGCTCGGTGCAAGTCGTGCGATCATGCTCTTAAAATGCCAACGGGAACAACCACTACTATTCAAAATCACATGAAACAGCACCCCGTGTTGATGGAAGAGCACAAAAAAGAGGCCGCCACGAACGCTCCGTTGAAGACTCAACCGGCACTAGATGATATACTTCAGCAGAGACAGCAGTCATTGTCTCAGAAGAAAGAAACGCACTTCACCAGAATGTGGCAGCCGTTCATTTCTTCACAATTTCTGCCATATCAGTTCAAAGCACTGGTTGAAGCAGCTGTACAGTCGTGCTACAGTCGGCCATCTCGAACAAAATTGTCGCGTGTGCTCGTCCCGCGCATGTACAGCGACACAAGAGCAAAGGTACGACACGAGCTGCGAAAAGCACTTGAACACGGAACAAACACTCTCACTATTACGAGCGACGTCTGGACGTAGCGTGCCAACGAGAGTTTTGTAAGCCTCGCGTGTCATTTTTCTGCGGTGAAGTTCGACATGAAAAAGTCCTCTTTGAACATGCGACATATGCGGGAGAGTCACACGGCTGTGAACATAGCTGCGTCATTGGAGCAGCTATGCACTGACTCTGAGGTACCAATCGACTGCGTGAAGTACATCGTGACGAACAGCGGCCGCAACATCCGAGCCGCTGCCAGGAGACTGCCTTGGCTCCAGCGAGCCTGCTTTGCGCACACTCTGCCCTGATCAGTGATCAGCAATGAAATGTCGTGTACTCCGGCAATCAATAGACTCTGCAAGAAGGCGAAAACGATTGTAGGACACTACAAGCATAGCCCTAGTGCACAGAAAAGACTGAACGATCTGCAGACGCAGCTGAACAAAGACGTGCTCCATGTTGTGCAGGATGTTGACACAAGATGGAGTAGTCAGTACCTCATGCTCTCAAGGCTCCTTGAACTCTGAGAGTCCTAGCCGACTTGAGCTCACCCTTTCGGACACGAGCGTAGATACCTTTAACTCTGCAAAGTGAAGAGATGCAGGGGAGTTTTTGGAGGCATTGAAGACCTTATTTGACGCAACTGTGATTTTAGGTGCTGGAAAGTACCCCTCACTGTCATGTCAAAATCCAATTATTTTTGAAATGCTGCATTGCCTCGAAGATTGCAAAGGCAACTCAGCGTTTGCTAACAATCTTGCAAAATGTATCAAGACTCGTTTTGGTGAGTGCGAATTTGACGAAGTGGTCAACCTGGCCATGTTTCTTGCTCCACGCTTTAAGGACACAGTTCATCAGGCGTCTGGTCAGATGATCTGACTGAAAAACATTATAACAAAGGAGCTCCACGCAGCTGGCGTAGAACCCAGTGAGGACACTGCCATGCCAGCGTCGAGTTCGTGTCCGCTGGTGGTATCCACTGTATGAAAAGCTTTTGATGGTCTAGTGATGAACAAGGAGAACGCACGTTTGACATCTGCCTCTGAGAGGGAAGTTACAGACTATACAGAAAAGCTTCTCCTCGAAAGGGGCAAGGATCTCTGTGAGTGGTGGCAGTCCATTGGCCGCTGCATGTACCCGCTTTTAAGTACACTCACCCAGAAGTACTTCGACATCGCTGCTACCTCAGTTCTAAGTGAAAGTCTTATCTAGCGCTTGAAATGTTGTCACAGTGCATACAGAGCGTTTACTTTCTGAGCATGTAGAGCAGTTAATTTTCCTTCATGATAACCACTAACAAGTGCATTACTTGACTGAGAGCATTACCTGTCATTACCTGAGCGCACTATCTGTAATGAGTGCCTTTTTAACCTGCAACAGCCTTGTAAAATGCAATATTATTTTTAACAAGGATTATAAAGCTATTGTCACCACGTTTTGCAACTTTTTTAATTCTAGATACATATTCGATATTCGATTCGATATTCGAAGACTGTTTTTTGCCTTATTCGTATTCGAAAATTTCAATATTCGCACACCCCTAATATATATATATATATATATATATATATATATATATATATATATATATATATATATCTGTGTATGTGTGTACAGTGCTGATAGTTCATCTGCGTGGGGAACACATGATGTTAGAGGAGGTAGCACAACACAATGATTATTACCTCAGGTGAATTGCTTTCGCCCCTTCATAATGTGTCCGAACCATAAAATTAGATTCCGAGGTAAGCCGTGGTGAGAGAGTTGATAAAGTAGTACGCCATGTATGACGTGGTCAAACGCCCCTGAGAAGTCTTAAATATTGCTTCTACTCGAAGGTGAAAATGCATGTAGTACAGGAGATCATCAGTAAATTAGGCGAGCTCACCTCCACATGGTAAAAAAGTTTCTAAATCCGCTTTTGTGTGGGTAGAAGTTCGTTGATTCAACGTTGATCTCTAGACTACATGCTATAGTGTATTCCATTAGCTTTGATGGCATGCTCAATGGAAAAATCAGGCGATAGTTAGAAACGTAGGCAGTCTCCTACTTCAAAAAGGGGAATGATTCCTGCTTTTTTCCACTTCTTGGTTTACTGCTTATTAGACTATTAAACACCATATCTGAGATGATGCTGAAATAATGTTCTTCAGGAGCTTACTGTTAATGTGATCGCATCCTGCAGACAAAGAGAGCTTTAGACTGTTAATTAGCTTATGAGTACCTTTCTCAATGAAGATGACTTGAAGATTTTTTTTCACTAGGTAGTGGAGAGTGGATTCATTAGAGCAGGCTGGAACAGTAAAAAACGTTGATGAAAAGAAATTGTAGCAAGCTTTCACACAGTGTTCACTTTTTACTTTGTTACCATCGGCGTTCGTGAGTTCAATAGTGTTAGTTCCTGATTTAGCGGAGAGTTTGCTGCTGAATTTTTTAGGGTTGGTTTGAGTCTTGAGAGAAGATCGGACGAAAGAAACTTGTCTTTGGCATCCCTTATTTTCTTAAGGTATACTTTCACACTCATCCAGGTGCTAGGAAAACCAGGGTTTCTAAGCATCATGCCTCATTATCTTCGCCGGAATGTTCTTGTTTTATAGATTCAGTACTAAATTCTTGTGTAATTCTCAGTTAATATTCACAAGGTGCCTCGGATACCGCTTCCCGAACTGCTCGAGAAAAACTGCATGCTCATTGTTAATAGCCTCGTAATTTCCCCTTTTGTAGTCAACCTTTAGTTTGCTTTCATGTGAACGCTTCTTTATCGGGAGTAAGAAGGTTACGTGCAACATATTATGGTCACTGAAGCCCGGTAACCTGTTAATTTCTGTGTTGGCTTCAGGTGCGGATGTTAGAATAAGGTCAGGGGTAATGCGCCTTTTTTGTTGCGAGTTGCGCGGTGATGGAAGTTAAAGTTCTCCACCAAGTAGTGGAATTTCCTTGCCTCATCTGACGGTGAACTCTTCTTTACCGGAAGCAAGAATAAGTTTTTTATTGGATGACCAATTCTTCCAAAAACCTGAAATGGTCAGCTGTCAATCTGTCGTTTAATGTAAGTTAGTCTGTTGAAAAGGTTATCTCGAAGAGGTGGTTCTCTATCAGGTAGCAAATACCAAAAACTAGTTTCTCTATGTTATCATCCTCACAAATGAGCGAAGATGGCAAGGCATTTTCAATGGCGATGAGCACCCCTTCTCCTTTCCCACCACTACTGTCATGGACATACGGCGTGAATTTGAGATCAGCGGAAATTTCCTCCCTATCAGCGATGCCTACCTAGATTGAGGCAAATTTCACTCATAAGATGGCGTTGGTACAAGTAAAACTGGTAGCAGAATTTGCATTGGGTCTGTCCGCGCCGGCTGCTTTTTAGTCAAGTATATCTAGGCTGTTGTCACTAATATGATCGGAGTCCCCATCGCGCCATGTGCACAGGCATTGCAGTAGAAGCTGCACGTGGATACCTTATCTACTTTTTTTAAAGGCAGTATACATATGTATGCACACAAATTCTCCCTATAATAAAGTGGTGACGAACACTCACATGAAGATTGAGTGAAGACTTTCGGATGGTCAGCACGAATGCATTGGTGATATCGATGCCTATTTTGGAATTGTGGCGACATAAAAGTTAAGAGAATTTATGACCACGGTCTCTAATAAAAAGATGCAAATATATGGTAAATAATGTTAGGCCCTGCATACACTTCAAGTGCTTTGGGCACCTATGCATTCGTTTTATTGTGTGTGTCCACTTTGCACAGTGTGAACACAGTTTTTATCTCACTACAAGCAAATGGACGCGCTGCTAGGCCATAATAAACCTTCCCTAATAAAATACTACGTGAATTTATGCTCTTTCAAAGTACTGTTTGGTGTTCTTTGAAAAGGAAAGTGATCCTGCACTTAAGCCTACTACTGTAAGCCCCACTCGTGAAGGCAAGAAAGAGCCAGTGGCAATATCGACAAATAGAGCGTAACACCAGGAAATTATCATATCTTACAGGCCTTATATTAACGAGAAGAAAGAGGGTTTACCAAGGGTCCTGATGTTTATTACACATAATCATAAGAACGCAACAAACACTGACACCAAATGCAACATAGAGGAAATAAGATGTGCTTAATAACTGAAATAAAGAAATGATAAAATAATGGGAATGATCATCACCTGTGGCAAGTTGTTTTTTATCCATTTTCATTTCCATTAATTTATCGTTTCTTTATTTAAATTATTAAGCACGAGTAGTTTGCCATATGTTGCCCTTGATGTCAGTGTTTGTTGGCTTCTTATGATGCGGCCTTACATGAGTATCATTGTTCAGCAGCCTTTGGTGATGCAGAACTTAATCAGGGAAAAACATTAGCGCGTAGGTTCTTTTCGAAGTGAAGAGCGCGTTTTAGATACTGTTTTATTTATTTCTGTACTTAGGCGGCTGTAATAGCTGCTACCATCGGATGCATTTGGCAAGGGGGATACACCGTACTCAACATGATGTATGGTGCCAGCCCTCCAAGAATGGCGGCTTCGTTGGATGGTTGTGATGCAGAGGAGTTTGCCGTCTCGCTGACGCGCAGCAACGCATCTACGCCATACGGCCAAGCGTGAGTGGTTTTTGTTTTAGTAATGAGTGAAACCTAAGGAGGTAAGTATGGTCATCAGTTTTGCTTGAAATGCCACCGGAACCGCTGAGTACAAAATGCAGGCACAACGACTCGCCTATCCTTCATTGCATTTAGCGTATCCAACTAGTGCCCCCGCGATAGCACGCGCCCAGTATTCCACCGTGCTCTCTGCCTCAGCTCGCTTCCTCACTTCTTCATGCCTTTACAAAGTGCTCTCCTCGTTTCGTTCTTCGCTATACATACGCGCGCCAAATGTGCTCGTTGTGTCGCCGTGATGTTGAGAAACTAACGTTTCGGGGACCCTTTCAACTATGAAAACATGAAGTGGCCCGATGGTGCGTTTTGCTGTTGCTGCCACTTGAAGTAGTATAGCATTGCCGCGCGTTTTTCGGTTGCGGCTACAACCGGTAAAGATATGATCACGTGATTTCCAAGAATGAAAAATTATTAGGCTGATGAAGATGCCTATCGCAACTACTAGCAAAGAAAAGGGCGAGCGCAGCATGGTGTTTGAGTGGAGCAATACTGCTATATTTGCTTCTGAAGGTGGGCTTACAGGCAATGTGCTAATGTAAGGTTAAAACAGTGCGAAAAGCTTTGTTCGTAGGCGTCATTCTACTGCTATAGTAATGACCGTCCCTTCAATAAAATGACAGCTGTTTAACAAACGTGTGCTGATGATCCTGAAGACCTGTGTTGTGCCCTTACTAATTCTAGGGCACTGGTGTCACTAGTAGCCGGAATGGGGATGTTAGCCTAGTGACTCTCATGTTGGCCTGAAGCGTGCAATAAATTTAGTTCATGAACCAGAACAAGATGCGAAAACACGCTGAAGTATGCAAAGCTATGCAAGATATTTTTTTCTGAGCGATGCCCTGAATGCTGACAAGCCTGACACAGCAGACAGCTTCTCGTTTCAGGTCTTCATTTAAGGATATAACTTCCCTGAAGGCGTACTAATATACCAAAACGCATTGTTCAACCACAGCTACTATGACACTGGCATTTAGGGTAGAACGTTTTACGCATTTAAAAGCAGGGAAATATTCCGCGAACCTCGGCATGCCGCAAGCGGCCCTCCACAACGCCTACAGCTAAACTCTTTGCCAATGATCCAGCGCTCGCCCACGGCAACACCTTGGCAGGTCGTGATGCATCGCTAAGCCACGTGCCTCCTGGCGACATAGAAATCGAAGCTCGAACTGTAAGGTTTCCCGTGCACCACGTTGGCTACGTCGGTCTTCGAGCGTCTGTCTTGGAGTCGACAAATAGGTATAGAAACGCTATGAAGTGTTCCTTGTCGGAAAACGTGAAGGTGCATTTTGATCGTCTGAATACGCAAGCTTCCAGGAACAAACAAGAGCCGCAAAGTCAGAATTTTTATGCGTTCCATGTCTGTCTTTGAGAGCTTTAGAGTAGTGCTGAGGCTTCGGCTAGTTTGTACATATTCATAATGCATGCAATGCTGCAAAATTACCTTGCACTAAGCAGCCACTTTTGAGTCACCATATAGCATGCTTTCTTCCGCAAGTATCGAGGCCCATTCGTGAGGTAAAAACCGAGATAATGCTGACACTTTGCTGCCGAGGTTAAATGACAGGTAGTGAAAGTACGACACAACAACCCTTCCCGCGAAAGACAAACACATTAACGGCAGCCACCTGCTTGGCCTGTTGCGGGCAGAATAGGTGCTTCTATGTCGATCGATAACACGCTTTCCGTTGCCTAGGGATATCAGATGGCTGCCTGGGCGCTAATAACTTTCCGTTGAAAAGAAAACCTGCGGAGGCGAAGCGAGTGCAGGTAACAACGCCTCCGAATATAGTTGCAAAGTCTTATCCGCGTTACTTTAAATTGGGGAAAAACATAAACATCTGATTTACTAGGGTGCGTACAGTAGAATAGCACCTGAGATACACCAGTCAGTGTTAAACGGGACTCTTGCTTTCGGCGCGTTGCAAATACGGAACTGTCGCATAAGGGAGCAACGCTGATACAGTGTCTTTTCCAATAAACCGTAATTGCTGTCTAACACTGCGGCGCTATTACAAGTAGTAACACAAGTACACAAGATCCGCGTCTGTACGTTTCACTTCATTGTTACAGAAATATGTCCGTTAGTAGGGTTCAAAACGGAAAAGTTTAACGAACCCCCGATTTCACCTTGGTGGCTATAGAAGTACTATAGAACTATAGAACTACTCTATAGGTTTTTTTTTTTATGCGTGTAGAAGGTTGCTATAAATGCCTCGCCATAGGACAGCAGAATAGGTCGAAGCATGTTCCTGCACACTCCAACGTACACCTCGGTTTCTACGTAAAAGAAACATCTGACGCCAAGTATCCTTCCTTGCTATTAAGCCTACAAATACTCTGTACGAGCCTCACGCCAAAGAACTTCACCTATCCGGCATTGATTGCTCATACATTTAATGCCCCGTTCGCATTCTCAGGGTACATCACATATTCTTGCAGGGGCTATGTATGTATGTAGGAATATATGTATTATTGTATCTAACTGTTTTCACGCCTATATCACCATGAGCAGTCCGTTGTCGAATAGATAGCTCATCGGGATCATGTGCATGTAACAAGGTACTCAATTGAGCATTGGGCGTACTTGGTGCAAGCGTGCCGCTCTTCAACGAACCTCTTTCGCGCCGATATGGGCCACTATAGATGTGGGCCTGGGTTGGTACCACTGTTCGTAGAAGCTCTTTGACGCCGATTTGAAGCGCTGTGTATGTGCCACTCGGTCTGTGCTAGTGGTCGATGAACCTCTTTGATGTCAAGTTGGGTCCCTAGGTATGAGCCAGTAGCTGTGACACCTATTGCAAACTTGACTGCCGCGCGTACATCGACAAAATTACCTAAAGAATGGCGATGACAAGCGCTATCATGGTCGTTCTTTCAATCTTTTTGTCGATCTACGCGATGTAGTCGAGTTTGCAATGGAATACCAACCAGCCCGTACCTGAACCCTGTTCGACGCCTACTTTGGTGCAATGATGTAAAAGCTCCATCAAATTTCGCCGAAGCTAATAGGAGTTAAAATCACTTCACAAGGGTTCCTCAAGTACAGCAACCCGACGCATTAGCAGGCTGTACCACAATTGCGCTAGGTACGTGCCACTTTTCAAATAATGCCATTTACGCCGATGCTTTAGCGAGCTTCGCCATCAATGCATTAGGTGTATGCCCTGTTTTAATGAACGTCTAAAGAACTTGAGCCAGAGAGTATGTTTCACAAAGTGTCTTGCAAGCGAGGGAAGGATTCTCTATGTTGGCAGTGCCGGCGTGTCACGCTTCTCGTCTTGGAGGCCACGCACGCTCTTCTCGACAGTGCCACTGTGTGGAGAAGCGTGTCCAGAAAGAAGGAAGAGACAGGAGCCCGGCTGGCGAATTGCGCGTTTCTTAGCTTTTACACCCCCCGGCGCGCCATGCATTTCGGAGGCCACGTGCAGGATTCGCGGTGGTTGCGCTAGATGGCGCCGAGTGTTCAAGGAGAAGGCGAAAGAGGAATCCCACTACATTACACGTTTCATAGATAACTCGTTTCGACGGTGGCTGTATGTTATGTCACTACATTATGATTCAATGCTGAACCAAATTCCTTCGACTGTCATCGTGAGATGAGCTCTGCCACAACTTTTATACAACGCACAAATGCAGTATAACTGTTACCCTTGAATGCGTTACGATTTTTAAGGTACATCACGCACTTTCCGAGCGCAAAGTGTTTATATTTGTTTCTATATGTGTTTATACCAATGCATCAATGCCGTCTTTATGTACCACAATATCAACTTCACCAACTGAGTATGTAGGAATGCGTATGCGGGTGGATGCTTTTTAAAATTTCCGGAACTTCAAAAATCTTCTCCTTTGGCTGGATTATTCGAACATGAACATTTCCAGCATGAGAAATAAAGGAACAAGTTCAACTAATTAAAAAATGTTCACTAAGTCACTTCTTACTTAGTTACTTTCCCTATCAATGTTCCAATTTACGTAGTGCAGACGCGTAGTTTGCTAGACTTATCCACTTTAAATGAATCCCTAGGATGAAATCAGTCTACAGATATTGTTTCCCAAAGTGTGGGGCAAAATATATGTGCGTTCAAGTTACTTTTGTGCCGGAATGCAAAAAAGAGCTATGTGTTAAAAGTGCCCTGAACTACTTTTTATAGATGTGGAGGAATGCATTTGAAATGAAAATAGGCTATTTCAGAAATACTTTGCCGCAAAAAGTACTTCAGTGCGTTTAGCAAAAGCAGAGTTACTGGCAATCAAACACGGCGTCGGCTGTGATCCTGTTCCTACAATGTGTTGCACTGTATAGGCTGCGTTGCCGTGGGGCGTACCCACAACGCTCCATCTTCTAAATGTTACCCTGACGCGCAGTTCAAATTTCATTTTATTGCGAAAGCAATACTGCTCGCCATTTCGGGCCATCGGTGGTCGTACCGCCTCCTTACCCAGCTGCGCGTCACGTGACCATGTGACGTCACGCCAGACCGAGAGACGGGGCCCCAGCTCGCGGCATCAATGGTGGATGCGAAGCCTTGCGCGCCACTGCGGCGGCGCTACCGAGAGAGGCCGCTCGCTTGTGTGACATCAAGCTAAAAGGATAAATGGGGCTACAGCTCGGCTCCTCGCAGTGGTCGGCGCGCTGCCTTGCGCTATGTCGGATGATGTATAGCCATAAGTTTAACAAAGGGCAACCAAATCCACAGCATCAGCCGAACCAAGGCCCAGCCAAGGGTATTGCTTTCGCAATCTTCCAGGCTTAAGCAAGCTAAGCCTTCAGCCAATTTTTTGATATTTTAGAAGCCACGACTTCATGTGGTGCCTATGACGCGCTAAACATAATACAAACGCGGTTGCCCTCAGCGAGCCGCAGTGCGCTAAGCCAGTGGACTCGTGGCGGCGCCCTGAGGCGGCCGCGGTATCTACGCCACGTAGCCAACCGCAGCTTATGCCAGCTATCGCCCAATAGCAGCTGTCTATGGGAATGATGAAATCGTGCGTCCGATGACTGAATAGAGTGCCTAGAAGACAGTGAGGACAGCGCCTTCTGTTGAAAAGGGAGCGTTTGAGAGGTAGGTGACTTTGCGATCCGCGTGCGAGCTCCACGTACCGGAGAGAGCCGCAAGGGGGCACCGAGCAACGCGGTTCTGCTTGCATCGCGCTCTGCGTTTCGATGTGCTTTTTGGTAGGCTAGTGCTTCCACCCATGGTAACGAGATACCAGTCAACTCGTGAGGTTAAAAGGAACACGGGCGTGCTACCCACGTGGCCCTGGGTGAAGCTCGTGGAGCCCAGCGATCCTACAGACCCGAACTACGGGGCAGCGTCGATAACCCCAACGCCAGCTCGGCGCAGCAGCCGGTGCTGCTCCAATGCGTGAGGGACGCGAACGGCAGCAACCGTTCTGCCTGGGCATGGCTACGGGAACGCTTAGCGAATTTCATATGATGACGACAATGCAAGGTGAGAACGCACCAGCAGAGAACATGGATCTAACAAATCTAGGCAGAACAGAAGACGGAACAGTAGGCTCCGTTCGCCACAACGCCGGAGGACGCCAGCGGACGCCAAGGGACGGACGACGACTGGCAGACAGCCTTGACACTACGGCAAACAAAGCAGCAGGCGCGAGAGAGCATCCGGGAAATGGACTCTACGGGCAGCACTAACCCGGCGAAACAAATGAAACGACGAAAAGGCATACCCAAACTTCCTCCTCTCTCTAAGGATGACTTCAAGATAGTTATCCGACTTCACAATGGACTGCCTATGAAAACAATCAGCACGCCTGCCCTCGCCGAAGCGATCGTCACGGCCTGCGACTACGAAATAACAGGTGAGCAATTTTTGCTCCGTATAAAGCCAGGCTCCAATATCGCCCTACTTTCGACATCAAGTCAGGGGGTCGCGGAGCAGGCACGCCGAGTCCACTCCCTCGCTATCAACGGACGTTCGCATGATGTTAACGTATACGCTTCCACCTAAGAGGAAGCTATCCGAGGAGTTATACACAATCTTCCACCCCGAATGCCACCGGAGACCATCAGAGCAAACATACTTATACGGACTGAAGATGCGGCCCGTCACTACCTCGGGTGGTGAACTACGACGGAGGCGGACTCCTGTGTCATCCTTACCATGCTACTGTTCAATTGTGCAAAGCATGTCATGGAAAAGGGCATTGGACACCTGGACAGCCCTTTGGACAGCCCGACTTTCGAGTGTGGCGAATTTTCGGACTCAGAAACCCAGTCGACGGACATCATTGTAAGCCAAAGTGTTCCTCATGTGAGGGGGCCCACATCACCGGGGACCGCAGCGGCCAACGACGCCTCAAGCAACCGAAAACACCTCAAGTTAGAAAGAGCGCTGACAAGCACAGTGAAGTGCAGAAAAAAAGACGCTGGTTTGCCTCAGAGGAAGAGGAATCGGACTACACAAACTGCCCTAGGAGCGACCAACGCGACCGACAGGGAAGGACCACATCACCATTTCCGCACCGAGTGAACGCATGGTCCAGATCAGCGTCACCTCACCCGAGCAGATCCCGCTCTCGAGCACCGAGAGCGCGGCCTGGGACAGAAGCAAGGCAGACGCAACGATCATCCAGAGAAGCACCGAGGGCGGTCTCCATTCTGACAAATCCACAGGTAAGCTAGGCAGTGGTCGCGTCCTCCACAACCACACCTATCACTCAAAACAAGGAGTACAAGAAAATAGTGGCGGACAACAGACAACTTAAGCAAAGCTTGTACAATATAAAAACTGAACTCGAAACGCATAAACGACAAATGTCAAGCATGATGACGCACGCAGGAGCCCATAAAGCAAACGCACCCGCGCAACGTTCCAACACACACGCCAAACCAACACAGACCAAACCACTATCACAAACGCAGCCTATAGCGCAGACGCCTACACCCATCACTCATCCGGAAGGGAACTGGACAATATGTGCGCATCAATGCAATTATTTTTCGCAGAGCTTCACAATCTTAAACGGTACGTCGACGACTTGCTGAAAGGAGAAAACACAAGCGAAAACTTCGTAGCAGCCTTAGCCCCGGACAACCGAGATCCAAAGGTCATCGTAACCACAGACACAGAACATTTCGAGAGCCCATACTCTGGCTAGCGACACATGTACACACCAAGAGAATTTCGTAATTTGGCAGCGGAACTGCCCATCACTACAAAACAAACATGTTGCACTTACGCAATATATCAAGGCGGCGCTTGTCGCACCTGACATTACTTGTCTTCAATAAGCGGGGGAAATGTGGATACCTATTAGGGGCTACCGTTTCTACAGTGATTCGGACTACCCTGAAGTGGCAGCATTGGCCCGAAAGGACCTGACAATCACTGTCGCCATAGCACCTAGCGTAGAAATCCACCAACAAATACTCACCATTTGGCCATTTAAGAAGGGTCGTCACAAGTGCGTGAAAACCAAGGTATATAGCCACCCTAGAGATAACAGGGCCGACTTTTCATTAAATTTAAGTCATGTATTCACCTTGCTGTCAACGAATGACCGACTAATCTTTGTCGGAGACTTCAATCCCTAGCACTCCACATGGGGTCATCAGCGCGACACCGCCAAGGGCTTCAACCTACTACGTGAAACTTAGTCCCACAAATTCGTACTGATTACGCAGCCAGGCATTCCTACAAGGATAGGAAACGGCGTTTCCCGGGACACCACGCTTGACCTTAGGTTTGTCAGCAATGTTGAGGTGGTCACCTGGTGTAACCTAAACGAAGCGCTAGGTAGTGATCTCGATCTATTTTGTATCAGTGTTAACACGGCTAAAGTTCGACAGCCCCTAGGGGTGGCCAGGCTCACTAATTAGAAAAGGTTTCGAGAACGACAGCAGGCTGCTTCCTCATTTCTAGCCACGGCCGCAGGTTGGACAAGTTTCCTCAAGGAAGTCCATGCTGCCACCATCAGAGAGATCAAGACCACAATGGAAACACCAGCAGTAGACAGCCATCTCGCCCACCTCTAGGAGGCCCGCAGAAGCATAACAAAACGCTGGAAACGGCAGCGGCGTAATCGCAAACGTAGGCGCCAAATAGCCCTGCTGGCAAATGAAGCTATCACCTATGAAAAGGAGCTGAATAATCTAAATTGGTGCAGCTTCTTCGACTCTCTCTGAGGCACCCTCAGCACCAGGAAGACCTGGGCTATTCTTCGGTGCATGTTAGATCCAACTAGCATGCGCACCGAGACGACTAACACCATGCGACGACTCTTAAGAGAATACAAAGGCTCAGAACAAGAACTCGAGCACCTCAAGCGCACCTACACCGGCGCTGCCCAGACATCTTCACGCGTTCACGAAAACCGACAGGACGCGCTTTAACATGCCGTCAACACAACTGAAAGCTATATAAGGCGAGCAGGCATGAGGTGTGCTCTAGCGAAATCGGAGTACATTCATGTCAGGCCTAGACATGCCCGAGAGACCAGGGCTCCGGATCTGCAGCTCACCTTGGAGGGAGAGCCCATCAAGAGGGCATCCCACCTGCGCGTACTGGGAATGTGCATTAAAGTAGCAGGCAGCATTATCATAGCGCTCTCCAATCTCAGACGCACTGTTGGGAGCGTAACCGGGCTTATTAGCAGAGTTACATGCAGTCGAGAAGGCATGACCGAAGCAGACGCCATCCAACTAAAAAACGCCTTCGTCATTAGCCTTCTAACCTACGCCCTGCTTTTACAAACCACGCGGGGTAACGACATCGAACATGTGGACAACCTCATAAGAATCACCTGTAAAGCAGCATTTGGCCTACCTGAAAGCACAAGCACGATCTGACTTCACGAATTGGGAATGACGAGCCGATTCCAGGAATATGCAACGGCTACACTAATGGCGCTGCGTGAACGGCTAAACACGACACATCAGAAAAGAGACGCTCCGTTTTACATACTTCCCTATCCACTGAGACCACAATATTGTGGCGAAGAAACATACTATTGTCATCTGCAATCCGGCTGCGGATCCACGTGGCACCAATCCCCCGTTACAAGCACCCAGTCCAACATGTGGCAGGGAGACGTGCGCAGGCAGCCACCTTACTAAAGCAGCGAAACGGCCCAGATACCTACTTTACAGGCGCGAGTTCGTATCACAAGAATTCAGGCACCCTCAATACATTTGTAGCAGTCGTGACTAGCCAAGCACGAACATCCACAGCAGCATCCCTACACACGAAATCAGTTACAACAGCCGAAGCTGTTGCCATAGCCCTGGCCATAGGCACCGCGGAAGCTAAGGGCCACTCAGCTTACGTGCTGACTGGCTCGCAGCACACCTGCCGCCTCTTTCTTTGGGGGAAGGGGGGGGGAGCTGCGTCTACCATGCTGCGACTTCCTCATCCTAGGGACGGAACTCACTATGGATCATTGAGTGACCTGATGCCCGGTGCACACAGGGATATCGGGGAACGAACAGGCGGACCGCTTGGCTCGAGGCATGACAGGCCGAGCCGCGGGCCACGTCGCCCAAGACAACACCTCGACACCCGGTGCGCCAACATAAATCCTCGAGTTACAACGACTAAGTAGGCGAACCAAATCCATTCCGGGACTGGCGCCGCCTGCAAACAAACACTTTCCCATATTTGTACAGGCTACACAAAATGTAACCAGACAAATATACCAACAATGCCCGTGGTGCGAAGGAACACGGGCATTGGAAAACAACACTCCAGTGCGCGTTACGTCCGGTGGCTGCCACCTTGCCGCTGGTAGACAACACTCTCCATAACTGGTCGTGGGAGGCGCGACTCGCGGAAGTGGAATTGGGAAGCGAACTGGCGAATCTTGACCTGGTCCGGCGTGCCACTGTAACCAGTGGGGCCCTGGAAGAGGGGCTCCACCCCCATATACAAACAACCTCTACTACAATAAATGTTTACTCTCTATCTCTCTCCCCACGTACCGCGCACGACAGGAAAACTTTGCTTAGATGTTCACGGCAGCGTATGGTTGTAAGACGCAAAAAAAAGAACGAAAAAAAGAGACAACAGAGCATTTCCCGTGGCAATGCTGCAGGCCCATATCTTGAAACATTCTGGCGGTGCAATACAAATTAATGCGATTTGAGAACTGATTGACTAGAGTTTGTAAATTACATATTGGAGTAAATTATAAGTGAATTAGCAGATTTTTTATTGTTTGATTATATGTTCTGATTTCTCGTGGAGCAATGTCCGTATCCATGTATAACCCAGCAAAAGGGCTTGAATTATGTTATCTGCAGCAGCTGCTTTTTTGAAAATTCGTAAAGCTTAAAAATAATCACCCCGTATATGTGCCGCTCTTCAACGAACCTTTTTTATGCCAACATGGCTCACACTAGATGAGGGACTGGGTAGGTAACGCAGTTAAAAAAAAATAGTTTACGCTCACTTGTAGCACTGGGTTTGGGCCACTCGGTCTGTGCTGGTCTACAATGAACCTCTTTCATGCCAATTTCGATGACTGGTTACTTATCTATTTGAATATACTGTTAACCCACTTGGTGCTGTAACAGCAGTGGGGGTATATACAAGAAAGTACAAATTACAATCAATAATAAAATAAGAGAGCAATCGGGTGTAGAAAGACAAGAAATCAAACCCTTCATAAGCGAACACATCCAGTGCGGAACATGACAGACTGAAGACAGCCGCCATATTTGATAATCAAGGCAAGCGTTCATACACATCGCAAAACATTAATTCACATATTAAACAAATAGTACACATCTAGCAGTTAATCACATAAATTATAACAGACTGAAGATGGGCCAGTGGTTGTGGGCCGCTCTTCAATGAGCTTCCTTGACGCGAGCTTGGGTAACTAAGTATGTGCAATTGTGAAGGTTAATCCCTTCCATTAATCCCACGGAGAGCGGAATCTAAGCGACATCACACAGGTTCCTTAGGAACAGCAACCCAGCGCTTTAGTAGGGTGCGCCATAAATGCAGAGGGCATGTGCCTCTGTTCAACGAACCTCTCGTCAACCCAGGTCACAGAGCATGCGCCACGGGGTGTGCCGCAAGCGAAGGAACAGCTGTCAGGTTCGTAGAGGCGGGCACGCCACGCTTGTCGTCCGGGGTGCCACGCGCGGGCTTCTCGACAGCGCCAGTAGATGGCGCAGCGTGTCCAGAAAGAAGCGCGAGAGAGGAGCACGGCGGCTGCATGGTGCGTTCGTAATTGTTCGGACACGCCGGCGCGCTTTGCATTTTGGAGACCACGCGCAGGCTGTTGGCGCTGCCGCCTTCCTAGGGAAGCGTGAAATATCAGTGCGATGCACTGGCACGCCTTGTACATAAAATGTTTCGAAGCTGGTGTGTAACTGTATTGATTGAATGATAAATTCTTTACCATAAACAGTCATCGTGAGATGGGTTCGGGCAAATCCTCTGTTTCTTTTTCAGCACTTGGGATCGGCCATTTGGCATGAAGGCTATAGTAGTATTTGAGAGGGAGAGAGAGACGCTGCCTTTTATCAAGCGGGAGATGTTTGCCTAGCGAATCAATGGCAACAAATGGCAAATGCACGTATTAGCGGCCACACTCAAACTGATGATAACATCCCTTATACAGTCGAGTACTTTCTTTCGTTTGTTCGCCTTGTAAACATTCACCAAGACCTCCAACCAACAGGACTACCATCAATCATAGCAAAATCTTTCCTATCGCCTGTGTTCTTCTCTAATGTTAAACTTTATCAAAGGATGATGAGAGTGGGCAATAGTCGGGTAGTGCGGAAAAACACGTTCGAAAGAAGAGCGTTACCTAAGTAAAGCGAGGACAATTGCGCACCAGCATGCTTTGGTAATGCATACCTTAGCGCTACTGCACCCGCAAAATTTCTCCAATATAAAGAGAAGGCTGGATACGAGCGTTTTCCTTGCATTTTAACAACAGCGTTAGGCTTGTTTTGCGATAAAGCACGGTCTTCCCCAAAACGAGGGTGAATAGTCCAACCATTAAGTGGTCCTCCGCTGGGGTAAATTTCAAGTTTAAGCGACTTTGTTTAGTTGTATTCATGCAATAATATATGGAAGCCTCTCTGTAAAAGGCGTGTAACAGCCATCATATAAAATGTGAAATGCTGGCCTTTCATTTAGATTCCCTAATTAAGTAATTATTTACCGCTAATAAAGAATTTGTTCATCGCATATGTTGAATTACTGAGAATAATCATTCATTTCAGACGGAACGAAGCGCCTGTGGCAATGATTTCTACTTACTGGAACAACCTCTTGTGCACGACTGTGACAATCTTTATAGGACTGCTTCTTAGCATAATTACGGGTAAGCCCCATACAGCTCTTAATGCGTGCAACTCCTAGTGTCATATATGCGATAACACAACGAACTTCCACAATTTCACGGTCGACTGGTAGTGCTGACATCATTTGTCCAAAGAAATGTGCTGAAGCACCACATTATTAAGCAGGAAATGCTTTTACCTATCGTTATCGGCGACTTTCAAGTGACCTTGAGCCAGAAGCGAGAGCCAACACCCGGGCAAGTTTGCGAGGAAAATACGAGGTCATTCGGGTAAACAGACAAAACATACAATATTGTGGTCTCCGGCCCCCATTCCTATGTACAGGACCGCATTACGCAGGCTAGCTACTGCCCAAAGAAGTTACGCAAAAATATGGCTTCCGAGTTCTTCATAATGTTTGTTCACACTATCACTCAAGCAGAACTTCTAGTACGCTAAAATTTTATTGGTCACTTCCAATAGCGGCGTTCAAGAGGCAGATAAAGGGCACTATGGACTTAGTTGTAATTTTTTGTCGCTGAGCACTGAAAGCCAAAAGCCCACGAGTTCCGCAGCTCGGGTTTTTCGTCATCTCGAGAGATGGCGCCATGCTGCATGGCGCCTCCTCTAGGTGCCTCTTCCCGCCATGGTGGCTTAGCCTTTATGGTGTTGCGCTGCTAAGCACGAGGTCACGGGATGAAATCGCGGCCGCGCCGGCTACATATCGATGGAGGCGAAATGCAAAAACTTCCGTGGTCCCGTGCATTGAGGAACGTTAAAGTTCCCTTTGTGGTCAAAATTATTCTATAGTCCACCACTACAGCGTGCCTCAATATTAAATCATAGTTTCGGCACGTAAAATCAGAGAATTCTATTCATTCGTCTTTTAGCTGGGCAATGCGCTCTGCCTCCCTGGCGTCTTTGGCTGCCTGTCGTGCGGCCTTCAGCAGGTTTTCTTCTTCTAGCTGGCGATCGTCCGTATGGACCAGTACACAGTATGTCGTGGTGCGGTCGGTTGTGGTGGGGTATGCCATTGCGAACACGCACTACACCCATTTTAAGATTTTGGCTAGCATCATTTCCAACCAACCTCCTTTGCCGTTTGCCATTTTATAAATGTACTGTCGATTGCGGGGAGCCAATGTACTGCAGTAAAACACGTTGTGGTGCTAGTTGGTGCATAGCTTTCAATAGAATAAGCGCCAAAAAGTGACAGCACACAAGAAGAAAAACAGACAGGACAAGGCGCTACTTGCAACTGTTAATTGAAATGAAGAGAGGCTGATTATATAGCCATGAGGAGAGGAGAATGAAAAAAGAGGGACGCTGAATATCTGAATGCGCACGTGCGAGAACACTGAAGATATAGGGAATCACGCTTAATCTAAATATAAAACTTATCTAAAAAGATACTTTCATTCGTGTATATATTCAAAGACGGGGTACTGACACAGTTGTCCCCCCTTTTCCTAATCTCGTTCGCCTCCAACAATTCACGCGCAACAGAATCTTTACGTTTATACATGATTGGCGTATCAAGAAGCCTTGCTTCATGATACGCGGGTATACGCGGGTATATATATATATATATATATATATATATATATATATATATATATATATATATATATATATATATATATATATATATATATATATATATATAGTGTTACGGTGTCGGGAAAGGAGATGGTGACAGGACCTAGAGGAAGACGAAGCCTGGCCGTTGCCTGAATGCCATATACACCAGTTGTAAATATACTTTATTTTACACTCATGGGCCTGCTTTCTTTGGTATAAGGTCTGGTGCAATGTTTTGGTGGAAGCTGTGGCGTGCAATCACGGAACATCGCAGCGGACGTCATCTACCTGCCGCCACAATGGCTAATCAACCGACACGATCGACAACGCCTCAGCAGCCCGTGCCAACAGTCATTCTCACTCATCCGCAGGACCGGGGGACATATTGTGGCACGTACAACGCAGACGTGGAGGACTGGCTTGCGACGTACGAGCGAGTGTGCGACAAAAAATGGTGGGATCCAACAATGATGCTAGCAAACGTGATATTTTATCTTAGGGAAACTGCGAAGCAATGGTACGACACACATGAACCTGACCTAACGAGGTGGGACGTCTGCAAAACAAAAATTGAGAGACAAGTTTGGTGACCTGTCGGTCGTCAGCTGGCAGGAAAGAAAGAACACCCGTGCCGCGCTCAGACATCCGCAGAATCCTATGTCGTGTACATACAGGATGTGCTGGCCCTCTGCCGCAAGGCTGTAACATGACCGAGGCCGACAAGATTGGTCACATGCTAAATGGTGTGGCAGACGATGCCTTCCATCTCGTGATCTGTAAGAATTGTGCCACTGTGGATTCAATTAAAAAGGCGTGCTGGCGCTTCGAACAAGCGAAGGGTCGCCGCGTCACTCAAACTTTCGACCGATTGCCCAATACCACCACGACACCTTCTTGCGAAGACCTGCCGCGGTTTGTTCAGCCCACAGGACCGTATGATATAACGCACATCGTTTGCCGTGAGCTTGAGGCCATGGCTCCGGCTCCACTTCGTTCCGACTGTCGGGAAAGCGTGCCCGCTATCTACCTTATGCAAGCGGTCGTCGGGAGGAAATAGCAAGTTTGGGCATTCCATCTCTCTGCTCGGTCCGCCATACAAACACGTACCAAAAATATCCGGCGGCTCGCTCGCAGACGCAAAGCTTTCCGCCACTCCGTCGCAACCCAGCTGACTGGCGCACAGCGAATGATAAACCCATCAGTTTCATTTGTTCCGGTATTGGACACATCGCCCTCATTGCCACAACTATTGGACGTCGCCTCCTCGGTGGTCGTCTCCGAGTCACTACCGCCAAGTGACAGACAATCGTAATTTCTCGCCCTATACGACGACTGGGAACATCAACGCCGACAGTGCTACACAAAGATCCAGCCGCTCCGCGTCTCCGCAAGGTCGCAGGTCCCGTCCGCCTTTCGTTCCCCGCTCTTCGTTCCCTTCTGCAACCGGCCGCTTCACTTCGGGAAAGTAGGCGGTGCAGCACCCGGCCCACAAATCCTGTGTTGACCCTGCCTACATGTGGAAACCTACTGGACAATGAAGTTATTGGCGTTCCTGTTAGATCTCTCGTTGATACAGAAGCAAGGCTTTCAGTAATGGGCGCTGCTCACCGCCGAAGACTCAAAAAGGCTCTGACACCCTTTGTACCGTGCACTGTGCGAGTCGCCGGTGGGAGTAATTCATCTATTCTTGGAATGTGCACAGTGGGGGCCATTCTACCGTTGTGTTATTTATCGTCCTTGAGCACTGTTCGCACGATCTAATTCTTGGCCTCGACTTCCTTTCGAAACACCCTCCCCAAATTGTCTGCTCCGCAGGTGTTGGATCTGCCGCTTCATGCCGACGCAACAACTTGCGCTTCACACAGCTTATTTTCTGCTGAGTTTGCAAGGCTGTCTCCAAACACTGCTACAGAACTCCTGACGCCCTGTCGTCCCCTACCTGATGGCGAGTACGTCGTGTCGCCGCTTACTGACGTGGTTTTGTCGTGCAATGTTTCCCTACCGAGCACCTTAATCCGGATCCGCAAGAACTGCGCTCGTGTGCACATCCTCAACTTTGGATTTTCATCGCATGTGCTGCCCCACGGTATCGCCATAGGCCATATCACTCCTTTGGAAGTATTTGAGATTTCTTCTTTGACTTCTGAATCCTTCCTCAGCATCAACGGACCTTTGTCACCCACTCCTTCGTACTCGATGCCTGCGGACGATGTTTGTAAGATGATTGCAGCTTACCTTTCTTCCAAGCAAACAAGAGCTCTTCGTCGCCTATTCTTCTCTTATCGGGATATCTTTGATTTGGACGACCGTCCACTGGGTCAGACATCTGATGTCACGCATCGCATCAAGACCGGTGACGCCAGCCTCATTCATAGGCGGCCATATCGTGCCTCCGCAACAGAAAGGGCCATCATACAAAAAGAAGTAGACAGTATGATGAACAAGGACATCATTGAACCTTCCAGTAACCCGTGGGCATCACCGGTTGTCTTAGTAATTAAAAAAGACAACTCGTGGCGCTTCTGCGTTGACTACTGCCACCTCAACAGGATTTCAAAGAATGACGTTTATCCCCTGCCTCACATTGATGACACTTTTGACTGCCTTCACGGATCCCAATATTTTTCAATTGACCTCCGCTCCAGCTATTGGCAGATTAGCGTCGATGAGAGGGACCGCGAGAGAACTAAGTGCCTTCGTCAGACCGGATGGTCTGTACCAAATTAAAGTCATGCCATTTGAATTGTGCAATGCGCCAGCTGCATTCGAGCGTATGATGGATTCTCTCTTGCGCGGCTTGAAATGGTTTACATGCCTCTGTTGCCCTAATGATATGATTGTGTTTTCGCCGAACTTTTCGAGGCATTTGCGGCGCCTCACAACCGTGCCCTCCGTGTTTGGCATGGCTGGTATTCAGCTAAACTCCTCTAAGTGCCATTTCGGTCGCTGTGAAAGTAATATACTCAGCCATCTCCTAGACGCCGCCGGAATCCAACCTGATCCACAGGAAGTTCACGCCATGCGAAATTTTCCTGTACCTTGTTCAACAAATGATGTCCGTAGTTTTCTGGCCTTACGCTCTTTTTTCCGGCGATTTGTGAAAAATGTTTTCGACATCGGACATCCTCTCACTGACCTTCTTAATAAAGATGTCTCTTTCTTTTAGGGACCACTAAAGGAGAAAGCCTTCTCTACCCTGATTGAGCGGCTTACAACTTCCCCGATTCTGTCACACTTTGACCCTTCTGTGCCCACTGAAGTACAAACTGGCGTGAGTGATCATGGCATCGGCGCTGTCCTCACTTAATGTCAACAGGACCATGACCGTGTCATTGATTACGTCAGCCGCCTTCCTTCCACGCCTGAGCGAAATTACCCCATTAGAGTGAGGGAATGTCTCCCGCTAGTATGGGCGGTCGCAAAATTTCGACCGTACCTTTTCGTTCGGAGCTTCTGCATCGTAACCGATCATCACACCCTCTGCTGGCTCTCCTGTTTGAAGGACACAACTGGATAACATCTACGTTGGACATCGCGTCTGCAAGAATATGTATATTCTATTATGTATAAGTCAGGGCGCCTGCATAAGGACGCCGACTGCCTGTCCCGCAATCCCGTGGATGAACCGGACGATAACGATGCAGACTTGGACATCAGTATTGTATACCTCTCCGGATTCCTCCATATTCGCCACGAGCAACGCCAAGATCATATAGTTCGCACACTTATCGAACGCCTAAGCTCCTCGTCCAATGACCCGTCCCTCCGGATGTACACCTTGCGCGATGGAACTTTGTACCATCGTAGCATTCGTCCTGATGGCCCGGAGCACCTCCTAGTCGTTCCCAAGTACCTTCGACCGGCCGTGCTCCAGCCACTTCACGACGCTCCTACTGGGGTGCTATGCAGGATGCGTCGAGTTTGGCGAAACTCGGGATCTTCACGAGCTCTGGCGACACCCCAAGATGAAAGCATGAATGGTACCGAGACACAGTTTATCTTTCGACAAGCCTCCAGTTTCATTGGTTTATCTAGATTCACTCTGGCTGGCTATCATTCCTTGGGCGTTGCCTTCTGGGCGCTCGACAAACTGGGGCTCACGTGATCATACCGTCGGTGCATGGTCGTGCCTTCTTTCACTTGTTTGTCGTTCCACCGAGTGCATTACATGCAGAAGCAAGTTGTAAAACAAATGCATTTAGTACAATATTATTAGTTACTTTAACGTGGTTTAGAAGCATTTTGAAGCTTACGAGATGTGCACTGAATGCGTCTTAGACTAATTTGTAATTTAGTACGCTTCGCATTATACCACGAGGGAGCGCTGTAGTGGCGTCATCACATCCATTCACCGGGCAAGCATGGCGGCTAAGCATCAGAGAGGCCCAGTGTAAACAAACCCGTACAACGAGCTTGCAGTGCGTGACGTAGTGATCACGCTCGACGATGACCACCATTTCTTGGATAGTTCTGTTCCTCCGTGGGCAATCTTCCCGTGCACCCGGTAAGACTGCCAATAGCTTCGGCGATTTTACAGATCGCAATGCGCGCCTACTGTTCACGGCGAAGTGCTGAAGAAACAACTTTTCCGGTGCTGCTTCTGCGAGTGCGCTGAGTTCCTCCACTCTGCGTGACTGCGAGCGTCACGAACATTACATAGTGCGGGCAAAAGGTAGACATCCTATATAGCTACGATGCGACGAGGTGGTACCGACGATGGATCTCGCTACCAACACAGTGAAGGAGACTTCGACAAACTGCAGATAAGTATATTTCTACTGTTTCATATTTAGCATAATAAGAGTGCACGGATTAAGTCACTTTCGTAGTAACGAACTGAATGTCCAGCAGTTTAAAGAAGGCAGTGAGAACCAATGAGTGTTCGTGCTTTTACGTGCAAGTGGGCCCGCGAAATTATGGAATAGATGAAGGTAACCTTCACTAACTTGGTGAGGCAGCAGAAATTCATGAGTGACATTAAGCTAGAAAATTTATGGAAGAGTATCTTTATCCAAGTGAAATATCAATAGCAAGTACTGATATAAAGGAGGAAACTTATACAAAAATTTCATGGGTTGAACAGCACATGGAAGGCATTACCGAATCGTGATCGCCACGTTACCGCTATCCTTGAAAAAAGTCTAGAATCATTGCATTCCACCGGTTATGCAATATGGGACATAAACCTGGAGGTTAACAAAGAAACTTGAGATGTCAAGGACTGTGTAGAAAGCGAAGTAACAAAAATTGTTGCAGATAGCATTAAGGCAGGAAGACAGTGGCGTAGTAAACCGTGGCAACTGATATGCTAGTTGAGATTAAAAAAGAAAGGAATCGGCAGGCAGGCCATGCACGTATTCGATCACTTGTTGCCAATTCATATCAGGTGATTACATAAGCATTACAGAATGAATGTCAAGGAGAGAGAACTACAGCCAAGGATGGTAGAAAATTGCGTAATGGGACAATAATATGATGTTTGTAGGCATAGGATGCAATCAGCTCGTATAAGACGGGATTGTAGGGTGAGGCATTTGTTTTGCAGCGAACAAAAATAGGTTTGTAGTGCTGACAGTAGAGACTCGTGAAGGTGCAGGGCCACCTCAGCGGCTGGCACACTAATCAACATGACAATTGGCTCTGAAAAAGAAAACCCCAGTTTTGAAAAATAAAGCAATGTTGTCCCAACGCATTGTTTTACTAAGCATACTACACTAGAGGCTTCCACATTTAAGGGCACTTAGTACTAATAGTGCAACGAGCATTTTTCTTTGTAAATAATGGTTTGTATGTGGCTGATTCATTCCAATACACTTTTTTGCAGCAAAACATTCTGCTGCTGGAGCCACTCAATCGCCTGGTGGCAGTAGGCGAGCGCCAGGCACGTGCTCTTGAGAGTGTGGCAAAGGTCCAGAGGGCTGCTCCGCAACAGTAGTATCGGTGCCCTCACTGCTGTCCTGTTGAGCCCACAGAAGGCACCTTATAAAGGAGCTTTCAGTTTAATATTTTGTTTATTATTCAAGAACATGAATAAAATTATTGCAGTAAACATTGTGCTGTGCATATTAGGAGACTTATAACATGCACTTTGTGTCCCTTCAAAATAGGCATAGGCAAAAACGTAAGACAACCTGTGCCACTCTTGGACCATGTAAATAAAAAATACACTAATGCAGCATACACGTCATCATGCTGTTTGTTCTTTCTATGTGCAAGAATACAGTGCGTGTTCATTAGCCACAAGATGAACGGTGTGTGTAATTCACAATGAAGAAAGGAAACAGCAGGAGCTTAATAATGCTATCACCTATAGACTGTGCATATGACTGCAACACTCCCCGATTCAAATGTGCCATTACATGCATGTTCGATACCACATATTCTTTAACATTGTCTTATAATTGCATGTACCATATTTCACACATCTTAAGCCCTTGCATAGCACACTTCTGAAGTATCCATTTCATAGGCCAAATAATTGTACACTTTGTCCTTTTGTGTTGTATGAAAAGCAGCATCCTTTACAGTCGGATAAAACTTCAGAAGACAGGAGAGGCCCCACCCAGATGACCAAAGCGCAGCAGCTGATTGCCTACACGTCTAAAGAAATAGTCCCTCTCCAATGAGCAATATTAGTCTGTCTGGCGGCACGATATCAGTCTCGAGTGCGTGCCCATTGGTGCAGGCTTGTGTTCACCTGCCTTAAAGTGCAGATTCCGCAGCCTCCTAAAGTTGTATCCGACTATAGAAACACGTAATGCCTTCCACCAGTTGCATAGACTTCTGCAATTTGATAGCACACAATGATCAGGAGCAGAAATCTATAAAGGCATCCAAGCAAAGCTGGCTGACCACACTTCCATTATGAGGGGCTGAAAAAGGTCTCGCCAAATATTCCCATGACGTCCTTGAAAAAGAGGTGGTGTTTGGCACTTTTTTAGAATCAAAAACAGATTACACTGAATGTTGTGTAGCACGTCAAAACAAACTGAGCTTGGTTATTTGCACAGCATGTAATGGGAGGTCGAGCTTAACATAGGAAACAAACTGCTCTGTCCAGTACAATTTTGAGGCCGGTATGGCACCTATTATGGCACCGGTATGGCACCTATTATGTCAACAGTGTCTATATACAAATTACACTTTTCACAGGCCATTGATTTCACCATTATTTTTGTGTGATGGTTCTTTCAATCAGCGCTTGTATTACATGAGCAGTTGGATTTGAAAGCAAAGCTTTGTTTGCAAACTTTCCGACTTCCATAAGTGTGTGCCAAGGCACTGGCATGTTGTCGAATAGCTCACACTTCCTCGGTCCTGCACCAAAGAAGCCCAATGCTCTATTTTAAGTTGGATCGCACAACAATTCAACGGCACACAAAGAAGTGTAACACACACAGCAAAGCATTCTGCTGTGTGTATTTCTCTTTGTGTCCCGTCGAATTGTTGTGCAATTAAACTTCAAGCTTCTATACCAATACACCGTCTTCAACCTCACCAATGCTCTAGTTATTTGGCCACAATGGTGCCCATCTTTGAAATTTCCCAACACAAATTAGTTCCCCAAAAAATCACAAATGTAAAATTTTGCAGCACAGCTGTATGTATGAACGTGCCATATTCTTTACCACTAAGCTCACAGGAATCAAAGAAGCAAGCATTAACCAGCCTTGCTGCTGCCGTTACCATTATCATCATGACACCAATGGAAAGACAGTGCCACGTTTCAGTAAAGGGAGTGCTGGAGGGAAAGGTGTGACAGCGAGGGCTTACAATAAAAATAACAGTTACGAGACATGTTCAATGCCAATATATGCTGCATGTCGCTCAGCCTACTTTGGCAATGCGGCAAGTGTTTACTCGTTTGGGCATATCACGTTTTGTGTAATCGTTGCTCTAAACCTGTACAAATGGTCTATTTGCTCTGCAAGTTTTATTTTTATCATGGTAGGTTAAAGACCCACTTTTCATTGGCATCTGCACCACATTTCTTCCGATATGTAATAATGCCTTGGTGGTTCATGACATCTTCACGTACAGAGAGTTCTGCAGAGTATCGGATGTGCATTGTTCTAATGCTTAAGAATTAGAGCCCCATTATGAGACGAAAATATACAATTTATCCATCCAGAATAACGCCGCACCCCCCCCCCCCCCCAAAAAAAAAGATGCACTGAACCTCTGGCACATGCATCGACAGTGAACACAGCAAACAATCTGAAGTATTTTCTTCATGCAAGCCAACACACTAAGATTCTCAATGCATTTTCATTCCGCCACAAATGCATAGGCACAACCGGCTTGGCGCAACATCCACATCTCGCGCTGCAACAAATTGTGCAATGCCTCGCTGTTTCATAGTGCGGCCGATAGATTACGCATGACCAAAATTCAGCATTGTGCATACTTAGTAACTTCACCAATGAAGAACCCCAAGTTGTTTATGAGATTAGGATTCATAGGTTACTTCACACAATTAGTGATATCCATTTATCTATTTATACTTAACCCCTTTCCCAAGAAAGTGAGCCATTTGGAAGGCACCCTGACAGATAAGTAGAACAATCGACAAAAAGTGATCAACCAGCGAAAAAGTCTGTTAATCACAGTAACGCTGACATTGAAGGCGCCTTAATTCCTACGTACGTTCCGTCGACACACCCGACTACGTTCGTAATGTTCCCACGATGTGGGAAGCATTCTTTTATATATGCCCGCTCCGCCGCAGTATTCTGGAAAGCTAGCCACCGCTTACGCACTGCCGCATCGATAAGCGCGTCATACACATCTCTGACACAGTGGCTAACAGTAGTTTGATGGCGTCCGATGTAACGCTCGGCGCCGACGCTCCCCTGAAAACTCATAGTCCCGTAGAAACGGAGGGCACAGATGACTTGCTCTACGACGGTGAGCGAATGAAGCCCGCCACGCTGTCTCCGCAGACGAGAGTCTTCGCCTACCTCGTCACACAGCCAGCACACTGATGTCTTCGACAGGCGAAAATGACGCTGAAACTCCCCGTCGGTCATGCAGGTGAAGAGGTCCGGACGGTCATACTGACGCTTCCTGCCGCTGGATGCAATGAAACAGGCTGCTGCTGCCGCCGCCATGTTCCCGAGTTGAACTCGGAGGGGGTTTCGCGATGTACGAGTTTAGCACGAGTTCGCCCGTCAATCAAAACCAGAGGTCACGCCTCGCGCGAGGCATGTAACTATTGCGCGCGCACCCACTACAGTTGGGCCACGCCCAACTTATCTTCCGGCAACAGCAACGCGGTGTCGAGCTTAGAGGCATCAACAATCTTGACCGCCGACATAAATCACGCACAACGCACTGTCATCGGTGATGTACTGAGCACCACTATCGAAAACAAAGCGTTGACTGTCGCTGGCATACATCCTCTCGGGCTGAGATGGCCGCACAACACGGTTTCACTGCCTGCATTGCGGCGCGTAGGGCACAGTAAATAATTATCGGCACGTCACTGTAGGTGCTTGCAAGGCGTCGAGGGGGACGACGATGCTGAGGAGTGCTTATTGCAGCAGTCGTTTCAGATGGCTGCTCTGTCATCGGTGATGAAACGGAGCCACAACGTCGTGAACACGATCAGCGTCCGAGAATCGCTCGCTCTTCTAGGCCCAGTGCAATGGCATTTCTTCATCACAAGCACTGCGCACTCAACAGTTCCAACACCTCTCTCCGTTCGAAATCTGATTTCATAAATGCACACAAGAGCCCTCACCTGCCAAAATGCGAGTGCTGCGGTGTCGTTACGATATCCATCTGCGATCGCTGCTGGCTCCAGCAGAGGTAATCCGCAAGCACCTTCGACTGCACAACACACTCATATACTGCGTACATGCGCTCAGAGGCGCCTTCACTGGGCAAGCGATGACAAGCGATGAATTCTGTCGCTGGGGAAGCACGCACGCTTCGCAATGTATCGCAGAGGCTTCGCGCACAAAGATAAACTGGTACATTTTCACTGAACTGCGTCACTACGCACTCTAAAATAACATACCGCCCTTTTACAGCGACAGCTGTTGTGTCGTTTTTAGTCGGTAAAGCGGGGGCCTTAAAGCCTAGTGAAGCACCTGCGATGAACAGCCGTACCGCGGCGCTGCGTTTTTATTCCCCTAATAGAGAAAGAGTGGCCATGACCTTCCATGGATCATGACCGACTTCATTGAGAATAGCACTGCAGCGCCCCTAGGCGACTTATCACCGTATGAACGCCCTCTTGCGTGCGACCCGCTTCAATGTACCGCTTCTAAGCTTTCGCCTCCCTGTCGACACTCACGGCAAGAAGTGCAAAATTTAATCATTTGCTCGATCTCCGTTTGTCATCACAAATTTCTAGCATTGAAAAGGAAAAACAGATACCTAAAGAAATAAAAATGTGCCTTATTTTATTTGTCGTATTTTAACGTATTCGTTTGAGTGAAAGTGTAGGTGCAAGAATGCGCCGCATGTACCCCGTTCGCATTCGATGGAGGATAGATAGATAGCGCCCGAAAGATGAGGCACGCCCTTGACGCGCCTGGGAAAGGCGTGGCAAACGGCTCACGGCAAGTGTGCTGACAGACAGCGGGGCAGTCACGGTATCGCTAAGTTGCGATAATCCGTTGATAACAACACGCGGCGCTGGCGCGTTTCGTTGTGCAGCCTTCTGCGCTTGAAACGTGGAAGCAGCGTGCCGCGCAGGGTGCGCTCATGTTGTCATACGCGACTTCTTGTCTACATATTTTTTTGCCTACACCTTCGGCCCGTTCCGCGCTATCTCCGTTCACTGACTGCCGTCGAGCAAACTCGGGCAAAACTCGGGTGAACGAGAAACTCGACGCATCCTGCATAGCACCCCTGCTGCACATCTGGGCGTCACTCGCACTTACGACCACCTGCGGCGACGCTTCTTCTGGCCCGGCATTTATCGCTCTGTGCACCGTTATGTCACTTCTTGTGACCCTAGTCAGCGCCGGAAGACGCCTGCTATGCCTCCTGCTGCTTTGCTTCAACCAATGGATATCTCTACAGAGCCCTTCTTCCGTGTAGGAAGAAGGGCTCTCAATTGGGAAGTGGTCTCCTTGGCCCCTTCCCAATTTTCATTAAAGGAAACAAATGCATCCCTGTAGCAACAAATTATGCCACGAGATATGCCATCGCACGAGCGATTCCTACCAGCTGCGTTGCAGATGCCGCCGACTTCTTATTATACGTCATCCTGCTACACGGCGACCCTCGAAAGTTGCTCACGGATCGCGGCCGCTACTTACAGAACACCAGCTTGCTACCGCGTACCACCCTCAAACGAACGGCCTCACCATGCGACTAAACCGCAAACTAACTGAAACGCTGACCATGTACGTTTCCGACGATCACCGGGACTGGGACATCGCTTTACCATGCATCACTTTCGCATACAACTCGTCCCGCCACGACACTGCCGGATTTTCCCCATTTTATCTTTTATACGGCCGCGACCCCACCTTGCCCTTCGACACGTTGCTATCTTCCGCAGTACAATCACCCAGCACTGGTTACGCTCGCGATGCTATTGCCTTAGCCGCACAGACCCGAGAGGTCGCCTGTCATCGCCTCACAGTCAAGCAAGCTTCTCAAAAGCGACGCTACGGCCTTCGGCACGTCACGTCACGTCGGCTTGTCAGAAAACTACTTTCCCGTTATTCTGGTCCGTATCAGATCTTACGTCAACTGTCCGTCGTGACACACGAGATCGCTCCAGCCGGTCTGCCTTCAGTGCCTCCCAACATGCCCAGCGATGTTGTTCAGGTCGCCAGACTCAAGCCCTATGTCCCGCCATTAAGTGAGGATCTATAACGTGCACTGGGATGGAGCTAACCCCGCCGGGAGGCTGAAGTTAGGGTAAAGGAAAAGAAGAAGGTGACATGAACTAGAGGATCACGAACACGGGCCGTTGGCTGAACCCCTTATATATCAGTTGCAAATATACCTTATCTCACACTCGTGGGCCTGCTTTCTTCCTGCAACAATATATATATATATATATATATATATATATATATATATATATATATATATATATATATATATATATATATATATATGTATATATATATATATATATATATATATATATGTGTGTGTGTGTGTGTATATTTGTGTGTGTGTGTGTTTGTGTGTGTGTTTGCAACACCTTCGCTGTAAAAAGGTTCTGAATTTGCAAGGTTCTACTAAGGAGCCGTGTGTTTCGTTTCTTAAACTGATGCTATGCCGGAATCACGACGACATGGTTCAATCTCGACAACAAACTACAAGTGCTTCGCACACGCAAAACACAAAGCAGTGGCTCACGGTTCGTTGCGCTAGTGTGCGCTGTTCTTGAGCCTTATCCTAATTTGCTGCCTACATTCTTTCATATCTTGCTTCTTCGTCTTAAACCACCACAATGGTGCCTTTCTTGCGCGAAGGACGATTTTAGCAAAGGAGAGTGGCCCGTTAGTAAGGGGCAACACCATCATAATACCCTAGTGGTTACCTAACTTTGGCTGAAAATCTGCGACCACTACTCTTTCGCCCCCGCGTCCCATTAATGGCTGTCTCATATCACATAATCTATCTTCATTTATGCTTCCAGCGTAATGCGGAAAAGCAAACCCCTTGCAACTTACCATGAGAGTGTACACTCCTGTAAGAAATACAGAAAACTTGACTGGCGCGTTACGCAAATACGATTATACAACAGTCCTTTAGAATAAACTATTAGCCATTAAAAATCACCTTCTACATGTCCTCATTCCCGTGCTGATGTGGCAGCTGTAAATTATCAATGACGCTTCCGTTATTGTGCACGCTGTGCTTATGCACAGCGTGCACGGTACACATGCTTCACACTTCAGACTCACACGTGCACGCTTCACACTTATGGAATAATTCTTTATGGAATAAATGGAACATTTATTGGTTATAATGTTCGCACTGTGCCCAGCAATGGTTTATCCAAGCATCCGCTCGCATTCTATTTCACATGCTTCTGGATGCAGGCCTCCCTCTAACGATGGTCGTGCCGGATTCTGAAGATAAGACGTCAGTCCGGTGAAGGGGCTAATGTAAGGCCACATACAATAGTAGCGGGAGAGGGAGAGCGGTCAAATGCCCATCATATCTGGTGCTGGTCACAGCAGCCCTCACCTTAGGGGCTTTTCATGCCCATTAATTTAGTACCGGTGGATGAAAGATGTCAGCATGCCTTCTGCAGGAGCCTAGCGAGGGCTCTGCTGTACGTTCATTAAGCTTAAGGCCTTGGTCAACCATGTCTTGTGGTATCTACACATTGTATTTTAAAAACTCTCTATCTTCATGTTGCCCATTTTGCCTCCTGAAAGGACGGATCAAGCTGAATAAAATGGCATAATTACGGCTCTATGCAGATGGCCACAAGCACTACAAGAAAAACTTGCACCTCACAAGCGCCTGGTTCTTGGAAAAATGGGCGATTCACGGATTCATTCCGCGAAGCGAAATTGTGAGTGACGGTCAGCTCTTTGACTAGATGTTAATGCATCCTGCGATTCCAAGCTATCCTTAGATATTGAACACTTACGACGCCGAAGAATTAGTATGTAAGGTGTCCGTGTTCTCAGCACGTGTTCATGTCTAAGCACAACAGACGTTGACACTTAAGCACTGACACAGCCCAGGTTTTTCGCATGAAGAAAAACAATACCTATCATTAACATAACGGCTAGGTTAAAAATCAGTGCCTGAATTCCGAATAAAGGTAATTATTAGTAAGCAAGTATCGAAATTCCAAAGGCAAAGAAACGAAGCCTTTATTGAACTGATATTTGCGTGCATCCTAAGTTCTTGACGTAATGTTGGTTTCTTCTTGGAGGCGTTCAGTTACATGTAAAAAAAGAGGTATTCCAATATAACCTATTCTAAGCGCTCACGCGTGGAGTTCTTAGCTGAAATACATACATATATATATATATATATATATATATATATATATAGCGGTATTATAGTAAAAGGTAGCAATGCTCATTATGACATACTTTGTGCGTCAGGAATAGTTATCTTCTTTTCACAAATGTTTATGCACAACAGTAACGGCGATTTGCCACACTGGCCTCCACCATTTTTCTACATTTAGGGACGGTAAACTGCAATCCTTAACTAGGTGCTGTCATACTTAGCCCCGTTACAACAAGTATTAGCACTATACAGAGTGCTTCAGAAATTGCCTTTAAAATGCCTTATGAAGTATCATGAGATACTTAAGCAATTATTTGAGCACTGATTTTGCCACAGAGATCTTTTTTTAGCCATAAGTGCTACCCAATCCCTCAAGGTACAGAAAGACTCATAAAGGGGAAAATTGTCCTGCATCCAACTGCACCACTCTCGAGAAGGAGATTGCATATTGTAGTGCAGTTTTCTTCTCTTTAATGGTTCTCCTTAATGTAAAAACATTGTCGAAATGATATTGCCGTTGCACTTCCTATCATTGCTTTCTTGTTCTCTCTCTCTCTCCTTTCTTCAGCCCCAATTTCTCCCACCCCAGGGCAGAATAACAAATCGGAAAATCTCATTTGGTTAACCTCCGTGTATTTCCTCTCTCTCTCTCCCTCTCCCTCCGTGTTGTTTTTAGAAAACGGTGAATATATCAGACGCCGAATTTCACAACCTAGTTTATGTGGAAATTAAAGTGGATGAAAAAAGAACAGTTTTTTTCATGCACTTTAATTTCCATGATTTATCGTTTCTCTATTTCATTTATTAAGCAGAAGTAATTTCCCCTATGTTTCCTTGGTGTCAGTGTTTGTTGGCTTCTTATTATAAGACTAACAAAAATCGGGCCCCTGGGTTAACCCCTTTTCTTGTCGTTTATTACATAACGAGGGTCTCGAGTCCGGCAACATTGATGCCTTCAGGTAGCATGTGTGGGTTTACTGACCAGTTGCCTTCACCCAAAAAAGAACATGTTTTCGTGACGCCTGCGGTAAAAAGGACGTTCCACGCCCGCCGCCAAGGTCTGTGAGTAGTGGCACTGGCTAACACTTCCAGGGTTCTACTAGGACACGTAAATACCCAAGAAAGTGGATGGGAAACGGCGCCGCGGTAGCTCCATTGGTAGAGCATCGCACGCGAAACGCGTAGGTTGTGGGTTCGGTTCCCACCTGCAGCAAGTTGTTTTTTCATCCACGTTAATTTTCAATAATTTATAGTTTCTCTATTTTATATGTTAAGCACAAGTAATTTCCCCAATGTTGTCCTTGGTGTCAGTGTTTGTTTCAGAGCTTCTTATGATATGACTAATGGAAATCGGGCCCTTCGGTTAACCTCGTTTATGTATATATATATATATTCGTATATAGGTGTGTGCGTGTAAGAAGTCAACTAGACAGCAACCTAGTACAACATAAGTGAATTACTTGTACTTACTAATTGAAATAAAGAATTGATAAATTATTGAAACGAAAATCGATGAAAAAACAACAGCCCGAACTTGGGGAACGATCTCATGCCTTAGCATCCTGGGGGCGATGCTCTGATGCTCTTACCAACTTAGCTACCGCGGTGTCATTTTGCCATCCACTCTCTGCGGTATTTATGTTTTACTGCTAGAACTAACGCTGGGAGCGTTATACTTTGTGTTAGATTTTCTTGCAGCATATTCTTATACTTTAATAACTTGCGATGATCATGCATTCTATGAGAAGGTCTTTTCTGTTTCAGACTGAGCTCAGTGAAGTGAAGGAGGAAGCGCTACTTCAACATGGCGGGGAAAGAGGCTGTGAAATCAAGGAAGGCAATGTGTGAGCTTCTGGGAATGATGATTGAATATAGACAACATTTTCAGTGACTTTTTTGCAAATACATATCCTTCCAACGTAAAACACAATGTAGTCATATGTGACAGACATTATTAAAGGATGTACACTACAATGGCTGTCCCTGTAGTGTTTCTTTTCTTCCTCTTTGGGAACTTATTCGGTGGCCTCCTATCCCAGTTCCATATTTCGTGCTCAGCGTCACGACATTCGTGAAATAATTTTGCCTAGACCATGGGTTCCGTGTGCATTTATATCTTCTTAATCCTGGATTAGCTGAAAGACCTGGAAAGCATGCCCTGCACTCATCCCCAGCTATTAATGTGCCCTGAAACTGGTGAACACTTAACACTGTAATGTCCCGAAATACTATACTTGCCATCAAAAAAAGGGTAGCACATTCGTAATCAAATTGATGCCTCGCCGGCATCACACAGTGTTGCATCCGCTAATGTGTTGTATTCTTTATTCAGTAGTCTTTAGGACGTATGCTGTGCTTAAATTACCCTAAAGAAGAATCAGAACTACAGCCCTTCTTTCCTGAATTTTTAGAATTGGCTTAAAACTGCAACATTACTTCAGTATACCTTACGGGCTCAGCGCCATAGCCTAAAGCAGATATCTCACTTCAAATATTTGTATCACTGACGCCACACTTTCTTTTACCTTTCATTAATGCGCTTCGACACCCTACAGCCCCCCTCCGCCAAATTACGGCATGCCCTCCTGCAGAACGCACAATTATTAAGTTATTAAGAAATAAGGCCTGAATAAGTAACGGATTAAAACATTGTCCATGGAACGCACTCAGGCAATAACAACATATACGAAGAGCTTAAGATTCGCCAATTCGGGCCCCCTCGACCACATCGCCATTGTGACTAGAGCTGCGATTCTACATGTGAACTGATATCAAACGTCACCGCGGTTTCGTGAGTGTGGCCAATGCAAGTCAATTGGATTATGTAGCTGCACGACTATCCCCTACAAAGCAGGCGAAGAAGGAGATGAGCTCTCGTGCAGGTATTGCGAGATAAAGCGCGCTAGTGTGCTCGACGTTAGCGGGCGCAGCGTCGGCCGCTACCGAGATCCCACTGATCCATGGCTGGCCGGCCTAAATAAACTGTAGCTACGGCGACTACCTCTTCGCGCCGCCTCCCACAAGGTAATTGCAGGCATTGTGCTACGAACAGGCAACCCACGTCACTAAAAGGTATGATGTGTATTGTGGCCACCTGAACACTTATGTTAGGCGTATAAAAACGGCTGTCTTCTGAGGCGTTGGGAAAGCAAACTTTAATACGAAATGATATACACAATGCCACATATTTAGAATATTTATTTATTCGCGGACCATGCCCCGCACAAAGCACATGTGCACAGATATTCCCCTAATGTGACTAAAGTAGTAATATTGCCACGTGCGTTTATGTCGGCTTGCAACGACGCAGCTCGCGTCGCTGCGACGCGGGCGCCGTCGCTTGACGTGTTTCGATCATGGACGCACCTCAAACATTCCGCGGCGCAAGGTATAAATACGGCACCACAGTTTGCGTTGGCTCATTCTTACGAATGCCCTAGGCGCGCTTGCTGTTTTCGCCGTCACCGATTTGTTCGCTTGCTTTAGGGCGCAAGTTCGCACAATAACTCTCTTTAAGTTTACCACCGACGCAGTGTCCCTTTCTGTCTGCCTGCGTGCCAGACAGCTCGCCGTCATCTACGTGATATTTTGGTGGAGATACCAGCCCAAGTGCCTCTGGAGCTGGCGACACGGAAGAGAGCTCCAGAGAAGACAAGACGGAAGGAAATCGGCGAAGCCGCCGACTACAATGATTTCGGGCTGAGTTCGGACCACTACCTGCCACTGGTCGCAGTGTGAACCACCGCTTGACGTCACTAATGCAAACCGACACCACACGTGCACCCTTCATCGTCCAGCAGCCACGAGTACTTCCGCTTTAGCGGTTCCACTTGCGAGGATGTACAAGATTGGCTGCAGCGTTACGAACGATTTGCAACCTTCGATAAGTAGTCTGACTACGACAAACTTTGGAGTGTCTTCTTCTCTCTGAAAGACTCTGCTGGAGCTGTCCTTGACTACTTGGGATGCTTTCAAGTGGCACTTATCTGCAACTTCGGCAAGGTTTTTGTGCAAAGAACGAGCAGAGGCCTTGCTTCAAGCTCACCAGCAGCATCCAAACGAGTCCGTAACCGCCTTTGCGGAAGCAATACAATATCTCTTTCACCACGCGGACGCCAACATGATCGAAGACAAGAAGCTTCACTACCTTATGAAGGCCGTCAAGGAGCAACTTTTCGTCGCTCTCATTTGCAACCCGCCGAGGACCGTCGCTGAATGGATTAGCGAAGCGGCCACTGTTGAGAAGGCGCTCGAACTTCACGCAAAAAGCAGTAGAACCGCAACTGACGTGCTCCTCCGCCAGATAGCGACAACTCCCGAAGTGCCTTCGCGGTGGCCCTTTGAGATACCATCCACGTCATCGTGCGCGATGAGCTGTGCAAGTTGCTACCGGCTGCACAACCACAAATATCCTCGCTCTCCGACGTTGTAAGGCACGAGGTACAGCAAGCGCTGGGCACATTCGATCCCGCCGAAACAGCACGGACCGTATGGCCACCTTGCCAGGAACCACGCGTTTCAGCTTACACCGCTGCTCTGCAAGGCCAAGCGAGGCCAACCAGCTGGCGACGGGAAACCTACACGCCACCTAGACGTAGTCAAGCCTAGCTGCAGCCGCAGCACCCACACCAAGCCATCCGCTTAAACACGTTCCGGCAAACCACCACGAGGGATACTGACATCTGGAGGACCCCATATCAAGGACCGATCCGTTTTCGTTCCGGTGACGCTTGCCACCTTCTACGAGAGTGCCCCTACAGTCAGATGGGTCTGCGCGTGTACAACATCCACGCCCCATGACCCATTCCTGGCCAGCGGCATTAAGAAATTGAGGCCTACCTTAGAGCGACCGAAGATGCCACTCCACGTCGCTTCAGGTCCCCGTCACCTTACCCACGCCGTTCGTCTTCGCCGTACCAAGGGTACGCGATGCAGAGGTCACCGCGCCCTCGTAGGGGAAACTAAAACCTGCGACGTCGGGAGGTGACGCCGCTCTCGAGCGAAGACCGAAAAACCCTCCTACAGCCACAATGAATTCTGACGCCACGACGCTACCTGACGCAGCGACTACATGACCCGATGCTACGCCCCTGAGAACCCACGTGACCCTAAGACGCGACCCGGCACCACAAATTCGATGGCGCGGCAGAAAAACACAACAGCACCTTGCCACGAAGCTTCCACCCAATGCAGCCGCGACCGTGTGATGCGACAGACCGCACAGTCGGTGACCGACCGACTTCGAACCCTAACACCAAGTGCCGACTTGCAAATTAACCTACACGGACGTCCAGTGGTTCCACTGGTCAACACCGTGGCCCACTATTCCGTCGTTGGTGGATGATTTGTATTGCAGCTCAATTACGTCAAAACCTTTAGCATGGAAGAAGTTTGGGCGTGTTGGTGGGATACATTCAGACTGGGATACATAGCGCAAAAAATTGACACAGGGACAAGCAGAACACAGGACGAGCGCTCATCCTGTGTTCCGCTTGTCCCTGTGTCAATTTTTTCCGCTATGTATCCCAGTCTGAATATAAGTTAAAACCGCATGGGAGGGTCCTCAAATAGGCGCAGCAGGAGGCCACCTTATAACCCCGACGGGACGACGCTCTGCTCGGTTGCCCGTGCACGGTCACACATACTCTGTGAACTTCATTATCCTACACCAGTGCTCTCGCGACGTAATCCTCCGCATGGACTTGCTCAACGAAAACGGTGCTGTGATCGAGCTGCAAACGAAAACGATAACACTGTCGACAAAACAGTCAGAAACAACGCAAAGTAATGATTATCTTCGCTCCGCGTTCACCATCCTCGACCATCAAGTTAGCAACCCGCTCAGTGCGAGCGTCATGCCAGTTGTCGAAACATACGCGTTCTCAAGCGGAGATGCGATTGTCGAAGCGAACTTGCAGCTGCCTCTGGATCGCCAAATATGCGTCGCACACGGTGGCGTCCATGTCTGTGAAGGCAAAGCGGCAGTGCTAATAACCAATTTCAGCACGGAGCACAAGCACCTCAACAGGACTACGATGGTCGCTTTCTTGGAAGAGTTCGCCGAATTAAGCGACGCCTTAGCGATCTCCGAGTCGTCCCATGAGGCGTCATCGACGGTGACTGATGAGTTGAACTTGACCATAACCCCGCCCTGCCTCAAGAAAAGCAAGGAAAGCTACGTCGCCTTGTTCTGCGATATACCGAATGTTTTTCAATGTCATCGAGGATCCAGCAAACGCAGATAGCGAAGCCTGGTATTATCACAGGTTAATCGGCTCGTCCCGTCCGCCGAAGTCCCTACCGTGTTTCTTCGCGAGAACGTGAGACAATCAAGACACAAGTTGAAGAAATGCTTCGCGACTATGTCATTCCGCCCTCCTAGAGCTCGTCGTCTTCGCCGGTGGTGCTCGCAAAGAAGAAAGACGGTACCCTACGATTTTGCGTCGTTTATAGGGGTCTCAATGGCGTCGCGAAAAAAAGACGTTTAACCGCTAGCGAGAATCGACGACACGTTAGATCGACTGTGCGGTGCAAGTACTTTTCGTCGACGGACCTCCGGAGCGGCTGCTGGCAGATTGAGATCGACGAGAGGGACCGTGAAAAGACTGCCTTCATCACCCCGGACGGTCTTTACGCGTTCAAAGTTATGCCATTCGGAATATGCTCAGGGCGTTATGGAGACTGTTTTGCCTGGGTTGAAAAGGAAGCCTCGTATGAACATACGAGGCTGAACGTATGAACATACGACGACGCAGTCGATTTCGCATCCACCTTCGACGAGCACCTTATTAGGGTGCGGACTGTGCTAGAGGCAGTTAAATCGTCGGGACTCACTATAAAACCAGACAAATGTCCTTTCGCCTACGAAAGCTACTGTTCCTAGGCCACGTAGTTAATCGCGAAGGCGTGCGCACGGACCCCAAAATGATGGCAGCTATCGAAAGTTTCCCCGGTACCCAGCGAAAAGAAAGCTGTCCGTAGTTCCTTGGGGCTTTGTCCGAGATTCCTTACGAATCAAGGAGCCTCGCACTCGCCTTACGAAAGCCGACGTGCAGTTTACATGACAGAAACTTCAAGAAGACGCTTTCAGCGAACTTCAGAAACGCTTGCGATCACCGCCAGTGATCGGCCACTTGGACGAGAGCGCTGACACCGAAATCCACACGGATGCAAGTGGCATAGGACTGGACGCTGTGTTGAATCAAAAGAAGAGCTCCCTATCGAAAGCCGAATTTCCACAACCGAAAAGAAATACCTCGCTATCGTTCGGGCGGTCAAAAAATTTCGGCCGTGTCTTTACGGTAGGTACTTCAAGGTCGTCCACTACTCTCTGTGTGGGCTTGCTAACCTGAAAGACCCGTCAGGTCGCCTCGCTCGTTGGAGCCTGTGACTACAGGAGTTCGACGTCACCGTCGTGTATAAGTCAGGCCGAGAGCACACAGACGCCGACTGCCTTTCGAGAGCGCCTATTGAGTCCGCCCTGCCCTGCGACGATGACGACGGTGCCTTTCTTGGGCCCATAAGATCTAACACCTTCGCACAAGTTCAACGTGCCGATCCTCATCTACGCTATGTCGATCAATATACCTCGAAGGCAAGACCGATTCGGCGCCAAAGGCATTCAGGCGCGCGCTTTGGTCGCTGTTCCTGCACGACAACGTGATTGTGAAGGAAAACTTCGCGCCGCGGAAAGCGGCATACCTATTCGTCTTGCCAGTCAAGCGATGGCAAGATATTTTATAAGCGTCTCACTATGAGCCAACAGCGGGACCCCTGGGATTCACTCGAACTCTGAGAAGAGAGAGACAGAAAATAATGCAGAGAAAGGCAGGGAGGTTAACCAGATGTAGTTCCGGTCGGCTACCCTGCCCAGGGGGAAGGGTTAAGAGGGATAAAAAGAGAAACGGAGTGGAAGGGCGAGATAGAAAGAGAGACAACTCTGAGAAGAATCCAAGAACAGTACTACTGGCCCGGCTTGTGCGCAGACGTCGCACGCTACGTGAAAACCTGCCGAGATTACCAACGTCGGAAAACACCGCCTACACGGCCAGCCCGCCTCCTGCAACCGATGGAGCAACCATGGAAACCATTCGAGCTGATAGGGATGGATCTGCTTTTCCCCTTCCTGACGTCTACTTGCGGGAACATGTGGATAGTGGTAGCAGCGCACTACCCTACGCGCTACGCCGAGACAAGGGCGTAGCAATCGGCGTCGCTAGATTCTTCGTAAAGAATATTCTGCGTCATGGTACACCCGAGGTAATTATTACCGACAGAGGTACGGCATTCACAGCAGAACTCACGCAACAGATACTGAACTTGAGCAACACGAGCCATCGGCGCACTACAGCGTACCATCCGCAGACAAACGACCTCACGAAGCGTTTAAATAAAACCCTCGCCGACATGCTCGCCATGTATGTCGACATCGGGCACAATACTTGGGACGAAGTCCTATGTATTGTGACAGTATTAGGACACCGCAGAGCAGGAGACACCGCAGATGACGCCATTCGAGCGTGTCGTCGGTCGCCACCATGCTGAATGCGATGTTTCCTCATGTCGAAGATGACGACAGCCATGCAGACGTTGCCGGCTTCCTTCATAGCACGAGGAAGTTCGCCAGCTCGCCCGAATGCGTAATAAAGAGCAGCAAAACGTCGGCGCCCGACTCTACAACCTACGATAACGAGACCAAGAGCACGCACTTCCTGACTTCGTTACAGTGTGGGCACAAATCCGTCGCCACGGACTTAGTGAGAAGCTGCTGCACCGTTACTTCGAGCTCTACAAGATAATTCCACGACTTGGGCCGCTAGTCTGCGAGGTTATGCAGGATGGAGTGACGCAGTCACAGCGACGTCGCGCGCGATCTGAGATGGTCCACGTCGCGCTCTTCAAAAAGGTTTTGGAGCGTCGGGCGACTAACAGACATTTTTTCGTTTTTCATGTTTCATTGCATGCTTACAAGTTTATTGTTTTGTTTGGCATCCTGACGATGCTTCCTCACGGGAGGTGGGGGCGGTTCCACATGCGTTTATTTTGGCTGGTGGCAGCGAGGTGAGGGGCGTCGCTTTACGTGTTTCGATCATGGACGCGCGTCACACACTCCACCACGAAAGGTAAAAATACGGAAAAATAGCTTGCGCTAGCTCATTCTGAAGAACGCCGTAGACACGATTGCTGTATTCGCCGTCACTGAGTTGTTCGGTTGCGTAGGGGCACAAGTTCGCTGAATAAACTCTCTTTAAGTTCGACGTCGACGCAGTGTCCCTTTCTGTCGGCCTGCGTCCTAGGCAGCTCGCCGTCACCTACGTGACAATATTAAATTGAGACAATTTGGGGTTGAACTTGTGTCCCAAGATGACAATTGTAAACTGCAAGTCAATTATATAATGTCTGTTGTCAGAAGTAAACATCACGAAAGCCACAATGGCACTCCTAAATGATCTGTTTTTCCACCGCAGTTATGAACACAAGATGTATGCGCCGAGACAGAACATGTATCCTTTATTAGCGAATAGCGTTTCTGGCCTACTTGAAGCATTTTGCATCTATCTATCTATCTATCTATCTATCTATCTATCTATCTATCTATCTATCTATCTATCTATCTATCTATCTATCTATCTATCTATCTATCTATCTATCTATCTATCTATCTGCCTGTCTGTCTGTCTGTCTGTCTGTCTGCTTGTCTGTCTGTCCATCCGTCCGTCCGTGCGTCCGTCGGTCCGTCTGTCTGTCTGTCCGTCTGTCTGTCTGTCTGCCTGTCTGTCTGTCTGTCTGTCTGTCTGTCTGTCTGTCTGTCTATCTATCTATCTATCTATCTATCTATCTATCTATCTATCTATCTATCTATCTATCTATCTATCTATCTATCTATCTATCTATCTATCTATCTATCTATCTATCTATCTATCTATCTATCTATCTATCTATCTATCATGTGTCCCAAGTTTTCTACGAGCATAGGTCACTAGAATTGCGGGAGAGGTCGTGATGGCCATCATGTTCACTCTATTGTCCTCACCCCAACTTCACCATATGACTTTCATCGTGACATTTCTGTAAAAGCTTTTACTCCTACCTAGTGAGCCAAATAGTTTAATTGTTTCAGCTGTAGGTACCAGCTATTCGCTGTTGTGTCATGGTCGTTGCAACATCGTCATTCCACCTTCGTCCTCCTTTCGCTGTGCTGGTGTCGCCACCCCAACTTCGTCACGCAGTCGTTATGCATTCGTATTCATACCATCGCCGTGACTCCGTCGTTTTCACTCCGCTTCCGCATTCTAGACTCGCCATATGACTTTCGCAATGCTGACGTCGTCACGCGTTTCACACTGACCTGGTGAACCAAGTTGTTTGTTTGTGCATGCCATAAATTATGACGTTATGCAGAGGGATACATATTGAGCGGATTTATTTTATTTCCAACTGCGGGTAAAGCTTGCTTTTAGAGCGCAGCTCTTTGGCGTCCGTTCCTGGGTTTCGCGTCGTCGTCGGCGTTGTCGTCGGCCTCGTAACCAGCTCCGCCCCCCTTTCATCCCCCCAGCGCTAGCAGCGACCGACTGATACCACTGGATGCCGCTGACGCCGCTAGAGAGTCAAGATAACGTGACTGCATAGAACACCGTCGCCGCCATGCAGAAAGAGGAGGAAAGGGTCCCCCCCCCCCCTGTTCTTGTGTGGCGGATAGGGTGCTCTTCGGTTGCCGACGCGCCGGTTATTTCACGTAGGCCCCGGCACATCGACGAATACGTGACCACCTTCCCACGGCTAGACCTTGTTCTTAGCGCTGCGGAAGCGAGGGTATCATATTGTTTGTGTCGGCATCGGCGGCGTTGTCCCTGAAACCAACTCCGCAGCTGGGGTTGACTCACTATCGGCGTCAGCGGCATCAGTCAGTCGCTGCTATCTCTTCCCTCCTCCCTTTATCGTGTTGTCCGCTTGCTGCGCGCGCTTCTGCCCCCATCGTTTGCCGCTGGGTGTACACGCCGCCCCCCTCCCCCCTCTTCCTGCGAGTCTCCGGTTGTAAAGCGCCGGCTCGAACTTAATTCCTTTCTTCGCTCCTCCTCCAATGCAACCCCTGTGCGGTGGCAATCAGAGAGCCAGATCGGTGGCGGCGGATCTGTATATGTGCACCGCCCGAGCCGAAATTGCCGCTGCCGTTCGCCCTGTGCGGTGGCAATCAGAGAGCCGGATCGGTGGCGGTGGATCTGTATATGTGCACCGCCCGAGCCGAAATTGCCGCTGCCGTTCGCCACTGCGAAATTATCTGCCAGTTCTTTCTGAGCCATGAGCGAGACGACCGATGGAAGTCCTCCGTCTGCTGCTGCTGCTGCTGCTGCTAAACGAGCTGCCAGAGCAGAGGCCCAGCGCCGTCGCCGTCAGAATCCAGAGGTGCGTGCCGCGGAAGCAGAAGCTTACCGTCGCCGCCGTCGAGATGATCCAGGAGTACGCGTCGCCGAAGCAGAGGCTAAGCGCCGCCGCCGAGAAGACCCTGCCGTTCGCGCCGCCGAAGCGGAGGCTCATCGCCGCCGTCGAGAGCAACCAGCAGTAAGCGAGGCTGAAGCAGAAGCTCATCGCCGCCGCCGAGAAGACCCTGCAGTTCGCGCCGCCGAAGCGGAGGCTCATCGCCGCCGTCGAGAGCAACCAGCAGTAAGCGAGGCTGAAGCAGAAGCTCATCGCCGCCGCCGAGAAGACCCTGCAGTTCGCGCCGCCGAAGCGGAGGCTCATCGCCGCCGTCAAGAGCAACCAGCAAGAAGCTCATCGCCGTCGCAGAGAAGACTCTACCGTTCGCGCGGCCGAAAAGGTGAAACAGCTCATTTGCTGCGCTCAAATTTCGCATTAGGAAGTAACGTAATCGTCGGTAATTTTTTTTTCTTCTATACCCTCAATCAGGACACATCAGCCAGACGACTAACATAACAGGTTTCACTCCCACACAACGAGATGTCCACCACGAGATGTAGCACCGACAACAGCAACACTCCTAGGAGTCACGATGACCTACTTATATGCAGACGCACCAATCTACATAGATAACAATGGCGAGCCAATTGACCGAAGCGAGAGAACTTACGTAATGATCAAAGCCTTTGCAAAGTGGTAAATCTAAATTTACCTGGCGACATGATATTGTTACGTGTAGCAGGAGCCCAATACTATATACAATTTATTTACAAAGAAGCTAACGGTAGGCCAAAATGACGACGTTATATCAAGCGGGCCCACGTCGTCTTCTTCCTCCGCAGTGCAGCCTCACTGTCGCGGCTGTTCCGTAGCGTCACCCCCGGCAGTAGAAGAACCGTCCCGGTGCTTAATCTACACATCCGTGGTGAAAGGTGTCTGGTATGTCTTTAGTCTCGCTGCGTGAACGATGTCACTTGCAGCCGACGATGACGCTGGCAGGTCGGCGGGGATGACTTCATACGTGACATCGGTCACTTGTCGCACCACACGGTATGGGCCAGTGTAGTGCGACAGCAGCTGTTCGGAAAGGCCAAAACGTCGAACGGGTGACCAGAGAAGCACCAGAGAGCCCGGAGTAAAGTGCGCGTCGCGATGGTCGCAATCATAGAGGCGTCTCTGATGCTCCTATGAGGTCTCGAGACGGGTGCGGGCGAGCTGGCGCGCGTGGTCGGCGTGTGCGATCGCGTCGCGGGCGTATTCAGTGGTTGAACGTGTGGCCGAGGGCAACAAAGTATCCAAGGGCAACGCGGATTCTCGGCCGTATAGGATATATGATGGTGAATAGCCGGCGGTGTCGTGAGGCGATGAATTATACGCGAACATCACGTATGGTAAGTGAAAATCCCAGTCGTGGTGGTCGGTCGCAACGTACTTTGAAAGCATGTCGGTGATGGTCCGGTTGAGGCGCTCCGTGAGGCCATTGGTCTGTGGGTGGTAGGACGTGCTGAACTTGTGCTTTGTCGAGCAGGAGCGGAGGATGTGCTCGACGACTGCCGACAGAGAGCTGTGGCCACGGTCAGTGAGTAATTGGCGCGGAGCACCGTGCACAAAAATGATGATGGCTCTGGTGATTGCGTACCGCGTAGCATAATCAGTAGCGATGGCGACCCATTTATTTCCGCAGCTCGAGAGAGGAAACGGTCCAAGAAGGTCTAGACCAACACGGAAAAAGGGTTCCGGTGGGATGTCGATCGGCTAAAGACATCCAGCTGGAGGTTTGGAAGGCTTCTTCCGGCGCTGACAGGGCTCACAAGCGGCAAAGCAGCGCCGCACGGAGCGGGCGAGACCCGGCCAAAAGAATCGATGGCGTACACGGTTGTATGTTCGCGAGACGCCCAAGTGTCCAGCCAAGGGAGCGTCGTCAAGTTGTTGGAGGACAGTCGAACGCAGGTGTGATGGTGTGAAGGTCAAGGCCATGTGGATCGAGATTGCGGCGGTATAATGACGCCTCCTTAAGGAGAAACATCCGGAGAGAGGCGTCGCCAGGCGTTGACTCCAGATGGTCGATGAGGCCTCGTAATGAAGGATCGCGGCATTGCTCGTTGCCGATTTCAAGCGACTGGGACACGGAGAAAACGCAAGCGATGGCGTCCGCATCAGTCGGTTCGTCGACGGGGTAGCGGGACAAACAATCGGCATCCTGGTGCAAGCGTCCCGTCTTATATACCACGGAGAAGGTATATTCTTGCAGGCGTAACGCCCAGCGAGCGAGTCGTCCCGTGGGGTCCTTGAGCGAGGATAACCCGCAGAGCGCGTGGTGATCAGTGATGACACAGAAGGGGCGTCCGTACAAGTATGGACGAAACTTCGCGACAGCCCACACAAGAGCGAGGCACTCGCGCTCTGTGATTGAATAATGGCGCTCAGCGGGTCATAGAAGTCGGCTGGAATAGGCCATAACGCGATCATGTCCACGCTGGCGTTGTGCTAACACTGCTCCTATGCCGTGACCACTGGCATCAGTTCGAACTTCCGTTGAGGCAGACGGGTCAAAGTCGGCCAGAATCGGAGGCGTGGTAAGGAGAGTAGTGAGCTGCGAAAAAGATGCGGCATTGGCAGTCCCCTAGAAAATGGGGCGTCTGTCTTCAAGAGGTCGGTAAGAGAACGTGCGATGGTCGCGAAATCATTCAGAAAGCTTCGGAAATAAGAGCACAGCCCTACGAAACTACGAACGTCCTTGGTAGACTTCGGAACAGGAAAGTTCGTAACGGCGCGAATTTTGTCGGGATCAGATCGCACACCTCTGGCGTCCACGAGGTTTCCAAAGACGGTGATGTGGCGGCGAGCGAAGTGACATTATCACGAATTCAACTGGAGACCGGCGTGGCGCAACATGTCAAGTATCGCGGAAAGACGGTCTAGATGCGTGCCAAATGTGGGCGAATAAACGATGACGTCGTCCAGATAGCACAAACAGATGGACCACTTGAACCCCTGAAGCAAAGAGTCCATCATTCATTCGAAGGTGGCGGGCGCGTTACAAAGACCGAAAGGCAGCACCTTGAATTGACAAAACCCGCCAGGGGTAATAAATGCAGTCTTCTCTCGGTCCATGTCGTCGACGGATATCTGCCAGTAGCCGGACCGTAAGTCGATAGAAGAAAAATAGGTGGCACCGTACAAGCAGTCTAGAGCGTCATCAATACGTGGCACAGGGTAGATGTCCTTTTTTTGTGATTTTGTTCAGGTGGCGATAATCTGCACAAAAACGCCACGTTCCATCCTTCATTTTGACGAGTACGACGGGAGAAGCCCAGGGACTACAGTAAGGCTCGATTATGTCCTTTGCAAGCATCTTTTTGACTTTCTGTTGGATGGCAGTTTCTTCGGACGCAGAAACACGATATGGACGTCGGTGAATAGGGTGCGCGTCGCCAGTGTTTATGCGATAGGTCACGACGTACGTTTGACCTAAGGGTCGATTGTCAAATTCAAAAATGTCGCAATAGCCGTCGAAAACGCGGCAAAGGGCTTCAGCTTGAACAGGTGTAACGTCAGAGGAAACCATCTTCTCAATGTGGACGTCAGTACTGTGCGATGACGTCACGGTATGGGCTGAGCTGTGACGATCTTCCACTGTGAAGGGCTCGATCTCATCATCGTGCAAAGCGCTAACTATAGCCAATGAAATCCCCTGAGGCGGAACTTGCGCGGTTAGCGCGAAATTGACAAGGGGAAGGCAGGTGCGGTTGCCAGTAATTGTCAGCACAGTGTGCGGCGCGGTAACACCATGTGTAAGTATAACTGCCGGAATTGGTGCGACCACGTAATTACCGTCAGGTACAGCTGGTGGGGACAACAAGTCGACGTACGTCACAGATTGAGGCGGTAGGCGAATAAAATCCATGCAGCTCATACGGCTTGGAGGCGGGTCCACAGGGTCGGCAAGAAGAGGCAAGTCAAGGCGAAGTGAGCCCGCCGAACAGTCAATGAGGGCCGAATGATTGGCGAGGAAATCCGGACTGAGAATGCGTTCGTGAGGGCAATGCTCGATGACGGTGAAGAGAACGACGGTGTGTCTCTCAGCAGTGGTGAGTCGGGCAGAGCACATGCCAACAATAGCGACCGTCCCTCCGTCGGCGACTTGTACAAATCGGTTCGGGGCGGGCGTCAGAACTTTCTTGAGCCGACGGCGAAGAGCAGCACTCATAATGGACATATGCGTCCCGGAGTCAATCAAGGCGCGCACAGGAACATTGTCGACGACAACGTCCAAAAGATTCTTGTTCGTGGGTAAGGTGAAGCGAGGATTTTGAGCCAATGTCGTCTTTGCAGCTTCACCTCCAGAAGCTGCACTGTCTAGTTTTCCGGTCGGGGGTGCGGCGAGTAGGTCGGAGAAGGAGCACGGTGTGTCGGGGGCGAACGAGATTGACGACGGGAGGGAGAAGGCGCGCGGGAGTAGCGGGGTCGTGTCAAAGTTGTCGCAGGGTCAGATGATGAAGCGGGCATAGAAGGGGTGAAGGAAAAGGACGCGCTAGAGGGGCGAGGGTGGTAATCAGGAGAATAGCACATCGGAAAGTCCAGCGGCTGCGGCAGTAGTGAGCGACATGTCCAGTGCGTCGGTAGTTAAAACAGATCGGCTAGTCGTCCACGGTTCGCCATTCGGAGGGGTTGCGCTGTCCGTAAGAGGAGTGAGAAGAACGCGGTGGGCACGTGCGTGGAGAAAGAGGTTCCGAGCGTATGGAGCGAGTGGATTGCAGGCCGACGTTGGACCACTCTTGACGGACGACGGCCTGGATCAAGGAGGTTGTCACCGGAGAATGATCAGGTGACGTGAATGAAGAGGCCGCCGGTTCTGCAGCTTCGACCTCACGACGAATGATGCGGTTCAAGTTGTCACATCGTGACGGCTAGTGGAGGAGGCCATCACAGGATGACGTAGCAGCTGCGTTGGGAAGCCGCGTGATATACTGGGATACCCGGCGGCTTTTAGCATGCTCGAGATGGCGCCACTCCTTGAGAATCGCATCGATACTGGTGACGTTCGTAAACACGAGCAAATTGAAGGCGTCGTCAGCAATGCTTTTGAGGACGTGATTAACCTTATCGTCCTCAGACATGGTCGGGTCAGCCTTGGCACAACGGGCTAAGACCTCGAGAATGTACGACACGTGAGACTCGGTCGACGTCTGTAGACGAGTCGCAAGGGCTTTCTTGGCATTGACTTGTTGACCGAACGGATGGCCACTGAGGTCGCGGACCTTTTCTTTGAAAAGATCCCTGCTCGAGATCTCTTCGCGAGTCTGAAACCATGCAAGTGGAGCTCCGTCGAGGTAGGAAAGAACGTTCGCAAGTATAATAGTCGGATCCCACCGGTGACTGGTGCTGACATGTTCGTATAAGAGGAGCCAGTCGTCAACATCAGGACTGCCGACTCTGTTGAAAACACCAGGATCCCGAGGGGGGGAAACGGCGACGTAGGTAGGGGCTGCAGGCGGAGACGGTTGCGTCGATGAAGTGCCACCGGCCGAAGCCGAAGTTGCACGGTCTCCGTTGCGACCGCTGTGAAGCTCCATGACGGGTACGGGGAACGTCCACCTCCACCAAATTATTGTTACGTATCGCTGGAAACCAATACTATATACAATTTATTTACAAGAAAGCTAATGGTAGGCCAAAATGGCGATACTATACCAAGCGGGACACGTCGTTTCCTTCTTCCTCAACGCAGCCTCACTGTCGCGGCTGTTCCGTAGCAATATTTAAGGTGCAAGCGGTGGAAGCAGGCTTGCGGGCTTACGCGGCGTTTCACGGGTTGTGATTGGCGAATTGTATTAAATATAGTGATGCATAAACGATGTTTAAAAGTTTCTTACAAGCACTTGTGAATTCACCCCTCACCCTAAGCTCTCCCACTCGACCATGCTGCCCGCGCGTCAACAGCAAACTGCCGATGAATCTATCCGACCAGATATTCGGGTTTTTTTGTGAATGCCTTTTTTCTGTCGACGTTTGTAGTGATTGCCCTGTTATCGCCACATCTGCATGAGAGACCCCTCGCTATGTCTACACGGCGAAACATGGATACTAAACAGCGTGGAAGAGGCATATGAAGCTATCGGTGCGCATGCAATACCTAAGCCGCAGCATTATCATAATTATCACGACTGCACTACCTATAGGAACGACTAGTGTCGCTATAAAAAAATTGAGAGCCTTGTGAGGTGACACATTGTTTGATTATTTCGAAATCATATACTATAAGGATCATCTCACCAACTAATAACCTTCAGCTACGTACTTTCCGGGATCAATTTACCTTACTATTACACTACATATGTTCGCAATAGGCACAGTTTGGAAATTACCGTCATATAGAGTATCTGACTTTACAGGGCAAGAAATCTGCCGATGGCCTTTTAGGGAACCCGAAGTAAAAGAAGAAAATATATTTGCTTAGGAATGCAGTAACACGACGTTATCGCTGCAGTGAAAGATGTTATATGAACTGTGCTGCTTGAAGTTTGCCTACGTAAAAATAATTTGGCTACCAGCATGGTGCCCCTGCCCACAAACTTCCCTCTGTGTGTGCTCTCTTTCCCATATGCAGAGTACCAAGTTCGAGTGCGCAATCTTGGACCTCTGTCTTTCTACAAATACATTCTACTCATTACGATGAAGCTGTTAAGGGCTACTTTCCCTGCTGTCCTGTCCGCGCGTATAAAAAAAATACCGAAGAGAGTTCAATGTCCGGCCCACCGGCGGCGCAGTTTACGCAGTCATTAAGCATTCTCCATGCCTGGGCCGATCTCGGCGGAAGTGAAACAGGCGTTAAACACTCCGGATACGTGAGACGATTCCGAAGGCAGTAAAATACCGGGCCGATTCGCGGCGGAGGGTGATGCATGCCTTAATCATTTCCCACACGTGGGCCGATCCCACAGAATGTGCAATGCCGGGCCGACCCGCGGTGGAAGTGCACTTCGCCATTAAGGGACCCACAAACACAGTTTCGCTGGTTATTCTTCGCCACAGGGTGTAAGCGCACTGAGTTTTTATTCTCTCTGTTTTGTACAAACTGTTATGCTTAAGTACATTTACAGTTTATGTGTCTCTTCTTCTGCGGTGTGGTGTTTCTCACTGAAATAAAGTCGTGAACTATCTCGTATGCCAAGTTGCCGAAAGCATGCTCTTCTTCAGCACATTCTTAGTAACCATTGCTCTTGTGTCTGTTTTCTTCAACTCAATAGGCTTCTTTCCTGAGCCTTAATCGCGACATGCGGTGCTTCTTGCGTTGGTTTCGTACAAAGTTCCGTACAAAGTACGGGGCTTGTCCAGAACGGTAAATCTTCTGTGAGGGCAAAAAGAAAAATATTGTTCAAGCTACTACTGTGTTATTTCCGGTGCTGAATTCACTCAAAGTCATGTACCAACCAAAGTCCACAGAATATCTCGCTTTAGGAAACCTGAGTGCAATTAGACAATTAGACGCTGGATGGATCGAACCGTTTTGGTTACGCGCGTTCCAGGCGAGCACAAAGCGAAATATGAACAAACCTGCATTAGTAGACGACTCTTCCGCAATCCCGAAAAAAAAACTTTTACAATAAAAACAGGCATATTAACCCAGAAAATATTCAAGAACGAAAACCGTATGGCGACGCCGCCTTGAAGTTCACGCAACAGCTCGCCGATAAGTCATGCATATTGTCGGCGTCCACTGGGTCCTATATACATTTTTCTCGGTAGAAACAGAATACATTCTATTATAAAAGAGCCAAATACTCAGCACAGTAAATATAAAAACTTTTCGTGAGTAAGGCCGACTAGAAAACAAACACCTCAGAGGCAAGGCTAGTGGTGCCAATGTGCTTGGGTGCTTTAAATTATTACTCAATAACTACAAAGTTGCTGGCCGAAAGCAAGGGAATGTGTTTGCAAGCGTAATATCAAGCACTTTCAAATTTGTATCAAGTAGGTGCCCTGTGCACTAAAGCAATGCAAATGGTAATTCCGGACACTCTGCCGAAATGCTTAATATGTAACGTGTAATAACTCGGGGGGGGGGGGGAGGAGTGGGCATGAGCTAAAAGTCGCAATAACACCCACACTATGGTGTAAGCCTGGTGCGCAAAGAGTTATCTATGATCGCCCGTAGTGCAGGCTTTGAGTTAATTGTTATAATATTCCACTCCTTATTTATAACAACAACAGCGAATGTTGTGATGCCAAATATCTAAAATACCAGCAGTAGAAGAAATTCATTACTGAATTTACATATTACATAATTACATTACAATTAATTACATTACATTAATTGCATTGCATTAATTAATATTGCATAATTACTGAAGACTCCCACGTCAACGTTCTTGCGTTTATTGGCTACTTGTATCGAAACTCAACATACTTATCACACATACACTATTTTCTAAAACGAGATGGTTTCTGTGATGAACAGCACTGACAATCTTATGTTTAAGATTGTAAAAACGTTTTTAAACACGACAGCGAGCCTATCTACAAGTAGAGATGTCAGAGCATAAAACAGTTAACTTTTTATGACCATCTCGTTCTTACTGAAATATCTCACACAAGAGGTTGACAGAAACAGCCGTAAAGTTTATTTTTAATAAATTTTCGTGCTATCTCTCGCCACTAATATCGTATTTAATTGGCGCAAAAAAGTCAGCAAACAAGAAAACTTTATTTGTCCCCCTCCGCATTCCATCTTACTCCTTTATAGTGAGGGTCTTAGACACGAGAAAAATTGCACGGTCAAGAATTCGTAATATAGTTATGCGTATCACTTTCATGCAGGTCATACGTGTTGTCCATGAATCAGCGAAAATACTTCGCGATTAGAACAAAATATATGTATTTGTCACGAAGTTCTTGAACGCCGCACTGGGCAATGACGCCCCCAGAAGGAACCCTTTGTGCATTCAAGGTGCGTCCGCTGGAGTAGGCGACAGTCAAAGTGCCAGCTTCGCAATGCTTGCGTCGTCTTAAATGGAGTATCTGCAACCTAGGACTTCTTCCACGGATGGTTGAGTTCCGGGGCATGACGGAAGTGGCGGGTGTATTGATTTCGGCGACCGCGTGTCGTGTGCGATGTCAGATGAAGACAGTACGTTAGCCATTGCGGCCACCACGTGTGCGTATTGAGAGCTCGCCTTGTGCCTGGTGTCGAGGACTGTGGGCTCAGGCAATCCCATGGTGGCGACGACAGACGACGAGCTTGGCTTTCGTGGAGGGGTTGTCGAATCGCTTCAAGTGGCCGGGGCCGGATAGCCCGCGTGCGAAATACAACGCACATTGTCCACCTATGAGGTTGCTGCTTGAGGAACTGGCAATGCCCGCCTTTGTATACCAGGTCGGCTGGCTCAACGTGGCCTCATTCCTTTGGCCGTCGTAGTTGTTAAAGCCTGGATGGTTGCGGATAGATATTCAAAGGGCCGCGAATTGGCTCTCGGTGCTGGCTGAAATCTCTGAGAATGTTATCCAGACACATCAGTGCTCGATGTGCTCCAGAATAGGCAAGTTCACTGACATTTTATTTTTTTTTGTGGCATGAACGCGACAGTCTGAGGTGGGACGTCGTGCGGCTCACGCTCTGATGCTTCAGGGCGCCGAAAGCAGCCGTTGGTGGACGGTGACTTCGGAAGACTGGCACGCCGAAATAGGTCAAGAGGTGCAGCTTGAGGTCATTGCAAGGTGTCATCCTTGGAGATTGTAGCGGCAGGTTTCAGTGTTTATGTCAAGTCGGAGGATATATCTTAGAGACTCGTACTTGAATGGTTGAGGGAGTATTTGGTTCCCAGCTAGGGCTTCCTCCGGCATGGCGGCCCAGCCACCGACGGCTTCGGGTTTCAACCGAGGAAGGAACGCGTCGGACTGTGTGTTTGACCAGCCTACCATCGCCGCGCCGCGAGGAAAAGTTGATCAGTCCGCAGGCCAACAATTGCAGCCAGCCCCTGGTATTGCCGCTACGCCTTTTTTAGGCCATTAATAGCACATATGCACAAGCTAGGTAGGACATCATATATTTAGAAGTACGTAAGTAGTTCTTTATTATGATAAAAGATACATCTACAATATAATCACGTGAAATCACAGAACTACATTGTGTAGCAGACCACGTGTCATCTTCTCACCCTGCACACCCTCTCTGAACGGGGGGAAAAGCGTTATTGATTGTGAAGTGGTATAAGGCTGTTAAGCAACAAAAGAAAGAATGATAAACCTCACATTTCATTTCCACAGTTCTGTTTTCCGCAAACGTTACACCTCATAACACTGTTGTTATAGTCAGTTTCACAATCCATACAATATTTTATAAATGACCCACACTAAGCTTCAAGGTGTGTGTTGTTGAAATATAACGCACAATACAGGGACGCTTAAATGACGGACAAACAAGGTAAGGCTATGTTAGCTTGAAATAACCACAAACACTACTGGACATGACACCTCTCCAAAAGGCAAGGCAAATATACACCAAGACGACCAGCACTTCGCCGAGCTATAAATGTAGACGGTTCTTCTGGAACTAATTTTGCGTAATCCGATATTACCAAATAGTATCCCGCATAATGAATGGTCAGCTGCCATTTTTTGAAGTACGTTGCATTAACGGCAGTGACACTGATATTAGTGTCACCGATAGTGGTAGCCATAGTGTTTTACATGAGGTAGTCTTCTTTTTTTTTACCGATATAGTTAAATTTCTTGTATTGAAGGGTTTTGTAGTGTCTCATGGCAATAATGTGATATCTGGTGTCGGAACAACCAATTATTCTTTCACACTAAATGTACTACAGCTCTTCGGGCCAGAAAACATAAAATTGATTGCTCCTTTCTACTTTACTGCTTCTCTTTCAGCATTAGGTGCTAGACAATACCCTTAAAAGGCTTCTTAAAGCGTTATGACGGTGCTATAAGCTCGTGGATGCGTATCGTTATCATTTGCACGGGTAGCTTTTTACTCGTGCAAGGAGACGATCGACTGGCTTATGTTCCGGAAATGGGAGGTTTAAATTATTGGTGGAGCATGGCGTATAAGCGGTATTGTCACTACTTCAGGCTATTCGCTGAATTATTTTTGTTCTCCTGCTCTTGGCTGCTTACTTGATCTTCGTATCGTACTATTTTCAATCGTTATCTCTCTGCATCGAAGCCATACAAAACCGTTCTGCTCGTTTAGTTTTATGCAACTATTGCCATTCTGCAAGTGTCACATGAATGAAATCATGTCTTCATTTGTCTGCTCTTTCACTTCAGCGTAAATCTGCTCGACTCGGTTTTTTCTATGAAGTATACCATTCCAAGCCTGTTCTACATAACTCGCCCCTCGCATCCCACACTTGAATTTTTTATGAAAGGACCATCAGTTCGAAGTTGCTGTGCCTTATTGTCGTACTAATATGTACTTTCATTATTTTTTACCGACCACAAGTACGATCGGAACTATCTTCGCGCCAACTTGGCCTCCGTCAATGATGACAATAATTTTGAGACAGAAAATTCCACTTGATGTAATTGCCCCATATTACCCACCCCTCTCTATAATGTTGTGCACCTTGATAGTAAATAACTGAAATCAAATGAAATGTGTAGCCTTTTTTGTCTTTAGTTTTGCACCGGTTAGGTTTAACATTCTGTTATCTAATTAGTGTATGAAATGCATCAAGTACTTAAAATTGCGCTTGGCAGTTAGTGCGTGAGCCCGATGGAAGGAACAGCACACGAGAAGACACGTAGCACTATTATAAGCACAGACTACCGGTTGCGCATACATTGCTTTCTGCATTTCTTCTTGTGGTCTGGCTTTGTTGCTATTAGCAAAGGAATTCTCTACCTAATTGTGAACGTACCAGCCGCTCAATGTGTTTTTCTCACTACTGATGAACTGAATTAGCTGGGGAACGTAACAATGTAGACGGAAAACTTACGCCTGTTGATCAGTTGACTATTAAAACGGTTTCCTTCCTGCAACTTTGTTTTCTACAGAAAGTGGTATTGTTGTAACGTCTGCGACATAAACACTTATACGACCTTTACAACCACCTGTGAACTAAGCAGGCTTTGTCGGCGACAACGTTCTGTGCAGGACATGTTTCTTTATACATGGAGTGCTCAGAGAAGAAGGCCACTTATTTTACCAACTTAAGCAGTTGCTGGAAATGAAATGTTCGTTTAAGACGGCTCTCTTACTGCTAGCAACAACCTTTGACTGATTTCAGTAAATTATGCTTTTTTTTTGCTTCATCGCCTAAACAGCACATCCATGTACAACACTCCTCCTATGATGTTTGCGTCTCCTCAAAATGGCCTATTATTTTGGTAGCAAAGATGTGATCTGCAGGCACATCTTACACCCTTACGAATGCTGGCCACACTCTAATATGTAGAAAGTTATGTTCACAACAGTAATTCAATTTCACGTCTTCTTATCTTCGACAAACCTTCCCTGTTTTAAACGATACGTGTACGGTATACCAGGACAGGACTGCAGACCACTAATCATGCTTACTGAAATGTTTTGCACTGCCAGGTCAAAGCGAGCCCAGCATCTTTTGTTCACTGTTGAAATCGCTTACACTGCCGTAATTCGAAACGCGCTGCGCACCCACAGGCTTCCGTCTCGTGCTTTCCAGGCTATAGCACTTCTTCGCTGTCCTTTGACAACCCACATTCGCTGCGTCTAAATACGAGAAACGTTTCGATGGCGCATTCACAATCCACGGCAGTGAGTTTCTGCTCTCTTTGAAGGTCTTGGAAATGTGGCACTTCTCTTCCCCTGGGCAGAAGCAGGGAGTCAGAGATGAGTGGTGACGCTCTTTGATGTATGACACGTTGCATATATCCTTTCGGCTGGGCGGCTTTGTTTCCTCAATAGGTGATGCAGGCGGAGAAGGCCTTTTGCGCCGCTCCCGGTACGATATAAACAACCACAGAAGGAAGAGAACGACCTGCATTCCTCCTAGCATTCTGTAGAGGTTGTTGTAAGATCCGAGTGTGTCCCGGAAGTAACCTGCGTGCAGGATGAAACAGGAAATATGAAGGCGTTATTTAATTTCTTATTTTTATTTAAGAAACATCAGCGAATTCATGGCGATTGTGCGAATATGAGTCTAAGATTGACTACAATACGTTGATTCGAGCGTGCCAATAAAATTTGTGTTGCTTTCTATGTTGTAGGAGATGGGGCCAAAGGAAGGTACTGAGGTCGCCTTTGAATAAAGGCGCTTGTACCACCACGATTAACAGTAACTGTTAATTTCTGTGGCACAGTCCTTGCTCACATTAGACAAATGGCGGGTGACGCAGCGATACCCATTTTTCAAGTACAACCGAAGCTTGTATCTTACAGGCAACAACCACTAAGCAGTTAAACTACGCACACTAAAAATGGAACTGTGTGACCAACACTGATGGTGAAGCGCGTAAAGATGCGTCATTCCAGCACTGGAAACTTTGTGCCCTTACTCCACAGTCCATGCCACCTTGGATTCAAAGAGTTCTGTTTTAAATATTGTTTCTTGAATAGTTTACCTATTTATAGCGCCCTTAGTGTTTTTCGCCCCTTATGAAAAGTGACGAAGGCGCGAAATTTAAGCGATGCAATTAATATTGAACCTTGGCCATCCAAGCAGCCAAGCAACTAATTTACCACGTGTACAGGCTACAGTTTGATGATAAGGAAGATGCTGGCCGATTTTTGACCACTGGCGATGACAGTTATAACTTAATTTCGCGTTTTAATTAAACAGTTCAGTCTCTGCCCATCTCCATCTATATGTTTCTATTGTAAGTAACCTGTCGTGCAGTTATGTCCTCGTATTTTTTACTTTAATTTCACCTACCGTGTTCTCGGCCAATCATGCAGAGTGGGAACCTGTCAATATTTCCAAAGGGGCAACTAGATCTACATCTACACGCTATCTCTTGTGATTTGCTTACATCGAATGCCTGCTGTGCGGCGTTGGCAAGATCGTCCTTGCGCAAAAGCAGTGGTACAGAACAAAATGAGTGTGCATCCACATGAAATACACCAAACATTCTGGCGTTCATTGCTGTTTCACCAGTGCATATATGTTCTTTTTTATATGAGTCACAAGCTGACCATGCTTAAAAGGAGTACCAAGAACAAAAAAAAAAAACGTTTGGCACAATGTATTCCTTATGTCTGTCCATGTAATGAAAGTTTTCTTAGTTTTGGAGGACGCCGCATTTAAACAGAACACATGGTATGCACACTGTGTACGTCACTTTATTTGCAAATAATGACGTGCCCACGGTTTCGAGTAGTTCTCTGTTTGTTCCGCAGTTATGTGGATTTTCCGAAGGGGTGCCATTCCCAAATGAAACAAAACGTTGCCTGAAGCCTATTTTGTATGCGTTTGTTGGCTGCAATAGTCTTTTTCCGATTCGTTAGTAGTTAAAAGAACATTTCCGCAGTTTTCTGCGAAGTGGAACTGCACTTGTTAGCGCCGTAATATATCCTGCCAACGATTTCCGCGCGTTTCTATCGTCAAAAATCAGGTGAGTGAACTAAAAACATATGTGACGCACAGTGTTACGAGAAACCATGTTAGTATGTGTAAGCACGACCGAACGAGGATGTAGAAAGAATCACATACGGAGAGTGAGCTACATTCAACTATAGATTTTATTTTCGCGTGCATTGTTAAATTTATACCGAACGAGCGGAAACAAGTGAGACAGAAAGAACATTCAGGGGTGCTTGTCGTTGAACTGTACACGTGTCTAAGGCATTACCAAAACATATACTGCTATAGATACAGCGAGAAACCGAGGAATCGTATGTCTTTTTCACAGTGCGACACTGATGGCACGCTCATGCACCTTTCTTCAAAATTTGCAATTTTAAGGGTCTCCACCATCTCTCATGTCATCTTGCTATAAGCCCGCTAGAAAACAGAAGTACTTTCAATCATGCGTGTACAGGGACAATATCGGCGATGAATGCCCAAATGGCCCGAGATTACTCTAGTGACGCTCTATTTATGCTCTTTAAGTCTGTTATTGATAAACCCGCCAGTTTGCACAATATTAGTTCTTCCGCACGAAAACAGAATGGCGTAGACAACGTTATGAGTGCAGGTTAAAAATCGTTTGCGATGTTGAGTTGAACATGCGTTCGTTTTGTTGTTCGCTTATTTAACCTGTTTACATAGCTTCTTTAGACGCTCATGGGCAGAGAAAACCCTGTCCACCCCACGCTTTGCCGATTTTCTTCAGATATTATGTGAAGTACACTGAATGCATGGTACCACAGTAATTTTCCTAGCCTTAGCAGTGCTACTGGTTCCCTTCGATTCGTTTTTATGCTTTCTGCTGAAGCCCTCCGCGATCTAGCTGAGCATACGCATCGGATAACCAGAATCTGACAGGCGTATGACCTGATCTCTCAAACTGCTTTCCACTTTGTGGTCCCATGCCTTCATGAGAGAATGAATGAGAGAACAACAACTTTTCAGCAATAATCTCAACGAGCACAAATCGGATTACCAAAATTTGATAGGCGCTTGGCCTAATCTCCGAAATTGGTTTCCACTTTGAGGTCAAATTACTTCGTGAGAGAATTACTGAAACAAGGTGTTGTGAAATGTTCACTGCTTTTTGACCTTCGACAAACGCCCACATAATATCGTTGCAGACTCTCACACATAGACGCACACATGAATGTGCCATCTTGCTGCATAAGATTATGCTCAAGTCATCTGGCATACAGGCACCCTTCTCTGTTGTATCTTCGAGCGCACGTTCAGCCAGACAGAGTCATCCGCTAAACATCGTTCCTTTTAGGCTACATATTCACTGTTATAAGTTTTCTTTCTTTCCGCTTACAACTGAAATCTGGAACAGTTTGGATGGTTCGCTTCGCGTATTGCCATTTCAAGAGATTGTTGAGCAATTGCCTAATCATATCGCATGCTGATTTGTTCTTTTCTAGAGTAACTTCTTGTATATGTACTCTAATCTGTGCCCCCTCCTGCTATGTCTCGAAAAAGAGAGCAGTATTTGTAAAAAAATTTCATAAATAATGTTCCGCTTTCGCGCCAAAGAACGCATTTTTGCTCGAACGGGCAGATGCATCAATCAGATACTAAAAGAACGTCACTATAACGTCGCGAGAGTAATCTCCGGCCATATGGGCATTTATTGCCGAGATTGTCCCAGCAACTCATGTGTGATGGTACTATTTTGTATAGTGCTCATTGACCGATGACAAGAGAGATTGTGCAGCCCTATAATATTGCAAAATTGGAAGAAAGGTACGTGAGCAAGCCATCAGAGTGGCTACCTGAAAAATAAATACAATTCCTTGGTTTATCGCTGTAACTATTGAGTGCATGTTTTAATCATGCCTTAGGGACGTGTATCATTGCTCGACAACCACCACTGAATGTTGTTTCTCGCCTCTTTTGTTTCCATTCATTTCGTATGTATTTATTGACCATGCAAAAATGTGAAAATACAATCTATACTTGAAGGTACCACTGTTTCTGTGTGTCTGTTTCGTTCTACGTTCTCATTCAGTCGCGCTTAGAGGCTCTATCACGCATTCAAGCAAGCTAGCTCGCCAACGTGTTTTACCCAAGTTTAGAGAAACACCATCGTAGTCAGGGACTGAATAGATATTCATGAAATTTAAGAGTACGGAAACGGTGCAGGACGTTTGGCTTGATTTTCGCGCTATATAAGCCGTTACATTATTATATATGGCGGCACGACTTCTATTAGCTTTAGGAGCACGCAGTCTCTATGGCAATGTACACCTCCGCCGTAGATAGAGGTTAAATGAAAGAGGTCTCAAAAACACCGATATGGGCTACAGACGCTACGCCTTAAAAATGAAGACTTAAATTTGGGTGGCACAAGTGCTTTCAAAACCATTTACTGAAATGTAATGTCTTTGTCATATACAGGGCTAAAAGACTGCTAACTCACAAAGAGGTCGCATACACCACCCAAAAATGCATTGTCAGCTCGCATGAATCTTATAAAAACATCACCAAGAGAGATAACAAAATACACATAACGGGAGGTGAGCTAGCTTGCATAGCTTCTCTAAGTACGTAGTGCTTCCAATCACATTATAGAAAAAGTCGTCACAGAAAGCGCAACACGAATTATAACGCAGAAATGAGTGCAAACTTCAAAGACTCATTCACAAATATGTTACTCCATTCCAGAAATTGCGGGAGACCGGCAGGCCTTCGCATATGTAATTATCCAAATCTTCTGACCATAAGCTTAAGATCCTTTTGAGGATCAAAGCCCCGTGGCCTAATGTCATTAGTGTACACATCAGATTGCGTTTTCAGTATCGTGCCCCGGGCATCCTAGTAAAAGATTGTGTTTTCTTTTACCTTCGGATCGTAGAGCTGATTGTGCTTGAGCAGATCGCGATCGGGGGAAATTGCGAAAGGACCGGCTACGCGCTCTGCCATGTTGGAGTGAGTCATTCTTCGTCGGCCTATAGTTCTGAAGGACCGTGACGAAATAAATGTGACCGGGATCCCTCAATATATTTTACGTGCTCATCCGCGTGGCCAAAGGGAGACAGAGAGAGAGAGTATGCATTGAAAGGCAGGGCGGTTAGCCTGAGGTAGTTCCAGTTGGGTACCCTGCACGGGGTAAAGGAGTATGGAAATAAAAAGAGAAGGGTGAGGCAGGGAGAAACGCTGACGAGCGAGAACAAACCCCGTACGCTGTAGAGCGGTAGGGGACGACATTGGTAAATTCCATCGTGAAGGCCCTTAGGACACGGGAATCTTAGTAACGTGAATAAGGCTTGCAGCGCGGATGTCGCGCGGTCCAAAATCCATAGCGGAGTGTCAGAGCGGATTATTTTATGCACGGCAGGTTTGGTAAACGCTGTACCAAGTCTCTGAAGTGTGGCTTGCTAACTTGGTTATATTCTATCACAGGGAAATAGTACTGCTAGCAATGATTAAGATTGGCTACTGCTAACAAAAGTATCATGCTTCTTTTTAAGACAGTGAGCGTATACTCTTGCATATACGGCTACATGCGCAATTCGCGGTATCTGAGTCAGTTACCTTCCGGTCGAACAATCCCTTCAGAAACACCCTCACCCATGCAGGTCCTCCTCATCCCCATCATTATTATGAGAAGCAGCAGCAGCCTTCTTTTATCTCCCCTACCGGACATAGACCTCTCGCTGGGTCCTCCAATTCCCCCTGCCCTGCGCTAGCTTATTCCATCTTGCGCGTACAAATTCCCTAATTTCATAACCACATCTAATTTTCTATGGTCCGAAACGGTGCTTCTCTTTCCTTGACACCTCAGTGCTCCACTGGTTATCTGCACTGCGTGTTACACTGCCTGCCCAGCTCTATTTTTCTGTCTAATTGTCAACTAGATATCGCCTCTCTGAGGCCCACCGCTCGCTCCTATGTCTAAATGTTACGCGTGGCATTTTTTTCCATCATGGCCTTCAACTTGTTCTTGAGATTCTAAAAGTTTCTAATTTTTATGTTAGCACCGGAAGAATGCAGCGGTTGTACACTTTTCTTTCCAACAACAGTGGTAAGCTTCCATGCAGGGTTTCGCAATGGCTGCGGTATGCACTCGAACTTTTTTATTCTGTAAATTTTCTTTTGAGTCCCCTGTGAATAATGCACCTAGATATATGTACTACTGTACAGACTCAGGAAGTTGACTGCCAATCACAAATTGTTGCTCCCATGTCAGGTACGGAGCATTATCTTTGACTACTGCCTATAATCTCGAGCCCTACTCTTATACTTTCTTGGTTAAGGTCTTGAATCATTTGTCGCAATTCATCACTATTGTTGCTGAAGAGGACAATTTCATCTGCAAACTGAAGCCTTATGAGATATTTGCCATAATTTTGTACTTCTACGCCTACCTAATCTAAATAATGAAATACTTCTTCTAAGCATGCAGTAAATATCATTGGAGAGATTTTGTCTCATTGCTAGATCCCTTTCTTGACATGTAACTTATACTTTTCTTATGGAAAACCAATGCAGCTGTGGAACCTTTGCAGAAATTTCTCGAATTATTCTCGTATGCTGTCCTGTACTTTATTACGCAATGAATCCATCACTGCTGGTATCTCTACTGAATGAAATACATTTCCATATTCTTTGAAAGCTATGAGGCTAGGTTTATTGTATTCCTCAGAGCACTGAATTACCTGATTGAGGACATGGATGTGATCAATTGCACAATACCCCTTAATAAACCGATTGAAGCCATGTTTCCCTAAATCTGTTGGAAATTATCTTGGCGAAGTGAAAGAAAGCTAATGGACCTATAATTATTCAGTTTTTAGGGTCTCTCTTCCTCTGGATGCGTATAACATTAGCATTCTTTTGGCTATCTGGTGCACTTAAATTCGTGAGGCATTGCATATGAAGGGGTGGAAGCTTTGCAAATCTAATATAAGCTCCATATTCTATAAAAACGGCTGTTATTCCGTCTTTTCTTGCCGCTTTTCCCAAGTACATGTCTAGCAAGCACGTCTAACCTTATCGCTAGTAATAGAAGGAGCCTTCGTGTCCTGGTCCTCACTACTTTATTTGAAGGTTACGCAGCTGTTCTACGTACCGTACAGGTCAGGATAGAATTTATGTGCTGCTTTTACTATATAATCTGAACAGCTGATGACATTACCATGCTTAGCTTTCACGGCATACGTCTTTCCCGGTCGTATGCTCGGTTTTCTTCGGAATGATTTCTTGCTGTGGCAATTATAATCACTTCCTAAATCTTTCCGATGTAATTCTTTGGAGTATCGCTTACTTTCTCCTTATCTACAAGCTTTGAAAGTACAGTGAATTCTATCTGACCTCATGAGTTATACATTTTCATGCTTTCTCGCTTCTTTATTACGTTTTTTTTACTAAGGCTCAGTTTATCTACTGGTTGCATTGGGGCCTTACCTCGCACTTCAGTTGCTGCTTCTGTATTCAGCAAAGTTATGGTTTCATTCATTGCCTCTACGTTATCTTCATCTCCTTGCTCTAAAGTTGCATATTTATTTGCGAGTGCCAGTCTGAATTCGTCTGCTTTCAACCTTAGTACTTCTAGGTTTGCCTTTTCAAACTAGTTTTGCTCTTTCTCTCTTCAAACTGAAAGCAATCTTAGACCTCCCTAAAGGATGGTCATCGCCCTTTACCTAACCTGACACTTGCCCATCATGCAGAATGATCTGTGGGATCGAGGTGCCTTGCCACACCTTGCCCCCCTGCTGACCCGTTGTGCTTAGCTCGATTCTGCGAAGCATCGCGGTAGCGGCAACATAGCAGACACGACTATCATGCCGGAACTACTTTTCCGCGCAAACCGTGCTTCTCCTTCACGCAGTCGAGTCAATGCGCGAGCAAGGGCCATAGGGACGTGCTCTCATTCGCCTCCCGAGTGGCGGCCCAGGTCGCCCTCTCCACCAGAGCTCTCTTCCACTGAGTGCTTCATCGCCGCAGCAGATGCTCAGAGTTCCGCAACGAGGTGGTTAATAAGCGTGTGTCTACTCGCGATGTGGCCCCTGAGACTTTTCTGTGCTGTGTCGGAGAGCAGACAAACCTTGCCGTAGCGCATTTGGGCGTTGCGGAGTGGAGGAACGTAGTCTCCTTCCCTAACCGGCGCTTATAGGGTGAGCCTTGTCCAAACCCATCTCAACAGCTAGGATTGGCAGAGAGTATGCTATCTCTCGCATTTCTTGTTTCTCCATTAGGGCTTTTCCAGGCACACTTTATGCTACTCCGCTTACTGGAGAAAGTTAACCGACAAAAATATACTCAGAGCCAGTGGTGGTGTACGAGTCCACATGCAAGCAAATTACGAAGGACCACTAGGCTTCAACAAATACACTCCCTCACCAGAACAGGAGCTCACTTCCCGGGTGCAGTATTCGGCCACTACGTCTCTCATAACACAATTATCCTTGAATGTCAGTGCTCCGTGGCTGCGGAGCACCTGACCAAGGCGGCGGTCAGACCTGCGACGCAGCAGAGGGTGCTAAGAATATCCCGATCCTGACAGACCATCACCGGATACTGAACCCGGCTAATTTTAAGACCCTAACCCTATCGAGTGAACCTAGCTTGGCAGGCCCACGTGAGATTCGTCGAATAACTGCTGCTAGCGAGAAAACGAAAGGCTGAAGAAATTATTTTCCTTGGCGCAAGCGATCTAGTATTCTCCTAAAGACTGTGCTCGCGCTGCTTTGTGTTACAATAAACCGGAGCATTATACGACTGCCTCGGGAACACTCTACACGCTCAATTTTCCTTGAAATGTCGAATAGCTGCGGTTAAAGAGCGGATGTCTTTGGGAACCATTCTCGAGTTCACGTTTCGGGTCAGTATAATAAAATGATTTTCATTCATTCTAGTTTTTGTTATAATTCGTCGCTAACCACTGGCCCGTGCCTGTGATAACGAGCACATAACGTCACCCGCACGACTGAGAAAGCACCGGAAAGAAAAATAATTGGAATGCCATTTTGACACCGGTCCGGCTTTCGATCGTCAATATTTGCTATATATTTTAAGGAGTTACTATTAAAATGTACACATGAAGTGAAATATTTACTCTCATAAGCGTCAATACCACAAATAAAGAAAGCAATATTGTGTGTGACGGAGCGTCGTCCTGGTCTTTTATATAAAAATATTTTCACCTTGAGCCAAGAACATCACTATTCAAAGACGCTAGAAGACCCCTTTCAGTCACTATGAAAAAACGGTCAACCATTTATGTTAAACGCTTTCTGATATACTGTCTTTCATTATATACTTTTATATTACCGCTCCTTACCTATTAGCACTGGTTTGATCAGCAGTAAAGGTACGACGAGGATTCCAGCGACGCCGTATCCAACGGGAAGGTTGTCCATACCAATGTAATCGGCCATGAGGACACCATGCATTGTCATGCCGCATCCGTTAAAACACGCAGCAAGAAGGGTTGCTACCACCAAAAAAGCATATGAGTTAGCCTCCGGTAGAATGGCGATGGAGGCGGCAGTAAGAGCTGCGTTGCATCCAACAAGCGTACTTCGCCGAATGACGTTCCGATCAGCGAGCAGCGGCAGCCCGATGCGTCCTATGGCGTCAGTTATGGACAGATATGAGAGCAGCGGTACCGCCAAATGCTTCGCCACGCCTTTGTCAACGGCGAAGTCCACTATAGTCGTCAAGAAAATGTCCTCGTTGTAGCACATTACTGTCCACGTGACGAGAATGACGTAGAACATGGGTAGGCGTAGCACTTGAGTCGCGCTCTCGAGGACGCCAGGTTTTCGCTCGGTGCTCGATGAACTTGTGCGGGAACGGTGCTCTGACTGAACAATATCCTTGATGTTCAGGTTGACGTCACGTTTCTCTGCTAACACTTCTTGCCTAGGATCATACTGTAGCGCAGTAGTTGTGGGTGAGCCAGAGCGCAGGAGAAAGCTGATGGGAACCAAGTGCAAGAGCAGGGCGCCGAATATAAGCAAGCAGCCATCGAATCCGTAGGACTTCTCGAGAAAAAACAGCACTTGCGGAATGACGAGGGATGAAAGTATCGATCCCATGAACATGATCCCGTGTGCCGTGCCTCGGTACTTGACGAAGCGCATGCTCAGGAAGACCTGCAGCATCATGCTCACGGTTCCGGCTCCGGCTCCTGCGCGAAGGTATGAAAATAGGGCGTATTTGATTACACGCACAGGCATATGCGAAGCCGCACAGTAACGCATGGACAGAAGCTTACAATTGGTGACTCTGTGATTTCGATTTGAATTTAATGGAGAAATTTTACGTGCCAAAATCATGATTTGATTACAGGCACGCCGTAGTGGGGCACTTCATATTAGTTTTGACCAGCTGGGAATCTTTAACGTGGCCCCGATGCACAGGACACTGGCGTTTTTCGATTCCGCCCCCATTGAACTGCGGCCGCGACGGCCAGGATTTCATCCCGCGACGACGTACATAGCAGAGCGACACCGAAGCCGCTAAGCCACCCCAGCGGCTAACCTGATTTCTACTTACTCGTCACCATGCTTAATATTTCCATCGAGGCGTCACGTGCGGAAACTCAGGGATTTATTGGAGGTGTCATCCAACAAAAATACTTGTAGGAGACAAAAACAGCGCACGTAACAAAACGCGCGGCCAGTTGCAAGAGTCTTGAGTAAAACCGTGAGATATCGGGAAACGTTAGACGATAAATAGTAATGGCGCACAAATGAATATTCCTAGCATATTTTGCTAGACGTACAAACACTGATTGTCGCTACTGATTCACTGATGTGATGCGTCACTAATGGTTGTTTTTTTCCTACGTGAGCTGTCACACATTTCAGGTAACAAGTCTATCAATGTTTCCCAAAGAACAAACATTTGAAAGTGCTGCACTGTTCTAATGCCATCCCAATTTCTTGACATTTTCTTTCTATTGAATTCGGACATTTAGAATTCACGTATTTACGTCATGCCATTATATCTACACAATGGGCACTACAGAACCAGGGGCAACGTGGCACTAACCGTGCCACGACTCTTCATTGAGCAGTGCTTTTTGCCTGGCATCACCCCACCCTTTTCTACTGAGATGGTACGCACGAGGCTGTCTTTCTGCGATGCTGAGCAGCACGGTTTACAAGAACGGCAGCACAGATAGAGGAATGCCATTATCATTCATCGCAGCGCTACCAGCGTTCTTTACTGAACCGCCTTTCGTCCCCTCACCACAAGTTTGCCTTGGCCATACATAAGACGCGCCTCAGCAGTTCCCCTTTTGTGGGCATGACATAATCAGTGGCAAGATAGCCTTACCCGTGCCTCAGCTCTTTGTTGTGCAGGTTATTCTAGATGCCAGTTAATGTCGTAATGATTGGCGCTTTTATATGCTTCTGCCATGCCACGAAAAGCTTCTTGATTTTGTATAATGGTCCCATTTGTATGGAAGCTGCTTCCGTGCGGACATATAAACGGCAAACCAAAACCGGCACAAAAGGAAATATTCCAGAAGCTTCTCGGGGGTCAGTATGCTATTGGGCAACAAATTGGTGCATTTAAAAGACAGTGTATGCATAATGAGTAACTAATATGCGACAGTTTGCTGTACGTCAATGTGATGCAGAACACGCAAATCAGGTACCTTAAGCTTATCCAACAGGTTATGCACTTTCAAAGAAGGAAGTAGACAGAGATTCGAATATACAAAAAAGTGGTTGCACTTAGTGGTTAACGGTAATCCTGAAATTCCAGGTTAAACGAAATTATCTTTACACGAACAATGTGTCCCAGAACTTTTCAGACACAAATTATAGCTTAATTGTAGTTTCCAAGGGTGAATTCATACACTTAGGAAACCGGGTAATGCGTTCAAATAATATGCGGTATTTAAAAGGGCTATCCATTCATATTAAAGGCGGCTACGCACAGTCTACTGTATAATCATGCTGGCTTCTGTTGCAAAGCACGAAGGTTGAAAAGTACAAAGAAATAAAAGTATCTTTGCTTTAGGATAAACTCAAATTAGATAAGGACATTCATTATTGGAATGACAACATGGTAAAACGTCTTACAATTGCAGCCACTGCTTTTGTCAGCACCATTATTCACACGACAAATCATATAGGCAAATACACCTAAGTATATGCAACCTGAATATCTGCAGGGTTCTTAATAAGAAAGAATTATTGGAAATTTCATTTCTGTAACGCAATTCATATTGCTTTTCCAACTGACCACTTATTACGCAATGAAATAAGTCATGATAGAAATTTTTCTCCCGCTCACCAAGGGTTCAGAAACGAATGATTTACTAAATGTAGTGGCATATTCGTCCTAGTAAGTAATAAATTTGACGCTGCTTTGCTAGAACACATCAGTCACAAAGCTTGAATGCCTAAGTGAAATACTGTGCTGCTGGGGTGTTACATTTAAACGGTACACAGTTTACACGTCTCCCGATGCCCCACTTGTCTTCCTCAACAAACGTGCAGCGCACAAGACGCTTTTAGATCTAATATCTTTTTTCTTTAATTTTTTTTCCTGTCACAATGCGTCCATAGAGCAAGGGCTATTCTAGCACAATCTTGTGAATGTATTTTACCAGTTCTACCACTCTGTGTCCCCCCAAATCCTCATCGCGCTCCTTCGAAGATTTCTTGCTTGAAAATGATAAGCGCATAATAAAGCGCTTTGAAAGCTGCCTTCTTAATGTTATTGCCTTTGGACAGGTTTATATAAATACGCCAGACCTGCATGAACAATTTTTTACCAAATAAGCAGAAACAATTATCAAACAAACCAATTGGGTGTCGCGCAGCATCTTCAAGTTTAGGCACTCATTGAACCGAATAAAAAAAAAGAAACATGCACTAACGACGCTTATTCGTGAACCGCAAGAGCAGCTCACACGTGAGCTTGGAAATTGAAATCGCTCCTACTTCCAATACCTGTTGCTCCAGCTTCGTCTAAAAATGATTCGGTTAAACTCTGGAACTATAGCACAGAGATAAGTAAACTGGTTTACAGGTCGCAGCCAGCCGGACAATGATAATCAATACGAAACAAATTGCTGTAAATTATAATAACTGTCCTTATAGGGGGTTTTCGAGCCCCAGTGTGTGCGCACTCAATGCATAATCGTTCTTTTTGTGACCGACAAATTACACCTTCTATTATGCAGTGCTTCCCCCCTCTTCTACGAAGAAACAAAAGTTGTCTTGCGGCTCTGATCAAATATTCTAGAGATGCTCACGCGGCGTTAGGTTGAGTGATTTGCCAAATTTCTTGTAATTCTTCGTGTATCACTATCGGCTGGAGAACTTCCTATGTAATATACACTCAATTATTCACAGTAGTCCACATACTTGCCACACTACTAGCATAATCCTTCGACAACAATGGCACCAACGACAACAATATAATAGCTCTCGAGTGTATGGTAAATCATTCAGCCTTGTACATCAAAACCACTTATTACTTAAGCTGAGAAATGTTGGCCTGCCATAAACAATAATACCCTTGATTGCTTCTTATTTAGCTAACCGAAAACAGTTTGTGGAAATAGATGGGCAACACACGGACTGTCTTGAAGTAACATCCGGCATCCTTCAGGGGATTGTCCTTGCTCCCATACTACTCTTGTTGTACAATAATGACATTGTATTGGAAATTGTACTTGCATACGTTTGTTTGCCGACGATTGTATTTTGCACCACAAGATCTGTAGCAGCATCAATGAAGTTTGACTTAACATTTGCCTTAGCCACGTACAGGGATTGGTGCTAGACATCGGGAATGGCAATAAACGCTGACTAACACCGTCCTTTGTGTCATGAGCAAAAAAAAAATACTGTATCTTTACACTAACACTTTTGGATCTTCACACTTGCAGGAAGTTTCCAGCCACAATACCTGGTAGCTACTATGACTAATACTAATAACCTATCTTGGAACTTGCACATTGACAATATTTGCACTCCACCTTTCGAAAGCTATGCTTACAAAGACACAAGTTGTACAGCGCGCTTTCCCACGCTGAACTAAACACCTACACTACTATTATGCAGCCCACGCTTCAATACGATTGCGTTGCATGGGACCCACATACTGACGACAGCCTTAATAACACTGAGTGAATACTGAGAAAGACCATTACATTCATTTGCTGTATTTATTTTCGGCATGATTCCCCCTTCCCGCTAATAAAGGAATGCTATGGAGCCATTATACTTATGCAGAAAATCTCAGTGTATTCACTTCATATCCCTGCTCCTGAATAACAAGCTTGTTGCTTACCCCAACGAGTACCTGTCACAACTAGCAACTAGACTAACACAACTTGGCAACCCACATACTACGCCAGGACGGATACTTATAAGACAAGAACATGCGCCAAACACTCACATTGAGTAACCTGTACGAATTGTTAGCAATGTCTTCCTTGTCTTAAATTACATTGCCGCCGTGTGGTACATTTTTTTTGTTCTTTTTTTGCCTACCCTGCTCCGGCCCATTTATGTGTGTAGTAAGTACGAAATTGAATTAACATGAAATACACATATAGCATACAAGTCAATGTTTTTATTTTTCTTGTACTGGCCGGATAAAATTTGTACTTTCGTGTGAAAGCAGATGCATTAACAGCGGCATGAAGACTAAGGGCCAGACAATGAAATCTTCCTTACCTCAGTAAGGAAGCCTTCATTGCAGTGAGGCTACCTTATGTCACTCTGAAAGGTTCCTTACTGAGGCGCCCTCGGTGAAGGCTTCCTTGGTGCTTCCTTGGTACTTCCTCAGCATAAGAAGCCAAACAATGAAACCTTCCTTACCTCACTAAGGAAGCCTTCATTGGTGTGAGGCTACCTTATGTCACTCTGAAAGCTTCCTTACTGAGGGGCCCTCGGTGAAGGCTTCCTTGGTGCTTCCTCAGCATAAGGTAGCTCCAAAGCTACCTTCATGCGTCCTTACGCCGCTCCTGGCCCTGAACGACCGCTTCACCTCACTGCTTAACCACGTGGCATTCGCTTGCGCATGCGCACTGTCGCCCACCTGCGGAGAAGCGCGAGCACGGTACGTCTTGCCAGGCATGTTCGTTTCAGTCACGCGTGCGGCATGAAAGCATTGCTAGGCGTTGCTAGGCGTTGCAAGACGCCGGCGTGCCAGCGTTGCTGGAGCACATCAAGTTTTGCACTGTAATGCGCAACTTTTTTTTAACTTTAGTAAACGAAACAAGAAGAAAGCGTCCACGCTTCTCTATATTAGCTATTCAATTTAAAGATTGTGCGACGATACAACATTTTTTAATAGAATAATGGTGGTCGCGGGAAGATTTGAAGAGATAATCTCGAACCCAGGCACGCGGCAACCGCTCCTTAGGTGAGGACGGGTGAAGGGAGCTTTCAGAGTACGCTTGCTTCCTCCATCGGTCCTTCGCTGTAAGGAGGCCTCACGTAAGGTTAGGAAGCGCTCGAAGGAAAGGAACTAGGGGTGTGCGAATATTCGGAATTTCGAATACGAATCGAATATTTTCCATATTCGAAGCGTATTCGATTCGAGAAATGCATGTTCGGAAATTCACGAATATCCGAGGACGGCCGAATAACGGTGGAAACGGCGAATATTCGGATAGACTGCGAATAATTGAGCAATTAACCAATTGTATGCTTGCTCCGCATTCTCCTAAGAACATGTTTATTAACTGAGAACTTCGCATGATCCGCTCATTATCTGTATGCTCTGTTTCAGTCTATCTGCTTCAGGCATTTGAGACATGATCAATTTCGGTTTCTTTTTCACCAAGCTTTATAATTCCAATTATTTTGGAATGCCCCATTGCCTTGAAGGTTGCAGAGGCAACTCAGGGTTGCAAAGGCAACCCTGAGTTGCCATTATCTGTATGCTCTGTTTCAGTCTATCTGCTTCAGGCATTTGAGACATGATCAGTTTCGGTTTCTTTTTCACCAAGCTTTATAATTCCAATTATTTTTGGAATGCCCCATTGCCTTGAAGGTTGCAAAGGCAACTCAGGGTTTGCTAACATTGATTCAAAATATATCAAGGCTCTTTGTGCGGAGTGGCCAGCCTAGGCATGTTTCTTGATCCGCGCTTTATGGCCACAGTTCATCAGGCATCTGTTCAGATGATCTGGCTGAAAAACCTTGTGACAAGGGAGCTCCAGGAAGCCGTCGTGGAACACCGTGGGGACACCGCCGTGCCAGCGTCGACTTCGTGTCCACTGGTGGCATCGAGTGTATGGAATGCTTTTGACGATCTAGTGATGAACAAAGAGAAGACACATTTGGCATCTGCCCCTGAGGGGGAAGTTACAGACTACGCGCAAAAGCCTCTTCTGGAAAGGGGCATGAATCCTTGTGAGTGGTGGCAGTCCATTGGCCGCTTCAGGTACCCGCTTTTAAGTGCACTCGCCCGGAAGTACTTGGCGATCCCTGCCACTTCAGTTCCTAGTGAAAGAGTCTTTTCTACCGGTAGAAATGTGACAGTGCATAGAGAGCGTTTACTTTCTGGCCATATTGAGCAGTTAATTTTCCTTCACGACAATCTGTAACAAGCGTTTTACCTGACTGAGGGCATTACCTGAGTCCATGATCTATAATTGAGTACCTCTTTAATTTGAAGCAACCTTGTAAAATGCAATGTTATTTTTAAAAGGGTAATAAAGCTATTGTTACCTCTCTTGCAATTTTTTAATACTACACAAGTATTCGATATTCGATTCGATATTCGAAGAGAGTTCTTCGCCTTATTCGTATTCGATTCGTAATCGAAAATTTCAATATTCGCACACACCTAAAAGGAACGTTTTATTGTTTGGACCAAGCTACCTTCATGCGTCCTTACGCTGCTCCTGGCCCTGAACGAGCGCTTCGCCTCACTGCTTAACCACGTGACGTTTGCTTGCGCGTGCGTGCTGTCGCCCACCTTCGGAGAAGCGCGAGCACGGTACGTTTTGCCAGGCACGTTCGTTTCAGTCACGCGTGCGGCATGGAAGCGTTGCTAGGCGTTGCACGACGCCGGCGTACCAGCGTTGCTGGATCACATCAAGTTTTGCACCGTAACACGCTACTTCTTTAGGTTTAATAAACAAAACTAGAAAAAAGCGTCCACGCTTCTCTATATTAGCTCATCAACTTAAAGATTGTGTGACGATACAACCTTTTTGATTGAATAGTGGTGTTCTGGTGTTCGCCTAAAGCTTTTAAGAGATAATCTCGAACCCAGGCATGGCGGCAACCGCTCCTTACGTGAGGACGGGTGAAGGGAGCTTTCAGAGTATGCTTGCTTCCTCCATCGGTCCTTCGCTGTAAGGAGGCCTCACGTAAGGTTAGGAAGCGCTCGAAGGAAAGGAACGTTTCATTGTTTGGGCCTAAGTCTTGCGCTAGAGCTCCTTGGTAGGCGCATCCTAATGCACTAAGCCATCACGTTGGGGCGACACACTATGTGAGGCCGCGGCTGCTTTAGCACCTTTTGTCGCCGTTCAACGGCAAATGCGACAATTGCAGCCGCACTTGGAGGCCTGGGTACTACTCATGAAGAACCAATAAAAGCACCTTGGGCATGGTAATCCCAGCTCCCTTGGAGCCGCCTACAAGGTGATAACGCGTTGCAAGGATAGAGGAGGCAGCGATCCAAATAAAAGCAATATTTGCATCTTTTTTACAAGAAAGTATGGGGACCTATAGGGACGCGAAAGCGCTGCAAAAGTGCGATTTGCCTTTAGATGTATTTTGTAACGCGGGCGCTATCGACTCTGATGTGGGCCAGCGCCGAGCTGGAAGTAATGGTGAGAGATTGTTGCGACATTAAAGCATTCAGTTCAGTCGTCAGCAAAAACATTGGAGCTTGCACCTGCTTCCTTTAATTGACATTTGCGCTTCCTCTGTGTCGTCACTTCATTCTAGTCCTTTCCTTTGGTTCTACAATATCGCTCACCATGAATGATGCCAAGTGTAACTGTCATCCAGGCTATATTTGGTGCAAGGACCGATGCCATTACTCCCACGGCAGTTACCAGGGCTCCGGCTCTTAGTGTAACAGCGGCACCGATCCACTGGCACAGCGGCCCGGCTAGGATGCCTGCAAGCAAACCACGCTGAATTAAATGGGAGCGACAAAGCTTTTACTTTTATAAAGAATTGAAAAAATATCAACTTCGTAATACGGATGAGAAGGAGCAATCATAATAAATAGTAAACTGGATATGCTGTATTAGTAAACAATGATTGCCATTTGCTTGAAAGTATTGGCTTATAGACAACGGCAGCTAAAAGGAAACTTTGTAAACAACATTCACTAGCAGTGCATAGCAAACGCATTACGTATAACTCCATTCAGGACAAAACTCATAGTATTTCATTCCGCTCAGTTATCACCAACCACTTCTTTCTTAGCGGTGACACTTAATACGTAATTGATAGATCACAGACGACAAAATTTCTTATAGTTATCTTAGATAGCCATCAAATTTACGTAAACATACTCAGACACTCATTCAAACAGTTTTTTTGGCATTCACGATAATATAAAAACTTAGTTTGTATTACTTTCAAACTGAAATCCTTATATATTTCTATGATGCCTTTATCCATAGTGATCTTGTGTACTGCCTATCCACGCGGGGCGATAAGTAACGGTTGCATCTTACACGCATTGAACATTTCCAAGTGAATGCATTACGTCCGAACACCTTCAACCCCATTTTAGTCTCATCCAGTACCTATTCTTCAGTACTTGAATTGTTATATCTATGCGAACTTGTTAGTCTTAAATAATTGTTCGTTACACGTCGCCTTTTAAATAATTAACCGTGTTTTAGACGTTTAAACAATAAGAGCGCTAGGCGTAGCGGTGCAGCTATAGTTTTCAAAGCTGGCGAAGAAGAAGAGGGCAGACATGCATGTAGCGCCAGAATAGAACTTTCTGGCACGCTCCACCTGAGCGGACGTGGTGTGAGCCACTCCCGATATCCCTCTGCACCTTGCGGGCCGGACTCAATGAACCCTGGCCGCGGCGGCTACCTTGTCGCGCCGCCTCCCACATAGGTTTTGAACAAAGCACAATCTATCCTCACCATTTAATCTATCACTACCAACTATCCGTACCTTCCAAATGCTGTAAATTAACAGCAATGATTCATGTATATCTCTTTGTGACATGTTACCATCTGATTTAAATTCATGTGCACCATGCACGTTCTGTCGACGTATTAAAATTTGCTCATTACAACTCTATTGCGTTGATATCTTTGTCGCTCTCTTATACTGTGTTGTTTTAAATAAGGTGTTTATTGTTATTCGAAGTCGCAAAACATGAGCGCATTTTACATATTGTATTTTTTTTCGGCTGAGTAATATGTTCTTATTTCCTGACTACGTTTCGTTTGGAGGTGCCCCTTGCCGTTCTGACTTTGGCCCCTCCGCTTCAAAGCATGCCTTGTACACATTTTATTTGTACCTAATGATTTGATAAGACGATGATGACGATGATGGGGATGGTATAGTGATTGAAGTCTCCCCATAGAGCCAAAGTTTGTGTTGAGTTGACTTGCCTTCGTTAGGAAAACGGTGGCCCACTGTTCATCGATCAGTGTGCGCATCTTCCTGTAACTCCTCCGCCTTGTTAGGCTGGCTCACGCTATGCGATTGCTTAAAGGCTTCGTTACGCATGACCTAAGAAAAACTTCGTGGGAAACCTACGAAACTTCACAGGCTTCTCCGCTCGTCCTGTCTGCTTCTAGTCAGTGTCCGTGTCACTTGGCGCTACAATCCAAGATTATGTTTCACAGAATCACTTAGCAAACATCAGCGCCGCTATCACGCCTAGCCGCTTCCCCACCATAGCGTGCTGCACGCTCTGAGAATTAATACCTTACAGCCGTGACACACGCTGGCCACACGATTTCTTGTACGTATTTCGTCATCGTCGCTTTGCCAGACCCCGCTTGGTACGAGGCTAAGGAATTATTTCCAACTTAATAGGACAAATATAGATGACACCACTCACTCATGCACTGATATAATTACGTGGGTATTGCATAAGGCTTGCACTAACTAGCCCAACTTTACACCGTGTATAATTTTTAAATCTTTATTTTACTGTTTTAACTATGCTTTATAAAATAATTTGTTCCCTTCGAAAGCGTCTCAGTAGTAACCATTTTTGAAATGTTTTTTTCTGGTTTCAAAAGTTTCTCAACACACTTAAAAATTCTGCAATACATCTCCTGCAGTCCTTCATGTTTTAATTGTGAACCTAGAAATAATTCTTTTTTTTGCAGTGATCGTTTTTCATTGCTGGTCAGTGCTGTGCGCTGTAATCAGTACGACATCGATACTTCATTTTGACTCCCCAATCGCCTCACATAATTAAAGGACATGCTGTATGTTTGGAAAGATACTCAGTCACTTCTTTCATTGTATTATTTCACAATTGTTGCAAAATTAGCTGCGGGTATTGTACGCAATTAGCAAGCTATTTATAATTTCTCATGACTCCAAATTTTTGCTTGCGTATTGAAGACCTCCCGCGTGATCGCATGCAAAGGGCCCCTATTTCTGGGAACTTTTATCTCGACTAGAGCCCCATTTTTCATGCTACCTCTGTGCACGCCTTGCTTGTCACACGCTTTTTCGCAGGCTTCGAATGCGACTAAAATTCTGGGCAAATTTTATTCACTTCGCGGTGTGAACTTACGCATATATGTATGTACGTACGCGGGTATGTATGTATGTATGTATGTATGTATGTATGTATGTATGTATGTATGTATGTATGTATGTATGTATGTATGTATGTATGTATGTATGTATGTATGTACGTATGTATGTATGTATGTATGTATGTATGTATGTATGTATGTATGTATGTATGTATGTATGTATGTATGTATGTATGTATGTATGTATGTGTGTATCGGACATAATTTACGTCTTCATCCGCTGAAAATATCATTAAACATTCTGGCACTACTGGGCAGACTTGAACACACCGTAAATGGTTTCCCTAAACGCAGCCGCTCGATGTTTTAGTGCTGTGCCTTGCATTCACGCGGCTAGCAAAGAAACAATTCCCAGCGCTCACTCGCAGCGGCTCGGCGCGCATCTCGGTATCCACGCGGAGGCTTTGCTGCAGGGCCTCTAGATGCCGTAGCATGTCCAGTAGGAAGGGCGAGATAGGAGCCCGGCAAGAGTGCACGCCTCAGTCGTGATGCGTTTCGGCGGCGATAAAACGGTATATCGCCAGACTGCTTTAACGCTACTCGCAAGATGGTTCTTCCAGAATTTTCGGTGCCTACTCGCTCATGATGAAAAACAAACCGAGGACTCCTAAGCACTTCTTCTGAATTGAGAATGCCGAAGCATTAATGTGCATTGCAACGCCACTGAGCGGTTCTTCGAGTTAAGAACTCATTGCTGGCAAGCGAGCGCGCTGAGGTGCTTGGCCAACGGCTACTAGATAACGCAAGGCCGGTGCACTTCGATCCGTGACGCCATGCTACCGTGCCCGACTGCCATAAAATCTAATGGGGACGCTCCCGCGTAGTCCGCGGTGATTTTGACGTGACCGCTTTCGTCGCGACGGGCACGGCAACCGAAATTTCCTTCCAAACAGCATGATGTCATAAAGCAGCGTGCATAGGCCTGCTATCTGGGCGGCGCTGATTTAGCGCACGGGGAAAGGCACTCGATTTATGAGCGCAGGCTGCAGGCTCGAAACACACTATCCCCAATTCTATTTCTTATCTCTTTCGGGTTTATTGTGGAATTTTCTACATTAATTTTTGTATAGCGATTGCGGAAGTACAGTTACAACGCAGGCGAGAGCCTGCACGGTAAAGACACGTGCTGATAACACAGACGTCCCAGAGAGAGGGTGACGTGGAGGTGCCCTCTACACTCGCGGAACACCTGTGGCCCCAGCGTGCCCAGTTGGTGTTCTCTTAGCCCCTTCTGCTCCGTCGAGGCGAGCACATGACGTGGCGTCGCAGCCAAAGGGAATTCATTTGCCGTTTGGCTGCTAGAGACGCCAGCCTTTTCGCTCAATGGGCCGTCTGATGCATTCGCATCAAAAATTGTCCTGTTCTTCACTATAAAGAAAATATTAGGGCACGTTCTACTGAAGATTGAATAGCAATAACAGCGCAAATATATGTTGGTGCAACCTTTGCTGCAAATTAGCATAATTGTTTCGAGCCTTTACATTGTTTTTATATTGCCATTATTCTGTGAACAGTAAACGCACTCAGTTTGGACAACTTATCAAGCTATGTGCAAACCACCAACAGGGTACAGAAGTCCTGCATACTTAAACCTTTTCGCTACAATCAGTAATTGGAAGTAAGCTATTATGGCACTTCATTATTTTTCATTGATGGAGTGAGTGAGCGTAAATATGAGAGACTGAGGGAGTGAGTCAAGAACAACAGTTTCTCGGCGATTACTAGGATATTCTGTGTGTAGCTAAGAAAGTGAGTTTTCCGTCAGTTAAGTGCATTCCGCAGAGTTAGTATACTCACTCTAGAGGGAAAGCAGGGCGAAAAAGAAGTGCCAACCTGAAAGGCACCGCCATGTTGCCACTTCTAACTTATGTAACGCTAGAAATATTGACAATACGATGCAAAAACAAGCATTTACACTTAGCACATGCGTATAAACACTGTCTAAAATTAATTTCTTTCTGAAGGCTACAACGGCTATTTATAAAATTTTGAGAGTAAGAGAGAGAGAGAGAGACAAAAGGGAAGACAAGACAAGGAGGTTAGCCAGTGTAAGTGCCGGCTAGCTATCCTGCGCTGGGAAAAGGGGTAAAGGGAATAAAAGGAGAAAGAAGAGAGAGAAAAGAGAGAAAATAAGAGATGTTCTGTGCATGGAAGAAATTTTTGTTTGCGCTTGAGTGAGTGAGTGAGTGAGTGAGTGAGTGAGTGAGTGAGTGAGTGAGTGAGTGAGTGAGTGAGTGAGTGAGTGAGTGAGTGAGTGAGTGAGTGAGTGAGTGAGTGAGTGAGTGAGTGAGTGAGTGAGTGAGTGAGTGAGTGAGTGAGTGAGTGAAAACTTCTGAGTCTTTCAAGAGTTTCGCGGTTACGAGGTCTCCGTCGTCTTCATCTTCTTGGCGCTGGCGACTTGAGACTTCTCTTCAGCAAGGGTGGGCCCCTATTTCAAGGCTCCACTGAGTCGCGCTGCATCGCTCGCGTGCTGCACTAGGGCCCTTTGGGCCGTGAGCTCGTTGCTGGTGAGCCGACTCTCCCATTGCTCCGCACTCGGGTGTTCGTGTTTTTGGAATGCTTTGTTGCGTTCGCACTCCCAGGTGATGTGGTAGAGTGTAGGTTTGGCACCGCACCAAGGGCAGGCGGCCCTGTATTGTGACGGAAACATCTTATTGAGCACGTGTAAGTTGGGGATGGAGCTTGTTTGTAGTCTGCGCCAGCTGGTCGCTTCCTCCTTTGTGAGGTCTTTGTGTGGTGGCGGATATCTAATTCTAGTTCCTCTATGTAAGTTCAGGGTCTCTGCGTATGCCTGTAGGTGGGTCTCCGGGGCATTCGAACGCCCAGCTCGGAACGCTTCAGCTCAAGCTAGCCTGTCTGCCCTTTCGTTCCCTACTATGCCTCCGTGACCCGGGATCCAGAATAATTTGTGCCTGGGCTTTTCCTTCTCGGCGGAGGTGGCTTCGCTGATAATTCTGAGGGAAGTTTTGCTGATTCTGCCTCTCGTGTAGTTCCTGCACACTTCTTTTGAGTCTGTCAGTATGTTGAGAGATCGGCCTGTTCTGTAACCTTCCGCTGCCGCCAGCGCTACGGCAATCTCCTCGGCCTCCGCTGTGCCAGCGACCTTTGCCGTGGCATACGTGATCGGGTTTCCTTCCTTGTTAACCACTATCGTTGCGGCCACGCGTTCTCTTCCGTTTGGATATACGGCGGCGTCCGTGTACGCTGTATTGTCTAGCTGGGCTAGGGTTCTCTCAACGTATTCGGCCCTAGCTTTTCGCCTGTTTTCGTGTAGGTTGGGATCCATATTTTTTGGCAGTGGTCCCACATTAATGGTTTTCCTGAGGTGGTCTGGTACGTCCGCGTATCTGTCTGTCAGTCCGCTCGTGTCCCGACCCAATCTCCTCAGGAGCGCTCGTCCCGTAGGGGTGCCTCTGAGTCTCGCGGTTTGCGTACCCAGCAAAGCCTGGGCGAGCTCACTGAAGGTGTTGCTTGCCCAGCTGGAGCAACTTCTCCTTCGACGTGTTTCTCGGTAGACGCAGAGCCGTCTTGTACGCCTTCCTGAGGATGGTGTCTGCTTGCTCTCTTTCTGCCTTGGTTGTCACGTGGTACGGCAGGGAGTACGTGACTCGGCTGACAATCTGGCTGTTGACTAGAGTGTCTTCTTCTTTCATTCCGTATCTCTTTTGGGATACCCTATTGATCATGCGGCCCACTTGTTCCGCCACCTTGCTCAGCAGGCTAATGGTGTGGCTGCACTTCCGGCTGCCTTGTAGCCACATGCGCAGGATCCTAATCATGTTCTTGTCCGGGATGTTGTGTCCCTCGAGGGTCACCTCCAGTGTCGCTTGCGCTTGAACTACATGGCACCACTACACGAAGGCTCGAGATGACGTTAATTGCTTTGATCGCGCGCCTCGTCTAAATCCCGCCTCGTCGCTTGTGACTGCGAGCCTGCACGTAGTAGCAACATGGCCACGCCCTTGCAGTTACCGATTTAAATGCATGGGTGGTGTGTGGAGCTTTTCCTCTAAAGTTGGTTGTATTCATTCTTTGCGTTCCGCACTTGTCTAAGTGGAAATGTGAATTTTAAGCATGCATGAGCTTGCAGAAGGTTCTTTGTAGTATGGCACGCAAATTTACTTCTGTCAGTGTAAAGATCACTTTGCGCAGAATTACTTTCCTTCCACTGGCTCCTTCATTAAGGTTAAGGAGGATGCGAAGATTTTAATGAGGTGAAACGAGGAGAGCTCGGCCTGCAGAATGTCTCTACCTCGTTAGTCCTCACTGGAGTATGGGTAAGTAGGACATACAGTGACAGGTGGCTAGCAGTTGACTATGAGTACAAAGAGCTACAATAGTACAATATCATAAATACTATTACATAGTAGACTACATTGTTTATCGTTAAAAATTAAAGAACGCACGCCATAGTGTCGTAGTGGATATGGCGTTGTGCTGCTAAATCTGAAGGTGCGTAAACGGCCCGGACAAGGCGGCCGTACTTCAGGGGCAGGGAAACGGAAGAGGTCCATGTTTCGTGCATTTGGTGCCGGTTAAAAAAACCCTAGATGGTCGAACATTGTTCGGAATCCAACACTCTGCTGCGTCTCATAATCATATCGCGATTGTGACGCGAAAGAGTTCCAAAACTCAATTTAATAAAAAAATGTAAATACAAGCTTTCTAAGCCCCTTTTGACAAGCCACGCGAAACGGAGCAGGTTTTCCTGGTAAATATATTCATCTTGCGCTAGAATGCGGTGTTCTCTACGCTTGTATATTTAAATTGTGCAGCTCTTTCTACATGCCTCCCGTCATTCTTTCTTTTATTGTCTTTTTCATATTGTCACTTCTTTTCTAGTGCTTTTTATATAGCGACCTTCACTCCTGTTATTATAGGTATATTTTATGGGCGCGAGTGGGCATCGAAACTGTGGTAAAGGAAACATTGAAGAAATGGCTACAAGTGAGACCATGCTTACACATTTAGCTTTAACAGCCTAGAGAGGGCTCGCTCTCAAGCACTGAATTCCATTCTTTTATGATGTCTAATCTAAGTCCCCAAATCGTATCTGAAAGTCTCGTTAAATTGTCACCATCTTCTTGCAGTCGTGAGGAAAATTTAGGAGACCACCAGAAGCAAATTTACTGATAAGCCAAAAACTGACACCATGTCTTTTCAGTGACAGGTTTACCAAAGTGTGCATTTCCCTGAGCTACCCAAACTTGATTTCAGAAAAGGGACACATTGACGGCACAATCAGAATGTACAAGGGCTTCTAAGAAGGAGTCCTTCCCGTGTGGCAGTGACTCGAAGTACATACCGCCTGCGTCAACGATAGTGCCAAGGACACTGACGGGCCACGATGCGGTCCCGTGGTCGACCTGGAAGTGGTCCATCAGCGCCACATAGATGAATCCCGATGACCGGAAGGCAGCCGATTGGCCAAAGTCCATAAGGGCTGCTATTAGGATCACGTGCCAGTTTGACCGAAGTTCCGTCGCCTCGCCGTCCTCAGAAGCATCGATGCCAACATCAGCCCCTCCTTCTCCGCCTCCTGGTGCCTGTGGTGAAGCAATGACGGGAAAGAATACCGTGACACACCGGCGCTCGAAATACCGCTTGACTAAGGGACACCTACCCGAGAGGCATCCATGGCGGGGCGACACAAATTACGGTGTAATGTTGCATACGACAAAGAGAAGAGAGAGATCCGAAAGATAGGAGTAACTCATTTTCGGTGAAGGTCCATTGCGTAAGGGAAGATTCCAGCAGTGCTCTATGGTCTCGAGTCTAACCCTGGGGCCCAGCTCTTGAACAACGCAAAGCTTGATGCAACGCAATGGTGCCTTATCTTTAGTTTTAGCGACTGTCAAAAACATTTTATAATTAGCAGGGACGCCATTTCACCAAATATACTATCGGCTACGTTCTGTCAGCTTCAATTGAAAGAAGCTACTGCAATGGAACAGGCTACTTTGCGTCATTGCTAACTGAAAACATATAAAGCACACCGCGACGTTACTTTAGTAACTCTTCCTTGCGTTTCGTTTATGTTAAGCGATGAGGGAAATTTGCACCACACAAGAAAGCGGGGAAAATTTATGTATTTTCTGCGCAAATTTCCATAAGCCATGTGCAAGACAAACTAGCCCAACAGTTTGTGCCTGTCGAATGGAACAAATTTCAGCTTGTTCTCCACTGAGCAACATGCATCGAGAGGGCGTAGTTGGGATAAGAAGGGCTTGTAACAGTGCTTCAAGTGTTTATTTTGTCTGGACGTTTTTGTGGTTCGCATAGGTTCCGTTGAGTGTGTTTCTGGATTAAACTTGTTAAAATCGCCTAATTTGTTATTTTCTTTCTGTTTCTGCAGAGTTATCAGCGGAAAGAAATCGCCGCTGACACGTAAGATGCCCACGTCTTCGACATAAGCAATTATCACGAAGTATGCTAGTCCTTAATCGTTCTTTCCCTGTTCTTTCACTTCGTCGTTCGCTGTTCTTTTCTACCTGTGCCAATTTTTTTAAAGATTGCCTATGCAGACAGCACAATCCTAACCCTGGATCGAAATTACTGTATGAGGCGGCCAATACTTATACGAGACATTAAAATGTTCAATTGAAGTTCAATTGAATTGAACTTGGAATGAATTCTCTGGACAGCACCAGTTCTGAGGAACTGGTTCTGTCCACAGAATTCGTTCCAAGTGGATACGCCGTGTGAACTCAACGGCTATATTTCGCAGATTGAAATATGTAGCGTAAAGTAATCAATTAAAAAGTTAACTAGCGTAATGACGTTCATTATTCAATTGAACATGCTGATTTCTTGATGTAATGGCCGCCTGGTCATGTGATTTAGATCAAGAGTTAGAATTGTGCCATCTGACACCGGCAATCACTAAAAAATTTGGTACAGCTTAAAAAAACGCCTGTGTATGACGTTTTAGCTCTTATTTCACATAGTTACGCGCGTTAATTAAACACACACCGATCGTTGATGGGCTTTGCTCACCTCCGTGGTTCGCCAACTAATTAACAAATGAAAAGTCATATACCTATAGCTAAAATAATGGTCTAACCGAAGGACACCAACTAAGACAGGACTTACATTCTTTTGCCAAACAAAGCATCACTCTACCTCACACAAGGAAAACCGGTGAAAACATAATCTCCACTGTTCCCTTTACCACACCGAAGAGAATTTGATCAGCCAAGATTCGACAGTGCAAAGCGCAAGTAGAGCATTTTCGGGAAACGTAGGACACAAGTGAGATGTGCACGGTCTTTCAACTCTGCCACGCCGAGTTCACGAAGAAAGGTGCCAAATGTGTCCTATTTGAGATTTATGTGGAGCTCTCTAAATTGTTCAGAGGCTGTTGACTCACAGTTGCGGAAGTTGTGCCTGAAATAGGTCTTCGTTTGTTTTGGTTAGCTCCCGTAGCTTCTCGCCTGAAACAACTTTTTGGAGGATTTTGCTTATTACATTTATTCAAGATCGAGTATTTGGGTTTCTCCATTCCCAAAGTGCGGTATGTAAAAAAAGAATTAAATGAAATTAAATGCCACCGTCGGAGTACTCCTGTATTCGATGTTGTTTTGGTACTGGTGTGCCACATTTAACATATAATGCAAACGGACTGTGGCGACACACTCTGCGCATATTTCTGCGCACCTGCCATCTTATCATCTGGCCAAGCATACCACAGCTGCACGCTGGATTGCATGGCCGATAAAGCATAGCGCCACCGCCATGTCACCCGAGGTATGCGTCACCGACGGTGGCTATAAGAACAGGCTGCCTGGCTGATAAAAGCCGCCTTCAACCACCAGCTACTGTGACAAACGTAGCGTTGGTACGCCCGTCCGCTGACATCGTTCGCCGAATAAAGACGCGTTGCGTTTTTATGTTGGGATTCGTCCTTCGCTAGCCGCGACATCCCCACATCTGGTGACCCGGACAACGAACAGCAACGCATCGCCATGGACGAACAAGACGCCCTTCAACGACAGCTGGAACTCCTCAACAGACAGCTTCACGCGCAGCAAGAGGTGATCCAGAGGCAAGAGCGACAGCTTCAGGAACGGCACGACCAGCTCACTGGTTCCGTGCAGCAGCATCCTGCCGGTTCCGCCGAGGACGCCACAACCCCGGCAGACGGCATCCCGCACGCTGCCCCGCATGGCGTCTGGCGTGTCGCTGTCAAGCTTCCGCCGTTTTGGGCCGACTCGCCCGAAGTATGGTTCGCCCAAGTCGAGGCCCAGTTCTCTCTTGCGCACATCACACAAGACCGGACCCGCTACGACTATGTCGTCGCCCACCTAGATGCCCGCTACGCCAGCGAGGTCCGGGATATCCTTGCCAATCCACCAAAGGCCAACCTTTACGAACACCTCAAGACGGAACTCATTCGCCGCCTGTCACTCTCGGACGACCAGAAGGTGCGACAACTTCAGTCCGCAGAACTTGCCGAGCGCAAGCCTTCGCAGCTCCTCCGCCACATGCGTGCTCTCGCGGGCAACATGGAAGTCCAGGATTCCTTACTGCGAGCACTTTGGCTTCAACGACTTCCACCACACGTCCAGGCAATTCTGCAGGCTCAGCTTACGCTACCTCTCGACCAACTCGCCGGGATCGCTGACCGCGTCATTGAGGTCTCTTTGCCGCCGTTATCGCCCACCGTCCAGGCTGTCGCCGCACCGCCGAACACCATAGAGCTTGCGCGGCGTATCGACGATATCAACCGACAGCTCAGCTCCATTCAACGACGCCTGGATCAACACTTCCCGACGCGCCACTCGCAAAGCCGTGGCCAGAACACTACCCCGTCGCAGCAGCCTGGTGACGACGACCGGTGTTACTACCATAGACGCTTCGGGGACAGAGCACGGCAATGTCGACCGCCCTGCTCCGCTAGAAATCGGGGAAACGCCAACGGCAGCTCGTAGCCACGGCTGCGAGCTGCTAACCTGGGGGCCATCGCATCTTCGTCACCGACCAAATTACAAAGCAGCGGTTCCTGGTCGACAGCCGTTCCGACATTTGCTGCTACCCGCGAGCATACCTACAGGGTCCCCGTCCTTCTACGTCTTTCGAGCTCAGCGCGGCAAACCGGTCCACTATCAAAACTTACGGCTCGCTCCGCCTGCACGTCCAGCTCAAAAACCTACGCCCTGACCTTCATTGGAATTTTGTCATCGCCGACGTCACAGAGCCAATCATCGGCTCAGACTTTTTGGCGCACTACAACCTCCTTCCGGACTGCCGCCACGACCGTCTCATCGACGCGACAACGGGACATTCTGCGCCAGGCCAACGAACGACTACCCACCAGCCAAGCATCAAAGTACTCAGCGTCGAACATAATTCACCGTACCACGCCATTCTCGCCGAATTTCCCGGTTTGACGCACCCCAGCAGGTTGCCACGCGACGTGCAGCATACCACCTTGCACTACATCCGGACCACCCCAGGGCCCCCGGTTTTCTGTCGCGCCCGTCGCCTTGCCCCGGACCGCATGCGCATAGCCAAAGCAGAGTTCGAAGCCATGCTCCAGGAGGGAATCGCCCGCCCCTCCAACGGCCCATGGGCCTCACCACTTCACCTCGTCCCCAAGAAGACCGAAGGCTGGCGGCCCTGTGGGGACTACCGTGCGCTCAACGCCCGCACAATTCCGGACAGGTACCCCGTTCACCACATACAGGACTTCGCACATCGCATTTCCGGCTGCCACGTTTTTTCCGTGCTAGACTTGGTCAAGGCCTACACGCAGATACCCGTCAATCCGGACGACGTCCCGAAAACTGCAATCATTACTCCTTTCGGCTTGTTCGAGTTTCCCTTCATGAGCTTTGGCCTGAGGAACGCTGGGCAAACCTTTCAACGCTTCATCGACGAAGTCGTCCGCGGCCTCGACTTCTGCTTCGTCTATCTTGATGACATATTGGTCTTTTCCCGCAACGCCGACGAACACCACAGGCACCTTCGCCTGCTTTTCCAACGCCTCGATGACCACGGCCTTCTCGTCAATGTCCCAAAGAGCACGCTCGGCGCTTCAGTCGTCAAATTCCTCGGCCATGAAGTTTCGTCAGAGGGAACTCGACCCTTACCTGAACGCATCTGACATGCAAAATTACCCTCAACCAACCACCGCTAAAGACCTTCGCCGTTTCCTCGGCATGCTGAACTTTTACAGGCGTTTGTTGCCACACGCAGCCGAGTACCAGGCTCCCCTCCATGATGCCTTGGCTGGTCTACGAGGAAACCAACCCATCACGTGGACACCGCCTTTAACAGAACTTTTTGAAAAATGCAAAGCTGCTCTTTGTACCGCCACACTTCTCTCCCATCCTGTGCCAGACGCTCCCTTGGGGCTCTTCACGGACGCCTCTAGCATCGCCGTAGGCGCCGCCCTTATGCAGCACGTAGACAACACCTGGCATCCCTTGGCGTTCTTCTCCAAGAAACTCTCAGCTCGCAAAACGACCCCTTCTGCGGCCACTCCCACCGACGAAACCACGACCCCCGCGCCGTCGAGTTCGCCAGCTTACTACAGAGAACTTCTGGCGATATACGAAGCAGTTCAGCACTTTCGCCACATTCTCGAAGCACAACACTGCACTATCTACACCGACCATAAACCTCTGACCTACGCCTTTTCTCAGCGCCGCGACAAACTCCCACCGGTTCAGCAGAACCAGCTCTCGTTCATCGCCCAGTTTACCACCGACATCCAACATGTCAGCGGGAAGGACAACGTGGTCGCCGACGCGCTTTCACGTGTGGCAGCTATTAGCCCTTCACAAATAACAGCTGATGTCCTCGCCGAGGCTGAGACTACGGACGCTGAACTGCAGGAGCTTCTTAAGGGCGGGTCCTCGCTACAACTGCAGCAAGTCCCCCATACCTGAATCGACAAAGACTATCTACTGCGACATGTCGACAGCACGAAGCAGGCCTTGCGTGCCCCTTTCCCATCGCCGTGGCCTCTTTAACCAGCTACATAATCTCAGCCATCCCGGCATACGCGCCTCTGCACGCCTCGTGGCTGACCGCTATGTCTGGTCCTCCATGCAGCGTGATTGCCGCACTTGGGCGCGCTCCTGCATTCAATGCCAGCGCGCTAAAGTGACCAGGCATGTCACTTCACCACTCGGCGCATTCCCCCAGACCTCTGGTCGGTTTCAACACGTCCACCTTGATATCATAGGGCCCTTGCCTCCAGCTGGACGCTATCGCTACTGCCTCACCGCCATCGATCGGTACACTCGATGGCCTGAGGGATGGCCCCTCGAGGGAATCACTGCGGAAGACGTCGCCTCGGCCTTCTTCGCCGGCTGGATTGCCCGCTTCGGGCCCCCTCGCCGCGCCACCACCGTCCAAGGACGACAGTTCGAATCGCACCTTTTCCGGCTGCTCGGGTTGACCATCGGGTTCGAACGCTCGCGGACCACCAGCTACCACCCATGCGCGAACGGGATGATCGAACGTTTCCACCGACAGTTCAAAGCAGCCATCATGTGCCACCCGGACTCAACCTGGCCTGAAGCCATCCCAGCCGTCACCCTAGGTCTTCGCGCCACCTTTAAGCCCGACATTCAGGCTACACTCGCAGAGCTCGTCTACGGGGAACCTCTCCGCCTCCCAGGCGAATTTCTCGCTGCACCGCCATCCACCACCGCGACGTCAGATCCCACCGATTTCATCGCCCGGCTCCGACGCACTATTGCTACCTTCCGCCAGTCACCTGCAGATCACCACTGTAAGACAGCGCCCTTCGTCTTCAAGGATCTGGCAACGTTCTCGCACACTTTTCTCCGCGACGACACCGTCCGCCGGCCTCTACAGCCACCTTACAGCGGACCCTACCCAGTTATCCGTCGCGATGACAAAACCTTCACCCTGCGCATTAAAGGGAACGCCGTCCGCGTCTCTATCGACCGGCTGAAGCCGGCCTACACCGATGCCGCCGAACCAGCGAATACCAGTACACCCACAGACGTCCATCCACGACCGCCGACATCGCAGCCTGCTTCCGTCATTACGCGCAGCGGACGTCTCGTACGCTGCCCAGATTTTTTCAAGCCCTGAGGGCTCTCCACTCCGCGGGGGGGGGGGGGGGTGATGTGGCGACACACTCTGCGCATATTTCTGCGCACCTGCCATCTTATCATCTGGCCAAGCATACCACAGCTGCACGCTGGATTGCATGGCCGATAAAGCATAGCGCCACCGCCATGTCACCCGAGGTATGCGTCACCGACGGTGGCTATAAGAACAGGCTGCCTGGCTGATAAAAGCCGCCTTCTACCACCAGCTACTGTGACAAACGTAGCGTTGGTACGCCCGTCCGCTGACATCGTTCGCCGAATAAAGACGCGTTGCGTTTTTATGTTGGGATTCGTCCTTCGCTAGCCCCGACATCCCCACAGGACGTTTAAAAGGCATTTATGCTTTTGAAAACACTAACCAGTAATTTGTTGTAACTGCAGGAAACAATTATTAAGCATAAGGCACACACCGACAACCTTCACATATCTAAATCTAAACTGTTTTTTTTTATTATTTATTTATTTATTTATTTTATTTTATTTTTATAACATGAATTCAAGCAATACCGGTGTGTTAGAAATTATGTGCTTGCATACCTGAACACGTTCCCGCTTTGGTAAAGCACAGACACAAATTAGTGAGTGGAGGAAATTGAGACAATTCCCCGTAGCCCTTCTATTCAAATCTAACTCTGAGATCATTACCCGTGCACAGGGTCTCTGCGGTCTTCAAAAGACCTTAATTCACTTCATAGATGAAATAGTCGTTCGTACCATGAAAAATGGAAAGCGTTACTACTTTCCCACTAGCGACTGAGAAACCCTTCGATGTCGTTAAGTAAATAGCATCTTGTGTAATTAACATCAAAGCGAATGTGCCGAAGGCCGGTTATGACCACGTGCCCTATGGAATTTGCATTGGGGGTGGAAGGGATTATGTGGCACGTGTAGGCAATCTGCGTCATACTCAAGGCTACGCTGCATTTATGAAGGATGCTATCGTGTCCCACCGACTGTGTTTCCGAGGACTTACTGTTTAATTTGTATTTGCAGATAATTTACAACCTCAACCGCTATCTCGTCAAATTCTCTAAACACGCAGCTCAACACGTGGTTTAAGCTGAGGGTAGTTCCGGGGCCATGATAGTGTCTTGGATTTGACGAATGCGCCACTAAGGCACCACAATGCCTCTGCGATGTAGAGGCCTCAATGAGACTCTGCAGGCTATTTATATAATCGTGTACGTGCGCGTGAGTGTAATAATGCGCGTATGCTTTTTTTTTCTCAGTCATCTCCCCTGGCTGGCAAGCCAAGCTGTCACCGAGTTGACCTCTTCATACGTCGTTAATCTTTTTCTGTCTCTATGAAGCACATTAGAGATACGATTTATGAAGTTGCGGCTGTTCTTTCATAGCCCTCACACTTGACAAATTTGCTCATCACTTAGACTTGGCGTCTCAATATAGCCGCAGCAGGCGCAGCAGAATATATATCAAGCGCCTTGCCTGCTGATAATGTTGCAGCTACCATGAGAGTAACTAAAGTCCTCTTGTTGAGTCCATACATAAACCTTCATAACATGCGTCCTATGCTTTACTCAGCCACCATATTGGGCTGACCTTCTATAGCAACGAAGTTACTCTTCCATTGACCTACCAGGGGCGCCAGTCAGATTTCGTGGTTCTGCTGAACTCGTAGGGCAGCCCTATCAGCTTCAATGAATAAATTTACGCCAGTTATTTTAATTTCATCGCTCAGATCTCTTCCTTTATCGTCATGCGTCGTTGAGGACCAGCCTATCGTGATGAGGTGCCCATTTTACAGGTACTTACCAGACGGCAGCACTCGTATGCCTCCGAAAGCAACAGGTGATGCTCGGTCATTTCACCGTGGGATAGAAAAGATTCGCCAGATTCACGTGAAAGGTATTGAGTCGCAATGGTTCATTAGTTTACCAGAGCCCACAATCGACATTGATGTGAACCCAAAGAAAAGCCTCTATCGCACTGTCTTAAGGCTTTGAGCAAAACGAGAACAAGGTGAAAGCAGGAGCCAACGTTTCAACAAGTGGACTTGTCTTCAAGGCTTGGAGATCAGTGTAACATTCAACGCATCATTCCGAGCCACACTGCATTCAAAGCCTTAGCGGTGCTACAAGCAACAGTATCGGCTTTCTGCAAACGCGCCAGCTATATTTTGAATTTATGCATCGTGTAAACTTGCATGGATCATGCAGTAGAAGCCCTAGAACACAAATTCAAGAGTGACATTGCATAAGGTCGCTTCAGCATGCAGTTCATGATTTAATTTTTCCACTGGCAGAGCTGATATCTCCGCGTGAAAATTTCTTTACAGCGAGGCATTGATAAACACACGCGAGCACACTAATTGGAAACGTGCACTGTACTAACAAGGAAGCTTTTCTTTTTTGCTTCAAGCCAGATAGTCCGTAGAGAAAGTTAAATCGTAACGAAAGCACTTGTCGCCCCAAGAAACTCGTAGGAAACTATTATTCTGTACTACAGTGTTAAATTTATTACATAATTCTATTTTTTCTACGTGCATCACCATCGCCGTTTATTACCTTTAGATGCTAATTAAGCAGGGCAATATCTGGTTCTAATGAAAATTTTAACTTGGCTTTGCCCCCTCTTTTGATCAAAGTAGACCTTTCTAGAACTAGGGACGCACGCGGCGTCGCTGTTGGAAGTTTATATCTTTCTATATCTATCTTTGAGAAAACGCTGAAAATTTGCGCAGCCAAAGCATGCAGTATGGTAAATATTTCCAACATGTACTAGTCCATCGAAGAACGTAGTGACGTGCGGTTTTGCTCACTACGCTTACAAGCCCCTCGCGAAAACGACGTTTTATTGGGTGCACAAACGTTTTACTCCTCCTGTAGGATCGTTCCAATGAATGGTGAAGCTTTGTAATACCGGTTTTTCATTGATTTCCTGTTTACAGGGTCATTCGCAAAGTCAATGACGTGTTTGTCCTATTTCAAGTCCCCGTCACACACGCCTAGTGGAGTACGGTTGCGTCCTTCTTCTCCTTCCAGCGCAACTCGCTTGCTGCATACCGTTTTAATTTGAGCAATGGATGCCTTACACTTGCAGACTGCCAGTCGCGCTGCTGTATGTATACATCGAGGACAGCTACAGCGCCGACCAATGGCCCGCGCAAGGCGATAAGGCGCGGCTTCTTTTTGCAGGTGCCGTGTGCAGACCTGGCTATATCACTTATTGCAGAAAACATAACTTACTAAACAAAAAGCGAGAGCAGTGGCTACTAGCCTAATTTGGAACGCAGACTCAAAGCACATTTGTGGTGAGTCAGCGGCCCACGGCTGAAGCGCTCCCTTTATCGCACCGTGCGCACGCCCCCTTGGACAAGTATTTGGTGGTGTACACTGCTGTGCACATTGTCCAGCGGTGCAGGATGATGATGATGATGATAATGATGATGATACTGGTGATGATGATGATTTTTACAGCCCCTCTGAAGCTTAGTGGGGACTAATAGCCGCTTAGCATGGGTTACTTAAACAGGCTTTGCTAAATATATCTGTATCTAGCCTTTTCAATACATAATTTGCATCTTAAATTGCATATTTAGAACTGACTATATTGTACCATTACCTACGCTTGGAATGACTCCGTTTCTATCAATATCTTCCTTGTTTTCTTTCTTCTTTTACCAATACTCTAATCGTCTCTTGGTTATCCAGACTGCGGACCAGTCATTTCTTCCACCATCTTAATATCCTAACGCTTCTTAAAGGTGGGCGCCCCCTACGGGTGTCGTAAGTTGAATACATTGGTATTCCATAACAATGTGCCGAGCCTTCTCAGGGCTGTTTTTGCAGCAGGCACATCACTCATCCTGTGGCAAATACTCCCTCCGGTATGTTTTCTGAATAGGCCGCCAGCTTTGCGCTGAAATAGCAAGGAGCTCCCGCTTGCATTATAATACAGACATTCTCTCCTGATTTCTTTCCTGTCGTATTTGTAATCTTCATGATGCATTTTTTTTATTTCTGTTCTTTGCGTGAAACTTACCGTCTCTGTTTCTGTCACGTTTTTTTTTTTACGACACCTCTTTGTCTATTTGCACTATCAGTTACCATGTATTTGGTTGCCAACTGCCTTGCCATCTTCGTTCCGGATCCACGCATTTGAGGTATACATGCTCGTACGCATTAGCCTAGCGATATTTTTTCATCCATGTTCCCCAGTCCTTTCTGAAGTCTAATATTGTTCTGAGTTTTTCTGACTTCTAAAGAAGGCCAACTCATGTCACCTTGCATTGCCCCATTTGAGGTTTTGCCTTGGGCCCCAAAGACAGTCGTACAGACTACCTATGTTCAATATCCAACCCCGACAAGATTTTTGATATATAGCCCACGATTGCATATTCGTATGTTAGTGCTGGTACCATTACTCCTTTCTGGAATGGTCGAATCACCTCATATTTATTGTAGTCTCAAAGCGCTGCACGTTTTATTATTGCTGAATCCCGCTTCACTTTCATATTTAGATTATCTTCGTGGGCACTTGAATTGGCGTTTCCTTTGTTTATGCATTAAACCAGGTATTTATATTGGTTCACGATGGGTATGACTTCCTGTTGAAGTGATAATGCGTCATCATTTGTATCCTCAATGAAGATGCTAATTCGTGATTTCCCTATGCTAAACCTCAAGAGTGCTTTGCTACTTATAATTTCAACTACCTGTAAAACCGTTGCATTGTCCGCTTGTAGCACTATATCGTCCGCATACATCAGCCCAGCGACCTTTGTTGCGCATTCTGTCCATTCAGGATGTATGGCCGATGAAACCAAATTCACTTCTTTCCAGTCGTTGTTATATGCCCTTAATACAGAGCGTAAATAACAATTGAGGGTGAGGGAATTCCTGCCTCGATCTTCGGTGCAGTTCCATATCTTCATAGCATTCGCGGTCTTCCCACACTATTGGTGTTCGTTTATCCCTAACTATTTCCCTGAACCCTTACAGGAAATTGTCGTCTATGCACTTGTGCTTCGGAATATCCCGCAGTGATTCCTTGTCTACGTTGTCGTAAGCTCCCTTATGTATAAAAGCTATCCGTGACGGTCCATTTGGAGCTGTTGAAATCTACACCGCGTTAGTACAAGTATATACGCTAAGCGACTGCCAGGCCTGATCACAAGGGGTAGTTCCCTCAGTATGTCGTTTTTCTCCGCCTACTGTCACATCTCTCATTTTATATCTTGCATCACAATTCGGTTAGTCACCAACGTTGCTGCAACTGACCTGTACGAGCTTGCCTTATCCTTCTCACCTTTTCCCTTATAGATGACCTCTCATGCCACCCAAATATAATTTTCTCAGTTTTAATAACTTGCTCAAGTACGCTCCGACGTAAATGGGTGTCGCCTGGTAGTGGCTGTCTGACCTAACGTAGTGGGCTGAGGAGCACGCTTGGCCCATTATACATGTACATCGCGCACATAGCTTTTAACAAGCACCGATGTAGACAAGCCTGTTTTTTTCCAGGTGTTCGCTTGGCTTGACGGCACTATGTCACTGCAGCGCAGGGCAGCATGATAGCGCGCGCGACCTGATAACTACGCCCGTTAATCACTTCACTCGGTGGACGTCTTCGCAAAGTTCGCTGCAAAACATACAGGAGAGAACTCAGGCTGTGGTGCCTATAGAAGCTGCAAGCATGGCATACCATCGAGCTTGGGAGTTATGGTTAATATATGCATTTGCTTAAAGCTTGCTCTTCCTGCGCCAGACTATTTTGTGACTTTATATATTGTTGAGTTTGAAATAAATTTGTTTTATAAGTTCGAAAATTCGCAATACGTTAGCATGGGTGCATGGTCTCATTGCCGTATGCATTTAAATTTATAGGATTGCTGCAAAATTTAGGCTGATGCAGGAAGAAAGAACACCGTAAACAAAGCCTCAAGAATATTTCAAACCATCAGCACGAAGATGAAACGAATCTCTACATTGACCACAATTTACATTGTAGACAACTTTAGTACCTTCGTAGCAAAGTATATGTGGCACTTGAGATACTAAGTGCATGCCTGATGTTAAGCGCATACTAAGGTAAACAAAGGTATATCTTGTGCTGTCATTCCAGCGGCATGCTGCACGTATTTGTGGCTACACGTGCTTCAAGGAGTAATATCAGCAATATTGCGAACCCAGCAGCCGTCGCCAGGTCCGCGTACTTCGACATGTAGTAACTCGAACAAGATTGAGCCGGAGGCTCGTGCGCTCCACACAGCAGTGAATCGTTCTGTACCGAACGCTGCACTCCTTTTTAAATGAGAGTCGAAAAGAACAAAGGGAGTGTTCGCTGAAAGTCACAAACTGGCGACGGTACTGCTTACTCCTATCGCCTACACAATTAACGTGAGAACCAATAGGCGCGCACATAAATGTTAAGCCATTCGGCGAGCAAAAATTTCAATCACAGTCCCACTGTTTTCCTATTCATGAGGCCATTTGTTTCTTAGCGCGCTGATGCTCAAATATTTTGAACCAGATAGCCCTTTCCCACAGGTGCAGGATTCTCTTTTAGAGAAAAATAATAATTTAATGGTATACGGAATGCGAAGCTGAGATCGTAGAATGCGGCACCGTTGGCTCAATCTAGGTTAGATGGGGAGACATTAAAGGAAATAATAGAAAAAAATACAGAACGCGCACACACGCAATACATATACGCGTTCAAAATGCATGTTTTACTTCAATAATACATACAACTATTGTGACTATAGCTAAAATGAAAACTACGATAAAAAATGCAAAGCACTTTTCTTTTTCGGGTGACAGTATGGTCATAAAGATAAGCTGCGCTGAGTCAACTTATGGGTCAGTAAGCGCGCGCACTGTGCGACGGAAATTTTATTCGCTAGGGAGAGAGCGAACGGCGAAGTGGAAACTCAGTTTGACTCCACCTGTGGCAGTTCCACTCAGACGTATGTTTCCCCAAGCGAGGCGCAGAAAGAAAGAAAAAAGATGGTAGATAAGCTTTTGCCGACTACGACACTGCTGGCTGTAGCTGCCTCGGGTGTTTAAAAAACAGGTGCGCGACGTCATGCGTTGCGAGGAACATTGGGAATACAAATTAATTTGCTGCCTTAGGGTCTTATAGTACGTGCTTATGAGAGCAAAGACACGTCGTCTCTTCACAAACGCTTGCGCACAAAGCAGCACGTGTCAGCAGAATAGGGCACAGTCGCTCATACTCACTCACCAATATTTTGGCAGGCTCCTTGCCCCACTCAGGATCAAGGCTGCTCAGACTCCTAGGTACTCCCTCACTTTCCTATGCTCGCACCCACTTATCCTCATCAACACTCATCCGCGCTCAGAATCTCTTGCGTTGACCTGCACCACCCAATCACGCTCACACTGGCGTCCACTCCCGCCTAACTTCCATGCACACACACTCACCTGCAGTAACTGCCGTCATATATACCACGCGTCGACTGCAGTTTACTGTCAGTGACTTTCATTCGTACTCGCGTTAACCGGCACACACTCCTGCTCATACCGGCAATCGCTATAGCCAGCATCTTCTCTCAGAAACTCAAATGTACGGGCCTCTTTTCTACTGATCGACCGTTCTGTGTATATGACGTAGTATGGAAAATAAAATTAACATTAAATAATGGTTAAGATAGCCAGTGCCACCACTCACAAACCTTTGCGGCATATGTGGCACATCATTTCTGCCGCAGGTGTCCCAAGTGCGTGATCTATTTCGGTGACGGCAACTGAACAACTCGTAAACTATTGTGATTAGTGTTTTTTGTTTTTTGAGTTTTTGGCTTCTTTTGATATGATTAATAGAAATCGGGCCACTCGGTTAACCCCCTTTCTTCTCGTGCATTATACTACAATGTCCTGGAACCCGGCAACATTGATGCCTTCAGGTAGCATGTGTAAGTTTATTGACCAGTTGCGTTACCTAAATGAATCACGTATACGTGATGCCTGCAGCAAAAAAGGATGTTCCATGTCCGCCGCCAAGGTTTGGTAATGATGGCGGTGGCTAACACACCCAGGTTGATTGGAGTAGTCGAACATAAATGCCCCAGAAAGTAAACGTGTAAACGGCGCCGCGGTAGCTCAGGAGAAAGAAGAAGACGGCGTTCCTAACGGTCGCTTTTTTCGTGTTTTCCGCTCCAAAGGATTTATCGGCCCCTGGCCGAGGTGCTGCTCAGGCTTCAGCCAGCAGCAATGACTACCGTGTTGTGATACCTCGTCTTCCTACCGGTAAGCTGGTTGTGGACTCCGTTTTCCTGCATGCTGACTTAAGTGGTCAACCATACAGAGCCCAAGACTTCAGAGACGCCCTTCGGAGCGTTATTGACCTGAAGGAAATAAGTTCCAACGGTCAATTTCAGATGTCGCACGAGTGGATGGTGACGTGCAAATCATCAATTACAGAATCAAAGCTAGTCACGTGCGGAGAATTATCCACAAAAGGTAGACGCTGCCTCGTCATTGACCCCGAGCCCACAGAAGTTAAAATGAAGCTTTTATGGCTTCCTGAGCGTTTGGCAGACGATTAGGTTCGAGATGCGCTGCAGGCTTACGGGAAAGTGAAGTCCATATCAGCAGAAAGCTGGAGAGTATCGGAAATGGAGCAAATGCGTAGCCTAAATCGTGACGTGGTGTTGACTCTGGCCGATGGAGTCAGCGTGGGTGACGTTCCACATCTGCTACACCTTTGTGGAGTGCAGAGCATTGTATTGATTCCAGGCCGGCCCCACACTTTGTCTCCGCTGTAACAAGGTTGGGAACATTCGTCGAAACTGCAGAACCCCACGTTGTGAAGCCTGCCGACGCTTTGGCCACACAGATGAAGAATGCGTTGGGACATACGCCGACAAGTTACGACACAGGACAAGGCCTCCGGAAGAAAGCTTGCAGGAATACATAATGGATGTTACTGAGGTTCTCGACGCAACGGGAGACGTTCCCTCTTCCGCGGATACCAGCTGTGCCAGTAAAGCCCCTCTACATGTTAAAGACAATGACATCGCAGAACCGTCTGTGGAAAAGGAAAGTAGCGAAGAGAAAGAAGTGCCCGCTACCACGCAGCCATTTGCCGCCCAGCCAGCGTATGAGACAGCCGCTGATGACTCATCTACTACACCGAAGCATCTGAACACGTGCGCTATGCTGGCAGAAGACAGACTAAGTAGCGCGGATACGTCAATTCCGAAGCGCCGTACGACTAACAGATCAGAATCAAGCACGGACAGCGAGAAGGCCAGTACCACAAGAAAAGCACGTCGCCGCAAAACATCGACACACTCAGGACAGTGCTGGCGATCACGGTCCAGGAGGCCTGGTGAGGGTCCGGAGGGAGCCTCACCGTTACCCTCTAGGACCGACCGCACAGAGAATTAAGTCTAAATAGTTGGTATTCATAGTTCATATTGGTATTCATATTCAAATAGTTGGAACGTGAGCTGCCTTAGGTCTTTGCAGAAACAGGTGCAGCTCTCCGGCTTTTGTCTAGGAAGCACCTCGACTTCGTCGCCGTGCAGGAGACGAAGATTAAGAGTGATGACGAGACAAAAAGGGCTTTGCGACCTTTTCTGTCTGAATATTATGTCTGCGTTTCACGCGCTCTTGGTTTATCCGCGGGCTGTTTCCTGTTTCTGAAAAAGAGCCTACTTTTTTCAGCACTTATAAGTTACCATGTAGGCGCTGAAGGTCGATATATATGTTGCGATTTTGTGTTGCAGGGGGTGCCATGGTGATTAGTCAACGTCTATGCATTTAATGACGCTGCAAAACGAATTGTCTTATTTGATACTGTGTGTAGTTTAATGGACTGTGATCGTTGCATTGTGTTAATGGGCGATTTCAATTGTGTATGTGATCCGTGCGATCGAAGCGGCATTAACACTCAGCATGACAGGAGTGGTGAAGTTTTATCTAACCTAATAGAAAATGCAGGGCTCATTGATATAGGAGTGTCGGGACAGGGAGCTCGCTCTTATACACGAATTCAAGATTGCTCTTATGCCCGCCTTGATCGGACTTATGTTTCTTCATCACTCCTCTCCCGGGAACTGTCCTGCACTACTATCCCAGTTTCGTTCTAGAATCACTGCATGGTTATCGCAAAGATTCGTGAGAAATCTGTAACCAATTTCGACCAAAGTGGACACTCTGGAAGCTTAACTCTGATCTCCTAAGTGATCAGGATTTTATTAATCGCGTACGCTTGACCCTAAAAAATTATCTTTCTACTGACTTGCCGTTATTTGCAGCTTGGGAACTCTTTAAACAAGTGGTTCGTACAGTGGCTATAGAAATTGGATCGCTGAAAGCATTCTATAGAAAGAATGAAGAAAAAATACTTCTTAAGAGCCTACACAACCTTTACCAGATGGAATGCGAAATGCCAGGCACTTACATAGTCGACATAGACAATCTTAAATGTGAGTTACAAAAGTATGATGCACTGCGTTACAGAGGTGCGCGAGTTCGATCTCGAAATAGGCGTGCTCTGCAGTCTGAGCAACCAACACGTCAAGCTTTACTTGACGACTGACGTCACGGTATTTCCAAAGTAATTCCGGAAGTATACTCCGAAGGTAGTCTTCTAACAAATACGAATGACATAATTTCTAAGTTCGAAACTTACTACAGTGTGTTGTTTAGTGCTCGGCCCGATGATCACGATGCAAAAGTTTTAGAGAGTTTTGTGTCTCTTGTAAAACCTTTACAGGATGATGACTGTGCATGCATTAGTGATACCCTTACGATACAAGAAATTGAGCTAGCTATTGATCAGCTGCCTCTGTCGAAAACACCCGGCCCTGATGAACTTTCCTCTGAATTTTACAAGGCTTTCAAATCAAATTTCAGTCCCATATTATCGGACACTTTTCTTACAAGCTTAGAGGTAGACGCCCTTCCGCAATCTTTTTGCAAAACCCACACAGTTTTAATTCCAAAAAGTTCAGATAAGGAGAAACCGCGTTCTGTTGAAAGCTACAGACCAATCACATTGTCAAAGGACGATTATAAAATTTTTGCAAAAATTTTATCTAATGGATTGCAATTTGCGATGTCAATTCTCATTGGTTCCCAACAGACGGGTTGAATTAGGGGCAGATCCATTCAAACCAACATACATATCCCCCGTACACTCCCTCAATATTGTTACGGTTCCACTGACCAGCTTGCAATGCTCCAGGTAGACCTTGCTAAAGCTTTTGACCATGTCAATCACTCCTATCTACACTTCTGGAGCATGCCAATGTTGGCTCCGTTGTGCTTAAAGGCGTTAAGCTTTCCTATACGTGTTGTACCACTCGTTTAGTTATTAATGGCCGACTCTCTAAACCCGTTTCCATTTGCTCTTCGGTACAACAAGGATGCCCAATGTCCCCATTACTATTCGCCCTTTATCTGGAACCGCTATGCTTATGCGTAATTCAGTCGAGTTACATACATGGCTTCAATATACTGGGTAAGGAAGTAAAAGTCTTAGCTTATGCAGATGATTTGGCGTTCTTTTGCACGGATAAGTCCAGTGTTGAAAAGGTAGTATCAACAATAGAGGAATTTGGCAGCGTATCAGGAGCATGAATGAACTCCGCAAAAAGCTTAGGCTTATGGTTTGGCTTATGGTGCTATACACCAGAACAGTTCGCAGGCGTTAATTGTACCGGTGTCCCGCCAAAGTAATTCGGCGTGCCGCTAGACGCATATAAATTAAGCGCACACTATTGGAAAGAACAGGTTTCGGCCCTGCAAAGTTACGCCCAGACATTCATTCCTACCAACTTTCTATTTTTGGGAAAGCCGAGGCCTGCAATAAGTTCTTGGCAAAGAAAATTTACTATGTATTGCAAGTTATACATTGTGCTAGGCTATACATCCAACGCTTTCACCGGATCTTTGCAACCTTCGTATGGTCTTCCACTTTTGAGCCCATGAGGCGCGACAATATTTTCAGACCCGTTAGTGAAGGTGGGCTGGGTTTAGTACATCTCTATGTGCGGCAAATAGTGTCTCGTTTCTTCTTTTTTCGCGATACATCGCTTCCTATAATTCGGTCATTCATGCTAGTCACACTTGTTAATGCGTTACCTGGTTTAATCGTTTCTTCAAATTTTTCTTCGCGTTTATGCTTGTGGGGGTTCATGCAAGAAGTTTACTTGGCGGTTCGTTTCCTGACGTACAGTTCGGTTTTCCACTGAATACTTGTATTCTGTGTCGCGTAAAACGTTATACAAAGGTCTATTGTCCATGCTTTTACCGCCTCCATTTTGCCGATCACTATACATTCAATGGGCAGGTCACGATGTTCTAAAGCGAGTTCGTAAAATGTATATATCCCCTTGCTGCAAAACATTCTTTTATAAACTTCATAGTGAAACCATAGCGATTAAAACATGGCTACAGAAAAAGGGTATCTTTGTCTCTTCTGTTAACTGTCGCCTTTGTGACGTGCAAGAGACGACTGAACATTGTTTTGTTAGCTGCACCGACGCCATACTATTTTGGGATGCCCTCCAACAGACTTTAAAAAAAGACTTTGCCATCAACGCTCATACTGTGCGATACCTGCTGCCGACCGCTGATAATAGTGCACTTTTCGATATGTTTTTTCTCATCGGAATGCACAGTTTGTGGAAAACGCGAATGATGGACCGAAACGCCGAAGCGGTTGTACACTACACTACAATGACACTACACCTAAAGCAGGTTTATGATGGACTTGATACCCAGCCGGACTAGTACCCCATTTCGGTGAGCTGCCTATCCTTACCACCCTTCTAAAAGGTGGTAAGGATAGCCCCATTTCTACCCACAGTATAAACGATGCCTTTTCTCTGAGTGACTACGATTGTGCTCTCCATTCTCTGACTATGCACAACTGATGAATATCGGGTTGCTGCTACTGTAATAAATACCATGAAAGAAAGAAAAAAAAAGCTGCGGTAGCTTAGCTGGTAAGAGCATCTCGCGCGCAATGCGAAGGCGCCGGTTCGTATACCACCTGCGGCAAGTTATTATTTTTTCATCCACTTCCCATCTAATAGAGTGGTACAAGAGATACGCTTAATAACTATCGTCCTGTGTCAGTCCTTTGAGCTATACTTAAAGTTTCGAAAGCGCAATGCATAGTAGATCAATATCTTTTATAGATAAGCACAACTTCTTAAGGAAGAGTCAACGGAGCCTTCAGAAGAATAAATCAAGGAAGCGAGCTCTGACAGTCATTAAAGCTGTAATAATAAAAATTTTACAAACACAACGTATATGATTGTTTTGCTTTCATCATCGAAAATTCCTTTAAAAAATGTTAAGTTATGGCATATGTCGGACTGCGTTAGACGTAGTTGATAATTATCTAGGTGGTCATTTTCAATCAGTTCTGATAAATATCGTAACAACCTTCAAACTAGTTTTAAGGCAAGCTATACCATAAGGATAATTAGTAGGGCTCCTTTTGTTGTTATTTACATGAAAGACTTATTACAGACACCAGATTCTCCCGAAATAATCATGTACAGTGGCGACACGAATGTAGTCTTCGTATCGAAGGAGTTACAAACGCTAGAATCTAATTTATCAATTGCTTGTCTTCTCATGCATGCTCAATGAGAGAAAATCGAATGCAGCTTAACGCAAACAAAACTACATTCCCTCTACTTCGTCCAGTACACGCAAGGATTTCTAACAAGTTCAAAATTTAATTTTAAGGAAAGGGTGTTATTAGAGGAAGTAAAAAAATATTTCTGGTATTGTTTGAAGAGCACAAATCGTGGAATGCTCACATAATTAATTTAAGAGCAAACCTTGGAAACTGTATGGGGTGTTTGTACAAGACAGCCGCTTTGAACCGAAGATGAGTATTAAAATCTATCCATAATACATTATTGTACTAAAAGTTCTGTTATGACAATTTAGTATAGGGAACGACAACTCAAGGAAATTACAATAAATTGTTAGTTTTGGAACCAAGAGTACTGCGCGGCTATGAACGCTACGAAGGAATTATATAGGATGTGAGAACGCGGCGTTTCTTTTAAAGCCATGATATGTTGGGCAACTCATACCTATTATTACAAGTTACTCCAAATAATGCTTCAGGAAAATTTATGCACAAGAAGGAACTATATTTAGTCGCCTGACTACATTAGGGAGCGAAAACAAAACATGTAAGTGGCGCGCAGTAATTACGGAAAACAGTCCAGGACATACCAAACAACGTTCTTGCCCAATAAACACGAATCAAATTTGAACACGTCCTTGAGAAACAATTTAAATATATATATTAATAACCAGAACGTTCACGTTTGCTTTATCCAGTTCAGCTAATTTTATTTCCTTATAATGCACATCAAATTATTTGCCTTATATGGATTATATTTGTCATGCGTGTCTTGTGTTTCATGTCTATTAGGTTGGTTAATTTCGGTCAACCTAGGTGAGTTCTAATGCATTAGCATTACTGTTAGGTGGTGTTTCGTTTTCACCACCTCCTTGGGTAAAACACCTTGTAAACTGACTAACCTTTTATTCTTTATTATTTAAGATAATTGTTTTCCTTTTCGCCTTCTAGTTTAAAGGGGCCCTGTACCACCCTTCAGCCTTCGTGAATTAACACATCCCACGAGTAGCATGTGCTGCTGTGAAGATGTCGGCCAAGTTTCGTTGTCGTGCGTGCCGCATGCAGCTCGCAAGCGGATCGCGAAGTCACCTTTCTCTCAAACGCTCCATTTTCAACAGAAGGCCTTGTCCTCACCCTCTTCTAGACACTCTGTTTCGTCATGGGACGCACTATTTCATCATTCCCTTGGACGGCTGATGTCGGACGATAGCTGACATCAAACTGCCGCCACGAGTCCACGGGCTAAGCGCACTGCGGCTCGCCGAGGACTGCCGCGTTTGGCTTATGTTTAGCTCGCCGTAGGTACCAAAGGCGGAAGTAGTGGTGTCTACGTTAACATCAGAAATGAAATGGAAACTGCGCGCCACCGTGGCGTTCTGCAGGCAGCTTTTTGTGAGCACCTCCCGCTTCCCAGCAGCCTTCGCAGTGCAAGGCATTGAATAATGAGCGGAAGCACCGCGAAGGCCGTTTTTCATTGTCAATAGCTCCGCTTCTGCTGAACACATGTAATGACTCTTTTCGGCGAAGTGTATGTGAAATAGCCTATTTTCACTTCAAATGCATATCTGCAGTTCGACGAAAAGTCGTCACCCCTTTAACAGTAAAAAGAAACCTGCTACATGTTGTACACTTATGAATATCTTTGGAATGTTAAATTTTTTTGTAGAACAGGAAGAGGGAGCTCTGTGAGGTATTGGTATAAGTCTTGCTCCAGTACCTTCCTTGGTAAAGTACAAATAAAAATAAGGCATCTGGATCCGAATAAGAATTAGTAACTGTCCTGCGTCGTTTTTGTCTGAGAAACCAGCAGTATATTTGAGTACTTTAGATCAAATTTGCTAATTAAACGTAATCATGAGCTGTATAACTGTTTTCCTCACAGTTAACATAATAATTATAGCTCAGAAACAAATAATATGGCAATAATACGTGCCCCGGATTATGCCATCAAAATTCTGTGTATAAGCACGAGAACCCGAAACTTTAACTGTTAGAAAAATATCGCACGCATACGTTTCTCGAGATTTTTTCACAGGCCTGACGAGTACATCACATGGCATAGCATTCTTGGTCGGGAGAACGTCTGCACGAGAGCGTTTACACGTAAAAGCTTATGCGCACCTGGCAGTTTCCGGTCGGGTAGAGCAGCGGTTACACACGGTGTGCTTTCGCAGAATTGTAACTGTAGTGTCTTTGTTCCCGCTAACGGTTTGTTAACCTCCCGCCTGGACAACATGCTGCTCACGCCTGCACGAGCCCGTTTACGGCTCTGAGCATAAAATAAATAAAATTAAATCACAATCTTTTGCTCATATGCGACCAGCAGAAGGATGAAATTAAATTTGCGTTACAAGTTACAACACCCTGGAGGTCAGAATACCTGGGAAATGAAAGACACATTTCATTTACGGCTTACCTGCCTTAGCCCAGAGTTGATATACATGGGATACGCTGGTCGAATACGCACGCCGCGCACATGCATTGTACCAAGAGATTTCCGATTGCGCGCGGTGTGCTGCAATTAAAGAAAATCAACCTGCTTTCGGCACATGTGTGCTCAAAGCGTATGCTCGCGATGGCACGCCTCTACTAGAACGTGTTGGGGTTTATGTGTTACGCTCAACAAATTGCGCAGCTGCTACGCATCACCAGGAAACACAGTTCCGAAGTGAAGCTTTTTTTTGTCAATAGGCACTGTGTAATTATCTATTATTTCTTCGTCAATCGTCGGGATTGGGTTTGTGTCACTGTGGCAAGAGAGGTAGAGAATCATGAAATGTCGTTAGATATATGCCGTACATATATCTGCAACATCGTAACATCGCTGCCGTAGAGGTCACAGCAAGCGCATCCTCCTGATTTGGTATTTGCATTCCGGCATAGCCTGTCGACTGCGTAATGTGTAAATGTGAAAAAAAAATGCATGGTATTAACTCTGACATCTCTGGGGCACGCGAATTACAAGTTAATACAAGTGAATTACAATTGAATACACGTCCCGTAGGAAAAAATTGAGCCCAAGCCATAGTCAATGATTTTCAATGTAATCCAACAGCTCAAACAAACCGACGTTTTCCTTGCCACTCCACTGCTCCGCTGCCGCATCTAAACTGCGGCACCTTAGACTGAAAAGCATGTGCATCGATGAGCTCTAAATTTGGCGTTCAGCGACTAACGCACCCCGCATTAAGGTTGCGTTAGGGAACACGCCCTTAGCACCGGCACCTTACATCAAGTTTGTCGGCCGACCCTCGAGCAGTCACAGACCGCCGCGCGCGAAAGAGGCAATGAAAACTATTCGCTTTAAAATCCCAAACCAACGCATCGCGGTTAGATGTATAGCATTTACTTAACGACTTGAATATATTCCAACAATATATTCAATTGCCCGTCTGCCATTCGCTCCTCGGTCCGGTAGTTTGCAACCTCATTCGTTGCTTTCTCCGCGCGGGTTATTCGCCTATATTGACAATCATAGTCGATGCTTTCTGCACAGTCGTACTTATCATTCTGGTTTAAGGGGCAACATCAAGGTGACCCACGGTCTTCCATCGCTTTAAAGAGAACCTCAATTCTATGCGTCTATCAAATCACATACGTCAACTCTACGATGCTGACGTTCATTCGCGACTATTTATTGGAAGGGGTGGGGTTCGCGAAGCGGCGAACTCCGCCCCCCCCCCACCCCATTCTTGCTCTGTCATCTGGGAGGCCAATCTCTTGAAAGAACGAATGCTCCTTCTAGCAAGCCAGGCAATGATATTGCGTCAGGCAAGTGGCACGAAGAAGGTCGTTATGCAGGCGAATTCGGCGCCATACCCTAGACCTGAGAATTATGCTAATTCGTTTCACATGTCCCGAAGATGGTAGCACCGGGTGAACGAGGGCACTCACTTCGACAGCAACCAATTCGTTCTTGATGCAGAAAGCGATGTTCCTTGCGCGACAGAGGTCTACGATGGTACGTGAAATCCAGTCGTCTATGAACCACGGAGATGACACGCATATAGACAGGCCCACTATACTATAAATATGGCTTAAGAGAACTTCTTGGTGGGCAAGTGGGGATTCATTCAATATACGTTCTCTTAATGGAACCAAAAAACAACACACCGCACATAAGAGAGGACAACCGGGACCTAGCGCCAATCACAACTATATTGTTGACAAAAACGACACTTACATATATACCCTCAGTCAGCGCCTGCGCAACAAGCACACTCAAGCATCAAGTACGGTAAGATAACGCTCCTTCAACCAACAACTTTTTTATTATTTATACAATGATAAGAACGTTCCACGGACAAACAAGCTGCCTTTCTTACTGATATGAAGTGCTTCCATTGTTACCCTTGCTTTAGTATTTTTGCTTCTGGTCAGAATCCGCACGTCAGAAACGTATGCCTCAGAAGAACGCGAGGGGCAGTTTCTCAAATGCCTCGACATATTGGGTCCCTTCTTATTTTGCTCAACGTTTCGTTCACGTTCCCTGATCCACTCATTTACACAGTGCCAGTCTGTCCTATACAAGAACCACCACAGGAGAGGGGAATTTCATACACTACCATTACGGCATACTTTATGAACCGTCGCCCATGCTTGGTTGCACAGCCTCTTTTTTTATTCTTCCTTTCCTTTTTCTATCCGAGAGCAATTGCTTTTGAGCTTCCTAGGAGCTCTAAAAACTAGCGGAACACCATGCCTGCTTGCTGCCTTCTTCAAACTGTGGGACAATTTGTGCACATACGGCACGGCCACCACCTTTTCTTGGGGCACCTTAGCCCCAGCTCTCACAGCCCTTCTCTTCATTCCTTGGAAGAAACATTCCACAACCCCTGTTAGAAGTGAACGAGGGAGCGCAGTTTAAGCCAGCCTCGCCAATTGGTTTGAGAAACTCGAATCCATGTTGTGAACACAAGATTTACTGATCGCGGATTCAGGACAGAATTCCTCTTTGACTAGTTTCAAATGGAAAAAGTCGAATGGCAGAAGCCCTTTCTTCGCTCGCGACGCATAACTCCAACAAAGCCGATCTGAACTAACCTCCAATTATCAAATCTAAAAACAGTAAATATTTATCCTCAGGCAGTTCACTTGTAAAATGTAAGCCTTTACTATGCTGTCTGACTAACGATAAAGTAATGCCCATAGCATCTCTGAAGTTCAAGCTTCGCAAAAGCTTACAGCTCCTAGGAAGCTCGGAGACCTTTGCTCTCGGATAGAAAAAAGAACGAAAAAAGAAAAGAAAGAGGCTGCCGAATCAATCATGGGCGACAGTTCATAATATGAGCCGTAGGGGTAGTGTATGAAAATCCCTTTTCCTGTGGTTATTCCTATATAAGAGAGACCGGGCGCTCTGTAAATGAGCGGATCAGGGAACATGAACGGAATGTTGAGCAAAATAAAGAGGGCACATATATACAAAAGAATATTAGAAACGGCCCCTCGTGGATTGTGGCCGGAAGCAAAAATACGAAAGCTAGGGAACTAAAGGAAGCATTTCATATCACTAAGAAAGGCAGCTCTTGTGTTAGTGAAACGTCGTTATCATTGAGTAAGCCATAAAAAAAGTTTGTTGAAAGAGTCCTATCTAAGCGAACTTGACACTTGAGTGTGCTTGTTGCGCAGGCGTTGACTGAGGGTATGTATGTACGTATCTTCTTTGTATATAATGTAGTTGTGAGTGCCACGCCATCTCGTTGCCCTCTCTTGTGTGCTTTGCGTTGCTTTTGGCGTCTTCAAATAGCTATAATGAATGTAATATCTCAATAGGCACTGACCAACACCGACGGTTTCCTAACATCCTCATCTCGTACACCAACCACTGCAATCTCTGAAACTTTACTGAGGGTCTCATAGCGCCAGCGTTGTGAGAGGCATGGTAGCTGCAAGGCCACTGTTCTTTTTGCTGAGAAAGTGTTCCATTCCGCGCCTCCACATAGTTAAAACATCGTCCCAGGAGCTCGTGCGTAAATACAAACTTTGCTATCGCTGTGAATAATTCGCTCCTCTGAAGAGAATGTGCAATATTATTTTGTGACGCAAAAATATTAGACTAATCCTGCATCAAATTATAAACGACGTATACCTACACCTTTCTTTCACATGTCATGCAGTATTTTTAAGGTGCAGCTTTCCTTACCCTTGCTTCCGATGGTGTGGATGCAGGGTACTGTCCGTTGGCTGCTCTCATGCCGACCTTGCAATAACTTGAGCCAGTAGCTATGCGCCATTGGATATGTGACGCAACAGACAACTTAGGACGCCAGGTATGTGAAACTCGGCAAGTGGCCCTGGGTATCTGTACATTCTTGGCCCATACCCAAAAATGGACATGTGGCACTGGGTGGGTCGCCCAATAGGCAAGACGAACAAGACGCAAGAAGTGGTGTCGGCAACGAAAAATATAAGTCCGCTACAGAGAACAAACCCAGCAACAGAAGTAGCCAAGTGTGGAGAAAGAAGGTAGGTGAGCAAGACAGGACCAGAACTGTCATTGAGCGAGGAGTGTTGAGCTACACAGAAGTGAATAAGGAGAAAAAAATTAGGTGAGGGCATTTGAAGAAACATCAAACAAAGCATCGTTCATCATTCCTTTACTGATAATCACAAACAGCTTATTATATAGTGCGGATGTGATCCGGCGCGGAGAATTCAACCCACAAGTGACGAAACATTAACGTCTCTTAATCTCACTGTGATCCACCGTCACGATGGGATCACATGCTTGACGTATGCGTCTTCATTTGGACATTTTTAGCCGTTGGTTAAAGTGTACTCAAGCATCAGTGCATTTTCCAACAGGTATATCACTCTGAAGTAGGTGTTCTAGCACTGAGCGGTAAAGTAGACGGAAAAGAAAACACGAGACATTGTGTGCTACTCTACTACTCTACGACTTGGGTTTAATGTCCTTGGTGCAGGAAGTGGTTCGATATGAGAAAATAAGCCTCTGCGAGTACGAGACGATCGGATCAACAAGCGCCGGATAGAAATGGCGAAATGGCACTGTGCCTTTGCATAAGTTAGATCCCTTATTAAGAGGACAGGGTCGAAAACCTTCGAAATCCAATGATTTAGCCTCTATTGCTGCATGTTTTGGACAGCTGGCGCAGAATGGGAGTGAGCGCGATTTGGGGTTTCCGTTAGCTGAGCCCGAGTAATTTGTGAATCGGCCTATTTTCGATAGTGTTCAGCACGTGCCACATTTCCTGCGTCGTGCTTCCTGCAGCTGCGCGCTCTTCTTGACAGTGATCGCTATGACCATCGGCAGCCAAAAGCTAAGAATGGTAAATCACAATCCTATATGCATTTAATGCGAGCTCCCGAGACACAGCGAATTTTAAGAAAAACTAAGCATCCTTCGTGTGACCACTGCTACGAATAAGGTCTGCATCAAAACACTTCAAACTGTTTCTTTTTGCGCGCCCTTAGTTTATGTGAATTTAGCAACTGCTAAATGTCGCGAAACCTAAGGGGACGCGAGAGTTTCATGTAGGAAATATGGACACTATGCGCAAAACTATAATTTTATTTAGCCATGGAGTTCTACTGGATGTGCCCTCTCAGATGCCGTGCATTCAATTCACTCAGCTGTTGACGCTTGCGGTATGCCAGTTTACCGAAACTGGGTTGGACAAACTTTAATAAAGGTCCAGCAGGATGCACGTCAGCGCCCAATGGGCGTCTTCAACGCAGGGACCAACAGGGAGTACTACCTGACCGCAACTTCGCGAGCCTGTTGGAAAGCCCATGGCTGGTCTTGTAGGAGCTAGCTTCTTAGGGTATTCTCCCACTTGTCGGAGGTAGAACTGGGCGGAACGTTTGTGCACTCCCACGGCACGCGTGCGAGGGTCCCCATGACCGCGCACGAGGGGCAGGCATCATCGGGGTAGACGTCCGGGTAGATGTGTATAAGGTGGCAGAGTTGGGAAAAGGTATGTGTTTGCGACAATACAATGCAGTTTTATTCGCCCGTTAGCGTTAGCGTTAGCGCCTGCGGCTTGTTAAGTTTGGGTTGCGGGGGCGGAACGAAACGTCGTCCGAAGTAAAAGTGTTTGGTGATTTCATTTTACGTCACTGGGGCGTCCCTGTTCGCTTCCAACTCATCGAGGCGCGTTTGACCGGGGGTGACGGCGCGATCGGTAAGCGCGTGCGCAGTGTCGTGGGATGCCTCGTTGAGGTTGGGTGGGGCGCCCGGCGTCCGACCCAGGTGGGCGGGAAGCGAGATGACGGTGTGGTGTTTGAGGGTGCTCGAATCAGAGCCGCGGAGGGCGCGTAACCCTGTTCGGGGACGTCTCCTCTCTGGAACACTTTGATAGGTGGTCTCGAGTCACTGAATATTGTCTTTCGCTTGTCGTCGAGCATTGCCAGGGCTATGGCCACTTGCTCTGCCACCTCGGGGTCGCGTGTGAGTAATGTGGTGGCGTTTACGGTCCGCTGGGAGGACGAGACCGCAACTGCAGAAAAGGCTCGGCTGCATCGGTAGGCGGCGGCGTCCACGGCGGCGTCCGCTTCCTTGTTTATGCGTTAGAGGAATGCGGTCACCCGGGCTAGGCGCCTGCGTCGATTGTGTTCCGGATGTACGTTTCGGCGAATGGGTGCAATCGCGATCAGGTAGCGGAGCTCGCGGGGAACCGGTGTAAACTCCGATGGATCCGGGATGTTCGGTGGGGAGTAGCCGATTTCGCGCAGGATGTGTCTTGGTCATCGTCAGTCGTACCATCTGCGCTCTCTCCTGAGCCTCAGCGATCTCTTCGAGCGTATTGTGCACCACGAGCTCGAGGAGTCGATACGTCGGCGTGGGGATCGGGAGCACGAGGGCCCACATTACTACCTTTCGGATGAGTGTATTGAGCTTGGCACTTGGTGAGGACTTTGGTGAGCGAGTGGCGCTGGTTCGTACATCTGATGGTGTCGTGGAGCAGGTGTTTGAGGAGGCTCCATGTCTTGCCCTTGCGGAACTGTCCATCGACCGAGCTACATCCTCTTCCGATTGCTGTTTGGATAGGGTGCTGCACTGTTCCGTTACGGTCTTGTTCAGTTCTGCAGTGCGTTCGCAGAGACTGCGGTTGAGACACTGGCTCTTCCATCATGTCAGTAGAGACTGTTTGGCCGCGAGCAAGTGGGCGAGGTGGCTGTCCATCTTCTCGGTTGGCATATTCGTGCTGAATGCTTTTGTGGCCTTACCGACGGCGACCCTGAGCTCAGCCGTCCGCGTCTTGAGGTTCGGGGCAGTGTCGGGAGGGAGTCGTGATGAGAAGAGGTCCCAGTCGACCCACGTGTACGATTTGGGCTTCCTGGCGATGGTGGGCAAGTGCATTGCCAGTATTATACGATCGCTGCCAAGATCCTGCTCAAGACTGGACCAGCGGGCACCGGTTGTGTTCTTTACAAAGCAGAGATCCTGGGTCGTGTCTGTGTGCGTGGACGTGCCGATGCTGGTACGGAATGCTTTGTCCGTCACTAGGGTGGGATCCAGGTCGTTCGCATGCTGCCACAGCGTGTTACCCTTAGGGGTGTCATACACGTAACCCCAGATGCGATGCGCAGCGTTAAAATTGCCAGCTATCACGACCGGGTTTGAGCCTGCGCGACAGACGGCTCTCTGGTATAGGCGTCAGAAACGTTGGCTGCTGTACACGCTGTACACGCTGTACACGCTGTACAGGGCTGCTGTACACGCTGAGGATGTACAGTTTGTCGGGAGGCGTCGCTTGGGAGAATCTCCGTCATCATGTTGTCCACCTCGGACGTGCCGAGGTCGTGTGGAAGGCAGGTGAGCGTTTTAGAGACGAGCGTGGCCGTACCACGTCCTCCTTCGAGGCTGGTTAACCACTGGTAACCGGCGAACTTGGCGGTATGTGTGGGAGATAATTGAAGTAGGATTACGTGAGCCTTGGCGTTGTAGCTGAGTAGGTATTGCTGCAGGGAGGCTTTCCGCGCAGTGAAAATCCTGCAGTTCCACTGCCAGATGCGGAACACTTTATCTGGACTGGCTATCTTGACGCTACGGTGGGCCGGCCCGGGCGCCCAATTATTTGAAGGGGGCCACGTGTGGGGGTAGATAGGGCGTGGGGCGTTGTGGCGAGACCCGCTTACCAGTGGCAATGCCGACGGCTACGACGTTTTCCAGATAATGTTCGACTGTCCCCAACCGATTACCGTGGGCCTTGAGGGTGGACTGCAGGTGGGCCATAATCTCTCCACCAAAGCGGAGACTCCCTTTAATTGCCGACAGCGTGCTTTAATCTTGTCTAACTAGGGTTTCAGTTCTGGTAGGGTACGAGAGATGGCGCGTTTCTTGAGCGCGCTCTCGCCGTCGGCGCTACCAACGCTAACATGTTGGGGTGGTGGTGATGTAGCTACTGCCTTGGCGGTGTTCTCGGCGGTTGGCATAACGGCTGCGCGTGCGCTCCCCTCGTTTTGTAGTTCGGCAATCGCGGCCGTAAGTTTGGGGATTGTTTCTTTAATAGCGGCATTTTCGCGTTTGAGTAACGCTATTTCGGATGTGTTAGTGTCTGATGTGTGTAACGCTATTTCGGATGTGTGGCGGTAAGGGTACTTGGGGCTAGTCAAGCTGCTACGAGCAGCTTTTTTCCCCACTTTACCCCCGCAATGCTGTATTTAGTTTTTGTGGAAATAAAGCATACATACATACATACTGTATCGTGCTCTTGGAGTGAGCTCGACCCTACCTGTGATGTCGTGTCTTTTTTTCTTCCCCGGACGAGGTCCGTCCAGGTGAGGGTGCCTCGTTTCTTGTTGCTCATTATTGCTGCTGGCGAGTTCGACAATCGTTGACAGGAGGTTCCGGAGTGGGATGCAGAACAGGAGCAAGAACGGGACCAGGGCCCGGACTTGGAGCGAGAAACGGAGTGGTCCCGAGATGCGCCGCGCGGTGCACCACAGGAGCGAGCCTGGGGTCGGCTCCAAATTGTCGATGCCCGCCTGGCACCTGGAGTGGCTCCGGGATCGGCCCATGGATCTGGGCTGGGATCGGTTGTTGTCAGCGGCCCGGGCACCTCCAGGGAGGTGCGGGTAGTCTTCCTCGGTGGCAGCGATGGCGGACTTGGGCATTGTAGTACAGTCATTGCCGTTCTTCGTCGAACGTGCTCTATTATATCGTTGTCGTTGCCCCACATATGGAATGTGGTAGAGTTTCTTGCAGGCTTTGTTGGCGGTGAGATGGGGGCCGCCGCATAGCTTACATTTGGGTACACAGTGGTGCTCCCGACTGGGGTTTGGGGCACCGCAGCCTCGGCAGATAAAGTCCCTGGGGTTTGGGCACACGTCCGCACGTTGGCCGAGCCGACCGCAAGCGTAACATATATCGACCTGCCTGCGGGATAGCGTGCACTGCATGAAACAGTTCCGTAGCGCGCGAAATTGGGCACTCGATGGCTGTCGAATGCCACGATTACTGCGGTGGTGGTGCCTGTGCGCTTAGCCGCCACTGCCAGTGGATTTCTGTTATTGACGATTTTTGAGTCGATGTCCATCATGGAGACCGCATGGATGACTCCCTTGCAAGTGGACTGTGGTGCGCTTCACAGGCGCTGATCTCGTGGGTAAAGCCTTGGATGCAAATTTGTTTCACTCGCACGTAGCGGTTAGCATTTTCTCTGAGCGGAGTGCTTCCCACTAAGATATTCTGCGTATTGTCGGCGCATAGCGTATCGGAATGTTGTGCGGGGCCGAGGCGGCAATGGCGACGGCAACCACCGCAAGGCCAACCCTTGCAATGTTAAGTCCCCCACAAGACCTTATAATAATAAGGACATCGTTTGGCGATGGCGTCATTCTGCTCGCGCGGATAATGGTGTTTTTAACGTTTTCACGGCCGCGCGTCTCAGGTCCTTCACGTTTCAAAACGCCATATGGCGGAGTAGGGTTAACGCTCTCACGTTTGGCTGCGGCGCGGGAGAGACGTGGCTGTCTGCCAGCCTTGATCCGAGGTGATTCCCTGCAGGGCAATGCCCTCCCCGGCCACTTGGTATTCCATATCAGAGCACAAAAATTGCAGGCCAAGCGGTACCGGCGACGAAGTGGAAGAGAGAGCAACGTGCCAGAAGCGGCGTCTCGCTAGCATGCGCTCTCCAAGTCGGATTAGAAGTTCCACTCGTTAGAGCTAGCGATGCGGTAGCCGAGCTACGATGGTAAAACTGCTGTAGAAGGTAGACATAAACACTCACAGTGCTTAGGAAAGGGCACACAGAGTCCTTGCAACTTCACGAAGCCATTGTGCAGAAAAAGTCTCGAGAAATCATGAAAAATCGCCACGGAAACATTGGTAGAAACAAGGGCCGAATTGAATTAGTCCACATACCCCACAGAAGTGTCTCACAGAGAATCTCCAGCGAAGTTTTTCTGACTGATCTGAGTAAAAGTAGCTAAACGTTAGGTATATATTGCTTCAAAGTAGCTAAAATAGTCACTAAAAGTGTCAAGTCAGTGTTTAAATTATGTATGTGCTTTAGAACAGTACTATATAGAACAAGATCGAGTGATGCATTTCTATGGCCCACACAGATGAGAAACAGTCAGTGAACTTATCAGTACATATTAGAAAGGCTTTTACTTCACTAATCTATTTACAACAGAACGGATGATAATAGTGGAAAGTCTAAGTTTCACATAAACTTATAAGGGTATACACATGAAGCGCCACTTTAAAAAACAAGAGATTTTCACACGACGACAAGCACTCGGTCCACGTTATGCCTGCGAATTGGTAGGCGTTCAATGCTCGTGAAAACGAAATCCTGGCAAACGCACCTAAACATTTTAAAAACAGCGATGACTACCCGACCTTTATGCACCTTGAATTCAACGTTGCCAACCGTTGGTTCACCTGTAACTTTCACACAGCAATGATTTCTTCTAAATGCAAGAGAACGGGACCGGGGCTTTGAGATACAGATTCGCGTTAATTAACAATCACGTCCTCTGCAATATTTCTGTCTTCCTACAGTTTATATGTTTTATTAATGACATGCTGCGTTCTCCATATTACCCTGACACTTCCTGCAATAAGTTTTACTTGCTTAGTTTGCCGCAAAGCTTGCGAATGCCCACCAATGGAAACCAGTTGGTGCGACTGCAGCATGCAGTCTGCTTGGACCTCGTACATGGACTTGATTTCTTTTCTGTCGTTCCGCGCTGATTAATGTGCATCCGTGTTCTCTGCCTTGAACTGCTTCGCCTCTGTGAACCCATTGACCTACCTCCTCTGTCTCACTTACATAGCAGCGACTGTGTTTGCCTACCATCTAAACCAGTGACGTATGTTCAATTATCATCTATGCCAGCTTTTCCAGATGGCGACTACTAGGTGACGCCTCTTGCTGACGTCATGCTCATGAACCGTGTCACTGCAGCCTGCATGGCCATTACAATTACGGCCAACAGAACGTATTTTCCACTTGTCAACTTCACTTCATCAAGCAAGCAGTTCCACAGGGGCTTTTCGTAGTCGACCATTGGTACCTGCAAGATTTTCAACTGGAAGCTTTTGCACTGGATGCTACGTGTACTCAGAAGGGCACTCCGACGCCAATAACTTGTGGCAATCGCGAAATTCGCAGCCTGATCACCAATGACTTTCCGCTTTAACAGAGCATGCTGAAGCGCTTCCGCATATTCTCGCATCGTATCGAGACATTCTCGACTTCGGTAACCGGCCTGTGAGCCAGACGTCCGCTGTCGCACATAACATACACACAGGTGATATCAGCCCTGTTCACCGTCGCCCCTCTCGTAGCCCCTATCACCCCTAGTGTTCGCGCCAGAGTGAAGCGTCATCAAGCAGGAAGTCGACGAGATGCTTGCGAAGGACATTATCGAGCAATCCTGCAGTTCCTGGGTGAATAAACCAGAGACTGTGCAAAAGCAGCCGCGGGACTTAATGCGAATTAATGATTCCCTTGATTGCCTCTATGGTGGTGCTTACTTCTCTTCTATCGATCTTCGATTTGAATATTGGCAGAGCGCTGTGGCACCAATGCATCGGGAGAGAACTGGTTTTATAACTTCTGATGGGCGTTACCAGTTCAAGGTCGTGCTTGTCAGTCTGGGTAATGCCCCAACCACATTCGAACGAATGGTGGACTCTCTGTTCCAGTGGTATACAAGGTTGTGCTATACAGAAGACGTGATTGTGTTTTTGCCTACATATGACACACATTTTGAACGCATCTCATCTTTTTTTGACGTGTTCCGCCATGCTGGACTTCAGCTGAACTCATCGAAGTGTCGTTTTGGCGGCCTCCGCATAACAATATTTGGCCATATGGTTAACACGGCCAGTGTACTACCTGACTCACCGAAAATTTCAGCCGTCAAGAACGGCTCCGTAACTAAGTATTTTAGAGATCTTCGCACCTTTGTGGGGCTGTGCTCTTATTACCGCCGTTTCATAAATAATTCTGCAGTGATTGCTGGGCCCCTCACAGATCGTCTTAAGCCAGTGTGCACTTGCACCTTGAGTGCTGCACAAGCTGCGCTTTTTATAGGTTAACCACACTCCTCACAACGTCTTCCATTTAGGCCCACTTGACCTATCAGCGCGAACAGAAGTCCGCGCGGACGCGAATGAGCACACAATAAGCGCTCTCTTGGCCCAACCTCAACGTACAGCCAACGGCGTTATCACTTACGCCAGCTGGGTGCTCTGCGCATCGGAGAGAAATGGCCTAATTACAGAACGTTAGTGCTTCGTTTTTATAAGGGGAGTCGCAAAATTTTACCCTAACCTGCTCGGCCCACTGTCCACAGTAGTTTCGGACCACTATGCGATCTCTTGGCTCGTCTCTTTGGAACATCCTACAGGCAGACTCAGTCGATGAGCACTGCACCTTAACGAGTATACCTATACGGTCGTATTAAAGACCCGCGTGCACAAAGATGCGGGTTCTTTTCCCCGGAGCACTGTGATAGACTGACGTTTTGCGCACTGAGTCCCTCAATAGCGCCCTTTCCGTGAGCCAGTTGCTTAACATCGCGGACCAACAGCGTCAGGGTACTTACTTAAGAAAGGAATCGAGCCCCTGAAATCCTCTCCCAACGACGGCTCTGTGCGCATGTTCACCATGCAGGGTGGCACCTCATATCGGCGTAACGTGTACCCTGATGGCCCTCACCTTCTAGTTATGCCATCACACCTGCGCTCCACAGTTCTTTGTGAGCTTCACCATGCCCCAACAATTGCCCGCCTGGGTGTTACTCACACGCATGACCGCAAGCAACGTCGCTTTTGTTGGCTTGGCCTGGCCTAGCGTGCTCAGTGCGGCGTTACGTCAGCGCCTGCCAGCGCTGCCAACGGCAAAAAAAAAAAAAACGCCTAGGCTTCCTGCCTGGTACCTTCAGCCCATCGACGTCCCACTTGACCCCTTCTTCCGTGTTGGTTTGGACCATCTCAGAAACTTTCCTACATCTGCTTCCGGAAACAAGTGGGTAGCCGTCGCCACCCATTACACGATGCAGTACGCAATGACTAGCGTTGGCGACGAGCGGTGCTATGACGTGGTGGACTTTCTCCTCCGTGACGTAATTTTAGTATGTGGTGCTCCACGTCAATTGCTGACTGACCGAGGCCGTACCTTCCTGTTGAAAGTAATTGAACGCTGCGCGTCTGCTCCACGCAGCACAAGAGCACCACACCGTAATATGCCCAGGCGAACGGCCTCACCGAGCGCTTGAATCAGACCTTAACGGACATGTTTTTAATATACTTGTCGGCTGACTGCCGTGATTGTCACCTGGCACTGCCGTTCGTGACATTCGCATATATTTACTCCCGTCACAACATTGCTGGATGCTCTGCTTTCCTTTAGGTGTGAACCAACTTTACCGTTTGACACCTTTCTTCCTTCCCCTTAAACTTCGTCTAGTGAATATGAACGCGACGCCATTGCCAGGGCTGATTACGCGCGATAGATAGCCCGTATTAGACTTGCTGCTTCCAAAGACAATCAGAAGCACCCCGGCGACCAGCGACAAGAGGCGAAAGTTCTGCTCTGAGGGCCCGCGTGCTACGTTGATCCCCCTACAGACGTCGGGGCTTTCTGAAAGGCACCTGCCAGGCCGGCGTATATACCTCCGGGGATCATGCTACCTGCTACTCGAACAGGATGATGTAGACATTTGGATTCAGTGGGATGTACCCAAAGGTGGCCACTGCCTGATCTCATGTTGACGACTTGCCTTTCTTGATATTGGCGGGCTTCATTGTTAGCCAGTGTTTACTACCCTTGGAAACCATTTCCTGTAAATAGTTTCTCTATGATGCTTCCACGTTACAATACATTATAATGGGTTTCATAAAAAAAATGTCTGACCACACATAGTTCTCTCGCCGCAGTTATTCGCAGCTCATGGCCTCCGTCAGTGGATACCACGGTGGGGACACCACCGTTGCTTCATCCTGATCACGGAACCTACACACCGTACAGTCAATTTTGGCTGCGCGGTGATCGCCAAATATCCTGAACAGATGACAAGCAAAATTATCGAGCCGACAAATATTAATCGCCTCGAGAATAAATGCTTCAGCGCTGCATGAATGTACTTAACACAGAACTAGCTACATTATCTATCGCAATTCCCGCGGCTCTAAACTAGCACTTCTCGGGCCGGGTTCGGCACCAAAGGGCTCTTTGGTGCGAGCAGCTCGGGTCATAGTTCTACAACTGGCGTGTTTGGTAAAATATTTATTGTGGCTTTCTACTAGTTTCCTCGTTTCATTTTTGTTAACAATCGGATGCTAGTCATACTTCGTGTGCGAACATGCTTGCGCCCGGTTAACTAACAAAATTTAATTGAAAGTCCATCTTGTCTCTTGTTACCGAGACAGGGACACGGGAGAGCGACACGCAAACTCGTGTTTGTGTCGCTCCCTCGTGTTTGTGTCTCTTTTGCGCTGTGTCCTTTTCCCAGTGGATCAGCAAGAAGATCAAGCTTACACGCTAAGTCGCTTATAAACACGGTGGACCTTTCTAGTGGCTCCTAGGCCAGACCACCTTCGTATCTCATACGACAAAGCTATTGATTAAGCTGCGTGGTCTGGTCATGAAGATGTTCCGCAAAACCCATCATACAGTAGAGAACAGAAGGGTCAAGAAAGCTACGCACGCTCGCGCGCTATGCCATGCGGCCCATGTAGAACACAGCAGCGCTCCCCCACATCCTAATACTTTATACGCAGGACTTATCCTAGTACTTTGTTTTCCTTATGCACAATAAAGATTGTATTGTATTGTATTGTATTGTATTGTATTGTATTGTAATGAATTGCCTGTACATTTGTTTCGCAATAATTCTCCCATCTGGGCTCTCTCGAACGAGGATGACAGTTCTTACCGACTATGATTTGGTGTAGTTCTATGATATGTTTCGCTTGACGCATTGGGTTGGCTGACAGTTCTGCCTGTCACGTATGTGGCGGCGAAGAACCAACCGAAAATGACATTTGCTGATGTCCTGGCTTCCAGGTGAAGAAAACGTCGTTCCTGACCGTTTTCTTTAAGTTCTAGGTGTCTTGTTTCCATGATTTACCGCCTAGAATCCGCCGTCCAGTTTGACCGCGCCGAACAACCACTGCCATAAAACAATCACGTTTTGTGAATGTTGCATTCTTTCTCTGTTGTGGGCTCTAACTTTCCAGATCTCACGCTGTACCTGAACGTTGCGTTACTTGAAGTCAATAATATCATCAGCTGATATTCAGCTGTCCTCTCTGTCGCATCCCTTGTCTCGCCTTAAACCCTCCATTGAGTATCATTTGATAAAATAAATCATCTAAACGTGCACGTCGCACACGTTCTCACGTCCCCTTGGAACGTTATATTGCAGGTCACATGCTCATAAAAAATATTGCGCTGCACAAACTGTAGGCATCATTGGGCACCAAAAGGCTACATTCCGAATATAAGAGCGTGGTTGTCATCATTTCCATCATCGTCACAATAATCATTCTCCGAAATATGGGCTTATTTGATGTTTCCTACCACCCGCATGCCGCAACGAACAGTGTATAATTACCCCTGTCATGCAGCAGTGAACTTCACGGCATGCCGGCAAATCTTGTGAGCACATAACGTGAAATCGGTATGCGACTCTTATTTATAGGACGCCTGCTTATTAGACAGGATCATGAGGTACAACAACTGCAATAGCCAGAAAACGTGCTAGATGCGACTAGCGTGCGGCATAGTGTTCTTTTTTTCACATTCCGAAAAGTTTCATTACCCTGTACGTTCTGTACAATGTTGGCACGCTGACGCAGTGATAAGTCGTTGATGACGAAGTGGCGAAGGAAAAACGCAAGCGCATGCATTTAGTTATAAATTAATGCTGTATCTCCGTGAAATGTGCCAGGTACAATGTTCTAAGGACAACTGACGTATATTCTGGCCCCTATCACTTTCAAAACAAGCAACCACCTGTTAGCTTCAAACCGCCATTCGGCCACATTGATTTCCAGGGATGAAATGTTTGTCCAGAAAGCGGCGTCCACATAGAAGAAAACCCGCGTGCATTGCTTATATCTGAATTCGTGACAGAGACCGCGTTTAGTTCAAGACTCGCACCTGATCTGTCAGTGAGCAACCCATGGGTCGTTTGAGTTAATGATCCTGTGCGGACGATCTTGTGTATTATGTGACGGGAAACGGTCGGGAATAGTGACCGCGTTCAGTGCGCGATAATCACCACAGGGTTTCCAATCATTGTTCTTCCTAGGCACCATATATAGTGCTCACAACCCCGAGTTTGATGAAGGACGACTGATTTTCAGTTGCAACGTAGGGTCGAATTCATTGCGGCGAAACTCCAAGTGTATAAGGACCGAGTCGGCGGAGGAGGCAGTGAACAGGTGGGGTTGTGGTAACGATACAATGGGTTACAGCGTGTTTAGGGGCTTTATTCACTGGAGACGGTGTAGTAATTTTCGGTGTCTCGTTGAGTGGAGCTGCATATCGTGAGGCAGAAAGTTTGATGAAAGAAGGGTTGAGGGCAGTAGTGTACGACAGAAAATCGTTGGTAAACACACCCGTGATGTTATCCACCTGTTCACAGCAGCTCGTCTCCACGAGCAGATGAAAATGGCTAAAGAAATCCGCCCCTAAGATAGCATAGCAGATGTCTGCTATCCAAAATAGCTATGGCAACCTTCTCTTGAAAGCGAGATTGAAGGCAAGAGAATTCTGTCCGTAAGTTGCGATGAAGGAAAAGTTCATAGCTTGTAGGGGGATTGACTTTGCGCGTAGACGCCGGTCCGCTCTGGACGCAGGAATTGCGCTGACGTCCACATCAATGTCTACCAAAAAACGCAGTCCTGTGGTTCGGTCGGTTCTATAGAAAAGGCTGCTTGACATGTGGCCATGAACTCCCGCCGCTATTATTGACGATCTGCCTGAGCATTTCCCGTGTGCCACGAACGGGGTGAAACACACCGACGAGCCGCGGTAGGAAAACATGAGTGGTAGTAGCACAGACTCTGTGCTGAAAAATTGCCCTCCTATTGGTGAATTGGCCGTTGCATAGGTGGTGTGAGAGGCTGTTGAGATGGGTAGGGTCAGTCATTGAAGAAACGAGTGTCTGGCAATTGTTGACTCAAGTCGGAGACTTGAGATGCGAGCTATATTACTGTTTCCCGAAAGGAATCTACTTCAGGAAGTGGAGGGACACTGACAGAATTTTTGACTGCCACAGCGTCATTCGTCACATCGTTTGCCAGCTCGGTGAATTCCGACAAGGGCTTATGCTTAGCTGCGAAGAGAGCCACGGGCACATTGGCTAGAAGACGTCGTACAAACAACCCGCGTAATATGGCCGGGTCCAATGAGCCTAGTCGGTTTACCATTGAGGTGTCGCTGGTGACATACAAACTTAGTTGAACGTCGGTCACCGAGGACTTCATTGTTCAGGAGCTGCAGAGTATGCCGATGAGCAGGCGGGACGAGACGGCAAAGAAGAACCTTTTTGATTGCCGTATATTGCTGTACGAGGATGTCGCGTATGTCGGCCAAGCAGGAGTTCATATTTGCGAAACTTCGACGTGACGCGATGACTGCGGAACTTGTTCTCAGTTTGTATGGACAATAACGTGGAATCGGCAAGCCATAGTTGCGGTAACTTAATGGCAGCTGTAGCTTAACACCCGTAGAAGGTACCGGACTGGTTGCAGAGGTAGTAGGAGCGGAGTTAAGGTCGTCTGGGGTGTGGGTTTCATCCATTTAGTCCGGGGCACCAATAACCCTGGAACCACCAAGCAAAGTTAAGAGCACAGGGGTTTTATTTGTGCGGCCCCTCATTTGATCTTCTTCCTGTTCCCTAGTGAAATGGCGCGCAAACCAGCCTGGGGTATCGGCTATGAATTGGGCGGTGAAGAAACTGTTTTCATTATTAAATAAATTAGGGTGGAATGAAATAACTTCTAAAATGGGATTTAAACGGTTTACTGTTAGAGATATGAATAATCAATTCTCTAAATATTACATAAAAATACTTTTTGAGTATAATATGTATTCATAAGGATTTTAGCATGCAATTCTTTTTGTCTCAGGCAGAAACATGCAGATGACTTTAATAACGTTTCTGTGGCTGTACTCTACAACGGTGGCCCTAAAAGAAACAATGGCGGGAAGAGACAAATCAGGACAAGCTTTCGGAAGGGTAATTCTATAGATTCACGTTCACTTCATAAAGGGCACAAAGGTGATCTAGCCAATCCAGACCTGTGGAAGTAAACGTTCAGTGGGGGACCCAAGACCGTAGTTGCATAATCGTTGCTTCATTTTTTCTAGTGGAGTATCGTTTGCTCCACTAGAAAATGCGGGAAATCAGAAGTTGACAGCGATGATTGCTCGAAGTTATTTGCAGCAGTATATATTCTGAATCGCGCCGCAGTGATGAAAGCGGACGTAGGTAAAATGGGGATTATAGGGCCATTATGGGATGCCACTGCGAGTGCATCTGAATATTCGTTTAAGGCTAGCCTTTTGTGGCCTGGCACCCACACATGCCGAACGAGACGTAAGAGTATTGGGAGAAGAGAATAGAAAATTTCTAATCATTCTGACAATTTGGAAGTGGTTAGTGAAGGACAGACAGGCAATCAGTTAAGATTACGGCTGATGACAGGTATGATGGTAATTTGTAAAGTTAAGGCAACCGCCAATAATTTTGCCTGAAAGATACGCGTGATGTCAGGTAGCCGAATGGAAAAAAAAAACAATTTTGATGTGGCGATAAAATGCCCACACCTGCCTTTTCTTTACAGACAAGCCTCCGTTACTATACCGGTCGTTGTATCCAGGTGTGCGAAGTGCTCTTCCAAAACACTACTCAGATATTGATGGAACAATGTTTAGTATTGCTTGGAAAATATGTTAAAATTCAACTTTAGCGACTGGATTAGAGCAATTTAGTAAGACCACCCCGCTTAAGTGAACATTTAATGGGTACGACAGTGCTTCTACGAAACAACTTGAGGGCAACATCAGCGATACCATCGATAGTTATTAAATGATTTCTGATAATAATCATTATCATGATCATGATGATCCTTTGACATGATTTGCACACGATCTTCTACCTTCTCATCCTCATCTCCTAAGCCATACCCCACTACTTTCTCATGTTTAAAACCTGCGACGGGCCAGAAGAAGAAGAAAAGTTCGTCACACCGGCATATATTTGCCAGGGTTACCGTAACGTATGCACGCGCAGTCGTGGTTAGAGGTTCCGTGATTGCGCCTCATATATGTACTATATAGCCGGCTACTGCTTGGCGTAGCAAAGCCTTAGAAGGTGGGAGTCCCTGAATGTTATCCGTGATATCCCCGATATGTGCCATGCCCCGCATGATTACTGGACGTTCCCTGCTACAATGGTAACGGCAACAGGAAGTTCATGAAACGAGTCTATCATGTGGTCTCGTAAAACAGTAAGATGAGGCCACTGCAGGGCATTCCGACGGGACCATTTGGACGACCGCGGCGTAGCTTTGTTTCAGAACACCAGGTTGCGGTTAAGTACACGAATAGACCATTTTGGAAAATACGTACTGAAAAGCCTTTTCGTGCTTTAGGCTTTTTCTTTGGCGGCATAAATACCCTAATTTTTTATGTTTTCTTATTGGGGGCGCTGCGCCTACGCCAGCCTTTAGCTGCAGACAAGGACATTCAAATATAGCCGTCCAGCGTACCCGGGTTCACTCGCAAAGCACAAGCCTCACAATCTACCACAAATGGGCCGAACTGGGGTAGTGCAGAGTAGGACATAGCTCCTTGTCCACGCTTGGCCAACGTCACGACGCATTACACCGTCGGTTGCCGGAATTTTGATAACGTTATTCCTATCCTATCCTAGCTGGAGCCTCTGCACTTACTACTACCCACAACAATGTCCTTCCTGAGAAAGGGCTAGTACTTCATGGCCTCTATGGCACTTTTTAGGCACTGTGGCTGCCAGCACTGCTTTCATCCGCCGCGCTTCGCGCCTGTGTGCCCGCAGGCGCTAAGCTTTCTTTCGCATTCTGCGTAACTACGTTTCAGGACTTTGATGGACAAGATGACTCACGACAAGGCTCAAAACGCCCGCTGAGGCAGTGAAAGTAGCCACGCAGAATATTCGTCGACGTGCTCAGTTTTCTGCTACGTGAAAAGAGCGGTGCAAAACGCCCATCACTTTGACAAGCTGGTCAGATTCCGTGAAAAAAACTTGCTTTTACCTGCCCTTTAGCATCGACGGAGCAACGGATACAAACTTTCAGGCAGAATATGCCCGCTATACGAGCGACTTGTACCGCCGAGAGGGTATGTAATCAGTGCTCGTTTACTTCGTTAAGGAAACACGCGGGGACACTTCGATGCCTTTCCTCACTCCACGCAGGCAAAAAAAAAAGAACAGAACGAATGGTTACTGCTCGTTAGCTATTATTTCGCATTTACTGCTGAATGCTCAAAAATGTTTAGGCGTTTATGGTTCCGAAGGCTTCGCTAGAGTGTTTCGGCATGTAATTTAGTGCAATAATAATCTCAAATACAGGTGGTTGGCACAGCAGCCGAAAGCGAATATGCATAGAACCCAACAACATGAGGAATGCTTTTACGTGGGCTCAAAACGGTGAATCAAAAATATTAAAAATATTCACGTATTATGTTAGTTTCTCTAATTTGACCTAATTAGCTCTCGGATGCACTGCGCGAGACTAAAACAGCATTCTGGCCACACTAAGGACTGAATAGCCGAGCTCAGAGGCGTCGTAAGTACAAAGTAAAGAGAGAACAGGCTCCCTAATGCTCGCCCTCACTTGTTGAGCTTCGCAATGAGAAATCTCTGCGCTGCTTCGGTCTGCGCATTGCTTCTTGCGCACAAGTACGCGGATACAGTCATATGCTCTCTATACAGTCATATGCTTCGGCCCTGAGGGTACAATAAATGAATCTATATGCAGTCATATGATAAAGTTATATGCAGTCATCGCTTCATTTCACAAAGCGCAGTCTGAGAACGCTTCTGTAACGCTTATGAACACTTCTGTATAAAGAAAATAGAAAAGCTGCGAAAAAGCTCTATTTGGCTTTTAAAAATTTACAAAATAACTTGATAGAGAGAGAAAGACGGAGGTTAACAACCATATTCCTGGCGTGACTACCCAGTGCTAAGTAACGGTGCGAAAGAAGGTACTCGTGAATGCTGATTCTTCTTGCAACATTTCCGCATACGACGGTACCGGCACCCTAAACGTTCATCAGGAGTAAATACTACAGTTGCAATCCCACAGCAATTGAAAACAAATGAAGACGGAAGTTTTCTGTTTTAACGAGTATACACGCAACACACATGGTGTAATAAAAAATTACCAGATGCGTGTATTTTGGACTAAACTGTATAAAAAATTCTGGCATATGTTCTGTTTGATTATTGAAGAGATATCGCATCCTTCCTGGCTGCTGAAGTCTTTTTTTCTTTGTTCTTGTTCTAACACGGCCCAGTTCGAAGTTTACTAATATTCTTACGTCTATCTTCGATATTTAGAACTATTTCAATGATGTGTAGACAAGGAAGTTCATACTTACAGAGTCGCCATAAGATTTGTCTGCCCCAGCCTTGGCTTCTGTATGTCGCTGCGGATGACTCATCAGAGACCGTCAATGGAGCAGCGAATGCATTAAACTTCCATTAGTTCAGTAGAGTCATCTGGAGGACAGGATGAGACATCTGTTTTGTTTTTGTCGCTATCGCTTAGATACTAGTTCAGCGTGGCGAAGTTCTATTCAAGAAAACGTACGAAGTGAGGTACGGTGCATCACTACACACTGGGTCCATGCTCGTATTTTTGAGCACGCCAACAGCCTCGACAAACATTCGTATACGGTTCCTCTTCGCCCTGAGTACAATGCAGTTGTGAACCATGACAACCGCTTCCGTAATAAACGTTAAGCGAAGTTTTCGTAACGTCGCATGCTACAATAATATATAGGAAAAAATGGCACCTTTTGTCAGCTCCAGCACTGCCCTAGTTTGAAGATATGCACCTTGTCAAGAACAGCCCTCATGATGGGTCCGAATCGGAACAGGATACATGGTCGGCGTAGTACGACTCTACACTGGATTGCTGCGACGATGCTACCGCGCAGAACTAGTGATCAGATCTGAAATTGTAGCGGTTGCTTTTTTTTATTTATCGCATTCCGTGTAAAGGCAACGTGCGCACTTCCGTTTTTTAAATTTATGTCTTTGTTTTGTTTCGTACTCAGGCACTGTGCAGGTGCAGCCCGCCATTTTTACAGCCAGAACTAGAGATGATTTTTGACTCTCGAATAAGTCTGGCAGAAACCGCTACATGGATGGGAAGGGAAGCACAACAGCTGTACCGCTTACCTAAGCAGCGGTATTCGGGGAAACGAACGACACGGGGCAAAGTAAATAGGAATGCATTATCTGCGAACGTGTCGGCTAACAAGCAGAAGTGCACAAACAACAGTGAATGCCTCCCGAATACCGCTCCCCTTTTTGGACCTAATAATAACAAACTATGCACGTATTCCTTGGCAATGACCGAAAGCTACATACTATGGAAGATGGCAATGCCGACTTGTAAGTGCCAGCCTCTCTAGCAGGCTGAGTCACTCGACAGAATTGACGGGCCCTCCTAGAGCGGTAAGGGCTAAGTCGTACGTACTAGAGGCACACGATATCTCAACATCTAAATGGCAAAAATGAGTAATTAAGGGACAACGATGAGCATGCTGCCCCTGTAGTTTCTTTATACTCGGATACGTTGCCTAATGTAACATTATTACCAACCTTTTTTGAGCCTACTTTAAAGCGTAGCTTTCTCTGTCCAAACCCGCCAGGTTAAGCGACAGCAGCAGACACCAGGAGACAGCAGCAGCTGCTGGGTTAGTCGGTAGCTCGGCAGAAGTATTTGTGTATTGATATAGAAAGATTATGTGGGCACAGTGCGAGCACCAGCAAATGTCCTTACCCACGTACCCATGTCCTTACCCATGTATAACCCATGTGTGCTGACCGAAAATGTTGTGCGGTTAAGCGCCCCCTTGTTGAGGATAGCGAGAAAAAAAATTCCAACATAAATTTTGAACACATATTATGCATTGTTTGCTTATATGCATCTCTACAGCACGCACACATTTTGACGGAAGTGTGCATTGTCTTCAAGGTAGCCATTCTTATGCATGCGCTGGGTGTTGGCCGTTTCTCCGGTACTAGTGTGCGCCACTGTGACACAAGAGGTACTGAATCCCTAAGTGTAGCCAGGTATGTGCCATACCTTTCTGTGCATAACCCTGTGGTCATCATTCTTTCCTCGTCAAGCATCATGCAATCCATTCGTATGCTTGACACCACTACGCAGGGACCTTACAGTGTACATTCGACTAGTTTGGTGTTCACATTTCGGTACATGTAGCTTGGGAGCGATGTATTGCGTAAACTGCAGAAATCGCACGAGAATACATTTGTGACGTCGTGATATATAAACATAAGCATACCCCATACCATGAAATATAAGCAAAGTTTCACGCCTGACGCTTAGTTGAGGGGATTTAATAAAGTGTGCGCCGCTTAAGGAAAGCTTCGTTTCTGATAGATGCATGAGCTTGTGCGTTGTGTGTGTGTGTGTGAAAACTTTTATTGTACAGAGGTCCGGAGGCTCGACTTCTCAAGCCAAGGCGGGCGGCTCCCACGTTGGCACTGTCAGGCCAAGCCTCTCAGCGACATCATGGGCCCTCTGGACTGCCCTTAGTTGGTCCTGAAACAATGGGCTTTGAATCCTTTTCTCCCACTGTGTCCATTCTTCAACGAGGTTGGGGAGAGTCGCGGGACACCCCGCCAGCATATGTCTGATTCCAATGATGCCATTACAATCATTGCATTCCATCTTAATCTCCCTCTCTGGATATATTTTATTAATGGTGTACGGTGTGGGATATGTACCCGTTTGCAATAAGCGCAGTGAGACTGCCTGAGCCCTGTTCAGTTTTGAATGTGGCAATGGGAATTGTCGGCGTCCTAAATAGTAATGTTTGGTAACATCATTGTATGTTAGTAAATGATCTCTGGATTCCCTCGCTTGATGGTGAACGGCTCGGTTGTGACTGTCACGGTTAGCAAGTCCTCGTGCCAAGTCATGAGCAACCTCATTGAGGTTTACCCGAGTCTCGTCCACTTTCCCCATATGCGCAGGAAACCATCGGATTTCAGTTGTCATAATCACAATGTTTTCAAAAAGTTTAGCTGCAACTCCAGCTACGTAGCCTTTATCAAAACACTTTACAGCGGTTTTCGAATCACTGTAAATGAAGGCCCACTTATTACTCCTGATGGCTAGAGCAATTGCCGCTTGTTCCGCCACCGTGGGGTCCTTGGTAAAAATTGTGAGAGCGTCTTGCACCTTCCCTTGATAATTTGATACAATGGCTGTATAGGCTTCTTTACCGTTCACCCAGGCGGCATCAACTATAGCTGCCAGTTGGTTCTGCTGCTCTATTTCCTTCAAGAGTGCTTTAGCTCTTGCCTTTCTCCTTTCGACATTATATTCTGGATGCATGTTTCTGGGGAGAGGGTTGGTTCTGATCTTGCTCCTAACTTCAGTCATTAATTCTACTTCAGCCTCTATCGGACTCCTCGATGTATTCAGTTCTGCACCTATTGCCTGTAATATGTTCCTGCCAGCTCGTGACTTTGTCAATCTTTCGTGTTGCGCTAGCTGTTGGGCCTCCGCAATTTCTTGCATTGTATTGTGCACCCCTAGACTCATGAGTTTGTCGGTTGCAGCGTTACTGGGTATACCTAGGGCTACTTTAACGAGCTTCCTGAGCATCACATTAAGTTTGTTAAGTTCTGCCTGCTTCCATTTGAATAATCCAGCCACATAAGTGAAGTGACAGAGAGCAAAGGCATGTATTATCCTCAAAGCGCTGTCTTCTCCCAGGCCTCTGTGTCTATTGGTAATTCTCCTTAGTAACCTAATGACCTCATCTGTTTTATTCGAGATATGTTGTATTGTTCTGTAGTTAGTATTGTTTCCGTCTATGTGATACCCAAGAACCTTGATTTTTTCAACTAGCCTGATTGCGGATCCTTCATGGGTATATAAGCACACTCTTGGCTCATCTTCCGGAATGTAACCTCTTGGTTTACGACCCTTTCTGCAATGTTTAATGACTAAGAGTTCTGATTTGGCTGCCGAGCATTTCAACCCCATGGCTTTCAGTGTGTTCTCTACAACGTATAAACTTTCCTGTAATCTGTTCTCTGTCTGTCCTATATTGCCCTTGGCACTCCATATGGTTATGTCGTCTGCATATATCACATAACGTATGCCCTCAATTTTCTCCAGATTTCTTGCAACCTTGGACATTGCTAAATTGAATAGCATGGGTGAGAGCACAGCCCCTTGTGGAGTGCCCCTATTTCCCAAATTCTTAGCTTCTGATTTAAGCTCACCCAGCATGAGTTGTGCAGTTCGATTTCTAAGAAAGTCCTTAATCATGTTAAAAAGTCTCTTACCCAAACCCATCTCCGAGAGAACGTCAAGTATGGCCTTATGCTTTATACGATCAAAAGCTTTTTCCACATCCAATCCCAAAAGAGCTTTCGTATGCGCTGGGCTAGCCTGTATAAGTTGATGTTTGATCAGCAGCATAGCATCCTGAGTTGACAGCCCTGGACGAAAGCCGATCAAGTTGTATGGGAGGATCTCGTTCTGCTCAACGTATTTCGTGAGTCGATTTAGGATGACATGTTCCATAGCTTTGCCTAGACATGACGTTAAGGAAATAGGACGGAGGTTGTCTAGAGTGAGTTGTTTGCCTGGCTTTGGTATGAGGATAGTATTGGCCACCCTCCATTCCTCTGAGTATACCCCTTTTCTCCAACATTGTGGTTGTATCTGCTTCAATATTTATCTCTTTCCACCGCTTGTTGTCTTCTTGCCAGGGTCAGTTAGATGCGCTTGGTTTACGAGGGCAAGGACACGTGATTGTCGCTAACAAGGTGAAGCATAGGCAGTATTTGCTGGGTTGCCGGCAGTATCTTTTAGCGAGCTAGCTCTGCCAAGCCCACCTGTGTTGCGCATTCATCGGGTCGAATTGAGCGGGATATATATATATATATATATATATATATATATATATATATATATATATATATATATATATATATATATATATATATATATATATATTTATATATATATTGTATATATACATTGTTACAACGGGTCACTGCCAGTGAAACACACGGGAAGCGAGAGTGGAGAATGGGTAGGACGACGTTGCTCCTACAATTTTAACGGTTTTCGTGCCTTGCTGATCATTAAAGCAGCCCCTTAACAGATTGGCGGAAGGTGCGGGGTAAGACGGAGACGAACCCGATGACGGAAGCTCTACTCCCTGGACTTCCCCGCGTAGCTGCTTCGCCGGACTTCCGCCTTCGCCGATCGAAATGATGTCACAAGTCCAGACCCCTGACATATATAGTTTTTATTATATTTTGATAAAGACATGGTTTTTATTATAATTTTCTTTTGATGCGATTATTTTTGTTGTATGTTGATATGTAAAGTTAGTGTTGCTGTGAAACACTGCAGATTTTCTTCACTCCAACCCTCCTACCGAATGCCCGGAATGGGCCTCGAGGGTTTTCGAGTAAAGAAAAAAGTGATCAGTACATCAGGTGAAGTAGTTCAACATATTCAGAGAATTATGCCATGAAGCGGTGTACTCTTCACTCCTAATGCCAAGTGAATTCCGTAGCCGAAACCTTGATTCGTGGCCTCCACGGAATCAATAATTCTCTGAAGTCTGCCAGTTTGGGATTTTTGTGAAGTTCCTTAAGCGGAACCTCCATGTAGTCCTTCCACATGCGGTGGGGGAAGGGAAGAAGATAAAGTTCATTAATATGGCGGACTAAAAAGACCGTCTCACTCTTATTTCCTTACATTTTTGGCGCAGCCGTTACAACCTGAAGCTAATGCGGGCACACACTTAAACCGGCCGACACCATGATGGACGCAGATACGTGCAAAGTTACCAGATCGAAGGCAAAGAGCTAGTCAGTTTCGAACGTGGAGACAGCTCAATGGTGGTCGTTACCAGGGTCGCGTCAAAGTCCGGTACAACTGTGGCCGGACTCCTTGAGCAAGATCCTGCGAAGGTTTCTGTTAACATGGAAAATTACTCAAGTTCTTCCAACCATTTCAACTAAAAGGTACTATTGATCGTAAGCCACACATCACCGCAGAAATTGTGCAGCTCGTCCAGACTCAACGCGAACTCATAGAAAACTAAAAACAGCTCATGTCTTCTATGGTACAAGCGATGCAACGTAAGAACTATCAGCGAAGAGACACCGTAAAACCAGACATGTTCGATGGGACATCAGCAGTTCCAACTTAGTGGCGGAGTTTCGTGACTACGCATGTGTGCAGAATGAGTGGGTGACTGACAAAGACAAGATATTTAACTTATGCTTATTTCTGTGTGTCACTGCAAATAAGTGGTGCGACATTCGACGTGTGGAACACGTTAGTGACTAGTGGACTAAATGGAAGAAGAGCCTGTTGTCCTGTTTTTCCTGAAATGTGTTACAACAGTGGGACAAAGCAATTCCATATAAGCACACCAGTGGCAATGTCCGTGACTATTTCGAAAAAGGACACTACTTCAACTCTCCGCTCCCAATTTACCAGAAACATCAGTCGTGCCTGTCTGTTGCTTAGTATGTGTAAAGAGTCCATCACAAATGAAATCTCGGCAGGTGGAGACTGCAGATGTCATTCTTTACTGTCTGAAAGACATTGTTATAGAAACCACATTATGCGGTAGTGAGCGCGGAAGCATCGCCACCAGACAGTCAAAGAGCTATCGTGCAACTACACCAAATACACCACATAGGGTGAAATGTCCGAATGTGTAAATGCCGAATATACCCACCCATGCTGCATCTCAGCTGCCCCAACTACCTGAAAAATATCACACTGTACATCTGATAAAGAACAACATCCTTTATGCGAGAACGATGCTAAATAGAAAGGAGGTAAATGTTCTTGTGGATGCAGACGCATTCGCGGGCTTGATAAACTCAAGTTTGGTAGAGAGAACTCAAATCCGCAAAGACAAGATTATTGAGGTGCGTAGTCATGATGGAAAAGCAAGACTCCTAGGGAACTTGGCGACAATTGCAGCTGAATTTATAGGTTCCACTATCCCTATTGAAGCAATAGTAATGAACGACGTCGAGTTCAAGTTCATAATGTGAAGGCCAGATGTGAAACTTTTGAGGACCAGTATTCTATGGCAGGACGAACTCACTATCGATCACGCGCGAGAGAAAAATAACAGGAGAAGAAGCAGAAATCTCCGCGTTGTGAAAACGTCAGAGTATGTTCCAAGTACTTACGGAGAACACGTATGCATCGGCCCTTACCCTCATGCAACATCGTTTATTGAAGTCCCATTTAATTTATGAGAGGCAGCTGCTGTCTGTAAAAAACATTTATTTATTTATTTATTTATTTATTTATTTTATTTATTTATTTTTACATACTACGAACCACTACGGCGGCCCAAACAGGATGGGTCGTCAATCCTGATGACAAAAATAGGTACAACCATACAGTCTATCACACGAGAAGAACATGTGGTTGAAGAAGGATCTGTACAAGATGCTCGCAGCGGGCATTATAAGTCCGTCAACGTCGGCATATACTTCTCCCTTTAAATAGTGCCAAAGGAAGATGGAAGAGTCAGCCTTTGCACTGATTATCGTATGATTAATGAACAAACAGAGCCGTTTCGGTTTCCTATGTCCCGCATTGATGATATTATTAATGAAACAGGGGGTTGTGATTGTTTTTCAAGAATTCACCTGTGTAAAGCGTATCGGCAAATACCACTCCAGAAAGAGTACAGAAAATACACCGCCTCTGTGAACCCATCTGATATATATGAATATAACCGGCTCCCATTTGGCTGGGAAAATTCAGGGCATGGTTCCACAAAATGATGAAAAGCGTGTTAGGATCTCTGACTGCTAAATGCTACAATGTGCACGTCGACGACATTATTATTTGTTCTAGAACAAAAGAAGAACGTTAGCTGCATTTATCGCAAGTTATGAGTGCTTTGGCAAAAGCAAAGTTGAAGATCAATTTAGGAAAAGAGTGAATTTTTCAAGAGGTGAGCAGTTTTTCTAGGAAGGACATTTGACGGCCATACAAAAAGTACGAAGGAAGAGCCAGTGCAAAAGAATAAAACTTTGATGAAACATAGTCACTTGCACTCTTTCAGGGTTTTCTTTGGCCTAGCCGCACGTTTCAGGGCCTTCACCAAGGTCTTCGCCACAAAAAGAAGGTGTTTGACAGCCCTGAAACAAAAAGACACCCCCGTACATTTGGAGTAAGGAATGCGAGGATATTTACCGCAAGCTAGTGAAGACAGTATTGTCAGATCCTGTTCTAGTACTCCGAGACTTCAATAAACCTTACCATATTACTAATATTATTATTACTACAATAAATATTGCCCAGTAGGGCAGACAATCAAAGCCGCGGAGAATGTGAAGTGCCTGAAGCGGAACCTCCGTGAAGAGAAGACGACGATCGAGACTCGGGGTGGGGGAAGAGAAGAAGAGAGAGTTCAATAACATGGCGGGCTAAACAGACCATCTCACTCTCATTTGCTTAAAAGTCGGTTGACTTTAGCGCTAGGCGTAAAGAGAGAAACAGAAGCCTGTTAACTTTCACTAGACAAAGCGTGAAACATGCATGCCACGATACAAGGCCAGCGGGAAACAGTGTTCTTGATGACGGGAAATAGGAAAAAGGGCTGTTCAGCTGCACGGCTTCCGGAAACCTGCGGTCGCTAATAAATGCTGTCAAGTATTGATTGTGTGATCAGTGCGGTAGTAAACCGCGTGAGAACGGCACGAAGCGTCATGAGTCGTAACTATTTGTCTCATGATTCAACGCACGTTTGCCACCTCCAAGCACAATAAAAGGCTCGTTGAGCTGTAAAAATATACTTCGGCTCGCATTACATGTGCTTCTGACTTATTTGTCCCCTCACAGCCAGCGAAATACTACAGATCACGTGTGCATGCGTAAGGAAGATCAATGCCTGGTTTGGCATAAACTGTCTTTGTTCATGGTTTAGATACATCCGTGTCCTTACCTCAATTTTCACGTTAAATAGCGGCAAACTGAGCAAAATATCACATGCTGGTATCTTTATTGACTACAGATTAAATCTTTCAGTTGTAATGTTTGTAATAAAATGTGAATTCGCACCGTATCTGACACCGCAAAATGTATACCACACTTCGGTCGCATTAAGTACAGTAATAATTAGCAGAAGCAAAAAAAATTAGTATGTTGCTGATGTCGCGACTGGGTTATCTTGGCCGATGTGATGTCGAGTTGGTGTCATATCAAGGCAGTCATCAGGACAAGTTCAGGGACGGAAAAAAAAACGTTATACATGTATTTACATCTTTGAAGAAACAGTGAACACACTTAGGCGCTCCTCTGTGCGCCGGCTTAACTAGCCGAGATGGTCCCTCCCCTATTTCTTTATCCACGTGGTGGCCAGGATCGCTCCAATCCGGGAACACTTGTAGGGACATTATAAGTGACGAACACGCACATGAACGGAGAGGGTACCTATCCCCCTCTCAAATGTCAAGGTCCAGTTGACGGCGCAAAAATTCGAAGGTTGAGTGCTGACAACCTGCGCCATCTCTGGCAACCCTTCTAGGAATTTCGCAGTCGGTTGAAATTCACTTCTCCGATCCTGGTCGTGGTCGAAACGTGCAGACCACCTACGTGCGGTACGCTATTGTATCATCACCCAGTTTGTCTTCGGTCGCTAAAGAGTGAAGGGGGCGGATAGGTATGGCGCCGGGCGCCGGCGATCGGGGCGTAATTGTCTGCCGGGGCGAGGTCACAACCTCATTTCAAAGCTGTCGGTTTGGCAGTGAAGAATCCTTGTCCAGAAGGACTGTCAGGCACAACAATGCCAAGGTAAGGATGCGTGGGAGCTATGCACAGCTCGTGAAGACGGAGAGATTATCACTAAAGAACTTGCTCTTTAATATTTACTTAGAAATATCCCCTTATCGATGCAATACATTTTTAATGTGCACAATACTGTAAAGTGAACGACGCATTTGCAAACTGCACAAATTTCGTCACTCATCTTCTATCAGGGAGCCTTGAATGCCTTGCCGTGTAATCTTTTTAAGCCCTAAATTCAGCGCAATGCCCGCAACCTGAAGAGCTTATCACAGAGGAGGGCACCATCTTTCGCAGGAGTGTATGAAAAAACAAAAAAGAAAGAAATAGAGTGCTAAGCACGGAGCCGCAGAGCTGCTATTCGCGTTGTCGACATCACAACGTCCGCGTCTACGTTGCACCATGCCCGTCACAGCATCCATTGAGCCCTCCCCCCGCCCCATACACACATACGTACACATGCATACAATCTTGCTTTATGGACGGCCCTGTAGCGCCATCCCGGACCCACGGTAGGGCCAGCAATGCAAAATGCGATTACTAAAACCCCATTTCAGATTTTTGACAATGAGAAAAATTAATTTTTGGATAATTATTTATAGTTAGCTAACGTGATGTCATAGGGTAAAGATTACTGATGGTTTCTCAACACGGCTCTAACCAACATGCACTTGGTATAAGTTGCCAACAAAAAACTTTATTCTTTTAAAACTTAGTAAATAACAACTGGGACACCCTGTACAACGAGAAGCTAAATCCTAAACCTGTGAATCCGAATAAAGTGTTGAATTCTCTATAAACTTTTATAGAGCATATACTTTCCGCCGCCAGCGCTGTTTATTTGAATGGCTTCCAGGTGTTGAGGACACTCATGAAAATATTGTCATTCCCGGTGTGCTCGCTTCTTCCCCTTTCCACAGCCCTGCCATGGCTGTTTTTCTGCTGTGTCGCAAAACTTGACAATCAGCATACTGCGTAAGAAGCACCCACGTGCAATGTATTGCATCCTCGTGACTCAGCCTATGTTCTCGCATCCTCGCGACTCAACAGGCGGAAAATATTTCCAAGTACACTCTCGACTTTAGCGCCTGTTTTTCAGAAGGGCCTTGCATTACATGAACAGATGCCTCTTTGCACAATTTTCGATATGAATATAATTCCTGAACAGCATTGCACGACTTGAATGCCGCAGCTCTTAGTGGCTGATGCTAACACTACCGGGAGAAAAAGTTGTTTCGAACGTTAGGCGCACATAGCGCATTTCTCTATTTTTTATTTTTTTTCTTTAAAGTTTTCGATGTGAACCATTTCAAATTAAAATTACATCAAATAAAAATTTTTGTGAGGTCGCGCATGAAATACCGCTGTTAGTACATCGACATTTTCGTTTGCAGATGCAGCGCTTCAGTTTCAGGCTACATAGCAATGCGTAATTCATGCCAGATAGCCTTTTTTATGATAACTCCTAACGAAAGATTCGTACGAATAATATTCTGGAAGAAGTTTCATAACGCATGTATCTCGCAATCAGCGGGATTGCGTGTGCGATACCCTTCAAACAGAAAACATTAATGCTACTACTAGGTCTGGTTTCTGGCTAACATCAGAAACACTGACCGCATTAACTCGAAGATAGGTCGGTCCAAATACATTTACCTTCCTGAGAAATAAAACATTTTAATTCTAACACAAGTCAATCCATCCTTTCTTTTTTGGACTTTGAGCGTCATAAGCTTTGAGCATCACTCACCTCTATTTACCGCAAGCTCGACTACTAAGTCTCGCGAGTTGAAGTCGCAAGCTGCATCCATTTCGGAACTGCCAGAAATGTCGCTCTAGTTGGAGGTTTCGCAAGCGTCCCCAGCACCACAACATAGGTTGTGCCCGGTGATGTTGAGTGCTTTGGATATGCTACATTTCATAAAGCTATTCTGGATAATCTTGAGACTGGCTTTACGGTAATGGAGACAGAGAAAGCCTGTTATTCCTCGCTTTGTTAAGGAATATAGACGCAGATTCTTCGCTCTTGACTACAGTTCGATTGTGCACTTTGGGTACGTTTGAGAAAAGAAAAAGAAAAAGGCGACCTAAATTCGGACGACGGCACTATTTCACCGTGAAGCTTCCATAACGAGCCATACTTGTAGTTTCCATGTACTATGGTCCCTTAATTGGTCGCACACCATCGTTTATATATATGAATTGTATGTCCTAAGAACAGCCAGATGGTCCGCTAAGGTATGCAAGGAACAGTGTGTCTTTTTTCATATTCCGGGGGGGGGGGAGGTGAGGGGGCTTTATTCATGTGCCGTCTACCACGTCTTCACAGAATACGCGAATTGTTCAACAGACATTCCTTTTTCGCTCGACGGAATTCATTTTTCACGCATCCTTGTGTCTTCACAGAGTAAGCCATGCGCGATACTTGCCGAGGCCAGGCTGGGCATCCGCTGGAGCAGATACGCCTAGAGTGAAGGAAAGCTTTTGCAAAAAAGACGTATATCAGGATAACATCATTTTAATCCTGTTAGCAGTGTTAGAGTACATCGCGCACTCTTTGTCGACGGCATGTCTTCCAATCTATGCATCTATGCAGCTGTCTATCTATCCGTCTGTGCATGTGTTTTCCAGCCATATTTTGTCAGTCACCGGGAGTGGGTAGCCTATGGTTAGCGCAATGGTCTGCTATGCTAAGGGAACATGTTTATAAACTAGCCGTCAGTTAAGCTTGAACCCCTGGACACTTTTATGAGGGCAACTTCCGTCGCTGGATCTGTGTCACTAGGTATGTGTTGATCTTCAGTACATAAAATTGACGCCAGCATGGGTAACAAGGCCCGTTTCGAAGCGCACATGCCACGATTCTGTCACAAAAAATTGGTGGAACGCATTTTAGTATAAATATCGATGGTAAAACGTTTAGTAATAAGACAATACGCATCGAACCGAGTAACGCATGAGGCGTGTACTGCAGCGGGACCCCTCTTACAAGCTTCGATGGCACTGTGGATGATTTTGATTGGCATCCTCTTTGAAACCCAGTGAGACAAACAGTCGCGCAGCCTAGTTGATCACGACTCATCTATATACACTCGGCGCCATCCAGCGGAGCCACCGCGAAGTCGGCGCATAGCCTCGGAAATGCATGGTGCGCCGGTGTGTGCGATCGCTAGAGATCGTTTAATGCAGCAACCGGGGTCCTCTCTCGCAGTGCTTTCTGGAAACGCTGCGCCATCTAATGGACCTGCCGAGAACTCCGCGCATGGCGTCTGAGAGGAGATCCGTGGCGCACCCATGCTTGCGAACGCTGGCAATTGTTTTCTCACTTGCCGCGCACTCAGTGGCACACACTCAGTAACCCGAATTGGCCAGTCCTTCCCGGAATAGCGGCACATACCGACTTCACTCAATGACACATCTCGCTAAAGCGTTTGCGTGAAAGGCGTTTATTGAAAAGTGGCGCATACCCAGTGCATTTGTGGCGCTGCCTGCTAGTGCGTCGTGTTGCTGCCCTTGAGGAACTCTTGTGACGTGGCTTTGATTCTGCATGGCCTCGGAGACATTTGGGGGTCTTTTTTTAATTGTAGAGCGGCACCTTTCTAGCGGCACATCCCTATTTTCCCAAGCGGGCGCCAAAGACGTTCATTGAAGGGCGGCACACACCTGCTGACACATACCGAGTGACCTAAGTTGGCATCATATACGTTTATTGAAGACTAGTGAAGACCAAGCGGTACGTACGCAGTGCTTCAACGCCACCTGATGGAGTTCTACCTAGTCCCAGATGTACAGTGACCCATGTCGGCTTGACAGAAAATTGTCGAAAAGCGGCACGTATGTACACATTGGCACATACTCAGTGACCCAAGTTGCTCCGATGGTTGATTTCAAACCCTATTCACTAAGAATAACAGCGCTAGGCGCTGACCATTCGACCACGTACTGCCCAGCGACGCAGGTAAGCTGGAAAACAGCTAGATACAATAAGTCACTAAGAATAACAGCGCTAGGCGCTGACCATTCGACCACGTACTGCCCAGCGACGCAGGTAAGCTGGAAAAGAGCTAGATCCAATAAGTCACTAAGAATGCTAACCCCCAGTCAAAGGCCACTGCACATGTTGCTAAAACGAAAGCGTTTGCGTGACAGGCGGAAATGACGGATCCAATTATATTTTCCAACCCTGTCAACTTTCTTGAAAATAACAATTTTTATGCGAAGCATATTACGAGAGCTCAACCCTGCTCCTCAGGCGCGGCGGTGTCACCATGAAACCACGTGACACCGTGACGTCACGATAGAGGAGAAGTGGCTTTGGCTCAACTCTTGCAAGACGGGCTGGGTGGGAATCGAACCAGGGTCTCCGGAGTGTGGGACGGAGACGCTACCACTGAGCCACGAGTACGATGCTTCAAAGCGGTACAAAAGCGCCTCTAGTGAATGCGGTGTTGCCTTAGAAACGAGTTGAAACAGCTCGTTTCTTGCTCAGGCGCACATTTCGTTGCCGCGCCGAACGCTGCTTTGCTCGACGCTCACCGCGTCCAATGCGGGGTGCGTAGTCGCTGCCCTGTAGCCCATTGTCTTACACCCCTTGGCGGGTCGACGGGAACGCTGTCGCGTTCCACTCTTGAAGGCGAAGCAGTAATGCATGAGTTGTTTCTTCGTCTAGCCGAACCAAATATAGCCAAGCAACAGCAGTTCACCAGGCTAAACAGTGGTTCAACAACTAAAATAAAGGCTAGTATGCTTCGCATCCTGGGCTTAACCTTACCTAAGCCACAGCCATTTTTTTCTCTAACAGTCAACATGGCTTTCGCAAGTTCTTTTCTTGTGAGACTCGGCTGGTAACTTTCACTAATGACTTACATGTATACCTTATAGCGGTTTTTGACTGATTGCACAGTTTTGGATTTTTCGAAAGCTTTTGACGAGGTAAAACATGTATTACTACTGCACAAACTAAGCGCACTCAACATTGACCTTTGAGTACTTAGCTGGATCCAATCGTTCCTTTCGTCTCCTTCCCAATTTGTTGTAACTAATGAATCCACATCTAACGCGGCTCCAATTGAAGCTGGTGTTCCACAAGGGTCTGTTCTTGGTCCTCTTTTTTTAAAAATATGTTTTAACGATTTGTCTGATAACGTTTCCTCAAAAATTTGTTTATTCGCTGACGACTGTGTTATATATCGAAAGATAACTCGTGCCCCTGATATAACTACCATTGAATCTAATTTAAATAACATGTAGAATCGGTGCCTCACTTTCTGCATGGAAATCAACATTAATAACTTCAAATCTATGCGGATTTCTCGTTCTAACACAACTTGCCCCACTTAGGGCCCCAATGACTGCCCCCTTCAATCCGTTACATGCTACCACTATCTTGGCATTCATATGACTAGCCATCTTTCTTGGAAGCAGCATGTACAATATCTAATATATAAAGCTAACCGCTGCTTAGGATACTTGAACAGAAATTTTTCGCTGGCACCTGTATTATTAAAACGGCTGTTGTACACACCATACGTCGGCCCCTAATTAGAACATTCCTCATCTGTTTGGGATCCTCATCAGATCACATTAATTAACGAAATCGAATCAGTGCAAAATCGCTCTGTTCGTTTCATCTTAGCTAACAACCATCGCACTGCTAGTGTTACGTTAATGAAGAGTACCCTTCAAATCCCATTATTATCTCTTCGCAGACAGGAATCACGCATTTCCCTTTTTCATAAAATCGACTACCACAACGCAACTCTTCACCCTCTTTGGATCCCCTATGCGCCTCATTATTCGGCTCGTCGTGATCACGTACATAAATTTGAGATACCCCCTCATAACAACGTCACGTGCTCACATGGTTTTCTTCCTAGGAATTTAGTCGTCTGGAATGTATGGAATGTATGGTGGCAAATGGCATAATTACGTACGTGTTCGTGAACATTATCTGCTTGCTAAAGTGCACTCTTTCTGTATTTTCATATTACGTAAGCCTCTGATTTGGTTGTTATGAATGCACTACTAGTTTTTTTTTTCATATCGCGTTTGTTCGCTGCACTGTGAATTCTTAGAATTATTCCTGCATTTTTTACTCTTGAAATGTATTCTCGCCCCTCCCCTATGCAATGTACAACTATGTACCTTTACGGTGTGACTAAAAATAAAAAAAATAAATAAATTCCTACCGTTATCGGCGTGATTGAACCCGCGCTATTCGCAGACTTCGTGGGGGCACCTCTAGATGACGCAACGTGCTCGGTAAGCACGAGGAATCCCACTGCATTGCTCTTTTTCGCGTTGGCAATATTCTATCGCTACATTGTTTCAATGGTGTTCGCGTCAACGTCGACATTCATTGTGAGGGGGGGGGGGGGTGTTGTCGAAATTATCAAACAGATTCGGTGACTCTGCTACGTCGGACCACACCTCCAACCCCTGACCCCCCGCCGCCGTCAGATCGTCTGTTATATTGTTACGTGTAGCTGACGTGTAGCAATATTATGTGAAACTGCGTTTAGTCTCATGCTGGTTTGCAGCAATAACTTGATGACGTTAGGTTCTGTGCCAGAACTGTCATAGTTTATTCGTAGAGTACATACTTGTCATATCTCGTGCGTTTATGGAGCACTGAACGATTGTTATTTCCGTTCGGTCATGTGCAGAATTTTTTGCTAATCGTGACCGGTTGTTACCACTTACATGTGCAGATTCTCCATCTCTTTTACCCAGATCCTTTTTTATCTTTCTCCTTCGCCTTCGGCTGCGGGGTAGACACCTGCATTTTCTCTTCTATCCAACATTCCAACCTTTGAAATTTCTTTTGTCACTCCATTTTTCCGCATGGGCTAGCCTCAGGGTAGGTTTCATAGGTTCTAAGCTTTCCTTCTTTTTTTTCTTCAACGTTCTGCTTCTGTATGTCAAGGCGTCTTTTACATTTTTTTGCGTCTATAACAATGTTTGCTTTCCCTATCAGTTATTTTCACTTACAGTATCCCTTAGCTCAAATAGAACTCAAATAAAGCTGGAGCAAGCAAATGCTTCCAGCTTCTCCACCTTTTCTCCCCTCTTGACCTAATAGTAAACAAATGTTGTTTTGCTTCAAGATGATCGTTTGATATAGTTCTTATCTTACGCAATTGTATTGGTGGTTTTGTGCGTCAGATTATCGACTTCCTGTGTTTTATGTCTGACTAACCAGTCTAATTCCTATCCCTATCCTACAGAGGGGTACAGGCTGCTCCAGAAATAGAACCGCATAATATACAAACCTCGACAGAACTTTATATTATTTGATATAGCTTTTTGTACACTCCAACTCAAGTTCATCAAGACCATACAAAAGGTCTTTTTGACTAAAACTGCCTAGTACAATATCCGGCCAATGTCAGTGTGATACTAGCTTACCGAAATCAGACCTCCTCGGCCCCTTAAGTCACTCGGAATTGAATTAACAGGAGATCGGAGCAAAATAGGCCACAGATATATCCCGCGCTCATCATTCAGAATCCCTCGGTTATGCTGAGATAACCGTTTCGCCTACTCACTAAAATTTACTAAATCACCAGCTCAGATTGACTCAGACTTGTGGCATCCCGCACTCACTAAAACTCGAAGAATCAAAATCGCCTTGACTCAAAATCGCAGACCACATAACGAATCCGAAGTACAGACAAAGAACTCACGAAGGAGCTACTTGGTCGTTTTAGAGTCAGGTCTCTGTGCAATCGTTTTAGAATAGGCACATTGTCTGCCCACTTTGGGTGTAACAGAAGTGTGCGTGAACAGTACAGCCATGGATATGTGCATCGCCTCTGGGCGATCAGTTTTCTTTTTTCATTGACAACGCTAGCGTTATTCCATTCTAACGAAAGCGTTGAAAGCGACTAATAATAATAGAGTTTCAGTGCACTGCCTCAGTTTAATAAAATGGTGCGTTAGTGATATTTAATTCAATCGTATTTTCCAACGAAGTAATCATAATCATTAATTTTTTCTTCTTTAGCGCTTACAGAACTGCGTACTAGGGAAGGCTGCATGTTCGTTTACTACCTTAACAGGCACCCCACGAGGGAGCTGCTGACGCAAGAAACGAGAACACTCTAAAGAGGCAATCGCATACAATATCGCATTTGAAGTTTCCGAAAGCGCCAGCCTAGTTTTCTACTAAAAACGAGGGCGGTGAATTGCGCTCATGATGCCGGTTACATAAGGTACGATGAAGGACGGAGTTGGAAAGGTTACAGGAATAGTTTCATGCGCCAAAGAAATATTTGACAAGACATTTCTCTTGAGCACATAAATTTCGTACGTGGCAGGAATTATCGCACAAAACGCGCCCATTGTTTTTTGTGTGCTGTATAGGATTCACGCATAGTGCAATGTAGCAGCTTTTGTTATTACTATTTGAAAGGACACTGTTGTTTTCATATAGACCGATTGAACTGACGCAAACACAGCGTAAATAATAGTGGACAAGCGCGCATGTTTGAACTCTCTCACCGAAAAGAAAGCCTAGACACTCTCTGTGTAATGCCAACTGTGGGCGCTATAAAGCTGTGCTCAAATATACTTTTCACATGAAAGGTTCATGTATTTTGCAGTGAAATCTTACGTTTAACAATTTAATACACGCAATTCCTGTATTCACGTGACCTCAATGAACGTTACTGAATCCTGCGAACCCCGTTCTTGAACTCACAGGCACAATCACTGGCGATCATGCGGCCTCACTCAGCACGTGTTCTCATAGACTCAACAACACAGGAAATCGTTTGTTTAAAACTACCTTGAACTCACTTAGACCCACGCAAACGTTCGTTCACTGACACTCACTCGAGATACGTCTACATTCGTTCAATGGAATCGGAATAAGAGCATTTTTCTTGAGAGAAATACCGATATGGGCTCAACTGTACGCAATCATACTGAACATCACGTCCATTAGGTCTTGTTCGAGCACGCCTAGAAATGAGTGTTACAACTACAAATTTTAAAAAGGCCTAATTCAGTCTCCGACGCGCACCTATTGGGAATCACTGCGCTCTACTTAAGCATAGACTCACTGATAGCGCTGAATCTTCGTGCGTCTTATTTGACTCATGATTTGTGCTTTCATCTATGGCTGTGCGGGCACTGTATATAAATAGATACAGTAAATTTCTGTTCCCCTTGTCGGGAAAGAGCGTGGTAATATTTTGATGTTGGCTAAAGTGTACTATGCTGCTACATTGCTGTTGGTTGTAGTAAGTACGTAAGGAATACTTTCAAATGATAGTTCTATGGAAATGTATAGCAGTACTTGGCATACCAAGGGGTGGCAAGTTAGTTAGTTTGGTACTAATATGTAAGTACATTTATGTTATATGTGCATTTGCCCTACTCTCTTCACGTCCTTGTGCGCTTGTCCGCACCTACAAGCTGGATCCCAACTGTTATCAGAAATTATCAGTTCGAATTATTCTCAACGGTGTCGGTGACATGTGGTTACTGCTGCTTTAGTCAACAGTACATAGTCCATGCGCACATATGGTAGTTCGCTGGTCAGCAGAGTTCGTGATATAGCAATAAAACTGTACCGCACCGTCTCATAGACGACAAGGACAAGACATATCTTGACCCTTCAAATTGGCAGTTTCAGTGAGCACGTGAGCAGTAACGTACTTCCTGTTTCTTTTACAGTTGAAACACATCTTTAAAAAAAATTAATTGTGAAAGGTGGTGAGGTTTGCCTTCACAGATGCATTTCTTTAAAAATCAAAAATACATGCAATAAAAACAGTTTTTTCTTTCTCGTAGGTAAATATGTTAACTAATTAGGTAATTAGCTTACTATATTAGGGAAATAAGTCGCAAATACAAAATTGGAGTGCAGCCGCTGTGATCTGATAAACGGAAATACGAAGAGCGCCGCACCACTCTGGGTTTGCGTGCTTGAAACGGGCTGCAAGATAGAGTGCTGTTCCACGTAACTGTTTCCTAAAGGTATCTTTCTAGGAGTTTGAGACAATGATAACTTGAACAGCAATTAACTCCTATTTAAAGGATGCACAAGGTGGAATTGCTATAGGGATTCCTCCTACTCAATTGTGAAGTTGACCTCTGCTTCGCTTCAACTGCATAATTTAAATTACAACTTAAAGTGAATCAACAAAACTAAGCAATAAATCTTCCGCATTATATGAGAATTTGTTCTGAAGTTGGTCGGATTAGTTACTGTATCTTCACACAATTTCTAATACACTGCGGGTCGGCCCAAAGTACATATTGAACTGCATGTGCTATCTTTCTCACTGCGGCTCAGCACAAAGTGCAGATTGTACAGTGGGTGCTATCTTTTTCACTGCGGGTCAGCCCAAGTACATATTGGACAGCAGGTGCTTTCGTTCATAGTGCAGGTCAGCACAAAGTACATATTGGACAGCTGTGCTGTCTTCCTCACTGCGGGTCCGCACAAATTACATATGGAACAACGGGTGCTTTCTTTATCACAGCAGGTCAGTACGAAGGACCTATTGGACAGCCGGCGCTATCTTTCTCATGCTGGCAAACGGACAGGAAACCCAGAGGCCTACTGAACATTCACGAGATTCAAAGCCTTGCGTCGAGAGCCTCCTGGAGATTTCACATGCCGTCAACTTACCTGCCCTACTTTATTCTCTGTTTGCCTTTATGTAAGCGTTGGTTCCTATACCAGGATATGCTCATGTTTAGACCTAATCATTTTATTCGCAGTTATAATTTTTCTTGATAATATAACTAGACAGCATGAATTTCCATGGCCTTCTAAGCCTATGTTTTCGCATCATTATCGCTGGGTGCTTGGTTGGTTGACTCGATGATTACGGTGTTTATTACAGGCGGTGTTAGCCTCTAATAAATACCGCGACTCGCAAGCCATGAATGTGCCTTTCACAAGAAGGCTTTGCTTCAACTACTTCCTTCATTTGTTCTCCTCAGTGCATAGTAGACAATGAGTGATTCCAGTATTACCAGCAGTAAATTATGCCTGCCGCTACATTCTTTAGATTTACTCACAATGATCGCTTTGGTCTTTTTATTTCATAAAATAACATCTACTCCACACCAAACCACCCTCCCTGTCTCCCGACCGCTACGAACGCCTCGCCAGTTGCACAACAAGCAAAGCTACAAACGTATTGTATGACGTATTCATCAGCCTTACCACGAGCACTTCTACTGTGGAATGGTCTTCCCGATGTCATAATGACCATTCGCGACACAGTAATATTTCGATATGAAGTGACCGTCATTTTCTCGTGAGCATTTGGTTTCACTGTTATTTTCTCTTATAGCTTGTGAATCTCTTGTAGGATTCTCGAAAATCGCATAACTTCACGGTGTTACGAGATGCACCATTTTTTTGCGTGTGCTTGCATCCGTTCAATTAGTTGATATTTAACATCGTAGCTACTGTAGAACGCAACCTTGTTTTATGTATTTCTCGACATCCTGCTGATATCGTGGTCTCGTTAATTCTAACTCCACAATGATTCAACTTGTCAAATTTAATGTATACTAACCCCCTCCCATATTACTCCTGCTGGAGCCTGGGAGGCTTGTGACTAAACAAATTCACTGATGATTGCGATGCTAGCTAATGCGACATTTGAGCGCAGCTCTATACGTTTGTGAAGTTGGTGAAATATTGGCTCGCGCGGACAATCTGTCCATTGCGGCACGTTGTAAACGGAGCGAAGTGTGGCATGACTGCCTCGCTAATCGCGAGATCACGAGAAGCAGCGCGTAGGTGACGTGTGGGCGTGATTCACAGCAGCCGCCCCCGACAGACCTCCGTTCTTGCAGCGCTTTGTTTCCATGTATCTTATTGGTGGTGTCATCGGTGAACAGACGACGCGCGCTCCGATGACGCCGTCTCGTAGCCATCGTCGCCGCAGAGCACGCCATACACGGTAGTATGCTTTGCTTCTCATGCCTTCACCATACCCTCCTCCTCCGATTTTCTCCTCGCGCTCTCTCTGCTATCATTGTCTTTCTTTCCCCGCTGCGCATCATGATCGCTCTTTCATTCTGGGCTGTGGGCTTTCGCTCGGTTATGAGGTACGCCGACGCTCGCCGCACGAACGCGTGCCTAAAAGGGGCACCATATAAATAAATAAATAAATAAATAAATAAATAAATAAATAAATAAATAAATAAATAAATTCTGCCCGGGGCATGTTCGGCTCATGTCTTAAGGTGGCTGTCCGTGCCAATATATTCAATATCTTGTTCAATAATAACTTTCTGGAGTACACTTTCATTTCAGAGATAATAAACAAAATGGCCGTCAAACAAAGCTTTTGTGTTGGTGTTACAGCGGCAGCTATACCCGCTTGAACACCGCTAAAATAAACGAACGACCTGATTCTTGCGACTACCTCCTATGAGTTTAGGTCTGTTTGGTTCTCTAGTTGCTATGCAAACTTCGTATATAGCCTGGAGAGAGGTGAGCAGCACATTTAGCTGTTATCTGTACTCTGATATCTTTCATCAACAGCCGTATGTGATCTTGCAATCTTCAGCTTCATTTCAAACGGCCTACGCACCGGAATACTTATAGGATCTATTTGTGGACTTTACTGCGATCGCATCATTTACTGCAAGCTAAACAAGTAATTTAGTGACGTTACCATTCCCATTGATTCCTGTTGCCATTCACTATCCCATCAGCTCCCGTTGGGAGTCGCTATATTACTATGAAATAGCCCACACAATCATGCACTAAGTCCAGCATTGAGCACAAGTGCAAGTACCCCATGTCTCGCCGCCTTTCGGGTGACACAAGTGACCAATTCCACCACTATTCTGCCCCCTTCTCGTTTTAAGTTCGCTCAGAGGTTGTAGAAACGCCTCCTGTACATAGCCGAGTTCACGTCAGCCTGCATACATGAGATTCCGCAAGTACGAGGTCAAAACCATTTACAAATAATTCTATGTTGCGTTACCCATTGCCATCAGCAAAACACATCTTTCGACGCTAAATGAAGGAATTTTTTAGACATGTAAGATTTACGAAATGGGCAGCAGTAACTTCCGAAGTGCGCTGCCGAGGCGTGCCTACTTAGATGTCCCCCTTTTGTGGTCGAAGTGAGCGCATCGCGCACGTTATTATTATTTTACAGCCACGCTCTATACCTCTACCATCCAAGGAAATTTCCGTTTCGTTGGCGTGGTAAGCAAAAAACGCTATACTCCTCTTGCTGCACCCCATACGTGCGTCGATCCCGGATATATTGCAATGCTGCGCGGACCCCTGGGGGACAGAGAGAATAAACTTTATTGCACGAAGGAACTCGGTGTGGTTAATCTTGGGTGGAGCCCTCTTGTAGAGCACCACTGGCGGCGGCGGCGCACCGACCTTGTCCAGGTCGGTGCGCATCGTCCGCATCGTCAGTGTTTGTGATGAGCTCACCAGCCTGGACACTGCCTGAGCTGGGCGCTCCGTACACTGGTAAGCAATGTGTGTCAGTGTGGCTGTGTGGTTGTTGTACCAAGGAAATATCATGGTTGTTTATACGTCTGGAAAGGTTGTGCGCAGTCTAGATATATGCGGGTATGTGTTTGTTTAAAGGTGGCGCCAGTCCCTGGCTTCTTGCCTGCTTAACTTGGGATGGGGAGGAGAGCACTTCCGTCTGGTGAGGCGCTGGTCGTCCAATATCTGCCCGCTCGTGATGATTTCTTCGTGGTAATCTGAAGGGGGTCTTGAAGAGGGTTCTGTGGCTCGGTCAGCAAGTCCTCGAGCTACGCATTCCGTATCTTCGTTCCACCCAGGACCATGTATCCAGGGCACCAGACGACGACATGGTCCTGAGTCAATCCGGGGCCCAGGATATCGATGACACACGCGGAAAGTGTGTTTCAGAGATATAACCGACAAATGGCTTGTGAATCCGTCAGGATATATGTAGGGCGACCCCGTCATTCTGCTTCTCTGGTTGGAGGGCTATGGCTGCTGCCTCTGTGGTGGCGCTTAATGTGGTCCGTATAGACGTGCAGGCCACCAACTTGTTTTTGTTGGTTACTGCCGTTGTGTGTGCTTATTTTCTGCAGCTTTGTGGTGTTACTGAGCAAAGGCTAGCGTCGGTGTAGTAGGTCTCATGATCGTTGGTCCTGGTAAAACAGGCACACGTGGGCCAATCCCGAAGATAGTACAATACTGGCCTGATCCACGGCGGAGGTGAAGCAGGCGTTAAGCACTCCCCATTCGTGGGCCGATCGCGGGGATATCACAGTAAAATAATTTACACCCTTGATGGTGAGAATTGCGAATCATAACACCCTTGAAGGGTGTTTTCATTCAAGAAACATCCCATCATCACGACTTTTTGCGAAGCATAGGGAAGTTCTAGGTGCCATAACACCCTTTTACCCACCGAAAGGGTGCACTGACTAAGAATATTGGGGGTGGGTGCAAGGGTGTTTTTGTTTGTTTTTATCACATTCACAAACATACAGTTGCACGAAGAGACGGTGTGTCCCACGGCACTAAAAACCAGTGGCGGATCCAGAAATGTGCCCTCCCCTACCCCAACCGCTTCCCCCCGAGACATGTCGGGCTTTCAGTGCCGACAAAACTCCTGAAGAGAGTCCCCCTCCGTTTCACTGTCTGTTTTGATAAGCCCTTTTTAAATATGTCCTGCGAAAAACCTGTTGCTGAAGCACTACTATCTACTATGTCACAGTGTTCCAGGTGGCACACAGTTCTTAACGCACAAATTCCGAGGAATCCAAAAGCGCGCACCTACTTTTTCTAGTATTGAGTATTTAACCAAAAGAAAAATGTTCAAAATGTTTTCAGCACGGCAGAACTAGTGGAGCTCTTGCTTTTGGGACGCCCGGAATCTAGCAAAATGAATAGGCCACGTGACAGCATGCAGCTGGACGTGCCACAATTGCTCTAAAGCAGTGCGGTCGTCTAGGTTTCTTTCAAGCATGACAAAACAGGCAGAAAAGGGTGCGACGAACAATACGCGGACAAAAGATACGCCGATTCGAGAAGCTTTGACCCCACCTGACCTTCTTTCGCCGAATCAATAACCCCCATTCGTTCTGCTTCTCTCAAGTTTATAAACAAGGTAGGTTCGTTGGCAAACAACCCACCACAATGCTTTGCTCAAGCAGCATCTGCGGAAAGAGCCGTGCAAAACGCTCATGGCTTCGCGTCTGCGTCAATTTACGATGCTGGCTGTACAAAAAGAAACTGTTAAGTTTGTAGTTGTATAGTAAGGGAAAGTTCTGCTGGCTTACAAACAGCTGCCTGAACGGAGTGCTCAAAAAGAAAGGGAGAATAATCTAAGAAAGTATAGAGAACCAACGTACAACTTGCGATGCATAAAGTATTTACAACACCGACTAACAGCGGTATTTACTCAAATATTTCCCCTCCCAAACTGGAGACAGTATTATTGCATGCATGAATAGGATATTAAGCCAATCATTGCAGATATAACGAGATTCCAGAAATTGGAGGGGCATTTGCAGACCCATCTTTGTTCACGGAAGAGTGGTGAGCCATTTTTCAAGTGTGCGCGCTACTGCCCACCTGCCAAGTAGGTTCGCGATGTCTTGGCATATGCAGACCCGTCTCGCGAGACTCGCCCGTCTCCCCTCGCTAGACGGGTAGGACAGATGCGCATGCTGAATACGGGAAAGAAATACTTTGCAGAATGAAATTGAATTTTGTCAAAACACCAGAGCTCTGGATTGTAGGTTACAGCGTGCACAGGGGCGTTCTGCCAGATTTTAAAACGAAGCTTTCTATGCCTCCTCCGTCACTCTTTCCAATTCTGCTGCTGCTGCTGTCACTGGCTTGCCAGCCGCGTCGGTGGGTGGTTTAAGGGCGTGCACAATGAACATGAGAGGGACGCGGGGAAGGCGTGTGCGAGTCCTTTTAGAGAGAACTTCGTGGGCATCGCTACAATAGTTCTTGGACCTCTTTGGCCGTCACAATGCTCACTGAAACACCCTGGCCATCGACACAATGCCCTCTGGAAGACTAATTATGCGTTAGCCCCCTTCTGCCCACCCCAACCCACCGCAAAAGTAGTGCAGAAGGTGCAGCACTTACTTTTTTGTACTCACATGCAACAGCGCAGAGGAGAGACAGTATGATACTAAGGGGAGACAAGCGAATGCTTAAAGCCAACACCCAGACGAAATGTCATCACAGTTCCCACACTTTACCAAGAAATTGTTGTTGTCATTCAATAGCCTTTACCACAGCTGCACCCTCGCCGAGCAAAGGGGTTCGGCGATGGTATAGGCACAGCTATTGAATAGGAACAATACTAAATTGCTCTGCTCGTGGTAGTTTGAGGGCGAGAGTAGTTGGGTTGAAAATGACTTGTCTACCGCATGCACAAAATACCTCGATTGTGAATATATCTTCCTCATTACCCGTCAAACTGCTATTATAAGCAACTGCAGTAAGACAAAGACCGACATCAGATTGTAAGCGACAACTCACGGAGCTGTCCACCAAAGAGGAGTCGTTGTTATATTTGTTCTTTCTTTTGAGCGGTCATCGGCCGCACTTGCTCACCCGCTCTTAAGAAAAAAGAAAGAAAAAAAAAACCCGAGATCTGGATTCGCTTCGGTTGCACTTTCACGACACCACGCAAAGACTTCGTACTTGGAAACTTAAGGTTTTCGTGTAGTTCTGCACATGTGAAATTTCGTGGTGTCGCCTATCCGTTTAGAAAGCTATTATGCAAGTACTTTTATATCTGCCGTTCATCCAAGCTATTTAAAATTTGCGTGAGCACACCAGTTCAGAAATATGAGCATTGTGAGCTTCTTGAAAATGCCAATTACAGCTTTTTTTTCTCTCTCTCTCTTTCTCTGCGCATAAAAGAAAAGACAGACTCGCAAGTACCTCTGTATCTTATAAAATCAGGAAGGGCCACGTCTCTTTACAAATGAACGTCCAAGCAAACAAAAAAAAAAGCATCGAGAAATAAATTCACTTACACGCAGTTACCAGCCCACCTTTGCCCCATTTGATTTGATATCAGCCCATGTTTCTGGGAATAAATTTCCAGTGAAACTACCCGTAAACACAGAAAATGGCTTAGACGTAGCGTAAAATAAATAGCTTTGAAAGTAATACACACACGTAGTTGAAAAGAATATTTGTTTTTATGCCTTGAAAACGAAACCGAAATTGAAATAACTTCCCCCGACGGGTGTCGCCGCTATCGCCGCTACGTCATTTCCTACTTCTCGCGGCGGGCCGTCGGGCCGTCGGGTGCATGTGTGTTCTCCGTGACATTCTTGAAGTTGTGAGTAATTAGATTGTTTTTTGCTGCGTTTAGGTTGTACCACCTCGTTGTTCTCGCGTACTTTTGTGCTCATCAACGCGAAGTGAGCGTCCGGAGTGAAGACGACGCGATTGTGCGTGAGAAAGAAGGGCAGCAGCGGCCTACGACATCGGTGTTTCTTTGTGACAGTGTGTTTACTACGCCTACGACGGCCGTCATTCGTGGCGACGGAGAAAAACATCTTCCATTCGGCCTGAACAGTGATGAAGTGGACGTTTTGTTTTTCGGCGGAATCCATCGTCAACATCGTCCATCCACTATGTAATCGAAATGGTGTGCCCACAGTACACATCGTGGCAGCGCTCCGCCTTCAAACCGAGGGCCTTTTGCAAGACGCATGAACTGCTCATATAAAAGGTACGTACGTAGCCACGTTCAGCGTCGCATTTTTATGGGGCGTCATTGTGGTAGTAATCTTCGCGCAATTTATTTAAAGGACAGCACAAGGTGTGTTGGATGCGAGTGTAGTATATGTACTCCAGGCGTAGCCTATGGGCACCGAATGTGAAAAAGAAAAAAAAAGAATGTTTCATTGTTCACGTGTCCTCAACTAGAGTTGTAGAGAATTAAGTACTGCTACGCGTCAGTATCCGGCGCAGGCAGGTAAATAATACTTTGGTTTGGCTAATTAGTTCATTCTGTTACTAAAGATGGGCGCATACTTATACCGGTGTCACACGGCCACTTTCGATCACGATTGAGCCTGTTCTGGATCGAAATTTTCGACCGCGATTGGCTCCCGTCCGCCGATTGTGCAACGAGGCCAAACGCCTCCAGAAATTCGATTCCAGTCAGGATCGATCGCGGCCAAAAGTATGCAGTGTGACAACCGTATTAAATGTCGCTTGCGTACTTTCACTCAATTGTTATTGTTCTTTTTTTTTGTCGGAGGTCCCGTGGTAGGTAATGGCGCCGGCAGCTTGCAATGCTTGTGCTTTCATGACTAGAACTAATGCAAAACAAAAGAACCACGACCGTCCCGGCTATGTACTTATCTTTCGCTTTAAGTTGTGCTCGTTTGTCCTAGAAGCTCTTGTGCTGTTGCGGATGAACGCGTGGTTGCGCTATTTGTTTATAAATTTATCTTTTTGTATAAATAAGCACACCGAGCCTAATCAATTTTTTTCTCGTCCTTGAACTCGTTTCTTGGTTTCACGCAGGCGTGCTTATTACTACTACTATTTGTTTTCTTGTTGTGTGACTGAACCCTGCCTAAGGCGTCCTGTCAGTTGTCAGCAGTATTTCTGAAATGAATTGCACTGAGCGTCCTACGGTTAGAGTACGTTTCACTACCTTATTTTAATGTCTAGGTATAAAGGGTATCGTTATTGTAACTATTCTTGGCCTTTATATATGTATTTATTAAGCTGGTAAATGCTTAATTGTATTTGCTGTTTTGAGAGGTTCTTTTATTGAGTGGTCAATCTCGGGTGGTATTAATGGTGGGTTGTTTTCTTGTGCCCATGCAGTTACAGTCAGCATGAAGCAATTGCATGGGAACCGACTGGCTGTCTTGGGCCTACACATTGCTGAAAAGGCAGTGAAGACGTCTGAGCCGACAGGTATACTTTTTTCATCACAATTGGCCTACATATTTTTTACAGGAGGATGAAGACCTCCCCAAGTGAGCTCCAATTACCCCTGTCTTGCGCTAGCTGATTCAAAGTGAAGCCTGCAAAATTTTTTGACTTCATCATAGTCTACTTCTCTACCGTCCTTGACTACCCTTCTCTTCTCTTGGCATCCATTCTGTAACTCGAATGTGCCACCGGTTATATGCCCTATGTATTACATGGTTGAAGAAGGCACTTTGGCTAGTTGGTGCTCATTGCAGACTTGAGACATCAATAACTAGCGTGAAAAAGACATCAAGAAGCACATAAGGAAGAACTCTAAACTTCAACTGAAATTTTTGCTACACTGAAACATGGAATGCACAGAATGCCGACGGACAGAAACAACAAAGGAGCTATCGGAACAAATTTATGAACAGGTTAATTTCACTTACGAACATTCTTGGTAAGAGCCAGAGACGGGTGCTTACACACCTATTCCCCGCTTCTTTGATGCAAAGTGGTTCATATATTTCCCTATGTACCTGCTTCTGGAGCTGTCTGAGCACACGATTGCTTTGAAACTGCTCGGTGCATGAGCACATATGGCGATGATTGGCCATGTGGCCACCAGCCACCAAGGCACTCAAAGCTGCCCTATGTTTCCTCAAGCCAAACAGGTCGGTGTTTAAACGACTGCTTGGGGGAACAAAGATAGGGCAGCTGTCATGGCTGGTGGCCATCTGGCCCATCATTGCTGTAAGTGCTCATGCACTGAGCAGTTTCAAAGCACTCATCTGCCCAGGCGGCTCTAGATGCAGGTCGACATGAAAATATTCGAAGCACTTCACATCGAAAAGCGGGTGATAGGTGTGTAAGCACCCCATCCCTGGCTCTCGCCAAAAAAGAGTGTTCGTATCTCGAAATGAACCTGCCCATCGATTTGCTCCGATACCTCCTGCGTCAGGCAGGGAAAAGGAAAGATAAATGTTGCTTCCATGCGTCGAGGTCGCATCCCCTGAATCCTATGTTTCTGTGTAGCGAAAATTTCAGTTGAAGGCTAGAGTTCTGTCCTGTGTGCTTCTAGCTGTCGTCCGTTGTCTTTTTCGCGCTAGTTAATGATGTCTCAAGTCTGCACTACATGGCCTGACCAGCTCCCTTCTTTACTCTTTATGTCAGCTAGGATATCAGCTCCTTCGTCTGCTTTCTGAACCACGCTGCTGTCTTCCTGTTTCTGCTGCCATCAGGATAGGAGTGGACATGACAAATGAAACTGAATGTCATTTAGACAGAAGAGCAGTGAGACTTCCTGTGCTTTACCTTTTGTTGTTGTACATAATAGTTGAAATTGCACCAACACATCTTTTCCACCTTGTGATCTTCCCATAGCTGCGGCAAATAAATATATAGGCTTTAAGAAACTAGAAATGCAGTTTGCCTAAGAAAGAGAATACTCTTGCACTTAAAGGTAATGTGTATGATGCTCTGACTCCTTTAATGCATGGGCCTTGAGAGGTGTTGATGTTGTTCTTCATTTCTTTCTCAGCGAGCTTTACTTGATGGGTCTGACTTTGTATAAAGAAATAAGTTCTAAAGAAACCATAATACCTAACAGGCAGAATTGTCGAGGTTGAAAGCCAAGTTTTCTTTCATGACATATTTTTTTCAGACTGTACTAGTTGATCCACAATGTTCGACAGCGCAGACTTGTACAAGGGACGTCAAAAGTGGCGAGAAATCGAACAAATGCTATCGCCTCTTTCTCCATCCTTTGTCGTGTTCACATTGTCTAACGTCATCGACCAGTACCAACTAGCCCGTTTGCGTACCTGTACTAGTCGGGCCATTTATACTATGGCACTCTAAACCAAATGTGATAAATTCAAAATTGGTGCCTTTTCTATCTTTGTACAAACAACTGTTTCGTAAAATAGTTTAAAGTGTTATGGTTTATATTATGTTTCGACACCACCATAACCTCATAAAATATCTTCATGGATTCAAAAGGTGCCTCTTGTGCAAGTTCCGTGCTAGCCTGACATGGAGAACAAACCTGGCAGAAGATAGAGCACATGCTGTTTTGTAAACAAAACGCATGATTGCATTTTCTTGGCAGTTATTGCAATGTTTTCTGATGTTTATCTGCATGAACATTAATTATCTCAGCTGCTAAAGACACATCACTAGACACTGTGAGCAGAAAAGTCTGATTGTGCAGTACTGTTGAAGTCATGCTACATTATGTTTAAGCAAACTGGCCGGGATGCTAGCTGTTAAAAAGAAAAAGCTGACTTCAAGAAAAATTTGCACTCCTAAATGTGGAATTGAAATGCACTATGCTTATAAGCTACAAAAGATTTCCAGGATGATCAGACTAGTTACACTGGCCATTTGCTCATTCATTAAGGTTCACTGAAGCTTGTTTTTAAATTCACACTGTTTTTATACAAGGTGATGATTTTCAGTTTTGTGGAATTTTTAACTATAGCCCTGTTGCATATTGCATAATTCTAGTCCTTGAGCAGGAATATTCAAACAGGCAGACATATCTTGCACGAGAAATCGAAACATATCAAGCTAATTAGAAAATTTTATTATCTTTCGAATGAATTACATTATAGCTAATATAAACGAAAAGAAAGCGGCTTAACCGATGAACCCGATGCTTATTAATCATATCCTGAGAAACCAGCAAACACTGACACCAAGGACAAGTTAGGGTAAATTACTTGTTATTAACAAATGAAATAAAGAAATGATAAATAAATGGAAATGAAAGTGGATGAAAAAACAACTTGCCGCAGGTGGGGAACGAACCCATGTCTTCGCATTACGCGTTAGATGCTTTACCAATTGAGCTACTGCGGGCGCCGTTTCCCCATCACTTTCTTGGGTATTTATGTTTCCTAGTAGAACCCTGGGAGTGTTTGCCTGCGCCACCACATATCTGGGGCACATATTGTAATTTACGAATCATAGCCAGTGACATTACAAGGTGTATCTACTTAGAATTTATTTCCAGAATGGCGTCAGTTTGGAGATATGCACCATCAAACTTGCTGTAAAAATGCACTGTTGTTCCACTTACTTTTTTAACAAAATGTGCTTTTATGCACTGATGCACAAAAGTAACGGGAACACCCTTGTGTATTGGTCTTTATAAGGGAAATATTCCTAAACTGGTGTCATTCTGGAAGTTCAAATGCATATGTCTTCCAAGCTCACTGGCTACAATTAATAAATTGCAATATGTGCAGTAATATAATTAGTTACGAAGTTAATTAGTGATTTTTTTATTTAGTTGAGCATGTGTTTCGATTTCTCATGCTAGTAATGTCCACCTCTTCAAATAATCTAGCTCAAGGACAAGAATTATGCCATCTGCCGCAGGACATTTTTTTAAATTCCATAAAACTTAAAAATGATCACCCTGTACAATCCTACTACAGTGCTAAACAGCCAGCAGCCTAATCATCACATATAAGAATGCCGTAACAACACTGACAAGTGCACTAAAGTTTTCTGCGCTTCACAGATGAAAGATGTTGGCCATTAGAATGTTTGATCTCAGTGTAACTCACAATCATATAACCAGCAAGATCAAGTGAAAGCAGATCACAAACTTCATACATGAAAGGCTTTAACTGTGCTTTGATTAAAATAGCTAAACTTCTGTTAAGCATGATGGATTCACTGTGTTCTTTCAGTTAAAAGCACCTAATTGATCAAATGCTAAAGTGTTCTTGCTTGGAAGATCTTTAGGGAAAACCTCTGTAATAAAAATACCAGCAGGATTATGTGCTTGCTTAGTGGAGATGGCTAAGATGATGTCAGAAGGTGTAGGTAGGGCTTCTTTGTAGTAGAGATGCCAAATAGTTCTGACAGAGGGGTTGTTACCAGCCACTGTGTAAGTCAGAGATTAAGAAAAAATAAAGGTCAGCTTAGTGATGCTTAGTATAAAGAGAACAGGAAAACGAAACAAGTAATGCTCTCAACTCACATTTTAAAATTTTCGTTGAATATGTTACAAATAATTGTGTCAAATATTTTAGAGGAACCATGCTTGATAAACATTTGCAGAGCAACCACCATGACAATTAGGGATCAACAGCACACCAGTGAGGCGAATTTAGAAACCTAAGATCACTAAATTCTAGTTTTGGGTCAAATGTCACACACAAAAACAAACTTACAGCGTTATTGCTGTAATATGAGGGCGGTTAAGAAAGTAATGCCTCCAAACCCACTACTTTACCAGTAGTACTGCAAACATTTTGGCTCTTTATCATTAATGCACTGATGTTTAAGCTATAGAATGTCACTTTACCCATCTTCCTATCTCTTCGCCTTCCAAAGTAATCGAGCAATGCATCGCATCCAGTGGTGATGTCCGGTTGAAACAGTGGGCTGTAATTGAATTGAATTTCTCACTGCGGAACGTTCTGCGCCCTTCAACATTCATTGCCATCCGAAAGCAGTTTACGGGGATGCCGGTGTTGAAGTCAGCATTGTGCGTAGGTGGGCAAGTACTGAGAAACATCAAAAAATGGCTGTGGCTTAGGTAAGGTTAAGCCCAGGATGCGAAGCATACTAGCCTTTATTTTAGTTGTTGAACCACTGTTTAGCCTGGTGAACTGCTGTTGCTTGGCTATATTTGGTTCGGCTAGACGAAGAAACAACTCATGCATTACTTCTTCGCCTTCAAGAGTGGAACGCGACAGCGTTCCCGTCGACCCGCCAAGGGGTGTAAGACAATGGGCTACAGGGCAGCGACTACGCGCCCCGCATTGGACGCGGTGAGCGTCGAGCAAAGCAGCGTTCGGCGCGGCAACGAAATGTGCGCCTGAGCAAGAGACGCACGCCTTAGAAACAGCGCGTTTCTAAGGCAACACCGCATTCACTAGAGGCGCTTTTGTACCGCTTTGAAGCGTTGTACTCGTGGCTCAGTGGTAGCGTCTCCGTCCCACACTCCGGAGACCCTGGTTCGATTCCCACCCAGCCCGTCTTGCAAGAGTTGAGCCAAAGCCACTTCTCCTCTGTCGTGACGTCACGGTGTCACGTGATTTCATGGTCACCGCCGCGCCTGAGGAGCTGGGTTGAGCCCTCGTAATATGCTTCGCATAAAATCCAGCCGCATCAAATGTCCAGGATCAGCACCGAACTGGACGGCCCACAACGGCTTCTTATGAGGATCATCAACATCAGGCAAACGAGTTGAATCAGGTCAATCGTAGGATCAAGCAACACCAGATTGCTACAACACTCGCTATTTCCATTGGTTCAGTGAACCACATAATTAAAAACCTCCTGGGTTACAAGAAGAATTGAACTTGTTGGCTATGCTTCGACTTTTTCATGTCAGTTGTCAGTTGCCGTGAGACCCAACAAGCGCAAGTCTTCTTGTAACGCAGGTCGTTAATGATGTGGTTCACTGAGCCAACGGAAATGGCGAGTGTTGTTGCAATCTGGTGTTGCTTGATCCTGCGATTGCCCCGAGTCAACTCATCTGCCTGATGTTCATGACCCTCATCAGAAGCCATTGTGGGCCGTCCATTTCGGTGCTGATCCGGGAGATCTGATGAGGCAGGATTTTGGTCTTTCACAGTCCTTGCCCACCTCCGCACAGTGCTGATGTCAACACAGGCATTCCTGTAAACTGCAGTCAGATGGCCATGAATGTTGATATGCGCACAACCTTCCACAGTCAGAAATTCAATTACAGCCTGTTGTTTCAACTGGACGTCACCACTGGATGCCATGAATTGCTCGATTACTCTGGAACGAGAAGAGATAGGAAGGCGAGGCAAGTGACATTCGATAGCTTAAACAAAAGTACATAAATGATAGAGTTCAAAATGTTTGCTGTAATATTAGCAAAGTAGTGGGCTTGGAGGCAATAATTTCTGAATTGCCCTCATGTAATTCTGTAGCCTGTCTCTCCTACATTCATGATGTGGCAGATTGAATGCCTTATTCTTTCGAAATAACGATTTCTTGGAAGTAAGCACTATCTGTGCTTGTTTCTTTAACCTGCTCTTCATGTGATCTTGAAATATTAAGGTGAATGATGCAGGGAAGCACAGCTTGTCATGTTTTGTGTACTTTTTCTGACATTAAATTGCTAATCATTTTGCAGGCAGAAAAGAAGCAGATGGCTACAGCGATCAGTGAAGAAATGGCTTCATCTATGATGGCTCGCCTTAGGACATTGGAATGCAGCTACACAAAGGCATCATCCTTGCCTCTGCCCTGGAACTTTGGTTTGAATGAGACTGTTCTTCAACGTAGAACGGCCACAAGACTTGTCACCACATACAAGGCATAGTGCAAGCTCTAAATATTGTACAGGAGGCTAGAATAAATGACCCTCCATGCAGTCACTCTGTGTCTGTGGTAAATGGGACCATCACACATGATTATGTGTTTTCTCTCAAAGTTGCTATGCCGTGCGTTTGGAAACACATTACCTATTGTATGCACACCATACTTAACATTTCTGTGTGCTAGCCTGACTGTGGACTTACGAAACAAACAATGAAGTGCATATGAACCCGCATCCACATGCCATACTTCAAGGGTTATTATATTGCTCATTACACCCGATAGGTGAAGGGGTAATATATTCCTGATCACACCCTTACACCCCGTGGGTCGAAGGGTAATATGTTGTTCAAAACACCCTCAAGGGATAGGGTGTTATTGGAATATAGAATAACCATCATAAGGGTGTAATTCCCTATAGAACCCACCTTTTTCAAGGGTGCTAGGGGGTTAGTTATAGACACCGAAAAAAACCCTTAGGGGTGTAAATTATTTTACAGTGTAGTGCAATGCCGGGCTGACGTGCATCGGAGGGGAAGCAGGCGTTAAACACTACCCAAACGTCGGCCGATCCCGAAGATAGTGCCATACCGGGCCGACGTGCGGCGGAGGTGAAGCAGACGTTAAGCACCCCTAATTCGTGTGTCATGCCGGGCCAACCCGCGGCGGAGGAGAAGCAGACGTTAAGCACTCCCCACACGTGATCCAATGCCGAAGATAGGGTAATGCCGTGCCAGTCCGCGCTGGAGGTGCCGTTCGCCATTAAGGGACCGACATACATAGCTTGGCTGGTCATCTTTTTTCACAGAGTGGAAAGGCACTGAGGTATTTTGAAACGCAAGCAGCGTTTGGGGCTCCATGTGGCAGGAGATCCGGTGTTGGAACCTTCCGATTCGTTCGTGAGGGAAAGTTTCCCTTTATGTATACGTATATGTATATGACAGCTCAGTTTATCCGCTCTCGATGGCTCGGCGTTAGACGCAGCACAAGATTGAAGTACGCCGTGTTTTGTCGCCTTTCGGGTCAGAGAAGCGACCAGTTTCACCATTATTTTGTCCCATTCTCGTTTTTATGCTGTCAGAGGACACCGAAATGCTTCATGTACCTAGCCGAGCGGACGGCCGTCTGCATACATCATATTCCGGAACTACGAGGTCAGCACCGTTTAGAAATCATTCTATATTGCGTTAAGGAGTTTTTAGGCACGTTAAGACTCTCGGCCGAAGTTCTCCGCCACAAGGCAGCCTCACAGCCTGCAGCGTTATCTGACTGAGCTAACTTGTATGCTCGGTTCTCTTAGAAGTTCAAATCCTCGAGGCTTTTTTATTTCATAGTGAATATGGTAATCTTGAATTCACCACCTCTAGTACTCAAAGATCTCCAGGCTTAGAGTGGCGCCTGATGCAAGCTAAAACCCCGAGAACCAGTGGGGCTATATTAATCCAATTAGGAAAGAACCTACTAAGCTTCAAGATGTACATTCCTTCACCCGAACACAAATTGGCCTCCATGGTGCAGTATTCGACCCCTCCCTTCCTCATGATTCCTACAATGAAGCCATGGCTCTCAGTCCCCAGCGGCTGCGGGACTGACCGCCTCCTGACCAAGGTGTCGGTCAGGCTGCTAAGAATCTCTGCACCCGGACATTCCACCAAGGGAAACTGACCCTTGCAACCTTTAACTCCCGAACTCGTTTGAGTAAGGCTAACATAGCAGGGCTGTTTGCAAAAATATCAGGCATTGTTTGGGGTATCATTGGCCTTGGTGAAGTTAGAACTGGCGAGGCTTATAAAGTGTTGACTAATGGCCACGTCCTCTGCTATAGAGGACTCCCAGATAGGAAGTTATACATAGTAGGATTCCTATACGTATATAATTTACATAAGGACATAGTAAGCAACCTTGACGACTTCAACAGCATTAATGAGATCACAGCAATAGTCGTAATGAAACTCAATAAGCGGTAGAGATTAAAGGTAGTACAAGCCCATGCTTCAACCTCCAGTCAAGATGATAATGAAGTACATCAGTTTTATGAAGATGTCGAATTAGCTATCAGAAAAGTACAAACTCAGTGTACTAGAGTAAAGGGCGAGTTTAATACAAAAATCGGGAAAAAGCAGGCCGGTTCAGATAAAAGTAGATAATCGCGCATGTGGATGCAACGCCTCACAAAAACGTTTCCATCTTTGAGATTATATTGCATCACTGCTGCGTTGAATCTTCTTTTGCATCCGCCTTGCCTCTCTTGAGACGATGGATGGATTTAGTTGTCCTGTATTTTCTTTCAACCTTCGGCGAATCGCTTGTAGTCACTGCAGTTCGGCTGCAAATTCTGCATATCGTTCCATGTGGAAAGACAGAGACGAAAGAGGTTATTTACAGGCTATTTACACTGGAGCCAAGGCACAGACCCACTTCGTCGTTCTCGTGGTGGCTCGTCTCTTGGGCATGTTACGGATAATATCGTAAAAGTCCCCCCCCCCCCCCCCCCCCCCGGCAGCAAAAGCACCGTCACGGTGCTGTCAAATATCCAAAGCGCGTGGAGAGGTGTAGGGCTTTAGTCGGGTGACGTGGACAATGTCACTGGTTGTCACAGCGGAAGACGTGGTGGGCGTGGCTGGAACGATATCATAGGTGACATCGGTCACTTGGCGGAGCACGCGATGCGGGCCTGTGTAACAGGAAAGCCTTTTTCACAAAGGCCAACTTTACGCGATAGTGACCAAAGCAACACGAGGGTGCCGGGCGCAAAATGGACATCTAGTTGATGGAGGCCGTAGCGTTCCTTCTATTTATCTTAAGACACTTGTAGACGAGTGCGCCCTAGTTGACGAGCATGGTCAGCATGGGCGATTCCATCCCGGGCATACCCGCTGGTTGAAGATGTGTTGGAAGGAAGCACATTGTCCAGTGGTAGCGTTGGTTATCGGCCCGACAAAAGGCAAAACGGCGAAAAGGCAGCAGTGTCGAGACGGGAAGCGTTGTACGCGAAGGTAATGTAAGGTATAGCCAGGTCCCAGTCATGGTGGTCATCTGAAACATATTTGGATAGCATGTCTGTAATGGTGCGGTTCAAACACTCAGTCAGGCCGTTCATTTTAGGGTGGTAGGAAGTGGTAAATTTAAGCGGTATTGTGCAGGTACGCATGATGTCGCCAATGACTTTGGTCAAAAACTTACGGCCATGGTCTGTTAGCAATTGACGCCGAGCACCATGCGTCAAATTGATATTATGTAGAAGGAAGTCCGCAACATCAGTTGCACCGCAGGTCGGAAGAGCGCGGGTTACGGCGTAGCGAGTCGCGTAGTTCGCCGTGGCTGCAACCCATTTGTTTTCTGATGTAGATTCTGGAAATGGGCCGAGAAGGTCCAAGCCGACACGATGGAAGTGTTCAGCAGGGATGTCGATCGGCTGCAGGTATCCACGGGGAGCTGAGAAAGCTTCTTGCGTCGTTGGCAAAGTTCATAAGCGGCGACGTAACGTCGTACAGAACGGGCAAGGCCCTGCCAGAAAAAAAACGGCGACATCCATGGTCATAGGTTCGAGATATGCCGAGGTGGCCTGCCGTTGGCGCGTTGTGAAGCTCTTCTAGAACGGTGGAGCGGAGATGTAGGAACTCAGAGCCGTCCGGATGAAGGTTACGATGGTACAGAGTACCATTGCGGAGGACGAAGAGTCGTAGGGTAGTATCGGCGGGAGAGTGTTCAGAACGGTCGATGAGTACTCTGATGTAGGCGTCCCAACGTTGCTCGTCGGCGAAATGAAGCAGCTGTGTTACAGAGAATATACAAGCAGCACTGGTAATATTGCAGGACTCAGATTCGCCAACAGGGTAACAGGATAAGTTGTTAGCGTCTTGGTGTAGGCGGCCATACTTGTACATCACGGAATCTGAAAATACTTGCAGCCTCAAAGCCCATCGACCAAGCCTTCCTGTAGGATATTTTAGTGATGAGAGGCAGCAGAGAGCGTGATGGTCAGTGACTACAGAAAAAGGGCGACCGTAAAGGTAAGGAGCGAACTTCACCACCACCCATACAACAGCAAGGCATTCTCGTTCCGTAATGGAATAGTTGCGCTCCGAAGGCACTAGGAGGCGGCTCGCATAAGCAATAACGCGATCTTGGCCACGCTGACGCTCGGCTAAGGCAGCACTTACGTCATGACCGCTGGCATCTGTACGCAATTCTGTAGGGGCATCAAGGTGGAAGTGAGCGAGAATGGGTGGTGAGCTTAGAAGAGTGACGAGATGAGAGAAGGCGGCGGCTTTCGGAGTATCCAACGAGAATTTCATGCCTTTCTTCAAAAGATTAGCGAGGGGTCTAGGAAGTGCCGCAAAATCTTGAACAAAACAACGAAAGTACGAGCATAGCCCTACAAAACATCGAACGTCTGTGGTTGTCTTGGGAACCGGAAAGTCTCGGGCAGCAAGAGTTTTGTCGGGATGAGGCTGTACTCCGGAAACGTAACGAGCTGGCCCGGAAGAGAAATGTGGTGGTGGCCAGAACAACATTTGGGTGAGTTAAGCCGCAGCTTCGCCTTTTGAAATACATGAAGTATAATTGTTAGAAGCTCAAGGTGAGTGTCGAACGTTGGCGAGAAGACGATGACGTCGTGGAGGTAGCAGAGGCACATGAAAAATTTGAAACCTTGGGGCAAGTAGTCCGTCATACGCTCGAAGGTGGCAGGGGTGTTGCATAATCGAAACTGCCTTACTTTAAATTGGTATGGGCCAGCAGGTGTGATAAACGCGGTTTTTTCTCTGTCCATATCATCAACAGCAATCTGCCCGTATCCAGTACGAAGATCGAAAGAAGAGAAATAGCCGGAACCGTGCAGGCAGTCAAGATGTTCGTCTATACGTGGGTGCGGGTAGACGTCTTTCTTAGTAATGTTGTTCAGATGACGGCAGTCTACACAAAAGCGCCAAGTGCCGTCCTTCTTTTTACCCAGCACCACAGATGACGCCCAGGGGCTCGAAGAAGGCTCCATGATGATTTTATCTAGCATTTCGTTCACATCACTTTTAATTACTCGGCGTGCCGACGCATAAACTCGATACGGTCATCGACGAATGGGTGTAGCATCGCCAGTAACAATCCGATGCTTGACCGTGAGCGTCAGGCCTAAAGGGTGATCGTCGAAGTCGAAAATATCTCGGTAGGACGACAATACTTGGCAAAGCTCTTCAGACTACTTAGAGGACAGCTCCATCGCAACCATTTTCTTTATGCTGGGATCGGCGCTCGAGGCTGGCCCGGGGGGCCTGCTGCCAAAACAAGCAAACTGAAAGCGTCGTCGGCGATGCCTTTTAGCACTTGCGCCACTTTATCTGCTTCAGATATAGCATTGTCAGCGTTGCGGCATAGAGCCAAGATGTCGAGTATATATGAAACGTATGACCCTGTAGGTGTCTGAACACGAGGAGCAAAAGCCTTTCTCGCGGCAACCTTGCGCCCAGTGAGGTCACCGGAGAGTTCCCGTAGCTTTTCTTTGAAACTGCCCCAACTGGTTATCTCGTCGTCATGCCTTTGGTGCTGCACGCTTGGGGTGCCGCCGAGATAAAAAATGACATTGGCGAGCATATTGTTTGTGTCCCATCTGTTATTAGCGCTGGCATGTTCATATAGCTTGATCCATTCGTCAACATCCTGTGTCTCCAGGCCAGAGAACACACCATGGTGGCGTTGTTGGGAAACCGTGACGACTGGAGCAGTCGGACAAGCTGAAGCCGTTGCAGAGGTGGTCTCGTCACCGGGAGGCATGGTGACAAGCTCGATGTACTGACCACTTTGCAGTTCCATCGCGAGGACGGGGACCGCTAACCTCCACCAGAATGTTACGCGTGGAAAGACAGAGACGAAAGGGGCTATTTACAGGCTAGTTATACTGGAGCCAGAGAGCCAGGACGACAGTCACTCGCGCCAAGGCACAGACCCACTTCGTCGTTATCGCGGTTGCTCGTCTCTTTAGCATGTCGCGGAGAATATCGTAATAATATTTCTGGAAAGCCTGAAAACCCGCGTAGCCTCTTGCATGGGTTTTTGAATTTCGTGTTCCACACTTCAATGGTCCCCTTCCTGACATACTCTCTCCATGTGTGACCGAAACGCGAACCAGTCAATTCGCCGGAGGGTCGTGGAGGAGCATCTTATAGTCCCTTGATATTCCGGTATGCGGGAATATGTTTGCTTCCATGTGATTCGAAGTCTGGAAACCGCTGCATGTTTCTTTTAAGACGCCGAGAAACTAGGGTCAAGTCTAGGCAGCTGTTGTATGTAAGCCCGCGTAAATATGTCGGACTACCATCGTTGAGCTAGTATAGGTCGTGCTGTGCACCAAAGGATGCTAGTCCCCTTCCCCTGGATTCCATCTTCAAACTCACCCAAAGCGGATGGTGAGCATTAAAATCTCCGATGACAATCGCAGGGCAGGGCGTCACTGTTAGCACGCCGTGAAGTCGTTTAAAGTCGAAGAAACTTGAAGGAGCAATGTTATCAGGGACGAGAGTGAACGTAAGCTTCTTAGCTTTTACAAGTAAACAGAAGTAGTGGTTGTAGTCGTGAGACGGCACTGGGTGCAGCACGTACGTCAAATCACATCTAATATATACGGTGACCTTGTTCACATCATCACAGGTAGAGGACATGAGTGCATCATAGTCAGATAATACGTATGATATAATGTACGCTCGGCTCGCAAATTACGAGGATAGCAAAACGGTTTTCGAAGTCAAAGTGTCTGAAATGCGAAATTCTCGATTTGAAGGCGCAGCCATTCCATTGCAATGCAGTTGCTGTCTTGGCTTCCCTAGTAGAAGGGCAGCGAGGGACAGGTGATGGTGCTATGCGAAGCTTTCAAGCACTGGAGTCAGCGCGTCCAATACTTGCAGTGCGCTACGAGCAGCCGAAACGTTCATTTTTGTGCTTAGCAGACGCATGACATTCGCGAGTGACTTTAGCATAGCAATCACTTGAGAATCCTCGTCTCGCATGTGGCCAACTGCAGCGACATTGTACTTTATGTGGCGAGTCATGTGCTGTGGTTCTGGTTCGTGGCATGTGTTCGGCAGTGCTGGCCACACCTCACTTAATGAAGCATGAATAGCACGGCCGCTTTTCTCGCTGTCATTTGTGCTCTTATTGGAGACAGATGGAACCGGTGGTGGTGTTGCCGGACTAGATATTACCCTTGAACGGGAAGAGTATTTCTTAGACTTTTCTTTCCGGGAGCGATGTCGTCTTACCTCCGAAGAAGCACTTCTGAGTAATGATCCGTCTCAGGCCATTTTTCTCAATATTTTCCGGTCTTTCTTTAGCCATGCATTGTCTTTTGAGGGTGCAGCGTGCGAGCGTTGACATTTTGGGCACTTGAGCTCTGTTGCACAGCAAGAGACAGTGTCGTGTTGGTCGGAACATAGTGGGCATATTGTTGTATTTCGGCAGACAGCACTCACATGTCCACTTCTTTGACACCTTCTGCACTGAAGTGGTTTCGGTACCAAAGGTTGTACCACATGCGGAAAGTGGCCTAGCTTAACATGTGATGGTAGCCAGCCACCTTCAAACACGAGCCTTACAGAGGTCGACTTGCCAAGGCGCCGAGCTTGCAGTAAGGCAACATCATCTGTAGCAGGTTTGATAAAAATTGGCAGGTCGCTGTCGCTAATCGATGTTTCAATATCATAAACGACGCCAGCCGCGGTTTCGTTGTCCTGCGGAATGAGGTAGTGGGCATTGATGTTGCCGAGGAGCTTTACTGCCATGAAAGCATTGATTGCGCTTCGGTTGTTGACATTAATAGCCAGGATGTTCTTTCGAGTATTAGTTCTAATATCCTTGATTTCTCCAGGGACAAGCGCCTCCAGAGGAACGGAAATCGCTGGTCCATTAAGGTGGTTGTGGTTGTCGGCAGGTGCGTCTGGCACAAAAAGAATTCTGCGCACCGATGGCCTTTCCTGTGGCATGATGGTAGACTTACTTGACGAAGACCGTCCAGTGATGTTTCTTCTCTTGGCCTTCCAGTGTGCCACTCTTTCGAAGCCTTCCTCATCTGAGGAGTCATCGCTTGAGCAGTGTACAACACAGTGTCCTCACTGTCAGCTTGACTACGAGGGCAATTTCTCTTCCTCGGGCTGGTGCCTGCCGAAGCAGTCACGTCGCGTCGGCATTCCGCCGACTCCACTTCCATCGCCATGGCAATGGGAGCGGCGTCTCCCAGTAAAATACGGGATAAAGCCGAAAATACTGCATCGCGAAGGAACAGTGGTCTCTACAAGAATCACTCAGAAAACTCAAGAGATCAGAGAGAATTCATGGAATTGGTAAACCTGAGCAGCAAGAAGAACATAAAGGATATTTGAAATTATAACCTAAGAAAGATTGAGGAAACAGTAATAAATGGACGCAGCATGAAATCACTGAAAAGAAAACTTGGCATAGGAAAAGCCAAGATATATGCACTGAAAGATATGCTGACTGATACCATCAGCAATTTCAAAGCTATAGTAAAAGTAGCGCAATAATCTTATAGGGACATCTACAATATCCAGAGCAGTCAGAATACCTCCACTGAAAGTAGTAATCAACAGGTTATACAGCCTTCTTGGATACCTTGCGATGAAGTTAGAAGGGCGTTAGAAGACATGAAACGAGGAAACACGGCTGGAGAAGATGGAATAAAAATTATTCAACGAAAGATGGAGGAGACATCATGCTTGAAACGTTTACCAACCTTTATACTAAATTTCTCAAGAATTCGAGGGTCCCAGATAGCCTGAGGAATGCCTACATTATACTAATCTAAAGAAGGGATACGCTATAGAATGGAAAAATTGAGGCCCATTAAGTTACTTTCAGTATTGTTCAAAATATTCACGAAGACAATTTTTGTAAGAATAAGGGCAATACTTGGTTTCAGTCAAGCATGGCACATACAGACTTCAGCAAGGAATACTGTACAATGGATCTTATCCATGTACTCAATCAGGTAATCGAGAAATCTGCATTGGACAACAAGCCTCTCTACATGGCTTTCCTAAATTACGAACAGGCATTTTATTCAGTAGAGATATCAGCAGTCATATAGGCATTACATACTCAAGGAGTACAGGAGCTTTAGGATGGCTTACGAGTAAGAATCAACAGCGCATACCACCGTAACCTTCGGTTTTCAGATGACGTTGTCCAGTTTAACAACACAGGAGGCATATTACTACAAATGATTTAGGACCTTACTAGAGAGAGTGTAAGAGTGGAGTTGAAGGTCAATATGCAGAAAACAAAAATAATGGTCAATAGCCTGGCAAGGGAATAAGACTTCAGGATGACTAGTTAACCTCTAGGGCCTGCGCAGGAATACGTTTACCTTGTTGAATTACTCACAGGCAACCCTGATAATGCGAAGGAAATTCACGGAATAAAATTGGGCTGGAGCGCATACGGCCGACCTACTCAGATCTTTACTGGATGGATGGATGGATGGATGTATGGATGGATGGATGGATGGATGGATGGATGGATGGATGGATGGATGGATGGATGGATGGATGGATGGATGGATGGATGGATGGATGGATGGATGGATGGATGGATGGATGGATGGATGGATGGATGGATGGATGGATGGATGGATGGAATACTTTATTAGGGTCCTTTAGGGCATGCACAAGCGCGCACCGGGCCGCTCCCACGTCGGGACAGAGAGGCCGAGTCTCTCTGCCGCATCGCGGGCCCGTTGGACAGGCCATTACTGTTCTTCGACGTTGGGGCTGTGTAGCACCGCATCCCAGCGTGAAGAAGTGTTGCTTTCATCGCCGCGTAACGCGGGACATCGCCACAGCATGCGAAGTAAGTTCGCTAAGTCCTTGCATAGTGCACATGCATTTGTTGTCTGAATTTCGGGGTACATCTTGTGAAAAAGTAGGGGGTTTGGGTATGCCCCCGTCTGTAGAAGACCCTTACTGGAGGCTTACCATAATCACTAAACAGGAAGGTGTGCAGTCAGTGCATTCTACGGGTGCTAACTTATGGGGCAGAAACTCGAAGACTGACAAAGGTCGAAAACAAGTTGATGCCCACGCAAAGAGCGATGGAACAAACAATAATAGGCGCAACGTAAAGAGATAGGAAGAGAGCGTTGCGGCTCAGAGAGCAAACGGGCATAGCAGATATTCTAATTGACATTAAGGGAAAATATGGAACTGGGCAGGACATGTAATGCGTAGGTTAGATAACCGGTGGACCATTAGGGTTACAGAATGGTTGCTAAGAAAAGAGGAAACGCAATCGAGGACAGTAAATGACTAGGTGGGGTGATGAAATTAAGAAATACGCAGGCGCAAGTTGTAATCGGTCGGCGCAGTATAGGGGCAATTGAACATCGGAGGGAGAGGCGTCCGTCCTGCAGTGGACCTAAATTGGTTGTGATGATGATAATATAGTTGTATTTGTGTTAGGAATGTAGACAGGATGGGAGAATCAGGCAGTTTCGCACCGGTACCTACTAACTTCCGGATAGAACTGGCCTTGGGAGCCATTGTTGGTAAAAAGTTTTCAGTGACCGCGCCTGCAAAAGTAGACGCAAACAAAATAGGTCAAGCACGAAACGAGTGTGCATGCTAACACATATTTTAATTCCCATATATTGCCCCGTGCCAGCGCATAGGAAAAAAAATTGATTCTTGTAGCCCCATTCACTGACTCACCTTTTATTGGTCTTCTCTCTTCACCGTTCTGATTACCGGGCATAGCAGTAGCATTTTAGACGCATCATTAGGAATCTCCATCAGCTCAGCGATGATTAATCATTGCCCGTTTCTGCCTATGCGACACCAGTGACACTTGGGCCTGGTAGCACTAAAGTGCTTGACATTTTTCACTTTTATTTTATTTTCTGGGCGTGCTTTTTCTTTGTGTCTAATGTGTCATTTGTGCTTCTTTTTGTTCAGTGACAAGCTTCTGGACCCAATGGCGTGGGACACACGATTCTGCTTACAAATGATTAAAGTACAAGATCTGGCCAAAGGACGCGTTCGGGTGACCAATTGAAATTGTTTTTTTAGAAGCAAAGTCGAATTTGCCAATATTCAAGGGTGTAGACACTACCTCTGATGCGCCTCCACTCATACAGTAATAAACCTATTGACCAGCCACTCAATTTTCGAGCTGCCACCAGTGACACCTTGCTCTGATAGTAGGTACTATATGGCGCATCCAGAACGTCATACGTCATATGTACGCCACGGCGAGCCCGTTATCCTGTTGTAAAAAAATTAAGACTGCGTGGCGCCACTCATGACCAGTTTATTTACAAAATTTTGTGACAGAAATGTTATCACGAACAAAATGGTTTCGGAAAGAATTGGCTTTGTATCTATCATATGAATACTGGTGGGCTAAAACAACAACCCGTGACATAGTTTGAAAAAATAGAAACTGAAGCTTGTAGATTGCCGCCAGTAAGTCAAGAGCAAAGTGTTTGGGTACAATAAAAAGTGCAGGCTGCTTTTCGCTACCATGCTAAGGAATTCATGGCAATAAAAAAAACTGTAGAAGGAATTTGTGAACCACTACTTTACCACTCACATGCATAGACTCCAAGAAGAAAAATGAGGAACTGATGAGTATTGCTGCATTCGGTTATATGACAGAGAGTGTATGCAGGTCATGCGAATGGTTATACCATAGTGGAGCTGTTTAGCGCAGTCGTTGACTAAGGGCTGCTGAGTCTGCGCTTTTTTCTGTTTATTACAGGTTGCTTCAAAGCGTCCGTTGGAAATATTGCGCTTGCACTATGCCAAAAATATATTCGGAGTAACTAAAAATGGAAAACGAAATAAAAGCTGCGGAAACACACGGAAGTCCAGATGGAGAAGACGACCAGACTAGCAGGAGTAGCAAAGCGTTACACTGGACTAGTTGGTACGTTACAAAACGGGTAAAAAACCAGCGGAAAAACACAGCAGGCCAGATGAAGTAGACATCCGTCGTTAGTCCCTCTAGTCCCGCCCAGCTAGTCCCTTAGTCTTCTTCATTTGGTCTCTCGTGTGTTTCCCGTTTTTTTTTACTTGTGTTACAATGTGCCAACCATCCCAGTTTACCGATTTGCTATATCATAGTAACAATATCTAAGACGTTATGAAAATTTTACACAACATTTGGTAGAATCTTTGTCACCTTCCTGGCTACCGATACGGTGCAGAGACGTTTCGCCATCGGCTGCGCGGCGTGCATTCGATAGCGCCTCCATGCCGCCTAGTTTCAAAGCTAGGCGACACTTGAAATTATGCGCTTTATAGCGTCTTATTTCAAAGTACACAATATGGTGTAAACGCAGCCGGACAACCGTGTTAAAACCCGCGATTTGGGACACGCGCGTCTCAACACCCGCAGCACTTTCTGTAGCGGGATGATTTTGCGAACCGACCCGCACATGTCGTGCGTGTTTTGAACAAAAATAAATTCGCCTGCGAAACATCATGTTGAGACCGTTCCGCATTCTGGATCACATTTCCGCGCCTTCGACCCGGCGCAGTAAACGTCCCTGCAGCCAGGTTCCGTGGCCACGAAACCGGGGTTGCAGTAGATGGCATGGCCAGCAACGACGATGGCTTCGGCGGCTCCCTCTGCAGGTGGCTGCCACGTCTTGCGCTTGCGGCGCTCGCTCAGGGACACGGCTAGCCAAACAAGGCCTACCGTGAAGACGCCGACCGAGAGGAACCGGTACATGTTGTCGTACGACCCGACGTGGTCCCGGAAGTAGCCTGCAAGCGAGAGCACCGGATATGTTCACTAGTTCCTTCAGTCAAGCTGTAAGAGCCAGAATTCATTTTAGAGAATTCTTTAGGCCGGAGCTCACTCTTATTTTTTTTCTGAAATTGTCCGTCTAACACCACTATCTAATTATGAAGGACGCCGTAATGGGAACTCCGACATAACTTCAACTAGCGGAGGTAATTCAGACGTGCACCTAAATAAAAGCACACGGACGTTATTGCATCGTTCTTATCGAAACACGACCACATAGGCCGGGATTCAACCCGTGACTTCGTGTTCAGCGGCTCGTTGCCACAGCCTCAGAGCTTCGGCGTAGGGTATGTGCGTGGGGTCGGAGAAACGCTGACTTTTTCTATTCAAAGAGTTGAAGCTGGTAGAAATGCTTTCGTGCAAAAACCGCTCAATCAATTTCGATTGTTTCTTTTCTTTTATTTGTGAGATACATTTCAAGTGCACCAACCACAGGAAAACCCCACTTTAATATATGACATATTATTGTTTACATTATTTGCCTAAAGTCGCTATTTCTTAACTTGAATGAAGAAGTTTCGAAATCGGTGACTCTGCACCAAGAACAGATGCCACATTTCTGTGAATTGGATCTAGTAAAGCCTCTAAAAGAGACAAATTTGACGTATAGATTGGCAACTTATGTGATTTTTTTTCAAAGTTAACAATGGCCTTGCGAAAGTCTCTACTACCAAATTATTGGTCTGTTCTTGCGTTACACGTAATTAATCAGTTTTTTTCCCGCTTCAGACACCCCAATGGCTGCAATTTATGTGATTATTTTATCATTATTGTTAACTCTGGTGCATAAGGTTCTGTCTTTCTTTGTTAAAGTTACAGCAACTTTTGTGAAAAAGTTGACAGCCTCAATAAATATCGTAGTTGTTAGAGTAACTATGTTTTAACAGTTTAATTGAAAAGCAACAATCTTCATCCAAATTGGGCCTGTAGCTGGCGATAAAACGATTTCTCCATTTGCAAGTATATACATATAACAGTTATTGGGCTGCATCATCACGGCCATTTCATCTGTACGCATAAAAAAATATGCGGTTACTATACTCCGGTGATAACGGTTTGCTGAATGCAGCTGCTGTCATAGCCTGTGTTCTACCACCTCAACATCATTCGGCGCAGCAGACACAAACTTTTCTACTCTCTAAACGCTTACACTCTGCAGGATTTATTGTTAAAAGAACTAAATTTTTTGTGGACATTGGATTAGTGCAAAACCAACCCGAGTAACGTGAAATTCAAAACGCAGGCAAAACCACGGAGGTTATAAAAAGGATGGTTGCAGGCTAAGTATACCAACGATGGTATGCTTACCCTGAAAAAAGTCTAGGTTGGAAATGTCGTGCAGAAAATTAAACCACCATCATCATCAGCCTGGTTACGCCCACTGCAGGGCAAAGGCCTCTCCCATACTTCTCCAACAACCCCGGTCATTTGCTAATTGTTGCCATGTCGTCCCTGCAAACTTCTTAATCTCATCCGCCCACTTAACTTTCTGCCGCCCCCTGCTACGCTTCCCTTCCCTTGGAATCCAGTCCGTAACCCTTAATGACCATCGGTTATCTTCCCTCCTCATTACATGTACTGCCCATGCCCATTTCTTTTTCTTGATTTAAACTAAGAAGTCATTAACTCGCGTTTTTTCCCTCACCCAATCTGCTCTTTTCGTATCCCTTAACGTTACACCTATCATTCTTATTTCCATAGCTCGTTGCGTTGTCCTCAATTTGAGTAGAATCTTTTTTGTGCGCCTCCAGATTTCCGCCCCGTAGGTGAGTACTGATAAGACACAGCTATTATACACTTTTCTCTTGAGGGATGATGGAAACCTGCTGTTCACGATCTGAGAATGCCTGCCAAACGCACCCAGCCCATTCTTATTCTTCTGATTATTTCCGTCTCATGATCCAGATTTGCCGTCAACACCTGCCCTAAGTAGGTGTATTCCCTTACTACTTCCAGAGCGTCACTCGCTATTGTAAATTGCTGTTCCCTTCCGGGACTGTTAAACATTACTTTAGTTTTCTGCAGATTAATTTTTAGAGCCACTCTTCTGCTTTGCCTCTCCAGGTCAATGAGCATCCATCGCAATTGGTCCCCAGAGTTACTAAGCAAGGCAATATCATCAGCGAATCGCAAGTTACTAAGGTATTCTCCATTAACTTTTATGCCCAATTCCTCCCAATCCAGGTCTCTGAATACCTCCTGTAAATACGCTGTGAATAGCATTGGAGAGATCTTATCTCCTTGCCTGACGCCTTTCTTTATTGGGATTTTGTTGCTTTCTTTATGGAGGACTACGGTGGATGTGGAGCCACTGTAGATGTATTTCAGTATTTTTACATAAGGCTCGTCTACACCCTGGTACGTTTATGCCTCCACGACTGCTGAGGTTTCGACAGAATCAAACGCTTTCTCGTAATCAATGAAAGCTATATATAAGGGTTGGTTATATTCCGCACATTTCTCTATCACCTGATATATAGTGTGAATATGGTCTATTCTAGAGTAGCCCTTACGGAATCCTGCCTGGTCCTTTGCTTGACAGAAGTCTAAGGCGTTCCTGATTCCGTTTGCGATTACCTTAGTAAATAGTTTGTAGGCAAGTGAGAGTAAGCTTATCGGTCTAAAATTTTTCAAGTCTTTGGCGTCCCCTTACTTATGGGTTAGGATTATGTTAGTGGTCTTCCAAAATTCCGGTACGTCCGAGGTCATGAGGCATTGCGTATACAGGGTGGCCAGTTTCTCTAGAACAATCCGTCCACCATCCTTCAACAAATCTTCTGTTACCTGATACCTGATCTGCTGTTACCCAGCTGCCTTTCCCCTTTGCATATCTCCCAAGGCTTACTTTACTTCTTCCGGTGTTACCTTTGGGATTTCGAATTCCTCTACACTATTCTCTCTTCCATTATCATCGTGGGTGCCACTGGCTAAATCTTTATAGAACTCCTCAGCCACTTGAACTATCTCATCCATATTAGTATTGATATTGCCGGCTTTGTCTCTTGAAGCATACATCTGATTCTTGCCAATTCCTAGTTTCTTCTTCACTGCAAAATTAAACCAGGCCTGCTTCATACCTGTGGCGGTAACAGACGCAGAAGAATACCGTTAGAGCCTACAATTTAATATTCTGAAATAATGGTGTACAGACTCAAGCTGCTGGCAGCTACTGCGAAAAATCACTCAAGTGATGTCGGGGAAAAGGTACCGTGCGTTTATGAGTGCGTCATGAAATAAAACACACTGATGATTACTGCAAGACATGTCGCTTTGGTACGGCACGCGACAACACACCTGCATAACTTTTGGCAAAAATGACAGCATTAATTTACGCTTTGAAGAACCAAGATCATTTGAAGTTGGGAAGACAGAGCGTTTTTAAGTTTTTGTCTTGCTTTATTTTTCCCTTACCAATAGCTTGGCATGCCACTAGCACTGATCGTCTTCAATACTGTTAACCAACATATGAGCACGGCAACTAGTTGGTCCCACTTTAGGAAGGGTAATGCAGCGAGAAAAGATATGGACGCGGAAAAAAACGCAGAAAGGATTGTATAGTACTTGTAAGTTCGTTACGTCTTTCTCTGGTCCCTGTCGTTTTCTTTGATTTGACATTTCTAATAAATACAGCAAACTGCGAAATGTGATATTAAAGGAACAAAGTGGTGCGTGTGGCCTACGTGTACAACCACTGCGCAAGTGAAGAAAAAACAAAGGAAATAATTTGCTTCAAGTAATCTAAAAACATGAAAACATTTGAACTTAGCAAAAAAGATAGACAACAATTTTGGAAGGTACTGGCGGTTGTACACGGAGTGATTGGAGACTTTATACTCGACTGAGCTAAGCATAAGGAAGATGATAGTGCAGAAACGACATTGAAAGTTATATATATTCTTCTGTGATTCGCATTATTCCGGAACCGCTTATGCTCAACAGGGAGGAGAAATGAACAAATATTTACTAAAGTTCCGTATTTTGCTGATCCGAGTCTCTTGAAGTCAACGTGACATGATAAACTCCATACTGTGTTAGAACATTGGCAGTGAAGCCTGGGCGTAAAATATAAAACAAAACACCGTTTTTTTGGACATATTATTTCATTATAACTTTTCTCGAAGCACGCTGACTTACATTTACTTTCTTATGTATAGCCGCGGCATATAGAGCGCTTGCGCATTTTCAATGTGCAAAGCCAATAACGTAGAAGGCTTGGCACACGGCAGCACAATGTCGACGACAAAGTATGCGACTCGCCGACACATTTTGCAAACAGACTTGACTTCCCGGAAATCGGAAGCATGTGTTGAATATGCCTGTGCTGCTGGGATATTTTTGTTTGTTTTCTTGAGCTCTCTAACACTGCTGCCCTGCAGACCTTCTGGCCCCTTGGAGCGTAGCAGAGGTCATATTCTTAACAAAAGTAACCCATTGCGCCTTTAAAGCACTTTATTAGATGGTTCCTCTGTTTTGTAAAGATTTTAACCCGACAAAAAAAAAGGTCGAACTGAAGAAACAAAACATATAAGATTGCGTTCTGTGGGTAATTATACAATGGTTCACGCAGTTCGCCTACAGCTATGCACTAACTGCAGCTACCCCTACGTGAACATTCTCATTAAACGCGCAACTTTCACTCAATCTATCATGGTAAAAGAATTCTTAATATAGGCGAAATGAGCTGTGTAACGGATGTGATTCTGGATGTTACACTGTCGCATTTGTCGTTGTGCGATTCCAAAGAGTACTCGAATGTCAAAAGGTTTTACGGAAAACTGTGCGGTGCGTCTTTGCCCTTACATTGTGTATCTAATTGGAGCAGGCAAGATGGCTATAATTCTCAAAATAGAACTACAGAACACTCTGACTATTCCACTTTAACGATAACACGAGAGCCAGGGCACGTAGGAATTTCACAAGAAAGGTACAATTTCGCCGCAGCTGGTGACGGCTCATTGTTGATACGGCTCAACAATTCGTTGTTGATACAGGTTTAAGCACATCAAAACAAGACCGTTTTTTCTTTTTTTCTTCTTTTTTATTCATTTTTTTACTCATTTACTAGGTTCAATGTGCAGCACACATTATTCGTATGTACAGCTGTGCAGTGCATATTAAACTCTCACGATGGCGAAGATATTGCAGTTCTTGTTGCGTTATTTGCGCAGCAGCCCACTGCACTGCACTTCCAGCCTAATTCTAATGACACAGATGTGAAACACAGCTGAGATATTTCAACATTGTTTTTGTGCCCGAGTATTAGCGTAAGATTGTTTATGTACTGTTTTGCATACACTGCAGCTTCGCACGGGAATGTCAAGGTGTGGAACAAAAGCAGGTGTTCTTTTTTACCATGATAAAAAAGCACAGTAAATATGTGAATTAAAAATGTGCACATATATATATACAGAGCGTCGAGGCTTTCGCAGGAAAATGAAAATACTATCTTAACTCAGTCGCTAAGGCGCCGCACTGCGGTGCTCGAGGTCATGAGTTCGATCCCGTCCATGGCGTCCGTATTTCGGCCGCAAAAGCACTTGCCAGGTGATTAGAAATCATCCGAATTAGCTGCGGCGCACCTCATAATATGACCGTGCTTTTCAAATGCAAAACGGACATTTCTTTCCTGATAAAAATGAAAATTAGTGAATAGTTTCGATTTGCTTCATTCCAATTGTTGCCAAACTTTAGGGTTTTCAATAAATGACTAGCCTGCGAGGCCCTATGCCTGCATTTGATGACTAGCACCCGACAGACAACCTATAATGCGCGGACTACTCGAAGAGCGCGTGCCGAAATACATGGCCGTCTAAGATAAGTAACGTGTTTGTTCGGCATACAGCGTGGCAATTAAAGCTATGCTATGTAATGAAGTGTGTACGCGTCTTTAAACTTGTAAATAAAACCCTTCCAGAGATATAAAGTGAGCTTGCGCTGTTGATTGGGAATTATAGTAGACTGCTAGATGGCTCCTGAAATTGAAAACACAAACTTACTAACGACGCAGAATAGCGTTGACATTACTGTACAAAAGTTTTTGGTAGAAAAAGAACAACAGTATCTGTATTACCAACACAAGGAAACACGATAATTGAAGTCATTTACTCGTGCTTACAGTGCCCTGTGCTAGCACCGGAGAAAATATAAACAGTTGACAGTCACATTAGCAGACGCTAAAAATGAGGAAGGCAAAGCCTGCCCGCTCACGAAACCTTCGTTACATTACATTTTCATTCTAATGCCTTGTTACCTCCTGTCATTTTTCTCCCATCAAAGGTCGTGGGTTCAAGTGTCTTAATTAAGTATATCTTCATTAGCTGCGCCTCAATTCACTTTGCCTTAACACCAAAGGTAGTAGATTCGACTCTCGACCTCCACGATGTCAATTGGAATCCTATTCGGAGATATGGCTGGATTGCCCCTATCTCAATATGAATTCGACTTACACCAATGTTCGTGGCCACAAGTGCCTTAATTAACACTATCCTAACACTATCTAATGTTGGAGGCTCGAGTGGTCAAGTGCTTTAACTTCGCCTTGACACCGAAGGTCATGGATGTGAGTGCCTTAATTAAACATGTCTTAATTAACAGTGCCTTATTTATCTTTGTCTTAATTAACAGGACAGGCCGGGCTGACGCTTCTGCGCCTCTGCTTCACGCTTTCATTTTAGGAAATTGATGGCGTAATTTGGCCTAATTAACACCAAATCTAGTGGGTCTTACTCGAACGAAAGGCCATGGGTTTTAAATAAATCCGCCATAAAAACCACAGGTAGAGGGTTCGACTGCCTATGAATATTGGTGCCATGAAATTCGGCGCCATAACGCCAGACATCGGATTTTTCACCCGATGAACCATCTGAGGCTTTCGCCTTATTAAGGCGCTCGCATCACTCGGTTGTTCCAGCGTGAGCGGCGACGATGTCCGTGGCTGTTTCTATCACTTTTTTCATGTTGATGAGTGAGCATGCTTTGTATTTTGTACTCTGGCGCAGCTACGTAAAACTACATAAACAGCTATAGTAGATTGCAGGAGGCCAACCCGAAATGTACATTCGAGGAAAATGCAGTTGTACGAAGATTTTCCGCTCAATGCACTAATCCAAAAAGCGTGGTTCGAGAATTGTTCAGGTTGGTGTTACGGAAACTTTTAACACATTTCACGGTTCATGCGTGTAATAAAGGAGACCGAGGGAAGGGTCGCCTACGGTGATGTTTCTTTCAACGCCTAATTTTGTTGATAGTGCATCAATTTGTACATCCCAAAGACGCTTCGCAATGAAACAACATGGTCAAGGAAGAACCGAGTGGAAGACATCAACTTACCAATAAAAAGTGGCTTGACTATAAACAATGGGCCAGCCACTGTCCCGACGATTCCATAACTGATTGGAAGCCTCTGGATGCCCATGTAGTCGGCCATAAGAATCGGATACATGGTGACGCCACAGCCAATGGCCGTCGCGAGACACAGACAGGCAGCCAACAGATGGTAGTAGCCACACACATGTGGAAAAACTTGCAGTGCTACAGACATCCACAGGTAGGTGAGCATGGCCAGGGTACTGCGCCTCAGGTACCCTCTATCGGCGAGCAGCGGGATGCACAGGCGTCCAAACGTGTCGGTCATGGAGAAAAGCGGTATAAGACCCACGGCTGCCTCCAAATCCGTGCCTTTGTCGATAGCAAAGTCGACAATGGTGGCCATGAAGACGTCAAAGTTATAACCAAATACAATATATGTGAGCGTCACGACATAAAACATGGGACTCTCGAGCACAGTAAGCCCATGACGGAGACTCCAAGGATTCACCGGCTTCTTTGCTTTATCTTTTGCGTTGCCTTCTCCTTTTTTACCAGGAAGAGCGTCTTTCTGGATGGTGTTCGATTGTTCCTTCATGCATTCTTTCTGGATGGTGAAGATCTGTTTGGCTTGCTTCACTGCCAGTCCGTCTTCTGCTCGCTTGCGGCGAATCCATGGTGGCTCTTTCAGGAGGAGGCTAATGGCGATGACGTGACCTATGATAGCGCCGAAGATCATGATGCTGCCGCGAAAGTTGTACGTATTCTCGAGGTACAGCAGCAACCGCGGAAAGACGAACGCCGAGCTCGTGGAGCCGGTGTACACGATGCCAAGTGCGAATCCCCTGTACTTGTCGAAGTACTGGTTGACGAATACGGGGAGCGTCATGAACACCAGGCCTGATCCTATACCTTGTTCACGAATGAAGAAAACACAAAAATAGGCATGTTACGCTACGCAGCAGCCAAAAAAAAAATCCATTCTGCTATCTACACACGCAACCTACACTTAGGCTGATAAACGACAAACGAAGTGCTCACTCTGTCTATTATTTCTTTACCAACGCGACATAAAATGAAAAACGGCATTTCGGCGTACTAGTGATTGACGCGGTCAGCAAAAGACGAAAATCAGCACCTCTAGGCAAGATGTCATAAGCAATTACATCCTGCCGCGGTCATCCATTGCACTACGCTTGGCCTAAGTGACTGCAGTCTCCGCAGTGTGCGAAATACAATAGTAGAAGCTAATTAAACTTGTGCGGATCGCTTTACTCTTCGAGGAAGCACCTCTCTATTTATTCATAAATATTCATTCAGCCTTGCAGAAACAATGTAGCCTAAATGAATCGTCACAACGGTGCGTGTACGGTAACCAGCGGAGCTCCATGCCACAAATAGGCTCCTAAAAGCGTTTCAAATCTGATGCAGTATTTCCTGTGAAAGCTGTCCACTACAGTGTACATTGCATTTCTTGTATTTGTTTGCAGCAAATTTTATTCAGTTCAGACGGGAAATAATATACGGGGGGGTATTTTACCATTTGCATGCTTCAAAATATGTTTTTTGCGAGTCACAAAACCCCAAACAGCCATGGTATGCAACGAGGTGAAACACTGAGGCTACCAGATTCAGTTCCATCTCGACTGCAAATAGTCTTCTCAAAAGTTTGTGAGTTACAGCGTGCGTGATCGGACATTCCGTCACATTGTAATAAAAGGTCCATGAAGAGCCATCGTTACTGTTCGTCTCTGTCATTTAATAGGGAGAAGACTCTTCCATCGCAAAATCCTACGCGTGTTGCAGGAGCTTCTTCACATTGCCCTGCAGTAAACATTATCATTTTCGGAAGTAATACGGATATTTTGCCAAGCAGTTACTCTATGTATACGCTTGTGATTTTAGCCTACATGCTAGGAAAACACCTGCGCATGTGTAATATCTACAGGCAAGAATACTGAGTATTGTAATCCCACCTCAAAAAAGATAATAATTGGTTAGCTACAATACACAAATCAGCTAGTATAATGAAAATTTGCAAGAAACAGGCCTCTAGGAACAATGGATAGAAACTGTATAGCTTTGATTCACGTTCTCGTTCAGAATTGCGCTGCGACCCATGCATTCTTCCGCGGACAATCACATCAAGCGATGTTTGGGCGCGTCACTAAAAATGTTTCTGTACACTATTAATTGCTTTATTACCACATCGAATAAGGAAGGAGGTGTTGATTTTTAGTGCCATGAAATACTGATAGGTGTTATAACATAATCGCAGTCTTACCAAACACAATCCCTTGTGTAACAGCAATCCATGTTATGGTCGGTGCAAAACTCGAAGCGATGATACCACCTGACATAATTATGCTTCCGGCGAACATGACAGGTGGAGGCGTGAACTTCTGGATCAAAGGACCGGCGACAAGGCCTGCGGGAATAAAAGGAGAATGCGGAAGACACTGTGTGCTCTATTGTCTATAATTTCCAAGAGAGAGACAGAGATAAGAAAAGGCGAAATGGTGAGAAGCTAACCAGGTTAATTTTCCGGTTAGCTACTCTGCAGCGGGGGATGGAGTAAGAGAAGGAAAGTGTAGAAGAAGACAAAGAAAAAGACCTCTTCCCAGAATGTAATTCTTTAAGAGTCCATTCGCAGGACTACGGCCAAAATTTTAGTCATACACAATTATTCCCACAACACTAATTGCTCATTTTTATTTCTCTCGTGGACGTGCCAAAGCGTTGTAGAGTATAATCAGCAGTCTCACTTTGCGGTAAACAACAGTATTTACTCTAGCATAAGCACTCTTTTATCAAGTAGAACAAGGCACGTTGTAACGAACTGTGCGCATAGAGTCACGCACACACAATTGAATATTAACTTGAATGCCACTATCGTTGACTCATCCTAAATCAGCATACATACAATATTCAAGTGTGTAATGTTCAGCAAGTCCCCATGAGCCGTGCGTGCATCGACGCTTTGCTCAACTCGCGGTCACTTCCAATAACACATTCAGAGATGATTTAATCGCCGGATGAGCAAGGACAAAAGAGTACTCTCTGCTGCATATTTTTGGCAGCTTTCTCTGTAGTATGGAATGATCTATATTAGAAAGAAAGCGCTAAGCCCCCTCCCCCCCCCCCCCCCAAGCAGACATGGCAGTAGTGGCCAAGTGAAGTGATGATACATAAGCTAATGTCTATATATGTCTTATGTGGTTTTAGTTTGACGCCTCTTGAGTGAATATTCGTTGAGGATGCTGGAAGAGAAAGTTAGCAAAACTAGGAGATGAATGGCAGAGGCGTCAGCAACCTGATTAAATGTCTGAATGGCTACACTGCAGGAGGAGGTGGGGTAATGGTCGAAAATGTCAGGAGAAAAGAAGAAAGGATACGGAAGCTAATCTGTATGCACGAACACAATGAAAGCAACTCATATCGACTATATTTTGAGTCAGTCTTAGAGGAACTGAAAAAAAAAACACTGGCCCTTTCTGAGCAAATCTGGCGGCCTTAGGCTGGGACCATGGTCCGAGAAGTCACATTTCCATAAGAGCACGGTTGTCAAGTACACCTTCCATGGTGCAGGCTGCTTTTCCTCAGCACTGAAACAAGGATTATTGCACAGAAGGTGCACGATTGTCTCTTTACCCCCCCGAACATCACATCCTGGTCTTTTGGCAGTTGACAAGAAGGAGTAGGCAATAGTAAATGGTACTTCAAGCCATAGGCGACACATGTGCGAGCAAACTCCCATCATGGTAAGTGGTTCGGAAGGAACAACTTTTATACGGTGGTCCAAGGAACAAAAGAGCTGATTTGTCAACTTGGTGAAATTACATTCAACCTGCATAGTTTAGACAGTGCACCGCTTTAGGTGTTGGACTCTAGGTACAGGTGGTAAATGTCTAAAGGATCCGACACTATAGTCGCCAAAGAGACACATTTTTCACCGGAGAAAGATTAAGAAGAAGGCAGGAGGCATAAGAGAGCAATGAGGCATGTCCATCCGCATATCTATGAAAATGGCAAGCACTGCTGTGACTGCTGATAGTTCGGTAATTTAGAAGTGACTAACCGCTCTCCAACAAGGAAAGCTTTCTGCGAAACAATGACCCGTATCTTCTAAGCTGTATTATGTAACAATTTGTCTGACTTTCCTTTTTTTTCGCCAATAGGCAGCGGCAGCTCAGCGGCTATTGCGCTGCACTTCTGAGAATGATGTTGTGGGTTTAATCCCAACCACAGCGACCGCATTTCGGTGGCGACAGAATGCAAAACGCCTTGTGGACATTGCAGCAGGTGCCCAGTCGGGGGTGGGGATGAGGGGGAGGCGAAATGAATCCTCATTCCTTTCATGCGGTCTACCTCAAAATTACATCGCGGTTTTGGCACGCAAAGCCCCAGAACATGTCTCTCTATTTCTTTGGCCCTCGCCACTCGGCATCATGGATAATGAGAGAGGAATAACGTCGCAGGAAGATAATTCTGAGAAAATGAGGCCTGGGGGCACCGATTTTGTAAGCATTGTTATTGTCAGTGCTCACTGGATCCGAGGCCGCTACGCATTGTGATTATCGTGGGGATGGGCGACTCGATGCAGTTGATGAAAAGTAACTGCTACAAATTGCGTCGTAAGGATTCCGGAAGGCCAAGAAGGGTAAGCTAATGCATTATGAGAGTTTCAAGCGCTTAATCCATGTTCATGATCCTCAAGACTCCTCATTCATTTAGTACTAGTCAACAAGACTTGACTCGCGCGGTATTGAACCTTGTAGATAGCGGATGTTAAGTAGCATATTCTCTACTTACAGTCGTGTCTGGGCAAGAAAGCGCAGTCATCAATGGTCTAAATTGCTATGGATCACTTATATGTTTATATCGCTTCTTGAAAGAAAGAAGTGTTGAAGGCACGCTTATTTAGAATATAGCAAAATTTTAGCATACGGGGCCTTGTGCCGTGTTTCTAACAACCACATATTTTATTCACTTAACCGTTCCCAGTATATGGGTGACGCCTCGACAGGAGACGAAATTGTAGCTGGCATTGACATGCGATGCTAAAATTCGTTTGTGTGCCGAGTACCATGAGTAATTGTGTTTTCGACTGCCAACAACTCACCAGCCATGTTGGCCATGGCTCCCATGAGGCAGATTGGCCAGGCGGCTTGACCGCGGTCGGCATGGAACTCCTTCATTATGCCGATGTAAAGGAAGCCAGATGACCTGATGGTGGCGGAAGTGAGGAATGTAGTCATGGCGCAGATGATAGCCACGTGCCAGCATTGGTCAACTCCCCGAGGAGTGGCAGTTGGCTTAGGCGGCGTCTTCGAGGCACTGATAGTGCGTTCATCCTGAGCATCCATCCTGAACAGTAAATATATATACAATAAAACACTTTAAACTTACTTTAAACGAAAAGCTTGAGAACAATAAAAGAACGTAGCGAACGTATTTGTGTTGCCGAAGGTGAAATTGGGAACAGTCAATCTTCAACAGCACCGCTTGCGATACCAAGAAGCAAAAAACAACACCACACGTGTTGCTACCATCAGAGTTTATGACTTGAAAAAATGCAGCTTTAACACTCCACGGCGAGACTTCTGCAAACCACGCCTTCGCACGCACAGCCTGCAGCAAGTGAACAAATTATAAAAATTTTTATTTGATGGCGAAAATCCTTAACCAGAATTCATATCTACTATCGTAAATACATGCGTCTCTACATTCGTGGTATCCATGTAATCAGCTTCGCTGGTAGTCGGCATGGGCTTTGTTGTTTGCTTGTTTCTTAGCATGATTACCGTCCTGCTACGAAATAAGTTCTTATGTTCATTTGACAACCTTTCAAATTGTTATGTGTAGATTCCTTGAGACGACTACCTAGTTTTGCTGCATATGGTTTCCGCCCGCTAATAAAACTGATTTTGTTATTAATAACAGCATACTGAATCTCATTTGTCGTGCGACGGACTGCGGACTGCGCGAGATTCCGAAGTACTGGTAACTGCTTGGTTATATGTCAGGTTGTTCTGTGGTGCGTGGGCCGAGCATGCGGCATGACCATGCGTGGTTGCACTACGGCGTTAGTCCGTGCTTTTCACAGCGAAGCTATCTATGGTTAGGATCTCGGAAAAACTTCGCGCCCGTCCGCAGAAAAACCCAACGCAGGTGGGCCAATCCCGGCGTCCGTGCAGGACTAGGAGCAATGGCTCATGCCTCAGTAAGGCAGGGGCGTGAAGCGAGCGTACCGCGCAGCTTTAGTTTCAATACAATCCTGACAAATAAAAAAGCCGTCAAACCACATAATTGATGACGAGGTGCACGTGATTCCGCGCATCTCAAAACGGGAAAAAAAAGAGTCGTTCACCCACTTTGCGGATGAGTTTGGTGTCGGTGCAGGGTCAGCAGCAATGGATCATGCCTCGGTAAGGCATATGCATGAAACTAGCGTACGGCACAGCTTTCGTTTTAATACGAAACGCACAGATAATACCAGCCGTCAAACCACATCATTGATCACGAGGCGCGCTCACTTGCGCGTTGATCAACGTACCTATCCGCAAATCCCTCGCCGGTAGTTGTTGTGGGACACTTTAACGTTGACATCTCAAAACTGGAAACATAGCAGTGGTTCCCTCACTTCGCGGAAGAGTTTGGCCTGAGTTACTTCATCGATACAGTTCAACCTACCACCGTACACGCTCCATCCATCGATTCAGCGTTGGGTAAAAACATTTCTAAAATAAGAATGCAAAACATCAGTGCGTCTTATAGCGACCACAAAGAAGTGTAGCAGTCATTTCAAAGGAATAAATGAAATAAAAAGCTTTTAAAGCTGCATTCCAACGTGTGTTTGTGTCATATATCACTTTGTGGAGCAATCTGTATACCGGGCGCACATCATGGGACCGATGTTTCATAAGTTACCCTACATTAGGCGCAACCTATGTACAGCTTCACTGACCATCCACGCACACAACCAGTTTTCAAAAGTTATGTTCTGAAAAGCAGAGGCCGCGTTCTTTTTACGCGATCCCGTTTTTATATTATTTCGTGATTGGGCAAAGAGGTATTGGCGAAGCATAAAGCTTATATGTGTCATGCTGGTTTACCAACCGCGGTGATCCCTGTGACCAGGCCCTCGACCTCATACAGGAGGCTGTCGTGCCGGAGGATCATTGCCGGAGGATCAGTGATATTTTATATCTACGATCACTTATATGTTTCTAGGTTGACTTGGATTGGCCGTACACGAGAGAGTTTATGTTTCAATTCCCATGCCAAGCAATCAGATAGTGCGAGTAATTTCCAATTCACGCTTCCAATTCACATACACCGCTTCTTTTTGTTGCGTAGAAACCGATAAAGCCAAGATAATTCACAAGACGAACACACACAGCGGTTTTGATGGTGCACGTCACATGTTCAGGCAGCTAAGAGAAATTTCCACAGACTGTACTTACATATAACTAACTGGCATATAATGAGCGCCGCGCTGGCTACAAGAAGAGGATACAAGGAGATGTTCCTCGTGCGACCTTTCCTCCTCGCATCATGAAGAAAGAAAGCTGTACTTTAGAAACGCCACTTTGATAACCCAGAGGGTGCAAGGTAGACCGCGACGCACACGCGCAGCTATGAAGACGTTTAAAATATAAAACTTTCGAAATGCTTTCGCACACTGAGAGGAAGTCATTGGTGCCGAGATCTGACATAACGTTTTTCCAGCGAAAATATTTCGGCCGCAATTCGTTTCATTGCCTAATTCCGTAATGGACAGAGCTGATCCCTGTTCCATCCTTGGGGCTAATACAGATGACTGTGTAAGCCAGTCCGTTCTAAGTGTTCGCTGTCACCTACCTGGACGTGCATTATTCTTTCTCCACGCCTTCTCGGCCTTGAACACACGATTTTCCTTATCTCACTCCATCACAATTCCCTCACCACATCCTAAAAATTTCATTCGCACCACCCTCAGGACATTTTCCTTCGCATTTATTCACGGTCCAGTGAATGAGGACTGAATCGGGGCAACGAAGCGCGTATCTAGACAAAGAGGCAGCTTAATTTGAGTGACGTACACAGGTCATTGGCGTACGGAAAAAAAAAGTTTTTTTTACGTGAGATGCATTAGGTACACAACATTTTTACACGGTGATGTTCGCCCGTCAAAGTGGGGTACAGCTTCTGCGTGTTGTCAACGGACACAGCCACGGATACGAAGTTGTAGCGCGTTGGCGGGAGGGCCTCGGCATGCTCCTTCCAGATAATGCTTGTGACTGTCGCGGACAACTAGGGTTGGGAAGTTTGTTTGATTATTTTTGTACTGTGTTAATCACGGAGTCCACAGGGCAGACTAATATATTTCGCAGTTCTCCTTCATCAGGTCCCTGTTGATCGCCGTCAGTTTCTCGTATCACTCCAACCCTTTTTAGGTGCCCTCCAGTTTGAGCCTCAAAACGGCGAATCACTTCGTGTACCACTACTCGCAAGAGTCACAGCGGTATCCTTTGCATTCATTTTATTTTTTAAGAAATAATCTTTATAAAACTTAGAAATAACTCTCGATGCATCACTATTGAGCCCCCTTTTTTTTCTGTGCTCGCACTCGTTCTCGCATGAAATGTATTTCTAGTGCAAGATGAAAACGCAACGTATGTGATGAAAAACCACGATGCCGCCACAACGAACCGGTTATTCAAATGGCCTCAAGCGTCCCCTGGTCTGACACTGGGCTTTCCCTTTGCGAAAGAATTGTCCGGGGAAAGGACCGCGCTCAATGCAAATTACAGGATTCCCTGAGCATGAAATAATGAAAAAAGAAGAAATAAACGCAATTAAACGTCTTTATAAATTTGGCACTGCACACAAAACACTCACAACGTAAATATAATAAACTGAATTTCTTGCACAGTTTACCCACACACATAAAATTGACAAACGCCTTTTCCACAGGCAGTCCAAAAGGGGGTTTGTTAGACATTTTTGGTGTTGCTTGCTAAAAATGCTGCTGCTAAAAATGTTCCGTAATATACGTTGTCATTTTCTGCACTCGTGGCAAACTGTATTCAGTGTATCGTCTGCACTAAAGCTTAGAATTCTGGCGGGAAATTCAAAAAAAAAGTATTTGTCCGATATTTGGCAGTATTTGAACGCAACTAAAGAAATAAGACCACGTCTGATTTCACAGAAATCTCTCCAGGTATATCTTCTATCATAGGCTACCTGTTTTCTGCTGGAACACGTTGGACTATCTTGTGAGTGCGAAATAGCAAAATATGCAATCATCTTTATGTTGCAGCAATTGCCTGCCCGCGGGACCCGCTGCATGCGCAATCGCTAGGTTTATCTATCGCTTCTACCTCTCACAAGAACTTATAAGTATAGATCGGTTTGCAGTGGAACAAGTACTTCCCTTTTATATATGAAGCGAATAACAAAGACGCGGAAGTTCTAACGGCGGTCGTTCAGTTGATACTTTATTGCGCAGCTGAACACGATGTTATGTCGCAGCTTGTATTCATTGCAGCAGAGGCCGTTTTGCAAAAGCCTTGCCCCATTTATTCATTTGTACGTCGAAGAATTACAGATGGTAAAAATAAGGCGAAGCCCTCCACGATATCATCTAGCAATACAGAACACGTATTGGAGACTGAACATGGTGTACGAGGGTTCCCTATACACTGTACAGAGACAAGCGCTCATTTTAGAATAACGCCGTCACAAGCCGTCGCAGCATAGGGCTATGAACGCAGCGTTGCACCTCTTGGGGACAACACACCGGCATGATCGCCGTAGTATCTGCTAGTGCTATAACCGTTATCTTGTGCTGTGTGCATCCGTGACTCTGTACCTGTGCTGCGCTTCACTCTCTCTCACTTTATTTCCTTATAGTTTTAGGTCTAGTATTCCTCCTCTCCAGTGCACGATAGCATCGGGCTCTTTCTTGCGCTTAATCTTTCTGCGTTTCTTTCACCTCTCCCTCTTAGAGCTGGTTCCCCGCAATCGCTTATACGTCAATCAATACCAATACATGAAGAAATTTTACATCCATAATGAAAACAGCCTTTACATAAAGAATGATAAAGTTTGGAGACGGGGTTCTTCGTGAAAACGCCCGAAAAGAAGCTGAGTTGCCAACACATTTTCTTTAAATTTTTTGCGCTAGAGAGTAAGTGGGGTTCAAACCTTGACCACAAGACATCCACATCCGAATGCGTAGAAAGCGCTCAACGTTTGAAGCTTTTGCATGCAGAGGTAATTGCACGCTTTCTCTGTGATTGTAGTCGTTTCAGTCTAGATAAAAAATGCTTCTTGTCCCGTCCGACAAGCTGGGCATCCGTCACCCCACGCAACGGAGAATCTTCCGACATCTGGTACCAACCGAAGTCAGCAAAATTTGGTTAAACGCATTGGTGAGTTCTCTGGACGGAATGAGACTACGATAGGGGCTGTCATCATTGGTGGGGTTTTATCACATATTCTGCGGACAAGTTCTCTTACTTATGGACAGTCAACCCAGGTAGACTAGTGGCGTGTTTTCAGTTTCATTGTAAATAACGGGCCAGTGTTCCACAGAAAGGTAGGTGGCTTCTAAGTTCTTGAAAGAAGCTGAAGCCGTAAATACACCTGGCTCCTGGGCATTGCGCCGTTCCACAGCAGACACCGAGGGTCACCAAGCACTTCAACCTATACATCATGTTTCATTGTGCTATTTTTTACTGAGGGGAGGCATGTTCTTTGCAGAGTGCAGCTGATCAATCAAAGGAGATGAACATTGCGAAATGTCCTCCATTGAAGAGATAGATATTTTTTTTTTTACCTTCCAGTAAAAAAGTCGGAACTCTTGCGCGTTGATAATATATTGCAAAATTGTCCGATGAAATTCAACACTGATGTGTACACGAGGTTGTCAATATATGTGGCGGCTAGTTGAGGCTGTTGACAAAGTATTTCATTAAATTTTTTATATATTTTCACCTTAAAAGCCCGGAAGCATTACATAAGGGAGGGCTTTATTCTTTGTAACAATGTTAGAATGATGATGATGAAGCAACATTCACTGGGCCCGAAATAAATCGGTGGTGCACGCAGGCACCAGACGGGGTGGTTCCCTAGTTACGGGACCCATATGTTTCCAGCAGCTCCTGGCCCCTGTCCGTCAGTGCGAGCTGAATCGGTAGGGCGGGGCTGGATAACAAGGTCTCCCATCGCTCAAGCGGTTGGGGATTGGGGGTGTTGGTGGGAAGGGGAGGAAGGGGGGTCTTGAGTTCTGTGCGCTCTGCCAAGACGTGCGGCAGGGTGCCCTTTTCTCTTCTGCAAAAAGGACAGGGCATATCGTATTCCGCAGGGTACATGCGGTTCATCAGTACGGGATGCGCAAGCGATCCCGCCTGCGCTCGACGCAGGATCGTCTGTTGTTGCCTGGTGAGTTTGGGGTGCGGTTCTGGCAGTCTGCACCTTTCTTCTCGGTACATCCGGGTAATGTCCCGAAAGCTGGTAACCGGGTGCGGTAGCTCTGCCGGCTCGTGCTCGGCCCGGATTGACATTTCTCGGGCATGGTAGTCGGCGATGGTGTTGCCTGCTACCTGCGAGTGAGCCGGGACCCACATGAGCTCTATGGCTCTTCCCGGAGGCTTGTACTTGGCTAGAATGGCTCGGGTCGCGGAGGAGATTACCCCCCTGCGGAAGCTTCTGTAGGCTGTCTTTGAGTCGGTGACTACGGTGTCCACGCTCGACAATGTTAGAACAAATGTACAGAAAGTAAAGAAATAACAATAAACAAATACAAGCCAGGAACAATTGTGAAAAAAAAGTAACATCATGTTAGAGTAAGAGTAGGTGGGATCAGTAATTAAGCAGTGTGGTTATTTAACATTTCGCGGAACGTTTTACGGTCAGTGCAGGACACGATATCTTCTGGGAGATGGTTCCAATGGGTTATTGTGTCGGGGAAGAATGAAATGCTCATGGCAGATGATCGGGTGTTAATGTTTGCTATGGGACGACTGTGGCTTAAGCGAGAGGATGTACGTAAGGTTTGATTTAACAGGGAATGCCTGGAGTGTGAATGGTAATAACAGGTGTGAAGCAAGCAGAGACGAGAGATGATCCGGCGGGAAGCAAGTGATGGTAGTTCAAGTGTACGTTTTAGCGCGGTTATGATGGTATGACGAGAGTAATTGGAAGTTCTAAACCGAGCAGCGCGATTTTGTATTGCTTCTATGTCGTAGGTTAAATATGATTGGGAAGGGTGCCACATAGATGACGCATATTCTAACTGCGGACGTACGAATGTTAGATATGTTAGCTTTTTTATTTCTAGTGATGCGGCTTTCAGGTTGCGTTTTAAATACCCAAGGGTGCGCGAAGCATTAGAACAGATGGTGTCAATATGAGTTGCCCATGATAGGGTCGATGTCATGTCAACGCCGAGATATTTGTAAGACGGGGCACGATTGATAGGACCGGAATTTATTGTGTAGGTGGGACTGGTTAAGCTGCGCTTGCGGGTGAAAGACAGAGCTTTGCATCTAAAATAAAAGCGAAGGAAAATAGTACGAAATTTGCACCTCAACGACTGGACGAACAACTGAACAAATAATTTTTGAAGTTATGCCTGATGTGCACACGGTAGCCCACAACATTAGGAAGGTGGCAGCCAAGCAGGGCATAAACGTTGTATTCTCTGTTTCCTGCGAACTCTCGAGCCTTTGCTCGCGTATATTGATAGGCAGGGCAAGAAATCCGATGTGTGCGACGCAACAAGAGAACAATAACATTTTGGGGGCTAGTTTCTAAACGACATGGTGTAGCGCTAAAAACACGGGAAAAGAATTCTAAGCGACAAGCAGAAGAGCAATAAAGAAGGTGCTATGCTCGCAACCTTTATATGGCATACCGCACACAATCTCGACACCAGAGCGCGGCAAAGATCAAGCGACAAGTCATCTTGTTTCCGAGTAACCTAGGAATTTCATTTCTGCATAATATAGCGAAACAGATGTTTGACTAACGCAAGCTTGACCACTGATAGGAATGTTCTACACCTCGAGCAGTTCCCGCGCGGTTTTATCTCAGCTCATACCCAGAATTCTCACTTCAGAAAAACGTGGTTCACAGGAGCACGATCTGCAATATGCAGAGAGGTGGGCACTCGTATCCTTTCTTATATTCTTTGCGTGCTCACTCATTCGGTCATTCACACAACGACTGGTCTGCCCAACTTAAATTTTTCCGCAAATTAGCGGTGTCTGGTAAGCCACAGCAGTGGCACAGTTTTGTGTGTAGTGTTCTGTGTGCTTGACTTTGCAAGTATGCACAGCACATACCGTGATTCGGGGGCATCGGTGAGCCAGTTTGTTCAGTGTGGGAATAATAATAATAATATTTGGGGTTTTACGTGCCAAAACCACTTTCTGATTATGAGACACGCCGTAGTGGAGGACTCCGGAAATTTTGACCACCTGGGGTTCTTTAACGTGCGCCTAAATCTAAGCACACGGGTGTTTTCGCATTTCGCCCCCATCGAAATGCGGCCGTCGTGGCCGGGATTCGATCCCTCGACCTCGTGCTCAGCAGCCCAACACCATAGCCACTGAGCTCAGTGTGGGAAGCACAACAGGTGCCCCTTAACTGTTCGCCACATTCTCGAGATTGTGATTTACGTTCTGGAAATTTGGTACCACCTGACCTTTTTTCGGGGATCCCGCTCGCCTTCCTCGCTCATTTTAAAGTAGCGCCGTGTTTCTTGCTCTTGTGTCACTTAGAATCTTTCTTTTTCTCTTTTTCTTGTGCTGCAATATCATGTCGTTCTACTTCAGAAGGTTTCCACGGCAAATGCCAGACGTGTGGTATATAAGTTTCATCTGATTTCTCACGTGCTAAAATGTTAATACGCCAAACAGGCCGGGTTATTAATCATCAGCTGCGTGAACACCTCACCTTCCTGGGTTCTGTTCACACAGCAAACCCGTCTTGTAATTGCCTTGAATGTGGTTGCTACCCGCTATTCAACAATGTTATTGACAGAGGCAGGGGCAAAGAAGAGCGCGAGATTCTAGAAGCTTACTACACAGGTTTGCACACTGATGATTATGTTAGCACAACTTTCGTTTGCTTGGTTGAAAAGGATTTGTCTTTTTTAGATTGGTCTCGACAGATTTGGCTTGTATCTCTCCTCCATGATTGCCTTGTGACTAGGGCTGGTTCTCCTGCGCATGCTCGCTTAGCCTTGCTAGAATGCTCTGTTTTTGATAAAGCACAGTTGTAGGTCCAGTCGTTTAGGGGGGAATTCGCGCATCTTGTTCTTAGTTATTTTTCTTCTGGTTTTTCGTGTAAATGATACACCAACTGTCCCTGATTTCTACTCTCTTGCGAAGGAAGCCTAAACATATTGCCCGATTTTTCTTGACAGCACGATATCAGTACGCAGCCAAAGAAAACATTTTAGCCCCCGCCCCCCCAAAAAACACCGGAGACCTAATTTTACCAATTATTCTAGCATTTACAATAACTGAATAAAAGTAATTGAGAGGTGAGCAGATTTCAGCTGTCACGGCCATGTCACAGTAGCTCTGGCTTCACATCTGCTGGTAAGCAATTGGACGCTGCCACTCCAGAATTTTGGTTTGGACCGTCCTTGGATGCACGTTAAAAGACCTTCGGTGGTCAAGATTAATCGATAGACGCCCACTATGGCGTATTTGATAATCAGATCGTGGTTCTTGCACGTGAAATCACAGAATTGTAAGTTTTCTTGGAAATATAAACGTGAGCAATAGAAAAATAGATATGGTTGTCTTGTACAGAGTGACTTTGACGCTACATAAAAATTGCGAAAATAAAACATATTCAGAGAACCCTTGTGGCTGACGTTATGGAACAGAGCTTGATGGAGGATCGTTGTAGCTGGCATATAGCGGCGCTTCATTGTCGTCGGCGCCGGTTTCACTCTGCGCAAGATGTCAAGCAAGGGTTCGAATTTGGCAGACAGTGTTTGTAGTCACCGAAGCCTGTTTCACATTTCCGTCTTCAGAAACATCAACTTCGCCTGCAGAGACGTTACTTGAGCTGAAAACCTGGCTCTTTCGGGTAGAGCTGAGCATCAGAACCTCCGTCACGTAGGTGCGACGGTGAGTAGATAGGCAAGCAAGTAGGCAGAGAAGTAGTAAACTGCAATTACTTTAGACGGAGCTGCTGGAAAGTAACATGCTTGAAACTGTATGCTCGAAACTGATATAGAACCGATTGTGGCCGCAGCATCAAGCGCGGTCGATGGTCGCGAAAGAGATGAACGGCCGCTTGCGTGTGGCAGCTGGTATACATGTGTTATTGAACTTTGGAGGTGCGGTCGCCTCAAAGAGGGAAAGCCTAGAACGTACCAGTTTCATCTGTTGCCCGCCTGCAAACTACTAAGCGATGAGACCATTTTTCTGAAAACTACCATACGTTTTTTAACATACTATTGTCCGGAGGAAAGAAAACCGGAGATTATCGTTCTGAATGCTTTCTGCTGCTTTTCCTTTTTCTGCCGTCGTGCCTCCAGTGGGTGCACCCGAGCTCGACTCCACCTTTTTGTATTCTTCACTCTAGTCTACACCACCGAAAGTGACATTGGTGGGCGACACTGGCTGTTTTGGAATGATAGAAGGCCTTAAAACCAATTATCGCGTCTCAGTTGAGAAAAAAATTTGGCAGTACATCAAAGAGGCTGAAATGCCGTCTGTAGCAATTAACAGTGTAGGTCGCACTTTTACGGACAGGCTCAATGCGTCCACGTCGTCTACTGGTTGTCTGACAGAACGAGAAGGCGAGCTTTTCAGTCGGTGTGTGGTCGAGTCACGTTTTCGTGATGTTGCCGCTGTCAGACCAGGGGTTCGCATCCTATAGACTGAGCCATTGTCCAGAAGAAAAGAAACCGGAGGCCAACGCTTCAAAAGCCTTCGCTACTTCTTTTTCTGATGTCCACTCGCCCTCGATGCAATCGTCCGAGCCTAAATGCTTCTCATTATCCTTATTACAATAGATATTATAAGTACGTACCAGCCGCATAGTCGTCTCCATGTAATCGCGACTACGTAACTAACATTACCCAATTTGTGGTGAAGAACCAGTAGACTTCCTGGACAGCCCATGATGCATTGGGGGTACTCCAAGGAAGCCTTCTGGCTATAAATTTATTTCTATTTTTATTACTGACATGCAGGAAAAGTCACTGGAACCATTAAACTATTTGCAGATAACTGCGTTCTTTATCAAAATATTTACTCACATGGAGGCCACATAACATTAAATAATGACTCAAACGGAGTGACTAACCGGTGTGCCGACTGGCAGCTGACTATGAATACTTAGAAATCTGCAGTTCCATCAATCACTACGAGAACAAGTTTCTCAAACATTTCGTTTGCCGTTAATGACGTACGACTGGTACAAATTCGAGAACCCAAGTACCCCGAATTAACAGTTACATACAAATTCCGACTAAACTCCCATATTAAGAATGTAACATCCACCGCTATGAAGCGCAATTTCTTCCTTCGAATACACAACTGACTAGAACCGCCTGATGAAAAGATTGTAGCGTACAAAATTTTTATCAGGTCAGGCGTCGAGTACGCAAACGTTCTTCCGGCTTCCCGTAGAACAAGGGACGAATTACCAAACTAGAAGACGTACCAATAAAAACGCCCACAAAAGTGTGCGCATATATATATTAAAGATAACCGAACAGACTCGCCCATTGAAATACTGATGAGAGCCGGAATCCTAACACTACAAAACCGGGCAGTGCTGACCCATTCTAGGCTTGCCTACCAGCTTTTACCCGACCTACTTAGCAATGAGACATATAGATAAATCTCAAGAACTGAAACACGGCCAACCCGCCTTAAGCGCTCCACAGACTCAATGAATACCTTTTCGTGCCAAATGCTTTAAGAATTATTCATTTCCGTTGGCCATACGACCATCAAATTATCTGATCCAGTCCATTAGTAGCAGCTGCTCATTACATATATTTGCCGTTTGTGTGGGAAAAACATTAGCCGTACAGCCATGATTTGCTTGCCTTGCTTTGCCACTGTTATCCCTATACGCCCGCACTCTTTTTCCTTTATGACCCGAGCTGTCTGTAATCAACATGCTTAGTAATATGGCTTGTAAACAACCTAATATTTGTTAATATGACGTACTTTATTAGCTATCTAACTTTACCGTTCATTTTCTTCTAGATGTTCTAGCAGTTCAGAAGTATAGCCATCTTTTTATGTTACACTGAGGTTTTCCCCTAATGCATCATGTGCACTTGTACATGCAGTTTATCCTTTCAGTGTGGCATATTTTTTATCACAGCTTACTATGTCGATGTTCAATTAGTTTCTTTCATTTTGATTCATTGGGTTCTAACTAGCTAACCGTATGTTGTAACTGTATCTTGGAGCTGTAATGGTGTGTTTATTTTTTTCGTTATCTAGGCAAAAACACCTTTCGCATTAACACTCTTCAAGTTATATGCTGTAAATATAGTCAGTTTGGTGTTTGCAACACCTACCATTGAAGTTGTCGTTCTTGTTATAATCTCTCGAGGGATTGATGGCATGTGTAATTAATTGAATACTGAGGTACCATCAGGCATCGCGAGCTCGTTTTCGCATGAAAGCGATAACATGACAACAAGAAACCCAACCAAACCAGATTAAAGCCACGCGAGAATATGAAGTCTACTAAAAGCCGTAAAATTAGGATGCTATCTACAGATGCACGCAAGTTTCCATCCTCCGCTTGCCAATTTAGAGACAAGCATGCGATGCATGTGGCGTCAAATGTGCTCAAAGCAGCGCTATGGTTCCAGTGCATATTCACCGAGAATGTGTATGTCGGCTGATGACGTTGCTGTTATGAAGGAAAGGAAACAGCTTCGTATGATGCGCGAATAACCAAACATCAAAAGTTCTGCGATAGGACAAGAACGCAAATAGTCTCTTCCACACGCCTAAAATAAAATGAAAATGCACCCATGGTGTATGTCTTGACATAGTAACGTACTACTGAAAGGTTTCAATGAATCCTTCATGCTCCACTTGACCGCGAATACGAGAAGTTTGTTGGATTTGCTGTAACAATTGTAACAATTATATTTATTCTGGACGTTGCAAAGCGTTTTGTGAGAGGTTTCTCCCATATAAAATTTCAACAAAAGCACCAGCTTTAGATAAAGCACTAGAGAATGAAAACCGAGGAGGCCCTGGATAGCCAGGGGTGTTACACACCGACCACTGACGCGAACTCTAGAGCAGGCAAGATTAGACCTCAGTGGGTAGAGAGCGTGGAGCAGACAAGGGCTCGGAAGATGAGTGGAGTGGCGCAAAACTGCCAGCCTAAACAGGCACTATGGAGCAACATGATTCGCCAGCAAGCGACCGTTGTCAGGCACACGGGCAGTGACCACACAGACCTCATAAACCCTTAGATAACCCAAAGTACGGAAATTGCTTTGTATACAGCTGTTACCAGCACTATCCAGTGCGTCGTGTGCTACACTTGAACCCAACGACAAGGCGCTTCTCTCTTCCCTCGCACGATGTGCGAGAATGGGCTTTATCGCGACCGTCTCGCAAATTCTGTCCGTCTTAATGCGCTGGCCTAAGGAAAAGCCGCCCCTAATTCAGTCAAGCTAACGATTTGGCTGGCTCTAATTAGTGAAATATGAAATAATAAAATCATGAAGGTCTACGTGCCGAATCCGAAATCTGATTGTAAGGAACATCCCATGGGAAACTGTAAAATTAGTCTGGCCAGCTGGGACTGTTTAACGGGCACCTAGTGCACGGTACACGCGCTTTCTCGCATTACGCCCTATCGGAAAACAGCCGCCGCGTCGGAACCCGCGACCTTCAGCTCGGCAGCGCAGCGGGCATAGCAACTGAGCGGCCACGGCGGTTCCTTTCGCTGGAATGCCCGTGTTGTTCATGTTTTTTGCTGGCTCTTTGTGCGTGACAGTAGGGAACTGTGAGTGGGTAAGCGATACGCATAATGTAGTTTGAGATTACTAAAAAAGCGCTCTGTGAAACAGACACTGCAGGAAAGGAAAGGGTACATTCGATGGAAGTGCTTTCCTGTATAATTTTTCTTTTCTGTGCTAATGAATCATGTGAAATATGCCCCGTCTAGGTCATATGAAAGTCGTTTTGATCTGCGGTGTCGTATTGGATAGTCGAGAGCGCTTTGTTGTGTGTGCTATGCTGAAATGTTTACTCTTTTCTTGCATGGCTTGAAGAAGGGCCGTATCTTATAAACACGATCGTCAATGCGTGAATTACACAGCCAAACAGCGGTAATTCTAGTAGTAAGCATGAATGGCACCCACATTGCTCAAGTGCGTGTTCTATTTATAAATTGTTTACCACACAATCTGAAGCAGTCGGTGGGGCTTCTTTAGATTAGAGTACGTACTGCCTTGCGTCGCTATTACACTCTGATTACTCAGGCCTCCTAACTATCGTATAGGTTCAGCGTTTCAACAAGTTTCCGGTACAGCAAGCACGCCTTGCAGGAGACAGGTAGCACAGTAACACAGACAATTCTATGAATGAGACGGCAACCAAAATTTAAGAGAATGCACGCATTGTTTTATCATCCTCCGTTGTACCATACCATCTTCTCAACATCATCATCAGCCTGGTTACGCCCACTGCAGGGCAAAGGCCTCTCCCATATTTCTCCAACAACTCCGGTCATGTACTAATTGTGGCCATACCGTCCCTGCAATCTTCTTAATCTCATCCACCCACCTAACTTCCTGCCGCCTCCTGCTACGCTTCCCTTCCCTTTGAACCCAGTCCGTAACCCTTAACGACCATCGGTTATCTTCCCTCCTCATTACATGTCCTGCCCATGCCCATTTCTTTTTCTTGATTTCAACTATTGCATTAACTCGCGTTTGTTCCCTCACGCCACCACTGAACCTTTCTTCTCAACAAGTGCGTCCTATTGATAGATACGTCTGTCCCTCAGCACTTATTTTTCTAAACTCTTACGTTTCCTGCGCTAATTCGCTTCACCCCATCAACTGGTGACGTTCTAGTATTTGATATGAAGGACGCGAGCTTTTAAGTGCAATACTTGTTGTTCAGACTTCGAAAAAATGTGACATATAAGAAACAGTCACCACGTGCGGCAATCAAAGCGGTGAGCGGCGTACTCCTTTCAGCTTTCCTATTTTAAAAGTAGCCCACACATGGTCATTCTCGTAAATACAAGTGCAAACACGTACGTATGCAAAGTCCCTTTTTTTTCAAACATGTTTTTGTATTTGACATGCAGCATATAGCGCGACTCGGCCTGTTCACTTGGTTTGTCTAAAGAGATATTACTGCGCGAGACGGCCCTACGTCCGGAAAACGAATTTAAAAGATTCACAGATTCACTTTCTGTTTATTGTGTTTGTAGAACAGGGTGCAATCACGCAAAACAAGCCTGCCGAAAGTGAAATGATGTCTCATTAGCCGAGACCCTAATAGCAACATATGCTGCACATAAGTCCTTAAATCAGTTCCGAAGAACACGGGAGCGACCCTTTCCTTGAATGCCTCTTTCACTTAATATTATGCAAGAGCGATGACACACAATCTGATATTTTTCGAATTGCAGCTGACATTGCGTCAGCCAAGGCTATCGAAGGTGCGTAAAGTGCTCGTCATCCCAGTGGTGACAAACCTTGTTGTAATCGAGCTGTATACAGTAACCCGGACCTCGTAGCTCACCGAAATCAGCTAATCATTCAAATTTTCCTCTCCTGTCCCGAGCCACGATGCGTACGAATTGGCTTTCTCGCAAACTCTCGAGATTTTGTCGGCATACGTTGCCGTCTTCCTTGAAGGTACAACTACCACGCGAATTAGCTGCTGCCGCGCAAAGTTGTTGGACCCCGATTTGCTTGGGGTGGAGGGGTGGGTAGAAAGGGACATCTACAAAGGCTTAATCATTGGAACGGGTTTCATGTGGATGTGCTACTCTTGCGGAACCGAAGAGACTGTACCACAATTTCCTTGTCATTGTTTCGCGTACGACTTCCAGTGTCGCTCTCACCGGGACTGCACTAGACCATTCAAAAATACATTCTTTCTACTGTTACAAAAAAAAACAGTTTATTATCGCCGATATGGTACTCGGGACAAGGCGCATAGCTTGCTCGTAGAATCTGGATAAGTGAATGAACCTGGAGTTGTCAAAAACAAACGTTGGCTGGCAGAGCTCCACGAATCATTTGGGTAACCTAACCTGCTAAAAAGAATTTCTAATAAGGGGTCATAATTAAGTCCTTCGGACACTCCTCTTAAATTTTTTGTCGTCGTAGTACTCATTATATTATTCATTTTTTTCTTTTTTATACTTCCGATTGTTCTATATGATCAATGTTTTGTTCTCTTCATTGGTTGCGGTATGACGACACATATAGGTAGGGATCACTGAAGAAAGCAAGTGTCTGTAAGAATAGTCTGCCGCCTGTCTTCGAGATACGTCCAGAAAAGATGCCTTGAGAACGTGCATGTTGGACGCAGAAGTCGAGGTGTCGTGTGAAGATTGTCGTGTGAGGTGTTGTGTGAAGCTCTATAGTCTTTCAAGCACCCTTACCCTCTAGTATCTTGTGTAGGCCCCCGGGAATCACTGGCACAGCTGTGGGAATAAATGTTTAGGCAAGCTATGGAACGGCTAGTTGGTTTTCTTCCCCGTAAAAGTATCTCGTGGAAAATGACAATCCTGAACAAAATAACTGCTCGGCCAAAGTTTTAAGTTTCTAGTAACAGTTTGGCCGCATGAGTGCTCGTATTTGTCCAATCTTGCGTAACAAACGATAAAGCCCATATTAAAGAGCCGTTTGTAAAGTTCATGACCAGCAAATTTTCTGCCCGTTCATACTGCTCACTTAAAAAAGCATCCAAGACCAAATATACGATCAATTTGTTCTTTGCCTACAACGACTCACCCAATAAGTGAAAGGGGTCAAAGATAGGTATCAAAAGGGTGCCTACCTCTGTTTCAGACACTGCTGGCCGGCAGATGCTCCTTCGGCGATGAGCCGACAAAAAGGGTCTCGTGAAACTCATGCGCAAGGCGCGACGCACTTAACAATGATGTTATCTGATAAGCGGACATGCCATAATTGACGTAGGCTGTGCGCAAGCTGCCATTCTGAGGCTGCCATTCAGTGGCTTCGAGTCAGAGAGCCGTGTGTGGCACCGGTGCCAATTTGTTGCTAAGGTAACGCTCCGCTGTACATAGTTAGGAAATAGACTGCTTGAAAAAGGGATGACTTGCTGGCACGTCGATTCAAGTTATAGGACGGGCTGCTATATTGTGTATGTGCATTTAAGTATATGCTGCGTATAAAAATTATCAATTACATCATTGCACTGTTTGCAACGAAAATAATTTCAAGCAAGCAAGGTAACCGGGAGCCACAGGTATAGCGGTACCACAATCTGGCCCGAATGGCGCATCCAATAGAAGGATTTCTGATTATCTAAACCTAAGGCATGTCAATTTGTATACGAAGTCAATAATACGCGATCCTGAGAGGAACAGCAACAAGGCGCAAATCTTAGTGGTGCATTAGGATCTTCAACGCCTAGATTGCACACACAGCACTTGCTAAGATTAGGCAGCTTTTGCCGAAGTCCAAAATACTAGTTGGCCACGCTACACGCGCAGGCTACTCTTGAAATTCGAAACCTTGCCAACTTCTTGCTTTCCCGCACCTTCCGGGAGAACAAAATGTTTTGGGAGAGATCACTGCCCAGTGGCATCTCGCTTCGCGCACGCCGAAAGAAACGCCTTCCGTCTGTGGTTTCAAACGGTTTTATAAAATTACATATAATCGACTGTCGCTAAGGCGCACCTTATGGTACTTGCAATGTAATTGTACAGAATCGCACACCCTTTTGGCCCAGCACTTTGCATATACTGACCGAAATTGTGCAGTCCTGTGAGCATACAATCTCACGCCACACAAGCGTAGGATATTACCCACTTGTGATCACTCAGCCCAGCTCTATTGTTTGATAGGAGGTTCCGAATAATGCTTGCATTTTCACTCGGCCGAGCACACTGTTATCTTAAGTATCTTTGATTGCGTGCCAGGCATACAGGCATCGCAGATTTTCCAAAACGATCCACAATTATGCATGGATGCAGACTTTCACTTCGTATTTTATTATTAGGTTTTATTGCCCATCACCCAGAAATTTAGGTGCTATCTTCCGCAAGAATTACATGCCTACTAAATTTACAGTATACAGGGTGCGTGCAGCTGCTTTATGGAAAGAGTGCGTGATAATGTAAAAAAAAAATGCCCCGACACAGTTGTGCAGGAAAAGTACATGCTGCTGAGATAGTTAGTGCTGGCTAAAAAACGTAATATTGCGCCGTGAATCAGTTATTAAGACAGATACAGACCTACGTCAGGGGTTGATTATTTTATTCGTGAGGCCGCAAGCAGCACAGATGGCTTTTCCGAGTTGCAGACATCACTCCCACAACAGAGCGCACAGGAAGTGTATCCAAAGCAGCAAGATCAAATTGAGATAATTGAAGAACCCATGCTCTTTGTACAGAAGACAAGAAATATGCAGTACATTTACCATAGGTATTGTTACGGGGCAACCCTTAATATAGCGTCATAGCGAAGACGACAAAATAATTTTTGCGCGGTCTCTTTTGAATGATGCTCGGCGCGGCTACGCTTCTGCCAATATATTCTGCGAACACTACTTCGCAATTGTTCCGTCATTGCAAACAATAGTCCACTATCTTTCCTGAAGGTGTGAGGTTTCGATCCCCGTACTTTTTTTTGACCCACTCCAACTCAGCTGGCACCAATGTGTGTAGTCACGGCATAGGAAAAGTCCTGCTACGACCTTGACCGCGTTATCGTGTTATCGCCTACGACAGCCATATCCTGTGTACACCAGGATGCAGCTACTCTAATGTTAAGTGGGAGGTTCCAGCTCTCGTTTGGCATACTGCTTAAGTCTCCCCTTACTTGTACAGTCGGCCCTTTTCTGGCGTCACTGATCATCATTCTTTCTGCTTGCTTTATTACCTGAAAGATCCTCCTGCTCGGCTCACTTCCTTAGCCTTACGACTTCGAGTGTGTTTTTACTTGATTACTTGCAAATTCAGGGGCCTACACCAACATTCCGACTGTATGTAGCATTGGAACATTTACCAACCTGACGCCGGAGACGCTTAGGCGGGCTGCTGCATTAACGCGACAGCGTGAAGGTCCCCGTGTCGCTGAAATTCTGGCATCGGCGTCCGGCTCCTACTTCCCCTCAGCGAAAATTTCCGTATATATTTAAGTATGCGTATATGTCATGCCTCGCTACGTGAAATGTGGTATACGCAGGTTACATTGTGGAACCATTCAATCACTAAAGTTGCTCATACCTTGTCTTGCATTTATGGCAAACTGATTCCTCGGAATTTTGAGAATGACATCCCACAAATAAATGTCATGAACCAGAACAGCGACAGCGCATGCCTTTTGTATTTTGTCAGACTGAAATATTACAACTGGGAAACCTTCACCGAAACCAGAAAGGTGATATATTATTTTTGGTGCGGCTGTGCAATACCTCCAGCTAGTGCACACTAGACGCCCCTTTCTACCCGAAAGTTCGCCTCTGCGCATAGTGTTTGCTGCCAGTGTTTGCCGGCAAACATTAAGGTTACATAAGTTGCAGTAGACGGAAAGCGGTAGAAGCAGTCAGGGATCCTTGAATGCTATTGCGTCGCACTTTTAAAGACGAAGCTTAAGCGCCCTCCATATTTTCAACATTGCTGACGACTAACGTAGGAATGTCTCCTTGTGATGCTCATCGACTGCCTTTAATCTTCGCCTATGCAGAAGCATCACTAAGCATGTCCCGTTGGCAGGACAACGTGCCATATATTATCGCAACTCTCTAGCCCATGATCCGAACCTGCTCCTTCTGATCCCAAAGCAACTGCTCCTGCGAGTTCTGCGTGAACCTCACGACCCAACAACCACAGGGAACCTCGGAGCCTTCTGTACTTGCTATCGTCCTCACCGTCACTCATTCTGGGCCGGTCTTGCCCATTTCTTACGTCATTAAATACGTTATACTTTGCGGGCACTGTCAGCCGCGCAATAAAAAAGCCGTTTTTCCTGCCTTTCTATGCAATAAGTTAACGTACCGGCCGAGCCATTCTTTCGCATTAGATTGAAACCTTGGCTTCTTCTCAACATCTATCTTCTAGAACAAGTCGGTCGTGGTGAGCGACATTTGCGCCATACTAACCAGGTTCCTAAAAAAGACGACCTCCGTTCACCTAAAATGGGCATCAAGCCGCGTCGAGGTTTGCTGCATTAAAGGCGTGGACGGGTTTGCAGCCAGCGCTCCTTAGCTCAGTCCGAGCGCCACCGTACTAGTGTAGAGAAACGTGCACCGCTTCATCTGACGTCACTTGTTGGCATACAGCCCCGATCCTAGCAGAGCGCACATAGATATGCTGCCGCCCATCGGTTTGCAATTTGCGACGCGTCGGCAGCATGCAAGCCTTCAACGAATTCGCGTCCGTCGTTTGCGATCGCCGTGGAGGATGAAAATAAACTAGGGGAGAGGATTAACGTCATGCAGCCAACATAGATTAGAAAATTATGTGTGAAGCCACTACCTTCGCTTTTTCTCTTCCCAAATACCGACCCAGCGTTTGCATTGCAATGACCCCAAAAATGTGCGCAGCGTGAAATTTGTTCATGGTGCGTTTTACTCGGTGGACACATGTTCGCGTACTTTCCTACCACTCTGTGCACCACTGCATGCCTTGTACACCGCATAAAATTAGGGTGAGGAGGAGCAGTGCCAAACTGTTGCGAGAGCGCATGATTAACCGGCCCACTTGAAACTTTGGATACGTGCTACGCATAATATATGCCTATTGTTGTGCACATAGCAAATTTTGCTGTTTTAAGTTCTAAGGCAAGCTGAGAAAGATTTGAAGCCTTTCATAGAAGCGAACGAACAGACCAACATTTAGGGTTTCATGACGTTTATTTTACCCCCAAATGAGGCACAATCTCGAAAATCTGCCTGCGTATTATTAATCTGGTTCTCCACATTTTGCAAGATATAAACGACGCATCAATGTATTTCTTTCTTCTTTTCAGAAAACTGAAATTTTGGTTCTAACGTTTTCGAGCACTTCTATGCTGTCCTTTGCCAGAAATACTGCCAAACATAAAGATTTTTGATGCGAGAGCGTCAAATAGCCCTTTGAGTGAAAAAGCCGGCGCCTGGTCAGCTGAAGCAGCGGAAGAGCACCTAAACTCGCATTGCCATTGGCAGCTACTCCACATCACAAGCGCGCCTCGACACAGCCGAGCGGGTGAAAGGGCCCACCTGCTGCCTCACCATAGTCCGACAGTAGTGAAGAGCAATGCGGATTTTCCCCCGTCAAAGGACCCCTTTCAGTCTATAGTGTCATTGCGACAACGTGACGTCGCGGTCGACCGCTTTACACCTACGTGTAGCGCCGTTGGAGCCAGTTTTCTCTGGGTGCGTCTACACGCACAAGTAGTTCCAGAGGACGCCTATATTCTGAGCGAAAACAAAACGTTAGCTAGAATTACTCATCTGCACATTAGAGTACAACAGGTGAAGTGGCTTATTTGTCAACTGGAGTAGCGAGTTGAACAAGAAAATGTAATGCAACTGAATATATGATCCTAAAGGGTTAACAGAGCGCACAGACGGGGACAGCGTAAGCGACAACAGGTGTCCTGTTGCTGCTCATTCTGTCTCCGTCTGTTTGAGCTGCTAACCCTTCAAGATGCTTTACCAACTAAGCACCAAGCCGTTGTGAAAATATAATCTACGCTGGAGCATGCAGTGCAATAAAAAACAAGTAATTTTTCTTTCTTTTGCTGTGGTTGTTTAGCTGCGAACATCAACGCATTTTCTACAGGAAGTTGCCTACATTTTGCAGCAATATAAGCTTTAGGAACGAATTACGATTGCAACTTTGTTGTTGGCGCTCAATTTATGCTGTTCCGGATTTTTCCTTATCCGCTTCCTTGGTTCTGCCTGCGCCTCTTGTGCTTTTGCGCATTCCCGGCTTTCTCTTCCGCCATGGAATCTGATTAGGTGACATTGGATTGTGCTTTATCGTTCTCGACATAGAACTGTGGTGCATTAACATCTACGCCACACCGGTGATACAAGAAAAACAAAAGCGCTCCGAACGGATGGTGATCAGGAACGCATACGTTCACTTGCAACATCTGAACCGCGAGCTCACCCTGGAAAAAATGTTCGCGAAAGTGAGTGATAATCTTGAACTCCGCGTGATTTTGGTGGTGGACCTAAAGATGGAGGTGAAGGAAAATGATTAAAATGTCGCGACGCCCTCCCGAAAGTGACCGCAAAGCGCGGGCCAGAGACAACGCACAGAAGTGCACGATGATTTCATGAAGTGTACATTGCGGCCTTGCGTACATCGCTTCTTTTTTTTCGCTTTAATGAGATTCCGACAACAAAGATAGTTGCCGCTGATATCAACACTAGTGGTGATATAACACCCCTGAAACCATGGACTGTGCCCCACCTGCTCAGTGACATCGGATTCAGGAGTGAGAAGATGGGGCGGAACTCGCTGCTGATAGAGCGGGACGACATTGTCGCTTCGCAGCAGCGGTACCTGTATGACATCGTCAAGTACAGGAAGCACGATCTAAAGATATTTTTATTCGGGGCACACGCTTTTGACTGTTTGGATGGGCATGGCTGTTGCTTCGCACCGCAAAGCCTTCATGCACGGCTTGCCGACATGTTTGAAGCAACCGTCAAGGGCAAAGCCGGCGCCTGATTGCGAGGGACATAGGCAGCAAAGAGGGCTTCGTCGTTGGTTGCATGGATGTTTTTATGGGTAAAATTACCGGTGACTACCACGAGCAGATGGACGGCACCTGCTTTGGAAGGTGGTATTATGCCGGTTTGGAGCGACTGGCTCAAGGTGACGTCATTGTTATGCACAATTCCTTGTACCATTCGCAGCTGGAAGAAGCAGTGCCTACGACTGCTTCGCGCAAGAATGTAATTCTGGACTTACTTCAAGAGAACTTGTTTGGGAAAAGAAAGCGGTCAAAAAGGAGCCCCTGAACATTGCGGCCTCTGCAAAGCTACGGGACGTCAAGTATCAAATTGACGGTGCCGCTGATAGAGCAAGGTACATTGTACTTTGGCTCCCGCCCTAAAATTGCGAGCGCAATCCAATTAAGCTCATATAGGCGCATATGAAGCAAGGTCTGGCAGCCACGAATGCCACACTTAAGCTGGCAGGTGTAGAGGAGCTCCCAATAAAAGAAGCCGTCAAGGTAACAGGCATACATTGGGCAAACGCTCTTCGGCATGCGATTGACATTAAACCAATGTTCATGCAAGACAATTTTGCAAGTGCGCATGTTGAGCCTATCGCCATACCTCTGCTTGAAGACGACATGGATTCTGACAGTGATATGCCCGGTATCGAGCCGCTCGAACATGTGTTTAGCTGAAACTTATTGCCCAGTGCTCTGAAACAAGTATTGAGCTCCATGGTTCCAGTGCTGCCTCTGCTACTGCTGGTAAAAACTTGTTTCGCGTGGTAACCTACATACAGCCATTTCTCCACAAGTTGAGAGCGCCTATTCCCCGGGGCCACCAGAGCCACGACCACTGATGGCATCATTTCTGGTGTACTGTGAATGCTCTTGCAAAGCGAATCCTAGCCCCTTGGGTGCACTCCCTTCCAGGCTCACATGGGCTTTGTGACCACAGGTAGTGCATTCTTCACATTGTTGAGACTTCAACGCAGCCACCATCCCATCTCAAAGAGACTTCAACCAAGATCCGACAGGATGACATGATCGGAGATTGCGTACTCGATGCAGTGCTGAGACAACCCCCCCTCCCCCTCCTCCCCCCCCCCCACAACGACATCCCTCAAAAAACGAAAAACAACCAGTTCACCTCCTTTCTTCAGTCATGAATTAAGCCGAATACGTGCAGTGCTGACCGTCTACTTGACAGAAGGTGCGTCCAAAGATGGCCAGAATTCATTTACTCCAGCTAGACAGCACCGGAACTGTTCCAAGCTATCGTCTAGAAGAAAGGCCACGTGCACACCGGACAAAAATTTTGGCCGCAGAGGGAGACTAACTATTCACTCGCAGAGTGTGAAGTGTGTGCAAGCCGATGAAAGCGAGTTCACCAACCTCACTTAAAGCTGAATGAATTCTCCATAGAATGGCACTAAGGCTCATTGGGTGACACTGTGCAAATGATAAGAATGGAATGTGTTACCTACATGAATAGACGCTAAATTAACCTACGTGAGAGCATGTAACTGAACACTGTATGCCTGTGTGACTGAAATTTTCATCTGGTGCAGCGTTAAGAACAAAAAAATCTGCTTCAGTGTCTCATCCCCGATCTCATTTGCTGTGAATAACCCAGCAATGGTGCGATGCAGCTGTCTGAGCCAAAAGCGACTTCTGATGCAACAGTAAGGAAAAAAAGTTGCTTTAGTGTTTCATTTCTAATTTGATTCTGTTTAGCTTGTAACTGGCTACTGCCTTCGAATACAGGAATTCGGCTGCAAAAACAGTTTTTTTTATTTATTGAATAGCCTGCTATGATAAAATGTATAAGCGTGAGCAGAGTCATTAATTAGGCCTGTTGGTTGAACATAGTGCTATGCTACGGCACTGGAACAAACGGAGACAACCGAGGCACACAATGAACACAGACACAGCGCTAACTTCGAAAAATATGTTTATTTTATCAGTGCGCAGCTAGTTTTAAAGCGAACACTTGGCAAAAAGCAAGAACATCACACATGCGCACGTAAACTGCTCGTACCGTCATCGCACCCTCAATTTTCAATCAAGGTAAGTCAGCTCTTTTCACACAAGGCTATCGGGGGACAACTTACACAGTTATTTCCTGCAGATGAAATTGCGGCAGCCTGGATAATTTCTCTAGTAATGCTCAATTTTCTCGCTATTGGAATCTTGCATTTGTCGAAGGCAGGTTTGCACCCACATTCTCGACAGTGCACGACTAGATGACCTTGAATGGTGTTGTTACCGTTGTTGTGGTGCTCTTTAGCCGATCTTTGATGCATCAACCGCTTTGCGCGATGTACACTTTAGCACATGAGATAGGTATGTCATATACAACGCGCTGGGCAGACTATGTGAAGCGCTGTCTGTGATTAGTTTTACATTGGGCCTTCTCTTGGAAGATAGCGAAAGTTTGCGTACTCAGTGATGCTAGTTTTTTAGGCGCGGAAAAAACATCAACGTTTGCACTCTGGCCATCGTTCTTATGGTTGTGTAAGATTCCATGAAAATACAGAATAAGCTGCCTTTGCGTTGTCACGACTTTGTCCTTCCGTGAGCTGTGTCCGTGCGCGACCAGCTCTTTTAACTTTCTCAAGTGAGCCTTCCGCGACAGTAATCTGCAAACGTAAGGCATACCCAGCTGCGCGAAGGCAGATGCAACAATAGTTCTCTTCACGAATTTAGAATGTACAGTCCCAAATGGAAATAAAGGCTTGTTTGCCCTTGGCTGGAACACCCAGCGCATGTATAGTGTCAGAAACTGAAACTTCAGGCCTATAAAAGGAATGTTAATTTCTTCAGAATGCTCGAGAGTGAAAGTTAGGGAGCTTAAAACAAAACTAGCACAGTTTTCACTGCTACAAAGAGTTCACCGTTATTTGAAACATCAAGAAGAACTAAAAAATTATCGCCGCACCTAAAAATACGAACAACATTTAAAACTTGCAACTGTACGTTAAGATTCCCATCATATTTAGCTAAAGATGTTGTTGCGAGGCGGACACACACACGAGTGTTGCTTATGGAAGGCTAACGCTGTAGGCACCAGTTAACTTTAGATCACGTTGGCCGAAGGGCCCGAAAAGTTTATAATCGTTTGAAACCACAGACGTTTGCGGCCTCTGTGTGCGAAAAGTTTATAAAAAGTTCATAACCGTAAAGCTTCGGAATTGAAATCCATGCATCCGTCAATTCCGCCGCCTCCGCGAGATGCTGCGATGAGCACGCTGGCCTTCAAGATGCCCTTGAAACTTCGTGCTCGGGTGGGGCTCCTTGTGCTATGTGTCTCCAGGTGCATGGGTGTTGCCAGAAAGTCCAGCCCGAGTTTTCAACGTTCGTGCCGAAATGCCTTTTAGAGTGTGAAATAGACATTCTAGACAAAATCCCTAATGATTTCCGGTGCCGGGGGCTGTTTTAGTCAGCGTGCATGACAGTACGAAAAGAATTGGAGGGGGGTGCTGTCCTTAGGCCCCATAAGCCCTCCGCCTGGCTACGCCCCTGACAACATTCTTCGACTTCTCAAAGTGGCATACCAGCCCCACTACGTGTTTGGATGTGCGCCACAGTACGCTGACGTGGACTGAGTGAAAAGCTAGTGCAACGTGATTTGAGATCCTACAACTTTCTACAACTATTAGTGCATCCAACTATATAAGGTCGTGCTGGACGGCATTACGCAATCACAGCGGAGCTGATCAAAAGCTCAAACCATCCACGCGGTGGGTCTTAAGCCATTCTACGCGCGCTTACCAGCTTTGGGACGTTATTGGTTTTCTAATAAACTGGGTTTTGTTTCTCGCTTTCGTGCTCTTTTTGCAGCATCGGGAGGATGCTTTTGAAGAAGGAGGCTATTGACGCGCGTAACTATATTTTTCAGGTGATCGCTTTTCACCGCATATCAAATGTTAAACGCCATTGCTCGGCGCAAGACATTCCTTTGTGCACAGGAAGTCTCTCCAATGTTATCTCTGGTTCTCTTTGCTACCTATGTTTTCACCGAAATTTCTGTAATCAGATTGTGTGCGGGACGGGAACCTGCCGCTATCTTTGTGCTTGAGTGTTGCTTTGTGGGCACCAGTTTGGTTCACTAAGACTTACCCCGTATTCTTAAACACGCCTTCACTCCACGCTTGTGCTCGACTCAGCCAAGTCAAGGCGACGGGACTTCCTTCACTCAAGGCACCGTTGCGTTTCATGAACACTACTCCACCCTTCCTCCGCCGAGGAACGCCTCAAAAATGCGCCCTTGACTCGAGTGAAGTGCACCGTCCAAGAAAAGTATCTGATATCGAGACTATTCCTAAATGTTCCTGTAGAAACTATCATTATTTAGGACAAGTATGTGTTTCCATTAATTCATCTTCCTAATCAAACGGCTACATGGCGCAATGCACAAATTTAGCTCGGCAACGCTGCCATTGCGAGCATTCGACTGAACGATCAAGCCGGAGTTGTGTTTGAGGCCTGGTTGTAAATCAAGAAAATTTGCACCGGTATTTGTCAGCTGCTCCTTGTTTCCCAGTGCTTCATTGGTTGTTCAGGTTGCGGTTGTTAATCGCGGTTATTATGGGTGATTTTGTCCGTGTGTGTATAGTAACTGAGCCAGATTGACTTCGAAAGAGGCCACAGATAGAACGGCCGATGGGCAGCTTTGCTTACCTTCAAGATTCAAGATCGATTGGTGCTGAAAGTTTGCTGAAAGCAACGAGAGGACAGAAATACGGGTGAGTGAAGCATTTTTGCATAGAAGCACATCATGTTGATGCGGTTTTCGCAAGGTTGCTCCGGCGCTGTCGATAAAAGGTTTTCAATATGCTAAAGCATGAATGTTGTTCATGTTACGGGCATTAGCACCTGAAGCATATTTGAAGCAGCATAAGCTTGCGCAAAACAATTTTTTTTACTAATCGGAGTTTGTCGGAGATTTGGCAGGACAGTCTGTTATTGGTTCCACTTTTTAAAACAAAAATGCAGAATGTACCGATCGGCGCCTATGTCCAACGGCCATTCCGATATAGCGTATGAAATCTTTCAGCATTGAGGGGAAGCCGTTATAGTGTTAATGTGGCAGAATGCATATGGTTGTGTGCATAGCACCGGCAGGTTGAAGAAAAGCGTTTTTGAGTCCTGTACTTTGTTTTCGAAACCGTGGTGGTTGGTCGGTTTGTTCAAAATGTAGCACACAAATTCAGTGAACCAGCATTTGTACCTGCATTTCCAGTGCTTCTTCACTTCACATACACGCTACACAATGTTTTAATCTTCAGAAAATTTCACTTGTCAGTAGTTCATCACCAACATTAGTGCTTTTTCTCCTTGCCTTTTTCAATGTGCTATGTGGTAGCATCTGATGCATATTCCATAAACTGCGCCTTAAGTTTACGCTCTGGCCACAATTTTTTAGTTGTGCTATGTCGTTTCATTTCCGTTGCTTAGGTACACTGATTTTACTTAGCGCGCGACCATCCAGTTTACATACCATTTCTGGCATTCTGGTGCAGGATGTGAGCTTCTTACTGCCCACAATTTGTTATGCAGCAGTTTCGTAGCATTTGCAGCCAGCACTTCAGTATTCTGAAGCTACTTTAGCACGAGCTAGTGTACATTAAAATTATTCCATAATTTTATGGTTAATTGCAGCTTGTTTTATTTAGCGGTAGTAATACACTCTATGATGTATTTTTCAGGATCGTCATTGTGACAGTCTGCAAGATCATTTGGCCTGATTTGGGATCCTACAAGACACGCTACTACCCTGCGTTTTGTTTCTCGGTCAAGGGGTGCAGTTCTGCAAGCCCCATAACAGCCAGCTCGCATTAGTGTCCAATAGAAAAAAGCGACATTCAGTCATGAAATTCATTCTTGCAACTCACATAATTCATCTTAAGCTCAAGCTAGAACCAGAGCAGACACAGCATATATTCTGCAAGGGTTGCCATTACATGCCATCGGGTGCCTACACCCGACAGGCTACTATCTGGAATACAGGTGGAGTTTTATTCTAGAATATATTTGTAAGCAATACTACTGTTTCTGTTTGCAAGATCAGAGCTCACGCTGCATTTTCCTAATATCAAAGTACAAAAAAACGGGCATAATGTCAAGTTGGTTTAGAAAAAATAATGGCACTTGGATTGACCAGCAGTTATTAAGGGGTACGTGCTATTTTAAAAAATATGGCTGAAGAAAAACACCTGTATAAAAATACAATCACTTCAGCTACAACGTGCCTATGAAGGCAAATGCATGCAGTCAAACTGCTTTTAGTGGTGACGTTGGAGTTGATAGGATGTCAGATACCATGGGATAGACATAGTCACCAAAATATTGCGACAACTATTGCAGTGCAGCAGGACACATTAACTGGAGTTCTTCGCGTGCACACTAATGCAAGCGCATCCCACACAGCACACTTGGAAACACAGTTGCTCTGCGTGCTTGTGTTGGCAGCCTGGTTCCTGCATAAGACAAAGAGTAGGCGATAAATATACAATGATGTTAAGGCGCATCAAAAGAAGCTTAGGTTCTGTACTCGTTTTCTTTAGTTTACTTTTCGTGCTAATTAAATTCGTTTAGAAGTGTTATCTTCTAGAGCGCAATTTTTTTTTACTATAATAAACTCGTACTATTTTTATTTATATTTGCAAAGAAACATTTCTCAGCTGGTTTGGCGCTTGCGCAGCCACACCGACTTACATTGATCTGACACTTACCTAATGAACCCTCTAGAGAGCGGGGAATGTTCGCAACAAAAATATGCGAGATATATCTGCTACCACGTGCTAGCAATGTCTGTACTAGGAGCTGTCACTGCACTGCTACAGCTTCTTTATCACATTAAAGGATAGTGTGATGTGCAAAAAGTACACTCTGTTCTATCGTTATTGCGTTTTTTACTCAAATAAAACATTCCATTCACCTGTGCATACATGCAGGTACAATACTGAATTACGTTTCATAACTGGCCACTTCCTTGTTGGGCTCGGATGTTCATAGGCATGATAAGCTAATAAAACTTAATATATTGAAGCAAGGCTCACGTAATTATTGTTTACGACTTTAAATCCACCTAGTACACGCGGTCTACACAAAATGAAAGTACATTATTTTGGTTTCCCTAGCGCAACGGCTGCATGGAACTAAAGAAAATCAAAAAAATTTTAAGTTAACGCACCTGCTCTTTTATAGAGATAATCGCCTTGGTGCAGTGTGCTTCGCCGTCATTGGATTACAGTAGTCAGTGACGATCTACTTTAGTGCAAATCGCGCGAACGCGGGCGACTGGCGGCACTTGCACAAGCAATACACACACTAATCGCAGGAATCTTCGTCGTTGTTTTCTTTTCGTGGGTTTGAAGTCCACCGCACTTATGTATCGAGCGGTGCTTGAAATGATGCGGCCTTGTACGATCAGCTGCGAGAAACACGCAAATGCTCTAGCGACAATAGTAGTTTTAAAGCACTCTCGCGAAGAATGCCTGTATGCAGTTCAACAACTGGCTCATGCCAGGAGTGATACGACAGTCACTGCACTAGCTCGCAATCTTCTTCACAGGACGGCCGATCTGTCTCGGCGCTGCACTGGAATAATTACGTTGCCTAAGTGCTCCAGAGGATTGAACCGGTCCCAAAAACGAAGCGTTTGAGAATGCGGAGCATCGTTAACCAAAGGAAATCTACGGAGGGAACTGGCGTCCGTACGAAAAAGCTGACGAGGCGAGCGACAAATAAGAAGGCCGCCATGTTTACGCACTAACTTCATTCAAGGAGCGATTCAAGGTAGCTGCGAGGGTACCTTGACATTCTCGAGTAAAACGCTCGAGCTTTCCTTCACTCAAGGCGCGTTTCGAGTGGAGGGCGATTTATAAAACGAAAAACCGCACTCAAGGAGCATTTCGAGTGGGGGGTCTAGTCCAGGTGCGTTTGCGAATAGAGGGGCTAACTTAGTGACTCGAAGTTGTGCCACTGTCTCATTCTTGAAAGTCACTACAACATGACAATACTGTCTTAGTAACTCGGTGTAGAGCATTGTAGGACCTACCCGTTAGATTTACGGCAACGGACACACAACTTAATGGGGAGCTCCGAGAGGGTGGCGTGTATGAGTTCTAGCAAATGAGCTCGAGCAGCCGTTGCACCATCCGAGTCTCTTCACGTGATTTCGCTTTCAGGTTGTGATCCTACTTAGCGGTACAATGTTTTAGTGCGCATCGTAGACGCAGCTTCTAATATTTTATTTAAAACGAACAAAGGCGTCGATTAGTGACGAAATTATCTGTGGTGAGCGAAACTGCATAGCTGAGCTGCTGCCGCTGGAGAGATGCTTTGGGTCAAGTCTGGCAACAGCACAATGTCAACTCCGCACGCTCCTCCGGTGGCGGTATTTCCCACGTTTCAACTGACTTTAGAAGCTGACGCCTCCGCAAATCCACCTGGCATTGCAAGAAAATTTGATCAGGTCTAAAGGGCAGGATATTTGTTCGGTATATGGAGCAGTATAGTATATTTAAGAAATAAAAGGATGGCAGGTAACGCAACAAATTATGAAAACATTCCGTTATATAAATTTGGAATTACATGCTAGTCCAACTGTAGCCTTTGACCTTACAGCCGATATTTTCAACAAACAAAAGCGTGGTTATAGTTGCGCCTTATGCCAAGACTTTCCCTGAAACCGCAAGATCTCCTACGTTTTCTAAAAGTGGACAAGTACTTCAGGCTGCTGAAAGTAGTTTTGCATTTATTTTGGGCGCACTAAATGGTAGACAATACATTGTTCTTTGTTCGAGTTTACGCGAGCATTCATTTCTCATAGACGTTGACAACAAGGTATTTCAACGTCTTGCTGATGACCGGAAGCGCGATGTTTCGACGGTGCGCACTATTTTCTTTCGCCAGCACACCCAGTACATTTTCTTCTCATCGGTCCGCCAGCACAGATCCTCTACATTTCGGATGTTCTGCGATAGGCACGTGTTTAGAACCAGAAACCGCTTAAGATACCACACAGCACGGATCACACCGTGCTCTGCCGCCTGGGAAGTGCAATGCCCACGGAGCACGAACCGAGTGCGGCCTTGGCCAGACTTGTCCATCAAATCTACCACATTGTGCACCTGGGCTACGGCATCGCTTGCCTCTCCAACAACGTTAATTTCAACACGAAGAAGATTTGGCAGCGTGGAGACCATATTGAGGAGCATGTTGCCGGAGCATCTACCGTAAACTGTGACACTTTCAAGTTTCTTGCAGTCGTACAGCAATTTGATGGCCTTCGGTGTAAGTGTTCGGGAACTAATGCTGACATGCTGAAGCTTCTCTCCACATATCTGTAAGAGGCGGCTGATCTGGTGCTCATCCATGTGGAGCTGTTGCACATCAAAGCATTCCAGTCCTCGTGGCGTTTTGAACCCCGAGTGAATCCATCCGGTGCCGCAGTCACCATCCACTGACAGTATTCGTAGCTTCTGGAAAGCCTGAAGAGCCTGGGCCACTGTGACGTTGTAGTCATTTCGAATGGTGGTCATCTTGAGTGACTGCAGTCTCGGACAAGCCTTAGACACGTGCAACAACGCGCTGGTGGTCATCTGACTTACCGAGAGGCATATAAGCCGCTCCAATGATTCGAGGCACTCCCATGTGCTTCTATTGCTTATGTGATCCGAGCTAATGTGGAGCCGTTCGAGCATAGGGCAGCTGAAGCATATCTCCTGTAAAGCTTCGTCTTCGATGCGTACCTCTGGCGAAATCGAAACCACTTTCAGACATTTTAACGTCGTGAGAGCACGGACGCTATTCGGCAGCAGCGCGCCCGGACCACGCAAGACGATGGTGGCTAAAGACGGGCAGTTTCGCAGGATGAACGGCATCCTCTCATGTGACAGCACGTGGCAAGGGATCAACAGTTCTTTCAAGAACTTGAAGTTGTGGGAGTAGGAGGCAATCTGTTCAATGTAGATGTTTCCATTGATGTCGAGCTTGCGTATCAGGATCGCTCTGTCCAAGACATCGCGCACATGCAGCACGCTACGCATTTCACACCAACGGATACGCACCTCGGTCCAGAGACAAGGGTCGAAGGCTAGGGTCTTCCATCGCTCAGAGACTTCGGCTATCGAGGAAAGAACGAGGTGTGACAGGTAGGAAAATATCTTTAGGATGAGCTCTACTGGAAGGTCGTCGAATTGCGCCATCACTGCGCTGCATTCTTCTTCGTTTTCGACTTCTAGTGCCCTCTGTGTGCATTTCAATATTGTTGTGATGCAAGAACAGTGCACGTGCCTACATAAGCTTTTTTCTTAACTGGAAACCACAAATTTTGAATATTTCTCCAGGATGTTTTACTGCAGACAACAGTGTTGTTCATTCTTCGGTGAAGTTTCTAGGAAATACCGAATAATTCCAGAAAACCACGCTGCGTTGCGCTTTTGCACCCGCGTGACCCCGACAACTTCGCCCACATACTGCAGCGTTGTAGTAGACCTCCTAGCGACCACAGGAACTGTGCTTTTCGATAACATTCGGCCATTTCGTGTCAGCAAATGCGCCGTTTGTACTAAAGCTGGTGTGTCAAGCTTCTCACCCGACTGGGAGCTGGCATGCAAAAACATAGAAGCAATAGCAGTGCTTGCACTCTCTGCATTGCACGCGGCCATGGATAGAGCCTGGCTGGGCACATAAGGCTAACGCAAATGTCCATACAGGCGCACGTCTTATTATTCAAAATGCGTCATTTTCATAGCCTCTCTGCAAAGCGCTATCAGCATATCATAGCTGTACATTCAAGCTGCCGTAGCGCCTCTTGATCAGGAATGCATGGTTCTCCACATTACCAATTTTTGACGCACCTGCCGGAAGATGACGAGCTGACGCCCTTCATGCCATGTTTTTAAGCCAAAGACCACTGTATATCGAACTGGAATTGCTAAAGAATGTTGCTGATGGGCGGCGAAGGAGTAGAGAAGGGAAGGAAGACGAGGAATAACACGACCAATTCCACAAAAATATGGCACTCACGACTGTGTATGGGCACGTCAGAATAGTACATACACTAATATGACGGGCACCCTGATTGTATACTCGCTAAAGTGAGTAGGCACCTTTAAATTTCATCATATCCTTTATGCACAGAGTTTCACTAGTCAGTGGTTGGCCCATTTCGTTGGGACGCACAGTAACAACGTCAGAACGCTCCATTCTTAATTGGTCTGGGGCAGCTAAAACGGCATGTACCTAGGGACCGCAGCCCCCTCTGCCTTAGCTAGGGAAGGCTCGCTTCGCGCCTCTCGGCAGAAGCCCTCCATGTCAAGCGTAGTGGTGAAGTATAGGACAAAAAAAAACAAGTACGGCAGAAGTCAAAGAAAACAAAAAAGCAAAATGCAGCAACGAAAAAGAAGTTTAAAAATTGCCATCATGCGTTTCAAAGACCGGAGCCAATTGTTATTGCCCTACATTATTATGGCGTTGCGTTACGGTGCCGCCATGACACTTTACTTCTTTGTTGCCTTTTTCTTTCGCATATGAATACGCGAGTATAAAGTCTCAAACATTCAAACGAATCTAACTGGCCGGCAGATCTCACGCGCTGTGGGAATGGATGCTATACTAAGCAGTGTGCAGAGAGCCTACCATGGTAATGAAACGAGCATGAGAACACCAAGACGTAGGCGGTGTTTTATGACATACATGACGCGCCTGTCCTGCCACTCATATATCAACCCTATCCTTTATGTACCTCATACACTCTTGTCATGTTATGCCAATTTCGGTACACACGAAGTTAACGAAGCGGTCATGAGAGCACCAAGACATAGGCGGCTGTTTCGTGAACTACATGACACACATATCACGACATTCATGCGACGACGATGTTCGTCATATTAGGCCAATTTTTGCCTACCCTAAAATACCGAAACGACCCTGAGAGCACCGAGACATAGGCGGTAAGATAGATAGATATCGTCAAAGTGGATAATGTTCGCCAAAAATCCTTCGCATTTAAAAAACACAGTTGCGGCTATAAAAAGTAGTTAGCAAGGTTTCATCGAAGCCAAGTCATCAAGCATAGTTTCGGCAACAAAGTGAACTGCGACGCCATAACACCAGAGAGAATGGTTCGCTATTACACACGTTGTGGATTGAAAGCTGTTAGCCGGTCGTGACTATAGTGACCGGCCCTTCACAATAATAATTTGCTAAAGAGATAGAGGGCTTGGGCTAGGGCTTCGGTCTTTATTACATGACAGTTTTTCTCGTATCGCAATCCGGCGGCTATCCAACTTTCTAGCCTTCTAACTTCAATGGCATCAGTAGAGCGGCCACCAGGAACCATGGCGTCCTCTGGGCTAGTGCCATAAAAACTATTACCGTACTGACTGATGGACTGCGTGCTTGCGTTCTCAGTTTCTCTGTGTTAGACTCGCACGCCATGCTTCAAGAGGTGGCAACCAAGATGGCGTCTCTTCTCCGAGAACCAGACCTCAGTGTGACTACTGAAAAGTGCACATCGGTTTGCTTTACGCGCAAATAAATGTGATTGCATCCCGTTTAAATCAATGGTCTAGGTGTGTCTTATGTTAAGACGCATCGCTTTCTGGATGTCATCATTGACCGCAACCTCTCGTGCAGCCCTCACTGCGTCTATCTGAAGAAGTTAGTTGCCATTGCTCAGGTGTTCAAACTTCTCTGCTGGAACAACTGTGGTACACCAGTCCATTCGATGATGCAGCTGTACAGGGTACTATTCCTCAAACTCCTACGTTACAGTCTACCAGTGTTTTCAAATGCATGCAAGACGAACATTCGCACTTTCGAGATCATACAAGGCCAAGCACTACGCACGTGTTTAGGGCTGTCTCGGTGTACCTCATCAGCAGCAACAATTTCCATCGCGGGAGACTGTATTATCCAGACACATGAAGCTATCGACTCTCTCAGAGCGCACATTCGCCATCTGTCAAGGATTCCCGACTATCATTTGGCCTGTCTGCCAGCCAAGAGACCTCAAGCGACCTTTTCAAGATTGAATGGCGCTCATCAAGAGTGCGCACCATCATCTTATACACCAGTGGCGAAGCCTTCATCTCCCCCTGTCGTGCCTGCGACAGCCTCAGGTGAATTGTGCTATTCCTTGAACTGCAAAGAAGGTGGATCATCCAGCGCCAGCCCTTCAGCAACTTACACTCTGATTACTGCACCAGACGTATCATAACCACATATATACAAAGCCTATGGTTCCACCTAACTTACCAGCTCAACTTCCGCATTCGTCGTACCAGCTAAGACAGATTTCAGTTAGATTCATATTGTCACACATGCCCACATCTACATCGGCAGAACTTGCAGCTCCGAATGCCGCTATGACATACAGTCTTGGTAAAAAAAAGCTGCGCTCCGCTATTGCGGTGCTGCGACCGTCAGCGCGCGCCGCTGCTCGCTTGCGCCGAAAAGAAAGAGGGCGAGGGAACCACGTCTCTTACTCTCAAGCGTCGTTTGATAACAGCACTTCTGGAAAACTAGTGCGGCGAGCGCAGCGCGAACGCGACGGTGGCGAAGCGGAAGCCACACGACCGGCTAGCATGCCGTTTGCAACGTATGCTGGCTGTGCGGGCGGTGGTCTCTGGCGACCGCTGTGAAACGCGACACGTTCAAATTTCACAATGCCGAGCATCGTCATCATCCGTTAATGTATTCTGGGACCCAATTAAAGGAACGAGGTTATGAATAGCCCTGCTCATGCTCGAACACCGGCACTTTGCGAGGATCGTAGCTGAGATCTGATTTTGCAGCTGAATGCTATAATAAATAATGCGCCACAGTGGCATCTAGTATTTGTAATCATGAATGTCACAAGTAGCGAATTAATCAAGAAAGCATAAGCTTCAGGGTGTCTCTCGACGAAATGCAGGGGGGAGCATCTCTCGAAGAAATCGCAGGGGGTAGCATGCCTTCAAGGCATTGTGTGCAGCTTGGTCTGTGGTTGCCCCGAACTGTTGCAGCTTGCCCATTTGTTTGATTATAAACTAGCCAAGGTCTCTGGTTAAAAGGACGCTACGTGTAACCCCTTTTTTTAAACTGCCTGAGAAACTCTTTCTCGTAGAAACGAACGATACCACAGTAAACTATATCCAAAATACGTCCAGTGAACCGGAGACAGTGACAGCACCGCCGGTGTGACGCCTTCACTATGCGAGATTCCTATATTCTCGTGGCCCTGGTCTACATTATGCAAATCAAGCGCCCGATTCCCACTGCAAACGGGATGAATTTACACTGGCCTCACATGTGCTTGAAACTCGGCCCTAACGACAATGAGGTAGCGTGCACGATGATATAAAAAAGGCGAGGTAGTGGGCACTTTCCGAAATGCCGAGGGAGTGCGTCTAACTGAATCTGCTACTCAGGCAGGGCAAATGTCTTCTAGTCCCGAAATGTTTTCATAATCTCACTGTAGGTTTAATTAAAGAACTTCAACGCCAAACGCACTGGGGTCGTTATGGAGAAGTGCGGCTTACGTATTTGAAATATTCTAACGGTGGTTACAGGCCCACTCCGAAGAGAGCCTTTGTAATCGAAATTACTGCTTCTGGTCTTCTCTAAGCGAACGATGAGTGAATTGCCCGCATATTACAATAAAACCTGGAGCAACGCTAGAGTGTACTGAGAAATGTCAGTTTATATTTTATCTTTTGTTTTCATTGCGCTCAGAAACACATTAAAAATTTGTATCTAGAAGCATAATGCGGAGGCTCTCGCCTTTGAAAGTGTAGGATAAAATTGTAATAGGAAATTTTGATGATTAGGACAATTGTTGCAGTATAATACGCTGCATGGAAGCCGGGCAGTTTTGCAAAGGCGAGCGCATTTACTCGCACGAAGCGCTGGTACCCCGGCGGCCACAAGACGACCACGCAGCTTGCAGGACGAACGTCGCACTAGTTTCTCACGAGCGCTGTTATAAAAGGATGCTTGAGAGTAAGATGCATCATTCCCTTGCCTTCTTTATCCTCGGCGCAAGCGAGCAACGGCGCGGGCCGGCGGCGGCAGCGCCGCGATAGCGGATCGCCGCCCCTCGCCAGCCGTTCAAAGCGAGTTCAAGTTTTTTTACCAAGACCGAACGTCACCGAAGAACCGACAGAGAAATAGGTCGTATTTTGTGACTCTAAGGCAGCTCTTCACAGTATCGTCTGCATTAAATCACAGAACGTACGAGCAGGTGATACCTCACATCGCGGAAGTGCACTACCATGCTCTGGAAAGAGGGCACAACATTATCTTTAAATGGATTCCTGCTCACTGTGGCATCGTCGGCAAGAACCTTGCTTACAAGGCTGCCTGGTCTGCCCACGAACACTCCGAGACGCGGCCAACACCTTTGGCAAGATGGGATGATGCCAGGGAAGTTCGCGTACTTGCACGCAAAAAGTCACAAGGTCTCTGGATTTCGAGCGCCTTCAATGGCCGATTTTATCAATTGGATTCCACGCTACGGCTACAGCTGCCATCTAGCCTGTGCTGCAGCGAAATGGCCTTGCTACGCCGCTTGTAGTTTGGAGAGGCGTTCACGAACGCCTGCTCTTATCATATATGAACGGCCGAGAGCCCGGTGTTAGTTTCCTGTGGGTGCGAGGAAACCTTCATGCACCTATTGTGTACCTGCCCTCGCTACGATGTACAACGCCTCTCTCTGCGGGCAACGGTAAATTGACTGGGCTCAAGACCGTTCTCTGATTCAAAGGTACTCGTACTGCCGACACACCCGCCACTGGCACGAAAATCGATTCATGCACTAGTGCAATACTTGAAGTGCACCGGCTAAAGAGACCGTTTATAGTGTCCCTGTGCATCCTTCCACACGCACTCAGTGCTCACTCTATCCCTCTTACTATTCCCCTTTTCCCAACACTGAGTGTAGGGTAGGGAACCGGGTGCTCGCCTGGTGGACTTCCCTGCCTTTCCTGTTCTTGCTCTCTCTCTCCTAACGGACAATTTTTTCTTGCAATGCGCACAACGGCCACAGAAGCCTAGCTTTTGCACTTGTTTATTTTGGAAACATGTTTGTACCTGCTTGTTCTGCACGTTTTGTACCTGGAAACCTGTTTAGGTTTCCGAGATTTATATATTATCCCTTGACGATAACGATGACGATGATGATAACAGTTATTGGCATTCGCTCTTTTTGACGGCATGGTGACAAGTAGTCACCCAGCATGCTTGAGCTAAGTAGGTATTGCCTATATGTATTGCAATTTATCATTTTGCCTGTATCACTCATTTATTTCTGTATCAACTAAAGCCCATACTCTAGAGTTCTCCGGCTTTAGGCACAGCGCAATATATACAGGACGCACACAAGAATACACACACAACCCTGTTTTCTGCTGTGTATCCTGTCCACATTGCCTTGTGCCTGTAGCCACGAATAACCAACAAGTCCAACTTTTCGCATCTCTTTGGCTTGTCTGGACTGATTGCCAGGTAATGGTTACATCCGTTTTGAAACCCAGCGTTTCTGGAAGGCAGACATATCCTACGCCTCTTGCTGGGTGAATATTCTGGCATTTATTAGGAATTGCTGAGTCATTTCTGGACTTTTGCTGCAGCAGGAACATGCGCGAATAGTTGCTGCGCTTGTTATTGTGCCCAGGCAGCAAGGCAGGGCATTCAAATACCAACGCACTTCTCTTTCTGATACCGTGAACATTTTCTCTCATGATGTTTATCTTCCCGATTGTTTAAATCTCCATGGATTTTTTGTTTTCCTCCTTTGCGTCCAATTTAGTCACATTTTTTTCTCACTTTATTGGGACTTCTGCTTGTCTACTTGCAATTTCAGTTACCATGCACTTAGCTGCCCGCTTTCTTTACCTCTTCTTTCATTCCGTGTCCATGGTTTTTAGGTGCAGGCTCGCTATGACGTGAAGCTACTCCAAACTTTTCTATTGCGATCCCGTAATCAGCCCTCCACGATGGCTCAAAAAATGTTCGTGCCGCCCTCACTTCACTCTTTCTCACGCAACGTAAGGAAAGCAGCTATAGCTCCCTATCTGGTATGAGGTGTACACACTAAATATGCATGAATAGACCGAATAAAAAAATGATTACTTCTGATTCGGCCTATTTTTCTCATTCATCATCAGCCCGGTTACGCCCACTGCAGGGCAAATGCCTCTCCCATACTTCTCCAACAACCCCGGTCATGTACTAATTGTGGCCATGCCGTGCCTGCAAACTTCTTAATCTCATCCGCCCACCTAACTTCCTGCCGCCCCCTGCTACGCTTGCCTTCCCTTGGGATCCAGTCAGTAACCCTTAATGACCATCGGTTAACTTCCCTCCTCATTACATGTCCTGCCCATGCCCATTTCTTTTTCTTGATTTCAACTAAGATGTCATTAACTCGCGTTTGTTGCCTCACCTAATCTGCTCTTTTCTTATCCCTTAACGTTACACCTATCATTCTTCTTTCCATAGCTCGTTGCGTCGTCCTCAATTTAAGTAGAACCCTTTTCGTAAGCCTCCAGGTTTCTGCCCTGTAGGTGAGTACTGTTAAGACAGAACTATTATATACTTTTCTTTTGAGGCATAATGGCAACCTGCTGTTCATGATCTGAGAATGCCTGCCAAACGCACCCCAGCCCTTTCTTATTATTCTGACTATTTCCGTCTCGTGATCCGGATCCACCGTCACTACCTGCCCTAAGTAGATGTATTCCCTGACGACTTCCAGTGCCTCGCTGCCTATTGTAAATTGCTGTTCTCTTCCAAGACTGTTAAGCATTACTTTAGTTTTCTGCAGATTCATTTTTAGACCCACTCTTCTGCTTTGCCTCTCCAGGTCAGTGAGCATGCATTGCAATTGGTCCCCTGAGTTACTAAGCAAGGCAATATCATCAGCGAATCGCAAGTTACTAAGGTATTCTCCATTAACTTTTATCCCCAATTCTCCCCAATCCAGGTCTCTGAATACCACTTGTAAACACGCTGTGAATAGCATTGGAGGTATCGTATCTCCCTGCCTGACGCCTTTCTTTATTGTGATTTTGTTGCTTGCTTTATGGAGGACTATGGTTGCTGTGGAGCCGCTATAGATATTTTTCAGTATTTTTACATACGGCTCGTCTACACCCTGATTCCGTAATGCCTCCATGACTGCTGAGGTTTCGACAGAATCAAACGCTTTCTCGTAATCAATGAAAGCTATATATAAGGGTTGGTTATGTTCCGCACATTTTTCTATCACCTGATTGATAGTGTGAATATGATCTATTGTTGAGTAGCCTTTACGGAATCCTGCCTGGTCCTTTGCTTGACAGAAGTCTAAGGTGTTCCTTATTCTATTTGCGATTACCTTAGTAAATAGTTTGTAGTTTTCGTTCTGTGCCCACTTCGCCTGTCTGTAACGTGGCGCCACGAGAACGCGAAAACTCACCGCTTCAAAGGGACGTCTACGCGTTAATGATGCATAAATATCCCGAACAAAATTGAATTCTTTTTATAAAAAGCAGGAGACTGCAGTGTTCCAAATGAAATATTTGATGGCTGCCCGCCGATCACTCAGGCGACGCCCATTCGCATCTGCCAGAAAGCATGGTTTTATTCGCGTATAATAAGCTCTTTGCGTGGCAGCATAACGTTATCGAGCCCTTTCGGCACGTATACGACATCGCTCTGCCAGCTCTCCTTTGCTAAGGATCCGTTTTAGCAGCGTCCTTAACCTTCCGCAGCACGCCACCGCAATTTTCGACCAGCCACCGCAAGCTAAGTAAGTGGAAGGCGACCAATCACAAACGCCGGCACCACTCTCCTCATCCGCTTCTCTATTTTCACTGCGCTGGCTTAACCCCACCGAAACCATCTCCGCTTGAGCAAGCTCCTCGCCTACTGTCCGCCAACTAGATAAGAATCACCGCTCGTAGTAGGCAATTGTATTCCCTCTGAAAGCAAACAAATCTGACCACCTATAAACAAAGATAGCGTTCATTTGGGCTGTTCAGATAACACTGCGGGTCACCGCGATATGCTTGGGTAAACGATTTCGTAATTTTGACGTCAGCAGATCGAAAAAAAGAACAGATTGGCACAGTTCGAAGTTACAAGGCTCCAAGCCTATATTTGGGCACTCTACACACGCATTTATTTCTATCCATGTTCCTGAAGCTTTCTTCTTGCACTAATTTTGCTCGGCGCTTTCCCGACTTCAAGAGGTCCTACCCTTGTCACCCTGCAATATCTGTGTGCTCTTACCGTGGCCCCACACAGACGACCGGCTCCCCGAGCCATCGGTGATTTCTAAACGCGGTAGCATTACTGGTTTTAAGCAAAAGGATTGCATTTGGAACGTTCAGCGCTTGCACATTTACTCCTTTCCCAATTTCTCTCACCAGCTCGTATTAATTGGAAGCCCGGTGTTCTATGTTAATTATTTTTTGCATTCCACTTGCATTTTTCAGGTTATCTTCGTGGGTCGCGCGGTGAAATCCCGGCCGCGGCAGCCGCATTTCCATGGGGGCGAAATGCAAAAACAGGCATAGTCCTCTGCATCAGGTACCCTCCGGGCTATTCCCCTATTCCTTCACCCTCACCTTCCTCCTGGGAGACTGCGCTGGCCAGCTCAGGCCCGCAAGAGCAGCGACGGCTGATCCGGCGCGCACGTGGAGTGGCGCGAGCCAATGCGGCCCTGAACTAACGGCTCCACCCTGCGAGGAAATCGGCCAATCTCATGACAAATAAATGTTTTCTCTCTCTCTCTCTCTGTTAGTTCAGTTCACTGCTGACGGCTCAGAGTGAGGCAATGGGCTTCGATTTCCTTATTAAGGAGGGCTATTTTAGCGCGGAGGCGCCTGTTGAGACGTTGCCCTTTCCAGCGGGATAGGATGGATGTTTTAGCCGCAAGGAGGTGGGCCAGTCTACTGTCCATGCGCTCGACGGGGACATCGGTGGTAATGGTGTGCGTGGCTGCATTGGTATCGGAGTGGAGATTTCGGGTCCATGCATCAATGTCCGCTATGCGTTCCGCGTGCTGGTCGGCGGATCGATGCATGCGAAATGCATCCCAGTCAACCCACGTGAACTCACGGGGTTTGGCAGTAACTGCAGCTATCCGAGGGAGAAGTATGGCAATGATGCAGTGGTCACTACCGAGGTCATGTTGTGTGTTGCTCCATTAGGCGTTGGTAACGTTCTTGGTAAATGTCAGGTCGGGGGTCGTGTCGCGGAAGTGGAGCTACCGAGGCATGTGGGGAACGTGGGGTCTGTAACGAAAATGAGGCCGAGGTCTTGGGAGTCTTTCCAGAGGTTTTGTGCAATACTGCTGACGGACAGATCCATTGTCCCTCATCTTGGAAGGTTCTCAAACACCTCCTCCATAGTCAAGCCACCCGCTCTTCCCAACAAGATCGCCTCACTAAACTTCTCTATACGGAAAGGAAGAAACGGGGCCGCGCCCAAGTATTAGACTACCTCACCAACAAGTATCTCCCCGTGGGCCCAGTGCAATCTCACGGCTCCTACACCGGGGCCCCCAACCCCCCACTGGACGAAGACTTTAGTGTCGCTGAGATCCAAGCCGCCCTGCATAAATTAAACAGCCGTTCTGCGCCTGGGCCCGATGGGGTCACTAACAAAGCCCTCCGTCATCTGGATGATGCCTCCGTCACCCACCTGACAGATTATATCGATGACTGCTGGCGTAATGGTGCCATTCCGCCGGCCTGGAAAACAGCAAAGGTCATCCTTATTCCGAAACCTGGCAAACCTTCTAGCCTCGATCATCTTCGCTCCATCCCACTAACCTCATGTGTGGGAAAGGTTATGGAGCATGCCTTCCTCACGCGAATTAACACCCATCTGGAAGACACTGCAGCGTATCCTCACTCTGTCATTAGCTTCCGGGCCCACCTGTCGACCCAAGACGTCATGCTACAACCTAAGCACCATATACTAGAAGATAGAACACGTACTACTAAAGCTATGCTCGGCCTCGACCTCGAAAAAGCATTTGACAGCATAGCCCATTCCACCATTCTTGACCGCATCTCACGCCTTAATCTCGGTGCGCGCTTATAATTACGTCAGAGACTTTCTGTCTAATCGCACGGCCTTCCTTTCGGTGGGGGATCTCCGCTCCGACGCCCAGACTTTGGGCAGTGCGGGAACTCCCCAGGGCTCCGCTATCTCCCTAATGCTTTTTAATCTTGTCATGATCGATCTTGCCAAGGAGTTGCAGCAAGTGGACGGTGTCACCCACACTATATACGCTGACGATATAACCACCTGGGCCCACAAAGGCAGTGACGGCGAAATAGAAACGGCACTACAATCCGCCATTGAAACAGAAAGTGAGAGAGGCACAAAGGAGAGATGCCTCGACCTGCACCACTAGTGTATCGCAGGTGTGAAGAGAAAGCCGAATTTAATATAAAAAATGAGGGAAGATATCCAAAATGCTTTTTTTAGAGAAATAAGAAAAGAAAGAAAGAGGAAAAGAAGAGAGTAGAAGATAGAAAGAAGTAATGTTCATCACCGTCGGCGAAACCACAGCAAGGGAGCGGGTTGGTGCGGGATTCATTGATCAGTTATTTACGTATATGTTTCTTCATCTTGAATACAATGAATTCCTGAGGCTTGCTTGCCTCGAGCCTTGCATCTTGAGGCTTGTTGCTTGACTTGCCCTTGACTTCAGGGGTCTTGCGTCAAGTTGAGTCGAACCTTTTCTCCTACTCTTCTTGGTGGTAGTATGAGGTTCTCTATTTTTCCAGATGTAAAACGATTGATGTCCTGCTTCCATTCTACGGGGATTATTCTATAATAGCTTGGGAGTGGAGCAAGTGATCCCTCGACTTTTCCCAGGTGATTAAACTAGGTAAGAGTGAGTTGGTACCCGATGCCGGACGAAAGTACGTCTTACACCTAGCCCTTCCGGGGGTCGGTTCTCCTTCCGTGAGGCATCCGGTCTGTGTATAAAGTAAATTATATTTACGTGAGTTAAAATTTAAGTTTTGTTGCTATTAAATTTGTGGGATAGAGTCTGTAATTATCTTTACCATTTCTTCGATAATGTCCAGAGCTTGATTGTTTTTAATTATTTCTGGTTTTCTTTTTTTAGGGTTATTTCCAACAATTTTAATTAATTGTTTTCGTTGGATTTCTGTTATTCTACATGATTCCAGATAATGATCAAAATTTATGGCTGCTTGTTGACATTTGCATGTATTCGTGTTGTACAGGTGAAACCTAAAAATGTAATGAGGAAATCTCCCATGACCTGAGATTGCCTGAGATGTATAATAGTTACCTATAAAATTATCTGGGATTGTTCTGACATTTTTTATCCATTCATAGGTAAAGCTATTTTTTCCCTCATTTTGCCATACCTTGTTCCATCTGTCCTTCACAAATATATTGAGTTGTTTTTTTAATAAATGGTTTGGTAGCCGGTAAATCAACGAACTCTCCTACTATACTAGCCTCTTTGGCCAACAAGTCCGCCGTGTCATTCCCTTTGTTGTTGTTATGTCCTTTGACAAATGATAAGGTTATTCTTCCCCGTGGTAATCCTAAAAGTTTTTTCTTTATTTTAACTATGAGTGGGTTATTGTTTTTGGGATTTCGTAGTGCTTGTAAGCACGAAAGGCTGTCTGTGAGGATTTGGAATGTATAACTAGTTTCCTTTGATTCTATGTATTCTATTGCTTTTAATAGTGCTATCGCTTCAGCCTCATAATTCGATGATATTCTGGTAATTTGAACAATTTTGTTGTTAATGTTTCCCCTCTTGAATTATATACAACATATGCTGCTCCTACTTTCTCTTCCATTTTGGAGCCGTCTGTATATATTTTTATGTCCACGTCTTGTTCTTTGTCTGTGAATGGAAAGGATAAGTTTGTAGACGGGTGAAATTCCCACATATCGTATTTTGATACCACCTCATTTTCCGTAAACACTTTATCTTTCCATAAGAAGTTTTTACCTTTTGCGAATATTTGATATGTTTCTATTTCCTTTTCTATAGTTAATGCTATTGGAGGGATGTTGGCTAATATGTTTAGAGAGTAATTCGATGTAGTTCTGTATGCTCTGGTTAGCAGGATTAAAGGTATTCTTTGAATTGCTTTGAGTTTTTTATTAATCTCGATCTTTTTACTGTACCAAACTGGAGAAGCGTAAACAATCATCCTCTCAATCCCTCTAGTATAAATAGTCTTTACTTGCTTCTGTTGTATTCCCTTTCGCCCTGCAGTAAATTTACTTAGTTGGTAAGTTAAATGGGCTACTTTATTTTTAATGTATTGCATGTGAGGGATAAATGACATTCTTGAATCGAAAATAACGCCTAGAATTTTTAATTCCTTCATCATTTTCTGTCTTTTTCCTCCAAGTTTTAAATGTGGTGCATGACTATCATATTGTTTACCTATAATTATAAAGTTTCATTTTTCCGTGTTGAATTCAAGTCTCATTTCTTGTGCCCAGTTATTTATTTGAGTTAGTACTTGATTGGCTTTGTCCTCTAGAGCTTTCCTTGCTTTTGCATTAAGTACAACTGTAATATCGTCTGCGAAGGCCATTACGTACGTGTCTTGAATACTTTTAGCTTCTAATAATTTTGCCACCATCAGGTTCCACAAGAGAGGACTCAAAGGTGAACCCTGTGGGGATCCTGTTGTTAATTTCTATCTACTTTTGCATTGTCTTGATCATATCTTATTTTTCTGTTGGTTAGTACAGAATTTATCATTGATCTTAAGTTATGTGGGCAATTATACTCTAGAAGAATTTTAGTTACTATGTCCGCTCTAATACCGTTAAACGCATTCTTAATGTCTAGTGAAATGATTAAACTGCTATTTTTATCTATTTTATTCCTATTTACTCTCTTTGTTATTTCAAGGAGGGCTGTTGTTGTCGAGGTATTGTGGCGAAACCCAAACTGTTTTATGTTTAAGTTATTATTTTTAAACAGGAAAAAATATAATCTGTCTTTAATTAGCTTTTCTAAAACCTTTCCTAAGATAGAATTAATAGCTATGGGCCTGTATTTGCCTACTCCTATTTTTTCCTCGTTATTTGCTTTATTTATTAGAATTACCCTGGATGTTTTCCATTGTGTAGGGAAATGGCCAAGTTTTAAACAGGCGTTAAATAAATTAATAAAATATGTTTTCTGTTTCTCGTATATTCTTTTAACAAATTCAGTTTGTAAGTTGTCAGGTCCTGGTGCCACATCATTACGCAAATTTTTTATCACAGAGTCCACCTCTAAGGTGGTGAAAAGCGGTTCAATGCTTCCACTTCGTGGTATAGTTGTATTTTCTTCTGATTCCATTACAGGGTGGTCATTGCACTGGTGATCACCCTGTAACTGGTGTTCTAATTTGTTATGAGCTTGGTCTAAATTCCTAGTAAAGGTGCTCTCTTCTACTGGGTACAGTTTTCCTAAAATGTATTCTACGGTTTCTTGTAATGTTTGAGTTTTTTCACCATCTTCCTTTTCAATGCTGGATATAGTAATTTTTTTCTTAATTTTATTATTAGCTATTTTATAAGGGAGGTTAAAAGGGTTTTTTGAGCTAGCTGAACAGAAAGCTTCCCAGTTTGAGTCTTTTGCTTTGTTCAACATGTTGTTATATATGTCATGCTCTGTATAGTATTCTTTTTTGTATGCTTCTCTTATCTCGCCTTTAGCTCTCTGATATCTTCTTCTCATCGCTCGAACTTTTTTCCTTTCTATTTCAAGCTCTGTTGTCCACCAAGCATTCATTTTGATTTTAGAAGGTTTCAATTTTTTAGTATATTTTATTTCTAGATTCTTATTTCTAGAAAGCATTTGACAGCATAGCCCATTCCACCATTCTTGACCGCATCTCACGCCTTAATCTCGGTGCGCGCTTATAATTACGTCAGAGACTTTCTGTCTAATCGCACGGCCTTCCTTTCGGTGGGGGATCTCCGCTCCGACGCCCAGACTTTGGGCAGTGCGGGAACTCCCCAGGGCTCCGCTATCTCCCTAATGCTTTTTAATCTTGTCATGATCGATCTTGCCAAGGAGTTGCAGCAAGTGGACGGTGTCACCCACACTATATACGCTGACGATATAACCACCTGGGCCCACAAAGGCAGTGACGGCGAAATATAAACGGCACTACAATCCGCCATTGAAACAGTCGAGACCTATATCCATGGCACGGGGCTTCGCTGTTCCCCTGCGAAGTCCGAACTCCTTCTCTACAGGCCTACTCTCCGTGGCCGCCGTCCAAAATACTCCACCGCTAAACCCCATTACGAAGACATTGCGCTTCGTCTCATGGATGGGAGCCCCATACCCCTAGTTACCAATATCCGTGTACTCGGCTTGCTCATAGAGGCGAACGGAGCGAATGGCATGGCCCTCGCCAAAATCAAGATGAATACAGCCAACACCATGAGACTTTTGAAGCGGGTCTCCAACCACCGTGGCGGCATGAAAGAGGAGAATCTGCTCCGATTAATCCAGTCATTCGTAATTTGCCACATCACCTACGTTGCTGCGTATCTAAACTGGTACAAGGCTGGACACACCAAGATCAACATACTTATACGCGGTGTCTATAAACAAGCCCTCGGCCTCCCCAGTTGCACCAGCATTGACCTTCTCCTTCAACTAGGCGTCCACAACACACTGGACGAGCTCATCGAGGCCCAACGTAGCTCTCAGCTGGAGAGACTCACTCTCACAGTGACGGGTCGCCATATCCTCACCTCGCACGGTATCACCTACCACCATCAACACGGCCATAAGCACCAGATCCCCTCCATCATACGAGCTTGGATTCACGCCGATCCTATCCGCAGAAATATGCACCCCGAATACAACGACGCACGTCGCACAGCACGTGCCACGGTTCTCACCAAATCCCTTACTCACCACGACGGTGTGAGTTTCGTCGACGCCGCCGAGTATCCCCACGGTACCCGCTTTGCAGCCGTCACCACGCGTGAAGGCTCTCTCCACCATGCTATCAGCTTAGTAACCCCACACGCTGAGGAAGCTGAAGAAGTGGCCATCGCGCTAGCCACACTAGACCCAACATGCCATACCATCGTCTCTGACTCCCGCTCCGCCGTCATCAACAATATCAACGGCCGTATTTCACACCAAGCCTTGCGCATCTTGCAACATGCGCCCCGCTCAACCGACCATCAGGTTACACTCGTCTGGTTCCCGGCTCATGTAGGCACCGTCCACCCGCACCTCCCCAAACTCAACGAGGTTACCCACTCCCTAGCGCGAGGCCTACATAACCGCACGGGAGAAGGGGAGGCTGCCCCCACCGGTAGGGATCGCCTAACACGCTACAATGATTTTGTGAAGTCCTTCTACTTAGAGCGTAGAACCTTCCCCGGCCCACAGAACAAACTATCCCGAGCGCAGGCTACAACTTTCCGCCTGCTACAAACCAATACTTACCCCTCGTTACAACTTTACAACAAGATCTGCCCAGACATTTACCCCAATCCCACGTGCCATATCTGCAAGACACAGACAGCCACACTTCCACACATGCTTTGGGACTGTACACACCAATACCCCGACACTAACCCCACGACCCTCTCGTCGAGATGGCACGCTGCCCTGCGTAGCCCCAACCTTGACGACCCAGCAGGCCTGCGAGGCGGCGAAGAGGCAACACCTCGACGTCCCCACGTGGGAGGCCTAGGCCCAGCTACCATCTCTTGATGGTTTCAATAAAGTTTATTCAGTCAGTCAGTCTCTCTCTCTCTGCATCAGGGGCAGGGTAAAATTCCGCTGGTGGTGAAAACTATTTCACAGTCCCTGACTTCCACGTACCTCATAATGAAATCGTGGTTTTGTCACGGAAAACCCCAAAATTCAACTGAATAGTGTATGAACATACAGGATGCCCCACCTAACTTTAGCCAGAGTTAAAAATATGCAAATGCCGCGTAGGTGGACAGAAGAAAGGTAATTTTGTTTGCCGTATATTGGAGATACACGGATATTTTTTTTCATTCTGCCTAGTTATAACTGAATATTCCTAATTATTTAATCGAATTCTCAAATATTTTAAATCAGTAAAAAGTGTAAATAAAAAAATTCTAGAGCAACACGAAAAACTCCTGATACAGCTTCTGTTGCTCAATACGTGCTACACAAAAGTGTGTTGCCGAGAGTGAAAGAGGCCCGCCAATACACGCACATTGCCTCGAGCGGTCAGTCGCGCGGCAATTTTGCCTGCATTTTCGGCCTTCTTTCATGTTCGGAAAAATACTTTCATGTAGCACGTATTCAGCAAAAGAAAGCTGTAACCGGAGTTTAGCACGTTGCTCTACAGTTTTCTCATGGACACTTTTCATCTAGTTATAGTATGTGAGAAGTTAAGTAATTATTTAGGACTAATTACCGAATTGAGGCTGGATTAAAAATATAGCTTGAGTATCCCCAAGAGATCGCGAACAGCAACAACGGAACGACCAATCCCAGAGTTTTGTTTCTTCAAGAAGGACGCTTGCACAGCTATAATTGTTTTCAGTGCCGTTGCGTCCTATGGTACCTACGTGTGAATACAATGGGTCGGGTTCAGGGCTAAAGGGCCCCTCACAAGGTCCCATAGCAAATTTTGGTTATACGCTGGAAGTTGTCACGCGTCCTCTAGGGAGCGTTCTGCCGCAAAAAGTTTTCATATCGGCTCATTATTAGCAGAAGTAGAAATATTTCAGCATTTAAATATTTCAATACTTCAAATGATTTCAGCAGGTGGGCTCCACTGCATAGCGAGACTCACTCTCTACTCGCCCCGTATAGCCTTCGCAAGCGAAATTCATCCCTGCGTTCTCCCATGCCGCACCTCGAGGATCGAGTCACACACACGTCACGGGCCACGCCTACACTTTTTTTTCCCCTCACTTTTTTTTTCGGCGATGCACATTTTTGCTGGCGGCAGTGTGCGCGAGCTGTTATCGTTTCGCGCAGCGCACGATTTTTAGCGCTGTGCACATGGACACACGGCTAGCAGCATAATTCAGTGTACACAAATACTGAGGCAGAACAAACGGATCGCGGAGCATGATAACGCGCTGGAACACGGTAGAAAATGCCATATTTGCGGTACTTTCGCACGTGACCGCACGGCCGTGAGAACAGGCAGATGAAGCGGAAGTACATCTCCCGTGCACCGGTGCGAATAAAGCAAAAAAGACGCAGGCATTCCATTTGTGCCTTTTATTATTTCTGTAAACTTTAATTCGCCAATTCAAGCAACAGAACACACAAAGACCAGATGGTGCCTTGAATAATTCTTGAAGTCACGTGTGACCACGAGCGAGATCACACTGCGGACTCGAGTACGTAGCCGCAGGGACGCGAGTACGTCATCCTCCGGCTTGGAGAGCGGCGGCCGCGAGGAGAAGAAAAAACGGCGTTCGGTTTTAAATTTCGAATCTTTCTGCGGCGGGTAGCGATGTAATACTTTGCAGAGATGATCATTATCACGCAATGTATGCTCTGCGCCTGTCAGCTCAAAATGGCCAGACCTGGTGAGGGGCCCTTTAAGCTCAGTATCCCGAGACAGAATATGTATGCACACAATCCCCCGTCACCACTTGACTCTAACCGCAGAAATGAAGCCTAGGCCGAGCAGGATATATTGCAAATCTAAATATGTTTTACCTGGACAACGAGGAGCCAATATAAGTAAACGCCATCATAACGATGCTTTGGAATCGAGTGATCTGGTCGTCATAATCTCAGATTTGCGAACGCCTGTAATTCAGACAGGATGAATTATTTTGGGGAACTTTATTTACAGGCTTTTCCACATTCTAGATCGAATTTCTTCACGCCGTCCGCGGTACAACAGCCAGCGCTGGGACCGTGGGCGGCGCCTGCGAAACCTGGGTTGCAGTAAATTGCGTGGCCAGCGACGATGATGGCATCGGTGGCTCCGATGGGCTGCGGCTGCCATTCCTTCCGTTTGCGCCGCTCGCGTAGGAACACGGCTAGCCAAACCAGGCCCAACAAGAAAACGCCTCCGGACAAAAACCGGTACATATTGCTGTAGCAACCAACGTGGTCTCGAAAATAGCCTGCATGAAGAAAACAGGGCTTACTCTCTGCATTTTGCTTTAGTTAGAGGCCCGAATTGGCCACCCTTTCTGCCGCTTTATTACAAAACATCCGAGAAAGCCTACAGATTATCTATACTGGATATTTCGCTCAATAGTTTTGCAAACGAATGCACCAAGAGTCCGAATTTTAGCTGCTGCAATGGACAGTGAGAAGCGCGCTCATTCAGCGAACTTAATATGTGACATTTTTTTATGTTTCAAAGGCCCAATTATAAAGGATAAATGGAGGCATTGGAGGCTTGAAGTACACAACACTATAGCTCTGCCACTACCAATTAGCAAAGAAATATTCAATCACTTTGTTTTATTCTGCTTGGCTGCCTCCATCTCTTTCATCGAAGTGAGGTTGCTGCCCGACAGGAGTGCCACCACAGCCACTCAGCAAACTTGCTTTTACTGTGGAATAAAGCGAGTCAACTCTCCGTTTTCAACCTGTCAAAACGCGTACTACTTGCCTGCGCTAAACCAAGCTCCGAAGAGGTCCGACATTATGTGTAGGGATTCCTCTCTGAATGGCAACAGCAATCAACTTATTTCATGGATTGTGGCATGAAAGGAAATTGGCACGCCATCATTTTCTGTGCTCTATCGCGCAAATGCCCGGCGATAATATGCCGAACCTTAGCGTCAGCGCAGCGCGGCGTTCCTATCCGTTGACACAATTGCAAAAGTAGCTAGTCCCGCAGATGTCGGACGGATAAAAAAAAAAAAGATCCCACAGTTACGAGATCAAGCGACTTTTGTCTGACGATGCCTGTTGCGACGCGCAGAGGGAAAGAAAACTAATAAAGTAAGCACGCGCATAGTTCCATTCCCAGAGGAGGAACTACGGCGCGAACCTCACCGCAAAACCTTCATCAGCGGCCACTTCGAGTTAGAGGATTAACCGTGGGCAGCATTGCTGTCCCGAATGCTGGGAAGCTTATACAACAGCGTTTTATCTTGTTAAGTGAAACTTCTCTGGAAGTAAAGTTTAATTGATGGCTTGCTACTTGGCTGACGAAAAGAAAAGAAAACATCACTAATAGTTAAGCCATATCTTGGATGGCTTCACGGACTTTTCCTTGTACAACATTTTCTCACCTCCTTACGTTACGAATAAATCTCCTCTGCATGCGTTCCCGCTGAACATGTTAATCGTTGCGAACGCACACTCCTCCTCTGTGCACGAAGATGGTGGCGATGTATTTGCAGCTCTGTTGAAACGGGGCGCTGACAAACGGTCACTGATGCGCTTGATTGATTCAGGTTTTACTGCATCTATTGCCGTCTAGCTATTTGCTTCTATAGTGGTAATCTTAACTTTCGTATTAAAAACCTGTTTCACTATATTGTAACTCTTCGCTCGTGGTACCTCGTATACATGAGAGTATCTCGACGAAGGTAATCGCTCCGTCAGAAAACATAGCTTGCTTTGGGTCACACCACAAAGGAAAAGCTAGTAGCAGAGATGGCTAATGTGGCGGACGAACTGGGAAAAAAATTTTAAATAGAGATACGGCACAGCCCGTTTCCGCTGTTTCTGAAAGATAAACACAGTGCAAGTTGGTCCATGCGGACAACTAACCGGCGGCGTGCACACGCAAAGCCACATAAAAAAGCAACGCAACTTCAAGTCAACAATACGCATGCAAATGAACACTTACACACAGATCCGAGGTGCTGTGTGAGGCAATGGCAGTGCCAAACTTGTCGTAGGCAACCCACAACGGCGCACGACAACGCCACGAGCAAGCCCGTCTGGATGTGAGTTTTGTGCATTACACGTAGACAAACCATAGTGGTCTACGCGAGGTAACATTTAAAATCACCTCGCGGCTTCCTTATGTCATCAACATCATCTCCAAATGTCAATTAATGCAAACGCCGCAGAATGCCTCGCTTACCTGAATTAAAAAGTGCGAGGGATGTGCATAATCTTTTGCACGTTACAGTCCTCCTAAACTCTATAGGTATATTACAAATAAAATAAATAAAACGACCTGGTGTGGCTACTTCCCTGCTTCATCAGCAGCCCTTCACATTTTGTCTCTTTTCAAATTTGTATTTAGGCATTTAGGTTCGCCATATTTTCTAATTATATCCTCATGGCATACGTAACAAACACTTGTAATTCGCACGATGTGCGCGCGGGACCGCACTGCGGTATTTACCGTTGGAACACTTACAGCATTATCAGGAATTAATCGACCTGGCTTGGCCTGCTTAAATGAGCACAATGACGAGGCTGCTGCATTGCATAGCCGAGGATGCTGCATTTTACTCGCTACTCCAAATAAATGCTCGTCCCCCTAACGGCAGCGACGGGAAGCAGCTAATATAGTTTCTGTAGCAAGTTCACAAAATACTAGTGATCAAATCGACGCGATGCCGCCACACAAAAAACGCCCCGAAAAAAAAAACGATGTCGAAATAATTTTGCTGTCTACCATTATGCGTACCACAGCAGTGGAAAGACAGCAATTCTTCATTTCATCATTGCCCCAAACTAGGGGACGAAGCGCAGCGGAGAGCGGCACGGATAATAATCTTGCACATTGACGAAAAGGCCGCTATCGTGGACAAGCTAAGCCGAGTGAGAGCCTTAGGCGCGTTCTTCTTACCCCGATGTCCCTTTTTCTTAGCACCTTGCTGCATTCTGGCGAAGCTCTCGCTTCTACCACCTATGTTGTGATTACAATCAAAATAATGCAATGTTTTTAATATTCTTTTTAAAGTTTCTGTGAACAGCTGTCTAATAGACTTTAAGAAGAAATTACGATGGTTTTTTATTCTATATTTAAATAGCGTTCATTTTCATCAAAACTTCACATCTGAGGTGAATTGTCAATATGGTAATCTGTGATACAGCAACAGTATTCAGCACAATTGTTTAATAGGTTAAAAGTCTCACAGTCCATGAAATTTCAACAGGCTACATGGATTGGTGTATTCAATAAAAATCGTAAATAAAGCAACTTTTGAAAATTGTAGGAAATTAAGCAGTTATTCAAAAACAATCATTTTTGCACAGAAGCCTCAAAGAGTGCTAGCTGACACTTCTTTAAGTCTACGTTTTACATACAAAAATGTATTCTTTCTAGCTTTAATATATTGAATTTCATATTGTTGTGAATTTGCGAGAATGCCTTGTGCACGAAATGGGCGCCTCCACGCTGAAGAAGTTCGCTATGTTTTTCCTCCTAAAATATTCATTTGGCAAAGAAGCCACGTCCACTTTCGCGCTAATGAGTAATATGCGCATAAAATACAAAATATTCAATAAAATCTAAAATACGAATTTTCCGAACCGTGTTGATCTCTCGTGGAATCACCGTCCTTATCATGGAGCAGCTAAGCAATCTTTTTTTATAGCTCACCTATTTGTTTTCATCATAACATGTACGCTTCTTCTTTCATCTCAAAATATGTTTTAATAGCGTTGCTCCTCCGTCTCTTTACAATTGAACTCGTTATCGTGAATTCGTTCCCTTGTGATTGCGAAAGGCTTCTGAAAAATAGCTAATTGCGAACACATAGTGCCTTTTTGTTACTTGCTTGATCGCTTTTAGTTACACTTTAGCTTTGATCGTAGCCCTGCTGTTTTATTCAGTGCTCGAAAGTATATTTTTCTTGTCTAACTGCTGCTATAACTTTTTTTGTGTACACTTTTAGAATAAAGGGGTCTGTTGAAAAGCTTAGACCATTTTGAATTTCTTTTTTTTTCATGAGCGCTATTGGGATATGGAATCATTCAATAAAGAACCATAAAAATGCGGAGACACGGCTTCTACTGGGCGCTTTGCAGTAGACAAAAAAAAAACCATTAGACGAACTCATCAAACAAACACAAAAAATAAACCGCTCTTTTTATCAATGTTTGACTTGCCTCTACGGTGATTGCCCTTATGTTCCCAATATGTTCACTTTGTAAGTTGATGCATAGCAGCAGACACTTATGTAATGTTGTATAAGAAATACACCGCAGAAGAAGTTTGTGGAAGAATATACTTACCAATAAATAAGGGTTTAAGTAAGAACAGGGGGCCAGCCACAGTGCCAACGATACCGTAGCTAATCGGTAGCCGCTGAAGGCCCATGTAGTCAGCCATGAGGGCTGGGTACATAGTGACACTGCAACCGATGGCCATGGAGAGGCACATGCAGGCGGCCAGAATCTCATAGTAAGTGCTCACGAGAGGAAACCCGAAGAGCACGAAAGACATCCACAGGTAAGTCACTGTTGCCAGGCAACTACGCGTCACATGCCCTCTGTCCACCAGCAAAGGAATGAACAGGCGTCCAAGCGTATCAGTCATTGAGAACAACGGTATGAGGCCCACGGCAGCCTCCAAAGCTGTGCCCTTGTCGATGGCAAAGTCCACGATAGTGGCCATGAAGACGTCGAAGTTGTAACCAAACACAATGTACGTCAGCATCACAGCATAAAACATGGGATTCTCCAGTACGGTGAGTCCGTGCCGGATGCTCCAGGGATTCAGCGGGTTTTTTTCATCACTATGTGTGTTCCTCACATTCTTCACACCAGAAGTTTCAACAAATGACGTGCTATTCAGTGCCGCTTTCGTGACCTCTTTCTCAATGGTATAGATATCTTTGGCACGCTTCAACGCCAAAGCGTCTTCCACTCGCTGTCGCCGTATCCACGATGGCTCTTTCAGCAGGAGGCTAGCGGCGGTGACATTACTGACAATGGCACCGAAAATCATAACGCTACTGCGGAAATTGTAAGTCTCCTCGAGGTAGAGCAGCAGCCTCGGAAAGACAAAGGCGGAGCTTGTGGATCCTGCGTACGTAATGCCTAGGGCGAATCCGCGGTACTTCTCGAAGTGTTGGTTGATGTATAAAGGGAGTGTCATGAGGACAAGGCCAGATCCTACACCTTGAACACAAAGAGAAAACAGAGAAAGGAGAAAACAACATTTGAAAATTTTAAACAAGGTAGATTGCGCGCTAAAATATAGAGTAATCTTCCATAGTGCACTAAAGAAAAAGTAAAACCAATATCCTCTTTACAACACTTCACATATCACTCTGCTTAGAGTTACACGCCACTAGAACGGTAGGTAACACAGCGTCTCGGTAACATAGTACCGAATTTCAAAAGGATTATATGGCTGACAGTGGTCCTATCTTACATTGCGGAATTATACCTACAAGAATGTTGGCTATTATCACAGCGTATTTTGTGGGATTTCCCTGTAACCATGGACATGTAGTTCTAGACAGAGTAGGATTTATCGCCTATTGTTTGGAGGCAATGAAAAGAATCCGTTATGCACTATGGAGACTCGTGCCACCAGTTCGGAGGCCAAGCCAGAACGTGAACGACGGGCGCCATGTACTAACTTACCTGGGCTTCATCCTGTGCGCTTTAAAAGGCATTTTATGCTCCTTTATAACCATGTCTTAGCTGCTTTTCTGTGGAAAACTTTTTCTACAGAGCCTTTTGACCCGCATTGAGCCGCATTTGCAACGTAAAATTTTGAAGCCAAAGTGCTCTAATCGGCATTTTCTGAAAGTAGTCTTCTTAGGCAGCACATAACGCGGCTTCAGTTGGACCTTAGTTTGACTTGGCCTAAGAAGTGCTACCAATAGAGCAGTGAGAAAGACTACAAATATATTTCATTTATGCATCCAGACCAAAACGCCCCAATGAAATCTTTGTTTCAGCTTTTGTACGTGTGCCTGCGCCCTTCTTTCACTATATATATATATATATATATATATATATATATATATATATATATATATATATATATATATGAACGAGAAGAAAGTGGGTTAACCGAGCGGCCCGATTTTTTATTAGTCATGTCATTTCATCTACATTAATGTCCATCATATTTATCATTTCTTTATTTCATGTATTAAGCACAAGTCATTTCCCCTATGTTGTTCTTGGTGTCAGTGTGTGTTGGCTTCTTATGATGTGACTAATATATATATATATATATATATATATATATATTGTCACGGCTCACTTGAGACAAGAGCGGAGAGCGTTATTTTAACCTTGACAATTAGAACAAGCGTTCAGTGTTCGCTTCTTCTTCTATAGCACGCTCGCTTGCACACACGAGGTCGTCGTCCTCGTCGTCAGCGTGGTTGGGCACAGATGGCGTCGCGGCATTTGCCCCCCTTCAGAAGGAGCATCGTCCCGATGCTTGGCGGGTAGCACCCGGTGTCCAGCCCACCAGCAAGTGTTCATGTCATTCAGTCAAATAAGGTTTCATGCGCACCACGTGCACAGTCTCAGGCAGGTCCTGACGGCGCCTCGAGCAGGATTGGCTGGCAGGAATGACTTCATAGTTGACGTCGCTAAGGCGTCGTAGAACCTTGTACGGTCCGAAGTATCGGCGCAGAAGTTTCTCCGCGAGGCATCGGCGGCGCACGGGAGCCCAAACCCAGACTCTTTGGCCGGGCTGGTAGACGACGCATCGATGGCGTTGATTGTAACGTCGCGCATCACGGTCTTGCTGGCTAGTTATGCGAACGCGTGCGAGCTGTCTTGCTTCTTCGGCGCGCTCTGTAAAATCTGCGGCGTCATTCTCGGAATCGCTCGAATCATGAGGAAGCATAGCATCCAGCATTGTAGTCACTTCTCGACCGTGGAGGAGACTGAATGGCGTCATTCTTGTTGTTTCTTGTCGAGCCGTATTGTAAGCAAACGTTACGTAGGGTAATATTTGGTCCCAGTTCTTGTGTTCCACATCGACATACATGCACAACATGTCTGCAAGAGTCTTGTTGAGGCGCTCCATAAGTCCATTGCTTTGCGGGTGATAAGCTGTCGTCCTTCTGTGTGCTGTGCCACTGAGCGTGAGTACAGTTCGCAAAAGTTCAGCCGTGAATGTGGTTCCCCTGTCGGTTACGATGACCGCTGGAGCACCGTGCCTAAGAACGACGTTTTCGATGAAGAACTGCGCGGCTTCGGCTGCTGTACTGCTCGGAAGTGCTTTGGTTTCTGCATAACGCGTAAGGTAATCTGTCGCAACTATGATCCACTTGTTTCCTGCAGTGGATATTGGGAATGGGCCCAAAAGGTCCATCCCAATTTGTGCAAACGGTGTTTCCGGCACTTGAACGGGATGTAATAGTCCGGCAGGTTTCGTAGGTGGCACTTTTCGTCGCTGACAGTCAAGGCACGTTCGAACGTAGTGCTTCACGTGTGTTGCGACCCGTGGCCAGTAGTATTTCTCTTTGATCCGTGCTAAGGTTCTGGTGTAGCCTAGGTGGCCCGACGTAGCTTCATCGTGACAGGCCTGCAAGATTTCACTGCGGAGAGTTTTAGGGATGACCAGTAGATATCTCTTCCCTGTTGAAGAGAAGTTCCTCTTAAAAAGAACACTGTTTCGCATGCAGAATGATGACAAGTTCCTTGAGAACAATCTGGGCTTGTTTGTGGTGCGGCCTTCTAAGAAATCAATTAGTGAAGCGAGCTCGTGGTCATCTTGCTGTTGTTGAGAGATGGTAGCTGCACCAACAACTCCTAAAAAGCCTGCGGATTCGTCATCATCTCGGCCTGACGACTCGATCGGTGATCTGGACAGGCAGTCAGCGTCTAAGTGCTGTCTTCCCGATTTATAGACCACTGTCATGTCGTACTCTTGAAGCCGTAGGCTCCAGCGTGCCAAACGTGCAGATGGATCTTTCATGTTGGTCAACCAACAGAGAGAATGATGGTCACTTATGACTTGAAATGGGCGGCCATATATGTACGGGCGGAACTTGGTAATGGCCCATACGACAGCCAAGCATTCCTTCTCTGTGGTGGAGTAGTTCGACTCGGCACGTGACAGTGTTCTACTCGCGTAAGCGATGACACGCTCAGCGCCGTCTTGCCGCTGAACAAGGACGGCACCTAGACACACATTGCTGGCGTCGGTGTGGATCATTGTCGGCGCATCCACGTCAAAGTGGGCAAGAACAGGCGGAGTTTGTAGACGGTGCCGCAACTCGTTAAATGCCGCCTCCTGTTCCTCGCCCCACATAAACGTGACATCTTCTCTGGTTAGGCAGGTGAGCGGTGAGGCGATGCGTGCAAAACCCGCAATAAATCGCCGGTAATATGAGCATAGGCCCAGGAAGCGTCTGACTGCCTTCTTGTCCGTAGGCCTTGAAAACTTTGCGACGGCTGCGATTTTCTCAGGATCAGGTCTGACGCCTGTGTGACTTACAATGTGGCCCAAGAACTGTAGTTCTTGATAGCCAAAGTGGCACTTTTCAGGTTTTAAGGTAAGCCCAGCGGACCGTATGGCTTGAAGAACTGACCGTAGCCGACTGAGATGTTCATCAAATGTGGCAGAATAAACAATCACATCGTCTAGGTACACTAAGCAAGTCTTCCACTTAAGGTCTGAGAGAACAGTATCCATTAGTCTTTGGAACGTGGCTGGGGCGGAGCACAAACCAAAAGGAAGAACTTTGAATTCATAGAGCCCATCAGGCGTCACAAACGCAGTCTTTTCGCGATCCCGCTCATCGACCTCTATTTGCCAGTATCCACTTTTTAAGTCCATCGATGAGAAGTAACGTGCATGCCGTAGCCTGTCGAGGGAATCGTCGATGCGTGGTAAGGGATACACATCTTTTTTCGTGACCCGATTGAGCTTGCGATAGTCGATACAAAACCGCAGGCTGCCATCCTTCTTCTTAACGAGTACCACGGGCGATGCCCAAGGGCTTTTCGACGGCTGGATAACATCATCGTCCAGCATTTGCTTGACTTGCTGCTGTATTGCTTCACGCTCTTTCTCAGCCACGCGATACGGATGCTGTCGGATGGGTATTGCTGTTTCCTCCGTAATGATGCGGTGTTTCGTCAGTGGTGTTTGACGCACTCGGGACGTTGTAGAGAAGCAGTCTTTAAAATGGTCAATCAGTTCTCTGAGCCCTTGTTTCTGTTGCGGCGCTAAACCTGGGTCAACGTCGACGACGGGCATAGATGGCATCGTATCGGTGGTTGATTCCTGCTGTACAGCAAAGCAGTGTTGGACGTGGTCCATTTCGTCAAAGTACGCCACAGCGGTGCCTTTACTGATGTGCCGGCGTTCATTCGTAAAATTTGTCAGTAGTACCTCTGTGCGACCGCCGATTAGGCTGACGATACCCCGAGCGATGGCAATACCTTGATGGAACAGAAGTGCAGTTAGTTGTTCGGCTACACCGTCCTTGTCAAACTGTTCTCCGCAACTTACGGAGACAAGACTGCATGATAGAGGTGGTATGCAGACGTCGTCGTCGGCGACACGTAACGATGTACGTCGGCGCTCTTCGTCTTGGCTCGTGTCTGTACTAGTTGACAAGGTTATCTCACCGTCCCGTATGTTAACCACGGCGCCGTACTCCCGCAAGAAGTCCATTCCAAGGATGAGTGATCTGCAGCACTCTTTTAAAATCATAAAAGTGGCGACAAAAGCTGTATTTCCTATCTGGAGCCGTGCAGTACATTTTCCTGTAGGTACCATTACCTGGCCCCCGGCATTTCGAATATAAGGGCCCGTCCATTGCATTCTGACTTTCTTAAGCCGGTCTGCCAACTGCTCACTCATAATCGAAAAGTCTGCACCAGTATCAACTAAAGCTGTGACGTCGTGCCCATGAATTGTTAAGAGTAGGTCGGCACTTACAAATTCGTCGGCGGCCCTTTTCTCCGGGTTGCTGTGCTCGTTTCTCAGTAATAATGGGGGATTTTCGGCGGTTCGACGACTTGCAACCTTCCCCCCGGAGGTCGCTGATTTCAGTTTCCCCGCCGTGGGCTTGGAGAGCGGCCTCGTACCACGTCGGCGAAGCTGCGACGGTTCGGCGAAGAATAACGTAATGGAGACGGCGAGCGCGACCGCAGATCAGCTGAGCTGCCTTGTTCCTGACTGACGCTGTCGTCGAAGCGTGGATGTCTCTCTGGAAACTGGCGCGGAGTGGCAGGTGACATTTCCTGGATGCCACGCTGGCGATGAGGGCAAAAACGATAAATGTGCCCTGGTTCGCCACAGTGAAAACACAATGGTCGGCGGTCAGCAGTGCGCCATACGTCGGTCCTGCGAGGCTGGGGTCGCCTGAAATGCTCCCTCTGTGTCCAGGCAGCAATAGTTGGCCGCTGGTGGTACTGCTGTACCGGCATGGTAGAAAGCGGGCGACGGACAGCGTCTGCGTAGCTATATGCGCGTGGCTCGAAGCGCGGCTCGGGACTCAGTTCAGGGAGCGACTCAGGAGGTGCTAATGCTTGCCGAATTTCTTGGCGAACAACTTCAGCGACCGAAGCAACAGTAAACTCCTTCGGTGTCACAGTCTGCTTCGCAATCTCCTCGCGCACAATGTCTCTTATCAGTTGACGCAGCGAGGTCTCGTCTGTCACTGTGAGTACTGCGGCTCCTGCAGGCGCATCGTTAGTCAGGCGTTCGTATTGCCGACAACGCTGCTGGAGCGCCCGCTCGATTGCTGTGGCTTCCTTAATGAATTCTTCCACCGTTGTTGGCGGGTTACGCACGAGACCAGCGAATAGCTGTTCTTTGACGCCGCGCATGAGATGGCTCAGCTTCTTCGAATCCGGCATGTTGGGATCCGCGCGACGAAACAAACGAGACATGTCCTCGGCAAACATGGAGACACTTTCATTGGGCTTCTGAATGCGCAACTCGAGAAGTCGTTGTGCATTATCTCGGCGATCAGTGCTTCCGAAGGTGTCAAGTAGCCGACGGCAAAATTCGTCCCACGTTGCCAAATGTGCCTCGCGGTTTTGGAACCACGTCCTTGCGCTACCTTCAAGAGCGAAGTACACATTAGAAAGCTTCTGGTCCGGACGCCACTGATTGACCTTAGCTACGCGTTCGTACTGGTCCAGCCAGTCTTCGGCGTCTTCGTACGTGTCACCGTGGAAGCTTGAGGGGACTAGATTGTTTTGGATAGTCACCTGTGTTGGACTTGGAATCGCCATTTCCTGAGTCATTGAGGTCGCTGACGAAGTTCGTTGCAAGAGACCGAATTCCGGGCACAGACCTTGCAGGCGGCGGCTTGCACGGTGCACAGGTGTCTCGACGCGGGGATGATGTCTTGAAGGGCTGGACGCAGGGCTACTCGCAGGAGTCGTCCCTATCATGAGGCGATGATGCGATACCCAGCACGCCCACCAGTGTCACGGCTCACTTGAGACAAGAGCGGAGAGCGTTATTTTAACCTTGACAATTAGAACAAGCGTTCAGTGTTCGCTTCTTCTTCTATAGCACGCTCGCTTGCACACACGAGGTCGTCGTCCTCGTCGTCAGCGTGGTTGGGCACAGATGGCGTCGCGGCAATATAAACGAGAAGAAAGGGGGGTAACAGAGGCGCCCGATTTGTATTAGTCACATCATAAGAAGCCAACAAACACTGACACCAAGTACAACACAGGGGAAATTAATTGTGCTTAATTAATTAAATAAAGAAGCCATAAATTAATGGAAATAAAAGTCGATGAAAAAACAACTTGCCGCAGGTGGGAACCGAACCCACAACCTTCGCATTTCACGTGCGATGCTCCACCGTTTGGGCTACCGCGGCGCTTTTCTCCGGCGCAATTTACCACACAGTTTCTCGTCACGTATGCCTACGACGAATCTGTCGCGGACAAGGCGGCCCTCGACGAGCGGGCTGCTATAGCTGCAGCGCTTTACCAGGTTGCGTAATGCCGAAAAACGTCATCCACAGACTCGCCTGGCTGCTCAGTGCGGCGGTGGAAACGACGACTTTCGTATATATCATTTACTGGATGCACGACGCGCACGCTCGCTTCTTTCTATTCGCTTCCGCCATGTGCACGAATGCCACCTCGTATCTTTTTTTTGTTTTTTTTTCATTATCCTTTTTCTTTCTTTCTGCGTGCCAACTTTCCAAAAGCGCTTCGGAACACTTTCCCTTTCGCGGGAATCTGTTAGTTTGCGTAGTTGCTGTGTTTCACAGGCGTCGTACGTGCGTCGTTAGCGCAGTGGCGGTGATAAGAAGAAAAAAGAAGGACGATAAGGTTAGAAGGAGGGCGCGTGGGATCTTGTCTTCACTTGCTTCGCTGCGGATATTGGTTTTACGATTTATACACACAATTGCCTTCCAGTGATCTAGAAGCACAGCGCCTGTGAGTTTACAATATTCAAATATTCAAACTTATTCAATATTCAAATATTCAGATTGGGCGAGGGAACAAACGCGAGTTAATGACATCTTAGTTAAAATCAAGAAAAAAGAAATGGGCAGGACATGTAATGAGGAGGGATCTCTCATCCTGATTACATGTCCTGCCCATCGTCATTAAGGGCTGCGGACTGGATTCGAAGGGACGGGAAGCGTAGCAGGAGGCGGCAGAAAGTTAGGTGGGCGGATAAGATTAAGAAGTTTGCAGGGACCACATGGCCACAATTAGTACATGGCCGGGGTAGTTGGAGAATTATGGGAAAGGCCTTTACCCTGCAGTGGGCGTTACCAGGCTGATGATGACCTTAGATATCTTAAAGAAGCCTTACCAAACACAATTCCTTGAGTCACAGTAAGCCATGTTATGGTTGGAGCGAAGCTTGAAGCGACGATGCCACAGCACATAATGATGCTACCCGCAAAGGTAACGGGCGGCGGTGTGTACTTCTGGCATAATGGACCAGCCACGAGACCTGCAGGAATGCGATGGCAAAGCATGATTCGCACTGCATTCCACCACGCTGCTTTAGTTTGATTGAATAGAGGTGCCTCATATATACACACACAAGCCAAGTCCTAAATCATAAATATAACCATGAAAAGAAGAGCCAGAACCGTGGTACTTTTCCATATCATAGGAAGCCAAGAAGCAAAGACCCGAAATAAGGGAAATTATTTGTATTTATCAAGTGAAAGAAAGAAAAAATAAAGTAATGGAAATTAATGTGAATAAAGAAACTGACCGCAGGTGGGATACGAACCCACGTACTCGCATTACCAGTATGATGCTCTTACCAATTGGGCTACCGTGGCGCCAGTCTCTGGTCCACCTTCTGGGGTATACATTTTAACTACTATAACTAACCTTGGCTGGATTAAGCAGTGCCACCATTCACAAACATTGGCGGTGGATGTGCAACATCCTTTCTGCCGCAGGCGTCACTTGTACGTGAACTTTTTAGCGGAATGCATCTGGTCAACAAACTCGCGCATGCTTTAATGCACAGTGCTTCCAACCCGGCAACGCTGCCGGAATCGAGACTCTCGCTGTGTAATGAACGAAAAGAAAGGAAACGTTTTAGTTATTTTTACTCTTTTAGTGTGCCAGACAAGTATTACATCAAATGGCTGAGGAGATTGGAAGAAAAACCACTCTATCGCAGCTTGGCAAAGCTCTTATCACCCGTAAGTACATGACATAGTTGCATACAGAAAGGTGAAGAACTCTACAAGCACATTACAGATCCTATTTTCAGCTAATACTATAATAACAGACTGACATATAAAACTATAGGTAATCCAACAGCTATATAACCTCATAGGCCTTACAATAGTGCCTAATTGAGATCCAATGACTGAGTATTTGTCTACTCGAAGTAGTTGTACATAATCAAAACAAATATGCCATCACAACTCTGTGGTCTTTTACCCTGACATACTTAATTTTTCAGATAACTTTGCAGCTCGCGTTATTTCAATATGGGTGCGTTTTGCAGTGTACTGAATTGAGTTTTGACAAATAGCCGTGTACCAAACAGAAAATTACACGAGGGAAATGGATCTGTCAGGCAACATACCCTAGACCTGTTTTGCCCACTTGTGTAAAAGAAAGAAAATATTATAATTTGAGTATTGTTACCTAGGGTGGGTCGAAAAATTAATCTGCAGAAAACTGAATAATGTTTAACAGGCTCGGAAAAAAACAGCAGTTTACAATAGGTAGCGAGGCACTGGAAGTGGTAAGGGCATACATCTACTTAGGGCAGGTAGGGGGGTGACCATGCATCCGGATCATGAGACTGAAATAATCAGACGAAGAAGAATGGGCTGGGGTGCGTTCTGAGATCATTCATGATCATTCTCAGATCATGAACAGCAGGCTGAAATTATCCCTCAAGAGAAATGGGCATGGGCAGGGCATGTAATGCGGAGGAAAGATAACCGATTGTCATTAAGGGTTACGGACTGGATTCCAAAAGAAGGGAAGCGTAGCAGAGGGCGGCAGAAAGTTAGGTGGGCGGATGAGATTAAGAAGTTTGCAGGGACAACATGGCCACAATTAGCCCATGATCGGGGTAGTTGCAGACGTATGGGAGAGGCCTTTGCCCTTCAGTGGGCATAGCCAGGCCGATGATGACCTAAGAAAAATGGCCACTAAAATGCACTGGCATAACTGTGTTGTTTCAACAAACATAAAAAGTTACTGTAGAACAAATTTGTCCGGGACGAATATTTTCGTTAGGTGACATGACTTATCATGGTGTTGCTGCCTTTAATCTAACAATGTGAATATATTGTGTACGTGCCTCTAATCGTGGGACTCTCTTTAGAACGGAAAGGCAAATCGCAAGGAACATATAAATTTTCCATGCATAGCTGCCTTCCTTATCATTACTTTCTTAAGGCTACAGTTCACATGAACGTCTCGTGGGTTGACCTATTTTTCCTTTCTCAGTGCTCTAGTTTTCCCCATTCCTTCGATTTTTTCGCAGTTGTAGCCTAGAGATGTTTCTTAACTCACCGGCAATATTGGCCATGGCTCCCATGAGACAAATTGGCCATGCAGCTTCACCGCGACCCACTTGAAATTCATTCATAATTCCTATGTAAAGAAAGCCTGATGACCTGATTGTTGCGTTAGTGAGAAACGTGGTCATAGCGCATATCACAGCCACGTGCCAGCATTGGTCGACGCCTAGCGAAGCTCGAGGTGGCGCTTTCGTCGTCCCGGCACTGCTTTGTTCTGTAGAAGGCATCCTGCATTGAACAAGCCAATACGTATTCTTTCAAAACAATTTAAAATAACCACGCAGATGCAGCAAGTTGCACCTTGTGCTGAGGTGAAGTGCAAACAGGAATAATAACATGAAAAGCTCATTACGTGATCAAATCTCCATCTAGCACTGTTTCCAAATCGCAGTAGACGCAAGACACATTTGCTTCGTCGCCTCGGAGCTCTCCAGGTAACCTTGGTTTTCTGACGCTTTCTGATGCAAGCGTGCCTGCAAAAGTTAAGCGATTTTCATTGCGCGAATGTACTCGCATGAGCGATGGACTTCCTCAAAGGGATGGAAGCTCACTAAGGTTAAGCAATCGATCCAAGAACCTTTCTACGGATCAATAAATGCGTTGCTTGCGACAATTTCGTTTTTATTACAGTTTAATCAATTGAAGGCGAAAAAATGAATGAGCATCGCTGCCGATGGAGCTGTTTCGCGTTGTGCACAGCACGCTAGGCGATGACGATGTATGTCTACTCATGGAAAGATTCGCTGACTAGCGTCAGTACATGCATGAATCACTCTTTCTGGGAAGGCTTTGGGCGAATAGCGCTAACTTTCATTTTTATCTCGCGTGCGTACCGCCGAATCTGTATAATAATTCGTCCAGTCGAAAGGTCCGATTTCTCTGGACAATATTTGTGTTGTATGCGCAGCCCTACTGTACACTAAGAACTGGTTTCGCCACACAAACTCTATTTGGAAACGCTACAGAGTGCAAGGCGGGGCAGAAACATACATACATCACCCCAATATTAGTGATACTTGCGCTATTATGACGATTACACACAATGCAGTTTTTATATATATTTCAATTGGGTCGCAACGTCAAATAGTAATAAATTATTCTATAATAAAAACATCATCTGTGACTTTACCCCAGTGCTCATTGAAACAAAAATAATGCTCTATTTTCTAGGCATCGCAGAGTCCGAAGAGAAATCGCTCCGTCCTTTCAATATAATATTAGCGAGGCCCTTCCGCAGACTTCAGGAGTGAATCAGTTAACCAATGCATAATTATTAGAAATTTTTTCTCGTGTACATGGAAAGGTAGCGATGTAGAAATGGCTGTGGCAGCCCAAAATACGTCAGCAATTACCCCGTCACGGCCAAATTTTCTTTTTCTGAGATTACAATGTTTGTGAAGGTGCTTGTGGTGATTGTGCAATAGCAGATTAAGCAACAGTCAAGGCAGGGAGTCGCCTCAACAGCAGCGTCTCTGTCAGCGACATAAAACTGAGTCGCCACAGATGTGAACGTCAGCCGTCATGGAGAAGCTCAAATACCTGCAGGGCTCGGTATTCAGGATGATCTCGCGGCTTTCTAGGAGGACACAAGTAAAAACAAATTTAGGAGTTTACGTGCCAATACAACGATTACGTTAAGAGGCATGTCGTTGAAATGAACTCGGCGTTAATTTCCACTACCGGGGGCGGGGTCCTTACCGAGAAGCCAGTGCGAGGTGCGCGCGTGTTTTCGCAGTCCATCCTCATAGAAATGCGGCCGCGACAGCAGCGTTCCAACCCACGACCACGTGCTCAGCAGCCCAGCGCCAAAACCACTGAACCCCTTCTACGTATGGGGATTGGAGTTCCCGCATAAAATCAGGTGGAAATGCATTTCTCCGAAGCGCATTCAATTACACCGAGCATGGTAACTCCATAAATCAGTGCCACGCGAATCTTCTCTTCCATCCAAATTGGAATGCACACAGAGTGCGTACTGTGCACACCCCTTCTCGGCAACCTCAGATGATTTTGCGGTTTGTTCAGATTGGGAGAAGCTAGGATCCTGGGGGTGCCAAGGCCACGCCACCCGCAGCAGCCCGAAGCTCCGCCGCTTTCACACCCCGTATAGTGGCAGCTGCCGCGCGAATGGCGCGCGCCTGGCTCGGAGTCGCGCCCTCATCGGTGGAGCGATCTGTTAGCAGGCGCGCCTCAGTACTCTCCGCAGCTGCTTCTATCCTCGCAGTGCGAAGATGCCTCGACTAACAAAGGCGAACTTCGCTTCAACGTCACGCGCCGTACTAGCCAGGGATAGGCACGGCTACGCCAATCTAACGGTAGAGAAGGAAGAACGTTTAGCTCGCTAACGCGCGAAGATTGAGCTAATATATACTGCTTTGCGCCATGATAATTCCCCTTAAGGAAGTTCTCGCGGTGTATTTTTTTCTCTTCTCTATTACTGAGTTGTTACTACGTTGTTATCAGAAAAATATTACAATGTACGATTATTGCTACTCGGAATGATTTTATTGCGCTTATGTTGTTTTTCTACTAGCAATATTGTACTTATAAGGAAGTTTGTTAGCCCAGCAGTACCAATGAGCCTACAGACTCGCCCTAGAAGTGGCGATGCCCACCGCAAGACGGATGAAAAATTGAAAACCCATTAAATGTTCAACCACGGCTACGTGGACCTATTATAAAAGGGTCCAGAGTATGAATAAATATGCGCATCATTCTCAGAAAGACGTATATTTTTCTCATGAGTCCTGGCGTACGTTCCTCAGCACAAAAGGAAAAAAAAATATGACGGAGATGTTCCAGTGTACACAGCGACAGAGAGGTTTCAGGCCTGTTAGTTTTCATTGTTGTCCCCATATCATTGTATAAGCCCGACTTTCGTAAAATGAAACTGATTCTTGCAAATATGTACTTATGAGATCGCGACAATAAACAGACGAAACTACGTTCATTCCTTCCAAATCAATCCCATTATTGAGGCAACCACGTCTGATATAGGCAATGACTGGCGGTAACGTCCTAAATTAGGGAGTAAGCAATATCGAAGTAGCGGTATGCGTGTTATATTCAGATGAATGATTGTCATACTATGAAATAGGCATCGCACCAATACAAAAAAGTAAGTTTACGCTTTTTCCCAAGACAAGCCGAGTTATTATAGCGAAAGCAATACCTCATACACATAATTAGAACGAAACATAAATCTGCATACACTTCTGGTGTACCGTAGCTTCTTCCGTAGAAGCGAACGCGTGTTTTTATATGAGAGCCTTCAAGTTGCTGTATATCCGCCTTAACACAATACTTATATAGTCCTAAACCAAAATAAATAAAGAAATACATAATCAATTTTGTTGGAGGAAGCATTTAGGATGTGAATTTTTTTAGCCCTTATCATGTGGCAACGAATGGAAAATGATTGTCAGCAACAATTAAGATACTCAGTTGTGTACAGAGCCATGTCCCTGACTGCTCGAAACGCCAAATTAGCCGCAAGAAGCAATATATAACCACGTACAATGACAGCGCTTATGTGGCGGGGGAAAGTACCAAAATTAAACAGTTATGCGCCTTCTAATGCTACAATATAGAGCATCCTTTTCGCATCTTCCTACGCAGTTTAAGGTAGTATGCGACCAGGAAGGCATTCAAACAAGTCGCCAAACAAAATGCCCTGCAGCTCCGCCCGCTGACCACGCACACTTTATTGTACTGTTCTGCAGGTAACCTAACGGCACGTTATTCGGTTCTTTACAAATAAATTGCTCAATAAAGCAATAAATACGTGTCTCTCTTGGTTGTTCTTCATTTAGAAATGCCTAACTACACTTTTTCGTCACATGGGGCACTTTAGATTGCGATCAGACCCGATCCGGAGGAAAGCTCCTCGTAATAGTCGGGTTATGCTCCAAAGCCGCTGTGATAGTTCTGGCGGGAAATATTTGCTTAGGTCTATGTCGCGATTGGTCATCAGTGCGTGCCGCCCCACCCAAGAGGGCGCTTCGCAAGTTCTTGCGATTTTTGAAAATTCAAAATATTTTGTTTTGTTCCAAGACCCTTTGTGAACAGCGACATGTACATCAGCTTCCTAGTGGGTGCCACGATTGGTGTTCCTTATTAACGACTGCGTCTTCCAACAAGTTCACATGTTGGAGTTGCCAAATATCCCATTTGTTTGAGGTTTAGCTGCTGAAACGGCCGCGCCTGTTGCAATTATTTATCTTAATGATCACAGAAGTGGTAAAAAGTAGATATTTCAGGGCCTCCGTGCATCATCTGGACGGTTTTATGATACTGTGAGGAGCAAAGCAGAAAGCAGTAGAAGAGACAGGGCAAGCTTCTGAGTATCAAACCGAAGGACAAGAGCCAGCAAAGACAAGCAAAAGGGACTGTTTCAAGATGCAATTAGAAGAGAAAAATGGTGGATATTGCAGGAGCGTTCTCGGCTTTGTTTGCTAGACCGAAATTTTTAAGTTCTATTTTATATCAAAACCGTATAGTTGCGAAGATAGAGAAAATTTTCTAAGCAACCGGCAGTCATTCGAAAGGGAGATTTTCTCCTATAGTTGCCGAATGTCGGGCGCACATGGTGAAAGCCAAAAAAGCATGCCCGATTTAGAAGTTTAGAGTAGATTAGTAAATGTGTCCTTAAAAGTTAGTCAAGATGTAGTCATACAGCATATCAGTTTTTTTTTTCGACTTATTGGTTGTAGTAATAATTCGCGCTTTGGTTCAAAAGAAAGCCTTGCGCGTCGAAAGAGAAGTTGAACAAATCTACGCTGTGTAACATAGCAAACTTTCTAAGAATGTTCTTGAACAAAAGTAAGAAACTATTTTATTGGTATGCTTACACCTTAAAATGATTTGAATATTTCTGTGCAACTTGCGACACGTTATTAGACTAGAGCATTTCAACAACGCGTAGAAAATACGAGCCCATTTGCGTAAAATTAAGCGTAGTGAAAGAGAACCGTAGCTAAACACTATAAGTTGCTGCTGAAGTCGCTTTAACTACAACGCCACTGCATCGGCCGTGGCAAGCCGGGAGAACGGGCAAAATAGTTCATACCTTCTATGCAGCTCATGTAGCCCTGGAAGCGCTCTGTAGATGTGATGACGAAGAACAAAGGCTCGTGACACTCGCGTGCTAGCTTTTTAGTCATTTAGCCGGCAGGCTATCAGATAAGCCGGCGTGTTATAATCAGCGATTTTGAAGGGCAAGATGGGCGCTTGCGCAAATTCGTTGCACGCTCGCCTCATGCGAAGAGCAAACACGAATGCAGCGGAAGAGGCTGTGCGATCTGAAGAAACTCACATGGTGCAAGATACGCGTGACGTCACCACATATTTTTGCGGCATTAACAGCGTGTCATTTATACCTATCTTGATTGCCAAGGACACTGTCAAGCATACATAGAAGGATGATGGTAAAAATAACAAGCTTTAAAGGCGGGGGGGGGGGGGGGGGCGCAGTGGAGAAGGCTTTCAGGACAGTATCTTTGTGCTGCTCGCTCACGTGAAGGTCGAGTCAAATATAAATTGCACTTAACTGAAACAGCGGTCTGAACCCAATCGCTGGTAGCATCAAGAGTAGCGGCACCGATTTGTGTGCGTTTATTTAGTGTAAAGAAACAGAAAAAAATATCGCCGACAAATCGCAAATAAACAGCCTAATTATGAACGAAATACCAAATCACGTGACTACATAGCGCCTAATTGCGAAAGTTGAGTTGATAATATAATATTTTTAGCCTATCTGAATCAATAGCCAGTGAGATGCTATTTTCACTGTTCGGTAGACAGCGCCGCAATTCACCAACATCATCAGTTCATCATCAACGTCAACAAATTTGGGGTGCACAGATTTGGTGGCGTATTAAAAGGCGCCCGCCGGGCCTTCACTCCTGTATTACTACTTCCTCTTTTTTAATTTGACCCTAGTTCCCTCAACATTGTTATATTAAGGACGTGGGTGTCAGCAATTAAACAAATGTTTCATCATGTATAACGAGTTTCCACTACCAGGGGTCATTGGGCAATCCTCTGCTGGTTTTAGTAGACCCTAGCTGTGTAACCCGAAATGCCCTTATTTTCCTTTAATCCGCCGCCCCACTGCGATTGAATGCCCCTCGCTCTGGCTTTGCTCATCAAGCCTGTATTGGCCAACGCCTGCCGTTGTGTCCTTTATAGCCCCTATATTGCTTGAAAAGCTTGGCGCAGCGTGGCGAAGTGCAAGCTTTTTGTTAGCCAGTCAATAACGAGAACTTCCAGGCTCGCACCGATTAATAGTATGATCATTCATTGTCCAGGTCAAGCTGGTACAGGGAAGGGGTTTCGGCGACCTTCAACCGCACCTGCTTGGAGCTGGAATCAGGTTCAACATTGCACAGAGTTCATCCGGGAAGACGAGGGGATCTAAAAAGAAAACCAGAAGTTTAATACATCATTACGGATGAACAGAGTAAATACATCTATATGCACAAAATGTATATATGTATATATATATATATATATATATATATATAAACGAGAAGAAAGGGGGTTAACCGAGGGACCCGATATTTTTTAGTCATATAATGAGAAGCCAACAAACACTGACACCAAGTACAACATAGGGGAAAATGCATAGGGGAAAATGTTTTTTCAGCCACTTTAATTTCCATTAATTTATCATTATTTTATTTCATTTATTAAGCACATGCAATTTCCCCTATGTTGTACTTGGTGTCAGTGTTTGTTGGCTTCTCATTATATGACTAATAAATATCGGGTCCCTCGGTTAACCCCCTTTCTTCTCGTTTATTACATAACGAGGGTCTCGAATCCCGCAACATTGATGCCTTCAGGTAGCATATGTGGGTTTATTGACCAGTTGCCTTCAGCCGAAAAGATCACGTTCTCGTGACGCCTCAGGCAAAAAAGACGTTCCACGTCCGCCGCCAAGGTCTGTGAGTAGGGGCGCTGGCTAACACTCCCAGGGTTCTACTAGTACACATAAATACCCAAGAAAGTGGATGGGGAAACGCCGCCGTGGTAGCTCAATTGGTAGAGCATCGCACGCGACATGCGAAGGTTGTGGGTTCGGTTCCCACCTGCGGCAAGTTGTTTTTTCATCCACTTTAATTTCCATTAATTTATCATTACTTTATTTCATTTATTAAGCACATGCAATTTCCCCTATGTTGTACTTGCTGTCAGTGTTTGTTGGCTTCTCATTATATGACTAATAATTATCGGGTCCCTCGGTTAACCCCCTTTCTTCTCGTTTATTACATAACGAGGGTCAGGAATCCGGCAACATTGATGCCTTCAGGTAGCATATGTGGGTTTATTGACCAGTTGTCTTCACCCGAAAAGATCACGTTCTCGTGACGCCTGCGGCAAAAAAGACGTTCCACGTCCGCCGCCATGGTCTGTGAGTGGGGGCGCTGGCTAACACTCCCAGGGTTCTACTAGTACACATAAATACCCAAGAAAGTGGATGGGGAAACGCCGCCGCTGTAGCTCAATTGGTAGAGCATCGCACGCGACATGCGAAGGCTGTGGGTTCGGTTCCCACCTGCGGCAAGGTGTTTTTTCATCCACTTTAATTTCCATTAATTTATCATTACTTGATTTCATTTATTAAGCACATGCAATTTCCCCTATGTTGTACTTGGTGTCAGTGTTTGTTGGCTTCTCATTATATGACTAATAATTATCGGGTCCCTCCGGTTAACCCCCTTTCTTCTCGTTTAATACATAACGAGGGTCACGAATCCGGCAACATTGATGCCTTCAGGTAGCATATGTGGGTTTATTGACCAGTTGTCTTCACCCGAAAAGATCACGTTCTCGTGACGCCTGCGGCAAAAAAGACGTTCCACGTCCGCCGCCAAGGTCTGTGAGTGGGGGCGCTGGCTAACACTCCCAGGGTTCTACTAGTACACATAAATACCCAAGAAAGTGGATGGGGAAACGCCACCGCTGTAGCTCAATTGGTAGAGCATCGCACGCGACATGCGAAGGTTGTGGGTTCGGTTCCCACCTGCGGCAAGGTGTTTTATGCGAAGCATATTACGAGGGCTCAACCCAGCTCCTCAGGCGCGGCGGTGACCATGAAATCACGTGACACCGTGACGTCACGACAGAGGAGAAGTGGCTTTGGCTCAACTCTTGCAAGACGGGCTGGGTGGGAATCGAACCAGGGTCTCCGGAGTGTGGGACGGAGACGCTACCACTGAGCCACGATTACGATGCTTCAACGCGGTACAAAAGCGCCTCTAGTGAATGCGGTGTTGCCTTAGAAACGAGCTGTTTCTAAGGCGTGCGTCTCTTGCTCAGGCGCACATTTCGTTGCCGCGCCGAACGCTGCTTTGCTCGACGCTCACCGCGTCCAATGCGGGGCGCGTAGTCGCTGCCCTGTAGCCCATTGTCTTACACCCCTTGGCGGGTCGACGGGAACGCTGTCGCGTTCCACTCTTGAAGGCGAAGAAGTAATGCATGAGTTGTTTCTTCGTCTAGCCGAACCAAATATAGCCAAGCAACAGCAGTTCACCAGGCTAAACAGTGGTTCAACAACTAAAATAAAGGCTAGTATGCTTCGCATCCTGGGCTTAACCTTACCTAAGCCACAGCCATTTTTTTTCATCCACTTTAATTTCCATTAATTTATCATTACTTGATTTCATTTATTAAGCACATGCAATTTCCCCTATGTTGTACTTGGTGTCAGTGTTTGTTGGCTTCTCATTATATGACTAATAATTATCGGGTCCCTCGGTTAACCCCCTTTCTTCTCGTTTATTACATAACGAGGGTCTCGAATCCGGCAACATTGATGCCTTCAGGTAGCATATGTGGGTTTATTGACCAGTTGTCTTCACCCGAAAAGATCACGTTCTCGTGACGCCTGCGGCAAAAAAGACGTTCCACGTCCGCCGCCAAGGTCTGTGAGTGGGGGCGCTGGCTAACACTCCCAGGGTTCTACTAGTACACATAAATACCCAAGAAAGTGGATGGGGAAACGCCGCCGCTGTAGCTCAATTGGTAGAGCATCGCACGCGACATGCGAAGGTTGTGGGTTCGGTTCCCACCTGCGGCAAGGTGTTTTTTCATCCACTTTAATTTCCATTAATTTATCATTACTTGATTTCATTTATTAAGCACATGCAATTTCCCCTATGTTGTACTTGGTGTCAGTGTTTGTTGGCTTCTCATTATATGACTAATAATTATCGGGTCCCTCGGTTAACCCCCTTTCTTCTCGTTTATTACATAACGAGGGTCTCGAATCCGGCAACATTGATGCCTTCAGGTAGCATATGTGGGTTTATTGACCAGTTGTCTTCACCCGAAAAGATCACGTTCTCGTGACGCCTAAGGCAAAAAAGACGTTCCACGTCCGCCGCCAAGGTCTGTGAGTGGGGGCGCTGGCTAACACTCCCAGGGTTCTACTAGTACACATAAATACCCAAGAAAGTGGATGGGGAAACGCCGCCGCCGTAGATCAATTGGTAGAGCATCGCACGCGACATGCGAAGGTTGTGGGTTCGGTTCCCACCTGCGGCAAGGTGTTTTTTCATCCACTTTAATTTCCATTAATTTATCATTACTTGATTTCATTTATTAAGCACATGCAATTTCCCCTATGTTGTACTTGGTGTCAGTGTTTGTTGGGTTCTCATTATATGACTAATAATTATCGGGTCCCTCGGTTAACCCCCTTTCTTCTCGTTTATATATATATATATATATATATATATATATATATATATATATATATATATATATATATATGTATCTATATATATATATATGGCTCAGAAGATATCTCCACGTGGCGGCTCGCTGATATTCTTACACGCTCCATTATCCGGGCTACCTCACTCTCTCTTGCTTCCTGGTAAAGGGCCTTGTCAGCACACGTCCGGTAAACCCACACAAAGGAATACAGAGAGAAACCCCTCCTGGCGTAGAGGGGTGAATCTAGGACACATCGGGTCAACCTAGACACAACAATGCGGAGAGAAACCTTGCCTGGCGTTAAGAGGGGGCGGGGCGTGAACGTATACGAGAAAGGACAGTAGTGCATATTCCCATCTCACTCATCTGACGGACAAGTATCTTCATGTTTAAGAGCGTGACGGTTAGGCACGTTGTGTCTCAGGCGCTTGGCGCCCATTCCATTCATTGCCGCACGAACTAAACCGTAACGGATTGCCCTGCCACCAAGGAGATCCCGATCTGCAGAGAACGACATCTCCTGGCCAGAGGGATGATGCAGTTGGGTGCTTGTAGTCGTCGTCGATTGTCGCACAGCTATCTCGAGCACGAAACACTGTGGGTGTTTTATCACGTCGCCCAGTATGTCGGTCCGAGTCTAGATGCCTCGGAATGGTCTGCAGCAGTTCATAATATGCGTTGGCACAACTACACCGACACTTTTCTGCTCAGTCAACAAGCGCGTGACAAGTTCTCGCTTAGCTCCGCTAGGCTTATTTCCCATTCAAGAGGACAGTTATACAGAACTTACAGCAGCACTATATAGACACACGAACTTGTTATAGGCTCCATAAGACGTGACTCAACCCAACTACGTAAACCAAGATAACAACCGTGCAATGCTATGTCAGGAATAAAAACACGAGCTTTATAAAGTAAGACTTCTGTGCTCCCTCCGAAGCAGCGCTGGCGCGATTTGATTTCAGCAAATACCGTGACTGACACCAACTCAGGGTCTTGCAGTAAACAAAATCATGTTTGACGTAATAGTTCTGCGGAATCCCGCATGGTAGATAGGCGTAACTAATAAAGGGAAAACGAGACGTCCACCCAGATGTACAAATTCCTACAAAGGAAACCCATATGAGTTCCTCGAAACAAAAAGCATCGCAGTTGAAGAAGAGTTCGTCCTGGGCCGGGAATCGATTCAGAAACAACCGCCTTTCCGGGGCAGCCGCTCTACCATCTACGGTAACCTGGCGGCTAGCAGATAGGAGGGCGAAGTCGAATCCATCAACAACTCCAACCAAAGGCAAGAGTGCGGCGTGATAGTTCTGCGGAAACCAGCAAGTTGGAGAGGAATAATTAAAGGGAAAATGAGACATCCATACAAACGCAGCAAATTGCTACAAAGTGCTAAATTTGACGCCGTAGGGACGCATTGCCGGTACTCGTGTGTCTGGAAAGCGATCCGCGACGTCGCTGAAGTGCACGCCCGAGCGGGCCTCATCTTCAAAGTGATCTGCGATGTTTGCTAAGTGCCCGTAGCACCGGTAGCATCGTGTGCGCTGTGCTTTCGACGTTTCGTCCACGCTGAAGCGAGACATGCATGAAGGTCAATTCGCTTGCTGCTGCTGCGATTCCTCACTCCAGGAATTTCCCAGCGAGCTTCCGCGCTCATCGAGCAAGATGTGTTCATGGTTACCGGTGCGCGCGTGACACCGCGCTGGTTACTTTTGTTAAAAAACGTTGACGGGCGAGTCGGTTTGAATCCATGTTATAGTGTGTAAGCGCGACTGAACAATCACGCAGAAAGAAAGAAATACACAAAGACAACGCTGTCTCTGTGTGTTTATTTCTACGTCCTCGTTGAGTCACGCTTACGTATTCTATCATTGTTAATTTAGCTAGTAAGCGAATGTTTACAAGTTTATACCACCGATAAAGCTAGTATCCCTACTTTGTACGTCGATCTACTAATTTGTTATCGCAATCGGTGTTTCGCCTTTCGGGTGGAACTGCGAATTTTTTCTTGAAAAGCTATATCTGTGATTCCCATAATAATTACTAATAAATGATTAACTGTTTGTACGTTAGAGCTGAAACACTTTCCTTCCCTTGCTGTTTAGAAGTCTCTTCTTTTCGAACAGAAACACATGGAGAACTACAGGTAGTTTGCACCACCCACATGGTTACATTTGAAGTTGGAGAAATAGTAAGGCTGACTTTAGGCGGAGATGCGGCAGTGTTTGCCAAGTTGTCATTTAATGGGGCGTATGATGCACTGCCAATAAAAATGCATTGAGGTATTGCAGAGCTTAGAACAGTACTCTGGGCGGTTTGTGTTGCAGTCTGGCTGTCTGTGTCAGTCGCTGGCGTTGCCTCTGGATCACTTCCCTGTAAAAAAAAGTAAACGTGCTGCAAAGGCTCCCCTGGGCACTCGTGGATATCTTTAAGGAACGAGTGACGGCGAGATAACGAAGCATTCTGGCGACAGCCTCTGACGATGAGGTCAAACATCTACAAAGGACTATGTACAGTGCCTCACAATTTATCTCTATATTTATTTTGTTTGCGACTCTTGGGAATGGCGCCGTGGCATTGACGTTTTATCAGGCGATAAGGAAAAAAAAACTGAGTGACGACAACCCCCCCCCCCCCCCCCCCCCCCAAGTTACGGTACTTGTGATAGCACCTCTTGTGCAGCAGTTGTGTAGCAAAACAACTGGTGGCGATACAAGGCAGGATAGTGGAAGGTATCGCGCGTTTTTCTCGCGGGCTTACTCGTCCGCAGGTTTCGCATGGTTTAGTGATTGTAATATATTTCGTGGAGTTCAACTTCAAGGACTAGAATCTTTCAGCAAGAAATGGCTAGAACGGGTACCTGCCATCTATGAAAGTATCATCAATAGGTTCCACCTCTGGTAAGCTTTACGCTGGAATCAAATGCCTGTGTTATTTTTGTTTGATGAATGGAATGGACAGCACAATAAAAACATTGTAAATTCCTCGAAGTTCTAGATCGCCGGTAGTTGTTCCATCGTCGTCTTGTTAGCATGCCGTAAGTTCATTGTTCATTTTTTGTTTCAAATGGGTGATGTACTTAAAAATTGTCAAGAGCGTATACCGCCATTGTTCGGGCTTTCGTGGAATGCTCGAAAAAGCGGATAGTATAGACGGATACTAAAATTGCGTTTTCTAGTTGCCTGGTTAAGAAACCTCCACTTATGCTTAAATATTTGACGTTCAAATAGAAGCTCAAATTTCACATTTGAATCCGAGGTGCTGTGAAGCGCCTTCGAATTCATGACGCACCACTTTTGCGGTATATAGCCATAAAATAGGCTAGAAAATACAATGGTGTTTCACTTAACTGCTTCCCAGAAACTTGCCTTTAGTACTTAGAAACGATCTAAACTGCAGTGCCAGGAAATTTTTTTAGGAGAAATTGGTAACGATTATCTGAAAACTGTTATTAGACTCAAAATTTCTGCGTAGTGTGCGTTATCATTATTCCGCGAGTTCATTTCTTTCAATGCAGCAGCTCACCCAGTTATAATAGTTATGTGGTTAATTATTCAATATATTCAATTAGCAAAATGGACCTTGCGATTTTTCTTGCGTGCAGTTTTCGCTTCTTCCAGAAATAGACCTAAAAGACGGAATAGCCTAGCATTTCACAAGCGATTTCTTAAAGCAATCTCCTAAAGGTTACAAAAAAAAAGCATGGCTTATAGTTTAGTTCTCATGTTGAACGTGTGCGCGAACAGTTCATGAAACATTCCAGCAAATTGTGAAAGCAGAAGTGCTCAATTATAGGTATTTGAAGCCTGCATTCCAACCACGGACGAATCCAGCGTAGCCCCGGGATGGAAGGGTAATAGGTAATTAAAGCTTCAGGAAAAATGGAGAGGGCAGAGGCTCATGAACGCTGAGTTTTGTCAACGCTGAGGTACCGGCATATCTGGGATAGGGAGGCGGGGCGAGGGTGTGTGCCCGCCTCCCAGCACCCAATCTTGACGCACCGGTAATGATAATGTTAACGTTTTCATGTATATTTCACGGATGTATTAACTAGTACAAAATATTGTCACAGTTTCTACTGTGGGAAGAAGAGGACGCTGACGGCACCCTTGGAGACGACGAAGAAGAGTTTACTTTTTTTTCGCTGCTCTGCGCTTGTTTCCTCCTCCACTAAAAGCGATCTGTGAATAGACGTACTCTTCTTCCATCCCGTAACATCATTGGTGGAGTTGCTGGGTAATCACTTGCGCAAGCCGGAGCTCCGCAGGGCACGTAACCGTGCCACCATGTTATCTGAAGGAGACTCTTCAACCACGTCCCCGTCGTCACCACCGACGGTCATCCTGGCCCAGTCTCGTCACCCTGCCATGTTTTCCGGGATTGACAATGTTGACGTCGACGACTCATTGCGGAATTACGAACGAATTAGCGTACACAACAGGTCGTATAACACGCCTATGCTGGCTAATATGATATTCTACCTAAAGAAGACAGCACGGGTCTGCTTCGAGACACATGAAGAAGCGATTACAAGTTGGGGCCAGTGCAAACATAAATTTAGAGATTTGTTCGGCAAGCCCGTCAGCCGCCAACGTTCTGCTAAGAAGGACCTTGGGACCCGTGCAGAGACGTCTACTGAATCTTACGTGGCATACCTCCAGGACGTCCTCGCTCTTTGCCGCAAGGGGGATCATAATATGGCAGAGGCAGAGAAGCTTAACCACGTTTTAAAACACATCGCAGACAACGAGTTTAACCTGCTTGTTTACAAGAATATAACAACGGTCGATGCGATCACTGACGAATGTCACCGCTCTGAAGACGCGAAGAGCTGCCGCATAGTTCAACAGTTTACTCGTCCATCCAATACCGCAGCTTCATCGTCACGAGCCCACCTCCCTTGAGAACGTCGTACGTATCGTCCGGCGAGAAATCAAAGCAGCGTCTCCTGCCACGGCAGTGACGCAGTACTTTGACGATTCTCGGCCGCTCGTGTCCCTGAATCAGTAGGTCATTCACCAAGAACGTTCCAATGTGGGTCTTCCGTCCATCTGCTCCGCCTGCCATCCTGACTTTGCTTCGTCTGCTGCCTCTGCCCCTGTTCACCAGAACCAATACGATCCATAACCAAGCTACCACAACCCGCGCGATTGGAGCACACATGATGATAGACCCGTCTGCTTTTATAGTGGACGTGTGGGTCACATGTCTCGCCACTGCCGAACATCCCGGCCAGCGCACTCTCCACCTAGCTTTGCCGCCCAGCGCCGCTCCCCACTGAATCCTTGCCCACCTGAACTCTCTACCAAGGTTGAAGACGCAACACACAACGCTCGAGCCACTGCGACTAGCCACTTACCATCACCACACAGTGGGCGATCCCGTTCGCGCCAGCTGCGCCGCTCCTTGTCCCCAGCTTACCGTCGCCGCTCTCTAACGGGAAACTAACTGGGGCAGCTCCTGGAGGGAACGCTGCTGCAGCATCCCGGCCTGAAATTCCTCTGCTAACCCTGCCTACTCATCGAAACATTCTCGACGTGGACGTGGATGATTTGCCCGTTAGAAGACTCATCGACACTGCAGCGCAAATTTCCAGCATGAGTTCGGACCTTCGAAAGCTCATGAAGAAAGTACTTATTCCTTCTCCGACTCTACAGCTCCAGGTCGTCAACGGTCGAGCTCCGGCTGCGCTCGGAATGTGTACTGCACGTGTGAGTGTCACCGGCCGCCAAACGTCTGTTTTGTTGAGTGTGCTCGAACGTTGCCCTCGCGATGTGATCCTCGGACTAGACTTCTGGACTATGGTGTTGGGCTGCTGAGCACGAGGTCGCGGGATCGAATCCCGGCCACGGCGGCCGCATTTCGATGGGGGCGAAATGCGAAAACTCCCGTGTGCTTAGATTTAGGTGCACGTTAAAGAACCCCAGGTGGTCCAATTTCCGGAGTCCTCCACTACGGCGTGCCTCATAATCAGAAAGTGGTTTTGGCACGTAAAACCCCAAATATTATTATTATTATTATTAGACTTCTTGACCGCTCAATCTGCTCTGATTGACTCTTCATCCGGTGTTGTACAACTTGACCTATCTCCTCCCGTTGGCTTTCCTGCTCAAGCTCCAACTCCGCTTTATTCTGCGGATTTTAGCCGCTTCCCGCCTCTAGCAGCAACCTGCACCACTGTTTTAGCCTGCCCATCTGTACCTGACGGGCACCCTTACTCCGGTGACTTCGGTCCTGCTTTCTCACAGTGTCTCCTTCCCACACATCTTCATTTCTGTAGCGGCCAATCAGACATGTCTTCCAATCCTAAGTTTCTGACAGGGCCCACAGGTACTTTCTCGAGCCATGTTTCTTGCGACGTTGTCACCGTCGCACGAGTGCCGCATTTCCTCTGTATCTGTTTCGCGGTCTTCGACCAGTCCACAGTCTGCGCCTTCCGCGTTTGCTCCACCCGTCGACTTTACAAAGATGGTTGCACCGGACCTCTCAACCCAACAAGCCACGGAGCTCCGTGGCCTCCTCGAGTGGTACTCTGACATTTTCGACCGGAATGACCGCCCTTTGGGTCACTCTTTGCATCGTCGAAGGACACATCTGAGCTGCTGCTGCTTGCTCATGGGGCGACTTGAATTTATGTCGAAGTCTGGTTCGGGAACTATAGTCGCCCATGTACAGGCTCGTCCACTCTTAGGGTGAACACGGCTCACCGCGGCCGCGTTCGGCGGGGCGCCAGTGCGTCCGGCGCGGCGGCGCATCGAAGCAAAGCGGCGCAGGCGCACACAGACCTCGGGGAGGCGCTTCGCGTCGTCTGCTACAGCGCTGGAGCGCGCAGTCTGGCTTTGCTGTAAAGTACACTTCGCTAGACCCACGTGGCTGCGCACTTCACTAACGGGATCATTTTCCAGCTGGTTTGGTCTACAGCTTGTGAACAGCCTGCTTAATCAATATTCATTAACAGAAACAAGCCTCTCACCACATAAATCACTTAGCATGTTTTTATAAGTGATGAGTGTAAAAATACAGTAATTTTTTGCGCTCTTTATTAGGCTGGGGCGTAGAGGCAACGCTTGATCGTCGTGTCAGAGACGCCACCCAGCCTGAGGCTGTTCTTAATTTCCTGAACGGTGGAGGTCGGGTTTGCAGCAGCCGCCACAACAATGGTCATGTATTCAGCTTCAGTGGTCACTCTTTGCCGGGCTTTATGGGAAGCATCCATAATTTTTCCATCTTTCTTGTAAGCCTGGACGATTCGATGCACAGATTTCAGTGGCCTTTTTGTCATCTCCGATATAACGCGTTGAGAATAGTTTTGTAAGCACAGATCTACAATGCGTCGTCTTTCTTTTTCCGGTGCCCGCGACATGGCTAGTTTCCGAAAGTGCACCGGGGAAAAAAAATTATCCTGCACTGTTACAGCGATTTTATCGCTGAAGTGCCATGGCAACCAGCAACCGAACAAAACGCAATTCATCATGCAAGCCGACAGAAATGCGTTTAATGGAAACACCTCTGGTGTCTTTCGATTTGATGAGTCATCCCAGAATCTCTAACTCGTGAGAGGCCAGTCACTCATTTGAGGAGCCATTGGCTGCAGCGCATCATCATATTATGCTAAGATGGGCTAGCGTGACCTAAGCAAAAAAAAAAAAGCGGGGTGGGGGGGTTCGGCGGTACATCCGGCTGACTCCCATGGTCAGTTAAAAAGTACACTGGCCCGACCACAGCAATATGGCTTGGGCCGGGCTTGGCTTTTACAAATGTCGAACCCGTTTGCCGACCATCGGCATGCTGACGGCAGACGACACCGGGCCGGCATCATGACCGCCGGTTTAATTATCGTGGCCGCGTTCGTCGAACACACGGACCTGCCCCTTCTCCACGACGGCAACAGCATTGCTTGTTCGCGGCAAGGGTTCCCGTGCCATATTCATATTTGGGTTTTACCCGCTCAGCCTCCCCCCCCCCCTACCCCTAAAATAAGCGAAATCAATTCCTCCTTTTCTCCAAATTTATCCGATGCCCACCTATATGGCGTAACGCAGAGGCCATGTGTCGCTTCGGAACGTATACCGCACAATTAACAGATTATTATTTGCTAGTGAGAATATGCATATGACCTATTCCGAGGAAGTACTCAAATGAAATAGAAGCGAATAACGACTTAACTGCCCTGCAAGACGTAATTTAAGCTAGAAAACAGACATGTAAATTATAGATTTTCCACTCCAATTACCTATTCAAAACGGGCACAAACAGCATTCGCATGCGGCGTGCATTGACTCTAAAGAGAAAAAAAAAAACAACCAACAAACGACGGCGCCACATGTTTTACTTCACCCAATCAATGTAATCAAATAATTGACTGACGATTCCTCTAAATATGAATGTTACTTCTCGCGTCAGGTAGCCGTCAAAGGACTGGCACCGCTTCGGTGATTGTACCCAAACTGTGACAACAAAAATTAATTGTGTATTTTTATAGGATGTAGAAAGATGAAAAGCGAGAGCGAAATTGCCGCCAAATCAGTTGCTATGCCGGGGAGAGCACTTTCTTACATCGCGTAAAGCGCTCCATGCACCCCTACCAGCGACATTAACGCGTCAATAAGAGAGTCGCGAAGTAGTGGATGTCACTTCTTAGTTGCTGTCGAAGTAATATTATTTCCCTCCTTAATGGTAAAATCGATGGCAAACATGATGATGCATGATTGAACAATCGCTCCATAACTTTCTGTCGAATTTATTGCGGGGTTCGGTCGCTTTCTTAGCTCAATTAAGCAAATCGTTCCAGCATCAAGACATGCGCGAAACGGCGCGCTAGGCTCATCACATGATGACTCGAACGAAGAAGAGCGCGCCTAATAGGTTGCTCGGTATGCACTGCACGAAGTGCTGTGAGAGTAAAATAAAATGGCCCCAGCCTAATAAAGAGCGCCAAAAGATGACCGCATTTTTACCCTCATCGCTTATTAAAAACATGCTAAGTGATTTATGTGGTGAGAAGCTTCTTTCTGCTAATGTATATTGATTTAGCAGGCTGTTCACAAGCTGTAGACCGAGCCAGATGGAAAATGCTCCAGTTAGTGAAGTGCGCCTTCCCGCAACGCCGCCTCGGTCGCTCAGTTACCTGGGTCTAGCGAAACGTACTTTACTGCAAAGCAAAAGCTGTGCGCTCTAGCGCTGTAGCAGACGACGCGAAGCGCCTCCCCTGGGTCCGTGTGCGCCTGCGCCGCTTCGCTTCGATGCGCCGCCGCGCCGGACGCACTGGCGCCCCGCGGAGCGCGGCCACGGTGAGCCGTGTTCACCCTAAGAGTGGACGAGCCTGTACATGCGGCACAATCCCAGAAGACAAATACATTGCTGGTTTCTACAGTTTTCTCCACGTACGTAATAGTCGCACCCTTCTTGACGTGCTGGAACTCCTGGCTGAATTTCTTCAGCATCACTTTCGCATTGCCTCAATGAAGTCGAGCGATCCCCCTTGCGATCGAGCAGCAGACGCTGATCACCCTCAATGACACCTTCTACTTCTATGGGTGTTTCCGTTCCGAAGGAAATGACAATGGGAACGAGGCGCGATGCACACTTGATCTTCAAGCACACTCATGGCTTGGTGACTACGAGGGTTGTCCGGCGGTATCGAGTACACGTCGAGAATGATGTCTCGTGCACACTGCTGAAGGATAACGAAAGTGGCAGGGTAAGTCTGATCATGAACAGTAATTATTGCCTGCGCATTCCAGTGGGCATAATTAGGTGTCGTCCAGCGGTCCGAATTTGAGGGTCTTCCCATGCATGCTTAACTTTCTTGAACTGGGCGGCGATGGGCCCACTCATGACGGACAGTCGGCTCCAATGTCTACACGCGCAGTGACCTCATGGCCATAGAGACGCACGTCGAGGTCTGTGGTTATCTGCCTTCCGTTGCAGTTAGGCCTTGGCTACGTCGCGTTGACCTATGGCTGGTACGTGACGATGTCAGGCAGTCTTTCGTCGGCGTATGCTTGATTTACCGGCTTCGTCGGGATGGCATTGTCTCGTTGATATGTCGTCGAAAAAGTATTTTTGGCGCATTCGTTGGCGGCAGAAAATCTTTGTCAGTGCAGCGGAGAGCAACCGCACCTCCATTTTTGCTGCTTTTAGTTTTCCCGATATGGGCTTGCTGACCGGCCCTGGGCTGGGCCAGTGCACGGTTGACGTTGCGGGTACAGGTAGCGGCCGGCGACGGTGAACAGGATGGCCGTAGAGGGCTCCACTGGGTGGCGTCGGGGTAGTCGCGATGTTACATCGGCAGTCACCTTGCTGCGAGCACGATGCGTTGATGGCGAACCCTCGCACTCTCATCTCGCGGCAAGGGCATTGCGGTAGAGGTGGCCCACTTCTGCGCAGTGATAGCAATGCGGATGGTGGTCGGGGGTGCGACAAACGTGAGTTTTCCTTGGAATGCTGCGCGGGGCAATGCGTTGGCGTGATGGCCGCGCCGGTGGTGGAGGACGGAACTGTGGCGTCACTGGACCCTGCCGCGGATGCAGAGGGGGAAGTTGACAGCAGGTTACGGTTGCGTAGGTCATCGCTTGCGGTTGAGGCTGTGGTGATTGCGGGACCACGAGTAATTGTTAGAGCTCGTCACCTACGACGTCGGCAATCGAAGCTACTTGAGGCTGTGATGAAGGGAGCAACTTCTGAAGCTCCTCCTGCACAACCGCTGTTATGTTCTCACGCAGGTCTTCGGTGGCCACTGATTGAACTCCTGCGTAGATTGTTGAGTGCATGCGGCGGTGGAATGGTTGGTTCCGCATTACCAGCGTTTCCTCGATGTTGGTTGCCTCGCGAAGAAACTCTTTGACGGTCTTCGGGAGGCTTTGTATCAGTCTGCCAAAAAAATGGCTGTGGCTTAGGTAAGGTTAAGCCCAGGATGCGAAGCATACTAGCCTTTATTTTAGTTGTTGAACCACTGTTTAGCATGGTGAACTGCTGTTGCTTGGCTATATTTGGTTCGGCTAGACGAAGAAACAACTCATGCATTACTGCTTCGCCTTCAAGAGTGGAACGCGACAGCATTCCCGTCGACCCGCCAAGGGGTGTAAGACAATGGGCTACAGGGCAGCGACTACGCGCCCCGCATTGGACGCGGCGAGCGTCGAGCAAAGCAGCGTTCGGCGCGGCAACGAAATGTGCGCCTGAGCAAGAGACGCACGCCTTAGAAACAGCTCGTTTCTAAGGCAACACCGCATTCACTAGAGGCGCTTTTCTACCGCTTTGAAGCATGGTACTCGTGGCTCAGTGGTAGCGTCTCCGTCCCACACTCCGGAGACCCTGGTTCGATTCCCACCCAGCCCGTCTTGCAAGAGTTGAGCCAAAGCCACTTCTCCTCTGTCGTGACGTCACGGTGTCACGTGGTTTCAAGGCGACACCGCCGCGCCTGAGGAGCTGGGTTGAGCTCTCGTAATATGCTTCGCATAAAAGTTTTTCTTTCACACCACGCATGAGTAAGCGGACTTTTGCCTCCTCGGATATTTCAGGGTCGGCGTGGCGGAATAGAAAGGTGATTCCTTCCGTAAACATGGCAACGTTATCCTTAGGTAGCGGCACTCGGGCTTCCAATGCAACTTCGGCCCTTTCGTTCTGGGCGATGCTTGTGAAGGCCCTGAGGAATTTACTGCGGAGCAGGTCCCACGTTGTAAAAGTGGACTCCCGGTTCTCGAATCATGTTCTCGTGGCATTTTACAAGGTAGAAGTACACGCGGCGTAGCTTATCACCAGAGGTCAAGTTATTGAAGACCGAGATCCTTTTGAAAGTCTCGAGGCATGTTTCCGGATCCTCTGACGAAGCTCTATGGAAGCTAGATGGCTCTCTAGGTTGTTGAAGCACGATGGGAGACGCTGGTGCTCCTATTGTGGGGGTCGTCTTGACAACGATTTTCCTGGTCGGCTCAGACCAACGTCCGTGCTCCGGCAGCAGTGCTTGCAGCCTGCAGCTAGCTCGCTCGTCTTTGGCGACGTCGGTGTTGTCTTCGTGCTTCGGGCTTGGTTGCCGGCTTTGCGGGGACGCTTGGTACATGCACGCGCTCACACGTCCACCAGATGTCACGTGGTAGCGACGGTGAAAAATATAGCGGTAAAACTGTGAACGATGAAACTAACTTTTTATTGAGCGAACTTGTTCCACAAAGCAAGCTACACTCAAAGCACAGCAATAAGGCGAACATGACTGGCGATCGTCGAAATGTGATCAGCTGGTTATTTGCGTCGGCTTTTCTACATCAGTCATCGAAGGTGCCAGAGTTATCGCTGGTGTCCGTGTGTCTTCCAGAATAACCTAGACCCTTCGCGTCACCTTTATATGAATTCATATTACGCAAGCTTCGCTGAAAATAGGCAGCGGATAGGACCATAGATAACATTCTAGAAACTTCCCATACATGCAGGCGCGTCATGCGCTGAGCGATAACATTTGTTAGACGATGAAACCCGGTTCCCCGATAAACAAGTACACGTGTCAATATCATAATAGTATACATGGGTGTTTCATCTAAATTTAGGCAGAGTTTGAAAGTATGCCGATACACTCTAAGAAGACGTGACCAAATACACGTTGCTCACATTTATATGCAGTGTGTCACACTGCTTTTTGTATTTTGTTGAATTAGATGGTCAAGGTTAATTAACCAACTTCTCAAGCATCGAAGCTATGAAAAAAATTCCTGTTGCAGAGCGGGTTGCGAAACGTCTGAATGAGCAGTTTCTTTCTTTCTATCTATTAAGTATTAGTGGTTTTCAGCTTCCTGCAGATACCCGCGAAATAAAAAAAGAAACACACCACGTGACATGCCCGGTTGCGCGCCGTGATTGCAGCGGTGCTAAGCGCTCCGCGTACAAACGAACATATCATTTAGCAGGGTGTGCTGCCGCTGTATCTTCTTATCGCTACCATGAACCGCCGCGAGGACAGCACATCAGTGACGAAAGTCGCACTGCCGACACCGGTGTCACTGCCTTGTCGCAATTTTAACCGGGAGCACACCCTGCTAGATGCTGTGTTCATTTGTACGAGATAGCTTTGAGAGCGCTGCAATCATTACGCGCAGCCGGGCATGTCACGTGGTGTTTTTTTTTATTTGTTGGGCATCCGCACTAAGCTGAAAAACACAAATACTTAATAGTCAGAAAGATATAAACTGTTTATTCGGACATATTGCAATCCGTCCTCCCACGTTTCAAGTGAAATTTTTACTAGCTTCGTTGCTTCAGAAGTTGTTCAATTATTCTTGACTAATTATCTAATAAAGAAAAATACAAAAAAGCATGACACACTATACACAAAAGTGAGCAAGATGCATTTGATCGCGTCGTCTTAGAGTGCATCGGCATATTTTTAAGCTCTTACTAAAGTTAGCTGAAACACCTTGTACAAAGGCATCCGCTATTCCGGTCGCGGTCGTCAGCGCATACTGGCTTTGTGACGCCAATCGTGTGTGAATATATATGCGTGTGTTTGCAATGTTTTCACGTTATGCGCTTCGGAGTTCATAATAAAGTGCATATGTCTAAGTGAATGAAAAGCGGTGGGTCTGGGTGCCAATGCAAACGAACTTGCGCCACTCATGCGCTGGTGCGCCAGGAATGACAAGGGTGCTCTACGCAAAAACTGTCGGACTATGACTGAGTGCTGAAACGCATGGTGAGGTATGTCCGTAATTACGTTTACATTTAGCAAGAAATTCATCCATGTACTATGGCCAGATGAAATTTTCTAACGGCAGAGGGAATTCACCGAAGAGTGAAAGGGCATTACAGAACTTTATTGTAGTTGATTTCAATCGCCCCATATTTATAAAATGTCTCATTCAAGGAGTGTCCATTCATTGACACACCACGATTATGCCTAATCTTCACTTTTCATGCGTTGTCAATACTTGGACTAAGATGTAATCGCAAGCATTTGGCGCTTTATCATGAAACAAGGCCGGTGAGCACGCATGTTCTTGCACAGCAGAATAAAAATCGCGAACGCGCACCGATATGTATGCGAACTACGGGTAGGTTACCAAAGATGATGACCTAGTACCATGCTAGTACTGTGTGTACTGTCAGAAAAAAAGGAGAGAAAGAAAGAAGGAAGAAATACCCAATGCTAGGTTGGCGTAACGATTTATCCTTTATTTGTGTTGTGGCCCAAGATGCAACACCATTTGTTCTATAGACTTTATTCTACCCGTGGTAAAAAGTTATTAAAACTCATTATTTAACCTTTTGTTAATGCACCAACCAGCCCAAGCACTAACCCCAATCTTTGCCCGATCAAAGGCTTTCAAATTCAGTTATTTTCCAAGAACTGTGGAAGAATGGAATTCTTTGCCTTCTGATATTTTTGGTTCCGATAATTTTCTCGCTGAGTTGGAGTGTTACCTTCTCTCTTAAGCTTTATTTATCTTTTTTTTCTTTTTGCTTTTCTTCTTTCTTGCTTCTTTTTTTTTGTTGTCTGTTGCTTTGCACATTCATGTTGGATGTAACCCACACCTGCTTGGGCCACCACATTGGCCTGCAGTATTTTGAAATAAATAAATAAATAAAGCTAGCGCCATACTTGAGCTTATTGACGTGTCGCAATGCACTGCATTGGACTGCATAGCAACACTTCGGTTCCTATCCAAAGCACCAAGTCGGACTCTCGTCTGGTTGACCTCCCTGCCTGTGTACTACGTTGCAGGGAGAGTTCAATTTTTGTCAAGGAAACATTTTACTTTTCTAGCAAGTAGAGCATAAATATGAAGATAAACGCAATTCTGCTTCATTCTCCATGCTCACAGAGCGTGACACCAGGTTGTACAGCGCGCTGCGCTTCCGATCTCGAAGGATCTAAGGAGCGGTTGACGATGCTGCACATAAGTAGTCAGCCAGCTTTTGCGCTTTACGTTGTAAAAACATTATTATATCGAAAATATATCTTTATTTGTACTCAACAGTGGTGCAATGTCCCGAGGAAAAGAGATTGGCGCATCGTCAGTGAAGAACAGAAGCGATGGATGTTTAGGCTGCTTGAATCTCAGCAAGTTCGCATCATCGCTGCTGTGGGGTGTACGCTTGCCTGCTGGTCATGTTCCCTCATGGCGTGGGGATATTTGCGCCTAATGTGTTCTATTTTGTCTACAAATATCTGCACGCTGCGGTATCGAAGAAGTTGTCCTGTATTCGGGTGCACGTGCGCACTTGGATACGGAAGAACCTGACCTCAACGGATGTTCAACAGTCTACGCGCAATCGTAACTTGCTCATTAGGTAAGCCAGTCGCACTTTGTTTGGTTTGCATAGCGTAGGTGTCAAAATTATGTATGGTAAGTGGTGTCCCGAACAGAAGTATTGTTTCATAAAACCAGTAAACAGCGTCTCGGGGCGAAAATGAGGTGGGAACGGGAAAAAGAATCACCTATCATTTCAGACCGGTTTCAATGGTAGCGCAATAGGCTCGATCGCGGTCGCAATTTTCAATGTGAAACTTATAAGCTCATGCTCACTTGCGTAAATGCTTACAGCAAAAGTACAATAAGTGGCGCACATAACATGTATTGACGCCTGTACCAGTTTGAGAGCACAGCGTATGCAATTCATCAAAATCTTCAGTTAGAATACTGTCACAGAGTTGTATGCCCGCGCTCCTCTCAAGATGGCCGCCATTGCCGCAGCAGCAGCAACGCCGCTTGAACGGCGCTGAGGGAGAGCGATCCCCATTGTCCCCGAACCCGCCCGACGGGTTGATCACGTGGGTCGCCCGAGCGCCACGGAGGGACGCGGCGGCTCGGCGAGCGGCAGAGCAGCTTGGAGGACGAAGGAACGAGGTCGTGCACCGGGGGACAGCTGAAGATGTGGTCGGCAGGCTGAGATCTCCAGGCCGAAATCTTCGCCGGTCGAGCGACAGACGGTGCAAGTCCGTCAGGATCTTCGGCAGCGAGGTTGCAGCAGCCCGACGCTCTTCAGACCGGGACCACGGCAAGCACGCCCCAGATAAGCCTCGTCTTCCAGGCCGCTCTCAGAACTTTCCGCCGGACTCGCGTTTCTAATCGCGTTTAATCTTTCATTTCTCTATCCATCGCGTGTTAATTTGTTTATGTTCTGTTAGTGTAGTGCTTGCCGTATTTATTGTCGCGTGAATTTTTCGTTTGTGTCGCGTATTTTGTTTGTTATTTCACGAGTGTAGGATTTCCCACGTGGTGGGGCTTAGCATCGCGCGAGTGGCGTCAGGGCGTGTGCTGTGTGACCCGCACGCCTTCCGCGAGCTAGGACCCACTACTGCAAGTTTGCATGTGTTTTTCGAATATGCCTCGTACATGATTTTATTGTATTAAATTGAGTGTGTGGTGTTGTAGCGTCGCCTCCCGTCTTGTGCCTCTGGTTCACGGTCGATCACGCGTGGACCTTATCGCCGGTCAGCAGTCGAACCCTCAATAAACGCACGCGGGGTGGGTTTGTTGTCGCCCCATCCCCTCCGGTTCGGAGAGTGCGAATTACCCCACCATCAATCCTTGACAAATACGGAACTAAATGCTCGAACTAATAGCAGTGGCTCACTACCTGTGATCATTGCTGCCTTGCTTGCATGCACTTTTTTATTGGAGTGAAAACAAAAATTGCTCCCTCTGGCTGTTCTGCTGTCTTTCCTTGGTGCAACTGTTCGCGGTGCAGCAAGATGTTTGGATTCAAATGATGCCTGCACAGTTTAGGGAAAACAGGGAGAAGGCGGGAGATGGAAATTCAATACAATGAGCAAAACGAGAACAAGGTGAAAGCAGTCAAGGCATTCCTGTCAGTAAACAAGCTGTAAATGTTGTATGAGCTGCAAAAAAATGGGCTTACGAGAGAAGCAACTTAAATTGTTATAGACTGTATTCTGTGCATAATTAGGTTGCATTAGTAACGCGGATAGCAGATATGCATCAAAATTAGATAATTATGCTGACACTTAGCAGAAACAAGGTAAACCATCATTACAAATTAATCATTTTCTTTTACTGAAAGACTAGCTTTTGTTGCCCTGCATGAGCTGAGTAGAGGTCTGCCGCCTAAGATTGGCCCATGTATTCAAACTTATCGCAGTATTGTTGATCTCAAAATAACTAGATTTTCTTCTCAGCCTTTTACTACCTAAATCCAGTCCATCTCCATAGCTGTGCAGGTGATCACTGGAGCGACATTCGAGTGCTAGTGGTCAAGCACCTCTTCATTGCAGCAATACATCTGACAGCGTACAGCTGTGGTATTATGCGAAGGTGGTAATATATAAGCCAAATTACATTGTCTCACTTATTGCTTCATGATATTCATGTCATTAGATTGTGATCTAGCAGGCGAAAGTGCTAAAAATGGAGAATTCATTTTAATTTGCTCTTCGTGAGTTGCGCAAGCAAATCAATTAAGCTGTGACACATGAAACGGGCCATACGTAGATGTGTGCTACAATTCTGCAGCCCTTAATAGCTCGAGAGTTAGGTGCTGCCACTGTAATTTCTTTGCAAAGCATGCAGCAAGGCTCATCTTTGTAAGAGGCTGGCGTCAACAGACGTCTGCATGCAGTGAAGTTCTAATGTAAAAATGAGGTGTTCCTGTTATGGTCACTGCACAACCTTACTTACTTTTACTCGTGTTGAGGCACACCTGGGAAAATTGACTCGTTTTGGACAATGACAGAAATACAAGGGCAATACTTGTACACATAGACATTACGTCGCTGTTACATATCCAAGTCTTGCACCTGCGTGCTAAAATTTACAGTGCTCTGATTGATGAATGTCAACTCTTGTTGTAACATTGAGGCTACACCTTTGATATTATGATAGATTAACATTATTGCATACCATCATAGCGTAATGATATTTGCACTAAATGTGTTTCACTTTTTCTATGAAACACGCTGGTGCATTATGAAAACTTATTTTTATGTCAAATATATATGTCATGCAGCTTATCGATCTGCAGGAATATAACGCAACTTTTTTTTTCGATAGCTTCAGGACTGGGAATGCGCTTCGCGCTATATTGTTCTTCATGGCAAGACTATAATGTAGTCTTTTTTATATTTTCTGGATCTTCAAACTGTGACGAGCGGAACCACTGGGAAGCAAGTCTGGGATTGCTGCTACGTGTGAAGCCGTTTTCAAACGCGAGCAAGTATGGCTTTGCCTTGTTAAATATTGCCGTGGAAACTTCTTTAGTGCTGCCTGAACAATAACCGTGATAGCATACAAGAGCTACCTGATTCTATGCGTTCTCTTCTGTTTCGTTGTGCTATCACATCATATTGCATTATAATTCCGATATATTTTCTTGTTCGTTTTCTGAGAGGTTCATAGTTTCATAATTGTGCTCGCATTAAGTTTGTCCAAATGACCAGTGCTCCAACTTCCATTTTATCGCAATGTAAGCCACTAGTACCAAAGCAATTCTGTATAGCAGAAAAAAAAAGTTGAACTACTGAACAGCACCAAGCAGCATCCTTGGTGCACAATCCCAATTAGACCGATTTCACTAGTCCTGAAAACGTGCAAACACACCTGCTTATTATTTGCTGAACAGTTAAAGGGCCCCTCACCAGGTCTGGCCATTTTTAGCTGACAAGCACAGTGCATACAATGCGTGCTCACGACTGTGTCTGCTAAGAATTACATCACTACGCGCCGTGGAACGACGTGAAATTTCAAACTAAACGCCGTTTGGCTGTCTCCTTGTGGACGTAGCGCTCCAAGATAGTGGGATGACGTATATCAGCAAAGGCGCCTACCTACATACACATGTTGTGACGTCGCTCATAGTGACACGTCATACTTGGATTATTATTCAAGGAAACAACTGTTATTTGTGTAATCTGTTGCTTCAGTAGAACAAAATATCTTTAGACTGTTGGTATCCCACCGATGGCACCGGCTGTTAGAACCTCAGTGCTGACACCCGTTATTGCAGTCGCACCGCTGGCACGAGTTGTTGCAAATGGGTCGCAAGCCCCAAGGGTAGCGTTGGCCTGGCGGCCTGGGAAGACTGGAAGCATCCGAAGGTCCGGGCAAAGCATGAGTCGACTGCTAACAGAACAACTTGTTTATTCTAGCTTCGCAAAAGAGCGGCCGGTCAGGTCGACCGAAGTGGAGAGACGGGAGAGCACGCTTCACGACGGAAGAATTCGGAGCCTCTCTCTTGGCGTCCGGGGACAGCTGCATTTATACTCTTGGCGTCGCGGGCGAGAAGGAAGGTCACGGGATGACACCACGTGACAGCGAGGCACGGACGAGCTGAGAGACATGTAGAGACGAGTGTAGTGACGCATCAGCCGGGCCGGCGCCGGTCACACCTCCTCGCTTCACACTTTGGGAGCTCCTCTCCCCGGCGGCCGCGCTTTGACAAGCGTGGGCACACACACGCACACACAAAGACACGTGGCACTGAACATACCGGGACGCGCTCGGCGGGGATGCGTCGGGGCCGCTCCGAACGGGCCAAAATGTCCGCCGCTTTGAACGAAGTCCCGGCGTCCGTTGCATCCGCGCCGGCTACACCGCGCGTCGTAGGCGAAACGTAACAAGACAAATAATAAAACACACAAACCGAATGACTGCGTAATCTTGTTTTACTTCGCACCGCAGTAACCGAGATGTACTTCCGTTTCGTCTGCTTGTTCCCACGTCATGCATGTGCGCGCGATGAGAGCAAAACTGCGCCATTTTCTACCGTGTTCCAGCGCACGATAATTCTCTGGTATCCGCTTGCATCTGCCTCAGTGTTCGTATAGCACTGACTTTTGCCGCTAGTCACGTGTTCTCGTGCACAGCGCGCAAAAACGTGCGCTGCGCTAAACTAGACAAACGCAAGAGCTCGCGCACGTGACCGTCAGCGGAAGTGAGCCACGCAGAAAAAAAGGCAAGAGAAAAGAACAGGTTTGGCCCGTGGCGTACGTGTCACGTGATCCTCTAGCTCAGGTATGGGAGAACGGACGGACGGAATTTCGCTTGCGAAGGCTAGATTGAGCAAGTGAAGTAAGTGTCCTTGTTGGCGTTGACGCTCGCCTCCGTAAATCATGGGTACGCGGTCCTGAAATATTTCTATCTCCACTATTAATGAACCAATCTGAAAAATTCTTGCGGTAGACTACTCCCGAAAGGACATGTGACAACCTCCAGTGCATAACCAAAATTTGTTATGGGCCTGGCGAGGGGCTCTTTAAGGGGCAAAAAAATTGAATATTTATGTAGAATAAACGGCGCGACATATACTAGTAAAAAAGGATTACTTGATGTGTAAATAGGAATCGCACCAAATGGGCAATCAATAGCCAACAATGTGTAAACCTAAAGCATTGGTTGTGCAGTTTGATGGCTAAGTAGATGGATAAGTAGAAATACATCATAAACACTTGACAATTACATGTTTACTTGACCCAGGACTAGAGCGTACAATAACCATACTTGCCTGTTGTAGCCGTGTGCCATGCAAATTTAAATTGTAGTCCAGCATTCTAGTGTACGCTTTTGTTTTGCATCCTGTCAGACTGCTGGTAATCCTTTTCGCATTTCTAGCAACTGGCCTGTCTAGCAAGAGTAGTAAAAATATGTGAACTATACATTTTAAACAGTTGGATAGAACGTGTAGGCAGTTCTCATAGAAAATTAAAGCCATCCATTCAACACAATGTGATGTGAGTTTTTGTGAACATGTGGCAGGTTGAGAAAAGTAAGGTTTCTGCAGTTGCCAGTGTTCAGAATAGAAAGGAAAGCCAGCATAAAAGTGTGCACACCCCTGATCTCTAATACACGGGGCTGAATTGTGCATCGAGTGCTGGCGACTGAAACCAGCCTTGGCCAACTTTGCGGCGACGCTTCGCCTACAGGGGAGTGCGGCATTTCTTTCCCTAAAATACACGCATATTGTGCCGCAAACTACCCAAGCAGGACAGAGCAGTGTTCCGAGAAGATGTCCAGAATGCTCCATCGAAGTGCCAACAGCATCTATAACATGAGTGGCATGCCCTGGAAACACTAGTAAATTATAAAACTCTTTATGTCAGAAAATGCTATCGCATATGGGTTTCGGTTCCAGTATTAACGCTTACCAGACATGTAGAGACCACAACTCCTGCAGTGCGAACTACAAAAAGGGGTTTTTTTGCAGCAACAATATTATGTGACCGCACGCACTAGCAAGTGGAGCATACACCTTGCTTCGAGGACACGCCGCTGCACGACGCCTATCGCCGCTGGCTTCACCTGCGTCCGGAACAGCGAGCGGCAAAGCGGCATCCAGAAAAACATAGTAGAGATCAGGGGTGCACACAGTGTTTTGTGTCCCCTTTCTCGATGCCAGGTATCTCAGTACATTTCGGTACACGGTACCAGTACCGTGTACCTCTCGGTACACGGTAACTCTTTCCTATGCAGAAAAACTGAAGGCAAGGGCTCTGAACGCATTGCATCTAAATGTGGCTGGTACTGGGTAAACCAAGTACGGTGTTATAGTAGATTTGCACGAGGCACGCTGCGACATCAAAAAAGCATGCTGGTTGCTTGCAAATCGCCAACGTATCGTTAACATGTGCGAATTCCGTCGTCATCTTCATCATGTCTTTCTGTAGTGCAAATGACCGTCACAACTGGAGAAGCCGTTGAAGCATGAAACAATTCACGAAACCATTTTCACTATTCGGGGTGTCCCAAGCAATTATAGCCGAAGTTTAAAGATATGCGAATGCCACGTAGCTGGACAGAACCAAGGTAAGGTAGTCTGTCGTCACATACTCCAATTATTTATTTCATTCCACCTAATTGTATAATTACACATAAATAATTATTAAGCTTCTGAAATATCATATCATAATTAATTAAATTAGAAGTGTCAATGAGAAATTTTTCAGCAACAAGAAAAACCCCCGATACAGCTTTCTGTTGCTCAATACGTGCTACATAAAATTGTTTTTCAGAGCGTAAAAGAAGCCTGCAAATACACGAAAATTGCCTCGAGGCGCCATTCGTGCGTCAATTTTGCGTGCATTTGCGGGCTTCTTTATCCCACGGAAATACACTTTTATGTAGCACGTATTGAGCAACAGAAAGCTATACTGGGAGTTTTTCATGTCGCTCTACAATTTTCTCATTTACACTTTTTATCTAAATATGATGTTTGAAAATTTGATTATTTATTAGCACTAATTATCGAATCAGGCGCAATTAAAAATAAATTAAGTATCTCGAAGTGAGATCAACCAACATTACTTTGGTTTTGTCCAGCTGCGTGAAATTTGCATATTCTTAAACTCTGACTGAAGTTAGCTGGGACACACTGTATAACACCCTGTACAGCCGTTTGGACACCCTGTACTCAGTCGTTTGCCGCTCATCGACACCCCGTTCGAGAGAGTGGCTGTGGACTTAATCGTTCCTTTATCTCCAACTTCTAGTAAAGGGAACTGGTATATCCTTACATTGGTAAACTTCGCCCGGCGGTATCCTGGTGCTGTAGCGCTGCCGGCTGTTGATTCAGGTACAGTAGTGGATGGTTTACTAGAATTGTTTTCTGGGATCAGCTTTCCCCAATAAATCATGTGCGATATGGCTTACTGTTTTACATCTCAACTCTGCTTCCGATTATCCAATGTGGAACGGTTCGGTTGAACGGATTAACGGCGCACTAAAGGGAATGCTGCGAAAGCTGCGTCAACAGCAGCAGAAGATTAGGGACCGGTATTTTGCACTTCTTCGCATACAAACAGTTGCCGCAGAAATATCTTAGGTTCGCATCCATAGAACTAATATAAGGTCGTCAGGCAAGAGGACCAGTGAGCGTTACGAAAGAGCTATGCCCAGAAGATGAATTCGATGAGGAAACCAAAACCACTGAGAGATATGTACTGGACCTTAGGGAACGATTGGAACAAACGATACATCGAAGGCATCAGAACCTTGCCAGGGCACAAGAATCACAAAAGAAATATTATTAACGAAAGGGTTGCCGTAGACAGTTGAAGGTTGGAGAGCAAGCACAGCTATTACTCCCCATAAGACATAATACATTTTTGACGCTCCGGAAGTGATCCTTCGTCGTCATGCGAAAGAAGAACAATTTCGGCTATTGTTTGGGCCTTGGAAATAACAGCAAATTACTCCACATCAACATGTTGAAACGTTACAAATAACGCCAAAGTTAGAAAAAATCCAAGCGTCGACATTCATTGTGATCGATGAAGAGGCAACAGATAACCTGATTTCCAGCCTGAACATTTGAGGTGGACCCCGGAGCGAGAAGCACTGTTCGAAGCTGCCAGGAGTGCGACGACTTCCAAGCCTATCGTCAAAGCGCCAAACCTCACCAAGGAATTCCTACTCCGCTGCGACGCGTCCGACGCGGGCACAGGAGCTGTTCTCAAGCAAGAGCACGACGGTGTCGTATTTGGCATGGAAGTAAACAGTTGGTCCACCTGAAACTCGGTACTCCGCCATTGAGCATGGATGCCTGACACTGATGGGGGCGGTGCAGAATATTCATATTTTTCTTCATGGGACTCCATTTAAAATTCCGACTGATCACCAATCCTAAGTATATCTGTCGCATGCTAATCACCTAAATAGTAGGGTCCTGCGGTGGAGCCTAGTACTAAAATAGTATTTTTTCAATGTAGAGCCTATGAAACGCTTTGAAAATGTGGGTGCAGATTATATGAGTAGAGTACAAGCCTAAATGGTCTACCCTAGGGTTTTCCACTGTGTGTGTTTATTATGGAGGTATCGCATTATTCAGATGATCAGTGGTTTGTTTTTCGCTATATCCCTCACTCTGTGCCGCGTTTTTTTATATATAAAGAACAGTTATTGCGGTGGACACTTTTTGCAACGAGTCAGTGGAAAGCGGCTGTTGTAAACTGTTGAAAAGCGCAGTGACAAAACACTGCGGAACAGCGGCAGCACCTATACCATCGCGTGACCAGCAAAGATTATGTTGGCGTGTGGTGGCACGAGCTGTAGGACGACGGAGAAGGAACGTCACCCAGTCAGGGGGCGGCACGAAACCAGTAGGACGAGGAACCAGGAGAGAGATGGAGAACAGACTGGAACGCGTGGAGAAAAGAGTACTCGAGAATCGGGCTCGTAGAACGCTGGTGTCGAGGTCGGTGCCCTCGGGGTCAAGACCCGAACACGACAGACTCGACATCACCAAGACGACGTAGGCTGTTCCTGGAGAGATGCACCGAATGCATGGCTCGGTTGTTGCGGCTGCATCTGCTGCTGCTGGTGCTGATCCTTATCCTGGTCCTTGCCGTGGTCTTGACCCTGAGCCGTCGTGATGACAGCTGAGGTTGATCGTAGTCAAGCAGATACCCGGGGCGACGCTCGTGAGATGCGTCCGGCAATAACAGCGAGCCAAGAAGCCGGTATTGGCGCCGCTCTGCTGTGACGGTCGGGCTTGGATGGCTTTGGACTCCAACAGCATTGGCCTTTGAATCGGTCGCCCGGGGTTGGCTCTTCCATGCGTCCACGTCCCTCGTTTGCCGCTACTCGCCACGCCGCTACCACCGTCAACGCATCGCAACCTGATATACACAAAACTTCCGATGTCTGAGTTTTTTTCCTTGTTTTCCACAGCATGGGCTAACTCGGCCAACTGTATTTTTCCTATTTGGTACCTTTTGTGTGCTCCTGTTATTGTATTGTTGTCCTTTTCGTCGTAAGAAATATTATTTCGTTTTTGAAAAAAAAAGCTGGTTTCGTCTTTCCTGAACTGAAGCTCTGCCTCAGTTGAATACCTCCTACAAGAAGTGGTCCTACGTGTTATTGTACAAGTTGTTGAGGATTTCATTTCGAAAGTTTTCAAGGCATTATTCATTTAGTGGTGCTATGATTCTACTCAATGTTATTGATTGTTACTTTCATATGTTGTCCAAGCATTGCGGTAACAACCCTTGGAATACAAAGCAGTGGTGCACTTCACATGAGCTGGTACCTTTGGCTGCATTTTGAAAAACTGCTTTCTTGTTCAGTTGAGATTTTAAAATTGACATTGTTTATTAGTTGTGTCGTGTTTCCTTTTTCTACAGCTTCTTAGTTAAACATATGATTAGTAAACACCACTTGACCTTTTTGCTTGAAATTGCACACCTTGCTGCAAGATAATTTCATTTCAAGACTGCTTGCACTTTACTAAAATAATCACTTCAGTAGCCACAGCCACCAACAACAGTAGCATGAGAAGGCTATGAGAATTGTAATATTGTTGGTTGATCTATATTGTGTTTAAACACGTGGAGCCCTGTTTTTGGTCTAAATGGATTGGTGGTACCCAACCATCATGTTCCAAATCAAAGAATAAACAGAAGCACAAATGATTTTTCTACGGTTTACTACAGAAGCTCACAGCAATTTTCACTTGAAAAGTAATTTCAGTGGAAATAAGTTTACAGTGCTTGGGAGATCACTACAAGTGTCTCATTCAAATATTACCAGATACAGAACCTACAAAACATTCAACTATATTGGTTGCGCTTTACTTCTATATACGGGCCTGTCATTTGTTGCAAGCTGTATTGACAACGGCCACACCTCATTCATGAGTATGGTCATAGTTATCATCATCATCAGCCTATCTTACGGCCACTGCAGGATGAAGGGTTCTCCATGCGGTCTCCAATCGCAACTGTCCTGCGTCAATCGATTCCTACTTGCACCTGCAAATTTCCTTGTTTCATCACCCCGCCTAGTTCTTCTGTCATCCGCTTCCCTTCTCTTGGCACCCATTGTGTAACTCTAATCGTCCGCTGCTTTTCTAACCTACGCATTACGTGGTCTGCTCAGCTCTATTTTTTCTCTTAGTGTCAAGTAAAATATCAGCTATTCCCATGTACTTGCTGATCCACACCGCTCTCTTTCTGTTTTTTAACGTTACGTATAACATTCTTCGTTCCATCCCTAAACATCTGTATTGTACAATAAAGTAAGTAAGCTTGTAAATGATTATCGTTGAACCCTGTGTGAATGATGTATCTTCCCTTTTATGAATGTACCCTTTCCTGCCAAAGCCTTCGTTAAGGCTAGCAGTATGTACCAAATAAATAAATAAATAAATAAATAAATAAATAAATAAATAAATAAATAAATAAAGTTGGCATCGCCCGTGAAGTGTCACAAAGGTACATATACAACTGAAATGTTTTTTTAAGAAAAATAATTCAGAAAATTATCCTTCTTAAGGCAGCCTGTGGATTTCTTAGAAATCTCTATGGCACTCAAGAAAGATGCCGAGACCATAGCCGTGGACCACATAAGCCGAGAACACACGCAGTTGTTCCTCCAGCGACTGTAAAAAGGTTCCCTGGGTCAAAAGTCTGATTCGGTGCCATCACCTTTCTCCTGCACTTTTTCTAGTTGCCTAGTTAACCAAGTGGGTGAAAAAAGGCAAACGGAAAGGGAACCAAAAGCTTCAAGTCTAGCACTTGCTCAAGCTCAATGCAGTTTTAGTGTCAAAGTTTTTAGTTATCATTTGCCAAAAAAGGGAAAATAAATAGATGGGATAGTCCTTGTATGAACGCCTCCTTCTGGCATGGAATCGGCAGTAAAAAAACGTCTTATGGGTAATACTTTGAGCGTTTCTGGTAAATTTAGCCGTAGTAGGCTGAATAACCAAAGCATTAAGATATAAATGAGAAGACATCTTATTCCAGTGCCAGAATTTTAAATCAGCCCATTAATTATTCTGTCTGATACTCTACGCGTGTCGAACGACAGCGCTTCTTGATGCCTGTCTATTAATAACATCATTCTTATGCTGCCCAATTCGACTGTTTAAATTGCATATTTCTGCTTTACAAGTAATGTTGCATTCATCACAAAAAACCTTTTAGGTGATTTTCAGAAACTTGCTGATGAGATAATAGGGTGGTATGTACTCCTAGATTTCTTAGATATGAGTTCAACAGCCTCAGATCTTGCATATGTTAAAGACATACCACTGCTGAGCAAGTTCTGCTGAGGAAGGTTATTTGCGAAGGTGAATTTGCCTCAGTTGGGTAAACATTCAATCTAAAACATGTCAAGCGATATCGTTGAAAATGCAGCACATTCCAACTAACGTAAATAAAGATAAATATAGCAGCAAATGGAAGATGATGCTACTCTTTCCGTGGAATGAAATTTCTCTTCCCATCTAAATATGGAATCCTTTATAAGACCTGAGATGCCTAAACAGCAGTGAAAGCACTCTGATCCGAGCACTCAATACTTTATGTTGCTCCAGGAATCAGTTCCTCGGCCGGCTGCGACATCCCACGCTAACAATTTTGAGCAGCAAATGCGAGACAGAAGGCACTTGACACCTAGAGTTGTGCTATTCCGTTCGGCTGTTTGGGAATGAGGATCATTGTGTACATGTTATGGCCATACATGTAATTACTTTTAAGCAACATTAAGCGTATCGAGTTTTTCAAACCTGCATGGAGGTTTTTACAGTGTGTACATAAAAATAAAGACCTCCACAACTTATACTAAATGCACTCTCCAAAGCTTTACTCTATACAGGTGCACTAGGTTACACAAACCACACCATTCACCTCTCGTCACGGGCCACGTGGTCATTCAGGTTCTTCAAAGGTGTTTTATTGTATTGGATGACCAATTGCGCTTCACTTATTTGCATGATATTGCATTACAATTCTGTCTTATCAGATAAATTTATTAGAGAGTCTGAACTTGCCGTAAACATAATACAGCTGTGTGCCGGTAAACTGGCAACGGCTTACAGTAACTACAGCTCATGGAAATGTAATTGCAACAGCTATAATAAATGTAACTGCTAGCGCACAGGCATCAGGCAACAGTGATCGTTGTGGTACACTTGCTTCTTCTATTCTGGAGTATGCATCCTCCACCAGATTGTAATATGAAGTGGGGTCTCATTTGTCTGGTGTTGGCATCGGTGTCGGCATCGCCGTCACCGTGTAGTTCCGTATGAGTGGTGGTGGTGATGGTGGTGAAAGCTTTCATTCAACAGAGAGGGTGAAGCCCGTAGGCTCCACTAAACTAGGTGTCGTCCTTACTCCGGGACGTCATTGGTGGAAGCCACCGCTCGAGCCCGTTAGATTAGAGCTTGTTGTTCTCTAGTCCGGAGCTACTGAGCAGGGCCGCCTCGCAGTCATCCCTGTTGGGGTGGGAAATAGGGGATAGCTTGGGATTCTATGGCAGGCCCAGACTGTGTGATATATATCTGCCAAATCACCACACTGATATTACCACCGCGTTGCCAAATGATATTAGGATCGAAATCTTTAACTATAGCTGGGCAGATCAACATATTAGTTTGGAGGCGCCGTAGGACGCGTTCTTCTCTTTTGGATAGGCCTTTCGGCGGAGCGGGATACACCCGTCGCTGCTCGCAGAAGTAATCTCGGATTGCACTGAACCGTAGTAGAGGGGTAGGATATTCAGGCTGTTTAGGGCAACAACGAGGTTTCCGGGAAATGAGTGCGCGGGCCACTGCATGTGCAGCTTCGTTACCTCGGAGACCCTGATGGTCTGAAATCCAGACTATTCGTTTTCGCACGGGATCTCGGTCCCTGATGCAGAGTTTGAGAATTTTGTTGGCTAGCGGAGAGATTTCCCCTGCCAAGTAGCTTTCACAGGCCCTTCCAGAGTATGTAAGTATGTATTGAGATGACGGGTCTGCAGCCACCAAGGCGATAGCAAACTCATCTGCTTGGTTTGGATTCGCGGCTCTAAATGAGAGTGGATCCACTTGAGTTCCCCTATGTATAACCGCGGCCGTCTAATATCCCCTAGGCGATAGTCCCCATACATTAACATAGTAAACCCTAGAACGGGATCTAAGCAGTCTATTTTGCGCTTCGGCAAGCGCGTGTCTTAGTGAAGGCTTGTGAGGGTGAGACGGCGAACGGGGTTCAACCATGCGTGTGCGAGCGAGGAACGTGGCCCAGATGCGTGCCCTCTCCTGTAACGCGCGAGGCAGGTTGTGAGCCGGGGAAGGAGGGGCGTTCTTCTCCGTCGGCTGCTACGGTTCCTCGATGTCCTCCTCGCCCGCCGCTCCGTACAAAATGAAGGCAACCATGGCGTCTACTACGGCGTTGCCCGTGCGAATCACGGATGCCATAGTAGACGCCCTTGGCGGACGCCGTAGGTTCGCGTTGCCGGCGCTCGTGTGTCTTCAAAGCGGTCTGTGACATGGCTAAAGTGCGCGCCCGCGCGGGCCTCATCTTGAAAGCGATCTGCGATGCTTGCAGAATGCGCGTAATGCCGGTAGTTTCGTATGCGTTGTGCTTAGGACGTTTCGTTCGCGCTGAAGCGAGACATGCATGAAGTCAATTCGCTTGCCGCTGCCGCGATTCCTCACTCCAGAATTTTCACATCGAGTTCCCGCGCTCATCCAGCGAGATGTGTTAATGTTTAGCTGTGCGAACGTGGATCCATGCTGATTACTTTAGTCAAAATACGTTCACAGGCTGTTTGGTTGGAATCCCTGATAGAACGTGTAAGCGCGACTGAACAAGGACGTAGAAAGAAGCGCCACACAAAGACAGCGCTGTCTCTGTGTGTCTGTTTCTTTCTACGTCCTCGTTGAGTCATGCTCAAACATCCTATCATGGTTAATTTAGTTAGTAAGTGAATGTTTACAAGTTTACATGACCGATAATGCTCCTATCCTTACTTCGTGCAGCTATCTAATAATTTTCTATCGCAATTGGTGGTTCGCCTTTCGGATGGAACTGCGAATTTTTTACGTAGCAGTGGCCTATTACAAAGACTATAATGATCCCGTCCTTTTTTTTCAGGCCTTCCTCTTCTTTCCGTCTTTACTTCCCCTTTCGCTTCCCCTTGTGCAGGGTAATAAACCACAGGCTTTAACTCTTATTAAGCTCCCTGCCTTTCTTTGATTTGCATCATTCTCTCATAAATATTTCTCCATGTCTGTGCCGCAGATCATTGTGCTACGACTGTGAGAACAGGGTAGCTGTTTATAACACCCGTAGAGAACATTCTGCGAATCTTTTGTGAGGAGTAAACATAATGAGTAATCGAATAATTTTAGTATCTTTCAATAAATTTACACGTTTCACCTTCCAGTATGGTGTATTTCGTATGAAAAGATTGGCACGTCTGCACAAGGTTTTATTTCAGGATGTCATTTTGCACAAAAGTGCATTTGTGTGCATAACGCGTCAACGGCGATACTCTGCTGCGCAGAATGTTGTGAGTTTCCTTATGCATACGTCACATCTTCTATAGGGCTCCCAAACCGGTTGCTCCTTTGGGAGTTGGAGTGCAGCAATACCGCAAAGCACCTTTGGCATTCGTACAAAAAGAATCGTGCCCTCTGATCCCCTTACTCTCCTCAATTGATGCCTAGTGTCATAATAGCGTGATCGACACCATGAGCGTCAATGTAGTGTGTAATTATTATGTATATGGTGGTTGAGGATGCATTAATTTTTGCAGCTTTTGAGGATGACTTGAATAAGTACTGTACAATCATGTTTCTTTCCTACACACATTTTTATCAAACTTCACTTTCGATTGTGGCAACAAATACAATACTGTTTGCTAGTGCTCCTGCCAACCTATATATACTGTGAAGGCATCTCATCTCAGCTTACCCTCTCATACCTTCCACAAACCAACGGCCAGACCAAGCGATTGAACCGGGCGCTTACATATATTCTGGCGAAATATGTTTCATCCAATCACCGCAATTGGGACGCCGATCTACCTTACAATATCTTGGCCTATAATTCTTCTCACCTTGACACTGCCGGCTATTCCCCCTTCTATCTCTTGTGTGGCCGTTAATCCACGCTACCGGTAGAATCCTTGCTACTATCGATTACGACCTCGACAAGTTCATGTGCACATGATGCCGTCGATTGCACTGACCAAGCTCCACAACTGGCACGCGCTCGGCTACCCGTGTCACAAGAGAACTATCAGCGTTGCTACGACCTCGGTTACCATGAAGTGGCCTTTTCATCGGGCACCTTAGTGCTGCTTTCGTCACTTTCCCATTGAGCAGGCCATTGGGAGAAACACCTGTCTTGTAGAAAGGCCCATAATGCGTGGTTCGTGAAGTCATAATCTCACCCTCGAAATCGTTCCAGCTAGATTCGCAACGTACTCCGCTCCGGCCAGCACTGATACCGCCCGTGTGGCCATGCTCGTACCCTACAACTCCATGCTTGCCAAAGTCATCTAACGGCACGGGGACGTTGCCTTCGCCGCCGGGAGTTGTGCTGGTAAACAACAGACGGTCAAGAGCCACGGCGCAAATAAAGACGAATACTAGCATCTGGGTTTGGCACGAGCTGGTTTCTATCTTGGTCTCCGGCTGCGTTTCTCTTGCGAATACAGTGTAAACAGTTTGTTTTGCTTGTGTGTTTCCACACGTACCAATATTGCCCGTACCAATTTTCACAGGCTTTCCTTTACTACTTCATGGCCATATGCAGTTGAATATTTGCTGAATATATTTTTTGTTGAAGGATGGTGGGGAGATTGTTCTAGGAAAACTAGCCACCCTGTGTAAGCAATGCATCATTACTTCGAGCGTACCGGAATCTTGGAAGAACACTAACATAATCCAAATCCATAAGAAAGGGGACGCCAAAGACTTGAAAAATCATAGACCGATCAGCTTCCTGCGCGTGGCCTAGAAAGTATTTACTAAGGTAATTGCAAATAGAATCAGTAACACCTTAGACTTCCGTCAACCAAAGGACCAGGCAGGATTCTGTAAAGGCTGCTCAACAACAGACCATATTCACACTATCAATCTGGTGATCGAGAAAAGTGCGGAATATAACCAACCCTTATATATAGCTTTCATTGATTACGATAAAGCGTTTGATTCAGTCGAAACATCAGCAGTTATGCAGGCATTAGGGAATCAGGGTGTAGAAGCGCCGTATGTAAAACTACTGAAAGACATCTATAGCGGCTCCACCAGCCACCGCAGTCCTCCATAAAGATAGTAACAAAATCCCAATAAAGAAAGGCATCAGGCAGGGATATACGATCCCTCCAATGCCATTCACAGCGTGTTTACAGAATGTATTCAGAGACCTGGATTGGGAAGAGTTGCGGACAAGAGTTATTGGAGAATACGTTAGTAACTTGTGATTCGCTGATGATATTGCCTTGCTTAGTAACTCAGAGAACCAACTGCAATGCATGCTCACTGACCTGGAGAGGCAAAGCAGAACTGTGGGTCTAAAAATTTATCTTTAGAAAACTAAAGTAATGTTTAACAGCCTCGGAAGAGAACAGCAGTTTAAGATAGGTAGCGAGGCACTGGAAGTGCTAAAGGAATACATCTACTTAGGGCAGGTAGCGACCGCGGATCCGGATCATGAGGCTGAATTAATCAGAAGCATAAGAATGGGCTGGGGTTAATTTGGCAGATATTCTCTGATCATGCACAGCAGGTTGCCATTACCCCTCAAGAGAAAAGTGTATAACAGCTGTGTCTTACCAGTTCTCACGTACGGGGCAGAAATCGGGAGGCTTACGAAAAGGGTTCTGCTTAAATTGAGGACGACGCAACGAGCTATGGAAAGAATAATGATGGGATAAGAATATAACAGATTGTGTGAAGCAACAAATGCGAGTTAATGACATCTTAGTTGAAATCAAGAAAACGAAATGGGCATGGGCAGGACATCTAATGTGGAAGGAAGATAACTGATGGTCATTAAAGGTTACGGACTGGATTCCAAGGGAAGGGAAGCGTAGCAGGGGGCGGCCGGAAGTTAGGTGGGCGGATGAGATTAAGAAGTTTGCAGGGACAATATGGCCACAATTAGTACATGACCAGGGGAGTTGGAGAAGTGTGGCAGAGGCCTTTGCCCTGCAGTGGGCGTAACCAGGCTGCTGCTGCTGATGATGATATTTTTTGTCGCTCGTTCACAAAATGTCTAACAATAATGCATCTTTATTTGTCATTTCTATTGATCTTAACTACACGCACCTTGATACAAAGTTTATTTGCTTTAATTCCTCATTACTTGTTTTCTAAATGTCCACATAGTTTATCTAAATTAATATTTTGATTTCTGGGAAGACAAGGTTCACTGAAGAAAATGCTTGCTTTCGTGTGTACATCGTTTCTGTTTTGTCACCCCTACTCTTTACAAGGACTTTCCCTGCTGCCACTACCGGTTTCATAAGAAACCTTTGTTTTAACACTTCGGCTTGTCTTGACCTATTATAGCCAACAGCTTCCCCTCCTCCAATGAAGGTAGGGATGAGGAAGCTGTGTACACAAAAACACGCTGACAAAGAAAACAATTGCTGCCCTGACGACAAGTTCCTTTGTTGAAATGTCGGCTACAGCAACATCTCTTCTTCAAACAATGTTGATCCACGTTCATGTTTTTCTAACACAGTGATTATCCTTTTTTGATATTGTGATTATCCTTTTTCCCCGATTCCTTTAAAGTGAAAATTCACCAAAACTATTTGTTTATCCTAACAGCATCAAGTTTATCCTTGCAAGCCATTTGGGGCCAAGAACAAGTTTCACCAGAAATGAGTGCAAGAGGAGTAGTTGAAGAAAAAGTTGAAAATAAAATTGCTTTTCTGATCTGAAGAACTTGATGACTTAAATACTGCACCCACTATACAGTGGACTCTCGTTAAACGGAACCTCAAGGGACCGGGAAAACATGTTCCGTTTATCAGGAGTTTCGTTTAGAGAGAGAATGTTCAAGATTTCGCAATCCGTTCCGGATTGCTTGGTCCCGACGAGGCAGGCGTGCGCGCAATTGGCAGTCTCCGCTGAAGCGGATCTCAGATGCAAAATCTAGGTATTAAAGAGGACGGTACGCTATGGGCACAAACTTTATTGCACAAAAGCGGTAAGCAATGAACTTTTTTTCAGAGCACTACTAAAATTTAAAAAAAAAATCTCAGTAGTCCACTTATTCCGCGGAGATCAGTGGGAACTGCGATTTATTGGCTTGTTAAAAAGGACTTTATGTTTGCTTGTTTGAGCTCTCGCAACCGTTTTCTTTGAATGGCACCACTCATACTAGACAGGCTGCTCAAAAACAGTTCAGAACCTTCTTCTCGTTGGAAGAAACTCTTCAGCATTTGGACTGCCGGTTCCGCCTGCGCAGGTGTCACCACAGGATCAGAGTCGGCAGTCTCGTGTTCGACTTCTTCATAGTCGTCTTCGCTTTCATCGGGGGGGACAGACATCAGCTACAATGCTGATGTCTGCTACAACACTTGGCGACGAAATGTCGCAGACGACGCTAAACAGAGGATGTAAGGCTGAAGCCTAACAACAGCAAGCGCACCGTGACAGAGAGCAAGCGATGCGGTTACAGTGTGCGAGAAAGAAGGGGAGACAGTGATGCGTACCACGATGGGGCTCTGCGTGAACGTCAAGTTGTGGTTTCGAGTCTATTTTCGGTTCCGTTTATGCGGTGGTCTGAAAATTCGAGTTCCGATTAACGGGATTTTTTTTACATTGCCTTAATACAAAACCAACCAACTGCGAGGCGTTTGTTCCGTTTAAGCGTTGATTCCGTTTAACCGATTTCCGTTTATCGAGATTCTACTGTATATGTGTCATGCAATTAATTGAAATTGCAAAGCGAAAAGTGCTTTATTTTTTCACCTATGTAAAGTCTTGGCCAGACAATATTTCTTAATAGCGACCTACTGCTTCTACGAGCTGCCTTCATGACATTTGCAATAAAGGATACTACTGGGGACAAAAGTGCCCAGGAGACGTACGAGCTTCGTACAACTTGCATCGCTGCCCTATCAGCCGGGATCAGCCACGCTATTACCTGCGATCAAGACTACTGGAAGCCATGGGTCACGTACGCAGATTCAGTAGAGGATATGTTAAGGCAGATGAGATGATAACGCAGCTGATCCCGGCAGGTAGCCCATCCGTAAAATTCGGTTGACGTTCGCCCGTCCTGCCCTCCCCCCCCCCCTTCTTTTGTTCTCCCATAGTGCATTCTCCTAACAACGAATATGCTCTGTAAGAAGTAATGCGGGAAGCGCCCGCATTTGAACCGTTCGACCGTATAGTACAGATTGAGCATACATTCTTTCATTCTCTGAATACAGGACGCACCTGTACTTCAATGGCTGGGCCGTGTAATAAAGATTCAGCATACAGTCTACCGTTTTCGAGATGCGAAAGCGCTCGAGTTTTTTTATTACGGGCTCTATTCTACTGCTACCCGTTCTACGGAAATGAGCGTTCTTTATTTACGGAAAAGTGTTTGGTCACGCATTACAAGCAGACTAACCGCAAAGCCAGGGCAATTTTTTTTTACAGTCGACATCACATTTGTCCTCGCGATGCACAAAGCTACCAGGCCATGAGTCGACCTTCTTGTTTTTTAGCCATAGGATCCTTTTACATTGCAGGAAATATGATAAAGCCCAGAGACTAAGCGACAAACACAAATATACATATGGAAGCGCACTGGCGACCAAAGGTTATTGAAGTTCGGCATGCCCAAGTATAGGTAGATGAACCGACAGACACCTGACGCAACATGCCTATTTATGGACTTAGTTTAAGAAGCATACTTCTTTTCATGATATGAAATAGGAGGATTTTTAAGCCCAGATGATACTTTACTTATTATTACTTCTGTATGTTCTCAAGCACAGTTATGTATGTGAGAGATCATTAGGCCACACTTTGAAAACGCAAACGAACAATGTCGGCTGTCATTGCAATGTGCTCACACTATCTGAATTTCCGACTCCGCCATGAAGCGACATTCGCCAACGTACTTGAACCTTTTACTGGTTATGACTATTACAGTTTCTTGCGTACATTTATCTATGTGAGAAATTATTACGCCGCTCTCTTGGAAAAAACGGAATATGTCTGCTAACAGAAGAATTTGTTGACAATATATAAGTATCCGACTCACCCAGAAAGAGGCCGGCGCTTTTACGGTGACGAAATCCTGGACAATCCAGTTTATGTTTGGGAAATCTCAAACGAGCTACGGAATAAAACGCTCCCGTGTTACAGCGAAATAATTCGCACTTTTTGTTGATATATTCATGCATCCATACAATTTGTTATTGTTTACGTCGTCTCTTTATCGTGGAACTTAACGCACGCTGCAAGGCTAGACGGGGAACTGCAACACAAAGTACTACGGAAAAAAAAGCTTTAATATATCTCCTGCAATTGTACAATTTTAATTAAATGCAGACACATTAAAAAACGCAATTGAAGTGCACGATAACTTATACATTACTTGCGAGTGGTTACGCCAATTTCTTACCTTGTTTAGCTATGCAATGTCGTTTGTCGCATATCACCATCGATCATCTTGCAGGCGTGCGCACGACCATGAAAGCTTGCATGGGCGTGGCTTGCGCGAACGCGCAGCGCCAAAAGGCAGCGCAGCACGAGTGCTGGCACGTGGCAGTGATCGCCTGCCTACTGACCTGCCTCGCCTCGGCCCTGACTCGGTCATCGGGTTTCCTGTACGTCGGCATCATGGAGCAATACGACGCTGATCACGCGGAGGCATCGTGGCCCATCGCCGTGGCATCCGTGTTAAACAACATGGCCGGTGAGAAATCCTCCCTGCACACTCACCTTTGTTCACGTGGCTCATTATGCGGATAAAGGAAAGCGGTGCTAAGATAAACCTTTATATCCAAGGCGCTTACAATGAAACACGTGGTGACATGCAAGCGTTCTTGCTTTCCAACCACTACATCAAATTGGATAAGCATTGTTACATTTACGTAATAGCACCGACAATCAACAAGAACTTGCCACGAGATGTAGCTAGAAAAGAAAAGACCATAACATATAGTGCCTGAATTAAGCATGCCGTTCGCGATTTAAATAGGATTTATCATTTCAAGATAGCGCAGAAACTTCGACATACAGCATGTCGCGCCAACTTGCGGTGAAACTTGCTACTAAATAATAATGCACTAGAATTGTAAGTCGGCTGTTATTGGCTGCACCATACTTTTGTTTAGGATCGAAGTCTTTATATTACATAGGCGTTGGCGCTTTGTTCTATGCCTAGCAGCAGATAACGAAAGTTCGCGCTAAGAAGCAGCGGTGCATTCACAGCTACGAGCGGAACGGCATGCCTCCGGCTAGCCCTGGTGTCCCTAATTGCATGGTGGCGCCGACGAATGCTTTTGTGCGCGTTCGAGTTTGTGATGCAAGCACTTTGAGTTCTGTGGTATCCCTGTGTCATTGAAAATGCGGTTCTTTAGGCATCAAAAACATACAATTGGCTACTGCAACACGCTGAATTGTGTATCACGTACAAATTCATCATTCGGCTTTCAAAATTTGGCTCGCCTAAAAGAACGCCTTGACTTCTATCTGGATAAATAAGTTTGACAGAAAAACTACGGAAGCACGTAGCTGTAATTCTAGAAATAATTGAAGACCTAAGAAAGGATGAACCGCAGGATCATCGGCTCCTTCGACAAGATATTACTTTCTGACAGCTAGAGCCATGCCTCTCGTGTGCTTCACGTCAATGCCAGCATACCATTGCTATCGCGCTGTTAATATCGCTGTTGCGAGTATGTTTCCATCGTACGACTTAATGAAAACGATCGCGACTGCAACTACAGAAATTATAATGAAAAGTGTTTTACGATTTTTTCTGGCGTTACCAATGTGAGATTGCAGAGAAAACACGGGGAAATAAGAAGATGGAAATTCAAGGCGATGTTTAAAACGAGAACAAGGTAAAAGCAGGAGCCAACGTTTCGACAGGTGGACTTGTAGTTTTCAGGGCGGCATATGCTTTCCTCGGCACAGTATATATAGGTAGGGTTATTCTAAAGGGCAGATGGGCTAACGTAGGTGGGTGCGGCAACGACCGAATTTGTGTTAGCGGCGAGGGTGCAGAGATGAGGATAAAGCAGTGCTGTGCACAAGGTCGGTGACATGGCCGTATGTCAGCCGGCGTGTCAAAGGCCGTGTGCACAACGACCGTGCCCACCACCACTGAGTATTTGCTCAGTGGTGGCGGCAACGTTGTGAGTTCTCAATGTAATCTCATTTACCATTTGGGAGCATACTCGGGCATAAGCGAAGCGGCTTTCAAAGCTAAAGATGGCGCGTCAAATAGAACATGGAATTGCCAGACATGTCTTGTCTTAGCTGCCCGTAGCACTCAATGTGCAAGTGGTAACTTGCGGGATTGAAAAGCACTGCAGAAGGTGCTCATTGAAATTAATAGAAAATTGTCTCAGTTACCTGCAATTCAGAGAAGGATGGATGCCCTTTCTTCAATTAAGGAAGCAGTCGACAAAATGGAACACTCCCTTCGGCATCTGTCTGAACAGCACGACATGGTACTTGTAGCAATAAAAAAAAACTATCAGTAGAAATCATAAGCCTTGGGAAAAGAGTCGATATGGTAGAATCCTCCAACAAGAATCAGGAAGTGTCTAAATTGAACGAACAGGTCCCCACCCTCGAATAATACAGTAAAGGACAATCTCTAGAAGTTCATGGATTGCCAGTTAGGGTGAATGAACTGGCAAATAAACTTCACCTTTTTGAGTGGACCCATACCGACTTTGATGCCTTACACAGACTGCCTGCCAATTCTGGCAAAACCTCGGTAATATTAGTTCGTTTCACATCACGTGACATGCACGATGAATGAATGGCAAAGAAAAACTAGCTTACATGTGCTCAATTGTCGATACATTTCATAGACAATATAAAGCCGAAGAATAAGAAACTTCTGTAGATGATGAAGGCAAAGGCTCGGCAAGTGCGCTGCGAATTGACATGGCAAAAGGATGGAAAGCTTTTTATACGTAAGGCATCTGGCCAGCGGGCAGTGCGCATCAACTGCGAAGCTGATCTGGATAAGATTTGTGGAGTGGCCACAGAATAGCACCTCTTAAAATTTTCCTTCTTATGATTGCTGCTTTCGATGGCTGACTTTGCTAAAGTTTTGTATCACGATGTTTCTTCTTTTCAATCCCGAGTACGTACCCTTGGCAGAGGAAGCGATAACATGTAAGTTTTCTACACAATATGAGAACCTTAAGAAACAAGCAACGTGAAACAGAGGCATATTTTGAATTCTTTCATTACAATCTTACCTTTATAGCATTTACGGAAACTCGGTTTCACAATCTTCAAGATGTTGTACACGTTTCGGTCTATATTTGAGGGGGTGTTTACAGATCAGATCGTAGAGGTGGAGGAACTTCATTGTAGATTAAGGATGCTATTGCCTATGATGCCTTGACGCATTTTTCTGGTGTTAGCGCGCATTGCTTCAATTTATCACCCACATTCTGGTGAAGCAAAAGCATTCTTTGAATATATTGCGTCCGTTCTTGAATATGTTTTCGCCGCAATGCTTCTCATTGTCCTGGTTGGCGATTTTAAGATTGACTTACTAACAGACACTTCACAATCTGGTCGATTCCTACACACAATTGAGTCATACTCTTGTACAAATGTTGTACGTTTGCCAACAAGAATAACAGGAATTAGTGAAACTCTGGTTGGTCCGTGTGTAATTAGTGATGATAAAAATTACGTTATTCGTGGCATTAGTTCAGTCAATGTGAGTGCATTCTGACCTGTGTCCTCTCGGCTACAGCCATTCAAATTCGGTGTGCCGAAAAGTTCTATGCTCTGTATACTGTGTTTTATTATCTACATAAATGATATCATGCCTATAGCACTAACTTCCTCTATAGTTTTGTATGCGGACGATACCAGCTTGTTTTTTTTTCTGGCAGCCGTTTAAAATATTTAGAAAATGCGGCGAACAATTGATTTATCTCGCTTTCATACTGGCTTGACTGTAATCAGCTACAATTAAACGCTTGTAAAACTGAGCATATTTAATTCAAAGTCAGAAATAAGTGCTAACGTTGGACCATTTCTATTTGATATAACCATAATTACATTGAACATGTCCCGTTGTTAAACTTTTTGGGTGCACTTTTTCATAAATACCTCACTTTGACACCGCAAACCAACAAAGTATATGTCGGTATGTCTAGATCAATTTCTGTCTTATATGAACTTAGATATCTGGAACAAAACTGGCTAAAGCTCCAGTTATACTACTGATTAGTTCACTCTCATCTCCATTACTGTCTCTTAATCTGGGGTACGACTTCAAGAAAGAACCCTGAAAGATTAACTGTTGTAAAAAATAGATCTGTTCGCTGCATAGATAATCTGGGACCAACTGAACACACTGCTCAATTTTTTATAAGCTTAAATTACTTACTGTTAACCCACTCTATAACCTTGAGTCCGCCTTGTATATTCGCAAGGAAATTGGAAATGACTTGAGCAGTTGTATGACTCATTGCTACCTTTTTATTGTTCCCTATGAACTCCGACGCGAGTGATTTAGAATACCGCTATTCAGAACCATTTACGGGAATCAAACATTGCACTACCTAACACCTAACCTCCTCAACAATAGTTAGATCCATGAATTTATTGAAAAATGTAGTTTAATACATCGTTCAAGGAAAAATGGTACAATGTACTTACTCTCTGGTACTGCGTGCTAATTAAGTTCCTGTGTTAAAAAAAGTCTATAACCTTTGTACTTAGCGATGTACGCGTTTGTTCTTGTTGTGGGTTTTTGCTGTTGCATTATTGTGATTCTGTTACACAATATAATATACCTGTTCGCGATGTTACTTCTGATTTCTAAACATTTCTTTAAGCATATTCTAATTTTTAACGCCCTTGCTTATCGTGTTTTACTTCTTATTCTCAGTGCTTAATTCTGAGCAAATGTATGAGTGGATGGACCTTAGTCAGGCAGAGTTCATCTGCCTTAGACCTCTAAGCCCAGGCAATGTATGCTTAAATAAACTGAAACTGAAACTGAAACAGAACCCCACTAATACCCGCTTCACTGGTGGTCGTGCACTATCGTGCCTCTGAAAGTGATAATGAAAGGAGCGACACGATACCGTGCTTGTGAAAAGAATAAATAAATTAAAACAATACTAAGCTGGAATAAATACATAAAGATAAAAAAACGGAAATAAAGGAAGGGAAAGAAAAACCACTAAGCAACCAAACAAATGTTGTTGCCTTTAAATTGAAACTGAGCATAGCGAATAGATTGTAAAGGTCCCTTTGAAACGTTTATGCTTATTGGTTGCAGTGTCTTGAATCTATGGATAAGTTATGATTCTCTGTATTTACCTTGCCTTATGACTTACCATACCTTATCCAGAATCATTTCGCTGTGCTAAATTTCAAGTTACAGGCAACGACACTTATGATCGACAAGTGTTTCATATATATATATATATATATATATATATATATATATATATATATGTATATATATATATATATATATATATATATATATATATATATATATATATATATATATATATATATTGTTTCTGAAGTTCAATCATTTTTTCCTTCCTCGGTTCATTTTGTCCACAAGCCCGGTTTTTTGCCGTTTCACTTATTATCTCTTTCAAATACACGATAGCCCATGACCGCCAGCGAAGCAGGTAATAGAGGAGTGCTGTGCACAAGGCCGTTCACTCGCCGGCTTTCACACGGCCGTGTGAGCGGCCTTGTGCACAGGACTCCTTTATTCGCAATTCTACACCCTCGCTGCTAAAACATCTTCCGTTGTTGCCGCACCCACCTGCCTTACCTCCTCTCCTCTTTAGAAGAATCCTACCTATATATACTGTGCCGAGCAAAGCATATGCAGCCTTGAAAAGGACAAGTCCACTTGTCGAAACGTTGGCTCCGGCTTTTACCTTGTTCTCATTTTGCCGCCATGTAGAATTGGCTACGCTGAGCTTTCTGTAGCACTTAAACAACAAATAAAAATGAGTACCCTTAAGATTCGTGGTTGGTTACTTTAAAAAATTATGTTAAGGTTTATGAACTGCGTGAACTGCGGTTTATGAACTGCGTGATCTAAGGCGAGGTTCCCCTTAGAGATTCATTTTCTTTTATAATGCAGCCTATTGGAAGGCATCGAAGAACAATGTAGAAGTCATTCATGTAGTGTACTTTCTTAATATTCGCTACTTTTTGCGCCAATGGAAGTGGTGAAAGCAATTTCTATTGTGCAAAGCTTTGCTTTATAGCAGGCCTACAAGAGTTATAAAATTTTCTACACTGTTCAGTATAAATAAACACTTGCAAGTAAGCTCGAAAGCTATGTTGTTTTACTTTTAGTATATAAAGAAATCTCATTCTCGACTATATTTAGTGAGGGTAGTTACGATAGGTATTTTTATGGTGAATGAATAAACTTGCTAAAAGCTACATTGAAACCTTTATACTGCGCATTTTACACTTGCTAATTTATGTGCATTCAAAAGTGATTACTGATTGAGTCGCATTAGGTGCAAGAATTCTTGCGCACAAGTAGTAAAAATAGCGTACAGTTGAATAAAGAGAACAGCGAATTTGAAAGTTTGTAAGCATGCCATTTGTTGATGCCTGGCCTGGCATCATACAAAATGTGGACGTGCTCGGCAAGGTGCGCCGCAGTGACCAAAAGATGGTAAGAACTCGAATTAGCCTGGACCTGAGGAGGGAACGGAAGAAACTCGTGCATAAGAAGCCGATCAATGAGTTAGCGGTAAGGGTGAAAATAGAGGAATTCCAGATCAAGCTACAGAACAGGTATTCGGCTTTAACTCAAGAAGAGGACATTAGTGTTGATGCAATGAACGACAATCTTGTGGGCATCATTAAGCAGTGTGCAATGGAAGTCGGTGGTAACTCCGTTAGGCAGGATACCGGTAAACTATCGCACGAGACGAAAGATCTGATCAAGAAACGCCAATGTATGAAAGCCTCTAACCCTACAGCTAGAATAGAACTGGCAGAACATTCGAAGTTATTCAACAAGCGTAAGACAGCTGACATAAGGAAGTATTATATGAATAAAATTGAACATGCTCTCAAGAACGGAGGAAGCCTAAAAGCAGTGAAGAAGAAGCTAGGAAGTGGCAAGGATCAGATGTATGCATTAAGAGACGAAGCCGGCAATATCATTATTAATATGGATGAGATATTTCAAGTGGCTGAGGAGTTCTATAGAGATTTATACAGTACCAGTGCACCCACGACGAGAATGGAAGAGAAAATAGTCTAGAGGAATTTGAAATCCCACAAGTAACGCTGGAAGAAGTAAAGAAAGCCTTGGGAACTATGGAAAGGGGGAAGGCAGCTGGGGAGGATCGGGTAACAGATTTGTTGTGGGCATATTGTCCGAGAAAAACTGGCCGCTCGAGGCCTCACGACCTCGAGCGTATGGAGTCTTAGAAGAATGCTAACATGATCCTAATCCATAAGAAAGGGGACGCCAAAGACTTGAAACTGTCAGTTGCCTACAAAGTATTTACTAAGGTAATCGCAAATAGAATCAGGAACACCTTAGATTTTTGTCAACCAAAAGACCAGGCAGGATTCCGTAAAGGCCACTCAACAATAGACCATATTCACGCTATCAATCAGGTTATGGAGAAATGTGCGGTATATAACCAACCCTTATATACAGCTTTCATTGATTACGAGAAAGCGTTCGATTCTGTCGAAACCTCAGCAGTCATGGAGGCATTACGGAACCAGGGTGTAGACGAGCTGTATGTAAATATACTGAAAGATATCTATAGCGGCTCCACAGCCACCGTAGTCCTCCATAAAGAAAGCAACAAAATCCCAATAAAGAAAGGGGTCAGGCAGGGAGATACGATCTCTCCAATGCTATTCACAGCCTGTTTACAGGAAATATTCAGAGACCTGGATTGGAAAAAATTGCGGACAAAAGGTAATGGAGAATACCTTAGTAACTTGCGATTCGCTGATGATATTGCCTTGCTTAGTAACTCAGGGGACCAATTGCAATGCATGCTCACTGACCTCCATGGAGAGGCAAAGCAGAAGAGTGGGTCTAGAAATTAATCTGCAGAAAACTAAACTGATGTTTAACAGTCTCGGAAGAGAACATCAATTTACAATAGGTAGCGGGGCACTGGAAGTGGTAAGGGAATACATCTACTTAGGGCAGGTAGTGACGGCAGATCCGGATCATGAGACGGAAAAAATCAGTAGAATAAGAATGGGCTGGGGTGCGTTTGGCAGGCATTCTCAGATCATGAACAGCAGGTTGCCATTATCCCTCAAGAGAAAAGTGTATTATAGCTGTGTCTTACCAGTACTCACCTACGGGGCAAAAACTTGGAGGCTTACGAAAAGGATGCTACTCAAATTGAGGACGACACAAGGAGCTATGGAAAGAAGAATGATAGGTGTAACGTTAAGGGAGAAGAAAACAGCAGATTCGGTGAGGGAACAAACGCGAGTTAATGACATCTTAGTTGAAATCAAGAAAAAGAAATGGGCATGGGCAGGACATGTAATGAGGAGGGAAGATAACCGATGGTCATTAAGGGCCACGGACTGGATTCCAAGGGAAGGGAAGCGTAGCAGGGGGCGGCAGAAAGTTAGGTGGGCGGATGAGATTAAGAAGTTTGCAGGGACAACATGGCCACAATTATTACATCACCGCGGGAGTTGGAGAAGTCTGGGAGAGGCCTTTGCCCTGCAGTGGCCGTAAGCAGGATGATGATGATGATGATGATGATGATGATGATGATGATGATGATGAAGCTTGCCGTTCCTATGCAGATAATCAATTTTCATGAAATTTAGCCAGAACGTAGAAAAGCCTTACCAAAAGACGTCTAACGCTCGAAAATTTTCATGCTCTGACGTGGCACTCAGGACCCTTGCGAGCTTCTTCCTTCAGCCAGGCATACTTTCAGCGAAATTTCAAATTTTGAGGCTTCCCTAAATACCTGCAACTGCAGCAGCAGCAGCGGCGGCGGCGGCGGCGGAGGCGCCGGCATCAGCAGCAGCAGCAGCCGCCGCCGCCTGTTTTTGTGTCCACTGCAGGACCATCGCCTCTCTGAGCGATCTCCAGTTACCCCTGTCTTGCGCTAGCTGATGGCAACTTGCGCTTGAAAACTGTCTAATTTAATCACCCCACCTCAATTTCTGAACTCCTGGACTGCGATTGTTTTGCCGCTGACTCCATTTTGTCGCCCGGTTATCTGCCCTATGTACAACATGGCCTCCCAAGCTCCATTTCTTTTACTAAGGTCAACTAGAATATGGGCTATCGTATTCTGTTTTCTGATCTAAATTTTTCTTTTCGTGTATCTTAACGTTACGCCCAACATTTTTTGTTCAGTTGCTCTTCGCGTGGCATTAATTTCTTTTTGAGCTTGTCTGCTAATCTCCAACTTTCGGCCCCGTATGTTAGAGCCAGTAGAAAGCAATGATTGTAGACGTTTCTTTTCTTTGACAGTAGTAAGCTTCCAGTCAGGATTTGGTATTACTTGACGTACGCACCCCAACCCATTTTCAATCTTTAGTAAGTTTTCTTCCGCTTAACGGAGTGTCCTCTGAGTATGTTGATAAATGTACTCCTCTACATGTTCTAGACAGTAACGATCATCAACTGTTGTGCCCTTGCCAGGCTATATAACATTGCTTTTGTCTTCTCCATATTATTGTTCAACCGTACTGTTGCACTGTAGTACTCAAGGTCCTCAAACATTTGTTCCAGTTCATCACCAATGTTGCTGAACGGGACACTGTATTGTGCAACCCGAAATTTGTTGCTTATTCGCCGTTGATACTTATTGCTAAGCCTTCACAGCTTAAGAGCTTGAATACTTCTAAATATGTAGTAAATGACATTGGAGAGATTTTGTTTTCTTCCCTGACCCCTTTCTTAATAGGCAATTTTCTTCTTTTCATACGGATATATAGGTAAAGTAGCTGTGGAATCTTTGTCAATAATGCCCAGTATATTCACGTATGCCTTATCCACTCCTTGATTACGCTATGCCTCCATGACTACTAGTATCTTTGTTTATCGAAATGAATGCTCATTACCAATGAAATCTATATAGAGAGGTTTATTTTACACCGCATATTTGTCCATTACCACATTGATGCCATTGACGTGATCCATTGTAGAATATCCCTTCCTGAAGCCAGTCTTTCTCTTGGTTGACTGGTCAGGTGTTGTGCTGATTCTGCCGGAAACTATTTTCTTGATCATTTTGTACAATACTGGACCAAGCTAATGGGCGTATAAGTCTTGAATACTTTAACGTCGCCCCTTCATGGATTCGATAATACTGGCGTTCTTCCACTTCTTTGGTGAACTTGAAGTAATGATGGATCCCTTATAAAGGACTGCGAGCTTTTCAAACCTTATATCTCCTCCACCATTGACTGAATTGAACATTATTCTATGTTCTCTTGCCACCTTTCCCCGGGAAGCGCCTCGCAAGGCCATTCTAACTTCATCACCAGTTATATAAGCAACCTCAGTATCCTGTTCACTGCTTCCAGTGAATGCGTGGCTTCTCTGATACTATAGAGTTCAGGCGCGCCCATAACGCCAATCTATTCTAAAGTCTCTGTTCGATTTCTTCTATCAGCCCTCCCCGATTGCTCAGACATTTCTCGCTTCGCTACTGTGTCACGCGCCGCCACAAAAACGGCAAGAACCCATCTGATATGATCTTTCCACACTGATTAGGCATGATTAGACCAAACAAACGAAACAGAAATATTTCTTTTTTCCAGGTTTTCACCACCAGGTCTCGACTGTTGGTCTAACATTTTCGGGCTGCTCCCATTTCACTTTTTTTTTTGGCACGTGACGGCTCAAAACCACCAAAACCTAACCCCGCTAATATGACGATTACGTAATAAAGATATTATTTCCGAAAGATATATTCGTCTGAAGGGAACTGAATTTTTTTCCTCTGGCTACTCGGAGATGCCCTGTAGAACGAATTTATTTACCTGTTATAAAAGTTTTCAAGTGGGTGTAGAACGTCGTCGAGCGTTTCAGCCCATATAAAACATCTCTCTGTCAACTCTTCTTCTCTGAGGGTCTCCATTAGCGACACTTTTACCTTCCATTGCTGGCCGCCGCAATGCTTTATTAGCCACAGCAATCTAAGCAAGGGGAAGCGCGGCTATCACACACGCCGGTGCTAGCCTTATCATCCGGTTTTCTTTTTCGAATGCTCCTACCTCAGCCCCACCGGAGCCCTCTCTACTTCTGTGTGCTCCTCGCCTGCCACTCAGTTATATGAGAAAACTCTGCCAACGTAGGCAATCCTATTGGCTTTGAAAGCAAACACAAGTGACCTCCTGTAAACGAGGAAACCATTTGACTGGGCGATTCAAAGAGCGCTGCGGTTCACTTACCTACGCTTGGGTCGGAGGTTACGTAAAGTTGACGTCACGATATTAGAATAAAAACAGATTGGAATAGTTTTGCGTTAGAGGGCTTCAGTATCGAATTCTTCTTGTGCTTTTGCAGTGTCCTCAAAATTGCTGATGATATTGCAGTTCTGGCTAAAGGTCACGTCCTCTGCTACCGCGGAGGAAAGAGGAGGGGGAGAGCAGGCTTGGGAACAAGCACGTGGGAGCTGTGGCATCGATTCTAGCACTACTGTAGGAGAAATGTTGGTAGAATTAGCGGAAATGAAAAGACTCCAAACAATGAATACTTTCTAGAGGAAGCGTAGTAACACGAAGTGCACCGGGAAAAGTCCTAATGGAGGAAAAAGAAATGAAATAAATGTCATACTCTCTGCCAATACTAGTAAAGTGCAAGATGTAGAAGTCTTAGTTAGGGTAAAGGAATGTCATCATAAATTATTGCGGATAGGATTGCTTTCAACATCAAAAGGGAAATAGAGAAACTAGTAAAGAAGCAGGCCGACCTAGACAAAGTAAGGGCAAAAGCAGACGAATTCAAGCTGGTGCTTTCAAACAAACATGCAGATATAGAACAGGAAGATGATGGTAACAAAGAGGTAATGAGTGAAATATGTAACTAGGCTGATTTCAGAAGCGGTAATTTAACTGGGAGGTAAGGCACCGAGTCAACCAGTAGGTAAGCGCTTCAATGTGACAAACTAAGGACCTCGTAATAAAAAAGCACGAAAGTGTCTCAATTAAGAGACAAGGTAGAAATCGCTGAATTGTCAAGGCTGACAATCCAGAAGCAAGCTAGCAATATTCAACATTATAACATCGCAAAAATTAGGGAAGAAGTAAAAACAAATGGCTTAGCATAGGACAGGGGAAGATGTGTGCTGTAAATGATTAGAAGGGTAATGTTACCAGAAATGTCGATGATCACCTTTATGCGTATACCTTTTATGTTTTACATTTTTATGTCCCACATAACTTGAAGAGAAGAATTTCAATATGTAAGGTGCGTCGAAAGCGCATTGAATTGAACGCAGACTATTCGCACTCATCATCATCATCATCATCAGCAGCAGCAGCAGCAGCAGCAGCAGCAGCAGCAGCATCAACCTGTTTTATGTTCACTGCAGGACGAAGGCCTCTCTCTGCTATTTTCAATTACCCATGTCATGCGGCAACCGATTCCGACTAGCGCCGGCGGATTTCCTAATTTCATCGCTCCATCTAGTCTTCTGTCGTCCTCTATTGCGTCTCCCTTCTCTTGTTGTCTATACTGTAACCCTAATGGTCCAACGGTTATCTAACCTGCGCATTACATGACCTGCCCAGCTCCACTTTTTTTCTCTTGATGTCAACTAGAATATCGTCTATACCCGTTTGCTCACCGATCCAAACCGCTGCCTTTCTGTCTCTTGACGTTATGCCTTGCAATCTTCGTTCCATCGCTCTTTGCCCAGTCCTTAACTTGGTCTCAAGCTCTGTCAGTCTCCAGGTCTCTGCCCCATATGTCAGCACTGGTAAAATGCCCTGATTGTACACCTTCCTTTTCAATGATAATGGTAAGTTCCCAGTCAGGAGCTCGCAATGTCTGCCGTATGCAATACAACCAATTTATATTCTTCTGTGAATTTCGTTCTCATAATCAGGGTTCCCTGTGATTAATTGACCTAGGTAAACGTACTCCTTCACAGACTCTAGAGGCCGACTGGCGATCCAGAACTCATGTTCCTTTGCCCGGCTATTTATCACTATCTTTCTCTTCTGCATATTGATCTTCAATCCCACTCTTACACTCTCGTTGTTAAGGTCATCAATCATTTGTTGAAATTCGTCTGAATTGTTGCTGAATAGAACAATGTCATCGGCAAACCGAAGGTTGCTGAGATATTCGCTGCCGATCTTTCTTCCCTAGCCTTTCCACTTTAATAGCTTGAATACTTCCAAGCACGCAGGGACTAGCATTGGAGAGATTCTGTCTCCCTGTCTGACCGCTTTCTTTATAGGTATCTTCCCGCTTTTCTTGTGTAGAATTAAGGTAGCTGTAGAACCTCTGTAGATATTTTGCAACGTGTTTACGTAAGCGTTCCGTACTCATTGATTACGCAATGCCTCTATGACTGTTGGTATCTCTACTGAATAAAATGCCTTTTCGTAATCTATGAAAGTCATATAGAGAGGCCTATTATACTCTGGAAATTTCTCGATAACCTGATTAATCACATAGATGTGATCTAATGTACAGTATCCCTTCGTGAAGCCAGCCTGCTCGCTTGGTCGCCTAATGTCCAGTGTTGCCGTTATTCTATTGGAGGTTATTATGTTAAGTATGTTATATAATACTATGAGTAAGCAATTGGGCCTTTAGATTTTCCATTCTTTAAAGTCTCCCTTTTTTGATTAGTATAATGTTTGCATTCTTCCAGTTTTCTGGGACCCTTGCAGTCGATAGACACTTCGTATAAAGAGCCGTCAGTTTTCCAAGCACTTTGTCTCCTCCATCTCTGAATAAATCGACTATTATTCTATCTTTTACTGCCGCTCTTCCTCGTTTCATGTCTTGCAAGCCCCTTCTGATCTCATCGGTAGAGATAAAAGGAGTTTCTGTATCCTTTATTGTATTACTTGTGCATTACTGTTTTTATCCTGACTCCTCTGGGTACTGTACAGGTCAACATAGAGTTATTGCACTGCTTTTACTATATCTTCGAGATTGCTGATGTTATTACCCTGCTTATCTTTTAGTGCATACATCTTAGTTTGTCCTATGCCAAGATTCTTTCTCACTGATTTCAGGCAGCATCCATTTTTTACGTCTTCTTCAGTCTTTTTCACGTTATGGTTTCGAATATCACTTATTTTCGCCGTGTTCATCAGTTTTGATATCTACGCGAATTAAATCTTTTCTCTTGAGTTGGACACTTTCATTTTTTGTTGTTTCTTTATTAGGTCCTTTCTTGCTTGGGAGAGATTGCCTACTGGTTGCCTTGGTGCCTTGCCTCCCGCTTCTATTGCTGCCTCTGAAGCCAACCTAGTTACGGTTTCATTCGTTAGCTGTATCTCATCATCATCTTTCTGCTCTAAGGCTGCATATTTGTCTGCAAGTACCAGCCTGAATTTGTCTGGTTTTACCCTTGCCTCTAGGTTGACCTGTTTCTTCTTGACCAATTTTGTGCTTTCTCTCTTCAAATTGAGGTAAATCCTAGCCCTCACCAACCTATGATCACTGCACTTAACCCTACCTGTCACTTCTACATCCTGCATCCTGCAGTATGCTGGGATGAGCAGAAAGTATAAAGTCTATTACATTTCTTGTTTCACCATTAGGGCTTTTCCAGGTCCTCTTTCTATTGCTCTGCTTCCTTGAATAGATTTTCATTATTCGAAGCTTATTCCTTTCGGCGAATTCTCTCATCATATCTCATGTAACGTTCCTAGAGTCGACGACGTAGTTGCTGATTGCTCGTTCACCAGCCTGCTTTTTCCCCACTTTTGCATTGAAGTTGCCCATTACTACAGCATACTGAGTTTGCACTTTTATGATCCCTAATTCAACATCTTCATAAAAATTCTCTACTTCCTCATCATAAAAAATTACCGACGATTACGTTACTTCCTAATGCGAAATTTGAGCGCAGCAAATAAGCTGTTTCACCTTTCCGATAGATTGAGGCAAAGAAATCGAGCAACACATGTATGCGCTATCACAGAATTTTTTTTTTATTTTTCACACGTATTCCTTTAACAAAGACTCCACTAACAGTTCTTGACAGTCATGAAGGAAGCTTTGTGGTTGGAGAAATAGACTGATATATGTTCGACTTGGTACACCAATGCTTGATTCTCAAAGACGAGATCTATACAAGTGCCGCGCGAGGTTGTCACAGCCGTGGGACGCGTTACGAGCGAGAGGAACGGGATGTTCCCCGCATAAGTGTTAGGAAATTGCTTTTTGTCTTTATGTCAACATTAAAGTCCCCCACTACTAACATCGGTGTGGATCGATGGACGGTTAATGCGAGTTGCAGGAAGTGCACGACGTCTTTCGTGAGTGCGGTAGCGGACTCACGAAAGCGGTATCAGTCGGTCGCTGCTAGCGCTGGGGGGATGAAAGGGGGCGGAGCTGGTTACGAGGCCGACGACAACGCCGACGCGAAACCCAGGAACGGACGCTAAAGAGCCATTTGTGTAGCCAGCCCTCCTCCACAGTCTCTCCTCCTCCCTTCCATCATCCTCCCTCGCCCGGAGAGCCGACAGCGCGCATGCGCGGCGGCGGAGCAGATTCGTCGGCGAGCTGGTTACGAGGCCGACGACAACGCCGACGACGACGCGAAACCCAGGAACGGACGCCAAAGAGCTGCGCTCTAAAAGAAATTAAATCATTGTGTTTTAAGTGCCAAAACCACTTTCTGATTATGAGGCACGCCGTAGTGGAGGGCTCCGGAAATTTCGACCACCTGGTGTTCTTCAACGTGCACCTAAATCTAAGCACACCGGGTGTGTTTTCGCATTTCGCCGCCATAGAAATGCTGCCGCCGTGGCCGGGATTCAATCCCGCGGCCACGTGCTCCGCAGCCCAACACCATAGCCACTGAGCAACCACGGCGGGCGCTCGGCCTTCGACAGATATCCTAAAGAAGAATACGCCATTCTCATGGGGCCCGGAGCAGGCTCACGCATTCGCAGCTCTCATCGGTTTTCTTACCACCCCTCCCATGCTATCGCACTTTGATCCGTCTGCACCTACTGAAGTCCACACTAACTAAACTAACTTTTATTGGGCGAACCTGTGCCCACAAAGCAGGCTACACTTATAGCACAACGATAGCGGCGAACACGGTTGGTGATCGTCGAAAATCTGATCGGCGGGTCAAGCGCGTCGGCTTTTATAGATCAGTCGTGGAATGTTCCAGATTAACCGATGGGACCCGCGTGCCTTCCACAAAGTTCTGCACTATTCGCGTCACGCATACACGCAATCAGATTACACAAGTTGCGGTGAAAGACAGTGCAGGGAACCATCGATAACATTCCAGAAACTTCTTTTACATGCAGGTGCGTCCTGCGCTGCACGATAACATTTGTTAGGCGGCCAAACGTGGTCGCCCGATAAAGATAAGTACACGTGGCAATATGAAGCTACCGTCACTACATGCATTACCCGCCGCGGTTGGTTAGTGGCTATGGTGCTGGGCTACTAAGCACGAGGTCGCGGGATTGAATCCTGGCCACGGCAGCCACATTTCGATGAAGACCAAACGCGACAGTACCCGTGTACTTAGATTTAGGTGCACGTTAAAGAGCCCCAGGTGGTCTGAATTGCCCCAGTCCCCCACTACGGCGTGTCTCATAACCAGATAGTGGTATTGGCACGTAAAACCGCATAATTTAGTTTTGACTACGCGCACACCTAAAGCCGAGACCACACGTACGCTTGCGGACGCGCGCAAGCTCGCGATCATGCGCCCACGCATGCGCAAACGGTGCGGCATGGCTTGTGCGCGTCGAAACTCGGCGTTATCTCGGGGAACAGCTCCGCTCTGTTATCGAGCGCTGCGGTTGGCTCGCGTCGGCGCGCCTAGCTACGCAGCTATGGCGCGAAACGTTCAACTCTCGGTGAAGCAGATTTATATCATGCAAGAAAGTGGTTCTTCTTTCCTTTTTACGCTGCTCTAACAGCTGTAAAATATTACAATTACGTTTATATAAATTGAAGCATTTTGATGAAACACTGTCGATAACAAAGTACGAAGCGGTGCCTACCAAGGCGTCTGTTAGTGGGCCCAGTGAGCGCGCGCTGTCGCGCGTCTTTGTGGGTGCAGACCGTCATTATTCGCGAGGCGCGGCAGGCGCTAGGCGCGCGGACGCGAGCTTACGCGCGTCCGCAAGCGTTCGTGTGGTCTCGACTTAAAACATAGCAGGTCGCTTTGAAGATCAGGCCCGAGCGGGCGCGCACTTTAGCCACGCCGCAGACGCTTTCAAGACGCACCAGCGCCCGTAACGCGTCCCTACGGCGTCTGCTGAAGCGTCTACTACGGCGTCCGCGATTCGTGTGGTCACCGCCGTAGCAGATGCCGCGGTTGTCTCTGCCCTGCACGGAGCGGCGGGCGAGCGGCACAACGAGGTACCGTAGCAACCGACGGGAAAGAGCGCCCCTCCTCCCTCTCATCGACCCCCTGCCTCGCGCGCCACAAGAGATGGCACGCATCCTGGTTGCGTTCCTCGCTCGCGCACGCGAAATCGAACCGCGTTTGCCATCTCACCCTCGCACGCTTGCACTTATACGGAATCTCACGGTGACGACAACACCGACGGCGGAAATGCGCCTGGGGTGTCCATATAATCGCTATCACAACAAAATTATCTGGTGAGAAAAGTTACATTGAGCAAACTGGCAGTTGCGAGAATGAGCTGCTGAGGGAAGCGCACTAAGAAAGCGAACAAATCATTGCCGGATGGTTTTCCTAGCCTTAATTATCAGAAAAGTGGTTGCGTTTCCCGCTTCTAAGGTACACTTATCATTGGGAAAAACAAACGTGAATTCACTTATCTAATCATTGAAGGTGCTCGCAGCATTGAGTCATACGGCGAAGCATGTATGAGCAAGACGGCTTTGTCACTGCCAGAGAAGGAAATAGAGTATTTACGCATGGGCTACCCATAGAATTTGGTTCATTTGCCATGCTTCAAATCTAAGTGTTGATATTGCTTTCACTGTGAGTGCACCCGTGCCTGGGACGTAACGTGCGTAAGGTATATGTTTAGGTAGTTACGGAAATAAAATCATTCTTGGAAGTTAGTGCATCGCATCTGTCCTGTTCTTCCTCAGCATTTATGTAGTAGCTGCTCTACATGGACATGCCTGCATGCTTTATAAAGGAAGTTTTAGGGGAACGAGAGCAGAACAAAACATTGAGATATTGCGATGAATCTTGCGATTAACTTTACTCGTTTATCATTTGGATAGGATATCAGTATTTGAAATTGTAATATACCTATTCTTCTATACTCAAACGAAAAAAAGAGCCAGGGAGATATTAAATGTACGGATTCGATAACCCAGTAATATGTGTGATTCTCTTGGGCTAACCTTTACTAACATCCAAATTTATTAGGTATAATTCGCACCATTCTGGAATCTTTCTAAGGTCTGTCTGTAGCAGGAAGCCTGCTAAATAAAACATTATTCCTCACGTGGCAGTCGTCTCGAACAAGCATAATGTGCGAAATAGCATTTGATAATTAAGTACACGTTAAGTGCCTATATTAAGCATACACGTATTAGCCAGAAATGTAGCCATACATTAGTCATTTATATGCATTGGTAGCAAGCACATTGAAGCTAATAAAATTATTGGCAATAGAATGTTAGGGATAATAAGCCGTCCCCGATATCTTGGCGAAATAATATCTCCTGGTCAGTGGAAAGAATTTGGAAATTTTAACAATTTCCCCATAATTCACACAAAACCACCGCTGGCTTTGCTACTTCGTGATTCGCTGCCTTCGATATTGGCGGGCATGATGCCTGGTGTTTGTTATCGCAGGTATTGGTTAATCACTCCCGCGGTCGTCAATAAAAAAATATTGAATGACAAAAATCGTTGCGCACGTGACCTATGCAGTTCATCTTCTGTCATGCTGGTATTGCACAGAATAGGTATAATCACCTAAAATTAAAGATGAATTTCAAAGCGTTGACTTTCGTTAGGTCATTTCAGTTTCACGCGGTAGTCGAAATTCACAGCGCAGACCTTGGCAGCTCGTCAGTTTGGTCACGGGGCACAAAGCTTAGTTTGCTGGAATAACAGCAGATGCTGTTGCCTCCGTGCATCACGGGCGGCGCAACCCATCCATTGCGCACGCATGGCCGTGGCGCGGTCACGCGTCGCCTTTCCCTTAGTGGGCCGGTGGAAGCATGGGTGTTTGTGGACGCGTTGTGTTAAGCAGATCGAGGGTGTTTACCATCATGGTGTATTAATTTCTAGCCGGGACCACCTGTAGCGATGGCTCACTCGATGCCCTGCTCCAGACCCAGCTGTGTCAGTGTTATGATAGGAGCACAGTAGTTTAGACCACAATGTCAAACATAGTAAACCCTGAAATGTTGTCGAAGAAGCTGGACGTCGAGACCCCAAGTGATTCAGCGAGCTCGAGATGGCAAGCGAAAATGCCCAGCCAGCACCAAGCTAACGCTTGAGAATTCACATTACAAACACGTAACTATTGCATGATTTCATTGCGGGTAGCATTCGTGGCATTTTCAGACGACTTTTCTTGCCAGCTATCTAGCTAGATGTCTACCTATTCCCCGAAAATGCAAAGCAATCGCGATGATAGTACAGTCTAATATGTCGGGCGGTGGCGTATACGCGTGTAAGTTGGCTCCTATCTATACAGTTAGTATGCGCCGCTCTTAACTAAACCTTTCTGACGCCAATTTTGGTATGTGCCACTGTGTATATGCCTCTCCGCCCACAGGACATAAGCCATAGGGTATGCCGCCCCGCATAAGTGCTGCTCTTCAACTTCTCCCTTTGACGCCAACTTGGATCCCTGTGCACTAGTGTGTATGCGTGAACATCACAGCGGTGTCGCTAGAAGGCGCAGCTTGTCCAAAAGGATCGCTACGACCGAATCTATTGCAGTTATAGCTAGCGCTACAAGGCAGATTTTGAATGCTAAAATGAATGATTAATTTTATTTATAGAAAAATACTAAATGAAGAACATGCTTAGCATAGCTGAATAATTCAAGCAGGCTAGGCGACTACTTCCCACTGCCCCGTTTCAAAGGGGATGCCATGAAATCATCATTATCATCATCATCATAGTCACCACCATCATCGAAGCGCGAGATAGAAGAACATCACACACTATGCACGAGACATTTAGCCTATCCGCATACTTGGATAGCCATCACAAATGTCTTTGCTCCAAACTGATCTAACGCGAATGCCACGTGTTCTACCGGACGCCACTGTGCTTCACATGATGTGGATGCAGTGCCTTAGCATTAGTCCATCTAGGGGCTACTAAGTGCCCCCTGAATATTTTTTTCTCGTCGAGTCATTTTCGTGCAAAGTGGTCTTCGAAATTAAAGCACTAGGTCAAAAGTTGATGCAGGCCTTGCTTAGCATTCTCTTTGAAGATTTTTCGCTATGACCCTCAACGCAGGGCTCGTGGCGGGACCTATATGCCAGAAGATTGGCGCAGTCCCCGTCCTGCACGCAGGATGCGTCATCATGTGGCTGTCGCTTATCACCAGCAGCTTTTCCCGAAGCATTACTGGACTGACATTCACCATGGGTGCCTTGTTTGGTGAGCACATACACTGCATCATTTTATTGTAGTACTGCCTTTAACATCTTCTTGATGCTTAATCGCGTGTCAGCGGCAGGGCTTGATCGGAATCTAGTGGCCGGGGGCTCGTTGTTCTATGCATTCAACTTCTCATTGCTTGATCAGACTGAGCTGAGCAGGGCCCACGTGTCTGTTTGTTGCTTAAACCATACACCTTTGTATAATTTAATAACTAAATTAGGGTAGCGCGACAAACAGGGACGAATGCAGAAGGACACAAGAAGGGCTTGCTTGCAAATAAAAGTTTATTCGAACAAACCGAGCATTTGAAATCAAGCAGTTTTGACGGCGCCATCGCGAGAACTCCAAGAAAACTACTTGGCAAGGTGAATGTAATAAAAATATAAGAAACAAATATAGAGCGAAAGAATAAAAGAACAATGCCAGACAACTTATGTGCCAAAATATTTAGTTCTGTTAAATGGATTTCGTTAAATTCTCGTGACTGCGCACACCGTACTGGTTGCCTGAATTACGTTTTTTATTGTACTATTAGTTGCAGGCAAGCGATTGTGGGGTTCTTTGTTCTTCGCCCTCAAGTGTCATATCATTCTCATTTCTTTGCCCTAATTAGTCTTGTGTCACTTTCATGAGCTGTGACTCTGTGGGGCTATTTAAATCTCTAAAGCCTAAATTAGTTTTGAAAGTGAACTCATGATGCAGTTATTCAAACAGCTGCTTAGATGTTTGAACTTCACCGAATGGGCTTAAAATACATAAGTAAATGCCCCTTAGCTTGTCACGAAACTTTGTTGAGAGCTTCAGACAAGGACAAAAGGCGCCAGAAGAGGCGCTGGCACAAGTAAGAGAGAATGAATAAGTCACCGCGGTGGGATGACCGGAACAACGCGATAATGCGAATTCTTACCAGGAGCAATGTGACTCCCGTATTTATTACCGCATGTTTGTGGACTGAACATGCAACGGGAACAGAAGGAGAAGGAATTTAGCATCGGAAGCTTATGTGCTTATCTTGCACACCACAGCGGTTATGTGTACATAACCCACTAGGTCGCAGATCTCACGCAATATGGTTTCGTCGGTGCAGTTTATTTATTTATTTATTTATTTATTTATTTATTTATTTATTTCATTACTCTCAGGGCCCGACGGCAATGCAGAGGGTAGTGGGTACGTTGCATGAAGTGGAAAATAAAAAAAAGCAGCAGTAATTGTACGAAACTACAAAAAAATACAAGGTTATGTCAATACAATAAAGGAAATTAAAAATAACTTGCGCGCAGCACATGGAGAACGAAAAAACAGTTGGCCAATAGCGATTATCTCTGTCTTTGCGCTTAACTCTGAGTTTAATATTTCAATTTTCTTTTTTAACTACGTTAATCGATATTCGCTCGATGATGGAGTGCATTTGCGCAAGTTGGCGGGGAACGTGAAATGCGCGTGCTGGTTCTAAACTATATATGAATGGCATTGACGTGAAAAAAATTTTTTTCCGCCAGGCTATAGAATTAAGTACGTTCATGCATTGATGGTGTTAAGCGTCACAAAATATGGTTCTGAGAGGGTGTCTTACCGCTTCAAAACCCGCGAACATGGGCTCACCAGTACAGCCTACGTAGTGTTAGGAATGGCCGTACGGGGTGGCAACGTGCGAGCTTTCAGCCCGCTGCACGTGTTCCAATCCCACCAGACGGGGCGCACTTCGGAGAACTGCGAATGGCTGGCAGCCACGTGGCGCGCGGTCAGCTCAGGAATGTGGCACTCCGCCGCGCTACCCGGGACAAAGCAGAGTTCTACGAAGCCCTCTGACGTCGGCCCCGAGAGCTATGCGGCACCAAGAGCTATTCGGCACCGAGAGTTCTACGAAGCCCTCTCACGTCGGCTCCGGACACTCGAACGTGTGTGCCTTTGTGTGTGTGGGGGCTCGAACGTGTGTGCCTTTGTGTGTGATGGCCATCCTGCGGGAGGCGGCTAGATTACAATGACTGGACGAACGTTTCCGTCCACTGGGACTCCGTCCACGGGGAATCCGTGCACGGGGCCCTCGAACGGTGACGTCGAACCATGACGTCAAGCGGAGAGGATATAAGCAGCGTTTCCCGGCTGCTAGTGTGTGCTCGTCGTCGGAAGCTGAGTGCTCGTTGGCATGCTAAAGACGTACTAGTGAACAGTGTGCTCGTAAGCTGTTTGCTGTATGTTAGTCTTGCGGGCTCCATATGGGAGTCGCGCTAGACTGCCAATGTATCTTGCTTAAAGAGTTCAAAATGTAAATACTGCCATTAAACCCTGCTCGCTTAGTTCCCCGTCAAGGTCCTTCCTACAGCTACGACTGCCAAATCCGACAGTAGCCACTGAACCATCGCGGCGGATGAAGAAATTGTAGCAACACTTCAGATGAAGATGACGGCTAGAAGGAAATAAACGTTTGTTGAATCATTCTTTTGCGTTGACAACTCAGGCGCGGTAGGAAATAACGTCTTTGAGCACAAATTATGATCTGTGCTAGCTGCGTCTCCCCTTGCAGAATAGCACCTTTGCTTAACGAAAGTGCAACATGGTAGCCACAAATGAAGGATATAATATAGGGGAAACGCAAACGGGTATCAGATCAAAGAATGAAACTGTCTAACTAGACGAGGCTGTTTCTTCGGCTTAGAAAAGTGATTCGGCAGGCCTTCAGAAATCCTAGGAATGGCGTCTGCTTTCTGTTTAAAGAAATAACTTTGCGGCAAAATATTTTGCTTCCCCGCACACTCATCTGCACGAAAAATTGCATTGTCAACAAAATGTTCTCCAGATATGCGAACGCGCGTACGGTCGTAAGTGAAGCCGATAAATTCTCACCAGCAAATGGCTCGCATCCAGTGGCGTAGCCAGAAATTTCGTTCGGGGGGTGGCTCGGATGCTCCTAACTAAATACATGTAGAAGGATAATTCGTTTTTCTCGGCAACCACTGCACCAAATTTGACGAGGTTTGTTGCGTTTAAAAGCAAAACTTAGATTCTAGTGACTGTTTGTTACGGAATTTCGATTTAGGTCGTCAATATTTCATTGAAAAGTGGCAAAAATCGAAAATCTTCAGAGAACGAAAATTTTCAAAGAACAACCGCGATATCTGTTCTCGATGCAGAGCTATTCTTTCTAAACTTCGTCTTTTTATATTTTTCGAACTTTAGAATTTTTCAAAAAAGTGTTTAAACAAAGTTCAGGCCCTAAATTGGAATTTCGCTTCCAACAGACACCCGAATTTAACTTACTCTCTCAAATGCAACCAATTCCATTAAAGCCACTCAGGAGTTATCTCAGAAAAGTGTTTCTGCGTTTTACATGTATCTGAATAGGCCGCGTTGGAGTTGGGCCCGAGCTGAAGCTTGGTCTTAAACAATTTGCCTAGGTATCAAATACACAAATAATTACTACACTGCCACTGCCAAAGATTCTGCAAACAAATTCTAGAAGGTTACGCACTGTCAATACAATTAAAACGTGTATTTTTTCATAAAAGAATATACTCGTATGTGCCAAATATTGTGCCCTACATAACTGATGTGAATGCTTCTATGTTTTTGTCTATTTAATAAGTAAAGAAAATATCACACGAACTTTAGAAGTACATCAGTTCCAAGCAAGCAAAGCAGTGCATGCCGCTGATATGAAAAATGCAAAGGCTATGAAATGAACAAGTTGAGGACAAATATTTTAATGAAACTTTGTCATTCAAGGTCCTTGTTTACATACTTCTACATATGCAATGGCCAGTGGAAAATCTCAATGACGCTGGCATTTGTTCCGATGTAGCAGCAGCTGTCACCGGTCGTGTATCGCGAGCGATTGCACCGAAATTATAGTTGCAACAGAGAGCACCTATAACAAGCAGGAGTTCTGCAGAATATAAGAGGGTGAGTCAAATGAACGTGAGCCAATGCGAATATGTGACAAACGGGGCACTTTAATTAAAAGTAGCCTCCACGAGCATTTAGACATTTGTCCCATTTACTAACGAGTCGTGTAATTCCCGTCTCATAAAGCTCTTTCGGTTGCTGCTTCAAAACGTCTGCAACTGACTTACACGTCATCGTCCAAGACAAATCTGGTTCACTTGAGCTGTTTTTTCGGTTGCCCCAAAATGTGAAAGTCGCAAGGCGACAGGTCTGAGCTGTATGGCGGATCTTGCAGCGTTTCCCGCTTGAACTTCGCCAGTTTTGTATTACCCGATTCAGCAATGTGGGGACGGGCATTGTCGTGGAACAAGGTGACCCCAATCGTCAATTTTCCATGGATTTTGTTCTTGATTGCGACACGCAGCCGATCCGGCGTTTAACAATATCGGAAACAATTGATAGTCTCTCAAGATTTAGCAAATTCTATCAGTAATGGCCCCTGACGATCGAAAAATAAAAGTCAACACCTTTCCGGCGAAAATGACGACCTTTGCTTTCTTTGGGGGTGGTGAATTCAAATGTTTTCATTGTAAGCTTAGCCATCGTGTTTCAGGCTCGTTTTAGGGGCATGATGGTTCGTCTCCTATCACAATTGCAGACAAGAAATCGTCACCCTTATTGTGATGCCGGATCAGATGAGTGAAGGCAGCGCCGATCTTCTCCGTATTCTGGCGGTGGTTCAAAATCTTGGGCATCCATCGCGCACACAACAGCCAATGACTGAGATGTTCATGAATTATGGCGTGAACTGTGGCTGATGTTCACAGACTCTGCCAGTTAATCGATGCTTATCCTCCGTTCTTGTCTCATCAGCTCATAAACCTTTGCAATTTTGTTAGGGGTGATTGCACGATGGTTTTCGCCCGGTCTGGGATCGTTTTTGCAACTCCCACGTCCTTCTTTGGACCGTTTGTTCCAACGCTTCAGAGTGCCCAATGAAATGCAAGGTTCAGTGTACACAGCAGCCATGCGGCGACTAATTTCTTTTTGGGAAACACCTTCAGCTGTCAAAAAATTAATGGCGCCAGGCTGCTCAACTTCTGGAGCGTCCATTACGGCTCGAAACCATGTTCAACCCAGTGTATGAGAGCATTGAAGAACATTTATCCTCCCACCTGCGCGTCACTTTTGCAAATGAAAGATGCCTGTGTGCTACGCGCAGGCCTTGTAGATAATGAACAGAACCATAATTGCGCGGGGTGGGTAGGCTCACTTTCATTATACTTGCCCTCGTACATTAGAAATGCGAAGATACAATGGAATATACAAATGCAAAGACACTGCTTGATAAAGGGCAAAAAAGTGCCGCTGGAAACACGAAGTTCACTGCACGTATACACAAAACCTCGCAACAAGATATCTAAACATGCGTATATGTAAGTCTCCAATAAATCTACGTATCTAAGAAAAAGTCACGGTATATAATGCGTCAAACAAGGCAAATAAACATGCTGCGCATTCACAGATTCACAGAATATTAGATCCCACCCCCATGCCATCCTCTTCCCCGGATGTATCGCGCGCGACGGAAGGCGGCGCTCTTGCTCTTCACTTTTCTCCCTTGCGCACACAAGACTGAGCCGCCATCATCAGCTCACCCATTCCCCCCCACCCCCCACGCGCTTTCACTCGCACATACAGCATGCACCGCGGGGTCACGATGTTAAAGCCCTTGAACTATATGCGGAACATAAGGGTGACGGGGACGGCAGGAATGCGCCTAGAGCGCCCATATAATTGCTATTGCAATAATAAGAGTATCCGGCAACTGAAGCGCCCGATGGCCCATTACTTCCCGCAAAAGAAGTAACAAAATAGGAATTTCGCTATGAGACAATTCGCTGCACCGCAACAACCCTTTTTATGCGAAGCATATTACGAGAGCTCAACCCAGCTCCTCAGGCGCGGCGGTGACCATGAAACCACGTGACACCGTGACGTCACGACAGAGGAGAAGTGGCTTTGGCTCAACTCTTGCAAGACGGGCTGGGTGGGAATCGAACCAGGGTCTCCGGAGTGTGGGACGGAGACGCTACCACTGAGCGACGAGTACGATGCTTCAAAGCGGTACAAAAGCGCCTCTAGTGAATGCGGTGTTGCCTTAGAAACGAGCTGTTTCTATGGCGTGCGTCTCTTGCTCAGGCGCACATATCGTTGCCGCGCCGAACGCTGCTTTGCTCGACGCTCACCGCGTCCAATGCGGGGCGCGTAGTCGCTGCCCTGTAGCCCATTGTCTTACACCCCTTGGCGGGTCGACGGGAACGCTATCGCGTTCCACTCTTGAAGGCGAAGCAGTAATGCAAGAGTTGTTTCTTCGTCTAGCCGAACCAAATATAGCCAAGCAACAGCAGTTCACCAGGCTAAACAGTGGTTCAACAACTAAAATAAAGGCTAGTATGCTTCGCATCCTGGGCTTAACCTTACCTAAGCCACAGCCATTTTTTTTATGCGAAGCATATTACGAGGGCTCAACCCAGCTCCTCAGGCGCGGCGGTGACCATGAAATCACGTGACACCGTGACGTCACGACAGAGGAGAAGTGGCTTTGGCTCAACTCTTGCAAGACGGGCTGGGTGGGAATCGAACCAGGGTCTCCGGAGTGTGGGACGGAGACGCTACCACTGAGCCACGAGTACAACGCTTCAAAGCGGTACAAAAGCGCCTCTAGTGAATGCGGTGTTGCCTTAGAAACGCGCTGTTTCTAAGGCGTGCGTCTCTTGCTCAGGCGCACATTTCGTTGCCGCGCCGAACGCTGCTTTGCTCGACGCTCACCGCGTCCAATGCGGGGCGCGTAGTCGCTGCCCTGTAGCCCATTGTCTTACACCCCTTGGCGGGTCGACGGGAACGCTGTCGCGTTCCACTCTTGAAGGCGAAGAAGTAATGCATGAGTTGTTTCTTCGTCTAGCCGAACCAAATATAGCCAAGCAACAGCAGTTCACCAGGCTAAACAGTGGTTCAACAACTAAAATAAAGGCTAGTATGCTTCGCATCCTGGGCTTAACCTTACCTAAGCCACAGCCATTTTTTTTTCCTATTGTGGGGCGGGGGCACCGTAATAAAAAAAAAAACGCAAAGTATGTTGGTCATAATGGAATGCCTACTCTGGGCAACTAATGTGGCTATTAAAGGAATATCGAAGAAGACACAGGACGCTTGGTCCACCAAGAACCATGCGCACACTGCTCGGTATCCTACACTGGCGAGACAAGACTTTCTGGAGAGGTTGCGCTCAAACGAACGCGGTGCAATCTGTCGAGTCCCCACCTTGATGGCGGCTAGCGACCATTGTTTCTTTTCCTCGTCTGCTAGCTAGAAAGCGTTCAAAGCTCTGCCAGACGAAAATTCACTCGGCCAGAGAAAATCGAACGCGCACCAAAGTGCGCCGCGCGGTGGCCGGGACAACACGAGAAAAACGCATGCGCTCTGGCTGGCTCTGGCAGCCCGCAGGTAGGGGAGCGTGAACAAAGGAATTGATGAGGCTCAATGTGTCCTCGCGAATTAAAGTCAAAGAAGAAAAAATAAATAAGAACGTAGTTACCTTGGCTGGCTTTAGTGTCTTCACTGGGTGCTTTGGCGCAGGTGACAGTGACAGTGACAAGAACTTTATTGGAGTGTCCTGAGCAACTTGATTAGGGGGCAACCGAAGGCTCCCCGATCAAGTTGGTGGCTCCACCCACGACGGGACAGGGAGATGGTGACTCTCCGCGACGTCGCGGGCCCTCTGGACGGCCTGTAGTTGGCTTGTGAAATCCGAGCTCTTCAGCAAGGCGTCCCACTTGGACTCGTTATGAAAGTCGGAGCCCGCGTTGTACTGGCACAGCCAGAGCATGTGGTCGAAGGAGCAGCACGCGTGACCGCATTTGGAGCACGATTGCGGAAAGTTCGGGTCTATCCAACTAAGCGCTCTCGGGGTGAGGTACGATATTGTCTGTAAAAGCCTGAAAGCAACAGCCTGAGCCCTGTTCAGTTTCGGACTGGGGGGAGGGAATTTTCTCCTGCTGTGTCTGTAATGTGATGTAATTTCGTGAAAGGTTGTAAGTTTATCTTTGAAGGGGCAATCCTGCGGGAGAGCCGGACTGCTAGCTCTGGCGTGGTTCGTGAATTCACGCGCCAGGCAGTTGGCCCGCTCGTTAGGGTTGCAACCCGCTCGGTTAGTTGCATCGTCCATGTGTGCCGGGAACCATGTTATGTTGATATGACCTGCAGTTTCTTCTCGCGTATTAATACGAAAGCATCTGTTAACGATGTTGGCTGCTTGTTTACAAACTAGAGCGCACGAGAAAGCCCTGACCGCCGTGCGCGAGTCAGAGAAAATGGACGCCGGGCCTTTTGCGGCTTGAAGAGCCAAGGCTATCGCGGTTTCCTCCGCCTCGTTCGCGTGTTTGGCGTAGATTGATGCGGCACTGATAAGCGTTCCGCGCGCGTCAACGACCGTGATTGCAAACTTGTCTTCGCTGCCATATTTGGCGGCGTCAACGAAGAATGCATCTGCCCCGTAAGGATCTATTCGTCGAAGGATGGCTCTAGCCCGCGCTCTTCTGCGACCTTCGTTATATATTGGGTGGATGTTCCTTGGCACGGGATCGACCTTTATACCTTCATAGGCTAATTTAGACAGGGGGTGTCGGTTGAGCGGTGCCTGTATAGGGAGTTGACCAGCTTCATCAAGAATTTTGATACCCGGCTTAGTTGACGAAAGCCTGGAGATCTGTGCAATAAACTGTGCTTCAATTAATTCGTCTGTGGTATTGTGAATTCCGAGTTCAAGTAGTTTTAATGTGCTAGCGGATTGTGGAATACCGAGTATTCTTTTGATGCCGGACCTGATGAGTGTGTCGAGTTTGTTCTTTTCAATTTTGCTCCACTTGAGGTACGGTGCCGTGTAAGTAATGTGGCTGATAAAGAAAGCTTGGAAGACCCTGAGTAGGTTGTCCTCCTTGAGTCCCACCCTTTTGCTTGCGATTCTAGTTATGAGTCTTAGTATGTTTTTCGCCTGCGCGCTCAGCTTGTTTAGAGCTTCTGCATTACAGCCTTTGGCGTTGATTAGAAGTCCTAAAATTTTGATGGAGTTCACCCTCGGAATGGGGTGCCCTTCTCGTGTTGTAATTTCGACTTGCAGCGTTTCCAGAAGCTCGAGGTTCCGAACGCCCTGCCTCGACTGTCTGTAGAGGAGGAGTTCGGATTTGGTCGGTGACAGCTTGAGACCCGTGCATGTAAGAAATTCTTCCGTTACATCTAAGGCCGCCTGGAGAGATTGCTCTAGATCGGCCAAAGATCCCCCCGGGGACCAGATTGTGATATCGTCTGCATAGATTACGTTGCCTATTTTTGGAAGTGCGGCCAGCCTTTCAGAGAGTTTATGCATGGCGATATTAAATAGTAGCGCAGGTGAAAAAATTTTCATATTTTTTTATTCGACATGACGGCACGAATGAACCACCACAACGCTTCGTCTCATCGGGCCTCGCTGCGGGCTTTGTCAACTTGTCTGATAGCGTGTTCATTTGGCTTGTCTCGTTGTATGGCCCGATGTACGACTTTCGAAAAGTCAATGCCCCTTTGGCGTCAAATATTTATGAGAGCGTAATGGGAGGGAAACTTAAAGTTCCGCAATTGAAAATCTAAAGCACACGTTTGGAAATGTCAATGCACCTTTCACATCAAAAGTTTATAAGAACTTTATACCCATAATGTTTCGTAATTGACATCCACGCGCTCCGTAAATTCTATCATAGAGTGTACGATTCCGCGGCGAGCCCGTTCGCCATCAAAACATCCTTGAAACTTTGTGCTCAGATGGGGTTGCTTGCGTTATGCGACTCCCGGTGCGTGGGCGTTGCCGCGAAATACAGCCCGAGTTCGCAATATTCGCGGTGAAATGGGTTTTCGAGCGTGAAAAGATGTTCTAGACAAAATCCAGGATGATTTCCGGCGCCGGAGGTTGCTTTGGTCGGCGGTTCATGGGCAGCACGAAAAAATTTCTGGGGGGGGGGGGGCTGGAGCCCCATAAGCCCCCCCCCCCCTCCCCCCTGGCTACGCCCCTGCTCGCATCCACTTGTCTCGTAGGTCCCCGTTACTGGGCAAACAACGTCGGCGCCCTTCAATTCGACAGACACGCAGGCCCACATCAAATTTTAGGTATTGTCGCTGTCTTGAAGCACTGCTGTCACCACACGGGGAGATATGCACAGTGCTCAGAAATAGAAACTTGACAGTGACTAGCACAATTTACGCGTAATGGCATGGAAGTTCGACATGTAAATACTGTTTGCCCATTATACGTTTTCGGGTCTCAGTTAAGGAGCGGTCACAAATTCCGGTAAATCTGGAAAGAAAACAACGCATTGCAATAGTTTCAAAATTGTTTGCGTTTTGCTTTTCGAGTACTGTACAAAAAAATTGGAGTGGCAAATTTCTCGTTGCGCCAGCAATATTCAAACACTTCTAATGACAGTCGACCGTTGCGTAGTAGTTGGCGTAGGCACAGAACGCCCATGTAGCTCTATTGGCGTCCACCCCGATGTCCTTTTATATACGCCAGCACCGCGGTACGTCCACTTCGGGCGCTATGATCAACACACCAATAGCGTAACGGCGGAGTCTCTTGACCACAAGAAAAGTATCGAATGACCTTAGTAATACCGATATTATAGTAGATTATACGTTTTTGTGGAAGGCTTCTAACGTTTCAAATAACTATGTTTTACAATTCTTAACCATCGCGCAGTTAAGAATTAACCACGCAATGTTTCTGAAGCTGATAGCCACGTAGCTCCGCTGAAGCGTCACTTTCATTATACTGAGTGCTGTCATATTGCTGATTTGACATGTCGTTGACGCTGATAATGTCCGTGTTTGAGTCGCTTTTATTCATATTTGATCGACTTAATAGAGTAAAAGCTCGTTAATTCGAACCGCAAGGGGAAGCCGCTTCAGTTCGAATTAACGAAAGTTCGAACTAACGAAAGTGAAGGAGAGCAACAGTACACTGCGATTTGGAAGCAGTAGGGCATGTCAGAAATTTGGCGTGTCAGAAAGTGATGGCGTGTGCCGAAGTCGAAGTCGAAGCTCTGGGTCCGACTGTGCCACACCACCGATGTCCACCGAAACGAACGTTAGCCGAGGCTTAACACTATCACAATGATTCGCGACGGCCGATACCTCCTAAGCTGAAAACAGAGGTGCACAACCGATGAAGACTGCCGAGACAAAGACGCTGAACATGTGAAGGTCGCGAAGGCCCTGATTCGTTGGTTCTTGATTGCAAGCGCAGCTGCGACGTACTTGATTCGCCCTGTTTTGGCGCTTGCCGTGCCATCTCCGCACAACATTAGCAGCTGTACAAGATTTGCAAAGCCTCCGAGATTCGCAACGGGCAAGAAGTCTTGGAGGTTACGTAGAACGGAGAGGCGGCAGCCGCCACTGCCTTCTGGCTGACCCCGCGTCGGTTAGATTTTTTTCCGATTTTGCCTTCTCTCGCCGTTCTCTCCGTTTCGGAGGCAATGCAGCCTTGTGTGTAGGCAGTAGGCGCTTTTCTCTGGCCGTGTGCCAGGTGAGCGTAGTTTGAATTATCCGTGAGGGAACCTTCTCGCGTTCGAATTAACGGACTTTTTTATACATAGACTTCTGTGAAGCTTGGCCGGACCAAATCGTACAGTTCGAATTATCCATAAATTCGAATTATTGAAGTTCGAATTAACGAGCTTTCACTGTATGCCAAAAAGTCCTGCATCTTGGGTAAACTACGGTGCTGTAGTTATGTGAAATAAATGAATGAATAAAATGAAGGGCGCTTAAGTTTCCTGTAAATTATTCAATAAGTAGCCCCCCGCTCGTTTTGGAACAGTGAGTGACATGCTTGTTTTAATTCCCTTCTCTCTTAGGAATTGGCTCTGGTGCCACGTTCATTACACTGCACGTCTTAGTGAATCAGCATTTCAAGAAATACAAAGGGCTTGCGCTCGGGATCATGTACACCGGCTGTACGGCCTCTGCCTTCATTTTCCCTAGACTCCTGCTCTTCCTTGCCAATGGCTACGGGTTTCGAGGAAGCATGCTGATATACGGTGGTATCACGATGCACGCAACCGCCCTGGCCTTGCTGCTGAAGAAGCCAGACTCGACGCAGCATAACAGTGAGCACGAAAAGCCCACGGATGCAGAAAAGAAAGCAGGGATCTTTACTGTTGAAAGAAAAGAGCGCAATAATTTAGAAACTCCTGGCGAAGAAGCAACCACCAACAAGACACCACCGGACCATACTAATTTATTATACGGTATGACGGTGTTGAGGAGTCCCATGCTCTACGTCATTTTGTTCACGTACACTGTTTTGTACTTCAACTTTGGGGTGTTTATGACAACTATTGTGGACTTTGCTGTCGACCGGGGTTCTTCAGTCGCCAGCGCAGTGAACCTCGTGCCCCTCTTTTCTATCACGGACACTGTAGGGCGACTGGGCCTTCCCGTGCTGGCAGACCGCGGATACATACGCCGCAGTACTCTGACAATGCTCAACTATTCGCTCATGGCGGTCTGCATGTTCGCGCTGCCTTTCTCTTCGTCGTACGCCACCCTTCTGGTCGTGTGCATGTTCGTGGCACTGTTCCAGGGATGCGGTATTCCTCTGTATCCCGCTCTCATGGCCGAGTACATCGGGCTTGAAAGGCTGCCTATTGGCTACGGCATCGTGGGAACAGTGGCGGGTCCATTGTTCTTACTGAACCCACTATTCATTGGTAAGCGAAAAGTCTTTTGTCCGTTATCTGCACATATATGTGCCATATATAATAATATATATTATGTGCCATAAAGTTATTCGTTGAACATTTATACAATATTAAAGCGTTAACATTTCAACAATAAATTGCAATTATTAGACATGTGATACGAAACCTTTCGAGCATTATAGCTCAAGCACTACAAATCTGTCATCTGTAACACATAACTTTAAAAAATTTTGGGAGTCTTCTCAAGAATAGTCAATACAGCAAATGCTTTGTGTGCTTTGAAAGAAACTTATCAGAAATATATTTTGCTGATGTGACTTCGTATCGTATAAATATCGCTTACCTGGTTCCAAACTAATAGAAATAATTTATCCAGGGTACCCTGTGAGAATAAACATTTAATACACTTCACACAAATGTTAAGTGCGTGCCTTCTGCGGGCAATCTACAATTAATTAAGGCTCACCCAGTAATTATATCCATTTCAGATTTCAGCAGAAATTTATTAACATAATTGCAGAGTTGAATAAAAATTAATCTGCAACATTTTTTAGGCCGCATCAAATTATAACTCTATGCAGTGTTCCGTAGTAAGCAGCGCTCGGAAAACGTACTGGGCAAAAAAAAAGTGTGTAGAAGATGCTTTAATAAAGTGCGCAAGTCCAGAGCACATGCTGCAATATATGTAGCGCCAATATTTGAGGGGAGGGGAAATTGATTTTTTTTTTTAATTGAAGTCATGAGGGGAAATTGTTTTGTTCAAACTAAATGCAATGGGTGCAACTTTGGCTAATTGGCCCTGTCAAATTGGTATTCTTCTGAAATGTTTATACGAAGTAGGCTTGTACACGTAACAAAAATGTCACAAATACGATTACTATTACTTATTTCATATATAACTGATTGAAGTTTCCCACGAAAGTATCCGAACAATCCCAAAAAAAAGTTACCGATTACTATAACGTTGTTTTTCTCTCCACTTTTACTATCAGTGCAAAATACAGTAAATAGAATGAGCTGGCCTGCCTCTTTCAATGCGTTTATTGCAGCTCTTGACACGCTGTTTACCTGCACTAGCAATTGATTTTCGAAATTTTCTGAGGTAATCTTCCTTCGCTCGATGTGCGCCCTGAAGAGAAGGGCTGTGTCGTGATGTGCTAACACCTTGGCGAACAAAATAGTGGTTGTTCACTATAGCGAAAACCGGTTCTGGGTTAAATATCAAAAGCAGCGCTTCATTGTTGATAGAGCCTGGCGAACACGGCCCGTCATTAAATAAAGAAAAAAGATGCCCATAGGAGATTCTCCGGCATTGGCGTTCGAAATGACCATGTCTATCGATCTACAGAAGCGTTGCTTCTATTTCTCGGCCAACATCTCGTTGACCTTCTCCCGAAGCACTTGTGAAATAACTAGCCATTTAGATTTAAACGACTATTACCGGACGCCAGTAAACGTTCATGTTTCTTGAAAAGGTGGCAAATTGGCAATATAATTTAACATAAAGCTGCATAATACTACGCTCTAAAAACTGTTTGCGTAACATGACCGCAAGGAATAGGTACGTATGAGTCGCATATTTGTCAACCGGATGGAAATATAAAATTTTAATTGGCGAAAGCTTATTCCAATATCGAAGAATTCACGAAGAGCACTAACCAAAGTAGATGAAATGAGTAGCAGCTCTTGTCGCCTATGAAGGCCGCCTAGAAGCATGGCCAGCAGTGAGAGAGAGGAAGTAAAGCGTAAAATTTGGACTTCCAAGACAGTTGGCAATCTTCAAGCGTACCATATGCAACTGCTCGAGACGCAGCTGCAAGAGGCTTATTGCGCGAGGGAAGTAATCCACGTACATGTTTGCATCCCTTGGCAGCTTGTAGTTTTCGTCTTCCGCGAAAATCTGCGAACATTATGCGCGATTGATGGCGATTAACCCTGCTACTTCCTATTACCGGAAGACTGCAGAGCTGTATTTGCGAATTTCCTGCCTGGATATTGCATGCAGCTTAGGAAAACCTACCTTGAATGAGTATTATATCATTTCGCTTGTGTAAAAAGTTGCAACCAAATACTTCACCGCCGTATTGAAGCCAGCGCAACCTATTTTTTCTTAGCCGGGTTAGTCAAATAGTACAAAACTAGTAGAACGTTGTGTTACCCAAACAGCGCCCCCCGGCAAAATTAACCGGGATAATATATAAAAGACATACCGATACTTCATAACTGAACCTCGCAGCAAAAGATATCTTCTAGCAGAAGATAACCATGTCAGTTCTAATATTGTTGTAATATTGATGCTTTGTCATAATCTTAATATCAGGGATTTTTCTTTTTCTATTTTTTAGGATACTTCAGGGACAAGAGAGGTTCCTACGACGACATGTATAAGTTTCAATCCTTAACCCTAATTCTGCTTGGAGTCACCTGGATGATCGTCGTCTGTGCCGAAACGAGAAGAAAAGGAACTTGGACCCAATGCCGCAACAACGGAGAGAACTTGCACATCCTTTCCAGCTCTTCATCTCTTCACTCCTCGGGAAAATATCAGTCGTTTTCGTGCTCGTAAACATAATTCTTTACAGCAAGCGGCCTGCTTGGAAGTGTTAATCATGACGTGCAACGCACGGTTGAGCCACATAATCGTAACTACTTCTGTGCAGTGCAATTCCTTATGGCGCCATACTGACGCCTATGGATATTCAAGTTCTAGAAAAAAAATACACACACAGATACATTGGCACTCTCGCCATAATTCTAATGACAGGGAAGTTGAGTGCTAGTGGGAGGTTTAATCTGTCAGCATTTGAGGCAAGGGACACACTACGTCAGGCGATTCGATCACCAACGCACGATGAAGTGCTGTTTATTGTGTAACAGTGCCTGGTGAAGTAAATGACTCACAAGGCTCTGGCAGTTGTTCATATATATTAAAATCTAGTCTGCGCATTCCATTTCTTCAAAAAGATAGCGATATACCGGCGTTCATAGATAAAAAGAAGCATGCGTATGTCGGGCGTATGTCTCGTGGGCTCCGGGTGCAGTAGGTTTACCATCGCTATTTCGATTGGCACATAGGCACGCTGGCGCGCATGTCTGGGTATAAAAGGACGAGGCATTTTGGCCTCCAGAGTGACAACGGTACTGCGGTACTAAGTGAATGGGAGTAAAACGTGTTACGTCGATAGTGTTTTTGCTCCGTCCGACTTGACGCTACAGACGAGTGACCGGAATACGTGCATGTATATCGCTCGAGTTTGTGACCTCACAAATAAAGCACTAGTCACCTCAATCTCTGCCGTTTATTTTCTATTTTTTTTGTGCTCGCCGTGTGAAGGTACTGAGCCCTGAATGACAAAAAAATGATGGAATGAAATTTAACGCGAGGCTCGCTGCGCAAAATATTGGCCGACTTAAGGCAACCCTTAGTCAATTCCTGTCCTAAGCAATTCGCTTTCACGTTTAAATACATACCATTTAGGAAATGTTAGCGCCGTTAAGTGCCGTCAGCAGCTCATTAGCTCATTGAATGGATGCATAGTAAACATGATCGAAGACGCCTTCACTGAACAAAAGAAAGGTAACGGAACAAAACAAGCTAACGACGAGAAAGCGTTTGATTCTGTCGAAACCTCAGCAGTCATGGAAGCATTACGGAATCAGGATGTAGACGAGTAGTATGCAAAAATACTGAAAGATATTTATAGCGGCTCCACAGCCACCGTAGTCCTCCATAAAGAATGCAACAAAATCCCAATAAAGAAAGGCGTCAGGCTTGGAGATACGATCTCGCCAATGCTATTCTCAGCGTGTTTACAGGAGGTATTCACAGACCTGGAGTGGGAAGAATTGCGGATAAAAGTTCATGGAGAATACCTAAGTAACTTGCGATTCGCTGATGATATTGCCTTGCTTAGTAACTCAGGGGACCAAGTGCAATGCATGCTCACTGACCTGGAGAGGCAAAGCAGAAGAGTGGGTCTAAAAATTAATCTGCAGGAAACTAAAGTAATGTTTAACAGTCTAGGAAGAGAACAGAAATTTACAATAGGTAGCGAGGCACTGGAAGTAGTAAGGGAATACACCTACTTAGGGCATGAAGTGGCGGCGGACCCTGATCATGAGACTGAAATAATCAGAGGAATAGGAATGGGCTGGGGTGTGTTTGGCAGGCATTCTCAGATCATGAACAGCAGGTTGCCATTATCCCTCAAGAGAAAAGTGTATAATAGCTGTGCCTTATCAGTACTCACCTACGGGGCAGAAACCTGGAGGCTCACGAAAAGGGTTCTCCTTAAATTGAGGACGACGCAGAGCTATGGAAAGAAGAATGATGGGTGTAACGTTAAGGGATAAGAAAAAAGCAGATTGGGTGAGGGAAGAAACGCGAGTTAATGACATCTTAGTTGAAATCAAGAAAAAGAAATGGGCATGGGCAGGACATGTATTGAGGAGGGAAGATAACCAATGGTCATTAAGGGTTACGGGCTGGATTCCAAGGGAAGGGAAGGGTAGCGGAGGGCGGCAGAAAGTTAGGTGGGCGAATGAGATTACGAAGTTTGCAGGCATGACATGGCCACAATTAGTACATGACCCGGGTTGTTGGAGAAGTATGGGAGAGGCATTTGCCCTGCAGTGGGCTAACCAGGCTGTGATGATGATGATGGTGGTGATGATGATGATGATGATGATGATGATGATGATGATGATGATGATGAACGGGATGAAAATGGACAACGAAGTCAGGTGATATGAATGCACTAAAGACAACTCACAAGAAAGGTCACTCACGTAACAAACAGCGGAATATAGAGTCAGTTTCTCAGATACACTAAAGACTGGAAATAACGCGAACGTGAAATTTTGTGAGCACCAGATTAAGTGAGGATAGCATGTCGTTGAGGGGCCCCTCATGCTTCTGTACACTACCTGTAAACTATCGACCGTGTGATACGAGGCGAATGTTCAAAAGAAACACAAGGTGTTTTACTGCAGTAGGAATAGGCAGGCAACATAAACTAGAATGTATACACGACAATAAGCTGAACGTCAATCACAATGCACGATCGTCGTGCTTTGCACCATTCGTGGATGATTATAGTTGGCTGTACTCTCGTTTGTTTGTTAGCAAGTTGCCAGGCGCATGCGTATCGTTGCCATATGGATGCTTTCCCATAAAATAACAATTGCGATTGAGTGACCTGTTGTGTCTTGCGCCACCCCTTGTGTCCCTTGCGCGCTGCTACTAGTTTCCTAGTAAATATGAATTCAAATCACAGAGAGCACAAGCATTCAAGCACAGTAAAAAATATAAAATGTGGCGAAATAAAACTGCACATTTCTTGCCTCAACAAGAGAGGCACAGGACTGAAAGGAATGACTCGGACAGAACGCGAAGTTCCAACGTTTGGCTTATTTTCCGAAACTATAGACTATATAGAAAACAGATAGTAGCACGCGCAGGGTGCCTTTGCGACGGTTTAGCAGTTTAGAAGCAGCAAAGATGCACGTGTGCGAAAGTTAAGGTAAAATTTTGTAAATGAGATATGTAGCGGTTGGAAGGTTAACAGACCAGTCTGTGAAGCCCTGCCCTTCTAGCGACTTTCTGCGTTTTGTTTACAAAATTATACTTTTTTCTTGTAACTGGATTAAGAGACCATAGACCCATCTCTTAATCTTGCAGCCACTACATTTCTTCTTTACAACATTTTACCTAAACTTCAGACTCACATGCATGTTTGCTGTTTTTAAAGTGCTAAACGTGTACAAATGCGCCCGCGCGCGCTGCTATCTGTTCTTTTTTTCATATTCACGTGTTCCACCTCGGGAAATTAAGCAAACGTTGACAGTAGCGCTGTGTCGCCACGTCGTTCCTTTCAGGCCTGTGTCCTTTTTTGTGTGCTAAAGATTATTATGGATTACTAATATGAACAACCATACGCTCTAGCAAATAAAACTCTATTCAATAATAGCTCACACCACAATATTGCTTCTTTACGGAAATTTTGTGTAAGGCCACTAGCCTTCGCCTTCTTAAATAGCTGTTGTTCGTCATGGGCCTAAAGGTTTTCGAGTACTGAGGGCCTTTGGTTTAATGCCGTTAGTTCAACTATCAAATGTCCCCATGATGTAGCATATCGTGGGCATACTAGTATATGTTGTGCATCGTCATCAGCATGGGGACAAGTGAACTTTGGACTATGAGCACGTGAATTATTATGCTGAAGTTGCTTTGTGAGCATGGTATGACGCGGCAAACGGTGAACTAGCGTATCCGAATAGTTGCTGGTATCGAATGTCCATGCAATATATGATTCAAGGCAAATATGAGTAAAATAGTTGTCGATATCTTGAATTTGAACATATTTTCTCTGCAGCCACCTACCTAAATGTGTCTTAATTATACAACTTGGCTCACTATAGGAGAAGCCTCATTATTGTGCTTTATTATGCATTTTTCGTGCGGCCTCATGAGCTTCTATATCCTCCGGGATGTTTCAACGACGAGGGACTGCAAAGGTACTGGAAGATTATTACTTGGTTTCATTCGTTTTCTATTCTCATCTCTTTTATTCTTTATAAAATATAGTCGAGCTCTACGAACTTCTTTTAGTATCTTCAAGAGATGCTATTACTACCTGAAAATCACACAGAATAACTCATTTTCTGTTTTCTGTTACAAAGTTCGTGTAGTGTACGACTTTTCTACTACAGCTATAAATACGTCCGTCTTTCAAACTAGTCCTTTTCTGAAATTTTTTGTAGTCCTTTTCTGGCGCATTCGACTTTTACTGAGATTTCCGAAGAATTGACCCCGAGCATCGCAGGGAGGCGCAGGAGGAGCCGACGCGTTCGGATGCACCTCTCCTGGCTCCGTCTTTTTCGAATGACTGCGATCGAAAGATTTGCTTCAATTCTCAAGACTTTTGCACCATTCGACAGATCTTGTCGAGAGGATTCTACAGTCCCTTTTTGACCTGGTAGGCTAATTTCAGTCATCTTTTTCGTACTTAGAAGATTCCTCCCGCCGACTCCACCGCTAACGCTAGGGTAGGGATTGGCGTTGGCGAGAAGCATGGCTGGGCGCCTGCCCTCGCCGTAGGAACGGCATTATGCCGAAGGTGGAGACGGTCGAAGGGGAAGCTCTTTGCCGCGAAGAAGGTGACGCACCTATGAGGCGCACCGCTTTGAGCAATTCTCTCCGGCAGCAAGAGAGTGTTTCTACTGAAAGCATCCACACAGCTAGCTGCCACAAGTCCAACGCGCAGGGCGTCTTTCGGCGCCTTGTGAGCGCGTTGAGGCTCCCCCCCCCCCCCTTGCCGCGGAGTCATATTCGAGTCATTGTCTGACCCAAGGGAGGTCTGGATCTCAAGAAAGTTAGCCAGGTACGCCTGGCCCAAGCTCTGACGATGGCGGCAGAGTCCAGAATGCACTCAGAATGTTCTTGTTGTCTCTACCCCAGAATCCCAGAATGCGGGCGCCTTCGCGGCGCTTCGTCTCATCAGGCTCGGCTCGACCAAGTATCAAGTTTCTGCCTACACCACTGCCTCCGACGGTACCTGCAAAGGCGCCATAGAGGCATAGACGTTGACATTGGCGCGCAGCAGTTGCCGGCCATGATCGTCAACAAGCGTAACCCTAAAGCCATGGAGATACGTCGCATCAAAAAAACGACTACGCTCGTCGTTATCTTCAGTGGTCTAAAGGTGCCCAACTATGTTATTGTTATGTATATCATGGCACCCCCTACATATCCGGCAGTTTAACAAAGGCTAGGCCAGTCGTGGCCGCCAGAGTTGTTCCTTTGAATGGAGTCTGTCACTCGCGGATTCGCGCCGCCGCATCTTTAAACCAAACGAAACTAATTCAAAACACATAACATGGTGTCAGAAGTGTAAGCAGATCGTCCCCGCAACGCCTGAAGTCAACACAATGGCCAGTATTTTCCTCCTGCCCCCCGGCTCACTTCGGAACTGGTGACACTCCTCACACAGAATGGGAAGAATAGCGGGAAGCATTCACCATATTTGAACTGCCTTGTGAGTAGAACACTAAGCCCTAATCAGCGCGCAAGGCATTGTTGCTTCATGTTCTTGGCCCGCATGCATGCTCGTCGCATCGCACAGACGTTCCCTCCAGACCCTGCCGCCGAAAACGACGACGCAGACCTAGTGAAGTACATACTTTACAAGTTTGACGAGTTATATCACCCGTACAAGGACGCCATACAAGCAGCGGCGGTGCTCAACTCAATGGTACAAAAGCCAGGTCAGTCAACTGATGGTTGGGTTACTGACCTTTGACGACAGGCGCAGAAAGGCGACCTTGGTGACAAGTGCGACAGACTCATCGGCGACCGCGTGGTGGTCGGGATGGGGCTCTCCGCGAACGGCTCTTTCGGGAGCGCGACATCACTCTGGAAAAAATGGTCTCAGCGTGCAAGGCAGCAAAAACATCCAAGAAGCATGTGCAAGAGATCGTAACCAGTGATCAGCAGCCAGAAGTGAAAGCCGTTCACAGGCATAATCGGAAACCCACGACGACAACTGGTCGTCCGCTAGGTCCGCTAGGCATCAGCAAGTCTCAGCAGCCTGATCTCTAATCTCAAAGGTCTAATCGTAAATGTTCTCGCTGCGGAATCTCGCACCCTCCGCAACAGTGCCAAGATTTGGCAAAAACTGTTAGAACTGCGACAAACTTGGCCATTTCGCGCACCTGTGCAGGCAGCCATGTTGGCAGACAGCGATGCATCGATCGCGAGTCAGACTGTTTCATGAGCATCCACAACAAGACTCGCACGAGAAATTATACTTGGGCTGCTTGACTACGTGCGGTGTCAGTGCCGGCGCAACAGACTGGAGCGAAACTGTCAGTGTTAATGGACACGAGGTGACATTCAAGTTAGAAACCGGTTCAGATGTCAACATAATTCCAGAACATATGTTCAAGCAGTGGCCGTGCAGACCAGCGACCAAACCAGACACAGCTAAAGTGACTACGTACAGTGGCCACCAGCCTTCAATAGACAGTGAATGTGATCTCTGTTGTGGGGTAAACAACGTGGAGTGCTGCCTGAGATTTCTGCTGGTAAAGGAACCACTCAAGCCGATACTAGGAGGTGCTGCATGCACAACTCTGCACTTGATTTGCCGTGTGAAGACCCTTCAAGCAACGACAAGCTCCACCGACACAGTGCTGCAAGGACAGTTTCAGAAGGTACTGAATAATTTCCCTGACATATTTGAAGGAATCAGCCAGCTTCCGGGACGTTATAGCATCCAGCTGCGTGAAGGTGCCGTGCCGACAGTTTGTTCTTCTCGCAGAGTACACTCTAAACACCATTTGGGGTGAGTTTTGAAGAAAGGAAATGCGGGCAAGACAGGTGACGATTATTGTTGTGTGGCAAATATACACTGCAGAGGCTGTGAACTTTCTTTAGAGTGTACCTAGTGCACTCGAGTATAAGGTCAAAGCAGAGCTGAAGCGCATGGAGAAGTATGGCGTAATCATGCGAGAGTAAGATCATAGTGAATGGGTCCATCCCATAGTGGTGATAACCAAAAAAGGCGGAACTGTTAGTTTCTGCCTTGATCCATGGAACCTCAATGCAGCACCAAAAAGGCAACACTACCACATACCAGTACCAGAAGAGCTTTTTGCAAGCCTGGATGGCTCAACAGTCTTCTCTGTCCTTGATTCCAAGAGTGCTTTCTGGCAACTGAGTTTGGGTCACCCAAGTTCACAGCTTTGCACATTCGCAACACCATGGGGCTGTTACCCTTTTCTTAAAGTACCGTTCGGGCTTGCGAAATCCGCGGGGCTGTTCGAGCAGGCCATTGCCAAGGTATTTGAAGGGCAGGCCATTGTGAAGCCGTATTTTGAGGACATACTGGTTGCCTCAAGGACTTCGGAAGGACACAAAGTCCATCTCAGAACTGTTCTGACCATAGCTAGACAAAACAACCTGAAGCTTAACAAATCAAAAGTGAAGTTAGGACTTCCAGCCATTAAATATCTGGATCACTAGCTCTCCTCAGAAGGGCTATCCCCAGACCCTGACAAGGTCAGATCGTTTGAGGCCATGTCACTTCCATCAAACAAGTCAGAAATGCAAAGATTCGTAGGAATGGTGACATATCTCCCGAAGTTTATCCCTAAATTTTCGGCAACTACCAGTCCTCTGCGTGAGCTTCTCAAGGCAGATGTAGCGTGAGCTTCTCAAGCCAGCACACAGAGACTTTAAAGCTCATCAAACAGAAGATCACAACAGCACCTGTGGTGCGTTATTTTGACCCATCCAATGCGATCAATATTTCAACAGATGCCAGCTAATACGGTCTTGGATCGGTTCTTTTGTAGGAAGGTAGACCAATCGCATATGCTTCTGCAGCCCTTGCACCAGCCCGCACAAAGAGAAAGAACTTCTAGCTGTGGTGTTCGCATGTCAGTGGTTCCACTATTGCACTTTTGGACGCTCTGTAACAGTGCAAACAGACCACAAACCTCTTCTTGGACTGCAGACAAAGGACCTAACAAAAATGTCACCAAGACTGCAAACACTTTTTCTCCGGCTACAGTGCTATGGCAGTAAACTTGTGTATGTACCGGGGGAACAGCTAACTGTGATGATGCTTTGTCAAGTTCCCCAAACCACGAATTCAAGATGGAAACTGCAGACAGTGATTCAGGACTGTTGGTGTCCAGTCTGGTTCAAGCGTCACCCACCAAGCTCAAGCTGATCGAAGAAGCAACAAGTCGGGATCCAGTCTTGCTGCAACTAACCAAGTACATTCAACAAGGATGGTCTGATTGCCTATGTGATGTTCATCCTATGGCAAGACCATACTTTCACATAAGGAGTGAGCTGTATATCACAGAGGGCTTCATTTGCTGTGGCCAACGGCTTGTCATTCCAGCAGTTCTCCAGGCTGATGTTCTTGAGAAACTCCATCAGGCATATCGTGGCATTGTGGCTTGTAAAGGACTATAAAGCCAAAGTGTTTGTTGGCCCACACTCAACAAGGACATTGCCACCCTTGTCTCAAGCTGTGACGCCGGCCGATCCACCCAGAAGGCATACCTTCAGCGACCATTGCTTGGCAGGGATCTGCCAGCACGACCATGGGAAAAGTTGGCCGCTGATTCCTGTCATTGTCAAGGCAATACATATATCCATGTTGTTGACTACTTTTCAAAGTATGTTGAAGTGAAACTTTGGAAATAACTACGGCAACTTCAGTTATTTTTGTCCTGAAAGACAACTTTTCACGTTTTGGACTCCACAATGCGCTTATCTCTGATCAGGGACCACCATTTCACTCGCAGGCATTCAGAGCATTCATGCAAGAATGGGATATTGCTCATGAACCGTCATCATCCCACTACCCCAGGTCCAATGGGCAGGTCGAAAGAACAATGCAGTCTGTTAAGTCCATGCTGATCAAGTCTCACTGCGATGGCAAAGATCTGTCTTTGGTTCTCCTCAACTACCATGCCTCCCAACCATTGGAGCATCTACTCCAGCAGAGCTGGTAATGGGCAAGAAATTGAGAACGTTCATACCGACCTTGCCCCATAATATGAAACCACACTACCCCACAGATGCAGATTAGAAGCTCCTCAAATGCAGACAGAGTGCGCAGCACAGATATGGAGACAACAACGCTCGAATACTTCCCCTCTGACGAAAAATCAGCCTGTATGGGTGATGCATAAGAATGAGTGGAAAAAAGCAGTCGTCACACAGCTTGGTCCTCGACCAAGCCGCTGTATAGTGCAAACCACAAGTGCAGCGATGTATGTGCGTAACCGTATGCACCTGAGGCCACGCACTGAGGTCGTCCATGAAGCCTTTCGTGCAACACAAGACTATATCCTGGCTGAATTGGGGCCAACAAGTGCCCACGATGCCACGCCTCACAACTATCCTGAAGAAGCAAGACGTGCTTCGACATAAGTGACAAGGGCTGGAAGAGTCATACGGCCACCGGCCAGATTTCAGAACTTAATGTCATGAAGTGCATGCTTTATTCTTGTAAACATCACTCTAAAAGGGGCGTGTTATGTATCTCCTGGCGCCTCCTACACATCCGACCGTCTAATAAAGGCTAGGCCAGTCGTGGCCGCCAGAGTCGTTCCTCTCAATGGAGTCTGTCACTCGCGGCTTCGTGCCGCCGCATCTTTAAGCCCAACGCATCTAACTCAAACGACATAACAGTTATGTGCGGTGCGAGCATGCCAAGGTGTACCTTGTGCAAGAGACAGACTGACGTTTGTTATAGGTCTGGGGCTCTCGGTCATCATGCCGTTCTTTGCCCCACCCCGATGAAGAAAGTGTGCCGCGGGTGCGGTGTAAATGACTCAGCGGAAGGCCACCAATGCCAGCCGAGATGTGCCTTGTGCGGGTGGGGGGGGGGGGGGGGAAGACGGCGGAAGACAAGGAAGATGACGAAGAAAGCTCGCCAAGAAGTACCGGCAAGCTCAGCATGTCCTGACATCACGCAATTCCAGCGTGGCCTCTTCTGCGAGAACCCACTCTCCCTCGCCTGCTCTTGAGAGGCGCCGCAGCCGCTCCAGGAGGCGCTCTCGCTCCCGCGGGCGTTCGCGCTCCAGGGGGCGCTCCCGCTCCAGGGCGGGAATCCAAGGGGCTTACACCACCTGGGTGAATCGAGCCAAGCCAAGGCCGGCGCAGCAGCCAGCACAGGGAACGCACGCGGCACTGCCAGAACAAAAGGAAGACCCTAGGGTCGCCTTCCAAATTCAGGAGAATGCTACCTTGAAAGCTCAGCTTCAGCAGATGAGGATCAAGTTCGAAACTCTCAGGAATTCAGCACAGCACCTGACGCGGTCTCCGTTGGCGGAGCCGAGGCCGGCTAAGTGGAAGATGGGTCCCGAAGGAGAGGTTACGGCGGCCTCCGACTGGGCCGTCCTTGGAGCAATCAGGGATTTGCAAAAGTTGGTAGTGCGGCAAGCGAAATGCTTTAGCCTCGTAGCACGTAAAGTCGCAATGACCGAAAGCAGGCTTGGTGTCGGCGAGAAATCTCTTGTCCTCCCGGTGACGCCCGTCTCGCTGGTTCCCCAGGCGGATCCCGGTATGCCAATGGCTCAGGCCGCCGTAAATAAAGACGTGCCGATAAGTCGCCAAAACAGTGGTAGCAATCATGGCTTCCAAGGCAAATTAGTTTGTCATTTGGCAGAGGAGCTGCGGGAAGTTTAGAAAGCGTAAGGCCTCCCTCCAGCAGTGCATTGCGCCATTGGCGGTTAGGCCGCATGTGGTTGCTTTACAGCAAACCATTCACACGGCAGTTGCATTGCCCGGCTATCGTTGTGAATTGGATAGGGGGCAGGGGCAACGCAGTCTGGCTATCTTGGTTGTGAAGAAATATGCGTTTGTAGAACACAAGCTTGATCTAGGACACTCTACTTTGGAGGCCCAGCTGGTCGAAATCATCCCGAATAATTGGCTTACGTGTAGCGTCTTCATACTGAATGTCTATAGTACCCCTCGGAATCACAGGTAAGCGTTTTCCTAGGTGATCGCAAAGGCGGCTGCCCTAGCGGGCAAGTTGCCGCTCGTAGCTGTTGGGGACTTCAATGCGCACCACCAGACCTGGGGATATCCAAAGGCCACTGTTAAGGGGAGAAACCTGGTTGAAGCTATGACAAACTGTTCATTGGAGCTGGTCACGGACCCTCAGTTCCCAACTAGGGTGGGCACCTCGGTTACGAGAGACACCACTCCGAACCTAGCATTTACCGAAAACGCTGTAAGCGCACACTGGGCAAACCTGCAGGAAAGCCTGAGAAGCGATCACTTTATCCGGTCTGTCATCCCGGAAACCTGGGCGGCTTCGCCAAGGGATTTCAGGGTTACGGACTGGGACGAGTTTATAAAGCGCCGCAAGACTGATCAAACCCAATATGCCAGGTTGCAGGGCCTCTTCTCGCGATTAGCGGAGGAGGCGCTCCTCGCAATCAAGACGGTCCAGACTGATTTACAAGTGGATGCAATGGACTCACGTCTTGCGCATTTGTTGGAGGCTACAAAATCACTAGTTGACAGGTGGCGCATGCAGAAACTCAATAGGAGGCTGCGTAAGTGCATAGCGCTCCTCAATAAAGAAATCGAGGACTACTGCTAGTAGCTATGCGAAGACTACTGCTAGTAGTAGCTACGCGAAGACACTGATGTGACCGATATCGTATCCTCACTTGCGTATGCGCAAAGCAGCAGCAACTTTGTCATGTGCGACACAAATTTTATATCGTCCTCTATGAAAGAATAAGCTGCAAAATGAAGAACACCTTCTAGTCATCCCTGCTTCCGTGCGGCCTGGTATTCTTCATGCCGTGTACGGTGCATCAGAAGGCGGGCACAGATCAGCGAGTAAGACTGGAAAAAGTAGCGGAGCGTTATTAGTGGCCCAAAATGGGGAGGGGTGTTCGCTGGTACGTTCGTAGCTGCGAAATATACCAGTGATACAAGTGGTTTCCAGCATGCCCGCATGGGCTACCCGTTCCGCCTCCTGCTACTCCATTTGACATGGTTGGAGTCAACCATGTTGGCCCCATATCAATGACAGCGGCTGGCAATCACTACATCCCGATCGCTGTTGACCACCTTTCCCAGTTTGTGGAGGTGTCCGCCGTGCATTTTCCGGCAGCCAGCTCCGTGACAAGATTGTTCAGAGACAAATTCGAACTGAGGCATGGTCTTCTAAACAAAATAGTATTGGATCGGGGACCCACCCACCATAGCTCCGAACTCTCGCGTCTATCTACGCTGGGGTCTTACATATCGCTGTCATATAGCTCCCTTGCAGCACATCCAAAATAACGCTGTCCGTATCATCGCTTCAGTTCCTTATAACGTTCATGTTGCCCCCATCTTCACTGAGTTAAGTATCCTCACAATAAATAAATTGATGTGGTACAACCACAGCTTCGTTATTTACCGTCTTCTTAAAAACCCACAATTACATTATATCATTTGCAGAAATAGTCTTGCTAATCCTAACACTACTACTTTCTCTTTATGATATAACCTTTTACTTCCAAGATCACGCAGCAACTATGACAAACTAACTGTTGGTTTTGCTGGTGTGAAAATGTGGAATAATTTACCTGCCCAACGTGAAATCCTCACCTACATCATCGTCATAGCAACGTTCACTTAGAGCTTATATCTACCTTGTAAACTGCGTCTATTCATTGAAGTATTTTTATGTTACTTATTACGTACATTTTTTATGTTTTGATGTGTTGACATAGGTTGTATTACTTTAACACTGTAGAAAGTGTGCAATCCGTTCCTTGTTTATAACCGCAACTGACGCCTTTTTATTTATATATTATTAAGTAACTAAGAACAAGAGGGCCCGCTACAGTTTCTCACTGTGGGACCTCTTTCTGTATAACTTCTACCGCATATATGTACCCCTAATGAATGAAACAATAAACTTGAAACTTGAAACTAAGCATGAGTTCAGCACCAGTATGCTTCAGCCTACCATCCGCAATCAAACGGCCTGGCCGTAATAGCTAAACGGAGAATTCAAGCACCTTTTGCTCCCAGCTCTCTCCACCTTCCGCTTTTCCGCAGAACTATTGCGCCAATCTCCGGGCTGAAGTTTACTCAGTGAACATTTGACTACAGAGGACAGCTAGGACATCGCCGCACGAAATAGTCTATGGCAAGCTGCCCCAACTTAAAGAGCGAAATTTAGACACCCCGATCAGATTTGCAATCCCGATCGTGTGATAGACGTCATGCTGCAATATTAGAGAAGAAGCTCGCAGAGAATTCTGCTTTAGCCCAAGACGGTCAAAAGCGTCATTCCGATCGTCGAAGTCATTCCTTGTTCGCAGTAGCAGATAGGAGATGAAGTATGGGTAGAAGGAGAGAGTCGTCCACCGAGCAAGAAACTCTGCGCCAAATTTCAGGGTCCCTTCGTGATCACTGCATGCCTGGTGGAACAAGTCCAAGAATTCGGAACATCGACTACTGCAGCAAAACAGTGCCAGGGGCGATGCAGTCGGCGTAGCTCTATGGGAAGCATTTCTATTTAAAAAAATTGATTCCTTAGCTATGCCCCATTTTTCGCAAATTGCACTTCCAATCGTTAGTCCCAACGGCGGTCTCACGCTATAAGTGGCGCCTAGTCCCATTTCGTTGGCTGGATTTTTTCCCAGGGACACTTTTGTAGACCCGTTTAAAATGCGCGGTGCGATAGTTAAATGCTAATTGCATGGCAGCGACAACTGATCTGCTAATTTCACTCTAGTGGCATTAGGTCTTCCTATATATGTAGGCATAGCTGAGCTAAATTCCGCTTGTTGAATTTTATTTTCCTAGGGCGCGTTTGTTTAGCTATTATGCGGCTAAGCAGCACTATAGGGGCAAAAGATTCATCCGTCGTATTAAAAGGAAAGTGTACGTCGATAATGTTAAAACTCGTAGACTCGAAGATGCAGCCATGATGCCCATTCGTGCTCATATGTACAAGAAAACATGACACTACCACATTCTCTAACAAGCTACGGATCGAATGGCTTTATAGAATGAAATCCAAGCATTAAGTCCAGCTGCGCGTGCTATTCGCTTTCAAATTTCTGCCCATGGTAATATGTTTTATTTGGTAATTATAAAGACGAACATTACATTCTAGCCTAACATATGATAAATAATTAATAATTAAACTTATTGAATCAGTATTTAACTAAATGACTACACAATACAGCTAAATATTATGACTAATAACTAGTGCCCGCTACTTACTGACGCACTATGATTAGTTCTCTCAGTTTTACACACTTGTAAATATATAGATATCAAATGAATTATCACGCAAGTAATTCAACAATGAGGCCTACTGGCAACTGGTAACATGAAGTCACCAGTGATGAATTATTTTTGTTACTGCTACAACAGTTGTTCTGATTCTTCTGCGTCGTCATTGGGGCCATTCGCACTATAAAATGATGGGAAGACGAGTTCTTGATCAGCTGCTAGTCCTGCTTCGCTCTGGTTTTTTCGGTTAAATTCTTGATTCGCACTATAAAATGATGGGAAGACGAGTTCTTGATCAGCTGCTAGTCCTGCTTCGCTCTGGTTTTTTCGGTTAAATTTGTGCGTACCGACGCCCCCGAGGTGGGTACCACATCAAAAGCAATGACGGACGTTCCGCCTCCTCTGCCGCCAAGGTTGTGGGCTGGCCTTCAAGCGGCAAGTCGGTCTGCTGTGCTCGACCACCTCAACGCGACTCTGCCAAGGTCATCGAGCTGCTCAGACATCGACGACATGGATTCTGACGGCGGATATACCGAGGTCTCAAATCGTCGGTTGAAGAGGAAACTTCGTAGGACATCAAGCGTGAGTGAGCTTAACTACAATAAGCCGCCCACACAGCAAGCCCACACAGCAAGCGCCTACATCCCCGTCGCTGCTACAGGCAACCTCAATTCCCTCAATAGGCAAACTCTCACTGCCTATCTCGAGAGGCTGGCTCCAGGGAAAATCAAAGAGGTTCGAATTAATCCCAGAAGAAACATACTTACTGTTGATGTGACTACACGAACCATCCTCGACACTTTGAAAGCTGTAACTGAGCTAGGAAATATACTTGTCCGCTCATTCATCATACATGGAGGCAGCACCACCACCGGTGTTATCTACGATGTCGATACAGATATTGATAATGACGATCTCCCAACGCTAATCTCCTCAACTGTCCATATCACAGACATACACCGTTTTGGACGGTCGAGGTGCATAAAACTCATTTTTGGGGGAGAGACCTTACCAACACATGTAATAGTGGGTTATGTGCGACATCCTGTCCGTCCATACATCCCTAGGCCCTTGCAGTGCCGTAAATGGCAGAAAATCGGGCATGTCACTGCTGTGTGCGTTAACAAGATGACATGTCCGCGCTGTGGTGGTGATCACGTTCAGTTGACGTGTGCTGGCTCTGACTTGAGGTGCCCTAACTGCGATGGGCCGCACAAAGCAACGTCGAAGGACTGTCCAAAATTAAAGACTGAAATGTCCGTGCTAAGGAAAATGGTACGAGATCGATCTACGCACAGAGAAGCGGCTACCAAGGTCCACCGCCGCCAGAGGCGCTCACGTAATCGCAGAAGATCAGCATCGACCAGAAGGCGATCAGCATCGACAACAGGACAACCTGTACTCCAGGAAAAGTCGTCGCGCGCTCCTGCTACTCCTCAAACGTCAGAGCCACCTTTAACTACGTCTACTCTTCTGAACACCAAGGACACTACTATATGGCCTTCCCTGCCATCTCGGAGTACAGAAGTGCATCCGGAACGCCAGCGTGAACATGAACCTTCATCGTCGGATGGGCAAATCAAGGCAATGCTTGCACAGTTGATTGGTTCCTTGCGAATGCTGCTCATCGGAGTTAAGACGCCCGTTGCCAAGGCTGCGGTGCAAATTCTCGACGCACTAGAACCAGTGCTTGCTGCTGTATAAAAGCTAGTAAACGCCATGGCATCATCAACTTCAAGGTTGTCACTACAGGAAAGGATAAGCAGTTCCGTATTATTCCAGTGGAACGCACGAGGTCTACGGGGTCGCCTGGGAGATTTTAAACAGAGAGTGCTCAAGCATCGGTTTCCTGTTATCGTGATATGCGAGCCGAATATGACATCGCCATTTAGACTCTCTGGATATGAACAATTCGCGTCTGGGACAAGTGGAAATACTAGCAAAGTTTTACTGTGTGTGCGATGTGACCTCACGTATTCGCTATACCAAGTTCCGGTGCATAGCAGCAATGAGTACGTCTCTATAACCCTGAAGCTAAAGCGCCGGATAATCTCGATCATCGGTGGCTATATTTCTCCCAGGGGAAGATTTGACTCTGGACACCTGAAACTTGTTCTTGACTCTTACCAAGGACCTCATATTATTGTGGGTGATTTCAACGCGCACCACCATCTTTGGGGTAGTAGGATCACAAATCTTCGAGGAAAACAACTTCTTAACTTCACAAGCAGCAATGATCTTGACATCCTGAACGATGGCTCACCAACATTTCTTCGTGGCCCAACGTACAGCAGTTGCCTCGATTCAGCTATCGCTTCACGATGTCTTTCGTCTTCTGCTGCCTGGTGCACAGATGCTGAAACGTATGGCAGTGATCATCTACCTACTTATGTTCAACTGAGATGGTTTACAAGACTTCCAAGTTCTCATACGCGACGCACTGACTGGGATGCTTTTCAGAACAAGCTAGAAGAATCCTGCAACTGTGTAATTTCACCGAAAGAGATTGAAGAGAGAATTAGAGCAGCAATGCACGCAACAACACTCATCATCCAAACATCAAATTCAAGAACATCCGTTGACGTTATATATGAAGAGGTGCGGGCAGTCCGACGTCGCGCCGAGAGGAAATACAGGCGAACTAAACTGATATCAGACTTGAGGACGGCACGCCGTGTTCAAAAGAAAATTCAAAGATACTTAGACAAGCTCGACAGACAACGTTGGAGGTTCTTTTGCACCAGCCTGGACCCACGAAAACCATTGACCACAATATGGCATGTTGTACAAGAACTACCATCTCCTCCACAACAGCTACGTCCCTTCCGAGCTTTGGCTATCACCCAGAAGCGCAGTGAGAAGGAAATCGCGGAAGATTTCTGCATACACCTCTCTGGATCTGCAACATCGATAGCTTCAGTGCTCAGGTGTGCTCCTCCAACAATGGACGATCGTCTCGACCTCCCATTCACGCTGCAAGAGCTACGTGCAGCGATTTCCTCTTCAAGACACTCAAGTGCGCCTGGTCCTGATGGCATTACCTATTCTACCTTGCGCCATCTAGGCCCTCGAGCGACTGAAGAGCTCCTGGCTTTATACAATCTCTCGTGGTCCTCGGGAACTTTGCCTGCACATTGGAAGACAAGCAAAATCGTGGCATTATTGAAACCAGGCAAGACACCCCATGCTATGCTTTCCTACAGACCTGTGGCGCTTGCCAGTTGCATAGGTAAAACCATGGAACGCATGGTTTTGACGCGCCTGGAGTGGTTTTTGGAGAAACGTAATATATATCCAGACGCAATGACAGGTTTCCGAAAGGGTAGGTCGTCAATCGACAGCGTCATTGACCTAGCAACAACTGTTGAACATCAGAAACGTCGCCGTCGATTAACGGATGCTGTCTTTCTAGATATCAAGGGTGCTTTTGACAACGGTCTACATGATGCAATTTTAGATGCCCTAGAAGAATGTGGCATCGGGGGACGTATGCATCAATGGATAGCCAGCTATCTTCAAGAGAGAACGATATTCATGACAACTCCAGACGGCGAAACAAAGAACCACCCCGTCTATCGTGGAGTGCCTCAAGGAGGTGTATTGAGCCCAACCTTATTTAACATCGTTCTCATTGGACTGGTCAAAGAACATGCAGGCACAGTCTCGGTCTCTGTGTACGCAGACGACATCTGTATATGGACTACGAGCTTAACGCGCTTGCAAGTGCAAATGAAGCTGCAGCGGGCGGTGTCGATAACGTCGACATACCTAAACAGTCGCGGGCTGCAGCTCTCACCGGAAAAAAGTGTGTCCATGGCATTTACACGGAAGTCAATGGCCTGCTACCCCGTTATGATTGATGGGAAGATTATACCTTCAGTAACCCACTACAAGTTTCTCGGAGTCATCATCGACCGTGACTTATCTTGGTCGAAGCAGCTCTCCGGATTAAGAAAACAGCTAGACAGCTTTACTCAGATCATTCGACATATGTCTGGAAAATCATGGGGCCCATCCAAGTCATCTCTTCTGCAGCTCTACCAGGCACTTTTTGTTGGCTACTTCCGCTACAGTGCGCCTGTACTTTCTCGGATTTGTACAACTGCTGTACGCACACTTGAAAGTGCTCAGGCTCGCGCACTGAGAATTTGCCTAGGACTACCACGATGTGCATCTACTTGCGGCACGATTGCAGAGGCACGTGCGTGCCCAGCTCGACTTTATCTGCAACATGAGCCATTGCGAGTGCATCTAAGGCTACTGACCAGACACAGGAATCATCCACTCACGAACGTCACAAGCGTACGGTCTGTGTCTGCCTACTCAGAAGCCGTGCTGTCGCAGCAAGACTTATTGCCGTCGGACTTCCAACCATATGACATACCCCAAGTTCCACTCTGGACGATGGCAAAGCCAACGGTGAGACTCTCAATCCCTGGAATAACGAAGAAGTCGAAGATGCCGCTTGCTGGGCTCAAGCATTTTGCGCTGTCATACATTGCTTACATGTATAGATATTACGAACATGTTTTTACAGATGGTTCTGTGACACAGACCTCTTCCGCGGCGGCCTACACGGTGCCAGGAATGGGAATCGCACAACGATTCAAGATAGGACACAGGACGTCGTCTACAGCAGCTGAGTTGACCGGCGTTCGAGAAGCAGTTCGCTGCATACTGCAACAGAGTCTCGAGAAGTGGACAGTGTTCTGTGACTCAAAACCAGCACTGCAACTCATCAGCACTTATATGAGTGACAGAACCGCATATAGTCCTCTGGTTCATGACATCATGTCTCTACTTGCTGACGCGTCTCACTCCGGGCATACCATCGTGCTGCAGTGGATTCCTGGCCATTGTGGAATAGCAGGAAACGAACAGGCTGACGCGGAAGCAAAAAAGGCGCACACTGACGGAACTATTATAAAAATTCATTTTTCCCGGTATGACATTAACGCCTTGCTCCATACCTCCCTTAAAACTTCTACGGCACGACATTGGGACAACCCCGAACATCGACAAGAGCGCCTTCATAGACTTGACGCTGGATTACAATTCCGGCTTCAACTTCGGTTGCGGAGAAGCCAGGAAACACTCATTCATCGATTACGGCTGGGTGTGGCATACACCCACCGATACCTTCACAAGATTGGACAAGCACAGGACCCTGATTGTAGCGTCTGTCACACTCTCGAGACAATAGCTCACGTACTTTGTGTGTGCCCTCAATATGCGGCCGAACGAAGAACACTGAAATCAATAGCTGACAGCTTGGACTCCCGCCCCTTTTCAGAAGAAAAGCTTTTGGGCGCGTGGAGGAGTGTTCACTGTGCCCAACGTGCCATAAAATCACTTTTGAACTTTTTAAGTGAGACTGGTCTAGACGATCGCCTTTAGAAGCTGTGAGACGTGCAGTCAGTACAAAATGTGTTTGTGCAATAACTTTTTGGGACACTATTACTTTTTGTATGGACAAGATTACCATTACGGGTATGCGTCTTCAGTGCGCACCCATGTATTGGGCAACGTGTATATAGTATCTCATTGTACCATAACATAATCACCCGCCACCTACCTTTCCCTGTATTTCCCACTTCCCCTTTCCCCAGTGAGGAGTAGCAGGCTAGAGACACGCTCTCCAGGCCGACCTCTCCTCCTTTCTGTTCATTAAAATCTACTCCTCATAAAATGATGGGCGTTTTGTTGACATTGAAGGTGATTACCAACCGGCAAAACCAAGAATTCTCAGAAATTTTGAATAGTCAGGAAATACACAGGGAAAACTAAGCGAACTTTTGCTTGTATCAGGGAAAATCAGCTGTACTTTTACTGAAACGGAAAGTCGCGCTAATGCTGGGTACTGAATCGTAACGAATCGTGTGTAACGAAGAAGAGTAGCCGCCTGCGCCACAGCACCATCGCTACCGGCATGAGCTCGTGGTTGCTGTCTTTCGCCGAACGCTTGTGACAGCTACCCGTTCGCGCCCGTTGCTAATAAATCTCCTAGCAAGTGGTGGACGTGCTGGGTTTCGACCACCCTGGAACTTCGGAGTCGCACTCTACCCCCCATCATGCCCGACGACGCACGCACTCCTCCAGCTCCTCCAACGGCGCCGGCCACCTTGGTTTGTGCCGGTGCCTTGCGTCAGCGAGATCCCCCTATCTTCTCCGGCACAGATGACAAAGACGTTGAAGATTGGATTTCGTCTTATGAGCGAGTGAGTGCCCATAACCAGTGGGACGACGTTACCAAGTTGAGAAACGTCGCCTTTTATCTTACGGACGTTGCGAAACTATGGTTTCTCAACCATGAAGCCGACCTCACTTCGTGGTTGGTCTTCAAGACCAACTTTACCCAAGTTTTTGGTCGGCCTGCAGTAAGAAAGCTTCGTGCAGAACAACGTTTGCGCACACGTTCCCAAGAGACCGGAGAAAACTTCACGAGCTACATTGAGGACATTGTCGACCTTTGCAAACGGGTGAATGCGTCAATGTCAGAGGAGGAGAAGATCAAACATATAATGAAGGGTATTCAGGACGACGCATTTCAAATGTTATTATCGAAGAGTCCTCACTCTGTCGCTGAAGTCATCGAATTGTGCCAGAGTTACGACGAGTTGCGCAGGCAACGGCTTCACACCCGACGTCCCACCCCGCCCGCCGACTCTCTATCCAGCCTTGGGGTCGACGACTACAACCATGCTACTCTCTTCATCAAAATCCAGGAATTCGTTCGCGCAGAGGTCGCCCGCCAGCTATCGTTGATATCTTCTATCCAGGAACCACCCCCTGCTTTGCATCCTACGATCCGCGACTTCATTCAAGAACAAGTCTCTCAAGCCGTTCGTCCAGCCGTTGAGCAGCCACCAGTCACGGCTCCTCTCACTTACGCTGAAGCAGTTTCCCGATCTCGTCCACAAGCGCCCCTGCCGCCCTCTATGCATCGACCACCGACATTTTTGCCGCCATCTATGCCACTTCACGACCGCCGGCATTTTCCTCCTATGCCGCTGCCCGACCGACAACCTTTTCCGAATCCTCAACCGCGACTCGGACCTTACCCCCACCAGTGGCGCACCTTCGATGACCGCCCAATATGTTTTGCTTGCGGTGGTGCTGGTCACGTGGCGCGCCATTGTCGTCGTGGCATGCCTCCTCTTCAGAACATCCGGCGGGCGCCACCTTTCCCCGCTCCGTTTTCCTCGTCCCTCTCCAGCCAACGTCATCGAAGTCTCTGTCGAAGGAATCGCCGTCCTGGCGCTTGTAGATACAGGAGCCGCCGTATCCGTAATTTCCGCCGAACTCTGCCGCACACTACGAAAGGTTTTGACGCCTCTCTCCGACTTCTCCCTTCGAACCGCGAACGCTCAAAATATAACGCCTCTCGCTGCCTGTACTGCTCGCGTCTTCATTCAAGGTCTACTGTATACCGTCGAATTCGTCGTGCTGCCCACTTGTTCCCATGACATCATATTAGGCTGGGACTTCCTTGCAAATAATAACGCCGTTATTGACTGTTGTCACGCCGAACTCGAACTTTCTGCACTTCCAGACGTCAAGCCTATCGACAACGACCCTTCCAGTGTTAAACTGTTTGTTTCCGAAGACAATTCCGTCCCTCCACGCTCTTCCCTGCTTGTGCCCGTGTCGTGCGCCGCTATTTCTGATGCCACTGTTTTCTTTACGCCCTCTGAGCTGTTCATTCGCCGCCGATGTTGTCCGCTGCCCTTTGCTCTCCTTACTCTTCGCAATGGCGTCACGAAAATGGTCGTCGACAATCCCACGGCCTGCCCTTTAGCTTTATCTCATGGTGAATGCCTAGGACTTGTTCAACCAGTCGACACCTTTTGCATCTTTGACACTCCTGCCGTTTCTACTTCTGCGGGCCTTGGCGCACTTACTTGTGACTCTGCGGTTGATCAGTCACTCCTCGACGCTTTCCACTGCTCCATCGACGATGGCACGTCATCTTCAGAACGAAGCCAGCTTATTGCTCTCCTGCAGAGGTTCCGCGCTTCTTTCGACAGCCATGCTTCCGGTTTGGGCCGCACATCGACCGTTTTTCACCAAATAGATACCGGCAGTCACGCACCTTTACGGCAGCGCCCTTACCGAGTTTCCGCCTCTGAGCGCCGTGTCATTGACCACCAGGTTGCTGACATGCTCAAGCGTGGCGTTGTGCAGCCTTCCAACAGTCCCTGGGCATCACCGGTCGTCCTCGTTAAGAAAAAGGATGGCTCTATTCGATTCTGCGTCGACTACCGACGTCTGAACAAGATAACGCGCAAGGACGTTTACCCGTTACCGCGCATCGACGACGCCCTCGACTGTTTGCAGGGAGCTGAATTCTTTTCTTCGCTGGATTTACGTTCCGGATACTGGCAAGTCCCCTTGGCACCATCTGATCGACCTAAAACAGCATTTGTGACACCTGACGGATTGTACGAATTCATCGTAATGCCTTTCGGCCTGTGCAATGCTCCCGCCACTTTTGAGAGAATGATGGATAATATTTTACGCGGCCTCAAATGGAACACATGTTTATGCTACCTGGATGACGTAGTTGTCTTTTCCGCTGATTTCCAAACCCATCTCAGCCGTCTCGAGCAAGTTCTCAAACGCCTTACTGTCGCGGGACTTCAACTTAACTTAAAAAAATGTCGTTTTGGTGCCCGAAAGCTCCCTATTCTTGGCCATGTTGTATCACGAGACGGCGTCCTTCCGGATCCAGCCAAGCTCCGCTCTGTCACCGACTTTCCGCAACCAAAGAAGTTAAAAGAGCTTCAAAGTTTTCTTGGTTTATGCTCATACTTCCGACGTTTCATTCGAAATTTCGCTTCCATAAGTGCACCCCTGACAGCCCTTCTAAGTGGCGACAAAGAACTTTCCGCTTGGTCGCCCGCCTGTGATGACGCCTTCACGAAATTACGCCGCCTGCTAACCTCGCCACCTATCCTCCGCCACTTCGATCCTGCAGCGCCCACAGAGGTCCACACCGATGCCAGCGGCATCGGACTTGGCGCCGTACTCGCACAACGAAAAGCGGGCTTTGATGAATATGTCGTTGCCTACGCGAGCCGAACTCTGACAAAGGCCGAGGCTAATTACTCTGTTACAGAGAAAGAGTGTTTAGCCATTATTTGGGCCCTTGGAAAATTCCGTCCTTATTTGTATGGTCACCCTTTCGATGTCATCACTGACCATCACGCCCTTTGTTGGCTGTCTACCCTTAAGGACCCATCTGGCCGACTTGCTCGCTGGGCCCTTAAGCTACAGGAGTACGACATCCGCGTCCTCTACCGTTCCGGCCGCAAACACACGGACGCTGACGCCCTTTCTCGCTCACCGGTCTCCGCTGACTGCGCTTGCCTATCCGCCCTTGAGCCCACAGTTCCATCTCATGCACTGCGCAACATGCCGTCGGAGCAGCGCAAGGATCCCTGGATCAGTGCTCTCATCAGCATCCTTTCTGATCCATCCACCTCATCACCATCGCGCGCTCTTCGCCGCCAGGCTACCCACTTCTGCATTCGCGACGGCCTTCTTTATCGTCGTAATTACCTCTCTGACGGTCGCAAGTGGCTTCTCGTGATACCCCGCCATCTCCGTGACCTTATCTGCGACGCTTTCCACGCAGACCCTCAGTGCGCACATGCCGGCCTCTTCAAGACCTATGCTCGACTACGCATCCGATTTTATTGGCGAGGCATGTATAACTACGTCAGAAAGTTCATTCGCTCCTGCGCTCCGTGTCAACGCCGAAAATTACCTCCCGGACAAGTCTACCCGTCACAACCCCTTCCCTGCCCTCGTCGGCCTTTTGATCGTGTTGGCATAGACATCTACGGACCGCTACCCTCCACACCAGCAGGCAACCGCTGGATTATTGTTGCAGTGGATCACTTAACCCGCTATGCTGAAAAAGCTGCTCTGCCGACTGCCACCGCCCGCGACGTTGCATCGTTCCTATTACGACATTTCGTTCTTCGCCACGGTGCCCCTCACGAACTTCTGAGCGACAGAGGCCGCGCCTTTCTTTCCGATGCTTTGAAGGCACTACTCGACGAATGCCGAATCGTTCACCGCACTAGTACAGCGTACCATCCGCAAACTAACGGCATGACCGAGCGCTTCAACCGTACTCTTGGCGATATGCTCTCCATGTACGTCGCCTCTGATCATTCAAACTGGGACCAAGTTCTCCCTTTCGTGACGTATGCGTACAATACTGCGACCCAGGCAACTACTGGTTTTTCCCCTTACTTTCTCCTATACGGACGAGAACCTTCTACTACTCTCGATACTATTCTGTCATATACACCTGACGCGTCCGAAAGTACTCCGCTATCTGAAGCTGCTCGTCATGCTGAGGAATGCCGCCAGCTTGCCCGCTCTTTTTCCACCGAGGACCAGTGGCAGCAGCAATCCCGTCAACCTGCCGGCCGTTCTGCACCAACTTTTTTGCCTGGCTCTCTCGTATGGCTTCGGGTACCCGCTACTACACCCGGCCTCTCCTCAAAACTTGTCGCAAAGTACCTAGGACCCTACCGCGTTCTCGAGCAAACGTCCTCCGTCAATTACATCGTAGAGCCCCTCACGCCATCGACGGACCTACGCCATCGCGGCCGCGAACTTGTCCACGTCTCTCGCCTTAAGCCGTACTACGACCCAATAGTAGTCTCTTCGCCTTGATCCGCCAGGATGGCGCCTTTTTCTGCGGAGGGCGATTGTAACGAAGAAGAGTAGCCGCCTGCGCCACAGCACCATCGCTACCGGCATGAGCTCGTGGTTGCTGTCTTTCGCCGAACGCTTGTGACAGCTACCCGTTCGCGCCCGTTGCTAATAAATCTCCTAGCACGTGTTTGGGTAGAGGAGTTTTCAGTGCCCCGTCAACGACTGATGTTCCGCACGCACGATTTCTGGGACAGGCCCAATAATTCGGACGCCTTCGCGGCACCACCCCTTACCCGATAGAGTCAATGCATAAGAGCGTACGAAATTTCGGACGCAAGAACCCTCCGCCGTGCGATTTCCCGGACATTTTGCCGTGACCGCAGGTCCGAAACGGCATTTCTCAAAGCCACTACCATTTTTATTATCTCAATAAACCTTCGACGGGGCCTAGATGGTATGGAATCGTTTAGCTTGCTGCGCTGTACTGTTCATACGGATTTTCTCGCCGCCTAGAACCACCGCTCTCGTACGCAGATCACCTGGCCGCCGTAGCCTCCACCGCAGCAATGCTAGGCCTAACTACTTCGACGTTCCCTACAGTTGACATTTCACCGCTGTTAGCATTGGCACCGACTCAGCCTTTGTAGTCCTCGCCAATGGCTTCGAAGCTCAGACAGCACAACGCGTTGAATTAAGCCTGTTTCTAAAAGTAAGCTTCACCTCAGTATAACATTTTGGCGCGGTCAAGGATGGCAAACTATTGCAGTGAAGCTAAACAAGTGCGGGAAGGGGCAATTGTCACCGGATCAAGTATGTATCCCTAATTATGCACTTGCGTGCCCGGCGTCTGCTGTCCCTCTACGAGCACCGATATGCCTAATACGTCTACTGGCTGGTCTGCAGAGTTTTTTCAGATCTGCCAGTGACGATATGAGCCCTTAAGAGGAAGCTTTAGCTCGGGCCCAACTCCGACGCGGCCTATTCAAATACATGTAAAACGCAAAAACGTTTTTATGAGATAACCCCTGGACCGATTTTGATTAAATTTGTTGCATTTGAAAGAGAAAGTTAAATTTTAGTGACTGTTGGAAGCGCAATTTCGATTAAGGGCTTGAATTTTCTTAAAACGATTTTCAAATATTTGACCGTTTGAAAAAAATAGAAGCACGAAGTTTACAAATTCATAGCATTGCATCTAGAACTGATATTCCGGTTCTGTAAACAGCATCCATTAGATCATTCAAAGCGGACAAATTCAATATGTCATTTTACATCTTACGTGAATTTGTTACGTTGGTTACAACGGTTTTGCAAAAGTTGCATTTCCCTATGAATAAAGTTTATATTCATGTGTAACATATCAATTTTGTCCGCTTTAGATGTGCTATTAGATGCAATTCACAAAATCGTATTATCATTTTTAGTGGTTGAGTTACAGAGTTGTAAACTTGATAGTTTCGTTTTTCAAAAATGTTTGATTTTTGCCAATTTTTAATAAAACATTGACAACCTAACTCGAAAATTCGAAACCAGCAGTCACTAGATTTTAGATTTGTCTTTTAAATGCAGCAAACCTCGTCAAATTTGGTGCAGTGGTTGCCGAGAAAAACGAATTCTCCTTTTACATGTATTCAGATAGGAGCACTCGAGCTGAAGCTTCCTCTTAAGGGAAGTAAAAGACAACGCATTGATATTCTTGTACTACGTGGTTTTTCGAATGTTTCCGGGACTCTAGGGACTCTGAAAAATCGGACGTTGACTGTATTACTCCCCAAGAGGATGCTTCAAATTGTCCGTGGGGCGAACGCGCTGCGGAAGTGGGACGAGAACAGAAAGCGCCGACGCTTGGAGGTAAGAACTGAAAAGGAAGCGTGCTGCCGCTACTCGCTTCTTTGAAAGAGCTTGAACCAAAAAAAAAAAACAAAGCCTTGGCTTACGCCGAGATGCACGCGTCCCTCATACAAACAAGAATAAACCCTTTAAAGCAGTGAAACGCAACACTGATCCCTTGTGCACGAGCTGAGAGTATGTCAGGACAGTTGTGGTTGGCTTTCCAGCTGCGGAGAGAGAATCTCACTTGCGAAAAAGTTCGGGCCTCAACCAATGAACTTACTATCAGCTGATAGAAATAGATCCTATTTGAACATATTTGTTTCTGCATGCACCTCTTTTCATTCGTATTTGAAAATGTTCGAATTGATTTTCATTCGACTTTACCATATTTTGCGAAGTTATTTAGCTCGCTTAGTATTTTAGTAACCCTTCCTTTCTGTTATCATTTGGAATAGGATAAACACTACTAAGGAGTAGTGCCTATTTTATTCCAAAAAAAAAACAGAATGGAACAGAACTATTCAAACTGGATTCGGTCGTGGTTTTTATTTTTCGACATGCTTACTAGAGAGTTACAGCATCGGGCGATAATGTGTCAGCCCATCTTGACATAAAAAAAATTTCTGTGTCACTCAAGGAATTTTGCAACGACATGCAGGGGAAACCTGGGAAATGCAGGGAATCCTGAAATCCCAACTTGGTAGACACCCTGACTATTGCTAAGGGATAATGCCGACTCTACCTTTCATACGTCGTCGCGTTGCGAATGTCAAATTAAAATTCATTCAAACAGTGACTCAATTATCATAACTGGCAGGACTAACTTACTAGTGATCACGAATCAGTTTGTTTAGCGTGACAGTGGCAGCCTTTATTCGTGTACGCTGTCACTGATCAATTCAAAGTCATTAAATTAGTATCTTTTTGTGTACCGCTGCTGAGCGATTAGGGCCCGTTATTAGTTATCATTAGCGATATGCTCTGTTCGATGCTCTCGTAATTCATAGAGAATACCTAATGAATATCAAATGAAATTTCATAAACATGCCTTAAATTATAACAGCCAGGAGGTGGTAGAAACGAGTCGCTAATGATCAGAAATTACTCTGTTTAGTATAAGAGCGGTAGCCTTGATTCCTGCACGTCCTCATTGGCTTCAATGAAAGGGTGATTGAATGATGACGAGCCGTTGGTGGTCACTAGTGAAACGTTACGTTCGACGTGCTGGTACTTTTAAGCAGCACGGCGTCATGCATATCAAATGAAATGTTGTAAAACTTGTAATCAACTGGTTTCAATCGTTGGAGGTGCACAACTTGCGCGCTGCGTGAACGGTGAGTCGCAACCACACATTAACAAAGACGTAGGTCTCTTTACTCGAGCATTTGAAAATGACGAATGGGCCCGAACACTTGGAAAGAAGCTTTTGGTAAAGCCGACTTTTCCGAACTGGTGTGCATAGTCACACGAAGTCACCCGTGGCGAATGTGATCGGCAAATGTACGTCGTAGCGAGCCTTAGCATCAGTACCCGACAATATAGGCAGGACACAATATCTGCGACACAGCAACATCTTCTGTAGGTGAAAAAGGAAGTATGATGTCGACAAAACTTTGAGGATGGCGAACATAGAGGAGAAAGAAACGTGTGTATCCTGCATCCTCATGTTTATTCATTCTCACTTCACTGAACGTAGTTCAAGCCAACTTGGATCACTGCGTATGGAAAACTAAGTATATCCCACACTTCAACTAATCTCTCCTGTAACATTGCCTCAGTTGGCATGTACCGCTCTTCAGTGAACCTCTTCAAGACCGACTTGCGCCACTATGTATGTGCCACAACGTATATGCCGCTCGTCAAATTCTCTCCTACCGACGTGGGCCAGTGAAGATGGACCGCTCTTCATTAAACCTATCTAACCCTAACTCGGATTGCTGGGCATATGTCACTTTAACTATTTGCCACAACGTGCGTATCGCTTTTCAATAAACTTGTTTCATGCCAAATTGGATCAATGTGTGTGTGCTTCTCTCCGATGAACGACATTTCCGATAGTCACAGTGAACGGTTTTACGCTACCAATGTGTAAATGGATATGTGTCGTTTTTTGAATGAATCTCCTTGACCCCGACTTGCGTAACTGAATGTGTGCCACTGCGTATGCACCGATGTTCAATTACGTAAGACATATATGAATACCTGCGCTGGACGGTGGAGCCGAATCCGCTTCATAAATGTCCATACAGTCTCGGCCGTGTGAGTAATAATTCACACACGCTACGCGTGCAGACGTCAATGCGGCGCAGCGCTGCTAGGTGGCGCTGTGGGTCCAGAACGAAGCGCGAGAGTGCATCGTGGCGGAATACGCGCCTCCTACATGACGCCTTTCCGTGTTTATAGTATGGCATGTAGATACAGTGTTTCGATGATTATCGTATTGAAGACGACATTCATCATGACAGATACCCAGTCGTTTCTTTTCCCCAATGAATTGCATTGGGCAGACTAGGCATGTGATTATTTTGACAAATGGCATAGTACACGTTGGTGAGCAGTTTTGACAGTCAGTCTAACAGGCAGGTAACGCTGGTGCTACTTCGAGACTAGATAGGTAACAATATTCAGGAATGAGGGCGGGTGTGCCAGAATAAATACAATAGCATTTAGGGAAAATTAGGAAAGTCTCGGGCACGTTTTACCGGTCACTCACCGTAGTGCCGGATGCATAACACAGAGGAGAAACACTGGAGCCAGCCTTTCGCCAGTGCAGACAGTGCTATTTCCGGCGAGTCTTATGCTATCTTCGGCTGGTCGTTTCTGAGCGCTCTAGAGCGCTCTCGCGAGCGGCGTTGTCTTCGGCTGGTTGAAAAAGGATGCGCGCCCTGCGTTCGGCTGGTTCTTCTCGCTTGCTCTCCTCCATCTTGGAGCGCTCTGAGGCGCTCCGAGCCCTGTCGTCGGAGCAGTCATCGAGATTGAAACGTAATCGCAGCGCCGCGTCGCTGCTGTTGGCGACGGCATACCGTAACCTTAGCAACCTAGGCCACTGTATGCTGGCGTCTCGACGAACGCTCGTCCCGCCGGCACGTCCACCGGCTTTTCCGGCAGCGCCGGGAACTTTGGATAGGCGAATCATCGGACGTTGGCAGTAGTCACGTGGTTTCGCATCGGCAATTTCCTCCTCCGAGAGCGAGTCGCACGTTCGGCTTGCGCGCTTGTTCTCTACCCTTGAGCTCGGGAAACGCGCGATCTACCCGACTCTGCTTCGGGGCATACAAGCGACCAGTCGAAGATACCATTATCAAAGCCCAGCCAGCGTCAGCCGCTTCCTAGAGTAGACCATTGTATTCCCGTGACGTAACAGTAAAAGAAGCGCCTACATCCAGTTTATTCCAGTTCTAGAGCGTCCACTGCTCAGTGAAGCCGCCCCAGTGTCATCTGGTAAACGCAAGTGCCCCGAGTGCAATCACGTGTCAAAAGGTGCTTTGCTTAACACTCGGGTGCAGCGAAAGATGTTGGCTATCGCAACACTGATTTCTCGGCAGACAACAAGCACTGCGGAAGAAATCGCAGCGCGCACATGCTGACATATATGCTCTGATAACGGCGATTGAGAGACGTTTGTTGCGAGCATAAAGCAATAAACGCGGATAAGGTAGCGTGGTGGCAGTGAAAAGATACGGAATTCTCGTCTTTCTTCTGCTTTGTCTTTTGTGTGATATTTATGAAACCTAAAAAAAAGTTTATTGGAATACAGGGCAGTGAGAAGGTTTAGAATGACAAAAAAAAATAACGGCAATGCTAGCTAGTTCAGGTGATAAAGACAAAAATAAGAATTTATTGCAAAGAATAGCAGACAACTGTCTTTTATTCATTTGAATTCATCACAGGCATTGATTGTAAGTATAAACCACGAAGTTTACAACAGCGTCGCGATTGCAGCTCAGGTCCTGATAGTATGACGTGCACTCCATGAAAGCAACTATAGGGGGAATTTTGCTCAATTGTGTTGATAAACATAGCTCGTCGACAACATAGAGGGTGCTTAAAGTTCAATATTTGGATGCAGACATTTCTGCATCACCCAACCGAACAAGTACATAACTTCGTAAGAGACAAGAGGAAAATTGACTTCTGAAGTAGCAGTGATACATTTCGGCCTCAGCATGATCCTGCACGCATGCCCACAAGGCACGCCTGCGATCAAGTTCATTCTGAAGTTAAATATCAGCCTAGAACAAAAGCCACCCTTAAGTTCAAGCGTCCTAAACGGAGCCTGATACCCGTATACAAGAGGAAGGCTGTGGTAGAAGCTGTCATGTTATGCTAATGACGCAAGAGTGGCGGTGATGGTGTAACAATATTCTCTGGTATTTGCATGGGCTATACTGGCGCTTTTCTGCATTTTGCCCTTTTATTACCCAAAGATGAAATCGCAACAATACCAGGATGAAATCAATAGCATGCAAAAAATGGAGTGCGCGTTGGAACACTGATCACGTATCATTATTGTGTGTATTATCACTGCGTTAATTCGTGCAAACCACAGATACTTCATTCACTCCCTGAACTGGCATGGCAGATACTGAGTTCATCAGGCGACACAAATTACTGCAGTGAGGCGTCTTCCACGTGGCAGCGCGGAAACAGTTAGCTTCAAAAGCGGCGGCCTAGGCCGTACTGGTCAAACAATTTTGCCTCACTATTGCCTCTATTATACCAACAGTACTGTAAATAAATAGTGACAAAAATTGGCCTTATGAATTTTTACGTTATCGGTATGACATATACAGTAACGAAACCGGCACGCTTGGTAGTATGGGGCAGATAGCACCAGGTTCAGCCACTCCACGCCTAGCGTCCTTCAATCTTAGCGTACTAAAGTATACAGAGTATCCTTCAGCTTTCTTGTGATAGTGGCATTTCATATGCACTGGTAATGCGAGTACTTCGCCTTACGAAATCGTGACAAATTCAACATCACGTTTCATAGTCGGCGGGCATCTCTGCCCTGTTGGTAGACGCAAATTTCTTGAACTCTCCCGTATACTGGGAGCGAGTAGCACCCGCGGCAAGCGAGTCATCCACGGTGCCCTTGTGGTCCAACCTCCAGATCCCTTTTCTCTTGTTTTCAGCGCAGACCACAAGGAGCCAAATGAGCGCCAGGGCGACGAGTGCAGACGCCAGAAGCGTGTACAAGCTGTCGTAGGCGCCAATGTTGTCTCTGAAGTAACCTGTAACGATAACGTTGTAATGGTGGAAAATCTGGCGCTTTGGACATAACGAGAAAGTGGAGTGGTATTGCCGTACCGGTCACCTTATGTAAGAGAAAAACAGCGGATATTTATTAAAGCATAACTTCAGTGTTGACCCCTACATCTGTCAGTGTGGCATTTTCACTTTTTTGGCTGCATGCGGTGGTAATGAATTAGTTGTGCGCGAAGCATTTTCACCAAATCAAAGTGCCACAGTCAATATTTTTGTGATTATTATGGTGGTGCAGTTGCATAACGATTCTTTCAGTACATGGACAGTGAGTTGCTTTTATGGAGGAAGTGAAAAAAAATGATGCGTAACGAGTTCCTGGGATATTTTATCGGAAGTTCTGTATATTATCACCATTTCGATTTCGTCAAACTGCCAACCCTAAAGCCCGTAGGCTGACTTAAGGCACTGTACCATAAGATGGATGGTAACTCGTGAACTTCATTTAGTCAGTTTTCACGAAATTCGCCACAGAAGCTACAGGCTGGTGACGTGTGAAAAGCCAGCCACTTTAGCTAGTAAAGTTTTCTGTCTATTATAATTCTGCGTTGGCCATTCACTAGCTGCATGTAGGTTGCACGCCCTGATCTGTATCTGTAGTTGTCGCCTGGATGCTTCGATAAATGAAGCGGTGGTGAGCTATTAATAGGTGACGTGTTCCAATACATCGTACAGTGATGCATGACAGATGGTCTTGATGCATCACTTGCTGCGAGAACTTTGCTATCTGCGTATTAGGCATGTTGATTACGGTGAGCTTTTCTTTGTTATAATCTTTCCTATACAATTGTCTCATTTATATATGCTTCAGCCCCTATTTAGAGATCTAGAATGAGTGGCAAACGTTACACAATATCAGTAAAAGACAATAAAGCCAATACAAGGTAGTAATTGAACCTTGAGCGAAGTGGCATTGAAAACTACACACACACAAAGAACAATACTATATATGAAGCAATTTACTTGTTAGCAAGGTACAAGTCGCTATGCATGCTGAACATGTAACGATGAAGCCAAATTTTGACTTACTAGGACTGACAAATAAAGGGAAAATCATACATCCACCCGTTTGTAGTAATTGCTACAAAGGAAACCCATACGGATTCCTCGAAAGAAAAGCGTCGCAGTTCAAGAAAAATTGGAATTTTTCTTCAACTGCGAGGACTTTCTTTTCAAGGAATCCATATGTGTTTCCTTTGTAGCAATTTCTACGAACGGGTGCATGTATAATTTTCCCTTTATAATTTGCTCCTCTCCACCTTGCGGGTTTCCGCAGAACCATTACGTCATACTAGGACTGGCGTTCAAGAGTACGCGGTAAATGAAAAAAAATGGCTGTGGCTTAGGTAAGGTTAAGCCCAGGATGCGAAGCATACTAGCCTTTATTTTAGTTGTTGAACCACTGTTTAGCCTGGTGAACTGCTGTTGCTTGGCTATATTTGGTTCGGCTAGACGAAGAAACAACTCATGCATTACTTCTTCGCCTTCAAGAGTGGAACGCGACAGCGTTCCCGTCGACCCGCCAAGGGGTGTAAGACAATGGGCTACAGGGCAGCGACTACGCGCCCCGCATTGGACGCGGTGAGCGTCGAGCAAAGCAGCGTTCGGCGCGGCAACGAAATGTGCCCCTGAGCAAGAGACGCACGCCTTAGAAACAGCGCGTTTCTAAGGCAACACCGCATTCACTAGAGGCGCTTTTGTACCGCTTTGAAGCGTTGTACTCGTGGCTCAGTGGTAGCGTCTCCGTCCCACACTCCGGAGACCCTGGTTCGATTCCCACCCAGCCCGTCTTGCAAGAGTTGAGCCAAAGCCACTTCTCCTCTGTCGTGACGTCACGGTGTCACGTGATTTCATGGTCACCGCCGCGCCTGAGGAGCTGGGTCGAGCCCTCGTAATATGCTTCGCATAAAAAATAATAAACTCTTACCTATGAGAAATGGTTTCAGCAGAAACAAAGGACCAGCGACCGTTCCCACAATTCCGTAGCTGATGGGCAGCCTGTCTAAGCCCACGTACTCGGCCATGATCGCAGGATACATGGTCATTCCACAACCGACGAAAGTGGCCACGCACAGGCAGATGACTAGCATCGACGCATAGGAGGTAGACCATGGGAGGGCGAGCAAGCACAGCCCCATGAGCAGGTAGTTAACCATGACGAGCGTGCTGCGCCTCAGGTAACCGCGATCCGCCAGCACAGGCAGTCCAAGTCGCCCGACGGTGTCCGTGATTGAAAAGAGAGGAACCAAGCCGACGGCTGCCGCCACAGATGTGCCTCGATCGACGGCAAAGTCTGGCACAGTTGTCATGAAGACATCGAAGTTGTAGTTGTAGATGATGTACGTAACCATTATTACATAGAACATGGGACATTTCAAGACCGTGAGGCCATAGCGCAAGCTCCTCGGGTCAGTAACTGGCTTATCGGTTAAGGGCTTTTCGGCGATAATTTTCATATCTCCACTCTCGATGGTGAAAACCAGTGCCTTAGCCTTCTGGGCTGCTACTTTCTCTTGGTGCTTCTTTCGCCGAATCCAAACAGGTTCTTTCAGCACGAGGCTGATAGCCGTTACGTGCATGACAATGGCACCGAAGATCATTACGCTGCTGCGGAAGTTGTAGGTTTCCTTGAGGAACAGGAGAAGCTTCGGAAACACGAAAGCCGAGCTTGTAGAACCGGTGTACATGATCCCGAGGGCTAGGCCCTTATACTTGTCAAAGTACTGGTTGATGAAGACGAACAGCATCATGAAAACAATTCCTGAGCCGAAACCTGCACAAAAGACAGAACGAAACAATTTAACGAATGGTACTTTAGACAACTCCGTCACAAGCACAGTGTCAAAGAAAAGCAGATGATTCTTATAAATACGAAGTGTTAGTTTATCTGTCTGGGTCTGTTTGCTTACTGCTTACAAGAGGGGTCCACATTCTTTGTGAGCTGTTCAACTGCACTGTAACACCCCTTCTCTCTCAATTCTTTCAATGGTGTAGAGACAATTTCCCATACTAGTAATATGCGTTCAATACATGACATTGCTGTTGTTGTTTATGTAAACGACTAGGCACTGCGTGCTTGGCTTCAAACAAGTCAGAAACTGCCATTTTAATTACGAAAATGTTTCTCTGGAAATTACGAAGAATTAATCATTGCTCCTAAGAGCGGCGGGAAAAAACACATTGATAACGTCATGGAGTGAACTTCGGTATTATATCTCCGCTAACTTTTTGTTCACACCTTTCTGCTGTGGCCGAGAGACGTTATCAATTTCGTGCATAGACTGAAAAATACCTGATTTTTGAAAAGGAAGTAGTGGTACCTAAGTATCAAAAAAAAAAGAACGGACACTTCCTGCAAGAATAGAATTTTTCGGAAGATAGAATGCTCACCGAACAGGATACCAAGAGTCGCTGTCATCCACGATATGCTCGGTGAAAAGCTGCTCGTGATTAGGCCCATCCACATCGTAACGCTGCCCACGTACATCACAGGCACTGGTCCGAACCTCTGGCACAAAGGGCCAGCTACAATTCCTGTGTAAAGAAAAAATCATCCGTTTAAAGGGTACCGTTAGGATTTCGGTAAAAGATTTCAATCCCAACATAATTCCGCCTAACGCGTATCGAGTTGTCGGAATTGGCTCGGTAAGAGTGTTCGGAGTCGGAATTTGCTCCGTAAGCGTATGCGAAGTGGGCGTAGGTGGCCACTGCCGCGCGCAATGCGTCGCCGTTTGACGTTCGCCGCAAGCGCGTGTTTATCTCGGAGGCCGACTATATAACCGCTTGCCAGAGAATAGGCGCGCCCATTCAACATGGAAGAAGAAGAGAGTGATACTACCGATACGGAGAGTTGTGTTTATGGCTGTACAGAAATTGCAAGACAATGTGCCCAGCAATTATGAATCAACTTTAATAAGCCTGCTTATGTTATTGTATATATCATTGATAAGCAATTTGCATAACTGCACAAGGCACACGTATAGCATAACCATAAGCCAACCAAAGCATATCCATAAGTGAACCTTAAGCATAACCATAGGCTAAGTCATAAAGCATAACCATAAGCTAAACCGTAAGCATACCCATAGGCTATATCATAAACCATAACCATAAGCTAAACCATAAGCATCACCCAAACCTTTTCGCTTCGAGATATCCAGGCTTAACCGTAGCTAAGCCCCAGCCAATTTTTAAAATGTTGATGGTGCACGAAATAAGGCCGACATTTGTCAGTGCTTTACGAAACAAATACTGTATATATAATTAGCCTGATGTCCATTGTCCTTTGCGCTACTACCAGCGCATGTAACACAGAACAGTGTGCACAAATATGCCCAGAACGTGCGCTAATATGTATGCACATAACACGCATGCCAGCAGCGGAAGCAAGAACGCTGCTCTGTACCGCCGCGGTCATTTAAACCCCCCCCCCCCCCCTGCTACAGGTTTGAAAACGGCAGAGGAGCGCTGGCTCCTTCATCTCTATACTAACACGGTACTGTGCCCGGCAGTACTACAGTATTTAACTTTGCTTTCTCTGAGGAGTGCCGACTACGTGGTTACGCGTTCCCGGACGTATTCCGCATGGTATAGGCTTGCCTTTCTATCCCGGCTTACCCTTCCCTCCCCCCCGCCCACCCGAGAGAGCTGGGAGGCTGCCCTGCTCGGCTGCTCTACCTTATAGAGCCAAAGAGCTCTTGTGGCTAGGGCCCGAGCCGCCGCGGAGGTCACAGGGGTCCCGGACTAGGGGCCTCTCCTAGATTTTGTAAGGGGCCGGCCGTTAGGGTCATCCTCAACTCTCTCTGTAAATAAGTGAAAGAAATGTTTACCCCCACCACCACCACCAGAAACGATGGAGTCGAGTTGGATGGTGCGTCAACTGGGCTTCGCTGCTTTTGCAGCCAAACGCGCTCCGCGTCTCCGCCGGCTAAACCTCAGCATGTGGGACACGCGTGCGCGTAAATATCGTGATACCACGATGGCGCCAAATCCAACGGTGACGGCTCGCACACACCTCGAGTGTCCGTCTCGTTTCTGTCGCAATAAAGTATACAGGGTGGTTCACGTAACTTGCGCCAAGGATTTAAAGAAGTCGTAAGCCGCAGCTGATTGAAACCAACGACATATGGTTCGCCGTCATGCGGCGCTCTTAGGAGTAGTTCTTAAAGCGAAGCTGAATGTGGCTAGGGTTACATGCATTTTTGTTCACCCTGAACAAAAACTATCATCAGCGATGGCTCATTCCCCTGTAAGCATTCATGCTCCCGTAAGCAGTGAAAAATGCAATGGCCCATAGCCCCGTAAGGCAGAGGCTACAAGCACTTGGCAAAGCAAAGTGAACAGTGCCTAAATTCTTTATAATCACGCATACAAGATGCAGAACATCATGTCCAAAATGTCAGCATCAATGCCTCATACCCCCGTGAGCAATCGCTCATACTCCCGTGAGCAATCGCTCATACCCCCGTAAGCAAGCAAAAAATGCAATGACTCATATTCCCGTAAGGTTCATGGCTACTAACTTAGCGTGAATTAGGTGCGATGACACCACCCCTGTTGCTGCTGTCGGTTATTTCAATGTGAATGTGCCGGTTCGGAAAAGGGAGCGGTTTACGCCTTCAGAGTCGCAGCCCCCCCATATCTCGCGCGATGCCACACTAATCCGGCCCAACTGAGAAGTCAGCCGCGTACGTGCATCGATTTGACATTATCAAAGAATGAGATTGCCGTTGCGAGTGAAATGATGACCACCGATCAAGACAATAAATGAGTGTGCGTACCTTTGTTCAAAATTATGTGTCACCTTCGTGTCATGTGTTAAACAGTTTCGCTGGTCAACAACCTTCACAGAGTCGAATGGCTCGTGATTTTATATTCTGCCTAATTATTTAATGAACAACGATGAAATATGACAAAGCTTTAATATTCGCTTTAGGGTCAAGTGCGTTTCCTTGACTTGTAGCGGTGGTTCAGAAACGGTAGATCCAATTATTTGTGGCAAGGTACAGGCTGCGTTGCGATTTTTTTCGGCGTTTAAAGGTAGCCCGTGCACTGTCAAATAAAATCACGTGAGTGCGCTCGTGCGCAATCGTATTGCAGCGCTCTCAAACGTGCGTCGAGCCTATCGCTTCGCAGGGACGACGGCGCTTCCTAGTCGTGCGCCACCGCGAAATATGCTGACGCACTGTGAAGCCGATGCCTAGAGCCGCGGCAGCTCACTTCGCCACTGTCAGCGCGCATGGTTCTTTCGCACGAAGCGCGGTTGCGAGCGCTGCAATACGATAGCCTATTATTGCGGTCATCATCATCATCATCATCATCATCATCATCATCATCATCGTCATCATCATCATCAGCCTAGTTACGCCCACTGCAGGGCAAAGGCCTCTCCCATACTTCTTCAACTATCCCGGTCATGTACTAATTGTGGCCATGTTGTCCCTGCAAACGTCTTAATGTCATCCGCCCACCTAACTTTCTGCCACCCCCTGCTACGCTTCCCTTCCCTTGGAATCCAGTCCGTAACCCTTAATGACCATCGGTTATCTACCCTCCTCATTACATGTCCGGCCCATGCCCATTTCTTTTTCTTGATTTCAACTAAGATGTCATTTACCCGCGTTTGTTGCCTCACCCAATCTGCTATTTTCTTATCCCTTAACGTTACACCGATCATTCTTCTTTCCATAGCTCGTTGCGTCGTCCTCAATTTCAGCAGAACCCTTTTCGTAAGCCTCCAGGTTTCTGCCCCACATGTGAGTCACGTGGTTTTATTTCATATTTCGCACGCTTTCTTTTAACGCCGTAACTATATCCACGTAGTATGTACGTTGGCACAAAAAATTGGATCGGTCGTTTCAGAACCACCTCTACAACACAACGAAATGCTTTTGGCCCTAAAGTTAATAATACACATTTTGCCTAATTCATTTGAGTTAATTACCTTTTTAAGCAGAATACACAAAATACTCTAAGCAGTGTCGCATGAGGGGATACGATATACCGTTCGCTTCATTCAACTATGGCTAACCCCTTTTTAAAAGCCTGGGCACAAGTTCGTGAAACATCCCTTATAGTGCATCGCAGGAATATGTCGCTGAATACTCTTAGTCACAGCCTTGGTGTAAAGAGTGCTGCCCACTTGAAGCATTCGCCAAATAATGCTGATTTCAGATTCTCGGAAGTGATCGAGTAAGTATTAATGCGAATAATTGACGAATGATACGTAAATATGGTAATACATGCTTGTCCCTCCAGCAGCGGTAAAATTGGGCTAGAATATTCACAGCTGGGGCCTCATCTGTGAAAGATATTCGTCACACGAAGCAAGCACATCGCGTTGTCTCCCCGGTGTATGACAATGCATATGTTCATGCTGGCATATCAATAAAGAACAGGGCACTGAAGGCACGCCCAGTTGTCTTTACTAAACCGATGTTGCAGGGAATGGTTATCACATATTGGAACCAAAACGTACTGGCGGAAAAAAAGTTCAACCACACAAAAAAGAGCACCCAGCTGTGTGTGAGCGTTTTGGGAGCCAAGGAATATTATTTCCCCAAACGTTCCGGCATTTTGCGAGCGTTGAAAACATATATTGAATGACGCATAGTTCAAGTAAAGATACGATGCTACAGCCGTCTACCCATTAAAATATTTTATAACAATCATTTACAATTTTAATTTTACTGAAAGCCCTTTATTATATACATCAGAGTACTGTTCGCTACACTGCAAAAATTATTTACGCATAATTGTTTATACCGATAGAATTGTCACTGAATGTGAATGCATTTCTTACGGACTTACGTTGTCATATAGTTAGACGTCCCTCCAGCTTCCTTTTTCTCTTGTATTATGTATTCTTTTGCTCCTTCTCAGTTTAAGGTTTCGTTTTGTTTTATGTATTTAATAATTTTACTCTATGTTACATTTTCCCGGTTATTGTGAATCTCTCGGTGGGATGCAACTACTCCGCCAAATCACAAGCTTCCTTAGGTGCGGCAGGGAATTCGAACGTGATTGAACAGGCACATAAACGTAGTAATTAAAATAGCGGGCATTTGAGGCTTGTGAAGTCGTGAATCCATTTAAAGAAGTAAGAATATTTCGTTTGCCGAGCTAGAAGTGCTCAGCCATTGGTATAAATTGTTTCAACAATACCCTCCCAATTCCTAACGGTTATAGTCCTGTTAAATATGTTCTTTACTAAATGTCCATATTTTCATGCTTGCGAGCGCACACAAAACACGGCGTCCTTTTATTTTTGACGAGTTTCATGAAGAATCGCCACTTGAAAAGTATACAGCACGTAGACGGTCATAAGGAAAACGCTCCTGGTAAACTAGGCTTTCGAATTGATGGAATATTTGTTCAGCAATCTTATCTCATCTCTAAGGAGATTTCGCGAGTGGCCACCGCTGCGGTGACCAGGATAGCGATAGCCGATTATGCGGGCGATCGTTATCACCAGCGGTGAGTGCTCCAAGCGAAGAGAATGAGGAAACGCTGCCTCTGAATGGAGCTTTCTCGAAACGACCGTTGTAAATAGCCTACAGTAGTCATCCTGGGCCCTAAAGCATATCTACAGTGTTCAAAAAAAGTTTGTGACAGCAGTTAGTTTGACATAGTTTACACTGATTCGCCAAAAACAAAAACCTTCCAGAGCACTCAACCTAAGTAAGGACGCGGTCTCTACTTACAAAAGGGAGGTAGAAAGAGAGAGAGTATTTATTGTGTGCTGGAGAGGTTTGCAGTACCACGCACCTGGCATCCTACTGCGGATTGAGAGTAGTGATGCCTTATATGGCCCGCTCATACATGGACTGTGCACCTACTAGCATACTCGTACCTGGTGCTGGGTATCTATTGGAGCCTTGTAAATGTACATGCAATTACTGAACATCTCCTTCTTACGAAAACCCGTGATGTAAGATTGCAACACGAGAGAACCGACTTTAAAATACAGATTATTGTGTTCGCTCACCGGCCAGATTGCTCACGGCACCGAATAGGCAAATGGGCCACGCGGCTTGTCCACGATCGACACGGAACTCTTCCATCATGCCAATGTACAGGAAGCCAGAGGACCGGATCGTCGCTGAAGTCATGAATGTGACGAGTGCGCAGAGACCAGCCATGTACCAGCAAGTATCCACTCCGGGCTCTCTCTGCAGCTGCTTGGGTGGCGGCGGCTTGTTCACGACGACGTCCTGTTTCCTCTGTTCGATGTTGTAAGCCATTTTTTCAACTGCAGGGAATGTAAAATAAAATTAAAGCCATTTGCTTTCCCGGTTAACTGTTCCAAGACTCTGTCGAGAGCAAAACACCTCTTCTGAAGTCATCAACTTCATGACTTGGATCATGATTTATTTCGCCTCAAAGGCTCCCAAAAAGACTTTGCGTAAGAGCGTGTCTGCATATGCGTGAAAGGGGGGGGGGGGGTTGATGCACATACAGTGTGTGACACACCAAGAAAAAGAAAGGCACGAGTGCAACGAAAATGGCAGCAAAGGGCCACGAAAACAGACATAGTAAATGATGCTATAAGGGCAAATTATAGCGACATGAGATGTCATGAGCATCTTGATTGTGTAAATGCGAATGATATTTGGCACCTGTGGAACGCATGAAACGCGTCATCTGGGAAGGCCTATAAGCTCTCTCGAGCAAACCTTATTCGTGAACTGGAGCGAATCTATGGCACAAATAATTTCTCGTTGTGCCCAACTACCCCGTTGTAAACAGACAACACTTTTTACGCGAGACCTCCTGCCACGGAACGCGTGTGCCACTGAATCCCGCTTTTACCAACCCTAGCTTGCTACAGAGCTGCATTTGCTCGCTGCTTTGCTAAAAACACTGGACACGCATTTTGGGAGCATGGCAACATTCTGCACTTTCCACCAGTGTGTCGATCAATTTATCTCTGGCTATGGGATATTAACATTACGGAAACTAGTCCATGTGTCATCTGAGTCTCTTAAAATACTACAAACGGACGAGCGACGTGTTGTGAGTTCTACTCAGCTAAATATTATGCTGTATTCTTAGATAGTAAGGGAAATAACAATTGTAATGAATGAAATTCAGAGATGCGTTGTAATATGTGTATTCATTTAAACAAACGCAGTCTTTTTCTTGTGCGAAGGGACGCCATGCTAATACCGTGAGAAACTTTGATTTACTGACGGCTGAGCTACCATGTGTCTATCTTTAACCGCCATTCCAGTACAGTGGTCTCAGTGCCAGTGTAGAGCTGTCTACTGTAGTGTGTGGTATCGAACCAATCAAACAACTTTAGAGTAAGGAAGCAATTACGAGACAATATTCGCGTCAAATTGTATGTTCGGTGTAGCTTCAGGTAGTGTGTTAGTTGAAGAGCCATCACAACCTTTTTTTCCCTTTATAGTGACTATTAATCGCCGAACTCTGTGAAATGTCCCTGCTTTACCGTCATCCATAACTTATGAGTGCACAGCGAGGTAAGGGCTAGCATAACGACAGAAAAATAGGAGTAATTACAACATACATACTGCGTCAAAATTTTTTTGTGGGCTTACTTGCTCTTAAAGCAGCGTTTCCACCGATGGGTGCTTGTTTCTTCAAGTGCCAGCCGAGCAGTCCTGGCAATGCGGACTACAGAAAGCAATGAGACCTGTGCGAGTGCAACCAGCTTACGACGTTTGCACGTACGGCTAATTTCCTTACACGCCTTATATGTTGACGTTTATCACTGACCTACGTATCGCTGCTGGGCGAGAGAGGTTAAGAGAAGGGGAGAGGTCTTTGTCTTCTGGGAAGAATATCGTTAATTTTCGACGCCAATTCTCTATGCTGGTTTGGTCCGCCGCCATCCACGGGGAAAGGAGGCGAAGGAAAGGGAAAACCGACTACTTCTTTCCTTCGTTCCTTTAGTCGGAAACTAGCGTCGGCGTGAGGCAATGAAAAGAGCAGGCGCACTCTTGTTGTCTAATGGCTTTACAGCTTAACTCAGCGACAAGGTGAGATATATAGACAAGATATTCCAGGGACCTGTTGATGTTGTGGGCTCGCGGATCAGATGCCAGAAAACTCGCCGTGGTTGCGAGTGTTATTGCCCGATATTGGCCGATAATTTGTAAGGGCGTTTTTGTCTCCGGATATGGGTATCCGAACAACCCTTGCTATGTTCAGTTGGTCAGGAAAGATACCAGTATCGAACATTAAGTTTATATGTGTGAGAACACTTTGTAGTAAGTTGGAAACATACTTTACTGGTTCAGCCCTAAATTCGTCATAACCAGCGGCGACATTTTTATTCTATTGAGTAACTCTTCAGCCTCTTGCGGGGAGACGTGATAAAGAACAAGCGAATTTGGTAAAGAACTGATGTGCCTTGTTTGTTGTTTACTGCCTATAATTGCGATATCTGCCTTCCCTGATTGTATAGAATACTCATTCCAGGTGTTAGCCAAACACTGCCCTGTTATCGCATTTCCATTTATCTCAATCTCTTGTAGGGTGGTTATTGCATTGTTTCAGCTTGTCAATCGGTTTACTGTTTCTCATATCTCTTTTACATTAGTTTGATGGTGAAGAAAGTTTCATAATAAATTTCATTGGCTTTCTTTAGATCTAAAGTTAGTTTATCTCGAAGCTTCTTGAATTCCTTAAATAGGTTTACATCGTGCGTACTAATAAAAGTGTGATACATCTTGTTTTTTTTCTCTTATTCTTCTGTACAGTGCAGGGATAATCCAATGTTTCCTTATTGGTTTCTTATTCTTTCGGCCATATTGTAAAGGAAACGAATCATCATAACTTACTTTCAACTTGTGGTAGAAGTTTTCGTTAGCATCATTAGCATCACTGCAGTCATACACACTAGACAAATTTATTGCCTCCACCAACGATAAAAAAAATTTGGGGGGTCTGTGATTAATCACTCGATAGCTGATTACTTCAAGATGTCGGTGTGTGAAGTGATCAGTAACACAAACACTGGTAGATGATCGCTTACGTCGCTAAATATCACTCCACCCATTAGTTCTGACACACTGATATCCGTAACACAGATGCCTATGGTCGCATATGTTTTAGGGCCAATGTGTGTGGGAACCGAAACAATATTCTCACATCTATATGACATAATCAGACTCTTATAATTCATCGCGTACTGGTCATTACTAACCGTATTTATATTTATATCACCCCCAACAACAAACGTAACTTGTTTGTCTGAAAAACCTGCAGCAATTCTTCAAGAAAGTCTAAGAAGTCACGTTTAGAACCAGCTGGTTGCCTATATATGGCAGCAAGCTGAAATTGAGATGTGTTTTTAACTAAGCATTCAACATGTACATTTGTAATTGTGTACTCCTCAATGACGCTGTAAGGATAGCTATGATTGATATGTACCACCACAAGCCTTCCACTTTTTCCTACGCGGTCCAAGCGTATGCACGTGTGATTGTTATTGACTGGTGCATCATCGGTAATAGTCAGCCAAGTCTCCGTAAAACCAATGACTTCAAATCTCAGCACGAGAGACTCCAAGAAAATTTGTAGGCTGTCAAGCTTGTTTCTTCTACTTCTAATGTTGAAATGAATCAAGAAGAAGTTTGATTGCTTGGTCCTAAATATGGTGTTAAATACTTCTGATGTGTATACATCACACGTGCACATCCACAATAAGGAGAAAGCAAGCTTATAGTTAGCTGATGCAATCTTTAGTTCATTTTTGCAAGGTCATCGGAAGAAGAGATTCGCAGGACACGGCTATAGGCGTCTTTCCTTGCTAGGACCTTGCCACCTGCTGTCAGGCAATAGAACCCCCAAATTTTTTTAACTTTGTCATTAAAAGCTAAAACGATTTTTGCTCTTAATAATGACTGCTTTTTTGAACAATTTCATTGTAAATCACCTGAGTGAAGCCCTTCACGGCAACAGAGTTCGGTACTATAAAGCCGTTGTATCAACATCAACAACCGATTGTTTTTTTTTCTTTTGGTAAACGACATCTCTTCAGCGCGAGACAGCGAGGCCTTGGGCAAATACCCGTATGACGGCTTCCATCTCGGCAGTAACATAACCAATATACGTGTACTATTATTTTAACCCCTATCTCGCGCCTGCATAAAAGAAAAACAAAAGTCAAGGCACGAGAGCTCTCATAAGTATTTTGCTCGTCCTCAAAGCTCTGATATAGAGTCGCAGCAGACGCTGCGAGCGAGCGCAAATCTATAGAATATAATGGCGTTTCTTTTCTTTGTAACCAGTCGAACGTGGACACCGTCACTGTCAGGGTTGGAGCAGCAGCAGCAGCATTTTGCTGTACGCGACACGTGCTGTCAAACCGGACTGCACCCGCCTAGAGCCGTCGCCTCCAGTCAGGTGGGCTTATTGCAGACTCGTGGCTTCCCAAATTGCCCTGACGAGTAGCACTCTTATCAGGCGATGATGTGCATATACGCGAGTGCACGCTAAAAGCGTTCTTGTACCCTTGGATATCGCGGAAGGACGTCGCGTCTTTTATTAAAACACGTCACCTTTGTTTCACGCAATGAATATTTGCACATGTTACACATGTGCAAATACTATATGGTGATATCGGGTGTGAATATATAGCTGTCTCTGAACGGAAAGTCTGTTTGGTTCGAAAGAAATAATGCCACGGAAAAGAGCTTAGACGTTACAATTTTCATGTAACGATTCCCAGGACACAGCACTTGACAGGGATGGCTCTAGAATAACCATAGAAGAGAACTCTTCAAAGCACACATAGAATGATGGAAGATGAAAGGGAGCAGATCTGGGTCTGCTCGTGGAATGTGTCGACATGTTTCAATTCGAGAAACCCCTGGAGACCCGAATAAGCGGCGATGTGCTTCAACAAAAGCTGCCACAAAAGTAGTTATTGCTCCGACGCCTGGCACCATACGGCGTATTCCAGGATGAGATACCCAGAAGAACTGAAAGTTGGGTGAGTTGGTGCCTGCGCGTATTCATGCAACACATTTCAGAAAAAGAATAACTATTTTTTTCGATACCCCTGCTGTTCTTATATCACATTCGGTGTTCGATACTTAGCCGAGCGCCCAAAGTTAAAAAAAGAATATCAGGTATTGCAAGCCAGAACCGCGATTTGAATATGAGGCACAGCATAGGAGGAGGCTCAGTGATAAATTTTCACCGTCCGGGATTGTCAAACATGCACCCAAATTTGAGCGCCCACGATTGTTTTTAACTTTCGCCACCATTGAAATGCGGCCGCCCCGGTGAGGATCGAACCCCCGATCTCAAGTTCATCAACCCAATGCCACATGCATGAAACTATCGAGGCCGGTAACGCAGAAAATATAATTTCGTGAAGAATCTATGGAATGCGCTCTAAGCGCAGTGGTGAGAAAGATAAAAATGCATCCTTAATCACTGCTCAAACCTTCGAGCTTTCTCCCTGTAATCTAATAGGTTGATTCAGGATTTGCAGTTTCTCAGACCACACTCGGTTTCTGAATCGTGGCTGATAAAAGGGACGGGAAAATAAAAAAAAAGAATTTCCATATTTTCAACAGTCTCTTTTCTCGTTCCTTATTTCACCCGCTTCCCTAGTAAAACAAACACTGAACTCTCACTCGTACAGAAAACTTCACCAACAGCAAACTGCTCTGCATATTATTTAATAAAATGGATAGTTCAAACAGCGAAGTTCCGCACAACAGGGACGACCAACACGCATTATTTTGATAACGTTCTTTCTGAAAGAATGCGGCATGTGTTGATGTGCAAAGTTATTACGAAGCGTAAGGTACGGGGTAATAAGCATACTATACATGTAATCACTAAAAAGACACAGTTTCACCCGAAAGCATAAGCATCGATTGCGAGAGCAAATAAGCGGGCAGCTGGTTATATGAAGTAAAGATGGTAGTGTTATCGGCCATATTGTGCACATCGTTATACCAGCTAGATTAACGAGTGTGGTATCACGCACGCACAAGCAAACATGCACACATCTCATTAGATGGCCGATCAACTCGCTGTCAAAACTCTGGGCGCAGGAAGCGCGGCAGCAGCAGCAAGCGAATTGACCTTCGTGCTGCGCTTCGGATCAACGCGAACTAAGCCACTAAAACACAGCGCGTGACGGACTCTGTCTCCATTCCAGATGGCTTTCGAGATACGCGGCCTGGGCAGGCGCTCGCGGCCGCACGGAGTAGAATGTGCCCCCCTGTCCCTATCCTCCCCCAGGATCCTAGCGCGCGCCAGAGTGAGTCGCGATGGCTGTCTCACCCTCGCAGGTTTTTACTCGACCATACACACACGGAGCTCGGCGATGACTTCATCGTCTTTGGACTTTATATGGAACCTCATGGCCATGGCGAGGGCATTGGCAGAAATGCCACTGGAGAGTCTATATTGTTGCTTTCGCAATAAAAGTATCACACCAGTACGAGGGTATGTTATGCCCAAGAAACGTTGCCGGCACGCAGGTCGTCTTAATTTTCAACGAAGGTTCTAAACATCGTTTTCTTGAATTTTTGAGAGAACCGACGCGTGCACTACGCACGTTTTCAGATTACAAGCACAAATGTGTGGGCATCAGTAAATATATGAGCGGGCGCTGCCTATGGTGTGTCATATTGTCATATGAATATTTGTTTAATGCATCTTAAAAGTAACGCATGAATTTTCAGGAAAATTAGAGGGCACAAACACTTTTTAATTGATGAAAATCAACACACGTGCAACACGTCTCTGTATTAAAATTGAATATTATTTTCACGGAACATTTATTTAGCCCTGATCATCCTTAGCCCTCTCCTAATCCTAGATTACGGGTTCGTAGTTCATGTTATACTTTTTAGTTGGTATGTTACTGATTGTAATCTTGGGGGGTCCAGCTACGCATTGCGTTAGTATGCACGAACTCTGAAGGCGTGTTCGAGCTAAAATTGCGCTCGAATGACTGGAAGGCGCTCGTTGCAGACACTCGCTCCTTCCATACCTCACAGCGGACTGTTGGTGTTCTGGCTGCACCACACGAAAATGTTTCAAGGAACGGCGGGAAGTTATTCAATGCCACATTCAATCGAATCTTAGACGGACTCAACACCGGCTCAAGCCGCCGTGGCTGACGTTGCAGGTCACCATCTTCGCAATGCGCTGAAGCGTAGTTGTAGAAAAAAAGTTCTTTAGGATTGACGACCTTTCCGCTCAAATTGAGGGAGAGCCCGGTCTCGTTTTGGTGCTCAAGTGCATGACTATAGAGCTCGTACAACGGCCAGAGCACCGCACTGTCCAGGAACTCTGCCTCGCTGCGCATAATAGTGCGTGGAGTGTCCGAATCATGTTCGATAGCGTCGAGTTGTTGCCGGAGACACTTAATCGTGCTATCGTACTCTCGTTCCGTTTCCACGCTCCACCACTTGCTAACACTTCCGTGATCGTCGAACAGCAAGTTGCCCTTCAGAAGCGCTTGAAGCATGGCCTTGACGACATGCTGTGAGATGATAGGGTAGAGGGGTAACGGAATTTTGTTCGAAGTGTCCCTCAAAAAACCAACTACCGCATTAGGGATGAACACGTGGTTGTTAGTCGGCTGGTACTCGCTGTCCCAGTCAAAAACAGATGTTATGTAAGTGTTGTCGTACGCTCTTGCGTAATCTGCGCTGGTGGCATGTGCATTCCAGTAGAGAGATGACGCGTGTGAAAATACGGAAAGAACTGCGTCCAAACCACTTGCGGTCGATCTCAGGGACAAATCCGGAGTATTGCGGTAGTCTTCGTACTGCTGAAAGTTGTGCTGCGTGCCGAACGCAAATGTCATGCTGTTCAGCGTGTTCACTGCCCTCTGAACATCGGCTAGGCCAAACCACGATCGCCCGGTCTCCAAAAGCTCCTTGAGTACCATTCGTGCATCGCGAAAAAGTGCGGCAAATTGTTCGTCGCGATCTCGACGGTAAACGTCGGCAAATTCGCCGCTAGCCGCAAGCTTCACTGCGATGCCGACGCCGTAGCGATACATTTTCTCAACCGTCGCACTGCAAGCTGAAATTCTGGCATCAAGTGGTACCATGTTTGGATCTTGAGTTAACTTGTAGGCGAAATGGAAAGCTGTAGGCATGAAAGGCCAGAGCGTGAGCAAGACCTTGAGGCCAACGTAATTGGCTACCGTGGTGCCAGAATCTTCCAGATCGAAGATGGAAGTGAACTTTCTAAAAAATGCAGGATCCTCTAGAAACACGTGAGTGGATGGTACGATGCTGTCGCTTGTGTTAAACAGACGTTTGAAGTATCTGAGCCAGTGCCAGCTATCACAGTTCCGTAACGCACCAATCGAGGTCATAGTCCGTACATCCAAGTCTCTGTGCGAAGAGTCAACGTAAGACAGCTTTTTAAGGGCCATTTGGAGCCAATAAATTTGTCTGGCTGCCTTATTGGCGTCTGAAGAATTTCGGTACGTATTTAGAACACGTGCAAGGCTTTGTTCGTAATATTTTGTATAGTTTACATCTGGACTAATGACTTGTCTATTCAGGTGCGTCAGGGGCGCCTTCAGCACTATATGTGGCGTTCCGTTTTTCCTTATGTCTCGCAGCACGTGGACCCTAAACATCGGCCGTAACATTAGCTCTCTGTCTGCAGCGGACACAACTTCGACGATGTCGCCAGCAAATTTCGCATACGGCCAATCACTGATGTGAATGGCAGCGAGGATTCTGCGAAAGGCATTGAGGGCTTCAGCGTCACTCGAAGAGTGGTTGCCTTTGCACTTTGTATACACCAACATCGACTGAGTGAGGAAATTGGCTTCTCTTTCTTGTGAGCGCTCTCTCTTAAGTTGGAAGAATCTTTCGAAGAACAAGTCGAAATCTTTTATCAGCTGCTGTGTGCTCATCCGGGCAAAAGAGAGGTGCATCGAGTCTTCAATGTTAGACCTGCAAGTAAAATAAGACGGATTCCGTTACTTCGTTCAAAAAAAAAAGCGCAAAAACAGTCACGTCTGACAACTGCAGTAGCCTAAGGAAGCAGAATGATTTACTGCAAGCCCAAACGAAGTAATCGCATTTCATTGGCGCTACACTGTTGTATCAAGTGCGGTGGTCTACCCATAGTCAAATGGATAGACTACCGAGCGGCTGTGCTGGAGCAGCTGGGTTCAGAGCCAACCATAAGACGAATTTCGATTACTGCGTTTGTAACTCTGGGTGTGTGGTTCTGTTGTTCTTTCTGACGCCATCTTGTGTCACTGGGTATGAAACGCTCTGCAACGCACCTCTTTAGCATTAGCTTGGGTCAGTGTGTATTTAAATTTCAGTATATGGTGCTCTTCCGAGAACATTTTTGGCACCAGATTGAATCTCTCGTTATGTGCTACTGGGTATGCGTTGCCCTTCAATGACACTCTTTTACGCAAAATTGGGGCACTGGGTATGGGCCACTGCGTGTGAGCCACTCTTAAATAAACTAACGTTTCCAGCCAACATGGACATAGCTATTTGGCACTGTGTATGTGCCGTTCTTCAACAAATATCGTCAATGCCAACTCGCGTCGCTCGGTATGTGTCACGGAATAATGGTACTATCATTAAACTCGCCAAGTTCTGCGAGGCCGTGCTGAAACGTGTCTGCAAAGGGTCAACCGGGACGGGAAGTGCTCGAAAGTTATCCGAAGTATACGATGTATCGCACTGAGCATTACGTACAACAATATCGTACAAGTTCAGACAGCCGAAGCACCAGTGGTGTGTTGCGATAGGAAGTATAAGGATGCCCGAAGCATAGTGCTGCCGTGCTGGCCCGCTACCTATGGCGTTTGAGCGGCTGGCGCACGCAGTATTAGAGGATCTTCCTAGACGCGCCGTGCGTTTGGCTGCTCAAACGACGAGGAAAAGTGGATGGACAGCGTTCTTTGTTTTGATGCGGGCATGAATGACGTGTTCACGCACACTACAAGCCCACTATCATTCCTGCTGAGTTGCTGTGGGTATTTACTGGTCTCAGCGGAGCCGACAGGGAGCTTTAAGCATACGTCACTTAATATATCACTGGGTGCTGCATAATGCAAAGCTATTCCGTCGGTGCCATCTCTTGCACCGTCGTGTGACATTGTCAGTGATTGGCCCTCCTCCCCGCGCAAAGAATGTGAGACGCCTGGTAGCTGCCATGACGTTCTTTTTATCTAAATAGCAGCAGCTGTGTTAGGTGCATACCCCCGCCAACATGTAGCACCCTCTTATAGCAGAAATACCATCCAAGGAGCTGAAATTGGGCCATATTGAATTTTTCTTTCTCCTTTCAGTCTAAATGTAGGACTATCAGGCCCCCACATTAGCTTTCCTATGGAGGCTCCCTGAAATGGTTTGGATAAATTTTGCAGACGCGTAGGGCAGAATTACTGTAGAACATTCGCGTTGCGCCTTAGGAGAAGCGTCTTATATTAAAAGAGCTACGGACCATTACAAGTTGCCCTTTTTCCTAGCCATGATTTTTCTCCTCCACTCATTCCCAGAGTAATTGTTATTTATTTACTTATCACAGTACCCTCAGTGCCAACAAGGCATTACAGAGGGCGCTAAGGAGGGGGGGAGGGAGGCGTACACATTACAATGGCGACAAATGGGAAAGTACAAGAGCCAGTACATGTCAAACAAAATTCAACGTCAAGCAACAACAGCGATATTTAAACAAAGAAACAAAACAAAAATACACAGACACTGATCACACCATAAAGAAAAGGCATCATTAGAAACAGTCAGTGCGACATTCCTCGGTAGCTAATTCCAACCTAAATTGTTCGTGGGAAGAAACATTTTTTTAATGTGTTATTGCTGCATATGACTTCCCTAATATTGGTAATATGATCAACTCGAGGGGAAATGTAGTGTGGGCGGAATATATAGCTGTTCAGTTCTATGCACATTCTAGAATCGGATATATTGCGAAACATTTATAATCTTACTTTTTTTCCTGTGATTTTTCAAGTGAGTCTCGTCCGAGGCTCCCTTTCACAAGCGACTTGCTAAAAACGTACTGTATAATTACTGAAAAGAAAACCTTATCATCATATCTTGAACTCTTTTTACTCTTCTTATATATCGGTTGAAAGACATGGGTTCCGGGCTGTGCAAACGTACTCAAGCGCGGGCCGGGCATTTCTTGGATAATGAACCTGTTTGGTTTTTCATTGGCAAATGCTTGATATTGCGACGCAGGAAACTCGCTCCCTTGGAGGCCTTTGCTGGGACGTAATGAATATGTCGGTGCCATGATTATCGTGATGTTAAGAATATAGCTAAGTATTTGATATCATTGACGACAGTAGTGTCATTACCATTTAAAGAATAAGCAAACTCGAGTTAGTTTCGCCTTTCTGTGAAAGACGTTGTGAAAGTGTTTTCAAAATTTATCTGCATTTCTCAGTGACAACACTACTCAGCAAATTATTGTAGGTCCTCCTATAAGGTTGTGATGATCCCTGGGCCACGGATTACTCAATATAAAGCTGAGTCATCGGCAGGAAGCGCACTGAAGAAGATAGACCACTGCAAATATAATTCACACAAATAACAATTCACCAACGATTACGATTCTCCCTACTGCGAAAGTTGAGCCTAGTTCTATGCGTGTTTTTATTTGACAATATATTGCCTCGCGTACACAAACTGTCTCGTGCAGCGCGTTGCAAATGGACCGAAGCATGGCGCGACTGCCTCCCTTATTGGGAGATCGCGACAGGCAGTGTGGGGGGGACGTCACGCGTGGTTGCGATTCACATTAGCCGCCACAGACATATCTCCGCTCATGCAACGCTTTGTTTCCAAACAGACAACGCGCGGTACTTTTGCGCCATGCACCCGCCGTGGTTGCTCAGTGGCTATGGTGTTGGGCTGCTGAGCACGAGGTCGCGGGATCGAATCCTGGCCACGGCGGCCGCATTTCGATGGGGGCGAAATGCGAAAACACCCGTGTACTTAGATTTAGGTGCACGTTAAAGAACCCCAGGTGGTCGAAATTTCTGGAGTCCTCCACTACGGCGTGTCTCATAATCAGAAAGTGGTTTTGGCACGTAAAACCCCATAATTATTATTATTTTGCGCCATGCCGTAGCCATCGTCACCGCAGAGCCTGTTTTGCGCGGCAATACGCTTTTCCTCTAACGCATTGGCCATACCCTCCACCTCCGCTTTCCGCCGCGTGGTTCCGTTGCAGGCTCCCATGGAGGAAGGAAACTAAGGAGAGGCCCTACCCCCTCCGCGCGATAGGTGAAAAGTGTGGAGGAAATGACGTAGTAGGTTCTTCTTTGTTTTGCTGTTTTTTTTTATTCCTTCGCTGTGATGGCCCCGCCTTTCGGGCCACAATGGCAGCTTTGTTAGTGTTCTGCGCGCTCACACGTGTTGCTCCGTAGGTTTCGTACCGTGGCAAAGGCGCCGTGCGGGCAGGTTTGCGTTGGTCTCCGTGTTTTGTTGCGCTGCGTTATCTGGACCGTGCTCTAGTGAATGTTGCTGTGGCCAGGTGGGACAGGAGGAACTGAAGTTCGTGAAATGAACGCGCATGCAACGCTGCACGCAATGCACCGCGCCACGGCAATGGCTAGGGACGAAGGAATATCCGCGGGAAATGTTGCCCTCTTTGGCGGAATCATGCTAACATGCTAACGATTGTTTAGTACTGCTGCGGAACGCGCGCGTGCGAGCAGCATGGTTGCGCGCAGTGCAGCGTGGTTTCGCGAGAAATGTATACAAGAGAGGAGAGCTGGCCCGATAGGCGGAGCAATGCCATGAGCAACGCCAACTTCCGGCTTCACTTTCGTCGGGGCCTTTCCTGAGTTTCCTTCCTCCGATGCAGGCTCCTCTTCGCTTTTCTTCTCATACTCTCTTCGCTATCGCAGTCTTTCATTCCCCTTTGCGCTCCGCTTTCGTTCGGTTGTAATTCTATTAGCATGTTACTTTAACATGACTGTTGCAATAAACTTTACTTGAAAAACATGACTTGACTTGCGAGGGACATCGACGCTCGCCGCAGGAACCGGCGCGTAGGCGCTGCGCTCTAATTGTAACAAGGGGCCCAGCAACAGTTTCCTTTACTACTCTAGACGTAACCTTAACCTCATGTTATCTTACTTTATCTACAATTACTGTGTGACGCTGTGTAGTCAAATCTTCTTTCATGCAAGGTATCACTTCTTTGTGTACATTGTAGCATACCCGTTTTTCATGCAATACAGTGTGAGGAACAAGATCGAAAGCCTTCTTAATATCAGTAAAGACTGCACTGAGTGGCATACCCTTATCTAGGCCATTTGTTAAGCCCGTAACTGGTACACTAAGTTGGATGAAGCCAGAATGCGCCTAAGAAAACCGTGTTACTGGGGGAACAGCAGATAATGTGCATTCAAATGTGCCACAATGGATATAAAAACAACATGTTCAAATACTTTCCATACCACACTAGTAAGGGAAATTGGCCTGTAGTTTGAAAGAACATTATGAAGTCACGACTTATGCAGAGGAACAACAATGGCTCATTTCCAGTCATCAGGCAAAGTACTCTCAACAACTGAGTTCTAGAAAATACCAAGAAAATATTTGGAAAAGAATGAGCACACAAAGAAAACAAGGACCCTAGGGGACAATTCGTTGGGCCTTGCTGCCTTGGATACCTCAAGCTCTTTAAGCAGCCATTCTATTCCCTGCTGATTAAAGGTTATGGCTTCCGTGGGCACTGAGTGCAATTTATGAAGCCAAATACTGCTTCATCGCTGGCGTCATTATACGCGAAAACTGAGGTAAAAAGGAGTTAAGAAATTTGGCTTTGGTGTGGCTGTCAGTGTGGCTGTCAGTGTCATCGTGATTTAAGGCTGGAATTGATATGTCGTCCTTTCCGTATATTTTATTACCTCGCTAGAATCCCTTAGGTCGATTTTAAAGTGGAAAGAAGAGAAAAGTACTGATTTCTTCCGCTTAAGAATGGCTTTCACCCGCCGTGGTTGCTTAGTGGCTATGGTGTTGCGCTGCTAAGCACGGAGGTCGCGGTATCAAATGCCGGCCACGGTGGCCGCATTTCAATGGAGGCGTAATGCGAAAACACCCGTGTACGTTGATTTGGGTACATGTCAAAGAACGCCAGCTGGTCCAAATTTCCAGAGTGCCTCACTACGGCGTGGCTCATTATCACAAAGTGGTTTCGGCGCGTAAAACTCCATAATTTATTTAAGAATGGCTTTCGTTTTAGTCGTTACTCTTATCAACTCATCTCTATGTGTGGCACAGGAGTGGCTTATCTAAGCAGCGTAACCACGTTGTCTGCGCATGGCGATTTTTCTGGCTTCTACCTGCACCACCGGCTTGCTTTTACAACACTGTGACTTCATCGTTCGCGCCGGCATGTATTCACGTAGTTAAAAGCTCCGTCTTCACTGGCTCTGCTTTCTGAGGTGACGTCATGCTGTCTGCTTGCAATGTCTTGAAGGCAGCGCGCGAAACATCTCTAACGCCTCCGCTAGCCACCTGGCCGTCGATCGCCAGCCAGATCTATCCAAGCAGCGTGTGGTGCGAGCATTTTGTCACGCCGCCGAGTGTGCGTTTCGATGGATTACCGGATACGTAAATTTAGACCCCTTCATACTACTACCACTGTAATCACAGGCTATAGCTTATATGTCTGTGGCATAAGCAGTCTACACAGTGCATCCAGCTGGGCGAGCATCGCTTAACCAGCAAACACAGAGATAATATTAAGGCGTAAGCCTTTGGTGGCTCATGAGTCTCCGGGCGCAGTACATGCATGGTGAACGCAGGCAAATGGTGATCACCGGCGAGGGGAGCAAGGAGACGAAGCGACACCGGCGAGGGTAGCAAGGAGAAGAGGTGCCATGCCAGTAGCTCTGTGCCAGTGGGCGCGTGGGAGAGGGCGGAAATGCGCGTGGGGGGTGGGGCGCACATGGGCTACAAACCTTGCAGCCGTATGGCTGTGATTGCGTCCCATGCTCGCGGCCACGGCGGCGTCCGTTCGTAGAGCAGTTCAGACAACCGCAATAGAGTCAGTCATAGATAGGCTTTCTCTTATCGCAGTTCAGCTCATCAAAGTGCCCAGAGATTTTGCGGTGGCCCCCGAGTGTAAAACATTGAAAGATTTTAAAAATGCAAAGTATTCATGACTACGCTGCTGCGCAAAATTTTTACTAGCAGCAAAGTAGAATACACTTGGTTACTGCAGTATTATCTCTGTCTGTGCTCCGTGCCACCATACTGATGCACTGTGCGAGCCACGCACTTCCGCGCCTTAGCCCATCTGGCAAAACGCCCAGTCCGCCTGCGTTTACCACGCAGGCGGACTGGGCGCGCTAAACCTCTCTAATGTGGTAATATTCTTCCGACGTGAAGTGACGGCCACAAACGCATAAATCCTGGTTCCGATCAGATAGTGATGGCCTTAATCGCTGTCGCCACTCCGCTTGCCTGCTGCCTTGTAGACGAAAACGTTGTCACAGCATTACATGTCGTGAATCACTAGTTTCGCAACCCACAACGCAACAAGGGCGTTTCATTGTCCTCGCGAAACAAAACTGCGATACCAACACTGGCCCCCAGCACGCGCCAACATGCAGAACATTTTAACAGATACAGAATAGACTTGCACTGTGTCGGAGGTGCTTGAGGGTAGTGATACTTCGTCGTTGTGTATTCGCTTTTTGTTACATCTTTATGGCAACGATGCAACCAACATTGAAACTTCTAAGATACACATTTGCTAACCCTAAAGTTCTTCCTTCTTTTTTACTTCTTTTACTTCTTTTTTCCCTATATTTTTCCACCTTTATATGTAACAGATGTGCAATAAATTTCACGAAGCTCAACATTAGAGGAATCCGTTTAAGAAGATTGAATAAAGTCATGTCGTTGAGGAAAGTGAACGCTTCTGCAGCACATGTCGAAAAAAATTGGAGGACGCTTAAGTTTCGCCTTCAAGAGTGGAACGTGACAGCGTTCCCGTCGACCCGCCAAACGGTGTGAGACAATGCGCTACAGCGCAGCGATCACTTACGAGGCGCCCCGCGTAGGACTTTTCACCTACCAATCACGCGGTGAGCGTCTCGGAGGGGGAAACGATGTACGCCAGCCAACCGTCGTGATCGGCACGGGCAGAGAGATAGACAGATATTGATCTAAAGAAAGCAAGGACGATTGATTCTGCAACCCGTGAGGGAGCACGGCGAAGCGTCGTCAGGGGAGAGCGTGTCCGGGCCGCGACGCGCCTTGCACCGGTCCCCGCACAGCCCCAATGCGCGCGTGGCGCGCCACCTGTCGGGGCAGTGCCGTACATTGAGAGGAGGGGGTCTTCTCTGTTTGCCGCAAGATGGCTCTGCGTGTGCGGAGAGCACAGAAAAAATGTAGCGGAAACACCCTTCGCTACTCGTGTAACTGCGACTTCTGTAAGTTACATGTTCATAATGACCGATATACACCGCAGTATAACTTTCTACGGCTCGTTTCTAAGGCAACACCGCATTCCCTAGAGGCGCTTTTGTACCGCTTTGAAGCATCGAACTCGTGGCTGAGTGGTAGCTACTCCATCTCACACTCCGGAGACCCTGGTTCGATTCCCACCCAGCCCATGTAAGTTCTTTTTAATTCATAAAGTGCCTCCCGGGATTTATCGCTCACGGCCAACGCCGCTGACACAGACCCCGACGACACCCGCTTTTTCGCGACACGAGCTCCTAACGCTCTCGCGTTAATAAGCAAGCTATGACGCTGCCATGAGGCTACGATTTACGTCTCTGCGATGTGCTGACGCAATGAAAGCCTTTAACCCTACAGCTAGAATAGAACTGGCAGAACTTTCGAAGTTAATCAACAAGCGTAAGACAGATGACATAGGGAAGCATAATATAGATAGAATTGAAGATGCTCTCAGGAACGGAGGAAGCCTAAAAACAGTGAAGAAGAAACTAGGAATTGGCAAGAATCAGATGTATGCGTTAATAGACAAAGCCGGCAATATCATTACTAATATGGATGAGATAGTTCAAGTGGCTGAGGAGTTCTATAGAGATTTATACAGTACCAGTGGCACCCACGACGACAATGGAAGAGAAAATAGTCTAGAGGAATTCGAAATCCCACAGGTAACGCTGGAAGAAGTAAAGAAAGCCTTGGGAGATATGCAAAGGGGGGAGGCAGCTGGGTAGGATCAGGTAACAGCAGATTTGTTGAGGGATGGTGGGCAAATTGTTCTAGAGAAACTGGCCAGCCTGTATACGCTATGCCTCATAACGTCGAGCGTACCGGAATCTTCGAAAAACGCTAACATAGTCCTAATCCATAAGAAAGGGGACGCCAAAGACTTGAAAAGTTATAGACTGATCAGCTTACTGTCCGTTGCCGACAAACTATTTACTAAGGTAATCGCAAATAGAATCAGGAACACTTTAGACTTCTGTCAAGCAAAGGACCAGGCAGGATTCCGTAAAGGCTACTCAACAATGGATCACATTCACACTATCAATCAGGTGATAGGGAAATGTGCGGAATATAACCAACTCCTATATATAGCTTTCATTGATTACGAGAAAGCATTTGATTCTGTGGAAACCTCAGCAATGATGGAGGCATTACAGAATCAGGGTGTAGACGAGCCGTATGTACAAATACTGAAAGATATCTATAGCGGCTCCACAGCCGCCGTCGTCCTCCATAAAGAAAGCAACAAAATCCCAATAAAGAAAGGCGTCAGGCAGGGAGATACGATCTCTCCAGTGCTATTCACAGCGTGTTTACAGGAGGTATTCAGGGACCTGGATTGGGAAGAAATGGGGATAAAAGTTAATGGAGAATACCGTAGTAACTTGCGATTCGCTGATGATATTGCCTTGCTTAGTAACTCAGGGGACCAACTGCAATGCATGCTCACTGACCTGGAGAGGCAAACCAGAAGAGTGGGTCTAAAAACTGATCTACAGAAAACTAAAGTAATGTTTAACAGTCTCAGAAGAGAACAGCAGTTTACAATAGGTAGCGAGGCACTGGAAGTGGTAAGGGAATATATCTGCTTAAGGCAGGCAGTGACGGCGGAACCGGATCATGAGACGGAAATAATAAGAATAAGAATGGGCTGGGGTGCGTTTGGCCAGCATTCTCAGATCATGAACAGCAGGTTGCCATTATCCCTCAAGAGAAAAGTGTATAATAGCTGTGTCTTACCAGTACTCATCTACGGGGCAGAAACCTGGAGGCTCACGAAAAGTGTTCTACTCAAATTGAGGACGACGCAACTAGCTATGGAAAGAAGAATGATAGGTGTAACGTTAAGGGACAAGAAAAGAGCAGATTGATTGAGGGAACACACCCGAGTTAATGACATCTTAGTTGAAATCAAGAAAAAGAAATGGGCATGGGCAGGACATGTAATGAGGAGGGAAGATAACCGATGGTCGTTAAGGGTTACGGACTGGATTCCAAGAGAAGGGAAGCGTAGCAGGGGGCGGCAGAAAGTTTGGTGAGCGGATGAGATTACGAAGTTTGCAGGGACGGTATGGCCACAATTAGTACATTACCGGGGTTGTTGGAGAAATATGGGAGAGGCCTTTGCCCTGCAGTGGGCGTAACCAGGCTAATGATGATTATGATGATGATGAATGTGCTGACATATGCTACCATTCTATATGCTATACGTGATTTGCAGTAGGGGCCCTTAACATAAAACCATTGCAATCTGTTTCTATTCCAGTCCTCGAGTGTCAAACTTACCTAGTCACCGACGCAAGCATCAGGTGGTAGCATTCAGCGTTGTTTGAAAAGCCCAACCAAGCGCGCTTCACTTGTGTAGGATGTCACTTTCTTTCGCTTTCGAAGTGAATAGCTTTCCCTACGTTGAGCCGTTTCTTTCTTTTCCAATTCGCAGAGTAGAGGCAAAAGAGAACGCTCAAATGGAGAGAGTTTCGATAGGGCCGAGCCAGCGCAGTGAAAGTAGATAGCCGGATGAGGGCGGTGGTGCCGCGTATGCGATTAGTATGCTTCCCCTTACTTAGCTTGCAGTGGTTGGTCGAAAATCGTGGCGGCGTGCCGCAGAAGGTTAAGAATGCCGTAAAACGGATCCTCAGCAAAGTAGGGTTGGCAGAGTGTTGTATATGCGCCGAAGGGTCTCAGTAACGCTATACTGCAACGCAATATTTTATATCATACGCAAATAAATCCATGCTCCCCCGCAGGTCCGAGTATCCAGTGCTTCAGCGATCGGCGACAGCCATCTTCTATTCCTATTGGAATGGGGTGGTCTCCGGCTGTTTATAAAAACATTAAGTTTTGTTCGACATAGTCTTCTTCGGCACAGACAGGTAAAGTGGGTGTAGCCCAAGAACATACGAGCAGTAGCAATTGGTAAAACGGCGCCTTTTTTGCTAATGGTCAAAAAGGCGTCCAACTAGGAATTATTTCTCCTTTGTTTGGTTTCATCGTGAACAATCAGCGGGAACATGCCATATCAATGAGGAGCTTTCGCGGTTTTAGTGACGTCGCGTGACAGATAGGCGCAGTGGGTGGTGACTCGAAATTTTTTTCCCCTGTTGTCGATGCATGATGGCAGAATAGGAATAGAAAAGTTTGTGATAGAGTTATGTTATAGCGCCCCAGAGCACACGGAGGGGCGGACGATTTTTCTCGTGCGTCCTTTTTTCATGTCTTTTAGTGTGCGCTTCTTCACGCATGCATGAACGTAAAGTGCATACCAGCGTGCGTGCTTGAAACTACAAAAGGTAAGCAGTGCACAGGCGGGGCATGTCAACAGCGATAAGACAGCCCTGTTTATCTTGCGGTGGCCACCTTTTGTGCTGTTTACCAAGCGTTCTTATTTTAAAACCAGCCCAAATACGTCCCACCCTAAAGACCAGCGTTTGTTGCTGCTTGTCGCCGCGCTTTTCACTGACACTCGCACATCACTCTTCCGACCGTGGATTAGCCGACCGCCTGTAACACGTTTAAGCTTTCGTATATATTTGTAGATTCACAAAGTGTATCCAACCTAAGGAAGCTCACAAGGCCTTCACGAAAGGCAGAGGCCCAAAAGGTCACTTCTGGACATGAAAAGAAACAGCAAATAGCATAAAAAACATAAGGGTGAGGTCTCAGAATTTTAACAAAGAAAGTTTTAGCAAATATTTTAAGATGAATAGTTAGCATGTATATGGGCTGCGACGTAGCAGCTTGTGTGTGCTTTCGTTCGCGTTTCTTTTTCTTTTCTGCTGAACGGCGTAATAACAAATAAAATATATAGCACTCACGTTATTAAAAGCGAACGACACAAGCACGTCGTTTCTGTCATTTGGTCAGAAAGCAGTGACACATAAATGCCGCATACGCATACTCACCTTTTCAGTTTTTCAGACACAGAGACAGATTAGGGTGAGCTTGAACGCAATATTTACAGAAATATTGGACAGTCGATCTACGCGGTAGGGTGCTGATCGTCACAAGAACAATCAATTAGAGTCCTTTCTTTTTTTAAGCAGTAGATAAGACTATGGAGCACAACTGGCAGCTGGGAAGTTTCGTATCCTTAATGTGGTCCATATACGCAAGCCCTGCCTGCCGTGGTCTTGGGTGCTGTACCAGACGGCTAACCCTCTCAAGAGTCAGAACTTAATTCGTTGCATGAACAATATGCTTGCTCCAGTATTCTCAGAATATCGTCGACTCGGACCACTGTGTCCACTCCACTATGTGGACAATAGTGCCACCCCTCGACAAAGAAGACGTTCCTCTTGCTACAAGGTTTATTGATGGTTAGCGGGAAGCCGTAAGCACAGTCATGTCGGGTCAAGTACAAAGCAGCCGAGTAGCCCCAGCTTAACGCAAGCGCGAAATGCGGCGCCGAGGTGTCAGTCATGTTCCTTTTCCGCCGACAAGTGGCAGAAGCCATGCTCCAGATCTCTTCTTCACTATAATGGCCCCGCGGCAGAAAAGTATCTATCCTGGAGACTTATGGTGATGATACCATAACGGAATCGTAGTAGGATTTGAGACGGCTGACGTGTACGGTATCGCGACTACAACGGCGGAGGTCCTCATATGATGTGAGAGGATCGATCATGTAGTTCAATGGAGAGATGTACGGTGGACGATGCGGTAGGGCCCAGTTTATTGAACGAGAAACGTCTACGAGACCCGAAACATGGGGTGGAATCTACAGTCAGTTAGGGAGCCGGTACGGAATGTTTTAATAGTTAAGCCGTTGTCGTGTCTATTCTGTTGGTGAGCTTCATCTTCCGTTATGGAAATGCGAGCAAGTTGCCGGCCCTTTTCTGCGCACTTGTCTTGTTCTGGAATAGGCTGGCATTCGGAGACGTCAGGTTGGTATGGTAGTAGTGTCCAACATGCTCGATGGTTCTGTTCCATATAAGAGTAATGGTGAGAAGTCAGTATTTTCTAGCCTTGCAGTGTTATTGGCGCATGTTACAAAAGGAAGAACCATTCACTAGTTGAATGGTCGAACACGACATACGTAGTGAGCATTTCGCCAAGCGTGCAGATGAAGCGCTCAATTAACCATTCTGATTGTGGGTGGCATGCTGTTGACGTCCGATGAATTGCGTGTAGCTCGGTAAGGAGAGCTTTGACCCCTTCGCACAGAGACACGCTTCATATGCCACTGAGAAGTTCACAAGGCGAACCATGTCGAAGCATGAAATTTCGTAGAACGAAGAAAGGAACCTAACATGCTGCAGCGGAACGAAGGGCTACTGTCTCACCATAGCGGGTGAGGTGCTCAATGCTCTACCAGATGTGGTAGACGGGAACGGGCCGTAAAGGTCGATGGCGATGCGGTCAAAACGGCGCTCTGGGCAAGGTAGAGCTTAAAATGTGCCGGTCGACCGCTGAAGAGGCGCCTTGCGTGGCTGGCAAGCGGTGCAGCCAAGAATAGACTTCTGAACAAAAGTGTACATTTCGCGCCAGTAAAAGCGCTGGTGCAATCTCATATATGTCGTCAAGGCGCCACAGTGAGCACTCCATGGGTCGGCATGAAACGACGCGCAGATGCCGGAACGCATGTAACGCGGTCCGATCAAGAGCCTTTCGACCGTCAGTCACATACATCCGACGGTAGGGCATGTTTTATCGCACAGGAAAAGGAGCCGTTTATAGGAAGACGGCGCAGGAAGGCGGTGCGGCAAAAGGGGGTGAACAGGTTATTTATACTCACAATCCATGAATACTTGCGCTGCTCCAACGGCATGGGATCGAAGTTGAGCGCTGAGACCAACAAAGCTTCAAGTGGTGGCGGACAGCGAGAAAGGGCATCTGCGTCAATGTACTTGTGGTCAGATCTGTATATCCCTTGAAGTGCCTGAAGTGGCCAGCAGCCAAAGTAGCCAAATAGATGTTTTAAGGACAACAACAAGCACAGAGCGTGATGATCCGTTATGGCGTAGAAGCGACGGCCATAGACGTAGGGTCGGAACTTCGCGAGAGCCAACAGGATGGTCGGGCACTCTTTGACGGAATACTCCTGACGGTCTTGGCCTTTGTGAGCATGCGACTCGCGTAGGCGCCAATATATTCTGCATAGGCACGTTTGCGTTGCATGAGTGCCGAACCAAGGCCGGCACTAGTGGCATCTGTATGTACTTCCCTAGAAGCCAGGGTATTATCGCGACGGAGTATTGGAGTATAGGTTAACAGCAACCCGAGAACCGGCGAGGCTACATCATATTCAGGTGACCCATTGGAGGTGTCGGTGGCAACGCTTAGAAGCCGCGCCAGAGTTGCAATGGTGGTGGCGCAATTGCCCACAAAGTGGCGGTAGTAGGAACAGAGCCAGATGAAACTACGAACGGTCTTCAGTGACTTGAGTTCCGGGACGTCGGCGACTACCCGGATTTTCGCGGCGTTAGGGAGGATACCTTTGGTTTGATTATGGACCAAGATAGTCAATTTACGGGCAGGAAAACATTTCTTGATGTTCAGCTAGAGGCCAGCAGTCTTAAGGCACGTCAGAACCTGGTGGAGACGGGTAAAATAAGCGGAAAATTCAGAAAATATACGAAGATGTCATCTAGATAGGATAATAAGACGTCGCACTTTAGGCTACGAAGGATATTGTGCATCATGCGTTTAAAAATGGGAGGGTAATCGAAGAGACCCAACGCAGGACGGTAAATCTATATAACCCATAAGCCGTAATGATTGTAGTCTTTCAGTGATATGTGCAGCCACAGGAACCTGCCAGTAGCGAAACCTCAGGTTGAACGGCAAAAAATACTCATGAACTTGCAAGCAATCGAGGGAATCGTGAACACGTGGTGAGTGATTGACTACTTTCGTGTATTTTAGTTGACACCACGGTAATGAACACACAATTGCGTAGAGGCGGCTTTATTTCGCACTAGCACAACTGGGGACAGCCACGGACTATGGCACGGCTGAATGACGGCACGTTGAAGCACGTCCTACACCTGGTCATTGATAAGCCACCGTTCTGCTGCTGAGGCAAAATACGGGCGTTGACGTTGCGGAGGGTGTGATCCAGTGCCGATATCGTGCGTTACAGAGTCAGTACCGGCCAAGGTCTGCGTGGTACACTCGAAGCAAGTGCGAAACTTGTCTAGTAGAGAAAGAAGCTGCTCGCGGTGTTCTGTGGAAAGGCCAATGTCAATGCGAGAATTGAAGACATCAGCAACAGCTGACGGGCCGACCGAAAGTGACGTAATGACGTCCATCGTGAAAACAGAACAGGAATCACGAACTTCCAGTGACTGAAGAAAGTCGGTAACATGGACGCAACCGAGGGACTTGCTACTAAGGACATTGAGCAGGCAGGCAACCGAATTCTGGACTAGCATCTTTGTCGCACCAAAGGTTACGTCGAGAATGGCAAATGAATGTGGCCGAAGTGCGTGCAGAGTAAACACTGATGACGGCGTTAACAGTACAGGAGCTTCGGAGACATGTGGGCACAGTAACATGACAACTAAAGCGGTTTCTGGTGGGACATCGGTGTCGCCGGCGGCAACAGTCTTTTGTGGAGCGGCAAACATATCCAGCGTAGCGTTGAAGACGCCACATAGTGCGGCTTCGGCATGGGTGCAGTCAATGACACTACTATGACGCGACAGAAAGTGGCACTCTAAAGTTACGTCGTGAGAGCTGGAAGGCAGCGGTACAAACTGAAAGCCTCTCAAAACAACGAAACATATCGGCCGGTTGCCCGCGTACGCCAGGAATGTTGCGGCCGGAAGCATTGATTGAGCATTTGAGGTGCAGTGAATAGGGCGGACGCGGCGGCATCTCGTAGGAAAGCTGTGGTGTGCAGTAGGGAAGTGTGGCATGGAAAATCGTGGTAGAGGAGCGTCGTCAGTGTAGGATGCGACGCGACTTATGTGTACGCCAACGGTTCCGTAACTTGAGGTTGCTGGTGATTGGTGGGAGAACCTCTGCAATCTGCTCGTGGATGGCCTGCTGCATGGCTGAGGACAAATGTCGGCTCCTGAGTAAGACGGAGCAACGGGAGTTGGCGCACCACCTCTTCACGAATGAAGACTATGATGTGTGACAACAGAAATCCATCAGCAGTGCGTCTGGGACCATTCACCAAGGTCTAACGTGATGCCACTTGAGCAACAGCTTGGCGGGTGAGCGCTCGTTGCCTGTGTAAATTGTGGAAGCTCTGGCAGAAGGTGCCTATGACTGCGACGGTCGTAGGATTCTTAGCCAGAAACATAACACAAGTGTAATCTACGGTGCCCTTGAGGATTTGCTTAATCTTTATCTTCCTCAGTCATATCTCGACTTACATGGTTGCAGGTTGCAGCTGGGAGACCATATAGACAATAGTCAACAAAAATTGTAACGCTAAAGTCTACAAGGTGTTTCAGTTAACTTGCACCAAGTATTAAAAATGAAACAGGCGCCACGCGTGCTGAATTGGCCCAGTATTGTTCTGAGCCATATGAAGCACGTCATGACATCCGCCAATCCGTCAAGCTGGGTAACTAAAATAAGATTGCTTAATTAGCTTCCTAAATAGTAACTATAGCGAAATATCCTCAATACAAATGTTCTTGCGCTTGTTAAAAAACATCGAAATATTTCATCTATGCTAAGATAACTGTCCCGTTTATTTTTTACAGCCTTTCTTCAAGTGCGCGAAATTAAAAAAAAATACCACGTGGCTTCCTGCTAACGTGCCGCGCTTTTAGTGACCTCTAATATAAGTTGAACGAATTAGCATATGCTGCTCCGCACACAGAGATTAATTGAACAGGCTGTCGGTGAATGCGATAGACGTTCAGTGCTAAAAGGGGCGTGCAGTTTTAAGACAAATTACTCAAAGCAAAAGCGACCGCCAGGTGCGAATCTGATATGGGACCGTAAGTAGCATTTCACGCAGCGCATACATTTTTCTTTCTTTTCTTTTCGGAACAATGAAGAAACAAATGGGAGGGGGCGAGCTTGATAGTGTGATGAAGAACGGAGATGAAAACCATGCTGCTTCCGGTCTATAGACATTCGCCGATATACATTCCATATACTTCACTCTACAAAAAATACAACTGGATAAGCCTGTGCAGTTTTCTATCGTTATTCTGCAGACATTTGTCTAAAAATGTGAATTTCATTATTCTATAGATAGTCTATAGAGTGTCTATAGACTCAGACATTTTATAGATTACTCTACAAAAAGGGTAAGTCCATAAGTCCATAGACTGTCTATAGTCTAGTCTATAGGAATAGTCTATACATAGTCTATTGGCATTTCCTTATAGACATTCCATAGACTTCAGTCAACAAAGGCAGAACTGTATAAGCCTATATAATTTTGTCTATAGACATTCTGCAGGCTATTCTCTAAAAACGTGAATTTTTATTAACCTATGACACTCCATAGACACATACATTTTATAGACGAGTCTAATCAAAGTGAAAGGGCATATGTCCGTGGACTGCAGACTAGTTTAAAGACATATCCACAGAAAGTCTATAGGCTTCATAGACAGATGTCTACAGACTGTGTATAGACTTCCTACAAAAAAAATTTCAAAGGTTAACTCAAGTGAAAAAGCTGTCTCGTCTATCTGGATGATGTGGCTTTCTTTTGTGAGACATCAGACGAGCACGTTTGTCGCCTTCATAAAGTCCTTCAACCAATTTGACAGGCTGATCTTCACGCACAATCCCGAGATTTCGGCTACGACGAACAAGAATGCCTCTGTCACTTCGTGAACGCTGCAGTAGTCGGGCACGATCACACAACCTGTGATCACGATCACATGTTGTGCTACTCTGGGTAACTGGTGTACTGGAGTCGTAAACGTGTGTGGACGAGCTAAACGATGCCGCAGCGACATAGAAGTTGTACGTTTTTGATATCAGCCCTGTGACTTCAAACCTTTCTGCGCATGAGCTTGCTATGCATTGTATTACATCGTCAGAGTGGAAATCTACAAGAACGCCAAGCGGCAAATTCCGTCAGTTTACTTGGCGCAGTGTTGAAGAGTGGAACGTCCATCATGAATTCCGCTTACTTGCTGCATGTTTATTACCTTTGTACCTGTCAGGACGGCGGTACATTTATAGTCATTCTGCCAATCCCATGTATAGTGCGATCTATTGCATGTGATTTTAATCATGTTTGCACAGTATTACTGTATGGTGATGTCGAGGCAAACACCTGTCCTAGCACTGCTGAAATGTTAGGAAAGCTACTGGCATACCGAACTGTTAGCCCCAGTGATTTGAACGAAGTCGAAGCTTACTGAAACTGAAAAAAGTTGACTCGCCGTGCCGGCCCTGCGAAAAGTACATGTCTAGGAAAGGTGTTGAAAACCACCACAACTGCTGAGGTTATCACGCAGTGCTTTATTGATCAACTCCCCATCCGGCGCATTATTTATCCACAGGAGAGTGCGGACGTGCTGACTCCCTCTGCACTAGAATTTCACGGCAATGCGCCAAGCGGCAACACGCTGCCGCTGGTCATATGGCCGTTTCCTTTCGCTTTGCCACTTCTAGTACTCCTGTTGCTTGTCGGGAGACCTGACTGTGCGTTGCCTACCAGTAGTGGTTCTGCTTAAGCAATGAAATCAGTTGCTAGGCTAGTGTGTTCGCAATTTTTTTGATGTCGCGTAACAGACAGGCGCAGCCCGAAACCTTTCGACAAATAGCACAGGGCAAATGGCTAAAAGAGCGTTGAATCCGAAATGATTATTTTCCTTTTGTCCAGTCTATACGTGCGTCATCAATGCTCCCATACCACATCAGATGTGGCGTTTTTGTGGTTTTCATGACGTCGCACGACAGGCGAAGTGGGGGTGGCCTGAAATGTTTTTGCCAATCATAGAGGGCTGATTGCGAAATTTGAATAGAAAAGTTCGGAATAGCTTCACATTATAACGCCCACGATTGCTTGATTCACCATCGAAATGTTCCATGCCCTTCGCAAGCAAGTGCGAAGACAAACGTGTGTCACCTGACTATACTGTTTAATTCCTTGCCGGGATTATCACGCGAACTTCGCTCCTCAGCCACCATTGCTGGCGCGCACAGAAGCAAAATGACCGAAACAACCAGAATAAACATATATGATTGGTTTGCGTCCCGTGACTTCGCTTGCACAGTTGAGGTAATCATCGAGTTAATATGACCAACTCTAGAGGAATAGCTCCGTATAGAGCCATGCACTAAAATCGGTAACCGCAAGGACTCCTCTATGTTGCTACTATGCTGAGGGCACAGGCACAGACGACGAGATGCGATTCATCTGAGGCACACAAGCAACACGATGCCGAGCCACCCTGCGTATGGAGACACCATCTAGTACACGTGCTATCAAGCAAATTCTTGAATCAAAATTTCACCAGTAGCCATCGCATCCCTCAGGAAACTATACGCGATGAATTTTAGTCATTGACCTTCCTTTGTGGTAGTACAAATGATTTGTACAAATTGTGGTAGTACAAATGCTTGTTTTCGCATCATATTTTGGAAAATTTAAGCGTTACAAAGCTACAGGTAGCAATATGGCAGCCACTTTGAGGTTGCCACAATTTTCCCCAGCCTTCCCACTAGGGATAGTTTACGAACTCTATTTTTCGCACTCCGATGTTCCGTGGTAGCAGCTAGAACTGGTGCCGACTGCTCACCGTGTTGCCACACTGCTCCAATTCTGCCGTCGGAGCACGACACTCCTGCTCCCGTTCGCCCATTGGAACGCACCTACCCTTAGGTAGCACTTTGGGAATGATATTGAGTTTATTTCTGCTCAAAGAAAGGCGCCATAAATAAGGCTGTCGTATTACTACAGACCGCGGAAATATCAAAATCCAAATTGCGCGAATGTCAGTTGCACATGCGTCATCGCGAGATCGAAGCCTTCTCAGGTTGAAGAACAAGTGATTTGACGAGCAGAGATGCATTTCTTATGTTGCAAAGTGTGCTGCAGATGACCAACAGTGATATCACGTTACCACAACTGCAAGTGACAAAAAGAAATCATTTGCTAAGTGGCACAAGAAATTGAACACTTCATTGCTCTTAGCTGAACATGTTTGAACACTCGTTGTACCTACCGAATTTTTTTTTAATTCGACAGTGTTAAATAAACTTGGCTCACTTTGCAAGTATCACGCTTCTCTGATGTAAAACATGGGCCAATCCCTCTGACACTGCAAACTAATACAGCGCGTCCGAGAGCTAACTCTCACGAGGGAAGAAAGGCAGGAACAGGCACGCGGCTCATGTTTCAACGACCAACCTTGGCACTCAAAAACATGAATGCAATCACGCCATAGTGATAAGATCATTCGACTGCTACCCAGGAAGATATGATTTCGAGCGCACTGTCGGTCACGCAATTATTTGAAGAATCCTAGGTGGATTTTCTTCACTTTGCAGGCGTCTTACAGACAATGTTGGGCCTTTCGGGCGTAGACAAGCGCGCCACAGTGTGCAAGGAATAGCAAGTTGGTAAGAGATACTAGGCATAGAAAGGTCAACCGGATAAAAAACTCCTTCCGTGGTTGCGAACAGCTAGGCGGTGGTAACCGATAAATGAAGTTAGGCTACGGAAACACGCTCCTGTTCGTCTAACTGATGTTATATATCTGCCAAGAAGTGCTCGTTGTGCAATGTGATGGAATAGCGCCATGTGAGCGAGACACACTAACCAGCGTGACATTGCTGGAGCGACCGCCTTGTATGGCATTTCATCTTTCGTGCCTACCATCCCGGCACAGTCCCCATCGATCCGAATAATTAAAGGGTGTCATAGCTAGCGTAGTCGTAAAAGGAATGCTTCCACGGTGTAGGCTGGGTTTCCATGCATATGCACGTTCCTTCATTCATGTATTCAAGTGCATAAATAATTATGAAAATATGTGTTATGAATAACATATTTGTGGACGCAATGTAGCGTGTAGTATAGGCATGAATGCCCGTTTTCACAGGCTATGTTGTCAATGAAATTTGGAGTGCGACTTACTTGATCGCTGCGCACACGTGCTCGTAAAAATCGTCGCACGGTTTGACTCGGCTCTTCCCGACTTGTGAGAGGTACTCCGTGTTCCACAGGCACACCTTGGAAATGCACGTATCGGCGAGCCCCGGGTAGAACTGGATCAGTTTGTGGGGTGAAGTCTGAAAGTCATCTAGCGGCGGTAATGACGGAGACCTCACCTGCAAAGGGGTTTTTGTGTTCAAGAGACAACACACGTACGTTTGGCAAGACAGTGCTTGTGAGCCTATTCTTCACTATGCGAACCAAATTCTGAATATGGAAACGAAAGAAATACGTGGGGCCGCAACACCATATGGGGATGGACTTCCAGTGAAGCTGTTTAGGCTGCATACATCAGCTGCGTCCATTAGCTAGGAGTACTATGAAGTCATTCATTTTTTTTTTCGGATGGCACCGCACTGCGCCTACACAAGTGCCGCAAAGGTCACTGCACCCCTCATGCATCTGGCGCAACCGCTGCTACAGCCTCCCCGGTACTTCCTACGCGCGTGACCATGTAACCACAAAAACGCAGGTCACATGCACAGCTGCCAACGTCATCGCTCTTTCCCTCTTCAATATTAGGTGCACTTTCTTATATATATATATATATATATACATGGAAACAAATCCGCAATCTCCTGCGCGCGTTACACAAGCCGACAGGACAAAGAACTGGCAGCCACCTCATCGGCCTTCAATCATCATGCAAGTACTGAACACGACGCCGTGAACCCCAAGTGCAAAGATCCACCACCTAAGCGACCAGCGTCGTGACCACATCAGCAGCAGCCTTGGACGCACCTAAGTACAGCGGACGAAGGATGATTGGATTGTTGGTTCCACCTTTTCGAAGCTCCAAGCATCCGCAACTTCAAAATAGCAAGGATCAGCATCCGGAACTTCAAGAACAACTTCAGTGACAGCGAAGACAATTTCGAAGCAGATGACGTCATAGAGCGTCGGTGGAATCACAGATACGACGACAACAAAAAGTCAACGCCCAAGCCAACTCAACCCAAGCCGAACTGAACCAACACGCCACTTTTCCAGGAAGAAACGTCGCCGAAGATGGCTTTGGCAGCGATTTAGACTGGGTCTACGCCAAGGGCTCAAACGGCGACGCCACACAATACGATGCAAAGTATGGACCACCTTCGGGCAAGATAGTCCAACAACTATTCAAACGAGCAGCAGCACATGTCTGCCAGCTGCGACAGGTGGATCGCGGTCGAAAGAATACCACAAACAACACACACGAAACAAGTATACGCCGCACCATGCATCGTTCAGTCCCTAAAGAGGTCAACCATAAGGTGACCCGCGCATGCTACGTAGCGCCCCTGTTTCATTCATTTGCGACCAGAACACACGCTGTGACACCATCTGTACTCATGTGCAAGGTACGCATATGTCACCCGGAACGCTGCAGCCAGCTTCACCCACCATAGATATGTTAGATGTGGCTAGACAGCTGCATCTTCCCATGAAGGCGATGAGGTTACGGAGCTATGGTGGGGCACTGGTCTAAGTGCGCATCTTTATTTTTCATTTATTATCATCTCCTAGGTGCGTCGTATGTTGCTTGTTGGTCGCACTCTCTGGGGGGAGGGGGAAGCGTGTAACGAACTGCACATAGATGGTACGGCGCACTAACGGTGAAGAGAAAGACCAAGAATAAAGGCAGTGTTCGCGCTATCATGGCTCTCGCCGTGCGCAGCCTCCTGCTCGCATTATATATATATATATATATATATATATATATATATATATATATATATATATATATATATATATATATATATATATATATTGATATAGTTTCTTTTACAACTAAATTATGCGGTTATATTTAGGGCCACGATAGTAAACTTATTTTGGATGATGACGAAATGCTTGAAGTTATTTCGCTCTCCACGCGCCGTGATAGCGACCTAAGCCGGCTAGGGTACCCCTCGCCCCGCCCCCTGCTCCCCTTTGTAAAGCATGCAGCGGATGCATAGGGGAGCTAGAGGTAAGCAGCTTCTCTGTAAAAGGTGGACAGAAGCGAAGGCAGAATAGCATACATTGCTTTCTGAGACGCCATGCCCTCCCTTGGTAGCAGCTTAGAACTAGACTTGTACTCGTTATAGAAAGAAGGTAACTGTTAACTATTACAATTACTTAATTCTGAAATATAATTAGTTATAGTTACCAATGACTACCCCATAAACATCTCACTAAGCAATTACTTGAAAGTAATCGCCTATTTCTACGTTACTTTTTCTTGAAATTCTATCAACATAATTCATACCCGTAAACAGAACTAGCAGGTCTGGTACATTCAATGCGTCCTCTGCAGGCCTTCATACATCGTTTACGCTTTGCTAACCATCGCTTTTCGAAAATCTCATTGGTCATCTACACTAGTCCTGTCGTGAAGACATCAGCAGCAACACTGAAAAACTTGCTCGATGTGGGCGCTTGGAAATAGCGCGGTGCTGATACGTAAAAGCATCTTGTGCACACGATTGTCGTTATTCAGCATCGGGGCCATCTATGAAGTGCAGCCCTTCATTGTTGTTGCGAGTTGAAGAAGGCGCTCTCGTATTGACTAATAAATAGCTGCGACGATCGCCATTACGTCATATACTGGCACTTATGTCTTAAGCGGCAGTCACTATTAAAACATACCAGTATCGGTTAAAGTGGTCTGCCAATATCTCGTGATGCTTTATAACGAGAATAAAATATAGAGCTCCCGGTTTCGTCAGTATGAACTGGATACTGCGTAGCACCATCACGTGCTTTTTACTGTAGTTCGCGCCAAATTCAAGTTGAAATAACAAAATTTTGGTTCATTGCGCGGAAGGACACAGACGAAGACTGGAAGCAGACGGCATGGACGTTAACTCGTAACTAAATCTTTATTTAAACTATCAACATATATAAGTGTTTGCAAAACCGTAGCAAAGGAACATCGCCTGATATAAAGAATGTCAGTAAAGAGATGAACACACCGGTAAGTATTGAAGCCACAAAAACTAAGCAAGAAAAGAAATTCTCAGCGTTCCAGGCACCAGCGTGTCACTTTTATCGTGTCGGAGGCCAAGTGCGCACTTCATAGCAGTGCCATTAAATGGCACAGCGTGTCCAGAAAGAAGCGCGAGAAAAAAAAAAACCTTTGTTGCATCACGCCTTTCTTTGCGTTCGCACGCACCGACGTGCGATGTATTTTCGACGCCACGTGCAGGCTTCGTGGCGGCGATGCTAGACGGCACGCAATGATCTCAGAAAAGTCACATAAAGCGGTATTGCTGCAGCATACGCCTCATAGATATAACTCGTCTGGACTGTACCAATATCCTGTATCACTATAATATTGCAAGGCCAATGCATTACCGCCGACAATCATTGTGAGATTGGTTGTGCTGCAATTTTTTAAATATATTTTTTGGCCATCTCGGCTAAAGTTACCTGTAACACCCTATACAGCTCATATTGTTGCGTGATGTTTGACGAACAAATTTGCAGTCTGTTTGAGCCGGGATATGTGTTGCGTTTCTTACTGGTACAGATGTTATCACGATTTCGAATAGCGGCGCGATTGCGTGTTCTGAAAAGTACCCCGCTGAGTGCTGCCACCACAGCCTCCCCTCCCCACCCCGCTTAAGCAACCTCCACTCTTCATTTTAATGCGAATGCCTTTAAGAAAGACATTTCTAATGGTGTCGCCTTGAAATAGCGGTGGCGAGAATTGCCACCAAACCTTCTCGAGTTATTGAATTTGTAGATACAGTTATTGAAGGCTAGCAGAAGCCATGTAGATACATGTAGACACCTGTGCCGTGTAGATACATATAGATACCTGTAGTTTACGACTCCGGGTCCATCCATTCTCTCCATTTTTCCACCTATGCGCTAAACGTATCATTCATAACCTTCACAGCTCGCCAGGCACCGCTCCCATCAGGCACCTGCGAGGTGGACATTCCCAGCAGCACTCGCTGGATAAATATTTTGGCATTCCACTAGAATAATCTTATCTATATCCGTTGTTTTCTGCAGCAGACACATGCCCCTTCTTGACGCGTCAACTATTTGCTAGCGCTTCCTGTAGGTGCGAGCTTTATGTTGACGCTCAGCGATTCTCGTTTGAAAGGTCGGTCACGCAACGCGATTAATTCCCAGACAGTCTGGAACATTTGTTGGTGTCACTGCTCTGTAGGACTGCTAGTTGGGCTATGAACCTTGTAGTCCAATGGTGGGGTGTTAATCTTTCTGCGCCCTTGTTGACAATTGCATGTTGAAGAAGGCGTTCGCCCGCTGGGTCTCTCCCTGTCTCCTTGGTTCTCGAGATTTGGGGCCGGCTGGAGATCATCACGTATAACTTTGTCGAAAGCAAGTGCTCAAAAAATCGCAACACCGGCCGTAGTTGCTTAGTGACTATGGTGTTCGGCTGCTAAGCACAAGGTTGCGGGATCGAATCCCGGCCACGGCGACCGCATGTACCGATGGGGGCGTGATGCGAAAACACCCGCGTACTTAAATTCAGGCGCACGTTAAAGAACCCCATGTGGTAGAAATTTCCGCAGTCCCCTACTACGGCGTGCCTCAGCATCAGAAAGTGGTTTCCGCAATTACAACCCATAATTCATTCACAAAATCGCAAGCAATGGTTCGTTTGGTATGGGCCGATTTGACAAGCATACTTTATAGATTCTTACGAACGCGCTCATACTGCGTGCCTCCTTACCATATCCGTCGTCGCAGGTATCCAGTCTTGCCCCGTTTGAAAAGTCCTATAGTTCTGGAACGTAAACGTGGCTAGCGGGATGAGCAGGATCAAGCCAGCAAACAAAATTGTTGTTGGCTGCCACCAAAATTTGTACGATGTCGTCGGCGCTGCAGGATGACTTCCCGTGTCAGCAAAGTCGTCCATTGTTGTTCCTCTGCGCAAGTGGTGTCGTCGTCTTTGTGGTCAAAATCATGACACATACCCACTTGGGGGACTGACCACACTGAATATAAGGAAAATTCCACAAAGAAAGTAGTTCAGAAATGAGCTACAAAAACTGAAATATAGCGTAATATAAACACTGTGAAATTTCCATACAGCGTACCTGGTAAAAAAATTGACGTACAGCACAGTCGCCAGCCTTAGCAGGGTAACGTTAAAAAAGCTCCACCAGACTCTTACAGAGCTGCTACAGTAAACGTGCGGCTGATACCGAGCTAACAAGCACCAATGCAAAATGGCTTCCGTGTCGCGATATTAAGGTTTAAATTTGTGAAGTATCATACAGGAACAAAACTAATTGTAGGGAGAAGATTATCCTTACCAAATACTTCGTTCTCTACATCGGCAAAATGGCGTGGCGGGACGCACGGCACTTTGCTTGTCTTGTGTCCTAAACAGTGGCGCATGGGGGATTGGCCAAGAAGCAGGCGGTTTTCCCTATGCTTAGGAGTAAAGCGAAACTAGATTTGAATACTGGAGCGTGGGACGATAGAGCTGTAATTTAGAAGTGTAATTAAAATACACGTTGCTGCTTGTGAACGTTCACAATTATTTTTCTTCGAGCTCAAGCGGCTGCTTGCGGGTGGAGGGTTCTTTACTGCGCTGCGTCTGCTTCTTACGGTGGTGGGAGGTTTTGCCAATGGGCATTTAGTATATCTGACCAAAATCTTGCATAATATTTTGGGGGCGCAGAAGGCAGATGCAAAAAATAATGCTAATCCAAATAATGTCGACCATGACGTCACACAGTAAGGGCTCCAGAGCGAGGCTGAAGGTCACCACGGTCGAGCAATCCGCCTGGCCGTTGAGGCCATGAAGATTCACCGTCCTCAACGCGCGGGGACTGCTTAGTCCTTCCCCTACCTGCGTTTAGGGTAAGAGGTGGGCGCCCCAGCTCGGTTGAATAATAAAGTTTACAATCAATCAATCAATCAATCAATGAATCACCTTTATTGAGCCCGAGATACACGGTGAAGGACCGTCGGCACAGTCCACGCTGATGATGACACACCCTTGTGCGATGAAGATGAAGGGCACGCATATGATGATGACAATATACAGACGACGAAGAAGTGCACAATAAATTCCCATGTGACATTCACCTACTTCCTCTCCCGAGCACCCACTGACATTCGGGCGCAAGCTTTAGTGACCGATGTGGACATGAGAGAAATTCATTGAAGAGCGCAACATGCACGCTGCAGTGTCACATACTCATGTTGGTCCGACGGATGGTTTCAAATACTGTTCTCAGAGCACAGAAACCAATGCTTTACCTATTCGAACACAGGGTAGCCAGTGACCCAAGTCCGAGGGAAAAGGGTGACAGTCATAGACAGCCGGAAAATGAATTAAGCCCTCCAACCTAATTATTATTTCGATTAACATTATTAGGTACGTCACACATTTGCCAGGTTCTGAATGTCTTTCTGTCTATCTGTGTCTCTAAGCATTTCCCCGCCAACATGGGGCAACATGGGTAGTCTGTGTTCTAGTGGTTGGAGCATCGTGCTGTTGTGCTGAAAGAACTACGTTCGAAACCATTCACTATGGAATCACCAGGTTTGCATGGGTATGCGATGTTGGGTACGTGCCAGTATCATGTAATCCTCTTGTGCCAAACTGATAGTTGGGCGAGTTGGTACGAATTCATAGTAAAATATTCTTGCGCGCACAATTGACAAGGACACAGTGAAGGCGCTCGTGTGTCCCCTTCACTGTGTCCTTGTCAATTGTGCGCGCAAGAATATTTTACTATGGATGCTCTTGTGCCAACTTTTCTTCGGCAGGCTGAAAAGCCCCGTTGCCATCGCGTGACTCGCACACCGTTCATTCGCTGGCTGCGCCCTACCTGCTGTTGCATTGGTCGCTGCTTCTCTACGGCCCGAATAAACCCCATTTACAATTGGTGGAGGTGCTGGGTACAACCGGAATTCTGGAACTTCGCAACCGGACACTGCAGCCTGTCTTCATTATGCCGGAAGAAGGACCACCGCCGCCACAACCCGCTGCCCCAATGACTACCGTGGTCTGCCCCGGCCCGTTGCGTCAGCGCGACCCAACCAACTTCAGCGGTACCGAAAACCATGACGTAGAAGACTGGCTCGCTGACTACGACCGGGTGAGCATCCACAACCATTGGGACGACACTAAAAAACTGAATTACGTATCCTTTCATTTGAGTCGTGTCGCCAACGTGTGGCACCGCAACCATGAACGTGATCTCACGACGTGGCCAGCCTTCAAAACTAACGTGACGGAGGTATTCGGGCGCCCCGCCGTTCGCAAGCGTCGCGCCGAGCAACGTTTGCGCAGTCATGCGCAACAGTGCGGGGAGACATTTACTAGTTATATAGAAGATGTTGTCGACCTCTGCAAGCGCGTTGACGTCACAATGGCTGATGCCGAGAAGATCCGGCACATCTTAAAAGGCATTGAAGACGACGCCTTCCAGATGCTGTTGGCGAAAAATCCGGCGGCAGTCTCTGAACTCGTCAGTTTTTGCCAGAGCTTCGACGAACTCCGCAAACAACGCCTAGCCACCCGCCAATCTCTTCCTCAGGCGACGTCAATATCAAGCTTGGCTGTTTCCCCGGATAACACTTCGCTACTGCTACAGATCAAGGAGTTCATCCGTGAAGAGGTGGCTCGTCATTTCTCTGATTCCCCTTACACACGGCCAGTCGAATTCTCCGTTAGCGCCCGCTCTCCAATCTGTCATCAAGGAGCAGGTAGCCGACCACATTCCACCTTCTCTCCAGCAGGCTCCGGTTTCCGCTCCCCTGACGTACGGCGAAGTCGCTTCGAGGCCTGCACCACAGACCTACGGTCCCCTTCGCCCGCCTTTGCGCCCGCCCGTATCCGCTCCAGTGCGACCACTGGTGCAGTATGCACGACCTCAAGATCTTTGGCGCAAGGAAGACAATCGCCCGATTTGTTTCTATTGTGGCCGTGCTGGACACGTAGCACGTCACTGTCGCCTGCTTACACCGAACGTTCCCAACAATGTGCGTCCATATGCGCCACGTTTCCACCAACGCCGCAACTATTCGGACACCTTTGAATCTCCTCCTGTTGTCGACACCGCCTTCTCCGCCGCTCGCCGTTAACCTTCTCCTCGCCGCCGCTCGCTTTCCCCCATGCACCGGCGTCTGAGCCCCATGCGCCAGGAAAACTAAATATCGCAGTTCAGGAGACGAGAACTGCGGTGCCAGCGAAACGATAAGCCCTCACACTTCCCCGAGGAACGCTTTGAAGTCTCAATAGAAGGAACATTGACGCTAGCACTTGTCGACACCGGCGCTGCACTTTCAGCGATAGATGCCCGTATTTGCCGCAAGATATAGGAAAAGTGACGACGCCGCTTTCTGGGACGTTTCTTCGAACTGCCAACGCGCAGCACGTCGAGGCACCCGGCGCCTGCACTGCTCGTGTCGTAATTCAGGACGTCCTCTATATCATAGAATTAATCGTGTTGCCATCATGTTCACACGACGTCATATTAGGTTGGGACTTTCTCTCCACACATCATGCGATCATTGACTGCGCCCGCGCCGAAATCGAGCTGTTTCAGTTTTGGGCGGATATTATCATTGACCATAAGGACCATTGCCGCAAAATCTCTGTTTATGAAGACACCGTTATACGTCCCTGGTCTTCCACCCTTGTCAGTATCTCTTGTGACTATGTAGATGACGGCACAGTACTCTTCGCTCCGTCTGAACTCTTAGTTCGCCGCCTTTCACTACCACTGCCGTTCGCCGTCCTCGAGTTCAAATCTGGCGCCTCTCTCATGTGCGTCTCAAACCCATCGGCTGAACCAATTACTTTACGCCGCCGCGAAAGCCTTGGCAGAGCAGAGCCACTGACCTCATCTTCAATATTTGACACGATGGACGACTCCACTTATATTGCTGTTCTCGAGGCATCGCGTCCACAATCACTACCGCGTTCTTTTACGCCAGCTATTGCCAGTGACCATACGACGACGCAGCTCGACAAAATTCTTCGCTTGCTCCAAGGCTTCTCTTCGTCTTTTGACTGCCAAGCAGCATCACTCGGCCGCACAACGACTGTTTCGCACACTATCGACACTGGGAGCCATGCACCAATTCGACAGCATTCCTACCGAGTATCGGCGACTGAAAGACGCGTTATCAATGACCAGGTGAACGATATGCTCAATCCGGTGTCATCCAGCCTTCTAGTAGTACTTGGGAATCGCCAGTCGTCCTAGTTAAAAAGAAAGACGGCACCATACGATTTTGCGTCGACTATCGCAGGCTTAACTAAATTACCCGAAAGGATGTATACAGGTTGCCACGTATTGACGACGCACTTGACTGTTTGCAAGGAGCGGATTTTTTTTTTCCCCCTTAGATCTCCGCTCTGGCTACTGGCAGGTGCCCATGGCTGACGCTGACTGTTCTAAAACCGCGTTTGTAACACCAGATGGCTTGTATGAATTCACTGTGATGCCGTTCGGTCTGTGCAATGCGCCCGCCACCTTCGAACGCATGATGGACGGCATCCTACGTGGCCTGAAGTGGCATACTTGCCTCTGCTACCTCAACGACGTTGTCGTCTTTTCCCCTGATTTTCGGACCCATCTTCGGCGTTTACATCAAGTTGTGACCTGTCTCCGGAATGCTGGTCTCCAGCTTAACTTAAGAAAGTGCCGATTTGCAGCTCGAAAACTGACTATATTAGGCCACGTTGTCTCCAAAGAAGGCATTCTTCCTGATCCTGGTAAACTTCGCGCCGTATCCGAATTTCCGAAGCCCACTAACTTGAAAGCACTGCGCAGCTTCATTGGCCTATGCTCTTATTTTCGACGTTTCATTCGCAATTTTGCTACAGTGATCGCACCACTTAACCAACTTCTTCAAGGCGACAATGAACTTACTGCTTGGTCGGAAGCCTCTGATGATGCCTTTACGACTCTTCGTCACCTCCTCACGTCTCCGCCAGTCATGCGCCATTTTGATCCAAGCGCACCTACAGAACTTCACACTGACGCCAGTGGTGTCGGCGTTCGTGCCGTGCTCGCACAACGCAAGAACACTAATGCCGAATACGTAGTCGCTTATGCTAGTCGTGCCCTCACGAAACCTGCGGCCAATTACTCAGTCACAGAAAAAGAGTGCCTGGCTATCATATGGGCTCTTCAAAAATTTCGTCCATATCTCTACGGTCGACGCTTTGACGTGGTGACGGATCATCACGCTCTTTGCTTGTTGTCCAACCTAAAATATCCGTCGGGTCGCCTCGCTCGGTGGGCCCTCCGAATCCAGGAATGTGATATCTGTGTCGTCTATCGTTCTGGACGCAAACACTCTGACGCCGATGCCCTCTCGCGCTCCCCCGTTACTTCAGACAGCAGCACTTCTACTTATAGACATGACATCTCACCACTTGACAACCTGGACATGGCATCAGAGCAACGAAAAGACCCATGGATCGTCATGATATTCGACTTTTTGTCAAATCCTCCGGCAACTTCGGCACCTCGAGCGTTACGCCGACAGGCGCAGCATTCCACAATCCATGACGGACTTTTATACCACCGCAACTACCACAATGACAGCCGCAAATGGCTCTTAGTAGTGCCTCGCCACCTACGACAAGATTTATGCTGCGCTTTTCATTCTGACCCGCAGTGTGGTCATGGTGGAGCGTCAAAAACCTACACACGGCTTCGCCTACGATATTATTGGCGAGAGATGTGCACCTTCATCCACAAATACGTACGCTCCTGCATTGCCTGTCGGAGACGCAAACGTGTCCCGCATCTCTCCACTTCCCCTTCCCTGCCCAGCTCAGCCATTCGACCGCGTCGGCATTGATATATACGGGCCTCTTCCATGTACTGGCACTGGCAACCGATACATTGTTGTGGCCGTAGATCATTTGACACGGTATGCTGAAACCGCCGCCTTGCCTGCTGCATCAGCAAATGACATCGCCACGTTCACACTAAACAACTTCGTTCTCCGCCATGGCCCCCCACGTGAACTGTTGAGCGATCGGGACCGCGTAATGCTCTCAGACGTCCTGCAGTCACTCCTATCTGAATGCCAAATTATTCACCGCAATACTGCTGCTCATCATCCACAGACCAATGGCTTAACAGAACGATTCAACAGAACTCTTGGTGACATGCTATCTATGTATGTTGCATCTGACCAATCCAACTGGGATCTTGTACTTCCGTTCGTCACTTACGCATACAACACTGCCTCTCAAGACACTACTGGATTCTCGCCATTCTTTCTGCTTTACGGTCACCATCCCTCCAGCACCATTGATACTGTTCTCCCGTACCGGCCGGACCCTGCTGAATGCTCACCCGTTTCTGCGATTGCTCAGCACGCCGAGAAATGCCGACAACTGGCCCGTTCTTTGACGTCTGCTCAACAGTGCCGCCAAAATGAGCGCATGGACCTTAATCCTCCCCCTCACCCCTCCAGGTCGTCAGGAGTCGCCAGGATGGCTACTCTTCAATTGCGGGGGTGATTGTGACGAAGAAGATCGGCACGATGAAAAGCCCCGTTGCCATCGCGTGGTTCGCACCCAGTTCGTTCGCTGGCTGCGCCCTGCCTGCTGTTGTTGCGTTGGTCGCTGCTTCTCTACGACCCGTATAAACCCCCCTTTACAATATATATATGTATATATATATATATATATATATATATATATATATATATATATATATATATATATATATATATATATATATATATATATATATATATATATATATATGGCTGAGGAACTCACGCTGGCCCCGGTAGTAAAATGAGGAAGACTGTGACGCACGTTCAATCAGCGCAGTCGTTTCGGTTGGTGGACCAGCCTCATATATATATATCTCCCTCCCTTCGCACAGTCTTCAAGCATTCGTTGTCATATCGCCTTCGTGGGGCCATCATGGTCGTTTCAACGTCCTCCTTCCAGCCTCGTTTTAAGACTCTCGTCATGCTATTGTCCTCACGTCATTCTCGTCACGCTCTCGTCATCCCGTGATTGTGGTCGCGCCATCGTCACCATACTGTCTTTGTGATACAGGTGTCGTCACGGTATCGTCGTCCCGCAATTGTCGTCGTGCGATCATGGTCATACCTTCTTTGGGTACAGTTGTTGCCATGCCATCGTCCTGCTACACGCACGTGATCCCAATGTACACAAGACACCTGTCATTCTATCGACGTCTTTTTCTCGTTGTTAATGTAGTACTGGTCATTCATTTTAAATGCGAAGCATTTCTTGGGGAACATTTCGCAGTTTGACAGTATCTATTTATCTACCCAGCCGCCTACACCTGGGTGCTGTCATGGCTGTTTCGTTAACATGGTGTTTACCAAAATTGGCATAAAGTGAGAATAGTGTTTGGCAAACATAAACGGCTGGTCATGACATGACTATCATGACATGTGTGTAATGTAGGTCATAAAACAGCCGCCTGCATCTTGGTGCTCTCATGACCGCTTCGATAACTTGGTAGGCTCCCCGCACACTGCTTCGCATAACATCGAATCCCACAGGACGTTGCATCTGACAACTTTTCTTGTTATATGGTCGTCAAATGCCGTCATCGTCGTTAATTTTTCCATCATTCTAACTCCGATTCTCGCCAAGCTATCGTCACAGAGCGGTCGTCATAACAGTTTTGCCGGGCCACCCTGTCACACTGTTATTTTACCGCCATCGCCGCTTCAGAAATGCCATAACATTAAGTCCATGTCATCACCGTCATGCCGCCTTCGTATTTTGTTATGCTATGTTATGGTATGTTGTGTCTTGCATTGTTGTGTTATATTATGTATGTTAATATTGTAAACCACATTAGTATAGAAGGGTCACATTTTCTTCACCCCTGTTTCTTGATCTACATATATACATTGTGTATGTTATACCATTCCTCATATGTGCCAGCACGAAGACCACCACATCCCTCATGGGCGCTTTAATAAAATCGATTGGTTGATTGACTGATTTTATTGTTGCGCCACATAGCAGCCAGCACGGACGCATGCTTCGTCGGCTCGTCCCCCCTTTTTTTAGTGAGCAGCAGCTCTTTCATTGTGAAAGCTGTGAAAAGCATGTACATGCGTAGGGTGAAACCTGACCGGACGGTGACAAAAGCTTTTGAAGTCTGGACCACGCTTGTTCTGTTGCAGCTTGGGTGACTTGACCAAGCCCGATGTTTCGTAACGAATATGACCCGGCGGCGTGCGGCGCGTAGTTTTCCTGCTCCTAAACCAGTTCCACTTCTCCTCTGGTATCACACCGAGTGATTACAGAGCGTGGACCGGCGACGTGCCCGGTCTGCGCTGGCTCCTCCTCGACACATACGAGGGAACATCGTTTCTGAGCCAAGAACTATCCCAACTTCGCGACAAGAATGATGGCATTCGTAAGGACCATTTTCATGGCTAGGAGCAACATGCCCAAGTCTTCAACTCCTTTAGAATAGAAGACACTTATCTGGTCCATAACGCCTCCTTTTCGTTTACTTCTGCCTCAACGTCACATCATCTACATCATGGCACAGCTGAAGCGTGGGCTGGCGTTTCGGTATCTGCTTTCGCTTCGGCCATGGTAAAATCTCCGTAGACTGAAAAAAGCAAAAATCCAGCCTCAGTTGGAGCCCTGAAGACTTCTACGTTATCTCGACGCTCGACGGCCCCACTGACCTAAGGCAATTTTTGTTTTTAAGTTGAGCCCAGGAACAGCTTCTGCTGACCTAACGAAAGATCTATTGGCAATGAAGAACTCTGCTCTTTCCTCTGGGCAACCTAGAACAAAATATTACCCGTATTGTTTTCATATAGCCGTCGATGTGAAGCTCTGAAGCACCTCACCGACCCGTTCCTGTGGCTTTGACGAACCGTCAAAGCCGTTCCGTGAGTTGCTAGATGATGGCATACTTCATGTTTCTGAGGCAATGACCAAATGTCAAAGTAATATGTACAATCAATATTTTACAAGACGCTCGTGGAATTCCCACCAAACAGCGTGAATGGTTCTGCAATTTTATTTCTTTTCCAATTGTTGCTATTTCTCAAACTTCACTGAGAAGGGAAATTTCCTCTCCAGATTTTTTCCGCACTCAACATCTTCCGCAGTGACCGGGACATCAATGCGCGTAAACGAAATGCTGGTGGCGTACTCATTAGTGTTGAAAGTTCACTTAGATGTGTTTGACGCAAAGATATAGAAAGTATGCAGCAAACGATATGGCTAGAAGTCAACCTAGGGGGTGCGAAAAATTATGATCGAATGAGTATATGCACCGCTGCATATTTCCCTTATAATGTTTCATAAAGCAATCTGTTGTATTCAATGTGTAATACCTCCCCATAACAAACACAAGATTTATTATTTTAGATTTACACATTTTATTACACCTGGAATGGATTGCAACATGATTAGATATTGTCATTACAATATCTACATAGACAACAGGTGCAGCCTGTTGTTGGTCATTTTGTCCATCAGTTTCCGTCAGCACCATAACTTCATCGAACATTGCTCTGGCAATGTCTCAGACATTTGCCTGCTGAATACACAAATTGAAGACGTCTCTCGTTGAGGCATTTCCCTTCTGCGTCCCGATAATTTTCGTACGTCACTACAGGTACCTGCCTCTGTGTCCGCCTTGAGGCAGAGGTCCCCAAGCGGCCTAAACAAGTCCGCTCTTTCACCTTTCAAGCGTAGTGATTTTGCTTCATTATATAATTTCTCGTCCAGTATCGATTGGCCAGTGCTTACAGAAAAGAAGAAATGTTATTGCGCAAATACATCAGTTTATGGAGCTTGTATAGAGCATTATGTGCAGATACTTTCCCCAGTACAGACCTAAACGATGTAAATATCCCCATTGTTTCTCACCTTACCCAACACCTGCCTTAAAGCATAGGGATTACGCCCACCGAAAATCTTGCAGTCCTACGCATAATGATTCGATATATAAGTTCTGAATTTTCAGGGCACTCTGCAAACGCCACTATAGACGGGATCACGATTCATACAATGCACGCATCGAAAAGAGCACCTCAGACCGGCCGCGGCACGTTACAAAACATCGACTTTAGCAAACGCCGCCTGCTCGGCTCTAGCGGAGCCGAACTACAAGCAGTCGCAGACTGTTGCGTTGCCCACTTCTCACCTTCACATAAAGAGTCAGCTTTATACGCTGGTGTCAGAAGCACACGAAAGCTCCTACATCTAGTGTGCTGTATCATTAGATCAAAAGGTCATCAGCGAATGCCTTCAGCGTTGGAACCATTCGCTATTCTGTAGTCCTGATGGCATCACCTCCGCAATTCTGAAAGATTACGGAAGAATATTTACCCCTATTTGATATACAGTATATCCGCAGAGTACAATGAGCCTCTCTATATGGCTTTCATAGATTACGAAAAGGCATTTGACTAGTGGAGATACCAGCAGTCATAAAGGCATTGGGTAATCAAGGCGTACAGAAGGCTTACGTAAACACCTTGGGAAATATCTACAAAGGTTCTACAGCTAGCCTAATTCTACACAAGAAAAGCAGGAAGATACCTATAAAAAAGGGGTCCCACCGGGAGACACAATCTCTCCAATGCTATTCACTGCGTGCTTAGAAGAATTCAAGCTATTAAACTGAGAAGGCTTAGGAGTTAAGATCAATGGCGAATATCTCAGCAACCTTCGGTTAGCCGGTGAGATTCTTCTATTCAGCAACGATGCAGACGAGTTATAACAGATGTATGAGGAACTTAACAGAGAGAGTGTAAGAATGGGGTTGAAGATTAATATGCAGTAGACAGATATTGATAAATAGCCGGGCAAACGAACAAGGGTTCAGGATCGCCAGTCGGCCTCTAGAGTCTGTGAAGGAGTACGTTTACCTAGGTCAATTAATCACAGGGAACCCTGATCATGAGAAGTAAATTCACAGCAGAATACAAATGGGTTGGATCGCATACGGCAGACATTTGACGTAGTCAGCCACTCACACCGTCTGGCTAAGTTCATGCACTTTTGTGCGGACTAATCAGTTTTGAGTCTTGCGCAGTTATCGTCTTAAGAGATCGCATTATGCTAACGTCGTTGGCTCAAACGTATTCCGTTTATATTGGAACTAGCAGAATCACTCAAAGATTGGTGTATAACGATTATTTAAAAAAAATGGTAATGCACTTTTTTTTGTTAATAATCAATCTTCTTTCCCTCTATATGCCGATAACATCAAGATTTGACAAGGAATTCGTACTGTTCATAACTGTCGCATCCTTTAGACAAAAACTTCACCTTAAATGCTGCTAAGACGCAAAAGAGCAATGATTCCTTTGTTTATTTTGTAGATTCTATGTAATTGTACAAGCTCTGTGGGATCAACGATATCTGTAATTTTTCAGGCAACATTGCACTTTTATGCTCCGAATAACGCGTTGCAAAGCGGGACATGCACTATCTAGCCTCTGTTTGGATACTATCAAGACAAATAAATTCCCCATGGCTTTTTTGCAAGTTCAACACTACAGTCCTCCTCCACTGGAATATGCGTGAGCGTCTCGAGTGGGATTTCGAAGTGCAACAATCACACAGCTAGTTTAGAAAACGTTTCTACGCATACATCGTGATGAATTTCCCAACACGGACAATCGGCATTATTCTCGTGCTGTTGGGTTATCGTCACTTCGATTACTTCGCTGCTGACGTAATCGCGCTGATCTCTTTCTTTTCAAATTCTTTCATGGCATCCTCACTGATAACATGCCTTCATCTCCTTAGTTTTATCGTGTTTCCTATGCCGCGCAAGAACACCACGGAACATAGACTTTTCAATGTTCCTGCCTGTCGTAGCATGCCCTCAACGGTGTACGCAATACCAAGTTCTTGTAACATTTGTTTTCTTTGTCTCGTTATCTTTGAGAACGCACCGTCTATGTTATTGTCTTTTTATTCGTTTTGATATCGCTCAATAGGTTCAGTAGAACGAAAAGTATCGCGCTTCTACCTACTACATATCGTTTTTTAAGGGACTTTTGGTTTCAAATGAGGACAAAATGTAACAAGTTTCCGATTGAACCTTAGTTGCTTTTTCCTCGACACACAGTAGCATCGCGTACGCGAGAACACGCCAAAGGTCACTCGTCTCTGTCAGTGCAGACTGCTATCGCCATCTATCTGGCAGGTGTCGAGGAAGCCGTGCGAGAGCATGGCCCCCGAGATTTCATCAGTGCTCAATGGAGGGCCCAGCGCGCTTGGGGGTAATGCGCGCGTTCGATGGCAGATGGCGCAGGAACTCTAAGATTCGAGCGCTGGCATCTGCCTCCTCTGCGAGAGCGAACCATGGTGGCTCACGGAACAACTCTCTGGAAACGCGGCACTCAGAAACGCCGGCTGATGGTGAATAGGTGAATGGAATATGGTGAATGTCCCGATAACAGGTGCTGCTACATAAAGTCCCTAGATTTTCTGTACTTTGAAATGTATCTAGTGACTTTAGTGCTACACAGCTCGGTCTGTTCTGTGAATTTTTAAGTGCTGGACATCAGACGCTGTTGACGTTTTCTGTTATTAAGTAGCCTATTGAAAGAGCATCATTTTTTCCCGAATCAATTCAGAAGAATGAACACTAAATTCATCGAAACACTCAGCTACCTGAAAATCTTGGCGGAATGGCTTACCAGTAACTTGACCTACTTGGTTACATGATAGCATTATAAAACGCTATAAAAATGTCCATCAATTTGGAACAAAATGTTTGCAATCAACCCTCCATAAGTATATCCTTCAATCTAAAATTTTCTTTTCTGTTCAGGCTAGTCAAGTACAAATGACGAGGGGCTGATAATAAATGTCATGAATGTTACAAAATTATGCTTCAAGGGGCTGCTTATCCTATCTAAAGAAAGTTATGGTGGCACAATCATCTCTTTTTGCCTCTACTAGTGATAGTGTCCTACAGTGTTACAGGATCTTTCATTACTGAAGAGTGCAGTTAGCTATGTAGCATTTATTTCATATATAGAATCGCATCACTGGTTCAAGCGATATGTACAGATAATGTATTTGCTGCAGGCATTGCGTAGTCGAAAACAGTGAGGCCAGATTCACACAGCTGTGGAGCGCACCATACCGTCTAGGCACCGCCGTCCGCCATGAGGCCGTGTTTAGTGGTCAGTTTTTCCTCAAAAACGGCGCGCCCGAGATGTTGACCGATGCTCTTAGCCTCGTCCAATTTTGGAAGAGAAATTGATGACGTAACGCCGTTATCTGACGCATGGCGCTGCGGTGACGGGAAGGGCCCTTCACGCCTGCGCAGATCGGGCCTAATCTTTGATCGTTAGTGACGGAGTGCGGCATACTGAACATCGCGTGAAACAATGCTGTCCCTTTTACGAAGTTATACCTGCTTTCACAAGTTTCTATACACAAGTTAACTCTGTAGACTTCTATAAACTTATTCATCTTGCTTCTCTTGCCCTTCTTCTTCTTCTTGGACTTTTCTCTCCCATCTTCCTTGCAGAATAAAATGTAAGTGAATAATTCTACCCGGAAAGCATGTCTACATTTCAGTGAAGAGTTCTCTTTCTCCATAAACATCTGCGGACTGCGGTATTGCATGAGACCTTGCTAAACTGAACACTAAAACTATCGTTCACTATATCCGTGCTTCGTACAATTACAGCGTTCCCTAGGTTCCATTAGGCACAAGAAGACTTTAAAGGAGGGAACACCACCTGCACTGTTTTCTTGCTGCCCTTTGGCTGTAATGACCCGATCGTCGGCCAGTACCCAGTTTTGTGTGCTTATAGCCAGCACTCAGCTGAGCAACAGCGCCTATTAAAGCAAGGTGGTATATTCATGCTATAGGAAACAAGTTTCTAAACCTCACGAACCTGGGTATTCTTAATTGAGCGGCAGAAAACTCGTGGCATGGGAAGCTAGGAAATCGGTGGTATTGTTGTTTTACATAGCTGTATGAATGTATGTATGAATACAAATACCTGTATGCCCCAATTTATTCTTGCGATGAAGCAATTCGAATTGCCTAAAAGAAAGTTCCCGACCTCTACAGAGTACGCTGAACACCGCGGAGAACGTGGCTGTTTTACTGATATTCAGACAAGGGGAATGGCTCTACCGCCACCGTGCATAGACCTCTTATGTTATTTAAAACCGAGCTTAAGGCCATCAGTGCCCATTATCATTATTTGCTTATTCAACAAATGGCTGTTTGTTCGGAATCCGCTCACGCAATAATTGCTAGGATTTCCAGTTTCAACCAGGGCAATCACAATCCACTGCGTCATATACAAGTCCTTCTGAACAGAATATGCAGCGAAATTTTAGGTTCCGCAAAAGGTTACCAGGTTGATCAATGTGTTTGTGTAAGTACAGTATTTGTTTGTGTGATGTGAGTACAGTCAACTAGAATTAACGCAACAGCACGTGTGCGCGACTGGAGCACCAAGGTGACTGCGACAACAACGCGGATTGCTTGCTGTCTACGAACGATCAAATTGATGTGAACTTGCTCGATGGAGGTGCGTGATCAGTGAGAAACGCAGAAACTAAATGCTCGCTAACGGTAGCGTGCGATATCACTTGGAAGACACAAATCTGATGGTGATAATATAGCACAACCTAAAGCCGGCGTCCCTTTATAGCCCTTTTAAAGAGTGGCATGGCGCAGCTGGTCGTATTGACCGCACCGTGGTTACGCTGACATAGTGAAATCGATGCAGGGTTAGCTTATACGGACACTACGTGCACCAAGATAGGGCAGGCCTTGTTTGATTAAGTGGTCTGGTAAAGACAAGACAGGGCGTGGAAGTCCGGAATTGGCTTCAGGAGGAAAGAGGAGGTGGCGCGTTAGTGCTGAGAATGCACCGCTCATGGGAAACATGAATAGCTGTTTGAACGTATGCAATTACCTCCTACTGTTCTTCTGCCGAGATTTCGGAATCTTCTTACGACTACCGCCTGACTCGAGCGCTGGTAACTCGTGAGAATCAGACGCGAGGGTCTGTAATTACGATGAAATGACCGTCAGGGCATCACAAACACGAGCATATAGCCATCGGTCTAAGTTAGACAACTCGGTAGACTGGCTCCGGAGAAGTTCTTACCATGGTAATGTCAGGCCATGCATGCTTGTCATGACGTTCATAGAATTATGTGATGGGTTGACATACAGACAGTGCATAATATGCTTTCATGGCAATCATTTTTGGCCATACAGCGCATGAGATGTCACTAATATCACACATGTTAAATCATGACGAGAATATTTATAATTTATCCATTTAAATAAATGCATTTATTGTAGGGGTGTGCGAATATTCGAAATTTCGAATACGAATCGAATATTTTCCTTATTCGAAGCGTATTCCATTCGAGAAATGCATATTCGTAAATTCCCGAATATTCGAGGACGGCCGAATAATGGTCGAAACGGCGGATATTCCGACAGACTGTGAATAATTTAGCAACTAACGAATTATATGCTTGCTCCGCATTCTCCTAAGAACATGTTTATTCACTGAGAGCTTCACATGATCCGCTCATTATCTGTATGCTCTGCATCAAGATGGCAAATTGGGCCAGTTGGTTGGGATTCATAGTAAGGTTCGTTACAGCGCAACACAAAAGAAGGACAAAAGAAGGTACCAAACGACGACACAGCGTTACAGCACTGTGATCTTAAGTGCTGTAACGAACCTTACTATGAATGTGTACGCTCTGTTCCAGTCTATCTGCATCAGGCCCGTGAGACATGATCAGTTTCGATTTTTTTTCTACCAAGCTTTATTTCAGGGCTCTTTCATAACAATATATGATGTACTTTCGGGCTTTGTAAGTACGCGCAATAAAATATGCAGCTAGAAAATATTACCTGGACAAATGTTGTCACAGTGCATAGAGAGCCCTTACTTTGTGAACGTGTTGAGCAGTCAATTTTCCTTCGCGATAATCTGTAACAAGCGTTTACGTGACAGAGCATTACCTGACATTACCTGAGTGCATTACCTATAATGAGTGCCTCTTTAACCTGAAGCAACCTCATAAAATGCAATATTATTTTTAAAAGGGTAATAAAGCTATTGTTACCTCGTTTTGCAATTTTTTAATACTACACATTTATTCGATATTCGATTCGATATTCGAAGACAGTTTTTCGCCTTATTCGTATTCGATTCGCATTCGAAAATTTCAATATTCGCACACCCCTAATTTATTGTCATTCAATCCGTAAACGTCATCTCATTTATGACATTTATACCATGTCATGACATGCACGGCATATCGTCCATATCAGAATGATTCTCATTACTGTCTGGTCTATTTTCTAACTGTTATCCATGACATTGATGAAATGAGATAATGTGCATCACATGAATTACAGGGCACGCATGTCATGATGCGATTGTCATCAAAGACACAAATGACACGAGGTGATGGCGTCGTGGCTGTTTCTTTACCGGGATATGTATCAGCGTATGTGTGGCGAAACTTGTGTTCATGACATGATGATACATGTATTGTCGTTAATGTCATGTCATGACGCGCATTCATGCAATTATTCATTTCTTTATTTTTATTTATAGCTATACCCTCAAGGCTTTAGGGCCTCACACAGAGGATGGGTCCAAATATTTTCCATACTACATATCATATGAAGTAAAAGGGCAAAACAACAACAAGTGCAGCTACTTTTCCACTGTTTTTACATGGGCTCTGTAGCGCATGTAGGAATGGTGCACGAAGCTTTTTTAAGGACATGACCCGAAGGTCCAATGCATGTTGCCGTCCGGCAGCAGTGATGACGCAATTTTCATGTCGTCTTGCCTTCTCAAATGCAAGTGGCGAAAAGCTTTTTGCAGACATCAGGCAAATTGCCACGCACAAAAAAGTAAAGAAACAAAGGAAACAAAATAGGAAGAACTTCAGTGTAGTGGTATACATGTTAGGTACCCAGCGCAGAAATCTTAGATTTTGCCTGAACGCTAACAACTGACTTGCGAAAGTTTCCTCACGTGCAATAATAACCACTGACTGTAAACTCTTCAGATATCTGGCGCCTAATTTCTACAGATTTCGGCGTTTATATAACAATTGTGCGAGTTAAGTGCAGTGTCGATAACATGTTGAACACAAATTACCCACCAAACGTTTCGTTAGAAAAGCAAGCCCCCAGCCGCGCGTGCACAGATTGCTACCGAAAGTAGTTACGGTACGTGTATCCTTGATCAACTTAGCCCCCTCCTTACCTCCTCCCGACTCAGCTTCACGTCCCGAGCCCCCCCCACACACACACACGTTAAAAAAAACATCTTATACTATTTGACAGAATGCTCAGTGCTGAACTTTGCTTAAAGGTATAACAGTGCTTCGACTTCGATAACAGTGCTGGGACTTCGAAATGACAGAAAGTGTTCTCGTTTTTTTTTTAATGATGTTGTTAATGGTGTTCATGATTTTTGTAGAGCACACATGTGGCAGACCTAACCTCCACTAGTGCGGTACAGTACACAACGTGTGTAGGGACGGATAAGCGAGCAGCGAGCCCTTCCGGGTCGAGCCGGGTGTCGCCTTTAATTTCAATTACTGCGCGCTCCACCGCGGCGGGCTGCACCCGCCATAGCGCTGTCATATTTGCTTTAGCATTTCTCCTCAAGGTGTTTACGCGGTATACACGAGCGTACTTAGTGCGTACAACAGCCGTCCGAGCTGTCGGTTGGCTCCCTCTGGTCCCTAAACACTGCCTTCAGTGAGCAGATCTCAGTGAATAGCGATGGGGGCTTTCCGTGTGGGCTTTGCATACGAGACACACAGATCATTCTGGCAGGGGACCGAGAACTGGGCATGTCGTTTGGGTGGAACTATAGCTGGAACAGCAGTGCAGAGAGGATGCGTTCTACACGGTTGTGGACGCTCCTGAATAGGTGACACCAAGGAATGGTTCGTGCATTAGTGTGCGCATGAGGGCGCACGAGAAGTGATAGGCTAATTATTTCATTGAAATCGCCGGCACTTCTGCTGCCTATTTATCCCGGGTCCTCATATCTTAAGAAAACATTCACACTACTAGGACGCCGCGTTGGAGTGAAACGGGAAATTCAGATAAATATAGCTACACTGTTATTTACGAAATCTCCTGTGGTCACGCCGGAAAACAAAAAAAAGAGCTTCCACTCCTATGAATATAATGTAATGTCCACTATATAAATAAGAAAGCTCTATGTAATTTTGGACGGACTTTGCTGATGTTTGTGACGTCAACAAGGGCTGCTTAAGCGAGAAATTTAAGGTGACGCAGCGACAAAATTTGTTTTACTTTTAAACACAAAATTCCGGTCCGGATAAAAGTTAGCTTTTGAGCGTCTTACTCAACACATTATACTTAATATTGATACATGCATGTTGCTTATTTCTTGTGGCCGATGCACGCGGGCACCCAGACGAAGACAATGAACGCTCTCTGGCTCTGGAGCTGTCGGCTGAACTGGCCAGCGCTGTAGTTACCTTTTGTAAATATACCTTGTAAATAGTCTCCAGTCTTAGTTCTTTGTTGGCGTAACATTTTGGCTGAGGGTGCCATTCCTCGTCCTCACCACGGAGCTCCGCAGCGCCCCCACCGGCCGCTTCGTTTGTTGTTGATCTTGGTCTCGTCGTCAGACTCTCGCTGTGTCGTAACTTGAAACTACTCTATTTAGATACACGATAGTAAAGGACGCGTGCTGTATTTCACATTGTAATAAAAGGTCTGAGCCAGAGTGACACCATCTGAGCATGGAAGCGGTTTTCGCAAATATTCTACTAGGAAACTGTGTGGGATCAAATTCACGTGTGGCAGCTCTTCTTCATTGGCCAATGCTCCGATTTCTTTCAAGCACGGCGTCGAAACGAATCGCTTTGGTTTCTAATTTCTTTGGATTCTATTCCAGTGTATAAAACATTCCTTTAAAACTTTTACTTTGTCAGCTCTCGATTCTGAAAATGGTAAATATGCGCATATTGATTAAAATGCCCCAGAAATGGGTATTTGCGAATGATAGAAAAAGTGTGTTAAAAGAGGGATAGCTCATTATCCTCTCTCTGGGTGGCGCTCGATTAAAGGAAATAATCTGGATTGTTCAGTGGCTAGGCGTTGCGCTGCTGAGGACGAGGTCGAAAGTTCGACTCGATTGGGGCACGATGAGAAAACGATCAAGTACTCGGTTTTGTGCGCACGTTAAAGGAGTGCTGACAGGAAAATAATTTCTCGTGTTATTGATATTTTTATTGGATAGCCGTTGACCCAGTAATTACACTAAGGAGCCTCGATTCTCACAAATCTAATAATCAGTTGCGTAACCTTTTCATGTGACGAGCTCAAATCGTGCGCTAGGTGCAGCACGGATTTGTATGTCAAGGAGGCGACCCATTACGTCATCAAAATCTGCTATGGCGGTCTCGTGTTATCAGATAATCACGCGCGCACACTACTGCGGTGCTTCCAAAAGCTGAGTCGAGTCAATACTTGTTGGGACAAGACAAAGCATGTACCCACTGCGTTTGCAAGTAATGTGACCAATAGAAATGACTCATTTGGCAGATGTCGGCCAAGCAATCATTGTACAACCTTCAACTACCGCCCCCGGCTTACAAGCAGCCTCTTAGGCTAATTCTGTTACCACGTGACCGCCAGCTGTGCTTTCGGATACGTGATGCGTTGTTTTTTTCACGCCCTAAGCCGCGCTGTGCTTGACGCCTATATTGAACGGATTGTGCGAAGGGGGCTGTAATTCAAAATTTGTTAAGCGCTCCGAAATAGAGGTTTCACGCTTTAATTAGGGAGGCGCCAGCTAGCGAAGCCAACAAATCAATTGGGACACAAAGTTTTTGTTTCAGTACTCCTCCAAAGAACCTCAAGTAGTAAATAGTGACCTGGATTTCACTACGCCGTCCCTCATAACCCACTGTGCCGTTTCGACACGTTATGCTCAATAATTTAGGTAACTTATTTCGGCAAAGTTCTGTCATTTTCAGTAGCTTGATGCTTTGTAGAACTGGCATTTCTGCATCGTCCCTAACATGGAGGCCGACAAAAGGTGACGCCACACATGGTGTGAATTCTTAGGTTTCGAGGAAGAGTGCACGGAGCAGCTGTTGTCAGCACGTACGAGCTTTCCCCTTCGAGCGAACATGGAACGGCAGGCTACGCTTCGCTCACGTGTTTTCTTTCTCCTGTCCTTTTTCCTGCACGTATGTTTTTTTTTATGATTACTGGCATGTCTATCTCACTGTAGTTTACTTTTGATGTCCTACATGCACCACTTCGGTGGCCTGTGTTCCCAGATTCGAGTAATTTCTGAGAAGTAACAGAGACATGCAAATATCGGTGACGTACCGACGCTATAATGCGGCTTTTTAGTTGCTATGTGCGCCTATTTCACTGGGTTCGCTCTGGTTTGTCTCCGTGAAGAGACGAATAAAGACGCCATTTCACAGTTGGTCGATCCTGTTGGCGGGAAACTGCCGCTAGCTCACGAAAGAGATGTTCGCGCGTCGCCAGCTATTACGTCGCTAATTGCTCGGCGTTATGGCCTTTGATATTGCGTCAGCGCATACAGTGAAGCGAACGTCCGCGGAACATAACGCCTCCACTGAAGGCTGCGTCTCATCCACACCACATTTTTATTTGTTATGAGCGAGGAGATTAATGCTACCAAAGGGTCTCAATTATCCATTTCATTCAACCTTAAAACTAATCTATTAACCCATATTTCCTTCCACTTTCATTCCCTGGTTTTTTATCATTTCTACACATCAATTAGGCGTAACTACGAATTTTAGCTATGCTTCTTTCTTATTTCCTTGTCATTTTTCATTATATGGATATTATTTGGGTGTGTTGTCATATTTAGAACAGTATCTAATATTTCATGCATAGATCGCTATTTTATAGACAATGACGTAAAAGATAACATATACAAGAAGTGAAGTGACCATTATTTAAATGAACATGAGGAGAAGGTGCATCATTCTATGTTATTTCAGGTCATTTTCTTCTCCATTTACGTAAAACGTAACGCTGCGCTAAGGAAGTCGAGTAGTACGCATACCATAAGAAAGACCGCAATATGTCTCTCAGAGCACTTAATTTTGAATATTTAAAATTATGTGTACTTTATTTCAGCAGCGTTATTGCACGGGATACTTCTTTTCACCGTTACCAGTCATTTATGGGCTGCCAACGTAATCAAACAGAGTCAGTTTCATCAGATTTGAAAATTCCCAGAGCAACAAGAATCGTTCTCAACATCCGTTTGCAATCGCCGATGGCTACCGTCTGCTAGTTACTATGGCAAGGACGCTACTAAGAATTCCTTCACTGGAGCAGGAGTACAATGATTATGCCAAGTGAGGGGATGGTTGGTTGTCCTGGATGTATATGACTTGAGAACCGCTTGTGTAGTCTTGGCATTGTCCAAGGCATGCGGGGTGATAATTTAGTGCTACGAATATATTCTATCCGCCAAATAATTAGTTCAGAATCGTTCCACGTAATCCATACCCCAAAAGAAATACGTGTACATTTCACTACACTAATCAAATATCGTAAAAGGACGTGGGAAAATTTAGAAGGTAATAAAGGTCGGCCATGGGTGCCTCTTCATCCTCTCATTAGCTCATAATCTGTATTCATCCTTTCAATAGCTCGACTCATGGCAGAAATTGCCGAGATTAAGAAGGGCAGTCATAGGCAACCCGTCGTGGCTGTCAAGAAGCCGGTCGCTCCCCAGTCAGTGGAAGTCTCCATAGTTGAGCAGAGCGATACGGAAAAGCTCGCTAAAAAGAGGGCAATCGCTAACGAGCAAGAAGGAGTATCAGGTAGGGCCAAATCGGACATTCACGAGATGCTCTCCCCTCCAGGGACAGCATTAAGCAGATAACTGAAAACTTCTCGCTCTTCCAGAGAAACATGGCTTCCATGGATGAGCGTCCTAATCAGCGGATTACCAAATTTAATCCTTCTTAGAACACGTGGTGGCATCCGTGCTGGGCCTAAAGCTCCTACACTCCCAGCAACAGCATTGACTAGTCACAGCGCGAGGGCGATCGGTCATCAACTCAACTGCCAAATTGATGGCCACCCAAAGTAATTCATTCTGGATGTGGCAATGGAACTGCAGGGGTTTCCTTCTCTAGAGGGCTCCCTTGCAACGATATATTTGCTCACACGCAGAGAAGCCACATGTTATGCTTATACAAGAGACACTAAGCTCTAACATCACATTGTCCAGCTACAGGCCCATAACGACGTAAGAGAAAAAGCGGGGGGTCGGCGCGCTGATTAGGAACAAACTGGCCCACATCACCCACGACATCAAGGTGATCGCAAGTAAAGCCGAATACCTAATAATAGAAATTATATCCAGCACAGTGAATCGGGAAAAAATATTCATCGAAATGTCTACAGGAGCCCCAATGACCCCGGGCAACCATTCAAAGCTCTAATCACCAAGGCCACGCAGCTTACGCGCGACTCCCCTTTGATCATGGCGCGTGACTAACGTCCCGTACCATACCTGGGGCTACTCATATAACACCAACAAGGTAACCCCCTCTGGCGCGAGGCTATGAAAAAGTATTCATCGAAATGTCTACAGGAGCCCCAATGACCCCAGGCAACCCTCCAAAGCTCAAATCACCAAGGCCACGCAGCTAACGCGCGACTCCCCTTTGATCATGGCGCGTGACTAACGTGGGGCTACTCATTAACAGCCACAAGGCAAGGACCTCTGGCGCGAGGCTATGAACCTAAACTTGACGCCAGTCACGGACCCGGCATTTCCCGCCAGATGCGGGACATCGTCAAGCCCTGACATGACAGCGGATCTCACCTTTGTCGGGAGCAACGAAGCGCTGAAGTGGACGAGCCTCGGGGACAACTTTGGCAGCGACCATTATATTTTGGCCACGCACCTTCAGGTCGCCCAGAAGAGACAGCGCATGTTCTAGTACACAGAGTGGGACAAGTGTCGCAAGATTAAGGAAGAGCGAACGGAGAGTGACGACAAGCCTAGCCTCGAAAAATGGGTGACACAGGTTGGATACGACATCAAAGCTACCACCAAACAGGTTTCTACCGACCTGCCTGGACAGTCGTCTGGCTCACCTGTTGGAGGCTAAGCAGTCCCTTCTCGCCAAGGGGAAGGGACAACGCCTCAACCACAGGCTCGCAAAAATATCTCGGAAATCAACAGAACTATACAGAAGCACTGTAGAGCCCTCTGTAAACAGCAATGAGATGGGGTGTGCAACTCGATCGACGGGCAGATGTGCAACAGGAGAACCTGAAATCTCCTAAAACATATCCTCGATGAGACGAACATTAAATCCAACCAACGCAGCACACTGGCGCGCACCCTACACAAAGACATGCGTGAATCGTTCGGCGAGGACATTTTTTCCAGACTCGTGAAGAATTACCTATCGGTCACATCAGGACATACACCACCTTCACCTGAATACGAAGACTCCAGGAACGTTGAGCTCGACGCTGAATTCGGGATTGAGGAGATCAGGCAAGTGCTCCTTCTTCTAAATTGGCAAAGCGGCTCCTGGTCCGGACAACGACACAAAGTCCTACAGAAGCTGGATGATAAGTCCTTGGAATAGCTGGCAGACATCATTAACCAAGCATGAAGAAGTGGTAAAGTACCAGAAATGGGCAAATCGGCTAACACGGTCCTAATCCCCAGGCCAGGTAAGCAACCCAGCCTGGACAACCTCCGCCTACTCTCGCTGACATCGCGCGTTCGGAAGGCCGCGCAGCACGCAATTCTAAACAGTATTTCTCGCTACCTGGAGGGCCACGGTCTTTACCCACACAACATGATCAGCTTCAGGGCCGCACTGTCGACGCAGGACGCAATGAAGCTCATAAAGCATCACATTATTGCCCATAATACGCGCGACACGAGAGCCATACTAGGTTTAGACCTGGAAAAGGCCTTTGACAACATTCTTTACTCGTTCGTTGTTGACACAATCTTGAGCCTTAACCTGGGGAAGCACTTTCATTCCTACACGTGATCGTTCCTGTGAGACAGAAAAACAACCTTTAAGGTCGGGGACCTGACTTCAGGCATGATCAAGTTGGGGTTTCAGGAGACGCCCCAAGGGGCAGTCATATCCCCTGCCCTCTTTACATTACCATGATTGGTCTATCCAGGAGGCTCTCTGATATCGATGGCATCAGTCACGCCATATACACAGACGACGTCACCATATGGTGCACGGGAAGTAGCGACGGACAGGTACAGACGGCCCTGCAAGAGGCGATTGATGATACTGTAAGGTACTTCGAGCCCACGAGCCTTCAGTGCTCACCATACAAGTCGGAACTGCTGCTATATCGTCTCAAGCGCAGAGGCCCCAAACCAAAGGGATGGAAGCCATTCACCGAATGCGACATCAAACCGCGACCTAACGATGGAGGCTATACACCGAGGATCGATGCCATCCGGTATCTCGGCATGTTGATCGAGTCCAGTGGCTCTAAGAATCAGAAAGTGCTGCGACTCGCTAAGAAGATGGATAGTGCCACCAGACTAATAAGAAGAGTGGCCAACCGGCAGTACGGTTTCGGAGAAGATAACCTTGTGAGATTGGTACATGCGTTCGTATTGTGCCATTTCACTTACGTCGTGGCCGTGCGCAAGTGGCCAAGGTCGGAGCGGGATAAGCTCAACGCATTAACCAGGAAGGCAATTAGGAGAGGCTTCGGATTCCCCATATATACGCACGCGGAATGCTTACTTCAACTCGGCATGCATAACACGCTAGAGGAAATCGCAGAAGCGCAGGAGAGGGCCCAAAGCATCCCTCGAGAGCAGCGGGACCGCATTACTGTCTCCCCGATCCCACGAAAGGTCCATCCGGAACACAACGTGGGAACACTTCGGGTGTACGTGGAGGCCTTCCTGAAAAAAGCTTCTGAACGAGCTTCAGAGAACAGTTTCGTAGACGCATTGCGCTGCGCTGACGGACGGGCCTTCGCTGTGGTTAGCATAGACCATTACAGTGAAGTGACGAACTGAATCTCGATTTGGACGACGTCCTCTGAGATGAGAGAGCAGGCTGCAATAGCGATGACCTTATTGGACGACAATATGACAACAATCTACAGTGACTCTAAATCAGCCGTTCGGGCATTAGCCTAAGGAACCTTATCCGAGCTGGTCTTGGGGATACTTTGAAGCAAAGAGATCAAGTCTCCCACAGTCATCTGGGTTCCAGCCCACATGGGACAGATTGAGGGTGCTCCGCCCAAATCAATGAGTCAGCCCACAATGCTGCGCATGAGATCATCGACCGCGTGGCTAACGGGCCGCACGATGCAGGGGTACAAGCAATCGGGACTCTATTTCCTCATGCAACCAACTTACTAAGCACATTTACTTGGCTCGGAGGATCTACCCCCTCCCACATTCTAAACTCAGTAGACCTCAGGCTCTAACACTAAGGCTTTTACAGACCAGCGCATTCTATACTTCTATACAGGATTTACCCCGAAATTCAGAAAATAAATGCGTGTGCACAATGCAATGACTTCGCGAATTTAGATCACAAGCTCTGGCGGTGTCCTGGGTTACGCGGCAATGAAAGCAACACTTCTTTATGCTGGGATGCAGTTCTACGTAGCCCCAACATCGAAGAACAGTTATAGACTGTCCAACGGGCCCACAAGGCGGTGGAGAGGCTGGGCCTTTCTGTCCTGGCGTGCGAGTTGCCCACTCCGCGCTAACGCGTGCCCTAAAGAACCACAACAAAGTTCACCTATCCATCCATTCATTCATGGGCGCCTCTTCCAAAACGCATTGTTTAGCTCCTTACAGGACGCCTTGAGCTAGCACCAACTTACCCAATGATGCGTTCAAGGGCTTTGGAATTATGTAAAAAAGCAAAACGCAGTATAGGTGCAGACTACAGAAATACCGAAAAAGAGGTGTGAAGAAAGAGTGTCGCTGTTAAGAAAAATTTAACAACGACAGGTACAGGCTGCATTAAGACAAAGCAAGTGACGTCAGGTAGATCTATCGGGCGAAGAAAACACAGCACTCCCATTAATCTCGAGAGAAAGCAAGTTTACTGCGTCGTGCGAGTTTCCTACTATCATAACGCAGTTCGCCCAGCTATGGTGTTGCTCATTCAGAATGCTGAAGCATTGCAGACAATGCGCAAAAATCCGTTTGTTAGTCGACTTCTGGAAGTGGAGCCAAATAGCTGTAATTGCAGAGCCTTACTGAATTTTCTCCATGATGCTTGGCTGCGTTCAGATATATAAGTTTATTTTTTTCTTCACTATGGCCCAAGGCACTCTTCGAAGAGTAAAAAACAACAACATAAGTGTCATACGTAAGTGCCGCGAGTCGCCCCTAGAAGATCGAAGCGGCCACCAAGCGCCGTGAACGACGAGGAAGACAACGGGTGCACGAGCACGGGAGCACGAGGGCGGGTTCGCGGTGTTCGATCCAGGCGGGCAGCAGCTCCGAGCTCCTGGGCGGAACGAGGCGAGGGCTCCTGCGAGGCGAGACGTCCGTGGCAAGGCGCGGAGGACCGCGGAGCCGAGCGTGGACGTCCCAGAGCCCCTGCTGCCAGTGCTCGAGACGCTGGCTGACCCGAGGGCCGCCGGTCCCTGAGCTGCCGCACCTGAGCGTGCCGAGCAGCGTTTCAGTCTGGCACAGATGTTGCTGTGCTAGACGAGGTCCTCACGGGTGACCGCCGCACGTGGATTGCGAGCGGCGCACGTGCTGGGCACCGAGGTCGTGCTGGACGTGCGACTGTAGCACGTCGGTCGCGAGCAGCGTGCGAGCCGGACATCGAGGACGTGCTGAGCAAGGCGTCCCCTGGCTGCTGCCGCTGTGGCGTCCGAGCGTGCCGAGTCCGAGAACCGTGCTGAACGGGCCTCGAGTGTGTGGTCGTCGCGGCCAGCTCCAGCACGGGAGACCGCACGGTGCCGTGACCAGCGAACTGTGAGCCGCGCAACCCGGGACTGTTTCAGCCCGTGGACACAATGACTGCAGTTTCTGTATATATATTCTGACTGCAACTCTCTGTATATATTCATATGTTAAAGGTTGCCTTGAGTTTTATAAATGCATATAAATGGCTCTCTGTCTTTCTTCCGCATCACTGCGCACTAGCGAAAGTGCCGAACAGTCCTAATCACCACAATAAGGAATAACCTGCACTAGTTCGGAAGCAGAGTTGTTCTAGACTAGGAAAGTGTGTTGCAGGGTCGGCCCAATGCGCAGCACTGCGTTGGGTTGAGTTACACTAGGCGTGAACCGGTGGACACGGTCATCGGCATGCGTAAGGTTTCAAAGCACTCTGCCAAATAAAGCCTGCGCAGGGATGCGAACGGGTCATGGAAGAACGTATAGCTGGGAGAGGGTAGAGAGCACATGAACGCTAGGGTCTTGTTCCTGTTTCGAAAGTGAGTGCCACCTGGGGTGTTGAGTAGGGGGCGACGGGTCGCGCTGATCCTCCGATGATAATCCATTAGAATTTCGCTTGGCGGCTGAGTTTATGGCGCATAACCACACGTGTTGCGGCTGGGGCCGGCGGTGACTAAGACGCGCGCAGCAGTGGATTATCGCGTCTCCAAAGGCAGACGTACGGTGACTCTGTGCACGACAGCTAGGGAGCCGACAATGCATGCGCCAGCTGCGATGACTCGTCCGTATGGCGAGTGAAGGTGACGCATTGAGTCGCGCTGCGTGTAGACGAATTTGTACACACACACACACACACACACACACACACACACACACACACACACACACACACACACACACACACGCACACGCACACGCACACACACGCACACACACACACACACACACTCACACACTCTCTCTCTCTCTCACACACACACACACACACACACACGCACACACACACACACACATACACAAGCACGCACGCACACTCACATATATATATATACAATATTCGCGTCTTGCTCAGAACACACGCTTTCCTGGTTTCAAAGATTCTGGGCGTGTATGCTGTAGTTGGAATACTCACTTACAGAAGCTGCAAAGGCATAACTTACTTCTCATGCCCCATCCTTGCCAAAAATTAACTTTGACTTTAGCGCAAGCTAACGAGGATGAAGGCCTGGGCTGTCAGGAGACATTCATTATCTTTGACATTCTTATTTGACTGCGTTGTTACTTCCTATTAGTTAAGACATGGCTACCGGTTCTGCGTACATAATAGGACGTTAGAACGGTCATGGCAAGCCTGTGAAGTCTATTAAGACACATATACGTATGTATGTGCACTAAATGAATTTTTTTTACCACTTTACTCGATGAAGTTAGCTAAATAGCCTTGTATATATGGTGCCTTCTACTTTCTTCTAGCGCAGGCACAATTAGAGCGATACGGCAAGGCAAATAGACATACACAAAACGCTAACTCTCAACCACACATTTACTTGCAGTTCTCGCAGGTGTGCTTACTCTCCTCAATATGTCTTCATAAGAAACGTGTAGATTGCTAGGCAAATATGAACGAAACCCGGGAAACCAACGCAGACAATTTTGTGGCCACACTGTTTATATGGAAGGGTGTCCGTTGAATGCGAACAGAGATACTTGAACTCTTTTATGCATAAAGAAATGGGTTGCTTACTAGCGCACGCACTTGAATTTTGGTGCAATAACGCCGGGCTGTCACTGGATTTTTTCGACTCATGCGCCATCTGAGGCTTTCGCCTCAGAACAATAAAGGGTGAAACAAAAAAAAAACGCCTTGGTCGGCCTGGTCGCTATTTATAGAGCAGTCGATCTCGACACCATGCTCTAGTGACGCGTCCTGTCCACCCCAACTGCCGCTGGCCGTGGCCACTGTATATTTCACTCTACTCAGAAATTGCTCTCATATTTCATTCAGTTATCATACGCTTCCCTTCAGTGATTCTCTTTCGCAACTCTTATTTAGTGAAAGATTGAGCTCAAGGCGCCTAGTAAATTATTTTGCGTGTCTCGATGCCACTGGTGTTGCTTGACTCCTGACATACAGTTGCTGGCATTCTCTTTTTTTGTTCTTTGAGCTGCCACTCAAAGTAGCCACAGTTTGCTAAAGGATAATTCACAAGAGCAGTCGAGGAACTCCAGCGTAAAGAACGGAGAGCTTTGTGGTGGTAGAGGTGTGTACGAAATACAAGTTTGGGAATAATAAGTTGCCTGTGGGCGCCTGAGTAACAATATTTGGCAATATGCTGGTGTTAGCCGGGTAATCTAGAGTCTTTCCAATGGATTCGCTTGGCTATTGTCACTGCGTTTCGTTCGTAATCGAAGTCCAACGCTTATGTAGACTTTTCTTACGCGACATAACAATGCAGGAGTGGCACACTAGTTCGTTAAACATATCTCAGCGCAAAACAAGGAAACCCTATGCCCGAGTGCTGTTGCGACTTCCACTTCCCAAGATCCGTTTTATATTTCTGTCAGCGCCTTATAGTTTACCACGAAAAGCGCAGTCTCTGGTTGCATACTCCTACTAGAGTGGATCAACAGTGTATTTTATTATATAATGCCACGGTGTTTATTTATTTATTTATTTATTTATTTATTCATTCATTCATTCATTCATTTATTTATCACCACTTTCTTGGTGAATGATTACAGGCAACAAAAGCACAATGGTAGAAGGGGTTATGCTCCTCATGATACATTAGTCTTCAAACGCCGAATCAAGTCACACCTTGATATGTTATTTGCTCAAACAACTTAGTGGTGCGGCGTGTGCTCAACTGCTAAAAAGATTTCAGGTGACGTACGCCAGCTGTGCCGACAGATAAAGGAAAGGAGCATCACGACATAGGTGATTTTTCCAGGTTTGTCGGTTTGTCACAGTGAAGGTTGTTCGCACTAGAAATTATACTGAGGCAATGCGGTGGACGGCATAATGAACGGTATCATAAGCTCAATGTCTCACATCTTGCTTTAATGAGCTGGTACTGAGTAGCAATCACCTGTATTAAAATGAAATGAGTTTGGGCCATTTTATCAATAGGTCCTAAACTGCTTACTATTAGGCACCAAGATTTAAATATATGGACGTAGTATTTAGCGGCGCAGAACGAAGGTAATTTTATTGGCCGTAACTGGGAGATAGAATTTTTTTTTACATTCCGCTAGTTAAATAATTATTCTTTATCAATTAGGCAACTTTCCAAACATTATACTTAGATGAAAAGTGTGATTGAAAAAACTGTCGAGAAACATGAAAAACTCCCGATACAGCTCGCTGTCGCTAAGTACATGCTGCATAAAAGTGTTCTCGGGAGCGGGAAAGGAGCCCGCGAATACAAGCAAAATACCACGAGCGGCCTTCGCGAACTTCATTCAAGCTCGGAAAAATACTATTATGCTGCGTGTATTGAGCGACAGAAAGCCGTATCGGAGTTTGTCATGTTGCTGTACAATTTTCATCTATATATAATATTTGATAAGTTTAGTAATTGATTAAGACTAATTATGTATTTAGGCGGAATGCATGAAATATACCTTCGAGCGACAGTGAGCGAAGTTACTTTAGTTCTGCCGCTATCTTGCCAGCAGGCCACTCCAAGCACAGGAGAAAGTAAATGTGAAAATAAACTGAAAAAGGGAGAAAAGTACAATTTTACTCGACAGAAGTTTTTAAACGCGTAAGCGTTTCTGTGCCTACCCAACGCGGAAACCCGTCCGTCCGTCCATCACGTAAGACGGTCATTTTCAATGAAGGGTCCTCATAACTTAAAGAATTCAGCTTCGTGCTGCCTCTCGCTTGAACGCGACCTGAGTAGCGAGAACACAGCGCAAACGAAGCTATCTGCACACGGCGCACTTTACCCCATTGCAGATCGCTCGCAGGATAGGACCCGCGTGGCCGTGCCATACGCAGCCGCCACCAGATTACTTTTGATCACGGTTGATGATGATTTGATGCGGATGGATTAGGCGCTCAAGAGCTATAACGGCACATAATGATCGGAACTTCATCAGCACCCGTGGCGCCGCCACCTCCAGTAGTTTGCTTGCTTCATCAATTCACTTTGCGCCGCCCTCCGCAGCAGTTCGTGCCGTCAAAGCGCTGTCGTTTATACTAGTCGGATCAAGTTTCATAGCAGGGATAACGACACCGTGTTGCGTGGAGATTAACAAGTCACACGATGCTTACGCACTTACACAACTCCAAGATGACTTTCTGCGTGAAATATTTTTATAAAAAGAACGGCTATTTTATTTTCAAACTTAGCTTTCATTTTTGTGTAGAAGACGATTTTATTCTCTAGATTTTAACAGGTTTGGGCCGTATTCGGCCAATAAAATGTTTTCTCTCATCAGAACAGTAAGCTGAGTGAGATTTGTTCGTCCCTCCAGTATCCTCTATTCCCCATTGTCAGCAGATTCACCATTTACGTAATTCTCATACGCCCGAGGTAACTGGTCTTCACTTCGGAAAAAGGTAGAGCTGCTCTTCGGGTGAGTCGTGCCAGTCGGTGCATGGGCACATATATTGGTAAAGTTGACGTTATTTCCAAGCGTCGATTAGTGCCAGATGTCTTGTCGCATGGTAAATATTATATGTGGCCTTTGTATGACCTATCACGACCGCATCCCAGCCTTTTACTTTTTCGTACTCCAGAAAAGCGGCAGACCGGATAGGAGTGAAAACATTTATTTCCGTAACGGAGCAATGAATTAAAAAAATGTTCTGTAAAATGTCGCACAAGCCACAAATAGATGAAGTTAGTGTAACTACTGACACAATAAGAAACAGAAAACAGTAAAAGGAAACGTCTGTAATTGAAATTGACATATTACGTCTTTTTTCGACAAATCCTTTTCAGTGTGTACGCACGAACATGTTCTTAAGCTAGAAGTCCAATACGAGGCATTCCTCACGAGTGCCTACTGAAACAGTGCATTCGTGCAACCTGAACACAGGATAACCATAAGAATCTCTCTGGTGTAACAAAAACGCGAGATTGCAACTGAAGATCCACTCCTGAGGCATCGGCTTGCAACGAGCCAAATCATTGCTACAAGCGATGCTAATAAAAGGAACGCCGCGATCGTAAGGCGATCCCTCCCTAGAGGTGTTCTTCATGTACATAGTTTTTCTTTCGTTTTGTTGTCTTCCTATTGCTATTACTATTCTTCTTGGCTTCCTATTAAGCTGCATGCCACAGAGAAGTCCCAAGTGAACGAGGCACATCACAAAAGCACGTGTATCTGAGATGCGGATAATGCTACCATCTCTGCAGCACTGCTTCTTAGGCGCTCCACGTTCCAGCTCTTTGCTGATAGCAAGATTTCTCCATAGCAATCCTGACGGTCGACTCGTCTCTCTCATTCATCTTTCATCCGCCCCGTCACGCCTCGCTGTGCAAGGCACTGCCATCGCCGTCCTATCGTATACGGCACTGCACATGCCTTTTTCGACATCACCTGCGTGATGAAGACAGTAGAGTAATCCGTAGAATGGAAACGTAGGCATATATTTCTTGTTCCCTGAAAGCAGCAGCATTACCCACATGCATTTGCCGCATCAGGGCCACTGTGGTGGCGCTTATATTGAAACTTCAACCAGGACTCAAGTCCAACAATAGGTTCAATATGCACTCGCTGGTTTTGTAGCTTTAACTTGGGCTTCTGGGAAGAATACCACTGCCTATCTGCTTGCTAGCTATCTTTGTACTAAGCTAAAAATAGTGCAGTCTTAACCTTACTGCGCATGCACGTAATCAAAGAATGTAACATGAACTCGTAATACTTATTCAGAGCTCTTTTGAATAATTTCCACTCAGACACAAACTGCAGACACACAACAGTAATACTTAGGAGCATTATGCCCATGGTGTGGCTCAAAACCCACCCTTTATCATATCACGTGGGTCATATCACGTGGGTCAGTCGCCTGGCCACCACAGCGGCAGGTAAACGCATCCTCGAAGAGCTGGGTTACCACCCTGCGGAATTCTCGATGGTCAGTACCCCGATCCCTAGGTGCATTCGAGACAAGTTCGTAGTGCCCCCTGTGCCCCGAAACGTCCATCCCGTCCACAACGAGGGCAGACGCAAGGCCAGAGCAGCAGCCATCCTCAAACAGATCAAGCGACATGACATTAGCGCAAGCTTCGTCGACGCTTACAGTGACGGGAAGACCTTTGCCGTCGTTGTGGTCGACTCGAGCGGAAACATTTCCAATAGCGCCTCGATTCGCACTTCAGACCCCGGAGTCGCCGAGCAAGTCGCCATCGCCCTCGCCCTGCTAGACGGTCGTAGGTCCGAAATCTATAGTGATTGATTCCAAAACGGCAGTTAGGGCTTTTCAAAAGGGTTGCATCGCCAAGGAAGCTGTTTGTCTTCTTAGCGGCTCGAGTCCACATGCTCTCACAAACCGTTCAATTCACTGGTTTCCCGCTCACGTAGGATCAGTCGAGAGTGCTCCCCCGAACCTCAATGAGTCTGCCCATCAGGCTGCGTGTGACCTCACCGACCGCGCTTCCTCTAGAAGGAGCACTGACTCCCCTTCTCTCTACGGTCACAGGGACGCTCCCGCTACTCACAACGAGATTATTAAATATTTCTACATGTCCAGAAGAGTCTTTCCACGCCCTCACCCCAAGTTGAATAGGGCGCAAGCCGTTTCGCTTAGGCTCCTACAGACCAGCACATATCCGTGTCTGTCCGCTCTCCAAGAGGCTTACCCCGACGTGTATCGCGACGACGCCTGCCCGTCCTGCGGCCAGACCTCCACTCTACGTCACATGCTCTGGGAGTGCGGGTCGACATACCCCAATTTCATCAAGGAGGAGTGGGACTCGCTTTTGCGTAGCCCCGCTCTAGAAAAGCAAATCCTGGCCGTCCGGCGTGCCCGCGACCGGGCCGGTGGGCTATAGACCTGCCGGTCCCGATGTGGGACTAGCCGGGTGCGCGACGAGTTCACGTCCTCGCCGGACCTACAATAAAGTTTATTCACTCACTCACTCACTCACTCACTCACTCACTCACTCACTCACTCACTCACTCACTCACTCACTCACTCACTCACTCGCTCACTCACTCACTCACTCACTCACTCACTCACTCACTCACTCACTCACTCACTCACTCACTCACCCACTCACTCACTCACTCACTCACTCACTCACTCACTCACTCACTCACTCACTCACTCACTCACTCACTCACTCACTCACTCATATCACGTGGGAATGCAGCAAAACAAAACATTCCACAATATAGAAAATCCGAGTGCGGAGCTGTTGGGGAGTGTGCTCTCCAGCGGCAACCCATGTCTCCAACGTGGGCTGGTACACCATGCCCGACGAGCACCCATGCTCAGTGGTGCCCTAGAATAGGGGCGCCAACCCTGCGAGACGGGAGTCACCATCGACAAGAAGAAAACGGATGCACTCGGTCTGACCGCAGAATGACTCTATAAATTAGAGCAATAAAGTGTATCCTGTCCTATCCTATCCTATCCCATCATTAAACAAATTCAGGTTTGTAAATGGTGAGAGAGAGAGAGAGAGAGAGACAGAGAGCGAGTGAGCGAGAGAGAGAGAGAGAGAGGCTGCTTATTAGAAAAACAGAAAATTTTGCTGGCGCGTATATACCCGCTGGCATGCTACTCTGTATAGGCATGGGGAATGGGATTAAAAGATTCCAGAGGAGAGTGGGAGAAAAAGAGAATAAAAACAAATATGAAATGCCTGAGTGGACCTGATACTAATATTTACAGGTGACATGGAGGGTAAATTTAGGCTTTTGTATATGAAGTGTGCAATCTTTAAAGCTTTCCTATTAGACCAATTTCTGACAGGTATCTGAGCAATAAATCCGAAACCCGTGGCAGTGTTGAAGGGCCGGGCATTGGACCTAAGATGCTCTGTAACGTTAACGGTTCCTGGTAAATCATGTCCATTTGTTGCTCAAGAAATTGTCTCTAGTCGCGGTACGCGGGGAATTCTAGTAATATGTCCTTCATTGTCTCTAGGACAACGGAGAATGGAGAATATCGAAGGCAGAATGAAGCCGCCTTGTGTCCTGGACATCTCACAATATTCCATAAATCTGAAAGCAATACTATGCCTTCGACGCATCGCTGATCAGCCAGTTGAATTTTGAGCAGCAGTCGAATATCTCGCAAGAACTCATCCATTTAATATTCATTTGCCCTATTATAGCTGCGTTGCAAATAAACGTAACAAATAATTCCCCTTGTACTTTCTCGGGCCTCATTATCTTTTTCTGCGCATGATTGCGGGTCAGAAAATATAGAGCTTCTGTGATCACCGTATTTCTCTTGCTTATTGCACTGTAATAAGGTTCACCGAATGCAAATGATTGAAGCAAAAAGAAGAAAAATCTTTTCTTAGCGTATTCTACCTTGCCGGCCTTATTAAGTCGCTTAAAGAAAGAAAGTGTCTTTATTAGCTTTCGCTGGTGGTGGCTGATACCTCGACTCTCATGGTTGCTATTTGCTTATTGGGCCATCTTTTTCTCACCTCATTAGCTTCTTCTGCTGTCTCTTAATTCAGGACTATGTGACCGAGACGTTATCCTGCCTCCCGACTAAGGACAGCCCAACTTGGGAGCATTACAAATGCCATGATGACCTAACTGGTAGGGTTTCAAGACCCTATGTCACAACATCTCATTTGTATGAATGGCCAACGCGTTTCCGAGGTTGCGACACATCGCGTTCTTCGCGTCATCATTGTGTACACCCTTTCGTGGTCGCCCCGGCCCCTCCTCCCTCTCCTGCAGTTAACTGAATATGGATTGATTGAAAAACGTGTATTGCATACGGAAAGGGTTGGAGAAGTATGTGGATAGGGCCCCTAGTCGAAGGCTCCACTGGCCTCAGCAGCGTGCCGTGCTTGGTCGTGGAGGGCCAATTCGGCCTCATTGTACTCGCTGGCGAGCCAGGTCTTTGCGCCGGAGATGAGGCGTATTAATTTTGGGCGGCCTGAAAACTCACTGCCACGTGTTGTGGGCAAATGTTTGCTGGCTTACACCAAACGGAAAACGGCAGGGGGGGGGGGGATGGCATGTTTTCAGCGTAAGTGCGGATATGTATTTATCTGGTTGCGGTGCCACTCATACGTTTCTCTCGCACTTATCTGAGGTTGTGGCAGTGGGAAGCGCTATGTTTCTTTACCCTGGTGTTCTAGGGCATACCGGGGCGTGTGGGACGTTATCGGCTGTCGAGCAGATGTTGGTACAAAATCGTGCCGCCAGATTCATTCACTCATCTTATTCTCACAAAGTCAGTGTTACCGCCCTCAAAGCGGAATCTGGGCTGCAAGCTTTATCCCTCCGCCGACGCATAGCAACACTTTGTCTATTTTAAAAGCTTTACCATTCATCACTTAACAGTGCCCCTTACATAACACCACCCGCATACATATCTCCTCGCACTGGTCACCAACTGCAAGTTTCCCGTACACGTACAAGAACTGTTAATTTTTCAGCATCTTTTTTTCCTCGTGCAGCCAAAGACTGGAACAGCCTTCCTCGCAATATCGTCGTTCTCACCTGTCCATCATCTTTTTCTACCAATGTGACTGAGTACCTGTTGTCACAAATTTGAGTGTTATATTTTTATGTACACCCACCCCTTATGTAATACCCCCTAGTGGGGTCTTTTAAGGTAAATAAATGAAATGAAATGAAGTCCTCTGGGAGAAAAATTTGAGCTATACCTGTGCACTGAATGCTGAAAATGCTTCCAGGATTACAATGTGGCAGTTCGTGCAATGCTTATGAGCAATGCTTACTCTCTTAACTCAGACAGCCTGGTTTCCGGCAGCTTGACACACTCGCCCAAGACAGTGGCATTCGGGAACTAGCAAAAGGAGGCCACACCGAACGAATTTGGCAAGTTGGATCACATACTGTAAGTCACCGGTAGACATGCTGCAGAATAATGTCGTGAAAATTTCACGCTTCCACAGTACAAGAAGTGAAAAGTGATACATTGTGATGGTAAAACATAATCAAAACAGCATCTCATTACACCTGCATGTCGAAATTAGAAATACACGCGCTGTAAATATCGCTAAATCCGTAACTTTTAGCTGGCATTATTAGTCACGTAACTATATATTTCACATTTCATGAAACAATGGCACTCCCATATATTGTAAGATTCAATCATTTCTTTTTGTTTCTTTGGGACAGCAACCCAAAAAAACTACAAATAACATCGCTCGAACCCATCTTCCCGCCGCAATGAGATGTGGAACAAATTTGTTTTTACGAACAATTCTAGGATAACTGTCGTCGGCGATTACTCGTTGGGAAGTTCCCTTGGGAAGAACTTCCCGTTGGGAAGAACTCGGAGAACAAAAAAGAGGGGCATGACATTCATAAGTGCATACGAATACCAGGAGGCAGGAACTCCATAAGAGCGCAAGAAAAGAGTAACAAAAACAGACCGCAATATAAATGAAACACGAAAGTGAAGGGTGTTAACACAAATGTGCGCCATTTTGCATCCTTCGCAAGTGTCATGTCCAACGCTGACCATCGTATCTCTGCAACTTCATACTTTTCTCTTTATTACAATTAGCCTTGTTTTCGTAGATCAGATCTATCTATCTATCTATCTATCTATCTATCTATCTATCTATCTATCTATCTATCTATCTATCTATCTATCTATCTATCTATCTATCTATCTATCTATCTATCTATCTATCTATCTGTCTATCTATCTATCTATCTATCTATCTATCTATCTATCTATCTATCTATCTATCTATCTATCTATCTATCTATCTATCTATCTATCTATCTATCTATCTTTGTTTTTACTCCAGCCCAGTGGCCCAAGTTGTTTGCCAGCACGGGCCACCGGTGACACGCATGTGCACATGGTGGTCATCACACCGCCTTCATCGTTCCATCGACGCCATTTTTTCTTTGTCTTTTTGTCGCAATCATGATGACATCATTCATTCGTGATTATGCCGCTGTTCCCATGTCATTCTCATCATTGCGTGGTCAGGCAGTCGCTCTCATGTATCCGTTGTCATTGCGCCGTCGTCATGTCGTCTACTTCGTGCCATCGTCGTCATTCCAGCTCCGTCGTATACTCGTCGTCATCCCATTCTACTCATTCAGTCACCGTAACGCGGTGTTCGTTCTATCATCGTCATCAGTGCAGAACCATCTTATCATTCGCCACGCCGTTGTCGCCATAGCACTTCTGTCGTTTCATCGACGTCATTCCTTCTTGGTTATTCCATAGTCGTCACTGCGCCGTCGTCATGCCAGCATTCTTATGGGAAACCTTGGCAAGTGAGCGCCATAGGAAAGTGGGCCGACGCGGATGACCGGGTCTGTCGCATATAGCCCAAGCAATGGAAGTTTCAGAATGATACAGTAGCGATGTGGGCCTACTGGTTATTCATCTTGAAACGAATGATTTGTTACGCAGACGAGGAACATGGACCCGAAGAAAAACCTACGCGAGTGCATTCATTACGTGCCTTCTTGTGCCATTTGACCGCACTACAACTCGCTCATCTCAGTATGACCACTACAAATAAAAAAAAATAGGAGTTCACCAATACGGTGTGTTGCTGCATTTCTCGAATGAGAGTCGCATTACTGTCAGTAGCAATCGTGAAGTGGCTTCTGACTTGACTTTTTTTCCAGTACGAGCAAGTCTCTGTTAAGTAGGAGCCAAGTACAGTCAGAGGTGGTGACTCAGGTTTCTGTACGCCTAGTCTCACGTCTTTCCATAACGTAGCCCGGAATGAGGTCTGAGGGAACTGCATTAGCACAAATGCAGAATATATTGGGGCAGATCGCAAAAACAGACGAAAGACTGAGGCGGATCTAATGAATATCATAAGAAAACCGTGAGAAACAGTCTTACGGTTGCAAATTTGCTCTTTACACGTTTTTATATGCAGTTTTCCCTGTATCTGCGGTCCTTACGGCTGTTCGAAGCCCGTACAACTGTGGCGGAAAAGCGAAGCATTAAAGACGACTGAAGCGGTCGTTCATAGGAAGAAAGCTTGACACGTTAGGGCGGGGTCTCTCGACTGCCTCGCTTTACGGTGAGAAAGCGCGCATAGTCGCCACCTCATTGAAACTCATCAACACGCGTGAACGGTGACGATGCGCCAAGCAGCGCTTACGCTGCACAAAGGGTTCCACATTGCAAGAAGCGACATGGACTATGAAGCGCACATTTGTATATGTTTTCTACACATTTGGTGTACTTCAAGGTGTGAGGAGCAGAATGCCCGCAGTAGTTAGCCTTGTAATGGAGCCTATCCTATGTCGATCTTGTGGCGAATGGCATGACGTCGCTCTCTTCCTCGGCTCGCTGCCATCGATGGACCCAGCATCCTTCTTTTCGTCTTTATACTATGTTTCGCAGGGGTATTGCCGCCGTCTGACCCCGTCCTTCTGTTTCAAACCCTCATTTTCTCCTCCTTCATAGGCTTCGGGGTATTGGTATATTTCCTTATATGTTGCTGTCGAAAAGTTTCATGACATGCACTTCTTGAAACTTTACATGCAAGAACGGAAGGTGCGGGAGCCGGCCAAGGAGGTAGCCGCCGTGGCTACCTTTTATTGAGACTGGTCAGTCATGGTGCTGCGAGATCTCGGGAGCTGCCGACACCGCGGCCGCTTAGGTGGAGCGCCACTAGCCTCTCCTATTTTCGCGCTACGCGCGCGTGAGCCGTCTTGTCCTTCACCGGCTCTAGAGACGATGGTCGCACCGCTACAGAAGGTATTTATGCACATGTTCTTATAGTAGCGAATATAAAGCCAAGTCTCGCGGCTCAACTACATTATACTTCATGTTGCCTTTATGGGAAAGAGAATTTCTCAAAACAAAATTTTTTTTTCTACCAAGTCACCAGAACATTGTTACCTTCTTAGAACCACGATTTTCTTAGAACCACCTTCTTAGAACCACGATGGCTATTTTGGATGTCAAAATTTCCGTAACACGCGTGAGTGCGTCTTAGACATAGAAACCATCACAACGAAAAAAACACATCGGTTATCATTCTCTTTATAGAAAAAGAAAGAGAAAGCAGGCCAACCCCGCAATACGACCCCGCATAGTCCCATCGCACAACATTTATAGATCTATAAACATTGATGCCGCATGCTTGTACTATCCGCTATATAGAATAAAGACACGTGTAATCCGGCACTTACCACTGCTTAGGACGTTCGCGCGCTTCGTAAACGATCGCTTTGCTGTAGAAGTATAGTTCACACTGTAATGTAGGCTGTTAGTACTAACCAAGATTATTTTATTCTTGGTCGGAAACTTCATCCACCGAACCAAATAGTCATGCAACGTAATCTGCAGCTAACAGTTTGAACGGTTGTCAAAGTCCAACAGCACAGCTTCTATCGTAGCGGAATAGTACTCACTCGGTTACGATCATCGTGTATGTTGCATTGTTCCTAAATTGCAGCTTACAAATAGAGGATAATACTGCAATAAGGTCGCGTAAGTGAGTGCAACTTTCAGAAATACACAGCTGATCTCCGAGGTTCATTGTAGGCTCAAACATGCGCGCACACATGGCGTAGCGAGCTCCGTCCGCCTTAATGCCAGCAGAAAGACCGGTCATGCCCACTTAAACAACTTCTGTACGTCTCCCAGAGCCGCTTTCCACGTAGATGCCACGTCATACGTAATAGAATGCACGAGCGCGAAAACAAACACCGGAAACTACGGGCGAGCGTATACCAGCAATGCAAAACGGAGCGCTCGCCCTAGCCAGCATGTCAACTGCCCAATAATGGCGCCACTGCGTAGCGAATATGGTGGTGCCCATGAAAAAACGGTCTATACAAGGTTGGTAAATGGGCCAACCAGAGACTCATGAATTGTTATAAATAAATTGTTAGTTTCCTTCCTTACAGGAAACTGTGTGTTGCGACATGCGATGCCAGCCATACTGTCCACGGTTGTGGTCACCGTGCATTGTGTACCTGCTACCCACCCGGGCCCGGCCGCGCTCCCGAGTATGCTGCACAATGGTGCCGCCTTTAACCGCGCCAGTCTTCCCGTGGCGCCACAGTCGAACATGAAAGACAGTTCTTGCACATCCCGACTGGTCTACCACACTGTGCCCGATGCTTCCGACAGGACCACAGACAAGCCCCTGCATTACGTCTACTTTGACGGCTATCATATACGGCGAAGCGCCCAGGTTTGATTTTCGTCTGCACGCAAGATGAGGCCCTGCGCGGCGACTCTTCCGGGCCTCATTTTCTGCTGCACGCTAACGAGGGTCTTCGCAGCGAAGCAACTGAGCCATATTTTCTCTGGAGGCACGTAACATTGCTGGCGTATTAGCTGTCGTGCTTCATTTTCGGCAGCACGCACGGCACGATCCTCCCTTTCAACAGAGCCATCGTCCATATGTGAAAGCTAAGCGGGCGCGAGCGCGAATTATTAAAACACGAATCACTTGGACAAGGACGTGTTTATACGAACCACAGTATGTAACTGCAATGTAAAGTGAGCACGTATCGACGCTACGCTACGCGCCTGTGAGATTGCATGACATGTCGCACGCTAGGCGATAGCTGTGGCGTACACCGGACACCGGCATACGCGACGGTGGACGCCATCGCCAACCGGAACGGCTATTGGAATGAGCCTCTCGAAGCGTACGCTGCAAAAAATCCCTAATTAGATTTCTAATTGTCCCTTTAAAGTCACATACTGCGATTTTGGAATTGTAGCACGTGTTTGCACCGCGCAATTTGGTAATGAATATATCAAAATTTGTGTTCTTCCGGAAATTCCTTCCAAGTGAATGCGCAGTGCGAGCTGAACAACTAGAATATCTATATTACAATAAGTGCCTTAGTAACTATTTAAAAAATTATTAAGCGGTTTTTTTGTTAAATAATCTTTTATGCATTCTGATTACTTGAGCAAGTAATCCGCCAGATTGAACAATTCAGTTCATTGAGTAGAAATACGTTACAGCCCTAGGCGGCCTGTTAGTCATTTTTCATGACGGGAAAAACAATCGGTATATATCGATCACGTGCAAAAACCCAGAGAGTTAGTAGCGCCATGTCCTCGTCTTCTGTGCTTCGTGTGCCGCTACACTATGCATTCAAGCAACCTAACGAGATTTCTTGCGACCTGCACTCATACCATTGAGCCTGCACATGCGAAGGAGGAGGGTTGTCCTATGAATACATTCCAGTAGGCCTTATAAGTGTTACCGCAAGCGCTTTAATGCTAAGACCTGTACATACCTATTGATATCCCACGAAGTAAACTATCGGCCGCTTGCACATGCGGACCGGAAAGGAACGGCAACAAAGGACGTCTCTCCCGCTCTGGGGCAGCAGGCAACCGCGAGGGTAAGTCTAGCGTACGGACGATTGCTTGAGTCGTTGAACTATACGTCAACCTGGACCGGCTTGCCCCAGCAACAGCTACCTTCGCGGTTGCTGTCTCCCATAGCAATGCATAGCATTCTAACTTGATGTATGCAGCTCTGGTTGGTGTCACATAGTTCAGGGTAGTATATAACAGTGCGCAATAAAGCATGCTGAAAGGGAAAAACGAGGCTTACGACTGGGCCACGCGCAATGATAAAATAGTCAAGGAACACATGGTTATACCTGAGTGGATGAATGCGAAAGCATTGTGACCATGCACTGCATGTTGCCTAGATACTCTTTCTATCGTCTTGATTTAGCTTCGCGTTAATTAATCCCAAACGTCGTCCGTTCCAATGCTATAAATAACTATTCCTTAATTAATGTACCTCCCATACCTTCGCTTCAATTGTGACCAATGCTCGTGTGTTCATATCCCACCAACGCCCGTGAGTTCGAGCGCCTTAATCAACTAAATTTTAAATAACTGCACCTTAACTATATTTACCTTAACACGAATCGTAGTAGTTTCGACTCCCTCCAAAACAAGTGGGTTTGCCTCCCACTAAAGCTCGTGGGCACGAGTGCCTTAACTACCTGTATCCCAATTAATGGTGCAGTAATAAACTTCGTCCAAATGAACACCACAGGTCGTGGGTATGACTCCCACAAAAGGTCGAGGGTTCGACGTGTGGTCGTGTCAAATGCCTTAAGCACGCAGGAGCTACAGTTTCAGTTGAAGCTAGCATGCAGGGTGGAAAATTAAAAAATAACTCTATTGTAGTCATATCGATTGTGGTATGCTAAAAGCACACGGCGATCGAGATGACAATGCAGGGTAAAAACGCAGTAGGCGGTAGCGCGCGTGGGGGCGCAGATACGGTACTCGTCAATTGAAAAAAAGAAGTATAAAGCGCACTAGATTCCGTCTATTATTTTTCATGTATTGTCTCAAGCCCATAAAAAACAAGTTTAGTTACGTATATCTCACAGAAGAAAGCTTGGCCTAATGTATGAAGTTGCTGTTGGAGTGATGGAAATGACGTGGCAGCTTCACTAATTATACGGTACCGCAGGGTGCTCTTATTAAATTGTCTCCGTTGTGCATTTCTGTGACCTGGAATATGACCGCGTTAGAGAGCCCACACTTGCGACATTCATAGGCTAAAAGACTGCAGCGCTTCCGGAACCAGCCACCGCATGCGGCTGACTACCTTAATCACGATTTGATCCTCTGCGGCTTGCGCGGCCGTTTCCGCATCTGTCATTACCATCATCATCATCAGCAGCGTAATTTATGCCCACTGTAGGACGAAGGTCTCTAATTACCTCTGTCCTGCGCCAACCGATTCCAACTAACACCCACGGCTTTCCTAATTTCACTGCCCCACCTAGTCTTTACCCGAAATTGATGCTCTTCCTTTCTCTTGGCATCCATTGTGTAACCCTCATGGTCCACCAGTTATCTAACCCACGCATTACATGACCTGCATTGCGCAATGTTTTTCTCTTAATGTAAATTAGAACATGGGATATACCAATTGCTCTCTGATCCAAACCGCTCTCATTCTGTCTCTTAACATTTGGCTAAGAATTCTTCGTTCGATCGCTCTTTGCGCGGTTCCCAACTTGTTCTCAAGCTTCTTGGCCAGTCTCCAAGTTTCTGCCCCATAGGTCAGCACCAGTAAAATGCACTGACGGTTAATCTTCGTTTTCAATGATAATGGTGAGCTTCTAGTCAGGAGCTGACAATGTCTGCAGTATGCACTCCAGCGCATTTTTATTGATCTGTGAATTTCCTTGTCATAGTGAGGGTTTTCTGTGATAATTGATCTAGGTAAACGTACTCCTTGACAGACTTTAGAGGCTGACTGACGGTTCAGAATTCTTGTTCCTTAGCCCGGCTACTCATGATTAACTTTGTCTTCTGCATCTTCATCTGCAGCCCCACTCTTACACTCTCTCTGTTAAGGCCCTCAATCATTTGTTGTAACTCGTCTGGTTTTGCTGAATAGAAGAATGTCATCAGCAACCCGAAAGTTACTGACATATTCGCCGTTGATCCCAACTCCTAGACCTTCCCAGTTTAGTAGATTAAATATTTCTTCCAAGCAGGCAGTGAATAGCATTGGAGAGATTGTGTCTCCTTCTCTGGCCCCTTTGTTCATAGGTATCTCCTTACTTTTCTTCTGTAGAACTAAACTAGCAGTGGAACCTCTGTAGATATTTTCCAAGATATATAGGTAAGTGGCCTGCACTATTCAATTACCTAATGCCTCCTAGACTGCTCTTATCTCTGCTGAATCAAATGCCTTTTCGTAATCTATAAAAGCCGTATAGAGAGGCTGATTGTACTCTGAGGATTTCTTGATTACGTCATAAATGAGATAGGTGGGATCCATTGTAGAGTATCCCTTCCTCAAGCCAGCGTGTTCCCTTGCTTGACTTAAGTCCAGTGTTGCCCTTATTCTATTGCAAATAATATTGGTGAACATTTTATATAATACCGTTGGTAAGCTAATGGGCCCTTAATTTTTCAAATCGTTAACGTATCTGTTTGTGTGGATTAGTATAATGTTTGCATTCTTCCAGTTTTCTGGGACCCTTGATGTTGCTTTACACTTAGTATAGAGAGTCGCCAGTTTTTCAACCATTATGTCTCCTCCATCTTTGATTATTTGATTTGATCCTCCATCGACTATTATTCTATCTCCTCACACCACTTTTCCCCGTCTCATTTCTTGCATGGCCCTTCTGACCTCATCGCTTTCTAAAAGGAGGAGACTCTGCCACCTTTTCATTCCTGCTTCGAATGCAGGTATCGTGGCTTCTCTGGGTACTGTACAGGTCAGTATACAATTCTTCCTTTGCTTTTACTATGCATTAGAGATTGCTGACAATATTACGCTGATTATCTTTCAGTGCATACATCTTGGTTTGTCCTATGCCAAGTTCCCTTCTCACTATTTTAGAGCTCTGTCCATTTTTAGGGCTTCTTCAGTTTTTCTCACGTTACAATATTGAATATTCCTCATTTTTTTCTTTTTGATCAGTTGTGACAGTTCCGCGAATTCTTTCTTATCTATTGAGTTGGACACATTCATTCTCTGTCGTTTCTTCATAAGGTCCATTGTTACTTGAGAGAGCTTGCCAAATGCTTGTATTGGTGCCTGGCCTCCCACTTCAACTGCTGCCACTGAAGCTAGCCTAGTAACGGTTTCATCCATTATGGTCTCTATGTCATCTTCATCTCTCTGTTCTAAGGCTGCATATTTGTTTGCACTTACCAGCCTGAATTTGTCCGCTTTTACCCTTACTGCCTCTAGGTTGACCTGATTCTTTCTGACCAATTTTACTTTTTCTCTCTTCAAATTTAGGTAAATCCTTGCTATCACTATCCTATGATCACTGTACTTTACCCTACCTATCACTTCTACATCCGGCACTATGATGGGATCAGCGAAAAGTATGATGTCAATTTCATTTCTTGTTTCACCATTAAGGCTTTTCCAGGTCCACTTTCTGTTGCGATGCTTTCTGAAAAAGGTGTTCATTATTCGAAGCTTATTCCTTTCTGCGAATTTACCAGCATCTCTCCTCTAGCGTTCCTAGAATCGACGCCGTAGTTGACTATTTCTTGTTCACCAGCCTGCCTTTTCCCCACTTTTGCATTAGAGTCGCCCATTCCTACAGTATACTGAGTTTGCACTTTTGTCATCGCTAATTCAACATCTTCAGTAGCTGATCTATTTCACTTTCATCGTGAGTGGATCTTGGAGCGTAGGCTTGAACCACCTTTATTCTATGCATGGTATTAAGTTTGATAACGACTACTGCGACCCTCTCACTAATGCTGTACAATTCGGGAATGTTGCCTGCTATGTCCATGTGAATTAGCAATCCCACACCATATTGCTTCTTATCTGGGAGCATATAGCAGAGCGTATATAGGAATTCATAGCAGAGGACATGGCCGTGAGTCAGCAATGTATAAGCCTCTCCAGTTCATCTAATCTCACTAAGGACTATGATATCCAAAACAATGTCTGGTTGTTGCACAAACAGTCCTGCTAAGCTAGCGGCACTCGATGGCGTTCGGTTGGTAAAGATTGAAAGGTCAGTTTTTATTGGCAGCCTGTTCAGATCCAGAGATTATTAGCACCCTCTGTTGCGTTACATATCTGACCGCTGCCTTGGTGAGGTGGTCCGAAGCTGTTGGGGACTTAGGGCCATGTGTTCATTGTAGGAATCACGAGAGAGGTAGAGGCCGAACACTGCACTAGGGAGGCCAATTCCTGTCCTGGTGAGAGTGTCTTTGTTAAAGCTTAGTGGGCCTTCAATAATTTGGTTGTGCTTAGTTTAGTATAGCCCCAGTCGTTCTCGGCATGTTTTGCTGGTGCCAGGCGCCACTCGAAGCCAGGAGATGCAGTGCACGGGAGGAAGTCAATGTCGAGCTCACCATCGTCATAATATTTAAAAGAAATATTTTCCTTACAACGATTCGAACTTCTTCAGGTGTTAGTGAGGAGGAATAACGGCCTTAATAAAAACAAAATAAAGCGACCACCTATAGGTGCAGGAAATTTTGGTCTCTACCCACAAGCGCAAACTGCAGGCGTACTGCTCAGCACTTACCGCAGAATTGTTTTCAAGAACTGGCAAACAAAATTCTCTTCTCTGCAGAGACTGCACAAGAGTTAGCCAAGCCAAGTTCTAGATCTGTAACTGCCACTCCTGCAACTGTTGCGATGCAAAAATAAAGCGCTTGTTTGACGAAATATAAAGTGCGTGGAGGACTGCATGGAAACGGCTGCGGTTGGAACATTTGACAGCGGAACCAATCGCAAAATTTTTCTATTCTATGTTGCATATTTCTTACTTATTCATACTGTAACCATTAGTAACTAATTCCTAAATCTTGACACATACACAGATAGTTCAGCATAAGGTCTAACAGTTTGAACCATTGTCAAAATATAATAGCACAGCTTCTATCGTAGCAAAATAGAACCCATGCAGTTGCGATCGTCGCGTATGTTTCATTGCTCCTAAACTGCAGCTTATAACTACAGGATAATACTGCAATAAAGTCACATTAGTGAGTGCAACTTTCAGAAGTACACAACTGATCTCGGAGGCTGATTGTAGGCTCAAACATCATGCGTGCACACATCGCGTAGCGAGCTCCGCCCGCCTCAATGCTAGCACAAAGACCGGTCATGCCGACTTAAACGAACCGCTTTCCTCGTAGATGCCACGTCATACCTAATAAAGTGCACGAGTGCGAAAACAAACGCCAGAAACTACGGGCGAGCGTATACCTGCCATGCAAAACGGAGCGCTCGCCCAAGCCAGCATGTCAACTGCCCATAAGTGGCGCCACTGCCTAGCAATATGGTGGTGCCTTCGAAAAAACGGTCTATACAAGGTTGGTAAATGGGCCAACCAGGGACTCATGTATTGTTATAAATAAATTGTTATTTTACTTCCTTACAAGAAACTGCGTGGGGCGACATGCGATGCCAGCCATACGGTCCACGGTTGTTGTCACCGTGCGTTGTGTACTTGGTACCCAATCGGGCCCGACCGCGCTCCCGAGTATGCTGCGCAATGGTGCCGCCTTTAACCGTGCCAGTCTTCCCGTGGCACCGCAGTCGAACCTGAAAGACAGTTCTTTTTGCACGTCCCAACTGGTCTACCACAGAGGACCTGTTTTCTGTTTAAATATAGTTAAGTAGTAAAATAAGCAAATACCTGAAAAAAATAGCCTATTCCATTTGCAATACAATTTCAAAATTATGTTCCCTGAAGCACGGAAGTAAATCTCAGCTACTATAACATGAGAAGTGTTAGAGTTTTAAGCATGTTGGGGTACTTCGAATTACCCACATTGAATTACCATGCCACACGGAAAGGAAGTTGCGTACATCATAAAAAAGCTTACTTCTACGCTTCCTTACCTAAACTACACTTTTCTTCCTAATGTATTTGATTTCAAATATAATTTATAGATAGGTATAAAAACTGTTACAAATATTTCACTTTTCCAAATTCCCAATAAAATGTAGTACATTATTCTACGAATTAACCACCAGATCTCTGTCATAGTTCGCTTCTTGCCCATCTACCTTAGTGCGCGAGTGCTATTAGATATCTCACGAAGAAGGCAAGCAAAAAGTAACTTTGTAGTCTTCACTGTGGGAGAATGCTGCTCTCACGTAAATCAGTTCAGAGCCGACATAACTTCTGAAATCTGTAGCCGCCTCCTGTTACACTTTTCTTTCTTCGAATTTGGTGGAGTCGATTCCAAGCAGGAAAAAGATAGGATCAATGAGACTGAAATTGAATTTTTCAAATCTAATTTAAGCGGACGTATCTACCTTACGTATAATAACTTAAAAAGTGGTTACTAATCGTTACAAAATAAATAACTAAGAACGACACAAGATAGGACAGCAGACATCAGTGATTGCTCCGGCTGTCAAGTGCTACAACCACAGCCATTTTACAAGCAGCCCTCCTCGCACTTTCAAGTTCATCAACCGGGCGCTATCTTTTTGCATCGTAACAGTTTCGGCTGAGGTAGTTGCGTATCTAGAGCTCGGCTTTGCCAAATCCGGAGCAGTCTCTGTAGAGTGGAGAATTTGGCGCGCTAGGTCTTGAAAGACCAATCTGCGCTGAGAGCAGATCAGTCCTGCTGCATTTATCGGTTCAGGGTATGGACCAGAATTTCCAGTGCCTGTAGGTGACCACTTTTTTTATGATGGTTGTGATGGTGACGGAGTTGCAGGAACAGCGCAGGCTGCATTAGACCAAAGCGCGATTACGCTTGTCACCCGCATGAGATAACTGGTTGCGAAAGTGTTGGAGGAAAAAAAAAACGTAGATATCCTGGATCACCACTTGTCTGGAGCTCGGTTCGGTAGAGGCAAGGCATACACATTTTGACGACTTGAGAACGGACCGGCTTTATTCAAAAGTAAAAGCAGCTTTGCTGAGTGGCAGTGATGGCGCCCCAGTAGGGCAGCCGCTTTCCATCTAGGACAGAGCACGGAGGAATGACCCCCACAGCGAGGCAAAACGAATTTTTGGAGCAAGAGGGCAATGACTCCCACTGCGGGGACAACTAATTGACGGATGGTCGCTACAATCGTTCCACAAAATATGTCTGGCGAATTTTTGTTTTTGTTTTACTACCGTACGCACTGTGGGAATTTCGGTGTAAGGCACCGAACTCTGTGTCATAAAAAGCATAGCCCAAATAAAACTATTCCCTAATTATGAGAGAACTAATTTTTATGAAGGGAATGAAGAGCGGCCTTAAAGCAAAAATTACATTCCTTGATTATTAACCATTTTAAGTTACATTATGGGCTGTTAAAAAAGAGCAAAACTAACTGGATTTCTTTTTAAGGAAACTCGCTTCCAGAAGAAGCTGAAAATTTATCTAATACGGCTTTTCAGTACATGTACTCTGCAGAAAAAAATGGTTTCAGAAATATATATCGTTTCGCAGTGCACACAGGTGAGAAATAATTTGTAATAGAAGAAGAAGAAACTTTAGTAAAGAATAGTCCGGCAGTTCTTGATGTGGTGGCCTCAGGTGACGGCTCGAAGTTCTTGGACTCGAGCGGCATCTTCGGCTTGCCGGACGGCCCAGAGCTGGTCTGCCAGCTCTGAACTTCTGATAGCCGCCTCCCAGCGGCGGCGACGCCTACGGAGAAGGTCCCCGGCGGCTCCCGCATCCGGGGCGGCGTCGGGAAGAACGGAGCTCGAGCCTTCTACTCTGGCAACAGCCGCGATTATGGACGCGTCGCCAACGGAGCGGCTTTGATTACCGTTGTTGCCGGTACACTCCCAGAGCATGTGTCGCAGCGTTGCTCTGCGTCCGCATGTTTTACACGCGTCTGTTGGGTACAAACGCGGATAGCAGTGGTGTAAGATAGCGGGGCTAGGGTAGGTGTGTGTCTGGAGCAAGCGTAACGTCACGGCGTCGTTCCTGTTCAGTTTATCGTGTGGTGGCGGGAATCTGCGTCTTTCGAGTCTGTAGTGTTGGGTGAGGTCTCTGAACGTGGTTAGGCGATCGCCCCACGCCCAGTGTGTTTCTTGTTGCTGTGTTTCTGTTGTAGTGTCCCGATCCGGCAGATCCGATGCCCCGCTCTCGGGGGCGGAGGCGGCCACATAATCAGCGGCGGCTCGGCGTGTGAGACCTCGAGCCGTGGCGTGGGCCGCCTCGTTTCCCGCTAGCGGAACATCGGTGTGTGCCGGGGTCCAGAGGAGGAAGACCGTAGAATTTTGGGGTTGCGAGGGCGATGACGAGTCGCCGTCGTCAGAAATTTGGAGTATGCGGGCCGCTTCCCGCGAGACACGACCGCGCGCGAAGCCGCGGATTGCCGCCTGCGAGTCGCTGATCACGATCGCAGCGTTCGGCACCGCGACGAGCGCTAGGGCTATCGCGGCTTCTTCGGCCGCTTCCGTGTGTCCCGTGGTCACCGTGGCGCTCGCGAGGCACCTACTCGAGCGGTCTACAACCGCTATCGCGTGCGCGCTTCTCCCTCCTCCATATCGCGCCGCGTCTACGTACACCGCCTCGTTGCTGTTACCAAACTTCTTCTCAAGGTCGCTTGCTCGTTTGTTGCGTCTCCCGGCGTGGTGCGTCGGGTGCATGTTCTTGGGAAGCGGCGGGATGATCAGGCGGTCGCGAACAGAGGCGGGAACCGCCATCTTTTCTCCATGCTGAGTGTGGTACGCGATGCTGAGCGACTCGAGGATGCATCGACCTGCCTTTGACCTGGATAATCGTTCGTATTGCGCAATGTCGTGCGCCTCGATTAACTCGTTGAGAGAGTTGTGAACTCCGAGCTCTAGAAACTTGTCGGTGCTCGCGTTGAGTGGAACGCCGACCGCCCTCTTGAAAGCCTTTCGCATCATGCATTCGACTTTGTTTTTTTCGGACCCGATCCACCTCAGGTAGGGGGCAACATACGTTATGCGGCTTATCGCGTACGCCTGCACGAGACGGATCGCGCACTCTTCACGCATACCATTGCGTCTGTTCGTGATGCGACGTAAGAGTCGGATGGTGTCATCTACCGAACGACGAAGTATTCGCACCGTCTCTCCGTTATGGCCGTTTGCCTGCAGGTGTAACCCTAGGATTCTAATTTTCTCTACGTGCGGTACGGGAGTACCATCTGCCAATGTAATGCGTATTTTGGAATATTCCCGTTCCTGTTCGCGCAGGGTTTTACGACCTCTCCTTGTGGGTTTGTAGAGTAAGAGTTCGGACTTCGTAGCCGAGCACTCGAGGCCCGTTCCACGCAAGTAATTCTGAACCGCATCTACTCCTGCCTGTAGCGTTCGCTCAACGTGACCGTCACATCCCCCTCCGGGAACCCAGAGGGTGATGTCATCCGCGTAGAGACTGTGATGTAATCCTTCTATTTCTGTTAATTTCTCGGGTAGACCAAGTAGAACTAAATTAAAGAGTAATGGTGATATGACGGATCCTTGCGGCGTGCCGCACGGACCCGTCTGAAATTCCGGTGATTCCTCGTCACCGACGACGACGCATGCGCGCCTGCCCGTGAGGAAGTCTCTAACGTAATTATACATTTTTTGGCCTAATCCTAATGTTCTAATTGTTTTTAAGATCGCTTCGTGCTTAACACTGTCAAAGGCCTTTTTAATATCTAAGCCTAGAATTGCCTTAGTGGAGCTGGTAGTGTCGTCTACGATCTGGTGTTTAAGTTGAAGCAATACGTCCTGTGCGGAGAGGTTGCGGCGGAATCCTAGCATGGTGTGCGGGAACGCGTCATGATCTTCGAGAAAGTCGGTCACGCGGGTGAGAACTGCGTGTTCCATGACTTTGCCGACGCAAGACGTAAGCGAAATCGGTCTTAGATTATCGAGCGTAACTTGCTTGCCAGGTTTAGGAATCATGATAACGCGGGCCCGTTTACACGCTTCGGGAAGGGAACCCTCTCGCCAGCACTCATTGACGTAGGCCGCGAGTCGGGAGATTGACTCGTCGTCTAGGTTTCGGAGAGTCTTGTTGGTAACCCGGTCCGGGCCGGGCGCCGATCGAGTGTTGAGTTCAACCAGGACTAACCGAATTTCCGATTCGCTAAATTCCGCGTCCAGTTTCTTGTTTGTGACGCCGTCGTACTCAGCGTACTGGATGCTTTCGGCTTTCTTAAAGTAACGGTCACGTATGGCGTCAAGGAAGTTATCGCCTTTATAATCTCTTAGGAGTCTACGAGTCTTGTGGCCTTGAGCGGCCCGAGTCTCCTCCGGATCTAATAGGTGTCTAAAAAGGCGCCAAGCGCTCGCCCCGGTCATCTGCCTCTCGAGGCCGTTGCACGTGTCTTCCCAATGTGCCCTGCATACCTGAAGTGCGTGTTCTTCGATGTCTCTGTCTAACTCCGCTATGCGTTTGCGCAACGCCTTATTATGTCTTTGGCATTTCCATCTCTTTAGGAGGGCTCGCTTTGCTTCCCACATGTGTAGGAGCCTGCTGTCAATTATTTCGAGGTTCGCCTCGGGCGGAACCTCGCTCGTTGCTGCACCTACGTCCCTTCTGAGCATCTCGGTCCACTCGTCTATGTCCGTAATCGGCTTATCGCCTCGCCCCGCTTCTTTTCGTTTCTTGCGGAACGTGTCCCACTTCACGAGCTTGAGCTTACGACCTTTGCCCTCAGGGTAAGTACCACGACCGCTCGGGCCCGTGCCTATCGTTATCTCAATCAGCGCATGGTCGCTCCCCAAATCTTCCTGCGTGTTTTGCCAGTGCGCTGTTGTTACATTTGAAACAAACGCAAGGTCTGGTAACGTATCGGCACTCACGCTGTTTCCTCTGCGTGTAGGATCGGCGGGATTCGCGATCAGTGCAAGCCTTTGGTCTTGCGAGTCTTCCCAAAGGTGTTTGCCCTTGGGTGTTTCTCGGGTGTAGCCCCAGGCTCCGTGGGGCGCGTTAAAGTCGCCCGCAACAAGTAGAGGCTCGCCGCCGGAAGCCGCGCGCGCGGCCCGCAGTAGGTCCCCGAATCTGTGCTGCAGCGTGGGTTTACTATACACGTTAAGGACGAATAGTCCTCGGCCGCTCTTAGGGATTAATTCTACGAACACGTGAGGGATATTTACGCAGGCAAGTTCTCGCTGCGCCACAGTGACATTACGCCGAACGAGCACGGCGGCGACCGGCAACGGGCGTGGCGGGGGAGACGGCCGGCGCGGCACCATCGCCCCCGGCCCAGCGCCGCCCGCCACGCGGGGTGTAGCCCGTTTCCTTCTTTGCCTGCTCTCCGTCGCGGTCGCGTCTATGGCTTTGTAGCCAGCTAGTTTAACCGGATGGTTTGTCTCCTGTAAAAGGATCACGTCTGGTTTTGTCTCGCGGCTGCGTATGAATTGCTGGAGATTCCCCCGCTTCCTCCTGTAGCCCCGGCAGTTCCACTGCCAGATTGTGTATTGTTGTTTCCCAGTGTTAGTGTGCTTCGTTGCGTGTGTAGCCATGGTGATGCCTGTATTTAATTTAACCCGTCACTATCGAGGCGACTTGGTTGCTGCTGCGGTTGCAGCTGCGGTTGCGTCTCTACGTCTGTGAGCGTGTTTTGCTGCTGCTGATTGTGTTGTTGCTGTCTAGCGTATGGCTTGCTCATTGTTCTGATTGGTCTGCCTGCAGCTGGCGACAGCCTCGTTTCTATGTCGTCTATGCGCACCAAGTGCGCGGCGAACATTTGTGTTATTTGGTCAGAGAGCTTAGCTAGCGCGGTATTGAACATTTCGTTCATAAGAGCCGTCTGTGTTGTAAAACGTTCCTCGAGGCTCTTCTCAATATTGTCCACACGTTTCTGTAGTTTCTCATAACGGCCGCATCCCTGTTTGCTGTCGGGTCTTGCGGGATCTAGTGCGATCCTTTTCGCGGTAACTGGTCGATCATCGCGTTCATCCGCCGTCTCCCTCGAGCTGCCCTCGTTGTCCGTGTCCATCCCGGCCGGCTCAGGCCGTGATGGAGTCGGTGATCGAGGCGCTGAGGTCGGCGGCATCGTCGTTTGACGTTGCGATGGTTGCTGCGGTTGTGGAGCCTCGCCTTTCAATTTGATATTCTCCTCTCTAAGGAGCGCATTTTCGCGTTTAAGCTCTGCAATTATTAATTCTAATGGCTCTAGACGTTGTTTTAGGACTCGCTCTATCGCTCGCTCGAGCTCGTTCCCACCGCCGCCGCCAACAGCGGGCCCGCCAGAGCGGCCCGCCGAAGCGCCTCCGCCGCCGGGAGAAGCGGCGACAGCCGCCCAGCTCACCTGTTGCCCAGTGCTCTTGTGAACTTGCTGCTGCCATTGCTGCTGCTGCTGACTTTGTTGGTTGATGTGGCCCACAGCTGCGGTGCCCAGACCGCCGCCACCGCGCGTCATCGACATACTTCCCGGCCTCTGTGCTCGGTTGCGAGAGCGGGATCGAGATCGGGATGTTCCCGCACGGCCCTTCCCGCCGCGGCTAGTCGAGCGTCCTCTTCGGTTGTCGGTGACTGAATGGCGGTCTATCTTTGGAAAATTGAGGTAGTAGCTGTCGTTGCCATTACAGTCGCTGCTGCTGTTGTAACCGCTGCCGTACGCTGTGGCTGCTTCTTCCTCTTCTTGTCTTTTTCGCTCTAGTTGGCGACGCTTGACTACGTATGGGGTCTTGTACCTCGCCTTGCACCTGCGGTCTCCCGTGAAGTGTCCCTTGCCGCACAGTCGACACCGCGGCTCGCATTGATGGTCAGGCGACGGATTGTTGCGTCCGCATCCACGGCAAATCTTGTCGTTGGGATTGGGGCACACGTCGGCGCGGTGTCCCAGCCTGCCGCACTCGTAGCACACGTCAATCTGCTTCCTGTAGAGGGAGCATCTGACGAGCATAGGTCCGTAATATACGTATCTCGGTACGTGGAATCCGTCGAACAAAACGATTATGTTGTCGGTGTTGCTCATGCGTTTCGCGTGCAGCACTCCGGGGTTGCGCTGCGTCACTAGATTAGCGATGATGTCTGCCGGGCTCTCGCTCTTGGAAATGTTCCTAATCAGGCCCTTGGAAGTGTTCTCCGGGGCGGCTTGATAGCTATTCGCCTCGAACTCTCGGTCTCCGATGCACAGCTTGCTAATGGCTCCGTAGCGTTTGGCTCTGTCTTCAGACGGCGTGCTGAGCACCACCACGTTCTGTTTAACGTTGAGGCAGATGCTATCTTCGCCGGCCGCTTCTCTGCCTACACCCGCCGCGTTACGTAGGCAGCAGTAAATGCGATCCGTGCCGTAATCGCGCACGTTGAAGCCGCCTCGAGGGCGTACGACGATTTTGTAATCGTCCGGCGGTAACTCTGGCATTCGGCTTGCCATGGCAACCTGCTGCACTTGACGGGCGTACTTCCTTTTGTACTGCGCTGTGGTGACTCCCGTGGTCGATGTGGCTACCGTCTGTGGCTGCATGTGCACATGCTGGTTATGCGCCGACTCGGTCGCACCGTCGGCCTGTTTCTTCCTCTTGACATCGCACCACCCCGCTCCCTTGCCGAAATCTTCCGGCCTAATATCTGTTCCTTCGACCTGTACAACTTCCATTGAACGTCAGGAAAGGCCTGGCACCTTGCCGTCGGAGTCTGGGAGCTCCAATGAGGTCCGGTGGCACGGTAGGCTTGGCACGCCCCGCCGCCGCGGCGGCCGGGCAATAGTAGCCTACGTGGAGATAGGCTTAGCTCGCCCCGCCTGCGTGGCGGGACAAAAGGCGCTGCTTATCGGCCAGAAGATGGGCCCACCTGGCGAAACTTGGTGTCGGGGGAGTCTTGAAGAGTCCGACGATCGCTGGTAAGAAGAATTACCACGAGAAGCTAGATAATCCGCCAAAAACATAGGAAAATAGAGGAGCCGACACGAAGCACACCTGCACTCCGTGGTCTTCTTCTTCTTCCTCTAATTTGTAATAAACGTAGTTTTTTATGTTTATGCTCATGCTTAGCATAGAGGCTGTCCTAGTAAATATATGCCAAATATGACGTCTGATAGCATCTTATACAGCATTTAAATTGGTAAAGGTCCATCGAAATAGTTTCTGGGTTAAGCAAGAAAAACATTCTACAAATGATCTTCCACCACTCTTGAAATTTCCATAGTTTCTTTGGCTAATCCACATAGCTTCTTGGTGGCTAAGACGATATGCATGGACTTGAGCATTCTCGCACCAATAGAGAGGAGCCTAAATTGCTTGCAAGTTAATTGCTTCATTGCTGAGTAACGTGAAGCCGCTTCAGCGAAAAAGACGCTGATGGATTTCATGCATTTACTCGCATGTTGCTGTTTGCTATCGGCCTGCTTGGCATTATCATTAAGGCTGCCAACTCTGTAATGGACGTACTCATGACGGATTGGAGGTGGGGGACAGAGGCAGGAGCCTCTAGGTTGTACTTGCAACAATGTTGCACAAATGTTTTTATGCGAAGCATATTACGAGAGCTCAACCCAGCTCCTCAGGCGCGGCGGTGTCGCCATGAAACCACGTGACACCGTGACGTCACGACAGAGGAGAAGTGGCTTTGGCTCAACTCTTGCAAGACGGGCTGGGTGGGAATCGAACCAGGGTCTCCGGAGTGTGGGACGGAGACGCTACCACTGAGCCACGAGTACGATGCTTCAAAGCGGTACAAAAGCGCCTCTAGTGAATGCGGTGTTGCCTTAGAAACGAGCTGTTTCTAAGGCGTGCGTCTCTTGCTCAGGCGCACATTTCGTTGCCGCGCCGAACGCTGCTTTGCTCGACGCTCACCGCGTCCAGTGCGGGGCGCGTAGTCGCTGCCCTGTAGCCCATTGTCTTACACCCCTTGGCGGGTCGACGGGAACGCTGTCGCGTTCCACTCTTGAAGGCGAAGCAGTAATGCATGAGTTGTTTCTTCGTCTAGCCGAACCAAATATAGCCAAGCAACAGCAGTTCACCAGGCTAAACAGTGGTTCAACAACTAAAATAAAGGCTAGTATGCTTCGCATCCTGGGCTTAACCTTACCTAAGCCACAGCCATTTTTTTAGTTCTACTATGTCACAATTTACAAGAAAAGTGCAGCAGTTGCCTGCGTAACTTGGTGACCAAACCAAATAAAGGGTTACTGTTAAACTTTAAGGTATACTGTTAGGCCGTACAGCACTACTATAACCCCGTAAAAACTGAATCACATGTTTACTTATGGAAACGCAAGCCAAGATAAAAATATGTGCAACCGAGCTGTGCATTGAAACTCGGTTGGAACCTGAGCTCATGAAACCAAATGATTTGTTGGTCAACTGCAAGCCTGCCATCTTAAAATATCACTGTATATTTTCTTAACCGGCGTTAATTCCCAGCAATGTTAATGCAAGTTCAACATCTCTTGACATATGGAAATCAACAAGGTAACTGAAATGATGAATTGCCATGGTTATTTGTGCAACAAAGTGCAAGCTGAGAAATAAATTGGCCCACTGGGTAGTGAACAATACCAATGCGCTTCTCTAGACCTTATTCTAGTTCTTCCGCCTCTTTCTCGCTCCAGCATTAGAATGCATGACAACTTTCACATGTTTGGCATTTTAGCCTCCTAATTTGTGTTCGATAATACGTAATACCTCAGTAAGAGGAATAATACTTCCTTTTAACGGCAAATAGTGCCCGAGCAAAGAATGTCGCTGGAGCCAATGTTCCAACAAGAGGACTTTTCTTCTTTTTGTCAAAACGTTGGCACCAGTGACGTGCCTTGTGCTACCACTCTGCATCCTTTCAAGTTTCCGCCTTCCTTTGTCAATCTGTACTTTTAACGTTTTGTCAATTAAATTGTGGGTCAATGAATTAGAACACGTAGCTGACGAGAGGTTTGGGCTTGTTGGTAGATAATGACGCAGAAATCGCGCAGCATCGAGGTGCACAGAAAGAGGCTTGTGCGTTTTGTCTCCTCCAGCCATGTCTTGTCTGTCCACAATTACTTTGTCGCTATGCAAAGGTATTATCATTCGCCTAATTATACCAAAATGAACAAAAGCAGGAATGAGCACACGCACACGCAAAAAGATATATATACTGTGGAGCAGATGTGCCAAAATACCTGTTATGATTTGTCTCACACTGAATGTGCTGGATAAGATGGCTACTTGCTGTGGCTGTTGGCACTTCTTGAAAACGCGAAATAAAATACATTTCAGTGTTGCGAAATACGCAGGTAAACAGCAGTAGAAAAGCAGATGACACAACAATGCTTCGTACAAGAAGGTAAGCTAATCTCTCATATACGACGAACAAGTTTCTTTTTTTTTTGAAGTGAGAAGAAATATACACCACATTTTATCATACTTCTTTCAGTGGCGTGCGAGCTTCTTCGTGCAATAAAGAACGACATTTCTCCATGGAAGCAGTGGTATCAGAAATGGCCGTCTACTTTTACAACACTATAACGTACAGCAATTAAGCCAACTACAGCTGCATGTACTTGGAACAGATATACGCGCATTGCAATCGCCAAGATAGGGGTAACTTGGGTTCTTATGCAGTTGAGTCGGAGGAACAATGCTGAAGTGAACTCACTTCCGCGTGCGAAATATAAGCGCTAACATAAATGTACAAATGAAGGGATCCTTTTTTTCATTAAGCACATGCCACGAAATAGAAAAGCCAGTAGCAATACTACAAAATTCACCACAGCACACACCACAGTTTTGTAAGCCGGGTAGGTTTAGCTATAGAGGGTGTTTCAGCGAACACTTTCAATTCATTTTTTTCCTCGAGTAGATAGCCTAATTCTAGTCCATGAGTTAGTCTACTTCAAGAGGTTGAGCTCACTTGCCCAAAATATTGAAAGGCATAATGTGCTAATTTACGAAAGTTCCCTAATTAAGCTTTAAACAAATTACCTGATGGCATATATGGCATTTTGCAAATTAGTGTCAACAGTACTAACAAATTAGTATTTGTAGAAAACAGCATTAGTGCCAACAGTAGCAAGAAATTAGCACCAATACTACCAACAGTGAAAATAACGGTTACGTGAAAATGCTACATTTTATATCGTCTTAAAGCATTAGCTATCGTGTTTCTGACTTCTGTGTTTCCCAATTTCTCTCTATTTTCCTCTTTTTTATTGCCCCTTTCTCTTACCTGCAGTGCATGGTAGCAAATTGAGCGCTCGTGGTTGACTTCGCTGCCTTACCTTTACTAGCTCTCTCTCTCTTTGGTGTGCCGTATCGTTGAACCCTCCGTACAGCATAGTAGTGATCTGATTCTATCCATATATAATAATTATATGGACATAAGCGGCAAGTATTAGGTGTCGGCGTGCGCGCGCGGCCCAGTTCGATAAGCCGAGATGCGACACACACACACATCCGTATATATATATATATATAAATATATATATATATATATATATATATATATATATATATATATATATAGTCACATAACGAGAAGCCAACAAACACTGACACCAAGTACAACATAGGGGAAATTGCATGTGCTTAATAAATGAAATAAGGTAATGATAAACTAATGGAAATTAAAGTGGATGAAAAAACAACTTGCCGCAGGTGGGAACCGAACCCACAACTTTCGCATGTCACGTGTGATGCTCTACCAATTGAGCAACAGCGGCGGCGTTTCCCCATCGACTTTCTTGGGTATTTATGTGTACTATATATATATATGTGCAATAAGTTCGACGGTGAGCCGAGATTTATGGTCGCTTGAAGGGTGCCTCATGATGGAGGGGTTAGTTCAGCACGGTTCTGGTTCTCGAGCACTTCCTCTAGCCTGTTCTTATGCCACCCTCGCAGTGTCTTGGAGGTATTCCCCGATGTGTAGAAAGGCTGCGTGCGTTGAGGTCGCGTAATGTCAAGTTTCGGAGGCACGTTGAAGGAAGAGGCAGCAGAAACGTTCGGTCACTTCTGTATGCTCTCTTCATCGTGCCAACGTTGTGTACGCAAGTGTTCACGGTCATTGAGCAAGTCCTGTTCAGCATTGCACGTGCGCGCGTGACACCATGCTTGTCAATTTAATTAGTAAGCGAATGTTTACCGCAGTTCATACAGTCGATAAAACTATAAACCTTGCTTCGTGGCCGCGCCAGTACATCGTTATGGCGATGAAGGATTCGCTTTGAAGGCGAAGCAGCGAAATTGCTGCGTCTCTATTTCTTAGGAGTCTAAATAAATTGAATTAGCACTTCGGGATAAAGATTTCTTGAATGGCAAGATAGGCTGACACCCTTATAAACGTCACTTTACACGTGTTTATATTTTCTGTATATTACAGTACCTTGTTTGAAAAAATGAACCAGTTGTTAGTCTGCGCTGGTATTGTGTGTAGTTCCTCTCGTCTTTCGTCAGAGTTGTCCTGCACACGCAGCATAGGAGCAGCCTAAATAATGTTGAATTCCAATGGCGGAGTCGGAGCAGCCGAAGGACTCCGCGAGCGGGCACTCGACTCTGAAGTAGAGCAACGCCTCCAAATCCGCGAGTGGAACACAACCTGCGCCGCCGGAGCAAGGCGGAAGCGGATCTTCTGTCTCCCAGTTACCCAAGATGCCTTGCGTGTTGTCCTTTCCTTCCGCTGTTTGCTCCCAGCACCGCCCGACCGGTCACTGGTTTCTTCAGCGCCGTTCACCTGTTTTTTTTTTTTTAAGTGCGTAATAGTATCTCGCCAAGCGTGAAGCAGCTTTTGCTTCCTCGCGAGTCGTGACCGGTGGCGCCTCGCAGCAGACAAACATAGTAAAGGAAATACGTCACGCAGAGTTTTGGTCCACTCCGCCGATTTTGGCGGAGCATCTTTTTCTGCTCCACGGAGTGACTGCCGCTCTGAATCGCCTGTGACTCTCTCATTGGAACATCTTACTCCCGCCCTCACTCGGTCATTGGAACAAACGTGCTCCGAAACGAGCACACAAACTTGCTCCGACTCCGCCATTAGAATTCAACATAACTTGGTGAATGCTTAAGCTTCGCGTTTAGAGTTGAATCCGATAGCATTAAAATATGCCTGACTGCTTCTCATGCTTCCCGCCAACTGTAGCTTACGTAACCATAATGCTTCCCGCGAAACGCTGACGGCGTACGTTAGTCACGAAGGCGAGTTTTCTAGTAGAAACTTGGCCTCTTGCGCGGGCCGATCCCGAAGATAGTACACTGCCGCCTCAAAAAGATTACATATTTTTCAGGTTTCTCCTATTGTTTCACACTTTTCAGTCTTACAAGATTTAACATAATATGCATGCGCTGCCGGTGTTTTGTTTCATGAAATATGTTTGTGGCCTGCCATTCACGAAATTCGGAGGAATCATTTTGTCAAGAATGTACGACAAGGTATGAGCAACTTTAGTGCCAGAATGGTGTGGCATTATAACCCGTACATACGGGAAGTCATATGGCAAGGCATGACACATACATATTCCTTAACGTATATTCGGCAATTTTCGCTCACAGGAGGCAAGCGCCGGCTATGACGCGGACAGCGGATTTCCGCGACGTGGGATCGCTATCGCGCCAAAATCAATGTTGCGTACGTTAATTAAATTTGTGGTAGCGAAACGCAACGCGCCGCGGTACCGCAGTGGCTATGGTGTTGCGCTGCTGAGCTGGAGGTCACGGTTCCAGTCCCAACCGCACAGGCCTCATTCCAATGGCGACGGAATGGCAATACCCTCGTATACCACGCATTCAGTGCATGTTAAAGAACCCGAGGTGGTGAAAATTATTTTGCAGTTTCCCATTATGGTGTGCCTAATGATATTATGTTGGTGTTAACGCGCGTAAACTCCCCAAATTTAACTTCAGGTCGCATAACTACTTATGCAGTCGCCGCTGTTGAGTGTCTCAAGAACTTGAATTATTATCGAATTGCTGCGCTCTGTTTAGTCGCTAAGCTTTTTCTTTATATTTGCCTTTGTAATTATACGCAGTAGGGCTAGGCCATGGTGTCAGCCATCTTCTTTAATTTCCCTCCTCATCCCTTTGTCGTCTTCGTTAAGACACCCTGCAAGTTCTTCTTCACAACGTCCACGTACACTCCCCCTCTTTGAAGACTCATCCCTCCTGGGAAGATACATAAATATGTACCCAATGCTCGCAAACTCGAGCACGCCGTCATCGTTGACGTAACCAACTCTCTTCAGAACACATTTTTGCACTGTAGTTTGCACCCCGCAATACGGTCCCATGTACACCTGCTTCGTACCCGGAAGACCTTTTCTGAAGAGTACTAAATCGTTCAGCTGTATACGGGGTATCCGCGTGTTGCGGCGGCGGTCGAACTGCCTCTCTATATCTTCGCGGTATCGCTGGTAGGCTTGCGCAGTTTTCCGCGTCTTGCACAATTGCAGGCGGTCAGCAATACCAAGGTGTTGATCAGCAGGGAGCACCGATGTCTTTCCAAATGTTGCGAAATGGGGACTACAGCCAAGAGTTGCAGTGTGCGACCGATTTTGATGAGCTACAGTGGCCTCCAAGCAGCAGTTGAATCCGCCTTCGAAACTTTGATACATGGAAATAAACTGTTTCAAGTCTCGTGTGATTCTTTCAGCCATGCCATTTCCTAAAAGATGGTAGGGCGCGCAGCATCGCAAAACAACTCCTCGTTCCTTCGCTCACTCTTGCAGATGCTTACTTACAAATGCTGGTCGATTGTCTGACATTACATATTTGGTATCCTTAAACATCTCTCGGCTCAAAAAGGCGCTCACACTATTTGCGTCTTCCCTGGCAAGTTGTGCGGCCACAATTCTAGTGCACTGGTCTATTGCCACTAGAAAAGGCTGTGTTTTTCTAGGCATATGCATGCATCCTAGGCATGCATATAACAGCCAACGGGTCAAACATAGAAGCTATTCGCAAAATCGAAGGCAAGGTTACAGCGGCTACCCGCCTGATCAAACGCATTACAGACAAGCACACGGGCATGAAGGAGGACAGTGTCATGCGCCTCATACACTCTTTCGCAATCAGTCACATCACTTATGTGGCTGCCTTCCACAACTGGAATGTCACTGAAAGGGAGAAAATCAACACCTTACAGACTTACAAGATCGCCCTTGGCCTACCGGAGTCCACAAGCACTGCTCGTCTGCTACAGCTGGGGGTATACAACACGCTTGAGGAAATTGTGGATGCGCAAAGAACCTCTCAACTCGAACGCATGTCTCTGACAGCCACGGGCCGCTACATCCTGCAGAAACTCGGCTTCAACTACCACGTCCAACACGGTCAGAAACAGGCCATTCCACCTGACCTCAGCGACACGCTGGTTGTCGCCCCTATACCTCGAAACATGCACCCCGAATTTAATCGGGGCCGACGCCAGGCCCGTGCCAAGGCACTGCTGCGCTCCTTGGGTGGAAAGAGGACTACGCGCTTTGTAGACGCCGCAGAATACACACGAGAACACCGGTTCACGGCGGTAGTCGTAGACGTTAGCTCCCGGCTTACGCACGCGTGTAGTGTCGCAACAGAATACCCCGAAACAGCAGAAGAGGTAGCAATTGCGCTTGCGCTTACCGACCCCCTCTGCGAGGTAGTGTTTAGCGACTCGAAATCCGCAGTTCGCAACTACGCGCGGGGGCGCATTTCCTCCGAAGCTCTCCAGATTCTAAGGAAAGCTGGTCGACAGCACTTAGATAACACCGCCATCATATGGTTTCCAGCGCACGTCGCCATCCCCACCGATGAGGGCCTCATTAACTTGAACGAGGTAGCCCACCGCTCTGCGCGAGAACTGACCCGCCGCATAGAATCAGAGACCGCCTCTTCGAGTTCAGAACTGCTGGCTCAAAACACGCGAGAACGCCTGGTCAGGTACAATGACATCACCAAGCACTACCAGCTACGCAGGCGGTTGCTGCCCCCACCTCACCCCATGCTGAAACGTCGCCAGGCAGTCATCTGGCGACAATTGCAAACACAAACCTTCCCCAGTCCGGTGCGATTGCAGCACATTTTCCCCGCGCACTACCCGACTGCTCTTTGCAAATTATGCCAGGCAACTAGAGCGACGCTGTCACACATGTTGTGGGAGTGTCGGGTTACATCAGCTACAATGGCAGTAGCTCCGGAGGCTCTTGCGTCGAAGTGGGCCGCCGCTCTGCGCAGCTCCAACCTCAAGACACAAGAGTGGGCTGTCCAGCAAGCCCGAGAGGCGGCGACGAGGCAAGGCCTCGAAGTCCCCTCATGGGAGACCTGAGCCCGGGTCGACAAATTTGCCGGCTTCAGAATAAAGTTGTTTCCATTCATGTGTTTTTCTTACTCCTGCAGCCTATTTCTTAAACTGCAAAATCCACCTGGATGACTTCAAACGGTACGTCAGAATGACGAGGTAGTACCATTTCGTTTGTTCTATGAAGGTACTTTACTTTATGGACGTCGTCTTTCAAGTGTTTCTACCGCAAACGCTAAAGAATCTTGCGATAAGTTCGCCAGAACCCGTCTTGCCTGCCAGAGTCTGGGGAGTCATGATAAAGTTCCAAGACACGAAACACCACTGTTTCCGGAACCACGAACTTTCCATCTGCTCTTTGTTGGTACTGTTAATTTGTTAGTACTGTTAGAACTGAAGAACTCCAGTTCTTCAGTTCCCTCCCGCAGCATAGTTGCGCTGACAGCCTCCTGATCTGGGGTTACCGCAAGTGTGGAGAGTGCGTCTGCATCCTTCAGGTGTTCTCCAGGTCTGTGATGGACCACGAACACAAACTTCTGGAGTTCACTCACTCACCGTTCAATTTTTTATGTAGGCTCTGCGAGATGAAGGATATACCTTAAGACTTAGTGATCAGTAAGGAGCCTGAAGCTCCTGCCATCAAGCTCCTGCCATCCAGGTAAGGTCCAAAATAGCGTGTGGCCATTAGGACTGTCAAAGCTTCTTTCTCCGTAGTCGTGCAATTCAGTTGCGCTTTCGAGAATGTATACGAATAATATTGCACAGCCTTTTGTCGCCAGCTCCGTGGAGCTTGTGAATCCCTCTAGTAAAACACTGCACCTGTGCCGTAATGAGAAGCGTCGGTGTTCAGCTCGAAGGGCAACTTAAGTCTGGAAGCGTCATAATTTGGTCAGACGAAATGATGCTCACAAGGCTTTGATGAACGGTATCACACTCTGCTGTCCACCGAAATGGCACATTCTGCTTGGTCATTTTTGTGAGGCACTTTGTTTTCGTGGCATAATATCTAATGAAAGCCCGAAAATGGCCCGCAAAGCCGAGAAACAACCGAAAAGAGTGTAGGTCATACGGTTTCTGCATTTTTGAGATTAGTTCGACTGATTCCTGCTTTGTGTCTTGGTTTGGCCATCAAATACTCTGCCTGGAAGCACAAATTTTCTTTGGAAAAACTCACTTTTCGTCTCATTAATCTTGAGCTCCGCATCACTGAGTGCTTGAAGTACACTAGCAAGATGCTCTGAGTGTTCCTCCTCATTGCGAAAGTAAATTAGTGTATCGTTGACGTACGCTTTACAAAACATCCCCAAAAAACGGTCGCGAAACGCCATTCATCATCTTCTGGAACCAAGCGGGTGAGTTCTTCCATCCAAACGGGAGTCAATTATACTCATAGATGTCAAAAGCCGTTATGAAGGCAGATTCGTCCTTGTATTCCTCTGAAAGTGGAACTTGCCAAAATCCTTTACATAAATCAATACGCGAAAACGCTCTGCAGCCACCTATCTCGTCTATATATGATAGTCTATTTGTGGCATAGGAAAAGGATAAAGCCCTGTCTGTTTATTACTTTGCCTGTAATCTGTGCAGAGTCGGAGGCTTCCACCTTCCTTAGGTGCAATAGTGATGGGTGACGCTAATGTAGACGTGGATGAACGAATTATCTGTGCATCCAACATCTTTTGAAGCTCGTTCTTCAGACACATTCTCTTCTCCCGTGACATATTATAACTCTTTTTTTCTCACCACTGTAGTATTGCCTAGCTTATATGGTACCTCAAACTTTGTAGTTGCCTTGGGATATCCCTTCGAGCATAGCAATTCTGGGTAAAGCCTCCTAAGATCTCCACATGACAATGGCTGCCTCAGGCTCCTCGAAGGAGGAGTTGAAGAAACGCTGACATTTTACCACCTTTCATCCGTAGTTACTTCTCCAGTCGAGTAGATGTTAAGGCGAAGCGCACTGATGGCTGGACGTGATAGGAGTAATTCATAGCGTACTCCGTCGAGTACTAGGTCCTGCGTAGCAACAGTGTTGCCGAGACAGGATATGGTTAAACATGTCAATTGATCATGAATATCTCGCCTTCCGTCATATGCATGTACTTCCACAACCCGTCCCTGTTGTACTTTCTCAGTCTCAACAACACGGGCATTTTTAATTGTGATGCTCGCTCCACTGTCAACTAACGCTCTCTTTTCCTTTCCATCAACAAAAACAGATACATACAAGAGGTTTGCATGCGACAAATAAGCAGCTTCTCTTGGTGTCTTCAGGCGGAAGCCGAAGCCCTCTTTATTTAGTTTTTTGTCAAAGCATCTGACTCTTCATGTTGGCTTGAGCCTCCTTGGTCAGTCAGAAAGGACACAGGAAAAGCGGTAGACTTCCAGCTTGCAAGCGGGCGTCTTTCATCAGCTCATGTGGCAGTTGGGCACAACGCACCAGGCATTATGGGCTGCCGATGGGGTCCTCAGTCTTGCAGGTAGAGGTTTGGCATTCCCTGCAGAAGTTCTTAAGCAATTTTGGGACCTCTCACATGTATTTGCTTCTGAAGGTCCGGACTCAAACCATGAATGATAAGCGGAACTGCAGACGTCTCGGGCAAGGCTGAGTCAGCCAGCTGGAGTAGCCTCCTTTTCTCATAAGAGAGGAGTGCTGACCCAGACCTGTACTTGAATGCGTTAACTTTATCCCATAATAATTCTTGTTCTCTCCAAAAGAGCCGAGAAAATTTTCCTTCCACTCCGTTCATGGCTTGTTGCTGTGAGCGTTGACACGCCATTCGAAGCAGCTCTTGTCTATTCATGGCAGGAATAGTGGCCATGTTTTTCACTTTATCTTCATCACTGTGCCAGTAGTTTTCATTGCATGCATATTCATAAAATGTTAGCCATGACTCGGGACTACTGGAATCTCCATCGAACTGGCTTCACGTATTCGAGACTCGGCCTGTTCGTTCCTTTTCAGTCACGTTTACAATCAAACGCATTAATTCATTTTGCCGTCTGTTCTGTTACTGTTGCACTTCAAGAAATTAAGTGAGCAGGTTCCGCCACTGCCAGACGGAGCAACGGTAGCAGGCTTCGCGCAATTTCGAATTGGAGTCAGCACAAACTTCTCATAAACTTGAAGTTTCATATTCAGCTTCACTATTTCTTTCGGAACTAAATCATCCTAATTGAGCTTCGTTCTAGCGCTTATATAGGAGACAAATGCGTCAGTGCTCACTGCTTCCGGAAGCGCTTGTTCCTCTTCATCTTGAGGCGTTGCAGCCAAGATTCGGTTGCCGCTGCGTTGATTTGCTCCAATGATGAGGTCCACCCGCATCTTGGCTTGAATGTCCACACAGAAAAAATGCGGCTGCGCCAATTTGTAATATTACACAGTAGGGCTAGGCTATGGTGCTAGCCATCTTCTTTATTATCCCTCCTCATCCCTTCATCGTCTTCGTTAAGACACCCTGTAACTTGTTCACAACGCCCACGTACAACCTATAGAATTCATTGTGATAATTTCAGATATTACTTTGCACCGGAAACCAGCTATCGCTTAGCGTGCGCCATATGAACAAACCTGGTCAAAGAAAATCAGTATCTAGACTTCGAAGTCATCGTATAACATGACAAGGACGAAAGAGCGAGGCACCCCACTACAACCAAGACTGAAATCGAGAAGGTCTGCCTAAGCCAGAAGCAAGTATAAAGGCATAGTAAATTATATGGAATTTCTTCTCCCGCATTATCGTTTTTCTCTCACCAAGACTATTCAAGAGTCACAAAGAAGTCGCGACCATTCACAACGACGCTTCGCAAGCCACTGAGAGTCAAGTGACTCATACAGGAGTATTGGCGATCAGTTTGTGCCTCAACTCACGCTAAAAGGCGCCTTCAGTACACAGGAGGAGAGTTAAGTTGGGCTGACTCAATTTGGCCTCTTCTTTTTCTATACAGTGGTCACCTGCATTGCCTGCGCTAGTGCAGCCTCACTTCAATCCTCTCCACTTATGCATGTTCCTTGCCTTCTGTAGAACCTTTCAAGGTAGGTATTGCTATTCCTTTTGAAGGGAAAGAAATCTGACCGTCTATGAACGAGTAGCGCGTATGATTGAGCTTTTCAAACAAAGCGTCGAGCCACCGCCCGTTGCTTGAGGCGGCGGTTACTAAATTTGAGGCCAGGCGAGCTTGAATAAAAACAGATCGGGAAAGTTTTCGCGTTACAAGGCCCCTGCATGGTAGCCTGAAAGTCCGCGACCCCTGCATGCGCGGTGAATGCTCCGTTTTACGGCTTTGAGAGGCGGTCGGACTGCGACTCTATATGAACCTCTCGCAGCACGAGTGCGGTTCCCAGTGGGACACTTGACAGGAATTTATGACTAAGACAACTCGCCTAATTGCTGCCGCATTTTCGGCCCAGGCACGATAGCATCTCTCTCGCGAGCATGCCTGGCAAAACATAATACAGTATTCGGCCTGCAGCGGTGCATTGCTCGCTAGATGAAGAGTTACATAGGCTGCAAAAGCTGTCTTCGGTGGGTCGGCGTCACGCTCGTAAAGTTGAAAAGGAACGGGCGCATGGTGATTTTACGAGAAGGAAAAAAAGAGGAGGTAAAAAACTTAGATGCAAACCAAAAGACTGTGTAAGTGGCCTCGAACTGAATTAATTGCCACAGAAGCAGAGCGAAGACCCACATTAAGTCTCGTACGTCCCCAGGTGTGCCAAAGAAAAGTGCTTTCCCGTGTCACTTGACGCGTTGCCTTCAAGGACAACGACAGGAGGCCATTCCACACGTCTTAAAGAAACTAGCAGGAAAGAATGAATCCTTTTTTTACGAATGGCTGTATTTTCGAGCGAAGTACGGTTGATTGATCTATATAACAATGTACTTATCGAGGTGATGCTTTACCCTAAATAAAGTATATTGTATCCCACATCTGAAGCATACGTGTGGCATGAGGCTGGGCTTTCCTTTCATACTCAAAATATATTGAGTATAGATAAAAAAAAGGAAGATAAATGGCAACAAGCTGCGAGGTCACTGGGTACGTAAGTTAAGTAAGTGGGTACGTAAGTTTTATTTGACGCCGTAAGAAACAACCAGATTTAAGCACTATGGACCTCTTGGCTCCTTGAACACCTAGAATTTTAGTCTTCCTAACCTTTTACAACGCACTACTAAGAATATAGCTTCTCGGTTTGGCTGACGAGTACGTTTTTTGCAAGGAAACTTGCGTCTGCACTCTTATATGGCTGTTCGGGTAAGAAACACTAATGATAACCTTAGTAACACATGCAGTCTGACTATAATTAATGGAGCTTAACGTCTCGAAGCAACGCTCTCACAACCAGAGACATAGTCGAGGTCGGCGTTAATTTTGTGCAGCAGTGGCTTAGTAACGAAAACCTAATACCTTAGAACACGAGTGTCTATGTTTTCCTTTTCGTTTCTGCTTTGTCCGAATGCAGCACTGTGCCGTGATGAAATTGTACCCATGGTTATTATTATGTAGTGGGTGGCACGAAATGGCGCGTATGAAATGGTTCAGGAACGGCGAGAGCAGCACAATTAGACCGCACAATTACCGGGCGCAACCACGACTTCTTGGTTACAGAATTGGAGCAAAGAAAGATAGTGCGGGAGGGCTATCTTTAATTGCGGCATTTGCAATTGCCGCGCAAACTTCAAAAACTTCGAACATGCTACTTATTTGCTTACTGCTAATTTGACAAAAAAATCGTCCTACTTGCAAAGCTTTTTAGGCGAGTTGGCACTTAGCCGGCTCAAAGAACACGCACACGAACAGTAGGCGTTTGTTCGTATTTGTTCAATTGTTATAGTAATTATACGGGCTCGAGAGGCGAGTTCACACCGTGGTCCTTCGCGCTGTCATTGGAGCCACCTTCCTCTTCATGTCGCGGCCTTGCAGAAAGCACACCGTGAGCGAAAGCAAGGCTCAGACATGAAGGGTTACAAAGTCTCGGCACACGTCGCACACACGGAGTGCATTTCATTTCAAAAATTAGGAAGCGCTACCCTCATGTACCGCTCAATTGACTCTGAAGAGGATCCGAAGTAGCCTTCTGCCAACCATGATGGTATGAGCCTCGTGGTCGAAATGAGAAGTATTCAATCTCAGCAACTGTTTGCGTACCAGACTATGTATTACATAGTGGTCCGAGCGCAACGGACAGGAGTACACTTCAAGCTGCACGCGCTGACCGTTTTGCTTCGGTCTCATCGCGGGAACCGTCGAGGTTCACGAGGTGACACTGAAGTGACCTGAGGTGCATTACTGAAAGCCAAACATTGTCACTCCAATTTTCAGACACTTGATGATTTGTGCACATTGTTCTCACTCCTCTACGTACTTTCGTTCCACCTATGGTAAAGCTTAATAATGCCCTTCCCCGCCCCCCAGGGATCTCCCTTTCCGCTTTAATGAAACAGTGACGTGTAATGCTACAGTGACAATTGCGGGCATTGTTTCATATCACGCCATGAATTTGATTGTAATTGGGGCGGATGCGGAAGAACATCTTTTTCCTAATGTGTTCATTCTGGCCACGTTTACTCGAGGAGTATGAGGGCACACGTTATCTTGCTGGAAGACTAATTTTCCACATGCTCGCATGTTGCGCAGAGACCGACTGAGCTTCTGCAGTGTTTCGGTGTATCGAGTTGCACTTCTAGTCCCATATTTCAATCTTGCAACTATTTCCTGAACATTGCGGTGTCCTATTTCACGCATTGTAGCTATTTTATGTGGAGGTAGTCACCTCTTGTTAGTTCAGTGCGTCAACGGTGACCTCGTTGGCTATAGTTGAGGCTGTCCGACGATGACTACTCCCAGACTGATGTTCAATGCTAGTATGCTCTTCCTTAAAATGCTCCGGATCATTCACGTGTCACCATGCGCAAGTGTTAAACTTTTGAAATATTGCGGCTGCAAGATGCTCTATTACCGGAACGACATGTCGTGTGCTGCCCTGTTGATCAGCGTACTTGTGTTTATGGTACGTAACATCTGCCTACCCAATGCCAAATTTAATGTTCAATAGCGTAGCAAGAAAACGAGAATTTATAATCGGGAGTCAGCCCTAAGGATATGTGCAGGAGTACGTCAATGTAGGTTAATATCTAGCTCAAAGAGAACCCTAGCCATGGCAGGGAAGCCAGAATAAAAATCAGTTCTCGCGCATGCAAAAGGCATTATCAAATCATGGCCGGCCGTTAATCACAACTTTTTGAAAAGAAAACTGTAATATCATTGCATTTCACCAAAATCTTGAAGGTAAGCAAAGAAGCTTGAGAACAAAAGTACCACAGAACGAGCGATGGAACGAAAAAACTGGCCGATTCGCCAGAAGGGTGACGCACTAACTCCGACAGAAACGTTAGCAATGCGCTTAAACTTTTCAGATGGTGTTCTAACTATATATTGGTACGAGTAACACAGGCGACATATGCGGTTGAGCGAAAATCTCTGGCACCCTTAAATGTTATAACACGCCATATAGGGCTTGTAGTGGCGCCACAGAGGCGCTAGTACGCTAACCGTAAAGAGCCGCGCGGCAGTAAAGTTAGATTACTTCCAGCTTTGAGCATTAAACATGGTTCTGCTCTTATAAAAAGTATGATCATTTCAAGATAAAAGGCATGCGCTGTAAATGTTATGTATCATGGCATTCGCTGGCGGGCTCTCATTTTCTAAATTCTGAGCAGTAATTAAGTCATGAAAGTTAGGCATGCTATGAGCAACTTTACAGATTGAATAATGTAGCAATATGTTGCTACATTATTATGTTGCTCATAGCATTACATATAAGAGGTATAGCCACAAGTATGTAACATACATTCACGTAACTATATGCGGAGCACTCTGGTGAAATCGACGGCAAAAATTTGCTTTGAGTGTCCATATAATTACCTGGTTCCCGTTTTCTCATCCCCCCGTCAGCCGGGAGAATTGCTGGACAGCCTGGCTCAGGTCCGGGGACGTCGACCGACACCTTCAACTGGCGGACTGGGCGGAGAAGGCCAAGCAGGCCCAGGGCCTTACATGAGCCCTATTCCTCAGCCACTCCCTCGTTCCCCTTTAGCCTCTCAATAAAGTTTACCACCACCACCTACTGTGGTAACAAAATGATAGACATAGCATCGATATTTAGAAAGATTTTGGTGTGACTGAGACGAATAATGAAAGTAAGAATAAATAACGGTAACATATCATCTACTAGAGCGAGTAAGAAAATCTTAGCCCCTAATTTTATTACCCTAAATAAGTTACATACATACAGTTACAAATATACGTACGTTTCTACGTACCTTATACTATGTTTTCACATAGTCCCTACATTGGTTCAGACATCTCTCCCATCGCAGTACGAAATTTGAAATTCCCCTGTCATCAGACAGCGATGCACGCAGCCTCCCACAATGCTCCTTCTCATGCAAGTCTTCGCGGCCTTCTGCGAGCTGACAATACCACCATCTCACACTTCTCAAGGCTAGACACCTTTCCCCATACGTGGGCTGCATTTACTTAGAGACTTCAATGGGCGTTCGTTCCTTTCTCCATAGGAAACGAATCCTATATCGTTCCTCGTACGCCGTGGACATGCAAATCACAATCGCCAACTGGAACAGTTGACAACAGCCCACTGCCCCGGAGCTACCGGCTGATAAGGCCGGGCCGGTCCAAGGAAGGTCCACCACTGAGAATGGATATGTTGACTTCGCTTTTACAGCGGCAACTTGGCAAAAAAAATACAGGCATATAATTTGTGATTCGCCCTCGTAGTTGGAAGTTGGCAGTGTTAGCAGTTTATAATAAAAAGAACAAAAGGAGGTAGTTAACAGAGAGCCGCGGGCATCGTAATCGCCCCCCTCCTCAGCGAATACGTGAACTGTCCTGCATTCGTGAGAAAGATACAGACACAGAGAACTGTAAGAGAAAAAATGGAGCTGGCAGGGCATGCGAAGCGTTGGCCAGATAACCATTTGTGTTTAGAGTTACAGAATGGGTCCTGTAAGGAGATAGGCGGAGTCGATAGCGGCTTAGTACCAGGTGGTGTGATGAAATGAAAGATCTTGCGGGCATGAGATTAGGTCAGTTCGCGCAAGGTAGGGGTAATTTGGAGACAGCTGGGAGCGGCCTTCAACCTGCAGTGCGGATAAATAGGCTGCTGCTGCTGATGATGGCGATTAAAATGTCATATGTGAATCCATGATTGCGCAAAAAATGGCGTCAGGTACCACCACACACCCATTCTGATGCTCTTGATATCTGCGTACAGAAAACTAACATTGCTGTTTGCATTGCTCTCGTAAGCGTTCTCCCAAACAGCAGGATCAATTCATCGGTTGGCGAAACTTTTCGATGAAAAAAATGGACCAGTTTCGAAGCTTGCCAAATACAGCAGTCGCTGTTGAAACCTGTTTTCAGTCACCAAGGACGAAACAAGGCAAAGAGAAGGAACCATAGGATGGCAGGCAGCTGAACATCCACAAAAAATTGGGGGTATATTGGATTTGCCTATAGACGGTAAGAAAAGTTACCGAATTTTTACGAATTTACTATCTTTTTGGTGTTCCTCGGGGTAGTGTTTTGGGTGCCTTGTTATTTTTAATTTACATTAATGATCTACCAACCGGTATCACCTCTAACATGCGACTATTCGCACACGATTGCGTAATCTACCATAACATTTCTTCTTCAGCTGATCACTTTGCTCTCCAACAGGGCCTGAATCTCCTAATTGGTGCTCACGCTGGCAAATATCTGTTAAGACCGACCAATGTAAACTAATGACCTTGACCCGCAAGAAATCAGCCTCAGCATCTAACCACACTCTTAATAACTGCCACGTAGTACGCAGAACTTCCTACAAGTACATTGGTGTGCATCTTTCACCCAAACTTTCTTCGACCACATACATAGGTAAGATCACAGCACAGGCATCACGCACCCTCGGCTATCTTAAACCAAACCTTCAAGACGCTCCTACTTCGACCAAATCACTAGGATATCTAACATTCGTCCTTCCTCATACCGTATAGGCGTCATCAATTTGGATACACCACCAAACGTATCAAATCAACGCTCTTGAACGTGTATAAAATTGTGCCGCGCGTTTCACCGCCAAAGTCTACAGCCGTCATCCCAGTGCTATTCACATTAAATTTTCTCTGTTCTGATGCTGCGCAGAACCACGCAGAAACATTTCTCTAATCTGCTTATTTCATTAATTAACAAACCAGCAGCACCAAACCGCCCTCCCTCTCTCCCAAACATTACGAACGTCTCGCTATTTGCACAACAACCGCTTCCTAAAACGTATCTTTGAGCACACAAACGCCATCAAGTCATCAGGGTTACCGCTAGCAATTGAACTATGGAATATTCTCCCTGATAATGTTCCACATTCATGGCTCCGATAGGTTACGTCATGAAGTACCCGCTGTTTCTTGTGACCAGTGTTCATTAATTTTCTCCTAATTATGTACACGCCTCTCGCTAACTTTTGCATTTAGGAATGTCAAGAGATGTACCGTTACATTATTTTTGTAAAACTTGATGGTGTTAAATGTTTTACCCTTACAGTGTGTATATCTCAATTCATTCCGATAGTGTATATCGCATTCTGCTAACTATTCTGTAACGGCACCTCGCTTTATGTACCTTAGCATACGTCTCATATACTCGGTATCTCTTCTTTGGAATAGTTCCTCCTATGAAACTATATAGTGTTTAATCCTCTACCCCTCACACAATACTCCTTCTGTAGCCTTTCAGGTTTTTTGAATAGAACAAAATAAATAAATTTAACATATCCCTTTTTGCCATGCCTCGCTAACCTTCAACATTACGCTGGTGCGTTTTGTAGTTACATAAGGTACCATTTTTGAGGATAAGCACAATGTATGACCTGGATTGGGGAGAATTGGGGATAAGAGTTAATGCAGAATACCTTAGTAACTTGCGATTCGCTGATTATATTGCCTTGCTTAGTAACTCAGGGGACCAACTGCAATGCATGCTCACTGACCTGGAGAGGCAAAGCCGAAGGGTGGTTCTAAAAATTAATCTGCAAAAAACTAAAGTAATATTTAACAGTCTCGGAAGAGAACCTCAGTTTACGATAGGTAGCGAGGCACTGGAAGTGGTAAGGGAATACATCTACTTAGGGCAGGTAGTGACTGCGGGTCCAGATCATGGGACTGAAATAATCAGAATAATAAGAATGGGCTGGTGTGCGTTTGGCAAACATTCACAGATCATGAACAGCAGGTTGCCATTATCCCTCAAGAGAAAAGTATATAACAGCTGTTTCTTGCCAGTACTCACGTACGGGGCAGAAAGCTGAAGGCTTACGAAAAGGGCTCTACTTAAATTGAGCACGACGCAAAGAGGTATGGAAAGAAGAATGATGGGTGTAAGGTTAAAGGGGGGGGGGGTAGGCATAAGAAGAGAGCAGATTGGATGAGGGAACCAACATGGGTAAATGAGATCTTAGTTGAAATCAAGAAAAAGAAATGGGCATGGGCAGGGCATGTAATGACGAGGAAGATAACCGATGATCATTAGGGGTTATGGACTGGATTCCAAGGGACGAGAAGCGTAGCAGGGGGCGACAGAAAGTTAGGTGGGCGGATGAGATGAAGAAGTTTGCAGGGACAACATGGCCACAATTAGTAAATGAGCGGGGTAGTTGCGGAAGTATGGGAGAGGCCTTTGCCCTGCAGTAGGAGCAAACAGGCTGATAATGATGATGATGACAAATATGGCGACTTATCTTTACGTTTCTCAATAGACCAAAGGTGCGAAGTCCTAAGATGGGCTTACGCTGCCTACACGCAATGGGAATATGAACTATCTTCAATATGACGTTTTGAATGCTTATTCTTATTTCGCCTATCGAATTCTGGCCACTATACGCGCATTTTATATCTCAACAAAAGGAGGAAAATCTACTACATCGCATTCAAGATCGGCGCGTACGTGCTCATGGAAGTGAGGAAAACGCAGAAGCAATAGCTATCTCCTAGATGATCTTGCAACAAATTCTCAAAGCGGCATTCAGTGTTACATAGGATATACAAACCTGGCTCCCATAAGTATGACTGTTGCCTATAGGACCAGCTCTGGCGCAAATTGTTTTGGTCAATATCGTATCACTGCAGTTTGGCACAAGAGAGTTTCGATCGTAACGCCAAAGTCATGTAGACGATACATGCAGCCAGCCTATGTACAACAATCTCGCTTTAAATGAAGGCTTAACTGTCATGTGAGAACAAGTCATATTTGCTAATATCATGGAAAAAGGCGTCGGTGATTAACACAGCTTTTAAGTTAACGCTTTCCCTGACTGAGGTGTAATTTTATTTCAGTTGCGAATTATGCTACTTCCGAGATGGACATCGCAGCAAGAAATCAGAACGCCTGAAAGTCAAACAAAACGTCTATGTTGATTCGTTTTCGAGCAGTCCTGCTGCTGCACCTATTGTCCCAAAGTGTTGTTCAACCAAGTAGGCCAACTTTGTTGTCTTCTATGTGCTGTCGTTTCACTTTTGCTGTATTGTTTACAGATTTTCCGTTTCGTCTGTGCTAGATGCTTTTCAGCGCTCTTCCGTTGTTTAGGTTCATGTTTGTAAGTAAATGTTCCAACGCATGAAATGACCACCCACTTGCAGCAGTGCGCGCTACAATCTGAATGGTACACAACGAGGTTCGTTTCACTTCCAGAAATAAAGATGAATGAGATATACCGCCCATCTAATTACAGAATGCTGCAACCTTGTGAGATGCAGGAAGCGCTGACAAAGAGCTATTACAATCCCGAAATAATTGCGTTCTCTCAGTTCCAAAAGTAAATTAGGATAGAGCTTTGAATGTCTCCTTAAACACGTGCTCCATGCAAGAAAAAGAACTGAGATGAACAAGTGAATAGAAGTCCACGTAACAAGTTCTTTGTTCTTGTTTGTTCTTGTATGTTCTTTGTATTATACAAATTGATGCAAGGAAAAAAATATCATAATGAACAACGCTGAATCGCCATTCCAACGCGGCTCCAAAACGTAGTCTGTGAAATGAGCACTAAAAAATCCTGCTTTCAATAGGAGATTTGCCGGCCACGTCAGCAGCCTTCATTACGTAGGGAGGCTGAGGGACATCGTGTGTGCGGTAATCCAAAAATCTCATCTGATTGCATGGTTTTACCAAACATTCCCTGCAATGCGGCGCTGCCACCGTCAAAGCTTCGAGCGTAACGAAACATAACCATCGATCGAGCTGGTCGAGAAAAACAAAAAGAATCCTTCAGTCCTTCAGCCGCCTGTGCCGCTCCCTTTGTTAGACGTGATGTAAACGAGCATTGTGCGGCTCAGAATGGACTGTTCTGTGAATCTTAGAAATGCTCTGTTCATGCAGATTTGGAATTACCTTCTTTCGGTGACATCGTTGAGAAATCTCTCATACATAAACTGAGTCAGGAAATACAGAAATTTTCGTCCATTTCTATTCAACGTTTTCTTGTTCTCAGACCGCTTGCGCCGGTAATGGCTTTGCGTAATGACAACTAGCACGAACAGTTATTAAGGTCCCGCCTTAGTGAAGTGCGACGGTGTTCAAACTTTCAAACTTCACTTCTCGCATTGCTGCGCTACACAACAATGTATAATAAGATCAATTCTTTCTTGACTTAAGTGGGCGTAAAACTGGTTATTGCTGTTCTGTTATCTTAGCGGCACAAAACAACAGAACTACAACCGAAAAATAAAATCTATCGGCATAATCTAGTTTGATCGAAAGTCTTTATTGCTGCGGTTCTTAATGTGATAAAAGAAAGGGCAGTACTGAGCTTGCTTGAACGTAACATGCTTCTTGAGTAAAAACTGCAGAACAATGCTGTATAGTCACGGAGGATACGCACAGAAAATGATCGGTCACAACAACTGTATCGACGGGCCTAGCTAACTGAGTGCGAACGGTTCTTGAAACTAAGCACGAATGCTGACATCAACAGGCATTGCATTAGGAGATATAAAGCAGCTGTTATTCGCTTAACGGTAGCTTGTGTCAATCGATACCGGCTGCCTGCTTGCTCGGCAGAGAGAGAGAGAGAGAGAGAGAGAAACGTTTAGTTATAATAGGGTTGGGTGTCTTATTAATACGGTTGAGGAATTAGTTGAATGCCGCATTGTCTTCTACCACTCCGCATGCCCACTGGATCAGGTGTCAGTAATCGTACTGCTTTGAGTCGTCATGCCACCTTGGCTGATCTTCGTGACCAGCCTATATATGAGCTGGTCACGAAGATGAGAGTGAAGAAATTAGTGGGTAGATTGGAGGCTGCGGCAGAGTAATGACGCCTGCAGAATAATATTGTTACCATTATCTGGGTATTTAGCCCTTAGTAAAGCTGCTCTAGTTCTTGATCAATGAAGAACATCTATATATTAGTGATAATTCACGTGACAATAAGAATCAGTTCAAGTCTCGAAACGAGATGCCTGTGCGAATAATTTCTTCATAACGTTTACTAAGAAAAACAATGAGAAACACGGCGGGCCCTATGCCGAAAAGGGCATAATTAAATACGCGCTTTAGTAGATAGGGTGTTAGATCAGCATTTGTGATAAATCGTTCTCAGCAGTTATTTATAAAGTAAGGCATTTTTCCTCTGCACTGTGAAATGAATTTGAACTAAACCGTCTCTTTGGACGTATACGACTGATGTTAGTACGCGGACGACTCTTGCAGCAGCAGATAAAAAATTGTATAGGACATTTCGGTCGTACATGGACCTTTGATTTCGGGAGAAGTCTTCATGGTGGCAGTGTTATGATTATTCCCATTAACTTTATTGGCATTATTATTCAATATTTTTGATTAAAAATTTATTGATTTATATTCTGCAGTAAGACACGGAGAAACACAGCTGCCCTACTACTTACTCCCTACCTCAGGCCCTCCAAAGCAGCTGGCGTATAAATGAACAGAATAGCAATAACTAGAAATCGACACGCTTCATTCACCGCTCAAGCAGCCTATGTACACTTAGCACAACAAAAAATATCTTTACACCGATGTTAGTCGCGCCTCACACCTTATTCCCTCGACCCAATCCAGTGAGGTTAGAAATAAAAAAAAAAACATTCGGGGAAATATTTGCCTTTCCCAACCTAGTCTCATAACGCCTGTTCAAGGGGGAGAACCGGAGGCGCCTCCGCAATCTCGCGCAATCGTGCCCGTCGCACCTGATGCCCACAGCGATGACCCATCGCCAGGGGAAACCACTGGGCCGAGGCGAGCCAGGCTGGGGTCGCATCTATGTGTCTTTTTTTCAGCTCTTTTTTATTATAAGCGATACTTCGCCCTAATGCATACGGTGGACGGCCAACTTCCGGCATCGGTCGCTCGCCTAGTTAATTGCGAATGGGGGGTGCGCGGCAGTTAATCGCGCGCCCACGCCGGCATGGGTCTGTGAACTTTGCACACTTTCTTGCTGTGCCAACTCACGTATAGATAGCGAAACAATTGAGAACAGGCTCTCGCCGATATTATTTAATTTGTTAATATTATTAGCCAGCTGCTCCTTTCTCAATGCTATAGGCTGGACAGTGACCAAGTCAGAATGACGTCATGTTTTCTTTTGCGGGTTAGAAAAATGTAGGTGGTAAGCAACACTGGCGTTCCGATTTATATCTTCTGAGCGGGTGTCTACAAATGTCACTTCTACCGCGCGAGAAAACAGCTTTGCTGCTTTACTAGTGGCGATGCCATAGTTCGCGCTTCTACAGCAAGAATCTAATACTGAGCATTGGAAATAATTGAATGGCTTGAGCGCCTGGAGCTATTTTGTGCTTAACGAGTACAGCAATAATAAAACAAACACAAATACACGAATGTAATGCAAATGATAACGTAATACTTGGCAACTGTGTTGTGTGTCATCATCCACAACCGGCCCAAACAAAAAGCGGTGTGTCTCAGATCTCCGTTTAGTCCGTCGTTCCTTAATTGGCGCACACAAGTAAAACTGAGGGCCCCTACGAGTCTCATCAGCTGGTGGGGTGCTGCTGCTGCTCCACAACACTCAGCACCACCTCCAGGACGCGGCGCGCATATCGGCGTCGCAACCCGACGCGTCGCTAGCGCGGCGTCCTCATTCCCTGATCCAAGATGCCTCAAAGCAGCGCCCTACAAATCAGAGCATGTTGCTCAGATCTCCGTTTATAAAACACGCACAATAACTAAATAAATAAAAGCTTCTGCAGTCTGCTGCGTGACCACGCTGTGCCCAACGGCAGGCAATATTCAAGTATTAAAACAAAACATTTTATGTAGCATTTTAAGGGGTGACAGTAGGTACTGTCGGGCGCCATCTACTTATTTTCTGATTGCATTCACACCCGTGCTTGGAGGAGAGCGATGTTGCGCTTCTAGTGACTGAGGCGATTTCGCAAGTCTTTGCACGTACGGCGATTCAAGGGAATCCTTGTGTGGAGGCCAATCTCTTCGTCGGCGTCTACATTTTGTAATCGCCCACAGCACGCATTACATTCTCTCGTGTACCCCCGGGCATTGTGTGTTTAAATTTTAGTTGTGCATAGAAAATCCACCAAATGATCCGCGGAAGGAACTAATATAATGAAATCTTTCCATGAATGTTTTATTATGTGAAGTTTTTCTAGGATGTAGACGATGATCTCGCTAAGGGAGGATGGGAGGATGGTTAGCGGGGCGAGTTGGTATCCCATTCCCCAGGCGAGGAGCGCACGAATATTAGACTTGATACAAAACCAAGAAAGACAAACACAACAATCTCTATCAACAGAGGTTTTATTAAAATCAACCATATATACTCTGAAGACATGCGTGGGAGAAAATAAAAAAGAGCAGAAGCTGGGTTCCTCTTCCTTGCATATGTATGACGCATTTCTATTTGCTCTATTCCCCTCAAGAATAGAAAGAAAGGGCGCGTTTCTGCAAGTAGCTTGAGCAATGCCTTCTCGAGCTCAGTCAATGAGATCATCGTTGTTGCTCAATTCATAAAGACGATCCTGTTGTCCAGTTCACATTCCAAATCACAATGAATTGTTTCTCGGTGGCGATGTTCGCATGAGTTGGGACTCCAGGTGCAGGTAGCAGAATATATCCCCGGGTTTTAATTATCCCACATATTTCTTTATAGATTTGCTTGTGCTGTTTGGATAGCAGCCAATTAGAATAACACCTTTGAAAATTACCTATCAAGAAGGGGGCCAGGCAAGGAGGCCCAATCTTTTCAATTCTATTCACTGCATGCTTCGAAGAAGTATTCAAACTATTAGACTCGCTTATTAGTGAGTATCAATGGCGAATACTTCGTCAACGTTAAGTTTGCAGATGACATTGTCCTGTTCAGCCACACTGTGGGTGAATTCCAACAAATGATTGAGTACCTTAACCGATAAAGTGCAAGAATGAGGTTGAAGAATAATATGCTCAGCACAAAGGTAATGTTCAATAGCTTGGCAAGGGAAGAAGAACCTATTATCGTTTGTCATTCTCTATACTCTGTGCAGGAGTACGTTTATCTAGGTGAATTACTCAAAGGGGACCATCATCAGAAAAACGAAATTGACAAAAGAATAGAGGGGGTTGCAGTGCATCCGGCAGGCATTACCAAATCCTTACTGGAAGCTTACCACTGTCATTCATACGAAAAGTGTACACTCATTGCATTCCACTGGTGCTAGCAAATGGGGCAGTAACTTATGTTATCTTCGGCTGGTCGTTTCTGAGCACTCTGGAGCGCTCTCGCGAGCGGCATCGTCTTCGGCTGGTTGAAAGAGGGTGCGCGCCCTGCGTTCGGCTGGTTCTTCTCGATTGCTCTCCTCTATCTTGGAGCGCTCTGAGGCGCTCCGAGCTCTGTCGTCGGAGCAGTCATCGAGATTGAAGCGTCATCGCAGCGCCGCGTCGCTGCTCTTGGCGACGGCACACCGTAACCTTGGCAACCTAGCCCACTGCATGCTGGCTTCTCGACGAACGTTCGTCCCGCCGGCACGTCCGCTGGTTTTTCCGGCAGCGCCGGGAGCTTTGGATAGGCGAAACATCGGACGTTGGCAGTAGTCACGTGGTTTCGCATCAGCAATTTCCTACTCCGAGAGCGAGTCGCACGTTCGGCTTGCGCGCTTGTCGCCTACCTTTGAGCTCGGGAAACGACCAATCTACCCGATTCTGCTTCGGGGCATACAGGCGACCAGTCGAAGATACCATTAGTGGTCGACAAAGAAGCTCGAGCATAAGGACCGGGCAATGAGCGGTGGAAAAAAAATGCTAGGCGTAACGTTAGGAGAGAGGAAGACAGCAGGGCGGATCACAGAGCAAATAGGGTAGCCGATACTCTCGATAGCAATAAGGGAAAAACATGGAGCTGGGCAGGCATGCAATGCGTAGGCCAGGCAACCGGTGGGCCAATACAGGTGCAGAATTGGCGCTAATCAAGGAAAGCGCACGCAAGGACGGCAGGGAATTCGATGGGGGGATGTAGTTTGGAAAGTCGCAGGCGCACGGTTGGCATCAGCTAGCGCAAGACAGGGGTAATTGGAGATCGCTGGGAGAGGCTTTTGTTTTACCAGTTGACCTAAAGACAGTGTGATGGTGGTGATTACGATAATGATGATAATCACACCGTAATTCCTGAAATTACACCGTACCATTTTATCAATGAAATTGATAAATACACACCAAAGGCATTTTAAGTGAATAATAACGCATGTAAAAGCTCTATAGATAAGCCGCAAAAATGGACTCATCAATTTTAGCCATTTCTTAAAGCACAGCCATAGGGCGAAAATCGTTTTCCTGCACCCTACAGTTCATGGTGCTCAAGTGTGTGTTCTTCAAGGACTTTATGGGGACTTCAAAGAAGCTTGAAGGATGGCCGCGCCTATTGAGTGCTTGTATGACTTTTCTGAAGCATTACCACCAAAACAACGCGTCCCGACATTTCTGCCTGCTACTCAGCAAAGTCCCGGCGAAGTGTCATACTTTCCGCCATGCGAGAGCTTGCATCGAGATGACAGACTAGTACCACGCCATGTCGTCGATGGAGCCACTAGTTCGGGTCAAAGCTTCAGCGCACAATGCCCATCGAAAACAATTCTTTTAAGTTCCGCGTTATTCGAATTAGCCAGCTCAAGCGTTGCCAATAATCATGGGAGCGATCAGTGTCATAACGAGACAATCGTCCGGTGATGTCCATTCAGTAGTGATGTTTACGTAAACTTACCTTTGTGAATACGGTCTTTTACCCGCCCACGCGATATGACCAATACGCTGTTCTACAATGTCGCGCATGTTGTGTCGATGTGTTATTTGAACTAATATGGGACAATGCCGATGTGTGTGAGTAAACTTTATTTCTGCTTCTCTTCCTACAAAAGTATGCGCAAAAGTACTGAAAGATATATACATAAAATGACTGACTGTTTCCGGTGGTCCCTTGTTTATTTTGTGTTGTTTGTTGCTGATTTCGCCGCTTATAGACAACGAGAAAATGGAAGGTTGTCATGAATAAACGGACGGCAAGCATCGTATGTACGTAACTCCACTTTGTCATTCACATCTGCATGGTGTGGACACGCGGAAATTGTTGGCAGATGGCATAAAGAGAAAGCATCCGATCGGCACACAGGATCGACAAGAGAGAATTAAGGAAAGGAACGAGGATGACGTCATGACAAAAAAAGGAATAAATACGACGGAATGAAGGGGATGAATCGATGATGACGGAATGACGACGATGGTCTAAATGCGTTGGAGCCCACATTCGCGCACACGTAATCATCTGCTGCCATGCGCCACCTCGGTGTGCCCTATGTCCGGTTCCGCTTTACACTTTGCTAGGCACCGAACAATCGTGCAAGACAACACCTTCCTACATATTTACACAAATATGTCCACATATGAATCAAAGCACCACCAGCAGCCAGAAGCCAGTAGCCACGTATAACTCGAGACAGATAACACATAAAGATTCCTTATAAAATAAGGTATTTTAAAAGAAGAAAGAGGGCGCTCTATATAGAATGGATGCGTGGATATATGGCGCTCTGGCTGGCTGGTTGTCTGGCTGAATAGACGGACAGACGGACGGACGGACGGACGGACGGACGGACGGACGGATGGATGGATGGATGGATGGATGGATGGATGGATGGATGGATGGATGGATGGATGGATGGATGGAGCGATGGAATGATGGATGGATGGATAGAGCGGTTAATAAATTTTATTTAGTCTTGGTGAACGTCGTTGGGCCCCTACATGTCCGGCAGGCCCCTGGCCGACATCTCCAAATAGGCACGGCACATCAGCCAGAGGAGGTCAGTCGGGCCGCTGGCCCGAATCTAGAGAACAACGGCCTGCATTTCTGATGTTGCTCGAATTCTAATGTTCCCCAACAACGTACGAAACTTACTGGCTGCGTTAAATGTTGGAAATTATGTGGCTACATGTCGCTGAAGTGCTCGAGAACAGATGGTGCAGCGACGTACTCTACGTTATTTCCATGGGCACATCAGTCACATGGCAAATAACGCTCGTTAACTTAGCAAAGATTAACTCGTCTAACGTTGGCGACGCCCTACTAATGTGATTTGTGACGAAGTGCGGGGAGCAAACTCAGAAGACGTACTTTGAACGTGCACAGGATGGACTACGGCAGTCGTGTCTCATAAATAAAAGTAATTTGAATAATACCATATGTTGAATGAAGTTTGAAACGTGCAAATTGTAGGGCACAATCCCCAAAGAACTAATCTCAGAATGACTGCATACGTTAATGCGATTAGCATTTCGGCCACGTAGCAATACACTGTATTTCTGAAGTCAAGTTTATTTAACACCTGTAGTGGTGATTTTTCAAAGTAAAATGATGGAGAAAATTTGTAAGGTACAACTGACGCATAACCTACAGACATGTTAGCGTCGGATTGTAATTTGTCTATAAGAGAAAACATAACTCTGTTACACGGAAACTCAAACACAAACCGCTCTTCCAACTGCCCTTTGAGGTCTGTCTTAGTAAGAGCGGAAGCAGCCCCCTCAAATCATTGCAATACCATAAAAAAACCCCAGAAAGCTCACCTTCGTGCACAACATTCGCCGTCAGCGTTTCCTGGAAAACATTGAGCTTACATGAGCTGCAGTTGCCGGGAAGCGTGAGAAGAAGTAAGGGAAATTTGAATGCTGTCAGGTTCCACACTTAAAGCCTACGCTTAAGCATCCCCCCGAATTTTTTTTAATCCGATTACCATTCTTTGTCCCGTTCAGGCATTCTAAGCCTATCTATCTATCTATCTATCTATCTATCTATCTATCTATCTATCTATCTATCTATCTATCTATCTATCTATCTATCTATCTATCTATCTATCTATCTATCTATCTATCTATCTATCTATCTATCTATCTATCTATCTATCTATCTATCTATCTATCTATCTATCTATCTATCTATCTATCTATCTATCTATCTATCTATCTACCTATGTACCCACCCCTGATGCTCCACGAGCAAGTTTCAGCTGAACTGCATCGAATGGAAACAGCTAACATCGAACGTGTCTTAGAGTCCGAATGATTATCTCCGCTAGCCGTGGTTTGCAAAAAGGACAGTACCCTTCCACTTTGTGACGATCTCCGGAAAGCTAACAAGGCCATAGTGGTCTAACGATTTTCGCTACCGGGAGCTCATCAACTGCTGCATTGACTTGCCGATGCAACTGTTTTCATTCCTACTGGTGCATGTTCTGCGGCAAACACTTCATTTTTATCTCCTGCTTAAGCTCCGCGACAGCGTTAATTTCCTGCTGAAGCATTGCAGGGCTTCAGTCTGTCATACCGCCGCAATAGAGGGCTCTTGAAGAAAATCACAACCGTGACACCCAGAATTCCAGCTCATCTATGACTAATGCTTCTTCTAGTCCTACTGCACAACCAGAATTAGTTCTTCGTAGATCTACACGAAGTATACAACCCCCGGTATGGTTTAAGGATAATGTTTGAAAGTAGTTATACTATATTGGTTTGCGAGGAAACGCTGGTTTCATATTTTACAAGAACAGTATAAAGAATGGTAACATCCTTACCTGCTTTGTCAGAAACAGCACAACAATGACTTGATAATACCTTATAACATAGACGAGATGAAATGTCACAAATCAGTCGTATACTTACAAGTTCATGCGCTACGGGTCAGATCGTTGAAGTTCCAATAATTACCAGGTTACTATAATTTACTGTATTAAGCATTTAAGGAGCTATGTATACGAGTTCTTCTTTCCTATGCTGCACAGAGAATTATTCTTGCCTTGGAAACTCGACTCTTATGCGAAAAATGCCTTTTCATACACACCGGTTAGGTAAATAGTATACTTAAAAAGGGGGAGTTTCTTTGAACATTCCCGCAGCTTAAACATGCCATACGTTCGCTACCACGTCCGCTACCGTCAAGGAGCGGACGTCGTAGCGTGGACGTGGACGTTGACCCATGCTCAGAGTGAATGACCCACACATCCTTGGTAACCGACGCGGAAACATGGGTGTTCACAATATCTTTCTTTCACATTCAGTGTTCATTAATTGCGTATATAATGTCCTCCCTCATCCAAACAAGTGAGGCTCCTTTCTGTGTTTCCCCAAGGTGGATACAAGCCAGTCTTATTTAACTTTGCCTTATTTACTTTATGTAACTAGTATTGTGTGCAATATATTTCGTGACATTCACTTTTCGGTGTTAGGTTCGTGCGAAAGAAAGCAAGGAGATGCAAAGATATCTCATGCCTATCATCTTTTGCCGTGAACATGGCTGTAATGTTGAAAAAGAAATTCTGCGATAGGTAAACGTAAGCACTTTAACACTGAGCGTTACAGTGTTTAACGTAACGTATAGATACAAGCTTTATAAAGGTAAACGACACTGCACGTAGTGTGCTTCATTTCTATTTCACGTGACAGGAAAATTGATGCGATGATTCTATTCGTCAGCACAACAGCATATTTGTTGTCTTGAGCTTAGTCCTGGGTCACGTAACATTGTTGCATGACACTCACTGTTACTGTGTATTGTATTTCGGGTAGAGCGGAAGACCGAAATTAGGTCTACTGAGAATATCGTGGTATCGATGCCTGCAAAGGAAGAGGCCATAGCCCGCCGTTCCTGTCTGTAGGATGGGCACACGCGAAATAAAGCCGTTAGCCTCTTGGACACATTGCAACGGTCGCAATCCCTACTGTTATAACGGCCAATGAGACGTGCATTGCCTCGCCAAGTCGTATCCTGTGCACCAAACCTGCGGCGCAGCGTCGTAACATCGGTAGCATGGGAAGCTTCATTCATTGAGTGAGTGAGTGAATAAACTTTTATTTGGTCCAGCAAAGCGCGATAAAACGCGCACCTGGCTAATCCCATTTCCATGCCGAATTTATGAGACCATCTGCGCCGCAAGACTAGGTGTTGAATGTGCAATACGTGTTAAGTAGGTGAGTAGGAAGTTCATTATGCGTCTTTAGCGAATGCACTAGTACAACTGGCATTAACGTTGTGTCCGAAGATGCGTGTTTACGGTTAGGAATTATTTTCGCCCTTAAATTTTCTCTTTCTGTATTCAGCAGTCTCAGACTTTTTCGGTGGCATTCCTGCATATTATGTATTCGTTCTAACGTGCAAATATGTGGTGGGAAAAAAATGCGCCGTTTTGTTTTCCTACTCTGTCATAGCATACAATGATGCATCCAATACGATCGACACCAAAGGTATGTAACCTGCCATAGTTCTCTCTAACTTGTTGTAGAGCATTGTCCATAAGACTTCGGTTTAGAACATAGCCAGGACCTCGGACCTACGTGTGACAATTAGGACGAGTCAGTAATGCCCTTCAATTTGCGCATTGTCGTTGCGTCCAAGTATCTGGGCGATCATTTTATTTAGGATGGGCGATCACTTTTATATTCCCCACTGTCCTGCGGCATCGTTCTTGTTTGTTCTGAAGAATCATAAGACCTCTTTATAGTATGTTCCTCACTACATGCGCAGCGTTCCTTATATCTACCTAAATGTTTCATTTTAGATTTCACCGCTGCAAGCTCTGCACATTGTTCAATACGCGTACACTGTTTTTATCCTTTTCTGATTGAGTAGAACACAGTAAATAATATTTGTAACCGACACCCACGAGCACCGCGCAGCGAAAATTTTGCCATGTATTGTCTAATTTTGTGCGCGCAAGTTCTATCAACTACCAGGTGATTTCTGAGTCCTATGAGAATGGAAGGTCACAGTTTCTTCGAATGTCTGTTGATTTATTATTGAAGCAGCGATGAAGAACATAGAAGCACCAAGGTTCGTACGTTCTGATTATTTCTTTCGTTTTTCGCATTCGTTTTCATGCTTCTTCTCAGGGTGTCCGCAGCTTTCATGCCAATGCTGAGAAGGGATGATTACAAATGAATACAAAACGAGAGCAATGTTTGCAAAATTATTCCCGAGCTTCGTACCTCTGTAGGGCTTCGCTTAGCTAAGGCAACCACTTAGCATTGACGGCCTATATTGTTGTACACCCCTTTAAGAAGCACTTGTATTATACCTCTGCGAGAACCTATATCTGACAAACAAAGATATATACGAGGCTCGGCAGGGGGAATTCAATACGCTTTGCATTAATCTGGCTTCTTGCATTGGTGTGGCTTCTCCAGAGTAAGGGAGGAGTGCCGAGACCCGTTACTATTATTTCCTATGAATAAGGGGTCTCGCAGCAGCAACCGTGCCGCAAGCTGACAAAGTGCCAGGTAGTTCCGTAAGATGTCATCACCGTCTGCGTCAAGAATGTGCTCTACAGCCTTCAAATGCCGCGGAGTCAAGTTTACGCCATATTTCAAGGACGTTTTTTAACTCTCCCGATGGGGCTTATAGCGACACAAAGAAAGCAACATTTCCAGCTGTGTTAAAACATATCTTTATACAGAACCACTGTCACTGGCAATAAGAGCAGAGACCTGCTAAGAAAGAAAATACGGAAACCTAAAAGCGGGCGCCGCCGCTTTCACCATTGCGCACAAGCTTGCCTGGACGTCACCTAACTTTCTAGTGACAGCTCGAGCTTAGGTAAATTTTAGCAATAAATATGAACAACAATGTACTCTAAAAGCTGGAAAGACTGAAGTTCAAATTCAAGAACATTTGCTGAGCGACAATGGCTCAAATACGAGAACATACTGTGAAATCAGTGGCGTCACAATACCGCACTGGCAGTGGTGTTCCGGTTTGAAGTAGAAAAAATTGAACTCTAACCTAGAATTTCTCGTCTAATACTCGACGTATTAGCACAAAAATAATGCAGTTGTTTTGCTAGAATTGCACACCCCACAGGAATTTACCAGCCTAGAGGGATTCAGTTTTACCCTTACGGTGTGTATAGGTTCGCTAATGTTTCAATGCCGGCTTTTTGGTTTCACATCTTGGAAAACAAAAGAAGCGCGTAGAGACAAGGACTGAAGAAGGCACATGAAGACGCAGACGCAGCGCTGTCTTTGTGTTCATGTACATTTTATTGGTCTCGGCTGTATTGGCTACGTTACTACTTTAGGCTTATATGTGATCGTGCTTTTGGCACCGGCGATGCGGTTTGCTTTTGTGACCGAGCCGTACTACAGCTTGAAGAAATAACACGGAGTTTGCATTATTTCTCATAAATATTATTGCAAAAACGCGGAATCATCGAATCCACTCAGAACTTATCAGGGAAGGTGCTGTACTGTTTTTATTCCGATAGAAATTACATGGACACTCCATGTGAATTTCCACCGACGTCTTCGTCATCGACATCGCCATTACCGTGATGTTCCGTATAAAGTCCAGGCTCGATAACATTGCAGCCATACGCCGTATGCTTTAGGTGCGAGTGAAAACTTGCAAAGATGAGCCGAGAAGCATGGTGGCACGATGCGCTCCCAAGGAAGCAAGGCCGGGGGGGGGGGGGGGGGGCGCCATAAGGGTGGAGCGGGCACATGGTCGCGCGCAAGAGTGGGGGATGACTGGGGCAGATTAGTGCGCATGTCTTCGTCTACTGCAGGTGCGGCCGCTTAGCGTGATTGTATCGGAAGGTGCGCGACTCAAGCACCGCTGGGTTCCTTACAGCACCACCAGACGGCATTCGCATCCGCGGCAGCCGCGGCGCTAGCCGTGCGGGGTACAGAAAAAGAAAGTGACAGAAAGCTCGCTTTCGCACATAGCCTTCGCCGCAAGCGTTTACCGGTAAGATTACGGTTGCATAGGCTGTACTTGCATTGATGGAACAGCTGTACCATATGAAGCACAGTGTGATATCACTACACTTCTGTATGTAAAAGAAGGACCCACCTGGCAACTGATTTCAATTGTGTTTCGATAGCGCCTTTAGAAGGACAGGCATAGTTAGGACTCCGGAAGAGCAGTGTGAATAAGATAAGCAGCGACGGGAACGGCAGCGTCAACTTGCACAACGGTGTCGTGCACAGGCTAGGCAGGACACAGCGGCTCCTGGCCAAAGCAAGCCACGGACAGTTACGACACCTATGATTTTTTTTTCTATTTAAGAGAACTTCCCCAAAGTGTTGCTTACGAGAGCACTTCAGAATTTTAGAAGCCTACTGAATGTAACCGATTCACCGAATATTACGATACTGCCTACGGCAAAACTCGAGCGCAGCTCTATACGTGTTTTGATTTCGCGATATATTCACTGGCGCAGACAATTTGTTTTGTGGGGTACGTTGCAAACGGAGCGAAGTGCAGCGCAATGGCCTCGCTAATCGGTGCAGCCACCGCACAGAAACCTCCGCTCACGCAGCGATTTGTTTTTATACAGACGACGTGGGCTACTATGGCACCATTTCGTATCCATCGTCGCCGCAAAGCCCATTTCGCGCGGCACCACGCTTTCCTTCTCACGCTTTCGCCATACCCTCCTTCTCCACTTTTCCCGTCGCGCACTCTTCGCTGTCGCCATCTTTCATCTCCCACTTCGCTCCGCGTTCACTTTCATCATTCGCTGTACTCGTTCCCTGGGTCACGACATGACAACGGTTACGGTTACCGCAGCAACGGGCGCCTAGGGGCTGCGCTCCAATAAGAAGATAGCCGCTACTATGCGTACTACCAAGACATACCCCTGGAATGAGTTATTAATATGCGGTTTCATAAAGGATCTATATTTCTTAAAAGATGCTTCTTTTACTCCTAAATCTGGCTTCAGTTACTAAACTGCCACGCAAGCATAACAAAGCTGGCGACATTAACTGTGTGCCCTTTAATTTGTGTTTAGTGTACAGATACGATATTATATTTCGCGCTCTGTTATGGGCCACAGGGGTGCTATCTTGTACGTGTTCCAAAATCTAACGTAGGCTGTCCGTTCTTTACGTCACGAAATAGGCGGTCCGTTTCGTTGTGTTCGTCCGATAGCAGACGACACGGAATGATTGGCAGCAGCAAGTCGCAACGGCTCACGTCACAATTGATGTCATGACCTTCGTCACAGCTCAAATTGACCGACCGTGTGCGGCTCAGTGGAACGGACCGCCTCGGTTCTATTTTGGAACGCATACAAGATCGCACCCCAGATTATCGAACTGCCTGAAGGGACCGTGATGAAGTGCATGCGCCATTATGATGCGGGAATCTTGTATAGCATAATTAACCGAATATGCACACGACGGTGTCTTGGTTGATGAGTGTTGCTACTTCTCTAAGCCATCAAAAAGTGGTACGCAAGTGCAGAATAAAAATAAAGAAGAATTGAACATTGCAGAATAAAAATAAAGAAGAATTGAACATTCTCATGGCGAAGCTACAGAATATTCCCGCGACAAAATGTGTATACCGGCTAGCAGTTTATTTTGTGCCTTTCGTATTTTCTATTTTTTATAGTGTTTTCTACACTGCTAGAGTTAATTTTTGGCGACTGCGATATCTGGCGTTCGGTGGCCTAATCTTCTCATCAGTGCATATTTTAGACAACAAAAACGATGCGTGTCACTACCTGTCTAAACAAATCGCGGTGGTACAGACCGATCAGTGCGCTGATAGCTGCAAGGACGATGGCCGGTCCCGCATGGCCTTGTTCGAGCAAAAAGGCTCCGAAGCCTTCCACGCAGTCGGCCTCAGAATCCCAGTACCACCATCTCCTGCAGAACTGCTCTAAGAATGTAAGAAATATATGTTGCATAAGCGACAATGCTCCGCGCAATGACGTAGTTTTAAAGAGCAATCAAATGCTCATTTTCCCAGGCAAGCGTCGTGCCTTTATACTCGAAAGTGAGAAAGTTATTTTATGATTACACATTTCAGAAGGGTTAAGTGCGAGATTTTATTGTTTTGTTAAATAATTTGATTAGTAATTGGAATGAGGAATTGGAGCCAAGTAACTGCCAGAATAAGAAATCGGGGCCTGTCTTCACGGAAACGCTCTCACGCTATAAGTGTCCGTGAGAGAAAAAACGCAGCAGATCGCAATGCAAGAAATAATACTATTAAAAGTTGCCGGAGAATAGCAAACAGCACTTACGAACGAAAAGCTTTGCGAAATCGGCCTCAAATGTTAGTGATTGAGCTAAGATGTTGTTGTGTTTCGTTCCCACCTTTATGGTTACCACTTAAATATACAGTCTACTGTAAGTCGAACTTATTGCTTTGGATGTTTCACCCTGGCGGCTGTATTATTTTCAAAGCCAGACACATTCGCAGACATTCCACATTTACTATTTGAAGTTCTAGCGCGGACAACGTTATTCATTAGTGTAAGTTCAAATACCTATAGAACTGATATTGGCATCGAAAGTAAAATAGTGCGCGAATTTTCGCACCGCTTAGCGTGAAGCCACAACTGAATATCGATGCGAGCAAATAGGACACTAATGATAAACTGACAATTTTAAGCTTCCCGTATCAGCACAACGCTGATCTTAGATGTGCTCAGAGTGGAAAATCCTGTATCACAATTATTAGTGGAAACGGTGTCCATGCATGTACTCAAGACATCACCATTTCTAACGAACACTCAATGAAAACATCAGAGGATGTATTTACAACCTACAATAGGTTTTTCAAACCGATTACAAGGTTATTCTCCATATTGGCGTGGTGGTGGTGGTGGTGATAAACTTTATTGAAAGGGGGAAGGGTAAAGAGGGACGTGGCTGAGCGTTAGGGCTCAAGTAAGGCCCTGGGCCTGCTTGGCCTTTTCCGCCCAGTCCACCAGTTCCAATTGTCGGTCGACGTCCCCGGAACTGAGCCAGGCTGTCCAGTCAGTCTCGCTGCTGACGGGGGGATGAGAGAACGGGAGCGAGGTGCATATTGGCGTAGTAGTGAAACAATCGAAACGATGAGCTGCTATGGACATAATGTGTAGTTGTGCGAACAAAAATCCTTCAATTTAAACATCCGTTGGAGTGTTTATGGACCTCGTGCAGTACAAATCAAAGTGGTGCGAGCTGCGCTACGGTGACGTCAGCAACGGAACTCGCATTTTTCGTCTCCTACTATCCGCGTTGAAAGTATACATTTTATTCATTCACTCCCTCTCATATCGAGTTGTTCCGTCTCGAAATGGCAAACATATTCTACTTGGATATCACTCGAACCGACGCCTATTACCCTGCGCGCGGCTAGACATGGAGAGTCAAAGTCTGTCCTGGCGTCCAGAGCAGGCTATCGACGGGTACAGAAAGGAGCTCGCTCCAACTAGTCAACCACCACCACCTTCTTTGAAAGAGGTAACGACTGTCTTTGCCTGGCTCCTCTCATTGCTGCAAGGAGGCAACATCCGACGGCTTGTGTTGAAACGACATCGATCCTTGCTTCGTGATTGCCACGTCATTACACCATGGGCCGCAAGGATGCTGTGCCATCATGGTTGCATTGCTGTGAAATATTCAACTCCTCTGATTGGCCGGGATAACGTCATCGGATTTCCTTGACTAGGGACATTGAGGAAAGCAATTGTTTTAAAAATACCTCTTCATTGTGTCGTGAGAGCTTCCTGATACCATGAAAGGTACCACGTTTACTATGTAGCTCTCTTCGTCGACTAGGTCATGTAGACTACTCAGATTTAACGTGCTACGATGATAGCACCAGTTTAATGCTCTAAGCTTCTGTGCCTTACTGCATACGGTGCAAATGAAGAATAAACGTGTGTGTGCAACTTCAACCTCCCAGCCTCGACTGGCAACCAGCAAACAACTCTCGGCGACAAAGATGGATAGTGGCGTGGGTATGCTAAGGTGAATTGGTGGGACGCCTCAATAGCGCAGGGGTGCGAGAGCATTTTGGCTGCTCCGTTGGCGTGAGGAAGCGACCACCTTTAAAGTGACGCTCGATTTCGAACCCCGAACACAGCACGAGAATCCTAATAGGGTGATCATGCTATATGGCGCTATCGATTTACAGGCAACATTTTTTTCTCAAGTTCAGTTGCTACAAAAAATTATTGTTATACCAAGTAAGGGCATCTCTACTTTGAATAAAACCAGATTCTTAGCTAAAAAAGGACACCCGACCATGATGTCGAAGCTCAGCGGGCTTAGCCACGGTACATAATGTGGGATGAGTTAAGCTACCGCGAACGCAACAGTAAGCCCAGTGACGATCTCAGAAGGAGCGGTTGTACAGAATTGGACTATTTGGCTGTGATATTATGAAATGATAAACTGAAAAACACCTAATGCAAATCTATTTTTATATCGCAATCAACTTCAAAGCAATAGTGGGTTGCCCTCTGCACCGCTGGTGCAGCAAACTTCCCTGACTCGACATACACGCTTAAAAGAAGGCCGCGGCCGTTATTAATTAAAAGCTTGGAACGCCTTGTCGCAAAGCGCATTAAGACTCTAATAACCTCACGTCATAACACCGCAGGTAAAAGCATTTACTAGCGAACGGAGAGAAAAAGAGAGGAAAGGCATGGAGTTAACCACAGGCGCGTCCGGTTTCCTGCCCTGCCGTGAGGAAAAAGGTATAGGGATTAAAAAAAAATGGCAACAGAGGCGATAGAGAGAGCACACTTTCGCGCACTCTTAAAGTTTCGCACCGAATTTAAAGACGGTCGCCAAGACCTGCCGACTTGAGGTACTGCAACAACGCTTTCATGGCTTACTGCGCCATCGACGCATACGGCCTTGGTATAAGGATCTTCAATTCCGAAAGTGGTCTAGAGTGCAGTCAGTTAAACGCTGTCCGGAGAGCTAGCTACACGTTCGATGTCGTACTGTGGACAGAGACTTAGGATGTGTTCAGTCGTTTCTATAGTTCCACAGGAGTCGCGCATGGCCGTGCCCCCAATTCAAATGCGGAACGAGTAGAAATTCGTAAATGCTACGCCGAGCCAGAGGCGGCTCAATACCGTCGCCTCAGAGCGGCAAACATTTATTCACACTTGTATTATTAGGGATGCATCAAATCTACGAAGATGGCACTTCTGGAGGTTGGGAGAGGATCAGTATTTGTGTGTCGTAGTTTTAGCCACGATATCAAGCTTTCTTGCAGCGTCCGTTCTCGATTAGAGGATTGGAACTGGTCGGGCGGCCTGAAGGGCATACCAAGGGGCTTCGTCGGCGAAGTCTATACCAGCAACGACGGTATGTTTAGGTAGCCACTGGATTATAATTTGATGCCCTTTAGCGATAGCTTGATGATAGTCATATCTTATTTCATATGTGAGCTGCTCCTTTCTCCTGTGATATAGGGCAAAATGCAGATTGTGAGGCGTGCCGTAAAGTTGCAGAACATTAGCCATTTATGTGGTGTCTTTTGCAGAAGGCATTTGACGGCAGCACACATGGTAGCACCTTCTTCTGCCGTTGATGCTGCTATGTGTGACAGTTTCAATTTTATTGTAGTTTTCGTAGCCGGAACGACAAAGGAACCTGAATAGCTGGTACACGAGACCGAATCATCGGTATAGATGTGTATTCGGTCCCCGTGCGTCTCATTGATCTTTAGCAGCGTCATCTGTTTTAGACCTATTTCTGTGTGACTGGCCTTCTCCTTTACACAGGAATACTCAAGTGCACCTGAAGCTGTAGGAGATTCTGCAACGACAAATAAGTCCTTGCTTCTGGCGTGTATCCTGATGGAAGACAATCCGTATGGGTGATGCTAACGTAAGAAAACGTTGCACAGGGTCTCTGTGAGGGCAAGAACAACAAGTGATTATCCGGGACGCGGGAAAGACGGATATGCGTCCTGAGGCAATCCAAAGCAGCGTTGTTTTGGGAGGGATGATCTTTGCTGAGCACAATTGTTGCAGGCGTTCACGCGCGGCAAGGAGGTCATAAACACGCGCGAAATGCTTGGCGCTGTAAGCTCTCCAATGAGCGAGCATTTGACTTGCACGTACTGGACAACACTGGACGACTGTTGCCTAGATATGCCAGGAATACAGCTCTGTACAACTGATGCATGGAGAGCAGAGATGTGCCCCATGTTTTCCCGAACATGAACCTCAGTACCTGGGCAATCGATTAGTTTTTTCTTCAGGTACGTGCCATGAGCGTACGTGTAGCAGACTAGAAACACAGTTAGTGAGCTTACAAACCATGAATAATACTGGCAGCAATATAGTGGCATCTTATACCCAATTTAGTGGGACTTGATTTGTTTAGAATTGGCACATCTACTGCAATAAAATTAATAGGTTGCTTCAGTTCCAAATGTACGCAAGAAAACGAGAGGAGCGAAATTCCCCAGAATTTGATTCATTTAACATCAATCAAATGCTGGGACGCAAGAGGCGTGCTTGGCAGGATCTAGGCTGCATGTAATGAACTGTACTGCACAGAAAGTAACGAATGACCAAGGGGAACAGCGCATCGCACAACACAATTAACGGTAGACTACGTGACATGTTTCTGAGGAAGATTTTATGGGTGCGTATAGCCGTATCCTTTAAAAGTACAGTGTTGCCGGTGGGCACTGGTATATTTGGACGCATAAACGAATTCACGAACGTACATTTGCATAACCTGTAATATGCACATACGTGCGCCACAGCGAAGCACTATTATTCCAACCTAATGATAGGGACTATAGTTTAAGCATCCCATTAAGACAGACCCTACACAGCATCATAGGCCACGGGCGTGGCAGGTTAGTGTACTTTACTAACTTATGTATGAAACCAAGTAACTGCCTAGTAAAGGCTGCACCATGTAAGTGTGAATTATCTAAGGTAGTAAACAGCTAGTGAAGACAAAATTGTTGGTGATAAGCTGAGCAACTGTGCCCATTACTACCTTTTTCTAACTTAATTTTTCAAGAGCGTACCGAAGGCATAGACACTACAATTCAGTAGAATATTCTGCACCCTCTGTTAGAGAAATCGTGTCTTACGCTATTGAAGAATCTTGAGCAGGACATTAAGAGTGGCATATTAAATTGGCCTTTCCCTAGCAAGCACGCGCGCGGTGTACTCGTGTGGTCCTACAGCTGATGTCACATGGCAGATAGCCGCACTCAAACTTCTTGCAGCCTGCACCAAATAGACATACCAGTTCTCGCCTTGAAAAATGACAAGAAGCAGTAGCGGGTGAAAGAAAGACGGGAAGCAAGAAACGCATACGAAAAGGAGGCCTCTTGCGCATTTGAAGTGCCCCATTCGTTCCCTCCTCCATAAGGCCCCCAATGGAGGAAACCAGAGCAGGCCACCCACTCTCGCGAACTCACGCCCATCACATCTGACGCCCTCACAGATGACCCACTATACAAAGCGAAGCCAGTAGGGTCAAGGGGAGGGGGAGGCAGCTGCCCTCAACATTGTTGTTTAGTTCAGTTCTAGCGCCCCACATTTCACACGCATCCCAAGCTACCTTCCTCTTGAATACGCTGGAAGTTCGGCCTTCGATATCAGAGACGCGTCCTCGTTAATTACGCCGGACGGTTGGCTATAACCAAGCGTTCACATGCGTGCACATGCGTGTACTTTTCATTTGATTTCAGTGTTTTCGTAGCAATCTACTGTTTTCCCAGTCATTTTACATTCAATAGGCGTGTCAGTTGTTTCTCCACTACGATGAGCGTTGGATTCTTCGGTGACATCCAATTTCGTGAAATGGCGCTTAATGCTCGGCAATGATACTATGATAAGCTTAGCCACAAGTGCTTGAGTCTCAACTTCTCTGTCGTTTTGCCAAACTTTGTGCGCATTATCTCGAAAATTGGGCACCGCAACGCACTAGCCAGGGTCATAACCTAACTCCTTTGATTCGCGAAAGAAATGCGCAACTTAACCTGCTAGATCTCGACAAATTCATATCTCCCTCTCATTTAATGTCTATTGCTCTCTGGGTCATACCATTCTATGTTGAAAACACTATCTTGTACTTCTGCTATAAGCACTCCGGTATAAAATGATGGAGCGCTTGCAGAAGTACAGCCTCATCGAAGTATCACGTCAGCCACTTCACATCGCACCACGTCAATTGCACGCCTAAATATTTAGGAATGAAATATCTTGGTAGCACTGTTTCACGGATCGTGTGCAACGTCACAATACGTGCGCTGGACACATGCGCACGCATTTCCGCCGACATTGCTTGGATCACAGTTTGTATCTAACCTATTAACATGTGCGTCTATACACCGACCTGGGAAAAAACCGGGAAAAGATCATCAAGTTAAACGGGCTCCCTCAGCCTTGCCTTTTTCTTTGCTTTAAGAAAAACAGTATCATCACGCGCAAAACAATCATAAGTACAACAGTCCGAATGATTTTCCTGAAGTCAGTGGAGCAGTAGTGGCTGCTTACGCAGCTCATGTCCTGTACGTCTGTCTATAACCATGTGCGCGTAATTACTTGTTCCCTTCCATCTCCCATCGATTTTGTTTCCCCTTATGCCATTGCCATTGAGCGGTTCCGATAGACATAATTTGTTTTTCGTCTACACTGCACACTTCATTTTTCGGTTGATGGGCCTCTAAGCCGATGTTTGAAGACAGGGGCACTCCGTCCCGGGGCACATAAGTATAACGTCAACTTATAGCAACAGTAGAAAGACGGTATTATAGAAGGATTTGTCTGTAGACGGCAAATAAAATAAATAAAGTGACATAACTTGGCATATAAAAGCCGTTTTCTTGTAACGGTGTGTTTAAGTGAGGAAAAAAGGAGCAATTGATACGAAAACACAGAAAAATGCCGTCGCCATGAACACTGACAGCTCAGGTTAATGCCGATCAAGCTCTACCATGCGCACTCCTCTCTGTCTTTTTCCCTTATGCTCTTCATTTTTTCATTTTTCTTCTTATTTTCATCCTTCTCATTGAAAAGTGCTTTTTATCTGTATTTTGTCTGCCTCTTCGGTATTGTGAAATGTTGCTTCCCGAAAATATAGGTGCCTGATTCGCAATGCTTTATTATGCATAGAACTGGTTGACTCCGTTGTGAGGAACCGTCTAACCGGCTATCCCCTTCGTCGCATGGCCAATATATATATATATATATATATATATATATATATATATATATATATATATATATATATATATATATATATATATATATATATATATATAGGTGCGTCTGGGGCTGACCCTTTTTCAGTGACCGTCAGTGCCTCTTGAGATATATATATCTCTCACGAGGCGCCGAAGATCACTGCATAAGGGTCAGCACCAGACGCACCTTCACCGTTCTGCAAACTAGCCCGTACAACAAGAGATGTTCGTACAAAGCACAAACAAGTGCAGTATGAAAAGTTCCATAATTAAATGAAAGAACTTGAGTTCTCCACGAGAACACACAGTTCACAGTTTTGCAGAGGTGCGCTCCAAAGCAACATAGCGTAACACGCAACTCCACAAAAATGATTCTTTTAATTAATACACTTGCATACTGGTCACATATTTTCTCGAAACCGGACAAGTGCAATTGTGTTATAATTTCCTGTCAATCATGAGCCTAGATATTACTACGTTTTATTGGGTTTCCAGTGTATGTACATCAGGATACCATTTTTTGAAACGTGATAAGTAAGGATAGAACAGCCTCTAAGACACTCAAATGAGAGTGCTTAGTTCAGCACAAAGGCACAATTGCATGAAATGCAACGAACAGTTTACATTCTTTTATGTTACAGCTAGCACGACACGGTGGCAACTGTCTGTTACAAGACAAGAACGATTTACCTGTTTTAAACAAGTAGAGAGGTCCTCAAAAAAGAAGTGTTATCTAAACGTTGTGTTTAGTTAGCAATTGCTTCGTACGTACTAATAAATTTTCCATTGGTAGAAAAGCTTTCATAAAAGGAAGCACGTATATAATACAAGCTACTCAACTGAAATGTATGTAGAGATGACTACAAAGCGAGTGATATTACTGCTATCCCTACAGTCGACCTTGACGCCTAGCGTGTGAAAGTACGCTATAGCATTTCAAGCATTATAGCATTATCGCTACACCCGCAGGCATAGCAGGTGAATGAACAGAGACGAGAACGGTTTAAGAAGTGATTAAACATGCAGGAAAGCAGGTTGGGCTTAATTTAATACACAGTGGGCTGGATAAGTTATGCGTTTGACACCTAGATCAAGCGCTTCCATTGTGGCTAAAGCTCCACTCCTTGAACAAAATGAAGCATTAAGAAATGTACAAAACAACACATACCAATTCTGACGAAGGCCAGGGCAGCTTGAGTGAGTCAACCCACCCAGTTCATCATGAAATCATGGAGCTACGCCGGCGCTTGGCATGACAGGAGATGGGGTTGGCGGGGACGGTAGGTCTAGATGCTGAGATTACTGGGGAGGTATGTTAACGGGCAGGTCCCCCGAACGAGTGGCAGATTCCCCTCTCTAGCTCATGAGGGCGCAGAAAATTATATTCACCTTGCACTGTAGTGAACCGATCCTTACCGGTAAGTGGCCTCTCTTGTCAGTGAAGCAACCTGCGTTTTAATTCGGGAAAATGTCCTGCATAACCGTTGCACTTCGCCGACTAGACATGTTTACGAAGAACGGCTTCTAAGAAAGTTTGCAGTTCTTCCCAGTTGAAAAACACAACAGGAAATTTTCACAGTCTGTCGTATTTTGGGACATTGTTTCTGTAGTTCTGTTGCCTGTAGTTCTGTTGTCTGTAGTTCTGTTGTCTGTAGTGTGACGTCCTGTAGTAGAAAGTTCTGTAGTTCTTGATAAATATTTAATTAAAAATGGACAGAGACGTCCGTAAGGTTATGTAAATTTGTTAGTACAAAAAAGAAAAACATAAAAGTAAAAAAAATTTAAAAAGAAAAACGTCTTGGCCTAGGATTCGAACATGCGACCTCACGATTCCCAGCCCGGCATCTTACCACTGCACCACCCCTGACTTTTTTTTTCTTTATTGCCGACTTCAACACGTCAGTTTACAAAATCAGTCCGCGCGAAGAACACAACACGTATGTTAAAAATACGTCACCCTCACTTGGGGTTACGTGATGAGATTAAAATTCACGCATGTGTAGCAAAGCTTCCATTCTTGGAAGCCACTCAGGCACTGGGTCATGTATTTTGTATCCTTCAATAGCTCTGCTAACAGATTCACAAAAATACTGTCTTATGGGCCTGGCATCAATGTCTGCGTGGCTGACCGCCATCCTGGATCGCCAAATACTGTGCAGGCCCAATATCATAATCATGTCAAAAGGAATCCCGTCTTCACTCTCGACGGGCAGAAATCTAATTCCGAAAGCATCAACCGGTAAGTCTTTTTTAATCGTGCGTTGGAGAATGTCCCAAAAGAAAAGGGCTTCCCAACAATCTAAGAAAACATGTTCGATAGTTTCCGGCTTCCGGCATATGAAACAATGATTTCCCCAAGGCACAAAGAAACCCTTCGCTTCCAAATACGTCTTGACTTCAAGAGTGTTCGTATGGAGCTTAAAGAAGAAACTTTTAACTCCGCCTGGTACAGTCATTCTTTTCACACGTTTTAGAACTGACTGCCATGGACCTGCACAGTACAACGACCTGTACAACGGTACCGGAAGAAAGACCTCACACAGGTCCTTATAAAGTTTCTTTCGCGACACCACTGACAAATATTCAAACGAAAATCGCACTTGCAAGACGCGACATGCCATGTACACCTCTTTAAGGAAGCCAAAAATGCTCCCTTGCATACTCTCCGAACTAACAACCAAATTTGGCAAAACCCTGCCCAACCTAACCTTACACACAGTTCGCAAAAAGGGGTCATTCGTGTCACGAAAAAACATAAATCGGTTAACCAACTGGCGCAGATATAGATGGGCCAAACCTAGTCTTCCAGAGCGGACGCGGTGAAACAGATTGGTGCGTCGTGTCCGCTCCCAAGTGCTTCCCCACACAAAAACCACAAATACACGGTGCAGCTTCTGCACATTGACGCGAGAACTGCACCACCCCTGACATGCTATTCGAGTGTACGTTTTGGCCATGTGAACAGTACGACGTACTGATACGCTGGTGTTTACATTTGCATTTTGAGAGGCAAGATCCGCTATCACTCCACCGCGTCAAGTGCCGCATCTCTAGAAGAGCACGAGTGTTCGTACCATTGACAGGTACATCGTGCAGTGCTAGAACATCGATTTTGATGTACGATATCCATATTAAATAAGGAATTCAGAAATAGACAACGTTGACTTTTAGGGTTATTACTGCTAGTTTCGACAGTTGTCTCTCGTTCTTTACACTTTTGAGCGCGCATATATTTCGTGTGTTCAATGCAAAATAGCTAGATAAACATTCGTGGATGAGAGTTCTTTCTGACAGCATACTGGCTTCTCACGGCAGCACTGTACCACATTAATGAAACCCGAGCTAGACACCTTTTCACGCAACTTTGTGGAACAACCCAAATCTTCTTTTCAGCTTCGCATAAGCTTGTGAAATATTCCTGGGAAATTAACTAATGTGTCAGTGTAACAGCACATGTAAGTCCACAGGCCTGTGTGCCACATCTTGCCAAAAAAAAAAAGATGGTATGATTTTGTTCAGCGGCCGATTTTGAGGAGGCCGGTAGGGCGTTGCTGGTGCCGCGTCGTCACGGCACAATTATAACTATTCGCCACGTCGACTTTAATACCGGTGTCGGTGCCATCAACATTGCCGGCTTCAGAGAAGCGCGATTGAATACCGCGCAAGAGAAAAGTACAGTGTACACCACCGATGCGAAAACATACAATTTTAAAGGACCGCGACGGAAAGCGCTTCTGTTGCGAATTCGGAACTCTTGGCCGTCGCGACCTAATGTTTCTGCTGCGACGTCAGAATTGGTGTCGTAACGTCGGAGTCGCTGTCAGGATATAAAGCTGTTGTTTCGACTTCAGAACTCTTGTTGTCGCGACAGAATGCTTCTGTTGCGAAATCAGATATTCTGTCGTAACGTCAGAAATGTCTCCCAATTAAGAAATGTCAACAACTTCTGTCGTACAACAGAATTTCTGTAGTTGCGACAGGAATTCCTTTTGTCTTTTTCAACCGGGCACTACAGAAGCTTGTCGCATCACAAAATTTCAGTGCACTTCTGTTGTCATCATTGGGTACATGCTGCGGCGATAGGTTTCCGTTGTGGAACAGTTCTCTGTAGTACAACAGAAGTTTGTCCATTACTTCAGGAACACTTCTGTTATGACAACTGGGGGCCTGTTGCAATGATAGGTTTCTGTCGTACAACAACATTTTTCTGTAGTACAACAGAAGTTGGTCGCATTACTTCAGGAACACTTCTGTTGTGACAATTGGGGGCCTGTTGCCACAATAGGTTTCTGTAGTATTTCAACAGCTCTCTGTAGCACTACAGAAGTTTTTCGGGTTACTTCAGGAACATTTCTGTTGGGACAACAGAGTGCCTGTAGTGATGACAAATTTTTCTGTAGTACTACAAAAATCTGTTGTAGAGCTTCAGCTTTCTGTTGTAACAACAGACATACAACAGACTGTACTTCTGTAGTAGCAACAACAAATGTCTGTTGTACATCAGAAAAGTCTGTCGCACCATCAGGAATCTGTAGTTACTACAGAAAAATCCTGTTGTACAACAGAAATTTCTGTAGTACTGAACACAACCTCTGTTGTCATTTTCAACTGGGTTTGACATTAAAAGAGTCATTGCTCTTAATGCTTTTAAGCGCTGTAGAAGCGGGGGTTCTGTCAAGGAGTCACGCATTTCCAAGCGAATATCGGCGTTGTTTGTATGTTTTTGTCCCCAGGGAAACCACAATAATATAACTCGCCAGACTCGGTGAATTCTGTGGTTGCCCTTAGGTCAATTCTCGCAAATGACATTATGAGACCCGACTGCTGGATAAAGTATCCCAATTAGCATGATTCTGCGAACACCCTTTACAAATCGTCGCACAGATTTTATTACTTTAACCTTATTAACCGGTAGCTTGTATTCTTCACTATAGTATACCTTCGTGGGCACAACATAATGAAAAAGCTCATGCGCTTCCAGTATACTTAGTCGCTGCACATATCTGTTCTACATTGTATACTGATTTCCTGTAATTCGGTGCCATAATTTATGCCTTATACTAATGTTCTGTTGAGGCGGTTGATCTCCTGTTTCGTTTTGTTTTCAGAAAAATCGCTTTTGCAGAGTAATACCATACGTTATAAATAATTCTACCAATAACTGATATATCGACAGTTTTGCGTTCATAGGCGTTACCTCTCAGGTTTTACAAGAGAGCTGCTACCACTTTCCGTTTCTTGCAAGCGTAAAGACTACTGTCGTACCAGGTGAACTGTTGGTCAAAAACTAAGTCCAAGTACGTTACATTCGCCGCATTATTTAGGTCGTGAAAATAGCAATGATTACAAGAAGAAATATGCAGACGAATTGGGCCTACTCACAGTTATTATCTTTTGGGCATTGTTAAAACACAATAATTTAGTCTTTGCGTGATTCAAATCAATATGATTTTGTGGAATTCATTCCGCAACCTTAGGTACATCTGTTTGAAGGCTGCTGAATCCCGTTTCCTGGTCAACAATTTCAAATGCGATCGCAGTATCGTCTGCTTACTCAAATATCCTTGATGCATAGGTACAGAAGAGCAAGGTGCGAGGCATATATATCATGCAGAATGGGTGCTAGCGTACTCCTACCAGGTACCCCAAACTTTATTATCTGTAAATTGCTGTATTTTGCATTTTACTTGGAATATTGCATCCTATCATAAAAGTAATTCACCCGGCAATTTGTTGAAATACCCACAGAAGCTTAATGTGTATCCTTTTTGTTGACATTAATTTATGATGATTGTGTCGAAAGCTCTTTCCATATGGAAAACTGCGCTAATACCAAATGATAGCTCTCAGTCGAGGTGCTGACGTAACAGCAATATTCAGCAAAAACCGAAACAGCGTGTTTGCTCTTTGCAGAAGTAAAGTGGGCAGAGCTATTTACCGAGTATTTTTTTTTACAAAAGGATTGTTCAGGGCATGCTACGGTATTTTTCGGCATGTGAGCAAGTGATGACTATATTTCGATTGTGCTTTAATTCCCACATTCACTCTTCTTGCCACTTTGGTGAACTGCCATAACGACGGAAGTTTTTGCATATCGCCCGCATGAATTATCGCATTCACTATTTAAAGAAATGTTTTTCAGGTCATCAAAGTGATCCTGAAGCCCTACTCGTGCTCAGTGAAAAAAGGCAATCTTCGGATAACATAGACTGCTGTGAACTTCAAGGCATGATAGTGCACTCATACGAGGCTCGTCGAACTCAGAAGAGGAGTGCAAAGTCATCTTTTTTCTCAAATTCACTCTTTTCAAACAAGGCCTTCTCAATCTTTTCGAGGTAGTCGACGGGTAGCATACATCATCATATGCAAGCTTCACATAGGTGGCTCCTATTGGCTAACATAGTTGAAAGCAATCAAGAAGCGTGTTTGGATCACATTGATTCTTCCTACTGCTACTGCGTATATTTATTGACTCAGTTCAATAAACCAGCTGAAGTAAGCGAAAATATGCGCTTCCAATTTGGTCCACTATTACGTACTTCCGCAACAAGCCGACTCTCTTCTGCGCCCTCTTGGCCGCGGCCACCCGAGATGAAAATAAAGTTTGGTCACACTGCTTGCGGTGTCGTAAGCATCGGGTCTCAGTCATTTCGATTAGCCTTGAAGAATGAGCTTTAGCCTCGAACCTAGCAAAGCTGAAGGTCAGACCACACGTAAGCGTGTCAGCGCGAGCTCGCTCCTGGACGCGCCTGGCTATGTGTCTTTGCAGACATCGGTTTATATTGAACTATGGACAGCCCTTCAAAATGCGAAAATTTGATGTGGCTACCATGCTTCGATCAATCAGGTGCTGGGCTAAGCCAATCCGCAACATATAGCATGGCAGGCTGGAGCCCATGAGCGCGAGCGTGCACTGAGGCCTTGTTCTGCACATAGCAAACGCAGCGCGTACGCTATAAAGTTGCTTGCAGCCGCTACTGCTACGTAGCGTAGATAGCTCTGGCCGCCGTGGGTTACCATGACCTGGCCCCTCGCGGAGGTGCCTGTGGCTCGCTGAGGACGATCATGTTTGACGCGTCGTTGGTGCCGAAATCGGAAATAGTGGCCGGGCTCGCAAATTCAAGCTCAAATTGGAACAGCGCGCCCCGGTGACCTTCGGGAGGCAGAAGGTTGTGGGCACCGCCCCGCTACGCCGAATCCTTCGCTGTGCAAGGCACTGAAGAAACACAGGGAACAATGCGAACGGGATCGACTGTGGCTTATGATTGCCAATAAATGCGCTGTAGCTGAACGCACTGAAGTACTTCTCGCTGCTAATTATTTCTGCGATAATTTATTTTCACTTGAAACGCATTTCTCCACATAGATAAACAGTGTTTCAGGACCCCTTTAAAGCTTTGGCAAACATTGTGAGTACAAAGTCTATCGTAGCATGCAGGCTTCCATATTAGCATGGTGCTGGTTATATCCCATATTTCTTGCTATAACACAGGTGGCACATAGGTCGACTTGGCGAATGCATGTTAAGCTTGGTATTCATAATGGTTATCGCTGTTTGCTTCTCTGAACTTTTCAGCTACAGTTAATAATGTGTCGTTAAACCTATCGCTTAGCATTTTGACGCATTCATTTGGGCAACTACTTTTTATCGTACCTTTGATACTCGAGTGCTTTGTCCTGCCAAATAAATTATTTTCTAATGCGCAGTACTTCTGTAGGTTATATTTACGGAAAACTGGCCTGGTTATTACCGTCTTCTTGCTAGCCTCATTTCGTATTTACCAAATTTCTTAGACCGGTAGTCATAGCTTTTCGCGGTGTCTTCAGGCTGTTTTCAGCTAAGGTAGAAGTCATAATTGACACTGTTTCCTTTTTAGAAGGGGTTCCCTCATTTCCATTACACATTCGGCAATAACTTTCTCACGCACACTGGCATCTACATACGCGAAGTTTTATCGGTCATCTGCTCACAGCCAAGCATGTAAAGCAACACCATCTACTAGCCGTGCTGAGCGTCTGGCGAACACAGACAATGCAATGACTCCGGTTACAGCTCACAAGGACGTAGGATAATTTACTTCAATTTCTTCGCCAGCGCACCATCGTACCACTGAGTTTATTGAAACAGGATGGGTCTGAGCCTTTGTGTCCAACCGGAAGTGTATCATATTCTCTTAGGAGCTTCCAAAATACCGCTGGAGCTTCTCGATATCAGCTCGTTGCCGGAGCTGCAACCGGACGCCCACTGTAAACAGAATCATGATTGATGACGGCCTCGCGGCCAATGCTACGGTCCAAAAGCAGGCGACGCTCCAAAGTAGCAAAACTGAAACCATGCCAGCCACTGCGACAGCTGCCATAACGCTGCCGAGTTTCTTGGCCAACGGCGAAACAGTAAGTGTGCCCCTCCCCTCCGCCTCTAGGAGCTATGGGAAGCGGGAATGGTCGCGAGCTCATGCATGCACCAGCACGCTCAGGACTTGCTCCTGCTTCTTTCCTCCCTCAACAGAATATTAGCGTTGGCAAGCCAACAAGTGGTGGCTTTGAGGCCCTCAGGAAACGCAAGTCTGCGCTGCTCAAAAGATAGGAGCATGCGGCCTTACGACAGGAAAAAGAAATGCAGCGTAATACATCGCATTGTCCAAGTTTTCTAGGGTTTCCTTTCTCTTCGAGATTATGTGTACTTTCTTTTATTTTTGTTTTGCTTTGCTTTGCGCAGGCGCCTCTTGTCTCGATATTTCTGGTTTATATTCTTATAGACGCCTGTTTTGACGTAAACTGAGGTTTGACTTTGGCTTTCTGCATCGTACTTTTGCTGACTTGAAGGAATCTGAATCTCGAAGCAGGCTTTGACTAGGCCTATGCTTGGGATTTGCAGACTCCTGCACTCTGATTCGCTGGTCCTTGCGAGTGGGTTTTTATTTGGTGGCATTATTTCAGTTTTTCTTGGCTTCTTTTTTGGTGAATTTCGCCTTTCATGTATGTACTTCAAGAAATACGGTCTATGAAATTTCACTCCTTCTTTTCACACCTTTAGCAAGACACGTGTCATCGAGCTGCAGACACGAATAAATTTCCTGAGTATAGGACACCAGGCTTGACGTTTCGATGTAAACGAAACTGTCAAAAAAAAAATAACAGAAATGTGGAAATAAAGTATAGAGGGGCTCCCTTTGAACTTGTGTATGTGTCGCTGTTCCGTTTCCTCCATCGTCCCAAATAAATTTATGACTGTTCATAACCTACACATATCAATCTTATCTTTGTTAATGCAGGTCTCTGTGATAAAAACCAATGTCAACGAAATTGACTACATTTATTAGACAGTTTTAGTATAGCGTACGCTATACCATTGCGTACGCTAAAAAATAGCGGGTCGTCACTGCGCATGCGCTGAACGCTAAACAATATAGCGGGTATGCGGGCGTACGCAACGCAAACGAGTAAGCGTTAGCGTTCTTGCGGGGTTTGCGGAGTTTGCGGGAAACATGGCGGCGGTCCCGGCTGCCCGCTTCGAATTGAATTTGGCGTTGATTTTGTAAAATGCACTTCGTTCATAGCAAATGACTGTGTAAACGGCTTTCGCTTAGTCTCAGGCTGCTTCGACGACAGAGTATTATGGGTAACCTCGTGGTGTTTTCCAGATCGCTTCTCGTTTCGAACGAGTCGAAGCCTAACGAAAGAAACGTTCGAGATGTCAGCGCCACCTATCGCTACAGGTGCGAAATAGTCGCAACGACGGCATATGGCCTCTGAGATTCGAAGATGTCACCGGCCTACTAAAACTGTAGAAAACGTGCGCTGCTTAGCGTACGCTATATCATAGCGTATAGCGTACGCTATAGTTACGTACGCTAAACTAAAACTGTCTATTATCTTCCATATCTCTACGGGATTTTGATTAGAATTTCTATGAACACCTGGAAGAGCAATCCTTTTGCCGAAAACTGTAATCTTACCTCAAACCATATACATACGTATTAGTCTGCTGCACAACTTAAATTTCGGATGCAGCGAGTACAGATCTGTCATGTCAGTACCACGAGCATCGGTTCAGTTTCGAACGTTTGTTATAATATGACACCCTCAGCCCAACAATGACCAATATTTTGCGTGGTGGGGGCGGAATTACCTGAACATTTTTCTGCTTTAAAACAAATACCACATTTTCAAAACTTTGTGTGGAAGGCGTCAATGTCAGTCTACTTAATGGCCGCTATTTTCCTGATTTTCCAGCAAAGGCTTAAATACGGTGTTTTTCAAGTTCATCGTGACTTTGCAGGGCTATTGCGTCACACTGAGATATAAATTTCTTTTGACAGAGATGATTCGTGGACATTCGTATCACAGTATTTTCGGCGCTCTTGTGCCTATCCACTTTTGCATAATTATGTATTCAAAATACGTTATTCTTTGGAAGTTCTTCGGAGCAAATTGCAGAAAAGAAAATTAGAAGATCGTGCCTAAATACCTTTCCAATAAAAAGCATATCGAGCAACTACAATATTGTAACACTTATGACACTGAAGATACGAACTCAATTGTATTTTGGCCACTTAATTTCATGCACCTGGGCTGCCACAGTTTCGGCAAATTCTATTGCCCTCTAAGAAGCAATGTATTGAAGCTGATGTTCTGGGAAAGGACTGTCTGTTGCGAAATCCAGCACATATATATATATATATATATATATATATATATATATATATATATATATATATATATATATATATATATATACATATGTAGTGAACTCTATTTGTGCATATCATCGTCGTCATTTGTACACATGCATCATGTTCACATTTTGCCTCGTGGTGTGCTTCGGTTTTGTCTGAGGTGGCTGCTCTGAAACAAAAGCATCGCATCGGTCGCCATTCACAAGCGGAGCGTGCTTCCATTTTCACGCCCTCTTGCTATTGCGGTTCCCCTGAAGCTCCAGTCTGGTCATTGTTTGGTCTCGCCAAACACGATGATGGCACAAAACACCCCATCCACCAATGCTACTACCATCTCTGCTCAGCCAGGTAGGCCTACCTGGAACGTGGACGCCGTAAACATTTAAAAAAGGAGACAGACACCTTACCATATTAGCCATCTCCGCTGCAACGACGTGACAGATTGGCTCGAGCAGTACAACAGAGCAAGCGACATCAACCATTGGGACAACGCACACAAAATACGGTATGTCGCTTTTTACCGCACCGATGGTTCCAAGATGTTCTCTTTTAACCACGAAAGTGACTTTTCGGACTGGTCAACATTCGCCCAACAATTTCGTCAGATATTCGGCATGTCCTCTGGATGCTCTAAAATGGCGAAACAGAAGCTGGCAATGGGCATACAAGAACTGGAAGAGTCCTATAGATCCTACATTGCGGACGTCCTCGCTCTCTGAGGCTGCACACCGAGTGGCATGGCGGAAGCTCACAGCGTTCGCCACATACTGAAGGGCATCAACACAGCCGCTTTCAATGCTCTCATCCATCAGAGCTCAAACAGCGTTCGTGATAATATCAAAGCATGCCAACGTCCTGACGCGCTCCAGTCCATTCGCCTTCCCAGCGCCTCTTGCGACACTCGTTTTAACGCCGAAGCCAAGTTGCGAGCGCTCATACGTACTCTCATCAGGCATCAGGAAAAATGTGCTTCAGGCACATTTTTATAGGCCTGAGATGCTTTCTACCATAGGCCCCGCTCCATCAGCACTTTGACTTTGACATCTTTGACATCAAGGATGAACTGGCGTATATAACAAGCGCCGAACTTGACAAGTCCACTGGATCATTTCGTACGCCCAGTTATGAAGACATTGCCTCCCGGCCTACCTCAGGCGTTCATTCTCCCCCTGCACAAGCTTTCTGCGACCACCTGACATCGATGGCAGCGAATACTCCTGCAGAACAGTACTACCCTCCGTGGCGCTCGTCGCGCCCTGCTTGCTTATACTGCGCTATTCGCAGCCATATGTCTCTCGCGTCAGCAGTTTGAACAGCTACGCTATGCTAAGTTTGAGCTAGACAGGACACCTAGGTTCGATTCCTACGTTACCCGGTTTCAGCCAGATGAAAGGCGAGGCTGCGCTACCTTTGGGCAAGGCAGTGCATCTAGGTTAGATTCCTTTGTTTTTGGACTGCACATAACTTCTTCCGGTCGCTCCCCCTCGCCTTCCCAGGACATGCCTCGAGCTTTCCGATTCTCCCGGCGTCGCTCTCTTTCACGTTACCGCCTTTCCTCATCAACCTTGCGTGCTGCTGCCCAGGTGGTGTATACCCGTTCAGAAAACTGGAGGCTGAAGTTTTCGGAGGAGAAATTGCATCGTATTGCACTGTCAGGATTCCTCCTGCCCGCCCTGCCAATTTACTCTCGGTTTGTACAAGTGCTTCTGTCGACGCCCTTGTGGATACTGGAACCGTTATTTCTGTTATCCATAGTGAACTGTGCTGCTGTCTGCGAAAATTGCAAATACTGTACGTTGGTCAGGTGACATGTGGTGCCAATGACGCTCCTATTAATCCTACCAGACAGTGCACAGTTCGTGTCCTGATATACGGTATTCGTCATTATTTACAACTTGCTGCGCTTTCGTGGGGCGCTCATCAGGTGGAATTAGGATTACACTTCTTGTCCCTTGCTTCTGCACTAAACTCGTGCGTTGACCCAAGGATTCACATCAGCGATACCGACACTTTTCGTGTTTTGGATTTTCTGTGTCCCAACCTCATTGCAGCACCGAATTTTATTACTCCAGCAGACGGAGAACGTATTTTCACCGTCGAGCCAAGAGATATTACCGATGGAGATTCATTGGTTATATCTTCTCAGCGCTTCATTTCTCGAGGACTTGCCATCACGTCTTCCTTGGTCCGGTTCTCACGTTGCTATGCAATCCTCACCACATTTAACATGACTCCTGAGCCACTACTACTGCCGAAAGGGTCTAGTGTCTCCAACCTCGCCGATTTGCGACGGGAGGTGTCGTCACTATTTCGCCTGCCTCCTCCTTCCCTCATTGCATGGCCGCAGGAGGCCACTCTGATGCTAATAAGGCCACCTTGAGATTAGATTTGAATTCGGCCAAGACCAATGTCCTCCTAAACATTTTCCGGAAGCATGAAGCTTGTCTTTACATTTCTTCGCGAGGCTTGAGTCAGACCACCGTAACTACTCATCGAATCAAAACGGATGGATCTCGCATCATTTGCCGTCATCCTTATCGTGTGTATTTTTGGATGAAAAAGTTATAGAAAGAGTGAATGACATACTCACACGGTACATCATAAGGTCTTCAACTACCCCTTGGTCTTTTGTGGTGCTTGTTAAGGAAAGGATGGCTCCGCTGTGATAGTGCATCGATTATAGGGCGTTCTTTACAATTTCCTAGAAGGATGTTTCTCCAATCCCTCGTATCGACAACGCTTTGGATACCGTGCAAGGTGCCGAGTATATTTCGAGCCTGGACTTCCGCTCCGGATATTGGCAGATTCCGGTGCATGAGACTGATAAATAAAAACTGCGTTTGCTACACCTGATGCGTTTTCTAGTTTAACGTGATGCATTTTGGACTGTGCAATACGACAAGTACGTTCGAACGTATTATAAGTGCAGTACTGCGTGGCTCAAAAGAAAAGGCCTGCATTTGTTACTTGGACGACATTGTCATCTTATCGTCGAGTTTCCCTCAGCATCGACAACGTTTAGACGCAATTCTCGCGTGTCTATCAAAGCCTGGTCACCAAGCGAATGCTAAAAAGAATAGATTTGCAAGCCGAAGCAATAAAGTATTCAGCGATATCGTCAGTACGCATAGCATTCATCCTGATCCCGACAAAATCGCAGCAGTGTTGCGATTTCCGCCTACAAGCATGACTAAAGAACTCTACAGCTTTCCAGGACTAGCGTCCTACTTCAGCCGCTTTGTCAGTGACCATCGCCGCCCCTCTTCCCAAACTTCTTCTTCGAGTGCGTCTTTCATGTGGTCAGATTACTGTGAAGCTGCCTTCCAGACTCTCAAGCGATGTCTCACGTCAGGACAAGTGCTCAGTCATTTCGATGCAACCGCCTCTAATTTACTACACACTGATGCAAGGGGGCATGGAATTTGCGCTGTCCTGCATCACCGGAATGAGAAGCTGAAAAGTGAGTCATGGCTTATGCAAGTCGTATTCTTTCTCCTGCCGAGTGCAACTATACCGTCACAGAAGACGAATGCCTCGCCATTGTGCAGTCAATACAAAATTTCGACCCTATCTCTACGGCCGCCATTTCATAATTGTGATCAACTATCATGCTCTCCGTTGGTCGTCATCCCAGAAAATCTCGTCTAGACACTTCGGCCGTTTTGTGCTGTGCTTGCAGAAATAGGAATTCACTGCCACGTACAGGTACGGCAAACAACATCAAGATGCCTATGCTTTGTTGCGCTGCCCGCTTTCGCCAGGAGACCATGCGTCTAAGCACACGCCCAGTAGCCCGACACAGTCGATTGCATCAGTTGATTTTCTTCCGTCGACTAACCTCATCTCGCTCCAGCGTACTTATCTATTCTGCCGTACGCTGATTGGCCGACTCGCTGGCTGTGCACAACATCCGAACAGTTGTTTGACACCACGACTTTCATGTTTAAACTTCAAACTTGCGCGCTATTTCGATTGAAATATCATCCTTCCAGCAACTATGGGTCCCAGTCATACATCACTCCCTTCGACTTCAAGTTTAGAAGCCTTTCACGACGACGCGACGGCTGGCCACTCGGACTTTCACAAGACCTACGGCCGCATCGAAACCCGCTGTTACTGGCCCGGCCATTGCACCTATGTCGCCGAATAAGCTCGCTCCTGCGCGTCAGGCCAACACATAAAACGCTCGACTCTCCTTCCAGCCTGTACTCTGCAGCCTTTACATTGCCAGTCTACTCCCTTCGAATTTTTGAACATAGGCTTAAACTGACCGCTCCCACTCACGCCCGCTGGTCACCGCTAGATCGTTAGCGCAGTGGACCATCTAACGCGCTAAGCCGAGAAAGCCACTCTTCGCTCGACTACTGCTTCCGAAGTCGCTGAGTTTTTCGCCCACGGTACTGTTTTGCACCACGGCGCACATCGTGTCCTTCTGAGTGACCGTGGCAAAACATGTGTTTTGCATGTGCTTCGTGAATTCCTCCAGGCCTTTGACACAGCCCATAACACATCAGTGCAAACAAATGGTCGTACAATGCGTTTTCATCAAACTTTGTCCAATGCTGTCTTGTTTTCGTCGAAGTTTGTCCGATATGATGTCTTGTATGTTCGAGCAGATAACATACACTGGGACTCCATTCTCTTTTCGTGACGTTTGCCTAAAATACTGCCATCCAACGTATAACTACTTACAGTCCCTCCTTCCTCGTGTACGGTCGCGCACCGTCTTTCGTCTTGCACACTGCATTCCTTTCAGCTTCTGCTGCTTCTTCCGCGTCTATTCCAGAAGTTGCTGCTGGCATCGCTCGCTGCCGCGAAATTGCCCGCGCCAATGCCGCTACCATTTAGAACGAAAGGAAAGTTCTGTGTGATATGAATCGTGACATTGCTTAATTTCGCCCACTCGACGAAGTTATTTGTGGACACCAATTCGCGCCTACAGGGGCTCCGTGAATAATTTCGTCATAGATATCTCGGCCCATACGGATTTTGCAAAGAACTATATATATATATATATATATATATATATATATATATATATATATATATATATATATATATATATATATATATATATATATATATATATACATGACCGCAAACAGCGCAGCTGCTTTCGCTCAAATGACCTGGAAAGATTCGTGGTTTTACATCAAGCAAGATCCTTTCACTTATCTGCTTTTTGTGTGCCACTGAGTGATGCGAACTAGGGCAGATACTTCATAAAAAGTAACCTGATGGGCTCTTTATGCCCCATTAAACTAGTGACAAGACAAAATAAAGTGAGAATAACAAATAAATAAGGATAACGCAAGACGTTTGAAGCGCATGGTTCCTAGCGCTTTTCGTCTTGATCAATAGGTGCAGCATAGTTTTTTGCTTATCTCCCTTCTACGCAGTGGTGACTTTGAAACGAAAGGATTCCAGTTCACACGCCGCGATTTCCGCTTCAACAATGAATGAAGGGAAAAGGCGCTGATCTCAATCCTTCCCTCGCTCTAGACGGAAATAGCACACTGACATTTACTCTCTGTCGTGGTTCGTGGGAGCGACAGGAACTCGGGATGTCAGCTTCGTCTCTTCAGCTTTTCTCTATTTTATTTCCTGCGAAGAACGTCTTTTGATTATTTTGTACATATTGTCGCAACGACGGAACCTTGTTGAAGTCCACCTAAACCAAACGCTAAAGAGCACTGCGCAAGTGGTATGTGTTACGTCAAATGGAGGTACCACAACCAGCTATTACTTCCGGCGTGTGATCTGTGTTTGCAAATATGTGTCATCCGCCACAGTGGTGCAGGGCATATTGCGAGCCTAAGCGGCTGCAGACGCTGTCGGGTAATAAATTATAGGTTGTAGATACCACCGCACTGAAACGCACTTGTGCCACGTTCGGAGAGTACATTAATGTCCCTAATTACGGAGGAAGATTTCTTAAATGCTCACTTACTTATATTTGGGTGAAGGTTAAAGAACCGCATGTGGTCAGATTTACTCAGGAGTCCCTCACTTTGCCGTGCCTCATATTCATATCGTGGTTCTGGCACGCAATATCCCAGGGTTAAATTGAAATCTTTAATTGTGGTGCTTCTTTTAGTCGAGTGTAGCGTTGAGGGGAAAACTACCTAATTCAGTCCAATCACAAGAGTTTATCAAAGAATGCATGTCGCCGGAGCCAATATTTCGACGAGGGCACTTGAGTTCTTCAGGACTGCCACATCTTTCCTTTGTAATGACGCGTAGGAGGTAAATAAATGAGCTGTTGCATGGCATGGGGCAAAAAAAGTCGAAATGTGAAGAAAAGGTAGGTTGTTTAGCTGTGCTATGAGGAGACTGGTAGAGGAATAGTTGACGGTGCTTTCCAAATGGGACACAAACGGAACAAGAGCGACATCTGCTGTGGTACCAGTGCCTATTGCTTCAAGCCTGCACCTTTTTCTGAAGGTCTGTCTTATTATAGGCTGCTTACATCATCATAAGGAGTTACTTAAACTTGAGCTTTGAGCTTAAACTGGTAGGTTCTAGTGCATTAGAGTATCTGAATGCCTGGCTTTTTTTTGTTCCTAGCTTTCTTTTGCTCTGTGCCAGGTTATTTGAACTCTAGTATATATCTGTTCTATGTAAAAAGGCGTAGGCGGTGCCGCCTAATGGTGCCAACTATTCTTTACTTTCCTGTATTACAAAAAAAGAAGCGCCACGAATACGAAACCTGTTACTACGAAATAGTACACGTTTAAGATAAATTGCGGTAATCGTAAAGTATGCGGCTCGACTCCACAGACCCAACTTGACTCGCTTTGCAGCTGTAGTGCGACGCAACCTAAATAGTGCAAGTGTAAATTTTTACGGTGACAGCTTTGACTGGCTAACCGCTGTTACGAAGTCATTGCTCGTAGCAAGTTGTAGCTTTATGTATCTTACGTTTCGCGAAAGTTGTAGCCAATTCTATAGCGAACGAATCTCGTCTAATCCAGTTGAATGCGAGACGCGAGTAGTGCTGGACATTCTAGCGCGCACGTGAGCACCAGAGATCAAGCTGGAATCTGCGGCGTCTGACACAAAGATCAGATTTCAATGTCAGACGATCATGCCCGCAGCTGTTTTTATGTTTTGTGTGTCACTTGTTTTTCAGGGAACAAGTTACTAAAGCAAGGTTTTAACTTCTTACCCCAGGCCTTTCGGAGTGCGTTATTCTTCACATTCACGAAATCGTCACTATATAGGACGGACTTGTAGCAACAGTTCTTTCTCTCGTCGGAATGATTTGCATAGTGAGATTTCTAATATATCTTCTCTTGATGTCCTACTATAAAGGATGCGGGACTGAGGGGAGAATCACTGCTGATGCAGGTTATCAACAAAGGTAACAGCAGAAGAAAGCATCAAACCATAGATGCTTGCATCGTGTACTCCTTTGTAGACATTCCACCCCCGTAAAATATCTTATGCCTGTAAACCTTTTGGAAACTGCTCGCTTTATATAAAATTTTTGCACTCCGCATGGACGGAAAGGAGGTTGCAGCAGTGCACACAAGATGAAATGCAGCGACAAGGGATCTAATGAACTCAGTAAGATTCTGCAGCGTGTCTTTTTTTTTTTCATTTCACTGGTTTTGTACGAGTCATTCTCGTCAGCAGCAATTTGCTGCAGGGCATATTCGTGGACCGCTCAATAAAACAGGTACACTTTTTCCGCGCTAATCCATCAGAGCTTAAATGCTCCCTTAAACGGTTGGGACAGAGAGAGAGAGATTTATTTAAAGAAAGACAGGGAGGTTGGCCTGAGCTCACAATTTAGGCGAAGCACATCCTATTAAGAGAGGTAAAGACGAACCCAAGTTGTGGTTCTACTTAGCCATTTTTTTTCTCCTCAGCTCATTCGCCAAATAATTGGGGCTAAGCTCTGCCTTCACTGGATTTGTGCCATGAGGTGACATCCGGTTGCCTTGGAGCCACCGTGCCAAGCCTCTCCAACGTCCCCGCTAGCCGCCTCGCCGTTATCCTCCGTGAGAGCTATCCAAGTAGCGTACATTGCAAGCGTTCTGTTGCAGCGCCGAGCGTGTCCCGTTTTCCGGCAACCGCAGGCGAGCTGGGCGTTTTGAGGGATGGGAGGAGGTGTAAACTAAAGCCCGTCCGTACTACTACGCCTTTGATGAATTGGTTTTAGCGTAAACCTGCGGTATCCTGGGCGGCCTTCGCTGTGCAGCCAGCTGGTTGCTCAGAGCCTAACAATCCAAACACGGAGCTATTATTCCTATAAACAAACGAGAAACATTTTATACGTTTAAAGAGACAACGTTTTGGGGATTGTGCTCCTGCCAGATATTTACACCAGCTGCAAAGTAGAATACACTTTGTTACTGCCATATTTGCTCTTTGTTTGTCTGCTTGGGCTCTGCGCCGCCAGGTGGCTACACCATGCAAGGCCTTCACAATTGCGCGTGCGCTCACCGGTAAAACGGCCTGTCTGCTCGCGCTTACGATTACTCCGGTTTATCCGAATACCAAACACGCTAAAGAGAGGGGCAGAACAAAGGGCAAAGGCTGGGAGGCTAACCAGACGGGAAGATCCTGTTTGCTACCCTATGCTGGGGAGAGAGGGGAGGGGGAGGTAAAGTGATAGCAAAGTAGCAATAAAGAATGAAAGGAGCATATACATGCAGTCACACTCGGTCACTGTCACCGCATACTTTCACCGCACAGCACTGCAGCACTTGCATCACTATAAACACCGTTTCAGGGAACAGCCGCTTGTCCAATTCTGTTGCCTTTAAAAACTGCAACAGTACGTTCGTCGCCCTCCGCTGCGAAGGCTTGTGATGTATTTTGTCTTTGGTGTCTTTTTAATCTAAAATAAGTTGCTGTGTTAGAGGTCTTTGGTCAAAGCGCGCTATCGCAATTGCGAGTGATCGCCTCTGTAAATTGTAGCGAGGACAGTCACAGAGGAGGTATTGAAGAGCCTCCTCGCTACCAGTCATCACACGAGGCGTCGTCAACCCATCCGATTCGGAATGCAAAAGACTCAGTACATAAATCATGTATTGTGGTAGTGATTCTCCGGTTTAAAAACACGTTCGTAAACGCGTAGATGCTGACGCCGATCGGATACTGACAACCCGACGCGCTACAACCACTCCACTCGCATGTTTCAGACGGGCACAATATCGCATCTTGACATGTTCTCGATCGCTGCATTTGCAGCCCACAACTTATCAAGGGCGTTTCATGGTGCTTGCGAAAAGAACGCTCGAGATCAACACTAACCTCGCAGTTCGGTTCAACACGGAGAACAGTGTAACACAAGAAGACGACACTAGCTGCGTGTCCGATATACTCGAGTCAAGTGAAAAATTCTCGTGGTTTGTTTGCTTTTTGTTATTTTCTTAGAGCGTAGGCCTTAGGTGCCCGTTCCTTGGTTGAGCATCCCCGTCCCTCGGAGGACGGCTGCTGCTCGGAGTAACTGCGCTAACGCTCACGCACCAGTCCTCGCGCATTTGTCTTCGTTTCCTACAGCTGGCTCGTTCGCACCCTTCAGCACAACTGCGTGAACGCGCTTCTGCTACTGCTTGCGCGTTCGTCGCTGTCTTTTTACACAGGTGGCTCTAATGCTGCTCATCCTGCTGGCACTGTTTACAAACGTAGGCCCTGGACGGCTTCCGGTTTTGCTCACTGACGTAGCCCGCTAAATCTAGCGAGCAAGAAAGGCATTCACCACTATATCGAGTAGAAGCACTGCGTTGAAATCTAGGCCCGCATATTTTCAACATTTTTCCTCTGTATATAATGACAATTTTACAATTCAACATTACAGCAGGTTATACGAGAAAGTTTACATACTAATATTAAGGCGTAATGCGCATGTCCTTTATCTGAAAACCTAAAAATAGACTTTCCGCATGACGGGAGAACTTAAAAACACGCTTTGTGTTGCGGCGCAGCAGACTGATGAGGCCCGTGACCGGAAGTTCCTTGCGGCCGCACTCTCGCTGCTGTTATCGCGCGAGCCAAACCGTCCCTTCCCGCTGCGAAGGCGCTGGCGGCACTGGCCAACTGCCAGCCGGTGCGGTGATTTCGGCCTCAAACTCTTTCCCTCAATATGTTACGAAATGAAAACATGTATACAGCTGCGTTCAAATTTCGCATTAGGGATTATAGTGATTATCGGACACATTTATAGAAATAATTTAACCAACATTGGAACTATTACGACCAACATTTGTTCACCATAATGTTGGAAAAAATTATCGACGATACCACCAGGGCAGCCAATCGAATAGCTCGCCTAACTGACGTCAATTGGGCTAACTGCGTCAGTCGGGATGGGGTCTCTGAAAACTCAGGTTAGTGGTGCTGCTGCGATCGGCAGCGATGCACATTTTTGAAAGCTCACAATAAGCTTCACGTTCCATGGCGAACACTTCACTGCGTCACCTATTGATCAGGAGGACTTACCGTAACGACTCAATAAGCTTGTACAAAATCGCTAAACCGTTTCACTATCCGTTAAATTTTATTACACTTCTCCTGTATTCCCGCACATTGGCGCATTTTCATTGCATGTTTCACGCAAACAATATGCAGCGCCATTCTTACATGTTACCTATTTTCGAGATAAACGCAGAGTGCCAAAACTCGCGGCAGTGAAAGCAATAAATAAACAGGAATAAAGTGGCTGAAGAGATATGTCTTAATGTAGTTCCCATTATTGCTACATGCCATCGAATCGTTGAGTTATAAGAAAGCTGAAAAGCTCAGTTCATCTTATTTGACTACGCCTGTTGCCGATTGAAACAATTACTTATTTGTGCCCGAGTCCAACACTCTTCCATAAATTTCTAGAATCCACAAAGAGACGACTTTCATGGCACGCTGCTGTCCTTGCTAGCTCTCCTTAGAAAGAAAAAGAAATAACACGCGTCCAGGGACCAATATTGAGCAAAACCACATGACCCTATAGTATAATGCAACTTCCAGACTTTCAAATCGCAGAACGTCCAGTGTTGTCCGGCGCTTCATATGCGCACACTGCTCTTTTGTTCTGTGCTCTATAGCTTAGTAAGTATCGGGTCGATGCTTTTCTTTTGGTGGGGGAATAATGTGCCAAGGTGTCACCAGCCAGCGCTAAGAAAGAAGCTACGACTGGGGCACGCGCTCTGTATGATGCGGGTGCTGAAAAAGAGGAAGTAGATACTGAGGACGGAAGCGTTAGGGTATCCACACCATCTTGTCGAGCGGTCTGTATTGACTACGTTGTGCACGTCCTCCAGTGTCAATTCGTGACAATGCTTGAACTCGCATGTTCCCACATACATATTTAATAGAGTTGCTAGATATGAGAACTATTGTGCTTATGTGCTATCGTTTGCGTGAAAATTATACTTTTGCAATTACCAGGAACTGACGTTTTCAGTAACGTTTCTGCACAATTGCTTCCTTCAGGTAACAATAGGTAACAAAAATTAGAAAAGAGTTACAACATAAGCATTCAACAGACTCCACAATCTTACTTTGACGTTATTATTTCGCCATTACATATACCTTCGGCGCATCCGAACTCGGCAAAAAAAGAAGAGAAGAAACATCGATGCGCACAACAGAAAACTGTCCAATTTCAAATTGGAGAAGAACCACGAGAGGAATCCTTTTTTCGTATTACATTTGGCAAGCGACATTACAAGTTACAATAGCAGTGCGAATAACGATTTAATAGCAGCTCTGTGGAAGCGCATACTACAATGCGGTTTTGCGAAAGTAGCTAGAACCCGTGCATCATCACTGCGCCAGTTCCGGCGGTGGGTACTGACACTACCGAAGCAACAGACTGGTCAGGCGATAGCTGATCAGCATTGCCTGACCTCAGGTAACCCCTTGTGAGCAATACAGTCTAAACAGTTGCCCTAAGAAGGACTTCAATATTGCTTGGAATTTTCTACAAGAATTACTATAGAGAACTCTGGAGCTAGTGTCCATGGCATCTGCAAGCATGGCGCTTCAACCAGCGTGAGAATAATTAATTGTGCCTGAATTTCCTTAAGCAGTGTCCTTCTGGCATTAACCGGCTTTGTGAATTTACAAATTGCTTATTTTCAACGAAGTACTGGGCAATAAGCGAGTGTAAAAAAAAGCAATAAATTAATTAACAGAGATAGTTATGTGCGATGGTGCATTCAAAACGAGGACCTCTAGCGCTGAAGCGCGATACTGAAACCGTTATACCACAAACATTCTTATTCTTTATTTCATTATGTGGAAGTTTACTCATTATCTGCAATCCAGTTAAAGGAACAAGCATGTGAAAATACGTACGTAACATACACCAATAATCGCGAATATAATGAGATCAAAATCCTCGAAGCTTTTCCGAAGGCTATAACTTGCACAACCTTTTTGGAGGGCATTCTTGCCCTTTTTACGTCCGCAGATAGGGGCTTATACTTTCCAGGAAGTACATTCGCGCAGGTGACTCGCCTGGTTCAGAGTAGTACAGGGCCAGTCTGAAGCACCAGAGGCTGGGAATGCCAACAAGCATTGCTAGGTAAAAAGGAACGACATCTTCATTTTCGATCGCTAGATGCCTGATGCTGGCAAGATCTAGCGGCAATTGGGTTTTTTAACTGTCCTTTGTAAAATATCTTAAAAAGTTCACTCTTTTCCAACAAGGCAACAAAACGTGATCTGTTATCTCAGGGTATTTACAGATTAAAGATACATTTACAGATTAACGGAAGTGTTTGCCCATGGTAGAAAATATAAACCATTCTCGTTATCAAAACTGTGTTTACTGAAAGCGTTCCTGTATGGACAATATATAAAAAGTTTTCACCCCTCATGAAATCTGTATGACCTTTACACTTTTTAGTAGATTTTGTCCTTGGCTACCACTCGAAAGGGATCTATTAAAGGCACACGAATTCAATTATCACACACATCCCTCTACAACATTTCTCTTTTGGAGCGAAATAATAATTTTTTTTTCAGAACGTGCAGTTAGGAGAGACACAGTGAAGGCAACCTCCTTAAAAATATCGCTATGATTCCGGAATGCTGGTTGTGTCAATAATAAAGTTTGTCGGAGCTTCGTTCATTTTCATCTGAAACACATGGAGCAAGAAAGGACTATAAATCTGTTTACGAGCTTACGCGCAACGACTTGTTCCGGACCAACTCCCTCACGTTTGACGTGCCTGAACAACTTCGTATGACATCTCTCTCAACTCAATATCCACACAAAACCAGCAAATATGCGGAGAAATTTCTGAATATTTAACTGAAAACAGATAATACCTGAATTTCACATCAAATATTACCGATAAAAAAGCTAATTGGGCACTGTTGCTACACAGATTAGCCACTTTCAGTCAATCCATGTTTTCACGCATCTCTTTTAATTGTTTTCGTTAGTACTGATCATTACCTTTGCAGAATTCAAGCGGCGAAACCAAGATACCTTTCTGGAGTAGCTTCCTAAATAATGCTGTCAAAGGCATGTGGGGTCGAAGGCCATTCCCCTTGCCGAAACGCCCCGGCACTCTCCCCTATTCCCAAGCCTTCCACAGATATCACTAAATTGGTAAACAACTCTCTCTGCCGCAACGCTGCAAGACGGACGGCGTTATCCACGTACGCAAGAGCTTAACTTCTGATGCATGTAAGAGGTAATTTTGAATGGCGCCATTCTGCAATATGGAAAGACACAACGTTCTAATATATACGCAGTGAGAAGAGGGCTGAGGGCAACTGTGGCTTTTGTAACTTTGAGTGACTCTCCTACCGACTGGGTCACAATAAACTTGCTGGAGCAGTTCTGGTACATCATGGCTACATCTTCCTTGATAACAGCACTAAAATTGATGTATTCCAATGTAGTCAACAGCATATCGTGAGAAACACAGACGAAATATTTTTCAATATCTATGTGGAGGACCGCGAGACAAGCCTGCATAGCGTCAGAACACTCCTGAACGCATCTAACACTATGGATACTCCTTAAAATTGATCGACCCTTCATACTACAAGTTTGATGGCCACCTAAAATATGTTACATAACAATCTGAAGCCTGGCTGCTAAGATATTCACTAAGATCTTCAGTCCACCTGTGTTAAAGAGATGCGTCTGTATGGAGCGGGCAGCTTTAGTTCTCCCTTTTACTCTATTTTCGGGATGACGACGGTATGGTGGGTGTTATATGATAGAGACAGACATTTAAGTTCATACGCCTCAGTAAATCTGGCGAAAAAACTAAGGTACTTTCTTATTTAAAATCATTCTAACACGAAACACTCAACCCATGTTCCTGGTGATTTACCCGTGTTTAAATTCTTCTGATATCAGCTGCCACAATTTCCAATTTGTTTCATCATCCAGTCATGCACTGTCACTAGAAAAATGAATTCTGAAACTTATTCAGTCGACGACTGCATAGAAACAAGCTCATAACCAATAAAGAACAAACTCATAACAAACATCCGAACCATCATTAAAGCATTGCATGCCCCCCTCGGAAGTAGGCAACGGCCGGTGATGCTCACCAAGCGAAAAACGAGATGCGACGTGCGGTGCGGCAGGAGAAAGGGGTTCGACAGCGAGTGCTGCTTTCCCCTGTTGAGAGTATGCAACGTGAAGACGAAAAGAAACGTCGCTGATGCGAGTTCGACCCCGCTATACCAGGGCGTGAAGCCACAGCTAAGCGTCAAAAACGAGCCGAAGAAGCCGAAATGGGAAAGCAGCAACGCGACGATGCGAGACGGCAACGCAGAGAGGAGGCAGAAGCTCGCAGATAACGGTTTGCCACACGCGTACTTCCCACTGCGGCCCGTTATGGCTTGCAAGAAGCCTGGTCGCTCCGATCGTATAGCTTAGTGCATTATCAAGTGTGCCAGCGGACCTTCGCCTTCACGTGTTACAGTAGTGTAACATGGTGCCGAACATTTGTTTCTCCTCTTCAAATAAAAATTAACTGAAGCTAGCTCCTGACGCCCAATTCTTGACCTATCCCCCTGAGCGGGTACGCACCGCAAGAGAGAAACATCGTCATCATAATCACCAGCGAGGACCCACCGTGTTGTTCATCAGCCGTGCAGTTGAGCGTCAATTGCCACTCGCTGCTGGGCACTGCCGACGTCTCCGGTTCTCTAGTACCTCGCGCCGCTTGCTCTGTTTCAACAATGTCCATGAACTGCTCCGCCGATTCATCTACAGTATGTGCACCCGCCACTGTGGCGTAGGTGCGAACGCAAATGCAAGGCTCTGTGTCCAAACTGCCTGCACACCAAGTAACGCGGCTATATGCAATCACGGCACACATGGCCACCGCCATGGCAACGCAAGCACTGCATCGGTCTCCCCGGTTGCCAGTTCACCAACAACTTTAATTGACGAGGCAGGTCAGCTACTTCATGCCCAGCTTAGAGCTTGAGGAGCACTCAGCGTGTGGGACGCCTTTTCACTCATACCCTGCACTCCCGAACACTTGCGAATATTCTCGCTAACCATGATAAATTCCATCTAGGCTGTCCGTACACCTCGTCGTCGACACTGTGCAAAAATCAATGTAGCCGAAGCCTTACCTGACGGTTTTGTGAGTCTATGATTAGAGGCCCTCGCCTTCAATTCAATCCGATTCATTAAAGTTTATTATATCGATTAAAATTATACAGAGTTGCGCATATACAGAACGAGTTCCCGAAGTTTAATCACCGCTGGCGGGACCTCCAGTGCAAGTATAACGAGTCAAACTGCAAAGTAAGAAAAGCAGAGCAAGCGAAAGAGAGCCTATATGTTAGAAAAGAAAAATGCGCATATTAGTAAATCAAAGTTCAGTGGCCGATGGGATGATTTATAAATTATAGCTAGAATTCTTTCATATTTTGCTTCAAAATTTGCGAGGAACATAGACATTGTATGAGTGTGTAGACTATTCCATAATGTTACTGAGCATAAAGGCAAAGTGGATTCAGTACAATTATTACTGACAGTGATTACGATGGGTAGCGAAACGAGGATAATTAGGAAATGTTGTGGGAAAGTGCCTAAAGTGAGGTGATGGTTAGAAATTCTAAAGAATATAATGACGATATTATCAGAAAAAGGTTAGACAAAGGCTAAATATCCAAATCAGTAAAAATGGGAAAGGAAGGTGAAAACCGGGGAAGAAATTTAATGGTATGAACGGCTCGTTTCTGGAACTTAATCAATGGAGGGAGGTGAACGGAGTGTTTATCACTCCATGATGAGATACAGTAGTTTATATGGATGTGTGTAGAGGCACAATACAGTGTTGTGAGTACATGGAGGTGGAAGTAGTGTCTTGTTTTAACGAGGAAACGTATGCGAAAAGACATTCTAACGCAGAATGAAGGAGCGTGTTTATGAATCCGAAGATTAGTGTAAACAATGACTCCGAGAAAGGTGACATGACAAGATGAAGCAAGAGCGTGGATGTTGGTCAAAAGACAAGGAGACATATTTTTTTCTGTTTGGTGAATGAAAAATCATAAACGATGATTTATAATGGTTCATTATTAGCTGGTTTGCTGTACACCCCTGCACAAGAGAACATAAATCTGCTTGTAAATTAGAAATTAAAACTATAATGTTGGTGCTCTGAGGAAAGATGTTGGCATTGTCTGTATGTAAAATACACCTAGAGTGAGAAAGGAAGAAATGCAAGGTCATTAATGTATGCAGAGGACAAAAAGGGGTCCTAAAATAGAAACTTGGAGAACACCTTGAATACTGTATGAGGCATTAGCAAAACAATCATCAACAACAACAAGCTGCCGTCTAGTAGATAAAAAGTTTTTTGACAGGGATAGCGCTGGCTCCACAATACCCTCACATTAAAGCTTAAAAAAAAACTTCATGACCGATAGAATCAAAAGCCCTAGAAAAATCCATATAAGTACAGAAGCATAAATGTCGCTATGCTTATTGTATGATTTAATACTATTCGTGAAACATGCAACTGCAGCGTCAGTAGAAAACTCAACTAGCCGCCGGGGTCGCTGCGACACTATGGCGTTGTGTTCATAAGCTTAAGGTCCCGATATGAATTTCTCGCCGCCATGCCTGCATTCTCATGTATGCGGAATACAAGAACATTAGTGTACCGGTGTTCTCGCAGAACTATAAAGAAGCCCAGATGGTGAAAATAATACCCCTAACTACAGCGTTCCTCATATAAAAATACCGTGATATTGGCGCTTAAAACCCGAGAATTCAAATAATTTAGTCAAGCGCGGCTGTAGATGACATTTAAACTTAAGTCACTCTGATTCCGTGTCCACCGACTCTTTCTGGCTTCACTTTTGTTACCTTAAGCGGCCTCCTAGGTATTTGTTCCTATCATGTTCTACAGTGAAAATCATGGATGTGTTTTTGTTTCATTTGCTTGTCCAGCAAGAAAAAGAAGTTGCCCGAAACGTGCGCATCCTATCAGAATAAACGACATATTTTGACACATTCGCTGCTATATTTAGCTAAGAATACGCCACCTAGGGCCCTTCAATGTGTAAAATGCTAAATATTTTATTGCCTTTACTATCATACCAGACAAACATCGCTAAGTGCTTAACATGCTGACAAACAATTTTATATGCAAAATCTTCGTTTCAAAGCTTCTTTACCTTGTCGGTACAAGTATATCGCGCTGTCAGCTGCGTAAGCTTTACAAAACTTGCTGTACTTTCCACAAGCTGGGAAAGCGTCATCCACGACATATCTTGCAATAATAAAAGCTTCGATGCGCCGCCTGTTTGTAAAAGTCTGTCCAATATTCTTCGAAACAATTACCGTATATAATCACTCTTTATTGCTGTAGCGGTGAGATAAGGCCTGTACCTTGCCCCAAAATCGGCACGCTTCATCTTTGGCCGTCCTCGACTACCTAACGTTCCAAGTTTCTTCGTCCGTAGATGCTCTCGACAGAACTGCCGTGTTATTTCAGCCTTGAGGCTTCCCGCGTGCTGTGACGTGAGCGAAGTATACAGACGCGTACAAGGAGCGCCAAGTTTTCGGAAGATTGAGGCACGTACGGCGCTCGTACGACGGGCCTGCGCAGGTGCTCCTCCAGTGGCTTCTCGGCACCACCAGCGAAGCCTGAGAGGCCGGCGGCATAAATGCATACTTTATAAGGGCCCCGAGCACACCGCGTGGACCCAGCGCAGGAAGCTCGGTGAACTGCCGCATCGCCGAAGCTTGGCTGGCACATCCGTGAGCGGCCCGTTCCCGAGCTTCGCCCATTCGCCCAGGTACTATGGCGCAAATAGACTTCCGTCCCAAAGGGAAAAACAGATAAATTGACCGGATGGGATCTCTAAAGCATCACTCGGTGTCACGCCGTGGTTACCCTGCAGCCACTTCATTTTTTACTCCATTGTTCTGCCGCACTGCGCATTAATATCAACCAAGCAAGGAATTCTTCGTTGTTCCTTTTGACTCCGTCACCCTCTAGCCTCTTTCTGTCATTCCTTCCCCAGAAATGAACGATGTAGATACCGGACATCTGTAAGCGGATGCCCTTCTATCGCGAGACAGCTTTCTTATTTAAACTAGAAACGAAATTTCCGCGCGCTCATGCTAACTACCGACGAGTTAGCAAGTTACCTCAGCCTCTACGACCACGAATGCATTATACTTTTTGTGTGTGTAGCAGTAAAGTTAAATAGAACAATGCATGTTATGCAGTGAATAAAAAACGAAGACCACCTTGCCGATTTTCTTTCGACTTTAAAGACTCATGTTGTCTTACTTAAAATTTTGATTCTCTGTTACATTTCCTCGCAGCCATTGTTTTGTCAGCATTTTAATTACTTGTCTTATTCCCTTACATATTGCTTCAGAACTAGGAGAGGTTGAATGCCTTTACGGGGGCTAAATCCTCCCTAGCGTCCGCAAAGTCATACGTAGGAAACCGTACCATCGCCTCCTCGCCTGTTTTACGCTATGCTAACCTTCGTATAGCTGAGATATGTTTTCTCTTTTATCTTCTACTCCTTTGCCTTGCTTTGCGGAGCTATTTTATCGCCGCGAACTCTTTGCGGGAGGGGCGTGTCCAAAAGTCATAAAACTGCCTGCATCGTCGTGCTTTATGGCGCCTGTAAAATGAGCTCTCTCGGGGACATACACTCTGGCACTTACGACTCGGGACGAATGATGCACCAGAGGTGTTCCCTGCGCCTCTAGCAAAGCTGGACCCTCGGCACGTGGATACATGCAGTTGGCACGCTGGAATGTTTGCGAAAAGTAAAAAAGGATGTAACGGATTGATCGCTGCGTTCCCCGTTTTACTTCAGCCCATTACCCGACTATTCTTATCAGCGCGTGCATCGTACCGACAAGGTGTAACAAACTTCTCAGTAGAGGTTCTCGACGAACGTTGTAGCATTTTAGTTCGACGATTGCAGACTATGGGGTGGCGTTCGCACAGGCGCAATATACTAATCCTTCACAAGGAAAAGAGAGGGGACATAGCACAGAAACGAGCATGACAGACAAGCTTACAAGACATATAGTTTGTTGCTCACAATCACGCTTATGGATGTGTGTGGTCAACATAAATCACTGCGTGATACCACAGAAGACACATAGAAATAGTACAACAGAACATTTTAGTGCGGCGTCTTCTAGCGTTCGCGCAGTAATTTCCTAAGGTAATGACGAACCCATTGGGGCTATCCAAGATGTTCTTCTGGCATGTATGTGGTTTTCTTTATTACACGGATGCAGGTACTATACTCATTACATTCCGTTGCAGGAAAATGAACATTGATTTCAATACTAACAAATTTTATTGCAAATAGAGACAGCGCGAAGTGTTTTTCCTCACGAGGTACCTGATGACTTCACGCGAGCACCTATAACTTGGCAAAACGCTGCGCAGGTGTTGCATTTGGCGGAAGACAAACAATGCGCGAATTAATCTGCGGTGCTACAGTTTATGAAATTCACCCACAGAACTCTTAATCGCTCAATTGAAATGATAACCCACTACTTGTGCCATTTGTGAGCAAGAAGAAAACGTGATTTATTTATTTTTTTATTGTGAGGAGAAACGTCCGGCAGCATATTACGCTCCCGTAACTCGTGAAGGCGAAAGCCTGCTGCACACTTGGCATGGCGCCGTCTCGCGCCGTCTCGGTGCTGCTTTAGCAGCTCGGCTGCTTAGGCTCGTTCTCGACGCTTAGCTGCGGCTTCGCGCGTTCGTATAGCGAGGCCATACTCGCGAAAACGATGCTTTTCTTCTCGTTTACGTTCCATCCTCTCAGCAGAGCATGTAGCACGTATTGAGGAACGGACAGCTGTGCCGGTAGTTTTGCATGTTTGTCTACAATTTTCTCATTTACGCTTTTCATCTAACTATAGCATTTGGGAAATTGAATAATTATTTAAGACCGATTATGTAATTAGGCGGAATGCGAAAATTATCTGAGTATCTCTAAGTGACGGCAAACTACATCACCTTAGTTCTGTCCAGCTACGTCACATGTGCACATCTTAAAATCTTCGTGAATCATAGTTGCGACACCCTCTTTATGTGTGTATGTGTGTGGTAAAGGTAATTAAAGCTTGTTAACGTTCATTTACCATGGCTGAGCACAATCGAATTATGTGGAGCGTGCTGAAAAATATTATTAAATAAAGCATTCGTAACTTTTTTAGGTGTAAACGAGCGTTATATATGAAGGCAGTTTATCTTTAGAAATGACGTCACCATGTAATTTATTTCCGAATAAGCATGTCATAAATATCGATTGTTAAAATAGCGTTGCCTTGTTGGTGCAAATTAACTGACGTAATATGCCAGACAGGAAACTATGCAGCTCTTCACAACGTGCCTAAAATATATTTGTCAGTTCTCTCGTTCAAATTATAAAGTTTATTTAGTTACCAGCACAACGTCAGGCAGCCATAGTTTCCTGCGAAGCAGCGTAAAACAACAATGAATGTCTCCACCATGAGCCAAAAGGTAAATGAAACAGTTACCCTGAAATACCCACTCGAATGGCTGATCTCCAATTCAGGTTATTTTTACAAGAACTCCGAACTTTGATAGAAATTCATCTCAAAAGCACCTCCCGTACTAAGTGACCGAGAAGAGACCTGAGATAATATTTGCGAGGTCCCTTCCAGAAAACAAAACTGATGTTCCGAGGGAATCAGTATTCAGGCACCACGAGCAAAGCGGACGGAACATCAATAGACAGATCTACGTAATCCACATTTCCGGAACGCATTTGAGGGCAGAGCGTTCTGTTAGTGCAAAAGCGTTGTAGCCTCCTTTTAGGGCATTTGACCAGTTGTTTATTTGTGGTGGTTTTTCTCGGAGAACTATGTTGCCTTGTACAGCGCAAGAACCAAGCGAACATGGAAGGTAAGTGATTGATGTTCCTTCACTGGGCGAACGGCGAAACTACAACAGTAAGATAACAGTGCCATTAACGTGAATGCTCGCCTCAGTAATCCTAGGTAGAGAAAATACATATCCTTTGAAAGGCGATTGAAAAAGCAGGAGATGTATATGTAAAATTATTTTATTCTGAATTTATTAAAACTTTTCAGGTCAAACTTACGTAACCGCGACGCAAGCATCAGTCTGTGACGTACAGTGTTTCTGGAACACTAAAAAATGTTTCTGTTGGTTCATGCCAAAATGAAGATATAATTATGAGGGACGCAATATTAGTTTTGGCCACCCGATGTGCTCTAACGTGCTCGTATAATGCACGACACACAGGCTTTCTTCAATTCTCCCAAACGAAAATGCCACCGCCGCTGCCACTACACGCTAAACATTTTAACACCCTTAAGGGTGTAAATCAGTTTGTCGCCAGACGAACACCCTAAGGGTGCTGTTGTCTACACCCTACAGTTGGGGTGCCACTATAGCACCCTAAAGGAAGGGTGTCCAGCAAAATAAATTTAGGGTGTAAGGGTGCTCGTGCAAATTAACACCCATCTGTGTGGGTGTTGGAAGGGTGTATGCCCTTTTATTTCTAGCGTGTATGGAAGGCAGATTCGGCAGTACACGCCTTCAATTACTACTATGTACAGCGATCCACGCGCAACTATTGCGTGTGCCAGAAGGTTCAAGTTCGGCTACCAAACGGAATGTCGAACAGCCGGCCTTGAAGCTTCGATGGGCATACACAACACCTATATGTGTGGATCACATTACAAATTAGTAATTCATGGTGTATATTGGAAAACCTGTCTTCGCTGCACAAATACAACCTAGCAAACTTGACACTTTTGAGCATGTATATCAACACCAAGGTTATCACGATTTCTATATCCAAATAACATGCAACACAGACTGGTAAGATATATGCTGCATTTTCAAGAAAACGCAAATATATTTATTGCATGCTGCAATACAGAGTACAACATATACACAAATCACATGAAATATAAACATGCACAATCACCAAACACATCGGTAAGTACAAGAACATGTACATTCCCCACAAAGATACCTAAAATATGTGATTAAATCTGTTATTAGAGAAGAAACTATGTATAGCGGCACTGAAAGAGCCTGGGTTGATTCGCAGTGTTTTGGGTCACATAAAGGAATAAATTTTTAGTATTAGGCTCCAGTGAACGAAAATTCAAGTTTTGATGCCTTAAAAAAGGCATATTGCAAAGGTGAATTAGGGAAGCAATTGAAATGCAGAGCAAACGCACAAGAAAGACACCTGTTATTTTGTACACTAATGTAATCGCAAAGCATTATGAAAAGTTTGGAAAGTCAATGTAAAGCATAACTGGCCAACATTTTCAGACTGAAACAATACTTTCCAAGCATAGACATGCTTTAAGTGAGGTTTATGCCAGGAGCCTTATTGCTAATTTTCTATTTCCAACAAGATTACTTGAGCACAAAAAATATGTAGAATTTTTTAGTGCCTACATAGTTTGTCCTCTTTTGTGAAACGAGAGTTCTCTGGGCTAAAGGTGCTGTGTAGCGGTTTTTCTAACTACAATACCAGTTTCTATAAATTTTTGTTTTGTAACTCTAAGGCACTGGTACATATACAATATGTAGTTTGAAAATAGGTTCTTTTCTTACTATAAATCAAAAGAGTGCATATTCCACATCTACTAGTGCCTGGGTGCAAAGTGCAGTAGGAGGCCTGATAAAAACAAACCACTGTTGATTAAACGATTTTGCTGAGCACAAAATGTGGACAGTGTTTTAAAATACATAGTAAATTTCTAAATTATTTGCACTTAGATGCAGTAATTCAAGATTAAGGCGTGCTATAGCATGTGAGCATGCAAATTAGCAAATAAGGTTCAATAAATTAGCCATACTCTGGTTACTAAAAGAACACAGGCATAGGCAGTCATGCAAAAGTTTAAGTTAAATATCGCACTGCTAACATTTGCCAGCAAATGGTCGTATCAAACATAATTATACTGAACAAGGGTAGTTTCGTGGGATAGTTTGCAATTAATGAGATAAAATTACGTACAGCTTGAATGACAAGAACTGCGAGAGATGACAGACTGCGCTGACTTCCAACAATATTTAATTACGTTGCCACATCATGTGTATTTGTACAAAAGCGGGCATGCGCAGAATATGAGTCACAAGGGGTGTCTAACAGCAAATGACTGTACTAAGAAATCGTCCTTTGAAAAAAAAAACATTAGAATTTCTATCTGTTGAGATACAAGACTTCACTAGGGGTCAGCACGATAGAGGGGTCACTAATGCACACACTAACCAGTTTTCTAGTGAAATCTGTTTCTATAGTTTCCCGGATTACCTGTGTCTCGCTAAAGCTTCCGTGCCTTCAAAGAGGGGCACGCAGCCGCAGTCCCAGCAATGGATGCCGAAGTGGCCTTGAACAGTGTTATGGACGTTGTTATCGTGCTCTCCTAAATGATTGTTTAGGCGCCTGCCTGTCTGTCCAACAAAGTCAAATGAGATATTGTAAAGCTTTGCCTCCTTAACAGCCTCAATAAATCTTGCTCACACGAGATGCAACATAGCGTTGCTGCACAGGCTGATTGCCTTTCTTGGGTTGGCTACCCTTTGGCCTTAATTTCAGCCACAGCGGAACAGCTTCTGAAGTGTACAAAACATGATGAGCGCGCTCGGTCAAGGAACCAGCCGGTTGAAAGACACAGGTTTGCAGTGCTACCGTATGTTCATGATGTCTCCCATAGGCTAAAAAAGATTAGGGAACCTGCAGAAATCACAGTCCTTTACTCAGCCCCAGAAAAGCTGGCAAGGCTCTGTAAGTTAAGATTTTGGCAGCAGCGGCAGCCACCGGCACGCACGACAAGTGAAATCTACTCTGTATATTTACAGCGTCCTTCGCCTGTGGACGAAAGTTTCCTGGCCGCCGAGAACAGCTCCGGCTGCGCTGGTGCAACTGAAAACCGATCGTCGCCCGAAGTTTTTTTCCTTCGCTGTGGAAGCGAGACAGTTCTGGGGAGGGCAAATCGCCACCTGCATCACCGACGCCAGCGACAACTGACGAACAAGCAAGGACCGAGGGGGCGTCTCCCCGCATTTGGCAGCAGCGGCAGCCACCGGCACGCACGACAAGTGAAATCTACTCTGTATATTTACAGCGTCCTTCGCCTGTGGACCAAAGTTTCCTGGCCGCCGAGAACAGCTCCGGCTGCGCTGGTGCAACTGAAAACCGATCGTCGCCCGAAGTGTTTTTCCTTCGCTGTGGAAGCGAGACAGTTCTGGGGAGGGCAAATCGCCACCTGCATCACCGACGCCAGCGACAACTGACGAACAAGCAAGGACCGAGGGGGCGTCTCCCCGCATTTGGCAGCAGCGGCAGCCACCGGCACGCACGACAAGTGAAATCTACTCTGTATAATTACAGGTTGGTCGTATTTACTAATAAGGATTAGACTCTTTTTTGTTGCCGACCCTGCCGCTGCTGCCACGAGTACATTGTTTTCCTGAAGTGTATTTGCCTTTGCACCGCACGACATGTCGAGATGTTGTACATGCCGCTCGCTTGTGCCTGAAAATGTGCCCTCTGCCAGCTGCTGTGAATGTAAGTTTAGTTTTCATTTTGGCGACTGTTCTGGTATAACCGAAGAGGTGTGGCAAACAAAACGTGTGAAAAAAAACTGGAAGTGCAATACATGCAAACATGGCCACACTGTGGAAGATGGAAGTGAGAAGCTTAGTGCAGAAAAGGAAGTTTTAACACGTTTGCTCAAAATTGAGGCTAAACTTGACGCTCTCCAAACCTTGCCCAAAAGAATTAATGAATTAGAAGCCTCAATGCAGCTTATCTCAGATAAGTTTGACGAATTTCAAAACCGGCTGACTGATCAAGAAAAAAACACCAAAGAACTTTGCCAGCGTGCAGACAAACTTGAGAAGGCGGACTCGGCAAATGAAATTGCTCACCTAAAGCGTGAAGTCGAAAGCTTAGAGTGGCAAAGTCGCCGCTTAAATCTTGAAATACATGGCGTCTCTGAGTCCGTCGATGAGGACCTACTAGAAAAGATAAACGAAGTGGCTACCAAACTGAATGTACCGCATGTAACAAGGAAGGATATAGCTGCCGTGCATAGGCTGCCAGCGAAGGCCGACAAAACGCCAGCTATTATCACTCGCTTTTTGAGGCAAGAGGACCGTGACACTTGGCTGGCAAACAGGCATTTGCTGCAAAAAGAGAAAAGCTTGTTTATCTGCGAAAACATCACGCGGCTCTCCCGCACATTGCTAACCTCGACAAAAGAATGGGCAAAAAAGAATGGCTACGCATACGTTTGGCATGCTAACGGAATTCTGCTGCGGAAGCAGACCAGCGACCCCGCTTTCGTCATTCGCAGTGAGCAAGATTTTATCAACTTGCAGTAACGTGCTCTTGTAGCACCCACGATGTGGGCGTTCTTTGTGTTCTTTAGTGCAAGATGATGCACTCATGTTTTGACCTTCCTTGTGAACCTGCTTTCTTAAAAAAAAGACACACTTTCTTTGTTTCATCTTAATGCTAGGAGCTTAAAAACTAAACTTGATGAGGTAGACTTATTCCTAAATGACCTTAAGTATTCTTTTGACATTCTTTGTTTCACTGAAACGTGGTTTTCCTCTGATGATGAGTGTGCTTTTCTTGATGGTTACGACTGCATATCCGTATGTCGCGCTTTCAAACGTGGTGGTGGTAGTGCGATGTATATTCGCTCACACTTCAAGTACAATGCACTCACAGAATATAATATTATAAATGAAAACATTGAATGTGTCGTTGTACAACTTTATGACATCCTGCTAGGAGTGTTTTATCGCCCGCCATCTGGATCCTTGAACCATTTCTTGAACTGTATGGAAGAACTGTTTGAACTAAGTCTTGAGTTAAAACTACAGTGTGCTTTTGTTGGCGATTTTAATCTCAATGTTTCATCAGATACCTCCGGCTATTCGCGCCTACAAGAGCTGTTTGTGTCATACGCGTGCTGTAACTTAATAGATATGCCAACTAGGATTACTCCTACCTCTCAAAGTATTTTAGACCTTTGCATTACAAGCTTTCCGCCTGACGTTGTCAAATCGGGTGTATTGAAGTGCGATTTAAGTGACCATTTGCCAATCTACTGCATTTTACCTCACAAAAGGCCTCATTCAAATAAGCAACCAGTTTTTATCCGCCATTACTCTGAAAAAAATATCAGCAAATTCAAATATCTTCTCTCAAATCAAAGGTGGGACTCCATTTTAATGGAAACAGATGCAAATAAAGCGTACGAGGCTTTTCTTTCCTGCTTTATGGCTGCATACGAGAAGTGTTTTCCCCTCGAGCCATGGGTAAAACGAAAAAAGATAAGGAAGCCTTGGATCACTCATGAACTGCATATGAGAATCAAACAAAAAAACAGGCTGTTTGAAAAATTCCTGAATACCAAGCATGAAAATGACTTTACACTGTTTAAAAAAGTTCGAAACAAATTAAATGCAGATATTAGAAAATCAAGATTTGAATACTACATAACAAAGTTTGCAGACATTACGGGTAACTCACGGCTTATGTGGCAAACCGTGAGGGAGGTACTCTCGAAAAATTTCCAGCACAAAAAGGTTCCGTATCAAAACGACGCTATGACTCACAACGAAGTCGCAAATTTATTTAATGACCATTTCATTGCAGTCGGATCATGCGATGGGAATTCAGTTGATTCACCGTGCGAGCAGTTCATTGCATCAAACGCCGCAAACACATTGTTTTTAGCACCCACTGACGAACGTGAAGTGCTAGATATTATTCTGACACTAAAAAATGGCTGTGCTCCAGGAGCAGATGAAATTAAACCGAAACCTATAAAGGCTGTAGGTGAAATAATCAGTTGTCCGCTCTCTCACATTTGCAACATTATTTTATCTACAGGCGTTTTTCCGCAGAAAATGAAACTGGCCAAAGTGACTGTTGTGCACAAGGGTGGCCCAGCGAACGAACTAACAAATTATAGGCCTATATCAGTACTACCAGTATTTGCAAAGGTAGCCGAACAGGTTATAAACAAAAGATTCGTCCGTTTTCTCACTGCGCAAAATATTATAGCCGATGAGCAATTTGGCTTTAGGAAAGATAGATCAGCCGAAACCGCACTCCTCGGGATAAAGGAAAAAATTCTAAACAACATTGAAGAAAAGGCACACACCCTGGGAATTTTCCTCGACTTCAGAAAGGCATTCGACTGTGTTCAGCACGATGTTCTAATAAGAAAGCTTCCACTTTACGGATTCCGTGGCGTGTCGTTGACCTTAATTGAGAGCTATTTAACGTCAAGAGAGCAATTTACTGTCATAAATGCTGCAGCCTCACACGTAAAAACAATAAAATATGGTGTGCCTCAGGGATCTATTCTCGGACCTGTACTCTTTATTTTATACCTGAATGATATTGTGAATATACCAGGCAGCGAAAACCTAGTGTTGTACGCTGATGACACAAATGTCTTTTTCTCAGGTATTGACCCCTACGCGCTCGAAAGAAAGGCTAACTATTGGTTGACCGGCTTGAGTACATGGTTAAAACTAAACAAGATGCAATTAAATGCTAGCAAGACCAAATACATTCTCTTCAGAGCAAAAGGTGTAAAAGCTCCTGACAACCTAAACTTAAACTTTGAAAACACTCAGCTGAAACAGTGCTCGCAAATTCGTTTTCTAGGTGTACTGTTTCAAGAAAATCTCTCTTGGAATTCGCATGTTGATCAGCTTCGAAGTGATCTTTGTCGGGCGGTTGGCATTTTAAACAAATTGAGATATCTCCCGGCGTCCATAAAGCGGCAAATATACTATTCATTAATACATTCCCGTTTAAGCTACTGTTCCCTTGTATGGTTAACGACGACACAAACAAATCGAGATTCCCTCTTTGCAATTCAAAAGCGGGCGTTACGAGCTATTGGGAAAATACAGTTATTGCGCAGCTGCTGGCCCTTGTTTAGGTCTTATGGAATACTAGAAATAAGTAAACTGCACACATACAAATTATGTCTGGAAATATTACGCCAGTACAAACTAGACAAAATAACCTTCGAAACCACCTACCACACTAAACTTAGCACATACGAACTTAGGAAACAATGTATGGAAACACCTCGTGTACGCACTAATTACGGTTTTCAGAGGTTAGGATGGCAAATTCCTGACTTAATTAATCAATACCCTATTATTCTGGATACTGTACGCAGCACTCCCTCTATACGTAAATACAAAATGTTAATTAAAGCAATGCTCATAAATGAACCTTAAAGGTGAAAACTGAACGTATACCTATCACTAGTGTGTTTTGTAAATACTGCTATGGTCGAATTGTGCTTTGAAGTATGCTGTTTTGTTTTTTCCGCCGAAAGCCTGTGTTTTTTGTAAGGATGTCTTATACATTGTGTAAAAAAATATTGAATGTGTGTTCTATTATGTAATGCTCTTTCTTGATTTTTGTAGCCTGTGGTGCCGCCTGTCATCCGGGTGGCGTGGCCTCGTCAGGCAAAGTATGCCTTTTGCCACGTCACCCTGGACAACCTTTTCGTTGTCTTAAATAAATTCTGAATGAATGAATGAAAAAGTGTGTAAACGCGCCTAAATCACGTCAGAGTTGTTGCTCTGCCGGGCACAGAAAACGATTTGCAATGTGTGCAACGAATGTGGTTTCCCAAATTCCGATTTTGAGGCAGTAAATATATTGGACAGATAGGCAGGCGCCTAAATGATCGTTTAACAACGTCAATAACACTGTTCAAGGCCACTTGGGCATTCATTGCCGGGACTGCGGCTGCATGCCCCTCTTTAAGATACGGAAGTTTTAGCGAGACACAGCTCACCCGGTAAATTATTGAAGCTGATTTCACCAGAAAACTGGGTAGTGTGTGCGTTAGTGCCCCCTCTATCACGCTGACCCCTAGTGAAATTTTGTATCTAAACAGATAGAAATTGTGATGTTTTTTTTTTTCAAGTGACCATGTTCTTTTTACAATGACTTGCTGTTAGAACACCCCTTGTGACTGGCTTTCATTTTCTGCGCGTGACCCCTCTGTGTATACACACACGATGCGGCAACGCAATAAAATATTGTTGAAAGTCAGTGGAGTGTGTCTCTCACAGTCCTTGTCCTTCACGCTGTACGTCATTTTTTATACTGAACAGCCAATATTGATTCAAAATTAGAAAAATATAGTACACATCTGAGCTGCAAAAATGCAAGTGATGCAGCAAAAGGCCTTTAGCTTTCCAAAAGAAAAAGAAATGTTCACGGTTAACCACGAGGTGCAGGGACTCCATTCTCTGAGCATCTTGACCAATATATGCAGCGCATGGCATTGCTGGAATCTTGCATCCTGCATTAGCAAAATAAAAAGAGAATCATGAGAATTCAGTCCATGCAATTACACATGGACTTTGCGGAAAATTTGATAAAGCAACAAGCTCCTCAAAGTAGCAAACTTAATTAATGTGACTGGGCAGAATGCACCGCTCAGGCAACTGGGCAAGACAAGTGAAAGGTAGAAGTTTCTACTTTGCAAATTAAGGAATTCCATGTTACTGTGAATGCTAAACCACTATGTCATTGTGAACACAAGGCACATACAGCAGCAAAAACATAAATTTACAGTAGCCTTTTCACCATAGAAAAAAAGAGTGAATAAAGTTTAAAGACTACGAATGACATCTCTCAACAACAGACATTTGTCCAAGAGTGTGTATGTGACCTTAATACAAAACTGACATTATGAAATCTGCAATATATCTGCATTACACTTTATAAGTACTGCAGGTGAGAAGCTTACGGGATATGGTACATTAAGAGTGAAATGCACAAGGCATTAAAAAATGACTTTTACACAACATTATTACACTAGGAGACAAAGAGAACTGTTTTACAGAGAGAGCACACAAAATGAAAATGAGGGAATCCCCACTGGCATTCTCATTTGCCCTGCAATACATGCATCCAGCCCAACAATATCCAACTCTCCAATGCAGTTTATTAGACACTTTCTGCATCCTAAGATATATCGTGTATTTCTTATTTACTAATTTAGTAAGAATGGGCATTTTGGCATACTTTCCTCGAAAATTTAGCATGTGTTGTCAACTATTTTTCTTAGAGCACGCCCCCTTCTTTCAATGGGTTAGCTTGGCAATGCACTGACAAGTAGTATTCCCTTATTTAAACTTATGATCCTTCCTCATGCTCCCACTTCATGCTCTAAACTGTGATGCCACTCCGATGCAGTTTATGTTAATCTGTGACTATTTACATGGCCCTTCTTTCTGTAGCCTCTCAACTAGAGCCTGAAATTTCTTGTCTCCTAGAACAATCGTCTTTCTTGCCCAAAACATATTGCACGGTTACCCCTCATGGGGGAGGGGGGGGGTACTGTATATGAGTTTTCACATATTCAATGAACCTCAGAGACACAACCATTTCTCATCCTGTGTTGCTACTACCCGCATGAGTCACAATGGTTGTAAATTGGCTACCTGGCCTCTCTCGCTTAAAAGTACATTTTGCATGTGGAAAATAACCACAAGCATCACATTTCATTGAATGAGTGCTCCTGTGCATGTTTTTTTTCCGTCCTGTAATGGCTAAGTTCAACATGTTCAAGTCGTTTGAAAACTGTCTAGCCTCAACCAATACTTTGTGTAGTTTCAAAATTATGATACATTCATTTTTCAAAACTTGTCCCAAATTAAGCATGAGACATTTTCATGATGCAAATGAGGTAAGGTTGTTCTCAGAGACTATGATAGGCCTGCTATATCCTGCAAAACTGAAATGAAATATGCTTGCAATTTTCGTGAGCAGCTAGCTCAGTACAATTAGGCGCATTACCTGCAGAAACGTTTTTTTAACGCTCCCGAGAGGTCCTGGTTTCTTGTAATTTCTTCAAATCCCTTGCAGTCTAGATTGCAATCCGGTGCATTTTGATTTTGATATTGTATTCAAAATAAAAACAGCTGAAATTTTAAGGTTTTGATAATTATATGGGAATAAACTAAAGGTAGAAGAGTGTAATGCAATGAGCAAATAAAAAGCTCATTGCAGAGAGTAAACAAATATTCCTTTCCTGCAAATAAATTGGTAGCAGGAAGGTCATACGAAATTAGCAGTGAATGCACAATAAAGAATATGATGCTACGATGCCCCGACATTCTGTGAATATTCTTGCACAAAGAAAATCCTCATTATGAAAGACCATCAAGAAAATGCAAATGTATACTTTGGATCAGCAGTCATGCGTGCAGTATGCACTGTACCATCAGCAATATTTACAACCACAGACAACTGCACATCATATCAAGCTTAGGCGGCCAAGGAGCCTGAGTTTTAAATTGTAACTTGACTTATTATATTACACTACACAACTATATCTACTTACAATATGTTGTCTTCTCAACCGCTTTCAAGAAGACATTAACCATCTGTCTGAAGGCGAACGCAAGTGGCTTGCTCTTGATGGGGGGCGCCAAGGCTGGGCATTGTGAAATTGCTGCTACCATCTGCATGACCTGCGAGAAACGACGCTCTAAGTACAAGATAAACAAATGCTATAAGAGCAAAAGACAAGATCATTGGCAATGAGCCTCGTTTTGGTTTGCACGAGAAAAGCCAAGAATATGGACTTTGTGCTGCTTACTGAAGAAGAAGCAAGCCTCGTTCCAGATGTTGCAGTCATGCATTAAGATTGTCACACAGCTGCATGCTTGTATGCTGCTGCCGCCAGTACGCCAGTATGCTTTGAAGTTTATTATTTCAAGTTAAATTGATTATTGTGTTTTCTTGCCAATTCTTGGCAAACAGAACAGCAATGAAATAGCTCACTTACACACATACTCCCTTTTGAGGAGAATTCACACACACGCACGCATGCATGGGCGCACACACACACACGCACACATATGCTTCTACCACATGAGCAGCTTCGTGTGCTTGACACACATACATTTTTTTTTATCCTGTGTCACTCCTACTGCTAAGGCATAAAAAATCATTTGTGTTACCAACCCCAAACTCCTCAACCTACACCTCCAGCTTAAACACTTTCTCGAGAGCCAGGACAAGCCTTCAAGCTTCCCCAGTGCTCCAAACTGTAGTTACGAATTTCAATAGGGCTATAGGCGACAGCTCTCGAAGGGCATGCAAATTACCCGGAGACCTTAAGCTTGTATATGATACCTCTAAAGCACAACACTTTAACTTTTCAAAATTCATTAAAGCTCCTGAAGACAATTGCTATATACGTAGAACGTCTCGAATAACCTGCCGCTAACAATCTCAGCGGTTGTCTGCATCAAAAGAAAAGTGGGCTAATGGGAAATCCACGTCTTTAAGATCGGAATTATTGTAATGGCGAAACACACTACCAGATTTCTTAATCATTTATTTATGCTCTGGATGTAACGTTCCTTTCACAATAAAAAACAAGGATATCGATTCATCAGGGCACGGGAGGAAAAAGGACGAAGCGTATACTTGGCACCTTCCCACTGGTCCTCCCGAGAAACGGCGCCTCATACAGCAGTTGTCCAGGGTGGCTTGAAACCAAACTCGGCTTTCAGGCGGGAACACTCGCTGCACCAAATCGGAAGAGTTTTATTGCGAGTAAAACTCTACCGGCCTCATGCAATACATACGCACGCACACAAAACGAACCCACACGCACACACAGGTATACGCACTCTCAAAGCGCAGACACAAAAGTGCGCACGCGCACATTGATGAACACAAACAAGCACACATACATGCATGCAGGCAGACACGCTAACACGTGCACGCACACACAGCGACCCACAGACAACACACTCACAAAACACGTACGCACTAGACACGCGCAAACACGCCGGCCCATACAAACCGGCATGTACTGAACGCACACACACACACACACACACACACACACACACACACACAGCGAGCCGAGCGCACGCACGCACACACACACAAAGCGAGCTGAGCTGAGCGCACACACACACGCACGCACACACAAATTAAGCCGAGCGCGAGCACGCGCAGACGCACAGACAAAGCGAGCCGAAAAAATGCTGAAGGCGTCCGGCAAGCAGCAACAGCAGCACGCGACCGCATCAGGGAGAACCAATACCGCGCCGGTTCCTTCGAAAGGTGGCTAAGCCAGTCCTTTTTCTACGCGACGCAAAAGTGGTCGACCACATTTCTCTGAAGTGCGAACGACCGTATTACAAGCAGCCGCGCTGAACGCACAAGAGAATCACATCAATGAACGTTCAAGCGCTGAGAAACAAAGCGGAACTATGCAGGCGCACCACGCCCGATGTAGATTTGACAAACATTAGTCACACGGGACGCGATCTAGGTAGTTAACTTGCCCTAGTAGGAGTGCAGCTGCTCTTGCTCTTACATTAGCGAATTATGAATTATGCTACGAGATCACAGTGAGATATTTCTAAAGCGAACAAAACAAATACCAAATAAAGGGGCACTTGCCTGAAAGTTCCCATCTTGCCAGTACTACCGACCGGGCACGTTGCAACTTCTCGTTTCAGCCTTCGTGGATCCATCTTCCAGTGCGTACGAACGCTTTGCTTTGAAGTGGGGCACGAGTAATACACAAAGCATGGGCCACATCTTTTTCTACCCCGCGCGCAAAACTAATCACACGTTTAAAATTACTTCGCACAGCGCGCAACGCGAACGCACGCAAAAACGAGCATGATGGCGCAGCTTCCGCCTTCCCGTCCTGCCGCGCGCCGAAGTGATGGTACAGCCGTTGGGTACAGTGTCGTCCCGTCACTTCCGGTCGCTTTTCATTGGCCATGGGGTGGCCGCGCAAATTGAACGTTTATTCTGACAGGTTTGCTTGCTCGCATGGCCGCAGTGGCGTAGCAACAGGGGGGGCCGGGGGGCCGTGGGCCCCGGGTGCACGGGGCCAATAGGGGGGGGGGTGGGGGTGTCATATACGTCTGAAGACACCCGAAAATTGTCGGCATCCCCGCCTTCCTCAACTACACCCGGGGGGGGGGGTGACAGAAGAGCTAAGGGCCCCGGGTGCCAGACGACCTAGCTACGCCACTGCATGGCCGCCTGTTTGCTGCTGCTTCGTTGTGGTCTCTAGCTAGAACGGTGAGGCGGGTAGTTGCTACTACGTTTCGTGCCAGGCATTTTATTTTGGGGTGGGGGGCGCAGTCTGTGCTGCATCACTGAGGGTACAGTACACAAATCGGGACCGTGAGCGAGACGATCGGCGCTCTTCTGCTGGTGCGATTAGATTATTCACTGCGTCCGAACGAAGCAACTTTGCGAGGTCATAGCGTAGTTTCAGCGATATCATGGCTCGATAAAGACGCTCACATCTTGGTCGTGCGACAGCGACGCGTAAACATTCATGAGGAGACTGAAGACTGCGTTTGCAAGTGCATATGCTCTGGATAAGAAATTACAGCTTTGACGACACCAGCCCTTAATATATAGGCTCAGCCTTACAAGCTGTATTTGAGGATGCACTTAGAAAGCAGATCAGTAGCTTAGTAAACCTCTGAATGAATTAGGCAAGGTACGTAGAAATTCGGGTTTGAGAATTTCCAACCTGATCTCGCCTCTAAAGTCTTCTTTATGGATTCACCATGCAAATTGTACGTTGATGCCATTGTACAGCAGAGGCTCGTCCAACAGCACGTCCCTGTTTGTTCAGCAATGTATCCAAACAGCTTCTTCCATTTCACCACTTTTTGTTGGGCTATTAAGGGCACCGAAATATTAGTGCAGAATTGCGCAAGTTGCTCTCGTGTTTTCGCTCTGTGCAGTTTTTCTAGAAGTGTTTAATTGCATGTTAATATTCCTGTGAGCACGAAAAATAATGATAATGAAATTGTAAGTGAAAGGGCGTTCTTTTTCTGGATGATACATTTTTGGAGTGGCCGTCATGCCAGTAACATCAGAATCCTTGAAGAAATATCGACAGTCACTTAGGAATGGGAAAACTTAATCGCTTCACGCATCTACACTTGCAATTGTCACGTGACCATGATACGTTAGTTCATACATTGTCACGTGTTCTTCACAATTCTACCTTAATCTCCCGTAATCCAACGTGCTATAGTTTGTACAAACCTTAATGCAATTTATTCCACCCTTATTCACATTATTTCACATTATTTACCCATAATTGCTCATACTTAACGTTGTTGTATTTACTACCTTCTGTATCACTACTGACGTCATACAAGACGGTAATGACTTCACATTTTATTTATTTATTATATACATTCAAGGCCTAGTAGGCACAACAGAAAGAAGTGGTGAAAATATGCAATAATTGCAATGCAGCGCAAAAATAGAAAATCAAACCATAAGATAATTTGAACGGCGACCTTGAATTAGTGGTGTCGCAAATTGAGACTGTGGAGGCGGGAAGGCGGTTGCATTCAGTGGCTGTTCTTGGCAAAAAGGAAGAATGGCACATCAATTTTGTATTGATGGTCGATGCGAGACGAGAACTTGGTGTGGTGAAAAGATTTTCTTTACGAGAAGGGTTAAATTAGCATATTCTATGAAAAAGACAGAGACGAAAGTATTTGCGACGTAACCAAAGGTCAGGTTCACCTAGTGTTCTTTTCATGGACGTGACGCTAGAATGAAGTGAATAATTTGAGATAATAAAACGGGCGGCGCGGTTCTGAATGCTTTCTCAATGCTTTCAAGGTAAATGACAAGATTGGCATGAGCAGGGTCCCGTGTGGATTGTTGTTGCGGAGTACGCCACCTTTCCTACCTGAAAGGCCATGAAACGCTTTCGCATTAAAAATGCAATACATACACACATTGCTCAATGCGTGGACGTGTACACGTTACTCAGATTTATGCATCAATACGTTCAGCACCCTTCAGGCGTCGATTTAACACCCTTCTGTGAGCAAAGTCACACCTTATGTGTGGTATCCACCCTTGTGATAGGGTGCTTTGGCCGAAAAGGGTGCTAGAAGGGTGTGGGCATGGGTGTAAATGCCGAAAGCACCCCTATTAACACCCATAAGGGTGTAAAAATGTTTAGTGTGTATGTGACTTTCGACATTCTTGGGCTTAGCTAGGCAAATCCAAAGAAACTATGGAACCACGGCTGGCAAATAGTTCAATCAAAGGGTCCCTTCGTTTATAGAAGGTCACTTTTGTTTGCTTTTAAAGCGAATAACATTGCCTACCTTGACATATTTTTATTGTCTGATTAACTGATAAGAAACGAGGAGCGTGAAGTGGCGAGGATTTCGGTAGGCCGCGCTAGCGCCGTAAACCTAGATAACCAAGTGAGAGAGTGTGGTGCCGGTGTTTGCGATTGGTCCGCTTCCCCTTTCCTCCCTTTCTGTGACTTGTCTATCATTGCGATGGCGTACAATGGGGCGCTTAAAACGGCACTGAATGGCGTCCTCAACGAAGAACAGTTGGCGGAGCATTGTCCTCGATGCGGCTCAATAACACTATACTGCCACCAAAGAATTTGTATTATCCGTGAAGAGATAGAGACAACAATAACGTAAAATAAAGGGAAACCGCAGGGTTCTTCCCCGGCCCTGGACGTGGGCGGAGTCCTCACTCCAAGACCCCATAAGCTGCACCCGTCCTGGAAAAAAAGCCTATTTCTTCGGCAGCACCATGTAGCCAGTGCCAGAGCGATAGGCGGGCAGCCCATGTTTATGCCTTTCGGAATGGGGTAGTCTGCAGCTATTCTAAAGGAAAATTTCCACCCAAGCACTCCGTACAGATTGTTAACCAGCGAAGCTGGAACCAGGGACCACGGTACGTGTTTACCATTCGGTTAATCTCGATGGTTTATTAATGGACTGCTTGGTAGACTGCAAGGAACTCGGGACACAGTTGCTGCTTGCTCTCGGCTGCATGAACCTGTTGTAGTGCCCGGCTGAAGCATCAGCACGGCGTAGACGAGCTCGTTCCGAGCTCTGCTGATCCAAAGCTGCTTGCTCCTGGGGAGTACGTATGACGCGTGGTCTACACATTTCGGAGCCCGAGAGAAACTGCTGGGCACGCGCGTCCGGCTGCAACGGAGAGCAACGACATCACTACTAGTGCAATCAATTGCGCGCCTCTCTTTTCTCTCTCTCTTTTTGTACATGCGTGTGGTGTTGCATCGGAGGTGTTCTCGGCGTACGGGCGACAGACAGACGGACAGATCGGCTAGCCGTATACAACTTTTCTGAAAAAGAAACACTAGTTTTGTACGGTATATTAATGCAGGTTTACTGTGTACAGGTAACTTGGACGTCATGAACGCTCGTGGCTTTGTGATGTCGTGTGATAGAAAGGCAAAGTAGGCGCTGCCTAAAAAGGTTTTGAACGATAAGGGTGAGCTACGACGCTGATCCAAGCACCCTCAAGCACCACACCGTCATCTGGTTTCCCGCCCACCTGGGTCGGATCCCCGGCGCCCCAGCAAACCTCAATGAGGCAGCCCACGACGCTACACGTGCGCTTACCGACAGCGTCGTCACCCCCTGGAAACCGCGTGTCGACGAGTTGGAGGTGAACAGGGACGCCCGAGTAACGCGCGACGAAATCAGTAAATACCTTTACCTAGGACGACGTTTCTTTCCGCCTCCGCACCCCAAACTAAACAGACCGCGCCACGTTACACATCGTCTACCCGGACGTCTACCCCGACGATGCGTGCCCCTTATGCGGGGTCACGGTGACATTCGCGTGCGTGCTCTTGCAGTGTAGAAACGCTCGTCCCGACTCTACGTCGGACAAGTGGGAGAAGACCCTAGGAAGCCCGTCACTACAAAACCACCTATATTCCAGCAAGGCCGCGCAAGGTCCAGCAAGGTCCAGCAAGGCCGCGAAGCGGCCGCCATGTACTACCTGTCGGTCCGTGCGTGGGAGACACCCGCTGCGCGCTGACGGGTGTCCTGATGGACATTTAATGAAGTCTATCCAATCCAATGCAACGGGAGAATAACTTTGTTTCTTTTGTTTGTCCTCATTATGCTTAATCAGTGCCTGCACGTCCTCTCAGTTAATGATTTTCCGTAGTTTCCAAGGGGTCGCGTGACAAAAAAGCTAACTAGGCTTGCCTGAAAATGTTTAGACCGTTAATAAAGGGCTACGGTGGAAAAAGGCGTACAATGGGAAAATAAGTTTGTTTCTTTTGTTCGTCCTCATCATACCTATACATAGTCTTTATGTGCACGTCCTCTGAGATAAGTTGCCGTAGTTTCCGTGACGTCGCGCGACAGACAGGCAAAAAGGTTGTAGTACGAAAATATTCCACATATCGGGGGGGCAGGGGGCTGGCGGTCGAAATGAAATAGAGGCAGACTGGAATAGCTTTACGTTAGAGCATGCCAGGAAATATGACGTTAAATCATACGAGACAACTCATTTCACGATGACTGTCGAAGGTTGTGCGACTACCATTCGAGTATAGTAGCGACGCATCTTATTTCTGAAGTCACGTTTGTTAAACATCTCCAGGGCTGGGACTGCCCACACTCATTTTGGAGCAATTTTGGGAGCAAGTGAAATTGTGTTTCGGAGCATTTTGGAGCACGCAATATTGCTGTTTGGAGTACACTAAATTGTATTTTGGAGCAATTTGTAACAGCTAAAATTTGAATTTTAAGCAGTTAAGAATAAGAATTATTAAAAATAAGAATAATAATAACAAAAAATAATAATAAAATAAGAATAATAAGAACAATAAGAATTTTGGTGGAATAATGGACTATGGAATATGGGAGCGCACTTAAACGTCCAGACGAAACAAAGACTAAACCGACACGAAGCGTATATTAGAAGCGCGCTTTGTAGCTATAGCGTACTAGATTACAGAAGGGGTGGGTCGAGCGGTGGCACGGCGCATGCTTTCCTGTAAAGCCGAAAACATCTGTGGCACTACTATCGAAACACATATTCTGACACCGACTCTCACGATCATAGCGGAAAATGTTCTCAAATTATGTGGACGAATCGACGTGGTAACATAATTTTGGGGTTACCATGTGCATACATGTGAACTCGGGGACCTCGAAAGTCAGGAGATTCGCCAAGCGGGAAAGAAATTGCCTGTGACAAAAAAACTTGCTTTTTTCCAGGTCACAGCAACGTCAGAAAAAAAAAACAATGAACGGCTGCTAGTGAAATTATAGGAGATTTCGGCGATCGTACTGTGATGGGAGACGGTGTGTGCGCACTTTTACAATTAAGGAATAATTGAACATATATGTCCTCTCACAAAAGTGGCCCATTTGTACTTTTACTATGTTTGACCGCACAGCATAGTTGCACCACGGCGCAGCTGACTTCTAGAACCGGTTTCACGCTTAATACACGCTTACTCCTCAACGCATCTTTTGATATGAAGTGAACTGAGTTCGTCCTACCCTGGCTGCGCACGAAAGACAACACTGTAAAATAATTTACACCCTAAATGTGAAAAAGGGTGTAAATCTCTCTATATCTCACACCCTTAGGGTGTTATCTATATAACGAACACCCTAAGGGTGTGAGTTATAGACACATTTACACCCTTTCCACTTCTTAAGGTGTAAATTATTTTACAGTGTACGATTTAAATGTGACTACGGCTAGCTGCCTGCGGGTAAGGCTGACGCATTTGTGGCTGTATGACGCGTTTTAATTGTAATATTGTTTTATGAATATTTAGTTTCTTTTTCTTAGTTACAATTAGTTGTGCAGTTAGACAATGAGCAGTTTTTCGGGAGATATATGGCCACCTCGATCAAATCGGTATAACCGGTCGGAATCCGTGACTCCTCGGACAAATCAGGAACTTTCACCGGTATGCATTCCTCATTGCAGACCCAGGATGCCACGATCAACCCTGGGCAGGTATAAAGTGAAAATACTGTAATCTATTTTTATTGCGTTATCCATTATGTGGACACTGCAGGTGCATTACAGCCTTCATCGTGGCCGCGATGTTCCGTATATGTTCTAGGGGCGATTACATGCTTGCCACGCGCACTGTGCTGCCTGTGCGAGTGAAAGCTTGCAAGTAAATATCGCGCGCTCAAGGGAAGAAAGCGGCACGGAAGGGCGCCGTCTTCCATTACGTACAAGGCACTGCGGGAGGCGAAGGAAGGATTCTACTACAGCGGCTGCTGCATATGGCGCAGCCTATCTTGAGAGCCATCTGCCATGGGGACAGACGGCGAGTACTGATAGCTTCGTGTGCGCTGTGTTTCGCCGTTTATCATTCATCGTCATTCCAGCTGCGGAATCTGACTCTTATGCTGCTGTGGCCATCAAACCTTCTACCCAGCGGTCTAAGTTCTCTAATAGCTCGCGAGACTAAGTCTCTGCTTGCGGCCGGGATGCTGTCATAGTGATTTTATTATCGTCTTCTAGCTTTGCCATCCGACACTTCCCATTCGGTCATCGTCAAATTCTCATCGTCATACGCTCGTCGTTTATTCCTGGTCACACCGCCGTCATTGTGCACATATGGTCGTTACATTTTGGTTATTCTAACTTCGTCAGCCACCTTATGCACGTCATTGTCATCGTAATATTGTCTTCAAGTCGTCGTCGTCAAGTTGTCGTTTTACTATTAGCCTCACTTCACTAATGTCATCGCAATGTTTTTATACCATTATATTCATAACACCTTCGTCATTCCCTTGACACTAATCTTCGTCATAACATTCTGATGGTACTGTCCTAATAAGAGAATGAGAACGGGAGAAATAGACTGTCCTAATTAAATTTAATTAAGCCACCCTCCTCATGCCGTCACGGTCAGACACCCGTCACGGCCGTCTTGGTCGCAGCCATCATTGTTACTCTGGCTTTCATTCTACCCTCGTCATGCCGTCGTCGTCTCGCCATGGTCCGCCTACACCCGTTGACATCGCATTGTGCTGATGCCTTCCTTATGCCATCATCGTCATTGCGTCGTCGTCACGTAGTTTTCCATACTCTCGTCGTGATGCTGACACAATCGTCGTCATTCTAGCTTTGACATCGGACTCTCGCCATGGCATCATCGTGAGCCATTGTGCCCGCATAGTCGCTGCTGTACAGTTGTCGTCATATCTCCATGGTCCCGCTGTCGTTTGACCACCGTCATCATTTCGATAACTTCTTTATATTAGAATCCTGTGAACGCCATGAACGGGATTGTTACAGGAATGGGTGCATAGTAAAGGGGGTAATACACATGCGCAAGTATTGTACTCGCTATATAAAGAAAAATTAAAGCGTCATAGCATTGCGTCATGCTATCGTCATCATACCATATGCCATAGTCACTGTCCTATTGACGTCATTCTAGTGTAATCATGTTGCAATTCAAAAGGGATTAGGCAGCCCTTGCGATGTCACCGTGGTCATCGCGTCGTTCGTAGCCAGGAGCTATCATGCGCCAATTGTCAATCATCGACATGCATTCGTGGCGATGCCATCGTTGTATTTCCAGCTTCTTCATCAGGGGCGCTATAACGTAAAACTATTCCAAACTTTTCTATTCGAATTCTGCAATTAGCCCTCGCAATTGGTCAAAAACGTTTTTGGACCACCCCCATTTCACCTGTCTGTCACGCGACATCACGAAAACAGCGATAGCACCCAATCTGTCATGACGCGTACACACTGATTATGCATGATTTCGCCGAACAAAAGAAAAATAGTTATTTCTGATTCGACGCCTTTTCGCCATTACCCCTCGGCTATTGGTCAAAATTTTAGGGCTGTGCCCACTTCACCTGCCTCTCACGCGACGTCACAAAACCGGAAAAACTCCGCGCGTCAAAGTGACGCGTACGCGATAAAGATGCATTAACATGCCGAAAAAAAAACTGAATTTTCTTCTGAATGGCCGCAGGCAGGCCCGTTCCGAAAGGAATAAAAGATGGCTGCCGCCGATCGCTCAGGCACTGGCTACGCGCACCTGTCGAATAGCATGGGTTCCTTTGCCTGTAATAAAACTTTTTGCGTGACCTAGTAACGTTTTCTAGCACTTTCGCCATGTTTACGACCTCGTTCTGCTAACTCTTCCTTACTGAGGATCCGTTTTAGCGTCATTCTTAAGCTTCCGTTGCATGCCGCCGCGATAGTCGACGAGCCACCGCAAGCTAAGTGAGGGAAAGTGGACTAATCGCAGACGCCGGCACCATCCTCTTCATCCGGTTATCGATTTTCAGTGCATGCAGTGGCTTGGCCCTATCGAATCCCTCTCCACTCCACTTGAGCGTGCTTCTCGCCCCTTGTGAGACAATTAGCTAGGACAAGCCACTCAGTGTAGGCAACGTTATTCGTTCTTCAAGCAAAAAATTGACCTACTCTGAACTAGGAGAGCGTTTGATTGGTCTGTCCAAACAACCCTGCGGGTGGCCGCCCAATGCTTGCGTCGGTGGTTACGCAAATTTGACGTCAGGAAATTGGAATAAAAACATATTGGAATAGTTTCACGTTATACGGCCCCTGGGTGTTGTTATATCGCTATTGTCACGCCGTCATTGTCACACATTCTTCGTCCTCTCATTGTCTCTGTGTCGTCATCGTCACGCTGTCGTCGTTGTGCTATCTTCGTCATTTGGAAATTGACATCTCATTGTATTGAGCCGTCGTCGTTGTACCTTTTTGTGGTTTCGTCGACGTCATTCCTTTTTCGTCGTTCCGTTGCAACAGCTGCGTCTGCGTCATACAGTCCTCATCATGCCGCCATAGTCATGGCCGACTTTTGCAAACGGGTGTCATAAGCAAAGTAAAACGGTACGGGTGTATGCCGCGTTTAGCCGAAGCAATGAAAATCTCTGAATTACCCCTACACATGTTATTTAAATGCGACTTCAGGAATACGATGTTTCGCACCGTTGCTCGAATGCTAATATTTTTGCCTTTGACAGCCTTCGTGAGGTATGTTCTGCCATATTTTTTTTTTCTTTTTTATTATGGCCAGACAGAACGGCAGGGCCTGTATACAGGATGCCCCAGCTAACTTTAGCCAGAGTTAAACAATGCATCACTTGGAGATCCACCTAATTAGACAATTAGTTTTAATTTATTAATCCACAACTTCATTGTGATATATACATGAAATTGTGTAAGAAAGCATTGAAAATCGACGTGGAAAACTCGGGAAGAAGCTTTCTGTGTGTGTTCACGGGTTTCTTTCACGCTCGCGAAAACACCTTTACGTAGCACATACTGAGGAACAGCAATCTGTATTGGGAGTTTTTCATGTTGCGCTGGAAGTTTCTCGTTGACACATTTCACGCAATGAAGATATTTGAGAAGTTCATTAAATAATAAATAAATTTTATCTAATTAGGCAGAATGAAAATAATAACAATTTGATTATATCCAAGCGACTGCAAACAACATTACCTTGGTTCAGTCCAGCTACGTGGCATTCGCATTTTTTTAAAAATCTGGCTAAAGTTAGCTGCGAAACCCTGTATAGTTGTTGATTAACAGTTCTTGATCCATCGCGGCATCAGCTGCCCTCCTTTCCTTGAGGCTGCGTTTCCTTCTTCTGCAACATAGCCTAATTTGTAGTCATTTCCAACGAAACGAGCAAATACAACAACCTCACCACGCAAGCGTCATCGCTTCTTTGGTGATGAGAAAATGAGCGCGAATGTACAATATCCATGAAACAACCACTGCAACACATGTGATGTGAGACTGCTTAAGGTGTGTTACAATTCACAAATTTATAATGGATGTATTACTGCTACAAATGTAGCCTACTGCTTTGCACACTTGAATTCGACATCGTCACAACCAAGAAGAAGGATGTCGTTCTTTTAGGGAAGTTCACCGACGTTGTTTGTAGGGAGGCAGACCAGGCATCCACCACTTGGTAATCGCCGACGAAGACACGAGCAAGCGGAGGCCCCCGTTAGTGGCTGCCACACAAGCCTTAAATCTTCAGGTAATTAACGGTTTTTAAGACGTTACAAATCAAGTTAAACGCTATATACCTAATAGATAATTACCGCGATTTAGCGTAAATGGATACCCTAATTGCTTCATCAATCACTGCTAAGTTCGTACGAAATTCGGCACAAGGCAAATAGATGAGAATCTCTCTCATAAAGGTCGTGGAAAACTAATAGTGCCATACACACAAGACTTGATCTGTGGTTATATGTGTCCATACGCCGAGCACGCACGAAGTTGATGAATTAACTTTTACGAACAAAACACTTCTCGTGGCTCCAAGCGAAAATTTGTTCAACACACCGCCTATATGTTTAGGAAACTCTATAAATTGCCGCTACCGTCCGTTGAGCAGTGTTTAGTAAAGACAGCGAAAAGGCGACCAGCTGAACAACAAAAGCACTCTCTTCCCGGTGAGCCAGCAACCGTCCGTTCAAGCGCTCGCATTCTGAACCGCCGTTGCACTAACGCGAGCCTGTGACTATACAGCGCGCCTCTCTACTTCTCCCTTTCGATATGCACCCGCTCATGTCCCGAGCGCGGCGTAGTTGGCGCTCGTGTTCTTGGTTGAGACACTTATCGGAGTTAGCTTGCTTCCTAAATGTGTTGAACAAGGGTGGGTGCGTAACGAGAGTGGGGATTGCGATTACAGCGAATTTTCTTTTTTTTTTTTCCCGCGACGACTGCGCGCGCTCTTTCAGTTGCCCGCCTTACCTCGTCGCGTATCCGCTGAGCCACTTGGAGCACGGGAAACTCGCGCGTTTCGCCCGTATTGTCCCCGCAAACTGCAATTACCTCACTGCTTCTGTGAGTCCTCGACACGTAGCACTTCGCGAAAAGAGAGCTGTAGGTCTTCTGCTGAATTCTTCTCAGACTGTCGCGACGTGCGGTAATTCTTAGGAGAGTGCGAGTGTGCCTTTTGGGAAACCCCGAAAAACTCAGCCGCTCATTGCGAGCGGTCGCTCAGGAGAGAGAAAGCCTGCAGCTACAGACGTCGACAAAGTGCCGCACACTGCAGTGGTTTTCCTGGATAGGTGAACTACGTGTGTGGGCTGGGCCTTATTGGTGTTTTAGTACAGTAGCAACACTCCCATAGTTGCAACTTTGAATCTTTACGTTCAGTGTGGTTGCTGCTCTAGTTATATGTCCATCTATTCACTCTCCTTCTCACTGAAAGGATTGTCGGTAGGAACCCCTCACAACCGCATCATTAGGGAGCATTCGTGTAGAGGGGCTGTGGTGTCATGCAGTTTTTCTATTACAATGGGGTCGTTAGTGGTGTTTTCTACAGTTTTATGTCCCTAAGTAAGTTTGTGAGGATATATGGTGGACAGGGTATGTATAATGCATGTGTTTCACTAAGTCAATTGTTTCTGCTTTACTTCCGTTCTATTCACGTTTGAAACTTTCTGTACGTCACGAAAACTGAAACCACGAGGGCTGAAAGATCAAATACTTATTTCCTGCTTTTCTAAAATCCCGGTGCGGCTCCGCTCGCTTTACGGGCAGTATGTAGCCTGCATTCAACTGTTACCCTACAGCAGGCTGTGAACTTGCATAATCACACCCTTCACGTAGTATGTACTGATGTCACCACAAAAACGAAACTTTGAGAATGCAGCAGAATATCGCTTACAGTTCCTCTGTAGTGTTCCCCCATGTAGTAAAATTTTGGAGTTAGGTAGTCAGCCACAGACGATGGTGGATTGTTGACGTATACAGTCACATGTTACAATAGCTGTGAAACCGTTTTTACATACATGTAACGCGAAACTTCTATGACTCTAAAGACTAGCAATGTTCCGAATAAATCATTACGTGTACTGACTGCTTAGGTATATTCTGCCTCATGATGTTTGAATGCTGCAAGACGCCATCGTTTTCTTGACTTTTCTTCATGTACACTTGTTCTCTTTGGAACGTACCCGCAAATATTTTAATTCATGCCAACGTGCCCTAAATTGTTGTCAATAATATGCAGATGTTTGCGGGAAAAGGCATTAAAGCTGTCAGAGTTTCATGCTAGCTCGGTGATGTATTTCGATTAACTCTTCAAAACATTACAGACGGCTACTTGAAGTATGGAAATAACAGTTAACATAGAAGTAAACATAGCCACAGAAAGGTTACTATATTGACACTAAAATGACCTCACCGAAGCTCACATGACTCTGACACTGATCGCATACTGTGTAATATTAACTGTAGTTCGCTGTTTATTTTATCTTGCAGCTGGATGCAAACTTGCTGGTCTTGAAGCATTACTTCACTGGTCTTGAAGCACTGGTCCTACAGCTTGACCGCCATAAACTTAGTTATCTTGTTCTCGAAAAAAAGGAAGTTTGCTAAGATCACATCACTAACATTGTTGCCATTGTCACCTTTGCCTCGAACCTGCACGATCCAAGCCCCCTAATGCGATCTTTCATTACCCGTCTATTCCGTCAGCTGACCACGAACCATTGCTTAAAATTTCCTCATCTCACACATCACCTAATATACTGCCGTTGTAAGTTGCGTAATCATTGGAATAATATATTGCTAACAAATCTGTAAAGAGCGGACGTACCCTAGAAGTGGAGACGTATTGACTGGCCAGCACTGCCATAAAACTGCGCGCATAGAAGTGAAAAAGAGAAGAAAAAAGAAAAAGGTGAATGACCGGCGCTGAGGAACGAAATGCAGCAAGTGCATGTAAATTTGTCCAACAAAAGGCCGTATTTGCGTGCTTGAGCTGTGCGCCTGGCCCGTGTTGCCCAAGCATAACTCTTACCCGAAATTTGGAAGGAGCCCCCATATGTGGCCTCCGCTTAATCGGGAAGTCGGACCACGTCTCTTTCCTAGAGTGATCTTTCCTACGGCCAGCCTTCAAGAGTTTTCATAAATATCTTGAATATTCCGCAGAACTTGGTTGAACCCTCTTCGTAGATGCATCGAGAGAATTCCAGATGAAAGGAGACAGCAGTGGAAAAGAGCTGCATTGTTATCGAGGCACAGGAATTTGCCTTGTAGTTGCCGCGAATACGGTCAGCAGACAGGGAACTCATCTTCAAAGTGTTAACCAAGCCTTCCTCACTAATATTCTTTTCAATGCATTGAAGAAAGAGAACTTATTTGAAGGAAGCAGGAGAGGTCGACCTAACCTAGCGAGCTGCAATCTGCGAATACGCACAGGGAGATTGAAAGTGGGGATGCAAACCTTTGATGAGGCATGATTATTACACCGAAGAGGAATGCACAGCGGCGCCGAGTGCAAGTCGGGCGTTCTGGTAATTGCCAAGAATGTGAAAGAATGTTATTCATAAATGTCAAACACGCTATCACCGGGTTCCAGATCTTGGCTGTGCTCTCTAATTCCAATAACACTTCAGAAAAAAGAATAAAGGACTTGGTATGTAGGCTTCTGCGCAAGAAGCACAGCCACCAAGATTTTACCATATGTAAAGAGCTTTAATGCATATGTAAGGCAATGTAAGAGAAGGGGTAGGAATAACAAGCTTTATTCCTACTTTATTCCGAATTGCCGTTCTTCATGGAAGAAGGAGGGCAAGTTCCCTCTTACTTCCTTCCAATTTCCCTCTCCTACAGATACTCGCATATATCCGGCGCTGAGCTCTCCCAGGAAACAGGCATGTCCGACCTATCAAGGTCACGCCTTCTAAAAATGAACAGTGGATGATATTGTCCTTCAGGTTGTCGTGGGAGTGTCTTGTTGCTCATGCTTGATGAAAGGGCTGTCACGAAAATGGCCTAGAGATGTGAGAATTACCAATTGACGTACTTACAGCAAACAGACATTATTGCACTCGCAAGAGGGATGAGATCGTCTTCCTTATGACAGTCTAAAGTTCAATGTATTTGTAATTAAACATATTGTCCGCAAATATTCAAGATATCTGTCCATTTGCACCGTTCCTAATGCTGCTGTGAAAATTTGTGCTGCCACGTGGTGCTGTGCTAAAATGTCTTTTCATTATTGCTTCATGGCGGTGAAGAAAAAAAGCAGAGGAAATCACGATGTATATTTTGCTTGTGAAGGAAAAACTTTGAGTTACCTTATTTAGTAAATGCAAATAAAGCAATCATGACATTTGCACTAACTGTTATGTATCAGCTTCTCTTCTCCCAGCTCTACACGTATTATTCCCAGAATGTGGGTGTTGCGGGCTGCATATATTTATTTTTCATGCGGCAATGCTGCATTCAGGGATGGAAAGTTATTCTGAAATGTTCCGTCTATTTAGATGTGCTTTCCACTTGTGCAAAGTATAATTATTGGAAATCACACTATAATTTGATGATGGCATGAAATTATTTGCAGTTCGCAGAAAACTTTCTTTCCACATGGTTTGCAGCAAATAAATATGTTGCAGGGCATGCAACACATTTATTCCTAAAATTATCAAGCATATACCAGCTTATTTTATTAGGTACAGCTTTTTTGAAGCATCCTGTCATCTATAGTGATTGCTTCAAGGTGCCTTGTGTCAACGACCTGGGTGAAAAAATAGCAAAACCGCAGAGGTGATTATACGCGGTGACACGGACTACGGTGAACATTAAGTATGGAGAAACTGAGTTGAAGTACTGATTTCTGCTGAACAAGCTTTATACCAATCGCAACTGAGTTTTAATGAGCGTTATCACAAATATTGCCAACATTGACTGATTAGAATGTAAATAACCAATTTCCGTTAACGCTGGTCAGTGAGCCCTCCCTATCAGGTTGCTGGAAGCCTTTTGCAGCACAATACTCTCAAGGACACATACTGGGAAGGTGCCATAAAATGTAGTGCGGTTCCAGTTGAAACATGTATGTACAGAAGGTTGCTGTAAGCCGTGCAGCAACAATAACTGAAACAGCAACGCACTTTATTGCAGATCCTGACTTCCAACTTCCTGGATCCTGTCTAAACAAAGAAGGTTGAACTAACGAAGCAACAGTAATGCGCGTGACCATGCAAAAGACGGTGACGGCTGAATACATCCGGAGTTACTCGCGTGGGCACCGAATTGGTGTGTAAACTGGCCTTCACACTCCAGGAGATGCTGATAACTACACCCATCGAAAAGGAGTGACAAATACAACGAAATGGCAACCGCCGAATAGCTGTCCAGTTTCGACAGTGATGTGGCGGCTCTTTAGGAACGTGTGTGGGAAGTGGGGGACGGGCCCCTCCTTGGGTACGTTCCTGATATATATATATATATATATATATATATATATATATATATATATATATATACATGTGTGTGTGTTTGTGTGTGTGTGTGGAAACCAAGAGGGCGCGATTTTTGTTAGTCATATCATGAGAAGCCAACAATGACAAAGGATGGGGGAAATGTAGTTCCTACCTGAAATGTAGAAATGATAAATAAATGGAAGTGAAAGTGAATGAAGTGACAACCCGCCGCACTTCATATACGAACCCAGGTATTCGCAGTACGCGTGCTATGTTTTTACTAAGTGAGCTACTGCGGTGCCAATTTCCCATCCACTTTCCGGGGTATTTATGTTTATCTACTGGAACTAACCCTGGCAGTCTTAGCCTGCTCCACCACTCATGACCTTCGTGGCGAATGTGCAACATTCTCTCTGCGTCAGGCGCCACGTCTACGTGACGCTGAATTTACCTGTCACGTCTACGTGTCAACCAAAGATATATAATCTAGATATTATGTATAATATTTCATTGCAGCCGGTGAAGCCGTGTTTACACAGTTATGTGAGAAGCCCAATATGAGGCATTCCTCACCATGACGAACTGTTACAGGGCTTCCACACCATTTGAGCACCGAATAAACATCACATCGATAAGAACTCGAGGCAGCAGTTGAAGGACCACTTCTAAGGCATCCGCATTAAGTAGTGACATAATCCATACAAGTGACGCTGATGAAAGGAACGCAGCTATTGTAAGGCCTCTCTTGCCATTGTATACACACACTTACGTTACTGAGCCGTCTTTTCACTGTCTTGTTACGGCTTCCTATCCTCCTGCGTAACAGAAGCAATTCCTGAGTGAACAAGACACAACACGAAATCATCTTCCTCTGCGCTGTGGGTACAGTCGGCATCTCTGCAGTGCTGCTCTTTAGGTGCTCATCACTCCTATTTATTGGACGCAAGACTTCTCCGTAGCAATCCTGTCTGTCGGTATGTCTCTATCATTCCTTTTCCATCCACCATCTCTCATTACCGTACAAAGTCGTGCCTTTGCCATGCGGTCGTGTGCGGAACTGAGCTGGTACAGACCTTGTTCGACATCGCCAGTCTGATAAAAAGAATAAACCGATCAGTGGAGTTTACACCACGCAAAGGTATGACTTATTTTATGAGTGTAATGGCAATAAGCAAATGTGTTCGCCGTTTAGGAACCGCTGCGATGGCGATAATATGAGAAGTTAAAGCAGGACTCTACGCCAAACAAGCCTGAATATATACACGGCCATTTCCTTTCTTCACAGTGTGCCTTTGGAAAGAATGCCGCTCATGCTCGCTATCTATCATTGCGCTGGGCTAAAGAAGTAGCCTGTTCCTTAAAGGGAAGCTGAAAGCTTTTCCAGAAAAAATTAGTGAAGAGCAGTACGCCGTGGTTTTCACCCCTCTGAATTCGAATATCGCATCGAAATTGAGCGGAAGAGAGTGCAAAACTATTTTATTTCGACGAAAAGTGCAGCAGCAGACACGCCCAGCTCGCGCGCGTCGTTTACGCCTGTGATTGGTCGGGCGCCTCGTGACGTCAACAATGTTGTTCATCCGGACCGACTGCTGCCGCTACAAACGAATCACGGTGCAAAATAGTTTGGTGGTGTTTTGCTGAGAGGGTCATGGAAATTTTCGAGAGCTTGCGTTTCTCTGAGGAGTTCGGCGTTAAGTCCAAACTCTACGAGAGCGATATTGCGCTCGACGGTCACGGGCGACGGCTTCGAGCGACAAAACGGGCCGTCGCTTGAACAGATCTCTTGGTGTTGTCGCTCGATCACTTGTTTCTAGAAATCTAGAACTCGTCGCTCGTCCCCCGGAAATGCCATGAGCGACTAGCCAATTCTGCGAAGCCGAAACTGGATGTACATAACTCAAATACTACGGTTTGTCGCACGGAATGAGCAAACTACTGAATTTTACGCGTGCAAGAATAAGAACCTAGTGCAAGACCTTCAGAAATATTTTGTGCTCCTTCTTCAGTAAAATACACCAACTTAAATTGATAAAGCATGCGTCACGCTAGTTTCGGCGCGTATATTGCTGCCCTAGCTCATACCGGGAAACCGTCGCTCAAAGCCGTCGCTCGCGTGGCGTTCGGCTTGCAGACGACGAGTGAACGCGACAGCCATCGCCTCGCTTGTAGTGCTGTCGCTGTCGCGTGCAAGATCACTTGCAAGGGGTTTCTACTTGTACATACTACACGTACGTACATACTTGTACATACTACATGTACGAGGCGATTGCGAAGAGCCGGCGTCTCCAAGAAGCAAAAAATGCTGGTGCAAGCACTGCTTTCCACGTGAACGAAGGTGAAGTGTTAGCATCTCCTTGTGTTGGAAATGTTCTTTTGCGAGTATGTTTTTTGCTAGGCTGCATTCAGCGTTCCAGTGAGTACGTTTGCGGGCAAACAACTGTAGTGTTATGTTCCTGCATGCCTCCTGGTAGAACGTAAGCGGTGATGCGATCTTCAGCATTTGTGCGCTGCGCCAAAGCTGTCGGCAATCTACACAGACGGTTTAAATGCGGGAAAAGTTTACCGGCTGCTGTAGCACGTGTAGTATGGAACCTTCATCAGCGCGCCATCCGCACGCTACTCGTAACCGGCGAATTTCGTCGGCTACGTGAGATGGTCGGTTTCTTATGTGTGCGAGAGAAGGGGGAGCGCAGCGTCTTGGCGTGAGCAGGCTTTTCAACACATGCAAACTTTACCTTGGCCGTATCCATTGCTGTAGCAAAAAGCTTTTCGTGCGCTAGTGCAGTCCCTGAAGTGTACCGGCATGCGTGACTGTTTATAGCCCTCTCGTGCATCATTCCGCCTGCACACAGTGGTCCCCCCCAATCACTCACTCTTTTCTTCTTTCCCTTCCGCCTTTTCTCTTTGCCTTCTTTAGCGTAAAAACTGGGATGTTTGTGTGACTGAAATCTCGGCCTTTCTTCGATTACAATGGCGCCTCGTGTTATTTTGTGATTGCACAATATTACATCCTTAACAACGTTTATCAAAAAAATGTTTAGCGACCACATAATGCGGACTTTCTAAATTGTTGCATATTTTGTTGCCGTCACTAAAACCAGAATGCAACTATTAAATAGAAAGAATTGATATTTTAGTCATTTTTACAGACAGTACTGTTCTCTAAATTTTGTAAGCACCTCTCAATTTTCGCCTGGTTCGATATCGCTTTAGCATTGCCTCTTCAGTATGACGTCGCACCTTCTGTGGAATAAACAGTGGTCCCTGCACGCACAATGAAGGCCGGGATGCATGTAACATTTTCCTCGATGAATTTCGCACAGAAGAAAGCGCCGCCATGGCGTGACGCTCAACTTCCGCTGTCTGGGCATACATGAAGCGAAAAAGCGGCGGGAGCCCCCTCAGGGTGGCTAGACAAGGGAAAACTGCTTTAGTCAGCACGAAATGCACAAGTAAATTTTGTAGACCTTTGCCCTTTCTTTACAACAAGAATATAAAAGCGAAAAACACTAAATCTCTGTCTAAAGCTCCTTCGGTTGCTGTTATTATACCATGAGTATATTTTGCGCCTGTTTAGCGGAGAGATTGCTCTGGAAATAAGCGCTATGGCGACGTTGCGCCTAGATTGACGTACAGACGAGTCTATGTCTTTATAATCATTATAATCTTTATGATCGACCCTTCCACTATGCCACAATATCTATACCGTACCGATTCTGCACCGCGCAGATAAGCTTACCGTTAAATTCCCCGCGAGCTGCCTTTAAAGTCATGGCCATGACCATCATACAACGTGCCAAGCCTGCGAACTTCAATCAAGCTTTCACACAAAAAAAATCTGGCTCTGTAGGTATGCAGGAGAAAAGAAAATTACGAGGAAGTCAAGAATTTCATTCCACTGCCGAGATGGAAGGTACAACGCTAAGACAGCGAGTGCGATGTAGACGTGAGAATGAGACAGCGAGCGCAATATCGAGACTATTAAAATAGGTTAAGGGAAGACCAAAGCATTGCCGTCGAAATGATGACATGCCCGCAATGTAATTTAAGTAAGCCTGATGAATGAACAGTTCGGATGATTGGTTTTGTGTGAAACTGCGAGCATTCCGCAAACGGGAGCAGACACGCATCAATGAAGAGTGTGTCCTGTCGTCTTGTCTTGCAAAAGGATAGAAAGTTGGGAGAGTTGTTACGATAATATAATCTTGGATTGTAGCGCAAAGCGACAAAGGCAGATACTAGGAGCAGACAGGACGAATGCTCTCAACTAAATCTTTATTGAAACTATGAACGTATAAATAAGTGTTTGCAAATACCGCAGCATGAGAACGTGACAAGGTCGAAATGCATCAGTGAAACATAACAGTGAGGCAAGCCAAAAACCAAAGACAGTACTTGAGATTAACACACGTGCTGAGAAGATATTGGAATTCGCTTTCTAACAGAGATATTGATGCGTCGCCAACGCAAGTGTCTCCTAAGCTGTTAATGGGAAATGCCTAACCTATTTAGCATGCGGCTTGGCATTTGTGTCTTGCAAGGATTTTTTAGTGTTCAAATAAAAGTTTAAAACCGCAATTGCAACAATGCGACATTCATCATCATCATCATCAGCCTGGTTACGCCATCTGCAGGGCAAAGGCCTCTCCCATATTTCTCCAACAACCCCGGTCATGTACTAATTCTGGCCACGCCATCTCTGCAAACTTCTTAATCTCATCCGCACACCTAACTTTCGGCCGCCCCCTGCTACGCTTCCCTTCCCTTGGGATCCAGTCCGTAACCCTTAATGACCATCGGTTATCTTCCCTCCTCATTACATGTCCTGCCCATGCCCATTTCTTTTTCTTGATTTCAACTAAGATGTCATTAACTCGCGTTTGTTCCCTCACACAATCTGCTCTTTTCTTATCCCTTAACGTTACACCTATCATTCTTCTTTCCATAGCTCGTTGCGTCGTCCTCAATTTGAGTAGAGCTCTTTTCGTAAGCCTCCAGGTTTCTGTCCCGTAGGTGAGTACTGGTAAGACACAGCTATTATATACTTTTCTCTTGGGCGATAATGGCAACCTGCTGTTCATGATCTGAGAATGCCTGCCAAAAGCACCCCAGCCCATTCTTATTCTCCTAATGATTTCCGTCTCATGATCCGGATCCGCCGTCACTACCTGCCCCAAGTAGATGTATTCCCCTACGACTTCCAGTGCCTCGCTGCCTATTGTAAATTGCTGTTCCTCTTCCGAGACTGTTAAACATTACTTTAGTTTTCTGCAGATTAATATTTAGACCCACTCTTCTGCTTTGCCTCTCCAGGTCAGTGAGCATGCATTGCAATTGGTCCCCTGAGTTACTAAGCAAGGCAATATCATCAGCGAATCGCAAGTTACTAAGGTACTCTCCATTAACTTTTATCCCCAATTCTTCCCAATCCAGGTCTCTGAATACCTCCTGTAAACATGCTGTGAATAGCATTGGAGAGATCGTATTTCCCTGCCTGACGCCTTTCTTTATTGGGATTTGGTTGCTTGCTTTATGGAGGACTACGGTGGCTGTGGAGCCGCTATAGATATCTTTCAGTATTTTTACATACGGCTCGTCTACACCCTGATAGTCATGCCTCCATGGGCGCAGACTTCTACAATCTTCATTTTGTATCTCTTATTAAGTTTCACAACAAGACCTCCCACCCTCTCGTTAATGCTACAGAATTCCTGTATGTTACCAGCTATATTCTTATTAATCAGGAATTCGACTCCTAGTTCTCTTCTCTCCGCTAAGCCCTTGTAGCACAGGACGTGCCCCCTTTTTAGCACTGTATATGCTTCTTTTGGCCTCCTAACTTCACTGAGCCCTATTATATGCCTTTTAGTGCCCTCTAATTCCTCCAATAGCACTGCAAGACTCGCCTCACTAGATAACGTTCTAGCGGTAAACGTTGCCAGGTTCATATTCCATTGGCGGCCTGTCCGGAGCCAGTGATTCTTAGCACCCTCTGCTGCGTTGCAGGTCTGACCGCCGCCGTGGTCAGTTGCTTCGCAGCTGCTGGGGACTGAGGGCCGGGGTTTGATTGTTGTGTTCATATAGGAGGTTGTGGCGAAGTACTGCACCAGGGTGGCCAATCCTGCTCTGGTGAGGGAGTGCGTTACCGGTTCTGGTCACCGGGATCAGGCGACACTCCAGGCCTGTTTGTGCAATTTTATCAGCACGCGGATTTTTTTTTTTTTTAATCTGGTGGCAAATTGCCGTCACCGGGATTCGAACCACGGACCTCTTGCACGCGAGGCGGGTGTTTTACCTCTACGCCACCGTTGCAACACTGCTGCAACACCGCTGCAGATGGGAAGCATTAGGGTTGATAAGTGATTGGTTTTGTTCTTTTAGTCTGATAATGATACACCTTCCGCTGTGTCGGATGTAATTTTTCCGTCACATTAGTGGAATCGGATAAGCTATACCAGTATTCCAAGGCACTAAAGTCTACACATGCCTGATGCCGCAATCATTTTTTATTCATTTGTGACCCTGTTCAAGTTTCCTATTTATCATAGGACACATGATAGGCAATTTGCGGGGGAGCCGAGAAAACTGTATTCACGTCATATCTATTAGCCCCGTTCTCTAGATCGTGTGACAGCCTATGTACATAGGGCCCGACAGCAAACCTTTTTGTGCTTTTTCTGTTTTTCTTGTTTCTTAGCAGCACGTTTTACCCTTTTCAAATTTTTTTCGCAGCTTAGTGATAATAACTGAACAGGATAACAAGCCTTCTCGAGCCTATCTACCTGTCGTGAAAAACTTTGTTGTAGGCTGTGTGGGCAGGAGTCTCTGTCTGTGTCACTTCGCGCTACAATCCAAGATTACGTCTTGTCTTGATCGGACTGTATATCTTATTTCCGCTAGTTTAGTCTTGTAAATCCGAGAGCTTCTTTCCCGGTAGCTTGCTACACTCGCGCAAGCTCCTGCCATTGGAGTAGTAGCAATGGAAGGCCACACCGATTGAAGTGCCGATCTGGAAGTTGCATATTATGGGCCACCATCAGACAAGCTGCAGACTAACCTTGCACAAATGTTAACTTTACTGTAGGATAAGACAGGGCAAGCGATATATTATCATATTAAAATAACAACAAAAAAGAACATCTGAGTGAGCCTGAATGTAGACGTTGCAAATACTGCTGGAAGTGCATCTTCTCGCTCACATTACGTCAACCCAACATAAGTTTTCGTTTTCCTGCAAAGCCGAATAACATGACTCATTAACATTCAGATGCTTCATGACCAATTTCTTCGGCCTACACATTGCACAGAATAACGTGCGGCCGAAGGTGAAAAAATGCCTTGGTCGTAGATATAGACCTGCCACACAGGACGCTACAGCTGCCGTGTCCTGTGGTTTCAAAGCATCGCATAATGAAAACAAGTTTCACAACACGCGCGATAACTTGGATTCTTCATTATATATGCGGAAATTTTTGCGAATGTACAGTGTACATAATTTTTGCATACCGAATGGTTCTCCTAATGTGAACGCCCATTATGCGAACCAGGTAACAAGTTTGAGCGTGCTAGTTGCGCCCCGAGTGCTGTGGTGCTGAATACTTCTTTTTGTAAAATATTGTAAGGGCCGTTTTCTTTTTATTCATGCGCCACCGCAAAGCAAGAAAAGAAAAAAAAACAGCGGTACAATGCTTCTTGTCCCAGAATCAAAAAGGGTTGGAATTTGCTCTTATGAAGAATTCTAGTATAAGATTGTTTTGCGATTGCTCGTTCGGAACTTCTCTTTCTTCCAGATAAACGCAGCCAAAGGTGGAATTCCGCCTGGCACACTAAAGAAATTAAGTTTGAAACCAGGAAACCAGCCACAGGAGGTGATCGAGTAGAAATGGAGCTTCTAACGTCACCGCTGGAAGCTTTGCCAGAAGAAGAAAGAAACAGAAATATAAGAAATACTAGGCATATGCAAAAGCACGGGAACGGCGAATAGTGTGCGCATGACGCAAGAACGGCCAAACCAGGCGTCCATTCCTCTAGGGAACCTCGCACAAGCTCGACTTCAGGGCAGGGTTGGCTTCCCCATGAAGTAGTGCGAGGGGAGGGGTGGCGGTCGATGGGACAATGAATAAAGCTACGTGTAGTTCACCACCCACCCGTCTATTTCGCGCATCGCTGGGCATTGCTCACTGTGCCCGGTGGAACAGCGCCACTGGCTTGACGTTGCGGAGGGCCGCCAGCAATAAAGGAGACCTTAACGGTGAGAGCCCCTTCGCTGACCTGCCTGTCAGCGCGTCGGCGATGAGGATGGTGCCGGACCGCCTACTTTACTGAACGAACGAGAAACAAGCTTAGAGAGCTGGTCATTCCGCCGGGAAGTTACGAAAGAAATGCGACAGCTTTCACCTTGAGAGCAAGGTGCACAGGTTTCGAGAATATTTTTAGTGCATGCGCAACAACTTTTCTGACCTCTTAGGACGTAGGAGTCAACAGCAGGCATTTCCTACGGCTCGCTACTGCATATTACGGAGACTTCAGTCCCTATGTAGGCTTCTGGCGCTCAGCAACCTATGCGGGTGCCTGGCTTGCTGTCGCCATTTGCGAAGTTACAAGTTGCACACGTATGCGGTTGCGCTTGCGTCCGGACACCGTTGCATGTTGACTTACGTTCGCAGTCAAATTACTATGACCTGAAGTTATTGACTCATAGAACACTCAATTTCCACTCATTTTCCCGTTTGCAATGTGCTTTTTTATTCATTTGGTGTGTCTGGCGAAGCTGAGAAAGGCAGAGATGAATAAAATCCTGTTTACATTTCCCACAATTTTGTGAACATTTCCTTGGTGAAAGACTAAGGAATTAGTGATTACTTGGTTTTCTTCGCACTTGTTCTGAGTATAACCTATTACGTGTGCATGGTGCTGATGAATTGAAGAACCACAGAACGCGACATTAATTTTTCGTATGTAATTCATAAATGCACGAGGTTTAAGATTGCAGAGTCCGTTTATCAGCCCCAATATCTCTTGACAAACATCTATAAAGAAACCAACAAATGGAATAGAAAAAAATTCGGTGTAAGTGAGACCCCCAAGGAAACGATGGCAGGACAACCGTATCATCGTATCATTTAGTATCATCGCATATGACGCGCCCAGCCGATACTATCGTAACTGTGTAACTTCGAGCTTCCCTTCATTTTCCCGCTTTTTTTTTAAGTACGAGTACCCCCTGCCAAGTAGGAGCCAATTGCAGGCAGAACTAGTGACTCACTCTTCTGCATTCCTCGTCTCACGGCATCGAGTAACCTAGCCCGCAATGAAGAATAAGAGAACTCCTTTAGCATAACTGCAACAGATATTCAGAGCAGATCACAAAAATAGCCTAAAAAAGGAAGCAGATCAAGTGAAGACCATAAAAAGAATACTCAGTAAAATAACTTGCGGGGTGCGAATGTGTTTTTCATGTGTTATATGCTCTTTTTCAGGCGCCACCGGCCGTTACGGCAGATCGAAGCCCGAAATGCTGTGGCGTAGGGGGAACCAATAAAGACGACTGAAACGGTCATTCATGGGGAGAAAGCTTGACGTAGAGGGCGGGGGCTCTCGACTGTGCCGCTGTATGGTGGGGGAGAAGCGCATTGTTGCCGCCTCATTGAAACGCAGCAACACGCGTGAACGGTGACGCCCCGCCATTGCATCGCTTACGATGCACAGGGAGGGGTCCACAGGTCCAGATGCGGTGTAGACTAAGTAGTTTTTTTCTTTCTTCTTTTTGTTACCAATTTGGGGGCCATAGCACTGTGAGCAACAGGGTGTCCGCAGCAGGTGGCCTTGAGATTAAGCGGATACTTTGGCGATCTTGTAGCGACTGGCATGACGTCACGTTCTTTCTCAGTTCGATGCCGCCGACAGACGGAGCAGCCTTCTTTTCATCTTCGTACTGAGTCTTGCAGGGGTATTCCCACCACGCTAAGTGCCGCCAAACGCATATCTTGCGAAATGCCCTTAGCAAATCGGAACCTGACCACTCGTCTTTCAGCGCAGCATGGCGTTTTATTACCTGGCGAGCGAAATTCTCCACGCTGGACAGAGAGCACTGAATTTCGCGACGCGGAGCGTCACATCTGGCACTGCCACTGCTGCCACTGTCACAATGCAGAAAGAACTTGTTTACTCAAAGAGTTTGAGAAGAGGTGTGTGAGGTGCGGCACCTGCTCTTCCAGAGAGATTTGGAGTGAGTGCGAAAAGAAGATGTCACGTCTCCTCCTGCTTTGCGTAACTGACACCTAAAGTTGCGTTCAGACTACGTATGGTTCAATCCGATCGCGTGGATTGTAAACGTAAACATATAAAACGCAACTAGTTTGTTCAGACTATTGTCGTATTGAGCGGCAAGTACCCAACATTAGCAACCAGCCAGGGCGTTAATCTTGCAATGCCCGTTAAATTTAGGACAGACACAGATGCGACTGTTACGACGCCGCCAAAGCGCGAAGCAGTTTGCACTCACATCTACCGGTCACGGGGCGGCCGCGACCTTCATATACCTCGATTAAAAAACAGGCGAGCCGGAGGTGCCATCCGACACTGCTGCGTAGTGGCCCGTAGTTCTGCTAGCACCTCTGCTGGAACTCGTTTGCTAATCTGCGCCGTATTAAAAACTGCATTTCCCAGTTGTCCGGTAGCGCTGATTGGCCAGTCCTAAAAAACGCATCTAACCTAAGTACTGAATGTCAAAAGCCGGTTCTTAGCCATGTAACAGATGCTTCAGCCATTGCGTTAAATGCCGTTATTGCAATATTTAGGATAAGTGCGACTGTAGTCTTAACACGGCTTAACAAATGATATGTAGAGCTCTTCGTAGTCTATAAAACAACGAAACTGCGGAGCGAATGCTTCCATTGTCTAAACACTGCCTTCCAGACTAACACCACCTAATGGGAACAATGCAGATTTTAACGTGACAGCGCTAAAATCTTCATTGTTCAAAATAAATTTGTGTATATATTTACTTATGCGTACATGCCGCATCTTGCTATACACCAGAACACCGTGAATTCAAAGGGCGCCGCCATATTGATGAGCGCCGGTCGCGCCATCTATCCCAAGCGCCGCGAAGTAGCAGGCCTGGGCTGCCACGCCGGGAGATGCGACCCGGCGCGAAGGCGAAACTTGGGCTTTTTAGCTGGGCGGAAGGTGTGTTTCGCGTTTTTTCTAGCCTGTCATTTTCGCTGTCTCGATTCAATCAAACTTCAAGACCTCATGCAAGTCCGCAATGGCCACACTGAGTGATGTGCAGACTGCAGAAGCGAATACATCGGGTAGGTACGCTATTACGTTTGTACAAACCGCGCGCTATATGTTAGAACACGTGTGAGCTTTTTGGCACGTAACCTGTGAAGGAATTTACAGCACTGTGTTGGTGCCATATATTATTAAAGCACACAGAACATTGTCATCTGCACTTTCAGTTTGGTCTTGTTTGTCATGGTCTCTACTGGGTTGGCCGCGTTTGGCAACCAACTGGCGAGGTCGTTTGACTGCCTGGTTAGCTGACGCCTGCCCTTCACCACCTGCACATTGAAAACAAAATAGATGTTATAGCAAGAAGGGCTGTAGTTCTTTCCCATGCCATCACGGTTGTGAAGATATAAAGTCCTCTCAAAATGAAATAGAAAATACGCCAGGCCAATTGTATCCTGCAACCACTTAAGAGTACAACATTCAGAACAAAAGCCTACAGCACTCGAACAAGCAGCATATGATGCTAAACCTGCACTCATTGGAAAATGAGGTACTACAGTAGTTATAATGTTCAACTACATGTGCATTCAAAGCCCGTATAACAGGGCGAGCATGACAGATGCAGGTGTTGTACAGTTGCACAAACCATGACAGGGCACGTAAAATTACCATCCCTACTTAAAGCTGCATCATCAGAACCCCTTTGGTACAAGGCAACAACCGCACATGCATTCCAAGAAATTAGCCCCACCAACTGCAGCTACCTGGTAGCAGACCTGTTTCGCTTGTGTGAGGCCATCGGATTGTTGGCGCTCCCTTAGAAAAGAAAACAGTAAAAAAAACTAGTGAGAACGATCAAAATTTTGTTACAAAATACAAGAATAATTAAGCACCCTATTTTCCTCGCCATATGAACGGAAATATTTTGCGCTTTGCCTCGCATAACAGCCCGCACGCAGTTTAGAGCTCAGGAGGCTCAAATGAATTCGTTACGAATGACACCTGCAACACCAGCTCGTAAAGGTAGGTGCGCTGCAAGAACACCTTCGGCGACGAGTAGTCGTCGTTTACGTTTTTGTGGACGCATGCTAGGTGACGCGCAGACTTCGGTTTACTTTCACTAGCAATAGCGCTCACCAGCAAGGCCTACAACTTGTAGTTCACGCTTAATGGTCATTCCGTGCACCAGCTGCAAGTATCGCTAACCGCAAACTCAACTGTTCCGCTTAACTGTCGGGAGCTCTGCCTGAATGAAAACACGAAAAGGCTTGCCTTTTTGTTATAACCAAGGCGAAGCACCGGCGCGGGATTCTGCTCTGTAGGCTTGTTGCCCAGAAAGTGCTCGGAGCAAACCTGCGTGTTACACGTATTACGTTCGTAGGGCGCAAAGTTGAACGTGGCACCAAAATATACACAGATCGAATACTCACTCGTGCATTTTCACTGGGTTGGTAGTTCTTCCTATTCACTGCAGCTATCCACCGGTGGCGCAGCTTGGCATTCTTCGTTGCGGATGGAAATCGGCACAGGCTGAAAACACCGCACCGGCACGATTCCCTACGTGTGTTGTGCTCTTCGCAAACAGCGCTAAGCGACCTGCTCCTTTTCCGCTGGTTGTTTTGGCATCCAAACACGACGCAACGATGCCCAGATGACTTCTTGTACTTTGGATCCGCGTGAGCGGGCACATTTCCGCACTTTGGAGTCCTAGAGCTAGCGCTAGCCATGTCTGCTGGCCGCCGGCGAACACACTTTGGCAGCCCAGAACAAAACGGCGCAGGTCAACCGGGCAATCCGGGTGCGAGAGTATGCGTTCGGTTAGTCTGGGTGCGAGAATAGCGTGTTCTGGTCTATAAGACAGGTGGTATATGCGTGTTATATTTCCACACTATTCTATTACTAAAGTTCCTAATACCACATCTTACATACCTGACACAGTTATTCCTCGGAGTCTTGCACACGACGGCCCACAAACAGAAGAAATGAAACAATACACCGACGGCGCATGCATTTTATGATAAACTTCTCATACTGGAATATAAAAAGTGGGAAAAATTAATAGCAGAAACGTGAACATTGTGTAATTATCATTGGCGTGGCTGTGCACTACCTCCGGGATTAGCCCGCGCAAAAGACTGCGCTTCTACGAGGAATCTCGCCTTCGTGCCTAGCGTTCGCCGACAGCGTTTCCCGCTAAGCATTTGCCTTACTAAGCTGCAGCTTCTGGGAAGCGTAAGAAGCAGTCAAGGATGTTTGAATGCAATCGCATTGTACTCTTAGGAGCCAAGCTAAACGTCGTTCAAACTTTTGTTTAACCAATCCTCAGAGGGCGGCTTGTAATAGGTTGTCATCGCTGCAGTTCAGAGCCGAGTGAATCGCCAAAGTCTGTAGTACTATATTGCATTGTGCTTAGGTAGTTAGATCGTAATAAATAATAACGAGCTCTGCAATTATTATACATGTATATGCAGCAAATACGTCACTATGGGTCGCATTCGAAAACAGCAATAATAATGCCATGACTTTTTTGCTTTTCCTGCTTAAAGAGACTCCCGGATATAAAAACAAAAGATGGCGTTAGGTGATGGGGATGGTATGATGACCAGCGGTTTCGTCAGCACCCGCACCTTATTCTTCGTTGCCCGCTTTTTCTTCAAATGCGTTCGCACATGCCGGGAATGGTCAAGAAAGTAATGGTTACCGCTAGGATTGTAGTTTGTGAGAAAAGGGCTGAACTCGATAGTTGAAATGTCAAAATCTTAATGCATAAATTGAAAATAAGGAATATCTACTTTGTTATATAAATTCAGATTATAATTATAAAAAAGTCACACTTTCGCCCGGAAGACAAAGAGTCGATTGCGATAGCGAATTACGGGACAGCTATACGCTGTAAGGATAGTAGTTTGATCGGCCGTATAAACTTGTAAACATAGGCATACTAAATCCTATAACAAGCATGGTTTCACGCGTGCACACGCAGTAATGAACACATCTCATTGGATGACCGCATAAACTCGCAGTCGCTGTACTGAGGAAACGCGGCAGCAGCAGCGAGCGAATCGACCTTTCATGCCGCCGCTCGCATCAATGCAAACGTAGCTTCGAAAACATTGAGCAGCGCGGAAACCGCAGCCTTCGCTTATGGCTTTCAAGTTAGAGTGGGCACGTCGGGCCCGCGCGGCTACTCAGGCCGTCAAACTATGGTCTGTTGCACACCTAGCAGCTCGATTCGAAGTGACGGCACAGGAAGTCTCTGTTAAACCTCGGGTTCGCGCCGACAAAGACGTTGTTACGGCCATCGGCGGCACAGTCGCCATCTCTACGCCGTCTCTTGCGCTCGGCGTCTCGCGCCCGCTCTTCTTCTCGGGCAGCCGGATCGGCCCGACATCGACGGTTACATTCGGCGGCACGGGCGCATTCTTGTTCTCTCACCGCCGCCTCGGTGGCGGGTCGTCGATGGTCACATGCGAGCCGATGCTCTCGGCGTGGTTCCTTGGGAATACGAACAATTCTAGGAACCCATGGCAACGTCGGAGACAAAATGAGCCTCCATCGCCTTATCGGATGGGCACTACGTCACAGAGACATGGCCTCAGACACAGGTATCCGCTACAACTGCGGTTCGATGCAAAAGCGGTCTCTTTGCCTTTGTAGGCGCTAAGCGCGTGCTTCGATGCGAGAGCATCTTATGTGCCTTTGTGGTTCTACGTCTGAGTCAACTACATCACAGACACGTGGTTTCTGATTGAAGTGGCCGCCAAAACTACGCTTCGATGCGAAAGAAACGTTTTCTTTCCCTATGTGGTTTTTTCACGTCCTCGCTCGCCTTTTGAAGGACGGGTTTCTTTAAATTATGCGGTTTTACTTGCCAAAACCACTTTCTGATTATGAGGTACGCCGTAGTGGAGGACTCCGGAAATTTATACCACCTTGTGTTCTTTAACATGCACCTAAATCTAAGTACACTGGTGTTCTCGCCTTTCGTACTCTGGGGCGAGTTTAGAGGAAAGCCCAGGAGTTTTCCAAGGACCAGCTAGCCATACAAGAGACCCTGGGCCACAGGTGGGATTTCGATGTGAGTCGATGCGGCTTTCCATGTCATGTGACGCTACTGTGATGTAAAGGTGCGTGCGAGCTGGCAGCACACTTAGAGGGGCTTGTCGGGCCGCTTCGTACACATGTAGGTCGGCACTCACAACTGTCAGGACGGTGTGAATGGGGAGTGTCGATGGCTTGCGAAGGATCGCGTCCATACAAGGGGAAGAAATGTAAAAATGCCGTAGTAGCTCGTATTACCGTGCTCATGCGAAAGTTACAAAAGGAAGAACTTGGTCCCAGTTATGTTCAGATGCCACGTACATTGCGAGCATATCGCCGAGAGTGCGGTTAAACCATTCTATGAGCCGGTATTCTGTGGTTGGCATGCCGTGCTCTTTCGATGAATAATGATGCACTCAAAAAGCAGACCTTCGACAACTTCAGAGAGAAAGGCGCGGCCTGTATCACTAAGGAGTTCTCGAGGGGCACCATGGTGAAGGACGACGCAGTTTCGGACCACAAAGGCTACATCCCATGCTGTAGCATTTGTTAAAGCCGTAGTTTTGGCGTAGCTTGTGAAATGGTCCACATCACGTATGATCCACCGACTTCCATCAAGTGTCAGTGGTTGCGGGCTGTAGAGCTCAATTCAGACGCGATCGAAATTTTGGTAGGCCATGGAAGTTGCTCCCAGGCGACAGACGTGCATAATTTTGGAAATTTGCGACGTTGACAATCAGGGCAGCATCGAACACACTTGCTTGAAAAAATGTGTATTCTTTTGTTATTTCTCTGTCCGTGGACTTTTCTGTTGTTTAGCAGTCATGTACAAGTCATGCCTTTGTACTTAAGTTTAGGTGCACGTTATAGAAACCCAGGTTGTTTAAGCTGCCGGAGTCCCCCACAACGGCGTGCCCAATAATCAGAAAGTGGTTTTGGCACGTAAAACCCCATAATTTAATTTTATGTCCAGCCTTTTTCACTTTTGCTTTTTTTTGCGTGTATCATACCAGGTTCTGCAAAAATATTTGTTTTCGGAAACGGAATTCAATAAAACGAGGCCAAATATCTGTTGTGTTGAAAGTGGAATTTATATAGGTTCTGGCACATGCTGGCATACTCAAAACATGGACAAGACTGCGCGTGTGCTACCGCATACAGAACCCACGGTACACCACTCTCTAGTTCACAAACAATGCCTGAGGTAGCGCACATGCGCGATTAAGAAAAAGAAAAATACGTGTCGCGGAGAGGCAATAAGAAAGCAAATGTAAAGGCGGGTAAAGGGTGGAGAGGCAGCGGAGTGGGTCGGCCTAATAAAAACAAAAAGAAAAAAATGCTAAGCAGAGGAGGCGCAGCGCGGCTGCTGTTCCTGTTCCCATCGCAACGTAAAGAATTATGGGGGCCGCCATTTTGCTAAAGCATCGCCTTCCTGTTATGGCCGTAACTTAAGGGGACGTTGGCGTTGGCATCTAAAGAGCGGCTGCCTCAAAACAGCATGCTTCAAAACACGTCGAGGATTCGACGAGGGCTGCATTCGAATGTGAGTGGTATGAAAAAAAATGCTGGTGTATTGTGCTTTGGGTGACCATTAAACAACCGCAGGTGGCCAAAATGAGTCCGGATTCCTCCTTTAGGCTGTCCCTCATAACTCAACGTGTAATTCGACACATTCATTCGACCTGCACACATTCGACCTGCACCGACAGGCAAACTTAAACATGGCTTTAAGCGTTGCCTCCATATCGAATAAATTCGATATTTTCTACTTCCCAACGTGGCGGGCCGTTAATTAGACCATTCGCCGAGTCTTTCAGATCTGCGCGGGAGTGGCGTGCAATGCTGGTTGTGGTTCTGTCCTAAATTTTCCTTTAATAGCTTTCCGACCATCCCTTAAAAGCAAGAAGCCATGCCCCAAATATTCAAGACAAAAATAAAATTCATGAATAAATCTAAGAAATTCAAGTTTATTGACAAGTTTTAATATCTGTGCGACTAGCAATTCTGTCTTTGCTATATTATTCGAAAAAAAGTTTCTTGATTAGTTGCTACAAGATAATGAGTTACGAAAAAAATACTAGACGATTCTTAAGGTTGTTGCTAACAACACACATCTTGTTTCACGCACACTCAAGTCCTCTCTTGATAAAAAGAATGGTTAATCATACCTGCGACGACCAAAGCGCAATGCAGGTTTTTCGTAAGAATTCTGGATTCATAAGCACGCTGTCGCCCTCAGCGAGATATCACTTTAGGTATGGGATGCTGTAAATGAGCTCGATTGCAAAGCTTGGACACCGGCTCCTACTTTAATCTCGTGGACGTTAACCATAGCTTGCTGGCATATAGTGTGCAACAAATGTTTGAGGAATATGGGGCCGAACTCGAGGCAGCACACACTTTCTGAGTGAAATATGTTCGTCCTAACGAGGGTTTGGGTCACACCCAAAATATAAGGCGCAACAGTGCATATTGCGCCTTCGTGTACATATTCCGCATGCGTGTCCGTCTTCTGCACGGTAGCGTGAATGTTCGCCAGCACGGCATGCATGGGCAACGCCCCGTTTTACAGCTTCCAGACGCCGCGTACTCTGATGGCATATGAACCTCTCGCAACACGAATGCGTTTCCCAGTGGGACAGTTAACAGGAATTTATGGCTAGGCCAAGTCTCCGAACTGCTGCCGCATTTTCGGTTGCCCGCATGGAAGCATAGGCACAGCGTCCCTCCTGCGCCCGGCGGGCAGAGTTTAATCTAGTATTCAGCGAACCACCAGTGTGTGTTGTTTCACAGAGGAGGAGGGAGAAAAGCTGCAAGAAACAGTCTTTGGCGGGATAGCTTCCCGCTCGTATGAAGTTCAAAACGCACCAGCAGGTGGCGCCCTAAACTAGAAGAAAAAACGAACATACATATGCACTTAGATGCAACACAACAGACTTCAAGTAAGTGGTCTCGAGCAGAGCTAATTGCCCGTGTAACAGAGCGTAGCCCCATATAATTTCTAAGATGTCGCCACGTTTGGGAAGGAAAAGTGCTTTCCCGTGTCGCCTGACACATTGTGAGCAACGATAAGGCAAGAGCGTTATTCCACTCGTCTGAAACCAAGCAGCAGAAGTCAATAAATGCATTATTTACCTGGTGTTTACAGCAGTCAAGAAAAAACATACACAGAAAAGCACGAACGGGTGTCGTTAAGCCAAACATGGTTAATCGATGTACATAAAATGTAATTATCGAGCAAAGCTTATACCTTAATCTAGTGCACTGTGCCGCACGTGTTGGCAACTGAACAACAACAACAACAATAATAATAATATTAATAATACTACTACTACTACTAATAATAATAATTAAGAACACTGGCAACAAGCTATGAGATTGCTGGAAGTTGTGCGTGAAGTTTTCTTTGGCGACGCAGGGGAAAATATGAGGCTCCAGCAGTTTCAATCGCTTGAAAGTGAAAGCCGCCTATATTACTTGTTCAGGTAACTCTCCGTGGTGACGTATTGTTCTCGGCGTTGCGCTGCTAAGCCCAAGGACGCGGGATGGAACACCGGCAAATGGGGGCGAAGTGCAAACACGCCTGTGTCCCGTGCATTGGTTACACCGTAAAGAACCGCGGGTGGTCGAAATAAACCCGGAACCCCCCCTCCCCCCCCCATGCCGTGCCTCGCAATCATATCCTGGTTTTGGCGCGTAGAACACTAGATTTAATAAATTTTTTACTCGTTCACATGAAATTTACCGCTACCAAGTACACCGTAACGAAAAGAACTTTTTCATTTGGCTGACGAGGGCTCTTGTAGAAAAAAATCTGCGCATCTTTGTCACATGTACGCTAACTTAAACACTAGACAACTGTTTTAGTAACGTAGGGGATGTTGCTGTAAATAGTTAAAGGGCTTGACGTTCTGAAGCAACTCTTTGGCTACGAGAGCTATACTAGTGATGTGTGCAATGTTAATCTTGACCACCTGTTTCTATTATTGTATGACAACGCAAATCTGAGAACACGAGCGTCTCTGCTTTCCGTCTTCTTTTTGGTCTATCGGAACGCGGCCGGTCTGGCAATAAATTTTACCCACATTTATAATTGTTAGGAGGGTCATAAAAAGGCCCTTTTATGAAATCCTTAAAGAAAGGCTGGCGTAGCTAAATTAACTGGCACAATTAACGGATGCAATCTCGAGTTTGTTCTTGTAGAATTGGCGACGAAATAGAGAGAGTGGTATGCCTCCATTTGGGCTATTCTTCATTTGCGGCTTTTTCAACAACCGAATATGTATCCAGAACCAGCTCCGGGAAAAGTACATTGCAATTGGATCATGATAAGATACAAGGTACTCGGGCAGCAAGTATTTGAGAAACAGATACAAGTTACTACCATAATTATTGCATCTGGTACAATACATTCTATTTTTATCGTAAGATACTTCGATACATTCACTAATTCCTGCTTATAGATCTTTATAATGTAACAGCACTCGCGTATGCACAAAAATATTTGCTTCGAAACTTCTTAACTCTGACCAACATTCTTTAATTTGAAAGAAATATCTGTTAGTATCCAAAATTGATGGGAGTCGCTCTTCTGCTTGCCGACCATCTAGCGGGCCGCCATCAAATTACAAGAGCGTCAATAACAAGCATCTGTACGATGGCGCAAATATCACTGTAGGGTTTTACCTTGTCCCTACACGCATTACCGTTTGTGCAATACTGGAGCACCGGACCGATGTACAGCCGCAATAACGCGGGTAGTGCCATTTTCACAGCCAAGCTGTGCACGTCTATACTCCAATGCATCTGTCATGTCAGTGGGCAAAGATGTGGGCCGATGCCAGTATTGCACAACCTGCGGGATCGGCTCCTATATTTGCTCACGGGCCCGACATACGCATTGGGGGATAGACGTACACATCTTGACTGTAAAAATGTCGCTACCAGCGCTATTGCTGCTGTATGCCTGTCCGGTGCCCCGGTATTGTGTAAACGGTAATACGTTCACGGATAACGGGAAACCCCAGAGCGGTATTGTGCCATCGCGGAGGTTGTGCAATGCCGCGTCGACCCACGACAGATGTGAAGCAGACTTTAAGCACTCCGGCCCTAATTATAATAACAATAAATAATGATAAATAATATAACTACATCAATATGCATTATTTAAAGTCGATTAGTATAAAGCAATTGCTTGGCAACAGCGCATGGACCGACGAGCCGGAGGCGTTGCCATACACGCCAAAGACAAAATGTGGGCACGGCGACACACACTTCACTCGCAAGAGGACAACGCCACCAACTAACTCTGCCGTACGAATAAAAGACGGAAGTGGGACATCCACTGCGTATATATCTCCAGGCACACCCAAATTTTGTATTTAGAAGTTCATCACCACACACTTTGCATGGGTTAGTCGTGATGACACTATCCCTGTGGACATTTCAAAACCAGGCAAGAAATGTTTCACTCAGTTCCTGCTGGAACAGTTCGACTTGAAGTGAAACACAAATCCAAGTACCACAACTACTCAACAACGGTCTTTTATAGATTGAACTTTTGCCAAGATTTTGTCTAAGGTTGTAAGCAAACCAATCAATGTATATACCCGTAACGAAAAAGCTGCTAAATGATGAAAATACAAACATGTACCCTTGCCCATACCTGTGCCATGTGCTAAATATTCATGAGACGCACCATGTATACCGAGACCACATAAAGGTGCGATGATTTTTCTTCGGTGATATATCCATTAACGTGAAAATATTTAACGATTTTTCTTATACGAGAAAACTTGTGCAGCCCAAGAACACTTTATACGTATTGCAGTTGTACAAAGCGTCGCAAGATACCACTGCTATTCAGTCTAGTTCCACTTATAGCTGAAATTACCCTATCATTTGTAACAGTAAAAACTATAAGGGTGAGCTAAGAAAAGAAAAATATACCTAAGTAAAATAGAAAGGCGGCTCCGTACCATGCAATCACAGTGAATACGTTGAAACACAATACAAGCGGCACCGCTAATAGGTATGAAATTTAACCATGAAGTTTTATCATCGTCATCAGCCTCTTTTATGTACACTGAAGGACGCAGGGCTCTCCATGCGATCTCTAATTACCTCTGTACTTCGCCAACCAATAACGACTTGCGCCTGCGAATTTGCTAATATCATCACGCCACCTAGTCTTCTCTCGTCCTCGACTGCTCTTCCTTTCTCTTGGCACCCATTCTGTCACTGTAATGGTGCACCGGATATCTAAGCCTGAAGTTAAGTTAAGAACCACGCAAAAAGCGTTGGAACGAAGAATGTTAGGGTAACGTTAACAGACAGGAAGAGAGCAGTGTGGATCAGAGCAACCGGGGATAGCCGATATTCTGATTGTGATTAAGAGAAAGAAATGAAGCTGGGCAGGAAGTATTGTCAACTTACCTCTAAGGTCAGACAATAGGAAATTCATTGCCTGTGTAAAATAGTGTAAAACGGCTTTTGTGGGCGCTCATGAGAAGAAAAGGGTCTTTGGTATTATAATGTTTCGCGAATCTCCTTTCTAACGTCTAGCCTTCATCAGGCTTCGTAACAAAGCACCACGCAAGACACAGTTCGACAGCGGCACTATAGCGACATTAGAGTTCGCGCCACAGACGTTGCACGTATTGGCGTACGCAGCACAGTACGGTCGCAACAAGCAAGTGCCATGCCACCGACGCCTCTAAAAACAATATAATCAAGAAAACAAAAAGTAGGCAGTGCGCAGACGTTCCCGAGCTTATTTTTGTCGACACGTGTCTCTTCTCCACCACTAGGGACACGCCGACCTCATCGCCTGCCCTCGTTGAACAGCTCTGGCAGAAAGATAAAAGAATGTCACTGATTTTAGTGTTATTCAGGTGGTTAAGTGGCAGCAGTATCAGCTTGAGAGGCGAAGTTCAGCCAACGTTCACGGTTTCGCATGGTGATGTTGCGATAGGGGTAGCTAAGATATCCAATACATTCTTTAATGTATCGGGAATACAGATACTCATACACCTCTTGCCAGACGTGTCATGATACAGATACAAGATAGTGAAAGCGTATCTAAGATAGTATCTAAAATACATGTATCGTTGATACTGCCCAGCACTGTCCAGAACCATGCAACATGCCACCTTTATAAAGAGAAGGAAGATGAAGACGACGAGCGATAGGCCCGCTTCCGAACACCCGTCTGTTTTTTAAGTCTTTTTTAGCGAGTGTATAGGAGTTCATTTTTACTCTTTGTGCCTCTCTCTCACCGAACGCCGGTCTGGGGGTCACCGTCCTGCGAGAGAAGCACAGCAAGCGGCTTCCGAAGCGCACCAGACGGAAGCAGCGTGGCGAGCCTCCGCCGTCGGCCACCCTTCGTGATGCTCTGATGGCATCCATCACAAGCAATCGGAAAGCAGGCCAGCATGTTTCTTCTGTAGACCACAGAGAAGATGAGCAAGCAAGGAAAAGGCTACGGGAAGATGAGATCGACACAAGGGAATCTACAGGAGACAACGAAGAGATGGACCAGACAGCTTTCACTGTTGTCTCTAACAAAAAGAAAAGAGCCGCAGGTGTTCCTGGCATATTCAAGCCAACTCAGCCTGACAGCAACTCATCGATAGTCAACCCAAATCTTCTGGCTACGGCGGTCGTGACAACAACCCAAGAAAGGATAATCAGCCAACGTCTCAACAATTATGGCAGTCTCATGTTGACAGTGTCTACACTTCCTGCAGCCAATCGCCTCCACGACGAGGGCTCGAGGATTTGCAAAGGTTATGTGCCATTAGAAGGCGTGCCGAAAGGAAGGCTCTACGTAATAAGAATATCGAAGACCTCACAGCTTGTCGACGGGCACAAAAGTGACAGATCTATCGGGTATTCCTGTAGAAGCTCGAGTTCCATAATTCTACTCTGCCACGTACGGGAGGATACAGGACGTTCCTGTCGAGTACTCGGATGATGACCTCAAGAAATGTTTGAACGAACAAGAGTCATATCTCCTAAAACGCAAGTATTGTACGTCCCTAATGGAGGTGGCGTAGTAACAGAAACCCGAAGACGCTCGGTCATCCTGGAATTCTATAAGGACGCCCCTTTACCAAACCGAGTGTCGCTTGGAATCTGCAGTTATCCCGTAACGGAATACATGGGGTCTGCTACTCAATGTTTCAGATGTGAAAGACATGGGCATATAGCGAAATATTGTAAAGGCCTCATCCGCGCAAGATATGCGCTGGTGCACATACGCATAAGGAGTGTACATCCCGTTCCCAGCCTCGGTGTGCACATTGTGGAGCTGAGCATGCTGCACATAGGGAGAGCGTCCTAAAAAGAAATCAGCCACTCTTGCACGGACAATGGAGCAAATTCAAGGAAAAGTGCGGAGACGATGAGAACCACCACCGAATCTGGATGTGGTATATACATCTACAAACAGAAAGCAACACGACACGGTGTAGTGCAGCGACACGACTTTGAAAAAATCCTTCGCCTCATTCGTTAGAGAACACCAGCACAGGCCTTGAACTGCAAAGAGTAAAACAAAGCCCTCGAGAGATATAACCTAAAGCCCACAACAACAACAAATGTCCCCAACGTCGCAGCAGAAGAACAGGAAGAACTTAGAAAAGCTGTTAGATGGTAGCACTGTAAATGAGACATCAAATATGATGATGTTCGCCCATGATGTTTGCCGCAATCAAGGCTATTCTCCGTGCCAGCCCATCATTTAAAAGCATCCCTGAGGTAGAGGCCGTCCTGGCTTTGGAACCGGTGGTGTCGTCTTCTTTCATGGCGCAACGCAATTCTTCGCAGTAGCAACGATGGCTTCGCCAACAATCGTCTCACAAGCGGTGTCCACCAACAAACACTTCCGCACATGTGCCATATTCCAGTGGAACGCTAGCGGTTTGCGCTCGAAGTTAGCAGACTTTACGCATCTTGCGCGAGTGCACCGATTCTCTTTTATGGTCATTTCCGAGTCTCGCATCAACGATCAGTTTATGATAAATGATTATTAGTTTCATCATTCAAGGTGACAACACGGAATGAGCCGACTGCTCGTTGGATTTCGCAACGACATGCCTGCCTCTGCGATTGACGTAGCACCACATGACAAGAATGAATATATTTTCGCAACCACAGTGATGGCATCCAAAGTGTTTACCCTGGTCGGCATTTACTTGGAAGCAGGATCACCTTTCGACATGACAAGATTGGAAAACTTGTTGACAAACACTGAATCTGCACACATTATTTGTGGCGATTTTAACGCACATAACGAGATCTGCGGCAGTTCACATACGTGTGCTCGGGGTGCTAAGCTGGTGAAGCTTCTTGCAAAATACAACATAGAGCCCTTGAACGATGACAGCATAACATACCTGAAACATCCGGAGACTGTTAGCTGCATTGACATCACATTCGTATCAAGTGACCCCTATGTTCGGGTGGTGTACAGATTTCGAGACTCGAGCTAGTGATCACTACCCAATCCTAATCTCTGCCCTTCATTTTTGGCCGACGTCCAGAAAAGTGAAACTGAAGTCGGTAGACTGGGAAGCTTACACAGCAGCCGTAGACAAAGGGATCACAGCCTCGACTACGAATGCAGAAATAATATTTAAAACAGCTCGTTGCCTCAAACAAAGTACCCACTCTGCCGCTAAGCATTGTAATGTATCAACCAACGACGAGGATTTGCAAAGGTTATGTGCCATTCGAAGGCGTGCCGAAAGGAATGCTCTACGTAATAAGAATATCGAGGAACTCAAAGCTTGTCGACGGGCACAAATACGTATACGACGTTAGCTCACCAAACTGAACCGGAAAAGGTGGAGGGACTTTTGTGGGACACTGGACATACGACCACCGCGCTGAGCAAAATCTGGCGAGTCGTCAGATGCATTCGCAATTTTATCGTCCTCTCATTACATGAGCGTGCATCCCTGAAAGATGTGGCAGAGCAGTACTGCAGGCTCCTTTCCAACGGGGCACAACTTTGTGATACATTCCAAGTCATCAGCCTAGTCCATCTCGAACTACCCTTCCTGACTTAGAATTACCATTCACCATCGAAGACCTCACGGCAGCAATCGGCGACGTAAACAAGAGATCATCACCTGGCCATGACGGTCGGATTTATGAAGCGCTCGCAAATCTATGCCACACATTCCGCCTACGCCTTCTGGAGTACTACAACGTCTCATGGATAACTGGGGAGATTCCTACGAATGGAAGCTTGCGAAAGTTATTTCTATATTGAGGCCAGGGAAGCAGCCGACAAATTATGCTTCCTTCAGACCCATATCTCTGCTCAGCTGCCTAGGGAAGCTATTTGAGAAATCGTCCACAAACGACTAAATTGGTTCCTGGATACTACAAAAGTTTACCCGGAAGAAATGAATGGCTTCCTGCAAAAGCAAAATAGATCCGCAATTGATACTGTCATTGCCTTGGTCTCATCAATTGAAGAGGAATTGATCTGTGGAAACACACCTAGTGCATTACTTTTGGACATAAGGCAGGTTATGATTCGGTCTATCATAAAGCAATACTTGACGCTTTGGAAACCCTTGGTCTTGGAGGACGGCTTTACGCATGGATTGAAGACTATCTTCAAGGACGCCAAGTTTTCATGTGTACCCCGGAGGGCCCCATGGCGCTTTATGCCGTGGGGAAGGGAGTGCCACAATGGGCTGTCTTAAGCCCGGTATTATTTAATTAGTCCTCATCCATCTGAGAAGAAACCTGCGCCGTGGCGTCAAAATCACACTGTATGCGGACGACATTTGCATTTGGAGTGCGGCGCGTTTCCGCAGTACCACCGAACAACGTCTCCAGAGAGCGCTGGCAAATATATCGGCCTACCTAAATCCAAGGGGTCTGAAATTGCCCCCGACAGAAGCGTTGCCATGGCTTTCACGTGGAGGTGTATGAACAAATACCCACTAGTGTTGGGTGGTCGTAGCCTTCCATACGTCAAGAGGCAAATGTTTCTTGGAGTGTCTATCAATAGAAACCTCACATTGTCCCTCAAGTGAAAAAACTGAGTGAGAAGATTTCCTCGGCGTGGCACGTATTCTGATGTTTAGCCAGATTACAGTGCGGCAGCAACTGTCGATCAATGGTGTTCCTCCATAAGGCCTACGTCAACGGAACACTAAGATATTACCTCCCGATCCTGCACAAGATGTCTCCCACAAGCAAGAGAAAACTTGAGGCAGCACGGAACAACTGCATTCGCGTATGTCTTTGCGTTCCGAAAGGGTCTTCCCGCTCAGGAATTGCAGCAGAAGCTGGATGTCGGCCTCTTTGAAATCTATCTTATCAGGAGACACTTCGAATTCACCTCCGCCCCGTTCATCATACGAAGACTCACTTTTTGAAAGATATTTATCGAACCTGTGCTACAACTAGCTTTGGGCAGGCCGTCGGAAGCATACCTATTTCGATTCCTGCTCAGGCATCACAAATTATGCCAGGGCAAGAAACCTTTCACCATGGCCACTGTCCCCACTGGAAATCGTGCCACATATCCCTGGAACCTGTGAGAAAGAAATTGCCTCAAGCAGCGACTTATCAGATAGCTTTGGAATATATGCACAAAGAATACACAGCCGCAACGCACATTTTCGCAGATGGCTCTACAACTCCACATTGCTCATCGTGCGGACTTTTCGTTGACTCTACAGGGCAACGATTCTCCTTTTGTCTTGAGCGAGCGACCTCATCTACTTGAGCGGAGCTATATGGCATTAAGGAGGCCCTTGTGTATGTACTTCGACAGCAGTCGCCAAGGACATCGGTGATTTTCACGGATTCAACAGCAGCCCTACAAAGTATGTGGAACAGGCGCAAGCGTTTCAATAATCAACCTGCAGCATTTTACATTGCTTGTCTTCACCACAAGGCTAAAATTGCTGGCATTACATCAAGCTCCAGTGGATACCTGGCCACGCTGGCATTTCGGGAAATGAAAGAGCGGAAGAAGCTGCCAGAAAAAGACTTCAATACCGAAATTTCAAAAGAAAATATTTACAAATCTCGACGCTGCAAACATGGCAAAAAAATATGCCTATCAAGAAAAAGACCGCATCTGGAATCAGCCGTTTCACCAAGATAACTTCCTGCGCTTCATTAACCCGAAATGAGACCGAAAATTCCACGACCACTTCCTCGATACTTAGAGACATTGTACCATCGTCTTCGACCGAACGTGTCATACACAAACAATTATCAGAAACGCACAGGGCTTACCATTAACCCATACTGTGATAACTGTCACAACTTAGAGACAATGGAGCACATATTACTAGAATGACCCGCGTAGTGCGACGAGAGCCAATTTTTTTAGCAACAAATGGACATGATTTGCCACGAACCGTTAACTTTACCGAATATTTTAGGTCCAATGCCAGGCCCTTCAAAACAGCAGTGGGTTTTGTATTTATTGTTAAAATAGCTGTCAGAAATTGGTCTAATAGGAAAGCTTTAAAGATTGCGCACTTCATATACGAAAGCCCAAACTTACCCGCCATGTCACCTGTAAATATTAGTATCAGGTCCACTTGGACATTTTATATCTTTTTATTATCTTTGTTTCTCACTCTCCTCTGCAATCTTTTAATCCCATTCCCCATCCCTATACAGAGTAGCATGTCAGCGGTTATATGCGCGCAGGGAAAATTGCTTTTTTCTAATAATGAGCCCTCTCTCTCTGTTTTATAAAACAGAACACAGTGCCCTTCCACTCTGCAAAGAAGGATGGCCAGCGAAGCTGTGTATGTGGCCCCTTTACTGGTGAACTGCACTTCCTCCGCTGGTCGGCACGGTATTGCCACATCTTCGGGATCGGCCCACGTATGTTCAGTGCTTAACGCCTGCTTCACTTTCGCCGCGGGTCGGGCCGGTATTGCAATATCTTTGGCGTCGGCCCAGGTATGAAACAATATTGGTCTAGGCGGGGACACCACCCGGCAGATCCTAGCCATAGACATCTTCGCTGTATAATAGAATATTATTGCAAAGCTTATTGGGAGATTTGGTGCTAAGCCGACGTGAACAATACGCGCACGAAAAGCGTATGTTTTCTTCGTGTCTCTTTAATCGCGACAGTAAATATATCTACGCAAGACGCGCATTCGCATCATCGTGGATCTCCCTGCCATTGGCGCCTCCGACCTCTTGTAGTCGCGGTACCGTAGCGTTTGCGAGGCCCCACCTGGAGGGTTCGAAGAACTCAAGGGATGTCAGAGACACGCACAGCATTTCGGTGCAAAATGAGGAAGGCCCCACAGGCCGGGTACACCGCTAAGTCGACTGCACAGCGGAGCCCGGGCAGCGTTCTGCCTCCAACAGCTGGCATGAGCATTGTGCGCAAAAAAATACTACCGTTCTGGCTGAGCAGCTGCGTACACAAGACCAGCTTGGTTGACAAAGCAGCCTGAGCGGAATGCAAAGTAGTACACTTCAAGCTGCGAACGCGGACAGTTTTCCCAATCCCCTCCTGATCACACCATCATTGTGACAAGCCTAGTAGCTGCCAAGGCGCTTCTCTCGCTACGCAGCAGCACTTTCCTCTGATGCTACGTAGCACCAGCATGTCTCCCTCCCGTATATTTAGAACACCGTGTGAAGAGCTTCAGCGCAATGCTATACCTTGCTATAGCTATCAACGCTTTGCCCTTTAGGTTAAAGTGCCAAACTTTTGTTGGTGTCCACAATGCTCACAACTGCCGTACGAAGTCGCTCTTGTTTCGAGAATTGCAGTGGTCGAACAAGAACATGTGGAATTAGGATTACATCCATAAGTGAGCCTTCTGAACGCGTTCTCAAGAAGTTGTACTTTATTTTAATGGCATCGTGCTGAAAGTAATCAGAAACTGATTTACATACGAATGATAATGCTGCATTGCTGAATACAATATTATGCAGACATTTGCTCATTTTTGCAAATTGTCTACAATTCTGTGCATGCATTCTTCCCACCCAACGAAAAGATTTAAAATACCCTGCTTAGAGACAATTAATCATACTTCTGCACCAACTGCCTCTGTTGTTTCGTGTGTCAAGCCACTCAATTGATCGCAGTTGAGGCGGGTGCTGAAACACTTTTCTACCCATTCTGGGGATAATGTTTTCCTGTTATTGGAGAAGTGTTTACGGTGCAGCGTGTCGTGCCTTCAAATTAAATATTCCAGCAGGACGCACAATGCACAATGACCCATCGACTCCCGCAGTGTCTCGGGATATCGAGCTGCAATTATTTCCGGGTATCTCAAGCTTTCAGTCGTTTGCTGAACAGTATGGAGCCCTATTTCAAGCATGCTTGTTATTTTGCTTGGCCTAAGGTCTTCTTTGATGAGTGCCTCAAGTGTCTTCTTAGCGGTTTTAGTCGCGGCTGTCCTGCCTACTACTCCCAGACTAATCTCCAATGCTCATGTGCTTGTCTTTAAAATACTCGAGCTCATTCATGCGTAATTCACCCGTAAGCCTATTATGAAACACTGCGGCTGCAATTTTCTCCTCCACAAGATGTTATGTCACTGCTCCTTGATGAAAGGACACATCGTATGCTGCCACGTTAGTTACAGTACTGGCGGCTCTAAGCTTTAATTTTAAAAGAGATTTAGGGTAACTTTCGCAGAAATAATCCAGCCGTGTAGGCCATGCCATTCATTGGCCTATTAGAGTTATAGAATGGGTGCTCAGTGAAGAGAAGTGCAGTCGATATCGATGAAATGTTGTGAAATTAGCACATTTTCAGGCACATGATCGGCATTAGATTGCGCAAGACAGCTGGAATTTCAAGATCGTTGAGACGCTTTCGTCCTGCAGTGGGCATAAAGAAGCTGCCGCTGCTGAAGATGATGCCATGTATCCATTCATTATTAAAAAGAAAGAAAGTGGTGGCAGGCACCACGGAACACAAACATTTCTGTGTTTCTGTAGAAAAAAGGTGTAGAAAAAATAACGCCAACATTTCCTTTTATCTGACCCTCCTAAATGTATTCCAAAAGGGCAGGACCAAAAATTCTGTTTGCGACACGTTTCAACAATTAAATCTGACTGGCTAGAAAGGTTGCCAAGAAGCAGCAATCGCTGTTTTAATCTGAATCTTCTGCCATAGAGGAAGAAACACGAGTCGGTGTAGAAGCCATGGAATTCTTCGAAGCTCAATGTTTATAATAAGTTCGTCGCTTTTGATATGCACGCCTAGACACTCTGTACATTTAGCATTTTGTTCCCTTCCATGACTAACTCACAGTTGTCCTTATGCGGGCACTATTTGTAGTTACATAAGGGGCAAATGTAGACGATAACAATTACAGATGAAGACTGATCGTAATGTTGCTCACTCAAACGAAGATGCCAAGTTATAATGTTACGTTATGCTACCTAAACAAAATGGGAATATAAACAATTCACAAGATAAAGTTGTCGAATGTCTATTGTTGGTCAAACAGCCGTGTTGGTCAGTCTTGTGTTGCTCAAACAGCCGCCCATTGTGCGCCGGACGCTACCGGCTTGGACGCTGCCGGATGGCACCGGTGCTACTGGCGGCGCCGAACGCGTCGCGAACCTGGTGGGCCACTGGCGATGAAAAGAGCACAGGCAGCGCTGTCTCAGCACCAAAAGATGACAATCAAGTGTATAGTGCCCTGTATAGTGCCTTTTGAACGTCGCTATCAGTAATGACAAATAAAGTTTTAGCGTACTAGAAGTTAAAGCATCAGTGATATCGTGAACAAACATTTGGAAGCACTAGGAAGCCATATTTTTTCTAATTGTGGTCTTGACTGGTTACCCAGATGGTGTCGTTTTGTTCTCGCAACTTGCCCTGAGGTTGTCGTTTAAGTGGCTGGATAATGGCATAAGCACTCTGCTGATAACTGCAACGACCCACCCCACTGTGCAAACTGTGACGGTGAACACCCAGCATACTCTTCTTCCTGTCTTTCATGGAAGAAAGAAAAATAACTTATCACGCTCAAAGCAAAAGAAAATCGTTCCTTCAAAGAAGCACAAAAACACCTCTCATTTGTGGGGCCTTCTTTTTCCGACGTGGCACGGCAGGTGGCTGTGCCACAACGGTTCTCGGCGGCCGGTAGGGCCACGCTTAGTGGACCAGCGGTAGCAGCCCTCGCTCCCACTACGGGATCAGCTAGTGCTGTTCCGCCACTCAGCAAGAAGAGCCAGTAGTCCACTGGAACTGCAGGCTCTAGGACTTCTAGGGCCTTTATTCGCACAGAGAAGCCCGAAACACCCGCGAGCGTGCAATCACCAGCGGGCATCCAGTGCTTGTGCGGAGGCGATGGATACATCAAGTGTTTCGACGTCTGCCATTCCGAAGGGTTGGCGCACCCGCATCACAGGGCCCGGAGAGGGTCTCGTGGACTAACATAGTTTTCCTCTCTCGAACACATCACAGAGCACTGTCACTATAGATACACAAATAGTATATTGGAATTTCAAGGGTCTTCTTCGCAATCTTGATGACGTTAAAGAGCTCCTATATAAACATAATCCAAGGTTGCTGTGTGTTCAAGAGACTCATCTGAAATGCGCACAAACAAACTTTGTTCGTTACTACGCCATGTTCATAAAAGACCGTGATGAGACAAACGCGTCGTGAGGTGGTGTAGGAATCACTGCAGACAGCTATGTAGCTTGTCATCGTGTAGCCTTACAGACACCGCTTGAGGCAGTGTCAGTGCGGGGAGTTTTTTAAATAAGTTTGTTACTGTTTGCTCCATATCCATGCCGCCAAACTAGCACCTCCAAAAAAGATATTTTTATGACCTCATAATTCAGCTTCCGGAACCCTACATACTCGTGGGTAATTTAATGCCAACAAAATCCTGTGGGGGGATTCCCGTTGTGCCACGAGAGGTCGGCTGATCGAGCATTTTCTTCTGACATCTGTTGCATGCATATTTAATAAGAAGGAGCCGGCCTGTTACAACGCGCAACACAACTCATAATTATCGATAGACTTAGCAATTGGTACTGCTTCTCTTCTTCCTGATCTCATTCAGTTTACACACATAAAGTTGCAGGGAAGATGGATACGACGTCAGGCGAAGAAAGAAAGCTGTGCAAGGTTTCTTTCAGGTATAACTTCATATACACAGGAGGCGAAAGTTTGAAATACCCTGAGGCTAAACAAACAGCAAATAAATCCGTTGCCTCTGCGGAACGAACAAGGGAATACCTTAGAAGAGCAGGCAGACTCCCTAGAGGAGCACCTTGAGCGTGTTTCAAGCTCAATCCACTACTCACAATCCTTGATCAAGTACAGACAAATTGAAGAACGTAAAGCATTTGAGCGTAAATCCCCACACAACGAACCATATAACCATCCATTCAGTATTTCCGAGCTGAGAGCTGGCTTGATCGCATGCAAGAGCGATGCTTCTGGACCTGATAGAATAATGTACGACATGATTAAGAACGTACTCACTGATACACAACTGACAATACAGCACTATTTGTGCTGCCGGATATCTTGCACCCGCGTGGAAAGAAGCGATTGTAGTCCCGGTTTTCATGCAAAGTAAGGATCCTTCGTCGGCGGTAAGTTATCGCCCAATAGCTCTTACTAGTTGCATTTATAAGCTGTTTGAGAAAATGTTTATTCGGCGACATTTCTTTGAACAAACCAAATGCTTGATCCATATCGATGTGGCTTCAGAGAAGGGCGGTCCACAACGGATTACCTTGTGCGCACTGAAGGGAATATTCATAGCGCAATTGTACACAAACAGTTTGTCTTATCCATATTCCGTATATGGAGAAGGCGTACAACACGACCTGGCGCTACTGAATCTTGAGAGATGTGGCGGTAATGGGCATCCGTGGCAATATAATAATCCTCATTGAAAGCTATTTGTCCAATCGTACCTTTCGCCCTAAATTCGGCAACGTATTTTCCCGTACATTCATGCCGGAAACTGGTGTACCTCGGGGAGGTGCGCTCAGTTGCACACTCTTTATAGTTAAGATGACCTCACTTCGTGCTTCATTCTCACCGGCCATTTTTTAGTCGGTCGACGTGGATGACATTGAAATAGGCTTCAAATCCTGTAACCTCGCAGTTTACGAGAGACAAGTACAGCAGGGCTTGAACAGGGTGTCTAAGTGGGCTGACAAAAGCATATTTAAAGACAACCCCCGCAAAAGAACTTGTGTACTCATTACAAGAAACAGAGGCCTGGTTCCAAACCCGTGCATGGAACTGTGTGGACATGAAATACCTGTCAACAAAGAGTACAAATTGCTAGGTATAATGCTTCACTCTAAGCTTACTTTCATCCCACACATGAAATATATAAATGTGAAATGTCTAAAAACAATGAACTTACCGAAAATGCTATCTCGCACGTGTAGTAGCGACAGGAAGTGTATAGTGAATATTGACAAGAGCCTCATTGAATCACGGTTAGGCTATGACGCCATAGTATACGACTCTGCCGGCCCGCGCGCGCTAAAGATGCTGGATCCCGTCCACCATCTGAGTGTCCACCTGACCACAGGCGCCTTCAGAACTAGCCACATTGAAAGCTTATATGTAGAATCGAATGAGTCGTCACTCCATCTGCAGAGATAATACATCAGCTTTACATATTTCATTAAAGTGCGCTCTAATCTTGAACATCCATGTTCTAAAAATGTTAACCATTTGACATACTCTGAACTTTTCCATAATCGAACCTCTGTGACACTCTGTGAGACAGCCTTTTTCACTCCTTGTGAATGAACAGATCTCAAGCCTTTTTTGCGAATGAAACTGCGAAGCCAATGGCAACGAAAGTGGGAAAATGAAAGAAACAGTAAGCTCCACTTGATTAAGCCAAAGTCAGGTTTCTGGCCCTCCGTTACAAAAACAAGATGAACTGATGTCCTATTCTGTCGGCTCAGTGTAGGACACACATATGCTACTTACAATTTTCTACTTACTGGCAATGAACCTCAAACCCGTGGTAGATGTGATGAGAGGCTCACCGTCTCCCAGGTCCTCGTAGAGTGTCGGGAAGCTGAAAGAGAAAGAGGGAAAATTTCTGTTATGCATACTGTTATTATCTCGCTCTCCATCCTCGGATATTTCTTGATAAAGAACCTCTTTTTATCGCCAAGTATGTCCAAGGTTTCTTCAACGATGTGGCCTTGCATGCAATAGCCCCATAGTTTCGTAGCGTATTATCTCTCCAGATGGTGCAGCTATAATAGTAGCCCATGTATAGCACACGCCTTCAAGGCCTTGCGCTTCAAGGGCTCTGTTATGGCAGTAGTGGTTTTTGAAATCTTTAGCATGCGACCAATTTTAGCACATTTTAATTCTTTCACATTGTATCTTTCATGCCCTTGGCACCCTTCATAATAATTGTCATACATTGATTACATGTAACTAATACGCTCTTTACAGCGACCGTTTTTTAGACCCCTTTGCAGCCATGTCATACTCATTGCTCGTAATTTATCGCTTCACTTTGAACTCATTGCCATTGTCATGGCGCTCTTTGGTCATATTTGGCTCTGGCGCCAAAAAACACTGTATTCGTCATCATCATCATCAGGCTTGGCAGCGTCTTGCACAGCTTCGAGCGTCTTTGTTGGTCCCTGGTCACACTAAGCAGTCTGTAATAAGCCTCTCTGTCATGCTCATGCAGGGATGGCACAGCCAGTGCAGTGAAGTAGAATATTGGCAGCCGAAACTTATGGTGCACGAATGGGTGAGGAGCTGCCTGCGATGTGGCGCACGTGATCAATGCTCTGTAGGGAAGCGGAACCTGCGCAAACTGGAGCGACGAGCCCTTTTCCCGCAATTGGCGCAACTAGAGGTCGCCTTGCCATGGGCGGAGGGTAGAGTTTATAAATCGACAGGGCCAGGAGCACAGCGCTGATCCGCGACAGTCCGTCAGCTGCCTCTGTTTCGGTGCCATAGATATGGAGGATGTCCGTAGAAAATTCGGAGTAAAAGGAAAGTTGACGAAGCTCATGGTCTCATTACGAGGAGCTGTTCTTCACAGCTGAGGTTAACCGATTGTAGTCGACCAGAATATCAAAGCTATAGCCTTCAAGAAAAAAAACGACAGAAATGCTTGACAGCGCAATACATGGCCAACATCTCCCTCCCGAAGGTGTAGGGTAGCCCTCGAGGCGCAACCATGGTTAACCTCCATAAATTTCTTTTTCTTCTCGGTCTTTATCAGTCTCTCTCTCAGGATTCCATTGGCTTGCTACACTGTGTGCCCGCTAAAACAGCTAACGCAAGTCTTGGTGGTGTGATCTGTCCCGGAAGTTGATGACGAAGAGACTAAAGAGCAGCCTGGAAGGTGCTTCTGAGTAGCGACACCAGTCCGGCAATTTTCTTGCCAATATACTTGAATACTCATCCATGATAAAAGAAATGCTAATTCTTGCCCCATGGCAAACTGCCATATTTGACAATGAAAGTGACTTCAAAAACAGTTGAAGCCCTGAAATGAGCTCCATTGTGCGAATATTTTCTTCGTACGACTTACTATGAAAAAGCAATAACAAACGTAGTGAGTCATCTGCGGAAATAAATCGATATTTTTTTGCAGTGAAGCTGTATATCACTAGGGTTTCGTGCACTTTTCGTGTGCTTCAACAAAAACTACTGGCATCAGTGGCTGAAACACCCGTAAACACTGATACCCTCGTAATCAATAAGAAAGTGCAATGGCGCATGAGCCCTTAAGGTAGATGCCATCAGCACTCCGCGAATTGAAGCGAACAGCACTTACAGCGTTTCAAATCACGCATACAGCATACATAACAGCATGGCTCATACCCCCGCAAGCAATGGCCCGTACACCCATAAGCAATGGCTCATACCCCCGTAAGCAATGGGTACCCCCGAGCAAAGCGTTTCATGCGCGTTCTACAGTTGCTATGGGAAGGCTACGTATATTTAGACAAAAGAATCTTGAGCCATTCCACTCTTACAACTTGCTGGTCTGCGACTGGCCTCGGCCATGTCTACGCGCGCAGTGCCCTCTTTTTGTCTGCGCTCCAATCAGGTTTATGGCTAATTTCCTGCGGCTTCCCCATGATCATCATTGGAGACCTCAGTGTGGGCGTTTCAATAGCACACAAAAAACGGTTCATTCATTTTGTGCTAGCAGGGTGTGTTCTGAAGTGCCATACTAATCCAAGTCACTCATCTACTCAAGAACGGTCGTGCATAGGCTTAACTTAACCAAGATTCTGTGTAAGGTTGTGACTGAATCAATCAGTGTATCACACAGTAATCAAAACCCTATCCTGACTGTCTCTTCTAAATGATGAAAATAAATACATTTGCCCTTCTATAACCTTGTGTGATGTGCTCCAGTTTCGCTGGTCTTCTACGTTCACAGAGTGGAATGCTCGAGCCAAAACGCAATGTTAAACACTGGAGCACTCATTTCCTCAGTAAGCTTGCTCACATGCAAAGAGAACGGCTTTGTCGCCGCAGGTCGGTTATGAAACAGTGTGGCAGCGGTCATCTCATTTATGGCTGAATAAGAAGGGCGCTCAATGTTTGCGTGTGCCTTTTTAATGGTTCCATCCACTGGAGTGCAGAAATAACCGCGAAGTACCCCCTTCATCATCACCACCAGGCGATAACATGCAGAAAGAAGCGGATATAGAGGAAGAATCGGAAGACCAGTGGGAGGCTCTGCTATTGACGCAAGACCCTGACAGCCAGCCACGGTTGGCGAACAGGGCTCGGGCGGCGGCAGCGAGCCATGGCTACCTGGACTGAGGAGGCCACCCAGCTTTGGGCACAAAAAGCCTGGTCTAACAATAAAGTATATTTCTCTGTCTCTCTCATCCCCTTTCTTTTTCATTTATTTTATACGCTTTATTGTATATATTTTATCTACTTTATTCTATAAGTTATACACCAACGTTTGTTAAGCGCTGCTGAGCAATCATTAATAAGGATAGGCACTTTTGCACTGTACTGTGAAGTGAATTGGAACAGCGCTGTTTCTTTGGACGTATACTATTGACATTTAGTAAGTGGATGATTGATAAGCCAACAAATGAGAAACTATATAAACGAATTCGCGCACGTGGATTTTAGTTGTCGAGTGAGGTCTCCACGTTGGCATTGTTATCATTATTCTGATTGTGTTAATTGCAATTCTTATTTTAGAGTTTTGTATTAATATTCATCCATTCATTTAGGTTGTGCTGTAAGATAGAGAAATAGAGTATCCCAGGTACTCTCTACCTCAATCTCCCCAAAGGACCAGGCTAATACCTGAACTGAAAGCCAATAATTTAAAATAAGAAAAGCGAAAATACAGGAGCTAGGCACGCAGCTGCAATATGACGAGAAATCCACACGCTTGAATTACCGTTCACGCAGCATGCGTAGACGGGTTATAACAAAAGCAACTTTACGCCGATGTTCGCCGCGTCTCGCACATTATCCCCTTGGCCCAATACAGCGACGACACAAATAAAACAAATTCGAATGTATAACAACCTCTCCCAACCCAGTTTCCCAACGGTGGTTCATCAGGGAGAACCGGAGGAGCCTCCGCAATCTCGCGCATGAATGTCCGTCACACCTGATGCTCACAGCGATGACCCATCGCCCGGGGAAACGGTTGGGAGGATGCGAGCGAGGTTGTGGTCTTACGTCTCTCTCTTTTTCTTCCTCTCTTTTATGCATTCGAGACTGCGCCCTAATGAATACGGTGGACGGCCAACTTCCGGTGTCGGCAACGTGCCCCGTTAATTGCGGATGGTGGGTAGAAATGGTCTGTGGAGCGCCTATGCGGGCTTGAGTTTGTGGGCTTTGGGTACTTCCTCGCACCGACCGACGGCCCGTACAGCCAATCGAATGAAGTTTCTAGCGCGATTTGCTGCTGGCACGATTCACTTTTCTTGTTCTTCGTCTTTCTAAAGTACCGATTCTTTAATAATTCATGTTGCATAGTGAGCTAGTTGAAATAAAGTCATGTCGTTTATTCCTGCGCATTCAGAAGTGTAGGCGCTAAGCAACACTTGCGCAAATATATTTATTGTTCAAACTAGTGCCTAAAGAGGGGATTTCTACTGCACAAGGAACTGTCTTTCTAGTTTAGTTGCTGTGATGTATGTAGTATAGAAATGAACTTGTTCACGGGCATGCTGCAGAAGTCAGACACTAAGCGTAATAATTTATGTAATGGTTTGAGTGGCCTCGAGTGCCTCGCGCTATCATTATTTCACCAGTAGGCAGTGACTGAACAAACGAATACATGGACCTACAGAATGTGATAACGTAAACCTCAGCGGCTTTCTCGCGTATCACTAGCTGCAACAGCACAATGTGGGTCGCGTTTGTCAAATTATCTTGCTGTTTGGTTCAGTTGCTTCTTGGAGCAGCTGCTATTCGGCGGAGACAATGAAGTCCGATGGCCCCACTTCTAACTTCTTTTACGTCAAAAAGTTCATGATTAGCCGTCTTTCTTCCGCTCACCAATTAAGAAAACGATCGATCGCTGTGATGAGACGATTGCCTCGGCAATGTCCTATAGCTTGTGGCGCTTGGCTAACTTCAGTATGTTGAATACGGGCCCTGTTTCTTACTGTTTCGCCTTTAACCGAGATGTTTATTGATGGCGTAATTATTATGCAGATCCCTTAGCAGCCTAGATAGGGGTACAAAGTGGATAGAGAAGTTATGAGGCAAAGAAAGATAAAGTATATGTATATAAAGATGCTAGAGTAAAAAGTGTGTAAGCATACCTGGTTAACTCAAGCAGTCTACGTGCCTATTTGTCACCGCCTGTTTCAAAGGACCTGCCGATAAATAATAATGATACTAATAATATACAATATCACGTTTCTTATTTAGGTTTCGCCTTTGTACGATACGTGATAACGTTTTATGCGTGAATTGATTGTTCTTCTACTGTTTCTTCGGCATTAGTAATGTACCTAAAACGATAGATATATTTGTGCCACCTTTTTTAGGGACAAAGAGTGGCTGTGACTATGCGGAGCTGCAGAACCCCGGAAAGGGAAGTTGGGAGATCGTTGTCAGCCTTTTGTTGCCTGTTGCGAGTTCTGCCACGTCATGAAACAGAGAAAAAGGAAATCCATCTTCAAGAAACTGAAGGCAAGCATAGAATCCATATAATCTCATTGTATTATTCTCATGAGAAATGTGTGGGGAAACAGGTGGCAGAACGAGAAAGCCTGCTATCGACACATGATCATGTTAAGAACATGCAACGAAAGTGACGATAATCAACAGAAACAATAGACGATGCTCAAAATATTCACAGTGTCCCTTTGATCACATGAAAGCACTGTAATATGTGCGCGCTCTTTTAGCAGTCAAGATGGGAAAGAAAAAGTTGCTGCCGCAACTATCACAGGCAGCATTGTCAGCCAGTCTGATGCGGCAAGAGAATACCCTCGCACAAAACACTCCAAACAACAGCTGGCAGAAAACAGTTGTCTCGATTCAGGATTGTCCAAATGGAATGCGTAGTTGAGGGGTTAACGCATCCAAATTTTAGAGACGGTTAAAACTTTACGAGTGTTTTTTAATTGTATAATGTCATGGGTACCACAAGTTAATAAGCTAATAACTAATATTTCCAAATGTGTCGGTATACTTGTAGGATTGCGTTCCTTGCTTCCAGTTTCCGTTAAGATAACACTTTATAACATGTTCCTTTTATCGCAGGCCTGTTATTGTTTTTAGGCATGGGGAAGTACAACAGCAACGAACATTAATGGAATATACAACTTACAGAAAAAAGCGATTAGGCACATTGCTGAGGTTGACTATTATGCACACACGGGTGAATTATTTAAGGGGTTTAACATCATCCCAATTCATCAGCTTCACGAGTATTGCCTAGCAATAAGATATAAAAAATCACTCCTCAATAGCAATCGCGCTTTTTCGGATATTTTCAACTAGAATCATGCACCATCCCATACCCTACTCGTCACCAACAAAACTGGACCATTCCATTGTGCAGAACACACTTTGGCCGAGAAATGCTTCGCTTCACTGTTCCTGTTTTATTAAACAAATAATTCAAAAGAGGGTAATAATTGAGGAATGTGGCATGCGTGTTATTAGGGAAGCCCTTTTAACATGAAATCAACGCAATATTATTTATCATTGACTAAACTTTCAGTGCATATGAGAATTTGTCTTCATTTATTGTACTGTGTAATTTAACCATAAAGGAATCTGTGTATCTACATTTTCAGTTCATGATGAATCTATGTGTATTACGACTGTTAAAATATTAACCCCTTCTTGCTATGAACGAATTTTGTTCGTCTGTCCTCACTGCATTCCATGTATCAGGGAGGCTCGCGTTCCCCTCTAGTGACTAATGTCACTTTTATCCCGAGCCTGCCCTCGTCCTTGAGACGAAAATAAACTGATTTGATTTGATTTGATGTGGTGCCGTCGAGTATGCCGGAAACCAGGCGTGTTCTACATGGATCGTGAGGCATCACTCGCGAGTATGCGAATCTTTGTTCGTGCATCGGTTCTTGAGTGTGGGATGGCTTCCTTCACGGCATTTCCTAAGTACTCCTAGCAACTTCATCGGCATGTTCGTTGCCCATGAAGCCGCAGTGGCCTGGGAGCCACAGCCGAGTGACCGTGTACTTTTTCTGCGAGTTGGTGACATAGCTTCCTTATTTCCAGCAAAAGTTGGTGTTGTGGTCCACGACGCATAGCGGATAGCACACAATGTCTGGGTGCCTTCGAATGGGTAAATATGCTTCATCTTCGTGGTAGATCTTCATGAATCATGTGAACTTCGCTGGGAAGTGCAGCAAGCTCCTCAGCAGTCGACCTTGTCCGGGGAGAGGATTTAAATTGAACACTCGAGATACCTCAGATATCCGAGAAACTGCGTCCTATAGAGTTGTAACATCCACTATACTGATATACCCCACGTTTTCCCTCCAAGCAATTTGGAAAGTTGAGAAATGGCCGTTAGACGTTTCTTCAGGTAGGCCACATGGATATTCTGGCTGAAGCCTTGATTAATGATCACCCCTAATATTCCATGCATCCTGGCGTTACACAGCTTTAGTCATTGATATGTCTGGTGTAGGACGTCCTTGGTTTGTGTGTAAACGCGACCAGCACATATTTCGCAGGTGAAACCTGGGGGACTTGTTCGCTAAGATACGCCTATATTTAAGCCATGGCTTTTTGAAGCCTCACCTGCACTTGAGGGCGTGTTACAGCCGACTTCCACACGCAGGTGTCATCGGCTTACATTGATATCTGGACAGCAATTGGTAAGCGTTCCACCGTAAACCACAAGAACAAAAGTGAATAGTGTGGGGTGCTTCACGCCACCTTGAGGAACACCATGGTGTGTGTAGTGTTGACACGTCGAGCCATCATCACTCTGTAGAAAAAAAGACTTCATGTGTAAGTAGTTGCGGGTCTATCGGTACACGCTGCCACAAAGGCCAATCGATTTAAGAGCATCAAGTATGGCGCCAAGACCACATTGTCGTAAACTGCCTTTGCATCCACAAACATAGCGAGAAATAAACATTTACATCTATTTTGATGTTGAACGTAAGAGACCAGATTGACAACGTTATCAGAGGAGCAGCGAAGACGTCGAAAATTGGACATACCGTTTGGATAAACTTGTAGAGTTCCTGGTAGAGCTCCAAAATGATAGGCACGATGATTTCAGTCACCTTGCCGACGTAACTAGCCAGCGCGAGCGGCCGGTATGACGCTAGCTCTAGTGGATACTTGCATGGTTTCACTAGTGGCACCAGACAGCTTGTCTTCTATACGGGAGGAATGTTTCCATCCCGCCAGAATTCACTGAATATATCTAGCATCGCATTACGTGCTCACTAATCTAGGAAGCACAAGGTGCAGCCCGATATGCTATTTGGTCCAGGTGACGATAATCGAATACACAAAGCAAGAGCCGCATAGAGCTCCTAATTCCGTGAATGCGGCCTGATGTTAACCGTTCCATGGGATACTATGTACGTTGACTGACTTGCATTTTTCCTTTAGAAATCTTCCGTTACCTAGATGTCCTTTCGAAATTGGAAAAGCGCTAGGCCTTTCGTTGGCACGCCTTGTTCGGGAAATAAACGTAGGCCTGGCATGGCTCTCCATATATGAGAAAGAGGTTTCTGGGAGTCTTGGGTCGGGAGTCCAGTGGTTGAAGTTGCGTTAAGCTATGTTCACACTACGGTCATAACGCACGTAACAGCTCTTTCGGCGTATCGAACGTAACGGCTGTAAAAAACGTTACAGCAGTTAAGCCGGCACTTTTGTTCACATTTACTGCTGCGTAAATTACGGCTTTTACAACAGGCCAATCAACTTTGGAGCTGCAGAATCGACGTCACCAGCGGTCCAATATGGCTCCTGTCAACATGCGAGCGCTGGCCGAGATCGAAGAAATACACGTTCAAAACAAATTTATAGTTATGTATTCTATCGCCCAAAGACGACGAAGGCGACGCGGCAGGGTTTGGGTGCGGCAGGTATTTCTCGACAGGGCCGTGGACGGCGATTTTCACAACCTTTTCGCCAAGCTCCGAGTTGGGGACGCTGCGATGTTTCATAACTTCATGCGCATGTTGCCTCAGCAGTTCCGCTTCCTTAAAAACCTAGTGAGACCACTCATCAAAGTTCGGAGCACGCATCTGCGGCCATCGATTACCTCGGCGGATAAACCAGATGAACTGAATACAGTCTCGCAAGGCGCACTGTACAAATTTTCACGAACACAGTCAACCTAATCGTGCGCACGGAATGGCGGAATGGCACTTCCCGCGCCCGGAGCTGTCTGCAGATGGGAGGATGGAAGTGTCGTCACCGGTTGTTGAAAACCGAAAGCTTATCGGTCATTGGCTGTGTCGCAACGGTCGTAATATCACAGTCGTAAATGTTGCCGACCCTTTAACACTCTCACCCATGATATTCGCGTGAATTGCGCGCGTTGGTACCTTTACGTTCGCAGTCTGAACTAGACGCATACGCTTGTGGCGCTTCCGCTTACGCATGTTACGAAAAATCGGCGCCTTACGAACGTAGTCTGAACATAGCATTACTAGTCAGTTGCTCTTCGATGACGGTCGCTAAGGACATGATCACGCCGATTGCGTTCACAGGCTTGTCCATTTCGCCATCTTGCACTGATATTTATCAAGCTGCGACAGCAAGATAACGTTTGAACGGCCGTGAAGCCATGACGGCGATGACACGGAGACAACAGAATGGCGATTCTGAATTGATAATTATGGTATGACGATGATGGCGTTACCAGAACGGCGCGATGACTAAATCACGACAATGACGTGATGATGATAGTACGACTACAATTCGAGGAGGAAGCTAGAATGGCAATGATGTTATGAGCACGATCCTAGTGTGATGACAGTGTGATCACGAATGGACAATGACACATGTATGACGACGATGCAATGACGATGATGGCAGGGCTATAGCGGCTTGAACAGAGTCGAATGACGACAGCATCAATACTGCGGCCTGAAGACGACAGTATAATGACGACGGAATGACGATGACGGAACCATGATGACGCCAGAGCGGTGACAACGACCGAATCAAGAGAACGGAACGTTGACGACGGTAGAACAACAAAGGAATCTTTACAACTGAATGGAGGCGATGAATCGGTGCTTGCGTAATTATGGCGATGCAATTGCCATAACGCCACCACGAGGACAGTGCATACGTATCGGAGCTCGTGTCCACACATACGTACCTCACTTGACACCATGGGCCACCTCGGTAAGCCTTAAATCATCACTATGCTTGGTAACATACGATCGTAAAAGATAGCGCTTTCGCCTCTATACGGCCAAATATATCCTACGTGATAAGGGTCGACCCACCAGGAGTCAACAATTAACAGCTACGCCAACACGGGCCGGTAGGAAAAGGAAGCTACCCTTTAAAGTAAGGTATTGTAATCGATCAAGAACGGCCTTGAAGGAGTATAGAGGTAAAGAGTCACCTTGCCTAAGACAAGCAAAATAGGTAATTGGAATGTAGGGCATCACCACGTGCGTTTCTAAAGTTGGCCGAGTTTAGATGCTTTAACGTGATCACATACATACCCACAAGTACACAGCTTACGATTTGTGTCTAGTTTCGAAAACAAGGAGTCAACAGACCACTGACATGGTTGAGGGCAGTGTAATGTCATACTCACACTATTGTCTTATTTAATGACGTACTCTGCGTCATTTTCATGAACGTGGCAGGGACATGGCAAATGTTCTTTTGTCAACAGTGTTGCGATTAACTCGTCTGGCGTCAGCAACGCGCTGCTTATGAGATTCGTGACGGCAAGCAGAGAGTAAAATATTAATAGCTGCACTGGAGATGCACAGAAGGGAGTGTGTGTGGGTGTCTCATCATGTTAGTTCACACTAACGAATAATATGTGTTTAACAGTGTTACATAACAGAGCAATAAATGGGACTATTCGGTTTATATTTCTTGCGGCTGCGTTAATTTGAAGATAGAAGAACAATTAACGGTGACAGAAGGACACAACCCTTATCGGTACTCGTCTTTCTTTCGCCGTGTTGCAGAAAGTCATATTTGATTCAGTAGATTTTAAGAAGTGACACATTACATTTGTCTTCAACTTAGGCTGTGCTCAGTCAAATTCGTTTTGAGTGTTCTTGCAGCCACTCTCTAGTCCTCTTCAGTGCTAAAAATGCGCAGCAATGCTTTTTTATTACTTGAAAACCTCAATGTTTGCATACTGTGGGAACTGACAAGAATACATATAGCGCAGGCAAATTATTATTATTAGTCTTTTGCAGGGTCATCACTTCAGCGTGGCATACCTTAAACGAACAAAACGCTCTTACTGGCGACCGCTCCCGCGGAGGCTGCCACGCTAAGCATTTTCCTATGGAATTTCTCATTCAGAGCAAGAAATTCCGAAGTATAGTCGCCACATTCCTGAACCTTTGGAGCACAGGAGTGGAAATGAACGTGACCTAGATTATCAGCATCGCGAAACGGAGGCGTAAGCTAGGCAGCGTTTGTAGTAATGGAATGTTGGAACACCATAAAATGCTTTCTTAGCAGCCCACTCGGTTTTACTATGAATGCGGGGCGATTGTGGAGAATACGGCGGAAGTACGTATTACACTGCAGGTCATTGCAGACCTGGCCATTTTCCAGCCACCTGCAGTTCCGCTCACAGAGATAGGAGCTTCTTACTGCTGGTTTGAATACGCTATTATGTGTCCGCCATAAAAGCAGCTTTGGGCTAGATTTGTCATCCCTGTGGTGCTAAATACATATTGTGGGAGCAAATTCATCCTCCTATTGCGCAAAGAAGCCTAAGCACCGCCTCGAAGGAACACCGAAATGAAAGGATACCTTTTAAAGCTATGTTTCTAAAGCACATTGCAAACAAAATCAAACAAGAAGCATCACATTTCAGGAAATCAATTCTTGTTTAAATACTCATTTTTGCAAACAGCAGACCCTCTTTTATTTCGGGGAAGTCGCCCGCTTAATGACCTTTCAGTTCACTGAATGAAGGTGTTTACGGCACACGTCGTCTAACAAAGTTAGCAGAGGTGTTAAAACGTTAAGTCATTTCAATCTGTTTCCATACCTTTCGGCAATCAGCCCTCGCCGATGGGTCAAACATTTTAATGGCACCCCTATTTCATCTGTCACTGAAGCGACGCCACAAAACTGTGAGATCTCGCGTTTCGCTGTGAACGCAAGAAAGGGGCACTAATGTGCTGAAGAAAACTTCATCTTTCTTTCGGAATAGCCGCAGCCTACCCCATTCCGAAACGTATAGTTATCTGTCTACCGATAATTCAGACATTGGTCACTCGCAGATTCCAGGGACCATAAATTTATTTGTGTATAGTAAGCATTTTCTGTTGGCTGTATAATGTTGTGAAGCACTTTCGGCCCGTTTAAGACATTTATCTGCAAACCCCCCTTCACTGATGATCTCTTTTAGCAACATTTTCAACCATTCGTTGGCCACCACCACAATGTTTGTCCCGCCACCGCGAACTAAGCAAGGGGAAGTGGGCCACTCGCAGACGCCGGCATCACCGTTCTCTTCCAGTTATCTACTTTCACTTATCCACCTCGGCCCTCCGGAAACTCTCGCTACTGCTGCTTGCTCCTCGCGTCTTGTCAGCCAATTAGATAAGGCAAATTGTCAAGATGCGCAATACCATTTGATTTCAAACAAACAAAGGTGAACCCCTATAAACGTGGAGAGCATTTGATTGGCTGGTTCAGACAATACTGCGAGTCATCGCTCCATAGTTCCGTCGGCGGCAACCTAATTTCACGTCAGTAGTTCGGAATACAAACACATTGCAATAGTTGTCCATTATGGGGGCCCGGTTCCCTGACTTTATTGTTCGTTGTTCTGAAGTGACGTTAAAGCGGCGCTTCTGTCTAGGAATCGCGCAATCCCTGGGAAATATCTGCATTATGTGTACCTGTGTTCGCCCACGGGAAAAACAAAGAAAACGAAATCGACAGACTCAGTATGTTCTCTTATGTCGTTAAGTAAATTTTTGCAGGCAGAAATTATGAGTCCCGTCTGTAGATGGATAGAAGCAACTTTATTTTCAATCTGGTAATCTTTAACGACCCGCGCTGAGGTCTCCCATGGGGGGACTTCAAGGCCTTGCCTCGTCGCCGAGTCTCGGGCCTGCTGGACAGCCGACTCTTGCGTCTTAAGAATGGAGCTGCGCAGAGCAGCGGTCCACTTCGACGCAAGAGCCTCCGGAGCTACTTCCATTGTAGCTGATATTACACGAAACTACCACAGCATGTGTGAGAGCGTCGCTCTAGTTTCCTGACATAACTGACAAAGAGCACTCACGTATTGCGTGGGGAAAATGTGCCGCAATCACACCGGACTTGGCGAAGTTTGTGTCTGCAGTTGCCGCCAGCCGACTGCCTGGCGCCGTTTCAATTTGGGGTGGGGTGGGGGGGGAGCGCAATAGTGGCCTTCCTAGCTGGTAGTGCTTGGTGATGTCATAATATATAACCAAGCGTTCTCGCGCGTTTTGAATCAGGAGTCCTGAACTCCATAAGGCGGTCTCCGCTTCTGCGCGGCGGGTCAGTTCTCGCGCACCGCGGTGTGCTACATCGTTCAAGTTAGTGGGGCTTTCGTCGGGGGGGGGGGGGGGAGCGACGTGCGCCGGGGGGGCGACGTGCGCTGCGAACCACATGATCGCGGTGCTATTGAAGTGCTGTCGACCAGCTTTCCTTAGGATCTGTAGAGCCTCGGAGGAAATGCGCCCCCGCGCGTAGTTGCGAACTACAGATTTTGAGTCGCTAAGCACAACCTCGCAGATGAGTCGGTAAGCACAAGCGCAATCGCTACCTCTTCCGCTGTTTCTGGGTATTCCGTTGCGTCACCACACGCGTGCGTAAGCCAGGAGTTATCGTCCCGACTAGCGAATGCATTATTAAAGCCTAGGTAATTTGAGAACTTCTGTAACCTCCTACCAGTGGGGTGAAATGAACCTGCAGTCATTCTCTCCGAGTATATTGTTTGAACACCTAAATACTGTATATCAGTGCCAGCTAGCGGCATACGCTTAGCTAGACAAGCCAATTACAGTATATATTTGCACTCCTGCGAAAAAAATTACGGGAACAAAGTTCACACGATAAGAGAGAGAGAAAGGGGGGAAAGACAGGGATGTTAACCAGAAGCGAGTTACCGGCTTCTACTTTGCACTGGGGTGAGTGTTATAATGGTTCTAAAGAGGAGAAAAAATGAGAGTAGAAAAAAAGAGAAAAAGAAGGAAAAAAGAGAGAACACGCGTAAGAGTTCTGTGGAAACCCGCAAAGTGGAGACAAGTAATTAATACCCAAGGAACCCTTATGAGTTTCCTTTGCAGCAATTGCTACGATTGGGTGGATGTCTCATTCTCCTTTTATTAAAGAGAGAACAGGTAACACAAAAGACTTTCTAATCACAGACGTTCACAAAGGCCGATGGATCTCAAGAAGCACAGTAGCGCTGGCATGGCCTTCTGATGCGATGTAGAGTACAGTCACGTCTATGCTCCAAATTTCTTCCTTCCGACAGAGGCTGCTCGTCCGCCTGATTCAGCACGACGGAAAGCGATTGTCTCTGCACACTGTATTGCGGGCACTGGTAAAGAGCATGACGAATTGTTTCGGCGTCGCCGTAGTCGCCACATGCGGCGGTGTCAGCGATCCCTATGCCAAACGCGTAGCCATTGGAAAACGCGACGCCCAACCATAGCCTAGACAAAAGGGTCGCGTCTCTTCGGGCAAGTCGATAGGTGGTTGTCTTGTACAAGAGCTGAACGAGCAGGTTGATAGGTACCTTCATTGTTAATGATAGCACAGTGACTTGGTAGCCACTGAAATATTATTTCATGTCCTTTCTCAGTCTGGTGATGTATAGCCTCTTTGATTTGAAATACCAACTGCTCAGCAGACCACGCCGTAAGGTAATGTAGTGCTGCCTTCGAGTTCAAGAAAATCGGCCATATGTGTGCAGGTTTGTCATTATTAAATTGTAGCGTGGTGAGTTTCGAAGTTTCGAGTTTCGGTGAGACTCGAAGCGTGGTGAGTTCTGCTGTCTTCAACGCTGTCAAGTGAAATGTTTTCAACTTTGTAGTGGTGACTTTTGCTGGAATGACAACAGCTGCGGTAGAGCTTCGTGGAAGGACAAATCAATCTGGGTATTCGCGGATGTATTACCGGTACTTATGATCTAATAGGAGTAAAGTAAGCTGTTTAAAAGCAGCCGGTGGCATATTTTCTTTTTTTTTTCCGGACGCCAGGCATTGTCAGGTTGATCTTTGGTTGAATGAGGCTCCGAGGAGGAGACGAAGGTCTCGCGAAAGGTGTGAAACAAGATGGCATAGCCTCTCGATGTGCGGGTATCGTTCGGCAGGACGAGGCACGTGGTATCTCCGCAGATAGGGAGTCTAGACGGTGGCAAGCAGTGCGTGCAAGGTGCGTTACGTTCACTTTAGTGCTTGAACTTTGACGTTGATCTTGCTTGGTGAGGTGGTCTCTGGCGATTTCCATAGTTGCCGTCGTCCACGCACTTCGAAGAACACGGACAAATCCTGAGTGCCTGGGCCTTAACGCTTTGAATAGTACGTAGCTTATTTTACTTGCGTTAGTCAATGCTAGCAAGCTGTACCGCGAAAAACCGAGAAAAAGTACCCTATATAGTGGCACCTTAGCGCTTGTCGACATTCCTTAGGTCATTGCAGCGAAGAACTTCTGAAGGTGGCAGATGCCTGTCAATTGCTTCTTTATCTACAATACATGGCGGTTCCATGAGATATCTCTCTCAATTATTACACTCAAGAATTTGTAAAAGGGTAGGAATTGTATCATCTGCCCATTCACTAATACACTGTAGTGCGTATTTGGCTTACGCGTAAATGCCACAAGCGCAATTTAACTGTGCTTTGAAAGTGATCACAGTGACCAATGAGCGCGAGGTAAACAGCGTATGGCGTAGCATGCCGCCCTGAGGGACGTCACAGTAGGTGTAGCGCATAGGAGTGTGGCTGTCCTCAGCGCTCACAAAGAAAGACCACACAGAGAGATTGCTATGTATATATCGAAACATCCCACCACCGAGGCCTACCGCTTCGAGAGCGGCGAAGATGGCTCCTTGCGTGACGTTGTCGTGCACTCCTTTGACATTGAGGAACAATGAAGCTCTGAGACGTTTATATCCTTTTTGGGGGACGAACGTAGGTAACCAGGTCGACTCCGTTATCAGTCGATAAGCGGCCTCGTCAGAAGCCTGCCATGGCATCTGCGTAGACATTGTAGTACACCAAGTACCTTTCCTGGCGTCCGAGCATCATCCTATCCACTACTTTGCCCACAAAGCTCGTCAATGCAATAGGGCAATACGATGAAAGCTCCAACGGAGACTTGTCAGGTTTCAGTAGCGAAACTATGCGACTAATCTTTCAGCGTATGGCAAGTGTGCTAGTTAACCAAAATTCATTACACATTTCAAGTCAAACGCTCCTCGCCCACTCAGCCAGATGACACTGAGCTTTGTAAGTCCGTCAGGTCCTGGCGAAGGCGTACGCCTGCGTAAAGCTAGCACCGCCTCGAGTTCATGCACGGAAAAAAGTAGCTCCTTGGGGGGTCACGTCGTTGTTGGAATAATCTGTTGGAAGCTGTAAGTTGCCCGGATAATCTGGCACAGAAGTCTTCTGCGACATCACCATCTTGTCGCTGTTAGAAGGGTGCCAAAGCCTTGAATTGAAACCACTGTACGGGTGGTGTCGTAAGGCCTCGCATCGTCCTGTATAAGTGTGACAGTGGCTTACGAGGGTCTAGCCATTCACAGAGACCAGTTGAATGTGGTGACTCCAGTTAATCTAACCAAGCCTGGATCTTTTTTTGTAGGCGTCTAGCTGTCCGTAGCTCATCCATTCACTTCGTGCGTCGGTATCTACGTTCAGCACGTCGCCGGATTGCTCGAAGTCTCCCTAAATCCTAGATCAAATTCAGTGCATTTCATAAATCGCATTAGAGTACGCGTAGTGTCTTTCACTGGGCTCTTGATTGTGTCTTCCAAATTATGTAGTAAATTACCGTGACAGAGGTCTTCCATAAGGGACTGTAATTTGGGCCACTCCACCTTTTGATTATATCACTTTATTTGGAAGAGGAAAGTAGCCTGATCTTGATATTCGTGGGAACATGGTCATTTCCGTGTGTTTCAATGTTCGTAAACCATCCAGTACACCTGACAAGACTTCGCAAGACGAAGGCCAAGACAAGAGAGCTGCTGCGCATTGAGCCACGTAGAAATGTCGGACTGCCCTCATTTGAAACAAAGAGTTCGCTGTCAGAGGCAAAATATGACAAATCTCTGCCTTTGGCGCTGATTTTCATACTTCCCCAGAATGTATGATGAGCGTTAAAGTCCCCAATCGTAATCCGTGGAGCAGGAGATGTTGACAAGATGTTTCGCAACCTTTTGTAACCTAATGTACTTTATAGTGAAGGCAGGCACCCACAACGGTAGCGGTAAGTGTTCTTCTTTACTGTTACACATACGTGTAGGTTACCATCATGATGCGAAATATGCTGAAGAATCTAAGTGAGCTCACGGTGAATAAACACCATAACCTTACTGTTTTTACCAATAGTTGGCGACATAAATGATTCATAGCCGGACAGCCTGTTTAAGTCCGATAACTTCGGCTCGCAGATGATGACGATGGGAAACTTTTTGGCGTACACGAATTGTCGGAAATCGGCGATGCGCGATTGGAGTCCCCCGGCATTCCACTGAAAAGTTGCTACTTTTCGGAACTCCTCCCGAAAAGAGAGTTGCTGGTGAGCCATGGTTTCCTCAAGGGCTGCCACCACTGGACTAAGTGTGTCCAGTACTTGCAGTGCCGTTCTGGCTAACGTTGTTTGCATATTGTTCAGCAACACGTGAATCGCATTCGCTAAGAATCGCAGTAGCGATGCCACTTGCTGATCTGCATGTCATACCTCATCCGATGTAGCAGCTTGCTGTAGTGGATGCGGCACCTGCTGTTGCTCCTCTGTAGGTCACCTGCTTGTAAGCGATGGCCATTCATACGAAGAGAGCTGTTTCAGTTTTCTGCCATTCAGCGTCAGCGTTTGCTGCGCTGGGTATTGCAGGTGACGTCGTTAATTGAATAGGTAGCGTATTTTCGAAGCAGTCACACTGCTACGTGAGGACCATCTACGCCGATGTCATATACGTCGCACAGTTTCAGTGGCCTCCTTGTGTGTTGAGTTGTCCCTAACTATTTGTTTTAGCACAGAAAATTATTTCCTAATCTTCGGGCGGTTTCTTGAAGAAGCATTGTGAGCGCCTTGGTAGTTAGAGCACTTCAAAACAATAGCATTACAGTTTTGTTCTTAGTAGGGCTCTGTGCATCAGGGAAACATGGCGGAAATTGTGCAAACGCCCTTCACATGGCCGATCCTGTGGTAGTTATAACATTGCAGTGTTTTTGTAACAAAGCGCCAAACCGGGTGGCAGAAGTGGCCAACAATCAGATAGGAGTGAAGGCAGTCACCCTTGAATGTTAATATTGACACGTGTACTTATCTTTATCGGGCGACCACGTTTCGCCGCTTAACAACTGTAATCGCGCAGCGAGGGACGCGCCTGCATGTATCCGACGTTTCTGGAAAGTTATCGATGTTTCTACCCGGCTGTCAACTGTCGCCGAACCTTGTGTTATCTGATTTCATCGCGTTACTCGAATGCTGCAGAACTTTGTGGAAGGCACGCGGGTCCGAACGATTAGTCTGGAACATTCGACGACTGCTCTATAAAAGCCGACGCGCTTGACCCGCTGATCAGATTTTCGACGATCGCCGAGCGTGTTCGCCGCTATCGTTGCGCTATAAGTGTAGCCTTATTTGTGGGCACAGGTTCGCCCAATAAAAGTTAGTTTTCTTGTTCACAGTATTGCTACCGTCTTATTCAACGTCACCACCACGTGACATCTGGTGGAGGTGCTTGTGCGTTCATGTACCGAACGCCCCTGCAAAGCGGCGACCCAAGCCCGAAGCCCGAGGACAGAACCAACATCGCCGAAGACCAGCGTGCTAGCCGCAGACTGCAAGGACTGCCCCCAGAGCACGGACTTCTACCTGAGACGACAAAGAAGATCGTGGTCAAGACAACCCCAATGGCTGCCCCAGCGTCCCCTGTTATCCTACAACAACCTCGGGACCCACCAACCTTCCATGGAGCAGCGACTGAAGACCCGGAATCATGGCTGGAGACCTACGAACGAAACGCAACATTCAACAACTGGGACTCCGACGAGAAGCTGCGGCATGTCTACTTCGCCCTAGAAGACACCACCAGAACTTGGTTTGAGAACAGGGAATCGACCTTGACAACGTGGGACCTGTTCCGTAGCGGCTTCCTACGCACCTTTACAAGCGTCGTGCGCAAGGAAAGGGCTGAAGCTATGCTGGACGCCCGAGTGCAGCTACCAAACGAGAACGTTGCCATTTTTACGGAAGAAATGAGCCGTTTGTTCCGCCACGCCGACCCGGATATGGCCGAGGAGAAGAAAGTCCGCCTACTGATGCGTGGGGTAAAGGAGGAACTTTTCGCCGGGATGGTAAGAAGCCCACCGAAGACCGTCGAAGAGTTTCTTTCTGAGGCGACGAACATCGAGAAGACACTCGAAATGCGCAACCGGCAATTCAACCGCCGTACAAGCTCTACCCACTACGCAGGAATTCAATCACTGGCCACGGACGATCTGCGCGAGACCATCAGGGCCATTGTGCGCGAAGAACTGCGGAAGGTCTTGCCTTCGTCGCAGCCTCAAGTGGCCTCGATCGCCGACATCGTAAAAGAAGAGGTGCACCGATCGCTTGGAGTTCCTCAAGTGAAACCAGAACCGCCGCAGCCTCAGCCGCAAGCGATGAGCTACGCCGCCGTCGCCCGCCGTCAAGGTCCCCTTCCAAGACCGCGCCAGGACCCCGTAACGCCGCAATTCCGTCGACCACCACCGCCGCCGCCAGCACTCCCACCCGTCGCCCAGCGCAGCTACCCGAGGAAGACAGACGTTTGGCGTGCTCCTGACCACCGCCCGCTCTGCTACCACTGCGGAGAAGCAGGTCACGTCTACCGACGATGCCCGTACCGAGAGATGGGACTGCGAGGTTTCGCCGTCAACGCGCCGCGTCCACAGCTTGGAGAGCGCCCACGTGACATCGCCAATTACCTCGCCGCCACTCAGTGGAGCCCTCGACGACCGTCCCGTTCGCCGTCACCAGGCCGCTAACTGTCGCCGCAGCGCCGACCGTACACCGGCCCAGGCCGGGGCCGCTCTGCGAGCCCATATCCGGAAAACTAAAAGCAGCAACCGATGGAGGTGCGGTTGCTGTTCGTCGAACTGACGAAGATCCTCCGCCGCCGACGAAGACGACGAAGAAACCATCTCGACGACCTAATGACGACACGCCGCCGTCCCGAAGAAGTCGGGAAGCCAAGACTACACCGACGAAAGACGACTTGACGACGCAACGTTCCAGCTTCAGTTCAACACGACGCAGCCGTGATCCGACGCCAAGACCCAACTGCAACGCCAGACGAAGAACAACCGACATCGACGTGCTTCTCGACGGCCACGCAGTCACTGCCTTAGTCGACACAGGGGCCGATTACTCCGTAATGAGTGGACACATCGCCGCCCAGTTGAAGAAAGTTAAGACCGCATGGGAAGGCCCTCAGATTCGAACCGCTGGAGGACACCTCATCACGCCGACTGGGATCTGCACGGCAAGAATAACCATTCATGACCGGACTTACCCTGCCACCTTCGTTATCCTCCAACAGTGTTCACGAGACGTCATTCTCGGTATGGACTTCCTCAACCAACACGGCGCAGTCATCGACCTGAAGTCGAAGTCAATAACACTGTCGGAAGATCATGCGATACCGCCGGAGAGCCCTCGTAGTCACCACGCCTTGAGTGTGCTCGAAGATCAAGTGAGCATCCCGCCTCGCTGCAGCATTGTTATTTCGGTCAGCACCGAAACACCCGCTGACGTAGAAGGCGTCATCGAAGGCGACCAACGTCTACTGCTAGACCGTGAAATTTGCGTCGCAAGAGGGATCGCTGACTGCATGAAGGGAAAACTGAAGTGTTGCTGACAAACTTCAGCCACGAGTTCAAGCACATCAACAAGGGCACGACGATCGCGTACATCGAGGAAATTCTGGAAACAAGTAATGCGTTTGTCCTCTCGGATTCCGCCGCATCTACCCCGACGACTATGGTTCCCGAACCAGACTACGACATTAATCCAAATCTCCCTATGATTAAGCAACAGGAGCTCAGAAGTCTGCTCCGACGATACAAAGGCTGCTTTTCGACGTCATCGAGGATTCGACAAACACCAGTCGCCAAGCATCGCATAATCACCGAGGAATGCGCTCGACCACTCCGTCAGAGCCCTTACCGCGTTTCGCCGCGAGAACGCGAAGCTATAAGAGAACAAGTCGACGAAATGCTGCGCGACGACATCATCCAGCCGTCGAAAAGCCCGTGGGCATCCCCTGTTGTCCTGGTGAAGAAAAAGGACGGAACCCTGCGTTTCTGCGTCGATTATCGTCGTCTGAACAAGATCACAAAGAAGGACGTATACCCCCTCCCACGGATAGACGACGCATTGGATCGGCTCTGCAACGCCAAATACTTCTCGTCCATGGACCTCAAGTCTGGCTATTGGCAAATAGAAGTCGACGAAAGAGATCGCGAAAAGACCGCCTTCATCACCCCAGACGGCCTCTACGAGTTCAAGGTTATGCCATTCGGACTGTGCTCGGCGCCTGCAACGTTCCAGCGCGTGATGGACACGGTTTTAGCAGGATTGAAGTGGCAGACCTGTCTCGTATACTTGGATGACGTCGTCGTCTTCGCCGGAACTTTCGACGTTCACCTTAGACGGCTTGCAACAGTACTAGAGGCCATCAGGTCATCAGGACTTACTCTGAAGCCGGAAAAGTGCCGCTTCGCTTACGAGGAGCTTCTATTTTTAGGCCACGTCATCAGCAATTCTGGAGTCCGCCCCGACCCGCAGAAGACAGCTGCCATAGCAAAGTTCCCGCAGCCCATCGACAAGAAGGCAGTGCGTAGATTTCTTGGCATGTGTGCCTACTACAGGCGATTTGTCAAGAACTTTTCACGCATCGCTGAGCCGCTGACGCAGCTAACTAAATGTGACGTCGAGTTCAAGTGCGAAAAGCCGCAGGCCGACGCATTTCAAGAACTCAAACGACGCATGCAGTCGCCGCCCGTACTTGCGCACTTCGACGAGCACGCCGATACCGAAATCCACACTGACGCCAGTAGCCTAGGCCTCGGTGCCGTCCTACACTCTAAGAACAGTTTACACCCTTTGCTTGCCCCTTCTGCCACACAAAAATAATCGTCATCTGCCTTGATGCGTTTCCTTTCTTTATCGCTGCAAGCCCGGAACTTTCCAGTGACGAACGGCACGCGCGTTATCAGAAGAGGCACTCCAAAGGGTGTAAACTGTTCTATGCTGATAACGCGCGTGCCATTCGTTACTGGAAAGTTCCGGGCTCGCAGCGATAAAGAAAGGAAACGCATCAAGGCAGATGACGATTATTTTTGTGTGGCAGAAGGGGCAAGCCAAAGGGTGTAAACTGTTCTTAGAGTGTAGTCCAGAGAAAAGATGGACATGAACACGTGATAGCTTACGCTAGCCGGTCGTTGTCAAAAGCGGAAGGCAATTATTCTACAACCGAAAAGGAATGCCTCGCCATCGTTTGGGCAACAGCGAAATTTCGCCCTTACCTATATGGCAGGCCATTCAAAGTCGTCAGCGACCACCACGCCTTGTGTTGGCTAGCGAATTTAAAGGATCCCTCTGCACGGCTGGCACGGTGGAGCCTCAGACTACAAGAATACGACATCACTGTAACATACAAGTCCGGACGAAAACACTCAGACGCCGATTGCCTATCACGTGCCCCCATTGACCCGCCGCCGCAAGATGACGAGGATGACGACGCCTTCCTTGGAATAATAAGCGCGGAAGACTTCGCCGAACAACAACGAGCGGACCCGGAGCTTAAAGGCCTCGTCGATTATTTGGAAGGGCACACCGACGTTGTCCCCAGGGCATTTAAGCGCGGATTATCTTCCTTCACGCTTCAAGACAGTCTACTCGTGAAGAAGAACTTCTCACCAGTCCGCGCCAATTACCTTCTTGTTGTCCCGTCAGGACTTCGTCCAGAAGTATTGCACGCCCTACATGACGATCCGACCGCTGGACACCTCGGATTTTCCCGGACACTATCGAGGATACAAGAAAAGTATTATTGGCCGCACCTGACCGCCGACGTCGCCCGTTATGTCAGAACATGCCGAGACTGTCAGCGACGCAAGACACCACCGACAAGGCCAGCCGGATTACTACAGCCAATCGAGCCTCCTTGCCGACCATTTCAGCTGATCGGGATGGACTTGCTGGGACCCTTTCCGACGTCAATAACGGGAAATAAGTGGATCATCGTGGCGACGGACTACCTCACCCGCTTCGCTGAAACAAAAGCACTGCCGAAAGGTAGCGCAGCCGAAGTGGCGAAATTCTTTGTCGAAAACATCCTGCTGCGGCATGGCGCCCCAGAAGTCCTCATCACCGACCGAGGCACGGCCTTTGCAGCGGAGCTCACCCAAGCCATTCTGAAATACAGTCAGACAAGGCACAGGAGGACAACGGCCTACCACCCGCAGACGAATGGTCTTACGGAGCGGCTGAATAAGACCCTCGCCGACATGCTAGCGATGTACGTTGACGTCGAACACAAGACCTGGGATGCCGTCCTGAAGTACGTAACATTCGCTTATAACACGGCGGTACAAGAAACAACACAGATCACGCCATTAAAGCTGGTCTACGGCAGGAATCCGACGACGACGCTCGACGCCATGCTGCCGCACGTCACTGACGAGGAGAACCTTGACGTCCGTACCTACCTCCAGCGCGCCGAAGAAGCCCGACAGCTCGCCCGCCTGCGGATCAAGAACCAGCAGAGGACCGACAGCCGACACTACAACCTCCGACGACGCTTCGTCGAGTACCAGCCCGGTGACCGTGTTTGGGTTTGGACCCCTATACGCCGACGAGGACTGAGCGAGAAGCTTTTGCTTCCCTATTTCGGACCGTACAAGATCATCCGACGTATTGGCGCACTGGACTATGAGGTCGTGCCAGACGGTATTTCGCTATCACAGCGGCGCCGCTCACGACCTGACATAGTCCACGTTGTGCGACTCAAGCCCTACTACCAGCGTTAATGAACTTTGGGGCTTCGCGACTTTGTTTCTTTTTGTTGTTGCTTATGTTTATTAAGTGTCCTTTTGTGTTTCGCTCTCTTTGTAGCATCGGGACGATGCTTTTTAAGAGGGGGGTATTGACACGTGTACTTATCTTTATCGGGCGACCACGTTTCGCCGCTTAACAACTGTAATCGCGCAGCGAGGGACGCGCCTGCATGTATCCTACGTTTCTGGTAAGTTATCGATGTTTCTACCCGGCTGTCAACTGTCGCCGAACCTTGTGTTATCTGATTTCATCGCGTTACTCGAATGCTGCAGAACTTTGTGGAAGGCACGCGGGTCCGAACGATTAGTCTGGAACATTCGACGACTGCTCTATAAAAGCCGACGCGCTTGACCCGCTGATCAGATTTTCGATGATCGCCGAGCGTGTTCGCCGCTATCGTTGCGCTATAAGTGTAGCCTGATTTGTGGGCACAGGTTCGCCCAATAAAAGTTAGTTTTCTTGTTCACAGTATTGCTACTGTCTTATTCAACGTCACCACCACGTGACAATATTGTCACGTGGTGGCGACGTTAAGAACACAGTAGCAATACTGTGATAGAGAAAACTAACTTTTATTGGGCGAACCTGTGCCCACAAAACAGGCTACACTTATAGCACAACGATAGCGGCGAACACGGTCGGCGATCGTCGAAAATCTGATCAGCGGTTCAAGCGCGTCGGCTTTTATACACAATCGTCGAATGTTCCAGACTAATCGTTGGGACCCGCGTGCCTTCCATAAAGTTCTACATCATTCGCGTCAGGCGAATAAATCAGATAACACAAGGTTCGGCAACAACAGACTGCGGATAGAAGCATCGATAACTTTCCAGAAACTTCGGATACATGCAAGAGCATCCCGCGCTGTGCGATAAGATTTGTTAGGCGGTGAAACCTGGTCGCCCGATAAATATAAATACACGTGTCAATATCACACAGCGTGTCTTGCCAAGACCGCCGGCGTGCAGAATAACATTATTCTCACTCGCACGTTTTATCAGCACTGGAAGCTCTGCATAGGGCATCTCAATGCCAATGTCATAAATGACTCATGAAATGGTGGTACCATCCGCTGGGACAATGGATCGTATGCTTATGTTGCCCAGCTGCGTCACACCCTACAGATGGCTCAGTGTACCGTCATCACGTCAATGGCCAAGATGTTTTTCTGTAAATTTTCCGCGCAGAGTACTTTTCTCTCGCCTTGCGAAGTAGGTAACTCATATGCAAAGAACAAGAATTCATTATCTTTCATCCACATTAACGCACAATCAGGGAGAAGTAAGGAAGACCAAACTGTTGCGCTTACTGCCTCGTTTGGTTTTGACCCCAGATGTGTTCATGATAAGTGAAACTTGGTATAAAAATGAAATAGATGTGCTTAGGTTGCCCGGTTATAAATCATTCTTTGTAAATTGACCATCTCGAAGAGGAGGAGGTGCTATGTTCATGGTAAAAAACACGGTGCAGTGCGAACTGATTGAGTCGTTTTCCTTTGTTACTATTGATTATGAAGTGCTTTCAATCAAATGCAATGATAATGTATATTGTGTTGTATATACAGACCTCCAGGTACATACATATCAAACTTTCTGTCCTTTATAGATGAGTACCTAAGCTGGATTAACAATAATGGTTTGAAGCTCATTATGGCAGGTGATATAAACATTGACTTGTTGAAGAGTTCTAAACCGCATGATGAATTTTATAGGACACTTGAATCTAATGGTTTTGCAAATGTAGTGAACTCCTCCACTCATATTTCAGCTCACTCAAGTACGCTAATAGACGTCTTCATAACAAACATTGAAGATACAAATCTCTCATCCGGTGTTGTAGGCACTCACATCAGCGATCACCTCCCAATTTTTTTGTTTTTTAAACACAACACTTCTATTGCAACCGCATTCCTTTGACTGTACGGGACATTGATGCGCCTAGTTTAAACAATTTTCGCAATGAAATATTGCTCGTTCACTGGTCATCTCTACTGCTTATTACAGACCCCGAGACAGCTTACGAGTATTTTCATAAAAATTTTAAATCTGCTTGCGAGAAATGTTATAGGTACAAGGTATTGAAACCTGCGCGTAAATGTAGAAAGTCACGTGGTTACGAAACAGTGGTTAAAAGAAATACGCACAAAAAATATCTTATTTCATGACTTTATTTCAACGCGGTCTGAAGAAGCCTTGTGTCAATTTAGGGTTCAAAGGAATAAAGTAAACAGTCTTCTGCGTGGCGAGAAAGGGATGTACTTGCAAAATTTATTTAATCTGGGCGTTATGAAAAAGACAGATATTGTTTGGAAGCGTATTACCACATTTCTTGGACAAAGCAGTTGTAATGATACTATTAGAGGAATTACAATTAATGGCAACGCAATATCAGAAAAGCAACTTGTCGAATCTTTCAACAAGTATTTTACCAATTTAGCAGAGTTCTCACGATCCAAATTGTTCGCAATATCTAACTACAAGGAACAGCCAATCTGCATTTTGACTCCTGCGACAGATAGGGAAATAATCGACACTTTCTTATCTATCAGAAATAGTAAATGTCGCGATGCCGATGGTTTTGAAATTCGGCCTGCTAAGTTCGTACTATATGCAATCACTCCGGCGTTGACACACATTTATAACCTTTTTTTATCTGATGGTACTTTCGCAAAACGCCTCCAGGTTGCTAAAGTTCCGTCCGTCTTGGCAATTTTTTCAAAACCTCTGGAAAATTATTTCACAGCCGCATTACATCCTTTACAACTAAACATAAATTAATATCAAACATGCAATTTGGATTTACGAGAGGTCAATCTACTAAAACTGCCCTTCTAACACAAAAGGAAATTATATTAGATTATTTCGAACGTCAGCTATGTGCATTGGGTATTTTTGTCTACAACTCAAAGGCGTTCGACAGCGTAAATCATGCTACCCTACTAGAAAAATTTAACTATTATGGTTTTCGAGGTCTTTTTTTGAAGTTAATAGAATCATATCTCCAACATCGCAAGCAACACGTACTTATAAACAGTTACGCGTCCCATTTGAAACCACTTATTGCAGGAGTACCACAGGGCAGCATTTTGGGCCCCTTGTTTTTTGTATCCATATTAATGATCTAGTGACTATGGACAAACTTGTAAAATTTATTGCATATGCAGAAGACATTACATTTCTTGTAACCGAAAAATATGCTGAAGATCTCATAATTAAAGCCAACGAGCTAGTGTGAAAACTATCATCTTCGAGTATTGCGCACTCGTTAACAATAAATGTTAATAAAACAAAGGCTGTACTTTTTAGGCCGAAAAATCGAAATATTGACACTTGTACACTTTTACAGCTTAATAACTCTATTTTGCCTATTGTTCCTTCTATTAAATGTCTTGGAGTTATATTTGAGCAACATTTGTCGTGGAATGCTCACGTGCAGGCACGTACACAGGGGGGGGCCCGGGGGGGCCCGGGCCCCCCCCGAAATCAAGTGGCATACCCCCCCCCCCTCCCCACCCACGCCACCACTCCTCACACATTTCTAAAGCGCCGCCAGATCAATGTTGAGACTTCGCAGCTGTTCATCGGTCAGCATTATGCTGCCTTTTTCACTCCTTTTAGATTGCGGTAGTTATCGGCATCTGTTGTAATGTGAAGGACAGTTTTCTCATAGATTCCGCACTCGCGCGATTAACTCGAGCTGCGTTCAGTTGTCACCAACTATTCAACCATCACGCGCATAGCTGTTGCTTTTGTTAGTTCAACCTTCTTTGTTTAGGCTGATCCTGGGACCAGGAGAGGGATGCGGCTGTTACTCAGCTGGTATGTACTCTCATGGAACTAGTTGCGGCCGGAGAAAACGCCATTTGCGTTTAACTTATCCCTTTGCTTCATTATTTCCTTGAGTTATGGCTCGCCGCGACGCTGGCAGATGCCCGGAACCACATACACGTGATATGGGTTAGATAAGGTGGGAAATAAAATAATGTGAAAGAGCGTCCATCATGAAACCCTGCAATAACCCTGAAACCCATAAGCAAGATGACTGTCGCCCGTTACCTCGTCTGTTTTTACCTAACTGTATAGCACTTTTCGTGCAAAATTGGCAACTGGAAACAAAAATCGCAAGCAGTTGAGAAATTAAGCGATCTACTAAGGGAGAGAGCCAAGGCAACAACCAAACTGGAAGGAAAAGCGAAAAATAAAAAAGTTAACCGCTGTTTATCAGAATATTTATGGATCAACATCTTTTTATTTAAAAAGGAAGTAGAGAAAACGCTGCCGGAAGTGCAGAACAATTACTTGCTTTGAATGACGCTTCTACAGTTATCGGTCGAACCGCCTCACGTAGCCACATCTCTGCTGTGCTTATATGGGTGTTTTTCTAACCTTTCGTAGCGAGCGCAGTACGTCTAGAATCGCAGAGTCCTGCGCTCTACGCGGTTGTATGGGACAGGCGGCCTCACAGCGTTACGCAATTCGCGGAACTGTCAAAACTGATCAACAAGGCGAAAATAACTGATATTCGAAACTATAATATGAGAAAGACTGAAGAAGCCGTGAAAAATGAACGCAGCCTGAAATCAGTAAAAACGAAACCTGGAATAGGACAAACCATGATGTATGCACTAAAAGATAAGAAGGATAATATCATCAGCAATCTCGAAGATATAGTAAAAGCAGCGGAAAAATTCTAAGCTGACCTGTATACAGTACCCAGAGGAGTCACGATAGTTCACTTAGAAACAGTAATGAACAGGATACAGAAACTCTCCTATAACTAGCGATGAGGTCAGAAGGGCCCTGCAAGACATGAAACGATGAAGAGCGGCATGATAAGGTGGAATAACAGTCGATTTAGTCAAAGATGGAGGAGACATAATGCTTGGAAAACTGGCGGCTCTTTATACGAAGTGTCTATCGACTGCAAGGGTCCCAGAAAACTGGAAGAATGCAGACATTATACTAATCCACAAAAAAAGGAGACGTTAAAGAATTGCAGAATTATGGGACCATTAGCTTGCTCCCAGTATTATATAAAATATTTACTAAAATAATCTCCAATAGAATAAGGTGAACAATGGATTTTGTCAATCAAGGGAACAGGCTGGCTTCAGGAAGAGATACTTTACAATGGATAACATCCATGTCATCAATCAGGTTATCGCGAAATCTGCTGAGTACAATAAGCCTCTCTATGTGGCTTATATAGATTACGAAAAGGCATTTGGTTCAGTAGAGATACCAGCAATCGTAGAGGCACTACGTAATCAAGGAGTACAGAACGCTTACGTAAAAAGCTTGGAAAATATTGCTACATGCGTGAGGTATTTGTTTGTTTGAACGAGGTGCGTAGGCGCCATCACTCCAGAAAATAGGAGGAAGAACGAACTAGGCTGGCGCTGTGAATCTAACCGGTCAGCGCTGCAACCGTTGTTGTAAATATAATCTGTAAATAGTTTCTCGTCTTACTGACTCATCCTTCGCGTAAGAATATCTACAGAGGTTCTACAGCTACGTTAATTCTACACAAGAAAAGCAGGGAGATACCTATAGAGAAAGGGGTCAGACAGGGAGACACAATTTCTCCAAAGCTGTTTTCTGCATGCTTAGAAGAATTCAAGCTATTAAACTGGGAAGGCTTAGGAGTAAAGATCGACGGCAAATATCTCAGCAACCTTCGGTTCGCCGATGACATTGTTCTATTCAACAACAATGCAGACGAGTTACAACAAATGATTGGAGACCTTAACGGAGAGAGTGTAAGAGTGGGGTTGAATATTATTATGCAGAAGATAAAGATAATGATAAATAGCCGGGCAAAGGAACAAGAGATCAGGATCGCCAGTCGGCCACTAGAGACTGTGAAGGAGTACGTTTACCTAGGTCAATTAATCACAGGGAACCCCGATTATGAGAAGGAAATTCACAGAAGAATAAAGATAGGTTGGATCGCATATGGCAGAGATTGCCAGCTCCTGACAGGAAGCGTACCACTATTATTGAAAAGTAAGGTGTGTAATCAGTGCATTTTGCCACTGCAATATGTCCAGTGCCAGTGCATTTGCCAGTGCATTTCCCAGTGCATTTTGCCAGTGCATATGGGGCAGAGACTTAAGACCAAGTTAAGGACCACGCAAAGAGCGATCGAACGAAGATTGCTAGGCATAACGTTAAGAGAGAAAGAGAGTGGTTTGGATCAGAGAGCGAACGGGTATAGACGATATTCTAATTGACATCAAGAGGAAAAATTGTATCTGGGCAGGTCATGTAATGCGCTGGTTAGATAACCGTTTGACCATTAGGGTTACAGAATGGGTACCAAGAGAAGGGAAACGCAATCGAGGACGACAAAGCACTAGGTGGAGCGATGAAATTAGGAAATTCCCGGGCGCTAGTTGGAATCGGTTGGCGCAGGGCAGGGGTAATTGGAGATCGCAGGGAGAGGCCTTCGTCCTGCAGTGGACATAAAACAGGCTGATGATTATTATTATTATTATTATTATTATTATTATTATTATTATTATTATTATTATTATTATTATTGAGGTGGGCCCCCCCCGAAAAAAAATCCTGGGTACGTGCCTGCTCACGTGGAAATGTTAATTGGTAAGCTCTCTCGAGTGACTGGAATACTATGCAAGTTGCGTTTTTTTCTTCCAGAAAGTATTAAACTTATTTTGTACAAATCACTGTTGTTACCACATAAAAACTATTGCCACCTTGTCTGGGGCACTACGATGCTGTTTAATATCAATGCACTGCATAGAATACAGAAAAAGGCTGTACGTTGTTTACTCGATGTCCCTTACTTAACACATACTAGTCCTCTATTTGAAAAGCTCAATCTGCTGTCAATGCCTAACATTTATGAAAATATCTTACTACGAAATTATATGACCACTATTAAAAGAACCAACGACACCCTACAACGTATTTCCAACTTATTAGCAAAACATAATGCGGTCAGTACAAGGACTTCTGAAATATGGGAACTACCAAGGCGTAGAACAAATTATACTTATCAAATGCTACGTATTCGACTACCCTACCATTTATACAAGGCAAACATGAAGTTATGCTTATTTCTGTGTTAGGATAAACCCATATCTAGATGCAAATATGTACATAGACGTATGAATGTTCTTTGAACAGATTCAATTCTTGTATAATGATGTTTTTTTTGTATTGTGCGTATCAAATCCTTCTGTATATGTTACTGTATGAACTATTTTCATATATTGTGTCGTAATGGAGATGTAGATAGTGCTGCAATTGTTTTATTATCTCTTGTGTTATTTGTGATGTATTTCATGACTAGCTGTATTTATGAGAATTACTCATCATGTAAGCTTTACGTTTTTATGTAATACTTTCTCATAGTTATTATGATTAATGTCTCGCAGTTATTAGTGTGGAAATCCTATTTTTTAATTACTATTGTATTTAAACGTGCTAATCCTTTGTTGCATGTGTTGCTGCCTGTAAAACTGGGCCATGTATCACGTCAAGCCTTGCTAGGTTTTTGTCCACGGTCCCCAGCATCAATTGTATGTTGAAATAAACTTGATCTGATTTGTTTGATTTGCCTGACCTGCTTGATCTTGTTTGGAACAGCGTTCTAAAGGAACAAGGGCAGTGGTAGCCTGTTGAGGACGCGCAGATTGTCAGTCGAGTTCTGTGGCGCAAACAGGATGGTATGAGGCCATTATTGAGGCGCACTTTTTACGGTGAACAAATTTGAACCCGGAGATGCATTGACGATCCTTCACTTGGCTTTCCGGTGCATGAAAGGTTCAAAACCGTTTTGCGATGACCTGTCAGCTTATGCGTAATATAGCTGAGTGTGCTCACGGTTGCTAGATGAATTTCCTCGCTTCCTCGAGGCGATTCCCGCTGATCAACTGGAGCCGGAGGCCATCAGAGGTTACACGTCCATCACCGCGAGATGTAAGGCGGCAGACCCCACAACAGCAGTCAAAAGTACAGAAAAGCAGAGAGACGGGTAGCTAGTGCTCCACACAAGAAGCACTTCGTCGTCGTCCTCTCACACCGCAGAATCTTCGAAACACTTTGGAGGTGCGTGGTTTTACACATGGTATCACCGGCAAGTCAGAAGATGCTGCGCCGCCTAGGTGAACTGCAGCTACAGCATTTCGCACAAACACCTGCCCGCACAGCTGTCCTGACGCTAAGGTGGGACAATCCAGATAGGCTGCGATGGCGTCATAGTGCCCGGTTCTCATTTTACTGAAGGGATAATTTCAACTTTTCCCGTCTATTTCAGGAAATTTGAGGTCTTGCAGGAATTCTTTGATACCATGGCGGCTTTTATAGGCAAACGGTGGATACTCATTATAGTGTAAGAATTCGCGTGACAAAAAGAAATAAACTCGCAGCATTTCTGCCATTGTCATAAAACCCTCTAAACCAAATGAATCCTGTAATCGGCAGTGATTGAATGCGTCTTCATTGTAGTTTCTGTCGGCTTTTTTGTGTAGCTAACCTATCTGGCAGTCACATTTCTGAGTGGGAAGTTATGGAGGAGGTGGTTCGTCATATTTCCGTGACAAATGCTTGCTTGTGGTAAAATTTCTTATTGTGTTCGTGTTCTTTATTCTTACTTGCAAGGCGTGATGAAATCAAGGACTTGTTTTCTTTCATTTTCAACACTTTCATTCTCTCCCACCACTCGTCAGGCCTCTGAGTCCTTTACATAAGCTTTATTCTATCTATGTGTTCGAGTTATTTGGCTATAAATTGTTTAATGTCCGCGTAAGTAGGCCGACTTCCCATTTAACCTGAAGCAAGAAATGTGTGGGTTTGTTGTGACTAAAATCAAGCCCTTCAATGATTGCCTAATTATCTGCCTTGTAGGGAGACCATTGTCCATTTATACATACTGTGGAATGCGTGCGTAGTGTGGGTGATACAGCCAATCAGGTACAATTATATGTAATTTACTTATGTCATCGAACATGTCACCCTCGTCATTTGCAGGAGATTCCTAAGCGTAGGGCAAAGCAAACAGATATAGCGTATATCAAAGAATGTTTCTCTTCCTCTCTCTCTCATCCGTTATCACAACGACGTATTTGCTAACTGCAAATGGAACGCATAGATCTACATTGAAAAGTGCATGATCCACTATTAGTTACAATTCATACTTCCTTTGCTGCAGCTCGAACGTCTGACTAGAAACGATGAAAGGCGACAAAGCTCATGCATATAGTTTCACTCGCGGTAATTAAAGGTAAAAGTTATCTTCGCCAGCATTCATGTTTAAGAATGGGTTCTCACAGTTCGACAACAAAGTTTACGCCAATGTTTCTAAACACATCAATGGGTATATCAGCGACGTTTCATGAGGCGTTTACTCGGATCCACGGACGTTAAGCAACACATCAACTATTTGGAACTTCGAGTTTCTCGAGAGCACAGAAAACGCGAATTCTAGTCTCATACCAGCACACCATGAAACTGTTTTGTCTCCTCAGCCGTGGATGGCGGCCAATGATTTATAAAATTCATTGAACAAGGAGTTTAGGCGTCGGAGCAAGCACTGGCGATGCACCCGATTACTGAGGCGTGCTGGTTGTTGTTGTTGTCCTGAGTGGCCATAGCCCATACCCACAGGGGTACCACGAATGCCAGTGCCGTCGCGCGCGTACTTCATTCTTGTCGTCTTCTGGCGACATATCAGAAACCATGCAGTCTGTAAATACAGGCTGAAGCTGCACCTATTTCTTTGTGGCGGAAGTACATCCCATTCTCTTAGTGGCTTCCTGAATTCCGGTGGATCTCCTTGGTATCGGCTCGTCGCCGGAGCTGCAACCCTACGCCCGCTGGAAACGGCGGTATGATTGATGACGGCCGCATGGGAAATGCAACAACGCAAGAGGGTGGGATGCGCCAAAGAAGCAAAAGACAGACTTTGGACAAACCAGAAAGAAAGAAACAAACAACATATGACGCCAGCTTCTGCGACTGCCGCCGAAAGGATGCTGAGTTCCTTGGGCTGCAGAAATAGTGTTTGTGCCATTGCCCTCAGCAGCTGGGAGCGATGGGGAGCTCACGCATACTCCAACAGCCTCCGGTCTCACTCCGGCTTGTTTGTTCCCTTTCTCAACAGAAGATCAGCGCAGCCAGGCCAAGAAGTAGGGCACTCACCGGCACTAAAGACGCAAAGCTGCCGCTGCTCAAAGGACGCGCGCATGCGTCCTTTCTTCACGCAAATGCACTGCCACGTCGGGCTACGTCTACTGCAATTTTCCTCCGTAATCCGGTCTCTCCGTGATGGGCTCGATTTTATTTGTTTGCTTCGTGGAAGCGCCTCTGTTTTCGACGCCTCTTGTTTATATCTCCACGCACGCCTGTATTGATGTGTACGCAGGTTTCTTCTTCGCAGATTTGGGACTCGTGAAGACGGCTTTGTCGCACTACCGTTCACAAGAAGAAAAAAAAAAGATCGAGGACTTGTACTAGTCTAGGACTTTGTTTGGGATTATTTGTCGCCCTAACATCTAATGCGTCGGTACTCATAGCGCAACTTTTAATTGGATGGTTTCGATTTGCTTTGTTATTGACTTCCTCGTATTTTGCTAATGTTAGCATTCATGTGTACATGTCAAGAAATGGTGGCTATAGACATTAACACTGCTCTTTATAGGCCTTCAGCAAGCTACAAGGCTCGCAAACACAACACATACCCGGGTAAAATTACTGAGGCTAGGTCATTGATAGCCACGAACCTATTTTCGCAATGTGTGTTGTTGGGCGAGTTGGTACATAGTTATAGCCTGCAAAAATGCACAAAACAGCACGTGCTCGCTTAGAAATTATGTATACAGATGACCTTGTGGCTTTTAGGTGATCCCTAACGACTCAGTAACAGCTCCACCTTAGTAGCGTAAACGGATGTCCAAAGCTTTCCTTTTACACTGTAAGCTTTATGAGTTCATTCTAGTAGCCGTTTCGGTTGGCAATGGTGTCCTCTAGGGCCGCTGGTTTCCGTCGCAGCTATTGCCGGGAATGAGAAAAGAAAGCCTGTTTCCCACCGGGATGGAACCCGGGCCCGCTGCTCGGGAGTAAGCTACTCTGTCACTGAGCCCCTCCAGTGCCTTTTTTTTTAACATGACACTTACTACAATGAATAAGATTATGTGTGTACCAGATCTGTTTACAATAATATGAGTAGTAGGTGGGTGTAAGTAATCATAGGTCAACGGCAGTACACACAAAGAAAACGCAGCCCAAATACTTCTTCCATTACAACAAAACTTGAACGAAGCCATAATCAAAAATTGATACTGTAGTCCTACCAAGCAAAAAAGCAAGCTTCCTCTTGTCTCGAGTCCCAGAGGGGATTGGGCACTTTTTAACTGATTCTAGTGCTTTGTTTCTGCTATAAGGCTTTATTTTATCATTTCCTTTCCTTTCCAGGGACCATGAATGCCGGCCTGCAGTCCCAACCAGGGCTCGCCCTGGTCGCCCAGTCGTTTTACTGAGTCAAGGCCTTTGTAGCGTTTCCTTCGAAAGGGAGTGAATACCTTGAGAGTGGCGCTCGTTCCCACAGATGGTGGATGCACTCGGTTGCCTGAATCGGAAAGTTTCTAGGAGGATCTGCGTACTATAACGCAACATTTCATTGACATCTCGGAGGTGAGGCATTTTGGAAAGACTAGCATTCTATATAAGTCGTCTAATATTGAGTGCCTCAATAATTTGCTTAACTGCACGAGATTCGCTAGCATCGCGGTCCTTGCTTTCGTACCACCTCACCTCGCATGTGTGAAGAGCATTGTTCGTGGGGTACCCACCAATATCACTCCTGAAGCTTTCTTGAATATGCTCTTTCCGGTGGGTGTTGTTTCTGTCTACAGATGCAATAGGCCACTGGGTGTAACCGACTTCCAACAGAGTGCGTCATTTTATCGTTCGGTGGTTTAACTCGCCCGTCTGAGGCGAAGGCATGGCCGTATTTATTCCGCGTGGAGGCGTTGACACCTAGTCCAGTGCAGTGCCAAAACTGCTGGAGATATCGACACAATGCGAATGCCTGCAGATCTTCAGTGAGATGCGGCAACTGTAGCGGCTCTCACTCCGCATCACCCTGTGATGCAGATGCACGGGGTTGCTTGTGTGAAGGAACACGTACTGCGACGGATAATAACTGTGCTTCGCGAGGCCGAGAGATTCAGGTGCATGAGATTCTGGAGTAAATGCCATTCTTCACGTGCAGAAGCAATAGCGGAAACTAAAGAGCATGATTTCGGTTACGCCGCCGCTGCATCACGTCAATCCACACCTCTAGAAGCCACACTTTCGGCTGCACTATCAGCAGCTATTGACAAAGCAATGCCAATATCTCTATGGAGCGTCTCTTCAATACGTTTTCCGAAGGTATTACCGAGACAATAACTACCAAATTCAGCACCCTCCTAAAATCGCACTTTTCTGCTTCCGTCCAAACTTTAACTTGCACTTCTGCTCATGGTTCGAAGGAAACCAACTTTGACAGTCCGACAGAAACTGAGTATGATAATTCCGTGTGTTGTCCGCCATCTGCGACTGCGGGACCCAGCCACTCATTTGGACACATGAGGCATGAAATCATTTTCAATAGACGCAAGAGTGCCCCACAGTCTCCGACTGAATCTCCTTAATCTAAAGCGAAAAAAGGCAAAAACAGTGAACACCACGAGCAGGACGCGTTCCGTGCTGCCGTGGAATCATCCATACTAGGATCAGCATTCCATCGGTAAAAGTTATTTATTGGAATTGGCGCTTCAACTCGTCCGGTTACGTTGACCTACTTCATCTAGTTCATAACCTACTTCCAGATGTTATTTTAATTCAAGAGTCTTGACTTTCTTAACATCAGCGATTTATTATTAATAATTTTCGAACATTTCGTCTTGATCGCCCTGGTAGAGGCGGAGGGCTGTTTGCTTTAGTTTCATCAAAAATGCATCATAAGCTAACTGTTCCTATGAACATGTGTGTTCAGACTGCGGACTTTTAGGATTAGATTTTTTACTGCGTGATTGTCCTGTGTTTACAGTGGTTAATGCGTACTTCTTGAACGGAGTCAAGTGCACTGACCACTTGGACTCACTGTACGGAACTTGTTCAACTGTAATGCTTCTGGCAGGAGATTTTAATTCTCGCCATACTTCTTGGGGTATGAAAACGAATGTTTGTGGAAAAACGTTGTGGAATTGTGTGAATGACAATAATTTTCAATGTCACAATTCAGGTCACATTACTTTTCTACGTAGCCGATTCTCATCTGCATTAGACCAGACTTTCTCGTCTGCTCAGATGTCTATTTCTTCGTGGGATACCTTTCACAATGGAAAAAGTAGCGATAATTTACCAATGACATTTCAAATTATGCTTTCACGTCAGGTTCCTATTGTACGATAAATACGGCTTATTAATTATAAAACTTATAGGACAGCGATAACTTCAGGGGTATCATCTTCGACTACTCATGATCATCAGCGGAGGGCTGACTCGGTGGTACTAGCTTTAATTTCTGTGATTCAGCCCACTAAATTTACGGTTATATGGGGCAGCTCGCCGTCAAACTCATCTTGGTGGACTGCAGCATGTACACGGGCGAACAGGCGAAGAAAAGCAGCATGCAAAAGTCTCCAACATAGGCATTCTTCAAAAAATTGAGTTGATCATAAATTATATGCAACTCTATTTAAAAGAAGCGTGACAACAGCAAAAGATGAACAAAAAAAACGAACTGCATTCATCTGTGTCAAAAGAAGATCGGCACTTCTTTAGGTTTTTACGCAGCAGAAAATCTTTCCAGCAGTCTGTATGGTCACATTCCGCTGTTCTATCATCCAAAGGAACGGCGGATAAACTAGATGATAATGCTAAAGATTGAATCACGCTTTTCTTCTCAGTGCTCTAGATCTAGGAGGTTTAATAAGTCGATATACGAATTTGTAGAAGTGACCATGACAGTTATCTGACGTCATTTTAACTGCACATCAATCGGGTCCTGGAACAGACCGTATCACAACAGGTATGATTAAACCTTTATTAAACTCTTTCCTTAATGAGCTTTTGACTATAACTAACTCTTTGCTTCAACATACATGAATCTGAGACTCTTGGAAAATTGCGAAAATTGCGCTTTACTTCAAAATCAAAGCCTTGAATATGTCTTGGACAACATTCGCGCAAATGCACTTACTTCGAATCTAGTCAAAATAATAGAAAAATATAATTCACATCTGGCTCAATGAATTCACTTCTTCCCGGGGTATTCGGTGCATGAGACAAATAGGATTTAGGCCTCATTTTTCCGTATGATCAGATGACGTTGATTTAGAAAGCCGCATTTGACTCTACGGACTTTCAAGAGAAGTGTCAGCTTTGGTAACTTTAGACAATACGAAAGCATACGACAGTGTCGAGCATGGAATTTAAATTTCTAGATTAGAGAAGTGTGCTGTTCCAGACTATCTAGTGGCCTGGATAGACGGGTTCCTTTCCGAAAGACAATTGTTTTGCTTCAAAGATGGGTACTTCGGGTTTATATAAACAGTCGAGAGGTGCACCACAAGGATCTGTTCTTTCTCTGCTCTTATTTATTATTTTCTTATCGGCTATCCCAGTTCATCAGGATGTGCAAGTTTGTCTCGATGCTGGTGACATTGTATTTTTCTCCTCATCACGAGATATCAATAGGTTACACCAAATTTTGCAATCTTAATTGTTTGTACTCGAGTCCTGGTTGGACGGACTGTCTTATTCTCTTAACTTCAAGAAATGCTTGTTACTTCTTTTTCCACTGGCAAATCCCGTTTTCATTTATCATTATCTAAATGAGCCGATCCGCAAGTTGCTGTTTTGAAGTACTTAGGGATAACATATCATGGTACGCTAAACTGACAGCAGCAAATCGAAACAAATATTAGTAAAGGTGAGGATGCAATGGGATTGTTGCGCCGTTTCAGTAATAAAAAGACGGGTATGCATAGGAACACGTTGCTGATGATCTGTAAGCTTTACGTCTGCACCATTCTCGAATTCAGCTATGTTTTTTTTTCAGTATCTACTGCATACAAGCTAAGCATACCTGCATACCTGCATACCTTTAATACCAATATAAAGGCAAGCGCTGCGTTTATGTCTTGGGCTCCCATGTTTTGTGGCTAACGACGTGTTTTATCCGGAGGCAGGGATTCTTCCCCTTCCGGCCAATTCAAGCAACTCACTGTCCTGACCTTTCTGAAGCTATACAATGCACCCCTCTCCCATTTGCAATCAATCTTCATCAATTCTCCAGATTAACATTTCAGAACACATTGGCGGTGTTATCGACAACCACAAGTTGTTTTTGTTCAGACGCTGTTATCCAAATGTGATGTTCGGCTATAGTGTCTGATTTCTCCAAAAACTAATTTGTTATAGCTGAAACTGATTTGTGATTACATTATTCCAAAACACGAAAAATTTCTTCCAGCGCGCATACTTGAAGGTCTCTTTCAAGATCATCTTTGTAAATTTTCACCCTACTCGGTTATTTCTACGGATGCATCACAACAATTAGAGAAGGCCGGAGTCAGCATTTTTTCATGTCAGCTTAACTGGTCTTTTGCTGTCCGTCTCGCTGATTATATTTCAATATTTTTTCCTGAATTTGGGGCAAATATTCTAGCTATGAGAAGATTTGGTCCACAGATTTCTCAAGTGATAGTTCTTACGGATGCACTTTCTGTTTGCACTCATTTAGCTTCTAATAATCCGTCATTCTGATGACTATATTTTCGAAGCTTGTCCCGAACAATTTGTCTGAAATTCGCTTTGTCTGGGTTCGCAGTCACAGTGGAACCTTTTTAAATAATCAGGTGACTCGTTCACCTCCTTATCACTAAAGGGCCCAATGTTAAATATTCTCCCTGATTTCATTTTTATAACAGGAGAGAGATATAAACGCCTTTTATTTTTAAATTGTACCCATTCATGCTTACTTTCCGCATATGATTTCCGACACCTAATTTCCCTTGGAAGCATAGCCAATGCCTTTCACCATAATGCAAGGTGACCTTAACAAACATTTTTGTAGTAATCTCCGCCTAAATTTTTACCTCCACAGATCTGGTTTCTCCTTAATTAACGTCTGCTCTTTTTGCAATGAGCCTGATACTATGGGCCATTTCTTTCTTTCTTGCCACCGCTTCTCGGCCCTCTGCAAAATGTTCCTATTATTTCCAACTAGTGAGCTAGGCTTAGCGCTTTCTACACCAAACATATTGTCCTTTGGAGCTTGTCAATTAGGCACAAGCCAAAGGTCAATGATTTCTGCCGTACGAAAGTTCATTGAAGCCTCAGGAAGGTTTCGCTGCTAGGGCACCGGTGGTGGGACGCTTCATTTTGTGTTCATTTTATCCTAAATTTATGTATAGGCCCTGAATAAATATCTGTTAGCGTTTTGTTGCCTAGTGCTTCGTTTTGAATGTATACCTTTACCGCCTGTTGGTATTTTATTAGATGCATTTTTCAATCAGACTAGTGTGGCTAATCCTCGCTGTGAGTACGAGCCATGTTTGAGGCAACAACGAGAACAATAAATGGATACCAATGAGGCTATCATTTTTGTAGCTTGGTTGTAGCGGAAAAGAGCCCTATACACGCGCGTTGCGCTCAAGGAAACATGCAATGTGAGATGCGCACCGCGCAGCCTCTACACGTGCACTTTTTGTATTGCTATTGCATAATATTGCACCAGGTGGCCCGCCATGTAGCAGTTGCGCAGGTAGCGGTACAGTGTAAAGAAGTCTTGAGGAAGCAACGGGTCATGGGAAGTGACTTGTCTGCCGCGTAGTCTCGTTACCTGTTTTTACTCTTCGGTATACGTTATGGCGCCTCCTCGCAAGGTGCCAATCCTCTAGTGTGTGCTGCCGGAAATATACGTGTTATCGAGGTGCTGCTCCAGCTTGCGCTGTGACTATATGACTATGACTATGTTGCGCCAGCCACGCAGGTCTGTGACTTATTTTTTTTCCTTTCAATGGAAAGTTTTTCCTGACGGAACACGACACGGGTGCTATGTTTTACACACCTGATATAAGCATGATTTGTAAGTGAGCAACCATCTTGTATCCTTGCTTCTCCCTGTTTTTTGCGACCGTTCCCGTACTCTAAATAAAAGCCTTACCTATACGTTAATGTGTGCCGCTGGGATAAAAACAATAGCAAGTAAACCGCTTACTTGTCTCATCATCCTCGTCATCCCCATGCCCTATTTAGACTTATTTTCTGAAACACCCTTCATACCAAATATTCGGACTCAAACCAAGCTCAAAGCACAATATTATACGGCACAAGGACGACTTTAAGCCGTTCGGTCGCTGCCAATAAAGTTCCGGCATTTCAGTACCATGCGGTCAGTTCGTTCTGTTTTTTTTCGGAAATGAAGCTTTGAAGTTGTACCAATACGTTTCATTTTGTGCTTGATATCCTTTAATATACGTCTTCGCTCAACCAAAGCTCACGTGTTTAAACCTTTCTGTGGAAACATTTGATGTCTGCGTTAATGACCACTACTATATCCCTGATTTCTGGTGCTGAAACGTGAACATATGCCAAAATGCTGTGTTTTCCCAAGTTCAGCGTACTTTTGCAGCGTTTTGGCGAATTATTCAAGCACAAATGACATTTCGGCGGGTAATATGTTTTATGCACATCTGCATGAAAATATTTATGGGCTTTCGTGGCCAGCACTTTGCTCGCATACAGCTTCCAGAAGCCATTTTTAAGATCAAATCGAATAACATGAATAACAAAGGGGCTGTATTGTTTTTCTAATCAGAAAACGTAAACGGGAAATATTGAAAACTGAAATGACCCACAAATGTGAAATAGTTTTCTCAGCTGAGATATGTTAGCCGAAATGTTTTACGGCGATGCCAATTATCGTGTATATTTTTTTACTCTAATCAGTAACGGTGGAGCCCACACGTTAGCGCGGTTGGCTTGAGATGGCCCTTGGAATGGCCCTTGGTAGTACATATATATATATATATATATATATATATATATATATATATATATGTATATATATATATATATATGTATGTATGTATATATATATATATATATATATATATATATATATATATATATATATATATATATATAGTCATATAATGACAAGCCAACAAACACCAAGTACAACATAGGGCAAATTGCATGTGCTTAATAAATGAAATAAAGTAATGATAAATTAATGGAAATTAAAGTGGAGGAAAAAACAACCTGCCGCAGGTGGGAACCGAACCCACAACCTTCGCATGTCGCGTGCGATGCTCCACCAATTGAGCTACCGCGGCGGCGTTTCCCCATCCACTTTCTTGGGTATTTATGTGTACTAGTAGAACCCTGGGAGTTGTGTTTGTTGGCTTCTCATTATATAACTACTAAATATCGGGTTCCTCGATTAACCCCCTTTCTTCTCGTTTATATATATATATATATATATATATATATATATATATATATATATATATATATATATATATATATATATATATATATATATATATATATATATATACAAGCTAGCCCAGCTATACCTTCGAAAAAGGTTTAAAAAAAGCCCAAGAGCTCTAGACAAGTCGTACTGACTGCAGAGTGGCGGTGCTAGTGTATACTTAGAGTCAGTATATTTTAAATCACGGAGCAGAAACAGTTATTTGCTTTTAATTATTGAGCTTCTTAATTATTGCTTGAATCGAAACATGTCCATTACAGAGTTATAGAGCACGTTAAATTCCCTCCCACTAAAGCATTTAATTCGGGCTCGTGTGCGTGGTAGTTCTTCAAGAAAAACAAAGGCCCGCGAAATACGCGAAATATGAAATAGACGCACGCTCGTGCGCCGCTACTCAAGCGCCTCTAAGCAACCTTTGAAAGATATACGGCTGCATTCGTTTATCGCTGCATCGTACAAGGCTTAGTCATGTAGGATGGCTCGAGAGATTTCGCGACTTAACTAGCGTGATGCGATAAACGTCAGCATCTGCGGACGCAAGAACGTTGCGCTCCATCATGAGGCCTTCGGAAGAGCTCAAACCTTCGCGTATCGTGAAACAAAACTGCAAAACAAATTTAATCAATGCTAAAAGAAACAGTGCGCGAAAGAGCACGAAACAATTGTCAGCTTTTGGAATAACAGGAAAGAGCTATTCAGGAGTTTATTTCAGCAAAAAAAAAGCACATAAGGCGTCTCAGCCGCCCACAAAGAAACATGCAAAGGTGCAACTGGTTTAGCCATTTACCCTTTCTGTCTCTTGAACTGAGGAAAAGAGGCAAAAGAAAGCAGCTTTTTACTTTTTTCTATCTTTGTCGCACGCTTCTTTTTTTTTGTAAGGATAGGGTGACATCATGAAGGTGAGTTAAACAGTCATGTTTTAAACCAGTTTTGAGCGGTTACTTTCCACTGCCACTTATAGCACGTGGTCACACAGGTCACCATCTGAAGCAATACAGTATTTGCTTGTTTCCAACACCTGCTGTTGCAGCTTCGACCAACGACACTAGAATCTCCAGACAGACTCTTCCTATTTTTGTCATTAGGTGTGATAGTTTTGCTGCTATGGACGAGATCTTTCACGTAGCCCCACAAGAAGACGTTCAGCGGTGGGATGTCCGGCTATCTTGCAGGCTAGGGCACAAGCCTGTGCCGGCCAATCCGCTGTCCAGAAAAAGCTTGTCGAGCCACGCTGGCGACTGACTACTACTACGCGCAGGAGCACCATCGTGTTGAAACTAGATGTTCGGAAGGTGCGCAAGTGGAACGTTGCGACAGGCGTCGTTCACGGGACCCTCGAGGATGTCGTTGACGTACCGTTGCGTCGTTCGTGTGTTGTTAAAAGGGACGTACGCCCTCTCGGCAGCACGTAGTGGCAGCTTGCAGGATGAGACCCCCCTATACATTATAGTAGCTCATCAAGCCGCAAACGGCCGCACTGTTAAGCTAATTTCGAAAGTGATCACTTGACATGGGAGTGCCTGTGACTATGCTTGTTGACACTGGGTCACCTGTCAGCGTCATATCAATAACCACGTTTAAGCAAAACAAAAGCAGTTGAACCCAGCTAAAAAAGCACTACTCTCAGATTATCTTGTTTTTGGGGGGAACTCCCAGTGGTTGGAGAACTGCGCATTAAAGCTACAGGTGAAGGATATGAACGAGAAGAAAGGGGGTAAACCGAGAGGCCAGAACCCTTTCTTCTTTCATTACATTAATCCCCTTTCTTCTCGTTCGTTACATAACGAGGGTCTTGAATCCGGCAACATTGATCCCTTCAGGCAGCATTTGTGGGTTTATTGCCCAGTTGCCTTCACCCAAAAACAGCACGTTCTGTTCCGCCTGCGGAAGAAACGATGTTCCACATCCGCCGCCAAGGTTTGTGAGCGGCGGCACTGGCTAACACTCCTAGTGTTCTAGTAGAAATCAGCGATACCGAAGAAAGTGGATGGGGAAACGGCGCCGCGGTAGCTCAATTGGTAGAGCATCACAGTTGAAATGCGAAGGTTGTGGAGTCGTTCCCCAATTGCTGCAAGTAGTTTGTTCATCCAGTTGTATTTCCATTAATTTATAGCTTCTTTTTTTCTTTTATTAAGCACCAGTAATTTCTCCTATGGTGTCCTTGGTGTTAGTGTTTGTTGGCTTCTTGTGTTATTTGAAGGGCATTACGTACATGGTACCCTGGTGATCGTCGATAGGCCCGCACCGGCTCTACACTCGGAAGCAAAATTACATCCTTGTGCCATAAAGCAATAATGATCGTCTGTCTTGTCTGCGCTTCCTTTCTTTGCCGCGGCTAGCCCGGTACTTCCAAGTAACAAACGGCATGCCCGTTATCAGCATGACAGAGTACTCTCGACAGGAATGTAACGCGCGCAGCGTTTTGAAGGAAGGAAACGCAAGCAAGATAGATGACGATTATTGTTTTGTGGCAAATATACGCCCCAAAGGGTCTACATTTGTTTACGATTGTATGGGGAAGAGTAGCCATGAGGCGCTGAACGACTGTGGAGTAGCCATGATGAAGCCAAAGCAACTTCAGAGTTCGCTTACTGAGTTCGAAGACGTGTTTCCACCAAGTTTAAGACTCTACAAAGGTCCGCCTGTGAAGTTAATACTTAAAGAAAACGCCACGCCCCGCCTTTGGAAAATGTGTGTGATGCCGTACGCTTTTACCCCCGAATTGTCTGGAACTTTGGACCGATTAGTCGCAGACGGCATCATAAAACCGGTTATTGAGGAGGAAAGAGAAAAGCAAAAGACTGGGAGGTTAACCAGAATAACGTGCGGTTCACTACCCTATACCGTTGGAATGGGAAAGCGGAACGCAAAAATGACAAGGAGAGAGAGCACGGAACGAAAGAAGGAAATTAACGTTGAGTTCGCTGACGCGTGTGGTCTAATAGAAGTTGAATTAATAGCCACAGACATTCACACAAGCCCGTCGTCCTAAGAAGCACGAAAGCGCCTTCACCGCTTTATAGGCCAACGAGTGATGAAGGCCGTTTCCCAACACCAGCTGCACAGAAAGTGGCCGATTGAACAGTTTTTGGAGAGCGTTAGCTAATTGTTGTCCTTCTGGGGCTGCTATGGCGCCGAATAGGCTATGCCAATGGGTCAAGTTATTAGAACTGATTGGACGATTTGACTTTGGGAGTATTTCCGGCGAACATGGACGCGGACACCGTGACTGAGAAGTACCCATTTCCTTGTGTTTACGATATCTTCGCAAGTTTGAATGGCGAAGAAGTATTCAGCACATTGGACTTGATTCATTTATTTATTTATTTAACATACGTTCAAGGCCCGAAGGCGTTACAGAAAGGAGTGGAGTCAAACCAAGAAGTAATGCAGTAAAAATACAAAGATAAGTAACTTCAACACGGGGGTCTTGAAGTTAGTAGGGTTGGTGATGAGTGCAATTGATGCGGGAAGGCGATTCCAGTCCGTGCTTGTCTTTGGGATGTATGAGTCACTGTACCGGTTTGTACGGCACAATGGCACCCCGCTTTTAAGGCTGTGGTCAGTGCGGGCCGAAGTATAAAACGGAGGGGCAGGAAGGGTTTCTTTTAAAAGGGGGCTCAAGTCAAAAACTTTGTGAAAAGCGGAGAGACGGGAAGGTTTGCGGTGTGACGAAAGATCAGGTAAGTTAAGAGTTCGTTTCATTGAAGAGATACTTGTACAGCGAGAATAACTAGATAAGACAAAGCGTGCACCATGGTTTTGAATACTTTCAAGAGTAGAAACTAATGAAGACTGAGTCGGATCCCAAATGGCTGAAGCTTACTGCAATTTGGAGCAAACTAATGTGTTATAAAGAGTTAGCTTCAGGTAAGAAGGGGCAGAGCTAAAATTACGGCGCAAGTAACCTCGCACGAAAAAAGTAACCAAGCGATCACGTCGCCCACCGGCGACATTGATGAGTTGGCGTTGAGGCATCACGGCATGGAAGAAGCTTTCACGGGATCGACGCAAAGACAAAAGCTTCGATGGCTCACCGCCACTCCTGTAGCTGCACCTCGTAATGCGGAATGGTGCGTTAGAACCTCAAACGACAACGCTGGAAGTAAGGAGCTCGGAAAATTGCCATAGCCAGTTGGCTTATCGAGGTAAAATACTCATGCGCCCGCGTTTCAATACCTCAAGTCCCCACAAAGATGGCGGCGAGGGCTGATTGCCTCTTTTAGTCGTTTCTTAGCCAGAGGACTTCCAGAGAGCAGCCAGATCAATATCGTCCTGGCTGACTCTGGCAGCCCGCGGGTATGCAGAAGTAGAAAATCGAAGGGGGTCACTAAAAATATAAATTATAGGCTTTTACTTGCCAAAACCACTTTCTCAGCGTGAGACACGCCGTAGTGAAGGACTGCGGAAATTTCGACCACCTGGGGTTCTTTAACGGGCACCTAAAATATAAGTACACGGGCGTTTTCGCATTTCGCCCCCACCGAAATGCGGCCGCCGTGGCCGGAATTCAATCCCGTGACCTCGTGCTCAGCAGCCCAGCACCATAGCCACTGAGCAGCCACGCTGCGTGAGGCCCATTATTGAGGCGTCATGGAACTTTCGATACACGGCCCCGTCAGATAAGCTTGACGCCGAGCTTCTTGGGGCAGTTATATATAACGAAGGAATGATGGCAGCGCCTCGATTCAACGGCCGATGTTCAAGCTTCCTGTTTCCACCGCCACCGATTTTCTTTCTGCTTCCTTTGCGGACACAAGTTCGCCTATAAACTGGATCGATTCATATACTTTCTTTCGCACCGTCACTACTTTGCATTCAGATATGTAGGTATTATCTCCGGCAAATGCGTGTTTGTCTCTTATGGTTCCTTCCTGATTTTAGGTACTACCACCTGCATAATCGGTGCATGCTTCGCAATAAAAAACTTTGTTTGGAGTAGCGTATGTCTTTGTGCTTTCTTTATCTATCGTCCCTGCTGTGTATCCCAAGTTAAGGATCCCTAGGAACCAGCGCGATCGCAGTGCTTTCGAGAGGAAGAGACGCGCTCACCGGCCCCTCATAGCGCGTGCTTTATCGTGGTACCACGCGCTCATCTACGCGCACTACCGACCTCCCGCGCGCGTCATGAAATGCCCTCTAACCGTGGGCACGCATCAAGCCACCATCTTTCTCAGCTCATCCTCACAAACTAGCCCTCGCACTCACATGATGCGGTGGTGTGGGGCACGATAGGATTTTTTTTTTGCATTTGCACTTTATATGAAACCTCACGGCGACACCAACGACCACTGCGAAAAGTCGTTTAGAGTGTCGATATAACTATCATTTGCAATAAAAAGGAAACTTTCGGTGTTTAGCTGTGCTATTAAGATAAGGCACGGGTGTACTGTTGCCGGTTTTAACAATTTGTGCACACGTGACATAAACGGAAAAGGAGTGACATCCCTCCGTTGACCCCTGCCTATGACTTCAAGCATGCAGATCTTTCGGCGAAGGCCTCTACTGTTTTAGTAATTGGGATCATAGCGCTGAATTGACATGGAGAAGAAAGAGGACAGGACATGCGCTTTCATGTCCAAGCTAGCTTTCTTTTCCTTGTTCTAGATAAAGGAAAGTCACTATGACCAGGTTATGTAAGTTAACGAAACTAAAACCGTACGACGTAGAGATTTTTGGGCTAGTTGATTCGCTGAAATGACTAAGGTCTCTGCGCTGAATTGACGCGGACAAGAAAGCGCACGTCTTGTCGTCTTTCTTGCACGCATAAATAACGGCAGAGACAAGGGAACCAATTAAATGATTTTAAGAGCATACAAGACCACTGTTTACATTATTATTATCATTATTATTATTATTATTATTATTATTATTATTATTATTATTATTATTATTATTATTATTATTATTATTATTATTATTATTATTATTATTATTATTCGCTGGCTTTAAACGGCTGCACCACATCAGCGGCGATTTGCCGCAGGGCGCTTTTATGAACCGAGTGGCACTAAACTAAACACTGCACTAAACACAGTTGGGTCTAAGTTACGCTTTGAAGGCATTAAACTCACATCTCTGCAGATGCGTCCTTGTTCCAGTTTTTCTGCACAACTGCCTGCAACGCTGTTTTTATATGTTGCCGATTTAGGGAGATAAAAGCGTGTCTTGAGCTCTTCAGAGCACAGTAGCCCGCTGAAGTGAAAGCAAGATATAAAAGAAAAGCAGTAGTTCTGAATTCTTAAGCACCTTCGACTGCAGTTATCGTAGAACTCTATGTGCTGAAGCATTTTCAGGTCACTAGGCTATGAGACTACGAATTTCGAGTTTGGAATGCTTATATTTCATTTCCGAATCGAAGATTCTTCTATAAATTGTGCGATTTGACAAGCCGACAACTTTCGTGGCACGCTCTGTTCTTGTCCTTCTTCCCACCAAATCCGCACGCAACCTTCCCCTTCTACTTTTCTCTCTAAAAAGAAAAGAATCCCCAGCACGTGCATTTGCATCCGGCAAACGTGGCCCAGTGCCCTTGGTACCAGGCTGCTTTTTAAGAAAGGCACATTTGTTTTGGCAAACGGTTCCGTGCGAGAATTGTGCGCAGCCTATAAAAAAAACAGCCTATGATGATATTAGCTGCCATTATCCACCAGCGCACGCCACTACAGTCAGCGAAGAATACTAGTCCTAGAGCATAATAATATTGAAAATACCAAACGCTGTAAGGTTCGCGCTGTCATGTGAGTACAGGCACCGCAAAGTCCGGTCATAAAAACAGAAAACAGAAAATATATGTTATATCAGTGCCGCAGGGCCTGTTTAAACATATCGGTAGAAGTACTTCACTCTCTCACCTGAAACTCGCTGTATTCTTTACGGGAACGCTCCATACGCGAAATAAGTTGTGACGCTAAAAGCTTTGTGGCGACGCTGGTTTTTAATATGATGTTCAAGCTTGCTTAACATAAACGACCTTATAAAACAGATTTTGTTACCTTTTAGGGCAAGCTCAGCTAAAATAAGAGCCTTTTAGATTTCTCCGTACATTACGTTTGGCTTTTTTTTTTCGAGAGAAGCTTTTGTCATAACTATCGTGTTATCTCAGCCTTGAGGCTCTCCCCGTGTCAAGATAAACAAGCAGGCGCCAACAAGCTGGACCGAGATGTCATTTGAATTAGGCATGCGCTGCGATAAGATGGCACAACCACAGGTCTGCGTCGGTGCTCGTCCAGCGCCTTCTTCGCGCAACCAGCCAGCCCTGACAGTTGGGCCCCATAACTGCATACTTTTGGAGGGTCCCGAGCCCGCTGCGTTGTACTAGCGCTAGAAGCACAGTGAACTGCCCTATCGCTGAAGCGCGGGTCTCCATCCGTGAGCACGCCGTGCAGTCGTTTACGAACTTCATTTCATACGCGGGTGGAAATAAACGCGCGTCCCAAAGTGAAAAATAACACGACATGCCGGGAGGCGTCTCATAAACATCGCGATGCATAACACCATAGTTTCGCTGCAGCAGCTTCATGTCTTCCTGTAATCTTCTGGCACACTGCGCATTATTCTGAACCAAGCATAGAGTTTTCGGTTGTTGCTTTCGGCTTCGTCCCCTTCTGCCCCCTTTCCCGTATTGGCTTCTGCGTAGAACCTATCTGTAAGCGAATATCGTTCTGTGCATCTTTTCACGATTTAAGAAGAGTATCAGTGCTCGAGGCTGCGTTTTCATTTATACCTGAAATTGAATTGCTGTGCGCGCACTCTAGTTTCGCAGCGATGGGAGGTTACCTCAGCCACAACGATCACGATTACACTGTAACTTATCTCGTTGTAGTAATAAATACAGTGAAAGCTCGTTAATTCGAACTTCAATAATTCGAGTTTATGGATAATTCGAACTGTACGATTTGGTCCGGCCAAGCTCCACAGACGTCTATGTATAAAAAAGTCCGTTAATTCGAACGCGAGAAGGTTCCCTCACGGATAATTCGAACTACGCTCGTCTGGCACACGGCCAGAGAAACACGCCTACTGCCTACACACAAAGCTGTATTGCCTCCGAAACGGAGAAAACGGCGAGAGAAGGCAAAGTCGGAAAAAAATCTAACCTGCGCGCAGTCAGCCAGAAGGCAGCGTCGGCTGCCGCCTCTCCGTTCTACGTAACCTCCGAGACTTCTTGCCCGTTGCAAATCTCGGAGGCTTTACAAATCTTGTACAGCTACTAATGTCGCGCGGGGATGGCACGGCAAGTGTCAAAACACATCGAATCAAGTACGTCGCAGCTGTGCTTGCAATCAAGAACCAACGAATCAGGGCCTTCGCCACCTTCACATGTTCAGCGTCTTTGTATCGGCAGTCTTCATCGTTTGTGCACCTCTGTTTTCAGATTAGGAGGTATCGTCCGTCGCGATTCATTGTAATGGTGTTAAGCCTCGGCTAACGTTCGTTTCGGTGGACATCGGTGGTGGGGCGCAGTCGGACCCAGAGCTTCGACTTGAAGATGGCGTGTGCCCGCGGCAAACGCCACCACTTTCTGACATGCCCTACTGCTTCCAAATCGCAGTGTACTGTTGCTCTCCTTCACTTTCGTTAGTTCGAACTTTCGTTAACTCGAACTGAAGCGGCTTCCCCTTGCGGTTCGAATTAACGAGCTTTTACTGTATAGATATAACCATGTATAATATGCAATGATTAAGAACTCAAAAGGACCAAGCCGTGTTCTTTTCTTTTTCATCTATGTGGTGTCATGTACGCCGTTACATAATTTTGATTGACTCTTATTGTTTCTGCACAGGTACATTTGTCAATGTTTTCATAACTTTAGATTTTCCTTTTTTTATCGTTTCAGTCATCCGTTTTTACCATAACAGCAACCAGTAGAAGCAATAGCAGTTACATGTTTTTATAAGCTAAACTTTCTTGAATTGACGCAAAGTCGCACGTATACGAAATCTCACCATCCCCTCCCCAACTAAGTCCCTTTCGTTAAACGCTCCTGAAGTTGTGCTTTTCGCTTCTGCATTCTACGACGTTGCACCAATTCGCTGAATTTATTTCTTGCCACCAGTTCTCCGTAGCTGTGCTGCTTCGCGGGAGAGCATGTCCAAAAGCCATAAAACTGCTTGCATTGCCGCCCTTTATGGCGCTTGTAAAATGAGCTTTATCGGACATATACTCCAGCATTTACGGCTCGATGCGCGATGGAGCGGTAGTGTTCGCTCTATATCTAGTGGAGAAGGGCTTTCCGTGCGCCGATGCAGGTAGTGAACTCGCTCGGCTCTTTGCAAAAGAGAGAAAGGAAAGCAATGTGACTACGATGTCCGCCTTATTTTTGGCTCTATTTCAGTCCGTTAGGCAGGACTACTCCTCAGCGCTCGTGCTTCCTACTGACAAAGTGTAAGGTGCTTCTAAATACCGATCTTCGAAGAGTGTTGGAACGCTTCAGCCGTACGATTGCCATATGAAAGCGCAAACACATTAAATTGATCCCTCTGGAGCAAGAGGGAGAAGGTGAAGGGAAGTGCCGAGCAAGAGAGACGCGCTGAGCGACAGGAAACTTCATTGTTCTACGTCACGCTTTGTGCATATATATGGTTAACATACGAATCTATCTAACTATCTATCTATCTATCTATCTATCTATCTATCTATCTATCTATCTATCTATCTATCTATCTATCTATCTATCTATCTATCTATCTATCTATCTATCTATCTATCTATCTATCTATCTATCTATCTATCTATCTATCTATCTATCTATCTATCTATCTATCTATCTATCTATCTATCTATCTATCTATCTATCTATCTATCTATCTATCTATCTATCTATCTATCTATCTATCTATCTATCTATACTGTAACGAAGAAGCGCCGGTTCGCACCGCTCCCAGGGTCTTTGGCTAACGCACCGAGTTCGACCTCTCTTTCCCCACATAGCTTGTCAATAAACACCTTTACATTTGGTGGAGAGTGCGGGGTATGACTCCGTGAACGCTGGCATATCGAAGCTGAACCTTTCATACATCTCGGCCCATGCCCGACGATCCTTACATTTCAACCACTGGACTATCCTTGCAGTGAATCACCTCACACGCTATGCAGAAACCACTGCACTTCCAGATGCCACTGCCCAAGACGTTGGATCATTCATAATGCGGCATTCTGTTCTTCGTCATGAAGCCCCTCGGGAACTTCTTAGTGATCGAGGCCGCGCTTTTCTATCTGAAGTCATGACGTCGCTTGTGAAGGAGTGTGACATCATCAACAGGACCACCAGCGCATACCATGCGCAAACGCACGGGTTGACGGAGCGTTTCAACCGTACTCTTGGTGACATGCTTGCCATGTACGTCGCGTCCGACCATTCCAAGTGGGACGCTGTGCTTCCGTTCGTCTCGTTCGCCTATAATACTGCCACCACTGGTTTTTCTCCGTTTTTCTTACTGTATGGCCGCGAACCTTCCTGCACCATCGATAGCATTATACCCTACCAGCCTCATTCACCAGAATGTGTTCCTGTCTCTCAAGCTGCGCAGCATGCCGAAGAATGCAGACAACTCGCCCGCTATCTTACCACCACAGCTCAGACACACAAGAAGCTTGGTCGTTGTGGCTGTGACCTCCCAAGCTTCCCGTTCGTTTGATTGGTTTGGCGGTGGGTTCCACCCTTGAGCTTCGGTGCCTGGCCATTCTTCTAAGCTGCTCCCACGATATCGTGTACCTTATCGTGCTATTCCACAAACTTCTCCCGTGAACTATGTCGTCGAGCCTTTGTCGCCGTCTTCTGATCAGCGCCGCCGCGGTCGCCAAACTGTTCTCGTAGATCGGCTCAAGCCCTTCAACAATCCCTCTATGGTATACCTCATGACTAGATCGCCAGGATGGCGTCTATTTCTCCGGGGGACAAATGTAACGAAGAACAAGCGCCGGCTAGCTCGGCGCATCTCCAGCGTATGAAATGCAAAGAAGTGGCGGTCGTGTAGTTCGAACTGCTCGCAGGGGTTTTGGATACCGCACCGAGTTCGACCTCTCTCTTCTCGCGTACCCTGTCAATAAACTCCTTGACAATACATATATTACATATATATATATATATATATATATATATATATATATATATATATATCTTTTGATGCCCACAAGTTCGCTCAATCATCGTGCTCTTAGCTCTGTCACCTGACTCTCGCCATGCGTCATCGTCACGGCAGGACGTCGTCCACATAAATCCTCCGTGCTACCGTTGAAGTCACTTCAATGTCCTCATACATGACATAAAAATTGTAACAGCGCAAACACATGCAACCACAAAGTAACAAGCACGAGACACCAGCTGCTCATGCTGCACAAGCGCATGCTGTTACTTTGTGGTTGCATGTGTTTGAGCTGTTACAATGTTTATGTCAAGTATGCACCAACTCGCCCAGAAAGAAGCTTTAATGTCCTCATACACTAGTTGTCATTCGATTGTCCTTATGCCATACAGCATGACAGCAAAAACAGGTTTGACGGTTGACACTGATGGAAACCACACTTCTATTGGCTTCAACACTATGGAGTATCATGACGAGTATCATAAAACACGCTCTTGCGCACATAGGGAAACACAGCATATCGGACATTAAGCAGTAGTTGGCAGCGCGCCATTAATGTTATTGCCTCCCATGGCAGCGCACGCCCAGTACAGTTCTGCAGTAAAACTGCTCAATGTACTATTAGATGACAAATCAGGGCACGCCATAAAGATATAAGCACGCTACATCATCATGGTTCTCTCTAGGCTAAAGCTTTTGGCCTCTGGCCAATAGGCCGCAACAGCAGGTTTTAACGCTCACCTGCGTCAGCTCCAGCGGCGCAGGTAGGCATAACTATGCTCGTAAATCTGTTACCCCCGGCAAAGTTTGTTCTTTCTCCTTGAAATTGATTCAATTTCTTCGAGGTGATGATCGGCTTTAATGAAGCAAGAGTCAGGGGGAGGAAGAAGAAGACGCCGGAGTGCGCGGGCGAATTCTATTCGGCTCTTGTTTTTACCAAAGTTTTCGTGGCGATTTTTCACGATTTCAAGGAAATATTTGTGCAACACGGCTTTGTGAAGTTGCACGGACCCTGTGGACAGTTTCGTGGACACTGTGAGTGTTTATCTCTACCATCTACAGCTGTTTTGCCATCGTCACCCGGCCGCTGCCTCGCTAGCCCTAACGAGGGGAGCTTCTAATCCGACGTGTCGAGCGCGGCGACGCTTCTGGCACGTTGCTCTTTCTTCCACGACGTCGCCGCCGTTGCATGGGCTACAATTATTGTGCTCAGACATGGAATACCAAGTGGCTGGGGAGGACATTGCCTTGGAGGACATCACCCCGGATCAAGGCTGGCAGACTGCCACGTCTCGCCGCGCCGCAGCCAAACGTGAGAGCGTTAACCATACTCCGCCATATGGCGTGCTGAAACGTGGAGGAACTGAGACCCGCGGCCGTGAAAACGTTAAAAATACCATCATCCGCGCGAGCAGAATGCCGCCGTTGCCAAAAGGTGACATCCGTATTATTATAAGGCCTCGTGGGGGACTTAACATAGCAAAGGTTGGCCCTGCGGTGGTTGCCAACGCCATTGCCGCCTCGGCTGGCCTCAGCCCGGCACAACAACACTCGGACACGCTTTGCCCCAACAACAAACAGAATATCTTAGTGGCAAGCACTCCGCTCAGAGAAAATGCTAACCGCTACGCGCGAGTAAAGCAAATTTGCATCCAAGGCGTCACCCACGAGATCAGCGCCTACGAAGCGGCACCACAGTCCACTTGTAAGGGAGTCATCCGCGCGGTCCCCGTGGAAGATGGGCCGACGGACATTCACTCGAAAATCGTCAATGACAGAAATCCACTGGCATTGGCCGCCAAGCGCATGGGCACTACCACCGCAGCAATCGTGGCATTCGACGGCCATCGAGTGCCCAATTTCGTACGCTATGGCTTGGTCCTCATGCACTGCGCGCTGTACCGCAGGCAGGTCGACATATGTTACGCCTGTGGTCGGCTCGGCCACCGTGCGGACGTGTGCCCAAACCCTGGGGACGTTATTTGCCAAGGCTGCGGTGCCCCAAACCCCACTCGGGAGCACCACTGTACACCCAAATGTAAGCTATGCGGTGGCCCCCATCTCACCGCCGACAAAGCCTGCAAGGAACGCTACCACATGCCATACGTGGTCCGTCGACGGCGATGGGAGAGAGCACGCTCGACGAGGAACGGTGACGACTGCACTACAATGCCCAAGTCCGCCATCGCTACCACCGAAGACGCCTACCCGCAATTCCTTGTAAGTGCCCGGGCCGCTGACAACGACCGATCCCACTCCTGATCCAGGGGCCGATCTCGGAGCCGCTCCAGGCGGGCATCGACATCCCGGAGCCGACCACGGGCCCGCTCCTACGGTGCGCCGCGCGGCGCATCTCGGGACCGCTCCATTTCTCGCTCCAAGTCCGTCCCGGGTCCCGTTCTGAATCCCGCTCCGGGCCCTCTTGTCAACGATTGCCAAGCTCACCGGCACCACCAACAAGCAACAAGAAACGAGGTTCCCTCACCTGGACAGATGTCGTCCGGGGAAGAGGAAACGACATCATATCACAGTTGGGGTCGGGCTCACTCCCAGATCACGTTACAGACACCAACACATCCGAGATAGCGTTACTCAAACGCGAAAACGCCGCTATGAAAGAGACAATCCTCAAACTTACGGCCGCGATTGCCGAACTACAGAACGACAGGAGCGCGCACGCAGCCATTATGCCCGCCGCCGAAAACGCTGCGAAGGCAGTAGCCCCATCACCACCGCCACACCCTGTTAGCGCTGATAGCGCGGACGGCGAGAGCGCGCCCAAGAAACGCGCCGTAGCTCGTGCCATACCAGAACTGAAACCCGAGTTAGAAGAGATTCAAAGTACGCTGTCGGCAATTAAAGAGAGCCTCCGCTTTCTCAGAGAGAATATGGCCCGCGTACAGTCAACCCTCGCGGCCCACGGTAATCGGTTGGGGACAGTCGAACATTATCTCGAAAACGTCGTAGCCCCCGCCATTGCCGCTGCTAAGCCGGTCTCCACACAACAACCCCACGCTCAATCCACCCACACACGCGGCCCCCTTCCAACCGTCAAGCACCCGGGCCGACCCCCACAAGCATCAAGATGGCCAGGCGAGATGAAGCATTCCGCATCTAGCAGTGGAACTGCAGGAGTTTCACTATGCGGAAAGCCTCCCTGCAGCAATACCTACGTAGCCACGATGCCAAGCCCCACGTAATCCTTCTGCAAGAAACTTTAACACACACCGCCACGTTTACCGGTTACCAGTGGTTACCAGGCCTCGCGGGAGGACGTGGTACCGCCACGTTGGTCTCTAAAAAGCTCACCTGCCTCGCGCATGACCTCGGCACGTCCGAGGTGGACAACGTCATGACGGAGATTCTCCCAAGCGACGCATCCCGACAAAGTGTGTACATACTCAACGTGTACAGCAGCCCCAGACAAACGAGTCACCGTTTCCGACGCCTCTTCCAGAGAGCCATACGTCTTGCTGGCTCAAACCCGCTCGTCATTGCTGGCGACTTCAACGCTGCGCATCGCACCTGGGGTTACATATATGACACCCCCAAGGGCACCGCGCTGTGGCAGCATGCGAACGAGCTCGATCTCACCCTAGTGACAGACAAGGCGTTCCCTACCCGTATCGGCACATCCACGTACAGAGACACCACTCCAGATCTCTGCTTCGTGAAGAACACAGCCGATGCCCGCTGGTCCAATCTTGCGGAGGATCTTGGCAGCGACCATCTCATACTGGCCGTGCACTTACCCAGCATCGTCAGGAAGCCCAAGTCGTACACGTGGGTCGACTGGGACTTCTTTCGCAAGACTCGCGCCTCACGACTCCCTCCAGACACTGCCCCGAACCTCGAGACGTGGACGGCTGAGCTCAAGGCCGACGTCGTTAAGGCCACGAAAACATTTAGCACGGATATGCCAACCGAGAAGATGGACAGCCGCCTCGCCCAATTGCTCGAAGCCAAACAGTCTCTAATGACACGATGGAAGAGCCAGCGTCTCAACCGCAGGCTCCGCAAACGCATTGCACAACTGAACCAGACCATAATGGAACACTGCAGCACCCTGTCCAAACAGCAATGGGACGATGTGTGTAACTCCGTCCACGGACAGATCCGCAACGGGAAGACGTGGAACCTCCTCAAACACCTGCTCGACGACACCAACACCCGCACAAACCAGCGCCACTCGCTCACCAAAGTCCTTCACCAGGCCAAGGGCACCGCTTCGCCGGATGACATCGTCAAGACGCTTGTGCATAAGTACCTGCCGATACCCAAAGGCCCGCCGACCCTATATCCCGATTACACCGGTACCGACAACAGCCTCCTAGACGCCGATTTTTCCGTCGAAGAGATACGCCGGGCTCTCCATGAACTAAACGGCCGTTCCGCCCCAGGCCCCGATGGCATAACCAAGAAGCTCCTGCGGAACTTAGACGACCCCTCGGTCGTGTACCTCACGGACGCCATCAATGACGTGTGGGGGCGGGGCGAGTTACCTGGTGCCTGGAAACTAGCCCAGACTATCCTCATTCGGAAACCGGACAAGGCGCCTGACGTCGATAACCTTCGCCCCATCTCGCTAACGTCGTGCGTGGGTAAGGTGGCCGAGCATGTCGTACTCAACAGAGTCGGCCGGTATCTCGAAGACCAGGACTGTTACACACACCACATGATCGGCTTCCGACCCGGGCTCTCGACTCAGGATACGATGCTTCTCCTGAAACACCAAATCATAGACGCCGGAGCCACTTGGGGCACCCGCGCCATACTTGGCCTTGACCTGGAGAAGGCTTTCGATAACATCCAGCACTCGGCAATACTAAAGGCGATCACGGCCTTAGGGCTCGGGCGCCGGTTCTACGAGTTCGTCCGCTCCTTCCTAACCCATCGCAAGGCCGTGCTCCCTGTCGGAGACCTCACGTCGGAAGAAGTCGAGCTCGGACAGCGTGGCACCCCCCAGCGCTCCGTCCTCTCGCCGACGCTGTTCAACCTGGTGATGATTGGGCTCTCCGAACGCCTGTCGAAGATACAAGGCCTCAACCATACGGTATACGCGGACGATATCACCATTTGGTGCTCCGCGGGGTCGGATGGCTTTATCGAATCCGCTCTGCAGGAGGCAGTCGAAACTGCCGAATCCTACCTCGACCACGCGGGCCTCAAGTGCTCCTCCGCCAAATCGGAGTTGTTGTTGTACAGCCCAAAACGACGAGGCAAAAGGCCTAACGGATGGAAACCACCGACCGAGCGCAACATCACTGTCCGCACCAGAGACGGTCGCCCAATCCCCAGGGTTGACTCCATCCGAGTACTGGGAATGATTATCGAGGCAGGCGGATCCAACATCCAAACGGTCCACAAGCTGACGACAAAGACGGAGAACGCAATACGACTTGTACGCAGGGTGGCCAACCGTCACCATGGCCTCAAAGAAGACAATCTGCTGCGTCTCATAGACGCGTTCGTCCTATGTCGCTTCACCTACGTCGCAGCAATGCATAAATGGACACAATCGGAACGTGACAAGCTCAATACACTAATCCGAAAGGTAGTGAAGCGGGCCCTTGGCTCCCGATCACAACGCCGACGTATCGACTCCTCGAGCTCGGGGTGCACAATACCCTCGAAGAGATCACTGAGGCTCAGGAGAGAGCGCAGATGATACGACTGACGATGACGAAGACCGGCCGTCACATCTTGCGCGAGCTCGGGTACTTCCTACTGAACACCCAGGATCCACCGGAGCTTACGCCGGTTCCCCGCGAGCTCCGCGACCTGATCACGATCGCACCCATTACGCGAAACGTCCATCCGGAACACAATCGAGGCAGGCGCCAAGTCCGGGCCACCGCGTTCCTCAAACGAGTAAACAAGAAAGCGGACGATGTCGCTTTCGTGGACGCCGCCGCCTACCGATGCAACCGAGCCTTCGCCGCGGTAGCGGTCTCGTCCTCGCAACGAACTTTAAACGCCGCCACGGTACGCACTCGTGATCCCGAGGTGGCGGAGCAAGTGGCCATAGCCCTGGCAGTGCTCGACGATGAGCGAACGACAATATTCAGCGACTCGAGACCAGCCATCAAAGCGTTCTAGAGAGGAGTCGTCTCCGTCAAGGCGTTACGCATCCTCCGCGGCGCTGATCCAAGCACCCTCAAACACCACACCGTCATCTGGTTTCCCGCCCACCTGGGTCGGATTCCGGGCGCCCCGCCCACCCTCAACGAGACAGCCCACGACGCTGCGCGCGCGCTTACCGACCGCGCCATCACCCCCGGGCAACTACGTCTCGATGAGTTGGAGGCGAACAGGGATGCCCCAATAGCCTACAATGAAATAACCAAACACTTTTACTTGGGACGACGTCTCTTTCCGCCCCCGCACCCCAAACTAAGCAGGCCGCAGGCGCTAACGCTACGCTTATTACAGTCGGATACCTATCCAAACCCGGCCACCTTACACATATTCTACCCGGACGTCTACCCAGACGATGCGTGCCCCTCGTGCGGGGTCACGGCGACACTCGCACACGTGCTCTGGGAGTGCAGAAACGCTCCGCCCGACTCTACCTCCGACAGGTGGGAGAAGACCCTAAGAAGCCCGCTCCTACAAGACCAGCAATGGGCCGTCCAGCAGGCTCGCGCAGCGGCCGCCAGGTATTCCCTGTCGGTCCCAGCGTGGGAGACGCCCACTGCGCGCTGGCGTGCGTCCTGCAGGACTTTTATTAAAGTTTTTCCAATCCAATCAATTTGGAGTTAACAAACTTGTAGATATATTGGAGCGAAAATACTTACACAGAACACTGGTGGTAAAAACAGGCGTAAACATAACCTTGCTCTTCGACTTTTCCTTAGTTAGAGCCTAAGGCAACTGTCCCTACATATGACCAATTGAGCCTCACTGTTCGACCACCAATAGTTGTGGCTCAGACTACCGTTGCATCGAAGGGAATGTTACTGATCTATCAGTTTAGTGATTATAGCCTTGACTGAAAGGAATGGGTTCCACACAGCCTTTAAATACATTTCAGCAAACAAATAAAAAGGGGAGATGGCAATTTCTGTTGCGCCTCTGCATTCCCTTAGCCATTGAGGTTACCACGTGATTTCAGCCGCCACCAAATAGATTTTGGATAATCTCCTAACAGTGTTGTTGAGCCTTTGGCAAGTATTGGCACTCTTTATCATCATGGTTCTCTCTCATATTCCTACTTTCTTAGCGACTCCTCACTGCATGAATGGCTCTGATTTCTGTTCTCCCATGTCTGTGGTATTCCTCCATAGGCCTGCTCTCATAGATTACCAGGAGTGGCACGCGCACCAGCAATTCACATGCTCCCCGTAAAAGGAGCGTTTTTGTTGAGTTCTACGCTGTCACTACGCTGGCTATGAGCTTTCGACGACTAGGCTGTTCTCTCTTTGGGGGAACTCTGGGCACCGTCTCCAAGTACATAATAGACCGCGTGAAAAGTGCTTGCGTTTGTGGCTCCTTTAAATCTGACAAAAGATTGTGCGAAATCACCCCCTCCTCCTTTGGTAACAGTATCATCGCTCCCACATTAATACGGAGAGATCAGTAAGCAATTATGATTCGAGTGCTTCACGCGCTGCCAGTGCCCGTTCAAAGAGAGAGAGAGTCCAGAAAATTCTTGCATGATTCAATGCACCACGGCGCCAATTCTGTAAGTTTGAAAGATGAGCGGCCTTATGCCCTCGATCGTAGAAATTCCTTCTTACGTTGGCCGCTGCGACAGCTGTTTAGGTTTGTGAATCGACTTACGCTTACAAATGGCGCAAATACTCGAGTTCTTACCCTGGCTACCATTAGATACACGCATTTTTTTTCAATCACAGCAGTCATCATTGCAGCAGTGGGCATCGTAAGCTTCTTCATCTTAAGAGTTTTAGATTTGTGAATACGCTTGTTTCGTAGGATTTCTTTTACGTGAAAAGTTTGTTCAAAAGTTCGCTTAGTGAATTCCTACAAAGATTCCTTTGTTTGCCGAACGCTTGCCGACTTTGTCTTTGACGCAAAGGAACCATGGCACAAGCTTCGCGGGAATCACCCAGGAAAACGGGAGAAACCAAAGCCCCCGTTAGGGGCTTCCGCAAACTATGATAATGCGTAGTTAAACGCTATCGAGTGAAACGCTGTAGTTACCAAGTAATGACGACAGTTCATGATTAAACGATGATGTCATTACTAAAGCAATCAGTGCTGAACTCCTCCAAAGATTGAACTAAGGCAAATAGTTCAGAGCTTCTCTCACAAAGGAGACGAGAAATGTTTGCCGTGATGATCCGCTGAGCGCGAACCAAGTTGAAGTCTCGAGGACAAAACAACTTCCCGCTTCAGCCACCGAAAATAAGCGAAACAGATTGTAAATATACTTCAAGCATTTTATTGTTTTTTTCGAGAAGCTTAACGTGGCGGTCTGCTAAGCATCAGTGTTGTGCCGGTGTAAACACTGCGCTCACAAGAAAAACGGAAGCATCCTGTGCCACAAACTCTAACAATCGCTTGCTGAAAGGAACGCAGCCTGAACCACCGTGCACTAATTCGTAACGGTGGCTATAACTTGCCTCCCGCTTCTACCTTTCTGTAAAGACCCGCGCACGCTCCATGCGCTGCGTAGTTTGCGGCCGCGTTCTTCCTCGAGTCTCTTCTGCGCTAATAGCTTGCTTTAAAAGTGCGTTAGACATAGGTGGCTGCGTAAAAAGAGTCGGGAGTGCCGCTACCACGAGATTTCTCTTTCCACGTCAATTGCATGTGTTTCTTAGATTGCCGGCCTTACCTTTTCGCGCGTTCCATTGAGCCACTTAGTCCACGGGAAGCTCACACGTTTAGTGCCTATTGACTCCGCCAGCGGCAATTAGTGCACTGCTTCTCTCCCATCTGCTTCCTTTGCACTTGGAAAGAAGAAAGCTGTACATCTTACTTCGCACTCTTGCGCTGCTGCCGTGCCTTGCGGTAATTCTTAAGAGAATGCGAGTAAGTATTTTGGGAAACGCTGAAGCACTCCCCGGGGAGCAAGAACGCTGCGGAGAGCAATAGGGCCTAGCTACAAACGAGGACAAAGTGGCGCACACAGCGGGGCTTCTACTGGAGAGCTAAATGCTTGTCCGCACTAGGCCTAATCGCTACGTTGTCACATGTAGCAACGCTGTCGTGGTCGTGACTCGGAGTCTTTACATTCCGGTAACTTAAATTTTGTTCCTATTGTACTTACGCATTTGTCTCTTCCCTCACCTTCGCACTGTAGCTCCACCATTCAGAGGCATTCTTGCGCTCTGGCCGAAATGCCTTAAACCACAAAGCTTTCTGTTGAAATTTGACCGTACAGGAATTATTTGTCGGATTTAAGGTACCCGAGACCATTCATGAAGATACACGGCGGACGGAGTAGTTATCTTGGATGTGTTCATCGACGTCCATTTTATTTTGATTTTTTTTCTGCTCCATATCGTTTACATTTCGAAATTCTTGCAGCAAAGGAACTGGAAGCGTCAGGCCTAGCGGATCCAATCTGAATTTTTCTGTTTTTTCGAAAAACGCAGATCCGCCTGCATTCACTGTAAATGCAATGTAAAGGTGTGTAGCCTGCATTTGCATGTGACATTGCCCTAGGCTGTGAAGTCACGCATTCTCGCGCTTTTTACGAGTATGCGATCACGGCACAACAAATTCAGCATATGGAGAATGCTGTCATCTATGGGCTTTGATACGGGTCTTCTCAATTAGCATTATTTAGAAACTTACTCCAATTTATTTGATGTGGGTGTGTCTGTATGTGCATATGCATGTCCGCGCCTAATCTCTTTCCAGCTAACTTGGGAGGTAATTCATGTTCAAATGGCCGGGTCATTGGGCCTCAGCACTGAGGTTATCGGGTGCAAAACTAACCCCTCGACCATGTTGGAATAATTGGTGCTTCTAACACTGGGTTTGTGACGCTCCTCAATGAACCCCTTAGATGCCAACATTGTTAATAGGAAATTTGCCACTGGCTGTGCGCGATGTTTTAATACTTCTTTTTGATGCCAACTTTGGCAACAGACTATGTGGCACCGTTGAGTATATTTATTACATCAAATATATTGTTACGTGTGGAAAGACAGAATAAAGAGGCTATATACAGGCTATTTACACTGGAGCCAGATCGCCAGGCCGACACTCGCTGGCGCCAAAGGCACAGACCCACTTCGTCGTCGTTCTCGCGGCGGCTTGTCCCTTCCGCATCACTCAATGACATCGTAATACTACCCCCCGGCGGCAAAAGCGCCATCACGGTGCTGTTAAATATCCAAGGCGCGTGGAGAGTTGTAGGGTTTGAGTCGCGCGACGTGGACAATGTCACTGGTTGGCACAGTGGAGGACGTAGTGGGCGTAGCGAGAGCGATTTCGTAGATGACATCGGTTACTTGGCGAAGCACGCGATATGGGTCTGTGTAGCAGGAAAGCAGTATTTCACAAAGCCCAAGTTTACGTGATGGTGACCAAAGCAACACGAGGGTGCCGGGCACAAAATGGACATCACGGTGACGGAGGTCGTAGCGTTGCTTTTGTTTGCCTTGAGAGACTTGTAGACGAGTGCGCGCAAGTTGGCGAGCGTGGTCAGCATGGGCGATAGCGTCACGGGCATAAGCGCTAGTTGAAGCTGTGGTGGATGGAAGCACAGTCTCCAGTGGTAGCGTCGGTTCACGGCCATACAAGAGGTAAAAAGGCGAAAAGCCAGCGGTTTCGAGACGGGACGAGTTATATGCAAATGTAATGTAAGGTACAGCCTGGATCCCAGTCACGGTGGTCGTCTGAAACGTATTTGGATAGCATGTCTGTCAGGGTGCGGTTCAAACACTCAGTGAGGCCGTTCGTTTGAGGGTGGTAGGAGGTGGTAAATTTATGCTGTATTCAGCAGGCACGCATGATGTCGTCAATGACTTTGGCTAAGAACATACGGCCACGGTCTGTTAGCAATTGACGTGGGGCACCATGAATCAAAATGATATCATGCAGCAGGAGGTCCGCAACATCAGTTGCGCAACTGGTCGGAAGGGCGCGGGGTACGGCATAGCGGGTCGCGTAGTCCACAGCGACTGCAACCCACTTGCTTCCTGATGTAGATTCCGGAAATGGGCCGAGAAGGTCTAAGCCGACGCGATGGAAAGGCTCGCCGGGGATGTCGAGCGGCTGCAGGTAACCAGCGGGGAGCTGGGAAGGCTTCTTGCGTCGTTGGCAAAGTTCACAAGCGGCAACGTAACGTCGTACGGAACGGGCAAGGCTCGGCCAGAAAAAACGGCGACGTACAGGGTCATAGGTTCGAGATACGCCGAGGTGTCCTGCCGTTGGTGCGTCGTGAAGCTCTTGTAGAGCAGTTGAGCAGAGGTGCTTAGGTATGAAAAGTAAGAACTCAGAGCCGTGCGGATGAAGGTTGCGACGGTACAGAGTACCGTCGCGGAGGACGAAGAGCCGTAGAGTGGCGTCGGCCGGAGAGAGTTCAAAACGGTCGATGAGTGCTCTGATGTAGGCGTCGCGACGTTGCTCGTCGGCGAAATGAAGCAGCTGCGACACAGAGAATACACAAGCAGCACTGGTAATATTGGAGGAGTCAGGGTTGTCAACAGGGTAATGCGACAAGCTGTCAGCGTCTTGGTGCAGGCGGCCAGACTTGTAGACCACGGAATGTGAAAATCCTTGTAGCCTCAAAGCCCATCGACCAAGCCGGCCTGTAGGATCCTTTAGCAATGAGAGCCAGCAGAAAGCGTGATGGTCAGTGACTACGGAAAAAGGGCAACCGTAAAGGTGAGGACGGAACTTCGGAACCGCCCAGACTACAGCAAGGCATTCTCGTTCCGTAATAGAATAGTTGCGCTCCGATGGTGTGAGGAGGCGGCTCGCATAAGCAATAACACGATCTTGGCCACGCTGGCGCTGGGCTAAGACGGCACCTACGCCATTACCGCTGGCATCTGTACGCAATTCTGAAGGGGCATCAGGGTCGAAGTGGGCGAGAATGGGTGGTGAGGAGAGAAGAGTGACGAGACGAGAGAAGGCGGCGGCTTCTTCAGGGTCCCACGAGAATTGTACGCCTTTCTTCAATAGATTAGTGAGGGGTCTGGCAATTGCCGCAAAATCTTGATTAAAACGACGGAAGTACGAGCATAGCCCAACAAAACTTCGAACGTCTGCGGCTGTCTTCGGAACCGGAAAGTCTCGGACAGCGCGAGTTTTGTCGGGATCAGGCTGTACTCCGGAAGCGTCAACGAGGTGGTCCAGAACAGTAATTAGGCGCGGCCGAAACGACATTTGGACGAGTTAAGTTGCAGGTTTGCCTTTCGAAATACGTCAAGTATAGCTGATAAACGCTCAAGGTGAGTGTCGAACGTGGGCGAGAAGAAGATGACGTCGTCGATGTAGCCTAGACAGGTGGACCATTTGAAACCACGGAGCAAGGAGTCCATCATACGCTCAAAGGTGGCAGTGGCATTGCATATTCCAAACGGCATTACTTTAAATTGGTATAGGCCATGAGGTGTGATGAACGCGGTTTTTTCTCTGTCCATATCCTCAACAGCAATCTGCCAGTATCCAGAACGAAGATCAGTGGAAGAGAAATAGCTGGAACCGTGGAGGCAGTCAAGGGCGTCGTCTAAACGTGGGAGCGGGTAGACGTCCTTCTTAGTAATGTTGTTCAGATGGCGGTAGTCTACACAGAAGCGCCACGTGCCATCCTTCTTATTAACCAACACTACAGGTGACACCCAGGGACTGGAAGACGGCTCAATGATGTTTTCGTCTAGCATTTTGTTTACTTCACTTGAATTACTCGGCGTTCAGACGCAGAAACTCGATATGGTCGTCGGTGAATAGGAGTAGCATCGCCAGTAAGAATCCGATGCTTGACCGTGAGCGTCTGGCCTAAAGGGCGATCGTCGAAGTCGAAACTATCTCTGTAGGACGATAAAACTTGGTAAAGGTCTTCAGCCTGCGCAGAAGACAGGTCCGTCGCAACCATTTTCTGTATCTTGGGGTCGGCGGCCGAGGCTGGCACGAAGGGCCCCCTAAGGTCGCAAGAAGCATCGGTGGATAAAGTTGCCATGTGATGGTCGCCGAGACAATCAACGTTGGCAAGGCAAATACCTTGCGGTAGAATTTGCTTTGCCAGTCCACAGTTGAAGATAGGCAGTAAAGTGCGGTTCGCCGTAATAGTACGTATACTGTGAGGCACGCTAACGCCATACTGTAGCGGAATGTCGAGCAGAGGAGTGACGACGTACTCGCCATCAGGGACTGGTGGGGAAGACTAGAGTTCAATATCGGCTATTGATTTTGGCAGCAGGCGAGTAAAGCCGGTGGGTCGTAGGCGGCACTAGGGTGCGTCAGAACGTTCTGTGAGAATTGGCAACTCAAGGCGAAGGGTACTGGCAGAGCAGTCAATAAGAGCAGAATGCGCGGAGAGAAAATCGAGGCCGAGAATGAGGTCGTGGGGGCAATGAGCAATCACGGTGAAGAGGACAGGAGTGTGGCGGCCGGCGATGCTGACACGTGCCGTACACATGCCGATGATAGGCATAGTACCACGATCCGCAACGCGAAGGACGCGTGCCGACGCTGGCTTGAGGAGCTCGTTCAGGCGTCGTCGGAAGGCAGCACTCATAATAGAAAGATGTGCACCTGTATCGATGAGTACCGTGACAGGATAGCCATCAACTTCAACGTCAAGAAGGTTTTGGTTCGTGTGTAACGTCAGCAGAGGATTTGAGGGCAGAGTGGACAACGCAGCTTCATCTCCAGAAGCTGCAGTGCCTAGTTTTCCGGCTGGATCCGGGAGATGATAGGCGACGGAGAGAAGCGACGGGGTTGGTGCGAACGAGACCGATGGCGTCGAGGTGAGGGCGAGCGGCTGTAGGGAAGGTTCGGGGCAGGAGTATCAGCGGCAATGGGTTCATGGCGGGTGGCATAGGGAACAGAAGGTCCAAAGGGGCGGGTATGAGCGGCGGTGTATGTCCGAGGAGGTGGCGGCCATCGGTTGCGGCAGTGACGAGCGACGTGGCCGATGCGACAGCAGTGAAAGCAGATCAGCCTGTCATCAGGGGTACGCCATTCGGACGGGTTGCGGCCAGGTGTGGGAGAGAAGGACTGTCGGGGACGAGGAGGGCTGCTAAAGAACTGGGGAACCATGGGTGTAGGCGATGAACACACGGAGTTGAGACCCATGCTCTCAAATTCCTTTCTGACGACGGCCTGAATCAGCGCAATCGTGGTTGCTGGTGGATCGGGAGGCGTCACGGAGAAAGCTGGCAAACAGGCGGCCTCGAGCTCGCGGCGAACAATACGAGTTACATCGTCACAGGGGGTGGTTTGACGCGGTCGACCCTCACATGTCGACGTAGCGGCAGTGTTGGGCAGCCGCGTGATGTGATGTGTGATACGGCGGCTCTTAGCTTGTTCAAGGTGACGGCATTCTTTGATGATGGCGTCGATAGTCGAGACGTGGCCGAAAACAAGCAAATAGAAAGCATCGTCAGCAATGCCTTTTAGCACATGCGACACTTTATCTGCTTCAGACATAGTATTGTGAGCTTTGCGGCAGAGAGCCAAGACGTCGAGGATGTATGAAACGTACGGCTCTGTAGATGTCTGAACACGAGACGCAAGAGCCTTTCTCGCGGCAGCCTTGCGCTCAATGGCGTCGCCGAACAGTTCCCTGAGCTTTTCTTTAAACTGTCCGCGCTGTTTATCTCGTCGTCATGCGCTTGGTGCCACACGCGTGGGGTGCCGCTGAGATAAAAGATGAGATTGGCGAGCATGATCGTTGGGTCCCACCTGTTATTAGCACTGGCGTATACGTAGAGCTTGATCCATTCGTCAACGTCCTCTCCCTCCAGGCCAGAGAACACACCAGGGTCGCGATGTTGGGCAACCGTGATAATAGGAGCAGTCGGACAAGCTGAAGCCGTTGCAGAGGTGGTCTCGTCACGGGGAGGCATGGTGACAAGCTCGATGTACCGACCACTCCGGAGTTCCGTGGTGAGGACGGGGATCGCCGACCTCCACCAGAATGTTACCTGTGGAAAGACACAGAATATAGATGCTATATAAAGGTTATTTACACTGGAACCAGATCACCAGGCCGACACTCGCTCGCGCCAAAGGCACAGACCCACTTCTTCGTCGTTCTCGCGGCGGCTTGTCCCTTCCACATCACTCAATGATATCGTAATAATATCACCAATAATTACGCGATAAATATCCCAGCTGTTGCTAATAAAATAAAAGCCCCCCATCGTCTCTGTCATCACGAATGCACTACCATTTTTTACAATGTAGCAAAACTCAGAGTCACAGAGGAAGTCCAAGCTATTTATTCCCAGTCAAGGGAGTCACTTCTCAGGACGCCAATCTGTCACAATTGCAACTTTTTCACGTCAAAATTTCTTGCTTGATAAAAACTTCTGAAACTCCTGATATTTGTGCTGACTTTGTTTTAACATATTTTCTAACTCAAAATGGTAGAGTGTTGCAGTAAACAATGTCTTTCTTGATTTTTCATATGCACTCGTACTATCAGAATACTTTAGGATTTGATTGGCTCTTACTATAATTATTAATTTCATTGATACCCACACGCACTAAAATTTTTCACTAATATGCATGTGTTGGCCGGCATAGACTTTGAAGCAGTTTGCATCGATACTCGGTGATGCATTTGGATACCTGTTCAAAATATTCCACATGACCACTCGAAGGAACGAATTTAGATATCACCTTCGATAGATGTAAGTATGGCCCTAGAAAAATTGTGTTGATCGTATGCCGGCTTCGCGGAGGCTCATGCTACTGTGATCCTTATCGTATACTGTGTAATAATAAGTAAAGTTTCCATTTTAGCGTACTGCTGATACCTATTAGTTTGATCATCAGGATACACCTTTCTAGCCATTGAAGCCAACTGCTCAAACTGATCGCGTATGAACGGGTCATCTCGACTTCCATTAAAATTTCAGAAAGCTTGCGAGGATCGCATACTCATCATCACCGTCATTGTAATGTCGATGTCATTAATGATGCCAATAATGCATTAATGCAATGTCATTAATCACTCTGCCCTATTCCTTCAAGTTGTCTAATATCACACGCCACATAATATACTACCATGGGTAACTGCGTTATCTCTGGAATAATAAATTGCGTACAAATATTTCAAAGCCTGTGCAACCTGGAAGTGGAGGCCAACTAAATGACCAGTATTGTATGCCTAAATTATGTGCACGGGCAAGACAGAAAAAACAGCAAAAAAACGCAAAAATGGTGCGTGACCTAGGTTGAGCAATAATATGCAGGAGGCGCATGCAAATTCACCGCACAAAAGGCCGCACTTAGTGTGCAAGGGCTGTCCGGCCGGCCCGAGTTGAACTAGCACAACACATATGCAAAATTTGGAAGGAGCCTCCAGATGGTGCCTCCGCTTAATCGGGAAGTCCGACCACGTGCCTTTCGTAGGGTGAACTTTCCTGCGGTCAGCCTCCAGAGTTTTCACGAATGTGTTGAGTATTCCGCAGAACTCCGTTGAAGAGACTTCTCAGATGTATTCAGAGAATTTAACAAGGAAGGCGAGAGCATTTTAAAAGTCCTGCATTGTTATCGCAGTGCAAGAATTTGCATTTCAGTTACCGTAAAAGGGGGTCAACAGGCAGCGAACCGACCTTCAAGGAATAGAGTATGGTTTCATATCCAGATTTCCTGTGAATGCGTTCAAGAGAGAGAACTTATTTGGAGGAAACCGGAGACGCCTGCCTAAGACAGCGCGCTTTAGCGGGGTAGCCTACGCAGGGAGTGGGGACACACATGCTTGATGAGCGACGTTGATGGCATAGAAGAGTGATGTAGAAAAGTATTCAAGGCAAGCGCGGCACTCTAGATTATCAAGGAAGCCCAGAAATGCAGTTCGTAAATGACACCCAAGCAGCCGCCGGATTTTGCATCTTGGCTCGGGTTAATTGAAAGGAAATTTCAGGAAAAGGCATAAAGAAGTCGAAGGTATATGGGCTGTTCTTGCGTGAGCAGTGCATAATAATAATTAAACGCTCTCCTGCTCGTTCTGTTCCTGCGTACGCAACCTCTCGTAATCAAAGTACTTTGAATGCATAGGACGAAACGCATGAAGAGGAGACAGCTTGGAAGGAGCGCCACCTGTGCTGTGCCAGGCGGGTTGCACTAGCATCCTATCACCTGCATCGATCAGGAAAGCTGTAGCCAGATTTCACTTAAGGAAAAAATAATGCTCCATGACGAATGCAGCCACCTTCATTGCACATTTCACTGTGCAAAGGGACACCTAAGGGCAGGATTAACAACCAAAGTGCCTAATGTGGACGGTATGAGGAAGCCCGGAGCTGTAATAGCTCTGCAACAGCAGGGAACTCAATATGATGAGCAAACCGAGAAGAAGGTAAAAGCACAAGGCAACATTTCAACAAGTGGAATTGTCTCCTTCATGGCGACATATGCTTTCCTCGCCACAGTATATGTAGGTTGGGTTCTGCTAAAGGACCGTGCTCAGTTTATAACCAGGTTATGACTATGACCTGGTTATAACTATAACCAGGTCCACTGCTTGAGCTCCGAAGCGATTAAAAGACATTTTCAGCGTGAATTTTTATCCTTTTATACAGTATTAGTATAGGATGATATCCACGATTTATAAAACGTTCACCGACGCCTTTGAGTTATTTATAATACAGTAACTGACGCATAATTCGAAACGTAGCAATAAACGCAACGTAAACAAGGCTAACATAGTCATTGAATCATACATATTTACTAATCAAATATTATACAGCACTAAGAAAAGCTCCGATATGTCCATAATGTAAGAAAAAATACATAAGAAAGAGAAATTAATCACAGAATAACATGACATTTATGCATACTAAACATTGGAAAATATTACAATAAATACAAATTAATAATAATTATTTAATAATTTATTTATTTATTTATTTATTTGTTTGTTTGTTTAGTTATTCATACTCTCAACCCTTTGCTAAGGATTCTCACCGGGAGCGTTATAAATACAGGTAGACCACATATACAGGTGCATCAAGCGGCAGCGGTATCACAAAAATACACGTTTAACCATTTTTCATATCCACAAACATCACTCGTATTGGCTACAAAGCTTGGTATCGCGTTCCAAAGTTCAATCACGGCAGGGAAAAAAGAAAAGTGGAAGAGATCACTGTGAGCAAAGTATGGGCGTAAAACATATTGGTGATTAACACGACTGCTTCATTTTCCTGGAAGTTGCACATACCGATCTTTGTTGATTTTTATATTTCCATGTAGTAATCTAAAAAAAAAATACTTTGAGACGATTTTTTTGCCTTCGTACTTCTAGTGTTTCCAGCTCACAAGAGTGCAACATCAGTGTGACGGAATGTAAACGGCAGTACTTTGAGCATATGAAGCGCGTGCTACGACGTTGAATTTTTTCTAACCTTGTAGTCATTTCTTTATGATGAGGGCTCCAGATCACTGAGGCATATTCAAGTAAAGGTCTAACAAAATTTTTAGAAGCCATCAGCTTCACATCTCGCGAAGCTGATTTAGTTTTTGCCTTAAGAAACCTAGTATCTGGTTCGCCTTCGTGCACATATTTTCTATGTGCGTAAGCCATGTCAGATTATGCGTGGCTGTAACAACTAAATATTTAAATTGGTTACCTTGAACTAACAAATTACCATCGCTGTAATAGTTAAAATGAAGAGCATGTAATTCCTCAGTAATATGTGTGTATGTTGATTTAATGTAGTTTATATTCATACCCCATAATTTACACCATCGGCTGAAATTTTCCGAACAACGGCTAATTCTGAGTTGTTCCTGAACATTGGTTACGGTAGAATAAATGAAAATAAAAACTTATCAAAGGCTTTCGCAAAATCTATAGAAATGACGTCAATCTGGTGCTTCTCATCTAAGGCTGCAGCGAGATCATCAACTACATCAATTATTGTGCAATAGTAGATAGTCCAGTATGGAAGTCATGCTGGGACATCTGCTGGCTGACATCTCAACAGTGACGTAATGAAGATGCACTAAGACTTAGAATGTGGTTGTGCAGTCCACAAAATTTCTGTGGCCCTTATTCGTACTATTTTCGCTATTGCTTGCACATTTTGTTTTCTTTCACGGTTCACCTCACTATCTTTACACTTTTCTTTATACGTCTCGGTACTTCGTGTTCGTCCGGCTGTGCAAACGTTGGTATGTTTTCCAACCCTGCACAAGCAGAGGCCCGCACGTCTCCATAAAGACTCAATAAATATTCTTTGATGATAGTGTTGATGCCCGAATCTTGACACACGTACAAAATAGTTGTGCACAAACGAACAAGAAAACGCGGAGCACCAAAAAGCGCACTCTACTCAGGTTGCGTCAAGCCTCCTGCGCACACTCGTTCAACATAAGCACTTGCGACAGCTCTTGGTGCCCATTACACGACGCGCGTACGCGCCGAAGCTCGACCAGCGAGCCCTTCGTTGTTGAGCCCGCCGTCGCCCTTTAATTTCAATTATCGCGCGCTCTATCGCCGCGCCCGCTATAGCGCTGTCACATTTGCTTTTCGACATCTCCGCAACGTGTCTACACGGTACACGAATCGCGTTCCACAGCCTTTCTCGCTGTCGTTTCACCCACTCCAGCACCCCCACTCTGTACCACAGCTCTGTCCTCAGCGAGAGCAGTTCAGGACAAGTGATGCGGGCTGTCCATAGCGGGGGAGCAAAGACTGTGCATGTCGCTTGAGCGAAAGTGAAGCAATAGAACTGAGCACTGGTGCTTCAAACACCGATATTACGCGAACACGTGTTGGTAGGTAGAAGTAAACAAGGTGCGCATTCACCCGCAAATTCTTCTTTCTGCGATGGAGTCATATAGCGCTGAAAAACGCGGACAAGAACGAGGCAAGACGACGAGCGCTTCTCGAGACGACATGTGAGCAGCGCTTCTCAGACGTTGAGACATCATTGGGAAAATCAAGGACCCAGTGGCCATGGAAATTTGAGGCGCACGCTACATTCATAAAAACCGAAATAGATGTGTCAGTGATGCATCCGCAACCTTGTGAAGCTCACAAAATGCCTTCTTATAACTTCTGACATGAAACTAGAAAGCGTTGTTTGCATTCTTTCTGAGTTGATCTGCTGTATTGCGGTGGCGCGCAAGTCTTGTAGTATCGTGTGTGGTATATAGGAGAATTTCGAAGGCCTAATAAAGCCATATTGGTTATGGCCCTCGTCCTGATATCGAAAGCGACTTGTGCTTTAGTGTGCGTAAGAAGTTGGTGGCGAACTAACAACTGGTTTCTACCTTTAGGATCACCAGCTCTACGGTTGTCTTTCTTTTTTCCAAAACGCCTATATATCAGGAAAGACGTGCGTTGCCATTGTTGTAAATTCGGGGTGACCGGAAATGCTAAATTTGGGCAGCTACACATGCACTGTTATCGATGAATTTTCTTTGAGCTCGTGTAAGAAACAAAGTTTTAGCTTCGTTTTCATGTGGTTTATCCCCACTACATAATGGGAAGACGTTTGTGCAGTTTTTGACAGGCTTTGCCGTAGAGTCTGGCTTACCAAGGGTTTCTCGAGCGAGAAATCTGAAGTAAGCCAGAAGAAAGTAAGTCTGAAGAAATCGCAGCAAGCAAGCTTTCTTTCGCATCCCTTCCTGAAATACCAGATTTCTGGCACCGCAATGAAGTTCGTCTTTTGTGTATTGTAATGAGCAAATTTTACTAGATATATTAGTACTAATTTTTCGCGTTCGGGGCTTTTGCCTCGACATAGCGTCAAGCCTCGTTGTGACGTACCTTCCTGTGTGCGGAGCATCTTTACAAGCTGTGCAAAAATGATGATAGTTGCGCTCTTTCACTCTAATGAAGTAAAACCTTCAACGACTGTTTCCCTTTCCAGCACGCGCGTTGCCATGTAATCATCAGACATCTTCACGTAATAACATGTGCCTGGCGTGTGGAGTCTGAATCCACTCCCCTGATTCGCGACACAGAAGCGCACCAGGAATCTGTTTTGAGTGCAGTTGTCTTAACGATAAAATATAAACAAATTGCATAATTCTGACAGGAAAAAAAATGCAGCCAGTCCATTGAGTTAGAATCTATATGCAGCGAAGATGTGCGTGCGAACATGAATAGTCAAAACACGAGTACACGCACGCACGCACAGACACACCTATACACACGGAAACAAGCGTGGGCGCACACAAAATATATCGTGCCTTTTGTTAAGTGGAGTTGCTGACTACTAGCGAGTACTACAGACACATTGAACGCATGATGATTTTGGACGCAGTGTGCGCATACGTACGTAGCGCAATCCGAATCCAACGCATGAGGGTTTCAAAGGCAACATATGGAATTCGAATTCAAAGTATTCGCAAGAAGCGTTAACTCCCTCATTACCATGCAGCCGTGGATCCGAGAAGGCGAGTTTTCTGGTTCTTTATTTATTTTTTCTCGAAGTGTAAAAACGACCATGTCTCGTGCATTTGGCGCACGTGAAAGATCCGCTGGCGGTCAAAATTAATCCGGGTCTCCTTCCCCCCGCCCCCTTTACGGTGGGCCTCATAATCAAATCGTGGTTTGACACTTATTATCCCAGAATTCAAGTCAATTCAGAGTGCTCAAGTAACGTGAACTTAATGCAGACGTCCGGAAGGAGAGTCTTTCATGACTGGAAAATTATATCTAGAACACCATGCCATGCATGGGGAAGGGGCAGCGCATGGTGAAGCGTTGCGTTGGTATGGAGCAGGGAATGAATGTTGGAACATGGCACGGTCACCGATACGTCAGAAGACGTCCCAGCAGTATTTCGCGGAATACAACTTTCCTAAGCATACCAGAGCGCCAAGGAAGGACAAAAGGTTCGGAGACACTATGAAGCGAATTAACGCTGGTGCCTTGTTGTAATGTATGAAAGGGAGCACCACCTCGGGGGCTCAATATAGGGGCAGCGGGGACCTGTTGATCCCCGATAATCATACGTCAGCATTTCGCTTGGCGGCTAATCTCATAGCCCATACCGATACGTGTTGCGGCTGGGGGCGGCGGTGACTAATGCGCGCCCAACCATAGATTATTGTGCGTCCACAGGCGCACGGACGGTGAGTCTGTGCACGTGGCCGTAAGCGACCGGACCAAGCATGCACCAAGTGCGATGAATCACCGACACGATTACTGAATGCAATTCATTGCCTATCCGCGACTTTATTAGCGAAAAAAAAATATGGGAAATGGACGAAAGCAGGCAGAATATCTTTATTATGAAGGTTGCAGAGTGCGCCAAGAAGGAGGTCTAGTATGAGGATCAATATAAATAGAGGAAAACGATTAAGTGAGCCGGCGCTAACAATACATATAGCAAAGGCGTTTTCCTTTCGATAAACGTTTATCTGGCGTAACATTCACTGCTTATACACAAGTGCCACGCACACGTACACGTGCCTCAAGGAAACAATGAAAAAATTACCTCCACGTCCTCGCCCCTATAAAAAAAATATAGAAAAAATTCCTTTACACTGAGTTGTCGCTATCTAATGAGCTCGGTCATGACACTTTGCTATATTGACGCGTCCTGTCCACTGGAAATCCTCCTGGACCTGCGCACTCCTCTTTTTCGCTTCTTTCAGAAAGTAAACGCTCTTATATTTTCATATGTGCATACGCCTAATGTACCCTCCATAGCCTTTTTCAGGAGAATCCCGTGGGTGCTGCCACGTTTGGTCACGAGGGGACGCGACCATTGCTTGCCTCAGCTTCCTCCGTGTTTACAATGGATGTACATGGCGCCGATGCGTCTCCGTAAATCCATGTTTCGGCGGATATCGTAGATGGTGAGTGGATGGACGACACAAGCTTTGGCCACAGCTCCAGAGGACATGTAAGCGCTTTCTGAGCTCATTATACCATGTCCAAACGCCGCGAGCACCGTATAAGGTGCTTGCGCTAGAACCGAGGCTAAACATGTTTTTTTAAGCTGTCCAAGCTTTATGCTTCTAAATTAGATCAGAATCAGTGTCCATTGCTCTTCCCTGTTCATTTGCCAATCGCTTTGAAGCAGTGGCTTGTCCTGTTGCTGGATCAGTAACGTTACACACTGCAGTCACTATTCGGTTGTTTACTTTCCACCTAATCGCTCGTTGATGTGCTCAGTTGCGGTAAATTTGTGCTTGCAGCGCAATGCCTGTGCATTGCGGTAATGTGCCGATTCACTTAATATTGTATTCCTTGATAAGTGATCGACAGAGTACTCATAAGTTTGAGCCTTACTTTGGGTGGATGTGTGCAGATATCGTGCGAGAAACTAACTATGCTAGGAATCGGCCCTACTCCCTTTGCCACCGTGTAACGAGCAGCACTCACTCTGGTCGACGCTTAGGGGTTGAAGTCTTATTCAAGTCACCTCTTTATCTTAGTTGGCGAAACACCATATGCGTAATGTGGACGTTGTAGGTTCGGCTTGCGCTTGCGGTAAGTTTCGTTTTCATTTAAGATAATTTTTCCTTATCTAGGTAGTTGTACGTTTTCATCAAACATAACAATTTCCAGCATGCTTTCACTGCCTTCATTGTCTCTTTATTCGTGTGATAATCCTCACAAAAAAATTAACCCCTCGGATTACCGCCTTCTTCTCACTTACTTACTTTGAGAATGTACATACCATGTGAAAGATAGAAAAAAAATAGCTGTGGCTTAGCTAAGGTTCAGCCCAAGATGCGAAGCATACTAGCCTTTATTTTAGTTCTTGAACCACTGTTTAGCCAGGTGAACTGCTGTTGCTTGGCTATATTTGGTTCGGCTAGACGAAGAAACAACTCATGCAGGCGAGCGCACGAGCTGAGACCCGGCTATGTAGCTACGCGGCCGCAAGCGAGCGCACGAGTTGAGCCTCCGCTTTTGCAGCAGTTATGGCGTCATATGGTAGCTACGCGGCCGCGCGCGGCGCAGCAAAGAAGAGCGTGGTTGTGCGGCTAGTATGCTTCGCATTAAAATATATCAGGATAAAAAGTTGGTTGACCTCCTATACTCTGCCGGCAGCATTTCGTGATCTAGTAAAAAAAGGTGTCTTCATTGTCTTTCGCTGTATTAAACACACCTGTTTTCATACGACGGCTGCTAGTACTAAACTATCTTACTGTCACCTCATTAGCTTCATCTATAATCATGTATACGAGCCTAATAAACAAGCGGTTTATTATTTTTCTGGCGATGGACTGCCCAAATTCGAAACGGTACATCTGCCACTGAGTGCCACCATGTGGCGTGTGAAACGCAATAATGTTCAATGTCCTGCTCATGGGACTCGTTGAGTACTTACTTCGGACAGTTCATCGCTAAATATACGCCGATGATATTTGCAACTGGCCCTTTAGTGAATTATGACCTGGTGGCATTAAGCCCTTGCCCGACCATCCTATCAGTCATTTTGACCAACGCTTTGATCAGCAAGCACGCTACGTTCGTTCTAGAAGACCAGCTACTGCCTATGACTTTCAAGGAGGGACTATTCGTCGCCCCTAACGCACGGTCGCAGCTGAACATTGTCATCAGCATCCCGAAGTTCCCCCTCTGACCATGTGCTACCGCTACGGTACACCACGTCATATTTCTACGTACTGTAACCCACGTCGACCATTGGGCTACGTGTAATCGACGGCGACTACGTGGCACAGTGAATGTGTCTTGGACCCTCAGCGGTCAGGCACCCTACACTCTAGGGGCCACTTATGAGAAGGCCCATTTAACTCGGCTGACGGAGTTACTTTGAAGAAGAAAGAACCCCATGAGCGTTCAAACGCTTCCGATCGCACTCTGATACCACCACCAGTTTTCAGAGCCCACCGCTCACCATCTCCCCGGTGACGTATCACGTCGTCATCTCCACGGCACCCGTTCCCGTCTCCTTGGCCGGAAAAATAGCCATACGGACGATGGAGGTAAGGTCGTTGGAAATTCTTTGTTCACCATTGAGATATCTCCGATCATTTCTAAGCTGAAGAATATGGTCCATCTGCTTATTGGCGGTGTCTCTACGATGGCCATAATCAAGACGGGCGCAAGTGTTTCCGCCATGAGTGCAGTGTTTAAAGGTCTTCAGGAACGCAAGATCATGTTTCATTGAGATCAGAACACAAGTTTCCTTCGAATGAGTGGGGACTCAACATATCCGGTCGGTGTTTGTAATGTGGATGTGACCTGGGGGGTCAAGCTTTTAGCATTCAATTTGCTGTTTAGTTCGCTTTTATTTCGGTATACCCTAAAGGCCTTCCGTTGGAGGGTATTACATAGGGCGGATATGCGGCATCGTCAAAGGTAACGTATATCAAGTGACAAGAATATACAAGGTAAAAAAGAAAAGCGGGAAACATTCACACTCTAAAAAAATATTGTTGGGCCAACTTGTGTTAATATTTCATTTTCTACAATGCAGCCGCTTGCACCCACAACGGAATTTCTGAGATCGACTTTTTGCAATTGTGCCGTGGCACTGCTGAGTGCCCAACGGAAAAACACAGTGTGGGCGGAAGAGTTTCACCGTTGAGCTTAGAAAGCTCGCCCTGACAAGAGAATGTGTTTTTTGTTGACGAAGACGCAGTAGTGCCCGCTTTATCCGTAATGCGTGTTTCTGTTTATTCTACTAGCAGCCCGTTTGATGCTGCATGAATCCTATGCATGTGAACTGCCTAAAAAATTGTGCTGGTTCCTTATTGCATGGTATCTGTGCTGCATAGATGCACAGGGCTGTAAGCGATAGAATGTTCATGAGAAGAGGTAGTGCTGTCTCAAGGCTTAAAAATTGCCACGCTTCAAGAAAAACTCTCCTTTGCCCATGGCAGTGCTTACACAACTTCGGGATACCGGAGAAGCCAGCAGCATGTGTTCTGTTGACTCGAACGCCATTTTCATGGTCACTACATGCCTCGGGGACCATGAACGTCAGGCTTTTGTGTCCCTCCTTGCTAAACACTCCTCAGTATTTGAGTTTTAGCGGCGCGATGACTCCTGATCGATCTTTGCGTCTAGAGCTAGCCATAGGCTAAACATAGCATCTGCCGAACCGATTTGACAGAAACCAAATCGTGTGTCGCCCGCAGAGTCAAAGATAATCAGTGGTGAAGTCGTAGAAATGCTAAGCAAAGAAGTCATTCACGAATGGTATAGTCCTTCTGCAGCACCAGTGATACTGGTGAAAAAGAAAGACAGTATGTGGGATTATCGGGTGATTACCGCCACCTAAACGCCATTACAAAAAATTGGCTGAAGGCTTAGCTTGGTTAAGCCTGGAAGATTGCGAAAGCAATACGCTTGGCAGCGCCTTGGTTCGGCTGATGGTGTGGACAAGGTTGCTCTTTGTTAAACTTATGGCTATACATCATCCGACATAGCGCAAGGCAGCGCGTCGACCACTGCGAGGAGCCGAGCTGTAGCCCCATTTATCCTCCTAGCGTGACGTCGCACCAGCGAGCGCCCTCTCTCGGTAGCGCCGCAGCAGCGGGGCGCAAGGCTTCGCCTCCACCATCGATGCCGCGAGCTGGGGCCCCGTCTCTCGGTCTGGCGTGACGTCACACGGTCACGTGACGCGCAGCTGTGTAAGGAGGCGCCACGACCACCGATGGGCCGAAAGTGCGAGCAGTATTGCTTTCGCAATAAAAAGACATGAAGCCGTTCCCGCGACTTGACAACGCAATCACTTGCCTTTTGTGATCTCTTACTTCTCTTCTGCCGATCTGTCGTCAGGTTACTGCAAATTGCTCTGCCCACTGACGATAATAAAACACAGCATTTGTAACGCGCAACGGATTATTACAATTTACGGTCAAAGTTCTTTAGGAATACGCTCATACTTTCGCCAATTAGAGAGAGAGAGAAAGAAGTTTAATGATACGAAATGCCGAGAGGTCGGCCTGAGGTATATTCCTCTAGCCAGCTACTCGGCATTGGGGGAAGGGGAAGAGGGAAAGAAAGAGGGAAGAAAGAGGTGCATGATGGGTGACGATGACGGTACAAGGAAGATATAGAACATATGGCATGCAATTCGCAATGCTCAAAGTCTGCAATCCAATCCGGTAATTTTTAAAAAGTTCAGTAATGCCTTGATGGCCTTGAAACTCGACTGAGCATCTGGCCAAGGGCCTAAAATAACGTCCTCCGACATCGGTGCGCTGTCGAGACGCGTAAGGTCCTCAGCACAAGTACATGACCTATAGTCTCAGTCACATTGCACACCTCACAGTGTGGAGACTCGGTGCATCGCATGAGGTGCACGTATCCGCGCGTAAACGCTACCCCCAGCCTTAGTCTGTGCAGAAGACTGGCAGAGCTTCGTTGAATTTTTGCTGGTAGCCTAAAATTCATGGTAGGGTCCAATCTCTGGAGTAGTCTGTGGCGATTATCCGGATTGTCCCAGTGCTTTGCTGTCAATTTTCGAATGACACTGGAGAGGAGACAGTTGGCGTCTGCTCTTGAAAAAGGAATTGAAAGCTTTCGCCAATTAACTCCCCGATTAGCTTACGTGGCACATCCTCTTACACGCCTTCTTCAGAAAGGCGTTCTATCTGAGTGGACAACAAAGTGCAGCTCCTGGTTTCATCAATTTAACTTGTTCTTGACGTCACAGCCTGTTCTCCATAACTTCAAGCTCTCAGCACCAACACAGGTTCAAACCGATGTGAGTGATGCTGGCATTGGCGCTGCGCAGGCATCGGCGCTGTTGAATTCATCGGCAAAAGTGAGCATATGATCTCGTACGCTAGCAGCTCCTTGAGTCGCTCCGAGCGTATTTGTACAGTGACCGATCAAGAGTGCTTGGCTGCCATTTTCGCGACACAACTGTTTTTCTCTTATCTCTAAGCGCGCTCTTTCACGGTAGTTACAGAGCATCATTCACTGTGCTGGCTCGTGGATCTTCAGTATTCTTCAGGCTGATTTGCGTGTTGGGCCGTCCGTCTTGAGGAGTACGCTTTAGTTTTACCTAGAAAAGCAGGCGACGAGACGCTGATGTTGATTACCTCTCTGAGATACAATTTCCGACGACTTATTGCGGTGCAGTTAACTTCGATCAACACATCGTTTCTGCATCTGCGGAGTTTCCGGATATGGGTACCTCACATCCGAGCAGCAGGACGAACGAAAATTTGCAGCCGCGTTTTGCGGCTGCCTTCAGAATAAAGCATTCAGCGTTTCATTCCTTCATTCAAAAGCTTTCGCCCATGTGACGGCGTCCTGTATAAGAATAGCTACTGTACCACTAGCACGCCCTCTTTTTGTAGTCTCCAAGAGTCTCCACAATCATGCTCTGTGTATGACATACACTAGGACCCAACTTTAGGCCATCTGGGTTCCGCACATGTGCGCTATCGTGCACAAGAACGATTATACTGTCCCAAGATACGTCACAATGGCGAGTGAAACTTTGCCAGCTCTGCTGGATGCTAACGTTACAAGCGACCTACAAACACGCCACACGGTCGACATCAGCCAGTTCCGTCCGAGCAACCCTTTTGAAGAAGTTGGTATATGATCTCCTCAACACTTTCCCGCGATTCTCAACCGGAAATCGCTGGGATATTGTGCATGTAGATAAATTGACTCACTATTGTGAGACTGCAGCGCTGCCATCAGCAACATCAACGGAAGTGTCCGTCCTTCTCTGACACGGGCCTTCCTGCATCATTATCACCGATCGTGGGCGACAATTTACTTTAGATGTTGTCGAAGAGACACCTCGTCTGTGTTCATCTAGCTTCCGACGTTCGACGCCATATCAGCCGCAAATTAATGGTCTGGTCGAACGTACAAACAAAACGCTTGCCAACAAGCTGTCGATAGACGATAGACATCCATTCCCCACATAGGAACTGGGACAGTATTCTGCCTTTGGTCACCTGCGCATTCAGCACAGCGACAGACAAAATCATCGGTTGCTCACCGCTCTTCTTTGTTTGTGTTCGTCGGCTTCCCTACACACTCAGCACCTTGTTTCCTTGCTTCACTCATGACAATGACTCTATTACTCAGATCCTCTGTCCAGTAAAAGAAGCGCGACACCTCACTCGACTACGAACCTTAGCTTCGCAGGACCAGTCAAAGATCCGCTACGACGACTGCCGCCTTATGCTTACTTCGATTCTGGCGACTTTGTGTGGCTTTGGGCACCCTTACGGAAGCGCAGCTTGCGCCAAAAGTTCTTGGCCCACTATGTCGGGCCCTATATTGGACTGAAACGTCCACTCGATGCAAACTATCACATTGCGCGCCTCACAAGCAGTTGCACAAGTATTTTTCCCTATGCATGCCTTTGTGCCCTTGTTCATTGGCTCCTTATGCAAGCGTAAGAGGTTTTCTTTTTTAATAAAATTTCATAACATTTCCTTCTTAGGAACGAAACTAACGGCTGAATCGGGCCTGACTCACGGCACAATTGATTGAAGGAAGCAAGCCCCAACAGGCGATGAAGTAGAGCGTAGCCTATTATTTCACCACTGGGTGCCTTCTTGAGAGAAAAACAAAGGAATAGGCAGAAATATCAGACCCACTCGGACAGCAGGGGAGCGTCGAATAATGTGTGATTGAGGTAAGAATGACCAAATCTGGCGTTGATTCCTCTGAGGGACCTCATTCAGGCGCTAGTTCACTACAGGATTTACTTCCCTATGACGGAGCGGGGGAGGATTGGACAATGAATAAGACTATGCTTAGTTCTCTGCCCACCCGTGTATTTCGCGCATCGCTGGGCGTCAGTCACTGTACCCTGGCCGACCAGCGACGCAAGCTTCACGTGGTGGAGGGCGGCCAGCACGAAAGGACGCATTAACGGCGCCTGCGTTTCACTGATCCGCATGTCAGCGTGTTGGTGAAAAAGTCGGGGCCAGCGCGCTACACGGCTGAGAAACAAGCTTGCATAGTTGGCTGTTCTGCTGGGAATTTCTCAAAGAACGGTGACGGCGTTCGCCTTAATATTAAACTACGCAGGTTTGAGAAATCTGTGTATTTCGTGTGGAATAACTGTTCTCACCTCTTGGGAAGTTGGTGTGAATAGTCAGTATTTTCTACAACTTGTTACTTGCGTATTACGAAGACTTCATTTAAAAAACGGGAAACATTCTATGCGCTGCTGGCACAGCGTGCCGTCTGTGGCTGGCTGCCACCCCTCCCACCCTGCTTTTCAGTTTGAAGAGGTAGCTAGTGACCAAGTAATAAGGGCATGAAACCAGGCTTGCTTCAGCACGCAACGGTTAATTACGTGGAGCCTTGTGTCCGTAGCAACCCGTCAAAGTATTCATTTCAGGAGCAACCCAAGAGGCGTAAATTCCTGGGCTGTTTAGCAAGCATAGCTGGTTACGTGGTCACATCAAACTGTGACTCGCACGCCGTCGCTGCGAGTTGATTCATCGGTGCAAGTTGTTTTTCTCCATCAACATACACACGTACCCCGTGGTGACCTCACCCTCCCCGTCATTGTCTTCCTTTCACCGGCAAGCGGCAACCATTTTCTGAAGACGGGAGTTTCTGCCATATTAGACGTGGCCGGTCACTTTCAGGCGTCAATGGGAACGATCACATTCAGGTTCTTTCATCACAGTACCCCTGTGTTCTACTTGTGAGACCAAGGACTTCCTACTGACCCATGTTTGAAGGAAGGCGATCAGAGACAGAGAGACAGGTAGCCAAACAGTGGAAGGTGTCTGAAATAGCTTAAGGATGCTAATCGTATTAAAATGCGATCTCGTTGCAAATATTCAGCAAGAGGTAAAGGTGAAAAGACAAGCTTAAACATCCTTTTTTACGCTTTTAAGAGGTACACGCACAAGTACGACATGGACAGCGTTCCGCCCCAAATGACACATGAGAAAGACTGGCAGCGTAGCAGGCCTAGTGGCACGGCAGACACCACAGTGACCATTGTCCTAGTCTTAGGACAAAGAAAATTGAAAGTAACATGATCTGGGGGCTCGTAGAAAGGTAGGCAAAATTGCAACAAAAACGTCTGACCTGAAGTTGTTCTTAATGCCTCAAATTTTTACAATGCAGCCCTGCTGATGTCAATGTCGCGGCATGCTGCACAATAGCGGTGAAGGTCTGCACTACAAAATTGAACCGAAATATATTTGCAGCCATACTCGCTATTGCTATTAGGCACATGTGTGCGTTTTCACACCAATCGATCTCAATTATTACGACTTCGATATTTTGTACTCCATAAGTACTCCTTCAAGTACCCACAACCTAGACAAGGGGATGGTCGCACTGGTGTCCTAACGCAGCTGTATTTTCTTCTTCGTGCAGCATTAAAATAAATTAACGCAAAATTACTAACGTATATCAGACTTGATGTCGACCCGTTGTTCCCTTACGTAAAACACCATGTCCATTCTGCTATCTCTTTACTCCAAGTTTCTGTCCTTCGTTTAAGACGCACAATGCGAGCAATATTGTTTAATTTGCCCCGTTTTGGAAAATATAATAAAATTTTTCCTAAGCAGGATGTTAAGGAATCTCGTTAACCGGATTAATTCACCTTTGTGGTCACGTGTAATAGGCATGTGTGCGTGGTCTAAGGAACTGAAATACCACAGACCACGACACTAAAGCTTCGTTACTTTCTAGATAGATCAAATGGAACAACAGGAACCCAATTTTGGTTATATGCTGGAAGTTGTTACGTGCTCTCTTGGAGGCGTTCTACCGCAAGCATTTTTCAAATTGATTCACTAATAGCCGACATTAAAATATTTCAGGACCCCGATCCCACGATTACTTCAAGAGGCGAAAGCCACTCGCTCCACTTACCCCATCTGGCCCCCACACGCGAAATTCCTTCCCTGCATTCTCCCACACCAGAGCTGGAGGATCGCGTGACGCATGCGTCACGGGCCCTACCTTCTCTTTCTCCTTTTTTCTCTCTCGCTTTTTTGCCGCGTGGTGCACTTCCGCTGACGGTCGCGTGCGCATACTGTTGCGTTTGTCTCGTTTCGCGCAGCGCATGATTTAGCGCGCTGTGCAGGAGTACACCCGACAAGCGGTACAAGTCAGTGCTGCACTAAGACTGAAGCAGACGCAAGCGGATCACAAGGCATGATCCCGCCCTGTAACAAGGTCGAAGTGACACAGTTTCGTTGTCTGCGCACGCGACTGCACTACGTGGGAACAAGCAGACAAAACGAAAGTACACCTCTCTTGCTGCAATGTGACGTAGATCAGGAACACGCAAATGGTAATTGGCAAAATGGCAAATTATTTCTCTTAAATTTATATCGTCTCTTGAAGCAACACATTACATAAATAACAAATGCTGCTCGAATAATTCTCGAAGTGTCACGGGCCACTGTGAGCGACGTCACAGCATTTAAGCATGTATGTAGGCACCCATGATGATGTACGTCACCCCACGTCTTCGAGCGCACCACCCGCGAAGAGAAGAAACAGCTTCCAGTTCGAAATTTCAGATCCTTCCGCGGCGCGTAGCGATGCAATTCTTAGCAGACCGGGGGCGCTATTCTGGACATTCCGCCATTTTCTTCGGTGCGTGACGTAGGCGCGACGCAAACAAAATGGCGCTGGTGGCCCAGTTTTGCTTACGTAACGTGACGCCCACTTGACGTTTTGCCTAAGAAACTGAAATGAAGACACTGAATGTAGCGTTATCGGTAACGCAAAACAGTTTTCCTCCGCAGTAAAAATAAAGCAGCTATCTCAAAGCGTATGATTGTTCCGTCGAAAACGCTTCGCGCTTCCGTCGTCTGCTGCGTACAAGCCGTCGTCTGCTTCAATAGCTAGGATGCGTGTCCCTGGAAAATGGAATGAGTCATCGCATGTTCGTGCCAACGCGCTTGTTTTCTTTCTTGAGACAACATAAGCGAACTACCAGTGGTGATGCGCGCACGTTCTAGGCCACGTTATCGCTATTTCGTGAAACGCAAGTGACTCAGCCCGACTCGGCTGGCTTAGAAACGGCCGAATATCACCGATAGCGTTGCGCGCGCCAGAGATATCCACTAGAGCGACGCAAGCGCCGGCGCTGCCATCTCTTGTTCATTTCGCTGGTTACTCGCACCGCGGGAGGAAACTTCAAGGCGCCGCCTTGCGTACATTTCTTTTTGTAAGTTAGAAAAAGGCCGTTGTCATAACTTTTGATTGTGCGAAAAGGCATTAATCTCGATTACAATACAAATGCAGCAGTGAAAAGTGGACAACATTGCTGAAAGTTTGCTATATTCAACGAATATTATTTCGTATTTACGCGTTCTTTTAAAAAACGATGGCCCAAAACACAAATGCCAACACCACCCGAGAGCGATGCAAATACTATGAGCACGCGTTATGAACAAAAGATTTTCGTGGCGCCAAACGACGGGGAAAATGTGGCGATACGCATTCCTCTCGGCTGCCATTGCATATGGCTGCCCATTAGCATAATTCGCGCGGCTCGTCGCAGCAAAAATTATGGCGGAAAATCTCAGCAATGGCGGCCCTGCGCAACGTCACGCATCGTCAAAATGACGTTTACGAAACAGCCCTTCCTGTGACGCTCCTCATGAGATATTCCTTCAGCCAATCAGCAAGCTGGCATGGCGCATATCTTGAATCGCCACCACATATTTGCGCAATTGCAGATACATTGCACTGGCTTCTGCACGCTACCGCTCACATTCTTTTTGAAGCGCTAACATCACAATATATCTGCCAAGGACCAAAAAAATGTATTAGTCCATAACATTTGCAGCTCCACGTCACGTTTCGTCATCTTGATGAAAACGCAAAATTGCATTTTGCAATACTTCCGCTTCCCGGCACAAATTTCAAAACACGTGACCTTTCGACAGCCAATCAGAGAGTAAACATGGCGGATAATGGCGGCCGTGCAGCCGCCATGCGTGTCCAGAATAGAACCCCTGATCGTGAGCGCGCATTGTATGCACTGCGCTTGGCAGCTCAAAAATGGCCAGACCTGGGGAGAGGCCTTTTAGGGCTTAGTCAGCATCACATTTCAGCCAGCTATCAGTGGCGGAGACGTTGTCGTTCAATTGAATAATTTATCATCCAGAAAGGAGCGTTGCTGATAACGCTGAGCAGAAAAGAATAGGCATAAGAGCGTGCCAATGGCATGGCGTTAAAGACTGTAAAAAAGCAATTTCCTATCATCGCATGGATCGTGCCTTGCGTTTACTGCCATATCTGTAGTTTGCTACTTTCTTTTTTTTTTGCAGTGGGAGTACCTCCTTGCAAGTAAGAGCCAATTCCAGCCAGGGCTGGTGACTCAGCCTTTTGCAAACCTCGTCTCACGGATTGGAGTAACGCAGTCTGGTATGAGTTGTAAGAAAACTCTATTAGCATACCTGTGTGAGGTATCTTGTGCAGATAACAATCATGGACAAAAGAAAAGCTGATCAAGTGAAGACCGTCCGAAGACCTCGTGAAAAATGGTGTTTAGGTGTGTCAATGTGCTGTTCATTCTTTGTATGCTTTTTGTTCATTCTTTGCTCTTTTTCCTGCGTCACCGGCTGTTAAGGCAGGCCGAAGCATGAAGCGCTAGGGGGAAACGAGAATCGTTAAAGAAGCCAGATACGGTCTTTCATGAGGAGAAGATTGACGTGGAGGGCCGGCGTCTCTCCACTGCGTCTCTTGTACGGTGGGGGGGACAAGCGCATTGTCGACGCCTCATTGAAACGCAGCAACACGCGCTGAAGGAGACGCCCCCCAAAGGTGACGCTTACGATGCGTAGAGAGGGGTCGCCCAGACACGACGTAGACTAAGTGGTTTATTTATCTGTTTTTGTGAAACACTTGGGGGCTATGGGGTTTTGAGCAACAGGGTGTTCACAGCAGGTAGCTCAGTAACAGAGCCTATACTTTTGTATTCCTGGCGAGACTACATGACGTCACTCTCCTCCTTGGCTCGATGCTGTCTGTGAACGGAGCAGCCTTCTTTGTGGCTCTATATCCTGTATGGCAGCGTTTGGTCCATCGACCGATGCTTAACTGCTCCCCTCTCCCCCTATGATGGAATTTGACGTGCTGGTTAAATTACGTATGCGTTGCTGCTGTAACTCTCAAAGTGATATGCCAATTGCGCTTGGGTTCAGAGGGAACAGATTACCCACCATAAGATGTGAGCGAACATGTCTTGCTATAGGGTTTTGTCTCGCTAAGTGTTGCCTTGACTAGAAAGAAGGGCTATCAATATGAGTAACATAGCGTTTAACCTAAATTAATGGTGATAAATTCTTATTTCAGAGCCGTGGTGCGTCTCGTGCACCCAACAAAAGCGAAAAGACGTGAGCCCTGCTTAAATAATTCCAAGTTGGCATTGTCAGCAAACTTCGGTGCGTGTTACTGACGCTCAAGGCAGCGTTGGTTGTACTTAAACGAGAGCTTTATAACATCAAACGCATATTGTGTAAGATAAATCTAGCCAACTGGAAGCAGGGAGCTTCTGACTCTCACCCCAGCATGCTCTTTGAAGGCCTGGCACGCTAATTATCCTCCGTGCAGAGAACGCGCTGAATTTTGTGGCTCGAAGTACACCTAAGGCCCTGCCACTGCATTGATGCACCGAAAAAGCGTGTATTTGACGAAATGAGGATGCATGGGTGTAAGATCCGATGTTCACGTAATGTTTGGGGTAAATGCAAAAAGAGGTGTAAATAGTTCTAATGTTTTTCAGGGGCTGGCACTTAATGGACTAGTTCTAGTGCGTTTTGTGCTCTAGACAACAGCGCAATGGCGGGGCGATTATCGCCGGTGATTGTTAGGCTAATCTTGCCTATCAAGCTTACACTGCCTAACAGACAGCCTCAAGATTTTATTTAATTAGTGCGGTGGCCACGTGCTTGCATCGTCGTATGGTTCAGGACGAAAAGAATCACTGCTGTGCTGCTGTTCTCAATTATCAAAGAACTTTACTTGTAGTAATTTATAACTTTATGATTTTTTTTCAATCAACGTTACCTTGAATTGTTTTATAACGAACTCCTTGACTATAGTACATATGGCAATACGTCAACGCTAAATTTTGGAACGGATTCGAAAGCTCCCAGTTTAGTTCCGTGGCTTTGAATTTTCTTTGAAAGAAAGCCGGCGAAAAAGAAGAAAAAATAAATGCCGCAGACATAATCAGTTTCTACAGTTATCGACTCATTTAACACGACAGCTCTTTTTCTTCCTTCGGTGAAGAGGGATAGAGAGAGAGTAGGCATTTATTTTGACAATCGTTGAGAAAAAGGCATGCCTTCGGCCACTGTGGGGTGGCTCCGTTATTCCAAGAAGTTGCTAGAAATCGCTGCCTCCCGTGCCTGGTTGAAGAGTTGGCGCTGATTTTCAAAGTCTGAGATCTGTTAAAAAATAAAGTACGCAAAACGCAAAGGAAAATACGAAAAAAGGAACTTGGTAGCGCACTCCCACCGCCCCGTCTCAAAGGGGACGCTCATGTCTTCCATGAATCCATCCATGAGGCTGCCAGCGAAGCGTTTCACGATTCTCCAGGGTGTTGTTCTGCTTCATCTTGGTTTTCACTTGCGTCTGCTTGATCGTTGAGCACTGGGTAGCGCAGATACTCCACCACCGTGTGGCGGACAGTGGCCGGCACGTCACAGTAGGGGTGTCACAGGGGTGCAACGTGTGCACTGCAATGCCACGCACATAAGCGTTGGTCCCTACAGGAAATAACGTTATTTCATTTGTGGTTGCCTGCTTCTTCCACCAATGATCGCGCTTCCAACTAAAGGGCAATTGTCAAGAAGCCAGAGAGTGCAAGGGGGCCTGACGAGTGGTTCCATCGTTTAGTAATGTGTTTAGTAAGAACCTTAATTTGTGCAATTTAATTACAACCAGTTAACAATTATTACGTGGAATGAGAGTTTTTGGGATCTATTTACAGGGACAATGGTACATGTATGAAGGAATAGAGCTTATTGACCTTAAAAATAATTGCCGATCATGGCTGTTCACATTTGCGAACGCGGTAGAGGTCTCGCCCACTTTGGGCGGAGGCAGCCTGTAAGAGGCTCATGTCCTGACATTCCTTTGGTGTTATTCCTAGTTTCAAGCAGAATTTCATGACGATAAATTGTTTCAGTTTCCCCGTACCATAGTCGCTGTACTACACTTTACTACACGTCTGCCTGCCAGGATGGCTGCAGGTCTGACAACTCACTAGGCTTAGTGAACGATGACTTACCGAACTTTCGCTTCACTGACATGGCCTCCAACCACTACTACCGATTACACGCTGCACCAGCAATCCATTCAAAGTAATAACTGATGACAACTTGCATTTTATTTAAATTTTAAATAAAAAATTTTGCGTAATATAGAAGGATAAGTCTTGTTCAGGTAAGTTGAATTTATCTTTCTAATAATATAGACAATTTGCTTTCTGTAATACATAACAATGTATTTTTCGGATTGACAGAATTTCAGGCTTTAGCAATCGCAGACTCTCATGTCCAATTGGGTTAAAATTATCATTTACTAATGTTTGACGTAATAGATGGAAAACACTAATTAGTTGATTAATTCAAATTAATTACAAGGGTTTAGGTGCCAGACCAGGACGAATTTTTCTTCAACTGGGAGGCCTTTCTTTCGAGTGGGTTTCCTTTGTAGCAGTTGCTACGATTGAGTGAATGTCTCATTTTCTCTTAATTATTACCTGATGTGTAGCCTTATGGAAAATTAGGCTCGCCGCTCTTTGGTCAAAGGCTTCAGCGAAAAGTTTGCTCAGGGCGCATCAGATCAAATATATTCAAATCAAATATTTGAAAATGTTTCATTTGGACAATATGGTGCATCATGTCTCCTTTCATTTTTCTTTCTTTGTGTTGCATTATGGTGAAGTTACCTAGTGCACAGTATTAGTCTTCCCAAAATTGTTGAAAGGAGTCAAACTTTCTGTATGCACCATTCACTTGCACAACGTCTAAGAACATGCGTACCCGACGAGTCTGCAGCCTGGAATTTCAGCTGATATCTAAATCTCAAGTATTTCAGGCCTGATCAGGCCTGATCACTGTTTTTGAAGGCCCCTGCTAGGGGTTAATGAACTCTAAGTCCAGAGCTTCTCAAAGTTATGTCAGGAGTGCAACAACTACGTTGTTGCACTCCTCACCTAACTTTGAGAAGATCACAGATTATATCAGAAATACTTTTTAGGTACATTTGCACTGTCCTTACAACGAGTAGTTGGCGATTGTGAATCTTGTGAATTACCTTCTAACACAGTGTGTGGCGTAATCGCTGCGACGAAGTAGTTGGTAGTTGGATCATCGATGGTTTCTCTTTTGCAAACCACCTACAACCTGAATATGGGCGCATCTTTCATATTAAGAAGGAGCCATAGTTTAGGTGGCTCATCATCATTGCCATGCACGCCTCTTTTGGGCCATCGATGCTATCTTCACGAGCAAGACAACGAGGAATCGCAGAAAGTAGGACCAAGTTCTATTCAGCCGTCGTTAGTAGCCGTACTGGAAAAAGTACTTTAGTAAGTCAGTGATAGTCGAGTGCCAAACTGTTTTTGTTGCTTGGTAACTCTTTTCCCTTTTATTGTGTTTTAAATTTCCTTAGTGCTACCTGATCTAATCACAATTTATGTTGTGTTCTCTCGGAGCCTTGTGGATACACGCGCTGTTGGAGCGTATATTAGCTCATTTCCTCAATAGTTTCACCCATCAGTACATTTGTAGCGTGTGCACCCCCTTCCCCTAGCACAGAGTAGCAGGCTATATAGATGTACATAAGGGCGACCACTTTGCATTTCGCATGAATAAACTTTTCTCTTTCTATTCCTGCAACTTTGGCGGCGGCTGACTCTTCCGTTCCTATGGTGTCACGGACCCCGATAAACAGGCATCACGATAGTAACGGACTCACATGAAGCATGAGGTAACTACGCAGCTAGTGCACTTTCCTGAACGGCAATATCTATTTTAAGGACGTCTATCCTTCCTGAAATGGCCACATTAGTAGGGACACCCAGATACTATACTCTCGCTGTGAACCTCAGGGCCCAAGCCTCGGCTCGAACGCACACTCACCGTGCCTCACAGCGAGACAACCGTGACGAGGAGAGTTTCGAATCAGTCCCAAAAAATTTTCTTTCCATACTTTAACACTACAGACTACAGTGCAGGAAATATGCCCCACCGCAAGACTGCCTCATGCGTGCCGAAGCAGTTTCGTGGAGGCAGCTGCAAACAAACACCTTTCCGCACGGCACACTATATCACGCAATACAATCCGGGTCCCCAGTCGAATTCAGTGAGTTCCAGTAAAAGCAATCAGTCTGATATTAACCCTGAGCCCGGGTTGCGATTGGCTCCAACACTGCTCTCGATGAGGCTGCTCGTGTACTTTCTTCTCCTGCATACCATACCACTCAAGATCTTTGTGTATCCGAAATGGTCTCTAAAGTGCTTATTGGGCGGAATAAGCTGGCTTGAGACTTTGCTGATATTAGGTCATTTTAAGATAGAGCGGCCTGTCGTTTTTATGCTTTATAGTCGCGTGTTGGTGCATTAGAATCCTCATCTAACGACTCCATTTCTATTTCTGGTTGGGTGTGGGAACGTATTAACCTGGAGCGCTCGGAGGAATCACTCCTGCTCTCAAGGTAGTGACTTGTGTGCGTACATTACCCCACCCAACCAGAAATCACCTCACAGCTCCTACACAATTCTCTCCGCAGTGCCGCTTCTGCGCAGAGCCCGGGTCTCTCAGGCGCATAGTAGGGGGTTGCTGAGAGGCACCATTAAATCCTCCGAAACCTTACCACACCAACGAGCCTTGGGAGAGAGCCTCGACCAGCTCCGATCTCGAGGATCAGCAACTACTTATTTCGAGGGCCCAGTACGCGGCCCGAACTCAAGGCATTCGGGAACGAGGATGCCTCTCCAAAGCTGCATTTACCTAATAAAAATGTTTATTCTCTCTCTCTTTCCAGTTCATTTTGTGAATTATGTGCAGAAATCAATTCCTCCTCAAATAACCAAGCTGGTTTCAACAAAATACGACCAAGAAAATCGTTATCGAAGAATAATCGTTTAATTATTGGTACTTTTCAAAACCCTATGAAAACACTCTCATACTGTTGTCCAACATTACATCTGTATTTAGCGATACCTTGAAGATCTGTTGTCTTCTCATTGATTGCATCCACAGGCTTGATAGAGCGCGCGCGGGCCACATTCGTAATAATATTCTAAAGCTTTCTGATTGCAATGAGAAAACCATGGTTATAAAAAGTTATAAACTCCAGGGCTCAAATGTCTTCATTGCAGATGATTTCTCTGCAAGGATAAGATCTATTCGAAAAAACATCTGGGAAGCAATAATTAATTTTTGTAACCATAGTTATGTGGTAAAGTTGAGATGCGGTTATGACTTCATTGACATGATTCCTTATAACAGTGGTTATAGATGAAGCACATTAGTAAAGGTACATAATGAATCATTACCTTGCGTGCCAGTGTCTTTGACTCCCGGCTCAAGCACAAATTGTTATCCTTCTGGTCATCACTTTAACCTCGTCTTTTGAACATTAACGCTCGGAGTATCCTTAACAAACTTCCAGACTTACTGTCTCTTCTTTCTATTTATTCCCCTCATGTTATAGGTATCTTTGAGTCATGGCTACATAGCTATAGTTGTGACCCCGAGTTTACTCCACCCGGTTTTATTGTCGTGCGCCTAGATGGTATCCGCGGCAGCGGTGGCGGCGTCGTACTACTTTTCCGTTCGTATATTCATTTCTCTGTTTTGACCTCGTCCCCAGATATTGAATTCGTGTGGTGCAAATTTCTAGAGTAATCAGTGTATTGTAATTAGTGTTATATATCCGCCCGGTGCTTACCTTGATGTCCTTCAGGCTATTGCAAATTTTATGTGCCTGACTAATATTGCTTCATCACGATTTACCTGTATGCACGATTTCAACACTCTTCACATCCACTGGCCATCACTAAATACAACAGGTCGTGACGTAGCAAAACGTAATGAATTATTAAATAGTTCGTTTTGTGCTCACTGAAATTTCTTCTCCTGCAACTAGGTTAAATTCCATCCTCGACTTGGTACCCATAAGCGCTGGTCTAGCGAAAAATGACTTCTTTTGCGAAATAACTGAGGGACTTTCAGATTTTAAAGGCGTTTTGTCATCGCTATGTTGTCCAACCTCCAAATCGCCCGATAAGTTTACTAGTTTCGCTGACTTCACTCGTGCGGAAGACAATTCTATTACTGATCTCTCACCTGATCAGTTCGATACGTCGTGCTCTCTTTCAGGCAGTAGGAATGTAAATTGTTGTTAAATATTTTGAGGATCTTGTCAAGTCACGTATCTAATGAATTGTACGCGCCTAAACGAAGAAAAATGTTGCTAACTTTGCCTTGATGACTCGCGATATTTTGAATTTATCTTGTCGTGTCCATAGGCTTAGGCGTTCTAAACTAACCAACGATCCCGTAACCATGGACAGGTTTGACAAGGAAAAAAATGAACTTAACTTAAAACTCCATACGGCAATTTTCTTTTTCGCTTTCAACTGCCTGAGCTGTTCAAAAGTAAACCTCGTAAATTTTGGTCTTGTATTTTACAACCTGTTGCTTCGCGCACTTCATTCAAAATTGATAATGACGTCGTGAGTGATCCGTGAGTAATATGGGATGCTTTCAACAAGTATTTTCAGTCCCTGCTTTTGCCCGATAGCAACTTCAGTCCTTCTCACCAATATTGTCTGTTCTGAAGCAATCGGTGACATTGAAATAAAGAATGAAGGCATTCTTAAGCTCAAAATAAACTTGTATACCAAGATGTGCAGCGGTCCCGACGGGATACACATTGCTTTCTTGGTTCGTTACTCCTTGTGGTCATTCATATATCTGAAGGTCATATTCAACAAATCTTTACTATCTGCCACTGTTCCTTCCTCATGGAAGTTAGCTAAAGTGATTCCTCGTTATAAATCCGGTGATAAGCGATTGAGGTGACCAATTTCAATAATATCACAGCCATGTTAAATCTTAGAACATATCACTCATAAACGCATAGCTTTTTCCCGGCATCACATAATCTGCTATCTAACATACAGCATGGGTTTAGGCGTGGTTTTAATACGACAACCCAGTTGGTTGAGTTTACGAATGACATTTTTCCTAAACTTGATGTTGGCAACCAAGTTTACGCCATCTTTATGGACTTATCTAAAACATGTGACAAAGTACTGCATTCTACGCTCCTCGCTAAACTTAAGGTGGTACTAAATATTCATCAACTATTAAACTGTATTTCAAGCTTTCTTTCACTTCGCTCCCAGTTTGTTTCTTCCAGCTCGACCGACTCCAGTGCTATCGATGTGACATCTGGAGTGCCCCAAGGGTCCGTTCTTGGGCGATTCCTTTTTTCTCGTCTACTTAAATGCATTGCCTGCTGACGGCTCTTCTAACAGTGTTATTTATGCAGATGATTGTGTTTTACATGAAGTAAATAACTGTTCTAATTATCATTACTGCCTACAGGAGTAATTCGCTAGGTTTTTCACTTGGTGCAGCAGCTGGCAAACGAACTGCAGCTTTGATAAAACCATCCCTATGCCCGTCTGCAAAATAGTCTTCTATTTTTCGTTATTCCTTCAATAACCGCGCTGTGTGTTGGGTATTACAGTATAAGTATCTCGGCGTTATTTGTCTCATAACATGTCATGGCCTAATCACGTTGACTACATTTGTAAAGAAACGCTAAATAAAATAGGTTACCTAGTCGTACACTATCCAACTCTCCAAAACATACGAGGTCACTATTATGTAAATGGTTAATCTCTCCTGTGATTAACCTTGCATATGTCTTTTGTAACCCTTATTGTGAGATCAGCAGGGTAGGAGCAACTCCGGAAAAAGCTGTGAGATTTGTATGTCACCGTTATGATCATAAGGTTTTACCGTCTTCCGCACTTCGTTCCTTGAACTTAACTTCACTCCTTTCACGTTGCCACATAGCATCATGAGATTTCTTGCACAGCATCGTGAATTCTTCCGTTAAATTCTCAAAAAAGAACTACTAACCTCGCACCAGAGTCATCGACTAGACGCCATCACAACTTGCAGCCCCCCCCCCCCCCCACGCACACACACACTAATGTGTTTAAATTCAGGTTTTTCCCTCGTTCCACAGAAGACTGGAATCGCTTACTTGGGCCTGTTCGCTCATGCCCATGCCAAAGTCCTGTATCTTCCATCCAAAATGTATGGTCTTAGCTCATCACCCCCATCTTTCTATCGTATTTTTCTGCGAATAATTTCCCTCCATTAACCCACTTCTGCTGTAGGCGTCATTGCGCTGCGCCATGTACAAATATACAAATAAATTGTGGGGATTTCTTGTGCCCTTCTTCATCATCTGTATATTATAATCATCATGTGTGTGCCCTTGTTCATCGTGCGGGTAGAAGCATCAACATAGTGGACTGTGCGGTGGGTCCTTCACCACGTCTCTCAGGCTCAATAAAAGTTGACCTTTACGGTTACGTCACAAATAAATAAGTAAGTAAATGTGCCTCACACAGCACCAGCCACACTTCCCAGATTTCAATTCCTCGGCCATGCTCTATCACGCCACTTAGATGTGCCAGTTCATGAGTGCCAACTCTATAATATCGCACCTCACCACACAACAGTGGAAAGCTTCGCTGTCCAAGCACATGGGAGCGTGCCGTGTGGCCGTGGCTCATGGGGTCGTGGACTGAGGACTCCACCAAAGCTCAGGGCTTGTCGAAGGACCCTGCGGTTCCTCTTCATTTCAATCAATGTTTTTTTTTCTCGCTCTCCGTGATTCATCCTTGTTTTCGGTGCACCCTTAGTGGTTATTCAGGAGAAATTGCGCGCCAACATATGTTGTCAAGAACGATTTTTATGAGATGAACATATTGCCATTCTACTCCGGTACACTACTGCTTCTTTGAGCTTCTAAAACGCATGCATCGGAGAGGAGCGTGATAGCTTAAACGAGAACGCTGTAAAAAACCTTTGCGCTGAAATTTTGAAGAAGAACCGGGACCTTGAGGCCAGCAAACGGTTTGCCGAAGTCAAGATCCGGAGCTAAAACGCCTTATTCCTGACCGAATGAAAGGTTTAACGATTCATGTAGCATATGTGCAATCGTCCGGTGAGTTTTTATTCGTCCTACAACGATGATAAAACGGTTACCACGAGGCAGCCTGTCAACGAGGAAGACACTTCATGGATGACAATAATCGTCGTCGGGGTAATGTGTCCGTGTCCGTGTCCATTCCATGTCCGTTCGTCCATGTAATGGACGAACGGACACGGCAAACACTGTTTTTAACCTTTAACTGCTGTCACATTATCAATAGTTGACTCTGCTTTCCACTAGCGCACTCCAGTAGTAGTGTTCCGAAATATGCTTCAAAGGAAACAAGCACGCTCTATGCTTAACTAGTTGATGCCATCGCTTTTACAGGGCCACTATCTTGTTGAAGATGCGAGAAATTTGTGCTCATGGGGTGCCCGGTGTCGGCCCACTAGACCATTTTAACAACAGCTAGCAGACTACCAAACCCATCATCAGCAATAACAGCAGTCGCTGTAACTGCGGGGCCACAGTTACAGCAGCGTTGTGCTGATGAAGATGAGGTTGTGGGCTCAATGGCAGCCGCATTCCGAGGATAATGGAATGCACGAACTCTCGGGTAGCGTGCTTAAGGTGCACGTTGAAGAAAGCCAGGTAACCAGGTAAATCCACTGTGTAATTTTAGGACAGTGAACAACAACAACAAAATAAGAACATAGTCCATTTTTTTGATCTGCTGCTAAGGCCAACCCAAACATGTCCATAAAAATAGTAGTCACCTCGACGAAATCAGATATTTAGTATTTATTACATAGAAGGTCTGTTTGAGAGCAGCACAATATGTGTGAGCAATACATACTCGTCTTACCGACGATTTAGGTCACGCTCAAAACAGAAGGCGCGAAACAATATTGCGGTGTAGTTGTGCATAGTGCATGGTTGCCGGAATTTTCGTTAGCTTTCCATGTGCGGTGAACACCCCATTGTACGGCTTACAGGCGCCGTCGCTCGTACTCTGACTTCAAAGAAACCCCTCGTTGCAGGAATGCGTTTCCAGAGCTACAGCAAACATGAATTTATGGGGAACCCAAGCGGGGAGTTGGGGCTGACACATTTTCGGAGCGTGTAAGAAGCTTCTCTCTAAAGCATGCTGGTCAAAACGTAATCTAGTATTTATGTAGCAGTGCTGTAACGTGCTGATTGATAAATGAGGAGGGAAACAAGCGGCAATAATTGTGTTTTGATGGGGCGCGTCATGCTGGTAAAGTTGAAAACGCAAGGGAAAGTAGTGTCATTGCAAGAAGCTAATGAAGGAGAAAGAGAACATGAATAATTGAGATATTAGCTGGAAGACATCGATTTGAAGATCTTCAACAGAATTAATTACGGAAGCGAGTTTAAAACCCTGCATATGTTCTTCGATATCAGCACGTGCGGACACAAAAAATGCCTTTCCGTGTCGAGTGACGCATTGCCAGCAAGGGTGGTCTCTAGAGGTCATTCGACGAGTTTTAAAATAGCAGTTGCATATAAACGTTTGTTTACATGATATTTGCAGCAGTCAAGAAATAAACCGAAAGTACGACGGAGCGTGTCCCTGGGGTAAGCACGCCTAATTGATGTATAATGCGATGTAATTATAGAGCAAAGTTTATTCTTCAAACTTGCGAATTAATTCGATCCCCTTATCTTGTACCAAGGTGATCCTAGGTATTCTTTCACTTTCAAGTTCTATATATAGCAACTACGAAAAGAAAAGTATATGTCAGCAAGGAGGTCACGGTAATCGCTGTGTGCAGGTTTTTTCCACACCGTATACGCAAAGTCAGTGTTATTCCGGTTGTATTCAGTCCACAGGTTTCAAGCACCTAATTTTTATTCTATTTAAATACGTAGTTTTGTAACGAGGAAGACATAAGCGTTTCTGTTGGCGCTGGCGGCGAGGTGACCCTATACCTGCTTGGATTCTGACTCTCTTGCGCTAGCCGTCGTCTGACTCTATTTCTCAAATTGCTTTCGTGTAAATAGACCACTGAAGTAGATAACCGTTGGAACATTAGCGTGACAGAATGGGTACCAAGAGAAGGGAAACGCAGGAGAGGGAGACAGAAGACTAGGTGGTGCAACGAAATTTGGAAATTTGCGGGTGCTACCTGGAATCGGTTGGCACAGGACAGGGTGTATTGGAGATCGCAGGGAGAGGCCTTCGACCTGCAGTGGACATAAAACAGGCTTCTGACGATGGTGATGAAATAAATCACGTCACACTTGGCTGGAGTGTTGAGTAATAAATGCCTAGACCTGAATAACTTCGGTACGTAAGGCGCGAAGACTGCGCGAAGCAGGTCCGTAAAATAGAGAGAAGAACAGAACAGATTGGAAACATGTAGGTTAATTGGACGCACGTCCGATATGCTGCCCTGCAAAGGGGGAGAAGAGATATAGGGACGGAAAAAGATAGAGAGGGGTAGGGAGAACACAGGTCTCTGCACATTTGAAGGCATGCTTTGAGTCTATAAACGGCCCCAGAGACATGTCGATTTTAGGTACCACGATAGTGCTTATTTACGTTCTCTGCCATCGATGCGCATGACAGTGGTCGATGTTCATTTCTGAACATAGTTCTGAGTCCAACAGGTTCAATGAGGTCTGGAGGTATTGATGGTCACCACCGTACCTGGTAAAAAGACACAAGGGATCTTCAGTAGTTTCTGTCTTTCCACCAAAGTTACGCATGGACTCACAACCCATTCGTATGCGAAACGATTAGCCCTTGAAAAGTCCACCCTCTACAAGAGCCAACAAAATCAATGCCGCCTGAGAACGGGAAATATTTTATAGCATTTCTATCTTTAGGAATTAATCAAGCGTATGTAGATGACGGGCGAGCACTTGACAGACAAAATTGTTGGTTTTGGTCAATTGAACAGTGGTTTTTCCTCACTAAAAAATTTCAGGCCTATACTAAATTAGGTGGCGCAAGTGGTTTATGCTCGATCACATATTGCCCACGCAGCTCGTAAAAACTCACACTACAAAACGACAGTGACGACGGTGGTAGGGTTTTTGGCGAGCAACATATCGGAGGCGTCGTCCTCGATTCGTTGCGTCGGAACTTTCAGAAGATGCGTCGACAACACCAAATGGCCCGCTCAAGCACTTACATCAGCCGTTTTCGTATGAAGCCTGCAACGTGGCGCATACGTTGCTGGTTGGGGCGCTATACCGTAACATGAAACAAACCTGTTTGTATTCAATTTTCGCCATTGACCCTCCGCAATTGATCGAGCATTGTCGGGCCATGCCCATTTTACTTGCCTGTCACGCGATGTCACATCACTCCCCGATGTTTATATGACGTGTCTGCGCTCACTGCGCATTACTGTGCCAACCAAAAGAAAAAAAAAAGATCGACAAAATCCATCTCGCGATGAGTGTCGACGGTAATGCGCTTACAATGGAATCAATATAGTATTTCAAGATATTGCCTCGATCTAAACAAGTTATGTCTGAGGCGTGTAGTGCGACAGACTCCGCTTTTCTGCGTCTGAAAGAATACTTGGCCCCATCTAGTGTCCCCGCTGCGAAACCTGCACGTCGCCTCCGAAATGCATGGCGCACCGGTGAATCCAAACGCTGAGAAAAGCTTCACGCAGCAACAGGGTTAGGTTTTCGCTTTTCTTTCTGGACACGCTGCGCCTGCTAGTGGCACTGTCGAGAAATTAGCGCATGGCGTCCGAGACGAGAAGCGCAGCATGCTGCTGCGTACGAACGTTCATAACTGTTTTCTCGCTTAATTTGTTCACGATTTATTATGAGGCATGTGGTAGTGAGGTACTCCAGAAGAAGTTTGACCACTAGGGTGGCATTAACGGGCCCCAAGGCACGGGACAGACAGACAGACAACGAACTTTATTTAATCCTGAGGAGCTACTGTCAGGGCCTCCTAATGGGAGGCCATTGTAGCCGCTGGCCACGCCCACGTAAAGGACAGAACACCGTTACGCTCCGCTCTTTCCTGCGCCTTCTGGATAGTCTGGGCTTGCTTTCGGAGTACCGTGCTTCAGATGGACTCCTTCCATTCGGCTTCGCCGGAGAGGAAGTCGTTAGGCAACGCGGGACATCGCCAGAGCATGTGAGCTATTGAGCAAAAGGTTTCAGTGCAGTCGGGACAACTAGGGTCCACATCCGAGTACATCCTACTGAGGGATCCCCGCGACGGGAAAGATCGCGTCTACAGCATTCTAAGTATAGCTGACTGACCTCTACTGAGCTTCGGGTGAGGCAGAGGATAAATTATCCGACCGAGTTGGTAATGTTTAGTAATTTCATTAAATGTGAGGAGTGGACCGTTCTGCTGAGTCCCTTCCTGCCCCTCCAGAGCCTCCAGACCATCGTGGCGCATGAGTTCTCGCGCACGGTCGTGGGCAAGCTCGTTGAGGTTTGGGAAGCCCTCGAGAACGTTCGTTCCCTTGTGTGCGGGGAACCACGTGATATAATGAAAACCGGGGCAAGCCCTTTTCTCTAAAATAGAGGCCGCTTCTCCTGCGAGGTTACCCGACTCGAAAGCTCTGATTGCGTCTCTCGAGTCGGTGTAAATGTAGGAACGCTCTGGGTGACACATGGCCAGCGCAACCGCAATTTGCTCTGCTGTACTCACGGTGGCCGCTCTGACCGAGGCCTAGGAGCGAAGCACGCCCCGCCCGTCTACAACCTACAGCGCGAACACTCCCCTGTTCCCGTACTGCGCCGCATCGACAAAGACCGCGGAGTCTCTGTCATCTCTAACTTTCTTCAATATGGCTCGTGCACGGGCTTTACGTCTACCCTCGTTATGCTGCGGATGTACGAAGGCACGGGAAACGGATGTTTTTGCATTTCGACCCATCTTGAGCCGCGCCAGCGCTTACTAGCATGTAGCGGGAAAATGCCGTATAAACACGGCCTAGTGCTCGAGGAGAAAAGTGATGTGAGATATGCGCCGCGTAGTGTCGATACGTGCACGTAGTGCATTGATGTTGCATATCATTACACCAGGTAGAACACCAGGTAACATATGCACAGGTAGTGCTACAAGGCAGTTAAGAAGTTTTCAGGAAGAAAAAGAAGTTTAAGGAGATGTGTACAAGCACCTTAGAAAATATATACTTTGTCTACCTGATTAAATCAAGCTCCCTTGGCGACTATATCACCACCGCGTTTCAAAGGGGATGCCAATGACTCATCATCATCATCATTAGCATCGTATCGTGCCACATGCATTCCAATGTGAAAGTCGCACCATGTAGCTTATATACACGCACCCTTTATATTGCAGTTGCATATTATTACACCAGGCAGCACGCTACCTAGCAGTTGCATAGGTAGTGGTACAAGATAGAGAAGTCTTTAGGTTGAAAAGAGGATCATGTATATATAATAATGTAATGAAAAACATGTATGGCACACCTGTATAATTCAAGCAGCCTGGGTGACTGTGTCACTGTCTTGTTTCAAAGGGAACGTCAATAAATTATCATCATAATTACCTTCAAATCGTGCCATTTGAATGCGCGCCGCGTAGCGTAGATACGTAAAAACTCTGCATTGCAAATCGATTACATTCCACCAGGTGGCCCGACGTGTAGCAGATGCATATAACCTGCTTTAGCTATGTAGCTGGACTTGGTTAAATCCAGCAGGCTAGGTGACTATATGTCACCATGCCATTTCGAAGGGGGCGCCAATAAACCATCATTATCATCATCATAATCAACAGCAACATACAGTGTCACGGGTGAAGAGACATGGCATGTGCGCCACGTGGTACGATATATGTGTTTCCTTTTCGGTACACTTTGTGGTGCCTTCTCGCAAGGTGCGAACCGCTGCTGAAGATGTGGATCGTAGAGCTACGCACCACAGTGGCAACTAGGCAACATAGGGCTCAGCATACTGATGTGCAGAGAGCAAGACAAGCCCCAGCACAAGCCACAGCTCTCCGCCGACGCCGGGCGGACAGTTCCGATTGTTTTCGTAAAAAGGACGCGAAGGAACTGCTTCGCGAAGACCCCGTAGTGGGTGGGGCCGAAAATGGAGCTCCTATTCAGCAGCTCCTACAGCTTACGCTGTGATTATGCTGCTTTGGCCGCGCAGACCTGTGACTTAATTTTATTCGAGTGCGCAATGGATTGTAAGAAAGTGAGCACTGAGCATGGTCCGGGGTGGCATTTCTTACTTAAAAGTTGTGGCAGAGCCCAACTCACGATGACTGGCTATGGTAATGCGTGAGCCTTAAATCAATATAGCGACACAACTTATTGTTACTTGCGAACCGATAAACGAGGACTATGATGCAAACGAACTGCTCTTTCTCGGTGCCCAAGAACACCTGGCGCCTTCTGGAGGCACGGCCGAGAAGTCTGCACTTGGCCGCCAACATTGATGGCACACCTGTGGTTGCAAAACCAAGAAACTTGTCTTTTTTTTTTGTTTTAACCTCCGGGCCTCCGGGCCAAAGGCATTATGGATAGGAGTGGCTACCTCACTTTAATAACATACCCCCAATGTCAGTTAACTACAACAGTACAAAAGAATAGAGCGTTGATTTCGATACTCCCCAATGCGATATTGGAGCGCAGCTCTATAAGTGTTTTCATTTCGCGATATAATGGATGGTGCGCATAATCTGTCTGATGCGTCCGCCTAGCTAATAGGGAGATCGCGAGAAGCAGCGTGTGGGTGACACGTGGGTGCGATTCACAGCAGCCGCCCCAGACAGACCTCCGCTCATGCTGCGCTTTGTTTCCATAGAGACGACGAGTGCTACTTTGGCACTATATCTTAGCCATCGTCGCCGCACAGCCCGTCTTTGACGGCGCTACGTTTTTCTTTTCACGCTTTCGTTCCACCAACGACGAGAGCGGCCCTTCATCGCGGGGAAGTCGTGCCACCAGTGTAAGTGGTGACATCACCCAAGGCAGCGTAACATCGAGCCTTACTCGTAGCCGCTTGCCATCGCCCCTTGCAGGAGCAGCGATCCTCGTCACACACGCTGGTACCGTGGACAGACCTCTGCAGCTGGCTCGTGGACGAGCGTAGCCCGCCCCACCTCACTGCACCCTGTCCGGCACCCGTGAACGCCAGTACCCGTGAGCGCTGAGAATTATTCCTTTGCTTGGCCGCACACTCACTGACGCATACTGAGTGGCCCAAGTTGATGAGACGTTCCTTTAAGAGCGGCACAAACCGAGTGCATTCACGGCGCCGCTCACTAAAGCACTATAGTCATAAGCATTTTTTATCGGCCGTCTTCTTCTTCCTTAGCCGCCTTCCATATATGGCGTGTTCCAGAGCGTGTGTTTCGTGCCTCTGGCAGCAAGCTGTGAGGTTAGGAAAAAGGAAGAAGAACTAAAAAAGAAGAGTTTCCGCTCGTGTCCTTTGTCCGAATGGTTTTCAGGTCTTTCGCTAGCTGACTCGCACATTGTTGTAGCCGACCTAACCTCGGTCTCTATAACATGGTGACCCCTACGTCATGAACGAGGCTACGAACGAGTAACCGATGACCAGCGCAGGGGGTCTCACCATGGTGAATATTCACTTGCCTTACTTTTGGCCACTAAATCATGCCGCCTGGCTTACTGAGGTGGAGGCCATCTTCAGCCTTCGGTGCATTACTTCGCAGCGTGCGAAGTTCATCCACGCTGTCCCGGCGCTATATACAGAGATGGCTGAAAAGTTCTAACGCGTTGTGGGCACACTGCACGACACCACGCCTTATCAGCACTACAAAACGACGGTGCTGCAACGCAAGTCCACGCCTGCGTGCAGGTGCCTCCAGCAGCTTCACAGCGAAGAGGAGTTCAGCGACTTTCGACTGTCAGAACTTACATGTCGTATGCGGTGGCTCTTCAGTGACTGTAGGCGGTTGAATGAACTGTTCCTTCAGCGTGTGCTGAATCTTGTGGTCACCTTGGTTACCACACAAGAAAACGTGTCCCTATACAATGTTCTCTAGCTGGCCGACCACATCGCTGACTATTCAGCAAGCGGTACTGTGGCAACAACCACAATTCCGCAATCGCGCATAGAATGTTGGCAGTATCGCCTTGATCGAATTATTGGTGAACTTACTGAGACAATTCTGTGCCATGGTCATGGCCTCGCCGTCGTCAGCGCGACCACAATCGCCGATATATTAAATGAGAAGTGGCGCATACCCAGTGTATTTGTTGCGTAGCCTGTTAATACGTCGGGCTGCGCTCTTTGAGGAACCCTTGTTACGTGGGATTGTTTTCACTCAGCATCGGAGAAACTTAAGGACCATTTTCGTAATTGTACAGCGACACATTCTCAGTTGCACATACCTAGTTACCCAATTGGCGTCAAAGGCATTCATTGAAGATCGGCACACACCTTCTGTAACATAACCAGTGACCTAACTTGATATCAAAGAGGTTTATTGGAGATAAGCACAACGAGATTCGCACATACCCAGTACTCCAAGTCGCAGTCAAAGAATTTCTTCGAACATCGAACAGTGATACCAACCCACTCCCGCGTCTACAACGACCAATGTCGGCGTGAAAGATTCGTGTGGCAGAGTAATGATGCCTAGAGGGGAACTTGCTTGCGTATATCTAGGCATTGAGGCGTGATAAAGAACTTAGATTATTCTTGATCGATGATAGGCATCCATGTCTGAGTGACAATGCACGTTAAGCAAACACTTCGAGCCGCGAAATTAGATTATTGTGAGGATATTTTCTTCGCACCGCTTATTAAGCAAAGCAATGAGAAAAAGAATGGGCCATCCGCAAGAAAGACGTTAAACATAATTGCAAAAGACTTTTTATTGGACAAGTTGCTGGATCAGCATTTGTGATAAGTTGTTCTTTGCAGTTATGTATAATGAAACGCATTTGAACACTCTACTGCGGACTGATTTTAAATTGAACTGTGTGTTTGGAGTGATACCGTTCATTTTAGTACGGGCTGATTCACGGCACCAAAAGCTAACACAGTGTATAGAACACTTGGAACGCGTATAGAGGTCACGTGTCGAATATAGTCCCCACAGCGGCGTTCTTACCATTATTGTAATAATCTTCACTGCCACGTATTATATCTGTATAATTTATAAATTCTTATGAACATTTTTCTGTAAAACATACAAAGACAGAGTGACTAAGGGGCTCTTTACTTCAATCTCTTCTAATCTACAGGTTAAACCTGAACAGACGAGAAATTACATTCAATAACGAGAAAAAAAATAGACACGAGCAATGCACACAGGTGCACTATGACGATTAATTCACACGATTCGTTCGCGCCGCTTGCGTATGCTTGGCGCAACAAAAAGACTTATGTGCCAATATTCCCGGGGGCTCGCACCATATTCGCTTGGACCGATTCCGTGAAGGTGGTAAGAAAAAACAATCAGAGGGAAATAACAGCCTCCTCGAACCTGGCTTACCAAGAGCGGTTCAAGGGGGAGAACCAGAGGCGCCTCCGCAATTTCGCGCAATCTTGCCCGTCCCACCTGATGCCCACGGCGATGACCCGTCGCCAGATTTCATTTTCCTTCTTTTTATCACATGCAAGACTGCGTCCTTATTAATATGAAGGAGGGCCAATTCCCGGTATTGGCAAATCGCCTCGTCAATCGCGTTTGGCGGGTGTGTGAAAATCTGCAGTGCACCTATGCGGGTTTCAGGTTATGAATTTGGATACATTCTTGTGTCAACGAACGCCGTTATAGCTAAAGTATAAATGAAATTGCTACTGATATATGGCCCTTTTAATTTTTTGCGTTATTTCTTCCACAAATATTTTTTTTTCCTTTACGTTGGATAGAGAGAGTATAGCTACAATAACGACATTTTGTATATTCCTGGTAGCTGGGAAAGTGTATGTGGCGCACAGCAGTAGCATTATGACTTCGTCCGCTGAAACTTGTGCCTACACAGGTAATTTATATCAAATGGCGACTTTGCTGTGCTTTGCATTTTAGGTGGAATGAAGGTATTTTACGCGCTCATGGCAGACATGAAGCACCAAGCACAAGAAAACAAAAATTTGATTGAGGTATCTGCGCTATTCTACATTTAATGAGAAGACAGGAATAAGAAAATCCAGCAGTAGACAGAAATTGATAGCGTAAAACATCGCGTCCGTCTTACGTATAGTCTTCCGCAACCGCGCAAGTAAATAGGGGCGCGCCTTTGAGGTCTCTCTCTCTTTGCACTCAGCCCCTTGTTTAAGTAGGTACTATTCACCGCAGATAAACAAGACTGAGGGCCCCTATTTAAGAGCTTCTTCTACGTCAATTTTATTTTCTGTCTTTCAGGTCTTCGCGGGGCCGCAACTCATGAGGGATCGATGGAATAGAGAGACAGCCACTTAGGCGTTGTGTCTTTGGCGGCGCTTACGCGAGCGTACTTTTGTGAATTCTTTCGCTTTACCGCTTACCCGAGATATGGATAACGCTTGTGACTAATGCGCAGATCGACAATTTTACCTATGTTATGTCACTGTGCTGTTTCGAGTGATCTGTGATGACGTGGTTGTGCGAGAATTAACTGTTCTGCTTTTTCTCCTACATACCTTATGAAAATGTAGTCAAAGCAATATAAGTAGCCTAGCTGTTTTAGAGACAAAGAATGACAGAGGCAGTTAGGAGTAATAGAAGCAGCAGGAAAAGAGTCGGTCGCTCCTTGTCTGCATTTTGAGGCATGTTGTCAGTTTTACCTAAGAATTTGCGAGCAGTCGCATAAGAGTATTTTTTCTAATGCCATTGGCATAATATGGGGAAAAGGAGGTTACCAGCAGATGGTCATAAAGGTAAAGCAGACGATCGGCAGGCGATGGAGTAAAAACAATTAACAAACAAAGACAATAGGCAATGTCAGGGCCATTACACTGATGAACTGATTGCAAAAAAAGAAAGCGGAAATGCTTGCAAATTCTTTCGGTAGTAATGGTGGGTTCGAAAGGCATGGGTATATTTGCACTAATATAAATGTTATTTTTTTCAGGGTGATTGAATTTCTCATGAATTACATTGACCCGGCTACTAAAGGTTGTTAATGAGGTAGCAGGCATCAACATCTTTTTTCATATATCAGTGTACTCACGTCACCAAGATTAAGCGGTTTTGCTGCAATTCATTCTGCAGCCAGTGTGTCAACTCGGACCATTTATGATGGATTGGGTGCATTGGAACGGATATGGTGCTAGTGAAGTGTAAGATAGGGAAATACACATGGCATAACCTGAGTGTAGTGACCAGAGAAACACTGCCATTCTAGAACTCTCCCTACGCCTTACTTCATAGGGGTAATATGGAACAGTTTCGAATGTCTGTTACAAATGCGTCAAGGTAACAAACCTAGGAGAAGTAAAGAATTTTGCTCTTCAGCACATCTCATGCTGCTACGAACGTCACCTACACTGACTGCTGTGAGAGAACTTATTCATTTGCTATGACTGTACGGATCCCATTAACAGCTGTCGCTATTTCCGCGAAGCTCAGCCACAGGACTTCTCTCATCGCTATGGAACTGGCTGTACTGATAATAGCTTTCACTTACACTCTGACGCAGCCATTGAGCATCTGTGTCGTTATTACAGACTCGCATGGTAGCCCGTTATCACTAATGTCACCATTCGGCTATGACGCACTCACCTACACAGAAGTATGTGGTATGCAGCATAACGTAGTTCTACAGCGGCTGCCTTCTCACTGTTGAGTCGTGGGCAATATGCAAGCAGACTCTGATGTGGTTCAGACGCAACTATACAGAAAGCCACTCCCAACGCATTTATTAGGAGTGATATGGATGAGCCAAATCAGGGTAGCAGTACTAATCTATTTGAACTTAGGATCCTGCTTCCGAGTTAAGAATTCCGTGTGGCCTTAACAGGCGCGATCGCCTATTCCTACACCAAAACGGGCTAAATATCGCCAATACTAAATACCACCTATTTAAAGTCAAACGTATAAAATGGCCAAAGTTCCCTGCGTACAACATAAGGGAAAACAGCGCACATAATCTGCACTTCTAGGTTATTTACACTAGAAAGAATAGCCTTAATGACCTCATCGGCGATTCATCAAATACTGTCATTCCTTGAGCTAGGACACGTCCTTGGCTTAAGGAATAATGTGGCTTGCGCATCTTGCGCAACTAAGGTTCCTTTAAACTTCCTCAGGGGCACTGGTCTTAATGATTTTGTTGAATGCTTTGATGATTTTTTTTTCTAGGATGTGAAGATGTGCGCTGCGCCCATAATTTAATCTTTCATCATACCCATCTGGAGTAGCATGCTACGCCTGCCGCGATGCACACCTTTGCAGGATTCACTATAGAGTCTATATGTTTTTCACCCTAGGATACTTGATGGAAAATAAATTTTTACATGGCACAAGCTTTCGTACAAATGCAAGCATTAAAACTTGAGCCATAATAAAGGCAGTATCATTTACGATGCATTTTTCAACACCGATTTACTTGACGAAATAAGAAGCCATGTTGTGACTGCTAAATTGAAGTCGGCTTGCAAAAAAAGAAAACAGCGCTATTTTTTGCTAGAAACGTGTCTAGCATCACTTTCGAAAGAGCAGCACCAGAACTGTGCAGCAAAATGCCTCTCTGTTCAGCAGCAAAGTTACCGCTGTGTGAAACGGGACATCCCGGCCAAACCATCTATAACCATTGACGGTAATGTAGTTCGCATTGAAGCAAGGTAGCCACTTATCGTATTGCTACCTCTGAAACGCGTCTTGTGTAATGCGTCTATACTACAGCCAGGGTTCATTCTCGCACTTCCTTGTGGAGACGGCGTACCATCCAGTGGTGTCGAGACGAAGTGCGGCCGCGGCACGTTTTTGAATTCAAATGACGTGTTTCATTGCAGCCAGTGACGCAGAAATTCTAAAGGAATATTTTTGTCGTTTAACAGGGCCACATGGGCAGTGGCACGTACCCAGTGACTCATGATGTCGTCAAATAGCTCATTTAGAAACGGAACATACCCAGTGGCACTAACCCAGGGTCCAATATTGTTGGGAAAGAGATTCGCTGAAGAGAGGCACATGCGCAGGTGCACGTGAGCTGGCTATCCAGGTTGTCGCGAAATAGGTTTATTGTCGCGCAATACATACCCAGTGTCCATTCCCACTGACCCAAGTTGGTGTGAAATAGGTTCATTGAAGAGCGACACATACCCGGTGCCATAACACATATCTAGTGTGTAACATACCTAGTATAACGCATACCTATTGACTTGAGTAATCGGTCCAACGATTCATGTTGAACAGGATTCCCTCAGCGCATAATCCCGATGCTCTACCCAATATACGCAGGGGCCCAGGTTGGCCTCAAAGAGATTAGATAATAACAGAACGACAGACGGACAGAAAGACAAACATACAGCAAATCGAGTAAAGTTCTCAAAGAAACCTACTTGCATCAAAGACACTGTATGGAAAACTGTCACCTGGAGCAAAAATTCCCGTACACGAATGATGTTCCGAAAATCTAAACTGTAACGCTAATGAATTTCGTATTGATACTACACATCTTAGGGATATATATCTAAAGTGTAGCACTGTTATTACGATCAGCATTTATTGTTTAAAGCGAAAGCTTTACGGGCCGCGAACTTGCGATTTCGCCGTGGTCGTGCTTCGAGGAGGCACGTGACGGCACCACCGCGCTCCTCGTCACACCGCGTTCTTCGTCGTTGCGTTCGCCTCCGTTCGCTTCGCCAGCTGCGTCGCATGCCTGATAACATGTCGGAGGATTGAAAAGGAGAGCTCGCGTGCGCCACAACCACAGTTGAGGCGGCAGTGAGTGAGAGAGAGAGAGAAACAACTTTACTTAGTCGCCTGCAGAACGGCACCATGACTGAATGGCGCCGCTACACGGGCCCTGACGTCTTCTGAACGGGTGGTCTCTACTCAACTCCAGCGCATGTTACTCTCGCGGTAGGCCGCCCTGAGGGGCAACGCTCCGAGAATTTCGCTCGGCCTTGGTCTTTCAAGTTTCAAGAGCCACCAAGACCTGCTGGACGGCCCAGGTTTGGATTTCGTGGTCGTAGCATTCCGCCGAAGCCGCGAGTCGTGGCGGAATCGTTGTACTTGTCGAATCTTCGTTGGGGAACTTAGTGCAATCCAACAGGATGTGCGACAGGGTGGCCCTTTTCCGCTGGCACACGCGGCACACATCACTCACATATACTTTCGGGTACAGATGATTCATTAACACTTGGGTGGGTAACGAACCAGGTTGTAATTATCTGAACAGCACCACCTCCTCTCGGCTCAGCCCCAAGTGCGGGGGTGGGAAAGTCCTCCGAGCCAGGCAGTGAAACTGTGTAAGTTAGTTGAACGTCGTCATGCGGTCCTTGGCACACCACGTTGGACGGTCGGTTGCGGCAGCGCGGTTGATAAGCGCTCCCGCCACTGCGTGTGCCGTCTCGTTGTGGATCGTGCTTCTCCGACGAATCGTTGCCCGCGAGCGCCGGCAACCACTTGAACCATACCTATTCTCTTGCTCGTTGTAGGACAGCCGAGCACAGAACGCGCACAGCGTCACCACACATTTGCACTTGGCATAATTCAGCATGGCAATTCGCGAATCACACAACACCATTTAGCACCCAGGGTCGCCAATGGCCAGGGTAATGGCCACCTCCTCCGCCTGACACGCCTCTCGGATCCTTGAGCTCGCCATTGCCCTCGTCGCGCCGAACGACGCCTCGAAAACGGTAGCTACGAACATCGCGCTGTCTGCTTGGTATGCTGCCGCATCCAAGAACCTGTCGTGCTCGTCCTTGGCATGAAAGTCGATGAGGGCCTTGGCCCTCACCGCTCTTCACTCCTTGTTAAACTCCGGGTTCATGTTTCTCGGGACGAGGTTCACGCGAATTTGGCGCCGGTTCCTGACAGGAACGTCGCTAATCGCCTCTCTCGCCCCGGGCGTGAAGCCCAAGTATTGAAGTATGCGCCTGCCGGCTTCGGTCATAGAGAGCCACTGAAACTGAGCGGTCCGTGGCGCTTCCGCAATTTCCTCGAGGGTGTTGTGTACGCGCCGCCTTGTAAGCTCGGCGTATCAGGGATCTTATTCCTTTCACACTGCATCCAGTTGTGGAAGACTGCAACGTAGGTGACGTGGCTGATCGCGAAGGAGCGCACAAGCCGAATCAGCACAAGCCGAAGCTCTCCTCCTTCATCCCGGCCTTGTGGTTGGCGACCCGAGACGCATTGCGTTGGTATTCTTGGCTGTAAGGCGGGAAATGGTCTCGTCGTTGCCCTGTCATTTGTCTATAATCATGCAGCGCACCCGGATTTTTTCGATCTCCGCGATTACTTGGCCGTTCCTCGTCACGATCTTGATGGCCTCGTAATCCCTCGATTCGCTCTTGTTACGCGTCACGTACTTCGGTGGTAAGACAAGCAGTTCTGACTTGCTCGGTGAGCAGATCAAACCGGAACCGTTTAGCTGGTCCTCGATCGGGTCGACGGCTTCTTGCAGCGTGCTCTCAATGTGACCATCGCTGCCTCCCGGAAGCCACAACGTGATGTCAGGGGCGTAGATGCTGCACCGGACCCTCTCGACTCGAGAGAGTCGCTTAGCCACCCCGATCATAACGAGGTTGAATAACAACGGCGAGATGCCCGAGCCCTAGGGGGTCCCGACACTGCCGCGCTTCTTCTCTTGGAGCCGTTGATCGCCGGCGCAGAGCTCGGTAGTCCGCCCCGTCAGAAAGTTTTTTATGTAATTGTACGTTCTTGCGCCTGTGTTGAGTCTGGACACCTGGGCTAGGATCGCAGAGTGCTTCACTTTTTGAAGGTGCTCTGCAGGTCCAGCCCCAGGATTGCCTTGTTGACTTTCGTTAGGGTGTCATCATCAATGATATCTTTCTTCAACAGAATCATCGCGTCTTGGGTGCCGAGGGAACGCCGAAACCCGATGATCGTGGTGGGGTATAGTCCCGCTCCTCCAGGTAATCCTGCCACCTACACATGAGGACGTGCTCCAACACCTTGCCCACGCAGGAAGTGAGCGAGATGGTCCGGAGGTTGTCCTTGTTCGGCGGCTTGCCTGGTTTGGGGATGAGGATCGTCTTGGCAGTCTTTCATTGCTGGGGCAGTGGCCCCGCACTCTAGCACTTGTAATAACTGGTGAGGTTTTCGATGGCCACATCGCTGAGGTTCTTGAGCGCTCTGTTCGAGATGTGATCCGAGCCGCCGTCCACTTGCTGTTTAGTTCGTGCAGGACCGCTCGCACCTCCTAGACGCTTATGTCGCGTTCGAGCTTCTCGTTGGCTTGACCGCCGTACTCGGGATGCATAACCGTGGGTGTAACCGGGAGGTACTTGCTGTCTACGCGTCTGATTACTTCGGGCAGTATGGACTGCGACAATTCTGATAAGCAGGTGGAGGCTTGGAGTCGACATCGGAACGAGATGAAGAGGAAACGATTCTCCCAGGGAACAGACGAAGAGCGCGCTGAACAACTGGCTAAATGCCACAACATAGCTAGACAATCAGACTAACCTGGACTTGCAATCAAGATTAACCAAGGCTAACCATGTTATGCCTTAGGTTTCTCTACGTATATCCTGGCATAGCCGAGCTAAGCCACTGCCAATTTTTTATAGCGAAGCTTTAAAAGCTAGTTCGCCCCGGATCGTGTCCATGTGTAGACACAGAACTCCCCATACGTGGGCCCATCCCGAAGACAGTGCAATTCCGGGCCGACGCGCGCCGGATCTTCAGTTCGTCATTGAGTGGCCTACACACACAGTTTCACTGGTTATCCTTCTTCAAAGAGTGGAAAAGCACGCAGGTTTTTATTTAGAAAATACTGCAGACGTTACAGGGGCCGTTGCAGGAGATGCAGTAGTACAGAAAATAAACAAGAAAATGCATATGCACGCGACAAGCAGAACAAAAATAAGGAATAACTAATTCAATGATTGTGTGCAAAGTAACATTTTCAGAAACGCTTCACCAAGCCGAGATGATCAGCTTGCAACCCGCTCAGTGTTAATCATAAGCGACATGGGTAAGCTATTCTCTTGGCGTCATGTGCGAGGAAACAAGGAATATTTAAAGGTGTTGGTCCTGCCAAAATACGGGGTTAATTATTTCGCATGCCGGTGCCCTGTCAATCGTCCTGTTAGTAGTTCAATTTATCGATGGGTATCAAGAGATAGCTCATTATTCTGAAGCGGGTAGAGTAACTTAGATATTTGATTTTTCATGCTGAATATTAGTGTTTGTATGTTATTCATATTCATTAGGTTAGTGGGAGAGTAAGTAGGACGGTATTTAGAACGTACAAAGCGTACGTATATATGTATATGTTTTACTGCACTGCTTGTGCACCGCAATTTCGCAAGTGCAGTACGTTTCTTAACCCGAATAAGGAAAAAGTAATTTGTAATGATTTTAATTAACTGCCTCACCATGTATAGTTTACTTACCACGAGTTTTCACCTCCTTCGAAAATATGAAACTATATTGTAATTTTCCTACATTTGCATTTTCCAAGTTGAAAGCTCATTACAAGATAAGTATATTTGAATGTGACGAAGTAAGCCCTCCTGCATGCTAGGTCTTAGATGTCATTTATAGATCCCAGTTACCAAAAAGAAAGTACCAGCAACAAAAATAAAATAGCACACAACAACAAGAACATGCTGGAAGGACTACAGAAGCAAAAAGTCAAGTTTCGATAGACCGTGGAAGAATGGTGCTGGAAATTGGGGTCTACAGGGAATGACGGCGCGTATTTCTGGATATGGGTTGGATTTCAATGATTCAATGTGAACACACGCGTTCGCAAAAGTAGAAGCGTTCTAGATGCGCTAACTTTCGAAATCGAGTTCGCATCGCCCAGTCGGTCGTGGTAGATCGCCTACTTACCATTCGTCAATTTCATGGATACGGCAATGACGCGGTAAACCTATTTGTCGACGGCAGGAATAGGAACTTCTGTAATGTCTGCGATGAGCGGCATACGTATTTTGTGACAAAGAGAGGGGAGTATAATTAGTCGCCTTGGAGTCGCACAGGAAGAACTGTCAGTGCGGTGTCTCATCATTTCAAGTACACCAACCAAATAGAGCCTTTTAGTCTCTGAAACGTATAAATCGCGAAGCAATAAATCCCGCTCGTTGGCGCACGCTACTCTTTACGGCGCGCTGCATCGAAGAGCACCGAATGAAGAAGTGAAACAAACATAAATACAACAGGACCACTCCTCAATCTGTGCCTAGGTTTCCGTTTGTGCTCTTCGATGTAGTGCGTTTTAAGAAGGGACATATCCCATTTCACTGCGCATTAGGTTCAGCGCCGTTATATTCGTTTTGGATTTGCTAGTGTACTTTCTCTAGTTGTCTTGAGAGATGAAGGTTTGTGCTAGAGCTTTTTTATTAGATACAAGCCATAATGCCCTAAATCCCTAAAGGCGGACTGGAGAACCTGTAGAATACTTGAAACATTTTTCTGCCACTTCGCATTCGTTGCCGCAACATCATCGTGGTGCCACCCTTGTCGTTTTATCGTCCTGAGTTTAACTTCATCATCACACTACCTTCGCGCCATCCTTATGAAATGGTTGCCACACATTCATCATACCATTGCCGTTATGCCACCGTCATCACACTGCTGTTTTCAATCACGATCAATTCGAGAATTTTATCCCATTGCGTTCATACTGTCGTCATCGTATTTACTTCGTCACTCCATCGACGTCATTCCGTCTTCTTCATTTTGTTAGAAGTGTGCTGCCGTCATTCGGCCGTAAATACGCCGCCGTTGTCATGTCTTCTTTGCATGCCATCATGGTGGTGGCATTGCCATTATTCCAGCTTCGTCGTCCGGTTGTCATCTTACAGTCGTTGGCACGCAATCACCATCATGTTGTCGTTGTCACACGATCATCGTTATACCATCGCCATCGTTCGGAATCCGCTACCTCATTCCCGTAGTTCTGTCATCCTCATACCGCCTTGGTCGCTCCATCGATGTCGTTTCTTTTTCGCCACTGCATTGTCGTCACTACGCCAGCGTCATACAGTCGTTGTCGTGCCGCCATGCTCGTGAGTGGTCTTGTCAAATGAGTGGCAAAGCGAAGTGTGACAATAGCCAATTGTGAATTGTGTCGCTCATAGATGAAGCAGTAGAAGTCTCATATTGACTGCTACAGATGATAAATGAACATAACGAGAAATACGATATGTCACTACCTTGCTGGATTGCTAATCGCTGAACCATCGCCAGTCGTCGAGAGAAGAGTTCTGCCATAGCCTTTTTTGTATATTCGTTACCACATGCACCATCCTCGTTATTTATACCTGGAGGTTTTTTTGAAGTACGATCATCCGAAGCTCTCTGCAATTTTAATGCGAGTAAATTGTTTGTCTGACATTTACTATACAGTGGAACAGAGCAACTCAATGTCATAAGCAATAGCCCAAAGCAGCGTGCTGCAAAAATTCTGCCATGCTTTCCTTAATTTCATGCGCTCATCAGTTCATTTATTCACCGTGTGATGTCACTGTTCATTTCGAATGGCAAGCGCGAAAGTCTCCTTATTTCCGTCGCTTAACGAATGCAGAAGTGAAAAGTACATAAGAGGGCCGGGGTTGATATTTGTACCAAATATTTATTTGATTTTCGATTGCTTTCCCTGCTTCTTCACTGGGTCCACCGCTTTCTTGCAATGGTCATACAGGTCCGCGAATTACGCGGCTTCATTGACTAAAGATGGAGCAGAAACAGAAAACCACAGTGAATTATTACATCTCTCTTCAACACTCTCCTAACTCCGCAGAGCTCGGCTCAGATTTTCTCTGTTTACCATTTCTCTTTCACAGCCTATCTGGCTGTACATCGCATTCTGGAAGTTCATCTGTAAGAACTCCGCAAATGCTCAATTATGACGCCCCAGGGCATTCACCGGAGTGTGGCATACTCCAATACGCTTTGCACTAATCTGGCTTCCTGTCGTTGTATGGCTTCTCCAGAATTAGCGACGATTGACCAGGTGTGATGTTCATATAGTCTGTGATAGATCTCCCATGGCAGCGACTCTACCACCTGCTGAAAAAAATGCTGTTTCCTTAAGATGTCATCACCGTCTGGAAAACTATTTAACCTGTCGTCTCCATGAAAAGGCACACAATCGCTTTCACGCCCGACTGCGAAGCACGGACCCATATTCACTAGACCTCTTTATCGCAAGTGGTTTTTTGCGTTTGGTCAGCCGCCTTGGTTAAATATATGTCCAGCCTCAGAATTGACTGGAACCTTTCCTTGAAAACAAATTTAGCCTAGGTGGATTTGTGAATATGGGCCCATATGTTTTAGTTGTGTTAGCTCACGCGATACTGCCTAAATAGAGGGTAAAGAAAAAGAAAACACGTGTAATGCAAATTCCTCCCCTCTACCCCTGCTTGCCAGAAAAAGGTCACTCTGACTATGGAAAGGGCCCTGGTAAGCCTTACAATTAGTAAAAACTATAGACTGATCCCGGCGCCACCTTCAACTTTTAGCAGAAGTGCGTTGTGACTTCGAGAATTTTGGTTCTTTGTGCTCCGGCCTAGTTATATTTTCATCGGTACAGCTGAACTACATTGTATTATATAACAGCGAAAGACCGAACATTGACTTTCAGGAACACTTAATGAGCCACGACGGCTCAAATACAAGAATATGCATCCAAACCTATGACGTCAGACTGACGGCAGCAGCACTGGTGCATCTACATGAAGTTCACTTAAACGGAACATTGTCCTTTATTTTACCTTCCAATAGTAAATATATTCCTGCGAAAGTAATACAATAAAACATTTATGGAATGCTATATCGGTTTAAATTGATTTAAAGTGGCGCTTTTGTGTCCCCTAAGCTCACATTGGCGGTGCAATTTGTGTCGACGATGCACATCCCTGCGTTAGGCAGTAATAGTTACTGCGGAAATGGCGCCAAGTTTGCGTTATTTCTTACTAATTGTGGCGTTCCTAGTTTAATGACACAGTAGACGTAAAGCATTGCTGTGGAACTGGCGTCCTACTAGTCAACATTTATTGCTCTTCTCTTCCTCTGTCCCCCCGGTAACCGCGCTTCTTCGTCTTCTATTCGAAGGTTCATACCACTTCACTAATCACATAACGAGCGCAGATGACAGAACAAATCACAAAATACGCGTTCACCTTAATAGAGAAAGAGAGATAGAGAATGTACTTTAATGAAAGGGTGGCTCAGTGGCTTAAAGGGATACGGACCCAAAAGTTGGTGGGTGGTTTTTGCGTCAGAACAAAAGTTGAACTGTTGAAAATGACGAATACAACAAGCTGCTTAGAAAAAAAGAACGAGAAACACCTTTATTTTGCGATTTTCTGTTGTGCCCTGCCTCCAAGCGGCCGCCGGGAGAAGCTGAAATTTGACGTCATGACACCCCTGCGCGCGCGGCCAAGGTCAGCTACAGCCGGCGCAGTCGTTCCGGAGTGTCGGTCCCTTGCAGGGTTTGTTTATCGCCCTCGGCTATGTTCGCACGTGGTCCGTCTGAAACATTATCCCCGTCAGCGCTCTATGCAGGTGGTGCGTCTTACACGCCTGTTCGCACGGTCGGCGATCGGTGTTGAGGCATTCGCCGCGGCGGAAGAAAATGCCCAGACATTACTGCGCCCACAGCTGTTATACCAGCATTTTCGGTCTTGACACGCCGTCGCGCACGTTTCCCAGACACGAGAAGATGCGTAAACTTTGCATACGTGCCTGTCACCCTCTACACCCAGCATGGCGACTTCTAAAAAATGGCTTCATTTGCGCGGACCACTTCATCGACGATGATTATGCGACCAGCCCGGCTGTGCTCAAAAGCCTTGGCATGTCGCTCAAAAGGCTCCTGCTGAGGCAATACAATTCAAAGAGCGGGTTCTTAGTGATGCATCCGTAACTCTCAGCTGTGTTCGCCACCATTTGTTGTTCTGGCAACAGACCCTCTCTGTTTGTGTATGCATGTAGCCGCAGCGGTGACCGCAGGAGCGTTTGTTGAAAGAAGGGAAATTACCCTTTCATCGGCTGTGCAAGAACAGAGATTCTCGGGTTGTGACAGAAATTGCTTACCCTGCGGATGCATGTTTTTGTCACAAAACAAAATAGTCATGTTGCATACACTTTCGCTGCGTCTAATATTAAGCGACAGCATACGAGCGCTCTTTTAATTGATCAAATATACAAAACACAGCCAGTGAATGAATGCCAGACAACAGCATGCATGTGTAGTAACCTAAAAGGCGCAGCACATTTACCTACATTGCCATTTCACACGTTGCTTTTCAACCTCAAGCAAAAAATTACAGAATTTCATAGGTCTCTGCATGATCATGCGTCGGGTTTCATGACTTGGTTGTTCGCGCAGCATTCCCCTAGTAAATGTCACAGCCAAAGACTTTCCTTTCTCTATGGCCACAGAATCGATGTAGCTAAGTGATCTGATCGACGGGTCCCTAGCGCAGCCGCCCATCTCAACGAGTTCAACCAGTAAATGGCTTCTAATGGCGTGAATTCGATAGTAGTCGTAAACACAGGGCTGTGAAACGGCTGGAAAATTCTACAAATGCCGTGCCTCGTCGCGTAAAAATGAAGTGTGCAGCGGTCGAAAGCCGACAGCGTAGGTAAGCGCAAAGCGTCGAGCTACGCTACCTGCGATTCAGCCGTAATAGCTGCCTTTCTGCCTCAACGCGGGTCATGAAACTAGGCACTTTGCATCCTACGTAACATAACTTTACGAACTGCTGCCGCTGGGCTTCAAGTTTACTAGAAAAAAAAATTACATGTTGGTGGCCCGGACTGCCTGACCGGCACGTTCAAGGCCGCCTGCTCTTCGACGCTTGACGCGGAAGGCTCGTAACCGTAAGCGGTTATATTTCTTGCCAGGTTGGCAAGATGATCAAATGATCAAATATTCTGCGCCATTACAAAGAAAAGTGGTTGCAGCGCACGGCCGAGCGTAGAAAAAGATTTGGAGATTGTGTGGAAAATGTTGTCTATAAGATTTCTTTGAGCAGTGGTCACTGGTACATACGGCAAACAGGCAGATGTTTTAATGAGTGGGCTAAAGAGCACAATCGTACTGTGAGCGTTAAAGCAGGTACTTTTTTATATGAGCACTGGATGCGATGGGGTTACACACCAATTTATAAGGCGACTAAATTTTTTAAGCCAATAGAGGCAGAACGCAGTAAAGGAACTGCAGAAACATTTTTTTTAAAGAAAGCCGCAGAAATCTTCGTCCGTAAGCTGTCTGCGACTGTTCTTCCGGTATTCAGGTTTGAAATGTTTCACCCTCATGTAAAGGTTTTCAGGTTTCTGTTGGTCATCGTCTCATCTTAGACGTACGCTTAAGGTAAATGACGAATGTATAATCTTTTGTGCGCTGCTCGTATGTTCTTTGGTTGTTTGTTTTACTTCACAGTTACTCAACGAAGTTGTCTATTGCTGAAAACACGATTAAGTGTCCACGTAAGACGGCTCCGAAATCATCATCGCAGTCAGCCCCAGAAAGATATAACAACCGCTGCCTCCACAGCAACTTCGAGGACGTAAGAAGTTTCGTAGCATTACCAATGATTCGGTACGCAATATCGCTGTCTAAAGGAACTGTTGCATATTTATGTACTGAGGTGGCTATCATGCATAATAGCTCGGAATTAAAAGTTATTTTGTCTAAGCACAAGTAATTAGCAGAACAGTTTATCATTGTTTCGTGTAATTACATCGCTGTATTGGAGGCAATGAACTACGCGGAAAAGAAAACGAATTTTTTTAGCGAATCTAGGCTGACTGAACGAGAACGAGGTTGGTTAAGATTGCATGATTGTGTCTAGTTTGTGCGTTTGCGGTTCTCACTTGAATAAAGACTCTACTTAAACTAGCACTTTACTGCTGTGTAGTGTTCCTTCCGCGTGACTACTTTAGTTTGAGCATCCGACACATTTGCGTGGATGTTTGTCCTACATCTTCCACCTCAACTGCTGCAAGCGGTGAACACAGTCAGTAATAAGTTACGTGCCAAAAATAAATTATCAAATTTGCCTAATGGCACCGAACGTAATAGCGCGTGCAAGCGTGCGAAATGCTTTACTGGAAACCGCAATAACACTTTAACACAAGCAAGTATAAGAATAAAGATACGCCATGCATTTGAAGGGGCGGGTAAAAAAACAACGTTGATTTCCTCTAAACTTTGGGTGAAGATGGTCTCTCAGGAAGCATTTAGGGAAATGTGTCCGCGTACGCAAGACATACGTCTTTCCTACGATGACTCCAGAACGACAGATAATGCATTCCCACTCTGGAAGGAGTTAATCACGTGATCCGCCTCACTTTGTTTTCATCACCACGTGATGAAGGATAAGGAACCACGAGTCAGGTATGAAAATAGTGTCGGGGGCTCCAAACGAAAGAGATTCATTCCAAACATGGGAGTGTTCATTGGCCTCTTGCTTTACGAATTGCAGCGCTCCGAGCGGCGATCTGGTAACATCAGCCGTGGTACTCATATTTGCCGTCTTCTACTTCGAGTTGAACTAATTCCCTTTCACTCACTGTCTCCTGCTGTTAGTGCGTGTAGACGTGACGTGGCGCTCACAACTTACAGCCAAAAATTTTTTTGGAGACGTTAACTTGAGGCGACGTCCACTGGAGTCCACGCAACTATAGGCCGACAAACGCTCTTATAACAAACTAGAGTGTGAATTGGGATAGCTGGTTATAGAATCATGAAATAGGAAAGCATACCGCCGCACAGTTGGGGCCGTGTAACATCAATAAACTCCTTTCTTACTTTATTCCAATCTATTGCGTTAAATTTACGTAACCGATGGCCCAAACACCGGAGGTGACCCACATGGTTGTTTTAACAGCTCATTGAAATGCTGTCATCGTTTATAGAAGACAGCATTTTGTTGGTTGCTTGCTTGGTTGCTTGGTTGGCTCTAAAGCTAATACCATTGCCTATGGCAACAAGTTTAAATCTTTATTTTTGCTGACAAGAGGCGAGAAGCGTGCACATGTAGAGAGGACTTCTGCGGGGCAGCGCTGGTGCACTAAAGGTAGATATCTGGGTGAGGATTATGGTACCGGCGTTTTCATTGGTCTGCTTCTCCTGGTATCAGCCTGCGGTGGCTGGTTTACTATTGGGTGGTGGGAAACGAGGCCATAAATATACCGCCAAAACAAATGCTCACTCCGCATGATTTCTCCGAGCAATGTTATTTATATACGTGACAAAAGGACTCCGCAACGCTATACTGCCACACCAAATGTATATTATAGGCGAAAAAACCCACTGGGGTTCCTCAGTGGACTCGGCACTGCCCTACCAAGCACGACGTCGCAGGATCAAATCCTGGCCACGAAGGCCGCGGTGAAATCCAATAACACCCGTGTGCCGTTGTTACGACACCCAACCGGTGCCACAAGTGTTACGAACTTGTACCGCTGCACCACGATTACGGCTTTGTGGTCCCGTAGCGCTCGTCACCCGTTTCGTGACAGAGCGTTGGTAGCGAAGACTCCGAGCCTGGCGTCGATGAGAATAACAAAAGGGACTTTATACATTATATACAGGTTATCATACAGGACATGAACGGGCCGGCACTGGGGCCGAGTGCTCACAACAAACGCGACTGTTCTCGCACGACGACGTCCGGCGAAAACGCGTGACACATCTCACCCCAGTCGGGAGCGACACTGTCTCCCGGTGGGTCGGCGGATCCTGTTTTCGAGGTGGCGCGTCGCTTCTTTTATAATCCCCGAGGAACCATTGTCACGCAAACGGCCCAATACAAAGTCAGCACACGACGGTCGTCCGAGGAGTCCAACCAGCGACCGCGCTGGCCACCCGTTTCAAAGTTCGCGCGCGCGGTGACCTCCAGGCAAAGGGAGGTGCGGCGCCGGGCTGTCTGGCACACGCTGGCACGTCCAAACATGCGGCTCGTCGAGGCTTCTCCCGCAGGACCCCGCTGCCTGACGGCTCAGCATCTTGACTGGTGAAGGGAGAATTAGGACGCTCGCAGGATAGATTCTGCATCTTGCAGATTCGGAATCCGGGCTTGTGGTGATGGCACAACAGCATCCCCGCCCTCAGATAAGGCGCCGGGAAGACGAGCTGCCTCCACGTGGCTCGGATGCCAGGCGCGCACGTTCGTCAGGCTCGTCCAAGTTCACGTCCAGTGTCGGGACGCCAGGTAACTTCACGTGCCCAGGTCCGACTCGCCAGGACAGGAGCTCTGCTCACCGCGTCGTCGCCAAGGCACCTTGACCAGCTCCGCTCGGGTCGTTCCTAAGACCTTGCTTCTCGCCACTGGTCCCGCTTGGTCGTTCTGCAGCTTGCAAAACCGACCGGCAAAAGGCAACACCCAACACGAACAAGTGCCCTCTGTCTCCCGTCAAACACCAGACAAGGCCATAATTCAAATCAAGCTAACTAAATTGCTATCCCTCTTTTTGCTCCCGCTGCAACAAGAGGCAGGTGTACGATCTAGCACACAAGGCTCAAACAATCAGTTTTCAAATCAACAACACAACAAAATAGAAACAATTAATAATCAGCAATAATAATGACAAATAGAATGGTCCCCTTGAAATCACTTGGACCGAAAACATACTTCTGAGGAAGCAAATGAGGTCATTCATTTTTCCCGGCGATATTTTCGCGGAATCCGAAGCTGCTTATATTTGCGACCCTGCTTATCCGTGTAGCGGCGGTACAATAAGCCAGATTCCTTGCCAAATGAAACCCTCTTTTTTTTCACTCCCCGTTTGACGCTCTTCCTCAGATCGGCTAATGAACAGCCTTCCTGTTGCTCGCGAATCAGACTTTCTCTTTCAACTGCAGCCTGCTCCTGCCGGCTGGCGGAAACCGGAGCGAGTGTGGAGCCCGCGTCGCCTAATTGCGGCGTCGCGTCTATATCGCGGCTAGCACTGCACGCGTCACTCCCACTCAGTTCCAGGACCCGCTCGTCTAGGCTAGCCTCCGAGCTCTGCCTCTCCCGTGACTGCTCGCCACTCAAGTTACTGTGATCGGTCCGTGTGCCGCACCGCCTTTCGCTCACAGCTAAGTCAAGTTCCCTCGACAGCGGGCGCGCTTTGGATCGCGTGGGGGCCATGTACGCCACGTCGGCAAAGAATGATTTGCCCTGATCCCTCAGCAGCTGCTCCGAGCTATTTGAGAAGAGGTAGGAAAATTGCTCCGGGAGGGCGGCTGACACAGCGGCTTCGGTGTTAAGTTTCCCAAATTCTCCTTCAATGATAACCGTTGCGATCGGTAAACAGACGCTCTCCTTCTCGGCCACTTGCCGTATCCTAACGCACTCTCCCGTAAAATCCCTCGAGGAGACGAAAGACGGGTGAACAACGTCCATAGTTGCTGCAGAGTCCCGCAGTGCTCGGCACTTCTTGCCGTTTACCTTAATTTCCTGCACATAGGGCTCCAATAGACGTATGTTCTTGTGAGTTTCCTGTATCGTTGCAAAAGCAATTCTCTCTGGGCAGCTTGCAGCGATGTGCCCTTGCTTTTTGCAATTGTAGCAGGTTAACGGTTTCCGTTTTTCAAAAGAACGCGTCATTTCGTTTCGCTGTTTCGGACCATCGTCATCATTCTGAGATGCATTCTGTCCATCCCTTACAGTTTCTTTGGGAAGGGACTCGTCTTCCCGAAACTCGCGACGCGTGATTTCCTTCCTTTCGTCGGGCTTCCCGTAAAACCCATCTCTTCTATCTGCCTTTTCTATGCGCACTGCCTTGCTGTGCAAGCTGCGGCGGGTGTAATACTCTTCCGCTAACTCTGCTGCCTTGTTTAGCTTAACCTCCTTTAGCCTATCTTGCAGCCAGAGCCGGACATCCTCATCAATGCAACGGTAGAACTGCTCCAACGCGATGCATTCGACAATTTTGTCGCGGTCGTCGTAAACCTCTTCGCCCTTCAGCCATTCCACCAGGTCGGCTTTTAGACGGAACGCGAAGTCAACATTCGACTCCTTACCCTTTTTTGCATACCGGAACCTCTGCCGGAAAGCTTCGGGCGACAATTTGTACTTCCGCAGTAGCGCTTCCTTCACATCACTGTAGCTCTCAAACGCCTCTTTCGATAAGCAAGTTATTACGTCTGATGCCTCCCCAGGAAGCAACGCTAACAGATTCTGTGCCCAAAGGGATCGCTCAATGCTATTCCGTTCGCACACGTGCTCAAATTTCACGAGGTATTTGGCCATATCCTCTCCGACGACAAAGGGTGGAAGTTGATCGCGTATTCTTGGAACATTACAAGTGAGACTAGGCGCCGGCGAGTTATTTCGGATCTCCAACTCTTTCATTTTAAGCTCGTGCTCACGTCGCTCCCTCTCTCTCCTTTCCTCCTTTTCCTCCTCGCGAAGTTCCTTTTCTCTCCTTTCCTGCTTTTCCTCCTCGCGAAGTTCCTTTTCTCTCCTTTCCTGCTCGCAACGTTCCTTCTCCTCCCTTTCCCGACGTTCATTGATATCCGCCCAGGCCTCTGCGGCTTCCTCAGCCGTTACGTCCCCAGTCCTCATGACCTCAAGGATCGCATTCTTTCTTTTGGTTGAGCCCAACTCAATGCCCAACTCCTCACAAATTTCGAGAAGTTCCTTCACCTTGTACTTCTCCATCGTTCACACTGTCCTCCTGCTGTTTACCCTTTTTGAATATACCTGCCGTACGCTACTATAACACTACTAGTAAGACATATGCAAGTATTTCACACACTGCCCTGTTTACCCCCTCAGCATCCCCTGGTTTTCAAAACACTCTTACTAGGCTTGAAACACACAAGGTTATCACAATGCAACACCAAATCCTTCCCTAAGCTACTATAACCTGTGTCAGAGAAAGTCTGGTGTTTGAGGTAAACTTCAGGCACTCACCGCGCCGAGGTAGCTGATGCCGGTCAATCCCGTAGCTGCCATCCAGTGTTACGACACCCAACCGGTGCCACCAGTGTTACGAACTTGTACCGCTGCACCACGATTACGGCTTTGTGGTCCCGTAGCGCTCGTCACCCGTTTCGTGACAGAGCGTTGGTAGCGAAGACTCCGAGCCTGGCGTCGATGAGAATAACAAAAGGGACTTTACACATTATATACAGGTTATCATACAGGACATGAACGGGTCGGCACTGGGGCCGAGTGCTCACAACAAACGCGACTGTTCTCGCACGACGACGTCCGGCGAAAACGCGTGACACATCTCACCCCAGTCGGGAGCGACACTGTCTCCCGGTGGGTCGGCGGATCCTGTTTTCGAGGTGGCGCGTCGCTTCTTTTATAATCCCCGAGGAACCATTGTCACGCAAACGGCCCAATACAAAGTCAGCACACGACGGTCGTCCGAGGAGTCCAACCAGCGACCGCGCTGGCCACCCGTTTCAAAGTTCGCGCGCGCGGTGACCTCCAGGCAAAGGGAGGTGCGGCGCCGGGCTGTCTGGCACACGCTGGCACGTCCAAACATGCGGCTCGTCGAGGCTTCTCCCGCAGGACCCCGCTGCCTGACGGCACAGCATCTTGACTGGTGAAGGGAGAATTAGGGCGCTCGCAGGATAGATTCTGCATCTTGCAGATTCGGAATCCGGGCTTGTGGTGATGGCACAACACCGTGCATCGTGTGCTCATCATTAAATACCGTAGCTGGTCAAAAGTAATATGTATCCCCCCCCCACAACGGCGTGCCGGATGATCAGAATATGGTTTTAAAAATAATAATAATAATAATAATAATAATAATAATAATAATAATAATAATAATAATAATAATAATAATAATAATAATAATAATAATAATAATGTTTATTTCCCATCAATACAAGGGCTGATGGAAGGTGGGAGGCTTAAAGCGAAGAACGCTGGACGAAGGTCTGACGCCTTGGCATCTGAAGCCCGAAATGTTTTTATACGCAATGAAATTTATTCCTGGCGCCAACTCCGAGTACACAGTGCCGGAGCGATCAGCAGACAACGATGTTATAAACCATTCGAAACGGAGTAGAGTCCGGCTATTTCTCCGAAAAAAGTGCAGTTTAGTACGGCATACTAATGCATCTTTAGCGTGCACGCGGTGGTGAGTTTTCGTCGTTTTGTGATGTTGCGAGACACACAGCCGAGCCAGGCGTGTCCCGAAAACAGTTTCCCGGATCGCGGAAGGCTAGTGGTCACAAACGCGTGAAATAAGAATAAAAATTCTTTTTGTTCCGCCTAATCAAGCATAGCCAGTGTGGGCGCGTCATTTTTAAGATGGGCAATTTTCGCGGTTTTCATGAAGTCAAGTGACACATAAGCAAGGTGGGCATGGCTGCAAAACATGTTTCACCGATAGCGCAGATGTAATTAGGGAGTAGATTGGAAAAAGGCGGGAATAGTGGTACGTTATAGCACCTCGTAATTTCTTGTCTATCCTAATAAACTTTTGAGTAATCAACTTAGTACAGCTGGCGCAGCAGACTTGGCTGGCCCGGAATATGAAAGTTATAGAAACTATAGCCCTTTAGAATATACTATACGCTCTAACGCAAATATGTAGCCTAACCCCATTCAAAAAGCACAAAGAGGAGATGCAGGTCCTCAAATTTAGTTAACCTTCACGTAGCGACTGCGCGCGCGGTGCGCCAGCGTAGTCCTTCAGTTGGCACCACACGTTATAGAGTGGCACTAAAGCTTCTTCCAACTAATGCATGTGCCGGTACTCGTCTGACAGATGAATAAAAAATAGCTATGAGAGAAACAAGGTAGCATAGTAAACGCACACACAAAAGGCACGCACTTCCTATCAGTGCGCCACAAAGTTTCCCTCGTATACATAAGGCCCCGAGGCCCGGAAACCAGAGCAGGAGGCACAATCTAGCGTAATCATACCCGTCGCACCTGATGCTCTCAGAGATGGCCCACGGTAAGCAATGATTCAGGTGGGGCGATGCCGTTGCATGAGGCCAGCGGCCTTTATCATATTTATTTACGTCTTTTTCAACGCCCCGTTGTTCCCGCGCATCCCAAGCTCCCTTCCTCATAAGTACTCCGGAAAGTGGGCCGTCCGTATCGGAAAAGGCGTCCTCGTTAATTTCACCGAACGGCTGGCTACAGTGAACCATTCACCTGCGCAGTGCTTCTCATCCGATCGCCTTGTCTTTCTTTTCAATGCGGCGTGGCGCAAATCCCATGCTGCGCAGCAAATTGGATCCTTATCAACATATTCTTTTAGCGTAAACTTTTTCACAACAGATTGCTATTATTTTCCGATCACATTTCATACATGTTTGTTTGTAAAGTAGCGTTTGCGTGGTAGCAGTCTGTGTCGTCCTTCAATTTGTAGCCGTTCCAAGACTCAACCTCAGAGAACTCAAGAAGAAAATCGACGCGATAACTTAATACAATCTGGGGGCACTTCTTTCTTACATACGTTACCAGCCATACACTATATTTCAAGAAATATAGACATTGCAAATACAAAAACTATTTCTCGTATGTCGGACCCAATTGGTGCTACAGTGCCAGCGTGAGCTTTTTTCTCCACTGCGAGGAGTGCTGAGCTCCTCGCTGTGATCCATTTTCGTGATGCCGCACCCAAAGCATGTGCCACAGACAGCATGAGCTTCCGGCGCTTGCGACTCTAGTGTAATGCCTTTCTGCCTAGCTGTGCGGCCGCATCACAAAAATTGGTTACCACTACCGACTAACCCAGACAGCTCGTTTACTCCTTGGAATCGTCACAATACGTCTCACTTGAACGGCTGGTCTCTTCTGTGCCTTGCTATTGAAATATCAAGGAAACTGTCCGGTACTACTTCTTTCAACACTGTGTCTTTGAGTTTGAAGCTGCTCTCCTCCTCCTTTTCCTGGAGATTTAACGTGTCATGTCGGTCACAGTACATCGCGCTAGCTCGACTACACTCATGAACGTGTACGCAAGACTTGGCAGCATTGTTTTACAGATTTTCTGCAGTGTCATAATACGGGCACTTGACACATGCATGCGCAGTTTAGCCGACAGTGTTTTGAATATGGACATGATTTCTTATCTGGTAGTCAGTGCGTATAGTGGTGTGTCTAATAATTGCGGGAGGTAGATCATTGAGTCAACTGGCTGGCCTCAGCTTTGTGTCTCGCTTCGTTGCCTCTAACCACACAAAATCAGCCCTTTGGAAAAAGCTGCAAGTACAATAGTGTAAACGAATTTCTTTAAGTCAGCAGGCGTCAGTGTATGCTAACAAACACAGCCCCCCTCTTCTTGTATAACCATTGTGTGCGTGAAGTACTTGTTCCCTTCTATACCTCCTCCCCCCCTCCTCTCCCACCCCCTATCATTTCACCACTTACCCAATTGCCACTGTCTAGTTTGGATAGCATTCACATTTTTTTTTCTGTCTCTATTGTGCACTTCACTTCTCTTTGTAGACGGAGTTAAGCTAGTGATAAGAGTCGGAGGCAGTTAATCCCATGGCACATAGTACACAGGCTGCTTTATTTTTGTGCTGCACCACACTTAAAAAAATGACTGTGGCCGATACCACAATTCTGGCTCTTGATCTAAAAAACACCATGAGGTGATCGCTACTTCTTGAATTGAATAAATAACATAATTACGGTAATGCTACTCCTATTTACTTATTTTACTTATTTTCCTATTTTATTTTACATATTCTAATCTACGTATTTTAGCAGGTCTGTTGGCAAGGCGTATCCACTCGGCAGGAATTCTCAGGAATACGCCAGCGTCAAAGGGCCCGACGAAATGCACTGGCGTTCCAGTTACTTTAGCGCTTCGACGCATCAGACAATGTTTTCACGAGAAAAGTATCTGCAACAGCAATTCGTTTTCATCGCAACTGGGAACACTCATACTTCGAAACCGGCGCCAAGCGGTGAATTCGTTCTAAGCCGATATGCCTTGCACACTCACTACCTAAAATTTCCAGAGTAATGTATGTGCTGTAAAGTAATTATTCAAAAACGTTATTTACTGTAATTATGCTGCTAATTCAATTCATCATTTAGATTTCTTGTAGAAGTAATGGCCGCCTCGTCGAGTATATCACAGAGTTATGCTATCTACCACAGGCAATTTAAAAATATGGTCTAGCTAAAAAAAAAACATCCTGTATACAACGGCAACGTTGCACCAGTGGACGAATAGCAGAATATAAGGATGTGTCGGAAGAAATCATAATAAAATAAAAAGCAGTAGAAGTTGGCAAATGGAAGACGGTTTTGAGTAGCGCAGAGGTTAGCTGAGATAATAAAGGATGTAAAAACGAAAACGAAAAACAATAATATTTCATCGCCATCGGTGCTGGTTATCATGAGCTATGGGTAAGCAAACAATTTGACTCTCATTCTCACCCTTCACTCATCTTTTTCCTTAGGCTTATCTTTTCTATGAATTCCTCTTATGTCATTTGAATGTTCTTGAGCAATTTTTTGTCTTCCTTTTTGTGGGCTGGTAGAATCTTGCTTCTCGAAGAAATATGGCTCTCAGATTGCCTTATTAGCACAATAATTTACATATGAAAGGTTGGGACCTCTAGGGGCAACCCGTTATCCTTGGCCGCCTGAGAAAAAATGTAATATGTCAAAAACGCACCTCACAGCCCTAAGCACGGTTCGACAGCATGAGCACATTTCTGCACAATTGACGACAAAGCCATGGAAGATAGCACAAGAAAATCAACAAATGTGTAGGATGTAAACAGCTCCATAATTCAATAATATGTGCCCGTGAATACACACATTTCATAGTTCTGCCAACCAGTGGCCCAAATTAACGAAGCATTTCACACACTTATAATAAGCCAGCGTAGTCGCGATGTAATTAAAAGAAGCAGGAGTCGCGTTTAGACGTACTTACCGCGTCTGAGCAGGGATACTACTATATTGCTAAAGGATTTATTAGTAATGTACCACGTGAAAACAAATTTTACAACCTCATAAGTAAGGAGAAGACTATCTCTTACAAACTGAAATGGGAATGGGTAATGCCGCACCTAAACAGTTGCAGAAAATTTGACGGATCATTTGCACTGTCTAATGCATTACATGGTGGTAAATGTTCTGTGCAAGGCACAAAAAAACTTACCTCTTTTAAACAACCAGAGAATGATTCAAATAAGCTTGGTGTAGATGTGCACCGAAGAAATATTTCGCACATATTACCACACGCTTTCTACCCGGAGGGAAGCTTTCCTTAAAGTAGGCACAGCTTGAATAGAAGTCGCTAAAGTAAAATGTACGCCGTGATGAAAACAAAGAGAACTCAAAGTATTGCTGATGATCAAGTCGTCTTCGAAATCTGCGTGTTAAACCACGTTATGGCATCGTTGCTCTAAACGCATTACAACAAGTCGAGTGAACAAATATGATTAAGCACCAAGATGTGATGATAAACGCCGAGAAAAAGGTTTGATTTAATCACTTTCACGGGGCGCTGAGTGCGCTATGCACCTTACACCTAGATCAAGCGCTTTACACCGTGGAGAATGCTGCTGTGCTTTAACAAAACAAAACATTAAAGACGCACCACGAAAACCTATTGCGAAGAAGACCAGGGTGGCTTGAGTGAGTCAGCTGAGCCAGTTCCAAATCGAATCACAGAGCCAAGCGAGTAGCTTGGGTGGCATGCTGTGGGGTCGACGGGGACGGTTGACATAGACGCGGTGGTGAGTGGGGAGGTATGGAAATCGTCAGTTATGGGGAGGGACTCGCTGATTCTCGTTGCGAGCTGCAAAAGGTGTAAGGAATTGTACACGCCTCGCTCCATCGCGAATTTGCCGTTTTCGGTAATTGACTATTTTGTTCAGTGCAGCGTTCCTCCGTTTATTTCGGGGGTGGCTCCGGCGTAATGACTTTACAGTTCACCGACAAAATATGCTTACGAAGGACGTTAACCAAAGGAGTTGGCATTTCTCTTGCTTTACTGAGGCCATCCCTCTTAAGGGACATAGAAGCGGTGGTTACGTCAAGAGATCACGGCATTACTAGCTAATACCTGCATTCGTCATCATAATCAACCTATTTTTGATGATTACTGCAGGACAAAAGCCTCCCCCAGCGATCTACAATCAATCCGGTCATGCAGAACATGATTCCAATTTGCGCCACGAAATTACATCATTTGATCACCCAAATTAATTTTCTGCCATCCTCGACTGCGCTTATCTTAGCTGCGCACCCATTTAAAAATGCTAGCTTTTAATGCTAGATGCTAGATTGCTAGATGCTAAAATGCTAGATTTTAAAATGCTAGATTATTATTATAAAAATAATAAAAATTATTCAAAAATTATTTTAAAAAAATAATCAAATCTAGCAATTAAATGCTAGATTTTAAATGGGTGCTGCGCACCCATTTAGAAATCCTAGCTGGAAATTTAAGGCCCCACGCATTAAATTTCCAGCTAGGAGCTATTTTTTTCTCCTAACGAGAACAAGACTATCGGCTATCCCTGTGTTCTTTCTGATCAACACTGCTCGATTCCAGTGCCTTAACGTCAGACCAGATATTTTTCTTTCCATCGCTCTATTAAAGAAGCATTTGAGCTTCTTTGTTAACCTCCAAGTTCGAGTGAATAGTGCTAGTAGCGGTAGAATTCAATAATGGTACATGTTTCTTCTCAACAGTCAAAAACTGCTATTCGGGATGTGGTAATGCCTATCGTATGCACGTCAGCCTATTTTCATTTCTCTGTATTCTTCTGGTGATCAGGGTGCCTTGGAGTAATTTACCTAGATGAAGGTACGAACACCTGCTCCAAGTCATCTTTCTGAGCTGTGTTAATTGTGTCTGGAATGCTCAAAGCCACCGTTGTGCTGCACATAATTCTGATTGGAGTCAAATTTCTTGTTTCCAGTAAAATTAGGTAATTACAGGGTGCTTCAGCGAATGCAGTCGAAGTTCCATAAGCATAAGAAAGGTGCGCATTTCACGGGTAAACGTTTCACTCAGTACTGTTGTTGTTTTTACAACAGCGGCGTACATCATAGAACATAAGGTTTGTATTTGTAGAGTGAGAACGGTAAAAAAAATCAAGACGTATGAAGGAGGACACAGGACAGGTGCTCACGTACAGGTGATCTTTAATGGTACTAGCACGTCAATTGTAAACGTCAGTTCTAAGTGACGAGCTTTCCTCTGTGCGTTCAGGTACATTTTAACGATGGGCGCGCTTCGACCCTCTAAACATGTACCAACTCCATCGACAACGCACATTGCAATGGTGACGATTCTTCCTAACAATGTCCTAGCTTCATGAATTTATGTCAGGCCTTTAGTGACATTGCGCGTGTTGTGTCTTCTTCAAGCCCTACAAATGATAGGATATAAAATTTCACAGGTTTCATTTTTTGGCATGTAAGAATGAAGTATAACATTAGAAAGAAAAATGTGTAAGCCCAAAACAAATTGAATGAAAGCCAATAAATAGAAAACCTCACGTCCAAGATCGACAGATCGAACTTTGGCAGGCACGAAATCCCAAACCAACCCCTAACACAAACCTAGCCCGCGATCAATTGGTCTCCTCCAGTGAAGAAAAGTAAAATGGAGAAATCCTCAGTCCTGAATGCCAAATGTGCGAAAGACGATCCTGTGTATACTTCAAAACAGGCGCGCGTGAAGATATAAACCAGAGACACCGAGAGGAAAGGTGTCCCCACGAAGCAAAGCGAATGAAAACAAAACCCTCTCGGTGAGACCGGGAAGTGGAAGAAAAATGCGAAATGCGAAGTCTGACGCGGCAGCGCGTTTGCGGCACTAGAGTGCGCATGTGCGCGTCCTTCGAGCAGCGGCAGCCGTGCTTTTTTGGCTGGGCTGGAAGCCTACCACTTGTTGATCTGACAACGCTGATCTCCTGTAGAGACTGGGGAGAGCCAGAAGCAAGACCTGATGGTGTTGTCGTTTTCGCACCGCCCGTACCCTTCACGCTCCCCTGCACTTCCAGCGGCTGAAGGAAGGGGGACAAACTCTTTTGCTGTTGTCGAAGGAATTCGGCAGTGTTCCGGTGGTGGTCGCAGTAGCTCGCACGCTTTATGTTTGGCTATTTTGGCACGTCACCTGCTTGTGCACTGTAGCATTGGCCGCTAGGCCGCCATCAATCATGCGCCCGTTTCCAGCTGGCGTTAGGTACCAGCTCCGGCGGCGATCCGATATCAAGAAGGCCCAGCGGGATTTCGAAAGCTACTAAGGGAATGTGATACACCTCCGGTACGACGAAATAGATTCGTGTTCAAAATGAATTTATAGACTCGATGATTCGATGGTGCGCTGACATGAGATTTGAAACAGATTCTCCTACTTCAGCGCTGGAATGCTGTCGTGGACTTGCCTTTTATGTGTTCGGCGGACGCTCAACGTTCCAAGTAGATGTTCTGTTGCTTTACATGCGTGGCTTCGAGGATATGTCTCATCAAAGGTCGCTCACGTACCTGTAAATCGTTCTAAAATATTTTCTTGTGGAATTAGTATCGGAATTGGAAGAAACCGTTCTAAATGGGAAATGCTGGCAAAAATTGCTTCGAACTTCACTTACTGCGAGTGGTAATAAATGTACCAGCTATATCACCTTCCATCTCTCCTAGTCAGAAGAAGTTTGAGTGGATGGGAAACAAGTACGGAATATCAACCAGTAGCAGGTTATTACATATTCAGTCTCTATGTATGTAGTTTATTCCCAGATAACAATTATACCGATAAAATGTGAGCATAACAGTATTTAATCGGTGCCGGCGATGTTTACCAGGTCATACGCCTATAGCATGCTGCTCCAGATGACAAGGGTGACATATTAAAGGAGATACGTAGATAATATTTCATGTTACCCACTGCGGGCAAATTATCAATGCTGCAAGCGCCTTAAGTTTAATTCCTGCTTTTTTAGGAATATTTGTGCCATTACAAATTTCGCAGGAAATATAAACGAACAGCTACACGTTACAGTAAAAAGAATGTGAAGAATTCACGCAAAGCTTTCGTTTCAGGCACCAGAAATTAACATCGTTGTTGCTTCAGACGAATAGAACACCCGAGCAGCGAAATATTCAAATGATAAATAAACACGTTCGAGCTAAAGATGTTCAACACAAGCATTTCAAACTCGGGCTGGGCATCTTCTTTATGTGCCATGCTACCGCGAAAAAAAGGAGTAAAAGCATGGACGTCGTGTCAACTGTTGTTAAGACTTGATACAAGTGTGCACTCAGCGCTGTTTTCGCCAACCTTACCCATGTATCAAGTCCCATTTACGTCCTGGTCGCCTTAAAAATAGAATACTGGCTGTAATGTACAACGTGTACCAGAGTCCAGTTTATAATGTCTGCCATAAACGTGTGCAGTTAGCCGAACTTTTAACGGAACCTTCCACTGTGGATCTGAAACTGAAAAGTATTTTGTCTCCTTAAAATAGAAATCATCTGTTAAAGGCAGTCTCCAGAAACAGTTTATGTTTACAAGTAACGTGCGGTGTTCTATCCATGTGTTAACCCAGGCAATCATGTTGTGACTTCCAAGTTGACCAAGCTCTGTAGGACCGTTGCGTAACTGTACGGCGGAACTTCACTTGTCGCACTCAACATATGCCAGTGCAGTGCGCTGTGAATAGCGCTTTCCCCGTGCAGTGCTGTTGAGGTGTGCTCCTGTGAGAGACAGTTACGGCGCTGCAATTGTCTCTTCCGTCTCGCTTCAAAAATCACTTCACACAGTCGTTGCTCTTTATTTCCATAAATCATACAATACTTGGAAATCAGCAGTCATTTTATTTGCGTATCCCAGGCAAGGACCATGCCTGCTCGCCTTGTCACCGTTACGCACGCGCACTGTCCTCCGGCTTCTGCGCTAGCGCCATGATCTCGGCATGGCAGCTGTCGCCATCGTTACAGGCTGCGCGGACACGTGTTACGACAGCGGTTCCGGGTTCTTCGAATTTTTATTTCACCTGTCGCGAGGGGAAGGGGGACATTTATCATCTTTGCCAATGCCTCCACCCAAATTTTGGACTAAAGGCCGCACGCAACAGCCGCGTCACATCAGGGAGGAGCTTTGCGGCAACCTTAACTCTCTTGCATGCGTAATCACGCCAACGAGAATTAAAATTTGGAGTCGAATGTCTCAGAGCGCAGACACGTAAGAAGGAATTCTTCCAACTGACACTGTTAGAAGCACGACTGCCTCTAACATTTCAAAACAAATATTCTCACTTACTGCAGTCAACAAAATGTTGATTATTCAATTTTAGTTAATTGGGCTGCTGATAGCGATAATTATCATCTCACTTTTTGTCCCCCTGGCCACATAACTTATCTGCTCAGGTGGTCTTGACGTGCCTCCGAGTGCCTAATTTTAAGAAAGCCATAAAGTTTAACATTGAACACCCGGTATATACATGCATACACTTCACCAAAGCATATGACGTGGTTGACTCCCTGCCTGCGGATGAGGTGGCGCCTGTAGTTTGCGCCCCTGGGACACGCTTACTACGCTACCTTAGAGATAAGTGATTTGCTGATGCTGTTAAAATGCACCACACCGAGTTGGGGCATTGCACACAAGCAATCGCGGCACGTAGATCACTGGGGATCGCGTCTGCAACGTATCAAATTTCAGCATGGCATGAAAATAGCTGAAATTTCAAGCAGAATCCCGCGCACGCTTATTCTCTAGGGACCACCGTCCTAGGCCGAAGAGTCAAGAGGACGTGCACAGATGCCTGTACGTAATACGCAAGACCTGCAACGTCACCGATTATGAAAAGGGACCTTGGTAAACGTTCAATGCGGAACGTGCAACACCACCACTTCGTGTGCATTCTGCAACAAAAAATAGAGATAAAAAAAGGAGATGGCGCACTTGATGGGCTCCGGTATCGGAGAACACAGAAAAGGAAAGTCACCTGCGGACGTTTGTTGAGGCAGAAAGACAGATTGCAAACGTAGGGCAATGAAGCTCGCCCCCTGGCAGCATTGAACGCGACATTTTAGTTTTTGTTACTTCCGCTAATAAAGAGCCCATTGGAATTTTTTTTTTGTGAGGCGTTCACCACATGGCACCCTATAACTTCAAGTGCATAAATATCTGCAAGGACCTCCACCCCGTGTTATGAGCACTTGAATTAAGCACAGAACACGTAAGTGATGCTAGCTGCGAAGGCAGCTTTAGTATCCTCATAGCACAAGTTGATAAAAAAAAACTGTTTGTGGAGCATGCCCCTGATTTACGTCACCACACATCCTGCACTGGTGTGCTATATGAAACCAGCCAAGTCACAAAGGGAGCCTGTGTCCCTCACCTATGAAAATGAGCAGCTGTGGAAAGCTTGGTTTATTCCCACACTAGTAGGCAGTACCAAGCGATGACATAGTAGCGAGCACAATAATCAAGTTACAATGCCTCAACAGTTTGGCAAAGATTGTAGTATTTATGGGATAAAAATTTTAGATTAGAAATTTTGGCGCTATCACATACTTCTTATCCTTGCACTCACATTGAACAACACAGCCTTTTTCGTCTAATGTTCAGCTAACATTGGTTCTTTTACAGTGAAGAAATTTATTTTGCTTTTTGCTTTTCTAATTATTGCCGAATAATCAGAGTTACTACAAAGACTTCCTAAAAAATGAAAGCTCTTGGGGTTCTTATGTCCCATATGAAAGTAACGAAAGGACACATTCAAGTAAAAATAACAATGAGAAGGCATAATGTAGAACTTTTGAAGCGCTTCGTTCCTACTGCTGCTCATCTTGAGCGATCGATGTGGCAGAGGTTTCTTTTTTTTTTTAGTATCACCCTCTACGCAATAATGGCTTTCGAGATGTAGAACCTGCAGTTCACATGCTGCGATTTCCTCTGCAACGAAGGAGGAGAGGAAAAGGCGCTAATGTCATTCTTCCCGTGAACGCCGACCTTTACTCCCTGTCGGGGTTCTAGGAAGCGATAAGAACGCGACATTCCAGCTTTGTCGCTTCTTGCTTTTCTTTCGATCCCCTTAACTTTATTCCGTGCGCAGGACGCGTTTTCTTTCCATACATTCACGAGGTGGCTGAAGGCTACTTTAAATGCTAACTGCAGGGATAGAAATCGGTGCAATCGCACGCGTCACCATGGGGATTTTTAGAGGGCTGATTGCCCACGATTGCGCTTTCAACAATCCGACTGGTGCGACGCCCAGGCTTCCATGCTGCTAGGTTTTGTGGCACATGCCACATGTCTTTTTTCAATATAATGAAAAAAACTAGTGGGTTATAATATTACTGACCTGTCTTTATTGGGAGGAAATACTACGCGTCTTTTGAGATTTACCGAGAACATCTTGAAGTTTATATTTGTCTCGGAAAGCGCAAAGCGGTTCCCAAAGGTCAGTGCCAAGACAAACGGCGTACGTGAACAGCTTTTCAGAGCTGGTTGTCCTGCGCTCACGCGGGTTGTCTCACATACCTCTTATGTCCCGGTCATTCAGCCTGCAGTACAACAAATTGCAAGATTAACTATTGACAAGCCCACATAGGTATTCTCACCGTATATGCAGTATTCGGCTGCAGCGAAGTCGTCGTCATAGTGCAACGAGATGGTCGCGCCACCGGCGTTCTGCGTCACCTTCTGAAGAAAGGCTGTGTATACATTGCTCGTAAGTGTGCATAAGCTGTGCATGATCCTAGCCATATTCTTGCACCAAACGCACCAGCAAGCACCAACCACGTCTGCCCCTGAAGGAGGCCGCAAGTTATCTGTATGTGATAGCTGAAGGAGGAATGTAATTTGTGTTGTTAAATTTAAAATTAAATTATGGGGCTTTGCGTACCAAAACCACTTTCTGAATATGAAGCATGCCGTAGTGGAGGACTCCGGAAATTTTGACCACCTGGGTTTTTTGAACGTGCACCTAAATCTAAGTACACGGGTGTTTTCGCATTTCGCCCCCACCGAAATGTGAATTTGTGTTGTGAAATTCAATCTTTTCACTGGCTTACATTTTAACACACATTCTATTGTAGAAGTATACACGCTACATGTTTATTGTGGTAAAACCTTCGGCAAGCTAAGCAGAAACGCTTCACCTTTGCAATGAAAGCACTGACCATCAATTCCTCTGTAATCGCATCAACAGGAGAGTTGCATGAGCCAAGGCTTTAATGAAGAAAATGTATAAAGGGGCTGAGGAACCTGCTTTGTTGATTCGACTGCCTACAAAGATCGAACTAAGTTCGCGGCAGCGGTAGTGGATCACCCGAGAAAATGCACCAACTGCGCCATGTTCTACTCTAGCAAATCTGAAGTCGCTGATCAAGTTGCCATTGCATGGGCACTAACAGACGACAAATACACAGAAATATATCGTGACTCGAAAACGGCCATTAGAGCTTTCAGTAGGTGCAAGTTTGCGCACAGGCTGGGAGGATAATTAACATATGTTAGACTATATATTTACTAGTTCCCGACGTACCATGGTTCACTTGATGAACTTCCCGTTAATCCAAATGAATCGGCCAACAGCGTCGCTCGCGAACTAACAGACCGGGCAGTTTTTACATATGGCTTTGATTCTGCTGTATTGGAGAACCTACAGACCGATACCTTCATGACATACAATAATATTACAGAGCATCAGTACATGGGAACGAGGGAGTTTGCGCCCCCTCCCTATAGGATCGACAGAGCACAAGTAGTTACACTTAAGCAATTACAAATACAGTCCTCTTATTCACCTGTACAAATGAAGGAATGGTATGACATTAGAGACATGAATGTTATATGCAAAGCATGAAACGGAGATATGCATGCTTTAACTTATGCTCGGGGAGTGTGGGTTGCTCGGACCTGGCATTTCTCGGAATTCGTTTTCAACAATGATTAAATCTCACGATCACAGCCCTCAAGTTCTGAATGTCCAGGACGCCCGTGATAGTGCTAGGTGGCTTGACCTCCCGGTCCCAACATGGTACTAGCCATACAGGTGCCAAGGTCTTGTGCAGAACCTGAATAAAGGTTCTTTCCTCCTCCTCCTCCTCCTCCTCCTCTTTCTCCTCCTTTGTAATCACCCAGCCAGCAGCGTTTCTTGGAAGTCATTTTGAGGCGAAAACCTGAAGTTGCTCGTCGCAATGGCTCATAACCGACAAAAAAACGGCGCCTGGTCTACTGATACATCAACAATCTTGTCGGGAGCCGTGAACGCCACCTCAACTTCAAATGACGTCACAATCTCGTCTCTTTTTTTTTACTAGTCCAACATCTTCTTAACATAAGGCATAACCACACGTTTTTTTAAACTTTGCCTTAGCGTTCCTATGCAGTTTCATTACTAATGTCTTCAGTCTTTTTTTTATGTTTAACACTGCCTCCACTACTGCTGAAGAGACCGGTAGTGGGAAACCAGCTTCTTGTAAGCTTACAATCGGACCTTGCAGTGTATAGTAGAACAAGTGATGTCGTCGGAGCCATCTTTTCAACAAAGGCACTTGTGTTTGTCAGGGCAGAAACTGCTTTCTTTTGCAATGCTTATATGCGCGTAGCTCACTCTCCTTTAACCGCAGTGGGAAGCAGGAAAGCAAATAACCTGTGGCGTGGTGTAGGGTGAAGGAAGACACGGTGTTAAAATAAAGGTTTGGTGTCTACTAGCGTTATCTCGGGAACGGGCAATGGCATACTGCTGCGTTTTCTTGCAAATAGCATAGAGGCGACAAAAGCAAACGGAAGATCGATATACCGTGTTTAACAAGTGTTGACTTCCTGAATTCTGCGTCTTTTTGTGAAACTGTTTAATATTGACTTAACTTACATAAATTGGGCATTACTTCAAATAACTGGCACAAATAGGACAACTAAATCTAGCAAAAAAATTTTGCTGCGTGACAATCACAAAATTTGGCACACCTCGCCATACGCTCGATAGCACAATGCTTGCAGGATTCAAAAATGTGACAAGGTTAGTGACTCACAAACGTTTCTTCATTTCTTCATTCTTGTTCTTGTTAGTCTTCCTGCTCGTATTGTTGTTCTTGTTATTTTCAATTGGGAGACTTTATTGCCTATGTTTTTCCTTGTGTTCTTATGAGTCTTGTGTCTGAGTACGCGTATGTTTTGCTGGAAATGTGGTACTCCAGAGAGACTAAATTTGCAATTGTTGAAGAAAATTTATAACTTGTGAACAATAGCGTCGTGTAAACATTTATGTTGCGTCAACTACTACATTGTGTGAATATGTCAACCGTGACAACATTTATATTTTGGTACACGAGGTTTGTGTGCAAATTTATCTTTGTTTTGGCTTTATAATTAGTTCTGTTGTGTGCAACACGCTGGCTTTTTTTTCTTTCGAGAATATGATGTCACGACGATAATGCCAATGCCATTCATGACCTTGAAGTACGCGGTCACATCGTTAAGGCGAGAAAGACGACAATTATTGTTTTGGAACGAGATAAGACGCAAAAGATGTAACCATTTCTAAGAGTGTAGGTTAGGGCCTCACCTAAATAATAGGGAATGCCAGGGTACCCTAGATAAATGCAACCCTGCGGCCTCCCTTTATTTTAAAGACCATGTTTCTTTCTCTCTCTTCCTAAATAGAGGGATGAAAAAATACGAAACATGCTTCTACTAGCGGTCGGCGAATGGAAGATGTTTCAAATACGAATAAACTAAGAGACACTTACTATTCGCGTTAGAAAATGAACTGCTGGGTATTTTCGAATTCTAATGAAGAAGGCAAGACAACGACGAAGCAGCCAAGCAAGCAAGCCACAGTGTAGGTGGTAGCCACGTGACCCGAGCTTACGCTTGCCCGGATTTTTTGCCGCTTGACGCCCGCCGTATCTCAACGCTCGCCTTCGACATTCCTCGTCGCTGCTTGACGTCTACGCGTCAATAAATCACGTGACACTCGATGGGAGTTGCGTGTGTCCCCTGCACCACCCTGGAGATTAATTCCAGGAAGCTGCCTTCTGTTCCTGCTCACATTATGACAAACGAGACTTCGACTAAAACTGACCCTTAAGCCGCCCATCCCACCTGCGGCGCCGTGTACCGTCAGCGGGACCCGCCCATCTTCAACGGCTCAGGTGATGTAGATGTTGATGATTGGTTGTCGACGTATGATTGCGTCAGCGCCAATAACAAATTGGACGATCTAACAAAACTGCCTCACGTCGTGTTTTATCTTGGGCCTATCGCACAGCGGTGGTATCACAACCACGAGACGGACGTTCCGACTTGATCCGTTTTTAAGACTTCCATTACGGACGCCATCGGTTGGACTACGACCGACCAGCATCGCGCCGACCACTGTTTGCGTCAACGTGCGCAGCATCCCGGGGATAATTTCACGGGCTACATCGAGGATGTGCTCAATATCTGCAACCGCGTCAACCCCACCATGGCTGAGGAGGAGAAAATCAAGCACATCCTGAAGGGCATCGAGGACGACGCTTTTCAGACGCTGCTCGCCAGAAATCCCACTGCGGTCGCTGCTCTCCACTCATTGTGTCAGAGCTTTGGCCAGTTGCGTAGGCAGCGCACGATCGCCTGCCACGTCCTCACGACGCGCGACACACTATCTAGCTTGCTGCTATCTGCCCGCTCAACAGCCACTGCTTTCCGCAATCAAGGACTTTATGCGTCAAGAGGTTGCGCGTTAGCTTTCATTAGTACCTCTCCCGCACGAGCCCGCACAGTCTTTGGCTCCGGACATTCAAAACGTAATTCGGACCCAGGTTGTTCAGGCGGTCCCGCCGATGTCTGGTTGCGTGCCGAACACGGCATCGTCACGCTGGCTCTTTAACTCCCTGTAATGCCAGAACTAACCCCTTTAAATATTATTTTTTTCCATGCACCATCACGGATTGGAACAACTTACCTCAGTCTCGGAAGAGAACAGCAATTTACAATAGGCAGCGAGGCACTAGAAGTCGTAAGGGAATACACCTACTTGGGGCAGGTAGTGACGGCGGATCCGGATCATGAGACGGAAATAATCAGGAGAATAAGAATGGGCTGGGGTGCGTTTGGCAGGCATTCTCAGATCATGAACAGCAGGTTGCCATTATCCCTCAAGAGAAAAGTATATAATAGCTGTGTCTTACCACTACTCACCTACGGGGCAGAAACCTGGAGGCTTACGAAAAGAGTTCTACTCAAATTGAGGACGACGCAACGAGCTATGGAAAGAAGAATGATAGGTGTAACGTTAAGGGATAAGAAAAGGGCAGATTGGGTCAGGAAACAAACGCGAGTTAATGACATCTTAGTTGAAATCAAGAAAAAGAAATGGGCATGGGCAGGACATGTAATGAGGAGGGAAGATAACCGATGGTCATTAAGGGTTACGGACTGGATCCCAAGGGAAGGGAAGCGTAGCAGGGGGCGGCAGAAAGTTAGGTGGGTGGATGAGATTAAGAAGTTTGCAGGGACAGCGTGGCCACAATTAGTACATGACCGGGGTTGTTGGAGAAATATGGGAGAGGCCTTTGCACTGCAGTGGGCGTAACCAGGCTGGTGATGATGATGACGACCTCAGTCGCTACTAACCAGTATTAATCTCATTGACCATTTGAATTGTTGACGTCATTGCTCTCTCGTCAATGGATTAGCCAAGTTGATTTTTGCGTTATTGTACTTTGGATTCACTTAAACCGCATTGATGATTCACTTCAACATAAGTTCTTCACTTTATTTGTTTTGGGAATTGCATTATTACCTGTTCCAATGTTCTTTCCCTGCTTTGTACTCGCAGCTGATGGACTGGGTTGGTATTCGCCGCACTGTTAATATACGTCTGCTAATGTCATATTTTATTATCATGTATGTGCCGTTCATGCTTGGGCCACGCCAAGGCCTGCAGCATTGTATAAATAAAAATTGGAGGACGCTTAAGCTTCGCCTTCAACAGTGGGACGCGACAGCGTTCCCGTCGACCCGCCAAGGGGTATAAGACAATGCGCTACGGCACAGCGATCACTTACGATGCGCCCCGCATCGGACTTAGCGCCCACCTATCACGCGGTGAGCGTCGAGCAACGCAGCGTTCGGCGCGGCAACGAAACGTGCGCCTGAGCGAACGGAACGAACCAAAGAACTCGGTGTCTCGGAGGGGAAACGATCTACGCCAGCCAAACGTCGTGATCGGCACGGGCAGAGAGATAGATAGTAATCTAAAGAAAGGAACGGCGCTTGATTCTGCAACCGGGAGCACGGCGAAGCGTCGTCAGGAGAGAAGGAGTCGGGACCGCGACGCGCCTGGCAGCGGTCCCAATGCGCGCGCGGCGCGCCTCCTGTCGGGGCAGCGCCGAACATTGAGAGGAGGGGGTCTTCTGTGTTTGCCGCAAGATGGCTCTGCGTGTGCGGAAAGCGCAGAAGAAATGCAGCGGAAACGCACTTCGCAACTCGTGTAATTGCGACTTCTGTACGTTACATGTTCATAATTATCTATATACACCGCAGTATAACTTTCCGTGGCTCGTTTCGAAGGCAACACCGCATTCACTAGAGGGGCGTTTGTACCGCTAGGAAGCATCGAACTCGTGGCTGAGTGGTAGCGTCTCCGTCTAACACTCCGGAGACCCTGGTTCGATTCCCACCGGGTCAATCTTGGAAGTTGCTTTTTATTTATGAAGCGCCTGCCGAGATTTATCGCTCACGGTCAACGCCGCGGACGCCGACACCGACGCCGACGACACCGGCTTTTCTGCGACACGAGCTCCTTAACGCTATCGCGTTAAAATAAACAAATAAAGAAGCTCCCATCACTGCACTGCTTACTTACGCTATCGTCTCAGTTCGGCCAGCTCAACAGCCCGCGCCGCACGCTCGACCGGCGATGCCGCCGCATGCCTTGCCGACAACCACGCATGCTGCTCCGCTGCCCTTCACGAGACCTCTGGCTCCCACAACCCAGACGAGTGGCGAACGCCGGACAATCTGCTTCGCCTATGGTGTCGCTGGACACGTCGCCCACTTTTGTCGCCGACGTGTACCTTCTCCATTTGACGTCGTGAGCAGGCCTGTTCCTTCGTCGTCATGGACGCCACCGAGGTACACTGCTGACGATCTACCATCCTATGCCAACAATTTAAAGCTACCCAAGAATTTCGCGACAACCGAATGTCAATGACCTTTTACTGCTTTTCAGCTGCTAGAGTGCCGCATATTAGCCCAAGTGAACCAACGGGAAAAGCTTTCGAAGAATGAAGAAATAAAAATTGATAATGTCGGAAGCTTTGTTTAGATTTCGCGGTGGAAGCCTATTGACAATCTAAGTATCTTCTGCATAATTTTTTTTGCAGTGTTGTCATTAAGCACTTTTATTATTTTCGGCAGCGGCCAGAGATGCTTCCTCGCAGCTGGTTATGTTACGTGCGTCCAGGGCACACAAATCCTTCACCAGCTTTTTATTTGAATTTAACACCACTTCTGATCTTTCTTTCGGCTACCATTTATTGATCCGTCTTTTTTTGTAAAGCTCCATCGGATAGAGCAACCATTAATTCTTGGTAAACGTATTTGGCGGCAGGCTCTAAAAATGTCGAGTGGCTATTCGTATAGTCTTTAGTGACAATTAGTAATCTTGTGTCTAAGAAGTTTTTTAGCTTGTCAGCTACAGTCTAGGTACGTAATTATACACAAATATACGTATTCCTGCAGTAAATACTTATATGCGTCTGTGGTTGACTATTGGATATTCGATGCTTAACATTCGCGTTTGACTTGTGAGCACATTTTTTTTTTTTTTGTATTAGGCCACCTCTACGAATGCCTTATATTGAAAAATCCCACATAAATCTACACTGTCCTCTATAAGAACCCTCATTTCCTCACATAACCTGAGAATGGGAATAAATGATACGGGAGCTACGGGCATACGAGTTATTTTGGTTAGTGCGAAACCCGTAATATAGCACCTCCGAGTGATTGCAGCTGGCAGTAACTTTAGAACAAGATGGGCTCCTTCAAACAACAGCTGCAAGTAATAAATTTCGGCAAATTGATTCTGTATAAGCGCGACAGAGGCCGTATACGACTAGTTTGACTAAATCATTTAGCTCGAAAGGTGCTTGCCATAATCTTGAGTTCAGCGCAAACAAAAGAAGAAAGAAACGCGTGCAAGCAAAATACACTTCAATCTAAATTCAGAGAAGAAGCAAATGAAACGAGAAGCGATCTGTTTCTCCTTCAAATCTCCCAGTGGCGCTGCAACTTCCTTTACCAAAGGTTATCGCAATGCAAGAGATGTGGTGCTGCGGCATGCTACTGTACCAGTGACAATAACTATTTTCTGACAGTACGCTAGGAGCAACTGGTACGAGTGCATTATGGCGGCGTCATTATGGGGGCGCATACCGACGATACGGAGGCAACCGGTTCGTAAGGCGGTAGCTTAGCAGGGCTGCCCGATTTCAGTCGCCACTTTGTGAGTAGCAAAACCTACCGGAAAATCGAAATTAGTAATGTCCCCCAACCAATCATAATTGACAAAGGAAATGGCCAGAACATAGCATGACAAACTGGAAGTAAGCGCAAGAGTACTTGGAATAGGATTGTAGTAAAGTCCTTACAACTACGCGTGCGTGCGTCAGCAGATAGCTTGCTTTTCCATGCGCAATTCCACACACATGGGAGCTACGTTTCCTTTTACCTCGTATATATTTTGCGGTTTCGTGCACAGAGTGGTGCGATCACGCACGGTCAACACACCTCGAGATTTCTGTTAGATCTCTCCAAAGTGAGTGAAGTAGCTCTAAAGACATGCGTGAACGGTGGTGGGATCGAACCTCTGTCTTCCCGCACATCGGCCCATTGCTCTGATCATTAGGCGATGACCGCACTTTTTTCTCTCTTTTTGTTAAGGCTATGGTCGCAGGCATGCTCCTCTTTGAAACACCTGGTACCAGCGTCACGTGGCGGCTTCTTGTGTTCTTCTCTCGCGACCCCTAACGTTTTGAGACGCTGTGTTGGCCGTACTGCCTCCGCCTTTGGTCAAAATTCTACGGTAGACAGATAGAGATTGTGAGGTCCGTCTATAAAGATATCGCATTGCAAGCGTTGCAAATGTAGTAAGTGGAGTGCAAAAGTGTAATTTTTTAAAGGTAAATTTTTGTCGTACTTGTATTTGCCCCGCGTAAGAATTTCGCACTTCAGGTGTCCTAATGTGCTTTTTTGTGCTTCTTTTGCAGCATGGAGGAGCAAATAAATCTGAAGGGAGCGTGAGATGAAGCTGGGAACCTTCGCAGGCCAACATCCAAGAAGCCTTCCTCTTCCGCTTTTCTGTCTCGAAAGGTGTCTTGTCCCAGACGTAACTCCGCACTGGCGAACTCGGTCTATTGTGCTTTGTTCCCGGTAAGCTTGAAACAACGGAAATTTGTTCGAATTCTTTGCACATGGCTCTGTGTCCGTTTTCTACCACAAGGTTTTTCAACTTCGATCGTTTATAAGTGGTGTCCAAATCCATGCGCGCCCTAGTGTTGTCGCCCTCTGGATAACAGATTCAGATTAGGAAGGCTAAGCTTTTTTCAGGTTGCATGCGGCGCAAGCGACATAGAAAGCCGAAAATACATCATGGACGTTGGGTTTTGGAAGTGACCTTTTGCAACGTACGCGTTTGTCAACGTCTTTGCAGCGTGCGGCGGCCGCCCTTGCATGCTGCAGTCGCATCGGTTCTATTTTTGAAAAACAGCGCGCCAAGCGAGGCTGTGGAGACGGCTAAAACCTGCCGTGACGAGACTGCCGTGACGTATTCTCTTTCCTAGCTCTTCCTGTTTCTATGTTCTTCATTGAAATGGTGCGTATTCTGCATATTATATTTAGTTTGTTTGCCGAGCATGCGTGATAGCTGGGAAAATTGTGGGCGCCCACACACAATAAAGCGCACTTTCCGTCATATGCGCTGTAGTTATTCACTGCTGCATGCCGCTGAATTCAGTGAAGAAAACGCTCGGCTTAAAAATAAGAATGATGAGAACACTGAATATATTTCGATGCGGTTGTTATTCCAACTGAAGCGCAATCCTCGTAAAGCCCCATAATATGCTTACCGAACAAACACTGTAGGAAAAATATGCATTGGAGGGCCCCGTTATCCCAGACCGTAGAAGTAATTGTCACTGTCACGAACGTAAATTTTACAAAACACGCCTTACTTCCGATAACTTGGGAAGACGCCATGCAGGAAATATCTTGCAACAGTAACAACATCCTTGAGAAGCTGTTTTTTTAAAGTTTATCCAAAATTGTCCAAAATGAAATACCTACTTAAACAGTCTTTGCGATCGGTTAGGGTTACATAGGACCTGTACCTTGCCTAAAATATGAACGCTTCACCAGCGTCGGTACTGCACTGCCTAAACCCACCAAGTTTGTTCTTCCGTAAAAGATTTAGCCAGAATTGTCGTATTGCCTCAGCCTCGAGGCTCTCTACGTGTTACACATGACCAAAGCAGACAAGCATACATTAACAATGCTTAAGGCAGGTACCGTGCTTAGAGCGGCCTCTCCGTACAATAAGCCACACCTGAGAGGTGGGCCGCATAAATGCATATTTTATGAGAGCACGCAGCGTGGGCCTAGCGCTAGAAGCGCATTTATCTGCCGCAGTACTGCAGCGTGGCCATCTCCTCCGTGAGTGTGCAATGCACTCGTTCTTGAACTTCACTCATTCCCCATTTTTGTCTGGCGAAAACAAAGGCGTGTACACGAGGGGAAAAAATGGAAAGGGTTACCGGATGGCATCTCTAAAACATTGAACTTTGCAACGCCAAAGCTCCCCAGCATGACCGCTTCTTTTTCTCTATCTTTTTCCACACGGCGTGTCATTCTGAACCAAGCACGAAATTCTTGGTCACTCCTTCTTTCTGCATCCCACTCTTCTGCCTTTCTCCCTTTCCATCGCCGGAAACAAATAATGCATGCAGCTAATATATATGGAAGGACGCCACTCTGTGGGCGTTTTAAACTGCTTAAGAAGAGTATCAGCACTCGAGACGGCTTTCTACTTTGTAATAGAAACTAAACTGCTGGGCACTGTTGGAGTTGAGAACGATCCCACCACTGTTAACCAGTTGTTGGATCTGGATCACAATCCCAATTGCTGTCCCCCAGATTTTTTACCTTGCCGTTGGGTGCGGGAGTTAGCCGAGGTTGAGGAAGACTTTGAGATGAAAACTGGATGTTTATTTACATTATTTACAGTGAGAGTACAAAGAAATTAACAGTCCTAAAGTCATTACGTGCCGGCAGCAACTCGGACACTGCGGCCCATGGCAAGAAGCTCGAAAGAGATCAATGAAGGAATGCTCCCTTGCTGTTCCCGGTCTCTCGCTTTTAAGCCCTTCGGTGTCTCGAAGTCACGTCACGTTCATCCAATCGGCGAGCCCGCTCAGGTGAGGCTATTTTCGGCCAATCGGTGAGCCCGTTCAGGTGTCGTCACTTTCGGCCAATGGTAGGCGCCCGTGCAATTGTGTCACACCCGGCACCGAGGGTCGCTCGTTGGGCCTCAAGTGTCCGAGGGCTTCCTTCTCTCTGCGGTATTGCCTTGCCGGCTTGCAAGCGCCGTCACAATAGGCGGATGGGGGCGACGTTTCAGTGCTGCAAAGCAGCTTGGCTCGGGACCTGCGTTACCTGGAACCGTGCCAGGCCCCCGCTACACTTTCGAGAAGAGTCAAGCAGTGAATAGCGCCACCTGCGGCACACGAGGCGGGGGACGCCAACTCGTTTGCACGTGTCGTGCCTCGGGAACGGGGTAGATGTGCTTCTGCGCTCCTTAATTAGCTGTGGTGCGATTCGATGTGGTCTGGTGAACTCGAAGGGGGCTCAGGAAAAGGTCCCGTATCTAACAGCGCGTGTACTAGCTACTGCAGCTTCGGAAGATTACCTCAGTTACTATGATCACAAATGCATCAACAATTTGTCAGGGTGCAGTTGTAAATGTTAATTCAAATAAATTACGAGGTCTCACATGCCAAAACCCTGATATCATTGTGAGACATGCCGTAGTGGAGGCACTCTGGAATAATTCTCGACCACTTTGGGTTCTTTGACGCGCACCGAATGCACGGTGCAAGGGCGTTCTCGCATATCGCCGCTATCGAAATGCAACCACCGGCCCCGAGAATTGCACCCGCGACCTTGTGCTTAGCAGCGCAGTGCAGTAGCCACCAGGCCACGTCAGCGGGACTAGTTGTAAATTTATATAGAGCAATGTGCATTATTCAGTTATTAAAGGCTGAAAACGACCATGCCGTTTTTCTTTCGACTTTGAAGACTCTCGTAAGGTCTTATACGACTTTCATCCGCTCTTATTGTCTCTTCGCGGTCGTTTTTTCAAGCCTCTTCAATACTTATGTTGTTCCCTTTTATATCGCTTCACTCATCAGCTTTCAAAGCAGAAAGAATTAATAAATGTAGGAGGCTCTATGTTTTTATGGGGTTAAATCTTTCCTGAGTACGCCAAGTCGCACGTGGAAAACTTTACCATCGCCTCTTCGCCTGCCTCCATCCTATTAAAACCTCGTGAAGTTGGGATACGCTTTTTGTTTCTACCTCTTACGCCGCTTTTTTCCTTTTCCGAGATGTTTTCTCGCCGCCAGCTTTCCATCCTTCATGCTGCTTCGTGGGGCAGGCGTGTCCAAAAGCCATAAAAGTGCGTGCATCGCCGCCCTTTATGGCGCTTGTAAAATGAGCTCTCTCCGGGACTTATACTCCAGCATTTACTGCTCGAACAACGATGCAGTAGCAGTGTTCTCTCCGTGTCTAGGGAGAAGGGCTTTCCGCACGCTGGTGCAGGTAGTGAACTTGTTCGACTTTTTGGAAAAGGAATAAAAAATTACCCGCCTATGTTCGCTATATTTCCTTTTTGCGCGTGCTTTCTACCGACAACGTGTAACGCACTTTTCAGCGGAGGTTCTCAAAGAAAGCTTGAACGTTTAAACTGGACGATTGCTGGTTCTGGCGCATTGCTCATACAAGCGCAAGAACGTTAGATTTATCCTTTTGGAGCAAGAAGCAGACGGTGAAGGGAAGTAGCGGCCAAAAGAGATAAGTTTAGCAACCAGGGACTTGACGATTCAACGCCATGCTTTCTCACGTATATTTATTCCACGAATACAGGGAACGGGACGCCACGCAATGATACATATGGAAAAGGTAAACGCTCAACTTTTCTGCGGATTTTTTCTTTGCAATCTACTCGCCAATTCCCTAGCATAACCGCGAACTATCTGTAGCTACCTAAGATATGGTTCTCGCAACTTTCTAGCTTTTTACAGCAAAGCAGTATGTCGCTAGGTCCTGCAATATGTTCGTGAGTCTATAGAGCCTTGCAGATCGAGAATTTGCCCCATACGTGGGCCGATGGCGAAGGTAGTCCAATACTGGGCAGACCCACGGTGGAGGTGAATCAACGCTTTAAGCGCACCGCGATCTTGCAAAAATAAGTTTATTAGCTTAGGTCCAAACACAGCCCGTTTCAGATATTTAGCTGATATGAACAAATACTACACTGTAACCAGCGTCGTCCTTGTCTACGTTCGCACCGCCCTTTCTTTGTCGGCGTTGCAAGCGCTTGCGTATCTCCTTTGCTTCCCTTCCGCTCTGTCGTGGCAGCCGCCCTGTAAGCGTGCTGACAGCCAGGGCCGCGAGGGGGAAGGAAGTGCGAATTTTCCATGTGTCCGCCTTCTCGCAAACTTGGAACGTTTCACCGGAGCAACGACCAGGGTTCAGAGGGAGTTTGTGGAGAAGCAATCTTGTGTGGCCTGTGTGATGCGGGACCGCTTGTGGTTTTGAGTGACCTCACAACCATTACTGCCCTGCGTTGATGAACACACGATCGCCTTGGCTACGGTGAAGCGGTGTATGCCCTCAGAGTGGTGTGAGGTGCATGTCTGTTCTATGTTACAGGATTCGTTCGTAAAAGGTGCCCTGACGTGTCTTGCAACAATGCACAGGTATGTGTACCCCCATGCGCCTCATTATCTTCCGAGGCTAAACGCTGTCGAGGAGTGGCTAGTCGCGCCTCGTCTTCCATTTATGTGCCTACGGCGTTCGACGCAACGCAATGGAAAGTTCTCTATTTAGGGGCCCTCATACAGAGCTTCACTGGTCATCCACCTTCACCGAGTGGAATGGCACTGAATTTTTTTTTCATTTGAAAAAGCTAGCTACTAATACAAATCACATCTCATCGGACAATAGAATATATGCATGTGAACAACTTAAATTTTACCGCGAAATGTGATAGCGAGGAGTTCCTTCTGAGAGATACATGCTGATTTCTAGTTAAGAACTAGCGTGGCAAAAGGCGGTGCACGTGCTTGAACTGCTTCAATCCTGGGGAATTCACGGAAATCTGCCTCAGTAGGCAAGTCATTTGCATGTAGGAAAAGTGGTGAATTGAATTAGTTTCCTTTCCCATGGGAATAATAACCTTGAGAGGAATGTGGCCTGGAATATGCTTGGTGGAGAACCGCCTGGATTTGTTGTGACCTTGGCTTCCTTGCACGGAGCAGTGTCTAGTTACAGAAAGGAAACCATTATAATACGTGACTGTTTTTAGAGTGCTGGCAATGGAGATTAGAGGCGTGTTCGTCCCGCCTGTGCCACCTTCTTAAGGTCACGCTGACTGTACAATGATGACACAATAACAATGCTGTAATGATGACGGTGGCATGTTACCGATGGAATTACGGAAGCGTCATTGCAGCGGTGTTATAATGACGCTATTACGACGATCGAATGATGGCGGGACGACGGCGACGCGATAACGACGACATGACAATGCAGGGACGACTAGAATATGAAAAAGGCAAAAGAGCGGCGACCTCATGACAGCCAAGAAATGATTACAACGGAATGAAGGCGATGAAATTATAGTGTATTATTATAGTGTATTATCCACTCCTACTATAGCCCCAGCAGGGGCTGCAGTAGGTGTAAATAAATGAATAAATAAATGAGGACGACGGAAGGGCAACAATGGCATGACGACGAAGGCGTTTTAGTGTTGGAGCTCGCGTTCGTGCTCCCTTACATCACCTTCCACACTGCGTCGCCATCGTTATCACTATATCAAGTGCCAGTTTGTACTTGCGCGGTAACGGACACTCCTGCATCCGAGAACCTTCAATTAGATATCCACAAATATATCCGCCCAAATAGTGGCCTACCCAGCAGTCATCAGCACCCACACGAAACCCAAGTGCACAGGAAAATAACGATTATCTTTAAATAAAATGACACTTTCGCTATACGGGTGAAGGAATGATCGCGATTGAAAAGTATTAGAATATTACGAGAAGTAGACGCCATTTTTTAGGGGCATTATGAATTGCAGTAAACGTACCCTGACCAAGTAAACACGCGTGGTGTGGTGTGCGAAGACAAACATGAACAAAGAGACCTCGATGATTGCGAGCAGCCTCGGTTTGAACACTGACTTGAGGAGGAAAGTCTGCCGTGGCAGCGCGTGCTTGTCCCAGAGCGGCAACGTTCTCGGCTCGCTGTCGGCCTGGTGTAGCCGCCATTTCAAACTATGTTATGTTATTTCAAACTATGTTATCATCCATGCACCTCGAATGTCCGTGTAATTGTTCTTGCAGTATACACAAGGACAGGCTGAAATTGTCGTCTTCTATGAGCTTTATGAAGTGCTGTAAATATAAGTACACATTTTAACACGCGTACATTTTGCCATTGCTGGACCAGTTGGACAATCGTGCACTATTAGAACTCAAAGCTTTAGGTCACTGCTCCGATAGAACATTCGCGTTGAAGGCCTTACTCGCGTTATTAAGGTTCCTGCGATTTACGGGGCTTCACGATAGACTTTAAGAACCCCGCCCACTAAGACTCTATAGTGTACGTGCTTTGTCCGTGTTCGTCTCTCTTTCACTCTATCTCGCCTTTCCACTCTCTGTCTCTTTTTATACGTCTTAACGCTTCCCCCTGTGAAGGGTAGCCAACCGGAACTACCTCAGGTTAACCTCCCTGCCTTTCTATGTATTCTTTTCTCTCTCTCGCTTGAGCAGATTTCACTCGACCACCATAAGAACCGCCTCGTATTAGAGAAATGTGTGGAATATGGTATGCAACGGAAGAAGAAGAAGACAACACGCAATGCTTTGTCCGCATCGGCTCCCGTTTTTTGGGAAGTTTCTGACCGGATTTTTTGCTTGTGGGTGCCTAATTTCATCGTCGACGGATTCGTGAAGTTGTGAGCTCCAACTGGATACCAGACTGTTGCCAGTGAGTGGACTTTTTCAAATTTTACGGCTCGTTTCACTTCGACCGCGTCGCCGGTGGACCATAAGTGTTCGTGGCAGGAAACCGCTCTCGGCCTTTTGGCCGCTCAGCGAGACCTCTTATGGAATATACAGTGCAAGGGGAGGAGCTACCACCCGACGATTTCCTCGAGGATTCCGGCTGGCAATTAGCTGGCCGAAGACACCATTTGACGAAATCGTCCATAGACAGGCCCGGCAATGGAGCCAGGCCTAACGCGGTGCCCGGGCACAACAATCATGGCAGGACTGGAGCTGGTGTCAAGAGCCGCATTATTCGTCGTGGAAGAATGCCGCCGCTTCCCAGGGAGGACATCAAAATTGTGATCAGAGTGAGGGGTGGCCTGAATATATCCAAGATAGGCCCGACTGTGGTGGCTGATGCTATCAACACCGCTGCTTGCATCGAAGGTTCGAAGCGTGAAGCCGACACGATCTGTCCTAACTATCAACAGAATATAGTCGTGGTCAGTACTCCCGAAGAGGAGAACGCAACCAAATATGTGAGAATCAAGAATATTTTGGTGGCGGGTCGCCTGCACGAGGTAGCGGCATACCGCACCACACCACATGCTACGTGCAAAGGTGTAATACGAGACGTTGCCCGTTGTGACGGGCCAGAGGTGTTGCAGCGCAAGATTGTTAATGCAAGAAACCCCCTGGCGCTGGCAGCCAAGAGGATTAAGGACACCGGCACCGTCATAGTTGCCTTTGACGGATACCGGGTACCTAACTACGTCAGGTATGACAATGCATTGGTCAGATGTACTTTATATCGTAAGCAGATCGACATCTGCTACGTTTGCGGACGGCTTGGCCATCGTGCCGACGTCTGTCCGACACCCAGAGAAGCCGTATGCAGAGGATGTGGAGCCTCGAATCCAGACGAGCAGCATCAGTGCACGCCTAAATGCAAGTTGTGCGGTGAGGGCCATCTCACGGCAGGAAAGGAATGCAGACAACGCTTTAAGATCCCATACGTCGTTCGACGTCGCCGAAAAGAACGAGCCAGACCCGAAAGGAGCCGGATGAGAAGCCCTACCCCGGATTACCGCGGTCCTGAGCTCCAGTTCCCGGAGCTCGACCAGCATCGGTCCCAGCATACAGCCCCCGAGGGAGGTCGCCGTCACTCGAGATCGCGGTCTAGGGATCGTGACCGTTCCTGGAGTTTATCCCGGAGCCATTCCCGTGGTCGCTCCAGGGGACGATCTGCTTCCATGGTTCGCTTCGAGTCCAGAAACCGGTCCAGGTCGAGATCCAGAGCCCGGGGACATGCTCATCAGCATCAGGTGGTCCACAAGGAGGGCCGTCCCACTTGGGCAGATCGGGTCCGTGGAGGACCATCAGAGGTGATGTCGAGGTCGCTGCCAGAGCATGATGATAGTTTGGAAAAAATCACGAGATTAGAGCGCGAGAACGCGGCCATGAGAGAGAACATTAATAGGCTAATGGCTGAGATAGCAGAGATTAAGGGCGCTAGGAACTCGCAACCCACCGCTACCATCAACGCGGAAATTCTGGAGGTCCCGATGGCCGAGGGTAGCGACGGGTCACGACCACCGAAGAAGAGGGCAATAGCTTGTGATCAGGAGAACGTGTCACGTAAAGCTAAATCAGAAGTGCGCGAGATGCTAACCGCTCTCAGCGAAAGTCTGAAACAGTTAGGTGATAGGATCACTGAGATGCAAAGCAAGATGACGACCTTAGAAGCAAACACCAACCAACGGTTGGCCAAAATGGAATCCTTTCTCGAGTTTGTGGTGGGCCCGGTAACGCCACCGAACCCGCCGATACGTCTTTCTGAACCAACAGCTAGCAACGTAGCCCCGATTCTAGCCCCACCTAGAGTCGGCGTTCAGCTCGTAAGAGATGGCTCCGCCCCTTGAGACATTCCGAATTTGGCAATGGAACTGTAGGGGCTTCTCTAGGAAGAAGGCTCCCCTACAGCAATATCTACGCAATTGTGAAAAGATGCCCCAGGTTATCTTATTACAGGAAACCCTCTCGCCTGGCATCTCGATGGCTGGGTTTTGCTCTGTCGCCGTGCAGTCGGGAGGGAGGGGGTTATGTACTCTTGTTAGTAAGAAACTCACTCATGTGACACATGATCTCAAATTGGCTGGTAGTAATATTGAGTATATTATGGTAGAGGTCATACCTGGTCGGGTCAACCGAGGCAGCATATATGTTCTTAACATATATAGTAGTCCCAACGAAAAAAGGCAAAGATTTAAGACTCTGCTCCGCAAGGCCATAGACATGGCAGGCTCAAGCCCTCTTATTGTCGCAGGGGACTTTAATGCCCCGTTTCATGCCTGGGGTTATAAATATGATACCAATAAGGGTAAGCATCTCTGGCAGAATGCCATGGATCTGGACCTGACGCTGATCACTGACCCTAACTTTCCTACCCGAATCGGGACATCCACGTGTAGAGACTCTACCCCCGATCTCATCTTCGTTAAGAACGTGACTGAGGCCAAATGGAATAACTTGGCTGAGAACCTTGGTAGTGACCACTATATTTGTGAGGCCCAGCTTCCTATCGTGGGTAAAAAACAGCGCGAATTCTCGTACACGGACTGGGATAAATTCCGCAAGCTTCGGGAGGAGAGGCCTCCCTCAGATTCCCGACCTACTATAGAGCAATGGATGGTTCAGGTTCAAGATGACGTTCGGCGTGCAACCTCTAAGGTCTGCACCGACCTTCCTGTTGAGAAAATGGACAGCAGGCTAGCCCATCTGTTAGAAGCCAAACAGTCCATTCTCAACAGATGGAAGTGTCACCGACTTAATCGTAGGCTACGCAAAAAGATATCTGAGTTCAACAAACACATTGAGGAGCATTGTGCAACCCTCTCTAAACAGCAGTGGGACGAGGTTTGCAATTCGATAGACGGCCAAATGCGCAATGGTAAAACTTGGAACTTGCTTAAGCATCTGCTTAACGAGACCAATACTAAGTCCAATCAGAGGCATGTCATTGCTAGAACCATACATGAGGCTGCACGAATGACCTCTGAGGACGAACTAATCCGCACGCTTGCCAACAAATATCTCCCAGTCGGCTCAGGGCGGTCTCCTGTACATCTCGATTACCAGGGCCAGGCCAATTCCTACCTGGATGCAGAGTTTGGCGTTGAGGAGATTCGAAGTGTTCTACATGGACTCAATGGTAGATCCGCACCAGGGCCGGATGGCATCTCCAACAAGGCGTTGCGAAATCTGGATGAAAAATCAATCGCATACCTCACAGAGGACATTAATGAAATTTGGAGGAGTGGAACCGTCCCGTTACCTTGGAAGACTGCCCTCGCAGTACTCATACCCAAACCTGGAAAAACACCTAGCGTTGACAACTTGAGGCCCATCTCGCTTACATCCTGTGTGGGTAAGGTAGCGGAGCACGCGGTCCTGAATCGACTCTCCCGGTTCCTGGAGAATAACGACGTTTACCCCCATAGTATGATAGGATTCAGACCAGGCCTATCCACACAAGATACCATGAAACTGATTAAGAATCAAATCATAGACAACGACTCTAGCGACACTCGAGCCATTTTGGGACTTGATCTTGAAAAGGCCTTCGACAGCGTTCTACATTCGCATATCCTAGCCTCGATATCTCGGCTCAATCTGGGTGAGAGATTTTATAACTATGTTAGATCGTTCCTCTCGGATAGGAAGGCTACCATCCGGGTGGCCGATCTCGAATCCCAATTACTGGAACTTGGCGAGAGGGGCACCCCACAGGGGTCCGTCATTTCCCCCTGTTTATTCAATATAGCCATGGTTGACCTAAGCAGAAAGCTTCTCGAGATTGAAGGCATCAAACACACTATGTATGCTGACGATATAACTATATGGTGCACAGGAGGCAATGACGGTCAGGTTGAGGGCGCCTTACAGGAGGCAATAGACACTATTGAAACCTATCTAGAACCCACCGGTCTCAGATGCTCCCCCTTGAAGTCGGAACTTTTGTTGTATAGTCCCAAGAAACGCGGTCCAAGGCCCAAGGGATGGACATCGTTAGAAGACAAAGATATTAACTTATGTACAAAAACCGGTTGTCGTATACCCAAAGTCGATTCAATCAAGGTCTTGGGCATGATCGTTGAGTCAGGGGGTACAAATGGCAAGACTATACGCAAGCTAATTACTAAAACTGAAAGTGCTGTTCGTTTAGTCAGGAGAGTATCAAATCGGCATCATGGACTCAAGGAGGATAACCTCATTCGACTAATGCATGCCTTCGTTCTGTGCCACTTTAGATACGTGGCAGCCATGCATCGATGGAAACGGGCAGAGAGGGATAAACTGAATGCACAGCTTAGGAAGATTACCAAACGGGTTCTCGGGTTACCCGTATACACTTGTACAGAGCGATTAATGCAGCTTGGCATTCATAACACTCTTGAAGAGATCGCAGAGGCCCAGGAGCGCGCACAGCTATCTCGCCTCACAACAACGAAGGCAGGGAGATCTATCGTGCAGGAACTCGGATATCACCCCGATAGAGTAGCAGAAGAGTTCTCTGACGTTCCTCCGTCGATTCGTGAGAACATTACGGTCGCGCCAATACCTAGGAACATGCACCCCGATCATAATCGCGGTAGAAGGAGGGCAAGGGCGGCCAACCTCCTTAGGCAAATACACAATGATCAGCGACAGGTCAGCTTTGTGGATGCCGCTTCTTGTAAGGGACGTCAGGCGTTCACCATCGTCACTGTTGATGGTCGCCAAGGAATCACCAATGCTGCCTCGGTTCGGACGAGGGACTCCGAAATAGCTGAACAAATGGCTATTGCACTAGCCCTGCTAGATAGCTCACGGGATGCCATCTATAGTGATTCAAGATCTGCAGTCAGAGCATTTGAAAAAGGCACCATTTCCAAACAGGCCCTCAGACTTCTTGGGGGCAAGGCAATCACGCACCACTTCATTTATTGGTTTCCGGCACATCAGGGTCAGATAAAGGGTGCTCCTCCCAACCTCAATGAGTCGGCTCACGGGTCTGCGCGTGAACTTGCCCACCGCGCTACCCTCGACCAATCGGAAGCCGACTCACTAGAGAACAGGGACACGCCCTCCACCTACAACGAGATAACTAAACACTACTATCTCAGCCGTAGAACCTACTTTGTTCCTCATCCGCGCCTCAATAGAGCTCAAGCATTAACGCTCCGTCTACTACAAACGAATACCTATCCGAATCCATCGCTCTTAAATAAAATCTATCCGCATACTTACACCAACGCTACCTGCCACGATTGTGGAGATATAGCCACGTTAGACCATATGCTCTGGCGGTGTGCTCGGTCACGCTCTATCATCGCTAACAGCTCGGCCAGATGGGAGGCGGTTCTCCGCAGCCCTCTTCTGGCTGACCAACTCTGGGCTGTCCAGCAGGCCCACGATGCGGCCGAGAGGCTCGGCCTTCCGGTTCCCACGTGGGAGCGGCCCGCTTCGTGAAGACTCACGATCTGCAGGACTTTAATTAATAAAGTTTTACCATACCATACCATACCATGGTATGCAACGCACTCGTCATGCGTGTCTGTAAAGACGAGGCATAAACAGTGTTTCTCTTTATATTAGGTTGCGTGATGAGCGATGATAGGTGAAGTCAAAGTACCGCATGAAGGAACACGACGAGCCAATTATATTCACGTCGGAGGACGTTAATGCTGAAGCTGAGAATCTGAATCTTATCGAAGTTATCGCCTCGGCCTCGCATTCTTGTACTGCGGCATTCCCACGACGAGCACTATGTGGTTAGGTTTACTGCTCCCGTAGTGTAGGATATTGTCGATATTGTCGCCTAGTCCCACCCTCCTTTTCCGGCAGCGGTAGTGTACGTGTCTGTATTGTCCGGGGAAAATAGGGCAGAGCTCAGAATATATATACACACACATATATATATATATTGCAACGGGGGTGTTCGCCTAGCAGAAAGGTCCCTAGTTATAGGTTGTAGCGCTAGGCTTAAACAGATCGGCGCTATATCGTAACGGGGAAGCAAGCACTTCACGTCGTCTTCTTCCCATCCACTGGCACCATGCCCACTGCCAAGTGCCTTCAGTACAATCACTCCCCACCGAAAGAGTAGCCATTCTGGCGACCTAAGGGCAGGAAAACACAGGGGGGTCATGGCACTGCTTGAGCCGGGAGACGTGCACAATTTCCTGGCCGCGACGACGCTGGTCGGAAGGCGCTTCCGTTGGCTCGATGAGGTAGTTGACCGCGGATGTTTTTTTCAGTACCCTATAAGGACCGTGGTACTTGGAGAGCAGCTTAGAGGAAAGGCCTGGAGGAGTAGAGGGCACCCACAACCAGACCAGCGAGCCAGGAGCAAAGCACGTAGCCGCAGTAGAGGAATCATGGCGATGCTTTTGGCGCCACTGGTCCTGGGATGTCAACGAACGAGCGAGCTGGCGACATTCTTCGGCGTAAGCAGCCGCTCTAGAAACAGTCGTGCACTCCGAAGCATCGGGTCGGTAAGGCAGAATCGTGTCCATAGTGCATGAAGGTTCGTGTCCGTAAAGGAGAAAGAAAGGTGAGAACCCAGTGGTGCTTTGCTTGGCGGTGTTGTAGGCGTAGGTGACGAAAGGCAGAATGCGATCCCAATTCGAGTGGTCAGATGAAGCATACATGGCCAACATGTCGCCAAGGGTGCGGTTGAAACGCTCTGTCATCCCATTAGTTTGAGGATGATATGCCGTGGTGGTGCGGTGAATGATGCGACACTCCTTTAGCAATGCTGCAATGACGTCGGAGAGAAAAACGCGACCGCGGTCGCTCAGTAATTCTCTAGGTGCTCCATGGCGTAAAATCAGGTTTCGAAGGAGAAAACTGGCGACGTCTTTTGCTGTGGCAGATGCTAGGGCTGAAGTTTCGGCGTACCGCGTGAGGTGGTCGATAGCGACAATAACCCAGCGGTTGCCGCTTGGAGTGTTGGGAAGCGGACCGTATAGGTCAATGCCGACGCGGTCGAACGCGCGCGCGGGGCATGGTAAAGGTTGCAAGGGGCCGGTGGCATGTTGAGGTGGCGTCTTGCGTCGTTGGCATATGAGGCAGGACCGGACGTACTGGCGAACGAAGCGGTACATACCGCGCCAGTAGTACCGAAGCTGGATGCGAGAGTATGTCTTTAAGACACCAGCGTGGCCGCATTGGGGATCGTCGTGGTACGTGGCGCAGATGTCAGGGCGCAGGTGTCGGGGTATAACAAGCAACCACTTGTGACCGCTCGAATTGTAGTTGCGGCGGTACAGCAGGTTATCCCGAATGATGAAGTGCGCTGCTTGACGGCGGAGCGTCCGAGAAATTGGCGCTGGCGACTGGCTAGACAGGAAGTCAAGAAGCGAAGAGATCCATGGGTCCTTGCGCTGCTCTGATGGCATGTCGGTAATGTTGAGGGCGAAGGCTCCATATGTGGAAATAGACGAGTGGGCAGGACTGGAGGGCAGGGGTGACCGGGATAGAGCGTCTGCGTCTGAATGTTTTCGGCCTGAGCGATAAACAACGCGGATGTCGTACTCTTGCAGGCGCAATGCCCAGCGGGCGAGCCGACCAGTTGGATCTTTTAAGGAAGATAACCAGCATAGGGCATGATGGTCGGTCACGATGTCAAATGGACGCCCGTACACATAAGGACGAAGTTTTCCGATTGCCCAAACGATGGCCAGACATTCCTTTTCAGTAACCGAGTAGTTCGCCTCGGCTTTGGTAAGGGTGCGGCTGGCATACGCGACGACGTACTCTTCGAAGCCATCCTTGCGTTGCGCAAGAACAGCGCCGAGCCCGACACCGCTAGCGTCCGTATGGATCTCAGTTGGTGCAGATGGGTCGAAGTGTCGCAGTACCGGAGGAGAGGTGAGAACGCGTCGCAGTTCTTGGAATGCGTCGTCGCATGCCGGGGACCAGGCTGATAGGTCAGAACTGCCGGTGAGAAGCTGCGTCAAGGGGGCGATGATAGAGGCAAAGTTACGGATGAAGCGCCGGAAATATGAGCACAAGCCGATGAAACTGCGAAGCTCTTTCATGGTGGTTGGTTTGGGGAACTCGGTTACGGCGCTAAGTTTCGTGGGGTCCGGGAGGATACCGTCTTTGGAAACTACATGACCGAGAATAGTAAGCGTGCGAGCGCCGAAGTGGCATTTCTTCAAATTTAGTTGCAGTCCTGCAGTGGAGAGGCACGCAAGCACTTGCTCGAGGCGGCTGAGGTGCGTCGCAAAGTCGGTGGAAAAAACCACAATGTCATCCAAATAACAGAGGCACGTTTTCCACTTCAGCCCTCGAAGAATGCTATCCATCATTCGCTCGAAAGTGGCAGGCGCGTTGCAGAGGCCGAACGGCATGACGGTGAATTCATATAGCCCATCAGGAGTTACAAAGGCTGTCTTTTGGCGATCAGCCTCTGCCATGGGCACTTGCCAATACCCGGAGCGTAGATCCAGCGAGGAAAAGAATTCCGCTCCCTGCAGACTGTCCAAGGCATCGTCGATGCGCGGCAGAGGATATACATCTTTGCGCGTTATTCGGTTAAGGCGGCGATAGTCGACGCAGAACCGAATGGAGCCGTCTTTCTTTTTAACAAGGACAACCGGAGATGCCCAGGGACTGTTAGAGGGCTGGATGATGCCACGCTCCAGCATGTCGTCAACGTGCTCGTCGATGACACGGCGTTCAGCGGCCGACACACGATACGGACGCTGGCGCAATGGTGTTTGTTGGCCGGTGTCGATACGGTGAACGACTGCGGACGCCCGGCCCAAGGATGGTTGGCGAATGTCAAATGAGGCACGAAAACGCTGGAGGAGCTTGATGATTTCGGTGTGCTGCGCAGGTGTGAGTTCTGCGTCGACGGAACGAGCGAAGACGTCTACAGGGGCATCGGTCGCGGCGGCAGGAGTTACGGCACAAATCGGAAGTGATGCCGTATCACCAAACATGGTGGCCGGGAGAATGCTATCAAAAGCTTCAGCTGTACCCAGGCACTCGCCGCAGAGTAGGGATGATGGGCAGGCGGACGGATTGCACACGTAAAGGGCAGCAGAACCTTCGCAAAAAGTGACGACAGCAAACGGAAGCAGAAAGTTCCGGCGGCGCGCGCAAGTGGTCGACGGCGTAAACAGGACAGATGAGTTCGCAGCAGAGCTACATAACACAGGAACCAGAGCAGCGGAGAAAGGTGCAATATCGATGTCAGAGGCGGCAACAACTTTAGGAGAATAACAGTCGTCAGGGTCAAAACACGGCACTGATAACGTAAGTTCGCAACGAGCGCAGTCGATAAGAGCTTGATTCACAGATAGGAAATTCCAACCAAGAATAACGTCGTGCGAGGAACGAGGCAGGACGACAAATTCGATAACATGCAGAACGCTTTGAATGACAACCCGGGCTGTGCACGACGCTGAAGGCTGAACGCGATGCGCGGTTGCCGTACGCAGAGAAAGAGAGGTCAGGGGAATGGTCACTTTGTTCAAATTTCGGCAGAGCTTCTCACTAATAATAGAAACGGCGGCTCCGGTGTCGATAAGGGCGTGTACGGTGACGCCGTCTACGGACAGTTCAATTTCGTTCGCCGGCGCAGAATGAGGCCTTAAAATGTTCGACGGAAACGCAGTTCTTGCCTCTGGAACTGCGACTGCTAGTTTTCCTCTCGGGCTGGGCTGGGTCGGCGAACCATCGGGGAAATGGATCGGCGACGTGGGGAAGGCGACCGGCGTGAATCGAAGGGGAGGCGACTGTAAGAGGTGTCCGGAGGAAGGTTAGAGTGGTCCTGACGCGGAAGTCGAGCAGACCTGTAGCTTGAGGCACCCCTACTGTCAGGTAAACGGGGGCTGCGACGGCGGCAGAATCGTGCTACGTGGCCGGGAAAATGGCATGAATAACATATTGGCCGGTTATCAGGTGTTCGCCACGGGTTCACGACAGGGGTTCCAGCGGCCGAGTTAGGGACGACCATCGGGCGTGAAGGTGGCGGCGGCACATGGAAGGTGGCAGTGGCCCGGTAGGCATCAGGAGCCGGAGGAGCGTAAGGCCGGGCGACAACGTCAGCGTAAGTGAGTGGTCCAGCTGCAGGCTGCGGAGGAGGGGCAGATGGCAGCGCCGCGGCAACTTGGGTCTGAATGACGTGGCGAAGCGAGGGAGCCAAGGTTGTCAACGGCTCTGGTGTGCTGTTCGCCAGAGAAAGTTGGCGTGCCACTTCCTGACGGATGAACTGCTTTATCTCCGGCATTAAAGCAGAGATGTCGGTAGCATCGTGGCCGAAATCCAACGGAGATAGATCCGTGGTGCCCTGCTGAGCAGCGCGAGTTGATGCACGCTGCTTGCGCAGCTCGTCGTACTGCTGACAGAGCTGTACGACCTCGGAAATCGTCCGCGGACTCTTCGCGACAAGCATCTGGAAGGCTTGGTCATCGATGCCTTTCATGACGTGCCTGATCTTGTCAGCTTCGTCCATAGACGAGTTGACGCGCTTGCATAGCGAGAGCACGTCTTCAATATAACTAGTGAAGGTCTCCTCCTGGCGTTGAGCTCGACCACGCAAGCGCTGCTCAGCGCGAAGCCGGCGAACGGCGGGACGGCCGAAGACCTCTGCCAAAGTTGCCGTGAAAGCCGACCAGGTGGTAAGATCGGCTTCATGATTGCGGAACCATAGGTTGGCCACGTCAGTCAAATAAAAGATGACGTTTGTCAGCTTGGCGCGGTCGTCCCACCTATTATAGGCGCTTACACGGTCATATTCGGCGAGCCAGTCTTCCACGTCGTGGTCGTCCGTGCCGCTAAATGTAGCCGGATCGCGCTGCCGGATGACGCCAGAACAGACGATGGCGGGGGGCACGGGAGCAGCAGCCTGGGATGGTCCCGGCTCATCCATTGCAACAGCAGGTGATAGCGTTCGGCTGCGGAGTTCCAGGATGTCGAAGGTAAACCCAGCAGCTCCACCAAATGCCACGGGGGTGTTCGCCTAGCAGAAAGGTCCCTAGTTATAGGTTGTTGCGCTAGGCTTAAACAGATCGGCGCTATATCGTAACGGGGAAGCAAGCACTTCACGTCGTCTTCTTCCCATCCACTGGCACCATGCCCACTGCCAAGTGCCTTCAGTACAATATATATATATATATATATATATATATATATATATATATATATATATATATATATATATATATATATATATATATATATATATATATATACATATGTATATATATATGTATATATATATATATATTTGATGAAACGAATGGGCACACTTACAAGTATTGCATTTTTCATGGTTGCGACCGTGGTACGACCTTAATTTCTTCAACTACCTCTGCACCGGACCTACAGAAACTTTCCACGAATGAGTGCTCATAGGCCGATGAAGGTGGCTTCTTGGCAACCGTGCTGGCACCAGCTGTCGACGCTATACCTTGCAGCGCTAGGTCTGTAGTGGCATCGACGAGGCGCTTGCGAGCCATGTCCACAAGCAGTTCCAACCGATGAAGAAAGACTGGCAAAAAAATTGGGCAAGTAATGTCCGCTACGAGGAAAACGCTTTGGAAAAGACGCCAGGGTCCAATGTTTCATGTGAGTGGGCATTCACTGTATGTCACGATATTGGTTTCGGTGGCTTGCAGTGTAAATGCAGGCCGGCGATTCTTCGCAAATGTTGGCGAGAGTGAACAATGCTAACTTCGGCTCCCGTCTTCACTAGGAAAACGTAGCCCAGACACCTGGCGAAAACGAAGCATACGCGTCTGTTTGCTAGATCGCCACCACTCGCAGGATCTATTGGTGAGCCTGAGAGTTTCCCAAGAAAGTGTTGCGAAACGCGCACTTTCGGGCCGCTGTGCCGAAAGTGCAGCGATACCAGCGCTTGCCAAGGAGCGGCACTCGAGATGAAGAACACCGGCGTGACGAGAAGCGGCGGCGTGACGAGGACCGAGAGCGTGAATATATAGTAGCAATCGGCGCGTATATGTGGAAGTCGTCGCGAAGTGCCTGCAGATCAGGGGAGGACCGACGAGATCAGTCATTTGTTGCGGAAGTTGTTGAGATCAAACAAATGGGTGGGAAGGTGGCGTCCATCACGGAGTCGGCAAGTTGCGCGAGATTACCCAGTGACAGACCAGCTACAGCGGCGAGCACAACGCGGACGGGGGAAGGCAGGCGCTCCAATAAAAATGCTCGGTGTAGATCTTAATCGAAAGAGGTAGCCTGATCACCTTAGAGATGCTGAAGATGGCGCAGAAGCTGTGAAGGCTTAGGGTCGCCTAGTTCTTCAGCTGATGTTATCTGCATGAGTCACTGCCGTTCCGACGACGACGTACGCTTGAGATGTTTAGTCTACGAAATGTCATAATGCTTTGTCATGTGCGGAGTAAGAATGATGTCTCGGATTTCATCGGCAATCTCTGGAGCAAGCGCAGGCACAACGTAGGGAAATTTCGAAGTCTGCGGCGTTGTCCGGGCCGCCACGAACTGCTGTTGACTTGCGTTTGCCAGAGGGGGCGATCAGCTGGCCAGAATTTCGGAAGGCGGAACGAAAAAGCGGAGACTGCTTGAGGCGCTGCGGGGTTGGATGAGGCTTGACCGGAGTCATCGGTGGATTCCATTCTCACCGTAGTCCGCAAATAGCCGCAAAGTTTCAAAAGTCCATGGTCACCAATGTCGTAGATGTAGCGTGCATGCGTTCATGTGATGCTAATGCCTAAGTAAATACGTAACTAAACACAGATCTACAAGAGAAATTTATATCAGAAACGTTCCGAGGCCAAAACCGGCAGCAAACTGTGACGCTACACGACGAGTGAGTCCAACTCGTTTTCCAAGATTAAAACTTGCCGATGCCGCCGTCAGTGGCGCTGGCTGTAGTCACGGAGACTGCTCGCGTCCAGTGTGAACGCGGGGAAACGTGCACGGTGTCGTCAGTAGCTCTGTATTATCTTTCGGTGCGTTGACTCGTTGGTGCTGCTACAGATGCTTGAGATATGAAGTATCTTAAGGACAGTCGAATGACTGACATCTTGCGACTTTTTATTTATCAAGTAACATCAAGTGAGTGGATCAATGAAGTGCGGTCACCGCGAAATATTTGGGTCGATAGTGCCTCGAGATCTTCTTCAGTTCCTAAGTTTGGACGAGAGAATATATGAGTCGGTTGATACCAGTCTAAGGTTTTGAACCATCAGGTTTATCGAGATGACAGCATGAGATCGGTTAGCTTGAAAATCATTGATGCCAACGCGAGTGGTTGTAGGTTTTTATTGTTGTCCACAGGTTTGCTAGACTTGTGCAGGCTTGGGTAGACCAATAATCTTTACGTACCCCCATGCGTGTCGCAATGATGCAGTAATCCAGCTGTCGTTATTAGAGGCAAATAGCTTATTCAGTATGCTGGAGCTTGTGTGGCTTTTTGAATAAAAAAGAAAGCATAACTATGGGATTAAAGAGGAATCGTCGTCAAGGACGTAGCTGTGACGAAATCACCGTTTCAAGATGCTGTAGCTGTCCAAGTTCATAAGATGCTCATAAGTTCATAAGAAGCTCAGGGGTCGCGATGGGCCAAATGTCACAGTGCAGCCGCGGAGGAGCCGGCGAAGTGTGAGTACTAATTCTAACGGCTTGTTGATCGCGCTAGTGCGCATGTTTAGTCAGGACCGCGCGAGGTGGGTGGATGCGCTGACTTTTATTTCAGAGCGCGTTAACCTGTGGTGATCGCCCCGAGCGATAACTGAAGCAGTGGTTAGCAGGTGGAAGCGTGATTACTATAACAACAGAAACAATGTGCGCGTGTTAATATGCAGGCACTTTTTCAAGGCATTCGAGTGATATTGAGCAGGAGGCGCCTTGCTCGGTAGTGAAAGTATTTATTGGTCAGCGCGGACACTTGTAATACGCACTTGTATTACTTCGCTCACGCTCCGGATAAACAGTTCTTTCTCATTGGATAAATCTTGCAATTGGTTCTATAGTTCCTCAAGGTGGCCAGAGTCTGGTGGAGCTTCACACGAGCGAATTGCAGGCGAGTACAAAGATTCTTTGTGGCTCGACGTTCCGCTGAACACGACGGCGCCGTAATGAAGCGTTCGTCAGCGGAACACCGTTCACAGCAAAATGTTTGAGGCAGAGCGGCCTCCAAATTCAAGCCCGCTGACAGAATTATAGAAGAAGCTTTCGTATGTCCTCGCAGCATGCACTGATATCAACACATAGCTGATGGAAGAAAAGGCGGAATACAAAGAATCCACACAAAGTAGTAAAAGTGCGTTTGTGGCTCTGGCGGTCAATTTAGTGTCATGAAGCACTTACGCCTTTTTCCAAGGTATCTAGCTGAAATCAGTTCATGATTAGAGCAGAGGAAGTCTGAGCGCAGGATCGCTGGGTCCTGGCCATTGTCTACTCCTCAAACTACGTATTTCTTGATGTTCGTCCGGGATGTGGGGTATGCATGTACCGGGAAAGTTATGTTGCGGTATGTTACCTGTACTTTGAATGGCCTGAATATTTGTGGTGACTTCCAATGAAGGCACCATCACTAATACCGGATTTCTTGGCCGCTGCGAAGCTTAACCACAGAACTTAGGAGTACCGATGTTAGCAAACAGACTCCTTTGCACAGTCAAAATTGGCAAATGGGTCATATCGCAGCTGGAACGTGGCTTCCGAATAATTTCACACGATCAGGTGGAAACTGGCATAGGTGGAGGCGTAATCGATAGCATTTCGACACATTTTCGGGACTCAACAAATTTGTTAAAGGGTCCCTGCCGATTGTTATTAGGGAAAGAAACGCTTCTATGGCAGCTGTTTTTTTATACTGCAAAATCACATAAAACTGAAATAGCTGAATAAGTAAAACAGGAAAATGCAGTAGTAGGGAACATTTCACAAATGGGATACATTTTTCTAACAATTTTCTTTGTTACGTCATTGAAAACATCCGCACAGAAAAAGAAAAAAAAAGGAAAGTGAGGGCATGTGCAAACATCCGCAGGGTTACGCATTGTTAATAAGTGAGAGTTATAATTTGTTAAGAAATGTATGCAATGTTCTTAGAGTGATTACGACACTATCAAGCTCATTCCAAACTGAGGTGCCTGTAAGCTGTAGTGTAGAGTGACCGTAATTAGTATTTACCTTAGGCAATAAAAAACGACAGCGAGATGTGTTTCCAACATGGCGAAGTGAGGGATGAAGCGAGCCTGTTCTCAAGGCCAGTTTTTCATTAACTATTTGATGCATGACGCAGGCGATGTTGTATGTTGTCAAATCGTAAATTTTGAGGGTTTTAAAAAAACCTTCACTCTTAATATGCATATTGTTGGCTACTATAACGTGAAGAGCTCTTTTTTGAAGTGTAAACACTGGTGACAGATGAGTTTTGCATGTGCAACCCCTGCTCGCTGAGCAGTAATTAATATGAAAGTGAACAAATGCGTAGTAAAGATTGATAAGTATGTGGGGACAGAAATAGTTTCGACATTTAGACAGCCCATGCAAGCCATATGAAGCCTTTTGAACTACGGAACGCACATGAAGGCGGAACTTTAAATGGTTATCGATAATAACACCAAGAAATTTTGTCTCACTAGATTGTTTTATTGGATGGTTATTGTAAACGACATCTGAATGAATAGTCGTTTTCCTTTTTTCAGACTGAAATAAGATAAAAACTGTCTTAGTTCGCTTAAGGTGAAGGGAATTCATTGCACACCAACGGTGCAAAATTTGTAATTCAGGGTTAAGCTTATTAATTAGGTTGCATTCTTCACAATCGGCTATAATAAGGTTAGTATCGTCTGCAATGGTGAATGAAATAATCGCCCTGTGTTTTCTCACAGAGGCACAAGCAACTGCCACTCCTGCAGAAAGCTCGCTCCCATGGCTCAGTAGTTATGGCATTGTGTTGACGAGCATGAGGCTGCTGGTTTATTTATTCGTGCGGCGGGAAAGATGCAAGTATGCAAAACCAGTGTACTTGAATTTGGGTGCACGCTAAAGAAACCGGAATAGTGCTAATCTTTCCGGAGCCGTATACACTTCGAAGGCTCTGATTGTCCCATTGTTGATTCCGGTCATTAAACGCCTTCAGAAAAAGACGGACAGGAACATTATTTAGTGAATTCTGTAGATGCTTGCCTTAAGAAGCGCCTGCCAGCCCACTCCAGAGGACGTGAGTGAGATATAAAACGACGCACCCATACATAGTACACAAGGACACATCATACACAAGCACAGATAGTAAAAAGCAAGTAAAGGGCCTGGTCGCTGTCATTTTGCCTGATTGTATCTTGGGCTGGTCGCTCCAAGGCTCTGCCTCGGAGCCACAAGATCTCGCGCAGCTTTTCATTAGAGCCGGAGGCAGATCACCTATAGGCCGCAGATGCGGGGCCCACAGCAACGAATTCGTGGGAGACTTCCGCAAAGACGCGTTTGCAGTGCGACTTCAGCACAGAGCCGACAAAACTGATGACCCGCTTTTGTCGCTCCCAGTGCTCTAGACCGGATCCGGTCGCACGGATGTAACCAGCCAGACAAATTTAAAGGGCTCCGTTTCAACCTGTCAAATATGGTGTCTAGTGTCAGCGCGCACTCTATAGAGCAGTGAAAATCGACAAACTGAAGATAATATTAGAATGGCTGCGGCCACCTTTGTTGCGCGAAAAGCAATAAAAGTGGTCCTCCAAAGTACATGGTACAGCTCAAAAGAAGTGTCCTCCGAATTCAAGGCAGGTTTTAGAGTAGCCTGAGGTCGCATTGGAGGGCAGGCACATGGAACACGAGTGAAGTTTCCACACAGATTGCACGTATTTCAGTGTGGCAAACGCGTACATTGGAGTTCGAACATGAAGTATTTTGCCCAAACAAATAGATAGATAGAACTTGTCGACAGGAAAGACAGAGGGGTCCACCTAAGCTAGCGTGCTCTAATCTGCTACTCTGGAATGGTGAAGAGCGAAGGGTAGTGAAAGTACTGGGATGGATGATGATGATAAGAGAAGTGGTGATTGCACAAACAAATTCTAACCGAATGTGCTATAAAAAAGTCAAGTGGCGTCCCGTGAGGCCTCTCAGTCAATGGAAGTCACATTTTGGCCGCATATTGCATACGGGTCCGTATTGCCCCGCATCACACTGTATGTCACGCTCAGGGCTCAGTGCGATGTCATTGTGGAGGCTTGGGGGCTATTTTAGAATGCGGTGCAGGAGGCTGCTACAATGAGTAGGCGTGGTCGCGGCAGCACTGTCGTCGGACTAAGTACATGTATGAATCGGTCAATTCATGCCGGAAGATTAGTGTGAGTGTAAAAAGCAACGGCCATCCGGTGAGATTAAAGTTGGCCTATGGCTTTCGGATTGCATGGGCATCGTGTAAGCAAATACTATAAGCCAACAGGAAGCGCGTAATTATAGCACCATGAACATAAAGAGCGACCCAAATCTGTCCATGCTGCCACGTACATCTCGCTCAAATGTAATGTGCAGATTTATACAAAACTTGTATTACATGTGTCTTCTTCGACAGTTATTAAAGCACGTGTGTGCAGATTTTCTCAGCTTGTAACTACACCAATACCATTGATCCCAGAGATCTGTTCGTGAATGTTCGTTGTGGCCATACTGCGACACAATGTGGGTTGGCGCTGCTGTTGGCTGAGTACAGCTTTCTCTGCTCTACATAGCTGATATGCTGGCCTGCCGGGAAAGAAGGGTTTTCTTATTAGACAAAATGGTTTGTGAGGCACCATAGAAGACACCTTTTTGCTTCAACGTCGATTCCTGAGAAAAATTTTACAATGGACAAGTTGGGTAGAGATAATTATAACTCTGGTGCAAAGCGATGAAGAGACAAGACTTAAGCGAGAAAACAAAACGCAAGGCGCGAGCGCAACGCAACACTAGTTGCGCGCGCGTGTCGTGTATTTTTTCTTCGCTTAAATCATTTCTCACCGTTGCTTTGCGCTACATCTTTAATTATGTATATTTTTATTATTTTTTGGCGAGCGTCATCATTATTTTACCTACCCACGAAGCCTACCATTTGCAGAGAACGATTAAACGAAAGAAAAGATCAACGCTAACCAGCGCAAAAATGTCTAGGACGACCACGCTTTCGCACAGATGATGATAGACCATAAATACAGTTGAAGCGCGATATTTCGAAACATAATTTTAAGAATTTCTGTACATTGTGAAGAAATTCAATTTCGAAAGAGATTTTCTATTGAGTATAATACGGTTACTAATTTTGACTTTCAAAGGAGAATCGACCCCCCCCCCTCCCTCCTAATTTCACGAAGCGGCCCGAAAGCACGGAGGCGGGAAAACAACTAAATATACCCTACTATATCGTGCGGCGTGAGTTTCGCCGACTTCTTCTGCGTCGATGCCAGCGGAGACACAGACTCAAAAGCAAATTTCGATCAAGAGGACCTCGTACAGCTTGCTGTCGACGCCGAACAAGTGTCGGATGATCACTACACGAGCGCAAACTTAGGCCATGTGCCGACAACCAGCGTGGTCAGAGCCGGCGCCGACTGTCCTCAGGTGAATTGCAGCGTCTTCAGGATGAGGGAACAGGCTCTCTATCACTCTTGCGATTACTCGAGTTGTGTGAAACCCTTGCTGGAAAACCGTAGACAGACCAAAATCACGAACTCTATTGCTAAAAATAATTCGGGCAATAAACCTCGGCGTTCTCGTACTTTCTCATCATTATTTAACGATATTCCCGAATTTAGGAAGGGTTTACCATTGCCTGTCAGCTTGGCGAAATTTACATTTAACTGTATATTGTAAAGCTATTTGAATTTGTCATCTTCAGCTGCCGTTGTTGATCACAACAGAATAAACGGAACATCTTTAAAAGATTATTTGAACAGCGTATTACTTTTTTAGCAAAAAATAAAATTGGGTATGAATGCAATTTTTCTTGCAAAATTTACCTGCAAGTCAGCTCCTTCGGAATATGGTTGGGAAAAATATTGACAATCGTACTAACAATGCTCATAATACAAAATTTCCAACGTAACATGTCAGACAAGAAGCTATACTGCAACTTCCCAACATGTCCTAAATTTATATTTATAGAACTACTCATCCAAAAGCTCCAGTTAAGTTTACTAACTTGCACAGCATACGGCCAACGTGTTTTCCACGAAAGCACATGTAAACAACAAGAAATGTTTCCACCATGAGCCAAGGCTGATGTGAGACGGAGACCCTGAAACGCCCACTCCAGCAGCTGATTCCAAATTCAGCTATCTTGAAATGAAACTCGGAACACTGTCGGGAGTTCATTTCAGAAACAGCTCTCGGCCGTACTAAACGGCAGGAAAGTGATCTGAAATGCTCTTTGCGAGCTGCCTTCCGGAAAACAAAACTCATATCCCCGGTGCATCGATTTTAGAACGAGGCGAGGAAAGCCAGACATCAAAAGAAGGAGACGCGCGCTCGCCGTTTCCGGAACACGATTCCGCGCAGAGCGTTTTACGACTTGAAGCGCATTTTACCCGCACTCTTTGAGCAGCCGTTCCCTCATCCATGTGTTATCGTTTTTTTCCGATGAATATGGCGCCATGTGAAGCACGAGCTCTACGAGAAAAGGCGACGCCAGTGAGTGCACTGATCTCGCTTTTAAAGCATGACGAAACTGAGCCAGCTAAATAACAGGACTAGATAACACAGCGGCCATGTGTTGTGGTTAGTGCTAAAGGACATATTTCCCGCTAGTGAGAGGCATACACAAGCGGGAAACAGCAATAACAACACCAACAAGAAAATTTAAAAGAACAAAGAAAAGTAACTTGCCAGTGTAAATAACCACACTTGTCGTCGTGTTCGATTCATGCTTTTGTTCTCGCTTCACTTTGTGGTAGAAACACCTTTCACCAAAATTCGGCTAGGCAGAGTGCAAGGTATTCGGTGATATGCATAGGGAAGCATACTTCTAACAAGACCTAAAGCGATATTTTCGTGGTGCTACTCTTTTCAAGAGACAATACGCATATGAAATGTCTGTATTTGGACTCGAGAACCAACTACAGTCCACACCGAATTGTGACCGACAGTTAAGGTGCAGTTACTGTAATGTACGCGCCAACACAAACGTAATAAATCGGACATAAGGCAAAAGTGGGCGCTGCCAGTGTCTCAAACGCATTTTCAGAGCAATAAGTGCTCATGCTGATCTATTATGCTGTGGAGACAAGAAATTCAGCAGGTCGGCGTTTAACAGAATAGGCCAAGATAATAACAAATCAAGGAACATGCATTTTTTTTCATCTTATTAGGACCTAAAAAAGAACAGACAAGGAGAAAGGCACAAATTCTGGGAATATTTCACTCTTGGATGTCCAAGCCGCGCTGCGTGGACATCGGAGCAGGGGACCTTATCCTACGCACAGGAAATTAACGATTTGTTGTGCCTCACGGAATGATTATTGTTGACTTTGCATACGCCTATTCATTTCAGTTTCGGTTTAGTCATGTTAGTTAGTGGTGTTCATTCATAATAGAATATGCAGGAGGAGGCCCAAGAGCGTAAAGATGTATGGGGACCTCCTGTCAGTAAAAGAAAGGTATAGTACATATAAATAAGTAGCAAAAAAACAAACCAACTTAGATTTGTCAATAGCATTGGAAGTGTGTGTAGCTAGAATAAAAATAGTAAGATAGAAGTGCAAACTAAATATTATATATGTCAGCGATTAGGCAATTAATAAAATCGCATACAGAAATAACTACACCCGTAGCCCTGAACATGGCAAAAACAAGTCGAATTAAACACCATATGTCACAAGTTAAGCATCTGATAGAAAATAAAATAACACTTGTTTAAAGCGCGCAACGATAGAGACAACTTAATACCGAACGGAAGGTAATTCCAAAATCATTATGCTGAAATGCATGCAGTGCATTTTCCGTAATTCGTTGGTATCATCGGTAAAAGGAGACTAATGAGCAGCGAATCTAGTATGATTTGTGTTAACGAGAGATGACTTGCAGAACATCTTTCAATGAAGGTGGTCGTTAAAGGGACACTAAAGGTTAACATTAAGTGAACGTGGACTGTTGAAATACCATCCCAAAAACCTCGAAACACTTCTTTCATGCAAAGAATAGACTTATTTAAGAGAAAATGCGTTCTAAAGCCTCCGCGCAACTCTAGCGCAGTTCAAGTCGCCCGCCCTCCGATCGAGGAGTGGTGACGTCATGGGCTCAGAGTGAAGTTACGCCGTCGGTGAGTAAAACGGCGTCCGCAGACGGCGCTACGGTTTTTCTCTGCAAAATGCAAACGCGTGGCCAGAAACAGAGCCAAGACAGCAGCACGAAAGTGGAACTATGGTGGCTAGCGGAAGAGAAAATGCGCGATGATAAGCTGGTTCTTTATTTTATGACTCCAACTTCGACGCTCGTTGCAATGGATGATCCTGACAACGACACATTGGCTGGCGATGCTGGGCTCGACTTCAGCGATTTAAGCACTGATGAACGTGACCAGCTGCTAAGGTCTGGCGCTGCCGGCGTCGTTGCGTGCTACTGCGACGGCAACTGTATGTCATGGGTGTACATATTTCCACATTTGTAGCTTTTCCTTCGTCAAAACCAAATGCCGCACTCACCGCCCCGTCTTCGACCTGCAGTTGTTCTTGCGCTTCGGAGAATGCAGGCAAGACTGACGGAACAGAGCTACGGGAAAGCATTGCTTTGAAAGGCACTCCACTCGACTTCAGTAAGTCGGCATTGAACTCGTAATCTTCTGGACGAAAGTGCAGCGAGCACACTATGCGATTTTTTCGGCTCTTTACCAACGCGCTGTGGCAGAAGTGCGGCACTTAAACACTTCGAATGGAGAAGTTTACTTGTTGGCACACAGTGATAAGTAACGTTGGATTCACCGCTGCAATTGAACTTGGCCAAGTTCTGCGGACCGTTCGCGCATCCCACGGCGCCGCATAGACGTGGCACACTCGCTGCTTCTTCCAAATGCAAGTTTCGCGAGCCAGCAGAACCAGCGCAGCACGATGCGATAACGAAACAACTGAAACTCCAATGTGCGCGCGGCGCAGAGTCGAGCGCGCAGAGTCGAGCGAAAACCAAACCTTTCGACCACCCATATACTACTCAAGGATAACGTCAAAATGTTATTTTTTCTTAGAATGGAATAGAAGTAGACAACTACCATTTTCGTCCGCCTTATAATCTAATGAAATGACCTTTTTCATACCGGTATAGTTGAGTACTTGTCAGATAAATTACGATTAGCAGTGCGTTCGCATCGGGCTAGTACCGAATTGTCGCTAGGGGGTCTCAAATCGTGTCATGCATTTACCTCAATTTCTCGGTTACTAAAGCTCTGTTCGCGATTACATTGACGCCTTGGACGTTCTAGAGCATTGCTTTATCACTTTAACTTAACTTCATAGTAACCTTTAGTGTCCACTTAAGTGCATTGAACAAGGTGATCAAGAGAATATATTTTACGAGGTTAATATTGAATCGGCTGTAGTCTACTGTCATGACTGCGGTATGGGCAGAAGGTTAAGATTCTGGGGTGCTATACCGTAAAACTATTCCACACTTTTCTATTCCAATTCTGCTATCAGCCCTCAACGATTGGTCAAAAACTTTTTTCGATTATCCCCCACTTCACCTGTCTGTCACGCGACGTCACCAAAACCGCAATACCCTCCCCCCCTTCTGATAGCATGTGTACACACTGATTATGCATGATTTGACAGAAAAAAAGAAAAACTGTTATTTCTGATTTGACCCCTTTTCGCCATTAGCCCTCGGCTATTGGTAAAAAGTTTTCGGGCTGAGCCCACTTCACCCTGCCTGTCACGCGACGTCACAAAACCGCACAAACTCACCACGTCAAAGTGACGTGTACGCAATAAAGATGCATTAATATGCCGAACAAAACTGATTTCTTTTTCGGAATTGCCGCAAGCTGCCCTGTTCCGAAAGGAATAAAAGATTGCTGCCGCCGATCGCTGAGACGCTGGCTACTCGCACCTGGCGGAGAGCATGGGTGTATTTGCGTGTAATAAAACTTCTTGCATGGCCGTGTGACGTTTTCAAACACTTTCGGCACGTTTACTAGCTCATTCTGCTTACTCTTAATTGCTGAGGGTCGGTTTTAGCGTCATTCTTAAGCTTCCGTTGCATGCCGCCGCGATTTTCGGCCAACCACCGCAAGCTAAGTAAGGGAAAGCCGACCAATTGCGGACGCCGGCACCACCCTCTTCATCCGGTTATCGACTTTCAGTACACCGGCTCTGCCTCAGTGAATCCCTCTCCCCTTGAGCATTCTCCTCGTCTCTTGTCAGCCAATTAGATACGACAAGCCGTTAAGTGTAGGCAATGTTATTCGTTTTTCAAGCAAACAAAAGTGACCTCTTATGAACGAGGAGAGCGTTTGATTGGTTTGTTCAGACAATCCTGCGGGTGACCGCCTGGTGCTTGCGTCGATGATTACGCAAATTTGACGTCAGGATATCGGAATAGAAACATATTGGAATAGTTTTACGTTATAGGGCCCCTGGTGGCTTTGTTTTCCAAGTGTTGTAGCGTACAGTATTTAATGTGGCTTAGGATATATGGCTAGTAGCGTGTAAGCAAAGTTGATGTGTTGAAAAATGATTGGACCTTCAGTGATAATCAGATGACAGGTACTAATTGATCTTTCAAACTAGTAATATGATTTGCGTATTTTGGTTTAAAACCTATGTTACTCCAAGAACTGAGCACCCAGGAATTTCATGAAGCATATGATGGTTAAATATAAATGATTATTGTATTTATTGTATTATTGTACAATAAATACAATTATTGTAATTGTATTTATAGTATTATTGTATTAAATTATTAAAATTAAATTACAATAATAATACAATTATTATTGTATTAAGTAATTATTGTATTAAATATAAATGATTATTGTATTTTAGTTCGGATTGTGTGTACAGTGTACAAAGATAGAAGAATGTTTTCCCTTATTCTTTGTTAATTTTGTGTTTACGTTGCATTTCTGTTAGGCATTTTTTACTGAAAGTACGGCCTTTAGTTTTTCTTTTGTATGATGACATGACAATTAGCTGTAATGTTTGTCTGTAACAACAGTGTGACCCGCTTCGTTTTTATCAGCTCCATATGGTCGAGTGTTGGTGTTCCTTCAAGCCGCTCCCCTAGATATTTTTTTTCCTTAATGTCCTCCACCTTTATGGAAATAATAATAATGAAAGGAAAAAAAGAAAGAAAGAAAGAAAGAAAGAAAGAAAGAAAGAAAGAAAGAAAGAAAGAAAGAAAGAACTGGGAGGCAAGACACCACAACAACCTATAGGTAAACTCTCCCAAGTAACACAGGACCTAAAAAAGAGACGACGAAACATGAAAGCGTCCAACTAAAGATAACAGAAGGAATCTGCTTTAAGGTAAAACTGATAAGCATGAACAAAGTAAGCGATGTTTGGATTTTCAACGTTTAAACGATTGAGGAAGCGGCAAAAAATGTCCTTAGTATGAAATGAGAAGGAAACTTGGCATAGGACAGGCCAAGATGTATACAGTGAAGAATAAGCAAGGTATTGTCATCAGCAATTTAGATGATATAATAAAAGCCGCTGAACAATTCTACATTGACTTACAGTACAGAACAGAACCCAGTTCAGAAAACCCGAGTAGCCATCCTATCTTCATTAGCAGTAGTGTTGACCACTATACAGGGGCTCCTTCCGTAACTGGCAATAAGTAAGAAGGGCTTTGCAATACATGTCCCGGGGAAAGGCGGGAGGAGAAGATGGAATAACAGTCGATTTATTCAAATATGCATGAAACGTTGTGCTTAACAAGCTTGTGGCCCCTCATAAGCAATGCCTCGAGTATTCAAGTATATCAAAGAGTTGGAAGAATGCCAACATTGTGCTAATACAGAAGAAGGGGACGTCAAAAAAATTTAGAATTATATGCCCATTAGCTTTCTTTCAGTATTGTATAAGATATTCACCAAGACCATTTCCAATCGAATCAGGGCAACACTTGGCTTCAGTCAACCAAGAGAACACGGTGGCTTCAGGAAGAGATACTCTACAATGAATCACATCAATGTCATCAATCAGGTAGTTGAGAAATCTGCGGAGGAAGTTCTACCTCTCTATTTTGCTTTCATAGAGCAATATAATCCTAAACATTTTCCGATCCAACTTTCTGTTGCCTAACTTAGGCTACATAAATGTCGGACAAGCCTGAAGGAAAGCCCGCGAAGCCTGTTATTGCTTGTCATCCCTTCACCGCACAAGCAATCAGCGCTCAAGTCATTCAAAATTTGGAGCAAGGCAAGATTAATAATGCCATAATTACAAAGCAAGATCTGTTGTTATAATTACATATACGCTGAGCGCGAAGCAAGTTGATGTCTCAAGAACAAAACCACTTCTCTTCGCACCCACAGAAAATAAGTTGAACAGAATGTCAACATACTTCGGGAATTTCCGCGTTTGTTTGAGAAAGACAAAAATTTGATGTGGCCGCCCACTAAGAAGTGGTGCGGTGCGGGTGTAGAAGCCACGACCAGCCGAAATACGCAAGCCTTTTCTTTCGCGCGCACCAACAACTGATTGTTGAAGGGTACGCAGTCTTTACCGCCGTTGCAATAATTGGTGCCTGTAACTACAACGTGCCTCCCTACATCTCCCCAGTTGGTAGAAATCCGTGCATGTTCTAAGCACGAGGTAATTTGCGGTTGCGTTCTTGCTTGGGACCCTCCTCGGAGTTAGCTTGCCTCCAAAGTGCATTGCACATAGGTGGGCGCTTAAGGAGAGTAGGAACTGCGACTACAACGAAACTTTTTTTTTCTTGTCGTGATGACTGCGTGCGTTCCTTCGATCGCCGGCCTTACCCCTTCGCCTACCCGCTGAGCCTCCTGGAGCACGGGAAACTCGCGCCTTTAGCGCCCATTTAGCCCGTGAGCGGCAATTAACTTAGTGCGTCTGTCTCTCCTCCTCCCGTTGCGTTTAGGGAAAAGCGAGTCTTGCGCTCGTGTACGACTGTTGCGACGCGCGCGAATTCTTAGGAGAGCGCAAGTGCGTCTTTCGGGAAACACCGGAGCACTCTGCCGCCGATTTCAAGCGGTCGCTAAGGAGAAGAACGCCTAGCTACAAATGAAGACAAAATGCCGCCATTGCAGGGGTTTTCCGAGAGAGCTAAAATACGTGCGTGGGCCAGGCGTAATCGGTGCGCCAGTGTAGCAGCAACATTCCTGCGGTTGCGACTCAGGGTGTGTGCCGTCAACCGGTGCTCTAAGGCCGTATAGCATAAAGCTATTTCATCATCGTTATCGCCATCATCATCAATATTAGCATAATGCCCTCTATTTATAGAACAATTCCATTCTGCCATTACATCATCCTCCTGGTGTAAAATTTATGTAACTGCCGAGGCAAACATGCGACGATGACCTGCAGCATTGTTTGAACAGCCCAATCAAACGATCTGCTTTTTTATAGGATGTAACGCTTGTTTGCTTTCAGAGCGAGTAGCGCTGACTGCCTTGAAATGCTTTTCTTATCGAAATGCGACAAAATTTTCAAAACTCTTGAAGCAACGTTCGCGAACCAGCTTCTTTAACTTATGTTCGTCTACAACTGGGATACGCCTCGCCGGTTTGGTCGCCCTATCACGAATGGTTGTTACAGATGATTGAAGTAATTCAAAACAGAGTAGCCCGTTTCCTTACTGATAGCAACCGATGTCATTGCAGCGTTTCACAAATGAAACATTGTATTGTCTTACAATCATCGCATTCCCGCCGTAAGATAGCCCTTGCCTTCTTCTCACAAGTACATTCAGTACACACAACCATGACCTTTTGCTTTGCACACAGCGCATCATATGTCGGCACGACTGCGCAATTAGCGCACTTCATCTGTAATTTTGGTAGGACGCGCGTGTTCGACTTATCTGCTTTGCCACGGGCAATCTCACTGTGGAATGATCTTCCCGGCGTGATTTCTGACGTAACAAACTATGATACACTCCGCGAGCAACAACATTCGCATTATGCCTAGAATCACCTCTTACCAGATTTACATATATCAGTATGCATTTGTTGAATCATTTTGTCATCTTTGAGATCCTAGCTGTCATTCTTATTATTATTTTCCTTGTCTTTTGTTCTTGTTGCTTGTATGCTGTGCTGTATTTATCAGTATAGTTGCATAGCTTGCGCCTTCTTTTTTTGTGCCTACAACTACCTCCATCCCCTTACCCTATGTTCCAACCACAACCTGTAAGGTATGCTAAAGAAATGAATTGGCTAACAAGAGACGGCTAGCGCACCGACGTGGAGAGGCTTTCGATGGGTCCGAGCTAGTACAGCGAAAGTGGCTAACCGGATGAGGAGGGTGGTGCCGACGTCTGCGACTGGCCCACTTCGTATTAACTTACCGTGACTGCACACAAACAGATCCGCGGCAGGTGGCCAACTCAAGGTTAAAAATGCCCCTGAAACGGATTTTCAATGAAGAAGAAATGGCAAAGTGATGTCGTATATGTGACGAAAAGGTTCGACAACCTTATATCTCGACGAAAATATTGCTTTTTTATCGAAAAGTAAGTTCGTGCTCCACGGCAGTTCGAAGTATCCAGTGCCACAGCGATCGGTGAGCAGATATATTCTATTCATTTCGGAGTGGGGCAGTATCCGGCTATTCAAAAAAAAAAAAGAAATCTGAGCCTCAATTAACAAAAGCGGTCTTTCCCTAAAACTGTTCGTAAGAACTGATGTCAGGCAATGACAATTGTTGGACATGTTAATAGCTGCGGTAGACGGCCAATGACAAAGTTCACTTACAAAAAAAAAACTTTCAGAATTCATCCCTTGTTCTCTTCCGCATACTAATGCACATTTGATGCGTACAGGCCGCTTCTACATGGCGAGTTTTGGCGGTTTTCTGGCGTCGCGAAGAGGGAGGTGGGGATAGCACAAAAGATTTCAACGCATAGCGCAGAGCTAATGGCCTAAAACGTGCGGAATCAGTCATTTTCTTCTGTTCACTCTAATGATGCATCATCAGTGCGCGCAGGTCATACCACATGATATGGACAGTCAATTTCGAAGTAACATACAAAGATTTTTGTATGCGATATCGAGGACACTGGCAAAATAGGTGCTCCATGTTCTCCTTGGAGCCGCTGAGATCGCATGCAGGGTTCCCAGCCATTTAAATTAGTGCTGAAATAGCTCTCCTGGACGCATTAGGCAACTAACTGTTTCTATTACCTGTACTGTGGTCATATGCACTGTAAACAGGTTTGACCCTTTTAGGGAGTTTTGGCCTCGTTGCATAACTCAAGCCCTTAAGGGAGGACAAGATCCTCCCTTCGAACGGAGTTTTTTTTCACCTCCTTGTGTTTGGTGGTTTTATGGGGAATTATGGGAGTTTTTGAATTCTCCTTTAAACACCAACCCCTGAGCGGTTGCAGGAGTCTTTATGGGGAACGTTGGGAGTTTTTCATTCCTCTTTTGGACGCCAGCACTATGGAACTTTTTATGAGGAGCTTTGGGAGCTTTTACAAGTTGACATGGGTATTTTATTTTGCTGCTTATGGGAATTTATAGGAGAAACGATGGGAGTCCTTACGTACATTTTCGGAAACGTTTGGCTTCTTAAGGGAGTGTTGAAGGAGACCTTTGGGAAATTATTTTGCCTCCTTGTAGGAGTGCTTAGGTGTAAACATGGGAGCAACTGTTCCCATATTTTGGGAGCTTTGCTTAAGGGAGCAATTATGGTTAATTTTGAGAGTTGAATTTTTGCTTTTTATGGGAATATATAAGAGAATGTTTGGGAGTTAATTTTTACAGCTTTAGGGAGCTGTTTTATTAAGGGAGTTTTAAACAGATGTTTTGGGAGTGCATTTTAGCTCTTTATTAGAGCTTTTACAGGTAGGTCGGGAGTTTATTATGCACCTTTTGGGAATTTTACGAGGTTGAAGGGAGTTTTTTGTGTGTTTAGTAGATTGTGTCTAACGAGGTGCAAAAATTATGACAAAGCAATAAAATGTCTGGAAATTTATTACAGTTCCAGAATCAAATGTGCCAGCATGATATTACAATCAATGACTATTAGCATAATGCACAATCAATCATGCATGCCCTCCAACAAAGAGTGCATTTTCTGGATGGAAACTGAGTGAATCAAGTGACATGTGGCTCATATGTAATTGCACGTAAACTTGATGGCTGATAGCACTAAGGGCAAATAGTAGTAGTATAAACTTTATTTCTTTTAGTCGTTTGGGCGGTCGGTGCGTCCCTCAGTCCAGGGCTCCACTGGTCTCTGTGGTTTGCTGGGCTTGATCAAGAAGAGCTCTCTGGCTCTCTGCATCTTCACTAGCAAGCCAAACATTCCATTGTCTGTTACTTGGCACTTGCGTCGTAAGGGGCGAATTGGAATTTGGAGACTGTAGTTTATACATTCATGTTACGTGGGCAAGAGTTGGCAGCTCCCCGCACCAAGAACACATACTTTCATAGAATGCAGAGTGTATCTTACTGAGTATTTGTAGGCGTAGATATGTGTTAGTCTGTACACAGCACTAATCCCTGGCCTGTTCTCCCATAAGGTTGGGGTGCGGACGCCTGTATTTTTGTCTCTCTTTTGCCTGGTTTTCGAAGGTGTCACGTGGGTCAATGGGGGGTTCCTTGAAAGGACCGACTAGTGCTTGGATGCTTATTGCCCGAGCAGTCGGTCTGCCCTCTCATTTCCCTCGAGTCCAGAATGCGCCGGGCACCAAATTACCACCTGGTGCAATTCTGTGAGTTTTGCGTGGGACGGTACCCGTCATTAACGAACAGCATGCTGCCTTAGAGGTACACCATAGCCAATGCAGATGGTTTCTTTTGGGAGCTCTGCCATCCAGAGCTCAGAATATGCACATCAAACTTAGGCTACCCACTACATGGCCTGCCCAGCTCCACTTATTTTACTTAATGACAATTAGAATATCGGCTGTCCTCGTTTTCTCTCTAATCCATACCGCTATCTTCCCGTCTCTTAACGTTCAGAATATGCACGTCAAACTTAGGCTGTCCAGAGAGCCCACGATGCGGCCGTTAGGCTCGGCCTAACAGTCCCCACGTGAGAGCAGCCCGCAGCTCTGCCCAAGGCAAAGCTTCTCAGGACCTTGTCATTAAAGTTCTTGGCTGTCTGTCTGTCTGCACCTCGAAAGGCCAGTGCTATGGCTGCTGCATCCATGGTACAGGCTGAAGGGTTACGAATGGAGGTTGTTATCACTGTGAACCGATTGAAGGCCACTATTGTGAATTTGTCTGCTGCCACTTTACACGCATTTGTGTAGTATATGTCTGGATTTCTTTCATACTTCTTTAGTAAAGCCTTTGATTGCGCTTTCCTGCTTTGGTGGTGTTCCGTGCTCATATTCTTTGGGATTGGTGAAACTAGAATTTTCTCTCTTGTTTGTCTGGGTAGCGAAACTGTTTTTTCCCAGCCATACTGCGCTCTCAGGGCCACCTTTTGCAATAGGGCCTTTCCTTGTTTTGTCGAATTCAGACGTTCTGTCTGAGGCGTGACCACTGCTGTGGCATGTTCTTCATATGTGTTGTGAATACCAAGAGCCTCCAGATTTTTGGCACTTGTGTTTTGGGAGCCCTAGCTGCCCTGATGATGGAGCTCACTTTAGACATGTTCTGCAGACTTTAGTTCTGCTGAACTACTACGTCAAACACTTGTCTTTGCTTCGTGTGTTGTCGACAAATTCGACTTCGCCCTGCCATCTGCTAGCCGCCTGGTTAGCTAAGATGGTAGAGCGGCTGCCCCGGAAAGGCGGTGGTCCCGGGTTCGAGTCCCGGACCAGGACGATTTTCTTCAACTCTGAGGCTTTTCAGGAACCCGTATGGGCTTCCTTTGTAGCAATTGCTATGAACGGGTGGATGTCTAATTTTCCCTTTATTAATTAAGAAAAAGAAATTGTATGCTGTAACTGCCTGAAATTTATTTCTAATGCACAAACTTCTGTGCATAGACAATTTGGTACAAGAAAGTGCAGGTACAGATTTCCCAGTGAAAATGCATGCATGCAGTTTTAAGCTTATTTCACAAAACTGATAAAATGAACATAATTGTGTGCACACACTGCATGCCTCCATTTAACACAGAAACAGGCTGGCTGTTTGCATTGTTCATGCTGCATAACAGTAATTTGCCGCCTTAGAAATAATGTTGCTGTGGCACAAATCGCTGTCACAACCTATATCGACACTTAGGGAATGGTTATCAAACACACCTCATGACGAAAATACAACACTCTTTGACCCGCCGTGGTTGCTATGTGTCCTTGGCGTTGTGCTTAGTATTAAGCACGAGGTCGCAGGATCAAATCCTGGCCACGGCGGCCGCATTTCGATGCGGTGGCGTGCAAGAACGCCCGCGTGCCGTGGCTGTGCACGGTAAAGAACCCCAGGAGATCAATATTAATCCGAAGTCGATCCCAACTGCATGCGGCGTGCCTCGTAATCAGATCGTGGTTCCGGCACGTAAAACGGGAGAAATTGAAAGAAACAAAACAATGTCTCTTTTTCGTGCGGCACTAGCTCCTTGAGTTTTCTTCAGCGGACCGACGGGTCTCAACACCGCAACATAAAAGGTGTGAGCATTATGTGCATTACGCAATGGGTCCGCGCCGTACTCACCACCGCAGCTGAATATATAAGGCCGCGTGAAACATGAGGCAACTGGGCAAGCGGTAATCCGAAACGCGCCGTTTCCAAAGCAGTCCACACCGTACGCGCTCCGATTTTGTGAGGACTGTGGGCGAGGTTTCACTAGCCGCTTTCATATCGTGGCGCAGTAGGGAATGCCCGAGCACGGCCGCGCGAACCACAAAAGTGTATTGTAGTACACAGATCACAAGGCGATGGCTACGCGGTGGCCGATCACCGCCGTGCTGCGCAGGGGGCAGGTATTCTTGTGAGGTTCCACATATTACACGCAACACTCTCCGACGGCCGCCGTAATTCTCTCGTAAGAACGCATATAGACACACGCGCAGAACTACGAAGCTAGAGCAAAACAGGTGCCGTCACCGGCGCCGACGACAGTGGCGCTTCGAGGGCTTTGCCTTCAGTATCACTTTTAGTTGATGGGAAAACAAACAGAAGCGACGACATTCTACGGCCGAAGCCGTCGAAGTCTTGCATGGTCGCGCTTCCGAAGTCAGGTCGTAAGGTCGACCGGTGGTTCTGGCAGCGCGACAGGACATTGTGATCAACGAGACGAACAAATCGTCTTTTATATCGCCCTAAATAAGCTGGCTTGCACTCTGGAAATGTATAAATTTGCAGAATTAAGAGAAAGAAAAGCAACCACTTGGACAATATATCTCTCCTTTCTCGTCTCCTTCTCACACATGTGTATACTAAAATAAAATAACGCATAAAATAAGAAACAGAGAACTCCGTTTACGCTAAAGGGAGGTCTCTATCTTCGAAACTCCCTCTTAATAAGGATGTAGAATTGAGGTTCTTTCTCCTTCTTTCACCCCCATTTTGCGAGGGAGCGAAATGGAGGACGCTGAACATTTCTGCACCACTGTAAGGGAGCACGGTTTTCAGGCACGTTGTCTCAAGGGAGGTGACATCCCTTAATATGCCCTTTTCGGCTCATTTGCGTTTACAGTGTGGGGACGTTTCCACCGGCTACATTTATCTGAGAAATTTTATTAGCGCATATGGTGGACAAGGCATGTATCTTGCAGCTGAGACGATATCGGTTCCGTTTTTGTTTCGCTCTATTTAGCTTTTTCGGCTTTGTACACAACACAGGAACCTTAGGCGTGAAGGCTATGAGATTATGCATATATTGGCGATTTGTATAACAATGCCGATGCACCCGCACTTGCTGAACACATGTGCACTTCATCCGTATGGCACCGTGCACTATACAAATAGCGCCCCGGAAGAATGATAATGAAGGCAAAGACAACCACATTTAGGCACGCGAAACTCTGATCCCGATCGAATACTGTTTTGAGAGGACAAACGGAGGTGAGTTGTTGGTTTATCTTGCGCCTGTTAGCCAGTAGCTTCTTTAGCAGGGTGCACCTTGTTGCCCCAGTAATTTCTGACATTTATATCGCGTAATCGTCGTCATCTTCTTCTTGAGAAACGAGGAAAGGCGCCGTCATCGCCATCGTCATCGTCATTGTCAAATTTTACGTCGGCATTACAGTACGCAGGCTTCGCACAGCAATCACCAACCAACCCCCTATTATGTCAGCTGAGTCCATTGCATATACCTGCAAAATTTCCTGAAATCACACACTAACGCATCCAGTACCGCTCCAAACCGCACCATCTTTCTCAGCAATAAATTGCGAACAAACCTTTGAATACCATCTTCAAATTGTAAAAGCGCAAAAAAAAAGAGAATGAAGACAAAAGACACGACGGGGCGCTTACGTACCATACATATCCTCTAAGGCAAGCGTTATCTCAATCCCAAGCACTGTCAAAAATTAGGCGCCAGTACAAAGATAAATAATGAACGGCTTGTTGTTGGTGCCGAGGTATAGAATGCAGGAGACACATGCAAATTTTTGAAACAAACGTCAACACTATCCGTGCCTGCGCTGTGCGGCTTGCACAACGCCTACTCGAAATTTAGAAGGAGCCCTAAATGGCGTCTTCTCTTAATTGTGAAGTCTGAGGGCGTTTTTTTTTTTCCAACTAAGCACTTTCTTGCGCTCAGTTTCCGGAGTTTTCACGAACGACTAGAATATACAGCTGAACTTTGTCGAAGTCTCTGCAGATGCATCTAAAGAATTCATGAAGGATGGAGACGTAGTTGAAAATTCTTTCTTCGTTAACAGAGCAGAAACTTGCACTTGAACTACCGTATAAACAGATAAGCAAGGCGTTAAAATAACTTCCAAAAGGCAAAAAGCGGCTGCATCAGTTATTCGTTCGTGAAAGTAGTCATGATTTGTGCGTTTTCCTAAAAGTTACTGAATAATGCACAGCAATTTGTTACAAGCCTTAGCAGTCAGCAAGGATGGGCATAAGGGTACATTATTTTTGACATTGGGCTCTAGTACCACGCAGCAGTTTGGTTGAAGTCAGCTGCAAGAATTCAAGCCCCCCCATGCGTGGTTGCGAGGCGACGACTATGGCAACAGCCGCATGGCCCTAGCTGTAGCGAGCGCTGAAACTAGATTGATAGCCAGTGGCACAGTTCCAACGGATTGCTCTCAAATTGGAGAAGAATCTGCCATAGCACTTGCAATTGCAAGTACTTCGGCCAAAATTATAGTCAGCGACTCTAAGGTTGCGGTGATGAACTTTGCCAGAGGCAGAATTTCTCCCGAGGCGAACAGAATCCTGCAGACCTGCAGAGATAGCAGGAAAATTGAAATAATCTGGGCACCTGCGCACGCCTCCCTCGCTGGGAATGAGGCGGCCCACGAATTAGCTCGAGGACTCACATTCCGAGCTGGTGGGCTAGCCGAAGGCTTCACGGGGCGAGACCGCTTAGTGTGCTACAGAGAGATCACACAACACTACAGACTAGGGCGGGTTAAATATCCTCCGGCTGATGCATCCTTAAACAAGAGCCAGGCCTCCACTTGGCGTCGCCTGCAAACCAACTCGTTTCCAAGCCCGGTGTCGTGCAGCCTCTACTACCCGGGTCAGTACTCTAGCCAGTGTAAGCTATGTAAAGCCAGGGCTAATCTTAGGGCCAGACAATGAAATCTTCCTTACCTCAGTAAGGAAGCCTTCATTGCAGTGAGGCTACCTTATGTCACTCTGAAAGGTTCCTTACTGAGGCTCCCTCGGTGAAGGCTTCCTTGGTGCTTCCTTGGTACTTCCTCAGCATAAGAAGCCAAACAATGAAACCTTCCTTACCTCACTAAGGAAGCCTTCATTGGGGTGAGGCTACCTTATGTCACTCTGAAAGCTTCCTTACTGAGAGGCCCTCGGTGAAGGCTTCCTTGGTGCTTCCTCAGCATAAGGTAGCTCCAAAGCTACCTTCATGCGTCCTTACGCCGCTCCTGGCCCTGAACGAGCGCTTCACCTCACTGCTTAACCACGTGGCATTCGCTTGCGCATGCGCACTGTCGCCCACCTGCGGAGAAGCGCGAGCACGGTACGTCTTGCCAGGCATGTTCGTTTCAGTCACGCGTGCGGCATGCAAGCATTGCTAGGCGTTGCTAGGCGTTGCAAGACGCCGGCGTGCCAGCGTTGCTGGAGCACATCAAGTTTTGCACTGTAATGCGCAACTTTTAATAACTTTAGTAAACGAAACTAGAAGAAAGCGTCCACGCTTCTCTATATTAGCTATTCAATTTAAAGATTGTGCGACGATACATTTTTTAATAGAATAATGGTGTTCGCGGAAAGATTTGAAGAGATAATCTCGAACCCAGGCACGCGGCAACCGCTCCTTAGGTGAGGACGGGTGAAGGGAGCTTTCAGAGTACGCTTGCTTCCTCCATCGGTCCTTCGCTGTAAGGAGGCCTCACGTAAGGTTAGGAAGCGCTCGAAGGAAAGGAACTAGGGGTGTGCGAATATTCGGAATTTCGAATACGAATCCAATATTTTCCATATTCGAAGCGTATTCGATTCGAGAAATGCATGTTCGGAAATTCACGAATATCCGAGGACGGCCGAATAACGGTGGAAACGGCGAATATTCGGATAGACTGCGAATAATTGAGCAATTAACCAATTGTATGCTTGCTCCGCATTCTCCTAAGAACATGTTTATTAACTGAGAACTTCGCATGATCCGCTCATTATCTGTATGCTCTGTTTCAGTCTGTCTGCTTCAGGCATTTGAGACATGATCAGTTTCGGTTTCTTTTTCACCAAGCTTTATAATTCCAATTATTTTTGGAATGCCCCATTGCCTTGAAGGTTGCAAAGGCAACTCAGGGTTTGCTAACATTGATTCAAAATGTATCAAGGCTCTTTGTGCGGAGTGGAAATTTGATGAAGTGGCCAGCCTAGGCATGTTTCTTGATCCGCGCTTTATGGCCACAGTTCATCAGGCATCTGTTCAGATGATCTGGCTGAAAAACCTTGTGACAAGGGAGCTCCAGGAAGCCGTCGTGGAACACCGCGGGGACACCGCCGTGCCAGCGTCGACTTCGTGTCCGCTGGTGGCATCGAGTGTATGGAATGCTTTTGACGATCTAGTGATGAACAAAGAGAAGACACATTTGGCATCTGCTCCTGAGGGGGAAGTTACAGACTACGCGCAAAAGCCTCTTCTGGAAAGGGGCATGAATCCTTGTGAGTGGTGGCAGTCCATTGGCCGCTTCAGGTACCCGCTTTTAAGTGCACTCGCCCGGAAGTACTTGGCGATCGCTGCCACTTCAGTTCCTAGTGGAAGAGTCTTTTCTACCGGTAGAAATGTGACAGTGCATAGAGAGCGTTTACTTTCTGGCCATATTGAGCAGTTAATTTTCCTTCACGACAATCTGTAACAAGCGTTTTACCTGACTGAGGGCATTACCTGAGTCCATTATCTATAATTGAGTACCTCTTTAATTTGAAGCAACCTTGCAAAATGCAATGTTATTTTTAAAAGGGTAATAAAGCTATTGTTACCTCTCTTGCAATTTTTTAATACTACACATGTATTCGATATTCGATTCGATATTCGAAGAGAGTTCTTCGCCTTATTCGTATTCGATTCGTAATCGAAAATTTCAATATTCGCACACACCTAAAAGGAACGTTTTATTGTTTGGACCAAGCTACCTTCATGCGTCCTTACGCTGCTCCTGGCCCTGAACGAGCGCTTCGCCTCACTGCTTAACCACGTGACGTTTGCTTGCGCGTGCGTGCTGTCGCCCACCTTCGGAGAAGCGCGAGCACGGTACGTTTTGCCAGGCACGTTCGTTTCAGTCACGCGTGCGGCATGGAAGCGTTGCTAGGCGTTGCACGACGCCGGCGTACCAGCGTTGCTGGATCACATCAAGTTTTGCACCGTAATACGCTACTTCTTTAGGTGTAATAAACAAAACTAGAAAAAAGCGTCCACGCTTCTCTATATTAGCTCATCAACTTAAAGATTGTGTGACGATACAACCTTTTTTATTGAATAGTGGTGTTCTGGTGTTCGCCTAAAGCTTTTAAGAGATAATCTCGAACCCAGGCGTGGCGGCAACCGCTCCTTACGTGAGGACGGGTGAAGGGAGCTTTCAGAGTACGCTTGCTTCCTCCATCGGTCCTTCGCTGTAAGGAGGCCTCACGTAAGGTTAGGAAGCGCTCGAAGGAAAGGAACGTTTCATTGTTTGGGCCTTAATCACATTCTGTGGGAATGCCCACAGGCTCCCTCTGAGGGAAGAATAACCTCTTTAGAACAATGGGAGACCTTATTACTCAGCTCCGATCCGGAGATTCAACTGAAGACCGTCCAACTGGCCGAAAACGCCGCTAGGGTCCAAGGACTCCTGGCCGTCGTCTAGGTGGGAAGACTTAAAGCCTTCCCTACATCTGTTGGACAAATAAAGTTTTACAATCCAATCCAATCCGCGTACGTGCAGGCGCGACGAGGTGGTGGGCATACTGCATATGGTGAATATGTGATCAACACTACTTCCTTTTATAACGAACACCTGGCAACTGCACCAGCAAACCAAACAATCGTTTTTTTTTTTGAGCACGATAACGTTTTTTAACTAGTTGTAGTGCCGCCTTTATTGGCACTCGCGGTGGCTGACACGGAAGTGGTGCATGCTCCGCTTCTTTGCAAGTACGAGCACGTCACCGAAAGATGTGACTTAGTGTAATATCACATCCCTCACCCCTAGTCATCCAAGCCACAACGGCACACTGGACGGTGCTGCCGAGAGGAAAGTTTCAAAGTCAGTGACTCGACCAGGGGAGGCACAGGTACCAGGCTTGACGCTTACGGTGGGGTAAACGAGGCACTCGCCCCGCCTGCTGAAGTCATTGGTCATCGCCTATGACTTCACATGACCTGGATCTGCAAATCCCGGTACCCGAATTAACGAAACCCCCGTAACGGCCGCCTGCTCAGGCCGTCCGCGTTGGCGTGGTCCGGTGTTTTGCGGTAGTCCAGCTGGTACTCGTATGCCGACAGCATTAGACTCCGTCGTAGAAAGCGTACTGACAGAAGATCTGGTAATTGTATTTCCCTCAGCAATATTCGGAGCAGTTGTTTGTGGCCGCGGAAAATCACAAGTTTTCAACGGGCTAGGTGCTGGTGAAAATGACGAACACCTAACACAATGGATCACGCTTCTCGATCGATTTGAGCTCAGTTCCATTTAGCATTCGCGATGGTCGTCCATGCGTACGAAACTGGAAAATCATTTCCCGATTTGAGCTAGCACGGCGGCCACACCTACCAGGGACGTATCACACGACGCTACCTTGGGAAAACTTAGCACGAACTCTGAAGTTACCAACGATAGGCATTCGAACGCCTTTTCGTGCTTTTCGCCACACTTTGACTTCGCCTGGTTATGAAGTAAACTACCCGCCGTGGTTGCTCGGTGGCTATGGTGTTGGGCTGCTGAGCACGAGGTGGCGGGCTCGAATCCCGGCCACGGCGGCCGCATTTCAATGGGATTGAAATGCGAAAACACCCGTGTACTTAGGTTTAGGTGCACGTTAACGAACACCAGGGGCGCGATCGGAGATATTTTGTTCGATACGCGTTCTGTTCAGTTGCTGCAACGTCACAAAGTTGCAGTATGCAAAATTTGTGACAGCGGGGCGGAGAGAGTAGCCAATCAGGAAGCGGTGACCTCCCCGGAAGTTTACTTCCGTCGTTTGTCGTATGCTTGCAGACAGTATACTACAAAGCCAAATGTTTCTCGTCTTCCAATTGAATGGGATTTTTATCTAAAACAATGTATTTTTTCTTCTCAAGCCCAAACACGCTTTCAAATAGTAGTACGTGTGACTACTGCAATTTATAACTATTAGGTTCTTTGCGTCGTCCCTAGGTGGTGTCGCGCACAGCGAGAAGGAAAAAGAAAAGAAAACGACGGGAAGAATGGCGCACTTTTCAAGAGGCAGCGACAACATCCCAGTGGCTCACTGGCACCGATGATGTTGTCGATTTCTCTGTACAACCAACGAATTATTTGTTTCGAGAAACAAAAACGACGCCGGAATTCACTTTCTGCCATTTCTTCAAACACGTTTCGCACCGCCACCCGCTCTCCTCCTTCCTCTAGAAACGCCAGCGCAACAACCTAAGTTTCCAATGGAGGCGCCATTTTCTAGAATTAAACCATGGATTTCGCAGCCGAAAAGGCCGCCTGTTGGATCCAATCCAATCCACCAGACGCGCCATGCGAAGCCGTATGATCGCTCCAAACTTCTCAACTCCCGTCCCGTTCGGACGAAATGCTCGGTGGGCGGATGATTGACAGGAGCGTGTCGTCATTTTGACGTCACCAAAAACGGGGCGGCGCCCCGCGGCTGGCGACGTCGGCGCGGAGTAGGCCAATCGCGCGTGCCGGTAACCGAACGAACGCGCCGAACAACCATCTCCGATCGCACCCCAGGTGGTAAAAATTTCCGGAGTCCTCAGCTACGGCGTGCCTCATAATCAAAAAGTGGTTTTGGCACGTAAAACCCTATATTTTTTTAGCAAGCAAACAGTAAAGCTTCTCGGTTGTTTCTAACCTGTCCCACAACAATAACAACAACAACAAAAACAACTGTACAAGTTGGCTATACCTTAAGTTTGCTATGGTTCTTGTTTGTTTTCGACGCTTTCTGAATGGCCTCCTAGGCCTGTCGCACGTGCATGGAGAAGACAGCACTGTGCGAATAGTGCATATATACTTGGACATGGTGCTTTGGAACTTGCAGCGCCATGCACTAATCCTTTGCGAAGCGTGCTTAAAGTGACTCGTCTAATTTGTGTCAAGCAGCATATATGCTTGTATACGCTATCTCATTTCTTCCTTGCCTCACAATGGAAGCTGCACGACTTGGCCAATAGGAAGGACGAAAGCCTTTCTAGATGTGTTCATCCGCATCGCGTGATCTTCTCCGAGCATGCATCGTCCTGTCGATGCATGCTCTCTTAATCGGTGGGAACGTCTACGCAACAGATGTTTTGGCACTGTAACCATACGCCGTGTTAGCATGAATGCGACACTGGCAATTTGCTTCAGATGACTATATTCCGCTACGTGATTAGCATGAAACGCTGTACAAGCTACGCAAGAAGTCTGGTAACCTACATTTATCTCTCCGCCCGTTCCATCGACGCCTCACAGCGTACCTTGGACGTTTGTTCGCGCGAGTATGCACGTGCGGTGGCTGCGATTGGACGGCAAATAAGAAGCCCTGTCGGAAAGACAGCAACGAGCAAATTGATTTAACACAAATGTATTAGCAACCGTACAATTCTACCGTTGCTTCTTCGAGAATTTTTTTTACCTAATACAAACTATAAATAATTAGCACTTTCACCTAACTACTGCAAGAACACCTAAATGTTTTTTGGTGCAAACGCAGCAACTTCAGAAAGTATGTCTAGCTTCTACAACGTTACAGGCGACATTTGAAAGGGATTATATACGCTTTCTTTGCACTTGCTTGCAGTAAAATGAAGCTGTAATTCGATATTCGATGTGACATTCGAAACTCGTATTATATAAATATTCGTACTCAGTACCGTTCGGAAATTTTAGATGACCCCTAAAATTAACCAATCATTCTGTATTCAGCCTAGCGAATACTATTGTCGTATCCACTTAGGATATACGCATAAACATAATATATGGCATCTGTACTAGACCTATTATATCTCATAGGAGAACACCTTGACAAAGCAAGATGTTTCCACTAAAAGCCGTAATTTACGTAAACAGTCCTCTTTTTTATAAGTAAGGCTCATGGTTTATAACTATTACTAGAAATAAACATTAGTGAGATAAGTATTTAAGCAGCTAGTACACAAACAAACATGCGCCGTGCTAACATTCACGAAGACTGCGGTTTATCGACGGAGCCACCGTTTTGCCGGTGGCCGTAAAGTATTCTTTATGAAGAACGCCGTGCAAGGCTTCCTTTCGCAACCAGCACGGCTCGTTGTTTCGAGCACACTTTGGGAACGCTGTTACAATACTCCGGGGATTCGAGGGATCACACTGCAAGGAACTCTGAAGGCATGGTGAGCCCATCGGGGCTGCAGCGAGAGCGCACAAATTTGAAACGAGAAGCCCGCAGCTCAGCCTCACTTGTGCTATGCTTGTGCTCTATATACATTTATTCCATAATCAAGCATTCTCGGGATCTTTCCGAGCGCAACAGCCATTATGTCAGGGCATTACGCGCTCCTTCGGTGGATGTAATGTTAAACATGATTTTTATAGCTCGTTTCTGAAAGTGGCTAGGGGCATAAATAAAGCGTAACGACGCCTACAGAAAGTATTGTAAGAACAGCTTTTCATCTTCTGTCTGTAGGGTGTCGAAATGTTTGGTCCCGCGAACAAGCGAAAATCAGGCGTAGATCCGCGTTGCGTGCGTACTAACAAACATTTACGCCGCGTCGCAAAATATTAGATGCCTGCCGCCCTTAGCCGACAGGTTTCGTTTTTTGTGGTTATTGTTGTTGTAACAGTGTACGTGTAACGATGGTTGTCTAATCCTCCAGTTAGGCGGATGAGATACGCTGCTGCTAGCTAAAATGAATTCCACCCCAAAATAGCCACGGGCAATACGAACAATAGTCTGGTTCATAAAACTAGAAACGCTACCTGAAATTGCCTTGGGCCACCTATTCCACACCGCGAAAGAAAGTTGAGCGGTGGTTCCAGGATTGCAAAATTCAGGTTCAAAGGGATCGATGCCACCACTTTTCAATTATTTCGACCAAAAATGTTTTTAATCTTTCCACTAACGCTCTCGCACAGCTAAATGCGGAAACGTAATGGTGAGTGAAATATAATCCACCGGTTTTGAAATGGCAGAAGTGGAAGGAAACAGTCTGGAGGAAATGACTGATTTCGCTAAGTTAGAGAATCTTGACGTACAATGGCATGTCCCTTCAACTGGCATGTACCAGCAAACGACAAAGCTATATCGATAAAATAGAGGAAATAAATTAGCATCGCCGGAAGAGAGAAGTAATCTAGGGCAAAGAGTGCACCAATAAAAGTCTGTTATTTGGAAGATGTGACGCGAAAGCGGCAATTATAGAGCGACATCAATGATTGTGCCTCCCCCCCCCCCCCCCCCCCCATACGCGAACTCTGGCTCGGGCGCTGCTGCATCTCATGTCTTGTGGCCACTGCACGGCGGAAAGGAACAGCCGCACGTAATGCACAAAAGGACCGACACACTTTCTACACGTTCTCAATCCACTAGTGCTGCAGCTATGGTCTTCACCCCAGCGATCTGTGCTCTTTGTGTGATTATGAATGACCAAGACATGAATGGAACGGGCGAGCGTGCACAAAAAGAACGTTTTTGCTCTGTTTATAGGTAAAAATCAGCAAGAAGCAGCCTTTATGCGCGAATATATATATATATATATATATATATATATATATATATATATATATATATATATATATATATATTTTTCGCAAATCTTTCAAGCTCCATTGGCACTGTTCCTCATTTAGCACTTCGGGCTTGAGATGAGCACACTTCTGTAGATATCACAGGAGCAGCCACCCAGAAATATCATCATCGGAAGTTGTAACTAATATTTCCCATAAAATGTTTCAGAGATAAAAAACAGCAGGCGCATACAGGCATTCTTCATGCCGGATAGCCATAACATGGCCATACAGTTATTACCGGAAGGATTTTCTTGATCTCCGTTGAATAATATGGTAACTGTCAGGGGGAAATTGCACGGTCGTCGTGGTTATCAGCCACAGTTTTCAGACCACATTACGTATAAAGAGATCAGCGCAGCGAGGCTCGCTGGCAGATAATGAAAGCATGTGCCTCGCACTAACACAGAGCAAAAATATAAGAAAATAACGGGTTTCCTTAAAGAAGGCCTAACCATATAAAACATGGCTGAAAAAAAAAACAATAACACACGTCCCCATTCCTCAGAACCCTATTTACAACAAAATGAGCTATGCTTACGAATAAAGGGCACTGCGCGATAACTTACGCTCATAACACATTCCCCAAGTTGCATTCTTACAGCACGAAAACCACCATTCCTTATGTTTGTTTGTTTTTTTACTTTTCTGTTAGCCATGCTGCTTTCCCTTTAAGGAGCCAACATTAGTCCATTCGTCGTACTAGCACCATGGTACCGGAATTTACTCGCAAATACTTTTACAGAGGACGTAGACTTAATGCACATGACGATAGAGCAGTGCGAGTAAACGCGAATTTAGAATGGCGCTCTCCATCAGCCTATAACTATTATTTCAAACAGAGAATTTTACCGTGACAATAGTCTCTTGAAGCGACGTGTGGCAAAGTGTCGAGGCGTGTACTCTACGAATAAGTACGGTTCCCCTTGTTGCGCTATTATCGAGAGGCGAAAATTCTGCGTGCTCAACCAGGAGCTGTGTGATACGCGACTGCTTCATTGCTTCGTGTGGGAGTGAAAATTCATGGCGATCACACCTATGTATCATATTGTCAACACAACTCGAACACAAAAGCTAAAGCTAAACGAAGATAAAAACTATTCAACTGCGAACACGTCGCTTCCGCAGTGACTCAAAGTCTGCCCTCGAAAAGTTGCCAATTGCTTTGAGATTACTTTCGACAGGAAATGATGACGCTGAAAGGAAGTGGGGAACAAAGGGGGCAGGGGGATGCCTGCTCTCCCATAGCTTTCTACTGAGAGAAAAGGGCAGATTAAATCTTGCGCCGTGTACGTGCCTGGCAGGCCACTGGGACGATTTCGCTCGGAAAGTGCTTCCTCCCGACGACGGCCCAGTTCACGTGTGCAGACGCTTTCCAGTGCCGATTAACCCCGCTGACGCTCCTCCATCTAGGCCCTGCTTGAGCCACATCATTCAGCCCCAGCCGGTGCTTGGGATCTGGATGCTCTTGTCTCCCAATCCGGGAGCCGTGAGGTGGGTGTGATGATCAGTGAAAGCATGTTTGCAAGTCTTCACGCGGCAGAGTAATGAATGAACCGAGGGTAAAGGGAGCTGTGCCTTGTCAGAAATGTCGTCTTATCACCTGACGTATCTAGGCGGGGAAGTGGAAAGGCGCGAAACAGTCTGAAATTTTGCACCGTGATTGTCAAGGAAGTGGTGTTTGAACAAGAAGAATAAAGCGACGCTCTGCAACGAAACAGAGGACGTGCTTGCGCAACGCTGTCCTATTTAATATTTCTGAAGGTACTGAAATGAAAAGCTGCTGTGATGTCCGTCATCCAATCTTGCTCGAGGTGGGACATTTTCCTTTAGTTACGGCATAAACATTTATGGGCACATTTATGGGCTAGGTGGTGTGTACTATACTGATAAAGAATAATGAGCGTAAAATAAAGCACCAGACCAGCGTAGAAACAAGAAGACGGAGCAAATCGCTATCCTGTCAACTTGTTTCTACCTCGGTCATCGGTTTCTTGCGCGCTACAACAATATTGTCTTTCTCATTTGATATGGTTTATCGATACGCCTAGCGCCACTTGATTAGACGCCTCAGTGTCCTCTACCTCGGGAACGGAAACACAGAGGGCACCAAGTCCTCATTTTCATCGGAGAAAGAAGAACGCACTGAGATCTGGGCCCGCTACACTACGTGTGAACAGGTGGTAAGTGATGTTCTCGGCCACGACATAAATTGTTTCCTTAATGCGCGTTTTTTTTAGTTTAGTCTGCCTGTTACAAAATTACCTGTGCGACATGTTGTTGTGTTTAATGCACTCTCAGAGAGATATTGTTGCTCTCGGGCAACACTGGGAACATGTGGGCATGTGATCGCACGTGAAGGCACGTATTGAGATTTGCGGAATGACGCATATCAATACGCGTGCGTATTGTGACAGACACGTATAAAGGCTTTCTCGACTTTTGCGGTCGCGCAGTGGACGCCAACACACATACTGCTTCTTGTCTTCATTGGCATAGAAAATGAAGTAGCGCTAGTTAATATTATCCATGTCTTACGTGTACGTATATATGACAATAGGATCATATTGCTAACTATACATTTGTTATGTTCTTTTTTTTTCATGCTAGGTGATACATAAAAAATTTCGTGGACGGTGAAATCGAAGAGCACATTTTAGCTCACATGGAGAAACATCGGACGCTACACACCAAAGCGACCCAGAGAAACCACGAAATCAGACGTGGCTGTCGATTACAGAGGCACTCTGTTGAATAATTTCACTAATCCTGCACCGCACGACCAATAACCAACATATGGTATGGTGGCGTAAACCAGTGTACTGAATTCACCCAAAGAGTGGACGCAAGATGCTACAGATTTGTAGACCCATTGGTCTACAGCACGTATACTATAGTGCAAGGTGCATTTGTGTATTCTGCCAAGCCGTGACTGATTCAGGGCTTCGCGCCAGAAGTAGGACTACAAGTGCCAGCGTCGCTCAGGAGCAGCACTTCACCCACCTTCAGTGCACCCTAGCGGCCCACGCCAATTGACTGTGCCAAGTACAAGACTATCTCGAACACGTCTTCACTCCCGCCATCCACAAGGGTAAGCCGGTATCGCGACGCACACCCACGCCCACTCCACCCCCTCACGCGGCGCCCTTCCTACCGTCGGGTGCCCGGGCCGACCCCCAAATGATTCAATATGGCCAGGCCAAATGACGCGTTTCCCCTCTGGCAGTGGAATTGCAGGAGCTTCGCCTTGTAGGAAACCTCCCTGCAGCAATATCTCCGCAGCCACGAAGTGAAATCCCACGTCATCCTGTTAAAAAAATCGTAATACCCACTGCAACGTTCTCCGGATACCAGTGGTTACCCGGACACTCGGGAGGACGTGGTACCGCCATGCTGGTCTCGAACAAAAGAGAGACAGAGAGAGAAAAGAATACAGAGAAAGGCAGGGTGGTTGACCAGACGTAGTTCCGGTTGGTTACCCTGCACGAGGGGAGGGGTTAAAGGGGGATAAAAAGAAAAAGTTAGTCGAAGGAGGAGATAGAGAGAAAGAGAGACGAGCACTAACAAAGCGCGTATGCAGTAGAGCGCAAGGGGGCAGCGTTCTTAGAGTCTGTCATGAATCCCCATAGATCGCAGGAACTTTACTAACGCGAGGAAGGCCTTCAACGCGGATGTTCTTTCGGAGCACTGACCTAAAGTTTTGAGTTCTGATAATGGGCGATTGTCCCAGTCGTCCTGTACTCTGCACACAACTTGTCTCAGGGCAATATGTCGCCGGCAGACATAGATAATTTGTGTGAGCGTCTCATGCTGTTCCATGCGTCGCACATGGGGCTGTTGCCCATTCCAATAAGGAAACCATATGAGTTCATAAAGGAAACGCCTAGCAACAGACGGTACAACACGCTCTTCTCAAGTCGTGGTAACCCAGGTAGGAGGTGCATCCGTATATCCTGAGACGACGAACGCAAACGACACATGGTGAAAATGTTCGAGTCCCATAGGGGCAAAGTACAATCACGAGACATCAATGGCAGCCCAGCCGCAGCGTCTGTTCGCGAAAGCGGAATGAAGACTCGTTGACCACTTTCATGCGCATATGGGGCGGCTTCGTCGGCGTAGTTATTCCCGCTGATGTTACAATGTCCTGGATGCCGTTCAAAGATTGTTGTGTCCCTTGTCATGGCTGTGATGACATATGTGTCGAATTTCTGAGGCCAGTTGTTCATTGGTTCCGTGATGCATTGGGCTTTGTATGCACTGATGCGCTGCCTTGCATTCACTAAAGACTGCCCGTTGTTGCGGTGGTCCCTGCTTAATGAAATCAAGTGCAGCACTGAGTGCCATGAGTTCTGCACCCATCGATGTGGTCATACATTAGGTATTTATTTTGATTTTTTCAGATTTTGCCGGGTTGATGACTGCAGCAGCAGAGCTGTTGAGTTTTACCGAACCATCTATGTAGACATGTTGCCGGAATCTGTGCACGTTGTGGATGTGTTCCAAAGTTGCTTCTTTCAAAGATTGCAATGGCGCTCCAGCTTTGTTTCTGATGCCTGGAATTGCCGACTGCACTTGCGGCTGGTGCAGACACCACGACGGGTCTGATGATCGTGTCGCCGACGTAAATTGTGATGGCAAATAGGACTGATGTCTTACAATACTTTTGGCAAAAGTTGAATGTGGACTTTTCGCTGGCAAGCAAGCAAGAAGGTGGGAGGAAATCGGAGTCAGGTGTCGGATGTGTGCTCGCAGGATATTTGTATCAATGTAGACTGTCAAAGGAGCGTCTCTGGTAATGGCCACTATGGCAATAGATGATGTAGTATTTTTGGGAGACTGAGACAAGTTCTGAATGCTTTTTCTTACACACTCTGGAGTTTGGGGCTATTTGTAGTGAAAGTATTTCTTAGTACAGGCAAGATGTACTGCAGGAAGCCCAAAAACAAGGCTTTATATAATTTCAACCTTGATGGTATTGTTGCGCCCCAGGACTTCTCATCGAGAAACGCAAGAAGGTGCAAAATGGCGTCCAAACGATTTGTCATGAATGAGCCATGAGGGCTCCAAGACAATTCTTTATCAATGATGACGCCAAGAAATTGGTGCGCTCGTCTAATCATACAGTTTTATAATTAATCCGCAAAGCATACGGGGCCATCTCTTTGCGAGTAAAAGCAACGAGTGCACATTCCTCAGCTGAAATTTCCAGGCCTTGCCTTAGGTATTTCGACACGGCCGTTGAAGCTTACTGAAGTCGTGCGCAGATTTGTACACGTGTCACACCTGAAGCCCATATGGAAATGTCGTCTGCATATACGAAGAGCTGAACGATTTGCGGTAACGAATCCGCGAGACCAATGAGAAGCAGGTTGAAAAGGGTAGCGCTGAGTACTCCACCCTGCGGTACACGACGACTGGTATAGCTAGATGGCGTTGGTCCGTCTTCAGCCAAAATAAAGAAAGATATTCCATTCAAATTGTTGAAAGGTGTGTCCACCAATCGCTGTAGTGAAAGGTGTTGTGAAAGGTGTGTCCACCAATCTCTACAGCTTCTAAGGCGTTCATAATTGCATTAAATTTTCGTACACACCTTTAACATCAAGGAATAGGGACGCAGTGATTCGTTTCAGATGTGTCTGGTGTTGCACGTATGTTGCAACGTCGATAACGCTGTCCATTTACGAGCCTCCGCGTCGAAAACCAGCTATTGCCTCTGGGTAGATGTTGTGAAATTCCAAGTACCATTCTAACCGTATAAGGATCATTATCTCCATTACCTTGCCGACACAGCTGGCCAGTGTTATTGAACAGTAAGATGACAATTCCAGTGGAGATTTGCCAGCCTTGAGGAGTGGAAAAAGGCGAGTGGATGTTCACGTGGTAGGAACTAGGCCACCACGCCATGATGCGTTGTATAGGCCAAGAAGTGCCTCTCTGGACTCTCGACCAAGGTTTGCAAGCGCAGAGTACGTGATGCCTTCAGGTCCTGGTGACGCAGATCGCCTGCGCCCAGCAAGTGCGGCCTTCAGTTCTTCGATGGAGAAAAGAACTTCCATACGAGGATATTGGGAGCAAGGGGAGACAATATGAATTGGTGCGCAAGGTGAATACGTGAACGACGGACCCGTGATCCTTGCGCAGTAATCTTCGGCTACGTCGATTTCTCGGCGTCTTTGATGGAGGGCTAGATATTTCAATAGACTGCGCTGTTGCAGAGCTCTTCGAAGTCCGCGGGTTGTTCTGCAGACACTCAACAGACGTTTACGCGGATCGAGAGAATCACAAAAGGAGTTCCAGCGTTGACTTTGTAGTACAGCAAGGCGGCGCTGAATTTTCTTTTGAATCCGTCTGATCTCTCTAAGGTCATAGACTGATGTCGTCCGTCTGTGCCGTCACTCCGCTCACCGGCTAATTGCACGGGTCTCTGTATTTCTGCATCAAATTATATGTATTTCTCCAATAGTTGAAATGACCGCGTAGCATCCTGCATAGCCTTGGCGATCTCAAATTCTAGCGTGGACAAAAAGCCTTCATGGCATGTGTCTTGCATAAGTGATTTAAACACAGGCCAATGTATTGTGTTTTTCAATCTTGATGGAACAGATTGGTTAGGCCTTCTATCTTCAGGTAGGTAGGAATGTGGTCGCTTCCATGGGTTTCTATATCTGCGAACCAATGGACTCAGCGAGTGAGGCATCGCGAAACAAACGATAAGTCTAAACAACTACTGCACATCCGGCCACACAGAAACGTGGGACTGCCATCATTTAGACAGCAAAGTTCATGGTCGCAAGCGAAGGACACGAGGTTCCTTCCTTTGGAATTTATCTTATTGGTTCCCCAAAGTGAATGATGTGCGTCATAGTCCCCAATAATAATCCATGGGCCAGGAGTCGCATCTGTAATGTCACTCAGTCTCTGTCTATCGAATCGACTTGATGGAGAAAGGTAAGCGCCCAAGAAGGTAAACGCCAGTTTGTTTTTTTCACAGTCAAACAGACATACTGATTACTGTCATGTGGCCGGACTGGATGAACAACGTAAGTCAGTTCACACTGCATGTAGAAGATCACTTTGCTAACGTAATTAAAGTCGATGACACAAAAGGTTCATAGCCTGTGACCCGGACGGGTTTCTTTGGGTTAGCGTCAATAACAACAGCAATGGGGAATCGATTGGGGAAAACGTAATGGCGAAAATCAGCAATGCGGGATTTCAGTCCACGGGCATTCCATTGCATAACAGACGCTTCCTTGACTTGTCTGAGGAAGGACGGACGCGGTAGAGCCATTGTGCTTGCTACTCGAGACTCGCAAGAACCGGATTCTGACCGTGCAGCACTTGTAGTGCCCCTTGACAAGATGGCGTCTGCATGTCATTTATCAACACGCGAATGACGTTCATTAGAGATTTGAATATAGCGATGACTTGCTTATCTTGGGCCTCTCACGCGAGCTGTGCCGTCATTGGTGCGTCGGATGTCAACCGTCGATCTTTGTTGTGCTGGAGGACTTAAGGTCGGAAGTGCAGGCGAGTCGTTTATTTATTTATTTATTTGTAAAATACCTTACAAGGCCCCTACATGGGGATTGAGTAAGGGGGCATACAATCAAGTACACACAATCTATTAACGACAATAACAAATGAAAACAGCAGTCAAGTGCACAGCTTAAAAGTCAGAGAAACATATTAGCTACATAAAGCTGCATATGATTACAATAAAAAGGAACAATACAAGTTCGTAACAAACGTATAACACTGCAAGAAAAAGGTAGAAAAAAATAATACAGAACAGTGAGTGTGATATTAATGGTTTACATGGGTTAAGCGAGTTCAGTGAGTGCTTGAATTTATTACGGTCAGTTTCCGAAACTATGTTGTCGGGGAGGTTGTTCCAGAGTCGAATGGCACGCGGAATTGCAGACGAGTTGAATGCTTCTGTTTTACCATAGATGCGCATGAAGCTATGATGATTGTATAATCTATGCGACGTGTGCGATGACGTTTCTAGGTGTAAGGAACGTTTGTCAGTGTGGTGGGCGTACTTATGAAATAATCACAAAAGGGCTATGTCGCGACGATTACTTAGAAGCTGAAGTGAAAGGTGAATCTTTATTTGAGTTACGGTAGAACGGTAGTCATAATTTCGGGAAATGAAACGTGCGGCTCCATTTTGGATTGATTCCAGCATGGTAATTAGGTAATTTTGGTGGGGAGACCAGGCTGGAGCGGGGAACTCAAGTCGAGGGCGAACAAATGTTTGAAATGCCAGTTTGCGGATATGATGATGTGTAGTGTTTTATGGCGCAAGGGCCAAGTTTGGCCAAAGAGCGCCATGACAGGTGGTAATGTTGACGATGTGTTGTGGATGACGTGCACAATGATAGCATCATGGTAAATGAGATATGGCTGTAAAAGGGCCTAAAAACTTCCGCTGTAAGTGGGGTAGAATACATAGGTGCTAAAATAATGACGGTGACTAGGATGTGATGTGGGCTATGGCAATCGGCTTTCGTTAAAACATGATGCAATAAAACTTAACACTGACAACAGAGTTTCAGGAGAGCCCTTGAAAGCAGGGCTATTAGTCTTGTGCTTAAAAGTTGCCTGGCCAGATGATCTTCAGGGTGTCCGTTTCGCCTAAAAACTCTAAGACTGTTTGCAGATTAAAAAGAGGTTCATCGCTAAGAAAAAATGCAGGGTGAAGGGGTAAATTCTCGCGATATGCAGCAGGGAAATACTTTTTCCTCTCTGTTTCTAATGCAGGGCACTGAATAAGAGCATGGAGGACAGTGAGATTATTGCCGCACTTAACACAAGTTGGAGGATCGTCCCCAGTCAAGAGATGAGAGTGGGTTCCGTATGTGTGGCCTATCCTTAAACGGCAAAGGAGTACTTCCTTGTACCTTGCTATTTTCGCATTTATCCAGTTCCCCAGTTTTGGTTTTATTATGTGAAGCTTATTCATTGCCTGTGTGTCCCATTCGCCCTGCCAGTGATTCCTCAATTTACTGCGTAGAAAGGGCTTTAGGTCTGTGGCAGGGATGGGGATATTTGAATCTGCATGACTAAAAATTACTGACCTAGCGCTTTCGTCAGCAGCTTCGTTGCCTTTTATATCTTTGTGGCCAGGTACCCAGCATATGACAATCACTTGATTGCACATATATAGGGAGCACAACAGACTGTACAGCTCACTCAAAACTGAGTTCTTGTATTTTCTTGGACTAAGTAGGGCTCTGACTACACTCAATGAATCTGTAAACACAATAGCCCTAGAAAGTTTTGTGAGCCTTATGTTTTGTATAGCCGATAGTATAGCGTAGGCTTCAGCTGTAAATATACTTGCGTGTGGATTTAGTGCCCCAGATTCTGAAAATGAAGGTCCCAGAGCTGCGTAGGAAACTCCTTTAGAGGACTTGGAAGCGTCTGTATAGTATTCTGTACAGGAGTACTTCTCCTGAAGTTCACGAAAATGGAATTGTATGTGTGCTTCTGGTGCCCTCTTAGTTATTTCTACGAAGGAGACGTCGCATTCAATGGTCTGCCATTCCCATGGTGGGAGCAGGCGAGTGGGTGCCATTTGGACATTCTCTGGGACTAAGACACCTGTTTCTTCTGCCAGTGTTGTCAAACGAAGGCTCAACGGAGGTCTAATAGTTGGGCGGTTACGAAATAATCTGGCTGTAGACTCTTCATGAATAAGTGAGTGACATGGATGCTGAACATTTGATTTGACCTTGAGAGCATAGGAAAAGGTTAAATATGTCCTTTGGAGATGTAATGACCATTCATTACACTCCACATACAGGCTTTCTACGGGACTTGTCCTAAAAGCGCCTGTAGCCAGGCGTATACCCAAGTGGTGAATGGGATCTAGCATCTTTAAAGCACTAAGTGCAGCAGAGCTATATACTATAGCTCCATAGTCGAGACGGGACCGTATAAGGCTTTTGTAGAGGCTCAAAAGGCATCTCCTGTCACTTCCCCAAGATGTGCGGGACAAGAGCTTTAGCAAATTCATTGTTTTCAGACATCTCGCTCTTAGATATTTAAGGTGAGGGACAAATGTTAGTTTAGAGTCTAAGATGATTCCTAAAAATTTATGTTCGTGGCTGACAGATAGCCGTTGTCCATTAAGATAGATAGCAGGGTCAGGTAATACAACTCTCTTTTTCGAAAATAGAAGGCATGTGCTTTTTTGGGGGTTTAACTTGAATCCATTCTCGTCAGCCCACTTAGATATTTTGTTTAGGCCAAGCTGTATATGTCGCTCACAGATAGAAATGTTGCATGATTTAAATCCTATCTGTACATCATCCACATACACTGAATAAAACATTGTTCGTGGAATGACGCTATAGAGGGAATTCATTTTTACTATGAAGAGCGTGCAGCTCAGTACACCACCTTGTGGCACACCTGTTTCCTGCGTAAATTGACGAGATAGTACTTTACCAACCCTCACACGGAACGTACGATCAGAGAGGTAGCTTTGAATGAGGTTCAAAAGATTGCCTCTGACACCCATACTAGACAGATCACGAAGAATTCCAAAACGCCAGGTTGTGTCGTATGCCTTTTCCATATCTAAAAATACGGCTAATAAAAACTGCTTGTGCACGAATGCATCTCGGATATTCGCCTCCATGCGGACAAGGTGATCTGTCGTACGTCTACCCTCACTAAAGCCACACTGCATGGGGTCTAGTATTTTGTTGCTCTCAAGATAATGAATTAGGCGTTTGTTTACCATTTTCTCAAAGAGTTTGCATAGACAGCTTGTCAGGGCTATAGGCCTGTAGCTGCAGACCGAAGTTGGATCCTTGCCCTCTTTGAGAATAGGAATGACGACTGCTTGCTTCCAGGCAGATGGAATGTAACTGGCAGAGAATATGGAATTAAAGAGTGATAGTATTGTTATGTGTGTTTCGGCGTGTAGGTGTTCTATTATTTCATAAGCTATTCGATCGCTTCCAGGAGCTGATTTATTGCAACAGTTCAATGCAGCCTGAAATTCCACCATGTTAAATGGCCGGTTGTAAGGTTCATTTTTATTTCCTTTCCGGTTCAGAGGCTGTCGTTCCGCTTGTCGCTGATATCTTAGAAATGTGTCTGAGTAATGGGATGAGCTCGAGATGTATTGGAAATGTGCCCCTAGCGAATCAGCTTGGTCCTCAATAGTGTCTCCTTGTGTGTTTACTAAAGGTAGAGGGTGAGTTTCACGGCCTTTTATTTTGTTGACCCTATTCCAGGCTTTCCGTTCGTCTGTATATGAACTGATGCTACTGATGTATTTTTGCCAACTTTCCCGTTTGGCCCGGCGGCGTGTTCTTCTACCTAGTGACTTTATTTTCTTGAAATTGATAAGATTTTCGGTAGTTGGAGATTCGCGAAGGTGATTCCAAGCCTTATTTTGATTTTTACGAGCTTCTTTGCACTCCGCATTCCACCAGGGAACACGTCGCCTAGTGGGCGAACCATTTGATTCAGGGATACACAGTGACGCCGCATCTACTATAAATGCTGTCAGATATGCCACGGCGTCATCAATAGAAAGTGCAGAGATGTCTTCCCAGGTCATGCGGGTAAGTTCTTTATAACGTTTCCAGTCGGCTGACTCGACTATCCAGCGGGGGACGCATGGGGAGCATTCATCACGTTTTGTTGATTTTATGACAATTGGAAAATGGTCGCTGTCATATGGATTCTTACGCACGTTCCACTCTAGATACGGTACGAGTGTACCAGATGCAATACTCAAATCGATCGATGAAAATGTTTTGTTTGCCACGCTATAGAATGTAGGCTCTTTATTATTTAGCAAACATGCACCTGTAGTGAAGAGGAGGCTTTCTACTAGGCGTCCCCTGGCATCACAACGACAACCTCCCCAAAGGGTGTGGTGTGCATTGAAATCTCCGACGACAATATAAGGTTCCACCAGTTCATTGATAAAGCTTTGGAATTCTGTTTTTGAAAGATGGCAGTTTGGAGGGATGTATACTGAGGCAATCGTTACTAGTTTATTAAACAGTATCGCACGAACTGCAACTGCCTCTAGGGGTGTTTTAAGTTGTAATTGTCGGCAAGCAACACTCTTATCTACAATTATTGCCACGCCGCCGGACGAGGCAAAAGCGTCGTTGCGGTCTTTTCGGTATATGGCATACTGCCGGAGAAAGTTCGTGTGTGAAGAATTAAGATGTGTTTCTTGGACACACAGCATCTTTGGATTATACTTATTTAGGAGTTCCTTAATGTCGTCTAGGTTGTGGAGTAAACCCCTGACGTTCCATTGTATTATCTGCGTGTCCATAATGTATGTGTTTTGTGCTGCGTGTCAAAGAAATTTAGATTATATAAGCTCACGAGACCTTTTCAGGCCCCTTGATGCGAGCTCTCTCTTTCTTCCCGGCGCGCTCGAGGGAGCTGCGCCGGTCCTTGGGCGTCTGAGACGCCGGTTTTGTGCTTGTATCCATCACCTCGTCTGAGGCGGTGGATTGTGCCCGCGGAGCAGGCACTTTCGCGGGAGTGGTGGGCCGATCTGCACGAGCAGTGGCCCTGGGTACAACAGGCCCGGAGGTCTGCTGGCCCTCATTTGCGGGCGACGGAACAGCGTTGGCTGTTCCAGTCAGGGGGGCGGATGGCGTGACCGCCGTCACTCTCCGAGTGACTTGGGCGGCCGCCGAACGATGTGGCGCTGCCCCCCGGCGTGCCACCTCGGTGTAAGAAGGACTGGTCTGATTGTTGGAATGGAAACGTTTGCGTGCCTCTGGGAAAGTCAGATTTAGTTTAACCTTGAGTTCTATTATTTGTTTTTCTTTTTTCCACGAAGGGCAGGATCGCGAGTAAGCAGGGTGATCTCCTTCACAGTTGGCACAGTGGGTTGCTGAACTGCAAACGTCAGAAGAGTGTTCGACGGAGCTACACTTGGCACATGTAGCACGCCCTCTGCAGGTTTGGGACCCGTGCCCAAAACGTTGACACTTAAAACATCGCCGTGGGTTTGGAATGTATGGCCTGACACGTAGCTTGCAGTAACCGGTCTCGATTGATTCAGGAAGAATGCTGGTTCCAAAAGTTATGATAATGTGCCTAGTTGGTATTTCTTTGTCATCTCTTCTTATTTTAATTCTTTGCACCTTGACAACGTTCTGCTCTTGCCATCCTTCTAGTAATTCACTTTCACTAAGTCCCAGAAGGTCATCTTCCGAGATGACCCCGCGCACTGTATTCATTGTCCTGTGTGGGCCTACTGAGACGGGAATGTCCCCAAACGCTACAAGTTTTGAGAGTCTGTCGTACTGTGGCTTGTCGCGAACTTCGAGAAGAAGATCACCACTTCCCATCTTTGTTACTTTATATCCTGGGCCTATTGCTTCAGTGAGGGATTTCGCTACAAGAAAAGGTGATATCATACGGACAGTCTTAGTTTCGTGTTGACTGTGAACGACGTGGTATTTCGGGAAGGACTCTTTTGGTTGCATAAAAAAACTGAAAGGTTCATCGGTGCGCCCCCTCTTCAGGGAGCGATCATGTAATAGGGGAAAAGCTTCAGCCATAAAAAATTGGAAAATTCGGCGGCGATGGTGGCCACCCACCACCGAGCCCAACAAGGTCGCTACAAGGTCGGGAAAATACCTGCAGACGCCAGCCATGCATCGCCGCTATAACCTAATATGCGATACCCAAGGTTGGATAACTACACCAGGTTAACCCTCGCCACCTGGAAGTCTGGAAGTAAGAAGAAGCGAAAAGAAGACAGGAAAGATTGAAAGTGAGAGAGAAAGACGAAGATTGAAGAGGAGGACAGGAAAAGGTGACTGCCGATTTCCTCCAGGTGGGTCAGCCTGGAGGTGCCGTCTATGTGAAGCCGAGGCCAAAGAGGTGTGTTGCCTCCGCCGGGGGGCCTTAAAGGTCCAAACACCCAGCATCAGCTCAACCTCCAGGATCCCCTTTTCCCCAGACACGGCTAAGCCGCGCACGGCTACACGCGGGAGGGTCCAACCCTCGTGTGCTCGGGTACGTGGTGTCGCAACACACCAGTTTGCGGATAAGTGGAGGCGAGTTCCGGAGGTTACGTCGCAGGTAACCCAGTGATAGAGAAGCACTGGCACAGATGGTAGTAATGTGAGAAGTCCAGGAGAGGTTTGTTGAAAGATTAACGCCTAGATATTTAAATGATGAGGTCCGAGATAATGGGACATTTTTAATACAGTAAGAATAGTCCAAGTTAGTGCGTTTGCGGGTGAAGGACATCACTTTACATTTTGATGAGTTTAGAGTCATTAGCCAGGTGTCACACCAATTAATAATTTCGTTAAGATAATTTTGCAGGATCAGGTGGTCATCGGAGGTGTTAATAGAATGATAGATAATGTAGTCGTCAGCGAAAATGCGCATGCATGATAATAAGTTATTGGGTATGTCACTAATGTATATCAGAAAGAGTAAGGGACCAAGAACGCTTCCTTGTGGTACACCGGATGAAACATCTGATAGGGGCGAGGAGAAGCTGTTAGCGAAAGTAAACTGCTGCCTGTTAGAAAGACAATTTCGAAGCCAGGGTAGAGTTAGTGAATTAAGTTTTAATGATAACAACTTCAAAAACAGGCGACAATGAGCTATGCGGTCAAAATCTTTAGAAAAATCCAGAAAGATGCTGTCAGTTTGAAGGTTTGAGTCCATGTTAAAATGTAAATCTGTCGTAAATTCAAGCAGTTGCGTTTCGCACGACAAACCTCTCCTGAAACCATGTTTATTACGGAAAAAGAAGTTGTTCGATTCTAGATGTTGGTAAACATGAGATGCAGTAATATGTTCCATCATTTTACAGCATATGCACGTTAGTGATATCGGTCGGTATTTCTCAGTTAAGTTTTTGTCAGCGTCTTTGAAAATGGGTATGACTTTGGCTGTTTTCCAATCTTGGGGTATCTGACCCGTCATTAATGATTGATGAAAAATGTGAAATAAAAACTGATACTGAATACGTTTGTAGTAAACGTATTCACTGCGTCACCAGACACCGTTTTGTTAGTGTAGGTGAGCGCATTGGGGGGAGCACCAGCTGCGGGAAATAGTGTCTCTCTTAAGACGGTATCAGTATTTTTCGTAGACGAAGATCCCCTGCGGTGACGGCAGACACGACGCCGTTGGACTTTGGCGGCGACCTCACCGTGCGTTGAGTTGTCTCTCACCATTTGTTTTAGTACTTCCAGCTCTGTCTTGTGCCTCGGGCAGTCTTTCAACAATGCTTCATGGGAACCAAAGCAATTGGTACCCTTGAGATCAGCCGCACGGCAAGCATCAGCCCTGTGCTTCTCAGAATATTTTCGGCAAACGGTCGAATTTTCGAATTCGCTGCTGACATGCCCGATCTTCAAACAATTACGCCACTGCAGTAGTCTTGAAACCAACGGTCGCACTGGATGAGTAAGGAATCCAACTTTCACGTGTGACGGCAACCTACCTCCCTTGCAGGTTATCCTCACACAACGTGATTCTCCTAGTCGACTGATTTCATTAATAGTTGCATCTGCTTTGCTTTCACCGGTTTGACCAAAATAGGCAGATCATTGTTGTTGATTGCTTCATCGGCATCATAAATCACCCCTTATGTAGTATTTCTGTCCTGTGGTATTATGGTGCCAATATTTATCATGCCCAACATTTTGACTGAATTCAATATATCCAATGCTGCTTTGTCCTTGACATTGACCGCGAGAATGTTCTAACGGGTGTTAATTCTCAAATCTGTTATCTCATTTGGAACAAGAGCCTCCAGTGTGACAGATATGCCTTGCCTGTTTAGCCGATTCAGGTCGTAGGTCAGCGTCTCGGGCAAGAAGAGGATGGTATGAGCCGCTTCGTTGGTCTTTGCCCCCACTGTCGTCGACGTTGTTGAACATGAGGAAGCAGTGACGATTCTCCTCTTTCCTTTTTGCCTTAGAACTGTAAAGTGATCCCCGTCGTCCGACAGAGCTTGTGATGCACAGTAGTACCGCAAGGTGTCCTTGCTGCCTGTGTCGCTCTTGCGGTGATTGCTCTTCCTCGGAGCGCATGACGCTCTGACGTCTGTCTCGTCCGGACGTCTACCTGACTCTGCTTCCATCGCCGAAGATATTGGGAGTGGCGCCTCCTGAAAACACGCAAAAATACTCTTAAAATGAGAGTAGTGGAAAAACGGAGTTCCGCACAAGAGACACTTCTTCGTCTTACTCATCTCGAACAAGATTTCTTGCCTAGCGCACGACCTCGACAGGACCAAAATCGAATATGCTATGTTAGAGATTCTCCCTGGCAACGTGTCTCCACGAAGCGTGTACATCCTCAACGTGTACAGTAAACCGCGCAGCCCCAGGCAATACTTCAAATGGCTGTTCCAGAAAGCCATGCGCCTTGCCGGCACTAACCCACTAGTGATCGCAGGCGACTTTAACGCCGCGCATCGCACCTTGGGCTACGCGTACGACAACCCCAAGGGTAACAAGCTCTGGCAGAACCCGAACGACATGGACCTTACCCTAATTACGGACAAGAATTTTCCCACCCGCACCGGCACATCGCCGCAAAGACACACCACCCCGTATCCCTGCTTCGTCAAGAACATCGCTGACGCCCACTGGTATAACCTTGCGGTAGATCTCTCTAGCGACCAACGCGCCGTACATTTGCCAGCCATCGGCAGGAAGACCAAATTGTACACGTGGGTCGATCGCGACCTCATCCGTAAGACTCGCGCAAAGTGACTCCCTCCTGACGAAACCCCGAACCTTGAGACGTGGACGGCTCAGCTCAAAGCTGATGTCTCTAAGGCCCCCAAAATCATCAGCACGGACCTGACCACCGCAATGAACAGTTGCCTCTCCCATCTGCTCGAGGCCAAACAGGCAAGCGCTGCAATCGCAGGCTCCGCAAACGGATGTCTTTGTTAACAACAGCATAGCGGGTCACTGTCACACCCTTTCCACACTTTAGTGGGACGAAATCTGTAACTCGATCGACGGGCACGTCCGTAAAGCTAAGAAGCTGAGCCTCTTTAAGCACTTGCTCGATGACACTAACACCAGTACTAACCAACGCCATTCGCTCGCGAAGACATTTCATTAAGCCAAACGGTCCGCACCACCGGAAGACGTAACCAAGACCCTCATACAGAAATATCTCCCGCTTCCCACGTGTTGGTCGACTCCTCATTGCGAATACACCGGTCCCCTCAACACCGTCCTTGACGTAGACCTTTCAGCCGAAGAGGCACGCTGGGCTCTACACGAACTCAACGACTGCTCCACCCCCGATCCCGATGGTATCATCGACAAGCTGCTGCGCAACCTGGATGACCCCTCCGTTATTTACCTCACCGACACTATCAACGGAGTGTGGAAGAAAGCTGAGCTACCCGAAAGCTGGAAACTCGTCTATGCGATCTTCATTCCCAAACCTGGCATTGCGCCTAGCCTAGAACACCTGCGGCCCGTCTTGCTCATGTCGTACGTGGGTAAGGGGGCCGAACAACGCCGTCGTCAACAGGATCAGGCGATACCTCGAGGACCATGAATGCCTCCCGCACCACATGATCGGCTTCCGACCCGGGTTATCTGCACAAGACGCCATGTTCCTCTAAAGCAGCAGATTCTTGAAGCAGGAAACACTCGGGACACCCGTGCTATACTCGGCATCGATTTGGAAAAGGCATTTGATAACATCGCGCACTCATCCTGCCAGGAGGTGATCACAGACCTTGGGCTTGGGCGTCAATTTTATGACTTTGTCCGCTCCTTCCTTACACGGCACGAGGTCGTTCTACGCGCAGGATGCCTTGTGTCGGAAGCAGTCCAGCTCGGGCAGCATGTTACCTCCCAAGGATCTGTCATCTCGCCGACGCTTTTCAATCTCGCGATGATCGGGCTCGCCGAACAACTCTCGAAGATGGACGGGTTAAACCACACCATTTATGCGGACGACATAACCATCCGCTCCTCCACAGGGTCGGATGGCTTCATCGAATCCGCCCTGCATGAGGCCGTCGAAACCGCTAAGTCCTACCTAGAACGCACAGTGCTCCCCCACCAAATCGGAACTGTTGCTGTACTCGCTCAAACGCCGGGGCACCAAGCCCAGAGGATGGAAACCCCCGGCCAAATGGAACATCACCCTCCGCACCAGGGAGGGCCGCACCATCCCCAAACTAGATTCCATTAGGGTCCTGGCCATGATCATCGAGCCCCATGGAACCAACACCCAAACGGTGCAGAATCTCAAGGCCAGGATGGAGAACGGCATACGACTCGTATGCAGAGTGGCTAATTGTCACCACGGCCTCAAAGAAGACAACCTGCTACGTCTCGTATACGCATTTGTTCTCTGCCATCTTCCCCTGCGTCACTGCCATGCACAATTGGCTGAGCACAATAAACTCAACGCCCTCATTCGAAAAGTAGCGAAACGGGCCCTCGGCCTACCAATATCCACTTCCACACAGAAATCCCTCGAGCTTGGCGTGCACAGCCCGCTAGAATAGATCGCCGAGGCTCAGGAGCGAACACAGGTGACCCAACTCGCGACCACCAAAGTGGGCCGTCGCATTCTGCGCAAGCTCGAATTCTTGTCCTCGACTACAAGGGATCCACTGAAGTTGACGCCGGTTCCCCGCAAGACCATAGATTTCATCACATTCGCTCCCATTCTGCGAAACGATACATCCTGGCCACAACAGAGTCGGGCGCCTCATCCGGGCGACCGCTCTTCTCCAGCGCATAGACATGAAAGCGTACGGCGTCACGTACGTGGACGCCTCCACCTACCGCAAAAATCGAGCCTTCGCCGCTCTCGCGATCTCACACACGCAGCGGACCCTTAACTCCGCTACGGTCCTCACCCGAGACCCCGAGGATCCGGAGAAAGTAGCTATAGCCCTGGCCGTGCTCGACGGCAAACCACAAGTGGCCTACAGTAACTCAAGATCGGCCATCAAAGCCTTAGAACGTGGCGTCTTCTCCGACCAGGCGTTGGACATCCTCCGTAGACGAGACGTGAGCACCTTCAAGCACCGCACTGTCATGTGGTTCCTCGCCCATTCCGGTCGGCTGCCGGGCGCCCCACCCAACCTCAACGAGGTCGCCCACGACGCGGCGTGCACGCTTACCGAACACGGCGTCCCCGGGCAAACCCATCTCATCGAGCGAGAGGACAACCGGGACGCGCTCACTGCGTACAGCGAAATTGCACAACACTTCTACAAGGGGCGCCGCATCTTTCCGCCACCACACCACAAACTTAACAGGCCGCAAGTGCTAACACTACGCTTACTACAGACCCACATGTACCAAAACCCTGCCAAATTACGCGTTTTCTATTCCGACCTGTACCCCTGTGAAACGTGCCCCTCATGCGGAAACACGGCGACACTCGCACACGCGCTCTGCCTCGGAAAACTGGGAGAAGTCCCTCAGAAGCTCACTACTCACCGACCAGCAATGGACCGTCCAGCGGGCCAGCGAAGCGGGTGCCAGGCATTCCTTGTCGGTTCCTACGTGAGATACGCCCGCTACGCGCCAAGTGCGTCCTGCAGGGCCACAATAAAGTTTTCCAGTCCAGTCCTCCACATGGTGCCGAACACTACGTGCGTATGCATGTGGCTAGCCCGTTAACTTGGTCTACGTGCGACCATCAGGCGTTTGATGTGCGCGCAGGCGTACGCTCTTCTGTCGAGCTTTGTTCACTCTTGCACCACGTGCGCCAGCCTTCACTTCCCGGCGCACCTCGTGCACACAGATAAGATCACTGCACTAAAGGGGGTTTGTTTCTTTATTACTGGCAGCAGCCGCTTCTTTCCCATCCTTCCACATGACTGTTTTATGTATGTCATCGCTGGGCTGTCAGGTCGCCAGGAAGCACCTCACTGTTACCGAGCCCTTGCTTCTTTTACACGTCTTTAGCACACGCTTCACGTAGAACTGAAGTTGATCTTTATGAAGTGTTTCGCAAAGTAATTACACGCACCACTGCAAAAGACTCATTGCTTCGGTACTTTTTGCTTCAGCGCCGCTGCTTGTCCATGCTCTGCTTCCCGCTTCTTCCCGCTCCCTATCTGTCCTCGCCGATATTCCCAGGAACTCCTCTCCTTACTTCATTACCAAAAACAACGCTCGCGCTTTCCACTTTCCTCGTGGCACAACAAAGCCTCTTTTGCCCGTTGCGACGCGTCACCATCGCTTCCAACTCCTGTACAGTCAGCGCCCGATTTATGCTTAATTCTCACGTGTTGTGTTGCTGCTAGGGCAAGTGATATCGCTTCCCGAATGTTTCTAATGATATACAGTGCTCAGAAATTGAAACGCAGTACTCGGACGGTATGGCGGTCGGTGAATCTTCCTCCACCCGTGGGCACTGGGTGGTCTCTGAGTGACCCAATTGGGTCGCGATGCAACCAAATGACTAATGTTTTTATGTAACAGAAGAGTGTATCAACTGAATGTACCCAGCGTCCAACGGTGGCGCAAGAAATTGTGGAGGCTGTCATTCTGTCTGTGTATCGCGTTTCAATCCCTCAGCGCTGTACATTATGCACGGCAGCCGTGTCCACGCAGTACCTTCCACATACAATTTTTGGGTAGCTTAATGTACCCCTATAGCGGATGAAGGCGTGTGTACTTGACGTGTGTAGCTTTCTTGACCAGAGTTGAATGCCAGTTAAAGATACAATAATAAAGCATAATCGGTCTTGCAGCCCTACGATTGGCGGCGGTGTTTTCTGCTGAGGTGACTGTTGCAAGTGCCGTATTTCGCTTGTTTTCTCGACCTAATAGCTAAAGTGAGAATCAGCCTTCGGCATCATTATCCTTCAGCACAGACTGCCTGATATGATTACGTTGTTCTATGTTGGGGATGAAGTAATCACCAAAGTATGAACAATACAACTTCACCTGGAATGCAACGTTCCGACGAGTCGACCTTGTGAAAGCAACAGCCTTATCATACCCTCCTTAGCTGAACCAACACAAGGATTATGCACAATTTTTAGAAGGGAAGTGCATGAATGTTGTGCGCGATGCGGGTTATGTCGGAACCATTGAGTGACAGAGTACTCGCTGCATGTAACATCATTCGCCAGGAAAACAAATCAGACAACGCAAACTAGAATACATCAATGAACGCCACACGCCCACAATGCAACTAATAAACAAATTACGCACTTGGCAAGAAGTGTAGAAACATCTTAGCACTGTTATGTGTGTTAATTTATTCTTCCGTTTGTGCAATGAAATTTTCTGGACTTTTGGTGTACGGACGCACATTGGTTTCTTAACGTCGCACTAGAAACTGCATTACACTCGAGGACCTGCTCCTAAACGGAAACGGCTGGGACAGAAAAAGAAAACGGGCCAAGAATAATGATGCAGATGTTCAAAAGGTGGAATTAGAAAAGAGATTATGTGGGCATAATGTGTGTTTCATGAGTTCCTCGAGTGAATAAAGGCAAAAAGAACGTATAAAAGAAGAAGAACCCATGTATAGGTCGGGTTCTTATTCTTATGGGCTTGGTTCTCTCAGAAAACATGAACTAACTGTTAAGAAATTAGTTACAAAGAAAATATTTTTGTGATGCGTACTATTTAGGGGTGTTCAATACCGAGCAGAAAGTCCAGATAAATATAGTAACAAATCAGCACAGGCATCTTAACGAAACCCACGGGCATTTATTTAAAAGACTCTTCATTAAATAAAGAACAAAAATTAGGCGAGGACGTTAGGTTCTTTTTACGTGTAAAACAACCATAAGTGATAGGATAGGACAGGATAGTAATGAATTTCATTTGTCCTACGGTTATTGCTGTTGGTGCCCGGGAACTAGTATAATCAAGAGTCCAATTAGGAATTGGTATTAGGCTGGCTTAATTATGCTGAATGATAAGAAATGTTACGACACTGTATTTTGTCTTTGGTGTTTGGGAAAAATTGACTGTAGAGAAATGGCGCGTGTACATTGTTTTACTTTTGTTTGCCCGAGACCGTTTATCGTTGTTAATTGTCAAAGTATCCCTTCGGACAGATATACGTCCCGGACACGTCCCTGGTATAGCAACCACACAGTGACACTCGCGCACATAACACACGAATGCACCGACCATCCGTGCGACACGATTTCACCACAAGTCACAGCACACACCCTCACTACGTGGTCTTGGCAGGCCACGAACGGGACCTGGGAAGTCAGGTCCGAACGGGACCTGGGAAGCCAACGGGAGGCCCTCGACCAGGCCCGGCGAGCCGCGATCTCCAGTGGAGCCCTGTCAGAGAGAATCACCCAGAAACAAACCACGCAACTACTTTGGCAATAACAAAGTTCCATCCTCCTCTTCCTCCTCCTTCTCCTCCTATCAGTGTATCTAATTTTTCTCTCGGCGACAGACGCACATGTTATTGCGAAATTACCTAAATATTATCACGAGTTCTATAGCGTAAGAAATGTCTCTAATGCCCTTGCGCACGCGGCGCGAAAGCTGTTGTACTTTGTTTATAAATGTACGACAGCACCTGGAGTGCTCACTATCTTAATGTGCGTAATATCTTAAATTTCCACCGCGTAGAGATTCTACGACAGACGACCGAACTCACCAATATCACTGTTACTTATCGTCCTAATAGAGTTGTCATTTGATTTTCTGGATCAAGTTCGCCAAATAAATGCTTAGATCCTTAGTTCCTATTTTAGCAGTGTTTTCACAAGTCTTCAATATAAAGCTACTCGCTGTAAAACAATATGTTCTGAACATCTGTTACAAGCAAAATAACTTCAAACGCCCCGCAAAGGAAATATCCCTATAATCAGCCTATTGACAACGCGAGCAGCTTCAAGGCAAGGCCGACAAAATTTTCGAATAATGTCTGATCATCCCACCTTATTATTATATTATTTGCTTGCGAGTAATTTTTTCTTGCGGTCACTATCCCTGATAAAACTGAATCTCCATGCTCTCAGCGTGACCACTTTTCGGCACCTTGCAAAGGAATTGGCAGACCACGTAGCTGCTCATATACAAAGCCTTGTCTTCGACGATTTCCAACCGTGATATGGTGGTGCAGTGCAGTGGCTTCCTTGCAAGGAGTTTGTGATATATGCCAATCATTGAAAACGAAAGAACGAAGTTTCACGAAGTAGTGTTCCCCGTTTATTTTAGAGCGCAGCTCTTTGGCGTCCGTTCCTGGGTTTCGCGTCGGCGTTGTCGTCGGCCTCGTAACCAGCTCCGCCCCCCTTTCATCCCCCGGCGCTAGCAGCGACCGACTGATACCGCTGGATGCCGCTGACGCCGCTAGAGAGTCAAGATAACGTGACTGCATAGAACACCGTCGCCGCCATGCAGAAAGAGGAGGAAAGGGTCCCCCCCCCCCCCTGGTTCTTAGCGCTGCGAAGCGAGGGTATCATATTGTTTGTGTCGGCATCGGCGGCGTTGTCCCTGAAACCAACTCCGCAGCTGGGGTTGACTCACTATCGGCGTCAGCGGCATCAGTCAGTCGCTGCTATCTCTTCCCTCCTCCCTTTATCGTGTTGTCCGCTTGCTGCACGCGCTTCTGCCCCCATCGTTTGCCGCTGGGTGTACACGCCGCCCCCCTCCCACCCCTTCCTGCGAGTCTCCGGTTGTCAAAGCGCCGGCTCGAACTTTGAAGTTGGCGAACTGTGCGCCGCAAAGTTGCCCAACGGCTTGCTGGTAGTAGCTGCCTACTTCGCCCCTACCGCACTCACGAAAGACGTCGTGCACTTCCTGCAACTCGCATTAACCGTCCATCGATCCACACCGATGTTAGTAGTGGGGGACTTTAATGTTGACATAAAGACAAACAGCAATTTCCTAACACTTATGCGGGAGAACATCCCGTTCCTCTCGCTCGTAACGCGTCCCACGGCTGCGACAACCTCGCGAGGCACTTGTATAGATCTCGTCTTTGAGAATCAAGCATTGGTGTACCAAGTCGAACATATATCAGTCTATTTCTCCGACCACAAAGCTTCCTTCATGACTGTCAAGAACTGTTAGTGGAGTCTTTGTTAAAGGAATACGTGTGAAAAATAAAAAAAAAATCTGTGATAGTGCATACATGTGTTGCTCGATTTCTTTGCCTCAATCTATCGAAAAGGTGAAACAGCTTATTTGCTGCGCTCAAATTTCGCATTAGGAAGTAACGTAATCGTCGGTAATTTTTTTCGTTTTGTAACCAAGCTCACTAGCGATTGCCCGAGAGTGACTTGGAGTGGAGCCTTTTCTTTTTTTTTCAGCGGCATAACCACCGATTCTGTTAGTCCAGCTAATACCAGAACTGTTCATCATAAAATGTTTGACCAAACACAGTAACGAGCATAGCAACCGTACTGCACATAATAGTCCGGTTCTCGCACCTCGGTGCGCCTCTCCCGCTGCAGGGTTTTCAAATGGGTCGGCGCTAGTAGCTTCTCGTAGTAGACACAAATTTTCATTTATCCGAAATTGCTTTCCTGCCTTGCGCTGCACACGCGAACATGGCACGGTTGAAGCGGACAGCGTGGATGGTATAGTCAGCGTCTCGCTTCAAGCAGCCATCTTTGAAGAAGAAAACACGACGCAAGCGTGTGAGGGTGTGCGTGCATCGACCACCCTCGCTGGACGGAAGGACAGATGGATGTTGAGCGTCCCCTTTGGAACGGGGCGCTGGGTTGCGCCGCCAAGCTCTTGCTGTTATACTGCCTAATGTTCTACCTAAGTTAAAAAAGAAAAAAATAAATAGAAAAAAAGTAACCCACGATGAATTCTGATTACCGAATTAACTGACCCCCTACTGTGAACTTTGTTTTTGTTCGTCTCCATTTTTTGTCGTTTCCCTACTTTTCTTCCATCAATCTTCCAATTGCCTCCTACTAATCTCTAATGCGGACATGTTTACTTTCCCCCTTGCTGTCGCTGAACCCAAGTGCTTCAAGGTGGCAAGTGTTGCCTAAATTCACCTCTTCAAATTCTAATAAAACATGCTCCATCGTTTTCCAAGTTTTACCGCAGCAAACACATGCTTCTTCTTCCTTCTTATATATCACTTTATAGGTGCGTGTTCTAAGGCATCCTGATCTCGCTTCGAAAAGTAATGCGCTTCCCTTTCAGATATCGTAAATCGTTTTTTTTTCCTGATTTCATATTTTCTTTTTAAGTGGCTACTCATGGCAGGCTTCTTTACCATTGCCGCCACCCTTGAGAATCTTTCAGCCAGTCTGACTTGCCGCTTGACGTTCTTTGTAGCTGTGTAGCTCGCCCTACAGGCCGCATACTTACTGGTAAGCTTCCTAGTTTTTTTCCTCCACTGTGAATCAATGGTTTTCTTGCACAAATACCTCAACACTTTCCCAGGCCATTTACTTTCTTCTATATTCCTCATTCTTTCGTCATGATATATATTACGGTGACCTTCCCTGACTTCAAAACTAGTCCAGCCCATATCACCCTGTGCAGCTTCATTTGGGGTCTTTACGTGAGCGCCAAATGCGACACGTCCCACTGGCCTTTGGCTGCCATCAACTCCTGATTGTTCCCCTGATTTCAAGCAAACAACCACATTTCCAAAAGTAAGTCCATGAACCATTACACCTTTCCACTTACCCCGGACACCCCGTACCTATTGTACCCCCATATCGTCATATGTTTCATCATGGCTACATTTCTCTTCCCCTTTACTGTTATTGATTTTTTCCTACGTTTCCATATATCTACTGCCTTCGTTTATCCATACACCAACGCATCTACATTCTTTTACCCGAGGTATTTCCTGGTCCTGTACGGCCACTGTCTGTTCACTGTTTTCACTGAATACCATAACACCTGATTTTCTAACGCTAAGTTTCAAACCTAAATTCTCGCCTTTTTGTCCACAAACATTAGCCAGACGTTGAAAATCACTATTAGCTAGGAGCACAATGTCGTCCGCTTAAAATTAACCTGGAAGCAGCTCCTCTACTACTGTACCCGTCTATTTATATGAGAGATTAAAACCGATATTACTTCCTTCTAGCGCCCTCTCCGTCCTCGCAATGTACATCATAAACAGCAGTGGAGATAAAGGGCATGCCTGCCTCACTCGCTTGTTGATAACATTCTCCGCGCTCCTCATCCCTTCCCATCCTACGCAAACCCTATTTTCCAGGTAATCCTCTCCCAAAAGCTGTCGACAATCGTCGACTAAGCGTTCCCCTTCCAGAATATTCCACAAAATGTTGCGGTTCATGTTGTCATACGCTCCTTATTATCTAAAAAGGCTACATATAACAGTCTTCTTACTACTCCTAATATTTCAATACACTCAGTAACGACAAATAAGTTATTATTCAAACGCCTACCTATTCTGAAGCCATACTGATCTTCTCCCAGAATGTCATTATTATCTTCCCAATTTGATTGCCTGCATTGCTAACCAGTATATTGCCTATGTAATAGTCAACGGTCTATGCGAGTAAATTCTCTCTGTCTCCCCTTTACCTTTATAAATTAAATTGATTATAATTTGTCACCAAGTGCCTCGTATTGGTCGATCTTTTGAAGTTTTTGTCAGTGCTTTCACCAGAGCTCAATTACTGTTGGTTCCTAGTTCATTAATCAGCCTAACGGGAACGTCTTCTAGCACTGTGGCTGTGCGCCTTGGAATTTTCTCTCCGTCTTTTGTCCAGTTGAAATTTGTCAGCACCAGCTCCTCTTCCATCAGGTACTTTCATGCTCCTTTTTTCCCTCAAGTAGAACTTCGTCATTACCTTGGAAAGATTTGGCGGTTATCTTACGGCTGTAATTTAATGCCGCGTCCCCTTCTAGTTTGCGTATTCGTCTAGGATATGTAAGATCGTTCCAGATTTCCTGCCTAATAAGTTTGTGTGATTGCAAAATATTGTAGGTGCGGCCTTCTTGTTCCCACGTATTTCTGACAACCAACTTTGCCTTTCACCTTTTGTCTTTGCCTGAAGCAGTACTTGAACCATAGATTTTTTCCTCCCGGTATATTTACAATTTTCTGGCTATTTCATGCTGCGGCAACTGCGCTTTTTTTGCCGGCCTGTGCGCTCGGGAGGCTTTCTCGCGTTCGGCGATCGCTTCTCGTACCTCCCTGTTCCACCAGCTTTTCGGTTCATTTTTCTTTTGCAACGAACATGTTCCTTCTCTTTCTGTGCATATGTCGTTATTACACTTAGAAGCTCACGATATTTCCACTCTATGCTTGGCCATGTGCCAAGTTGTTCCTCGACTCTAGTGACTATATTTGTTATTTTCTTAGCGTTCAAATTTGGACGCGCCATCTGGCGCTTCTTGCTCTCTTTTGGAACTGCATATCACATTTTCAAGATGATGCGTTTATGGTTGCTTCCTATACTTCCACACCTTGCCTCGTCAATGACTATTCTTCTCAACTTATAATGAATCCCTTTTTCGTCAAACAGCAATAAATGGTCGAGTACCGGTGATCTGCCCTTCACACTGCGGGCTTGTATTCACGATAACGAAGTTATGTTGCCCACAAAGATCTAGCACTGACTTCCCGTTGTTGTCGGTATAGCTATCTAGGTCCTGTATGTGGGCATTCAGGTCACCTAATAAAACAATTTCGGCATCATTTCCAAAACCCAAATATGAGCACTTAGGCATTCGACTAACTCGTGATTCTTCTCTGTGCCATTATTGCCAGTCCACAAATAAGTTACGCCCAGCCAAGTTTTCTTTCCGCTCATTGCACCTGATAACCAAAGAGGCTCTTGACATTTTGAATTTACTCTCATGGATGAGCATTCTGGCTCCGCCTCCCTTTCTTTCCCATTTCGTTCTGTTACACCCTTCCCAAACATAATTCTCAATCACTGGCGGCTCTTCCGAGTCTCTAAGGCGCGTTTCTGCTACCGCATACACCAGTATTTGTTCTCTATTAACCTGCTCCTCAATCTCTGCCCAATTTTCCTGTCTTCTGCCGCCATGCATGTTAATGTAGCCTATTGCATGACGAGCTCTTTTTCTTGTTTTCCTCCTTTTTCTGTTATTGACGGTGATGGTATTCTTAGGTTCCCCTTAGGGGACCTTCTTCATTACTACCTACTCTGGCCTCCTGAGCACCCGTGGGCTCCCCAAAGAAGCAACAGCGCGACCAGCAAGTCGCCAGCCCACATCTCGTCCAAGACTGTAATTGAAGTGGATCCTGTCTCATTCCCACACCTTCTCACTTCCCTGTTTTCTTCGACAGCATCGAAACCTTTCGCTCGACTCATTTGCCATATCGCCTCATTAGCAGCCACTACGGCTCCACTACGGCTCTTCGTACGTGACTGTCACGTACAGGCACCTCTGGAACCATGCACAATCAGATCTGCACCTGAGGGGACAGCTCGCGCAAGACGTCGACCACAATAGCCACGCGCTGGGCTAGTCCTGTCTCCTTCCTGTTCAGGACGTCATTTAGCGCAGCTACTACTATGACAAGGTTGCGCACGTGGGCATTTTCCGCAAGCTTTGCCTTTGCTCGTTGCATGACAGAACCCACCATCCACGCTGGAAATGTCGCTACCGACACTCTACCGACCCTCTCCACAATTGCTTCTGCGTGGGTGCCGTCTTCCGCAAGCGGAAGACGGCAGCGACACTATATGCTCTGCTTAGGCAGCGTGTCAGCGGATCGTCTAGCCCGCTAGCCCGCTTACGGCTGAGAGGTGGGCGCACGCGCATTCGCGCTTCTGGTCCACTCAGCTGCTGAGTGGAGCTTAAAAATACCAAACTAAAACACTTTAATAACGAGAGCGGAGAAGCCGGAGGCGAGTGCACAGGCGTTATGGTGACTAGGCGAGTGGGAATGGTCTTTGCCTGGGCTATTCATATAACGTGACTGCTGATTTCCAGGTATTGTGAGTTTTATTGAAATCAAGAGCAACATGCAGGGCACACCACGCTTTCATATCTTGATTTCGCCCGCCGAGAGGGGGAAGGGAAAACTTATCATCTTTGCCTGTGGCTCCACTCTCTTGTCAGACTAGACACCGCCCGCAACAGCCGTGTGATATCAAGGAAGAGCTTTGCGCCGATCCTCACATTCTTGGAGGTGTAATCGTGCGAACGAGAATTATTCCTACTGATACTGTGTAGAAACATGACTGGCTCTAACTTTTCAATATACACGTACCTGCTTACTGCAGTCAACAAAATGTAAAGTTTGAAATTTTAGTTAATTGGACTGTTAGAGCCGATAATTATCATGTCACTTTGTGTCCCCCTGGCCAAATATCTTATTTGCACGGGTGGTCTCCATGTGCTTCCCAGTGCCTTAATTTAAGCACACCATAAAGCTTAACTTGGAATGCCCGGTGTGTAGGTAGGGTTCTTCTAAAGGAGATAGGGTGTAAGGCCAATGGGCCAGGCAACAACCGAGGGTATGTTAGCGGCGAGGCTGTAGGATTCCTAGGAAAGGTCAATATGTTCGTTTGACAGGTGCTACTACAAGATGAAGCTGAACATGCTCGTTTGCGTTTATGGCATACCTTGTATGGCTGTGCTAGAATCGGCCCCTGTCCCTTAGTGACGGAAAATAGTATCCCCTTAAAACCGAGACACACGACACTAACTCGGAAGAGTGCAGACGGTAGGATGGTGTGTGGTGTACTTTCTAATGGGTTATCCTATTTAAGGTGTAATGAAATATGGATTTATTTTTCAATCAATAATGTTTTGCTGGTGAAAAAAAATGTAGCACACTTAATCTTCGCTCTTAAGAGTGGAATGCGATAGCACTCAAAGACCCCCTGACTGCTTTTCCTGCTTCCCGGCAACTGCAGCCTATGTAACTGCAATGTTTACCGGGAAACGCTGGCGGTGAACGCTATGCAGGAAGGCAAGCTTTCTGGCCAAAGCGCGGCGTCTTGGGTGGGTCGACCTCCTGGTATGGTTTCGCGCTTTTAATATTTCAGTCTGAGAAGAGCTAACATAAGAAATATGCACTGTCGTTTTTGTGTTTCTTTAATTACCTTTGTTTGTAGGCTGGCGTTCTCAACATACCGAGGAATAGGTTTGTAAAGAATGAACGACAAGTTATGAGCCGCTTTGGTGGTAGCAGAGTGGTTGGGTATGCCTAGTTCGGAATTTGGTCCGAAATTCTTCTCGCCGAAGCGACGTCGTATTTTCTTCCGACGCTTCGCCGGTGACGTCGAAGCGACGCCGACGCCGGAGTTTGTGTGACAAGGGGCCCTTAATGCAGTCGTGTTAAAATGAATTGAAACACTGAGTGGAAGTACATACCAAATTTAGTCACTACGGCTTGCATTACAAGTAAAGGAAAATTAACCCTTTTAACTGCTGCCGGAACGTGCCACGTCGAACGTCCCATCAAATATGGGACTACGTTCACCATCGTTGTCGTCTTTAGTAGTAGGGAGCACGTTGAATTGAAATGAAGGCACATTGACCATGCAGAGGGTTCAATTCACCTGAAGCTTAATGTGGACTGCTTTTCTTGCCCCCGCTCGACAGAACTGGCAAAAACGAGTCGGGCGTACAAATGTAGACATGGCGTCGCAAAGAATTTCCTTTAGCAGCTGAACAAAGCAGAAACTTGTTTTTCAAGCACAACTATTTATATTATAGTTTCTTATATAAGTTAAATTCGGGCAATTCAAAAGTTGCAAAAAAGATTCTCTCAGTGGTTCCAATTTTCGTTAGCTCGCCCCAGTAGGCATCGCATGGCCATGTTGTCGCTGACACATCCTTGAGCTTCAAAAGAGAAGCCACGTTAGTGGACTACTTACGAGATGCGAATAGAAGTAACCTTCCTTTCAGTGTTTCTTTTTTTTCCCTCATGTGCGCGATGGATGTTTAATCCACGACAGGCACATTATCGCCAGTGCCGATGTTCAGCGAAGCTCACAAATTCTGCTTTAGCGATGAAGAACCACTCGTGTCAGCCGTTTGTCGCAGCGGTAAAAGTAATGATAGCTACAACTCACCGGGAAAGTGATTACAGAGCCTTCAGGATCCCAGAACCTGCCTCTTCGAAAGCCCCAGGGACATGGCAAGACACCTTTCATAATAGTGTAACAGGTAACTAAGAGGAAAGTTCTGTCTTGGCATACAGCTTTAAGAAGAAAAAGAAGGACGGCACGTCATGTGGTATAAACGGACACTTTTTGAATATCCCCTAGGTCATATATAGATAGTACAATATCTGAGTGCCATCATTACTAGGTATCACATGGCGCTTCCCTGTGTTATTTTACTCATTCAGTAAACATAGCTTACTGCTAAACTGGCATCGCCTATCCGGAATACGATTAATTTTGAAATCGCGTGTTAAGTCAGAAGACGTCGTTGTCCTGTTTGACCAAGCTTCAAGTTTGCAGAAGGAAAAGTAAGCTCGAAGAGGCCAGAGGAGCGCGTCCTACGCCGCCATTTATTCCCGAATGAAGCCGAAGATCGCCCCTGCCACAAGCTCTCGTCCGCCGCTTTTCGTTTTCTATTCTTTTTGCTTTTTTTACATACGCGAGCTATTTGTTAGTTTTTATTAACAGCGCCCACGATATAATCAGCTTTAAACTAAGGCATGTTAGGAGTTCCTGCTTCAAAGGTAGGATGCGTATCGGCGTTGAAAGATCGACGAAACATTAACCTCATTAATCTCGCAAAGTGTCGGAAAGTTTCACGTTGCTTGTAAGGTCTCACATCTATTGTGCCGTCTCTTCTGTCAGGGCGTGACCTGACGGAAGTCCCGTTCTCGGGGGCAAATGAACAAAATGTTGTTTTGGCAGAAATGGAAGATACGTATTATAATACAGAGCATACTTACACACCTGTTGGGACTTCGGGCAGCCGCGAGGGCGAACTGTCCCACGGAATACGCCTACCACATTTTCGTTTCGTGCTAGAGCGCGTGGTTGCCGCATGTGCCGCGCAGGTTCGCCAGGGTAATGGCGAATAAGAAGAAACACCGTCCTCTTTAGATTTATCGAAGCCAGGTGGGAGACCTAAGCCCGCGTTAAACCTTGCCGGACGTTCAATAAAGTTGTATCCATCCATTGTCGAGGTTCTCAATTTCGTGCTTCCATGGGTTCTTGAAAGGTTTGTTCAGTTTCAGGGAATGTCGTATTAGTGCGTTGGTAATGCCTTTGTTGCAGATTTGGAAGGTAAGTACTACGGGTTTGTGATAGATGTATTTTCTTTAGATGCTTAGCTATAGAAGTGCCCCGAAAGTGCACAGTACTTTCTTTTTATATGGATTTAGTTTAGGATTGCGAAATTTTCAGGTTAATTAAAAGCTGTTGCCTACATTAGTAGTCCTTGCCGGTGACAAGGACAGCTGCACAAAGTGGAGTTTCGAAGCTGCCCGATATGAGGCAAGTCTCACGTATCTACATAGCAGCTATCGGGTCGTCCGTAACCTGTCGGCAAATTGGCTGTGGTCGGCGCACCGCCATCTACAAGCTCCAGGAAGTGTACACATGATAAAGTTTCTGCTTACCAGGCCTGCGCAAACTTATGCCTTAATATTCTGCCGCTTGTGTATATATCAGTGTTCTTCGTTCTACCTGTAGTGGCAAGTCCAAAAACAAGTGAGTAGATAAGCACAATCGACGTGCAGCTCTTAAGTTAGTTTTATTTGGTAGTTTTCTTTCGTGCGCTTACTGATGCCCAGCGGACAATGACACAATTGAGAAATGCGGTGCAGGAAGCAGGCTTTCCGCTCACTATTCGGCCAGTCTTTCTCTCGCTGCATCGTTTTACCACATACACTTACAGTGGGAGAGGGAAGGAAAATAATTTCTGTTTCACCAGCAATTCCCCCCCCCCCCCCACTCCTTGGGAAATCTAAAATAGTCGGCTGGCGCTGGTCGGCAACAAAAGTTATGCAATATCAAATGAGACCTGTAGACACCACGTTGACTACCCGCACTCTGCACCCGTGACATGATGAATTCGATAGCGCCTAGTCCTGTTTCGTTAACATATGATCGATAAACATAGATTACATTGTACTTAAGAAGAGTCAGATGCTTCATCTAGCGAGTTTCGAGAATATTTCTTGACCGTAAGAAGCGACAGCATACGAAAATACTTTGATCATCCTGACATCACACCGATGTACCAACGCTGCATTTCGATTCCAAAATAAGATACCGAAACGTTTTCAAATGATATCAAAATACAGGAAGTCCCAACTATCACGCAACAAGATTTTAAAAAAAATGGGAATTCCACGTGGCCTGAATGGAACTAAGGTTGTGTTTTTGCCGTCCCTTCGAGATATAGAGATTGTTTTTTGCATTCCGTGTAATATTATAAATAGTTGTAAGTAATTAACCAACGTCTCAAATTACATGAAAAGTGTCAATCAGAAAATTGTAGAGCAATATGAAAAAAATCTGATATAGCTTTTTGTTGCTCAATACGTGCGACATAAAACTGCTTTCCAGAGCGGGAAAGAAGCCCACGAATACATGCAAAGTGCCTCGAGTGGCCAGGCACGCGACAATATATTGCCAGTATTCGCGGGCTTCTTTCACGCTCGGAAAACATATTTATGTAGGCGTATTGAGCAACAGAAAGCTGTGTCGGGAGCTTTTCATATTGCTCAACTGTTTTCTCGTTGACACTTTTGATCAAATTATAATGCTTGAAAAGGTGATTCATTGGTTAAGGCTAATTATGTAGGCAGGCGGAACTAAAAAAATTCATCTGAGCATATCCAAGCGATGTGAAACAACATTAACTTGGCTCGGTCCAGCTTCGTGGCACTTGCCTACCTTTAAATATTCGTGCATGATAGTTGGGACACCCTCTATAGTAACTAGTATTTCTCTCGCACCTATAACTACAGTCTTGCTATATTACAGAGACACCAATTTAATATATTCCAATGTTAGTCCTTAGTACCAGTGAAACACTATTTTACGGCCAGTTCACAAGGCCAAAATTGAAACGCTAGTGTCCTGTAACTGGCACCTTTGCAAGCAGAAGAAAGAGGGCATCTTTCAAAAGTAATATTTGCTGCATACGCACAGAGAATTCAGTTACCTCACAATGCGCCAAACGCACTCAGCCACCAGTGCGTAGCAGCGCTACCGGCCACACCCCTTAACGAGGAGAAAGAGACGTGATGACCCTGGCTGACAGGCGCACTTTTCGATCAATTCAGTGGGCCAATCCCCCTTGTTTGCACGAGCCATTTCTTAAAGCGACAACAACTCACTAGCCCTCGCTCGACATGTACGCCCTAAAAGCAACTAAGATGTGTTTGTGGATAGATTCTCATCGGTCCCGTATGTATGCGTTCTGTGTTGTAAGCATAGTCATTGAAACACGCGATTCTTTTTTATACGTATTGTCACACATACCACTATGCGTATGCCTGGTCATTTGAAAAATTTGTCCTATCCATTGCTGGAGCGCCACCGCTGTCCTGCTATCACTCATAAGGCATTTCCTCATTGGGACGCTTACGCTAAGCATAATTGCCAGGAATAAAAAAATTTTTATGAAGAGAAACACTGGGGCATTCAAGGATCTCCAAGCTCTCTGATACAACTTCGAAAACGTACCGGGGCAAATGCGTTGCATAACAGTGCTTATCTTAATTTTGCGTACAGCCGCCTTCTTCCAGGCTGATCGCTGCTCACATAGCACTTCAAGTGTTACTACCTAGGCGATCTGAGGGTCAATTATTTTCATTTGCTTGCTGAATTTCCGTCGTTTTTTGCTGCACATATATGCTATATGTGTCATTTGCAGATTCGTCCGCTAGCAATCCCTCCTTAAGAAGATTTATACTGCAGCGCGAGTGCTGTGCATTTAAAGAGTATCGCCTGCTTTTGTTGTTGTGAAGTGTTCCCAGACGCCATACCACCGTCAGCATCTGAATATCGCAGCTGGCAAACGCCGCGCAACTACAAATCTCAGTTATCTGTAATAGTTAAATAGTTAGGACTCCCAGTGCAACGCTAATTATTGGCGACCTCGCATTAGCCCCGGAAAAATCGTTAGCCGTGGGATGATGTTTCATTTTTAACACCCTCACCAGCGTGACGTCAAATTCATGTCATTGCAGCGCTGTAGTACGCACCAAAGAATCTCCATTACAGCGGTCTTTAGTGGTTCCAAGGCAGCCCTTCAGTGCATACGAAGTCCAATGCGCCATAGACCCAATGAACGACTGGCCTGAGAAATTCGGCACATATATCACCAAAGCCATGACAAGGGACACAACATAATCTTTCAATGACTTCCAGGACATTGTAACATCAGCGGGAATGACCACGCCGACGAAGCCACCCAATCTTCACATGAAAGTGGTCAACGAGTCTTCATTCCGCTTTCCCGAACAGACGCTGCGGTTGGGCTGTGATTGATGTCCTGTGATTGTACTTTGCCTCTGTGGGACTCAAATGTTTTCACGATGTGTCGGTTGCGTTCGTTGTCTCCGGACATACGGATGCACCTCCCGCCTGGGTTACCACGATGTGAACAGACCATGCTCTACCGTCTGTGGCTAGGCGTTGCCTTTACGAACTCATATGCTTTCCTCATTGGAATGGCCAACAGCCCCACGTGCGACATATGCAACATCGACGAGACGCTCGCACATATTATCTGGGTCTGCCCGCCATATAGTGCTCAAAGACAAGTGATGCGCATAGTGCTGGACCAGTTGGACAATCGTCCACTGTCAGAACTAAAAGCTTTAGGCCAATGCTCCGAAAGAAAATCCGCGTTGAAGGCCTTACTCGCGTTATTAAGGTTCCTGCGGTCTACGGGGCTTCACGACAGACTCTAAGAACGCCGCCCCTTACCGCTCAGCAGTGTACGCACTTTGTTTGTGCTGGTCTCTCTTTCTTTCTGTCTCCCCCTTCCATTCTGTTTCTCTTTTTATCCTCCTTATCCCTTCCTCCTGCGCAGGGTAGCCAACCGGAACTACCTCTGGTTAACCTCCCTGCATTTCTCTGCATTATCTTTTCCCTCTCTATCCATTACCGCTCTTTTCAACAGGCCACCGCCAACGGCTTTCCACTTTCCCACAACATCAGAGCTCAAGGCAGCTCTTCGAAGTAAGGAAAAAAGAAAAGCATGCTGCTTCAGTGTTTCGTAAATTCTCTTAAATGAATGTGTAGAGCTAGAGTGCCATGGTTGCGGTATAAAATAATTTGAGGCGAGTGAATCAAAGTGGTACTGCTCATTGCATATATTAAAGTGACCCGGATCGCCCAAGAATAAGCCATTGTCGGTAAAGTTAAGGTTTCTCTGTCCACTTCCTTTGCTGAGCATTTCTGCGCAACGATTTATCATTTTGCACAACCATTACCAGCGAAGCAAAAGCAAGTTCATGTCAGAGAGAATCATGCCACCGTGACGCACTGCACTATATGGATAATATTTCACTCTCGGAATACACGCTGTTCGCGTGACCTCTTTCCTGCCGCCTCCGCGCTGAAAGCGTTCCGATCTGCACAAGGCGCATAAAGAATATCTACAATTTTATAACGATGCTCGCAATGCCCAAGTCACCTTACGGAGAATTGTGCTTTATTCGCGCAAGCTATCAACTTCAAATGTTAATTTCCTTGTTTCGAGGGGAATCTTCATTGTGATCGTTATTCGATAACTAGATAATATTGGGAGTCCCGAATCACTTGTGGTATGCAGTTCTTGTGCCTTCACTTTACCCGAGCACGTGGGAGGCGCTAATTCGCATGAATTAGCGCCTCCCCAATTATCCCACATCTTTCTTTGCCCCCCTATCTGATGTATATACAATTCTTCCGAGTTACTCTCCAATCGGTGTTTCTGTTTTCAAAATTTTGTGCCTCTGGTTTACATGTGACGCCATGTAGCATCTAGAATAACGAGCAATGAACCAATGAACCCAATGCGTCCACTTGTTCTGACTCAAAAGTGGTGTTCGCTATCAAAGGAGAAAGGCGTCCATTCGACAAATGCGTGGACGGGATGGTGCTCGCACCGGGGACAGTAGCTGTGCCTCTGTAATCATGCTACCGATCAGCTAAATCATCATAATATAGGTCTCCCGCTTCGCAAACAGCGTGACGTCACTCAGAGTGCTCCTTCCATCTGCCGCGCCTTCGACTTGGGCGCTAGTTGGCAAAAGACATTCGTGCCACCGGTTCTCTCTGCAGAAGAGGGCTGTTTTACATATCAACTGCTGCGATCTCAATTCCGGCAGATTGCTACTCTTTGAAGTGACAGCATCCACGAACTTCGCTTAGAAAGCATAATCGTCCCTGTTTTGCTGGCACAACAACGTAGCGTTGTTGCCGACTGCACAGTTTCCTTAGGTAAACGTGTAGCGTGTAGTGCACAGTTTCCTTAGGAAGCGTGGAGTGTGCGGCTTCCGTGGATAAAACTGCCACAAAAAATTTATTACTATGGGAAAGCGAACATGTTATCAAAGACTATGCGCATGTTTATGAATGCGGGAATATTACTTCGCTAAAATAACTGTTCTTTTGAGGAAAAATTGTATTGCGTTGTCGTGAAGATACTCATTTGCACCCCATTTGCACTGCGCCTTTAAACATTATCTGGGATGAACTTCGTGAACTGTCAACCATACCCATCACGGCGGCTCAATGGACTGGTACGAAGTGGCGACGGCTAAATTAAGGTGAGGGAGGAATGCAGAAATCCTTGTTACTGTGCTTTAGAAGCACGGTGAGAACCCCAGGTGGTCGAAATTAAAACGGGGACTTCCCTTACAGTGTACCCCACAAGGCGCTATGCGGCTTAGGGATGTTAAACGCAATAATTAAATTTTAATTATTGTTCATGGCTATGTAAATGAGCAAAGCGAAAGCTTACATGGGTATATAATTCGTTTCACAGTAACTTCACTCTGTCTGCTACCTTCCTTTATAATAACTTTATAAGACCCAACTTTTTCATGTTTACGTGCGTCGTCACAGTATAAAGTTCGTGCTGTAAAGGTGAGTATAACAACAAATAAGAAAAAGAAAGCTCAGGGACGCTATAACGCAAAACTATTCCAAACTCTTCTATTCCAATTCTGTAATCAGGGCTCCGCGATTGGTCAAAATCTTTTTTGGACTACCGCTACTTCACCTGTCTGTCACGCAACGCCACGAAAACCGCGACAGCTCCCCATCTGATATCACGTGTACACACTTATTGGGCATGATTTGACTGAACAAAACAAAAGCGGTCATTTCTGATTCGACGCCTTTTCGCCGTCAGCCTTCGGCTATTGGTCTGAACTTTTCGGGCTGCACCCACTTCAGCTGCCTGTCACGCGACGTCACAAAACCGCAAAAACTCAACGCGTCGAAGAGACGTGTACGCGTTAAAGATGCAATAATATGTGGAACGACATTGATTTTTCTTATGTGTAGCCTCAGGCTGCTTCATTCCCAAAGGAATAAAAGATGGCTGCCGCCAATCACTCAAACACTGGTTACTCGCACCTACCGAAAAGCATGGGCTTCTTTGCATATAATAAAACTTATTGCGTGACCGTGTAACATCTTCGAGCACTTTCGGCACGTTTGCGATCTCGTTCTCCCAACTCTTCTTTGCCGAGGATCCGTTGTAGCGACATTCTTAAGCTTCCGTTGCATGCCACCGCGATTTTTGACCAGCCACCGCAAGCTAAGTATTGGAAAATGGACCAATCGCAGACGCCGGCACCACCACATTAATCTGCTTATCGATTTTCAGTGCAGTGGCTACGCCCCATCGAATCGTTCTCCACTTCAGCGTGCTCCTCGCTTGTTTTCAGCCAATTAGATAAGACAAGCAGCACAGTGTAGGCAATGTCATTCGTTTTTCAAACAAACAAAAGTGACCTCCTATGAAAGAGGAGAGCGTTTGATTCGTCTGTTCAGACAACCACGCGGGTGACCGCCCGATGCTTGCGTCAGCGGTTACGCAAATTTGACGCCAGGAGATTGGAATCAAAACATATTGGAATATTTTTAGGCTATAAAGTCCCACTGTTACTTAGGATCCGTGAGATCTGCAATAAAATGGGACAATCTCAGTGGGGTGTGTTTGGGCACTCCTCGCGGTGAAATGTATACGCGCAGCTTCGCCAGTGGTATAGACTTACAAGCAATTCATTTATAGTGATACCTTTCAGTCAGTGGATCATCTTCACACGAAGGCTGTTTTTCTTTTCTTTTCTTTTTTGTACGCACACCGCAGATGGCACCAAGATACATGCGCTCACTAATCATCACGTCTTGTTCATTCTCACCTGTTCAAGAATTACAGGTAGAGAAGCTCTATCGACAGCAGATCACTATGACGGGCCTTATTTCAAGAAGCAGGCTGGAGACAAGTCAGTGGGGGAATATGGCATAGGCATTAGAAATAGCAGCAGAGAGTCATTAGTAGAGTTTTCAGAACGGAATAATGTGCGTATAATGAATACCTTCTTCCACGAGCAGGATAGCCCAAAGTGGACGTGGAGGAGTCCGAATGGCGACACCAGAAATGAGATAGACTTCATACTCAGTGCTAACCCTGGCATCATACAGTGTGTGGACGTGCTCGGCAAGGTGCGCTGCAGTGACCATAGGATGGTAAGAAATCGAATTAGCCTAGACTTGAGGAGGGAACGGAAGAAACTGGTACATAAGGAGCCGTTTAGTGAGTCAGTGGTAAGAGGGAAAATAGAGGAATTACAGATCAAGCTACTGAACAGGTATTTGGCTTTAACAGAGGAAGAGGACCTTAGTGTTGTAACGCAGGAAGAGGACCAGTAAGCTATCGCAGGAGACCAAAGATCTGATTCAGAAACGCCAATGTATGAAAGTCTTTAACCCCACAGCTAGAATAGATCTGGCAGAACTTTCGAAGTTAATCAACAAGCGTTAGACAGCTGACATAAGGAAGTATAATATGGATAGCATTTAACATGCTGCAGGAATGGAGGAAGCCTAATACCCGTGTCACACGGGCGTTTGGAAGGCCTTCCAACCGATAGTCAGTTGACTCAAAGGTCAAGTTTGAGCTGCTACACGGGCGGTTTCGAAGGCCGCGGAGTCAATTGTCTATCGAGTCAACGGAGCACCTTACAACTCTATCGAAATCTCGATGGCCTTTCAGCAACGGAAACGGAAATAGCGCGAACATGCCTTCTCGTCCAGTGTGCACGTACTGAGGGCTAGAGAGAACAAATCAAACCAAAATGCTCTAAAATACGAGTGTTAATAATTATTCAATAGAGTATTTTTGCCACTTGATATGTGCGAACTGCACGCACTCTCGACAACAGCGACGTGCAGCGACGCAAACGTTGCCGCACTTTCGCTACTCAAGAACTTAAAAACTAAACATATATGTATGGCAATGTATGAACTATTTTTTTAATGTATAAACAAATATAAAAGAAATTGTAGTGCTTTTAAGTAGCTTAATGTGTTTTAATCTTTTGTGACATGAAAACGAAAATAAATATCCGCAGCGCCACTCAATGTTGCGAGGAACACCTGAGCCACTCAGCGGCCTTTCAAAAGTGCCGTGTAGCAGCACGACAACTCCTTTGAGTCGATAGAGTTGTGGCGTTTCGAAGGCCGTCGACTGGAAGGCCTTCAAAATGTGCCCGTGTGACACAAGTATTAATCGGTGAAGAAGAAACTAGGAATAGGGAAGAATCAGATACATGCGTTAAGAGACAAAGCCAGCAATATCATTACTAATATGGATGAGATAGATCAAGTGGCTGTGGAGTTCTATAGAGATCTATACAGTGCTACTGCCACCGACAACGCTAATGGAAGAGAGAATAGTGTAGAAGAATTTGGCATCCCACAAGTAACGCCGGAAGAAGTGAAGAAAGCCGTGGGAGCTATGCAAAAGGGGAAGGCAGAGGGGTAGGATCAGGTAACAGCAGATTTGTTGAAGGATGGTGGGTAGATAGCTCTAGAAAAACTGTCCACCCTGCATACGCAATGCCTCATGACCTCGAGCGTGCCGGTATCATGGAAGAACGCTAACATAATCCTGATCCCTGAGAAAGGGGACGCCAAAGACTTCAAAATTATAGACCGATCAGCTTACTGTCCTTTGCCTACCAAGTATTTACTAAAGTAATCGCCAATAGAATCACGAACACCTTAGACGTCTATCAACCAAAGGATCAGGCAGGATTTCGTAAAGGCTACTCAACAATACGGCATATTCACACTATCAATCAGGTGATAGAGAAATGTGCGGAATATAACCAGCCCTTATATATAGCTTTCATTGATTACGAGAAGGCGCTTGATTCCGTCGAAACCGCAGCAGTATGCAGGCATTACGGAATCAGGGTGTAGACGAGCCGTGTGTAAAAATACTGAAAGATATCTATAGCGGCTCCACAGCCACTGTAGTCCTACATAAAGAATGCATTAAAATACCAATAAACAAGGGCGTCAGGCAGGGAGATACGATATCTCCTATGCTAATCACAGTGTGTTTACAGGGAGTATTCAGACACCTGAATTGGGGAGAATTGGGGTTAAAAGTTAATGGAGAATACTTTAGTAACTTGTGATTCGCTGATGGTATTGCCTTGCTTAGTAACTCATGGGACGAATTTCAATGCATGCTGACCTCGAGAGGCAAAGCAGAAGGGTGGGTCTAAAAATTAATGTGCACAAAACTAACGCAATGTTTAACAGTCTCGGAAGAGAACAGCAGTTTACGATAGGTAGCGAGGCACTGGAAGTGGTAGGGGAATACATCTTCTTAGGGCAGGTAGTGACCGCGGATCCGGATCATGAGACTGACATAATCAGAAGAATAAGAATGGGCTGGTGTGCGTTTGGTAGACATTCTCAGATCATGAACAGCAGGTTGCCATTAGCCCTCGAAAGAAAAGTGCATAGCAGCTGTGTCTTACCAGTACTCACGTACGGGGCAGAAACCTGGAGGCTTACCAAAGGGGTTCTACTTAAATTGAGGACTACGCAACCAGCTATGGAAAGAAGAATGAGGGGTGTAACGTTAAGAGATAAGAAAAGAGCAAATTGGGTGAAGGAACAAACGCGAGTTAATGACATCTTAGTTGAAATCAAGAAAAAGAGATGGACATGGGCAGGACATGTAATGAGGAGGGAAGATAACCGATGGTCGTTAAGGGTTACGGACTGGATTCCAAGGGAAGGGATACGTAGCAGGGGGCGGCAGAAAGTTAGGTGGGCAGATGAGATTAAGAAGTTTGCAGGGACGACATGGCCAGAATTAGTACATGACTGGGGCTGTTGAAGTATGGGAGAGGCCTTTGCCCTGCAGTGGGCGTAACCAGGCTGATGATGATGACCACAGGTTGGCAGCCTCGTGTTGCTAATCGCGTAGTGCACACACACACACACACACACACACACACACACACACACACACACACACACTCACACACACACACACACACAACACACACACACACACAACACACACACAAGATGTGGTTCATTTCTCTTCGCAAAGATGAGCGGATATCGTCGCTGTTCTTCGCTGTACACTTTACAACACCGCAACTAACATAGCATACTTCCATGGAAAAGCCAATTTTCTTCATCGCCAAATCCACCAGAGACCATCACGTTGTTCACGTTGGCATGTAAAAAACGCCAGCGTAACCAGATAATAATCACGCAGTTTAGCACAGGCCGATGTTCTCCGGCACACAATGATGTTTTAGTCTGGCTGGTAAGAGAATTGTGGAGAGTCAAGTAAAAAAAAAAGTCCCAGTTTCACGCGAAAGCCGAAGCGTCGATTGCGATAGTAAATTAGTAGACAGCTATACGAAGGAACTATAGTAGGTCTAGCGACAGTATAATCTGGGAAACATTCGCGTACTAACTGAAATAACAAGCACGGGGTTAGCGCGCACAATAAACATGAAACACGTCACACTCGATGAGCGCGGAGACTAGCTGCCAGAACGCCTGTTTGAACAAGCGCGGCAGCAGCAACGAGCGGAGCGGCCCTCCTGCGTTCTACCGCTTCTACGCAAGAGCGGCGAGAATACAGCGCGCGCAAAGGCATAAGCCGTCACCAGATCCCATAGAAGATACGGCGAGCGCGACCGTGCGCGGGTGTGCGAAGTTCGCACTTGGGCACTGAGTAGAAGACGACGCCCCCCCCCCCCTTTCTTCCGCACTATCTTCCCGCTTCCCTCCATATGTCGCGCGCGGCATTGAGCCACCATTGTCAGTTCCGCTTGCGCCTGGTGGTGAAATGCACAGCTGCTGCCGGGGCACATGCCGCCCCCCTCCTCCCTCTTATTTACACTCACGGCATTTCGCGCTACGGTAGACAGCGCGTTTGTTCTCCGCTTTCTTCTGTTCTGCGCGCCAGATTGAGCCACGATCGCCGGCTTCCCTCGGGTACTTTCACTCACACACACAGTATACGACGCGCGGCGATGGTGTTATTGCCTTTGGACTTTATACGGAACATCACAGCGACGGCAAAATGCGCCTGTTGTGTCCATATGCCTAATCGCTATCGGAATAAAAAAAAGAAAAACAGGAGTCCACGTGGCGCCCTCATAGACCAAGCACTGCGCGACGTCACCACGCAGAATTCTGTTGGCGACTGCCAGCGCGGTGTTACCCAACTGTTCTCAACTACTTACCACAACTGCAACTCTGATGTTAGCCATATACGGATTGATTCTGTGGGATAACGCCGAAAGCCACTTTTAAGGGTCATTTACCTTTCATGTGATGGTCTATCCCTGTATGCTTGTGAAATTTGTACACAAATGCAGCGAACTGGCCTTTCTGGAATGCTGGAAAACACGTTATTTCGAACTTTTCTTCGTAAACTATTTCTCCAAAAAGGGTATTCTACATCAAAGGGACTTTATTCATCCTATTCTTGTAAACAAAACTTGTCTGTATTGTTCGCATCTGTTGCGTTAAATGTGTGAATAAAACGCTTCTGGATATATGAAGTGGCGTTATCCGGGAAGCAAGGAGGAAACAAATGCAAAGCTTCAGATCGTACTTCTAAAGAGCGCAGTGATGCTTATCGATGGCCACGCAGCTAGATACATTCCGAGAAAGCAACCGTAATATAGATCATTTGGAAATCAAGATGGCCCGGCATACACAAATAAGGAATAAGTAAAGGCGACACCTATGGTTGTAATTATTATTATTATTATTATTATTATTATTATTATTATTATTATTATTATTATTATTATTATTATTATTATTATTATTTAGGTACTACTCAAGAATCGCCACCTATGTGGTCAAGTGCCACTCGTAGGGAAGATCGCTCAAATACAAATAGAAGGGCCTTTTTTAGAAAAAAAAAACAGGAATTTTTCCATGGCTTAGAATGGAACCGTAACCGTATTCCTGTGAAAGAACTGATGACCAAAAGCGAATACTGGAACTAACAATATTATACTGAATGCTAGTTTTGGTCGGGCAGCAACGAAGCCCAATGCATTTTTGATAAGCAGCGGTAGATAAGGGTGAGCCACGATATTTAACGAAGTGAAATCATTTGCAAGTGACGTTATGAAGACATGAGCAAAGCAATCTCTCTGCACGAGGCACGTAAGAGATGCTGTGATTTACTAACAAATGGAGCGAAGCACATACTAATCAGAAGTAGCGGCAAAACAGTTGACGAACTAAACTTGATGTTCTAGACTCCGAGGCATGCTCGCCTTTCAGTCTACCTGTCTGTCCGTCTGTCGCTCGTGAACAGTGGCGTCTAATGACAAAAGAAATGGAATGCCAGATGGCGCTAATCGCAATTAAACGCGTGTGTTCATTTACACACCTTCTGCAATGCTCTCCTGTCGAGTTAGCCATTCGTCGGTTGTTTCTTGATTAAGCAAGCGCATGAACACTGGACAGGAAGGAAATGAAACATAGAAAAGTCAGATGGAAAACGCATGAGTAAGAGGTGAGCAATAGCGATTGGGGGAATACACGGTACAGTTCGCGATGCGCAAGGCACTATTTAGGTATCCTCTTTGCAACTATAATCCCTATTTCCCATCCTATTTGTTATTCGCCATTGGTTCACACGATGCCACGTCCCCACTAACACAGAGATCAGCATCTCTGCGGAACAGTTGGTTTGGGAAGAATCAAATCTGACGAAAATAATCTCGTAAAACACAACACGTATTCGCTTTTACGTGTGTAAGCATTACTATCACGAGCCAACGAGGAATCCCATCCGTCCGTCCGTCCGCTTGTCTCGTTAGAAAAATCCTTATAAAGAAAGTAATGTATCAAACAAAGTAAATTCGTAAGCTAAAACTTTGGCGGAGGTGGCTTTCGAACCTACGCCACCACGCTCAGAATCCCAGTGCTTTACCCACTGGGCTAAACATCCACGCTCGCAGAAGGTGAATATATCGCAACCATATGAATGTTCCGGCTGTACAAAACAAATTTCAAACAGAAATAGTTTAATAATAATATAATAATATTTGGGGTTTTACGTGCCAAAACCACTTTCTGATTATGAGGCACGCCGTAGTGGAGGACTCCGGAAATTTTGACCACCTGGGGTTCTTTAACGTGCACCTAAACCTAAGCACACGGGTGTTTTCGCATTTCGCCCCCATCAGAAATAGTTTCTATGAAGGCTTAGTTGAAAGATTTGCTGATGGTGAAATAAAACCCATCTCTAGGAGCACATGTAGAGCTGAGTCGGATCAGTCTGGACATCAGGATAATTTAGACTTTGCGGAAAGTTAAAGCCAAACACGCCTCCTCCCCTATACATTTCTGTGTTGGCGGAGTGCGCCCTCCTTTGGGACGTTGCTTCAACGACCGAAATCACGGTCGATCCAAATAGGTCTCGAAGCTTCGGGCGAAAAGCGGTTCAGTACAAATCATCGCAGACATCAGCAAGGGTGGTTGTGGAAGCAGCGATTGGAGCACGATTTTGTTTGGAGGGAACCAACATTGGGAAAGAAAGAAGCGTTTTTAATTAAAGCGGAACGCAGATTCATTCAACGAAAATAAAGTTCCTCGTCAATGTTAACTGTCTGACGACTAAAATAAGAGACAACTCTATTTTGTTTTGCCATTACCAATAAATATCTTTTTGCAGCGCCCTTCGTAAGAAGAGCATTCACACCACTATCACTAGCAATGCAAGCAGCGCTTGAAGTGTGCAGAAAGGCGGGCTCGTAATTATTTACCTGATGTAACACGCTCCCCTCGGACGTTGTACTTTCTCGCTTGTCTACTTTTTCTGAAACTGATGGTGCGGGTAGCTTCATCGTTTCTTAACATGTTGAGCCAAATTTAGTGAGTTAGAGACTGCAACATAATTGTTTACTTAGTTGGTTTCCTGTGACTGCGCTGGCCGACGGGCTTGGTGTTTGACGATAGGGCCAGCACTGTACGCCTAAAACTTTAGTCGCCCTCCAGGGGAAGTATGTTCTGTGCAGGGGAGCGATTTCGGAACCCGTTCGACTCACCTTCTCCTCCATCGCTTTTGGAGCTGAAAGCTCGAAATGCCCTCAAGTCGAATGGCGGGACATGTGAATATACAGCTCTAATTGTAGGCCACCAAAACTATTTTCGCACCTTTGACGACGAAATGACGTGGGTTCCGTTTTTTAACAGATGTAATGTCAATTTTTTCTTCACCGGAAGTACTTCTATGGAATCTTCGTTACCAGGGATATTTACTTTGTCGAAATGCCGTCCATCTTTGTGGGCTCATGCACTTCGCCTCGCGCAACACTAGCAGATATGCAGTGAATGACTTGATACGGATTATAAGAATTGATGAAGGCTTACGTTCGCATCATCACGCTTGATAACGGTTAGACGCGGACAGATAAGATGCTAAAGAGCGGCGAGGGTTTATTATGATCGGAGCAATTCTGATAAGGTTGATAAGGACCAACAAAAGGTGATAAGGGTCGGATCAACTCCGGTAACGTTGATACGGACCGATAATAATACATAAGGGTCGGACCATGTACCATAAGGTCGATAAGGACATATCAGGGTTAATAACGACTGATAAGGGTTGCTGAAGATGGAATCGAGTCCGATAAGGTCGATAACAGTTGATAAGTGTGTATAATGCTCGGATTAAGCTTGATAACATTGATAATGACACCGGGCGTCGTGGAGATGAGGCATGTGGCACAATGTTTACGCACACTTAGACAACTGCAGTGGAGGTTCTGCGTCAACTTTTTTATCAGCTTCGAACGCACCTACGCAAGCGAACCCACCCCCCCCCACTCACCCCCCCCCAAAAAAAGAAGTAAATAAACACTCACGCATTTCTTTGCTTTCGCTGAGCATCAATTAGCAATATGATGGGTACTGCTTATTTCGCCGGCAGCACTACTTCTGGTTGTATCATTCCGGTCGGCTACACAGCATTACATCAACACCGCATGCTGACGTATAATTCAGTGTACTGGGCGGCACGCAGTTCCGCTAAGCGCCATGAACTTCTCATGGTTAGTCTCCGCAGCGCGATACGATTTCTTGTTTTCTCCATTACGCTCACACACGCTTCATGCCAGAACACAGCCCGAGGAGAGAAAGGTCTTCCATATCCCTTTTTTATAGTTACATTCTACGCAAACTATGTACAAGGATACAAACACCGAAGCCGTTTCTGCAGCTTTTAATCAGCTTCAAGGCCATTAACTTCTCGCGAGCTGCTCGTATTTCTCAGGTGCCACTGCTGACTTCACTCGCTGCTTATGCAGCCTATACGAAGGCCCCCTGCGTTATGCCTGGCGGTTGAGTGGGCGGCGCGCTCCACTTTCGCGTGATAGCTTGTTCAGCCGTTTCTGCTTTCTTTCAGGAGGGGTGCATACGCGATCAACTCCATGCGAGGCGTCTGCGTTTCTATGGTTATACATTTTCCCCGTGCGTATTAACTCTGTGCTGCGCGTACATTTCACTGCGACAGCTGTTCAGGACACTTGCCGCAGCTTTCGTCACGTCTGTCGCTGATATCCTCATCATGTGTTCTGTTCGTGACGGCTAAACTTGCGTGCCGTTATGAACCAGTCATCGGTGTTGGCGCCGTCAGCGTTGTTATCGTTGCCACGCCGTAATCGTCGTCGTTGGGCTTTAGCAAGAAACGTCAGGGTTTTTTTTTTTCATTACGGCGTCTGCTAAGCGACCATGCAGCGCTATATATATATACATATATATATATATATATATATATATATATATATATATATAAATATATATATATATACATATATACATATATATGTACAAAGCGCAAACCCAAGACATGAGAAAGACCGGGTGTTAACAGCGCAAAACGTAGACGAGACACGAGACGAGAGGATGACACCAATGTCTCGTGTCTCGTCTACGTTTTTCGCTGTTAACACCAGGATAGAAAACCTACAAGCCCAAGCTGCTATTTCTAATGAGAAAGACGACATGTGATGACTATAAGCTACTAATTGTATTAGAAATAAACAAACAGAGCGAAAAGAAGCAAAGAAAAATGATCTTCCGGGCTTTCTTTATTTCTTTACCTGGCTGCTACTAGGCTTTCATAAATTGCGAGGATGCGTATTAGGCTTATATCATAGAATTCATGCTCACAGTTCCAGCCATTTGTCCCAAGGTGCTCTGACTGTACGACTGGAATCGAAAATATGGTTTTTGCCCTTCAGAAAGCCCCATGACATAACCTAAACCCAAGCTCTGATGCCAATTTTCAGTAGCTACCGAGCTACGTTGGAATTTAAGCTAAGAATTTAAGGAAGAACTGCAGCGCTAACATGAAATGCCCTGACATCGATGTGATTTTCTGTATCAGAAGCCAAGAACATTCTTCGCACCTTGCGGCAGAATCTTTGGACAGCTGGTTCGGTGGAAAGGCAAAGTGTTCACTCTGGTACAGAATTACAGAGCAAAGACTAGATGTACAGAATTACAGAGAAGCAAAGACTAGATGCCCGACACTTTTTTGGACGATCTGCCCTTAGACTACACTACCCAGCTGACTTTATTTGTGGCATCGAAGAGAATTGTCCCCGCAGCGTAGATAACACCGATGATCGAGGGGAGCATATTATTATAGGATGTTCTCAATATGACCAACAACGGATTCGTTTCCGTGACCTCTTTAAACACGGCTTCTCAGAGAGGTTCAAGTGCTTGGCACGTGGTCATGTTCTGATAATCAGAGGCGTGCCGTTAGTGCACTTCTCGATTATTTAGTGAGCACTAACCTACCGACTGTCGTAATTGATATTGCTTTAGCCGACAAATGGAAACAGCACTATTATGACCCGACAGTGATGGCCACGTCGAACATTAATGCTAGGGAAATATCTACGAACAATTTTTCAGCTTTTCGCAGGCCCTCTCGGGTGTGCCTTCCGCTACTAATAGCAATAATGAAGCTCTGCACTACATAGATTACTCAGACCCACGTATAGGGACGTTTTTAGTAACCACAGCCTTGTGAGCAAGTTGTTCATGCGTTACGACACAATCCTTCGCACCACCTCGCACATTAAGCGAGTTTTCAGTGTAGCTGCAGAATCGTCATAAGAAAACGACAAAATTGTATGAAAAGGTTATTTGATATGTAATCTTCAACCCTGTATTATGCAGGCTAGAACTATTCACAACCTAAAGAGTAGCCGGTGCATTAAATTGTGCGCCAACGTCTCCTTGTATCATATCAATAAAAGAATGACGAAATATTACCGAAGGAACTTTTGAAAAACGCTTCTTAGTGAAGGTCAACAGCGGGTGAAACACTGCCGAGGACTCACTAAAAGAGCCAGGCAAGCGTGTCCTATTTACTTTGTTTGGGAAATGTTAATTACCATGCAAGAAAGTGATGTTCACGTAATAGATTACATTTTAGTAATAGCTCAGTTACTTTGATAGCTCAGTAATTAGTAACCATATTCAATTACGTATTCCAAAGAAGTAATTGTAATTCTAATAGGTTACCTTTTTCGTTTAATGTGTAAAAGTCTGCTCCTGTGTGATGAGTGACAGTTTAATGAGTACTGTACTGCGCTTTCCGTGATGGGTCCCGTAAAGTCACTCTGTTGTGCTTGTGACGTTTTCGTGTGTGTGTAGTGCCTGTTGGTATTTTATTGATCATTTCTCTTTTTTATTGTTGCTTGAGTAACAAATTGTGGATATTGTGACAGCCAGCTGTAGCATAGCCTACCTTCCCTTGTTACATCCAAAATTAAACATAGTAAAAGCTGTGTCGTCTATACTAGGGCCACATATACCCTTTGCGAGAATTTGGTGATTATTTTATCTTGCCGCAGTTTAGAAATGACAAATGTTATCTCTTTCGCTCTTTCATCTTGCCGCCCTCCTAGCGCTGGGAGGAGTAGGTCACTTTTCATGACGTAGCCTCCCTGATGTGACGAAGCGCTGCCGCCGCAGCGGTCCTCGCGGCCTCTAGCGCCGGCCCGCCGAACTCAGTGGCGCCATGTTTACACAACCTCTCAGCAACGGTCAGGGCGCGTGTACTTCCCACGAATAACTGCCACCGTTACACATGTATCCCTTGCGCGTTATGCATGGGTTGTGCATGTGCAATTCTATGATCGAACAGAAAAACCCAGGGCCGCTATATCGTAGCTGTGCCTTCCATTCGATTCTATACCAGTCATATCATTCACTTCTCACCATAGGCTTTCTGACAATAATTACTATAGCGAACATTGGCGCATCAATCGTTCACCCTCCAAGGGAAAGATGGGAAGTACGGAAATTTGTCTGATCTTCGGGGTTGTCGATTCACATGTTCTTGTAGCTTCGTTGATTGTGCTTTATATGCCTTCGTTGTCGTAAATTACAGAAGAATCTATACTTTGCGAAGTGTAGACGACGTTGTGAACTCAGACAAACGCTACTAATTGCAGCAGTAGCGCTTGTAGAAATGGTGAAATCGAAACGCGCTAAGCGTCTCAAGGCTCTTTTTTTCCGGGAAAAATTCATAAAGGCATTTGATGTCGTATGCCAATGCAATCGTCGATGGCCTAATGGTTTCAATATCGGGTTTGTGTCCTGTGTTCCGAGTCCTGCCATTTGAGAATTTTTATGATGTTTATTTAATCATTTATTACGCAGCACATCAATGAAAATGACGAGTTTATAAAGTTACGAAGCCGTTTGAAGCCAGCAGAACAAAGTTTAGGCATATCCATGTAGTTCCCATAATTTCCATGCTGGCTGCACCGCTCCCATTGAACCTCCTGTAGACACTAATGCCGGAGTTCCCTCTCGTAATTACTGTATGAAACTCTATGCTTCTCACGGCCGACTGCTCACGTTCCTAACGCGGGTGGAGCGTCGCGCTCACAGCTTAGGGAGCGCGACAAGCATGTAAAGGCATTAGCAACAGCAACGACATCGCCAAAAGAGTTATGGCTGCGGCTTAGCTCATCTAACCCTGGCTATTCAAAGCGAAAGTTTGGTGAAGCCTGGTTAGTCTTGGTTTCACTGGGTTACTCTTTCACTTAGTAGTAGTTATTATGCTTAGGTATACAATCATCGTTAAGTCAGGAATGACGGCTGTGCCTAGGTCGCTGGCTAGATATGACTGTAATTAGGCCTGCGTAACATGCATCGTTCGACGGTGTGAGGCCTGTTGTGCCACAGGGAAAAGGAAGTGGTAGACATGCAAAGAGACGCCGCGAACTTGCGCAGCGTCGAAGCACAAACGCATAGTGCGCGAACGCGGTTGCTACATTCATCTGTTGATGATGATGATGATGATGATGATGATGATGATAATGATGATGATGATGATGATGATCTAAAGAAAGGGAAGACGTTTTATTTTGCAGCTCTGATCTCGACAATACGACGCCTGCTGCATTCCGGACCCTCTCAAGTGAAGCATCTTGGCGGGATGGTGAGAAGCCGCTGGACGACGACGGCTGAAACCCTGTGCGACGCCTACTGCATCCGGACCTCTCCAGTGAAGCACTTTGGCGGGGGGGTCAGACGACACTTGGCGACGACGGCTGAAAACCTCCCGCTCCCGCCCAACACTCAGAAAAGACGGGCCGGCCTCGCTCACATCCATGGCCACGCTCGCACTTACTAAGCGAGCGTGGCGCTCCTCTTAGCCAGGCGCATGGCACGTTACGTGGTCAGGGGGTGACCCACCTGCGGACAGCGCATGCGCCAAGCCGGCGGCAGGCAGCGGAGCTCGGCGCGTTGTCCCTGTATGCGTTGCCAAGGCTACGGAGCAAGTGCGGTCAAATATAGGTTAAATTGCTGGCGACGGCGAAACTCGGCTTGACGCGGTTAGTAGAGCTTTCCGCTTAAAAACATTACCCCATGATTCCGTCTGTTAGGTCCCGAAAAGAAAGAACCGGAGTGTAGCCATGCCGGCTGGGTGCCGGCCTCCCCTTCGTCATTTACATGAACTGCGGATTCGAGCGTGGTCTCCACCAACGACAAGACGCCCGTGGGCCACCACTGGCCTACGCCGCATATCATGTGCTCTTCTATTTGGAAGTCTTGAATGTCAAAGTAAAGGGCAAAATTGTTTTCACGTGCACAGTGGAAGGTTGCTTGCACTCCCGAGCCTGTGAAGTGACATTGTACTGGCGCCCCTTGGGATGAGCAAGAGTGCGTAGGTTAGCGCGCCGTGTGCGCCTGTTCGACCGCTACGTATTCGCGAACGCTGTCGCCAGGCTGTATTAAGGAGTTATTAGAAGGTAACGGTAGTCCTGCTGTAGTTGTTAGATTCATAGATGCCTTCCCGGATACTCATGTCCACTCAAACACACCGCCACCAACTCGAACACTTGCAAAATGTGTGTAAGCACAATTATGGATTTTCCCGCTTATACACACAGCACAAGCATGCACGCACACATATGACACACATGGCGTGCAAACACGCGTACACACGGAACGCATATACCGCCACTCGTTCGCCCTCACACAACTGTCCGCTAAGTCACGATGATGCTTCCGAACGTACGCACACCTGTGTTGCAGTGGAGTTGAGCAGTAAATTGCAGTGAAAGTACACGGCCAAAAACACAAATACTCCCTTGCCTTCGGCTTCTCAAAGCAAACACTAATTGTAATGCATATGGAAGTTGATAGATAAATCTCACATGAGTTCAGTCATCGAGATAGCGTGGAAATTCAGCGATTGCACAATGGAAACAGCCAATGCCGGCCTCACAAGTGTGCCCATTGCGCGTGTGTTCACACATAGCGAACAGCGTCCAAACGGAGAGCGCTCTATGACATCGTTCAACGTCATCGCCCAGCCAGCTCCTCCTAGCCATTCCTAGTCGCCGAACTCCAAGAATATAAGCTCTTGTCTGTGCTTCATTCATATATCAGCAACCATGGGCGACATTGGATACACACCAGAACTTTCAGCTCCTGTATGCGGCCGTCGTGTTTTAACGCGAAAGCGTTAAGGGCTCCGTGACGCAGAAAACTGGGCGTCGGCGTCCGTCGTAGGACGTCGTTTCGGCAAAAAGATTTTTGAACCATTTATACCGAGGATCTCCATGTGGCGCAAGGAAGTGACTGAAGTAAATAAGTTTCTGAAGCTAAAATGCGTAGAAATATCGTAATATATGACTTACATGTGCACACAACACACATACCTAATAGCGTGGTATTGTATTTTGACTGTACGAGAAAACATAATTCTCTTACGCGAGAAGTAAAACAAACCCCTTTTCCAGCGTTTCTACCATTCATAGACCGGCCACAGCATCCTATGTTTGAGCGCGCCGGCGCGGGAGTATTTCGGGGGCCACGGACCAGCGCGCCCAATTTCTTGCAATACCTTCCGATGCTGCTCGCCTCCGCCACATCGGGGCCCACGCAAGAGGCCCCGTTTTTACCAGAAATTCCGCCTTCATGCATAGCGTTGGCGGCCACCATTTCCCGGTAAACTCTGCGTTTACATATGCTCCAGTTTCGGAAAGCGTGAGAAGCAGTCAGCGATCTTTGAATGCTATCGCGTTCCACTCTTAATGGCGAAGCCTAAGCGTCTCACATCTTTTTTTTTCTTTTGTTCTTAGCACATTCCAATTAATATGAACGCAATACTGCCCTTTTCTCTGCTTTGCGGGCTACACTCAATCGCAAGGAAAGCTCCGGCTAAGGTGTTTACGTGAGGTTAACACAAATCAAGTATGAGCAGCAGCTTACGCCAACAACGGGCACACTAAGCGACATACCAGTTACTGGGCCAGTGCAGTGTGCACAAGATAGAACCATTATATTTTATATGGCTTGTCTATATTTCATTGTCCTTAGAGAGCACACAATAATTTCTGTATACATGTAAGACATCACCAAAGGGAGCACCAGCTCTGTCAGGAACTACTGGCTCTGCTTTTAGCGTAGCTGAGTAAGAATATCGCACAACTGTAGCAGTTGAAGCACCAATACATTGCGTGAAATGGGAAAACACATTTCGCAGCCCTGGTTCTGCACGCGATCGTCACATGCTGCTTTCTTTTTTGTGGTCACGAGCACTCCAGTGCGGCTCATTCATGCGCACGAAAAATAAAGTACGCGAGAACCGCCCAGTTCCGTGCAGTCTTGTTTCTTTTCCGTAGCGTAACAATCACTGAAGCCGACACGCACATCCGGACACTTTGTGTTCTCCATTATTTCGTAACCAACACGCAGTTTCGTGCACAGGATAACCTCCGTGCGCTTTCCGTCGGGAAAATGAACCACGCAGAGCCCAAAAAGAAGGCTGCCCAAAGGTCGTAAACAGCATCGTTAAGGCTCCAGGCACGCAACGCGGCAAAATCCCACTATTGCGTAGTTCACAACAATAAACTAATACTCGCCCTAGAATGTTTGCTGGGCACGAAGTCTTTCCAATTAAAACCATTATTCTACAGTGTCATTTCTCTGCCGCTGTAGAAACCTTTTCTGCACAGCGAATGCACTCCACGCAACCATAAACTTCTTGTGTGTCCGTGAACGCCGATCGTAAGCGTCTTGCATGAGGAGCTTCATTTATCGCGTGTTGTTGGTGAAGCCAAAGATGACGCAGTGCCTCCCAGAAGAATAACTTTCGTCCATCCTGCTCAGCAGTGCCGACAAGAACACGTTTAAAAACAAAACACTCGAATGCGCACCGAAAGTGCAGCCATTTTCTCCCTGGTCCCGCAGTCCTCACCGGAAGACAGCACCTGGTGACGAAGGCAGCGGTACACCGGCTGACAGTCGCTCTACTCGGCTATAAAAAACTCGTCTATAATGTACCATTGACGTCCTTCTGGCCAATCCTTGCTTAACCAGCGTACACAGTCAAGTAACTCCGGAGAGAGAAAGTGATCTACATCTACTGAAGTGAAGGACCCTGATGATTTGGAAAGTGTGAACCGCACACGATGTCGCTTTAGTGACAGTTATTTTGTCTTCACCGCTCTTATGACAACATATAACTGAAGATACATGATACTAACTAGGCGCACGTTGCTTCCATAACACAGAAGTGTTTGTGAAGATTCACAGAAGTCTGGCCTCAGCAACCGGGTCCCGCAGGTTTAGAGGTACGTGGAACCATGGCAACATGGCTGCCTGCTAGGCAAGTGGACAGATTTCGTACCTCGGTTTCGGGAGTTGCAAAGACAGATTACGGATCTGGCGCAGTCATTTCTAATGCACTTTTTTTTTAAATCCGTTAGTGCCGTAAAGCCCTTCCACAGCAAAATAAAAATTAGAACAACTTCCAGTGCTGTATTCCCTGCGATGAACAACCATGTTTATTCGAGTAAAAAACGTAATCAGCAGAGTTGTTAATTATTTAGCAATTCTTTTTATTACCTACTCAACGCTGAATCTTTACTCCACTTTATGAGAAATGTTACTATAATATTAAGTCAACGTTCTCATAATAAAATATAAATTGGAAGGATGAACATCAGCGTAGCCTAAATTATACGTTGTGCTGTACAGGGTGAAGGGTTTAACAGGCGGAGTAAACACGTTACTTAACTATAGCAGTTTTGTTAAACAGGTGCGATATATATATGCAGTAACACTTAAACAGATTAGCGGTCGAGCCTCCCACCCGTTTCTTTTCAGGTATTTGTCCCTGAAACGGCCTCACGGCTAATGGAAATTATATTCTTCATGCTGCTTGCACAAAAGTTAGCAAGCCATTCAATCCGAGAAACGAGTGGATATTTCCGCGCAGTCTGGGATTACGATTACCCGCCAGTAACACTATGTGCAAACAACATACTGCTGTGGGTTTGAATTGTTAGTGTCGCAAACTGCTCACAAACAGGAAGCATTCGCAGTTTCCATGATCCGCAAAATTTTGCTGTTTACACTACCGTGCCGACTAGTAAAAGTTACTAATCAAGCTCAGCTTTCTCCCTTTCACTGGATTTGCAATTTCATTATTGTTGGAGATATTTCCAGCATCCTGCAACGGCAAGTACCCGAAAACATGTAGGGAAATAGTAACATTTACGGTCATTTTTATTAAAAATACATCGATAGTTTTGCTAAGCAAGTGGGCGAGGACTTCTATAGAGATTTATGCAGTACCAGTGGCACCCACGACGATTATCGAAGAGAGAATAGTCCAGACGAATTTGAAATCCCACAAGAGACGCCGGAAGAAGTAAAGAAAGCCTTGGGAGCTATGCAAAGAGGGAAGGAAGCTGGGGAGGATCAGGTAACAGCAGATTTGTTGAAGGATGGCGGGCAGATTGTTTTAGAAAAAGTGCCCACCCTGCATACACAATGCCTCATGACTTGGAGCGTACCGGAATCTAGGAAGAACGCTAACATAATACTACACCATAAAAAAGGGGACGCCTTTTTACGGACACCAGTATCAGGGAAATCTTAGACTTCTGGCAACCAAAGGACCAGGCAGTATTCGGTAAAGGCTACTCAACAATAGACCATATTGACACTATCAATCAGGTGATAGAGAAATGTGCGGAATATAGCCAACCCTTATATATAGCTATCATTGATTACGAGAAAGCGTTCGATTCAGTCGAAACCTCAGCAGTCATGGAGGTATTACGGAATCAGGGTGTAGACGAGCCGTATGTGAAAACACTGAAAGATATCTGTAGCGGATCCACAGCCACCATTGTCCTCCATAAAGAAAGCAACAAAATCCCAATAACGAAAGGCGTCAGGCAGGGTGATACGATCCCTCCAATGCTATTCACAGCGTGTTTACAGGAGGTATTCAGAGACTTGGATTGGAAAGAATTGGGTATAAGAGTTAATGGAGAATACCTCAGTAACTTGCGATTCACTGATGATATTGCCTTGCTTAGTAACTCAGGGGACCAACTGCAATGCATGCTCACGGACCTGGAAAGAAAAGCCGAAGGGTGGGTCTAAAAATTAATCTGCAGGAACTAACGCAATGTTTAACATTCTCGGAAGAGAACAGCAGTTTACAATAGGTAGCGGGGCACTGGAAGTGGTAGGGGAATACATCTTCTTAGGGCAGGTAGTGACCGCGGATCCGGATCATGAGACTGACATAATCGGAAGAATAAAAATGTTCTGGCGTGCGTTTGGCAGGCATTCTCAGATCATGAACAGCAGGTTGCCGTTAACCCTCGAAAGAAAAGGGTATAGCAGCTGTGTCTTACCAGTACTCACGTACAAGGCAGAAACCTGGAGGCGTACGAAAGGGGTTCTACTTAAATTGAGGACGACACAACGAGCTATGGAAAGAAGAATGATGGGTGTAACGTTAAGGGATAAGAAAAGAGCAAATTGGGTGAGGGAGCAAACGCGAGTTTTTGACATCTGAGTTGAAATAGAGAAAAAGAATTGGGCATGGACAGGACATGTAATGAGGAGGGAAGATAACCGTTGGTCATTAAGCGTTACGGGCTGGATTGCAAGGGAAGGGAGGCGTAGCAGGAGGCGCCAGAAAGTTAGGTGGGTGGATAAGATTAAGATGTTTTGCAGGGACAACATGGTCACAATTAGTACGCGACCGGAGTAGTTGGAGAAGCATGGGAGAGGCCTTTGCCCTGCAGTGGGCGTAACTAGGCTGATGATGATGATGATGATTTGCTAAGCATGGATCATCACTTTTATTCATCGCGTTATATCAATAGGCATGCATTTTGACAATTGAACGTTCACCGCTATCTAGCGCTCTTTTGTTTAATATCTAGTTTGCCCACGTTGGCACCTTTCTTACCAAACGCACCTGTTCTCTGGATAAAGAGAATTAGTGACATTATTTCCTGTCCCATCGTTAGCTTACATGTTCTCGCGTTATTTCTAACGCAAGAGGTATGTACCTGGTAAAGCAGCATCAAGGTTGTAATTTTCTTGCAGCTATCATTAAATAAGAGTACATTCATTTCTTTGGTTGCGGTGCGTACTGTATGGTACGGCCTTGGTCTCGCAAGGCCGTAGTGGTCGCTGAACGAAAGATTAGATCAGAGGATGCGCTAGTGTAAATGTTCTTTCTCGTCTCGCGCTCTATGCTTTGCATTCTCGCATAGAAATCAAAACGCGAAAAGACCGTTTATTATCTACACGCCCTCCTGAGCGCAATTATCGCAGTAGGCATTGCCGCGCACTCCCTAGTGGCTTTTCATTAAAGCGTGCTCAAAGAGCAGGCGATGTCGTAAGGAAAACAGCCCTCGAAGCAATACGCACACAGTGTGCAGCAGAACGTGTGGGACTGCATCTGAGTCTACGTGGGAAAGGGTTCGCCCAAGGGAATTACGCTGCAGATCACACGAGCGTCAATCCTCATTACCACTGACTCGTACACCGAGCGTAACCGCGCTCATCTGTCTTCCTTCCGCCTCTCCCCCGACGTTGCACTCTCCCCTCTATCAGCAACCTATCTGCAACGCTAGGAAGGCTCGCGTGAGCCGTACCGGCGATCGTTCGCCGCTGAACAAACGTCAATTTGCTCGCAATCAGGCGGCGCTGGGCTCTGTCACCGACGTTATCCCGAACGGTGGTGCGTGCATGTCACAGTTCGCGTTCGGCTTCTCCAGCCCCCCGGTCATCCACGAGTGCGGTGGGCTTCAGTACGGAAGCAACAGACACAACGAGGCAATGCAGCCAATGCAGCCCTTTTGAAGCCTTGCAGGAGGCATGTGATTTACCGGAAGTTGCCCCGGCGTGGCAGAATCTGGCGTGGTGCGCCGGAGCTGTAAAATCGTCTCGGCCGTAACTGCTGTCAGAGCCGCGCGTAATTTGCGCTCGCAATCGCCGCCCTTTACAAGAAGGATGCGTGCCTAAATGAGGCTCGCGCGAAACAACCCGCCTCGCCTGTGGCCCTCAGGCTACCCACGCGTAACTAGCGACGCTTGTGAGTCTTATATAAGAGAATAACGACATGACACATACTGGATAACATTTTGATAGATACGAAAGGACAAAATTTCCTGATTAACGTAAATGCAGAGTGTTACTTTTATGCGAAGCATATTACGAGAGCTCAACCCAGCTCCTCAGGCGCGGCGGTGTCGCCTTCAATGACCTTTGACCCCATGCCATACCACGTGACACCGTGACGTCACGACAGAGGAGAAACGGTGCTCCAACTCGCGCCGTCGCTCGCGGCGTCGCGGCGGTAGATAAGCAGCTGCGCTTGTTTCTAGGTGGCTTTGGCTCAAATCTTGCAAGATGGGCTGGGTGGTAATCGAACCAGGGTCTCCGGAGTGTGAGACGGAGACGCTACCACTGAGCCACGAGTACGATGCTTCAAAGCGGTACAAAAGCGCCTCTAGTAAATGCGGTGTTGCCTTAGAAACGAGCTGTTTCTAAGGCTCAGGCGTGCGTCGCTTGCTCAGGCGCACATTTCGTTGCCGCGCCGAACGCTGCGTTGCTCGACGCTCACCGCGTCCCATGCAGGGCGCGTAGTCGCTGCGCCGTAGCCCATTGTCTTACACCCCTTGGCGGGTCGACGGGAACGCTGTCGCGTTCCACTCTCGAAGGCGAAGCAGAGTAACGCATGAGTTGTTTCTTCGTCTAGCCGAACCAAATATAGCCAAGCAACAGCAGTTCACCAGGCTAAACAGTGGTTCAACAACTAAAATAAAGGCTAGTATGCTTCGCATCCCGGGCTTAACCTTAGCTAAGCTACAGCAATTTTTTTTTATTGTTCCTGGAGCGGAGGGTAGTACAATACGGGCGCCGGCTAACCCCTACGTCTAACCATGAACAACGGCCGTCGCAGTATAATACAAAACAGAGCGACTAAACTGTCTATTTCGTTTTTCCGTCTAATGTAAGCAAATATCACCGATGGTCTTGACCATTTAGTACTTGTTAATATTTTCGCTATATATTACTACTTATCTCCCTGCTTTTTGCTTATTCTATTAACATTTCTCCAAAGGTACCTGTCACAGGGCCAGAATTCTAAGAGCTGAGATTTGTATCATATTGGTCCGTTTATTGAAATCAAATTCTCATTGCCATTAGACAGAAATACGGAAACGCCTATTCTTCGACTAACGCGAGGCATTGCTTACACAAAACATTTCTTACACAGAATTGGCCATGCTGAAACCCCCGAATGTGACTGGTTTTGTAGGCGAAGATATACATCCCCACCTTCTACATTGCCCACATCACGACAGAGCAAGACGTCGACAAAAATCAATTCTAATTACACTAGATCGCAGGCCTTTCAGTTCCGATAAAATTGTGTGTCCTTGGCCAACAACGTCCTTGCAAAAGAGCGCTTTAAGTGCACTAAAGATTTTTCTTGAAGACAGTGGTATTGTTGGCCGTTATTAACGCTTTCATTATTCCATTCATTTATATGTCGCTGTATATATGTATGTGTTTGTGGATTATGTTATGTTGACTGTTCTGTTGTGACTATACGTGATAATGCATTTACACGATGTATGTGCTACCCGCTGACTAGAGGCTGTGTTATTAGGCGACCGTATCATTTGCATTTCGAGACTTTTTTCTGCAGAATTGTGGAGTCCCTTAACTTGTATATTGTATGTAGCATGCGTTTTTTTACGCAATAGTGTTCCTGTGAGAACGTTGCTTCACAAGTCCTGGTGCTTGTATTAAAATGTTATTTGATATCTAATCTTGTACCCCGCATGCTGTAAACTAGACCGATTCCAGAGCCAAGGCGTAGCCGGTGCCTTGAATTGTGCGTCAACATCTCCCTATATCATATCAATTAAAAAAAAAACTATCACAGGGCCACATCTGCACAGAGGAAGCAATGTCTTCAAAACCATAACGTTATGCTGCCACAGCGGGTGGCGATTGGAGTAAGCCGATACCATTACAATTACAAAGAGAGCCGGTTCAGAAGCCTTGCTTCAAAGTGCACTGGTTAGGGTAACATACTCGAGCCGTATAGGGTCCCCTCGTGTTTGCCTGGCGTGTGATCGAGGGCCAGCGAGGCGTCATTTAGTGCGAGCGGGTCCATTCGTTTCAATAACCGGGCAACAATAGGTGCCTTTTAGGTGACTTACAAAAAAGGGACGGCGGGGGGGAGGTAGGAGGGGATAAAAGTGTAAAGGAAACCATAACGATGATTAAGCAGATGGCGCCTAATAAAATGTGTAAACTAAGGTATTGTTCCTTTCGTCACCTCCGTTCTCATGTTGACTAGAACTCTGTGCTCAGTCAGTTCCTCCACTGGACGACCAGGAAAAAAAAACTTAACAATTTCACTTGCACAAGCGGTGCCCAATTGTATTTACGCTTTCTAACTAGAGAGCGATTTTTATACCATCGCTCTATCTTTCTATATTTCTTTTGTCACATTTCTTCTCTCAGTCGGAGCTCTTCGCTCCAAAGTATATTCCAAGTTTGTTCGTGCGGATGGAATGTGTTGTTCGCTGCAGGGCCGGTATTTTGTAGCGATGCCTTTTCCGATTCCATGCTTTTTCACGCTTTTCGCGCTAGGCCATGTGGTCCGAGCGACGGTCTGCTCACATGATCAACGGGATTGGACGGCCGTGTGTGGTGGATGATAAGAATAGCATAGAATAAGGCATAAGGCATCGCTACAAAATAGCGGCCCAGGACTCATGCAGGGCGCATAAGCCTTCGAGAAGCATAGCCATCGCTGACACGTGTTTTTTTTTCGTGCGTTATCGCAGGCGGTCTTATCACAGTCTACTTCCGTATCCCGTGATGTTATTAAATCTTTAAAATAAGGCGCATGCAATATCAGCACTTCGACATTTCACCTGCACTTTCGACCTTAAGGCTAGAGAAAATGCAATACACATTTATCGAAAAATCTCGGTCTTGTATTTAAAATGTGACGGAACGTTGAACAATCTGTCTCGTCAGTAAACTACACGGCGGTGATTGAGTTCAAGTACAGGACGTATAGAAAGATCGTATACCAAGAGAAGAGCACTGCATGTCCACAATGTGGTTTGACATCCCACCATGATAACGCATCCCAAAACTGTTCACTTGAGCTTTATTTGTTATTATTCGCGCAGGTATGAAAGTCTGCGTACTGATATCGTTGACATTTAATACCTAATGACATACCATCCGCTACTTCTTGATGAGTGCGGCTTCGTTTATGAATTACACAAGACGGAGGACAAAAATGTAGAGATAGGAGGGGGAGGGGTGGCAACCTAAGGCAGTATATACCGACAATCGTATTCAAATTCCACTTGTATTTTGTGTTTCCGCTCTGCGTGGGAAAGCGCTCAACCTGCGTCAATACAACTGTCGTTTCGTTTATGCTACCAGTTCCGAGATATTTCCAAAAGTGTGGGACGATGTACATGGGCGCTGCAGTTAGTCTTCTGCTTGGATGCATAAAATAGAGGTTTGTTAAAAAGTAAGTGGACCAACACTGTATTTTTACGGCGAGTTTGATGGCGCATAATTTCAAACTGGTGTCATCTTGGAAATTCATTCCAAGTGGATATACCTGACAAACTCACTGGCTGCAAATCGTGAATTGCAATATGCACCGTAAAATAATTAACCACAAAGTCAGTGGCTATTTTTTGTTCGTAATTTGAATTTGTATTTTGATTTTTCGTGCATGAAATGTCTGTTTTTAGTATTATTCCAGCTTAAGCACTGCTTCAGGCTATATTTAAGTATTCCATAAAAGTTGAAAATGATCACCAGATATATACGATCTTTTTTTAGACAATACAGATTTTTCACAAAAAAAGCTATGACCTTCAGATACATGTCGTTACGTGTGCGAACTCTACGGCGAGACGGAAATACCTTGCCGCTGCTTGATTTACTCGGAAAGGAATAATTACGCAAAATATAATATATAACTTTTTTATTAGTGCTTGAAGGGCAGCTCTTTTAAGGCGAATTTGAAGTCAGTAATATTTCCTTCCACCCTCATTAAAAAAAAATTTGAAAATCGTTCCTAATTTGATATATTTATCATTGAATTTCAATGGCAAGTCCAGGCAATATCGAGACCGAACACCTCGGACAGTCGCGACAGCCACTAATGCGGCGCGCTTTGCATGGCAAGCGTGAGCAGCTGTGTGTCGGCTCAGGATTTGCCGCGGCGCGCTATCATTCGGGCCGTTGCCGTCTGACGCGCGACGGGACGCTCTGAGTCTTGATATTACGCGTAATTGCCTTCAATTCCGATAAGGAATGTCTCAACTCACCTGCTACTCACCTTCTCCCTTTTATATAACTGGCATGTCATGAACTGTCACGCCCTACAAATTTTCCATATCAACGACTATCCTCAAGTTAATATTACGGAAGCTAATTAATTAACTATTGTTAATTAGTATTTTGAGATTAACTTATATAGTGGCAAAGTACTTCTGCCTAACTGTAGAATTCATATGCGAAGATGGCAGGTGTCTCACAGTCATAGTTTTTTTATAAATAATCAGCAGTCTAAAAAACACCCTGTATAAAGAGGCAAAGCAATAGAAGGGGCCAGTTGACGTACATTCATGACTATGGAACACTGAGTTTTACACCTGCACGAAACACTATAACAACGAAAGGAAACAAGGATGCTGACGGACGAAGCGCAGGACAGAAATAGGAATAACCCAACATAATCGAACGGGAGATGAAGTGTAGCAGAAGGCCTGCCATTTGCCTGGCCTCGTTAGAATGTCCCCTGTAACTTTAGGGCCACTCTTCGATTTCGCTACAACTAGCCACGTTCAATTCGAGTTATTTATAACTCGATGCTTCAATACGAGCCACAAAAGGTGACACATTTGTCAGTCGTGTTTCGTTTCTTTTTCTGCGCGTCTTGGTGTATAGCGGCTACTTTCCAGCCATATGAGTAAAATGTACGCCCGAAAAACGAATTACGTGACGAGATCACTTCTTACCTTCTATGGGCCGTGAGCCATTGCCTATAAGTGTCGCATTTTCTTTTTCTGTCAATCGGCGCTCGCCCGTTAAGCTGGGCAGCTCTACCATATCTCTCCCTGGCAGCCCTCGCACTGTGTATGGCCAAACGAGATGGTGCAAAGTTTGAGCAAGCTAATTTATGGATGAGTTATTTTTTTTTTGAGTTGCGAGCGTTTCTAACTCTTTCCAAATTGAAATCATTATTAAATAATGTTAAAAAAAGTACTATCAGGTAAAAAATATCACGATGTCCCTATGGTCGTCGTAAAAAAAAAGTTCCGGAAATCCGCGTATTTCATAAAAGGAATAGCTATGCACACATACCGTGAGTGCACTTTAAAAGAACAGTGACGAAAAGCATTCCAGGCTGACGAAAACAAAGTTTTACTTTTTTAAATTGGTTTAAAAGGGTAGGATATTCTGCTGAAGCATGGCTTGGGAAAGCCGCGGGCCTGGTAAATGCATAATTTTCCTACTAGAAGAGCGAAGGGGGGCGTAAGGTGGGAAGGGCTACGCACGTCCGGTGCGTCCGCTGCTGTGGTTGGGTCCACAGTACTAGCGTTTGTGGTGTGTATAGCTGCTCCTGCAAGGAGCGATGGCGTCCGGCCACGAGTAAGGCTGGATGTTACCCTCCCTCGGGTGTTGTCGCCGCTGATAATTGCGGCACGACTCTCCGCGACGAAGGGCCGCCGAGAAGTGCGAAGGGCGGAACGAAAGCGTGAGAAGAAAAGCGTAGCTCCTCGCAATACGGGCTGTGACGCGACGATGGCAACGATATATCGCCAAAGTAGCGCGCGTCGCCTGGACACAAAGCGCGCTACTCAAAGCGTTCTCTACCTAATATATGCCAATATAATCATAATACAAAATATTGACACGCGAAATGAAAACACGTATAGAGCTGCGCTGAAACTTCGCAATAGGGAGTATCATAATCGTCCGCGATTTTGTAAGCCTCTCGTGACTCATTTAGTCGTAGTTCAAACCTGTGTTCTTGGTGTACTTTTGCACGGCAGATTTTTATCATAGGTATCTGTAGTATCTACAACATCATAAGCAAAGCTTTTCTTGCGCGGTACAAAACGTTCGATAAATGTCGCTTATGGAAAAGCATAAATTTGAACTTCAATTCGCTCGGAGATTCGCTAAATGAAAATTGAGTCAAGAACGAAACATGGATGGCTGTGCCTGGCGATGCACAATTTATAAGCGTTTACTCGGAACTGCGTAAGTGTTAACCAGTTAATGTGTTACACTCAAGCTAACACTGAACTTCACAAATTCTGCGCACCTTTCCTTCTGTACAATGACCGGTATATGAGCCAAGAACGTGAACCTCATCACGTCACCGATGCTGCTGTTGGTGCAGAAAATAAATGAAACGTTGCCTTTATGTTCTCAGCAAATAATCAATTTTTTTTTCGACGAATAAAAAGAAATGATTATTTAAAGTTGATATCTTATTGCGTTAAGTTATCCAATACTTCGGTTTAGTATCCACTTATGCACGAGATCAGAAATCTAGCTCGCCTCTGCTGAACTAAATTTCAAGTGAAAACTGCAGAATGCAGAGCGAAAAGGGAGACGAGTGCCATTTCTTTGCGTTTACATGGTTTCATCTCGCAGTTTAGCTCAAAACGGAAATGAGCCTTGCAAAGTTTCACGTAAGACTTTTCTGTCATCGTTTTCCTAGCGCTGGCTTGGCTTTCTATTAGCGTCCTTCAATGTGTTATTGTAGAAACCAACATTCTTCAAATACTGCACCTTATACGCTTCAGACGTGCACAACCAATTGGCATGCTGTTGCAGAGAAGAATGTGGCACGATCTGGAAGTCTGTAATGTTTCATAATTAGCATCTGATAACAGAGAGTAAATTTAAACAATTCAAAGTTTGTTCGCATTTCTCTTCATCATCAAAGTACTTTTCCGGACCGTTACCTCAAAGTACCTCAAAGTTGCATTCCTTGCACTTAGCTTATCCGTCTCCAGAAATAGTCAACTCGCATGATAAGCTCGTATATTTACCGAAAGCGTCGGATTTTACAGTGGTGACTCAGCAAAATTTATGGGAATAGTGCTCGCTGTTGCTTGCCTTAGCGTCAGCAGTCATGCACCACGACGGCAACGTCTCATCATCTTAAGGATTACCGCTGCCAGCCTCCTACATTCTGTAAGCGACCGATACGGGAATTTTTGTCGTGTGCCCAATATGAATAAGTGTAGACAGGGCTGCCCCTTAGAAGGCTTATGCGTTCTAAAGCTTCCTGTCCTCTTGTACATCGTCATATGAAGCTATCCATTGCAAGCACGGGGCAGTTCCGGCTCAGGGGCACTCAGCTGCTCTGTTTCGCTTCCGATGATTGCCTTGTCTACTAAATGCTGTCCAGTTCTCCACCGCTACATTTCCTCTTGAATTTAGCTTCTCGTTCTGTACAGTGCCCTCCTCTGTCCAGTGATAGCGGCCCAGGGGTCCCAGCTGGGTTTCATCACGCCGCTCAGCGTGCCGCACAAGATCATTCTGCCATGACTCAGAGTGTCTTTTCTACTTGCTTATTTGTTTTACTTCTCGAGCCGGGGGAATGCGACGGCGAACGAAATAGGTAAGCTGTTCTTACAAAGAAGCAAAAATCCGAAGCTGAGAAGGTGGGGTGGGAGGGAGGGCGGCAATAAATAAAGTAAGCCAACGTTAGAAGAGACAGGGAAGTATCATCCTTCCAACGAAGGCGAGCTTCTCGGCAAGAGGGCGGGATCATTTATCACGATTGACCTACTGGGGCACTTGGCAATACCAAAACAAAAAAAAAGAAAGAAAAAAAGTTCGATAGTTGAGGGACCGTTATGGATTCAAAATTTATTCCAGCTTGCCGTCTGGCTCGTGTAAAGCGCCGCATCGGGGTCGGGTTCCAGCTGCCGTAAATTACGTTCCACTGGGGCAACGAAAGCTCCTTCGGACGGATGAATTCGAGGGTTGGGGCTTTGTGATGCCAGGCGGAACTTTTCTTTTGTCCTGCCTACTGTTCCGCAGCCGATCTAGCTCTATTTAAACTAATTTACGTCTCGTAGAACACTATTCAACGCCTTGCGTATGTATCGACTAGCACTGATAGCGATCCGTGCCAACCGGGCTACCCTCCTCTACGTCTCTTGGAAATTAACAATTATGTGTTCTAAGCTACAGCAGGAACAACCAACGCCATTTGAAGGTGACCATGCGTCGCCACTTTAGTACTTTAGGAAGATGATCAGCTCAATAATTTTACATCGCTTTTAACTTTTAACTTGGCTTATCGCCACGCCACAATTTTGGGGCACATAAGGAGAATTAGACGCCTGCGCATTAAACATGAAAGGACGTGGTCAGCCAACTGCTAGTGCACGCAATCACCACAGTTTTCTGACCCGCTCGCGTAGATGTCCAATGCCCTGGCTTTCATACTTCTCTGGGACATTATCCTCATCTCATGCGCAGCAAGTCAGCTCGTCTAAGAGTTCCGGACACCCACAGCGATTCACGGCGGCATCACGGCACACCAGGTGTCGACGTTTGTGAGTCGCAGTTCTTTATAACCTCTAAAGCCATTGTCGTTTAGACTCAGCATGATTACCCGGCGCAGGAAAATGAATGCACAGCATTTATGCTGTGTCCTATCTGCAACCATCTAGCATACATCACTTCCACGTTTCCAGTAATTTATTTTTGTATAGTTATGTGTTCTTCCTCTACCCAGGAGCTTCGAGTTGCTCCAAAAGACAACAGGAAAACTATATGCAACGATAGCGTTAGGGATATGCAGTCATTTGGAGCTTGCAACACTGGTGAAATATAGTATGGAATAAAAGGAAGCGTGTAAGAAATGCACGTGAGTTTGCATTTGTGAGGTCACTAATTTCTTCCTTCTAAGCCCTCTAGGTGTCTTCACTTAAAATCTCACTGTGTAGATATTACTTGTGGGTGTAATCCCCCACACCATCACAAATATGTCTTCGGAAATCACGTTTACTTACATTGACATTGAAACGGGTCTGCCTGTAGTATTGTGCTTCAGTCACATCAGTTACGTTACAAGTTGAGTTACGGCAGTATGAAAAATAATTAGAGTTACCTAGAATTCACTGAGACGACCGGAGACGAAAATAAAATAAATCAGAACATACAGTACAGCATAAAATTCATGGGTTTTATAACAGATATCAGAGCTTACGTTCACTTACAAGTTGAATTACTGAAGTGTCTGCAATAATTATATGTAATTAGAAATCACTGATTACCGCACACCAAAGCGCACAATCGTAAACTTTAGAGACCCCCCTCGTGAGCACGACTTTAGCTAAATTCCTGGAAACCCGGAAGTAGAAAGCAGAAGTAATGATGTCCCTAATGACGTCACACACAAGAATAATAATAATAATAATATTTGGGGTTTTACGTGCCAAAACCACTTTCTGGTTATGAGGCACGCCGTAGTGGAGGACTCCGGAAATTTTGACCACCTGGGGTTCTTTAACGTGCACCTAAATCTAAGCACACGGGTGTTTTCGCATTTCGCCCCCATCGACACACACAAGAAGGTGGCATGATAGTTAACTAGCGAATTAATGGAAAACATTTACCTCCGAGTTTCGTTCGTGCGTTACATTCGCCTAAAGTTAACCTAAAGAACACCGACGCCGAGGTGCGAGTGCCACTAAGAGACACCTAGGTCAGAGATTAGGGTCACCTACCATTCTTTTTTTATGCGAAACTACATCCAGCTTGCGGCTGTCCATGGAACCTGCTCGGAGCAAGAACTAATTTGGTGTCCTTAAATATGAACCTTTGCAGGGAAGCTTAGAAATGAACAATGGCAAGGGCTTGTCCTATCCAACGAGTTGCGTTATTGGCTGAGCGCATTCGCATTATGTACATCTCAGCTTAATTTTCTGAAAGAGTACCTCTTGGAGAACTGCATAAAGTTTGGGATACAGTATCGAAGATGTTCAACATAATTTGCAAGCATTCGTAAAACACAGCAGACACTATGCAATGTACAAACTAATCGACGTAGATTGTGTACCTTGTACAAGGTGATCACACACACGTTGTACCAGTTACGAAGGGCACCAGGTGGCGATAATTATAGAGGAAATTCCGCACCGCCTCTATGATTTAGGCTGTGTGAGGAAGGACACGGTAATGAAACTTGTGATAGAAGGAGGTGCTAGTCACTGTGGCGTTGACAAGCTGGTGACGTGAGCTTGGGTTTGGTTTTTTTAGTACTGTGATCAAATATCGTTTTGTTTTCTTTGGGTCCACAGTTGGTAAAGCTCTATGAATTTCACCTGCTTCCGTACCCTCTGAATATTGAGCTTACCAACTGGCTCTGCTCTTCTTTCCACTAAATTTATGAGATGCTGAGATTCATGAGATTACGGAGTGGTCAGGATCGAGCATAAGGTTCGATGATTCGGATGTCTCACTTCTGGTTGCCGAGCGTGTAGGTGGCGAGTGCGAACACAGCTGATAATGGATACTACCGTCACCGCTACACGGACACCCCGACCGGTAGGAGCTGCGGACGAACAGCTGCGTCCCAGGTTGGGACAAGTGTTGGCTATGGAAGCTATTATTAAGGTCCGAGACCACCAACCCCCTACCCTCCCGTCAGCCTTCCATGCAGTCGCACACGCTATGCTTGAGGTGCCTCCAGAAGCAGGAGTCCGAGGTTGGTGATATTGGATGGAGGAAGGATCGTTGAATGCAGGGTTGCATTACCCGCAACTGGCGCTTGCTATAGAGCGGAGGAAGTTTAGTGGTCGTTACTGCACATGCTTGGCGGGAAAGGATCAACATGACTCCAGTTTTATTATCCTTTATTTACAGTTTTTCTTTTTTCTTTTTGTTCCCGAGAACTGAATTCGTCACGGCGTCTTCCAACTGGGCTTTCATCATCACTACAAAGCATTTGATAAAGCAGGATGCTATCGCCGCGTGAACGCTGCTCGACAAGCGGAACGAAAACATGCAGGTATTTCTACAATGTCTGAAAAGTTATACGTCGTACGTAGTTTAGGATGGGTATAAAACGCACGTTGTCTGAAGTGAGACCGGTGTGCAGCCAACTCTCGGAGCAATTTGATAGCCTACAGTTTCGCATATAGTCAAGTGTATACAGTGAGCAAAGCGGTGGAAACTCTAAAAGATAATGCAGGAATTTATGAAGCCTTAGGCCGTTGTGTGTGCGCTTATTTTTGTATATGCAGGCTGTCCCAGCTATTGCGTGTGCACTTGGCTTCTTTTGGGAAAATTCCATGTTTTTCTTTTAAGTTCGGTGCATGATAGCTCAGGCAACCAGTACATAGCGGAGGCCCCTATCGCAGACAACTTTTTCTGTAACACAGGAACTGTTTGAAACGCGTCGCAGCTACAGAAATCGTCACAACATGTCGCCATCGGCCTTGGTACTGTCATGCATGGCCGTACGCAGTGATGGCACAGAAAGCCACGAAGGCGTTATTTATGCACCTCAAGTCGACAGGTCTTCGCGATTATTTGTAGACTCGGTGCGCACCTTCACATGTGCGCGAAACTGTGCTCTCTATCTCTCTGCTGTCTTTTGATCCATATATCCTTTTTCCTGCAGAGCAGCGTAGCAAAGCGGACGTGCGTCTGGTTAACCTCCCTGCCTTTCCTTCCTTCAATTTCTCTCTTTCTCTCGGTGAGAGACGGCTGCTCTCTTCGTGTTATGGGCGCACACCTTGACGTTTTTTTTTCTACTTGCTAGCTATCTTATTTTTCTATTAGATATGTCATTGGAAAAAAAGATACCAACAAGATAATGTAAAAAACACAATATATTTTGTTCTTACAAGAATTATTTCAATATTTGGATGCGTGATTGGAAATCTTGGAGGCTGCTAAGGCACTATAAAGGCTTCAGACAAGCTAACTTCACGAAGATGCGCATGGACAAGGAATAATTTCCCACCCAAACGAAAACATCTTCTCCACATCCGGAATTAAGAGCTGGTTCACGCGTTGCGCAGGAATGTCTGCACTATCATAGTATGCACCATGCAATTTTCTATAATGTTTGTGTGCATCCACCACATAAGACGCAATTTTAATGTCAAGCAATGTTTATGTTTATTCAGTGTGGCGCTCACAACAATGATTCATTGTGTGAGGGCGACGTAGTGTGGACGCATTTGACGCACACACCATATATATATATATATATATATATATATAGATTTTTTTCTGTTTTTGCCTTCTCTCGCCGTTCTCTCCGTTTCGGAGGCAATACAGCCTTGTGTGTAGGCAGTACGCACGTTTCTCTGCCCGTGTGCCAGGCGAGCGTAGTTCGAATTATCCATAAATTCGAATTATTGAAGTTCGAATTAACGAGCTTTCACTGTATATATATATATATATATATATATATATATATATATATATACATACATATATATATATATATATATATCTATATATATATATATATATATATCTATATATATATATATATATATATATATATATATATATATATATATATATATATATATATATATATATATATATATATACAGTGAAAGCTCGTTAATTCGAACTTCAATAGTTCGAATTTATGGATAATTCGAACTACGCTCGCCTGGCACACGGCCAGAGAAACGTGCGTACTGCCTACACACAAGGCTGTATTGCCTCCGAAACGGAGAGAACGGCGAGAGAAGGCAAAAACGGAAAAAAATCTAACCGACGCGGGGTCAGCCAGAAGGCAGCGGCTGCTGCGGCCTCTCCGTTTTACGTAACCTCCGAGACTTCTTGCCCGTTGCGAATCTCGGAGGCTTTGCAAATCTTGTTCAGCTGCTAATGTTGTGCGGAGATGGCATGGCAAGCTCCAAAACACAGCGATTCAAGTACGTCACAGCTGCGCTTGCTATCAAGAACTAACGAATCAGGGCATTCGCCACCTTCACATGTTCAGCGTCTTAGTCTCGGCAGTCTTCATCGGTTGTGCACCTCTGTTTTCAGCTTAGGAGGTATCGGCCGTCGCGATTTATTGTGATGCTGTTAAGCCTCGGCTAACGTTCTTTCCGTGGACATCGGTGGTGTGGCACAGTCGTACCCAGAGCTTCGACTTGAAGATGGCGTGTGCCCGCGGCACACGCCATCACTTTCTGACACGCCAAATTTCTGACATGCCCTACTGCTTCCAAATCGGAGTGCACTATTGCCCTCCTTCACTTTCGTTAGTTCGAACTTTCGTTAATTCGAACTGAAGCGGCTTCCCCTTGCGGTTCGAATTAACGAGCTCTTACTGTATATATATATATATATATATATATATATATATATATATATATATATATATATATATATATATATATATATATATATATATATAAAGTAAAGAAAGCCTTGGGAGATATGCAAAGGGGGAAGGCAGCTGGAGAGGATCAGGTAACAGCAGATTTACTCAAGGATGGTGGGCAGATTGTTCTAGAGAAACTGGCCACTCTGTATACGCAATGCCTCATAACGTCGAGCGTACCAGAATCTTAGAAAAACGCTAACATAATCCTACTCCATAAGAAAGGGGACGCCAAAGACTTGAAAAATTATAGACCGATCAGCTTACTGTCCGTTGCCTACAAACTATTTACTAAGGTAATCTCAAATAGAATCAGGAACACCTTAGACTTCTGTCAAGCAAAGGGACAGGCAGGATTCCGTAAAGGCTACTCAACGATAGATCATATTCACACTATCAATCAGGTGATAGAGAAATGTGCGGAATACAACCAACCCTTATATATAGCTTTCATTGATTACGAGAAAGCATTTGATTTTGTCGAAACTTCAGCAGTCATGGAGGCATTACGGAATCAGGGTGTAGACGAGCCATATGTAAAAATACTGAAAAATATCTATAGCGGCTCCACAGCCACCGTAGTCCTCCATAAAGAAAGCAACAAAATCCCAATAAAGAAAGGCGTCAGGCAGGGAGATACGATCTCTCCAATGCTATTCACAGCGTGTTTACAGGAGGTATTCAGAGAGCTGGATTGGGAAGAAATGGGGATAAAAGTTAATGGAGAATACCTTAGTAACTTGCGATTCGCTCATGATATTGCCTTGCTTAGTAACTCAGGGGACCAACTGCAATGCATGCTCACTGACCTGGAGAGGCAAAGCAGAAGAGTGGGTCTAAAATTTAATCTGCAGAAAACTAAAGTAATGTTTAACAGTCTCGGAAGAGAATAGCAGTTTACAATAGGCAGCGAGGCACTGGAAGTCGTAAGGGAATACATTTACTTAGGACAGGTAGTGACTGCGGATCCGGATCATGAGACAGAAATAATCAGAAGAATAAGAATGGGCTGGGCTGCGTTTGGCAGGCATTCTCAGATCATGAACAGCAGGTTGCCATTATCCCTCAAAAGAAAAGTGTATAACAGCTGTGTCTTACCAGTACTCACCTACGGGGCAGAAACCTGGAGGCTTACGAAAAGGGTTCTACTCAAATTGAGGACGACGCAACGAGCTATGGAAAGAAGAATGATAGGTGTAACGTTAAGGGATAAGAAAAGAGCAGATTGGCTGAGGGAACAAACGCGAGTTAATGACATCTTAGTTGAAATCAAGAAAAAGAAATGGGCATGGGCAGGACATGTAATGAGGAGGGAAGATAACCGATGGTCATTAAGGGTTACGGACTGGATTCCAAGGGAAGGGAAGCGTAGCAGGGGACGGCAGAAAGTTAGGTGGGCGGATGAGATTAAGAAATTTGCAGGGACGGCATGGCCACAATTAGTACATGACCGGGGTTGTTGGAGAAATATGGGAGAGGCCTTTGCCCTGCAGTGGGCGTAACCAGGCTGATGATGATGATGATATATATATATATATATACATACATATATATAAAGAGAGAGAGAGAGGGGGGGGGGGTTCGTCTATGACATTTACCTCAACATTCAAAGATAATTCATGCATTTCTGTGATTTGGAAGCCCAGAATGGAAGGCGCATGATTTTCGGACCATCTTTCTTGGAAAAAAATGTCTGTGTTGTAGATGTGGGATTGGGTCCCGCATCTACAGTGGCCATGTCGGTGTGTAAGAAGTACGTTGCACTGCTGGACGTATGTACAGTGGCTACCCGAGACAAGGCCTGGCGAGCCGCCGAAGCCAGTTGCCGGAGGGGACCACCGGAGCTCGAACCACGCAGGGATCCTTGTATCAATAAAGTTTCTACTACTACAATGTTTGCATTGGCTCCTACTCAGTTACTTAAGTTGGTCCAATAGTTGGTTTCGAATCCTCTTACCAAAGCACAGAAACCATTCCACCACGGACTACTCAGTGACCTAGGTAGACGGGAAAATGGTTAGACACAAACACACAAACATATGTCGATACAAACATACATAAATAAATAGTCCACGAGAAGCACGTAAAATATCCTAAGGATGCCAAGGTATTACATAAGAATGACTTGAGCAAGTCCACCAGGTGTGAATGATTTTTTAAGAGCATAGATGTTGCGCAGCCTTGGCACTAGGGGTCTTAGTTATAATCGTTCGCAATCTTATCTTTCTAATTACGGCTTCTCTCCTTACATGAAAGCCAATGCGCTGCTGCACCGAAGGGACAAGGGAAATATAGCAGATAAAAACTCATCGCGGAAACAGTATAGGGTAAAATGAAAGCAATGTACGAAAGGGTTTACGTGGGGCATCACGCGCTAATCTCATTATCAGTCATACGCACGACGCGCCGCAGCAGGTTTCCGGAAGCCAATTCCGTCCCTGCGTGCACCGTTCATCATGTGCCCCGCAAGTCTGGTTCCAGTGAGCCGCGGTTTGTCGCTGAGCCCTTAACAAATGGCAGTCCCTATGTAGAAAGACAGGCATAGAATGTCCACTCCCCGACCAAAACGAGTTCGCGGTAAGCGTGCGTAAGTACTTACATTATATCACCCAGTTCTGGGGGGGGGGCACGCGGATGCTCCAAATACATGCTTCATTTCTTTTCATGTGCCAGCACAGCGTATCAGAGGCACGCGTTGTTACTGGGGTAATGAAAACAAAACAAATGATATTTCCCACCGATACTGTAAATAAAGCTCGCTCTTATTTGTGACGGAGACTTGCTGTGAGATTGGAGCAGAATTTGAAGAACTGCTTTTTTTGTGTGGAGTTTGCAGCTTGCAGTACTAGACATGTAATTCCTGACCTCAACCTGGCTGCACTTACATTTCCGAGTCATCGAAATTTCTACACTTGCTGCACATCGTTGGCAAAATTGATCGTAACTACCACTCGGCATTTTTTGAATGTAGGCGGTTAGGTGAATGCGGTGGTCGAGCTTCTAAAGTAATTCACTGGGGATACAGCAATGTAGCCCGTCGATCAGGAGCAGACTTATCCATGTTACAGATAAAAGGCAACTGATTACAATTACAATTGCATCGCCAAAAATTTTATTACAGTCACCAATCACTGCCTCACATAAATAACTGAGGAATCACTCGAAAGTAGCCGATTATTTTTACGCTACTTTCTTCCGAACTACTCCTAACCTATAAGAGACACTGTGAACAGAGCCAGCTAGCCTGGCGATTCCAGAGTGTCCTCTGCAGTTTTTTGCACATTGTTTATCTTCACTAAAAATTCCTTTTCAATTATTTGGTTAGCCATTTCCCTTTATTTGTCTAGCACCGGCACTGTACGGTCGCTCTATATGCGGGTGGGGGGGGGGGGGGGGTTGGTAGTGTTATTGCGTATGCGGATCTTGCGCACAGGACAGTGGTTACTCAGCGTAGCATCAGGACATTCTATAAGACGCGGCGCTTCATTGTTGCTGACCCTTGGAGAAGGCACTACAGGTTGGGCCTGTGAAAAGTTGCGTATTGAAACCTGCCATCAATGATTGCATTTTTTCGGCCAAGATCAGTTGGAGCGTTACGATGAAGAAAGAAATAGTGAGCCCCCGAGTTTTCATGCTTGAACATCCACGAAGATGTAGCATGGCACGACCTCGGGCATTCTGCTGCATTTCCCGCTGAATCCCGGTTCTAAAGGCTGCGTCGCCTGTAAGAGTTTGTCTCGCCAATGTAGTAAGTGGCTACATGTAATTGGTTACTCAAAACAGTAATTGAAACACCAAAGCGTTATCGAATAAACAAAGGAATTGTTAAATTGTAGAAGTATCAAAAGCCTAATGCAAGGCGTAAGGCGGAAACGGCTTTAGGAGCATATGGCTCTGCAACAAAACTTGCCACAGACGCCTGCAGCGTTAGGCGTTTCATGAAGCTATTAACGTAAATTAGACACAAGACAGTTGATTATGTCACGCGTCGGAGGCTGGCAGTAATAATTTTGCTTCTGTTAAGTGTACATTTGCTTTCATACATTGCCCTTTCTTTCATTCTCGCACAATAGATTAACAACGTCTGTTTCACTGAGTATGAACGCTTCATTTACACTCAGCCCCATGCCTATGGACGGAAAGGTGAAGGAGTCGGAGTGGATTCATGGGTGCGTTAGGTGAGTAACAAGATTAGGACAAAGCATAAGGAAATGACTCGACCTGGTTTGCTTAGTTAGCCATACGCTAATTGTTACAACCCGCCACGGTGGATCCATTGCGGAACAGGCGCTTGTACGGACAACATGAGAAAAGATTACTGGAAACTTAAGAGAATATAGAAAAAGCATAATAATATTACATAATTAACATAACGATGAAACGTGGTGCTTCAGACTCTTATTTTTGAACAAAGAAGAAATGCTAATGATTCTGCAACTATTCAATTGTGAGAATATAAATTATGTTAGGTTTAGCAGAGATGTCTTTTTGTGTGTGAAAATACCTGAACAATCGCATACGTTCCCGTTGCAGAAATGTTTTAGTACCGATGCCCTATATGGAGAGGAGTGCGGGAGGAGTCGGGTCCAACTCACAGCAACGGAGGGCAATTTTCCGAAGGCGTTTCCTTTGAATTAAGCATCTACTGTGCTCTGAAACGAAATATTCCACATTTTTATTTTCCGTGCAAAGATGACATTCAAGATAAGTGCCCGAAGCAGGTCTGCGCACATTAAAACATACACTGGGGTATCATTATACTTGTTCCTTGGTTAGCTGGTTCGTATTTATTAGTTTGTACTTGTGTGGCTCGTTCTCATTAGGTTCGTACCTATTAGAACGGGAAATAAATTTAGATATCATTGGAACAGAATTGAGCGCCACCCTCAACATGGTTTACTCATCAGACAGAGGTTCACTTCAAGAAAGATGTCAGTTTGCCCATGTAGATTTGCCCATTGCAATCAGATCAAAAACATGAAACGGTGAAAAAGTATGCTTAATGCAATACACAATTAGAGAATTCCTGTTCATTGCTGCCCACAGCTACATACGTATCACTGATACAAAAGTTGTGTGCTTCATGTAATATTCATATCACACTCGCGCACCAAGGCATCTTTGCTTCCGCTGAGTATGCGGATGTAAGAAAGGCTCGCCTGACAAATCAGGGCTGTCCAGAGGGCCTGTGTGACAGCAGAGGGGCTCGGCCTCTCTGTACCGACGTGGGAGCTGCCCGCATCAGTCCCAGACTGATCCCTCAAGACCTAAATAAAGCTCTTCATACCACACGTTCCCGAACACCAAGAGTGTAGGCAAATGCGTAGCAATGTTATTCTTGACAGAAAGCTCGCAATACCTCTTGGCTGGGCTCTGATCTCTATATATAAGAATTGCAAGTTCTCATTTTAGAAAGCTCATGCAGAAAAAGAAGTGAAGGGGCGCTTAGTTATCCCTACGTGGATGAAAACAAAAAATTGCGCCCACTGCGCAATGCTTAGACATTGTGCCACAAACTCACACAGTATCCTGCCCAGTTTCTGCACAGTATCGCGATATAATCAATACATTGAAAAATATTTCGCTACTGAGATGTCAATGCATTTTTCAAACGTATCTCCATACAGAAATACAGATACTGAAAAGTATCTCTAAGATACTATCGCGATACTCTTGTTTCGCAATGCTGCCCAGCCCTGGCCAGAACGCAAGGTCGTGGGTTCAACTCCCACCCAAGGTTCTAGGTTTGGGTACCTTAATAACTGTACCGTGATGAACTCTACCTTACCTAACTTCGCCCTACTTAGCACCAAAGATCGTGGGTACGAGGGTTTGGCGTAATTAACCGTGTCTTAACACTAGCGGTCATGGGTGCGACACCCTCCATTGGTCGTACGTTCCACACCCACAAAAGGTGGTTCGAGTCCCTTAATTAGCTATATTTTAATTAAATGTGCTTCTATAATTTCGTCTTAATTACCACAAAGCGGTAACTCCCACCAAAGGTCCTGCGTAATTGTGCCTAAATTAACTATATGTTAGTTAACTGTCTTTTTAGGTTGACGGTTCGACTAGCACCAAAGCTCGCGGGTACGAGTGTCTTAATCAACTCTACATTAATCAACTGTGCCCTAATTACCTTCGCCTTGATTAACACCGAAGATCGTAGGTTTGACTGTCACCAAAGGTTGAGTGTTCGTAGCCTTTTTGTACCATCGTGTGGTCATGCCGCCAACGCTGGATTTTCCGCCTCATGCACTACCTAATCCGTTCGCATTAAAAGTGACAAAAGAAGGGTAGAGGGAGGGTGGTAGGGTTCAGTGAGCATTATTTTACGCTTCAGTTTCTCAAAATGACAGACTAGGTTGTTTATAGTGAGCTTAGGTTTCCTGGCTGACACATGTGGCCGTGTTGTCCAGGATCACGCAAGGATATTTGGTCTTCTAAGTCAACCCACGCTAAATTAAGCAAAATTCTAGTCTAGTGATTAGCAGATATAAATAAAAAAGTACTGAAGTATCACTGATGCCTCAGCCGGACGCTTGAGTGCAAGAATTGGGAGGCACGAGCTCTAAATACTCATTCCGCCGCAACAGCAACCTTGGAAAAGAAACCGTGATACGGAACTCTTGGGGTGTACAACATGCAGGACACCTGCATTTATTTAAAAAAGCTGAGGTTGTTTTAACGTCAAAGAGCGGCTCATTGCCTAAGAATATTACTGGGTGTAGTGGAGCTTCTTGACGATGTGGCAAACGAAAATGCCTTTTTAGAGCGCAGCTCTTTGGCGTCCGTTCCTGGATTTCGCGTCGTCGTCGGCGTTGTCGTCGGCGTTGTCGTCGGCCTCGTAACCAGCTCGCCGATGAATCTGCTCCGCCGCCGCGCATGCGCGCTGACGGCTCTCCGGGCGAGGGAGGATGATGGAAGGGATTAGGAGAGACTGTGGAGGAGGGCTGGCTACACAAATGGCTCTTTGGCGTCCGTTCCTGGGTTTCGCGTCGGCGTTGTCGTCGGCCTCGTAACCAGCTCCGCCCCCCTTTCATCCCCCCAGCGCTAGCAGCGACCGACTGGTACCGCTTTCGTGAGTCCGCTACCGCACTCACGAAAGACGTCGTGCACTTCCTGCAACTCGCATTAACCATCCATCAATCCACACCGATGTTAGTAGTGGGGGACTTTAATGTTGACATAAAGACAAACAGCAATTTCCTAACACTTATGCGGGAGAACATCCCGTTCCTCTCGCTCGTTACACGTCCCACGGCTGTGACAACCTCGCGAGGCACTTGTATAGATCTCGTCTTTCAGAATCAAGCATTGGTGTACCAAGTCGAACATATATCAGTCTATTTCTCCGACCACAAAGCTTCCTTCATGACTGTCAAGAACTGTTAGTGGAGTCTTTGTTAAAGGAATACGTGTGAAAAGTAAAAAAAAAAATTCTGTGATAGCGCATACATGTGTTGCTCGATTTCTTTGCCTCAATCTATCGAAATGGTGAAACAGCTTATTTGCTGCGCTCAAATTTCGCATTAGGAAGTAACGTAATCGTCGGTAATTTTTTTTTCTTTGAAACCCTAGTTCAGGACATTCTTGCAAAAAATGGAGGGCACTCAAAATCGCGCCAGATTTACCACAGATACGTGGCTTCTCACCATTCAAACGATGATAGTTTGTGGTCGATCCCAAGTCAACAGATGATAGCCGCGGTTCGCCGTATTTTTGATAAAAGCAGACAGTTTTGCAGCCGTGATTTAATGAAATGCAAATTATTGGATGTTTCAGTGCCCCCTAAGCGCTCCCAATAGCTTCTAAGCTTTTTCCGTAAGAAATGTTTTAATTTTAACGCAGGTACTGTTACGGAGAAGCTCTTATAGGTTTCGTGAGTATTGAGGTGGCGGTTTGGTCTGCACGTACAATGCCCTCAATAGCTCTAGATCCAGGCACCCAACATGGAGCTGCTTGGAGGTATAGCTCGTACAAAGAAGTGAATAGAGGTAATTAAGTACCAGATTTTTATGTTTAGTGGGTGATTTTATAGAACGTACTACCCCTAAAATGTCAGTGAACACAATAGCTCGTTTACTATACGTTTTCGTGGTGTGCTTGACAGCCGTGAATACTGCGTATGCCTCGCCCGTGTAGAAAGCAGTTTCAAGATGTAAAACGTGTGATTCAGAGAAGGACGGACGAAATGCTGCATAAGACACCTAACATGTTACCATGATGCATCAGTGTAATATTCCGGACACGGGTACTTTGCCTGGAGTTGGAAGAAGTGAATTTTAACGCGCGTCTCTAGGACATGCTTTGCGACCTCTAAAATCGACATGTCACAATCTATGAGCTGCAGTGCCATGGTGGCAACGGCTTTCAAGGGGGCATCAGGGACGGTTCAAAATTGGGATATACATTTCTTCACAAAGATTCCTCATACGTAGCGAGAAGGGCTCTCTTGCTTTAAGTCGGTGGTGACAGTCTGGCCGAAGTCATATTATTTATGCTTGCATGGCAAGGGTGTTCACTCTTTCCATACACTGTAAGGAAAAAATCTAAAACTTGAATATGACCGCTGTATGTGAAAACACCACTCATTTCACTCTACGTAGAGGTTCTATTGGACTTGTCCTGAACGCGCCGGTTGACAGGCGGATGCCTAGATTATGAACAGGATCTGAAACTTTTAGCGCGTTTGGAGCTGCGTATATATAGGTGATGGCACCATAGTCAAGGTATGAGCGGACAAGACTCGTATGCAAGTTCAGGAGGTGCTTCCAATCACTACCGTATGTTGTGCAGGACAGAAGTTCTAAGAGGTTCATCGTCTTAAGGGATTTTGTCCTTACATACTTAAGATAAGGAATAAAGGTAAGCTTCGTGTCTAAAGTGGTTCGTAGGAACGTACACGGTTGCGGCTCGCAGAGAGCTCGTCTTCTGTGACTACAATACTTGGAACTTGCGCTACTCCGCTCTTGTTTCTAAGGAGTACGAGAGTGCTTTTCTGTTTGTTTCGCTTGCTCATTTAAACAACATATTTATTTCAAAGTTGATTTGCCGTTCTCCGATAGCAATGTTAAAGGATTTATTTATTTATTTATTTATTTATTTATTTATTTATTTTTACAATACTGCGGACAAGAAGACCAAACAGGGTGAGCAAAAAAGAAGATATACACAGAAGAACAAGATGAAACAAGTGTGTAACACGTTTTTTGCACAAATTGTTTCGTCGTAAGGTAGACGATTAAGGAAAATTCTAACTTGATTACAATACAACTATAATTATTACACGAAATAACAATATTATTTACACAAATGATATACAGCTCACGGGCGCTTTAGTTTTAGTTTATTCCAGTCATCTATTGTTTGTGGAAAAAAAGAGTACCGAAAAGTGTCACCCCTTGCGAAAATAGGTGTTAGAGAATGAGTGCAGTGGTGCCGAGTGGGTTTACTTATCAAGGGGGATACGTACTTTGTGGTGTCTAAGGCTATCCTATGATTAATTAAGTTTGAAAGAAACTCTATTCGACTTTTCCTTCTTCGAATTTCTAATAGTTCAATGCCGTTATCGGTTAGTAATGCAGAGGGCGAGTCAGTAGCCTTAAATTTACTGTAAATAAATCGTACTGCTTTTCTTTCAATTCTTTCTAGGTTCTTAATGTTAATTCTTGTGTGAGGGTCCCAAACTATTGAAACCTATTGGTACATCATCTACCTACATCGTAACGTACACGTAATTGGTGCCTGGAAATATTATATAAAGTTAATTCCTTTTCACAACAAAGGGTGCCAGTCTCTTGGGTGAATGATCTAGAAAAAGCGCTGCCAAATCTTACGCGGAATGTGCGGTCAGACAGGATACTTTCAATAATGTTCAACATGCTACCGCGGATACCCAGTGTCACCAGATCTCGTAATAATCCGAGGCGCCTTAGGCTTTATCTTACGCTTTATCGATGTTAAAGAATACAAATAAGAAGTATTGTTAATGAATGAAAACGTCCCTTATACTGGCGTCAATGCGGAATAGATGGTCGGTTGTGGATCTGCCTTCCTTGAAACCACATTGGTATGGATCGGACAGCTTATTGTTCTGCAGAAAGGGAAGCAGACGCCGATTGATCATCTTTTCGAACAAATTACAGAGACAGCTGCTCAGTGCTGTAGGCCTACACGTGGTGGCGAACGACGGGCCTTGCCGTGTTTGAGAATTGGAATTATAACGGACTCTTTCCAAGGAGACGGGATGTACCCTGAAGATCATATGACATTGAATAGAGAAAGGAAAGTTTCCTAGGTTTTAAGGTGCAAGTGTTTTATCATATCATAAATGATTTGAACGTGTCCCGGAGCGTAGTTACTACAGCAATTTAGAGATGCCTGGAGCTCAGCTAAGTTAAATAAAGGTTGTATGCCTCATTTTCACGCATTCCTGTTCCAAAGTTTGTCGTTCTGCTCTTTTTTTTGTATTTAAGCAATGTTTCTGGATATTATGAGGAACTGGAGGTGTGTTACAAAGGTGCGCTCAGAAAATCTGCCTAGTCTACGAGGCCATATCCCCGAGTATTTACTAAAGGTAATCGGTTTGACGGCCAGCATTTTCTTCTTACCCCTATTCCATACCTTTCGCTCCTAGCCTATTGACGCGTGATTTTCCCATGCGATTTTACATGCTTAAAGCTAATTAGGTTTTCCACAGTTGGAGAATAACGGAGACCCACGCTTTGTTTTATTGCTTATGTGCTTACTTATCCTTATTTCCGCCGTAGAACTCGTTGTTTTGTAGACACTCTATTCGTTTGTGGGATGCATTTCGGCGCAACATCAATAAGAAAAGCTGTAAAGTATGCAGCATCATCATACACGCTTAGGGAGCAGATGTCATTCCGTGACAACTACGCGAGTCCTCGGAAAAGCTTCTAGTCCGCTTATTCTACCTTTTACCGAGGTAAACGTCACAAGAATTTAGCCAGTTTTTTTTTTCTCAGCACTAAAGGAAAATCGTCATTAGCGTAGGGGCTTGTAATAGCATTCCACTGTATGCATGGCGTGAGTGCTGGAGTTGCTATGGTCAAATCTGGGGAGGCGTATGTGTTGTGAGAAGTACTGTAAAAAATCCTGAGCCATTACACTCTCTGAAGGTGGATGACCAGCGAAGCTGGATAGCAGACGACACAGAGGCGACACAGAATTTTGAACAAAGGTACGAACATGTATTGTCCTGTTCAGTGGTCATCCTGACGGTGGGTGCGTACGCACATTCTCGTATCACGTTTGTTAATGAACGCTTAAGCATTTATATGCCTACCCAGCGAGAAATTTGTCTGCCACATAAGAGAATGAATGTCTCATACCCCTTTCAAAAATGGCTCATAGCCCCATAAAAAAAAATAAAGGAGGCGGTTTTATACCGACAACTTCAAACGGGGTCGTTATTCACCCCGGTGCTGATGAGGCACGTGTGTCCAAGTGTTTATGAAAGTGATCTGTGTTGTGTGTGCCGAAAGGAAAGAGCCACTGCAGCTCACATCCTTTGGGACTGTGCTAAGAATCCGCATGAAGCTGCAACAATAACAACGATCCCGCCGCGGCTCGAGGCCGCAACGAGATGCTATGACCAAGATGTCCAAACCCAGGCCGTACAGCAGGTTTCAGCGGCCCTCGAAAGGCAACGACCGAGCGAAACCGAAGGGAGGCTGCCACCCCAAAGGAGGGGCAGGCGCGGTCGACCAAAGGGAATAGTGCGGCCGCGGCCGAAGTAGAGGCGCCACACGCCGCGAAGACGTCATGGCCGCGTCACGGTAACGCCTCCCTAACAGGGGAAGGCTAACCGTTCTGCGGGCGTTCACAACAAAGTTTCGTCACTCACTCACTCACGCGGCCTCCCCATTACGACGAGAGAAGAGAGGTGAAATTGTATGCTGGGATGATGAGTGGCAACGGACCAAACTGTGGAAGAAGACGACGCTCGAGCCATGGCTAATGATGACAGTGTTAACTGACGCAAATTTGTTGATGGACACAAAATATGCGCGGAAACCTAGCCATAAGCAGCTTCGCTGTAAAAGTAGGCTTCTTTTTATTTAGCAGACATGCCTCATTAGCAAGAAGAAAACTTTCAATTATACGGCCCCTCCCATCGCAGCGAGAGTCCCCCACTAATCTCCAACCATAATATAAGGTTCAGCAGCTCACCAGTTAAAGGCTAAAATTCCTGTCTGTGAAGAGATAATGCAGGGGTGCGTACAAAGATCAGTTGTTCATCATCGGCCTGGTTATGCCCACAGCAGGGCAAAGGCCTCTCCCATACTTCTCCAACTACCCCGGTCATGTACTAAGTGTGGTCATGTTGTCCCTGCAAACTTATTAATCTCATCCGCCCACCTAACTTTCTGCCCGCCTCTGCTACGCTTCTCTTCCCTTGGAATTAATTCCGTTACTCTTAATGACCATCGGTTATCTTCCCTCCTCATTACGTGTCCTGCCCATACCCATTTCTTTTTCTTGATTTCAACTAAGATATCATTAACTCGCGTTTGTTCGCTTACCCAATCTGCTCTTTTCTTATCCATTAACATTACTCATATCATTATTCTTTCCATAGCTCGTTGCGTCGTCCTCAATTTAGGTATAACCCTTTTCGTAAGCCTCCAGGTTTCTTCCCCGTACGTGAATACTGTTAACACACAGCTGTTATAAACTTATCTCTTGAGGGATAATGGCAACCTGCTGTTCATGATCTGAGAATGCCTGCCAAACGCACTCCAGCCCATTCTTATCCTTCCGATTATTTCAGTCTCATGATCCGGATCCATGGTCACTACCTGTCCTAAGTAGATGTATTGCGTTACCACTTCCAGTGCCTCACTACCTATCGTAAACTGATGCTCTCTTCCGAGACTAGAACTTGAGACTGACTCCAACCAAATAACTGAATTTTATTAGCCCGACGTTTCGGAGCCCATTCGGCTCCTTCTTCAGGGGGTTGTTCTTCGGGGGGTGGCGGTGTGCCGCTTTTAAAGCGTCTTTTTTGAAGAAAGGAGGGGGGGGGAACACGGGAGGTGGGGAGACACTCCACAGACGGAAAGGTGGGGGGGAACAAAAGGAAAGGGGGGTTTGTGTTGTTGACCGCTTCCAAGGTGCTGCGATGACCGGTGTTGAACATTACTTTAGTTTTCTGCAGATTAATTTTAAGACCAACCCTTCTGCTTTGGCTCTCCAGGTCAGTGAGCATGTATTGCAGTTGGTCCCCTGAGTTACTATGCAAGGCGATATCGTCAGCGAATCGCAAGTTACTAAGGTATCCTCCATTAACTCTTATCCCCAACTCTTCCCAATCCAGGTCTCAGAATACCTCCTGTAAAGACACTGTGAAGAGCATTGGAGAGATCGTATCTCCCTGCCTGACGCCTTTGTTCATTGGGATTTTGTTGCTTTCTTTATGGAGGACTACGGTGGCTGTGGAGCTGCTATAGATATATTTAAGTATTTTTACATACGGCTCGTCTACACCCCGATTCCGCAATGCCTACATGACTGCTGAGGTTTCGACTGAATCAAACGCTTTCTCGTAATCAATGTAAGCTATATATAAAGGGTGGTTATATTCCACACATTTTTCTATCACCTGATTGATTGTGTGAATATGGTCTATTGTTGAATAGATCAGTTGTTATTAAGTTTCTTATAAAGCACAGCGCGGACTGCAAGTGCCCCAAGGGCCGTTTGATGTTCGAATCGTTGGCACGTCATATTTTTGTTAACGATGATCGAAACACCGTGAGACAACGTAGTAGCGTCGTCGTGGTGTTTACGAATAATAACGCATTGTAGGAGAAAGTTTGTATCCTTAGCTTACAAGTGGCTTTGCTGTACACACTGCACCTTTGGACGGAATTTTCTGAAGAGCTCTTGAACATTATCGAGATTGTGGGGTAGACCTCTGACGTTTATTGTATTATTATTATAGCCATATTTAAAAGGGAAATTGCGCTTTGTGTACGAAAAAACGAGGCTATGTTGATTTATATTACGGAGACCTTTCGGTACCCTGTAATTCAGAGTTGTCCTTTTTTAGCGTTCAGGTGATTCGCGCCGCTCTTTAGGCACTGGCTACACCTTTTGGCTCGGTGTTATGTCCATCGCCTTTTGTGAAGTGCCGGACACGCGCTCTTGCAAGAAGGTGTGTTTGCTGTAAAAGCCTCGCCTCGAAAGCCGAGATTTGGGAGCCCACCAGCCCGGAGGTTGAAGGGCTCACTTTAACCTCTGAGCTGCGCTCGCTGCTGCCAACGCCAGCAGAGTACTCCAGTGTTGTGGTGCTTGAGGAAATTCCCTAAAGGTGCTTCCCTAAATGGGTGACGGGTGGCGGTGCTTCGCGCTCGCTGCGCGTGACGCAGGTGGCCGCCAAGTCTCGTTTTGGGGCTGCTCCCCAATGCACCACTTGGGCGAAGGTTGCGTTTTGTGTAAATGATGGAGAGTGAGGCTGACGTACATCTCTGAATACTGTATTCTTTTTTTTTACATTCAAAGCAATTATTTATTATTCTTTCTCCAAGGGTCGACATATATCTAGAGTGCGCAGTGTGACTGCCATTGCAATTTAGGCAATGGGCCTCACCATCAGAGGCGTCTTTCGTTCCGCAGTTTTCACACGTAAGACGCCCTCCACACCTCTGCATAACCTGACGGCCCCTATGCCACTTGAAACGGCTTCGTGGATTCCGAATGTAAGGCCTCACACGGATCTTAATGTATCCTGTTCTAGTGTCTCAGGTAGTGTGCTCGAGACAAACGTGGCTCTTGTGTGTTTCGTTGGCAGTGCTTCGTTGTCACGTCTGATTTTGATACGCTGCACATTGGTTCCGTTTTGTTCCTTCCATCGATCGAGGAGTTCCGTATCGCTCAAGTCCATCGTCTGATTATCTGTTCTGAAATTACTCCTTTAGCAGTGTTCATAGTTTGGTGCGCAGTTACTCTGATAGGGATATCTTCGAATGCCACAAGGCTGGTCAGCTTGTACTGCAGCTTGTCCTGAATTTCAAGTAGCAGATCCGCAATGGTCATCTTAGTCGCTTTGTTGCCTCATCCAATGGTCTCTGTGAGGCACTTTGAAACAAGAAATGGTGAAGTAATCCTGGCTATATGAAGGATATAATATTTGGTGAAAGTATTTTTGTTCTTCAGGCAAAACTGGAAAGTTGCATCGGTGTGCCCCCATTAAAGAACGATCAGTTGAGGAGGAGCTCGAGACTCCGATGAAGTGTAGTTCTATTCGACGACAATGCCAATCACCCACCACCGAGCCAAACAAAGTGACACGGCAAGGTGTGGGGTCATGCAAGCCTTACCACGCCCCCCCCCCCCCCCCAACAACACACTATCTCTATAAACATATATGTTATAACGAAGGTTGGTTATATCACACCCTGTTAGCTCTTTCTGTATGGATGATTCGAAGTAAAAGAAGTGAGGAGACAATAGGAAAGACTGAAAGTGAGAGAGAAAGACGAAGAGAAAACTCAGCCGGGTATCTTTGCTCCGTCGTGGCTACAGTAGCTTAAACCCTTCTTCAAGAAATGAAGGGCAAGAACAAAGCCAAACGGCTAGTCGGGAAAGTGCCGCAGGTTTTTCCTTGTGTGCACTCTGTAGCTCCTAACCGGAAATGTGGCTGACACGTACAAGATATCTATTATAGTTTTTGTGGCACCAGGCAAGCTGGTTGAATTGTGACCACGTTTTTCTCCACCGCGAAATCTGTCCCTGTGTGGAAAACACATGGTAGTGGATTGGATGCCCGCTTGGTTGGCATGGTCTATGAAGTGCCGCTTACTTGCAGCAGAGTAGGTAGGCTGGACCAGTTATCACCAACCAAGCTAAAAAAAACGAAAGCCATTAGCGCGGACGAAGCCAACTGCAAGTCGCTAGCAGCAATCTGAAGACGCCGGTCATGCTTATTTTATTCTTCCGATTGAAATATGTTTGTAATGAATAATTACCAAACTTTTCAGTTGTTATATTTACAGCAGGTATGTCGACATTACATGTTAGAGTGACTGCAAAAACATTAATTTTAATTGTTTGTGACACGCAATCTAGTGCGTGGCTGTATTATATTTTTTTTCGGCATGCTAAAGCAAGCGTGCGGCAATAAATAATACAACTTTTAGCTCGTTCTCAAGCGCATGGTGCGCTTTCATTAAGCTTAGAGCTTAAGGCTTACGATCACCATTTGCGATCAGACTTAAGCCATTGAATCAGTTACACAAAGTGCGCTGAACGAAAAGCGTGGTGTCGTACGAACGCGTCATCGCTATTTGCCACGTTCCTGACTCCTTTCTACGCATGCTTACTGCTTATTTCCCGTCACATCTGCCTTAGCAGTTTCATCCAGAGCCATTGAATGCCATAGAGCCGGACCTGTAATATCCGTCGAAGACGCGATCTCAAAATGGCACCCTTTTTCACCAACACGCGATCAGCATTTTTTCTGGGGTACACAACACGCATGCGCGAGTCACATGTGTGCGTCACACGGCAAACGCACCGAACAGAAGTCACTGCGCGTGCTGGAACCTGCGGAAGACAGGACCCACGTGATTTAATGGGCCTGTAAACTTCTGACCTAGTTTATTTGCTCTCACCTACATCACCATTACTACATCCCCAAGGAAAGACTAATAAACCTCATTCGACAGCGTGTGGGCAGAAGGTAAATGTTTGTTTGCACATTACACCTTTTTTAATTACGTCCCATGTCATTAGTTCTCACTCTAATGACGGCTGTGCAGGCTAGACATGGTGGCTAGTCTCAAGGCTGGAAGACAACGGGGAAAGTGAATAGTGCCGAGAGAGAGAGAGAGACCAAAACCACGCTGCTTAGCAGGGCGCAGGACTGTTGGCGGGGTTCTTGTATAGCGCTTAGCGCATAATGAAAGAAAGAACCTTCGCCTGTTGCACGTAGACAGGAATTCAGTGCGTAACAGTTCAATATATAAGCTCTGATTTTTCACGAGAACTTGGGATGCTTGTCCCAGGAAATGATGCAGATTGTTCTCCCGTTTGCAATTACCAAGTAAATTTTTTATGTATCAACGGACGCTAACGAGAAACATTAAATCAGTTTAATGGGATGTACTGTTCCAAAACGCTGTTTCTCTCATTTTCGTTGTAATAGATTGATTAGTATACGAAGAAACGAAGAGAAAAGTTCGAATTTTTTATTTACCTTCAAGCTGAAGCAACAGTTCCCGTTCTTCAGAGTGTTCTCAGAGATTTCAAAAATTCTTTTTTTTTCGTACTTTGGCCGTCGTGTCTTTGTACAAAATCTTGAAGCTTGCCAACTTCAGTCTCACCTCTTCTAGAATGCAATGTAGTCAATTTTTACCGATAGGCTACCATCTAGGCACAAGCAGACACTGTCGAAATCAATATGGCTTCGCGACGAGCCCGAGCGAGAACTTCAAAGCAGCGTCATCACCTACGTTTTCATTTTTCTGACTTACCAAGGCTCCCCTCATGGTAAGAATGCCTTTCTCGGTATTGCCGACTAGTATTTGCCAATACAGGTGAAGCCTTTTTTTTCTTACTTTCGAGTATCCACAACGCACTTTGAAGGGTAATAAATGTACAGCTTTATACTGCCGTAACATCGCCAATGGCGGCCAGACCCGCTAAACTTAGACCCGCCACGGTTCGTCATCACTTCGTTCACTGTGCTTTAATGAATATATATATATATATATATATATATATATATATATATATATATATATATATATATATATATATATATATATATATATATATATATATATATACATGCACACTCTTCAAAGCCCTGTGAACGAAACGGTGAAGAACCATGGTGGTGCCATGTTTAGCGAGTCTGGGCACCATTGGCGATGTCGTATATATATATGTGTATACTCGATGTAGGCAACGATGCACCAGAAAGAGGCAGTGAATTGTGTCAGTTGGAGCTAGCAGAAGCTAAACGAAACTGAATAGGTGAGGGGAAGTCAGACCGCACAGAAATGTTCCGCACCATTCTCGGGACGGCACATTGCCGCAGAAACGGGCATCATTTCTCATAATTGTCCTGTTGCGCTTCTCGAACGCCCGCAGGAGGGAAAAGCAGCGAACGCTTATACACCGGAAGGAGCTGCCAATTGAGTGAGTAAGCTTCGTCGTGGAAGGCCTTGTGTTGTGGTCATATTCTGCAAGCCGCGTATGAAGGCCTAACTCGCGAGAGTGAGTTTGGAGGGATATATGATTACCGTTGTGGTGTTGTAAGCGCTGAGCTTCTGACCTTCACATCGTTGGATACGTGCCCTATAGCCGTATTCATTAAAAATCCTGCTTAATACCATATACTTTTTGTCAATTCCGTTTGGTATAAGTGTCAGGAAACATGTGCGAACGTTATTGGCCCCATAGCTCTACAAAGAGAAACTGACCGAAAGTGAACGGTAAGATAAATCGATTTATATGGCCAGTCATTCTTCGTTGTTTGAAGCCATTAAATACGTGAAAGGAACCTGAAAACAGACAAATACATATGATCGCGGTGATGATTTTTCTTATCAACATCTAGCTGTTCTTGAGATTTCAGCGCTACTTCGCTGAGTACCTCTTGTTGCACAAGCTGTAGGTTTGGCGTTAGGATGATCCTTTGCATTGAAGGAGACTTTTATACAAAGAACAGTAGTCTTCACAGGACAAGCCCCACACCTGCATTACAAAAAGAGCAGCAGTAATCAGCGTTCCGTAGTGTCATACCGACCTCTTTTCTTCATCGTGGATTTTGATGCGCCTGTAACTATGAATTGTGCTTTCACCTTCTCCTGAGTTATTAACATCGGAACAATGATACACAGATGGGTAGTAAATATACCCAAAGTTTACGTCGTCGAATTATGGCGTAGCTATTTCAAGCATGAATGCGGTATTGAAAGCATCCTGCCGGTCATTAAGATCTCAATAATTGATCAAACTGGGGCTCACTGATGAAGCGCTTGCTTATTAAGAAACGCAATATCTGTGCTTGCGCTTTACCTTGCCGTGTTTCTCCACGAGCCCTTTCATTTTTTAATAGTAGACGTTTCTTCGACAGTGAAGCCCTTGTACAAATGTCCCGTACAAAATCACTTCTGTGTTGCGGAGCTCTGTTGTGATATCATGAACTCGAAAAATTAAACCAGACTCAATTTAAGTCGCCATCTACGCAAGATAAAGCATACACAGCGTGGTAGAGAATGGTTATTATTACTCATTTGACTGTTGTGGAGCGAATGGATAATGCCTCGGCGAAATCTTACAAACTAACGCACTGAAAGGCGGCTTTTCTGGCCCGAAATCAAGTCAAGCCCGAAATCGCTTTGCGCTGGCCCGTCCGAGCGGCCTACATCCCCTCTCCCCCCCTCTGCCATGGTGATTTCAAACTTGAGATGTCTTGCTGTGGTCACAAATTTCACGGCGTCGTATTTCAAATGATTATGGTGCTGCCAATTAACAAGTGAAAGAGAACGAAAAAAATTATGCGGATTCAATGCACAATTCGGATTCTATGTGAAGAGAAGCTTTTGAGAAGCGGTTATTGAAATTCTACAAATTTGCCCATTGTATTCCAGCGAACCCATGTTACGCATTTTGATAACTCTCATAGTGGCCTAAATTTGTTCAATTTTCTCATTTTTATAGATGCATTCCCCGATTCTTCGTCAATCCCCGTTGTCGGTATGTGCCATAGTACGGAACTCGCCACCGTATTGTATGCGGCGATCATCTCGAAGAACTACATCATGTTGACACGATAACTATGCACGTGCGGTTGCGGTCGAACGACTTGAACATCGGACTGCCGTTTGGAGGCTTATGTTCGATCGCAGCATCGGGCACCTAATTCAATCTTCATTTCTTTTTCTGAGTGTAAGCTATTCGACGGCAGCAGCAACCACTAGCCAGCAGCCTCATCAGAGATGTCCCACACGGTTTGCAAAATTAGCTTCGCTTTAAAAAGTGCAACCACCATTGAATACGCACTTGTGTTACAGAATGATATGCATGAACCCCCCGTAATACATTTTTCAGATATAATATTACAGTAATTCATAGCGAAGGCATAGGTAACTAATCTTGTACAAATCACTAGCCAGTTCGTCTCGGTACTGTAGCTACACGAACCATTGCAATGTACGGGGCTATCATTCGAGCGAATAAACTTAGCGGGAATGTAAATTTATCTACGGTAGTCTATTGGCTCTCAGAATTCCTTAATGCAGTTCCGCTAGTTCTCCTGCGCCTATAATATATATATATATATATATATATATATATATATATATATATATATATATATATATATATATATATGCAGGTTCCCACCAAGCGTAGCATTCACGTGTGAACATATTGTCATATAGACCATATGACATTGTTTGTCTTTACTGGCTTCAGTTCGATATTGCCCGTTTTTCAGCCAGCAGTTCAGGCATCCATGTCTCATATTCTGAGTGATCGTCGGCTCTGCCTAGATTTATGTTAACATGTGTGATGTTAAGAACAATACATATGAACCGTAAACAACGCAGCTGCTGTTTTGTTGCCTCTATTAAGGTAATATTTCACACCTCTTGAAAGCTGCGTAGGTAAAAACGGAAAGAACACAAGACGATGACCGCGAGGGCCGTGCTATTCAGCGGGTGAAAACTTCATTGAAATGAAAAATGCTGTGAGAGAGTACATTTTCCTGTGGTTCCTTTTATTTTTTTCCAGGCCAGTCAGGAGAGGCCCCAAACCTAGAGGATGGAAACCGTTGTCTGAAATAAACATCAAACTCCACACTAAAAGCGGTGTACCATCCCCAGAGTAGCCACCATTCGGGTCCTTGGCATGTTCATCGAATCGTATGGCAGTAATAATACTACGCTCAACAAGCTGACAGCCAAGACTGAGAACATGATGAGACTAATCAACAGAGTCTCGAATAGGCGTGGAGGCTTAAAGGAAGACAACCTCCTCCGGTTGTTCCACGCCTTCCTCATGAGTCATATAGTTTATGTGGCCGCCATGCACAACTGGTATAACTCCGAGAAAAAACGATTAAACACTCTCATCAGAAAAAGTATAAAAAAAGTACTAGGCATACCGTTACGGGCGAGCACGGACCTCCTTATGCAACTAGGAGTGCACAACACATTGGACGAGATAATCGAGGCCCAGGAGTCAGCCCAACTGGCCCGTCTATCCTGTACCCCGGCTGGAAAGAAGATCCTGGCAGTTCTTGGGATCAACCCTATCCTCATGGAAGAGCGGAAATATGAAATATCAGAAAATCAAAGGAACAACATACGAGTTGCACCGTTTCCCCGTAATGTTCATCCTCGACACAACGTAGGCAGACGCAGGGCAAGAGCCCTCGCCCTCCTCAAGCGTACCAAAGACGATCCTTACTCGGCATGTTTTGTCGACACAGCCCAATATGGACAGTCGTCTAACTTCGCCATTGCCCTCGTTGATCACAACGGACAGATAGTGAATGCGGCTTCCCTGATGTGCTCAACACCAACCAGAGCGGAGCAGGTCGCAGTTGCTATAGCACTCCTAGACAACAGCAGATCACAAATCTTCACTGATTCGAGATCGGCGATCAGGGCTTTCGCTTCAGGATCCATCGTTGAGGAGGCTCACGAGATTCTCAAGAACAAGATAATCTCTCCGCACACCATCACGTGGTTTCCGGCTCACCTCGACCCCCAGCTTGACTCGTTTCCCAATCTTAATGACATTGCCCACTCCCAAGCGCGTGCACTAACCCACCGCGCGGGAGCAGGATTGAGCTCAGACTCTGGGGTTCTCGAGTTTCGGGACACTCTCACTACTTTTTGCGAAATTACTATGCACTATCACCTGGGTAGGAGGACTTATCCTCCCCCTCACTGCAAACTGGCTAGACCTCTGGCGTCCACTTTACGCATGCTTCAGACGCAGTGCTATCCAAACCTGGCCCTTTTCCACATGATCACTCCAGAGGCTTTCAGCTCTACTTCCCCCACTTTGGGGCTGTTAGCAATCTCGAACACATGCTCTGGCGATGCCCCTCGTTACAGGGACCCAATCGCATCACAGAACAAGAATGGAGCTCTGCCATCCGGAGCTCAGAATATGCACATCAAACTTGGGCTGTCCAGAGAGCCAACGATGCGGCGGTTAGGCTCGGCCTACTAGTCCCCACGTGGGAGCGGCCCGCAGCTCTGCCTTAGGGCAAAGCGTCTCAGGACCTTGCTATTAAAGTTCTTTGTCTGTCTGTCTGTCAAGGCCCTTTTATGAACATTGCAAAGATTGAAAGCGCCCATTTGTTTGAAATATTTTTTTCTCAGAACGCTTTAAAGTCTGAATTTCATGTTGTTGGACTAAATATGTGATAATATGAGGCACATTACTGAACTCACTCGAACAAAGAGTGAAGAAGTAGAAACCTGCAGTGAGTTATCCTGTCATGCCCTAGGAATCAACATACATTTTCAACACTTATTCAAAAATTTATTTCCTGTGAGCTTACATTAGGTATAGTTTTGCAAGGTGACGCATTATTCACTGTTGCCCCCAGTGTAAACATTTTTGTGCAAGAAGAAATGATTATCGAACAACTCTGCTTTAAGCGCGTGTAGTGCTCTTCAGAAAATGTAACCAACTGAATTATTTTTTTTCACTGCTTGGACTTCTGACGTTTATACGACGAATACTTTTGACAATCGAACACATTCTAGAGTTTTGTTTCTGAGTCAGCCTGCCACGGTTCAGGCAGGTGTCCAATCTCCGCAGTGCTATTGCCATGCAAATATCCGTCTAACCCACTGTTATTCTGTTCCGCCTATGTGTCGGATTGTCAACATTCGTACTTTATCGCGTCCTGCGCTCCCCCCCCCCCCAGCAATGGCGCTTCCCTTCGTTATCCCGAGGGGTCAGTGTACCTTAGCTCGTCAACTGCATTCGCACGTGGGTTCGGCCGTCCCTTATCTGCGCACGAAATCCACCTCAAGAAATGCGAGCGCCTAATAACGTGGGAAGTGCACTACTCAGTGTTTTACAGACTGTGCAGCTAAGACGAAATAAGTAGAACACGGATAAATAAGAATGCCGGGCCTAATTCGGATCTGACTCAAGCCCGTGCCCGACCCAAGCAGGAAGCTCCTAGGCCGAAGAACAGACCCGGCCCAAGTCAAAACTTGCTTACGCGGCCCGAGCCCCGCCCACGGGCTGGGCCAGATCCGGGCTTTCGGGTAAGCCTGAGCCCGTGCTATGCTGTATTACAAAGTAATTCCTAGCGCACCGCATGGTGCTTTTTGACGTTGTGAAACGAAATAACATCAGTTGGTGTCAAAGACTTGCATTGAAGAGCGGCGCATACCCACGGAAACGGCCCCCGTTTTATACTGCACTGGCTTCGCGATCGGCCCGAACTGTATTGAACTAGTCTTGCATACTTTGCCCTAAAGCACGCACATTCAACGCAATATTAGAAAATGATTGACGCGAAGCTTCTTTGAGTTAGCGAGGTGGCAGCACTAGTGGGAGACACGAGCACAGCCTCGTCCGTCTAACCGCTGGTTGTTTACTCTCTGCGTAACGAAGATGAGCGGGCTGTATAATTGCTTGCCGTGAAAAGAATGTTCCTAGGAGGCGTATATGCACAGAGAAGCGCGACACATATGTCAATATATTTAAGCATTTTTATACCCCTCATGCCGCAGTGGCAGAAACCCGTTCTGGGGGATGCATGACAAGGTATGAACCTTTAACATGTCGCCAATATTATATGGGTCAGGTTGTTAATTATTACACAAAACCAGCAAAGAAACTAAAAAAAAGTACGTAATGAAAGAAAAACACTAGAGAAAAGTTCGACTTAATTCTCCCTCGGGCAAGGAAAGTTCCACGTCATGTGATTACCTTCTCTTTGAGTTGAAAATTGCCAGAGAAAATTACGCGTTAACCACCATTTTATTTCCTTGTTCTTCCCTTGAATTTGGGAACAGTATTGAAGTTTTTGGTCACCTTTGTTTAGTAAAGCCCATGGTGTTTTGGTATGCTTGGTTACAATGGACGTTTAGTTGGTGTAAGGTCGTAAAAGCAGTTCATGACTCAGCAGCAACTCGCTTTTTTCATGCCGTTGTGAACAGCGAACGGTGCAATTTTCCCGATTATTTTTCTTATTTTTTAAAACCAAAGAAAACGATAAATCACAAAACTTCATTCGTCAATGCAAATCAATAAATGAGATCTCGATGGCAGAATTCCGGTAGAACAATCCAGCCGTAGACACCATTTACGACTAGAACAACACAAACGGCGGCCACTGTATCGTGCAGTGTGTTTGTGCATGCGAAAGGCTTAGACGGCGGAAAGCGTAACAAGAAATCTGCAAACTATGGCCGCCACGTATCAGTGTCAGTATCAGTAAGTATCAGTAAAGCTCGGCGTACCTCTCGCTTGCCTAAGACCAATAAGAGTTTGTGCAGCGTAAGCTGTTACGGGCTTATTCCAGCAGCCATTAAGGGTGGCGATGATGTCCGGTGTCCGTAGCAGCTGTTGCACGGAATGAGAAAAAAAAAGTACCCAGTTCCCGCCCGGATCGAACCCGGGCCTGCTACGTGTTAATCAGCTGCTCTGCCACTGACCCACGTCAGTTCATTTTTTTCCTTTATTGCCTGTTTTCTCATACATAGCCTTTCACAAGTGCTTGCTAGCATGCAGCAGAAAAACATGTCCTTTAAACACGTCTTAGCGCACGAGGAGACGCGATGTGACATGCGCGCCGCGAAGGAGCAATACGTATACATTTTGCATTGCGATTGTGCCTTATTACACCAGGTAGAAGGCCATGTAGCAAATGCACAGGTTGCGGTATATATAGACGCAGATCCTTGTGATCTACCGGCACCTGCCCACTCTGCGGCAGTGGCTGAGAATCGGGTAGGTTGGAGTAAAGTGTAAAATAAGCCAAATTTTTTTAATGCGCAAGTTATAATGGAAAGGTAGATATTATAGAGTCTGCATAATGTTATGCAACTGAAAATTCCACCATGTTCACAAAATAAATTATTTCAAGTTAAACATTGGTGAAAGAAAAGCGGTCTATAAATTTTTGTATTCAGAGTTTAAATCTCGTTGATCCTAGAAGAAAATCTATCTTTGATGGCAGCGCTGACTTTCCCTTCGCTATGCTCAAGTGTAGAGCCACCCAAAGAAATTACATTTTGGACAGTTATATCAAATCCAAGAACGCGGAGTAGTGTTTCTAGCTTTCGTTTTCTTAGCCTAATAGAACGTCAACAAGAAATGATGCAATGCAGTTAAACAAAATTTGAGGGTTAAAAATCGAGGTGTATAAATCTTAATGTAAGAGAAATCAAGTATGGCATACCTGATTCTTTCAAGCAGGCTAAGTGACTGGTCTTCGCCGTCCCTCCTCAAAGGGAATGTATTTAAATCATCGTCACCATTAACATCGAATCGTGCCATTTCGCGTGCCAACAAACCTTAATTATCATCATCAGCGTGATCAACAATACCAACGTAACGTGCCACGGGTCAAGGTATTTCACATGTGCGCCACGTAGTCTGGAAACCTGGGTTTGCTCTTCTGTACACGTTATGATGCCTCCTTGCAAAATACGAACCGCTGTTGAAGAAGCGAATCGTAGAGCTACGCGCGCGACCTCAAGCAGGTGACATCGGGCTCAGCAGACCGCTGTGCAGAGAGCGGGACAAGCTGCAGCCCAAGCCGCGGCTCACCGTCGACGCTGGGCGGGCAGTTCAGGTCGTTGCGTGAAAACGACGCGATGAGACTTCGCCACGTGGACCCTGAAGAGCGTGGTTGCCGTAAACGGAGCTCCTATGCAGCCGCTCCTCCTGCCTACGTTGTGTCTGTGCTGCGTGCTCCGCGCAGGCATGTGAATTTTCTTTTTTAATGTAAATAAAGTAAAGAAATAAAGTTGAATTTTCATTTAGTCTTTAAATTTGCTATAGTTACGTTTAACGTTGTTATAGTATAGATATATTCTTGTGTTCCTGTCAGGCCTTCTTTCTTGGCCATTACTCTGTAGTCAGTAAACACTACTATTAACGAACGAAAACAGTAAGAACAAGATGACGCACATTTAATTTCATGTAATAGACGGAACTGCTAAACGAATTGAGCTTGTTAAGAGGAAGCTTTCTTCGCCTGCTTTCCTGGAGTTGACGTGGCATACTGGCTGTCGGTTCGGTGGCTATCTTTACCGATATACTTGTGCGTAATAGTGTGTCTCATGTAACTTTAGCCAATTATAAAAATGTACAAATGCGATGTAGTCGGACAGAACCAAGGTGATGTTGTTTGCCGACGTTTGGAAATACTCATATTAGTTTTTGTATTGCACCTAATTTTATAATTATTCTTCATTCATTATTCATCTTCTCGAATATTATAATTCGATAAAAAGTGCCGAAGAGAAAATTCGAGAACAGCCTTAAAAACTCTCGATACAGATTTCTGTTGCTTAATGCGTGCTACATAAAAATGTTTTTCCAAGTGGAACTCGGCCATCAAGAGCTCGGAATACCATCGTCAGCTTTGGGCTGTCCAGAGAGCCTGCGATGTGGGGGTTAGATTAGGCCTAACTGTCCCCACGTTGGAGCAGCCCACGGTGTCGCCCTGACGGGCGGCGCTTCAGGATCATTTTAGTAAAGTTGTTCGTATGCCTGTCCAAGCATGAGAGAAGCCCACGAATAAACGCAAAGTGCTTCGAGCAGCCAATCGTGCGGCAACATTTTGTGCATTCGCGGGCTTTATTCATGTTTCGAGGAACACTTTTACGTAGCACGAATTAGGCAACAAAAATCTATCATCATCATCATGATAATCATAAACAAGAACCTGTTTTATGTCCAATGCAGGACATAAAACCGGCGGTTGCTTTACAATTCTTTCATTGACACTTTCAGTTTTTTTATATTACCAGCGACGTTGATTAATTAATTAGGACGAATTAATTAGACGGAATGCACAAAATTATCCGAGTATGTCCAGGCTACAGCTAACAACATGACCTCGATTCTGTTCACCTACGTGATATATGCATATTTAATTTTTAATGTTTGGCTCAAGTACATGGGACTCCCTGTATATGAGTAGGTTATATGAAATTACCCGCGAAGTGGTTTACATAGCCCTCGTATGCTGACAGTGTATGTGCATTTCTGTTCTGCGTAAAAAAAGAAAATACTTTCGAGTCCAAGGAGTTAGAGCCGCCACCTGAGGCTACCACAGCCAAAACTGCCGGACCATTATTTTTAATTGTGCTTATTTGCTTCTTCTTCTTCTTCCTTGAACCTTAGCATCTGACATCGGCTCACAGGAATCTCTGAAACACTGGTCTGTTAGTAGAATGGGGAACGATATTTCAAGCATTATTTTATTTCCCTTCTTGGAATTAGCGATTCGATATGCGCCGTTGACAGTGTACCAGTTCAAGGCCAATCCTCCTGAATAGGTATATTTCACTGTGATCCAAGAGGTACGAGATCCTCGAATGTTGATTGATACGTGTGTGTTTTTCTGTGCATTCCCCTGTCACAGTCGTTATTCCCTCAAGCATCATATATCGCCTCCGCCGTTTTGACGTCGCTGTGCTTCGACGTGAGTTGCAGTGTGCATTTTGGCATAGATTGCGAACGACGCAGTGCACAAAAATAATATTGCATGGCATCAATTCCTTTGTTGTGGATGGCATTACATGAGATTACACGTAGTATAGGATGAAAGTAATCAAAATTTTGCGCCTCGCTATTAGTTGCAAAGCATATACTTAGGCGTTCTATTTAAGCTTTGCTCCAAGTAGCTTACAACATGCGCATGTGATGCGCATATTTTTAAGGCGGAAGCACTGCAGGCCCCATTACGCGTAAATCGATCGTCGTCGGCGGCGGCGTGACCGAGCGATGGTACCAACAATGGCCGACCTGTGCAATTAGTAAAAACGCATGAGAAATGCTAGGTTTTACGTCAGATTTCTCAGGGAAGTTCCAGTAAACAAAGTAAATAATGGCTTTGAAAAGAAAATTTGGCACATATTGCTCTTGGTGGTAATCGAACCCGGGCCTCCGGGGTGCAAGACGAGCACCGCTCTCCCAACGCCACGGTGGCTCCACGGTTCTCACTGACCAAAGGTTTGGCCCAGTGTGCGCGTCATTGGCAAGTGAGGAGGCAGCCAATGAGGTGGAGGTGACGCCACGTCATGAGTGCATAAAGTGAGGTCGTTCATAATGTTCCGCTATCTGCAAACAGCACAATGATTTGAAATTCCCACAGGTGACTGCTGATTTTTGTCCCTGTTCTTAGTGACAATGCAGATAAAAATAATTATAACTACTGGATTTATTTTCTTGGTGTTACAATACTTGCAAATTTAATAAAGTTTTTTTTTATATCAGTAAATATTAACAAACGCCCAGTCTTCGCAAATCCTCCCTTGTTGCATGCGCCAATGTCTGGGATCATCATTAGCCTTACAGATTCTCTACATATGCCGAACAGTGGGTCTGTGTCATATTTTGAGTGATAGTGTCGTCATCAGACTCTTTTGGCAACTAGAGGACGAGAAATACGCGACAAGGGTATGCGGATCCAGTCCTGGCTTGATGCGGTGGCCCGCCAAGTAGAAGAATGCCCGGTGCCCTGCGGCTGGGTGCGATGCTCGGTCATCACGGCCTCCATAGCGATACTCGGCATGCTGTTCGTAATCGTCGTGGTCGGCGGCCGCCACTACGCACGTCTCGGCGACTTCAGCGACGACAGCATCATGGCTGTCGCGGCAGTGAGTGTACACCTTTGAGACGTCCCATTTCGCGTTACGTATGGTTCGTTTTATGGCGACCGCTCTCGTGTGATACGAACCAAAGAGAGCGACAAAGGACCAAACGAGGTGGAAAAAATTTATGCAGAGCTAACCCGCATGTTGGAATCTGAGAAAGAAACTTTTTGTAAAGCGGATGAATTAGTGTCGCGGGACTGTTCATAGTCCGCACAGCGTTTGCCGCAGTAGCGATTACTTTCTAGCCAGTGAAGAGCGCATGACGCAGAGACCAACGTGTGACTTACGCCCGACTGCGGATTTTACTGTTTCCGGAATTGGCCACATTTGCTAGGACGCTGTATCCAGGGTGGGTGCAGTGCTTAGCCTCGACAGATCTTGTACACAGTGGAAGAGTAAACTGCACCCTACTCGGCAAAAAAACAAAACGACTAAGCAGATGCACCAAACCCCAAACCCTGAGGAAGCTGCCACCGAAAGGTTTACTTTATTAAGGAATAGTGCTTTTGATGGCCTATATTTGTTGCAACGAGAACATTTGGGTACATATTGTTTTATCATTGAGCAATGCCGCAGAACATTAATCCAGCAGCCAGGGCACCTGTAGGAGAAGTAAAGATGGCAGTGCAGTCCTGATTGTGACGCACTAAGCAAAACAGCACCCAGCTATGGTCGGAAAGCTTCTGGGAGGATTCGCAAAGAAACCGTCCCTTCAAAACACGGAACTACTGACCACACCAATTAAATACTCAATGTTATTCATGAAAGGGCATTTGCTTTCGCCACACTACAAAATTATCACGAAAGAGATGGTTTCATGATAGGGCGAGTAAATGCAGGCGAAACATAAAAAATGAATGTGGCGGCAACGTGGCCACGAATGGTGAAGGGACGTGACTGCTTTTTGTGATTTGGCACCTAGTGCAATTTACGAGCCTATGAATTACTACACAGGGCGTGATGTGTAGTCATCCTACATAAATGACCAGAGCTATTTAGGAGGGCGTAGGCATGCGTACGAGAGCTCTTAGAATGGAAGGTCGCCTAGGCATATCACCTAAGCTAAAGGCAGAATAAAATAACTGCAGTTTTTTAAATTACTGTTGGTACTATCTTTCTTCAGGTCGTATGCCTCACATGACAGAATTATTTATGTTTAAATAACTTGAATTTCGTTCTATGTCGTAATTGTTTGCAATAGTTGTGGCTTCCTGCACGTAAGAGCGAATGCATTTTCATCAATAAACTTCACCTGCTAGCTTATGTATGTCGGGTCAGTTTTTACATTTGGCCTGCTCGATTTTTGCCACGCTTTATTTTTTTTACATGAATTACCGTACAGGTCAAAGCAAGATGCAAATTATGGGCTTCATTGGTCTCTTCATAAATGAACCTGACAGCCGAGCCCGCTGAGGCATGCACCGTGGCTGTACCGGCTTTACCGATCGATCTCTGACATGACATGATGATGGACGAAGGATAAACGGGATGCCAACTCTTAGCGGCAGCTCCGTATAGAGATATCGATCCATGCGAAGACATCGGCGGAATTCTGCATGGCCCACTGCGGCAGCACTAACGTTTTGCTGAGGTATATTGAGCTCGACAGGAGAGGGCATGCACCTAGAGCCACAGGACACGTGCAGAGCCAACCACAGCGTCCCGCTTGTCATTTTGCTTCAAATCAGTTCTAAACCATCAGCGCACTTCGCAATATGCACGATCTACGGTTGGGCAGGAGCTAATTACCCGTGGTTTCAGTGAATCGGATATCTTCGACAGCTGCGGCAAAAGCGGTGGCTATAATTGTTCCGACTTTCATTTCATCCATTTCTATATATTATGTTTTTCATTGACAGATAAAGACTCGTGAAGGTACAGTACTCATCGGTTCAAACGTTCTTTTTTTCTCTCTGATCGACTAAAATGCCCATTGGTTCAAATGCGGGCTTTTTGTTTCTGCTTGCAAATCCTAATATTAGGCACAACAGTTGAAGGTCGCGCCGGTTGCTTAATGTGGCGAGACAGTTAATAGACGTGACTAAAGCAGACGGTATGCAAAAGCCGTCTGTACTGCTACGCGTGCACTCTACGTGACACAGCGTTAGCATTATCACATTATTCTTTCGGGAATAATATTTGAATTGCGAGGAAAAACCGTTTGCGAAAATATCCTACAGAACTAAACCGAAGGCCGGGAACTTTTCAATGGTCATATTACTAAAAGCTATAATTCCATAATTTACACAGATGTAGTACAGTCACTAATTAGTTAGCATATCACTAATTATTCCTGGCACTTTGTGACCATCTTCGCAGTTTAGTACTGTGAGATTAGGCGTTTGGGAAGCATCAATGTAACGTTCCACCTAATGCATGCTACGAGGCTTCGCCAGCATGTAAAATCTTAAAGATACGTGGGCACCTTCCCTACACATATGACTGCGAATGTACGCCGTGCATCAATATGAAAGAGACCACTAGATTTAACGTTAAACCTGGTATTGTTGCTTGCTGCTGCGCTCCAATAAGTATAGTTGCATCAAATAAATACCTTAACGCGTGAAGTGCATGGCCAGTAGCAAATAATTAAGCTTCTGACATCTACATTTGCAAGAATTGCTGAGAGACGAAAAACGTGTGCTCCCTTTCATATTGCTGCAGAGTGCACACAAGCTCGAGGTATTTAATAAGAAACGAAAGGCTTGAAAATTGTTGTCAGGGCCTTGTTTTAAATTTATTCCCATTCTCATTTCTTGGAGCGCTGCACAAATATTTTACTTCAAATAAAGTTTTTATCTTACGGTATTAAATATGCCTTGTGGCCTTACTGCCTTTGACCCACCCTTTTTGTCAGTAGAAACGTACTTTTCTTGCAATTCGTCAAACCAGAACACTTGCATGCAAATTTTGTTCGCCTGAGGCTGAATTCACAAAGGTTTTCGTGCGTAAGTGACGTTTCATATTGACCGTATGCTTTCGCTAACAATGTATCCATCATCTCAATTTGCAGCATTTGCTTTTTCTAAATGTTCTAGAGTAAGTAACTTTTTGTGAAAGTGGGCCTAGGTAAATTTGTATTCCCAACATGGAGTGAGGGTATTAGAAAAATTTCAGGCAGAGAATGAAGTATGTCGATGTAGGAGGTTGGTTACTTTTGATTGCTATAGTGAAAGTGCCAGTACGGCAGTTGATTAAGCAAGTTGATTAAAGGCATAATGATGTGTGTTCATGTTCTTGCAGCACGTCAGCCGAGGACACGATACTAATATGTCATATATTAAGGCGAGATAAAACAAATTTAGCAGTTTAAAAATATCGCTGCTACTTTGGTCAGCAATAAGCCAAACGTTGCCGCTTCCACGCAGGTGTACAACCGTCACGTCGATCCTCCTCTCGGTTACACCCAAGCCGACCTGAACGAGTGCACATCCGAGGTTTGCCGCTGGAACGCCAATTACCTCTTCAACAGAATCCGCATGCGGGGTGACCCTTGCGACGACTTCTACGAGCACGTGTGTTCAGCTTTCCAGTGAGTAAGGTCGGGCTGAAGTGCCATTGGGTCTTTTTGCATATTCCCTGTACCAGTACGTATGATCCGCTAACACTTTATATTGAAACTGCTCTTAATGCGATTAGTCTTCTTAGGGTTAACTTGACACACTTTTCGGGTCTGTCTGTCTGTCTGTCTGTCTGTCTGTCTGTCTGTCTGTCTGTCTGTCTGTCTGTCTGTCTGTCTGTCTGTCTGTCTGTCCGTCCGTCCATCCGTCCGTCCGTCCGTCCGTCTGTCTGTCTGTCTGTCTGTCTGTCTGTCGGTCGGTCGGTCGGTCGGTCGGCCGGTTGGTCGGTCGGTCGATATCTCTCACCCTTAAGGGCCGTTTATAGTCCGACGTAACGTACGCGCGCGCGCGCGCGCGCGCACGCTACGTCACGTCACGTCGGCGCAAACGACCCCTCTATAGTCGGGCGCACCGGCGCAGCCAACGTAACCGGCGGCTTCCGACGCGCCCCGACGGGCCCGGCGCCGATATGGCCTGAGCCATTCGCGCGTCGAAGTCGGCGGAACTCTGGCACCACAATGCATTGCGCGCGAAGAAAAAGGCGCCAACACAACTCCGCAGACGACTTTTGCGGACAGCGCGCGGCTTGGCAAACCTTCTGCGCATGCTCCGAAGATAGCAGCCTACGGCGCGCGCGTTGAAGTATAGAGGGGATGGCATCTCGGTTGGCGCAGCGCAACCAACGCAGCGTGACTGACCGCGAACGACGCTCGCCCGCGCGCCGATAACGTCGGACTATAAACGGGCCTTTAAGCCAACTTCTGTTACTAGGTATCTGCCACTGATTGTGTCCCTCTTTCATGAGCCCCATTCACCCGAACTTGCATCATTGCGTAGGTAGGTGTGCGCCACTCGGTCTGTACAACAACGTATGTGCCGCTCTTCCATAAACCTGTTTCACGACAACTAGGGTAACTGGGTATGTGTAATTGGGTATTTGTAACTAGCTGTGTGTGGTTCTTCAATGAAGCTCTATAACGCCAACTTGGGTTACTGTGTATGTGCCTCTGCGTGTGTGTCGCTCTTCAATGACAAAAAAATTATTTAAGTTTTTACGGTAGTGGGAGCTGAGTAGAACCCACGTAGTAAATATTTAAACTACGTTGCCTAAATAAGCGGTGCGTTTTATTTTACGTTTAATAGAAATTTTGAGAACACCCGTGTCACATAGTCCGATTATATTTCTGGAGCTGGATAACACTTTTAGGGAGACATTATATGAAAAAAAGATATATAATTTCAATTTATGAATAAATAATTTTTTGCTAATTAAGATTGAACTGATTACTTTACGACAGAGTGTAATTTACGAATTGCAGGTGATGACCTTTAAAGTCATCCACTTCGAATCAATTTTGAGGTTGACCCCACTGTCGAGATACGCTTTCTCAAAATTTGGCGCGAAGTGCATTCGTGTTCCAGTAGGCTTAGAGCTTCAAAGCATAAAAAGGCGTCTTTAGGAAACAAGTAAGTGTAACAACAGTGTATTTATGACAAGTTTGACTGCGCTTATGCAAAGAAGTGGAGCAGTTTCAAAATTCGTTTCAAGTGTATGTGCCTTGAAAAGAAAGCCATTGGTTTGAATTCCTGTGCTTCAATGTGTGCGTAAAAGTAATTAGTTTACTGGTTATTTGTGCGTTTTGATATTTCTTACTTATGCGCATTGATTTCGATTGTGAGTAATGTAAAATTTTCGAGTATTGAAGCTCAATAAGTAGATTTGTGTTAAATGCCACAGGGCTTAAAAAAACTGAGTGCCTTTCCACTCCGTGAAGAAGGATGACCAGCGAAGACGTGTCTTAATGGTGAACTGTACCTCCGCCGCGGGTAGGCGCGGCATTGCACTATCTTCGGGACTTAACGTTTGCTTTACCTTCGCTGCGGGTCGGCCCTACATTGCACTGTCTTCGGGATCAGCCCACGTATGGGAAGTTTTGTTTCTACACAGGGACACGATGTTGGGGGAACTAGCCCTTAATAGCTTCACTGTAGAATTGGATACGTCATTGTGTTTCTTAATTTATTATATAATTATATAATTAATTAATGATGACGACGACGAACGCGGTCGCATTAGCCCGAGCTTGTTCGCGCGGCGGCGCCGAGGGCCGCCAACGAGCCAGCTGTGAAAGAAAATGACGCTGTATTCAGTCGTGATGATGATGTTTTTATGCGAAGCATATTACGAGAGCTCAACCCAGCTCCTCAGGCGCGGCGGTGTCGCCTTCAATACCACGTGACACCGTGACGTCACGACAGAGGAAAAGTGGCTTTGGCTCAACTCTTGCAAGATGGGCTGGGTGGGAATCGAACCAGGGTCTCCGGAGTGTGAGACGGAGACGCTACCACTGAGCCACGAGTACGATGCTTCAAAGCGGTACAAAAGCGCCTCTAGTGAATGCGGTGTTGCCTTAGAAACGAGCTGTTTCTAAGGCTCAGGCGTGCGTCGCTTGCTCAGGCGCACATTTCGTTGCCGCGTCGAACGCTGCGTTGCTCGACGCTCACCGCGTCCAATGCGGGGCGCGTAGTCGCTGGCGAGTCGACGGGAACGCTGTCGCGTTCCACTCTTGAAGGCGAAGCAGAGTAACGCATGAGTTGTTTCTTCGTCTAGCCGAACCAAATATAGCCAAGCAACAGCAGTTCACCAGGCTAAACAGTGGTTCAACAACTAAAATAAAGGCTAGTATGCTTCGCATCCTGGGCTTAACCTTACCTAAGCCACAGCCATTTTTTTGTTAACACATGGACACAATCTAGGGGAAAGTAGCCCTTACCAGCTTTGCTTTAAAACTCTCGTAGATGTAAGCATGAAATGTCTGCCGGCGAAGCAGATGGGTATGAGATGATACTAGCCACAAACTTGCAATGGGTGTAGTGCATGTTCGCAACGACACACGCCCCCACATCACACCGCACCACGCCATACTGCGCACTCGTCCACATGGACGCAATAGTTTCCTGTCACACACAGTATTGCCTCTGTCAAACGGCCATTCGCGGCATGCCGGACACTCTAGGCTTAGACGCTGCCGGAGACGCCGCGGAATTCGCGGACCGCTGGCGTTGAAAGGAGCGCAGTCAACCCTGTGTAAACGCCAAAAGATGACAAGTATATAGTGCCCTGTATCTGCCTTTTGAACATCCCTATTTGGAATGAGATTTAAAACTTCAGCTTACTAAAAGTTACAGCTTGAGTGATATTGAACTTGGCAACAATCATCTTTGTAACTTGTTTGGGCAGTATCTTGCATATGTACTGCGATCTTGACCAGTTGCCTAGATGATCTCGTTTTGCTCTCGCAATTTGCGCGGGTGTTCTCGTTTGAGGTCTGGCATAACGGCTCTGGCTTTTTGTCTCAAGGTCACTTAAGGCCGCTGACAACGGGACCTAAAAGCGTTTGATGCCTAAAATCATGTTAACGTTAAAATAAATAACCCAGTATATTTACTCACGCACCACGCGGGGACTTCGCAGCGGTGGCGCAAGATGGCGCAGCATGACTCGACAGAAGCATGACAGAGCACCCCGGTTCCGCACACACCTAATACTCAAAGCGTATCTGCGTACGCAATACGTTGCGTCGATTCGTTGCTTTAATGCTAAGCGCAGTCGTGTTGAAATTCATTGTGAGATGAGTTCTGTCTGATTTTTTTTCTAATTAGAATCAAAGCACCTTATGAAAACAGCTTCTGAGGAAGCTTTAGCTCGGCCCCAACTCCGACGCGGCCCATTCAAATACATGTAAAACGCAAAAAACGCTTTTCTGAGCTAGCGCCTGGGCCGAGTTTAAGTTTGTTGTATTTGAGAGAGAATGTTAATTCTAGTGACTCTTGGAAGCGGAATTTAGATTTAATTCCTGAATTTTATAAAAATGATTTTCAAAAATTCGGAAGTGTGGAAAAAGATAGAGGTACGAAATTTATAAATTAATAGTTCTGCATCAAAAACAGATATCGCGTTTCTGTAAACGGCATCCATTAGATCATTCAAAGCGGATAAATTCGATATGTCAATTTATATTTTACATGAATTTGTCACGTTGTGTGCAAGAGTTCTGCTAAAGCTGTATTTACGTATTACTCAGTTTTTCAGATTCATGTGTGACATATCAAGTTTGTCCGCTTAAGATGTACTCTCAGATGAAATTCTCAGAATTGAGATATCTTTCTCGCTTGTTGAGTTGGAGAGTTGTAAACTTCATGGTTTCGTTTTCTGAAAATTTTTGATTTTGCCATGCTTTAATAATAAATTCACGGCCTAACTCGAAAATTAGAAAGCAACAGTCACTAGATTTAAAGTTTTTCTTTTAAATGCAAGAAACCTCGTCAAATTTGGCGCAGTGGTTGCGGAGAAAAACGAATGCTCCTTTTACATGTATTTAGATAGGAGCACCGGAGCTAAAGCTTCCTCTTAACAACTTGATCTATTAGTGCTATATTAGCCGCGAAGTGGCAAAAACATATGATATCGCGAGCAAGCTTGTATATTGTGGTGCGACTGTAAAAAAAGGACTAATGTGCCAAGAAATACGTTATCATTGCATCAGTGGTCCGATATTCCGCTTCAGATATGGACAGTTATGATTCCCTACGGCACATTCACACCGGATGGTCGCGACCAACAGTGCGAACAAGTTGGTCGCAAAGCAGCGGCTGCAAAGAAAAGCCACCCTTTCGTGTCAATCGCTGGCTACTCGATTTTTCAACTGTGCATCTGGGCTCGTACATCTAATGAACCAATAATTCGTAGCATGACATTAGAAAACGCTGACGCTTATTTTCCGTGGGTATTTTGGTGAGAGCACATGCTCATGACCATTCTAATTCTCTTGTCTGTTTGTATCGGCTCTCATCACAAACAGCGGAACACACCGCCGCTTCTCATTGCAAGAGACTTGATATAAGCCCATCAGAGTTTAGAGTTCGGCTAGGTGGTTTTACATATTACAGTGAAACAACGAACGAATCCGACGAATGCAGGCACAAAGAAGATAAACAAATCACTGAGTTTGTCTTCTGCCCATCTTTTCGTCTTCATTAGTTTACGGCGTTGTACCTTGTATTGATGTAATAAAGTTCGCAGTGGTGAGCGACTGGAGATAACTCGACTGAAAGTAAGCGAGTGATAGCTGTGTACGCGAAGGAAGGTGTAGCTTAACGTGCGCCCCGTCGACCTTGATAGCAGAAATATTGCCTTACAGTTGCATGTAATATATATATATATATATATATATATATATGAGGACACCGAGACACTTTTTGTGAGTTGGGAATGCGCAAGCGTAAATTTCGAATTGGGTTAGGAACTCTTCGCGGGCAAGCGAGCGCATTGAGACGCTTGGCCAACGTTTCCTAAATAGCACAAGGCTGATGCGGTTGGATACGTGACGTAAAGCTAGCCTAGCCGACTGCCATAATGTCAGATGAGGACCCAGCGGAGTAAGCAACTGTGATTTTGACGTCGGCGCTTTCATCAGGGCGGTGTTGGAAGTGGAAATTTTGGTTCAGGCAGCATGACGTCATAAAGTAGAGTGCACAGGGCTGCTGTACAGGAGGCGCTCGTTTAGCCCACTCAGTATGGCACTCGGCCTCTGAGCGTGGGGCCATAGCCTCGAAACTCATTACCGCCAAGGTTCCCGACGGCAGCTACCTCCAGGACTTACCCGCCAGAACTACAAGGTGCACTGCAGTCTGCAGACAAGGAATCACAACTATGGGCCGTCCAGCAGGCCCGGGGTGCGCTCGAGAAGCACAAGCCTCATGACCCACTACAAACGGGCCCAACTGGGCTAGTGCAGAGTAGGGCATAACCCCGGGTCGACGCTTGTCCAGCGTCACGACACGTTAAATCGTCGTTGCCGGCACTTCATTAAAGTTATTCCTATCCTATCCTATCCTATCCTACCGCCAAGGTTCTTCCTTTCAAATTTATTCTGCTTTTTTGTACATTCATTTTTTATAGAGGTTGCCGAGACTAAGTTAGAAAGCAGATCAGAGCTTGCGCGGGCAAGGAACTCCTGGATAACACGGGTTTCCGAGAGCGAGGGTGACGCGGTTTTGCGGCGATGCCTTCTGCACTCACGCAACACATGGTGCGCGAGCCCGGCAGCAGGTGGTCTCTTTAGGCCGAGCTGCTTCGTAGAGGCGCGCACGTGACCTGGCGTCACAGCCAATGGAAATGTATGCGCCGTTTTCTTGCTACAAACACCGAATTTTTCGCTAAATGGGACATTTGATTCCCTCGCATCAAAATGATAGCTTACTGCACCTTGGGTGCACGTCACAGAAGAAAGGCGGCCGAGTTTAAGCCAGATCCCGCTACGACGAGGCTCATAGTTTGCTTGAAGGGCAGCGCGAGAACCTACATAGGTCGAGAAAAAGAGACAGAACGACCGGACAGAGCGCTGGCTCTTATTTGACGGAATTTTTTTAACCTACCTAGCTTTATATAGAAATCGTGCTAAGGGCAGTACTGACAAAAAAAATCAGAGGATATGGTTAGGAAATAAGGAAGGGGATGGGGGAGAAAGGATAAGTATAAGGAAAAGTAAGAAAGGATAAGGATAGGAAAGGATAAGTATAATAAGAAAGGATAAGAAGTCAACGCGAACTGTAATACGAGGGACGTTCCGAAAGTAAGTTTCCTCGTTTAGTTTTACACGATAAGGTTATTGCAAAAGGAAAAGGAATACACCACGGCATCATGAACTATACACCTTGCACTATTTTTCTACATAGTCGCCACCGACATGGAGACATTTGTTGTAGCACGTAATTAGTTTAAAGAAACCACTCAGATAAAACTCGATTCCCTGCGATGCAATACCTGAGACATGACGTCTTCCCCATACAAGATCTGTAGGCGTCTGTGGATGACGGATGCGCTAGTTCCGCGTGCACATTCATACGGGATAACAGGACGCACTTTTATTTGCGACCGTGTTGTCAGCACACGTCTGTCTGCCATCGCGATTTGTACCCGAATAACCTCGAGCACACCGGTCTGCTGCTACTCTCTCTTACTCGGCTCTCTGCGCATACGCCATTCTTCCTCCACTGATGCTTCTTCCGTCATTGAACTAGAAACGGGCATGCATTCTTGTGGTCATTGTTTGTTTCACCTGCTGTACCATCTTCCCTCTCAAAAAAAAAAAAGACGGAACTAAATTTTGGAGCGCCCCTCATAGATGCGCAGTGAAAAAACGCGCACAATGCTGTGGCTATCAAAAATTCAAAAGCCCTGTGTACGCTCTCGCACTTCTCTTTCAATGTGTATCAGCAACAACTTCAGCGGTCCATTATTGTCCCTGATAACCCACTGTGAAGTTACTAGACGCTGACACTACACCATTTTATTAACGTAACCAAGCAGTATTGAGGACATGTTTATTCTTTTTTCGCTGCTTGTCTATGAACAGCCGTACTCGTTTGCTCCGAAATCCTTCCCTGTGGCGACAGTCAGTGTGCAAACAGTGTGTAAACATCTGTATTCTAGCGTCACTCCTTAATCGCCAATCGCGGTTAGTCGCGCGACCTCTGTCAATCTACTCTGTGAATGAGGCCTTAGGCAGACACGTCTCAACGGTAATATACAGGCTGCCGTGTCCCGTGTGCACCTTACACGATAGCGGGATACAGCATCTGGGTGTTTCTTTGAAGTTGTGATAAGTTAGCTCATTTTGGTGCATCTAAGGTACCATATTTCCATCTGTATAAGTGCTCGAGCTGAATATATATGGCACTTTTGTGATTTTAAAGTACTTTCGACTCCATTGCTCTACAATATAAGCGCTGCTGCCCCAGATTATAACGTAAAAACTTTTTCAGCACTCCGCTTGCTTAAAGCCCAACTCAGAGCCTGAATAAATCACATATATTACAAATGTATACAGGGGTCGTGCTGAGTCACCGGTCCAAGCGGCTCTCCGCCCTCCACAATCTTATCATCCACCACCGTGAAATATGAATGATAAGGAAGAAATTGAATTAGGCGATAATGTTTCTTCTAGTATAGCAACCATGTATTCCAAAACGGCTACTACAAAGGCAGCTTACAATTTTGCCGACACCATTAGGGCGTGCGAAGGAGTACTCGCTGTGACGTACTGAAAAGCGCATTGCCCCTTTCGGTTCCCCAGGTAGCTACTATGAGTCGGACTGCATTCGCACTTACAAAACATAACTCCTTTATGGGATAGAACAAGCATAAAAAATATCCACTTTCACACAAGTAGGATTGTGCTTGCCATTCAGGCAAGCACAATCAGCACGAAATCCGGAAACATAACCCTTGACTCCGCCGAAGTTCGGGACAACACTGAAAAAAGTTCAAACAACAATAAAGGCACCCTCCTATTCTACTTAGTTCAGTTTTCTTTCACGCATACACCTCCATTTAAATACCCCTGAATTGCATGTATAGAGACGGCTAGAATGGAAAGCTGCGCGTGCTGGCGCCAGTGTCGCAAACTGCAGGGTAACATGTGCTAGTGTCTCGGGAATTTCTTTGTGGTATTTAACTTATGAGCGTTTTAGAACAAATAAAAACAATGCTGTGCTAGCGATACCGAAGCATAATTGCAATCATCAGAGTAATACATATTCTGAACCTAACGAACGTTAACATACTAAACATAACGGTCAAATGCATTTTGATGTTTGTAGTATAAACCCACTACATCCCGATGCAAAAGTGCAAAAACGCTTGTGTATCATGCTTTGGGTGAGCATTAATAAAACCCAGGTCTCTCATAAAACAGTGTGCTGTTTTGGGACGTTGAACCTTATATTTATTTTCATATGAAGCTTGTATTGGCTCACAAGTGGCGTTCTCGTGGTCAAGCCAAAAACAGTTCCTCCCAGAGCAGGGCAGCTGCGGGAAAGGGCGGTTTGATGAGTTGACCGTTGCGCCGGCGCCGAAGCGTGAGTCATTAGCAAGGATTTCAGCTGCATAGGCGTGAGCTTAGGGCATGAGTGCAACGAATCAGAGCCGTTGTGCTTCCGCAGGGGAAGGAAGGGGCACGAGAGGGTTTCATTCGTGATGTGCCTGCTTCGTTTCTGTTCAGTACAGTCTCGGAACACGCATGGGAGGGCCACGCGTTGAGCGTTCCCCGAGGAACAGGCAGCGTTCGACGAGCGGCAGCGAGAACTTGCTCGTAAAAGGGCTCGCCGTCGGTGCGCCGCTCCAGCCGTTAAGGCCCGTTTATAGTCCGACGTTATCGGCGCGCGGGCGAGCGTCGTTCGCGGTCAGTCACGCTACGTCGGTTGCGCTGCGCCAGCCGAGATGCCATCCCCTCTATACTTCAACGCGCGCGCCGTAGGCTGCTATCTCCGGAGCATGCGCAGAAGGTTCGCCAAGCCGCGGGCCGTCCGCAAAGGCCGTCTGCGGAGCTGTGTTGGCGCCTTTTTCTTCGCCCGCAATGCATTGTGGTGCGAAAGTTCCGCCGACTTCGACGCGCGAACGGCTCCGGAGCCATATCGGCGCCGGGCCCGTCGGCGCGCGTTGGAAGCCGCCGGTTACGTTAGCTGCGCCGGTGCGCCCGACTATAGAGGTGTCGTTTTCGCCGAGGTGACGTAGCGTGCGCGCGCGCACGCGCGCGCGGGCGTTACGTCGGACTATAAACGGCCCTTTAGAGCCGCTCGAGCCCAGGCAATCCGACAGCAACGAGAAGATTTCGCGCTGAGGGACTGGGAAGCCCAAGCAATCCGGCCCCTTTACCTATCGGTTACTTAACCGGGGCTAAGGTCCAGTGCATGGAGGACAAACTTCGCTTACTCCCATTTTGCGGTAGGGGAAGGGTTGGTCATTTTATTTATTTTTGCTGCTCGCACTTACTTGCCCATCATTGAAATTGTATATGTCCCCGTGTTGTCTGCTCTGTTCGTTTGGGCGAATAAAAGCTTGACACCCATGAAAAAGAAGCTTGCATTACTGATAGGATAAACAAGTAGAATTTTTTCTGAGAAATTGAAAATATAATTACAGAGAAGCAAAGCAGCAGCATCTCACACGCTGCTGGCTGGTTGTTTGGTGATGTTCTATTTTTCAAGGTTTTCAAGCTCAAAAAATGCGAAACAGCGCTTGCTTTCAATTGCGAGGTAATTATTGTGAACACAACGAAGTGAATTCTTCGAAGCATGGGCATAATATACATTGTGTTTCCTTACAGGGACACCACGAAAACCCACCAGTTGCCATACCCGCAGCTCAGCATTCGGCAGCTGGTAGAAGATTTGGGTCTTTTCATGAGCAGATATTCGAAAATCAAGAATAGACGCAGGCTGTCTGGCGAAGGAAGTTTTCTGGACCAAGCAATGTGGTTTCACGAAAAGTGTAAAACCGCTCACGGGAACAACAGTGACGGGAATCAACAGTCAGATTGGGCGGAAATCCTAGGCACACTGCAGCTAAGCGCTTGGCCCTACCTCACATTCGAAGGTGACATTGTAAACGTTGTTTCCGCTGGAGATCGCTTCATGATGCTGCAATCACTCTTTAGGTTGAGCGTGCTTCGAAGTAACCGCAATGACTCTAAGCATCAGATTGTACTGAAAGAACCTGTGACGTATCTAAAACGTTACGCAAGTTGGCCAAGAAAAAATGTCCTGGAGCGATACCGAGATATAATTTTCAGCGCAATCAGCCTCTACAGCAACCCATTTACAGGCGCTATGGTTAGCAGGCAAATATCGAAACTCGAAATGATGCTGCATAAACTGACTTACCTTGACGGGGTTCCGATTCACTTGCTTGAAAAAGGCGTGAGTGCAGTAAATATGTTGCCCAAGAGCGAATGGTGGGACTGGCTGAAGTACATGACGCTTCTCTTCGATATGGAGCCAAGTGCTATGCGATCTACACTTACAATCGTAGAGGACCCCGTCTTTTTCAGCCACTTCACATCTATACGCAATTTTGTAGATTACCGCACTGCCATAGCCAATTACGTCGGCTTCAAAGCCATGGTTACCCTTGCACCGCTGATGCCACCGGGATACGCAGTGCTATATGATCTGAGTTACGGCTACGACATTCCCAGGGTGGAGCCGCCGCTCCTTCCATGCACGTTGCTGTTGGAAAAGATGTACCGCTATGGAATCGGAATCGCAGCGAAGCTGACGCTAAGCCGAGAGTTTGCCAACGTCTACCGGCGGCATCGCGATGGCCAGCTCAAAGAACTATTCAACAAGACGCGTCTTGTATTTCGACAAATGATGGGATCAGGGCAGTCATGGTTTTCGCCTAGTGACCTCAACCAGGCTTTGCGAAAGCTGGACGCAATGGCGATCGCTTTTGGTACGCAGGGAAACTTTGTCCAATATGAGAAGTACCGGCGCACACCACCCTTGCCGCTGGAATCCAATGACACGTTGCTCGGAACGGCATTCAGTATGCTGTCCTACGCGTCCCGCATATACTGGAGTGCCTGGAGCACTCGCGCCACAACAGGCGAAGCCTACGACAACGCCTACGACGCATCCGTGTTCGACTGGGAATGTGAGTACCAACCCACCAACAACCTCGTGTTCCTTCCGAACTCTATCGTGGCTTTCCTCACCGCCGTCTCGAACAAGATCCCTTTCCAGCTGTATCCCGTAGTTCTCGCTCCCATCGTTAGGGGTGTGGTTAAAGCTCTGCTCAGGAGTAATTCGGCCTTCGACGATGAGGGCCGAGCTTTGAGCAGGAGCTGGTGGAGCGCCGCATCTGTCGGCGCCAGCGAGAACATCACCGAGTGCCTTCAGCGCCAGTACCGGGCCGCTGCAGCAGCTGAAATCGGTGGTGGTCGGCTTTCTGCGGGGAAGTGGAGCGTGGCACGCCGCGAAGAAGCCTTTCTGGACAACGCCCTGCTGGTGCCCCTGTACGAACTCTACAAGCGCGCGCTGAGTGACCACAACGCCACAGGCATGTTCTATCAGCTGTCCGATTCGCAGGTCAGTGCGAGGGAACTATTCTTCTACAACTACGCGGTGGCATTCTGCGATGACGGCGACAGCGAATCACGCAGCGGGCAGCACTCGATGGCGATGACGCCCCGCAAGTGGCGCGTCAACATCCCGCTCAAAAATTTCCCGCCCTTTCGAAATATATTTTCTTGCGATGATTGGAAACAACCTCATCTGTACTGTAACGTGTGGAAGGGCTTCAGTTGAAAAGCGATTTCTGTTACTGGTTTTTCACGACCTTCATATGATTTGGAAACTGATGATGTACGTAATGTTTTCTCAGTAAATATTGTACACTCATTTCAAGGACAGCAGCCCAGTTCGTGTGATGCGTAGGAGAAGAATAGAGGTTAAATAAAGTTGTTCCTGCAGTAGGCGCTAGAAAATATCGCGTAGACAGTCTTATAATTTCTTTAGATTATATTTGTGCAACACTGACAGGGGGTCCTATAACGCAAAAGTATTCCAATGCGTTTTTATCCCAATCTCCTGACGTCAAATTTGCGCAATCACCAGCGTAAGCATCGGACGGTGACGCGCAGCGTTGCCGCAGCATCCCAATCAAACGTCCTCTTAGTTTGTGCGAGGTCACTTTTTTTGCTTTCAAAACAAATAACATTGCCTGGAATGAGCGCTTTTACCTTTGTAATTGGTTGCCAGGAGGCGAGGAGCAAGCTCAAGTGGAGAAGGTTTCGATGGGGCAGAGCCAGCGCACTGAAAATGTATAACCGGATGAAGAAGGTGGTGCCGGCGTCTACGATTGATCCGCTTTTCCTTACTCCGCTTGCCGCAGCTGCTCGAAAATCGCGACGGCGTGCAACGGAATGCAAACAACACCGCCAAAACGGATCCTCAGCAAAGAGTTGGCAGAGCGAGGTCATAAACATGCTGAAATTGCTCTAAAACTTTACAAGTACACGCAGGAAGCTTTATATACGCAAATGACCCCACGCTCTCCGGCAGGTGCAAGTAGCCAGTGCCCAAGCGATTGGCGGCAGCCATCTTTCGTTACTTTCGCAACGGGACAGCCTGCAGCTATTCAGAAAAAAAAGTTTTGTTCGGCATATTAATGCATCGTTAACGCGTGCACGTCACTTTGACGCGGTGAGTTTTCGCGGTTTTCGTAACGTCACGTGACAGGCAGGCGAAGTGGGGATGGTATAAAAAAGTTTTTGACCAATCGCGGAGGGCTGATTGCAGAATTGGAATAGAAAAGTTCGGAATAGCTTTATGTTATAGCGTCCGTGATTCGGGGACATTTGTTATCGAAATTACTCCGCGAAAGCAAGTATGCTGGAACAACAAGCGAGCACGACTGCCGTATAGCCATCTGTCGAGTGTCAGTACAAGTTATTATCGCCGTGGCTTTGTACACATGCGTGATTCTCGAAGAAACTGTCTTTTCTGGCTATTTCTAGACATCGTAATTTATATACCTAGGCCGGTATTCACAAAACGTTCTTACGCAGATATGTTCGTAAGAACTAATTCCCGCGAATCCTGAAGCAGGACATATCATTATCCAATGTTGTCGGCTAATGAGAAACGTCACTTACAAAGCAAAATGTTTATCAAATGGGCCACATAACATTTCACTCTCGCAATGACATTTAAAATTAACAAGCCCTCTTAATCGCGACACCCATGTCCCGCTGTCGGGACATCCCACACTGGGGTAAACGTTTAATTACTGGTCTACTGAAGACAAAGCCACGGTGGGCAAGAACTGGTGGTAACCATTCGATAAGAACAAATTGCTCGTTATTGCGACAGTTCCTTTCTTTATTCTTATGGTTCTCGCAGTCTTCGGCAATAAATGGTGGCCCCATAGAAGTGCCAGAAGCGCTTCAAAGTCTTGCTGTAGAAGCTGCAACTCTTACCTGCCTATTTCCTTGTTCTTTCTAAGCAGCGTTTTCTTTGCAGAAATCGAACAGTGGGCTGCAGTGGTGATGCCGCCGTGGAACAAATGAAAAGCATGCAGGGTACACAGAGTGCTCACCTTCATTATTCTTTATTCGATGTATCCAGCCTCTGCCACATTGTTTTGTACCAAAGGGTTGACATATACGTAAAATACGTCACAGCACCTTCCTCACACTCCGCACAGCAATCTTTATGTGGGGACTGCGATGTACACTCGTTAATATAACAGATTAATGAGCACCGATATGCCTTCACAGTCGTCGTACAAAGCACACCTTTCGAAGCATGCGGTAGCGTCAGCTTGGGGCTACTTTCATACAGGTCGCACACCACTGAGCGCAGATACTGCACGGTTCCGGCCAAAAATATTGCGATTCAGACATATTCACGGAAAATACATTTGTTTGTTGTTTACGTGAATCTTATTGCACGCTTCTGAGCGCTGTGTCTATGAAAACAGATAGTAAGCGCTTGATAAGCTAAACAGAAAGTTGTTTTGTTATGTTCAGTATAGAAACAATAATTATTACTACATGTATGACCAGCGACATATGCTGCACCCAGCTTCCGCAACATTAGCCGCTGACGCCCCTGTTATTACAATGTGCACTCAAAATTATGGGACTGGTCTGTGCAACAAGTATGATGCTGTGCACAACAAATCTTGCGCGCCTCGCTCACTTTCAGCTAGGTAGCTTTCAGTACGACTGTTATCTGTGCGGGTTTTCGTACCAAGAGAGGCTAGTTGCCAGAAACGTCTAACCTGCCTTAAATATCTTAAACTAACAGTTTTATTGTCGAGAACAAGCGATCCCAGCACTGCGGGGCATTGCCCCAGACAAACAAAAGTCGACAAAACCGCCTTTATCCACTTTTTCACTGTGATCCGCAGGAAGATACCGCGTGCACAAAACTCGCACTTTCGCGCACATAATTGGTCGGATGCGCGCAGCAAGTCTCCTTTACGGAATCAGATATCGGGCGTAGTGCCGCAGTCTTTCAACGTCACTCCCACTGGAAATTTGCAAAAGGTAAGCAGCGACACCACGTTGCCGACCGACCTTCTGATCACCACGAGGTAGAAAATGTCCCCACCGCAGGTTTTAGACTTCAGTAAATCCGACGAATGATGAACGTTCGTCACTCACATCAAGCATGCTTTGTTTTGCTGGCAAACAATCCTTGTTTACGATTAGTGCTCGTCAATGGATTTGCGCTCGCTTGCGGCCTCGTCAATGTCTGCCCATCGCTTGCGCAATGAGCGTGTCCTCCTTTCGCTCAGCAAAGATGGAGGTTCAGTCACCGAGTTCCTACAGGCGACTGCATCTTTTCAGAAGCTATAGCACGTTCCAAGAGCACGGTGTGTAGACTGGGTAGGAAACGAAGCGCACGAGCACAGGACCGTAGAGTCCGAGCAGTGTGCTGACACCAGCGAGAACGGAAGCCCAACCCAGGCGGCAGTGCCCGAGAGAGAAGGCTCCGGAGCCGTCACCGCAGTGAGCTTGTGCAAAGGGCGTGGCCAGGAACCAGGGGAACAGTAGAAGAGCCGTCGCCTGCAGAACCACTGCGGTGACAGAATTGTTGTTAAGGTTACATTCGCAATACATTCAGCTTCCTAAACAGCTCATGCTAGCGTGTACCAATGCATAAAATCATCGTGCAGCTTCAATTGTCTTTAAGCAAGTAGATGTCTAACACTGTTGGGTTCGAGCACTACCACAAGGTAATTTTTCAGTTACTATTGATTTCGCGTAGCATTGTGTTGCTCAGAGCTCTCGAAAGCGCGCATAGACTTTTGTAGTTTATAACATCCGAAAACAATAACGAAAAGGGCAAGGCCTGTGCAGAAACACCATCAACAAAGAATCCCATTTTAACCGAACAGCTATACACTCCTTGGAAGCTATGCGCTGTAATAAAGGATTTGTACGTTTGAGATGTATATTCATTTCAATTAGGATATTTAGGTAGCGTTCCTTGTGTAATTCGTCATTGCGTCAGTATCATAGCCGTTAACTAGCACGTCAGTAGCGGATGCATAGCTGACTGTACATTTAACGCCAATTTTTCATGTATATGTTGTATCCAATGGTGTCAACGCCAAAGTGGAGGGCGACGGCCATCCTTCTTCGCTCCTACCTGACTCTTTTCACGCAGCCTTAGGGGGAGCGCGAAAGGAGAATACGCTATCCTGTCTAAGAAGTCCATCACCGCATTTAAACATTCGAACGATTTAATGTTCTAGTGTAACAGCATGTCCATCTAGTTAAGAAGGCGTCCTGCAACTCAGTTGGTGGAGAGCACGTCCCCATTGCATCAGCACCTTTGTATCGGCGAATAAGATACGACCACTACCGACCATCAACCCCTAGAAAAACTGTAGATAAAGGCAAAAAAAATTATTCGCAATAAAAAAATGTATTGGTCAATAAAAGGTGCTTGTTCAAAGAACTCTTGATAATTTGTTTCCTGTTTATTATGGAAAACCCCAGACAGACATGTTGTTTACTGCATAAAGGATGTTCGTTAAGGTTCGTCACGGTGCGCACGTTGTGCGCGTGATTGTAACGTTTTGTGCATCATCAAGGCGCGACTTTTCCGTGATCATTCACTTTTGATATAGCATTACAGCTTATGCACAGCAAAATCACTGCTCGAAAGCACAAAAACGACTTGGTCCCCTTGGTTAATGTGAATACGACCAAGGGCAGTTTGCTCACTGGGGTTGCGCCACTAAAAAGCCTAACGCAGGGAGTTCTCCAACGCTGCCGTAACCTAACGCTGTGCGCAACCTTATGAAGAAAAAAAAAACGCACTGTCGCTCTAATTGCACAACATATACCGCGTATTTTTTTGGAGGGGTGTCATGTCCATTCAGCTTGACTGTAAATGTTTTGCGCACTACCATCGTGATCCCTTACAGTAAGGCTTGTGCAAGGAGGGAAGAGAAACGCGCGAGCGGTGCCGAGAGCCGTAGCTTGACGCTGATTGTCAGGACTGAAGCCCAGTGTCTAGGATTGCGGGGCCGCACCACGTCCCACGATTTTCCGGCCAAATGGGATTTTTCACACCTGCTACGCGTACCGTCAAAGTTTGCTGTTTGTCAGTAATACGACTCAATTGTTTCCCTGGTGTTTGGTTTCAAAGGTATTTAAAGAATTAAATATTAGAGGAATATGACGAATTATAGAGAAGGTAATGTTAGACATCCATATGCGTAGTTATAATTTCCACCGCGCCGTATGGCACGCAACCATTATATTTATGGAACCGATCGATAGCCACTTATAGCATAACACGAAAGCTAAGCTTTACACAAGTATCGAAAGAAAGTTGCTGTTGATAAATCGCAGCTTCCTACTCTGCAGTCAAGGAATCGAAAATGTGGAGTGGCATTGTTTGGTCTGCTGTCGGCCTGTTACGATAGTCAGTGACTTGCGTTTAGTACGTAGTCTCTGCGACTAGCTCATTTCTCCTTATGTGCTCTGTTGCTCTGAGGTAATAACAGTAACATAAAAATTCGCAATAAGGGTATGTAAGACGGGGCTTTCTTTTCTACGTTCATGATGCGTTTGCATTTGTGTATAGGTTGGTATAGTCTGCGTAAGGAGATATTGCTGGCTCTATGATCTGTTTCTTTTTTTCAGTTTAAGTCAAGGCACACGAACAGAGGGTTTCTTATGATGCAAAAGCAATAACGGATATTACGTGTAGCAATGCACGACGTGAAAATCATTATACAACACTGAGGCAAATAAATACATATTATTTTGATCTTCCTAATTATTCTGCTGAAGTATCTTTATTACAAAACACCACCTGTAAAGCTTTAGGGGACACAAGCTTGGAGAAGCCATCTGTAAAACTCCACTAACCAAATTATTATATGAAACGTTGTAAACATTTTGAATAAAACAGCCAAACAAAATGAAGAGCTAAGAGAGCTACCTCAATAATAGGGTCGAGATTTAAACTGCTCGTGGAAAAGAGTAGATCAAAATAAGTGCAGATTTTTGATGACACTGTACAAAATGATGCTGAATCTTTTGAGAATGACTGATTTCATACAAAGCAAAATGTGCACAAAATGATCCAATATGCCCTTAATGTACAGCTAAACTTTGCCACAGCATGTTGGTGATACGGGTTTGCTGTTTCCCACTTTGCAGAATTCGCAGCAACTACATAAAAAAATAAGAGAAACGACAAAACCTCGTTTTTCATCGTCGCACTGTGAGGGCTGCTTTTCATTGGTCCAAATATAAACCGCAATTTAAAAAGTACTATATAGCCTGCCACTAGAACATAGATGTCTACATTCGATGCTACAGTTACGTACCCGAAAGCAAGAACTGACGTTTTTACGGACTGTGAGAAGACACCATTTGAAGACGCGCGATCCTGAAAACAGAACTCCACCACAGAGGTAGGGTGGCTGTGGGCTAAAAAAGAAGGAATCGATTATGCGGAACTATGCGCTACCGACTTCCGGACATCTCACTGAAGGGTGCATTGGCACAAAGGGTCCGCGGGTGAAAGGTGCTACTCTTGCAAGGGAAAGAAGCAAAGCCAGCCTTTAATATAGGTGAAAGGGCGCAACGCTTGCGGTGAGTCAGCTAGCAATCCTGTTGATCGGGTGCAGGAGCTACGAGCTCGGGCCAAAGAAGGTGGCGGCAGGAAGGGTGGGGGGAGGCGTCCCTCTTGTGGGGGGAGATTCCATAGGTCGGTCCGGACGCTGGGGGGATCTCCCATCACCTCACCGCGTTACCTCGCACAATACAAAGAGTGCCGGATTGCGGGGAAAGATTAAAGCTCTTCTGGTTGTAGACCTGTCTCGTTCGGTATTCGGCCTCCTTTATCCGCCTGAGAGATGGCTTTCTCTTGACGGCGCAGCATGCTAGAAGTGCAGAGGTCGAGTCATCGCTCCGTGCTCCGCGCGTTCGTGGGACGGATAAGTTCGAGTGCGGGGTTCCTGCCCCCATCAGGGTTCAGGATGCGCGAGGTTATGGCTTGAGCGAGTTGGACAAAGCGAGGGATAGACTACTGGTTTCAGTAGCGGGCTTTGGTGTGGAGAAATGGCGCGAGGAGTACGCGTTGTCAAATGAATTCATTAGACGCCAGCTAAGTGAGGCCTTGGAGGCTCGTATGGTACACGAATCTATACTTGTTCGCATTGCACATATACAAGTATTGGCGTGTGCTTCAACAGGGATATGCTTATGAAGCTGCACCAGTTCACAGAAATGACAGCCCTAGCTGTGGACATGAGAAAAATACCAGTGATTATTATTGGGCCATGAAAGAGGAAGCGGTCCACAGAGTGGGATTTAAAGAGTAATGGACATGTTCTTGACGAAGATACCACAGCTTTACATACTATTTCGCTTCTTTGAACAACAAATGCGAACCAATCGGAATCTGACAATGCACATCGCGTGCATAATTTGTTAGTCTACGAATGTCAACATTATCACTGTTTGAAATACCTGATCTTCTCTCGCAATTTATTTTTTCTTAGAAAAGCAAATACAACTCCGTCAGGACAACCGAATTAAGCGTTAGAATGTTATACTGGAAGTAACAATACTGGGCTGTTATTTGTTGCATTTATTTCGAGACACTGTTAACATTAAGTTCAAATAAAAGCGTACATTCGCTCACGAAGTATGGCACCAGCGCTTTCACGGCCTGAAAATTACGAAAGACGTCGAGCACCAATGTATCTGCAGCATCTTCGCTAGGGCATCACCCACATCAAGCATGACGGAAAAGACGTCCAGAAATAATTTATTTTTGCTAAAAGCAGGGGTCCATCTTCGGAGTTCTGTTTTTTTCCACAAATATTTATGAAAATCATTCGTCATGCATTGTCACATGCATCAAACCAGGCCCGAGCGTGTCTTAGCGACTAGTTCACCTACTCATTGTGGGCCCTATTTTGACCTCTATGTATTTGTCCTTTCATCAACACCCCTTCTTGCCATACCTCACTGCAATCAGCTCCCGAAGACATCGCACGTCAGTAGTCTATGGACACACATGGCGTCAAATGAAAGCCCAACACGTTCTACGTATTCTTCATTATTATGGTTGCGTAATACTCGTGGAACTACGGCGTAAATAATAAGTTGTGCGGGTTAAGACGAAATGTTACATTGGGAGCTCATATCCCCCCCAAAAAAATGCAAACGACGAAACAAGTTCCTCGGTGACGACGGCACCGAGTTCGAGTAGGGTTATTTCATCTAAAAGGAAATACAAAAACCTACTAACTCCAGGAACTGGATATTAAACTTATATCATTAAGATTTTTAAGTGCAGAATTTCCAAAAACTAAAGTTTGAGGTTACAACTCTGTAAATCCGCAATGAAAAAAAAATGACATGACATTTCAGTAAACTGCAAGTAATGTTACATGAAAAGTGGACAACAAAACTCCTACTCCTGTAATACAGTACTTGTTTGTAAATAGAAATGTTGTATAATCCTCATAAACAATGTAACCGATTTCCCTTAAGCTGTGTATTCAATATCAATTTGGTCCTCTTGAGAATTGCAACGTCTGTTTCTGTTGCAGAGTTGCAATTATGGAATATTCGTAATTCAATTTTTTTACCACAGATTTTTGTCTATTTCGGTACAACACTGAGTTCAGAATTTAAAATTGGGCGTCCTACGCTTGCTAGAGTATGACATCTCACACACAAGAAAGTTCTTTAAAATAGGTCGAGTGGTTGTCTCATCAAAGCATTTCTGTGGTTTCCATATGTGCAACTAGGAAAATTGGAGTTGGTTCCATGTAAAGTTTCCTCTTGAAGACAGGAAAAACTAGAAGTCGGCGTAATTTTGCTACAATGTGAAGCTCGGGGGACGCTACGTTGCTGCAAATGTTGCTGGAGTGAATAATCTGGCTCTGATTTGCGAAGTAAGCAACTTATGCAGACCAAAACTGGATCTGCATAAACAGGAATATGAAGGAAGGTTCAGTGTTTTTGTATATGACTAGTTTCTTCAATCTGGCCACGCCCAACTTGGATTCTCGTTATACAGCGATTCGATTTCTCGTCAGGTGTGGGGATAGCTTACCTTGTATGTCTAGATATGAACATGATGGCAATGAATCGTGTGATTCCATAGGCAATAGGTGTTTCTGTGCTGAGAAAAAGGCCGACTCCCAGTTATGCTAAAGATATACGTGGTTTGTTTACACAATATTGGTGTCCTTGCACCGTGTAAGTTAAAGTTACGCATGTATTGACATTTCTTACAGTGAATTCACGCGTATTAGTGATCTGTTATGTTTTAGTTTGAAAGAAATGTACCCAGATATTTTCTGTAACACTTCCCGTAAGTGCAGACAGCAGTCACTTTATTGTTTATGTATCACTAATACCCATCGTAAAAAGACACATAAGTTACTCAGTTGTGGCTACATTCGACTAAAGTATGTGATTGCCTTTTTTGGTGATTTGATAGTTTAAACCTGCATATCATCTATGAGGGGGAAAATAGTGCAAATCTATACGGACGAGGACGTGATACAAGAAGACTGCAGGCGCGCTAATTTTCTCCTTAGGATAATTGCCTTAACAAGCCCTGCTAGTATTCTTATTATCTGCTCGTTTGTTTTTAGAGCGCAGCTTTTATGAGGCCGTTCCAGTGGTGAGCGTCGGCGTAACCGTGCGAACGAGCACAGCGAAAGATGAAAGCGAACGCGGAGAGCAGTGGTGGGATGAGAGACGCAAGGAAGAAAGCGGTGAGGAGAGTGCAGCGCAACCAGCAGGAGGGGAGCGGAGGAGGATATGGCGAAAAGGTTGAGGAGGAAAGCGGGGTGCCCGGTACGACCAGGTATGCGGCCAGAGCCGACACCAAGTGCTAGCGTGGGCTTCGAAACCACTGCTCATGCGCTACTTCACTTGCAGCGTGCCGCCGTTAGGAAATGCGCTCCGCACGAACCACGTGTTACCGTGTTCGCTGTTGCTTTATGAACACTGAGCAACGCAACAGGTGCAAATGCTTCGTCTGCCGCTGCTGGTAAACAAGCTGCCTGAGAAAAAACCCAGCGCTGCCGACGAGAGCGCCTTGTCCTTCAGGATCAAATTGTCTGCCGTAATATATCGCGAATTAAAAACACCTAAATAGCTGTCCTCCAAATTGGTATTAGGAAGTATACTTATCCTCAATGCATTATTTTTCTTTCTTACAGCGAAGCTGTTTACCTCTAACCCCCGTATGCATCCTGCGCATGCGTTCCCCCTGAGCTGCTTGCGTGCGCATCGGGGACACGGCACATGGACAGGAATGCGCGCGCAGCCGACCGTTTGTGTGTGAGGAAGGAAAGAGTGCGGCAACGGGACCCTGTGTACGTGGCCCGCGCTTCCTTGGTTATAACGTCACGCGCGTCGGAGGTGCAGGTGCTGCTGGAATGGAGAAAGGTAGGGGCGAGGAAAACCATTTAGAGCGCGAACTTGTGCCGCCTAAACAACATACAACACGACAGGGATAGAGAAGCGCAATCAATGGTCATGTGGTGCATTCGATTTTTCTAAGTTCGTCCACTTTTTATCGATGCCCTGTCTTCGACTGTAGCGCCTTCAAATGTGCTTGCGTCTATTCAGGAATGTGCTGTATGGGATGTTTTTAATAATCCACTCGCTGTGAGAGATACGAGCACCGCGTTTTGTGCAGCGCGAGCGTACTCGACTCTAACGTGCGTACGCGTGGGGTCCTTGCGCACCGCTATTGTCATTCTCGTCTTGTTCGAGACAGCGCGAGACTACTCGTTTTCCCAAAGCAGTGGCTTTAAGGGCAGTCAACAACATTCGGGTCTACTTTTTGCGGCTTACGAGTTCGTCTACACACTTGGGCACTCCTGTCAACTAAAAGCTCTGTCGCGACACGCGACCCCGCGTTCAGCAAAGCGCTTGCGTGCAGTGTACGCGGTGTAATGAACGCATTACTAAAACGATCTGTTATTCGTGCTGCGTGGACAACATGAATTATTCTTGAAGCCGAATCACTTGTGACATAACACGTTTGGCGCGTAACCTGAAACAGCGAGTGTGTCTTAAACTGAAATGAAACAGTGGCAACAAGCATCGATATTTAGATCAAGGCGAGCACTGGCGAAAAGTAAAACAACACATCCGTGGGAGCTAAAAAGACTAAATAAAAAGAACGTTTCTGCATCGGTGAAAACAAAAGCGAACTAACAAACAATACGTGTTTCTAGTTAACTGCTTTAGGGTTGCAAGAGAAGACTCTTCTGAGTGCTGGCACTGCAGTTATAACACAGGGGGCTGTGACAGCTACTCTACCACGTACCACGTAGCCTCAGCAGCACTTAAGCATTCTACACAACATTGGAGTAAATCACGGTGTGGCAACTTTTGTTGTCGAAGTGCCTCGCAACACTCAGTTACACCTTGCGTAGCTGCCGCGCAACGGCATGATTTGTTCCTCAATGGCTGCACGATGAGCCCTACAATTTAAGCCCCCGAATTACGGCTGGAAATGCGCTCTGCTGTATAATCTTGCTCCGTTATAGGCTCTTTCTCCGAGAGATCAATCTCACTTGTGTGGTGCCAGCTGCGAAGCGGCAGTGCGAGACATGATGTCGGTAGAGCGCAATCCTCTCGCCGTCCTAATTCCCCTGGTGGGTTCTGACGGGCGCTGAATTTGTGTAGGTGTTCCGCACTTTCACGTTAACGTAAGAGAACTGTGTTGCACTTGAGCTCCATGAAAAGCAAAAGTTAGCAACATGCGAGGGCTGGATTAGTGTACCCAATGAAGACGTTCCCAAAGCTCAGAGCGGCACTTTCATGAAAAAAAAAAGAATAAGACTGCGCTCAGCATGTTCTTTGCTTGAGCAAGAAGGTTGCAACGAAATCTTCTTGCTTTCTGTCGAACTTGATACCAAGGCAAATAGTACGATGGAAAACTCCACATGCTTAGTTAAATTGTAATTAACGTAGATGTGTGTTAGGTTTGGTGAGTTAGCGGCTTCTTGAAAGAACCATATGGCAGCTGGTGCAATCACCACCAGATATTTCCATCAATGAGGAAAATATTCCGAGACATATTGTAAAAAGAACAAGTGTACTTGGGCATAGAGAGATGTCTGCTTTTGCCCCAGCGAAGATTAGGAAAGTGCTTCCTGGTGTTGGTGTCCGCCGTGAAATCACAAAAACAATTTTTTTTTCATTTACTAACACGGCTGCACTAACTTTCAGTTGGGTGCGCACTACTCAACTCCATACCTCACTATGACAGTGAGCTTCGTGTAAGGCTCGCTGTCAGAGAACACCTAGGGGTAGTATAGATTTCAGCAAATATGGCCATAAAATTTACCACTGTCATTTGTTGAGTCGTACAGGCGGCGACAAGTACACTGCACCACAATCTGAACGGTGTCAATGAACTCAAACTTTCCGCATCCGCCGTAGTTCCTCAGTGGCTATGGTGTTAGTCTGCTGAGCACGAGGTCGCGGGATCGAATCCCGGCCACGGCGGCCGCATTATGATGGGGGCGAAATGCGGAAACACCCGTGTGCTTATGTTTAGGTGTACGTCAAAGAACCCCAGGTGGTCGAAATTTCCGGCGTCCCCCACTACGGCATGCCTCATAGTCAGAAAGTGATCTTGGCCCATAATAACCCACAATTTAATTCTTTTTCAAAAATTGCGCCAATCATGCCGTTGCTATCATCGCGCCGATCTATCCCGCGATCGTCTGCGTTAAAATTTTCGCAAGCCGAGGTTGAGATTTCAGAGGATATTACCACTCTGTGGCCGTGAAAGGCTTTATACGCTTCATCCTGGTACCGTTTAAGTTTCAGTGCTTCTGCGTCCGTTCTTTTTTTGCGTGCGAGATAGTTGACTATTTCCCTTCTGGTCTGCATGAACTGGGAGTTTGCCAATGAGAAAAGCGTCACCTACGTGTATTGCTGAGCGCAGCGGAAAACCACACGCGCGCACGAGTACAGTTCTGTTTCTACAGATTCCCGGCACTACCTCCAATCTTTATCGGCTTGAAAGCACGCGCTGCTTACCGCCAGCTGCTTGGGCATGTCCTATGACAGCGGCGGCGGCCACTCTGTTGGGCGTTCCGTGCATCGCTAACGACAGGATGGCAAGCACGGCCCCGATGCAGAGCACCGCCGACCCAGAGCTGAACAGCAGGAATCCGGCACGCCACGTGACGGAAGGGAACCTGGCACCTCCATGTGGTTCCTCGTGACCAGGGGGCATGTCGTCGAACCTGAAACACAGCGCGTCACCCCTCACCGCTGCTACGCTGATGGCATCGTCAGAGTCTCGGTAGCAGGCCCCGTAGAGACCCAGCATGTACGCGAGGTCATCGGGGTCATAGGTCAACGGAGGCCTGTACACGTCCGTCCGCTCGCGCACCAGCCACTCGGGTTGAACGAGGCTCACGAGACTCATAAGGGCCACCAGTGTGGAGAGCAGCGCCCACGCCACGGACACTGGCCACGATGTCTTGTGGTGCAAGACGTGCACGCGCCGCGGTGGAAGGAACAGCGCCGCAGTCGTGACGTCTGGGGGACAGAGAAGCGGGTGCGCGGGACAAAATCCGGGCGCAATGTCGTCTAACGTCGGCCCGATGCCTTCTGACGCGCGACATTTAATTCCTTTGCGGATGATCATTGATACCAGTTCACTTGGTCTACCTTGCCGAATATTGCCGGACGGATTTCACTGTTTCTCGTGTTCTTTGAAGGGTCGTTTCACTCGAAGCGAATCAAGCTTCTCATCAGTACGTATGTCAAAATTTGATACCGACTTGTGCTGACTAAAGTTCGTGAGGAATACGCCCTTTTCTCGTCGGATTCACAACGGCTCTCATTATATTGGCACACTTTCTTTATATGAGTGTTCCTCTCTTTTTTTTGTCGCAAAGAAGCAAGGTTTCTTACCGAAGTAAATCTATAGTACACAAGGGAGTACACGTGCTACTCAAATCAGTACTCCAGCCCAATACTGAGAGATTCCAAAACGCCGAACCCCAAACACTTATAAACTACTATAGAACTGTTGCTGATATTCTTCCTCTTACTTTCACATCACCAGTGCATTTACCCTTGCAAGTAGCAGCCTAACAAAACACACAATCATTTGTACTTCTGGCTTGTAAAAATGTAAGCATTCGGGGGAACCTATCTTCCTGGTGCTTACGCGACAAAGTTTGAATAAAGATGCCGCGTAATCATGTTTCTAGACGAAATTACGGTGCGTACGCGCTCCTTTGCGGAAGGTCCTTAGCGAAATGCAAACCAACCCGGTGTCTGGCAATCGACCAACGGCAACCACAGTATGCACGTCCGCCTGCCTAATTAGCGCACAGAGGTCCGGTCGAAATTCGATGTCGCTGCTACCGAATGCTGCACGGCTGACGGCAAGTGTAGCGTCTTCCGAGGTGTTCCTCTTCCACGACCTGGCGATCGCGAAGCCACGAGAATCCCGGAGCCTCCGCAGCTCTCATCGGTGCGAGCACTCAACCGAGAAAACAACTCGAGACGGCGTCGAAACTGTCGGTCGAACCGCGTAGCACTGCGCACTCCTCTTGCGTGCAAGTAGGTGCGGCGCACGCCGAGAGCGCTGCAACGGCGCAGAACGCCGCTGGCGCGCCACCTCTTCCTCGATCCCCAGCGATGCCGCCGGGTTCCTTGAGCGACAGCATCGGAATGAGAGGGCGTTCTCCGGGGCTCGCGGATGCCCCCTTCCAGACGGGGGAGCCTCCCTCTGCCTCCGCGGATCCCTCCTTTCCTCGAATGCTCCCGGAGGACCAGCGTTGCCAGGCCAACAAGTGGCGCTGTCCCTGCGCAACGGAACGCGCGCTGCCGCTACGCCGCCACAGCCGCCTTTGCTCGAAGAACGAGCGCATGCGCTCTGCTCTCCCCTCTGAGCCCGAGCACATCCTCCCTCCTCGGAGCCCAGCTCCCGAAGAGAGAGGCCGTTTTCTCCCTTCTCTACTCCTATTTCAGTTCCTTCTATTCTGGAATTTATCTACTTTCCGGGTAGGCTCTCGTTTATTTACATCTTTTTTTGTCGTGTTGTCGCGGATGTATCTGTCCTCGGCCAGTCATTCCTTTTGTTTTCTGGTTTCGTAACATCCCCGATTTCATACAGGGGAGCCGTCGTCGTCCTCATCCGGGGTTTCTTGTATGTCCCTGAGCGCCCACCGACAGTGGGGGCAAACCGGCTGTTCGGGATTTACTGGTTTCACTCTCATATGTTCTGTTATTTTTCACATACGTGCGCCACAAGACCGCTGTCAAAGGGATTTTATGCGCTTCTGTGGATGGAGTTGGCGTGTTGCATTGAGGTTGCCCTAAAGGCAGCATTTAGTTCTCATTGCGTATTTCAATAAAATACTACGACATTCAATCTCATAATTCAGAGGACAAAGCTCAGTGCATAACAGATTGCATCTGTAACCTACACGACGTACGTGCTTATTAATTCTTCTGTCCTTTTGCGCTATATTCTATTACTTTCGATCTCTTGTATTGGAAAGCTATCTATTTTTTATTTGATTTTTTCAATCTCGACTACCATTGCTCCAGCATGTGAAAATGTAGACTCGCATTAGCCAAATGACACAGTTTGGTTGCGTAATTTTTATGCAGTTAATATAGTTTAAGAAGCCCAAGCAAATTGGTGTCCGTGCATTTCTCTGCTGAATTGAATTCTGCGGTTTCACGTGCCAAAACCACGAGTGTATTATGAGGTAGTGGCCGACTCCAGAATAATTTGGACCCCCAGGGGATCTTCGATATGCCCCTATTGCGCGGGAGACAGGCATCTTTGCATCTCGCCACTATCGAAATAAGGCCGCTGGGGCTGGGATTTCATCCCGCGAACTCGTTCTTAGCAACGCAAAACCATAGCCTCTGTGCCACCGCGGCGGGTGACTATGTTTTTCTGAAGCAATCCCAATAGGTGGTATGAAACGTAGTAGTAGTCACCTCTAGCTTAGTACTTAAACTATTCGTTGCTGCGGAAGAAAACCAAGCTAATTTTCCTGCTTGCTGAAGGTTTGTTTGGGCACTAAAATATACTGAGGCGTAAGAGAACTACGATGGAAGCTCCGCTCTAGAGCAATGATACCTTGTGAGAGCTGGGATATTCAGGAAAACCACGTGAACATTACGAACGCATTCTGCGATTCGTCATAATCACTTAGTGTTTCTTTGGCGAGTAAAGGTGACCTGAGCTACACCACTCTGGTGTTTTCTTGCCTGTCAGTTCGCGAACTAGATTGTCCTACCCACATGTATAGTGCAACCTGCGTTGCATTGCCGTCTCTTGTCGCCCGAAGAGACAACGGTATGTGACCGCGCCGCCGCTTTCAATAAAGTCTACGGCATCTGCCTAGCCGCCACTTATTGAGTGCTAGTCTGGGGTGTGCCATTCGAACGCAGGCGTGTTCTCTGGAATTCCGTCTGAGAAGGTTCTCAGCCCCGGTTTGGGAAAGACTGCAAGGTATCAGAAACAAGACTACAGACGTTGGCAAACTGTTACGTCATATAACTTGTACAAGTTTTATAACTTCTAACACCTTGGAACCCTGGGTGTGTTGTGGCGAAGTCTCTTTATTCAGCGTGCACGTAAAGCCATGAAAATTTATTTTCTAACTTCGTACGTTTGATAACTACTGAGGAGGAGAGTGCAGCGGTGGCGTAGAGTGCAGCGGTGGCGTAGAGGTAGAACACCCGCCTCGCGTGCAAGAGGTCCGTGGTTTGAATCCCGGTGCCGGCAATTTTCCACCGGATTAAAAAAAAAGAATCCGCGTGTTGATAAAATTGCATAAACAGGCCTGGAGTGTGGCCTGATCCCGGTGACCAGAACCGGTAACGCACTCCCTCACCAGAGCAGGATTCGGCACCCTGGTGCAGTACTTGGCCACAACCTCCTATATGAACAACACAATCAAACCCCGGCCCTCAGTCCCCAGCAGCTGTGAAGCAACTGACCACGGCGGCGGTCAGACCTGCGACGCAGCTGAGGGTGCTAAGAATCACTGGCTCCGGACAGGCCGCCATTGGAATATGAACCTGGCAACGTTTAACGCTAGAACATTATCTAGTGAGGCGAGTCTAGCAGTGCTATTGGAGGAATTAGAGGGCAGTAAATGGGATATCATAGGGCTCATTGAAGTTAGGAGGCCAAAAGAAGCATATACAATGCTAAAAAGCGGGCACGTCCTGTGCTACCGGGGCTTAGCGGAGAGAAGAGAACTAGGCGTCGGATTCCTGATTAATAAGAATATAGCTGGTAACATACAGGAATTCTATAACATTAACGAGAGGGTGGCAGGTCTTGTGAAACTTAATAAGAGGTACAAAATGAAGATTGTACAGGCCTACGCCCCTACATCCAGTCATGATGACGACGAAGTCGAAAGCTTCCATGAAGACGCAGAATCAGCGATGGGTAGAGGGAAAACTAAATACACTATACTAATGGGCGACTTTAATGCCAAGGTAGGCAAGAAGCAGGCTGGAGACAAGGCCGTGGGGGAATATGGAATAGGCACTAGGAATATCAGGGGATAGTTATTAGTAGAGTTTGCGGAACAGAATAATATGAGGATAATGAATACCTTCTTCCGCAAGCGGGATAGCCGAAAGTGGACATGGAGGAGCCCGAACGGCGAGACTAGAAATGAAATAGACTTCATACTCTGCGCTAACCCTGGCATCATACAAGATGTGGACGTGCTCGTCAAGGTGCGCTGCAGTGACCACAGGATGGTAAGAACACAAATTAGCCTAGACCTGAGGAGGGAACGGAAGAAACTGGTACATAAGAAGCCAATCAATGAGTTAGCGGTAAGAGGGAAAATAGAGGAATTCCAGATCAAGCTAAAGAACAGGTATTCGGCTTTAACTCAAGAAGACGACCGTAGTGTTGAAGGAATGAACGAAAATCTTGTGGGCATCATTAAGGAGTGTGCAGTGGAAGTCGGTGGTAACTCCGTTAGGCAGGATACCAGTAACCTATCGCAGGAGACGAAAGATCTGGTCAAGAAACGCCAATGTATGAAAGCCTCTTACCCTACAGCTAGAATAGAACTGGCAGAATTTTCGAAGTTAATCAACAAGCGTAAGACAGCTGACATAAGGAAGTATAATATGGATAGAATTGAACATGCACTCCGGAACAGAGGAAGCCTAAAAACAGTGAAGAAGAAACTAGGAATTGGCAAGAACCAGATGTATGCGTTAAGAGACAAAGCCGGCAATATCATTACTAATATGGATGAGATAGTTCAAGTGGCTGAGGAGTTCTACAGAGATTTATACAGTACCAGTGGCACCAACGACGATAATGGAAGAGAAAATAGTCTAGACGAACTCGAAATCCCACAGGTAACGCCGGAAGAAGTAAAGAAAGCCTTGGGAGATATGCAAAGGAGGAAGGCAGCCGGGGAGGATCAGGTAACAGCAGGTTTGTTGAAGGATGGTAGGCAGGTTGTTCTAGAGAAACTGGCCACCCTGTATACGCAATGCCTCATAATGTCGAGCGTACCGGAATCTTGGAAAAACGCTAGCCTAATCCTAATCCATAAGAAAGGGGACGCCAAAGACTTGAAAAATTATAGACCGATCAGCTTGCTGTCTGTTGCCTACAAGGTATTTACTAAGGTAATCGCAAATATAATCAGGAACACCTTGGACTTCTGTCAACCAAACGACCAGGCAGGATTCCGTAAAGGCTACTCAACAATAGAACATATTCACACTATCAATCAGGTGATAGAGAAATGTGCGGAATATAACCAACCCTTATATATAGCTTTCATTGATTACGAGAAAGCATTTGATTCTGTCGAAACATCAGCAGTCATGGAGGCATTACGGAATCAGGGTGTAGAGGAGCCGTGTGTAAAAATACTGAAAGATATCTATAGCGGCTCCACAGCCACCGTAGTACTCCATAAAGAAAGCAACAAAATCCCAATAAAGAAATGCGTCAGGCAGGGAGATACGATCTCTCCAATACTATTCAAAGCGTGTTTACAGGAGATATTCAGAGGCCTGGATTGGGAAGAAATGGGGATAAAAGTTAAAGGAGAATACCTTATTAACTTGCGATTCGCTGATGATATTGCCTTGCTTAATAACTCAGGGGACCAACTGCAATGCATGCTCACTGACCTCGAGAGGCAAAGCAGAAGAGTGGGTCTAAAAATTATTCTGCAGAAAACTAATGTTTAACAGGCTCGGAAGAGAACAGCAATTTACAATAGGCAGCGAGGCACTGGAAGTCGTAAGGGAATACATCTACTTAGGGCAGGTAGTGACTGCGGATCCGGATCATGAGACGGAAATAATCAGAAGAATAAGAATGGGCTGGGGCGCGTTTGGCAGGCATTCTCAGATCATTAACAGCAGGTTGCCATTATCCCTCAAGAGAAAAGTGTATAATAGCTGTGTCTTACCAGTACGCACCTACGGGGCAGAAACCTGGAGGCTTACGAAAAGGGTTCTACTCAAATTGAGGACGACGCAACGAGCTATGGAAAGAAGAATGATAGGTGTAACCTTAAGGGATAAGAAAAGAGCAGATTGGGTGAGGGCACAAACGCGAGTTAATGACATCTTAGTTGAAATCAAGAAAAATAAATGGGCATGGGCAGGACATGTAATGAGGAGGGAAGATAACCGATGGTCATTAAGGGTTACGGACTGGATTCCAAGGTGAAGGGAAGCATAGCAGGGGGCGGCAGAAAGTTAGGTGGGCGGATGAGATTAAGAAGTTTGCAGGGACGGCATGGCCACAATTAGTGCATGACCGGGGTTGTTGGAGGAATATGGGAGAGGCCTTTGCCCTGCAATGGGCGTAACCAGGCTGATGATGATGATGAGGAGGAGGAGGAGGACGAGGAGCACGACTAAGGACGAGGAGGAAAAAAAGAGAGAAGGCAGGGATGTTAACCAGAAATGCGTCTGGTTGCCTACCCTACTCTGGGGTACGGGAAAGAGGGAATAGAAAGGTGAGATAGAGAGAGGGAGGGGAAGGGAGGAAAGCGGCGGTGAGCTCGCGCACGCACGCGGAGGGCCTGAGCGAGTCAAAGACGTTCACATAGGCCAGTCGCCCTCAAGAAGACAAAAGTGCCTTCATAGCTTTGAGGATCGACGAGCGAAAGGGATGGTCTTCAAGGAGCACCTGCACAGGCAACGGCCGATCGTCCAGTCGTTGCAATCCGATAAATAATGTTTGTCTTCCCGAGTGAAATCAATGACAATGGCCCAATAAATGTTCGATGTCCTCTTCCACTCCCCACACGTCGCATGCAGCAATGTCGGTCATTCTAATGAAAGTTGTGTACGCCTTCGTGAAAACCACTCCCAACTACAGCCGGTATAGAAGCGATTCCTCACGTCGGTGAAGCCAGGGTGGAGGTCGGAGTTGCAGCAAAGGGTTCAGTTCGTGCAAGCTGATGCGCATTATATTTGGGGTGTTCGAGTCTGTTAAAGAGAGCTTGCGTCCCACGTGACGAAGGTGCCTTGCAGCGTCTGTCCTAAACAGAGGAATGGGAACGCTGTGTTGTTCTTAATGTTACTCTCGAGCAGTTTTGTCAGCTTGATCATTTCCCCTGATTCCGTAATGGCCAAGTAGCTACTGTAAAATAATTTCGTGGCCTTTCTGTTTGACGTCTTGATGAAGCTTGACGATTTCGTGTGTTAGCTTCTCGTGAGCTCCACGTTTGAGAATTGACTGCATGCTGTGTAAAGCCGGTCTCGAGTCAGAAAACAGGGCCCGTATACCAGAACTCTCTGTGCCAATAAATTGAAACGCACTGCTCCAAGCCGTGAGTTCTGCAGCCTTGGAAGTCGTAACATGTCACGTACCGAATCACAGTGTTACTCCTCTTGTCGGTATAAACAAAGCGCCCCCAGAACTGGTTGATATGGTCGATCCGTCAGTATAAATGTTAACGTGGCTACTGTATTTGTCGTACAAAAGCAGCATGCTCAATTGTTTTAGTGCAAGCGGTGGTAGATATGACTTTTTCTGACGTCCTAGATTTCTGAGGTGTACTTCAGGACGGCACAACACAACGTGGAGGAGACACCGACCTTGCCGCAAGTGTGTACCCCGATGTAAGCGAGGAACGATATGCACTGTCAGTTGTGCTAAGTGACGCACGGGTTCTTTCCAAGGAGAGTTCGGCGAGGTGGTAGCAATGGGTCCGGGCAGTGTGCCTGACATGTGGACGCATTGTCTCGACGGCGATGTGTGTCGTGACTGAATAATCTTGAGAAATGGCAATAGTTTCAGCATTGACGCACTGCGTGGTAATCCAAGGTATATTTTCAGAGCTTGGGCTTAAATGCTGTGAACTGTACGCAAATTGGTGTTGCAGGGGTTGGATATTACAGGTAGGCTTTACCGGAGGAACCCAACAAACAACACCTGTGCATCTGTAACATATGGATTGTGTGGATGCCCCCCTGTTCTTTCCTGCAAGGAACCTGAACAGATGACATATCGTAATCAGTCGCTTTTTCACGTGGTTCTCGTGAGGAGTCAGGGACGAGTCTCTGTCAGTCACAACACCCAAGAACCTATGATTTCTCCTGGACGATAACCCTTGCCCTTTAATTGATACGGCGTACGCAGGCATTGACCTCTGGGTAAACGCCACCACTGCGCAATTTTCCCACGGCACCTCCAGACCCTGTTTCCGAAGGTGGTCGCATGATGTTGAATAGGCCACCTTCTGAAGCCGAGCGCGAAGCTGAAGCCGTGTCACCCCCGACGTCCCGATACAGATGTCGTCGGCGTAGATAGAGAATCGAACTTTGCTTGACAGGTCCTCGTGTAGTCCAATAAGGGCTAGAACAAAAACCGTTGGAAGTAGTACTCCTCCCTGAGGGAATTCGCGGCTACTGTAATACTGGAGTGTCGGGCCATCCCCAGGGATCACGTAGAATGATGGCATCTGTAGGTAGCTATGAAGTCAGAGGTAAATCTTGCCACCAAGTCCTATTGCTTCTATGCTTTATGGATACCTTCATGGGTAACGTTATCGTAAACCCGTTTAACGTCTAGAAGCAAGGCAGCAGACATGCGTGTACAGGCCTTCTGGTACTTGACGTACGTTACCAAGTCGACAACGTTGTCTATAGATGAACGGCCACGTCCCCACAACAATTTGCGCCTGGATCCTGTTAATGTGTTTGGACAAATGTCATAGTGTTCTAGGTACCACTCCAGACGCGTTAGAACAATGCGTTCCATTACTTTTCCTAGAGAATTAGCAAGCGCGATCGGACAGTATGACGCAATGTCGAAAGGCGACTTGCTAGCTTTCAGAAGCGTAATCACGCGACTTGTCTTCCATTCTTAGGGAACCGTGCCAATCTGCCACAATTGGTTGCGCAGGAGCAGGAGTGCCATTTGAGACCATTCACCAAAGTTACACAGAGCGCGCTATATAATGTCATCTGGTACTGGCACCGAGGAACGCCTGCATAAAGCAAGCGCAGCCTCTAGTTCGTCCAGAGAAAGAAAGCACTCCGTACGGGGATCACGGGAGAAGGGCAAGTAGTCGGGAGCGTGCGTTCCAGTGGAGCTTGCTTCACCGGCAATCCTCCTACCGAAGGATTCTGCGACTTCAATCTCTTTGCATTGTAGGTAAAGAGCCAAGGAATTAAATGGGTGGTGCTGTCCAGGGGTTGCAAGGAAGCCATGAACAGCTCTCTATATTAGAGACAGAGGCTTTCGGGGACCCAGAGACTCGCAGAAAGACATCCATCGTTGTGAATCCAGCTCCTTCATACGACACTGCATTTTCGTCTCTGTGCGTCTGGCCAATCTCCAACCACGAATGGACGTTGTGCGCCTGCATCTTCCTTCCACACGGCGGTGAACGGCCCGAAGTTTTTCTAACTCGATGTCGAATTCGGTACGTGTGAAGCTTTCTAACATCGTTTATGTGGCACCCTGTAAGGCACCTTTTATTGCGTCCCCTAGGCTGGATGGTATGTCGTCTCGACAGCAGTCTTCTATGACTGATTTAAATTTTGGCCAATCAGTCAATGGACGGCTGGAAGAATTCGGAGCTGATCAGCCCCTTGATCTTGAGATAAGTCGGGATGCCGTCATTTGCCCACGTTTCCAAGTCCGAGTACCATTGAGCCCTTCTGTTAAAGGAGTGCAAAACTCAGCTAAGGTCGAGGCAGCTACTATACGCTGTTCTTGGCAAATAAGTGGGGCTTCCATCATTTAACAAACAAAGTTGTCGTTCAGAGGCAATGGACACCAATCTTCGGCCCCTTAAGTTAATCTTGTTGGTTCTCCAGATATAGTGGCGTGCATTGAAATCTCTACTGATCAACCACGGCAGAGGAGTCGTTGTCAAAATTTCCCGTAAGCGCTCGTAGATTGAACGACTTGATGGTGATAAGCACGCTTCCAGAATAGTGAAAGTGACCTTTCTCTTCTTCACAGTTAAACACACGTACTGGTTTTCATTTGTCAGGTGGCATGGGATGATGAACATACGTGAAGTCACGGTGTGTAAAAACAATAATCTTGCTGCAGTAATCTTACCTGTCAGTAGACGACATATTGCGCTCATACCCACAGTCTGATAGGAGATGACAGGTTTGGCTCACAAATGACAATAATTGGAAACTGATTCATGAATACAAACTGTCGAAAATTGGACATATGCAAATTAAGTCCTCTGGCGTTCCGTTGAAGGACATATATATTCTAGAACTCCTCTCCAAAGGATGGTATCTAGCGAGCCATTGCTTTACCCCAGAGCCGCAAGCACTGCACCCAGGGTGTCCAGCACCTGCAGCGCCCTCTGCGCCGATGGGGTTTTCATGTTGCTTCAATGGTTGAATAGTTGAATGGTTGAATTCAATGATGAATGGTTTCAGCATTCATCAGTGACCGTAACATTTTTATGAGCTGGCGTTCATCAGATGTCGTTGCACCAGCGGTTTGAGAGTGTGTCGACTGCGTTGGTATCCGAAGTGACTTCGTGGCAGGTTGTGCGCTTGGAAGTGCGGGCCACTCTGCAGGATGATGCAGAGTTACCACTTTCATTTTTACCGCGGTATCTTTCATGGTGGCGCTCCGCGTTGATGAAGCAGGCACTTTGGTGCAAGAGGTTGCTTGTTACGGCGTTTTCTTGCACTCTTCGTTGGCCATACCGCCGCCGCGTAAGTGTAGCGGCAGCATCGCTGTTTGTTGAATGATCCCGAACCATGCGCTCTAGAACCGCGAATTCGTTCCGGGCCCTCGGGCAGTCCTTTCATGAGGCTTCGTTGGAACCACGGCAATTAGGGCACTTCAGGAAAGTCGCGCGACAGGCGTCTTCTGAATGGGGTTCAGCGCACCACGGCCACATAGGATTGTTCACACATAGGCTATTTACATTACCAGTCTTGAAGCACTTGTGACATTGCAGGGGCTTCGGTATGTAAGGTCGAACTGCATGGCAGACATGGCCAAAGTTGACGTGAGAGGAAAGGCAGTCTTCCTCAAACACAAGCCTCACGCAGCGTGTGTTTCAGAGTCTGGTGAAATACGTGATGACAGTGCCTTCTTTTGTTGGCTTTATTAATATTGGCAAGTCGCCAGCCAGAATGGAAACGTCGACGTCATAAATGACGCCAACAGTGCCTTTACTGCCTGTAAGGCCTATTGCTCGAACTTTTACTCTGTTGAGTTCCGTGACATTGCGAAGACTTTGTATTGTGCTACAATGTAAAACATATACAGCCAGAACATTCTTCCGTGAGCTTATTCTCACGTCTTTAATCTCTTTCGATGCGATGCCCTCGAGTAAAAAAGAAAAAAACCTGCCTGTTTAGGAGGCGCAAGTTGGTCATAGCGTCCACGGGCAAGAATAGAACAGTGTGTGGCTAGCGCTGTGGCATATCCTTCACGGTTGAAACACTTGCCGGTGATGACGCCTGCAGCAATCTTCTTTCTGCCTGTCGGCTCCTGAGAACTTTGAAGTCGTCGCCCGAGGAGTCGCAGCTGTCCGAGTACAACTCGGTGGATTCGCTGTCTGTGTTGCTTGCTCGCTCCCACATTTCCTGGACGTAGGCAGACCGGACGGCAGCGCGCCAGGAAAGTCCTAGGAAGGTTCTTCGTCCATTGGCGCAACGAGGGAGCGGCAGCTCACAGAATTTGCTAAGAAACAAAGTGAAAATGTAGAGACAGTGTCAGCGTTCAACTAGAGAATCACATCATCGTCGTTTTCCCTAACTATTGAGGAGGTTGATATTAGAAGTAGGAGCTATTTTAGTTTTTGTCGTCTTAGAAGAAATTTCCTAGCGTTCTTGAAGAACTTTTCGGTGAGACTCTGGGAAATTTATTTAAAGACGAATGGCCTATTCACCACCGGCGGCTATTCACCACCTCGGGCCACTCCTCCCGTCGAAGCCACTGGGCCTTCCCGGCCGGGCTGCTCCGCTGCTGCCATGGCGACTCTCTACCGTTCTCCCTCCTTCTCTGTCCTTCACTCCCATATCCAAACCCCTGCTGGCGCTGAGCCGTGCTCCCACAAGGGATGCAGAAGATAGTGCCAGCCTTTCCTCCTTTCCCCACAAGAACCACTTCTCTCTGTTTTTGTGAAAGGTGCCTTTATTCTAAGCACACAGTAATACCACGAGGAATGGGAGAAGTCTGACTAACCATTAGCTTTTAGTCGTAAGTCTTCAGCATTTCGCAGAGGCCATTTTATGATGTCTGAGATCAAAATGTAACCTGTCTGGTCCATCTCAGTCTTCCCAGAAACATTCGTGTACAGTGGTGAAGGGATTACAAAGTTTATTGTTTCTGTTTAAATAGGGCTATTTCAAGGTGCCTTGCAAATAAAAATGAAATAGGAAGAAAATAAGAAAAGGTGACGTAAGTGAAGGACCAAGCGCTTGTTCTTTCGTAGAAATAGTTCGTTTTTTGGTCAGCCCGCTTTACTGATGTGTTCGAAACGACGTATTACTGCTGCTTCTTATAGAACGAGCAGTTATAGCTTATAAACGCCTTTGTGTATGATTCTTTTCCGTCTTAGTTGTACACCTGTTTGGTACGCGTGCCTTTTAATATGCTAAATCCGAAGTAACTCTCCCACCTTTCTATCGTTCTACGTCCTTTCGACTACGCGATATCGTTTAAGCAAATCTGAATATTTCCATATGCATGAGCTTTGCTGAGTAAGAATAAAATAAAAAAAGCACAAGTTTCCATTTTTATTAGCCGCAAGCACATGACATGCCTCCAGGTAGCCGTACAATAGGGTTACGTGCCTTCAGTGCTCCCTTCAAAGGCTTGCCCTAAACCCATCGAAAAGTGCGGCTAATCACCATCAATTATTCCTGGCGAAGAATAAGAGCTCTGTCCTCGGTTCATCACATCAAGCCTGCCGCCAATTAAATAAGCGCCTCGTGGCAAACGCGCGTCACTTTCTTCTTTCTTGTATTCTCGTACGGCTGCAAGTTGAAGGGAATCAAAGAATTTCATAAATCAAGTGTAACAATTTCGTCGTCGCACGCTCGCGTTGTCCCCTAGGTACTTCGCTCTAAACGTACTGCATGATGGAGCGCTCTCTTCCTGGAAAACACACACGCACATAGACAAACATATATTAAAGTAGCAAACGTCCGGAGGGCAGACCGGGGGGAACCTCGCTTGAGGATGAACAAGGGTTTTCTTCGGTACAAAAGGCTTAATGCCTTTGGGATACCGGGACGCGAACGGAAGTAAAATGGCTAGAAACACACAGTGTATAACCCCTGCGATTGGCTTTTCTCAAGCACGGGGCCACAATCAGGATATAACTATGAATAAAGTAAAGACACATAAACGAAAAACTAGAGCGGTGTATGCAGCCTATGCAACTTTTATGTGTGCCGGTGCGCTTGAATTAGAAGGGTGAGTAGGAGAGGGCGCAGAGAAGCGGATTCTTTTTTTGATCAGTTTAGTTCCGGCGCAAGCCGGTATTGTGTTCGAAGGCGCAGAGGCCCTCGCCGCGACGATGTGATTAACGAACGCTTTTATTGCCCCGATCTGTCGTACCAGGGGCACCACACCCTGTAGGGCCCGCTTGCGACGTCAAAACAGGCCGGCATCATGTGTAATGTATCCCAATAAATCGGAGTACCGCTACAGAAACCGAAGCAAGTACGGCACCAAACAAGAGACGTGCACTCTGGCAAACAAGACCGGCGTCAAAGCAATTGCATTGTGCAAGGCCACGGCAAGTGGTTACTAAGTGTAGGTGTTTCGCGTATATCTCATCATCACCATCATCCGCCTATTTTATGTCCACTGCAGGACGAAGGCCTCTCCCTCCGATCTCTAATTTCCCCTGCCCTTCACCAACCTATTCCAACTAGAGCCCGCGAATTTCCTCATTTCATCGCACCACCTAGTCTTCTGCCGTCCTGCACTGCGCTTCTCTTCTCTTGGTACCCATTTTGTAACTCTAATGGTCCAATGGTTATTTACCCTCCGTATTACATAATCTGCCCAGTGCGCCATTTTTCTCTCCTAATGTGAGTTAGAATATCAGATATACCCGTTTGCTCGCTGATACAAACCGCTCTCTTTCTGTCTCTCAAGGTTACCCTAGCATTCTACGTTCTAGCGCTCTTTGTGCAGTCCTTCACTTGTTCTCAAGCTTCAGTGTCAGTCTCCAAGTATCCGCCCCACATGTCAACAGCGGTAATATGCACTGATTGTATACTTTCCGTTTCAATGATAATGATAAGCTTTTAGTCAGGAGCTGACAATGCCTGCCGTATGCGACCCAACCCATTTTTATTTCTCTATGAATTTCCTTCTCGTGATCAGGGTTCCCTGTAATTAATTGACCTAGGTAAACGCACTCCTTCACAGACTATAGAGGCTGACTGGCGATCTTGAACTCTTGTCCCCTTGCCCGGTTATTCATCATTATCTTTGTCGTCTGCATATTAATCTTCAACTCCACTCTTACATTCTCTTTGCTAAGGTCGTCAATCATTTGTTGTACCTCGTCTGCAGCGTTGCTGAATAGAACAATGTCATCGGCAAACTGAAGGTTGCTGAGGTATTCGCCGTCGACCCTTATTCGTAAGCCTTCCCAGTTTAATAGCTTGAATATTTCTTCCAAACAAGCAGTGAATGGCATTGGAGAGATTGTGTCACCTTGTCTGACCTCTTTCTTTATAGGTTTCTTCCTACTTTTCTTGTGGAAAATTAAGGCAGCTGTGGAATCTGTGTAGATATTTTCCAGGATATTTAGGTGAGTGCCCTGAACTCCTTGATTACCTAATGCTTCTATGACTGCTGGTATCTCTATTGAAACAAATGCCTTTTTGTAATCTATGAAAGCCTTATATGGAGGCTGATTGTACTCTCCGAAATTCTCGATTACCTGATTGATGACATGGATGTGATTCATTGTAGAGTACTCCTTCCTGAAACCTGCCTGTTCTCTTGGTTGAATAAAGTCCAGTGTGGCCCTTATTCTATTGGAGATTATCGTGGTGAATATTTTATATAATACCGTGAATAAGGTAATGGGCCTATAATGTTTCAATTCATTAACGTGTCCCTTCTTGTGGATTACTATAATGTTTATATCTGCGACCGTGTTATGTCATACGTGCCCTGTAACATGCACAAAGTGAAAGGTTGTATCGCTATAGGCGCAGCAGACATTTAAAGCAGCCGTGACCAGGTAGGCTTCATTATGCAATAAAAGAAGTGAGGCGTGCAGACAGGGCACAAGAGTAGAGAAGTGGACAACACGAACGCCGACTATCAACCGAAGGGAGCACTGAGGCGAAAAAAGAAAAAAAAAACACAAAACTCATCAGCGCACGCTCAGGAATGGCAACGGAGCATGCGCAGATGAGTTTTGTGTCTTTCTTTTTTCGCCTCAGTGCTCCCTTCAGTTGATAGTTGGTGTTCGTATTGTCCTCTCATCTCATCTTGTGTCCTGTGTCAACGCCTCACATCTTTATTGCATAATGAATCCTTACCAACTAGCTCAGCTTTCTGCCATTCTAAGTTACCAGGAAGGCGTTTGCTACATGTATATTCGACGTATTAGGACTAGCATCAACCGGTGTCAGAGCAGTGGTGGTGGTGGGAGGTGGTGATGTTGAAACAGGCGGGGTTAGCCTGGCATACATAGCCGACAATTGTGCCGTCTAATCCTCCTTCGAGTTGAGATCAGGGGTGTGTCAGCATGTATCGATGAGCCCCGTGTCTCGCAGGTAGGCTATCAGCAGTTGTTGCGCTTTCTTGCTGTATATATGCCGCGGGCCCTCCGGGGAAAACAACGTCTTCAAAGCTCCTGTGCGTAAGACCGCTCTTTTGTAGGTTATCGACCATCGCTTTTCTTTCTGTGTGAAACTGCGGCCACAGCGAACTGAAATGTTCGATGTCGCCGATGTCACCACAGAAAACGCAGAGTGGGGAAGCGCGAAGCCCAGTCTTGAATAACAAAGCTGGGGTGTACGCGGAGTCGGCCCTGATGCGGTATAAAAGCATCGCTTGTTCGCGTGTAAATCCATGAGTCACACAGGATTCGTGTGGATTCTTGTGCATCTCTCTAAAGTGAAGGCGGATTGCACCCTTAGGGTTTTGAAAATCTTTTTGGAGCTTTCACTTTTGGGACACATGTCAGCGCTAGGTGTGCAAGGGCGTCAGCTTCCTCGTTTCCATCAATTCCTACGTGTGATGGAATCCACTGAAACCTTATGTTAAATCCTTTGCTCGTTAGGTCGTCAATCAGTTTCTCTAGAGGTAGGCCCCGAAGTAATCTCTGTAATGCTTATTCGGAGTCCGTCAGCACCACGACATCTCGCACAGAAAAGGCCCGTAGTTTCCGCAAAGCCGCGGTGATTGTGGCGCTTTCTACTGTTGCAGAGGAAACTACGCGATCCAGTCGGCCAAAGCATGACACATCAAGGGATGGTATGCAGAATGCCGCTGCACAGCTATCTGTTTGTGCGCACACCCAACCGTCTGTGTACAGTTGTAGATGGATTTGAAACACAGTGCTCAAGTGATCCAGCACAATAAACTTTGCTTCGGCAGTTGAAATGGTGCGTTTCGTCGGTAGGTGGGGTACATTGAGGCTGCTGGTAACGTCGGAAAAAGACCATGGCGGGTCAAGGCGACTTCGTTTAGGCCAGTCCAATCCTCAAATTCGGAAGGTGTTCAGCGCCGCATGGAAATGTGAGTGAGTTCTTGCTCTTAGCCGCCGGAGAAGCGCTGTGCCTGCGCGTGACTCGCTCAGTCTTAATAGCTGCGTCAGCAAGGCCTGAGATCCCAAGAGGCGGAGTGGAAGAGACTCTGCCTCATTCGTGACTTCCTTGTTTGAAGCCGCCGTTGGAACTCCCAGCGTCAAGCGAAGTCCCTTTCTGTGCACTGCCTCCAAGCGCTCGAATTGACTCGATGACGGTGATATCAGAGGGAGCTGATAGAGAATGCGGCTTGTTATCAGTGCAGCGGTCAGTTTAAGCATGAAGGTTGGATTGTTTCCCCAACGTTCACTTGCCAATCGACGAAGTGCGTTGACTCTTTGCACTGATGCAGGCACAACACTTTCGACCGCACCACGCCATAGTAGCTTATTGTCCATGGTGACGCCCAGGAATCGAACATGAGTTGCACGAAGAATTCAATGCCTTCTGATATTCAGCGTCAGACGTGTTGACTTGCGTCTCACTGATGGGGAAAGCATGAAGGTAGATTTTTCTGCCGATAAAGATAGGCGAACTGTCGATAAGTGGCGATCGATAGTGGAGAATGCGGCCTGGGCTATCCGGGCCAAATGTTTGTGTTGGTACCCCGAGATCCAAATGCAGATGTCATCTGCGTAGACGAACATTTTAACTGCCGTCCGACCTACCTTCAGGGCATCTGGAAGGCTGGCCATGGCAACGTTAAAAAGCAAGGGAGATAGGACACTTCCTTGTGGGACGCCGAGGGAAATTCGTCGCTCGTCACTCATTATACTTCCGAGCTGAACTTGGACACATCGGTCACTGAGAAATTCATGGGCGAATCGAAGAGCATTTCCCGAGACGCCCGAGGCTCGGAGTCCGTTGGTGATGCCTGTATGAAGCACACAGTCGTATGCCTTGGCAACGTCCATAAAGATGGCTAGTGTGGAAAGGCCGTCTACGCGATGGTGCTCGATATGGCTTAGTAGATCCAAGACACTGTCCTGGGCACTCAACCGTGGTCGAAATCCGGTCATACGTGATGGCAGTCTATTTCCTTGCTCAAGATACCATGTTCACCTCGTACATATTAGTCTTTCCATCAACTTTGATACGCATGATGTTAGCGATACTGGCCGATATGCGGTGAGGTTTGCAGGATCCTTTCCGGACATGAGCACTGGCACCACCCATGCTGTCTTCCACGCTTCTGGGATCTCTCCTGTGCTCCAGACGTGATTAAATATGTCCAGAAGGGCTCGTTTTCGTTCATATGGCAGATTTGTCAGCATCTGATTGCTGATCAAATCGGGACTTACAGCACAGCGTCTTCTTAATTTGCTAAGCGCCAAATCCAACTCACGAAAGGTGAACGGCGTATCCATCGTATGGAATGCTTCAGACAACAGAGGGTTCGATACTCCTGCAGATCTTCCAGATGTGTATACGTCTGCAAAAGCTTCTGCAAGGGTTTGCAAATCTTTTCCTTGCTTTAAAGCAAGTGCTTCGAATGGCCTGTGTAGGCGAATCTTTCCGGATAGGCTATTCATTGCTCCCCATATCCTTGTCATGGGAGTAAACGGCGCTAAACTCTCACAGAAAGCAGCCCATTGAACTCGTCTTGAACTTTTAGTGTGACGACAGATGACAGCGTTTATCCTGTTGTATTCAGTTTTCGCAGATGGATTTCCCGTCTTTCTAATTAGTTTTCGCTCCGCTCTCCTACGCGCTGCGCAGAGGTTCTTGCGCAGCGCGTAACCGGCGTGAGAGCGCCGTTCTGCGCCACGCAATGAAAACATTCTAATGTCAACTAGATTGCGTTTGGTGTGACTGCTGCATGGAACGAAAACACCATGGTACTTTGCAATACAGCGTATAATTTCCGCACGGCCAGAAATGGACGCACCGACATTTTGTGACGCAACACCCAATATATGTAGATCGGAAATAAGTTCCATCTTGTTGATGGTTTAGATGTCCGGCCGCTGTTGCTAGCTGTAGGAGATTCCATGCATAATCATCTCCATACATCATCATCATCATCATCATCATTACGGATATAGGAATGCTGAAGGCTGTTTTCATTCACACTTTACGAAATCTGCAGAATGCAGGTAAACAAGCAACGTTGCACATGCACTTTTTCAATATCATTTCTGTTGTTCACAAGAGTACTCAGTCTCTCAGCATCGTTAGTGTACACTCGGACCTCTTGCATTTAGAACCGATTACGCATCATGCCCGCCGTGGTTGCTCAACGGCTATGGTGTTGGGCTGCTGAGCACGAGGTCGCGGGATCGAATCCCAGCCACGGCGGCCACATTTCGATGGGGCGGAATGCGAAAACACCCGTGTGCTTAGATTTAGGTGCACATTAATGAACCCCAGGTGGTCGCAATTTCCGGAGTCCTCCACTGCGGCGTGCCTCACAATCAGAAATTGCTTTTGGCACGTAAAACCGCATCATATATATATATATATATATATATATATATATATATATATATATATATATATATATATATATATATATATATATATATATATAGATTACGCAGACGGAAAGGCATCTCAGCGTTGAACCAACGTTTGAACATTTTTTGTTATAGAAAGTGCCGGGCAAGAATGGAGACCAATCATTGGCTTCGTTGAACGGTACATGATTTCGCGAACTCTTTTTTTTACGTGAATACCTTAATCATGCGCGAGCGAACAAGTATTATGGTGCAGGGTTCGAATCAATAAAATAGCAGTCTAAGGCTGAAGTGTATTTGCATCCGCCCTTCGCCCTTGTTTTCCGTATACTCTATTCCTACGTATAACCATGCCGCATCGACTCACCCAAACCACCACGGTTGCGAAGAAAGGAAGAACTCCGATGAGAAACAGCATAATAACATTCAGAGCACAGCGGCGCTCCCGACGCCTGCGGTTGCTGGGTTCTTAAATAATATTTCTTGCTTTACAATTCTACGTACTAGTTCGCCCCCATTAGCGCTTTGCTAACCAATGGCACCTTACTGCAGCAGCCTGCTGGCATGGTTTTACCAATACGAATTCTACCAATACGAATAGGAAGCGCGCTCGGAGTTTTAAGTTCTTTTTGTCTTTTATGAAAAAGTGGTGCAGCCTTTCTTTTTCTTCTCGAGCTCTTTGAAGGCTTCCTCTTCGCATTCTTGCAACCGGTGGCGGTCGATTTCTCCGCGTTCTCCTCTTTCTTATCTCTCAGTAAGTGCTAATGGCCCGCGGCGACAGAACCCTGAATGTCCTAATGGGTCTTCCAGATGCGATAGCTATAAAAAAGATAAAGCTGGAATGAAAAATATATGTGAAACACAGGGACAGGGAAATGGCAGGGAAGGAAACGCCGGGAGTTCCTTACAACGATCTTTCGTTCTAAAAGCAGAAAATTCCGACCTCCGACCTCAGCTTGCTATGAAAGGAGAAGCGATAAGGGACCGCCACGAGAACTACTTCCTTTCAGAAACAGAGTGTGCCAGGTTTTATCGTTGTTACAGCGAAAAAAAAACTTTCTGACCACAAATTCGGGTGTATTGAGTCGGCAAAGCGGGGTTTATCTTGAAACCGAAATGGGCGCATCGCATAATATGTTCGTTTACATACGCCTCTAGTTGCTGCAAAAAAAAAAAAAGATATTTATCGTGCGCTGCGACTTAAGTATATAGGTAGGGTTAAAGGGGTCCAACAGGAGAGGTTCGGAGCACAAAGCATCCGGCTATTTCATTTATTTATAAGGAGAATACAAATTCGTTACCAAAGAAATAAATTAATTAATAATGAAAAGAACCTGAGGTAGATAACTGGTCTTTCACTGGGCCGTCTATATATTCCTCTACCTTTGGTACAAAAACAAATGCAATAAAGCAGCACTGCGGTTTATGGTTTTATAAGTATATTCAGATTAAAGAGCTTCATTTGATTTTAGCATATATAAAAAAGTTGAAATACATAGATCTTCCTTTTCCATAAACAAAATATTTTCCTTCGAGCACTGCGATACGCGCTTTCTGTATACTTGGGGACGATACAAATGTTTCTTATAGCATACTTCTTGTCTTCCACCTTAGAAATCAAAGGCCCTATGACGTGAAATTATTCCACCATATTTTTATTTCAATATCCTCACGTGAAAGTAACGTAATTCCCTACGTAGGTATCGGGCGGTGGCCCACATCGTTGTTTGAACCATGCAATCAAACGCTCTCCTCGTTAATAGGAGGTTACTTTTGTTAGCTTTCACGGCGAATAGTGTTGAGGATTTTCACAGGGTTTTTCTTATCTCATTAGCTGAAAAGACGGGAGGAACGCACAGAAAGGGAGAGAGTGTCAGTGGGACCGAGCTGCTAGCTTAGTGAAAAGAGGCAACCGGATGAGGAGGATGGTGCTGTCGCGCGGAATAGGGCCCTTCCCCTTCCTTGGCTTCCCACGGCTGGTTGAACATAGCGGTCGCGTGCAACGCGATGTTAAAATAATGAACACTTAATGGAGTCCTCAGAGAAGAATAATTAGCAGAGAGATTTCTTACACGTACTAAAAGGGCTCGACAACGTTATGCTGCCAGGTAGAAAAAGAAAGGTATAATGCCCGAATAAATCCGTTCTCTACGGCAGCTGCGACTATATATATATAGTGCCAGAGTGATTGGTGGGCAAACGACCTTCCTTTCGGAACGAAGCAGTCTCCAGCTATGCCGAAAAAAGATTTCTAAGAGAGAACAACGAGCATCTTAACAAAAGAAATAGATACCGCAGAAGAAATAGCAATAGCCCTGGCTTTCTTAGCTAGCGGGAAGTGAGCCCTAATACTGGCTCACAAGCGGCTTGCCCATATTTTCTGAAAGGGAGAATCTCCAGGCAAGTCCTACAAATCCTCACAGCCACGGCGAAGCAGCCCCTACCATATATATACATCGCTTGGACTCCGGGCCACGAGTCGCTGCTGGGAAATGAGGCAGCCGACGCCGCTGCCCGAGCTCACGTTCAACGGGGATGTTCACATGACGCGCTAAGGAGGAAACATGAAGTCCCCCAAAAATACAACAATATTTTACAGCACTACAGACTAGACTGAAAGAACTTACCCGCTACCTGACTTCAGCCTAACTATTTAAGAGACAGTAACCCTCAGAAAATTGCAGACAAGCACCTACCTCCACGGTATCCTATATTGCACCGACTCTCGTCCATGGAGCACCCATATATCTCCAAGTACTGTGATCTTCCATACACCCTATGTCATATGGTATGTGTACGAAAACATGGCATTGTAGACTCCCAAAGACTAACTGATGACACAGTGGGAGGACAAGCTTACAGACCCAGACCCGAAGAAACAGTGCAGCCTGTCCGAACGGGCACTGGAGTTGGCCGTGGCGCGCGGCCACCCCGAATAAGGAGGCCGCCCACCTAGGGCACACACTGCGCCTGCTCAAAACAAAAGTTTACTCTCTGACTCCCTCTCGATTTTGTACGGCATAAGAATACATGTTTTAATCTATACACGAGACTTTGACGTGACGAGTATTAACAATTTTGTGACGTCATGTCACAACAAGGCGAAGTGGGCGCATCCAGAGAACTTTCGACCAATAGCGGATGGCTAATTGCAAAAAAAAGGCGTGAAATAAGAAATAATTATTTGGTTTTTGTTTTATCTAATCCTGCATAATCAGTGTGCCCAAGTTATATCAAATAGATAGTGCTCACTGTTTCGATGACGTCGCGTGAATGACAGGTGAATCGGGGGCATCCCGAAAAATGTTTCACCAATCGTGGAGGGCTGATTGCCGAAATGAATAGAAACAGTTTAGGATAGCTTGACGCTATAGGGCCCCAATTCAGCATTGGAAATAGTTCAACTGGCTGTCAGATCTGACTAACTTGATGTGGTACTTTTATGCATTCTTTATTCCATCTTTGCTGTGTTCTGCGCAATCATGTGATGTGCACATTCATGCACATATGTCATTACGACGTGGTTCCACGCGAAAGCATGCATTCATCACCGGAGAATACCTTTACATTTAAAAAAAATGGTCAGTTTACAAGGGTTCTCCGCGGCCTTGCGACGGTGTCTTGCTTCATCATTTGCTAAAGAATTTCGCACAATTCAATTTCTCTGTAATTTGGGCAAAGAGGAAATTATCATATTCATTAGTTTAGATTACCTCGCCTGGGTGTGGGTGTGACAATGGGTGTGACACCTGACGTCGCTACGACGAGCCCTTTTACAGAACATGCATGGCTATGGACTGCCGCAAACTCCATCATTAGTCGACTGACTCCGACTCAGTCCGACTTACTTGGACTCAGACCAACCCGGGAATATGAGCACGAGGATGAAATTCGGCAGAGTAGGCGTTCGCTCAGTTTGAGATGGAATGAGCCCTAAGCCAAAAAATGTATGGTTTCCGAATGTATCCAACTACCAACTTGCATTACAGCTTTCGATATGATGCTATACGGGAACAATATTCATAAGCGAAAATAGATGGCTAAAGAAAAACAAAGATAAACATAGCACCAGTACGATGAAAAGACAGCGACGACTTATCAAATAACGCAGGGAGAGAAAGTAGGTCACTCGATGGCCGTCGCTGTTATGGCACCACCGCTCATTTCATGAAAAACTGTGTGGGATGTAGCGGCATTCCAGGAAGCTGCGGAATTTCGCAGCTATTGCACGCGGAAGGCTCGTCAGAATGGTTGCAGTCGTAGGCCACAGTCAGAATTCACATAGGAGAAGGTCATATTCGAAAAAAAAAAGGCCGCAATGGCGCCTAACACTTGCACGCTGAGGAAGCCGAGCAGCAGTTGCCAGAATGTGTCTGAAACATATTGACTACGTCATACAGCAACAAGTTATGGTCAATTGCCAATTAATATATTAACCCATTCGGACTCATTGAACTTTCCAAAGTACAGGTGAATATTTATTTGTGATATCTAAAAGAAAGAAACTGTTCTCTTTAGCATGTCATTTTATTAAAAAAATTCTTGACAAGACGAGCGCATTGTAGTATTTTGTCACCTCCACAGCGTATTTATCTATTTACCTATATATCGCTGCTGTGCTCGCAATAGCGAGCACAGCAGCGAAATAGTGACTTTTATTTGGGTTACACTTGACTGGTTACAATATTTTTTGAAATATATATATATATATATATATTTATATATATATATATATATATATATAGTGAAGACGAAGTGAATCTTGCCTAGGGCGCTCCCAAGCAGGCGCGAAATGAAGACGGCAAGGCAGCGAACGGAACAGCTGGCCTAGTGAACGGGTCTTGTCTGTCTTCTCAGCTTTACAATATATATATATATGTGCACGTGTGTGTGTGTGCGCGCGCGCGCGTGTGTGTGTGTGTGTGTGTGTGTGTGTGTGTGTGTGTGTGTGTGTGTGTGTGTGTGTGTGTGTGTGTGTGTGTGTGTGTGTGTGTGTGTGTGTGTGTGTGTGTGTGTGTGTGTGTGTGTGTGTGTGTGTGTGTGTGTGTGTGTGTGTGTGTGCAGGCATCTACGGTAGCCTTGATGCTGTTGATCACGGCTGCCTGCCTATAGACACAGACTGCCTATGCCTATAGACTATCACTGACATTATGCTAGAGACGACCGCAAAACGAGCCTGCATCTTGGACAGGCTTTTTCAAGGAAGATACATGGCTATTTGCTAAGGGATATCGCCAAACACGCCAAAACCCATACACACGCGCAAAACACGCCAAAAACACGCCAAAACCCATACACACGCGCATATACATGAAACCACAAAATATTGTGATCATATAAGCAGCCGTAGCTGGTAACTGCATACTAAAAGCACAATTAGAGGTTTGTAGCACCGCCCCAAAACCGAAATGGTGGCAGAGGCAGCCACCACGTGCCATCCCTAGTTTCTCACGAAATGTGAACAGTAACAAAACCAGACAATCACGATTTGTTTGCAACCTTTCTTGCCCTGCTGTCTCTATCGCCCTCCCTATCACCTGTCTATTCCCACGGCGATATTCAAACCATCCCAGCGGCCAGGTATCCCACGCGAACTCCGTGCAGGAGCGCTCGGAAACACAACGCAGACGAGCGGCGAGGCACAGACACCACCGGAAAGAGAACGATCCGCCCAATAAAGCGGAACTGGCTTCCAGGAAGGAAACAATGCCGAGATGTATCGCGAGCAATCCTCTGAGTGGAAACCACTCCGGCCGTTATACATCTACTGCGAGTTCTGGCATTATTTATTGCTTTGCCGCTGTTGCTCGCAAGAAGCTGCGGCAGTAGCAACACGAAGCAGCAGTGCGTTGAGAAGGAAAAGAAGCAAGGCTATACGCAGCAGTGGTCGCCTTTCTTCTGTGCTTCCCACTTCGTTCGGGGCGCTTTGGGGGATTTGTTTTTCCCCCGTGGACTGCGATTCGTTAGATTGCTGCTTATGATCCCGGCGCCGGCCCACGCAGCCTGGGTCTTGTTTGCTCCCTGGCGTCGGCTTCTGGTTCTTACTCTTGCGGGCCTATTCATGTACGGTGCAGTCGCTCTCCTGGGGCACGATCGTAGAGGCCGCTACTTGGTCTCATAAGTCTTCGCGTGCAGCGCGCATCCGCACATGCATTTACCTGCAGATACAAGTGAGCCAGTCAAGCGTGCCTGGCAACCAGTAATGATGAGCATAACTGATAACAGAACCTATGATTAACGTCAGTCATTGCGGCGAGTTTCTTTATTCATATTAACCCAAGCAGTGCACTCAGCATTTACTGATGGGTGGGCTTAGAAGTATTTACATGGAGGATAACAGGGATGGAATAACTGATGGACTGGCGGTATACGAGCAACGTGGAAAAACTGCAAAGAAAGAAAATAAAGAAAGCATCCACACAGTAATGATTGCATTACAGACGACGTAAAAAGTTGAACGTAATGCTGAATTGCCATTCTACTGCGACAGCACACCGGCGGTCTTTGCCCACCTTGGAAGTATCACCTCCTTCTGACAAAATGTATATTCTCACCCTGAAGGCAGTGCAATCTAATGGAGGGTCTCATATCGCTTGCGGTCACGCGAGGGACCCAAAGTGCAGTATGACCATACTCGGCAGGCACGCGTCAATTCCCTCTCACCCGGCAATAGTGACCATTATGCACAGCTTAGATCAAGGACGTCAGCCTCGACAGATAGTTTATAGACCAGCATGAAGCGCTACTTGTAATTGACAGTTTATTCACGTGCACAGTTATATATACCGTCGTACAAGAAGAAGAAAAATATAAAACCCGATGTGACATCGCTGTTCCCAGGAAGGAAATGCTTTCTTTATTTTAATTGACACTGGCACGGAATAGGAAATTAACACTTTGATGATATCTGCGAGTAATACTGAAAACTCCTATTGCTCCTCTGATGATTTGGCCATAACAGTTAGCCAGGACTAGTGTGTTAGAAAACAAAGTGTAACGCCTTCAGCGCCAGCAGGATGCAGAAAAGGGGCCGCTAACTATGCCGTCTACCTCTCGTGCTTTTAACATAAATATGTAGGACACAAGACAGACTGTTCAGAAGAGGTATATGCTGGAGCGCATAAGGAAAGCGCTACAGGAAGAGCATTCCTGTATGCAAGGATGAAGGTACGCGATTAATTCCAGTTTGCTAACTGCCTTACAAGGCTAATCACCGGTATGCCTTGAGCCTCACTACATAAATGCATTTTAAGCACTAACAAAGCAAGCGCTCCTCCTTTCCAATACTTATCGGCATCGAGATATCCTGAGCCCTTTCGTCTAGGTAAGTATGTATTGCTCTTGGTGCCTATGCTTTGTCTGAGGAGTGTCGAACGAATGAAGTGTGCAAATAATAAATAAAAAAGCTCGAAAAGATATTTGCTCTATACCTGTCCATCCAAGCGTCCCCTCCGTTCCTCCACACCTTCGTATATATTGACACGTGTGCTTCTCCCTCTTTCTCCAGTGGCCGCTCTTCATCGGCTAACAAATGTTAAGCGTTATCGCTCAACGCGAGACGCGTAATGTATATATATATATATACATATATATATATATATATATATATATATATATATATATATATATATATATATATATATATATATATATATATATATATATATATATATATATATATATATATATATATATATTTATATTTATATATATATATATATATATATATATATACAATAGGATTAAAAGAGTATATAGAGCATATAACAAAACATAGTAGACGTGCATTCTTTATTGACAGTGAAAAAATGTATACACACCTTACACAAGTCTAAAAGCATTGTACAAAGTAACAGGGTCCGGAATGTACATAATAGAAAAAGACAAACGATACAGTTCCTTTAATAAGCAATGGAAAATAATGTTGCCACTCCAGTACAAATACTAAACAATACTAAAAAATACAAGACTAATAAGCGAGATGAGCTCATAAACAAGAGAGCACATAACTAAAAAAAGCAGCGCGCATTTCATTGAAGTTAGGTGGTGGAATATGAATTGATGGATGGATGGATGGATGAAAAACTTTATTAGGGTCCTTTAGGGCGCGCCCTAGCGCGCAGCGGGCCGCTCCCACGTCGGGACAGAGAGGCCGAGCCTCTCCGCTGCGTCGCGGGCCCGTTGGACAGCCCATAACTGGTCTTCGAGGTTGGGGCTGTGTAGGACAGCATCCCAGCGTGAAGAAGTGTTACTTTCATCACTGCGTAACGCGGGGCATCGCCAGAGCATGTGAGGTAAGTTCGCCAAGTCATTGCATAGTGCACATGCATTTGTCGTCTGAATTTCGGGGTACATCTTGTGAAGAAGTAGGGGGTTTGGGTATGCCCCCGTCTGTAGAAGCCTTAGTGTCAAAGCCTGAGGTCTATTGAGTTTGCAATGTGGGAGGGGGTAGATCCTCCGAGCCAAGTAAAAGTGCTTGGTAATTTCGGTGTACGAGGAAGGAGAGTCCCGATTGTCAGGTCCCCCCGGCGTCACGCTGCCCGGTAGCTACGCGGTTGATGATCCCTCGCGCTGCTCCGTGTGCCGACTCGTTGAGGTTGGGCGGGGCACCCTCGATCTGTCCCATGTGAGCTGGAAACCAGATCAATGTGCGTGGCTTGATTTCTGCGCTTCCTAATATCCCTAGGGCCAGCTCGGATATGGTTCCTTTGGCAAAGGCCCTAACAGCTGATATGGAGTCACTGTAGATTGATGTCCTCTTGTTGTCCAATAAGCCCATCGCTATTGCAGCCTGCTCTGCGATTTCAGAGGACGTCGTCCGAATCGAGATAGCGTTCGTTATTTGGCTTTCATGATTTACGCTAACTACAGCGAAGGCCTGTCCGTCGGCGTAGCGCGCTGCGTCTACGAAACTGTTCTGCGAAGCCCGTTCACGAGCCTTTTCCAGGAGAGCCTTCGCGCGCGCCCGACGTCTTCCCACGTTGTGTTCTGGATGGACGTTTCGTGGGATAGGCGCGACAGTGATGCGGTCCCGCTGCTCTCGAGGGATGCTGCAGAACTTTGTTTTGATTACTCTGGAAGGAATGCCCAGCTCCTGTAAGATGTGCCTTCCAGCTTGTGTGGTAGATAGCCTGATGAACTGGGCCCTCTCCTGTGCTTCCGCTATTTCCTCTAGCGTGTTATGCATGCCAAGTTGAAGTAAGCGTTCCGTGGGAGTGTATACGGGGAGGCCGAGAGCTCTCTTGATTGCCTTCCTGATTAATGCATTGAGTTTATCCCTTTCCGATCTTTGCCAGTTGTGCATGGCCGCGACGTAAGTGAAATGACACATTACGAACGCATGTACCAATCTCACGAGGTTATCTTCTCCGAGGCCTTGCTGCCGGTTGGCCACTCTTCTGATTAGTCTGATGGCATTGTCCGTCTTCTTAGTGAGTCGCAGCACTGTCTGGTTGTTTGAACCACTCGACTCTACCATCATGCCGAGAATCCGGATAGCATCCACCCTCGGAATATAGCCTCCGTCTTTTGTGCGCAGTTTTATGTCGCATTCGGCGAGTGGCTTCCATCCCTTTGGTTTCGGGCCTCTGCGCTTGGGTCGATAAAGTAGCAGTTCCGACTTGTGCGGTGAGCACCGAAGGCCCGTGGATTCAAGGTATCTCTCGGTAGCATCAACCGCCTCTTGCAGGGCCGTCTCTACCTGTCCGTCACTACCTCCAGTACACCAGATGGTAACGTCGTCTGCGTATATGGTATGACTGATACCGTCAATAGCAGAGAGTGTCCGGGATAGACCGATCATGACTAGGTTAAAGAGGGTTGGGGATATGACTGACCCTTGTGGCGTCCCTTTAGACCCCAGCTTAATCATGTCTGAAGTCAGGTCCCCGATCTTGATGAATTGATGAGCTGGCGGAATTTATCGGGATTAGGTTCGGAGACGATGAAATCAGGAAGAGCATTCCACAATTGAATGGCACGAGGAAGTGCCGACCAGTTGAATGCATGTGTGTTCCCGTAGATGCGTGTGAAGTTGAGGTGATTATGTAATCTGCGAGATGTGAATGGTGCGACTTCAAGCCGTAAAGATTTCCTATCCGCATGAACGTACTTGTGAAATTATTATGTGAGTGCAAAATCGCGTCGAGTTCTTAGTGACTGAAGTGAAATATCAAGTTTTATTTGTGAGATGCTTGAATTGCAGGTGTAGATACCCGAGATAAACCTGGCGGCCCTATTTTGAATTGATTCTAATAAGATGATTAGGTAGTTATGATGGGGTGACCAGATTGGGGAGGCAAATTAGAGCTGGTGGCGAACAAACGTCTGATAAGCTAGCTTACGGATGTTAGAGGGCGAATTACGTAGGTTTCGGCATAAGTACCCCAGTGATTTTGAAACATCAGCACATATAGTAGTAATGTGATGGGCCCAGGAAAGGCTTGGTGCGAGATTAATGCCTAAGTATTTGTAGGAAGTAGCCACAGAAATTGGCTTATTATTTACGTTATATTGGAAAGAAGAGATTGAATGTTTACGCGTGAAAGACATTACTTTGCATTTAAACAAATTAAGATTAATTAACCAAGTGTTACACCAATCGAATATGAGATGAAGGTCGTTTTGAAGAATGAGGTGGTCATCGGGGCTGGTTATAGGGCGGTAATTAATGCAGTCATCTGGGAATATTCGCACTCGGGATCTTAAGTTATTAGGAAGATCGTTATTGTATATTAAGAAAAGTAGCGGCCCAAGAACGCTACCTTGTGGTGGCACGCCGGAAGTGACATAGGAAAGGGGCGAAGAAAGATTGCTAACGATGAAAAATTGTCGGCGATTACAAAGAAAGTTCAAGAGCCAAGTTAGTGTCAGTGAATCCAATCTTAGTGCGTTTAGCTTTGAAATTAGGCGGCGATGGGCTACGCGATCTAACGTATTGGAAAAGTCAAGGAATACGCTATCAATCTGTACATTAAGGTCCATGTCTAAATGCAGGTCAGTCGTGAATTCTAAAAGCTGTGTCTCACATGACAAACCCTTCCTGAAACCGTGCTGATTAGTGAAAAAAAATTGTTTGATTCCATATGGTTGTATATGTGAGAAGCTATTTTATGCTCGAGCACTTTACAACAAATACACGTGAGCGAAATTGGCCGATAGTTATCTGGTGAGTATCTGTCACCGCTTTTGAATATGGGAACTACTTTCGCAATCTTCCAGTCTGACGGGAGCACTCCTGAAGTTAGTGACTGTTTGAGAATGTGATATAGTATTTTGCTAGAAGTCATAACAATGTTTTTTAGTATTTTGGAATTAATCTCATCGACGCCACAAGAATTAGATAACTTAAGATTGTTTATAAGAGATACAATGCCGTCGATAGTAATGTTGATGGGTGTCATGTACTGATAGTCTAAATCGGGAACGTCAGGTTGGGTGGAGTGATCTTCAGTGCTAAATATAGATGAAAAATATGTGTTGAAGCATGAAGGACACTCATAATTTGGAAGGGGCACATAGTCGCTATCATGTAAAAAAACGCGATTACTGTCGCGGTTCGCAGAGATAATTTGTCAGAACTTTTTAGGGTTGCATTTGAGATGAGATGGAACGTCATGTGAAAAATATTTATCTTTAGCAGCGGACAAAGCGGAATAGTAGTTTTTTAAACATTGATTGCATTTTTCCCAAGCCGATGGAGTGTCAAGTCGTTTAGCACTAGTGTATAAGCGTTTCTTTTTGTTTCGAAGAAGCCGAAAGAAACAGGTGAACCATGGGTTCGATTTACTATCAAATTATCATCATTATCATCATTAGCTTCATTATCAAATTTATATTTTGATTAATGGGATGTACTGGTTTACTAATGACTGTAATTTGTCTCGAAAGAGTACCCTGTTTTCCTCGACCGTTCTACTGTAAAAGGAAGGGAGAAGTGTATCTTTGAAAAAAAAAATCTAGCTCAGCATTAATGGTAGTATAGTCACCTTTGTTATAGTTTTAATTGTTTTTTTTTACTATACCCGCATATGGTAAGGGAATATTCAGGGTTATTTGGAGTAGATTATGGTCACTAAAATCATCCAAGTATGTTATTTGCTGAACTGTTTCTGGGTTGGTTGTCAGTACTAAATCTAAGATGTTGGGACCGCGAGTGGGTTGGTTGACAGTCTGGGTGAAGTTGAAGTCTAGGGTTAAATAATTAAATCTTATTACTCTGGACAGGTAGAGGATAGCTTTGCCCAGTTGATGTGTCGAAAATGAAATCCCCTGACTGGTAAATTATATCCGCTGGGCAGGCCTCAATTGCAGTAGTAATACTGTTACGAAGGTCGGTGGCAAAGGTTTGGAGTGAATCAGGAGTACGCTAACAGGCACGAATGAATACCTTTGTAGAACAGGTTAGACAGGCGGCCCAAACGATCTCGAGATTCAAGTCTGAGTTAACGTAATAAGATGTAATAATTTTTTTAATCTCAAGAATGACGCCGCCGCCTCGCCTATCCAGACGGTCATGCCGGCAGATACTGTAAGTGCTGGCGAGAAAAAAAAATTCATTATCACAAATATCTGGATGCAGCCAGGTTTCGGTGAGAATGACGATGTCAGAGGAAGAAACCATTTCATGCTGTGATATTAGGCTGAAATATATATATATATATATATATATATATATATATATATATATATATATATATATATATATATAAATGGGGCTGCGGAAAGGAGGGGACGCTTGGATCGGCAGGTATAGAGGAAATATAATTTCGAGCTTCTTCATTCTGTCACAATAAAATGCGGCTCTCAACTTGACGCTTGGCGAGCCTCGGAAGTTGTTCGTGACTCGCCAAGTCGTTCAAAAGTCATCCGAAAAGTCATTCAGAAAGTTGTGCATGGCTCATCTATACGTTTCTTTAAAGAAACTGCAGGTGCGCATTAAATAATAACTGCGAGTCCCAAACAAAATCATTTATTCGAGAAAGGGGAATGAAAAAATCAAGAGTGTTAAACTGATTTTGCTGAAGCTACAGGTTGAAGAAAGGAGTAAAGGGGGTGAAATGAGTTTAATAATTAACGCGAAGTTTAATGATTTGACGCTGAAAAGGCTTCAGAGAACTTCACGTGCGAAGAACAAACAGTCAGGTGCAACATATTCGTTTCGCTGAATAAGTAATGGGCTCTGTTGGGAGTTTTGCTCCTTCTTCACAAAGCAGGCCATCGTCGAGAGGTTGGGAGTAATTTAGTCAAAGGGACTCGCTGTCTATTGCTTGAACATTTCATTCCTTCGAGACTGCTCAGACAAAGCATAGGCACCAACAGCAATACATACCTTCCCAGAAGAGAAGGCCCAGAATATTCAGGAAAAAGAGACAAGTACACGTGAACGCTTTACTTGTCGTAACTTTTGACAACTTTTGACAAGAGGTACTGGCCTTGGTCAGTCAGCAGTTGCCTAGGGGCACTGTGATGAAAGATAATCTTATGAAGTAGAAAATGGTGACGTCAGTCATGAAAGCTCGCGTAATGGCATACTGCGTGGCATCGTCGGTCGCAACTACGGCCCACTTGTTCCCTGAATCAGACGTAGGCAATGGGCTGAGGAGGTCCAGACCGATGCGGTCGAACGGTTTCTCGGGTATGTCAATAGGCTGTAGAAGGTCAGCGGGTTACGCTGGGGGCCGTTTACGTCGCTGACAAAGGTCACGCGCAGCAACGTAGCATCGCACAGATCGGTACAGACAAGGCCAGAAAAAAAAAACTGGCGACGCACGTTGTCTTATGTGCGGGATACCCCAAGGTAGCCAGTAATTAGTGCACCCTGAAGTTCTTTGAGAACAGTAGCGCAAAGTTGTTTGAAGAGAACAAGCAGAAGCTCCGTGCCATGGGGAGTGTTACTACGTCGGTAAAGAATGTCGTCGTGAAGTTCAAAAAAAGGGAGTGAAGGGTCGGGCTGACGAGAGTGGAGGTTGCCTATTATAGATTGCAACCTGCTGTCGCTTTTTATTCAGCGCGGATGTTGGCTAGACCTGAAATAGCCATGACGAAGTCACCTGCATCATACCGCTCGCCAGTGTAGGGAGAGTTGACAGGGTATAGCGAGATAAACACTCAGCAACTTGGTGCATTTCGCCAGACATATACAGAATGTCAAAGGTGTAGTCCTGTAAGCGTAAAGCCCTAAGTCCAAGCCTTCATGTAGGATCCTTCAGTGACAAGAGCCAACAAAGGGCGTTGTGGTCCGTGATGACAGAAAAGCGTGCGACCATATAAGTAAGGGCGCTATTTAGCCACAGCCGAGACTCAAGCGAGGCATTCGTGCTGTTACCGAAAAATTCCTGTCCCACGTCGAGAGAAGGCGGCTGGCGTAGGCATTGACATGTTCCTGGTCGTTCTGGTGTTAGGCGTGGACAAAACCGACGCTCTGGCCACTAGCGTAAGTGCGAACTTCTGTAGGAACCGAAGGGCCAAAATGCGCCGAAAATGGGCAGTGAAGCAAGTAAATTGGTTAAGGTTGGGAATGCGTTAGCTGGCTCATGACCCCAAGAAGAAGAGACATCCTTCTCCAGTAGGTCAATAAGCAGCCGAACAGTGGCGCCAAAATTCCTGAGAAAGCGACAGAAATGAGAGCACAAGCGGACAAAACTCGGGACATCTCTGACTGAGCGAGGAACAGAAAAATCTGTGACGGCACACAACTTGTCGGGGTTAGATTGGAAACCAGTAGCATTAAAAGGTGACCAATAACAGTGATGTGACGCCGAGCGAAACCACACTTAGAAGAGTTAAGTTGCAGGCTAGAGCGGCGAAACACTTCGAGAATGGCCGACAGGTGGGTCAGGTGGTTCTCGAAATTAGGCGAAGAGACAATTAAATTATGGGGTTTTTACGCGCCAAAACCACTTTCTGATTATGAGGCACGCGGTAGTGGGGGACTCCGGAAATTTTGACCACCTGGGGTTCTTCAACTTGCACCTAAATCTAAGTACATGGGTGTTTTCGCATTTCGCCCCCTCGAAATGCGGCCGCCGTGGCTGCTATTAGATCCCGCCACCTCGTGCTCAGCAGCCTAACACCATAGCCACTGAGCAACCACGGCGGGTGTGAAAAGACAGTGGCATCACCTAGATAGCAAAGACAAGTAGGTTATTTATAGCCCCTAAAGAGAAAATCCATCATTCGTTTGAAGGTTTCGGGGGCTATAGATAAATTAAAAGGCATAACTCTGAACTGGTATAGTCCATCAGGTGTGATGAACACAGTCGCGCTCCATGGCATCAACGGCAATCTTCCAGTATGCGGAGCGCAGGTCGATGGAGGAAAAGTACGCGGCTCCGTAGAGGCAGTCAAAGACGTCATTGATTCGGGGCAGTGGGTATACGTACTTGCACACGTTGTTCAAGTGTCTGTAGTCAAGAAAAAAGCGCCAGCTACCATCTGTCTTTTTTACTAGTACCACACGGGACGCGCATGGACTGGAAGGAGGTTCGATAACGCCTTTCGTGATCATTTTGTAAACTTCACCTTCGATCACCCGACATTCTGCGAGGGAGACACGATAAGGACGGCGGCAAACAGGGGTCGCGTCCCCTGTGTCTATTTGATACTGGACAACAAACGTTTGGCTTAAAGAACGATCGCTCAAGTCGAAAATGTCATGGCATGAATTTAGGATGAGACCAGGGGCGGCAGCTTCAGCAGGAGATGGGTCAGCAGGGGTCTTTCCGTCAAAGTCATCGCGTGTCGAATTGGTTGTGGTACAAATGAAGGATGAACTGCAGGGATCCAACGCTCAAATTTCACAACCTTTGACAGCAGTGATGGCGGCGAGCGACATACCTGCTTGAATCAGTTGAGGAGAAGGGCTGAAGTTTAAAATGAGAATGCAGATGCGATTGCAGGTTACGTTCACTAGGGTCTTAGGCATGGCGACGTTTCTGGCTAGCACAACGTCTGTTACCGGAAAGAGCACGTAATTACCATCAGCTACAGGAGGGCTCGAGGTCTTAAGAATATCCATGGCGGCTTGGGGGGCATACGCATATAGTCGAGAGTAGAGACGGGCATAAGGCTTGGTTGGAACATCGGCTGGGTGAGGTTGTTCAAGCTGCAAGAGGCCAGTCGCACACTCTATTACGGCAGAATAAGTAGTGAGAATGTCCAAACCATGTATAACGTCATAAGGATATCGCTGAAGAACGGCAAATAAAACAGAACTTGGATGACCAGTGATGCTGATACGGGCAGTGCAGATTCCAAAGACGGCGCAAGTTTGTCCATCGGCCACTCGTTTAACGTGGGATACAGCAGGCGTAACCACATTCCTTGGGCGACAGCGAATACCAGAGCTCGTGACAGAAATATGAGCCCCGATGTCGACAAGTGCATATATGGCCCCACCATCAACGTCAACGTCCAGCATACATCGTCGAGTCGGTAGAGTAACTAGAGGGTTTTGCGGCGGAGTCGTGGATGCAGCGGTACCTCATGGCGATGCATCACCTAGTTTTCCAGAGTGAAAGTGCCAAGGTTGCTCGGCGATGTCGCGCGGTGATGTGGCGGGGAGCGGGAGGACGGAAGGCGGTATTGTTGCGAATGCGACTGGTGACCTCTAGGTGACGGCGAACGACTGGACGATGACCTGGTAGCGCCAGTATTGTATGGGTGTGCCGATGATGGTGGCTCAGAAGGGCGGCAATCAAGGCAGTGAGCATGGCAGTGAGCATGGGTAAAGGATGGAGTACGCTGCGAGAACGATCAGGGGTTGTTACAGTAGCGAGCAATATGCCCGATATTTTATTTGTTTATATTTATTTATACATACTGCAGCCCCTTTATGGGGCTATTGCAGGAGTGGGTTAGACAAAAATAAGTCATACAAAAATACAAGTAAACACTTACGTTAAAAATTCACAAAAATAAGGCAGATGACACAAATGAAACTCAAGATAACAGCAACACTAAGAGTCAGTACAAAAACGAGAATGAGTCAATACACTGTAATAACAAGAAAATACATAAAATCAGGTGTGGTTAACTTTTAACAGGAAATCGTTTAATGGCAATCGCCTTGTCACATGTGGGACCTCTTTGGGTCCCACGTGTGACAATGGTAGTTCAAGGGCGCGTTGCAGGTCCCCGAGCCCACAGGGGCATGTGCCACTGAGCTTGGACCCTTTCGTGACCATCACCAGGATCAGTCCACATCGTGATTTGTTTTTGTCACCATATCGGACGCATTCATTCCAGATCCCAGCCATAGATTGCTTCGCTGTTAAAATTATGCCTATTCCACGGACTGTGAGAGTCAATCTTATGCGAAACATCATGCGGGTAGCTGGCTATCCAGCGCTGTTTGAGGCTCTTCAAAGAGTTCATTAGATCGACGAACGTGTTTTCGTAATCGAAGCAGTTGTGTGTATAACGCGAGCGAGTGTGAATGAAAGCAGAAGTACGGCGACGACGACAATATGCCGGATACGGCATAACAACCAACAGCCTTTCTTCTTGCTCCGGCGAAAAAACCTCACAGCGTGTCACGTTATCTGTCCCAATACTGCAAGTGGTATTAGGCAGCAGTACGGCTATACGTAACAACAGGTTTACATCTTCCGGATTATCAGTCACACCTTTGCACAGTGTGCCCCCCCCCCCCCCGACCAACACATACACTTTGTGCGAATTTCATTAAAAGATAACTTGTATGTTACAAGAGGCACCGGTGTATAATACGCATCTATTTTAACTTGGTCGGCCTGATGAAGCGCGATCATAAACACTTTTACACGCATCGCGAAGTGCCGTACTTACCCCTCAGGGCACTAAATTTCCATAACCGAAATTCTTAAGAGGAGCAAAAAATTTTTGAACGAAGATTTAAATAACGCTCTTCTTAGGCGCAGGAAAACAATATTTATTGCACTTCTGTGGAAGTCATAAAGGTATAGTTCTTTTGCGCAGCTATAGTAGTAAAAAGTTCAGCTACTTCGGCTGGCAGCATCGCTGGGTTACCGTCGTCCGCCTCTGGATAAATTTTACGAGACACTGTAGGCACGTCACTGGCATTGCATCTGCGGCGTGGTGCGTTCAGGAAAAAAAGACATTCTATCAGTCGCACCATCGTGTATCCTTTGCAGAAGGATCGACATTTGGGCGAGTGGGTGCTGGTTTTGGTACTGGTTGAGCACCTTGAAAGGGCAGCGCAATAAGACGAAGACAGAAGGCAGGAATACAGAGGACTGCGCTGAACTCACAACTAACTTTATTCGAAGGCATATACAAACTTATGTTCACAACCCGTAGCCACGTGCTCTCCCATCGATGACGTCATTATCAGTGCGCAGGCAAAAATTGCATGCATGTGTGAGCATGCCATCGTTAAATTTGCATGAGAGTGAATTTGAATTTTTAAGCCGCCTCATAGTGTAGCATTAGATTACAGGGTTTTGCGTTTTTTGCCTGCGCTCTGATAATGACGCCATCGATGGGAGAGGACGTGGCTATGGGTTGTGTACATAAGTTTGTGTATGCCTTCGAATAAAGTTGTGAGTTCAGCGCTCTCCTGTGTGTTCCTGCCTTCTGTATTCGTCTTATTGCGCTACCCCTTTTAGGTGTATCGTTTGATTCATACATGTATGTCACCCCATTGTATAAGACGCAACGAAAAAATGTTTGGAAAAATATCCGGCGGATCCCACGCCCTTTGGGAATCGATGTTATGCGAAGCAGTGTCTATCGTGTATGCGAAGCGGGGAGCCTATCAATTTAACGAAACGGCAATGAGAGCACCAAGACGTAGGCCGCTGTTTCACCACCTACATGATGCGCATGCCACGACATTCATCAATGACCTATCAATAATGTTCGTCGTACACTCTTGTCATACTATGCCAATTTTAGTACCTACCACGTTAACGAAACGAGCATAAGAGCACCACGTAGGCGGCTGGATAGATAGATAGATAGATAGATAGATAGATAGATAGATAGATAGATAGATAGATAGATAGATAGATAGATAGATAGATAGATAGATAGATAGATAGATAGATAGATAGATAGATAGATAGATAGATAGATAGATAGATAGATAGATAGATAGATAGATAGATAGATAGATAGATAGATAGATAGATAGATAGATAGATAGATAGATAGATAGATAGATAGATAGATAGATAGATAGATAGATAGATAGATAGATAGATAGATAGATAGATAGATAGATAATGGCATAGTGGCATGCCAAGAAATGCTTCGCATTGAAAATACCACGACTCATAGTCCGTAAAATACGGAATGTGGGCCGATCGCTAAGTTTGTACCGTGTAACACAACGCTCGCTGCTGCGAGGCAAGAATGGGACAAACACGCAAGCTCCCGCGATCGCCACGCAAGTTAAAGGCACCGTGAGTCGGAGTGAAAGCTGGCTGGCGCGCCCGTGCTCTCGTTCATGGCACGTGACGCGACGCCTGCGTCAGTTCTTTCAGAGTTCAATGCTCCGCTTCATATATTGCATCCAACGTTGCGGAGGCTAGCAAGAATCCTTACAGTAGGCGCCTTCGCACAAAAAAAAAAAACATTGGTGTTTTTATCAGCCATTACGCGAGATTGTTCTTAACTGAAGCTCAGCAATCAATGGAAACAAGAAATGATGCCTTAAAACAAGATGGCTGTGTTATGCGGCTGTTAGTACGATGTGTTCATTTCGCTTTCCGTTGTTTTTTTCCCCTTCTCTGTTTCTCCATTAGCAGCCGGTCGCTGCAGCCTCGCGCGCAGGCTTGCATGACCATGAAACTTTATCACGAAATGCGCGGAGTGATACTCTCTTGTTTTCGAAGTCCAAAAACAAGAAAGGGGCTGGCAGATGGAATGGCACACTGTGGTATAAACTTTTTTAAAACAGGGTTGAAATGCCTCAGACAGGCTGGCCAACGTTTCGATAGGTGGACCTATCTTCGTCAAAGGCGAGTGTGTTTCTTTGCTTCCACAGCGTTTCATGATGAATGTGAAGCGGAGTATATAGTTGGCGTTGCGATCGGGACTTAAGGTTCAGGATGTTGGGCCTTTGGGGTGGGAATACGCCGTTTGATGCCGCCATCATGCCCATTATTCTCTTCATTAAAGGGGTACGAAAGGAGCGGAGAAAAGAACCTACTTTCCGCAAAATGCCTAGAATGACCATTTCAAAGCTTCCAGCTCCACCTGTACGTGCTGATGTCTCTACCGGGTCCCGTACTAACAGACTCCATACGTTTAGGAGGAGTACCCAACCCGCAACATGGCCGCTAATTATGCCACCCAGCCTGAGAGTCAAGCGTTCTCTTCTCCTTCCAAGTTAGCACATGTGTATACATTATTTTACCTCGACGTATTGGCACACTTTACCGCCGCAAACGTTTGAAACACAGTAACACACTATGCTTTTTGATAGGAGTGTTCTTTATCGGGAGTCATTATTGTCGCAGGTCTATTGGCAAAAAGCTAGGAGGCAGGGGATATTCTGGCTTATATTTGGGTTACTTTTGGGCAACTAGACAAGGGGTCTCTCCGACTGAGAAATTGAATTATGTAGTTTTCTGCAAAGTTTATTCACTTCTTCCATGCACACAGCGAAGTATTTATATCCGTTAAGGTATGCTGCTTTTCGCCCAGGTCTGTAGAATGTTTAGCGCACGTCAAACTTCATTTTGGGCACCATAACTGTGATTTAGCGCTATATTCTAGGAAACTTCAGACGCGAACACAGGAGAAAAGGAAACTATAGAAACGAAAATATATTTTCATGTGGAAATACTCTCTAGTTTAAACGACAGACAGCTAAAGAACACCCACGTTAGCTCTCAAGACATCCAGTCCGAATCGAAAATGTATGGGCGACGCCTTGTGCCTTATCGAATCATAAAGATCGTCGGGTTAGGACACAGGGAGCAGTACGTGTGCTCAAGCCTTTTTGTGAGATCAGCAGCGGCCGCAAGCCCAAGCGCCACCGATTCCCGGTGACGCGCACTGGTCGGGGCTAACAACTGCCCTGTCAAAGGGACGGCACGCCAAAGGCTCAGCACGTTTCTCGTCAATCACTTCACGCAGGGTGGGATCACCAAGTGGGGGAGGACCACCGGTGACTTCATCGCTCGCCTGTTTGCACACCGAGAAGTGTTTGCCAGCAGTCAGTACACTCAGGGAGGCAATATGGGTTCCCTGGGTCTGGGCACACCGATAAACTGTCCAGATGTACAAAGGTCTGCGGCGCCGGCACTTCGGCGCCAGAAGCAGCGTATCGTGCTTACCCTGTCGCGGAGGCAGACTCAAAAAGACACCCACAGATCCATTTCGCGACGTTGGGAGAGGTCAGCAAATAATCGTTTGTGCCTTAGTGCGAATGTAAGGACACATGTAGGATGCAGAATTTTTTTATATTTGACTCTCTTTACGGGCTTTACTGAAATTTTCCAGGAAAACTCCATAAATCACAAAAATGCAGAAAAGAATGCCTTGCCTTTTTAAGACGTTTGAGCGGGTTTGTGGTCAATTTTAAATATTCGCCTACCCGTTGATCAACCCGCAAGGCATATATAGTTGACCAACAGGCAAATGGTCCTCATGATCCAGAAGAAAAATTCGAATCCGGTTCAGATACAGGATACAATCTGGTTCAGCACTGCTAGTTAAGAATTATAGCACAGCGACTTATAGCACAGTTATAAGCTAACTTAATTTTTTTGCCAGCTGTGTTGTAGATATTCAAACGATTCGAGCGCAAACTAGCTCTTATTACATGACTTAACGTCATAGCAGACAGTTCTAGCAGAACATTTCCTCCTGCTCCCCGCTCCGCTCGCCTCCACGTGTTAGACCCCAGCGGTTGATCATTAACGGAGAAAGAATCTGTTTGAACTGAGCGTTCACGCGTGCTCCAGGCATGCAGTCGCATACTGAGCCACCTGGTGGTAGAAATGGAAACTACAACAAAAAAGAAAATAGCCTGTTCACCTTCATCATTGCCAAGCAGTGATCGTATCGTTGTCAAAATTTTTAAAACAGTTGATAGCGCTTTTCTGTTTCGTTCTTTTTGTTACTTCTAAATACAGGGGCATTGCCACACGAAGCTGTGAGGCTACTAAATAACCGAGCCGAAGGCGTTTGATGTGCCCGCTTGTGTACTCGTCAACGTATCGTTGTATCCAGAACCGCGCTCTTAGCGTCGTGATTTTACATGCGTCACCTATTGTTAGGCGCTCTGCGCAAGATGGAGGGCGCCTCCCGAGCGTATCAGCAGACCCGCACCAGTGGCGGAAGTCAGTCTGTATTTGCGTCAGTCTCGCTCGCTGCGCTCGTGCGATCCTGTCAGTGAGCTCCCTAGCGAAACGGAGCGTTCGGCGCATGCGCACTTGCGCGCCTGCTTGCTGGCTGGGTGAAGCAAGGTGCAGAAAACGCTTTGCTAAAGCTGTATCCTGCAGTGCACGCGCACACAGAATAAAAAAGAAATAGAAAAGAAAAACATTGGATTCAATAAGCAGTCAAGAATTTGTGTGTCCTTCACCACAAAGAAGTCGACAGGGAGCTCACGTGAGTTGGAAATCTTATAGGCGGTTAGAGGACAGCCATCTCGTTATATTGATATTGGCATGCATGATAGGCAGATAGTACAGGATGGACTAAATTGGTTTTCATCGTTTCTCGTAATTTTTTTGTTTATGGGTGATCTCTGTATAGTAATAATGCCAATTTATATATACCAAGTGATTCGTAAATATGATACGAATGAAATACACAGCATAGCAAACGTGACAACAATGACAAACTCTTGTAAATGTTGAAAGATCGATAATGATAATAGTTTCGGCGACATTTCGAAGCAGCCGCTTAAATATTCGAACGATATCAGAAGTACGCACCACCCAAGTACACTGTTCTCCTTCTTATGAAACCACTGCGGCCACGCAATGCAGTGCATCGTTCACCGAACCAAGGCCGTCGGTCCACGTGCCGACACAAACGTGGTTGCCAGCCTTACTCACCGCAGCCCCGCCAGGCGCGGCACGTGCCCTCATGGGCCATAAAGAGAGGGAGCGGTGGCGGCGAAGTCTTTGACTTATGGGCGAGCGTCATACGATCCCCTCCGCCTACTCAGGCGCGCGACGCGCGCGCCTCTCGAATTTGCCACGCCCAACACTCGGTATACGTACGCGCTGCAGTTACCCCCCAACCTCGCCATCTCTCTATAAGAACAACGCGCGTTTTCGCCGACTCCCTAGTGCACCGGTTAACCGCTTCGGTGCACCCTGGGGTAGGGTGGTGTGACGCACGCGAGCGCAGCATTCGCACCCGCGGGGATATATTTAACGGTATTACCTCCTTGCCCGCCACACTCTCGCCCCCCTCTACGCAGCCAATTTCAAAACGGGCGCCTTGCCTGAGTCACCTTCGGACGCTCGAGCTATCACGTTTGGTTGCCGAGATCAGCTCCAGAGGCATTTTATTTGCCATCCCACCTCCGAGTCTAAACGAAGTCTAAGTGACAATGTTTCGCTGTGATAATCTCCGATTCTCAGCAACTGTGACATGAATGCTTAATGTTCAGGATATTCTGTGTTCTGCGTACCAATGACGTCCTTTACTTTTGCTCTACGCAGCTCCACAAGCAGCGAAACGATCGTGCCTGAGCCTTTTGAGAAAGAGATGAAGAGGAATGCCGAGAGATTAACCAGATATCAGTCTCCGTTTTGCTTTTACTTCTTTTATTATTTATTTTATTAACGCACCGTGGCGCGATTCCTTAGGCGGTCGCATCTGGCAGTCGGTGATTGAAAGCGGAGCTGGGTGACCATGAAGACCACACCGAGGTTTACCTCTAGTCACGTACACGCAGAGGCGGAATCGTCGTGTAGCACAGATTTCTATCGCATGACAAAGTAGGGTGCTCAAATGCAGCGCGCGTGTGGGCAGGAATGATAGGCGGTTTGAGTCTTAGTCATCACGCTCGTCGTGCCCACCCACAACACGTGTGATTATAAGCCGCGAAACAGACCAGCGAAATGCTGATGGATGGGTGGGCGGAATAGTTTTGCGGTCTCCGCTAGGCCGACCAGCAATGGCTCGTCAAGAGCGAATTTCCACGGTGTCCCGTTCCCCGCCTTTGTTAGCAGCGCGCCGACGCTATCGTGGACTTACACACACGCGTTCACGCACACACACACACAAGCCGCACGCACAAACACACGCACACACACTCATACATGCCGGAACTCCCGCACGCGTGGATGCACACACATGCAAGCGCACAGAAAATGACGTTTACTGATTATATCCCACTGGTTGTTTTCATGCTTGAAATCCTGCAGAAGCTGTACGAGATCAAACACCTGGAGGAGAAAGTGAATGAGCTGAAATCGGGGATGATGAGGAGAATGATGAAATCGTAAGAATAGTCTTTGTAGCCACTGGGGCTTGTTCTCGTGGCTAGACAATGTTGTTAATGTTGACCGCTCCCGCAACGCAGCCCTTATACAGGCATTTTTTTCATGCTGCGGAAAGCAACGTGTATGTGTATGTAATTGTCATAGTGTTAAGCCCGAACATTAGCGAGTGAAGGTGCCGTTAAAAGCGAACAATACAAGCGGTACCCCATAGCAATTCAGCCGTGTTAAGTATAACGGCGCTTAAAAAGCAACATAAAGAAAATGAAACGACGCAACCCTCTCGCTGTTCCATTCATGTGCAACCGTAAAACGGGAACCTGAACTTTACTTATCCTATCTTTCAGGAACTAAGCCCATTCTCAATCAAGCGGTGAGCGCTATATAGGAGTGATATTGCCCTAGCAACACGCCGGGCACATGCTTTCATGAAAATCATGTTGATTTCAGACAATGTCAACTGGAACTAAAGAAGCGCAATCTGATTATTAGCTTCTGCTGTGCGTCAATTAGGCCCAGTGAGAGGAAGATATGTGGGGCGGCGTCGGCAGCAATAAAGCTTCGTGTTACAAACGAAAGGGAGCCTTAAAAGCGACGTTCGCTAGGGCCCTGGGGATCGTTGCCCTCGATCCCGTCTATCTGCTTTTCGTGATAGAAATACGCCGTCGGGTCAAAATTTATGGAGGTGGGCATCCGTTGGGGCCAAAAGAAGGGAACGGGGGATTGCGCGTCAGCAGAAGGGAAGTTTTGTTCCCGTCCGCAATCCTAAATTAGCTTAGGTCTATTGCAGCAGCTAAAAAAGAACACAAAGTTGTACAGTAATTCACACTATTTTTTTCATAATTTCATCGCAGTTTGGAGTCGACGAGTACTTTTGCCTGTCGATTTGGATAACTAATATCCGCCAAGTTCTGAGGCGCTTGCTGTGGGATTCACTTTATTCTTGCTGAGCACTTTTCGTTTCATTTACATAAATACTACCGTGATGTCACGTGATATCACAAAGAATGTAAACTACATTGCTTTGTTCATGTTATGAAGCACGAAGCACACGCTAAAGAGTGACAACTCAACAATACACGTTCATCAACAGTCTGAACTATGCTACACTTACCGGCGCACTCATCAGTCTTATTGAACTAAATTGGCCTATGGAAACACTTTTAGATATTTATCTCAAAAAAGCCGTCCAGGAAAAAGTTGTTTCCACGCTTGCTTTCCAAGCTATATATTGAGCTTGAAGAAAGTACATGCAGCCATCTGCCGTAATATTGTAATTAGAGTGGCGTAGTCAAGTGGACAAAAAAAAAAGCGAGCGCTTCTGTACGGAAATGCAGTTGCAATTTATTGACTATAGATATGGTCATAGTTTTGTACCAAAAACACTCATTGCTGCTAATGGATTCGTGAGTCCAAGCCTAAAATGACGATGCACCATTCAGACAAAGGATACTTTTGGTTTTGGTTTTTCGACCAAAACATTACTTCACTCGCTCCTGCAATCCGAAATGTGGGAAGCAAGCGTCACACAACGGCTTTAACTCGATTCGTTTTGTTCATGGGTAGGTAAATCAGGTTAACTAGCACAAAATCCTCATACACTACTCTGCACCAGCCACAAGGAGAGGACCATTCGATGAAATTGAAGGATACCGAAGCTGCAATAATCACAAGTTTATTCAAGAAGCAACTGCTTACAAAAACGATATGACGTCCGTCAGACGCAAAAGCTGCAGAATAACAAAAGCTTAACTTACAAGTACAAAATCTGAAAATTAAATTGTGGTAAATGTACTTGCGGCTTCTATATTTCAGGAAATGTTCTTACTATTTCATATTGACATACTCATATTGACATGCTGAAAGTGCGATATATATATATATATTTACACACGCACACACATATAGGACTGTATGCACTACGATAGCATTTTACTTTTTAAGTATACAATACACGTACTGTTCATATGTGGCATACGCGTAGAACACACGCATATAACATGGTATTCATACATAAGACACATATACTTGTCACACGTGTACACAAGATGCATAATTCTGCATAATGGTAAAACCCAAACAAAACCATCAGCAAAACACTGCGAACAGAACTACGTCAGCACTTGACATTCAAAGCTCTCGATAACACTAAAAATAAAACATTCGTTCGTACAACACTGCTTTTCTGTTTTAGAAAAGATCCGTAGGCTGTAGGTAGATCTGCTAATAGCGCCGGACTATGTCGCTTTCCTCAAACAAGTTTTATCAAAGCTAGTAGCAATTGTTTAACGCATTTGTTGGCCATGGTGTCAGTAATTTTGTTGACGATGTGTCTAAAGCTCAGTCGGACGTATACATGCAAGGAATTCAGTTTATCGACTGTAAGATAGAGCGTATTGGGGCATGGCATCCACATGGAGAACGCTCTTCGGCTACCTCATTCCGTGAATCCCTACACTACCTTCTGAGTGCCGTGGTTAAAATATGTGAACATCTGCTTATCGTACACGCTTACCTTCCCGTCACAAATGTGTACGAGCTCGAAACCTGCTCAAACAAACGCGTTTGGACGGTATTCAGTGCTAACCTGACGTAGAGCTCGCTATTCTAACGAAAGAGGCGTTTAGGGCCGGCATTAGCTGTTGAATACACTATACACGACAGGAGGTTAGGGTAGAATGGGCGTAAAGTGCATAACAACAAGCCTTGGAAACGCCGAAGTCAATAAACATGCGGCAATAGCCTCAACAATATCGAGGCAGAGGGTAATATCACGCAACTGGGAAAGGACCTTGGCAAAACTCGGCGGGGACGTTGAGGAAATGTCTCTGCTTGCTACACTGCTGCCGACGGTTCGATTTCCCGTTAGAACCTTTTTCGTTTTCGTGGTTCTATCTTTTTCTTCTCTCAAGTTTTCCAGTTATTTTCGAGAATGTGGCGTAAACAATTTCTCCACTTATACCTCAATAAGGCAGACGACAGCACTAAGCTAATCCTCAACGCCCCTCGACAGCCACATCTAATGCACCGTTCGGTCATATGGGCCACTACGTTTATTTCGCTGTTGCTACAGTATGTTTAATTATTATGTTTTTACATGTCCTGTGCAGCGTAGATAAGAATGGTGCACAAAACTTAACGAAACACGTGAGCTGACGGTCCGATACATGCATCAGTCCGGCAGGAGTGATGCCGCAGTGCTACCTGTTGTCTTCGCTGGTTACGTGTAATTGGCAAAAACACTTTCGCAGCCGTCAGACTAACTTCGGAAGGCCAAAAAAAATGAAAGAAAAGAAACAAACGAACTAAACAACATTGAATTTCTTCTCCTAAGCAGTTACCCAATGTATTAATCCGAGAATTCACCACCAAAAAAACGTAGGACTTCAGATGTTTCTATACTTGTAATATCAACCAGTGACTACAAACTGTTCAGCTTTCTACTGCGTGGTTTTGCTCATTTCGACGTTTATAAAAACGAATTCTTGTGCGCTTTACTCACACTGTCCTCTAAATTTATTCTGTAACCAATGGAACTGGAAGAGGCACTGCAAGTTTAGTGAGTAAAGCGAGCCCTCAGCCGCGTTCCCACTGGTTTCCATAGAAGTGGGCTATTGTACGTGTATTGTTGATAATGTTTCCGCAGAAGCCTATGCATACGTCATTCACTATATTAAGCAGAAAAGCACTACCAAACTAGAAGTGTTTGTACTCTAATGATACGGGCGAAAGTGATTTTAAATGCATGCAGAACGATGGCGTCGTGTACGACGCCATACTTATGCTACAAACTTTTAATTTTATTGGTGTTTTGCCCAGGGTTATGATTAAAGCAGGCTTCTGAAGAAGCGTGAAGAAAGAACCGCGTAGAGTGACAAAGAAAACGGTGCGGCAAGGGTGACTTGCCAAATTTCGCTAACGAGAACTGAGGGTGACTCGAAGAGCAGACAGTGGAGGAAACTTACGAAGAATTCTCGCGCTTCTCCGCTTTCGGTAGTTACCAATTCTGTTCAAATTTGTGGAACGCGGTTTTGGTTTCGACCTCTTCGTAATTGTGAAGTGCTGCAACACTAACGGATTTCCGCCAATAACTTAGTGGATCGGTAGCGAAGCGTAATTGCAGCACTGTTCTGCTTGCGACATGCGCACCTTGTCATGGTATCACCTCAAGGATCACCCATTGGAACGCGTTTTTCTTGCTGTGAAAACGCGCGTCAACGATAAGGAAGCAGAAGCGTTTCAGGCGCTTCATAAGGGCTTCATCACAATATCATTCCTTATTGGGGCCAAGCATAGCAAGCACACACAAAGAATTACGGTGAAGGGACGTGAGAATTTTATCAAGTACTATAGTGTAAACAACACTTCGTTATTTGGCATACCTTAGCCGCACCTGCAGGGTGCCGAAGGGGCTGCGGGGACACCAAAATTGGAACCCGGGCAAGACCATTGGTTCGGCGCACGCCGAGGCTTACGCGTTACAGGTAAAGCATAGGATCGGCTGTCCGTGTATGAAGCAACGCCACCGCGCTCCGGACTCGGTGGAGTCACAGACCTGAACCCACCGGTTCCCCTTGGCTGCCCTAGAGAACGTGCGCCGCCCGCTGTATCAAAATCTCAGGTGCTCTGCTGAGGCCTCCCGTTGGTCGTTATAATTTTTATTTTCGCATGCTAAATGATATGACCGCAATACAAAATGTGTATTTCACTGCATTCTGGAGCTGTACTGCGGGCAAGCTGACCAATGGAACCCGATCTTTATAGAACGCATCAATTAAGGGAAAATAAGACATCCACCCATTCGTAGCAATTGCTACAAAGAAAACCCGCATGGTTTCCAAGTAAGAAAAGCCTCGCGGTTCATAAAAAAAGCAAAAAATTTCGTCGTGGTCCCGCACTCGAAACCGGCACTACCGCCTTTCGGAGCAGCCGCTCTAACATGCGAGGTAAGCAGGCGGTTAGCTCAGATGTCAGTTTGATAACAATTCGAAGCAAAGGCAAGAGTCTGACGTAATAGTTGTGCGGAAACCCGCAACGTGGAGAGAAGTAATTTTTTAAGGTAATATTAGACATCCAACTAATCGTAGCAATTGCTGCGCGCACATGAGAACCGTGACAAAAAGCACCTCGTCTCTCTTTTGTGTTTTTTCTGCCTGTCTCTATGGACGCAGTGTTGCCTGGAATACTGTAATGTTGCGGAATCTACAGAAAACGTAAGGCGTGCTGCGCTTGATTCGCCGTTTCAAGCCCCTAGGTTTCTCGCAAATTATAGCACCACTTATTGTTTTCATATCTCTGATTGTAAGCTTTGCCTCTGCAACCTGAACAACGCTGAATAGTGCCCACTTTTGCGCCTCTCCTACGCAAGTTATAAATATTATCGCCCAAAAGATAGCGATTAGTTTAGCCATTGTTAACCTTGTTGACCGAAATAGCTTAAAGGATTCTTCTATATTGAAAAGAAGCATGAAAAATGCCGATGTAAAAGAGTTGGCTAGAGTACAATCAAATGCATAGACAGGTACGTATTCCGTATACCGCCTCTGTATGTTTGTCATCGCGCTAGTTTTTGAGTTCCTAGGTTTCGAGGAGTGGCTTTTTTCCTCCACCCGACGATACCAAAGTAAAACACGTAGATCGTACATTTATGCTATGTTCAGACTACGTTCGTAAGGCGCCGATTTTTCGTTACATGCGTAAGCGGAAGCGCAACAAGCGTATGCGTCTAGTTCACACTGCGAATGTAAAGGTACCAACGTGCGCAATTCACGCGAAAATCGTGGATGAGAGTGTTAAAGGGTCGGCAACATTTACGTCTGTTATATTACGACTATTGCGACACAGCTAATGACCGATAAGCTTTCGGTTTTCAACAACCGATGACGACACTTCCGTCCTGCCGTCTGCAGACAGCTCCGGGCGCGGGAAGTGCCATTCCACCATTCCGTGCGCACGATTAGGTTGGCTGTGTTCGTGAAAGTTTGTGCAGTGCGCCTTGCGAGACTGTTTTCAGTTCATGTGGTTTATCCGCTGAGGAAATCGATGGCCGCAGGTGCATGCTCCGAACGATGAGTGGTCTCACTAGGTTTCCAAAGAAGCGGAACTGCGGGGGCGACATGCGCATGAAGTTATGAAACATCGCAGCGTCAACTCGGAGCTTGGCGAAAAGGTTGTGAAAATCGCCGTCTACGGCCCTATCGAGAAATACTTGCCGCACCCAAACCCTTCTGCGTCGCCTCCGTCGTCTTTGGGCGACTGAATACATGACTATAAGTTTGTTTTGAGCGTGAATTTCTTCGATCTCGGCCAGCGCTCGCATGTTGACAGGAGTCATATTGGACCGCTGGTGACGTCAATTCTGCAGCTCCAAATTTGATTGGCCTGTTGTAAAAGCCGTAATTTACGCAACAGTAAATGTGAACAAAGGTGCCGGCTTAACTGCCGTAACATTTTTTACAGCCGTTACGTTCGATACGCCGAAAGAGCTGTTACGCGCGTTACGACCGTAGTGTGAACATAGCTTTCCAAAGATATAAGCGCCAATGCTAAACCATGTTTTCGTTGCATACGGTTTTAGCAATTTGCCCCCTCGGACCAAGTTTAAATAGGTTTCACTTCTCAATGCGCTCTGCCCTCGCGTAACTTACACCGGTTGTTATCTCGAGGTGGAACTGGTCGCATTTACCACTGGGTGCTACGTGTCCATACTGCTCCGTTCCTGTGGTGGAAGCAGATGCATACCACCTAATAAGGGCATGTACGGGTTTACAATCGGAACGCTCGCGTCTCCTATACTGCAAGCCGGCCTCCGCTACAGTGTGACAACCAGCTATGACCGCTGAATACATGACAACATATTCCACAAAACACTGCTTCAATTCATACACAACACAGGCCTCATAGCACACATATAATACACATATACCCACCAAGAATTATGCCTTAAGGGCAAGTCCTTATCCCAATAAAAAAAAAAAACTCCAGTATGATGAACGTATTCCAGCACGCAGATATCCAACGCATTACCCACTTGCAAGCGTCCTATTGGTTCAGCTTCCAAAGTAATGCATGGTGCGTCGCAATCGCGCACACATTCACACATACAACAGTTACAGAAAAAAAAGGGAGTTCTGGCCTCCCGACAATTTTATTATATTTCTCCGGCGTCGACTAGCTCATCTTGAGGACGTTCGCAGCTGCCAGCTAATTAGTGTCTCAATTACGTGGAGTCGACATCTGTTGCCATTCTGTATTTTTGCCTTCTTATGTTTAATCTTCTAGACTCGTCGCACTAAGAGGGGAAGTCTGCCGAGCAATCTAATCTCAACTGCTGCTTGCCTTTCAGCGCCTTCCCTGTCACAGCCTCTTTCCTTTCAGGCAGATTATTCGGTCCTTTCAGGGAGATTATTCGGAGCTCAGCTCCTCATTTTCAGCCTGTTCTAGCACTCGCCGGGCATTACGGATTATATTTATTTCTCTTGGACTCCGAGTGTAAACAGAATGTACTTCAATACTATACATCAGTTTTTGAAAGGAACCAAAGAAAGTCAATCGTTTAATGTTAACATCATTTTTTTTTACCGTGAAAGATCTGTCGTGCTCTATTTATTAAAGTCTAATCTATCTTCGAGTAGCGCTCGCGGCATAAATTAGGATGGCATTACTCAAGGCAAGGTTTAATTATAGTGAAAAGGAATGACTGCAGATACATTTGCTACATACCATGCATGGGTAGATATAATCAATGAGCGCGCAAGCGCGACATATATATATATATATATATATATATATATATATATATATATATATATATATATATATATATATATATATATATATATATATATATATATATATATATATGTATATGAATAGAAGTGGCGAAATAAGCGCGCGTGTTTAACCACATTCCCTAAAGTTGGGAAGGGAGAAATGTCTTGCCTGCCAATAAACTCCAGACCCCATATAGGATATATACTTTGTAATTGTGGAATGCATGAACATTACATTTCCGTTCCGTTTTATTTATTAAGTCGGATGGTCTAAAATGGGAAACTCGCGCGCAATATTAAAAGAATACTTTATGGACGCATAGAAAACAATTCTATATAACGATATTTTATTGCCATAAATGTGATGTACGAAAGCAGAGATAAGATTGTTAACTGGAATCGCATGAAGTGGCAACCATAGTTATGGTCCACACTTGACACGATTCCAGTCCAAGGTGTCTTATTAATTTGGTTACGTTACAATTTAGTTCATAAAGCAACGCTTTATTTCAATTTCACCATCTCAGTTCGTAAGGTAACGTTCTATATGATTATATATGATTGGCCTCTATTGCTTGCTGTACTTGTCTTCCTTGTACGATCTCAGCATTGCTCCATACAAAAACTTGTCCATGAAATGTCTCAAGTGTGTGCGAAAGAGACACATTCCCCACGTAGTGCTGTCTTTGTTTTTTCTTGTCTCAAGGCATCAGAACAAGCCTCTACATAAATTTTCGAATCACTACTCTGAAGTCTCGCAGCGGCATCCTCAGGCATTGATTTCGTATTTGCCGCCGTTGTGCTACATGTCGGAGAATCGCTCAGAATCATTGCATCAGAATAATTTTCGACTCAGCCCTTCACATTCATAACGCGAGGATTCATCATGTATTACCGCAATGCAGGGCTGGTGCAAGCTTTACTCAAGCTCTATGTTTCGCGTCTTTTAGCTATAAGCTTTAGCGGCTAAGTGTTGACACATTTTTTTCGTCCACGTGATTTCGTACCACACTCAGGCATGCGCACTCTCTCGCTTACCTACATACCTACAAAGTGCTTTTATGAAGCGTATAATTTGACGACTACAGCAAAGTAGAGCCTTTCGCTACACTCACATATTATATACGGCCACAACGTAGTTTAACGCCACAACGCCATATATAACGCCCCAACGAACAACAGGAAAGCGTTACCGCATGGTAGGTATGCTAGCAAATGCTGATGCATAGGCCACGGCTTCCAGTGTAAATATTTGCACTGCTTTTTTTTCACCACCCTTTCAAGTAGCTTTAACTACTTTTATGCGCAGCATACTAGCCGCACAACCACGCTCTTCCTTGCTGCGCTGAGCGCGGCCGCGTAGCTACCATTGAGGGTATGAGCCATTGTTCATTGCTGCGCGTCTCATATGTGGGTCTATTTTCTTTTAAGTTTACTATGTTTGTTATTAAGTTGCTTCTATTTTTATGCGTTGCATAATGCAATCACTCAGTTCAGCCCTTGGGCGCGGCCGGGCAGCCACCATTGACCTTTAGCGCAACCACGTGACGTGACGTCACGACAGCCGGAGGAAAAGCTGGGCCCCAAATCGCGCAATATGCAACGCATTCTTGGCTTAACCAAGCTCAGCCTGGTCATTTTTATGCGAAGCATACTTGCCGCACAACCACGATCTTCCTTGCTGCGCCGCGCGCGGCCGCGTAGCTGCCATATGACGTCATAACAGCTGCAAAAGCGGAGGCTCAACTCGTGCGCTCGCTTGCAGCCGCGTAGCTACATAGCCGGGACTCAGCTCGTGCGCTCGCCTGCATGAGTTGTTTCTTCGTCTAGCCGAACCAAATATAGCCAAGCAACAGCGGTTCACCAGGCTAAACAGTGGTTCAACAATTAAATAAAGGCTAGTATGCTTCGCATCCTGGGCTTAACCTTAGCTAAGCCACAGCCATTTTTTTTGAATAACGTTTCATAGTTTTCATGTGTATCTCTGAAAAGGCATGGCTATAGGTACCCAAACAACAACACAGACCGTTTACAGGACGGTGCAGCTCTAAGTAATCTACCGTTAACGAGCAAGCTGGAGTCATTGTGTCGGCAGAAACGCTTAAAGGACAGGTCCCCTTCATTAATCGTTGGCTGTGACATGAGACGTCGCTCGTCTACCAACCACTCATCATTACATGCTGTGGCAAAGCACTACAGTAAAGAAGGTGACTGGTTTGTGCTCAAGCCGCACCACTTCCTTGCCGCTCGAGAGCAGAACTCGCATTGTCGGACCTGGAGATCGATCTGCAGACACGTTCGCAAACGTTGTTGTTCTTCGTCGAAGCACACTGAAAATTAAAGAATAAAAGGAAGCGTTTCCCCACTGGCAAGCAGTTTCTGCAAAAACTGGAAGGTGTTTGGAAAACTAGGTTTGGTGCGGGAAGCAGCAAGTTCGAACACAGTGCTTTTGAGTAAAGTAAGTGCGCCTCACGCCCCACTCGATCTACGAGAGAGATCGCGCTTCGGAACTTCCCGGGCTCATCTCATCTGAGCTTCGTTATGCAAGGCGGAAGCCTACCGAACTCGCGCACCCATTCCTCGGTCACGCCGAGCGCTCTTGCCTTTCCTCGGAATTCGGTACGTTGCAGTGGCGCGAGCATACGGGAATCACGAGAAGAGGCAAGCTCAAAGATGGAACGGCGTGCTTCCCGCAGGGGCCCCGTTTTGATCAGACGAAGCCCTACTTGAAATTCAATTACGCGCTCTCTCCGCTTTCGACGCGCCGTTCTCCATCTGAGAGGCGCGGAACACGTGTGCGGGGCCGAGCGCAAGTTCCTTCGCCGCGATACGTGCATCTTCTCGCGTGTGCTCCGTCGACGCACTCCAATTTCGGCCCGCGAGAATTCGGCGCTGAAATGCGGGACACGAGTTTCCCTAATCTATCTCTCTCTCTGGAAGCTGCTTGAGATTCTGTTCGCGCGGCTTCGCCACGTCCGAGTACTACACGCAATCTTCCGACCTCGCGTTATTTCGCAGTCTGCCGCACGGTGCGAAGGAATCGCAGGTATGAGAAACATGTTGCAGTGAAGAGCCTCATTTTTATATGTAAAACGGAGAGGAGCTTTTTTTTCCGCACAGCTCGAGGCCATTAGAAAAGAACAAGACTTTGATATGCTACAGCAATCGTTGTTTTCTCAGTGCTTAATGACAAACGCAGCGCTGAAAGTGTATCTCGCCTGCCGCAGTTCGACGCATGGGTATAAACTGAACGAGCTCATTTGGGTTATGTTTATGGCGGGAATAGTCAGCAATACGCTTTGGGAAAAACAGATCTCGCACATACCGGTTGTATTCCACAGTGCAAATTGACCTGATGAGTGCGGAGCGGAAGCGTTTTCTTTGAAGCGCTCGTACCATCTGTCCTACCGCAACTTGCGCTGAAGTATAAAAATATCGAAAAAATCTTTTATGCAGCACGTATTGGGCAGCAGAGAGTTAGATCGCGAATTTGTCAGGATGTGATACAAGTTTCTCACTTACCTTTTGCTTCGAATATAATATCTGAGAGCAGACTATTACACTAGAGCAAATCTTATGTGTGTGTGTGTGTGTGTGTGTGCGTGTGTCTGTGTGTGCGTCTGTGTGGGTGTGGGTGTGTGTGCGCGCGTGTGCGTGTGTCTGTGTGCGTGTGTCTCTGTGTGTGCGTCTGTGTGAGTGTGCGTGCGTGTGTGTGTGTGTGTGTGTGTGTGTGTGTGTGTGTGTGTGTGTGTGTGTGTGTGTGTGTGTGTGTGTGTCGCGAGCAGGAGATTGCGGGCAGAGACAGACATGGTCGCCGGAGCACTGCCTAATTCTTCGTCTACCTCTTCCTTCAGTAATGCACCTTACAGTCCTTGTGCAGTTCCCCACACACTTCACCCTGGCCCTGAGAGAGCCGTAGCTAGAGAGGCCGATACCGTCGTACTTCCCACATGGACGATGTCAGTCTGGCAGTCCGGTGATGTCCAGCCGAGCTCAGGTGGTCGAACCTGGCTGTTGCACTCGGGACGACATATGCATGCCCCGATGAAGAAAGGTTTGGACACATGGCAGCTGTGGGTACTCGGATATGTATATATAACACAATAGTGCAACAATTCTCCTTTGGTGCAACATGGTGCCACAAATGACCATCTCTGAAACCATGCTATATGTATTCTTGGATAGTAACAGAAGTTGGCTCTTCACAATTATTTCGGTTGCTTTTTAGGTATTCTGGCAGCATGAGTCCTCAGACACGGCCGCGGCCTTCCCGACACTCACCAAAACCACAAACTGCCATGAGTCTTATAGATGCCGGGCCAGCTGTGAAAGCTGGGCCATGTTGGCCATGGCAAGGTGGTCCGAGGGACCGTAGCACAGCTCGGACAGTACGTGCCGCACGCGGGAAGTAGTTCTCGCCGCAGAACAGGGACAGGCGCCCAGTATTATGATTTTTTTGCGCACTAACAGACGCGCGCCGTTCATAATATATTTCCGCATTTTAAAGGAATGTTTGCCAATAGCAAAACTTTTACAGCGAAGCTGTTAGCTTCTGGTTAGTCGGGCTTTTTCGTCCCGCGTCCTCAGGATAAAGAGTACCTTCAGCAATTAAAGAGAAAGCCTTCAGCGAATAAAGCAAGTAGTGCGTAGATTATTTGGTATCACGTATACAACATACAGCACAGCATTCGTTTCAATAAAGAACAAGCAGAAAAAAGCATCGAAACCACATCATTGATTATAACGCGCTCCTAATAACAATGCGGGGTACGTAGCGCTCCCCGCATACATATCCCGGTGAAGATTACAGTTGCGCAAGCTGTCACGGCGACGGCAGCTTGGGACGTGGGGAGTGACGTCACTAGCCTGTCATAAACGAAAGAATCAGCTTAGCCACTTATTTCATTGTTGCAGCACTGCTATGAGTAGGCAACGAATAATTAGGGCTCCCGAAGAGCAGCGTGAATACGAGAAGCGACAAAGGGAATAGAAAAAAAACCATACGATCAGTAGGGTTGCGTTACCAAAAATACCAGCACTTCCATTACTCTAAATTATCATTAACACCATTGCCTTTGAGCACTAAAGCATTGCATACGTCCCCTCTCCACTCAGCAGCTGTGGTGGTGGCTTGCAACAGCTTCACTGGACATCTGTTTTCGGTGGGCTGGGATGACGAGTCAATTTTTTTTCTTTTTTCTGTGAAATAACTTTCACTAGCGGTCAGGAGGTGTGCGTAAGTTTTGAGGAGGGTAACAGACAATGAGTCTAAAGGGATGCGCGAAAGTTTTTGATTATAGATGAGTGCACTAGCGTTGAATTGACGCGTATGAAGATGTGTTAACAAAACGGCATGGGAATATCAAACGAATTTGTACAGTGTTAGGTGATCTTGCGAATTATCTGTAAAGCATTGGTTAAAAAATGTTGGCGGGATAGTTCGTTAAAATCCACGATAGAGTGTATAAGCGCGATTGAACGAGGACGTAGAAAGAAACAGATACACAGAGACAGCGCGGTCTGCGCTGCCTCTGTGTAGCTGTTTTTTTCTACGTCTTCGTTCAGTTGCTCTTATATACACTCTATCTGTAAAGCATACAGCTATGTGCTCCAAGAAACTTTCCCTAATACCCGCATTTTTCCAATTCGGCCCGAAGTGTCTGTCGAGCGAAATTCTCATCTCATCTCAAATTCTCAAATCTCAAATTCTCATCTTTTACTCGCAACTGGAATGTCATCGCCTGCCAACTTCCCCTGCCTTCGGACCAAGAAACCATCTTAGCCTCAAGCCCGCCACTTCTAACTCAAACCGTGCTTTCCACCTGGCCACAGCGAGCAACTTCCGGCGTGGGAGACTCGCTACTTCTACTTAAGCAGCCTCCGTCTTGGGACCAGTTGGGGCACGCCACCGCACCGAGCATGGTCATGATGCCGACTTTGTATGCGCAGGTTAGTTACCTACCTTGTGCAAGATGTGTTCGTTCTAGCGACCGAATGTTTATTGCGGTGTCGTGCCCCTCTGACACATTTGATGCCAATCGGAAAGTTTTGTGCCACTTGCTATGTTCATTTTGTGTGAATGCTCACCTCACTTTCCTTTTACTAGCCCTTTCTGGGGACATTGAGCTTAACCCCGGTCCTCTTAATGACATCCCCACTCCGGTATCCCTTGAATCCATTGCTAGCGCCCTGTTCCGTTTAGAAACCTCTCAGAACACCGTTCTGTCTGAGCTCGCTCTAATTCGTGCTACACAGGCCACCATTGAAAACCAGGTCGGCCGTCTATCCGCCCGTGTCGACGCCCTTGAGAAAATTATAGACGTTGATAAATCAAATCACTCGATACCTGCATCTAGTGACAATACTGAAATAATTAAACTCACTTCCCAAATAAACGACCTCGTACAGAAATGCGATGACTCTGAAAACCGCCTTCGCCGAGACAACCTGCTTTTTTTCGGTGTTGAGGATGCGCATGATGAAACTTGGGAGCAGTCAGAGTCTCGCGTTATTTCACTGTGTGCAGATAAACTTCTAATTTCCATAACCAAAAATGACATAGAACGCGCACACAGGCTTGGCCGTTTCCAGGCCGGTAAAAACCGACCAATTATAGTAAAACTTGCGCGGTACAAAGATAAGTGTAGTATTCTGTCTGCCGGGCCAAAGCTTAAAGGTACGGCAATTTCTATCCGGGAAGATTTTTCATCGCGCGTCCGGCTTGCTAGGAAAAAGTTGTACGCCTATGCGAAACAAAACAACGCCTCCACTTTCAAGATACGCTTCGATAAACTTCAGATGAATGATAGACAGTTTTTATATGATGTGCAATCAGACTCAGTTTTACCAGTTAAATCCTAGCCATCACTTCAGGCTTGCCCAGCACTCTCCTTTCCCTCCCAGCCGCTACTAAACCCTCTTGAAACATCACACAATCGCATACTTTCTGTTATACTGGCTAATGTTCGCAGTTACATGTCAAAAAAAGATACCATTGAAGCCATTCTCGAGGATAATAACACAGACATGGCCATTTTCACTGAGTCTTGGTTAACCCCTGACATAGATACCACTGAGCTATTACATGCAGATTCCCCCTACACTGTTTACAGACGCGATAGGAGGGAACGAAGGGGTGGTGGCATTCTTGTCTTCACGAAAAACAGCATTCCTTGTTACCAGCTCCCTAACAGTTGTACTCACGAAATTCTTTGTGTGCACATATCCATGCCCACATGCACCTGCATTCTCATATCATGTTATCGCCCACCCGATTGTGACCCTTCCTTTATCGACGAACTTCACACTGTCATTTTAGATGCATCTTCTCTATTCCCGCGTGCTAACTATATTATTTGTGGTGATTTTAACTTTCCGGATATAAACTGGGGCACTCTAACAGCATCATCCCGCCAGTCAAAAGATTTCCTTGATTTAACCTTAAACTTCAACCTTACACAAACAGTAAATTTACCTACACGTGGCTCAAACACCCTTGACCTGGTCCTCACTTCCCAATCCGAATACATTCAGTCTATAGCATGTGTCAATGGGCTGAGTGATCACAGTATTGTACTTTTCAATTTAGAAATCCCTGTTCCAGTCAAACAGTCAAACAAATACAACTAATTCGGGACTACAAAAAAGCTGACTTTTCCATAATTAACACTGAACTGAATATTTTTTTTGAATACCTCAAAGCAACTGCCTTCAGAAGGTCTGTTGATACAAACTGGCTGTTATATAAGCATAAGCTACTCAGCTTAATCAATAAGCACGTACCTCTTGTGTGTATTCGTGGTGTCATGGGAAAGCCTTGGTACACAAACCAACTGAAAAAACTAGCACAGAAGAAAAAGCGGCTTTTCAGAGTTGCAAAAAAATGTGGTTTCGCCCCTAAATGGAAGAAGTATTTCACCTGCCTGCGCGAGTACAACAGCCTTCTGAAGCTTTCTAAGAAAAAATTTTATCACCAGGATCTTCTCAATATCATCCGTGTAAACCCGAAAAAATTTTGGAAAATACTCGCACCAAATAGAAATCAGTCGCATAACATTACCATAACTAATCCTAATGGGTCCCATGTTCCAGTTGAAAAACGTTCTGACGTCTTCAATTCATACTTCTCTTCCGTCTTCACTTGTGAATCTTCCACCAACATTCCTGTTTTACCAAGATTTTGCGGCAATGAAATGCCTCCCATTGATGTAACTGCTGAAGGAATCGCAAGCCTAATCAATAAACTTAACATATCTAGCTCCCCCGGACCTGACAACATACCGGTAAAGATACTAAAAGGCACTAACGTCATTTCTAGCCAGATATTACAAATCATTTTTTCCCAGTCTATAAGCGAGGGTACTATTCCCAAAGACTGGAAACTAAGCAAAGTAACCTCCGTTTTTAAATCTGATAAGCGCTCCGACCCATCCAACTATTGCCCGATCTCACTTACATGTATTGCCTGTAAACTTTTAGAACACGTCATTTATTCCCAAATAGCTTCCCACCTCGACAGAAATTCTTTTTTCTTTAGCAAACAACATGGCTTTCGTCCAGGCTTATCATGCGAAACACAACTTTTCGAATTCACCACAGATCTCCACCTAAACTTAGATTCTTCATTTCAGACTGACGTAATTTACTTAGATTTTTCAAAGGCTTTCGACCGCGTCCCTCATCACCGACTAGTGTCCAAACTTTCTTGCCTTCATCTCGACCCTCTAATCCTATCATGGATCATTTGCTTCCTGACAGATCGCCTCCAGTTCACCTGTGTTGGCGGTCGCTGTTCAGATACTACCAAAGTAATATCCGGTGTACCACAGGGATCCGTCCTCGGCCCACTCCTTTTTCTAATATACATTAACGACCTCCCAACAGACATATCATCCACAATACGTCTATTCGCCGATGACTGTTTTATTTACCGTCGTGTCACTACTAACACTGACAAATCCATTCTGCAAAATGACCTAAATTCTATTGACAAGTGGTGCTCACGCTGGATGATGGATCTAAATGTCTCCAAATGCAAGTTAATGCATGTATCACGTAAACGCTCTACATCCAAATTTCTATACTCCTTGGGCTCTGTGAATTTATCCGAGGTCGACAGTTACCGTTACCTTGGCGTTATCATCACTAACAAACTAAATTGGTCGAACCACATCCAACAAATAACCGCCGATGCTTCAAGATCCCTTAACTATATTAAAAGATCCCTATCCTTGTCTCCTCCGTCGATTCGTAAACTAGCATATGAAATTTTCATCCGTACCAAGTTAGAATACGCGTCTGCAATTCGGAATCCACATCAAAAGTACTTGACTGACACTTTAGAAGCTACTAAAAATCGTGCCTCCCGCTTTATCTTATCGAATTATGACAACACTATCAGCGTTACTAACTTAAAGTTATCCATTGGTCTACCCCTTTTAGCATTAAGACGCATAATTTCGCAACTCTGCCTATTCCATAAATTGTACTATAACTTTCCTGACCTTCGTTCCTCACTTTTATTTCCACCCATTCGCTCATCACATCGTCTATTCAATTCTTTATGTATCCAACGCCTTCATGGTTCTACAAACGCTTTTAACAAATCCTTCCTTCCCTCTGCAATAGAACAATGGAACTCGCTCCCGGAATCCATTGTTGTAGAGCGAAACCCTTGGAAATTTCGAGAGTTACTAACCACCCATATTTGCAGCTAATCATGCAAAAACCTGTACTTCTAGTGTCTTTTCAGTTGTTGCCTTTGTTTTTTTGCTTTGTACATGACTATTCATTCGATGTTTGTATTATTGTTTTGCCTCCCCCTTATGTAATACCCCAAATGGGGCCCTTAAGGGAATAATAAATGATGAATGATGATGATGACAATAATATTCTAGCTGTGTTTGCATTTGTTCCTTCCAATATTTTGTCTATCTGTATTTTATAACGGACTGCTGTTGCATTCCACGTTTATTATTTATATATATATATATATATATATATATATATATATATATATATATATATATATATATATATATATATATATATATATATATATATCTTATTATGATATAATATAATAGATAATATAACTTATTATCTATATGCATTTTTAAAACGCTCTCATGCAGTCTTGCGCTCTGGGACATCCATCTGTAAATTTAGCAATATATTTTTTTTTCAATTTTTTTCATTCTATCAATAAATATTCATTGATTGATCGATTCATTCATTCATTCATTGAACACTCGCAAGAACTTTGAGTACGAGCGAGGTGCCTTGGACGGCGCCGCTCTCGTCGAATAAACGCGTTCAAGATCACTCGCTATAAAGTCGTGCCCCAACAACGAACTTCGTTTCTTTCATTTTTTGCATCGCTCTCGGAAGAGTTAGAACTAACAGCTTCCAAATAAAACGATCCCGAAACTGCTCGCGAAGAGTCGACCCCATGGCGCCTCTTCGACGAGAAAAAAAAGGAATAAAAAAAGGAAAAACGTGGTCAGTTTGCCGCGATGTCACAGAAGTCAAACTACACGCGTTCGTTCGATAATACGCAGTGCAACGGGACAACACGCAAAAAAAGAAAACGTCTGTCTGATGATCGGAGCCAGCCGAGCGCACAGACAGAACGGCTCGTTTGCTTTCCGAGCGAGGAAGCACAGAAAGCGCTTTTCATGCGTATTTGAGCTCGAGTGTGGGCGCAACGGCCCAAAGTGCTACATGAATGGTGCTCTCGCTCGGGATGTGTTTCTTTCTCGGTGAAATTGACGGCCCCGCTTCATCCGGGCATCCGCATCGACGGCATCTTCATGAATGAAGGGGCTGTGGTTCCATGGGGCGCGCAGAAGAATCGCTCGTCGAACGTAAGAACTGCGGCTGAAAGTTAAACGGTAAAAAAAAAGCATTCACAGGGGCTTGCAGTGATGTACACATCAAATGAAGAAAACGTCATTTAAACTACCAATTCTGAAAAACCAACCTTCGTTCCCTTCCAAGTATCCTTTTAGCATACTTTGGGAGCTGGTTATTCGTGGTAATATGTTGCACCATCTGTTATGGGTGGCGTTCCCGTTACCATGTGCACCGCGCGTTATCTGTACGCGGGAGCCAAGCGGTACTTCACCATGTCTTCAAGAACTGGTACAGAAGTCCGTGCAGCATCTACGACGAGAGGCGTACAGCACCTCAAACAACTGCGTCCACGTTTCAAAGCGCATTCCCAAGGAGAGCGTTTAAAAACGCCACCTCTAAATATACTCTGTTCCATACAAACTGGACGAGCTGAAACAACTCCATCAAGAGGCACAATTTAGTCACCTGAAGCTATCTAGACAGGGACTGGCATTCATGCGTGACCTAGGCTACGATATCCCACAATGCCCAGACAGGGAACAACAATATGCCCCGTGGGACACGCTAGAGCGTAGTACCGTCGACCCAATACCTCGCAATACGGTGGGCAGATGCACAACCAGAGAGACGACAAAGTCGAGCGCTACACCTCAAGGACGACACCGAGGACTGGATCCTATACACGGATGCCTCTCCAAATAACCAAGGCTTCTGCACAGAGGTGGCAACCGACTCTACACCTATATCATGGGGCCTACACTACAATATTACATCACAACATCAAGCGGAACTTACAGCTGTTATGGAGGCCGCGACCATGCCAATTCCACACGAACGAAATCTGCTCATTCGAACAGATAGCCAGGCTGCATGCAGGGCTCTCGCAGCCAGAAACGTTTCCGCAGCACTACACTAAGCATTAACAGCCCAGCTCAGGGCACACCCTAACATTAGAGTGCGGATTCAGTGGATTCCGAGTCACACAGGGATCAGAGGGAACGAAGTGGCACATACCACATCCCGCGCTAATCTCCCGGGCCCTCCTCTGTGGTGGCCGGACCCAATGAGTCTGCATGGGCAACATGCCTTCGCGCGGTCCGAAAGGGGCGAAAAACTTGACGGTTTACGAAAAAATTCCATGAAGTATCCACAAGCAGACACACACATGAAGCGAAGAGAGGCGGTACTATGGAGGCGTGCACAGACGCACTCTCTCTTGTACCCACACTTCCAAATCTGCGTACACGGGTTGCATGGTAAACCTGCTTGCATGGCATGTGGCGGCTTCCAGGATAGTGCTCACATTCTGTGTGATTGTCCGGGGAGCCGTCCTGCTATTCAGGCTAGCCTTGCCAAACTCTCACCCACCCGTAGACCTGCGACACTTGAGGAGTGGCTGGCGGACTCCTCCTCCAACTAGGTACGTGCCATGATCGAGCTCATCACGACGCACGGCTTGGCAGACAACTGGAACAAAGCGGGTTAACCCGGACCGGGGTTCTTGAATAAAGTTTATTCTCTCTCTCCCCCCATACATAGGCTGTGTTCCAATACTCGCTGTAGACGGCAAAGTAGACAGCTAAGCGGACAGAAGTCATCTTAAGAGGAAGCTTTAGCACGGGCCCAACTCCAATTGCGGCCTATTAAAATATATGCAGGATGCAGAAACGCTTTCCTGAGATAACCCAACCGATTTTAATGAACTTTGTTCCATTTGAGAGAGAAAGTTAAATTCTAGTCGTTCTAGGCTTTCTTATTTTTGTTTTTATTTTCGGCTTTTTCATTTGAAGAACGTTGCGAGGAGCCTCACGTGCATGCTCGCACGAGCGAACGCTGTTGGCGCGCAGCGAAGCCTGGATGGAACGCCCAGCGAAGCACAGAGGGAACGCGCGGAGTGATAACATTTCTTGATCGAACTTGCGCAGCTCCGCAGCATTGAATGCTATGTATGACTGCTCCGCAGCATTGACTGCTATGTAGAGAGAGAAAAAAGAGATCAAAATACAGGGAGGTTAGCCAGTGTAAGTACCAGCTGGCTACGCTGTGCTCGGGAAAGGGGTAAAGGGTATAAAACGAGAAAGAAGAGAGAAAAGAAACGAGAAAAATTCACACACTAACGTGATGTTACCTGCAACAACACACAAAGGCGGTCGCACAATTCACAGACCCTTAAAAACTTCAGCAAAGCTCTTAAGGCCTCTAGTGCCGAAACCTGCCTGGACCAGTGCCCTAGAACTTTTTCCTCTGTGAAGGGGTGATTTTCCAGTTATTCGAGCGTGGTCAGGAGCACTTTTTTTGGCTCATCGTAACGTGGACAAACACAGCGGAGGTGCGCGATCGTCTCCTCGCAGCCGCAGCTGTCGCAAGCCGGGCTGTCGGCCATTCCAATGCGGAAGGAACAGGAGTTCGTGAATGCCACGCCACGTCATAGGCGGCACAGAAGTGTTGTTTCCCCTCGTGGTGACCCTGTTGGAAGACGGAGTATAGTAAAGAATGCGACAACGCACCCTTGCCATTGTGCCGCAATCTGTTACCGCATGATACCAGCTGTACTACGGATACAGACCAGAATTTTCAGCACCTTTAGCGGGTGCCATGGTATTGGCGTGATGGTGATGTTGATGATGGTGGTGATTATGATGGTGAGTGGACTGAGGAAATGCGGCGGGGAGCAGTGGACGACAGTGTGTTTGCTGTTATCAGTCGCGTGCGGTGGCTGCTTCCGAAATCACTGCAGTCTTCATGTGTCTGGATGCCTGTAAGTGCGTCTCCATTAATGGGAAACATTTCAGATGACAAAAATATATCATGGACAAATTCAGACAGAGCACCTTGCAGCATCGTCTGCTTCAACGAAGCTGCAGCGTCTCTGCTTCACTCCCTTTGCGAAATCATGCAGTTAGCTAAGCTATCTTCTGCGAGATCTGCGTCACTATATACGTTTTTTTTTCCAAGGCACGAAGCACTTTATGAAAGATAGTAGACGACATATAGTACCCTATGCCTTGTTTCTTCTTTAAGGGTGAGTATCAGACTTGTGCCGCGCTACCTGCACACATAGTGCTAAATTTTACCCTGATTTTTCAGCTCGATCGACATGTGATTTTAGCAAAGCACGATCGATATGCGAGCAATAAAGTTATTTCCCACTGAAATAATTGAGTTTCTCAAAGTAAAATGCTTCAAAAGATTAATAAAGAATGACTTACACGCAATATATACATAGAAGAGCGTCGAATGGTAATTTGAATATACGAGAAAACATCATTCGGTTACGCGCAAACTCAAATACCAACCCATTTATCAGGTGCCGTTTAAGGTCGGCCTTAGTAAGAGCGGCGTACCCCGCTCGGTTCTTTGCAACACCATACAGATAGCGCTCGCCTCCGCACATCGAAATTGTTCTATTAGGTGACATGAATACCCACATACAGGATCTACATAGCTATACCGACAGCAACGGGAAGTCAAGGCTAGATCTTTGCGGGCAACATAACATCTTTATCGTGAATACAGGTTATAGGTGTGACGGCCAGACCACGTGCGAAGCGGGAAATTGACAGTCGACAATCAATCATTGGTTACTGCCTGATCACAAAAGGAATTCATGACAAGTTGAGCGAAATGGTCATTGACGAGGAAGGGTATAGAATCATAGGGAGTGACCATAAACGCATCATATTGAAAATGGGATATGTAGTTGGGAAAGAGAGCAAAGAGTGCAGAATGGCCAGTCCAAATTTCAACGCTGAACAAATAACAAATATAGTCACTAGTGTCGAGGAAAAACTTGGCAAATGGCCAAGTAAGGAGTTGGAATGCGGTGAGCTTCTAACTGTAATATCCGCAGAAATATTGAATGAGAAGCAACATGCTCGTTGGAAAGGAAAAAAAGAAACCGAAAAGCTGGTGGAACAGGGACCTACGAGAAGCGATCACCGAATGACAGAAGGCATCCCGCGAGCACAGGCAGCAAAAAAAAAAGTGCAGTTGATGCAGGATGAAGTATATAAAAAATGGCAAATATACCGCGAAAAAAATCTATGGTTCAAATACTGGTGCAAGCAAAGATAAAAGGTGAAAGTGAACGTTGGTTCTCACAAATACGGGAGAAAAAGAAGGCCGCACCTAGGATATTTTGGAACCACATAAAATCGTTAGACAGGAAGTCAACAATACAACAACATACCTTAGACGAAGATAGAAACAAACTAGAAGGGGAAGCGGCATTAAATTACATTCGGAAAATAAAAGCCGTATCTCTACAAGGAATTGACGAGGTTGTATTTGAGGAAAAAAAAGAGCATGAAAGACCACCAGATGGAAAAGAAGCCGGTGCTGACAAATTTCAACTGGAAGAATGCCGAAGAAAAAATTTCTAAGCGCACAGCCACAGGGCTAGACGATGTTCCCGTTAGGCTGATTAATGAACTAGGACCAAAAAGTAAGGAAGCTCTGGTGAAAGCAGAGGAAAAATCTTTAAGAAAACGAATACCAGAGAGTTGGCGACAAAGTAGAATGAATTTTATTTATAAAGTTAAGGGGGAAGAAAGATAAAATTCACTTCTACAGACCGTTCACCATTACATCGGTAATATATAGGTTAGCAGTGCAGGCAATAAAGCTGCAAGCATGGGCAAAAATAATGGCATTTCGGGAAAACTTCACAATGCATTCTGACTAGGTAGGCATTTGGACGATAACTTTGTTGTCCTTAGTCAAGCTATTGAAATATACAGAGTAGAAAGGGAACCGTTATATGTGGCCTTATTGGACATCACAGGGGCGTATGACAGCGTAGACCGCAACATTTTGTGGGATATTATAGAAAGGGATGGCTTGGCGGACCATTCTATGCAGCTTTTTTAGAGAGAGTTGCCTAGAAAATGCCGTTTGCGTTGAATGGGAAACGATGAGGAGAGAGGAGAATGTTGATATCAAGAAGGGACTGAGGCAGGGGTGCCCTATATTCCCACTACTGTGAGGATAGAAAAGGCGCTAGGAGGAAGTAATATCGGGTTTAATCTCTTATACAAACAGGCGAGTACAGTGGTAGAGCAGCAACTTCCAGGTTTGTTTTATGTGGATGGTATTGTGTCGCTAGCTAACAAGCAAAGTGATATGCAACGTCTGGTTGATGTCTGTGGACAGGAAGGCGAGAATTCAGGCCTGAAATTTAGCGTTATAAAATCAGGTGTTATGGTATTCAATAAAAACAGGGAGCAAACAGTGTCAATTCAGGGCTAGGAAATACCTCGGGTAAAAGAATATAAATACCTTGGTATATGGGTAAATGAAGGCGATAGGTATCTGGTAACACAGGAAAAACAATAACATCAAAGGGGAAGAGAAATGCAGCCATAGAGTGCCAAGGCAAAAGGTACGAAGTACTCCGGGGTATGCGGAAAGGTGTAATGGTTCCAGCACTTACATTCGGAACTGCTGTTGCTTGCTTGAAATCAGGAGTACAATCAGGACTCGATGGTAACGAAAGGTCATTGGGACGCCTCGCATTGGGCGCTCACGGGAAGACTACAAATGGAGCTATGCAGGATGATATGGACTAAACAAGCTTTGAAGCGAGAGAAGCTCGCACTAAAACTATTTATGAAGAGAGATTGAGGAATATGGAAAAAAGTAAATTTGCTGGGAGAGTTTTCAGGTATTTGTACAGGAAAAAAAAAACATTCATTCACAGTGGAGGAAAAGAAATATGAAGCTTACTTACAAGTATGCGAACTGTATGGTGAGAAACATGGCAAAAAAGAAGGCCGAGCGTAAAGTCAAAGAGACTGAGATAATCTCATTGGTGGTGGCAATGGAAAAGAAACCTGTTATCAGTAACTACTTAAGAGGAAAAAACGAAATTAGGAAAGAAACAAGTTATAACTGAAAAGAAAGCTCCTTACTTTTCGAAGCGAGATCAGGATGCCTTACAGAGCATGCACTTATAAAGCGAGGTATAAGAAGGAAGGAGAAGCATGTGCTTGCTGCTGTAAAGAGTGGAAAACGATGGAGAATGTTCTATTAGAATGTGAAGATATGTGTCCAGTGTTCGATTAAGTCACCTCTGTCCTTCTTGAAGCCCTGGGGTTCAGCGAAAGCAGGGGAAAAGTAAACATGTCCGGCAGTAGAGATAAGTAAGCGGCGATCGGAAGATTGGTTGAAGAAAAGTAAGCAAACGACCAACAACGGGGGCTTGCAAAATCGTAGTTTTCGATAGAGGTTCGGAAAGCTTGCTTATGGGAATTATTCGTGATTTTTTTTTACATAAGCAGGACAACAGTGAATATAATAACAAGTGCTTGGTGGCGCAACCCACAAAACCTAGTTCCAAAGGGAACACTCACAGCGTCCATCCAATCTAGTATGTTGGTATATTGTCAGCCTAGTGAGCTCTTCTGTTTCCTCCGGGTCCTGGTCAATAAGTTCTCGGGCGTTGGAGTTAACGAGTTCGTTGCCCTCCAGTTCGCTGATGATGTCCCAAGTTGGGTTTCTCTCACTGACGCTAGCCCAGGCAGCAAACCAGCAATGGTGCAAGCGTGGCCGAATCCTGGAAGATATTAGTGTGAGTCTTCAACCAATATTGGCATATTGCCAAGGTGCAACCCAATCGAATACTGACCCAGAGTTAAAGCCCAGCTCGGACGAATACTATGCCAATGTAGCAGCCATTGTGCTGCCAGCGTAGTACCAGTGTTGAGCCATATCATTGCCATTCTTAATCCCAGCTTTGAGCCAATGCCCTTTACATGACAAATACTATAAATACGCTGGCTCTAGAATACGCAGCCATTTGTACGGCGAATATTTTGCTAGCAGTATTTTTGATAGCAATTATCCCCATACTTTGTGCCTCAATAGAAGCTAGGAACGCTCGAAAGAAAAATATTATGTCGAGAAGCAGGAGTCCTCTATACATGCAAATAATAATAAAGAAATACTGAAATTCACTTTCATGACAGTTTATATACGAATAAATTTGCACAAACAGGCATTTTCCGTAGACCCAAATGGGTGACGCTCGGTGATGTTCAAACAGTTTATTTACGGGCAGGCACCAAAGAGCCAGTTCTCGTGAAGCTACATGGATCAGGCAGGGCCTTCATGATAGGAATTAGTCGAGGTGCCGACGATGGTGGGCTGATGAGGGCTTTCAGGGTAGGGAGCTGACATCATTTCGCAGATTGGTCAGTGCTTGGATGAACACTGATCCGAATACTCGTCCTCCAAAGCCGCGGCTCACACATGCAAAATATACAATGCGCAGGCAAATGCACAATACCCTTGTTTCTCATGGAAAGCTCATGTTCCCATGCATGATCAATAAAGCAGCGGCTAGTTTGCCCGATATGCGACTTCCCTTGCTTGCTACGTTGTGCATTGGCTTTTCTATTTGCGGGGCGCATTTCGGTGATGTGAAGTACAAGAGCATCTGTGTACCATGCAGGGGGTTGGCGTGAAAGAATCATAGGTTGTTAGCATAAATCTTAACTACCCCACTACGACGCGCCTTATGATCAAGTTGTGGTTTAGGCACGTAAAACCCCATATTTTATATTTCTATTGACATTTTGAAACGGCACTTAAGCTTAACACATTTGCTTACTTCAAGACCTGTGTTGTTCCGAGAAAGCCGGCTTAGTAACCCATGTTGGCATATCCACATGAATGTCGGTCCCATATTCCCCGCCTTTTCGAATGGCAGTGCTAATATTGTTTGTTGCATGTGAGAACAGGATCAGCATTAGATCTCTATCACAGTAGTCCAGCCAATATTCGATTCACGCTGTTTATCTTAGGCCATCAATGGCCAAGCAGTCAGAGTGGCACAACCCATATTGGAACCACGCTGCTAATTTTAGGCCTTCACTGGGCCAGGAACTGCCAATACGTATCCAACATTGGCCCAAGCTGACGTGCCGCCTGGGAGCCCACCACCTGTGCAGCAACCAATAATTGCGAATTTTGCATGCTCGCGTCGAATGGCTGGCGTAGAAATCATTCTTTTCCCGCATTACGATCGTCTACGACGGGGTTGTCATCGTGCTGCAGTCGTCACAAACACATACGATGCGCCTGGACCACTAACCAACCTGCGCGCCCACGTACACGCACTGTCACTTTTTTGTCTTCATTCTTTTTTCACGCAGCAACAGACTGGAACGGCCTTTTCGACGAAATCACAATCATAACCTGTCCTAGCACATTTTTAAACACCGTAACAAACGATCTTATCCTGTAATAAAAATATGGCCTTCAGTTTTTTATGTATGTATATACCCACCCCTTATGTAATACCCCTTCAATGGGGCCTTAAAGGAAAGAAAATTAAATGAAATGATATGAAATACGCTTGCGACCGACACACACTACTCCTGTCGTATAAACGCGTTTGAGCACCTGGTATCGCTCCGTGGAAACCGACACAATTCAAGATAGCCAAGTAAGTGCAAAATGTGAAGCATATACCCCATTCGCACAGGGTGTAAGATCTGCACAATTTCATTTATTATGGGCAGACTATGCGTGCTTTGTAGTTTTGGCGCTATGATGACGCGGTCATCTCGATGCATCAAGCTGTGCACGAATTTTATTCAACATCCAGCGATATTGACAGATGTCTTTATGGTTTCTTTTAACGTAAACAATGTTTCGTAAAGTCACATTGCCAATATATGATGATTAAAAATGAATTAAAATCATGGGCTTTTACGTGCCAAAACCACTTTCTGAATATGAGGCACGCCGTAGTGGGGGACTCAGAAAATTTCGACCACCAGGGCTTCTTTATGAGCCTACATCTAAGTACACGGGTGTTTTCCCATTTCACCGCCATTAAAATGCGGCCACCGTGGCCGGGATTTGATCCCCCGACCTCGTGCATAGCAACACAACACGATAGTCACTAAGCAACCACGGCAGGTAATATCTGATGAGAGGAAGCTCTAAAGATTTTAAAGTGTTGCCCACAGAAGTAGACAAAAAAATGCCATTAAAAGGTTTGAATTTTAACATGGTGCACAACTCAGTGTATTTTGTTCGTTCCAGACATTTGCCACATAAGTTGACTGAGTGGATGGGAAAAAAATGGCACTGTGTCGCGGTTTGACAAAGCTGCCATCTTCCGAATGTAGTATCAGAAAGATGATGGACTCAACAATCATAAAGTGAAGAGTGCTTTCAGCTAATACAATAATAACAAACTGAAATCTTAAACTGAACATAACACAAATAACTTTTGGAACTGTAGAAAGAAAATACAAAAATATTTTCTTAAGATATAATAGGAAACGTATGTAATAGGCAAATCATTTAAAGTTGAAGATGAAAGCAAACGATGAGAAAGAACAGTGCGCAAGCGATTTCATAACACATCATAATCTTCACCAACATCTTCAACAGTCTATTTGATGTCTATGGCTAGATGAATGGCTCTTCCAGTGTTCTCCATGTATATATACACCTTGTTGCAGTCAACACCCCATCTGGCATTGTCATAGGTGTATACGGTTTCATGACCTCAGCCGTCAATGTTAGTGGTAATTCATCGGTAGCTGCTGTACATGCTCACTCTATAATTATATCGATGTCTTGCGTCACTAAACACCCAATCCTATGTCTGTAAACTTCCTGCTTTGACCAGACCACCTAGATATCCGCGGTGTTGGAGTGCGCATTCCTTCTCTTGGCACCCATTCTGCAACTCTAAGAGAGGTTAAGTTTCCAATTTATTCAATATAGGAAAAGTATACAGGAAATATTGTACAGGAGATCTGGATTGTGCACTGGGAAAGCACCGGATACTTGCCCAACGTACAACTCGTGCGGCCCAACTTCATTTTTCCTGTTAATGTCAGCTAGGACATTCGCTACCCGCGTTCGCTCTCTAATCTACGCCGCTGTCTTCTCGTCTTCGAATGGTAAGCCTAACATTTTTCGTTCTATCCCTGGAACAAGACCGGATGCCCACCCATCGCACAGCGAAAGTGCGAACGGAAGAATTGGGGTACGTTTGCACATACGCTAGAAAAAGAGTAAACAAATTGAGCACTTACATACAGAAATAAAGGAAGGCAATGAACTCCTGCATGACAGGAGCTGGATATACCCTAGTGCCGGCGCGCAACAAGGCGCCAATTCCAACATGAGTGCGAGCCAAAAAAAATATAGAAATTACTTCATGCTTCCATGAACCCTCCAAGCAGAGCGTCCTGGCCTCACGAGACATTAAGCTTTGAAATCAGGAACGAATGTTTGCTCGAATGCCGCTTCTCCATTTGTCGGCTCTTTCGCGAGCAGCCATATCTTGATTCGACAACCCGCGTTTCGTCGAGCCGCTTCCTTGCGTTTGTCTGTTCGGGCGCACTTGCATAGTTTGCAGCCGTTAACCGTGTCGTTCCTATTTTTCTGGGCCGCTACTTCTGCAGTTCTTAACTTATTTCTTTTCGCTGGTCTTCATAGCGTAAAAATGCTGGAGCCACTCATTGCGTTATGCGTCTCCTTCTTCTCTTTCTTCTTTTTTTTTACATCTTCGGAGAATGCTCACGGTAACGTTCTGTTCTTTTTTTTGTGCCTTAGAAGTTTTCACTGGTTATAGGCGGGATTTAGGTTTATTTGTTCTCCATCGAAGCTTGTTATGCGTGATAGCACGTTTCAACGTCACGTATTTACCGCACATATTACTAACTTATTCCGGATGTGTCGTGCGATGCGCCGCGATAAAGGTTTACAAAAGAGGTCCAAAGTGCATTCGGTTCGTCCAATTATGGGCATTACCTTGAACGGAAAAATAAATACTAAGCGAAAGTACTTGCCATTTCCAGGATAAAGTCTTGATATATATCATCATAATAGTAATCATTATCATAATCGGACATTATCTTTTTGGATTAATATAATTTTAATAATCAGGCCATATTTAAGTTCTTTGCAAGCCGAAGGCCTCTCCCACCAACATCCACTTAACCCTGTCCGGCGCTGTCTGATTCTAAGTAGCGCTAGCAAATTTATTGTTTGTCTCTACAACCTAATTTCTGCCGTCCTTGGCTGCGCTCAACCCATTATCTGCCCACCGTATAACATGGCTTGCCCAGCTTCATTTTCCCCTCTCAATGTAAATGATAATATCTGCTACGATCATTTGATCTCGGATCTACACTGCTTTCTTTCCGTCTCAAAAAATTACAGCTAACATTGTTCGTTCCATCGCTCTTTGCGCCGTCATTAAGTTGCGCTCAAAATGAGCACAACCCACAGCACACACGGGCACACATGCATGTATGTGTGTGTTTGTCCCAGCTAGCGTCAGCCGAGCTATTCAACGAAAACGAAGGCTAACCAACGCTGTGCCAGATACTATTTTAGGAACTGCGGTGTCCGGTCGTCAGACCTTTGACGACCAAACACTAGGTATTAGTAATGCACCTTGCACTGTTTTTTTAATCATAATTTTCTTTGAACAGCTCGGATAACGTTATCTGGTCTATGATATAGATATATATGAACTCGCCCTATTCTTTCATCCGTGCAGCCCTGCAGAAATCCTCGATCATCATCATTAAGGCAGGTAAGAAGAAGGAATGGCTCTCACCTCATCCATCATGGTCGATTGGAAGACGGTAAACGGAACTTGCGGGATCAAGCGTGTAGGTCAGTAGACGACAACAACTGGACTTTCAGTGTTGTTGCGGGGTTCGCACAGTCACTAATGAAATTCTTGACGCCACAAAGAACCAAATGTCAGGCGCAGCCAAAGTAAAGGTAAATAGTCTACACGTCGTAACCGTCTGATTTCCGTATGGAACATTCATCAGGGTGTCATTCGTCTTTGTAACCGATGCAAGTGGGCGTTCAGGTGATTGCTACCATTCGCTCACGCCCTGCGACAGCTCGTGGTGTAGTTTCCCCAGAAGCAGCGGCTTGGTATGCGACACCTCAGTGTCACGTGGTGCCAAGGCCACCGGTGGTAATAACAAATTCTTATCCTGGCACAATTACGCGGGCACGCTTTCATCAACAAAATAAGGGCCTGCACAGACTGACACGAATGGTATAAACTAGGACCACTGCCGTCAACGCTAAGAAAATGGGCCTTTCTTTTTTGGGCAATCGCTACATTCACTATTTTGTTCCTTGGCTATTTTGCCTAGAGCGACGTATCACAGCATCAAAATGGCTATAGCGCAGTGGCAACTGCGGCAAAGTGATCAGGTGTCTTCAAAGCTGCCCCGAAGCGACTCTCGAAATTTCGACAAGCGCTTCTTTTTTCTATATTTTACTAATACTGACGTTTACATGCTGTAGCTTCGAGTGGCACCAGGTACTCCATTTCGCATAGTATTACATCCAATGGAAGGTCACAGCAAAGGGTATATCTCGTAAAATAAACTTAAAGTTATGTTGCTAACATGAATAAGTATAGCAAACAAAATGCTAAAGTCAAGTAATGTACATGCACTACGTACATACCGCGAAAGGAAGCAAATAAGGTACTCTGAAACGTAGTCCAGCTTCCTAAGTAAACTCAAGGCAGGGTAAAAAAAAAGAAAGCAAGGAGTGAGGTCAGAGAAAGGCACGTGAAGTCAGGCACAGCGGGTGACAAAAAGATAAGCTAAAATACAACACATGAGCAACGAGCTTAGGATGGATGGCAAAAACTACTTTTCATTCTTCCTAGTTGATCTTAGGTTTGTTGAACAAAGTGATCAGGCAAAGCGGTTGACGACTGAACAAACAGGATAGCGCACACTTTCGCCAAGAAAAACATGGTTGTAACAAAGAAGCAAGTTTGGCGTAGTCTTCCAATGATTCACGTTGATTCGCCTACAGGACATTCATTTGCCGTTGCAGCTGGTGAAATCGAAAGTACACTAGTGTAAAGGAAGTTCTTACTGATTCGCGAAAAACGTGCATTCCTATTTTTTCAGTGCAAGTAAGGAAACTTTTGAAAATTAATTAATCCGTTACATTTCATCCATCATGCTTCCGAAAGTTTTCACCTCCTTTCTGCTTGCGGTTTCTCTGAATTTTACATTTCTTTTATCATTTCATAAGCATTCCACACACAGTGATGTCGATATGTAATAGAATTGTTTCTTCAATAATGTTCTAGCGCAACCTACATGAGTATATTTAATAAAAAAGATCAGCCCCTGTTTGTAATCAGGAATACGATGACGAAGCCGCACCGAGGATAATGATTAGGCGTTGGGCCCGAAGATAACTTTATTTGAATCCTCAGAATATCTCATGAAAAAGATCTAAATGTCTGAGGCAGCTAGTGGGACATATATAAAATAATAATAATAAGAAGAAGAATAAAACTATGGAAGTGTGAAACGTAAGACAAAGTTCTACAATAAATTTGCCATGTCGAACTTGCGCAATTATTTTGTTGACGTGCAGAAAGATGGCGAACAAAGCCTAATACATGATCTGGTGTGATCTCGTGTTTTCTTTTTTTTTGATAAAACATCCCGATTAAAGCGCAATGACCAAACAGGACGCAGACAAGTGCTTAATTACAGGTAACATGGCGCCCAAATGGAATAATATATGCAGACGTATACCACAGCGTCACTGGCAAGCGAATAATTCAGTTATCTGAAAAGTCCACAGCATAGTCGAAGAAATTCTGGGAAAGAAATCCTAGGCATTCGAATGAATGTTTCTTTTTCTTTATTTTGCTAACCATGACAGAAGAGCGACATATTTTGCAGCGCGTGCTTATGTCTAATGGGTCTTATTTCTTGCCCAATCTCGTTATTCTTATTAGTGTTCTATTTGTTGGTTGCATGCACTCTAACATAGAAGTCAGAAACAGGGCAGCAGTTTCCTCCGTTCGCCTGTTCTGCATGCCCGGCAGTAATGGTCATTTGAAATAACAAAGAAAGTCGGCCGGATTTTCTTAAATATATTTTAAATAAATATATCTTACTTTAGTGATTTACATCGCTTGATTTCGTTATCACACTTGCGCGCATTCTCCAGTTTCCTCTATGCAGAGCGCTCCACAGCAAAGCTCCACAAATCACAGACCAAACCTGTGGCAACACAGACAGAGTGTCATGCGTGGGCCGGTTGTTCTCCCCTTGCTCTGCTTAAAGGAGTGCTCACAGGATACTTTCCAAGTGGTGACACCCGTGAGTGAGGGTAGCAATCGTATCACTTGCCCCGATTTGCAAAAAAATGAAGTCAGTGCTGCAAGGGGGCTGGCAAGAAAGCTGCCTTCAACTATAGAACAGCGAAAGCGAGTCACTCAATACATTATGGGATGGGTAACCGCTATTTAACCTTAGCCAGAACCAACTAGTTTAGCTTTTCAATTTTTCCACATGTAAGCTCGTTCAAAAGAGACCAGAAAACTGTAGCTTGAGTTAACAAGGGCAGAGTCGCATTATAAGGAGAAAACAGCTGCCTCTAAAGCCCCTGTGGTGTCTGCATCCGGTGACATCAGTTTCTATGCGCGTGCTCGCTCTTTGATGCTTTGCGTTTGGATCTCTGCAGTGCGATTCCCGCCTTTTCCGGCATTGTGGCTTAGGTTCATATTCTAGTCGACTATGTAGGAATACAGCGGAAATATTTCATGAGTATTGAAATTTTCATGGTACTTGAGCCTTACAAAATGCAGTTGCAGATTGGCTTGTCATCAGTATATTCTTGAGTTACATGACTATATAGCTTATATCCGAGTAACTTTTCTTGAATACGAAATAGGTGGTTATCGTGCGACTGAACCAACGCTTGGAGGCTACACGCAAAGATGGGAGCTGCACTAACAGCAAGCACAGCCTCTCATAACCTTACGGTAAGAGCAGCCGCCATTGCGGGCAGCGCACGAGTCACCGCTCCCTGGTGGAGCCACCGTCGTGGAAACGACACCCGTCACGTGCACTTGAAGTGGCGCGCTTACGAATGTGGGCGCGGGATAATCCGAGCCGCTACTCTTAGTCACCGAGGCACCCACGACCCCAGGCCGCAACACGTGTCGTTACGGGCCATAAACGCAGCCGCCGGCCAAATGCTGATGAACGGGGATCGGGGATCCCGACTGACTTCGGCATCCATGATACAGCCAGGCGGCGAACCTTTCCCCTTACGTTCTAGAGGTGGCCCACGTGCCAACACCTTCTGTGTTCACCCGCCCCTCTAATCGTAATTTGAGACCTAGACGTCTCTGCTGACGCATTTGTACACGTGCACCGGGTGAAGCCCCTCCTTAGACTGAGTAGTCAGAGCTTGTACGTCATGCGCAGGAAGATTGTCTACGGGCCACTGATTATTGCAAAGTTCGCGATGGAAATGCCAGCACTCTTTGAAGAGCTGCTCAGAGCTGTTACAAAACAGACCACTGTTTGAAAAGTCAACTACAAAGGAGGTCAGCAGTATACCAGATTGTTAACTGAAAATAACAGCTATGGGTTCTAGAACTTGAAGACATGGCGTCTCAAGCAATTTTAAACGAGGGGAAAGGAGAGAATGCGAGGAAGCGCACAAGCTTACGGACCTGAGATGCAGCAGCACAAAATTCTATCACTATGACACAGGACTTTATGAATAGCAATAATACTTCCGCATTGATCTGATTCAAAGCATCCTTTGCTAAAATGTGCCTAGAACCTTGTTTTTTCAGATTTGCGTTGACTCTGCTATTTTAAGTAGGGAGACAGAGTAAACAAGAAAAGTCATGCAAGCTAACGAGATCGACGTCCATTGGCCGGTGATTAAGGTCTGGCGAACACAGTACGCTTCTGTGCAGTATCACTACAGCGTATCACTGTCGCTCTCCTCTTCCACCTTTTATCTGTTTCATCGCTGCCTCTCATAGTTCATAATTTAGAATCTTTACAATGTATTTTCTATCTCGGTCGGAGCGACCGAGATAGAAGATAGATCATAGTGACCTTGGTTCATGTGCGTATTTCTGCGTTATCGTTCCGTTTCATTTTGTCACTTTCGCGTGTGTACCTTCCTGTAGCACTCATTTTTTGTAGCCGATCCAAGCGAAATCACTTTTCTGAAGCGAAGGATATTTCTGTCTTCAAATATTTTCTCCCGGAATTCACAAGTCACCCATCGTTTCCTATAGACTGCCGTAAAGGTTTGGTCAGATCAATCACTTAAGACGTATAATAAGATTCCTTCAACTTGGTGGCAGGTGGTGTACAACACTAGCCACCGTTTTACGTTAGTACAAGTTTGTCATTAAGAGCGTTCCCTTCGAACATGCTGCTACCAGGTGTAAAGGAACGAAAGCAAAACGCAGTCAAGACTCAAACACAGGTATAAGGAGCGCTTAATCCAAGAACAGCAAAGTACATAACTTCAGACTCATGTCGGCAATTTCGGCGTCCCTAGTCATAAAGGTACTACGCTAAACCAAGCAATAACCTTAACATTAACCTTTAAAATTAACAATAACCATTAACACACTAACCCTTTCTTGCAACATTTTCGAAAAAACCCTGCGCATTTTAAGAGCATAGGCATCTGCATCTACATTGGAAGATTGGCTTTGGGGTGACGTCACCGATTGGAGCCGCTCCACTTGGCTCTCGAAATAGCCGAGAGGAGGCCCCGGCCTCTTTTTCTTATTTGCTTCCTTACCTCAACAACCAATCTAGCTATCATTTTTCTTTCCAACTGGCTAATGTCATCAATACTTGTTGGGCCTCTTTGAGTTCTCACGAAAAAGGTCATCTAAATTCACCGCGGCATGACTCAGTCCCCTGTCTCTTTAAACCATCATTTACGAGGGAGGGGGCATTTTATACCCACGTGACAGAGGCAAGGAGAGCGAGTCACAGCAAAGCAATGCTGCTATTCAAGCAACAGTTAAAAAAAATCGAATTACAGCGTCGCACGGCTTTAGTCCCCGCTCCGTCACGCTTCGGTAACGTAGTCAGGGGCGGATATGCTTAGTGATACCGCTGTGTAGATTACCTCATTTGCCACCTTTACGTCAGCGCTTTGCACGCATTATAATGTCCTTTCTTGGCCTTCTATGCCGCCAAACTGGCAAAAACCTTCTCTTGTCATCTAAAATCCGGAGATAATGTTCTACTTCACCAATTTCAAGGAAGAGTAAAATGAGAATTCTGCAGGTGCGCGAACCGTAACTTTGAAAGTCGGCATAGCTCTAGACAGCTTGAGAGTATAGCCGAAATACTACATTTGAGCACCCCTTTTAAACGGTGCGGCGACGAACATACTGATCAGAACAAGCAGCGGCATTTGCTTTCGTACCATTTAATGCTTACATTCGTACTAGTTTGTAATATTAAAAAAAAAACTAACTGTTAACTGTAACGTAATTATGTTATTGTTACAGCCGCCCTCGTAACAGGATTTACTCTAGGTATCCGCCTGCCTGTTTTATTACGCTGTGATGTTTGACGTCGAACACTGATCGATGTGTCGTTATTTAGCTATTTTGGATGGGTGCCGCATAAAAACGTTTTCGTTTGGGAGCCCTGGAGTCCTCCTACTGCCATTGTCGTGCCGCCCCTGTGTCACTGATGTCCTGCCTCGCATCACCAAGTCGCTATTTTTGCCGTCTTCCCTTGTGAGTTGCCATCTTTCCCTTGCCGTCAACGTCGTTATGACGGCGTCGTTGTGATACAGTCGTCGGGGACAGTTTGTCGTGACCACGTTGTCGTTGTTGCCGAAATTATACATCATTGTCATCGCTGTCATGCCGCGACCGCTGTCGTCATGCTGTTTTTTCGTTGTATGTACAGTTGCACCATACGCAGATTAGTAGAAGTTTCACACAATAATGGATTTTGTGAAATTTCAGGGAGTCACTGTTCTTCCGTATGACGAGTTCGGTGGAGTCACTCAAGTCAGCTGCATTTGATCTGGCGAAAGTTATTGTACCACATTTGCGTAACGTAACTTTCAAGGTCACTCCAGCAAGTTGTGTCGAAATTTTGACGTTGCTGTGCGCTGTACCGTTGTGTTTGATGTGGATGCGTGCCCCATTTTTGTGTTTCTTTTTTTTAAGTACGAGAATTTTCAGTTTCTATTTCTTGATGATATCCTCGTGTGTTATTTTCTATCTCCATTAACTATCATTTTTCTGTGTATATTTTAGTTTGCGGATGTTTCTTTTGAATATTCGAAGAGATTCTGCTTTCGTGGAAAGTGCAGTGTGCAGAGCAGTGAACGCACGAGGAACAGGGAACGCACGGGGCAGGTAACTTCTGCACATTATTTAGAATCATTCAATAAGAATCGGAACATCCATGCTCGAATACAATCGAGCATTTTTCTTTCGTCTCCGGTGTCTCCAAAGCGAGGTCTTCTGTCTAAGCACTGCTTTGACGGCTGGAATTCCGTGCGGCCTTGGCATCGCAACGGCTCTTCCCCGACCGGTTCCCCAGCTCCGACTTCAGGCACCTCCTCAAGTGCCTGGAGGACACAGCGCTGTCGTGTAACTTGTAAAAGCGCCTTCTCGCTGCCATTGACAGCTAATGGCTATTTTACTAGCTCAACCATCTCAGATCTTTCTTCGTTATGTCCTATCCGTTTCGCCAAGGAGCAGAGCTGTGCTCCCTAAAGGGTTACAGAAAAGAGCGCTTCTTCCTCTTCACGATCTCGTTATCTCTCTCGCCTAAATTCGACGGAAAACCCCAAAAAAGATACTCGATAATCACCGACAGTGGTGACGTCCGACGCTTCTTACACTGCAACATCACCGAAGTACCAGACATTCATGGGCTCCCTCGTCGGTGGTATACCCTTAAGAAGCCTCGAAGTCTGCCCGCAGCTGCGGAGCATGGGCATCACACCCAACAACAACGCGATGCCGAACACTGCAATGCCAACCGTACCGCAACGACTCGTCCTATCGGCAGACGTCCCACGCTTGTCCGCGCACTCTATGTCGACACGCCAGACCTCTGATTTATCTATCCGGAAAGCCGGTTCCGTGTGACCAATGTGACTTGCCCGTTGCTGCACTAGCGCCGTGCGCAGCGAAGAACTTCGCTCAGAACTACGGCTGCCATTCCCCAATACCGACCTCTACGAGCACTTGCGGGCAGCTGTATATATTCAATGCGGCTTTCGTCTGTCTGTACAATGCTGGGAACCTGCGGTAACGAGTGCCACAGAACCACAACATTTGCATGTACGACTGGCTCATCCAACATGGAAGCTGCATCATCGCTTTTTCCAACCGCAATGCCTTTTTCCGCGTTTAGTACGCTTCGCTACTTCGACACGCCTCGCACAAAAGTCACCAGCACCACTGCGAACTGCCAAGAATTTTTACTGCAGCGCCATGTGGACCTTCCATGACATTATGCAAAGCTGCAATCCAAGGGTACGGGCCATGCCGTACGCCGCCTAGATGCCAAGGACCTTCAGCCCCACGCTGCACCATGGCGGCTACACGCCAGCGAGGTCGTCGCAGCTGAGCTGCAGCAGCGATTTCCATCACTTTCCTTCACTGCCCATCCTCTCCATTGACGGACTTGCCGTTCAGTCACTCTGGTGACAGCACTGAAAAATCAGGCATTGCCGGCTACCAACACTCGTCACGCGACACCGATAAGGCAGTTGGACTGAAAACACCATTCCGAGACACGAGTCCCACTGGTCTCTGGAATCTGCCACTTCATCTAGTCATTCACCTCGTACTCTCATCTAAGTTCACCGGGCAGCCGAGATTGGCGGCGAGTTGCACCGGCTTTCATCACTTCGCGCCAGTGTCATAATCGAGCACCTACCTACGACGCCCCAGTCGGACCTTACTCCCTGTCACGAGGACCACTCACATCCATGGCTGTTAACAGTGATGCCAGCGAGTCACCAGCCATTGCGAATGAGACCCTCTTGTCGGGACGCACGCGATTTCGCACACCCATCTCTGCGACTCGCGCCGGCGCCCTCAAAACGGACAAGACCAGCGAAGCAGGTGGACAGTACAGGTCCTCCAGTGCTAATTTCCTCGCACAAAGCACGACGACCAATCTTGGCTCATGTCGTAACCGCTGCAGACGATTTGCCTATGCCGCTCCGTTCGCGCAGCGTGCCCGACCGCTGCATAGGTGCCCTGCTCTTCGTGCAAAGATGCTGCATGCAACTAGTCCGCTGCGACACTCCCAGCATCTACCTACCGAGGATCTTTACCAACCCATTTGCTTCCAAAGGGCTAGGCTCGGACGGCCAATTAACAACACATACAACGGCCGCCCCTATGAAAATGGACCCAAAACTACTCGGCCAATCAATTTCGCCGCAACGAAGTGGCCACTTACACAGCGCACCTAAGGATTGTCAGAGAATACTCCGGCTTTTTTGCTAGAAGGGGGTCATATGGCTAGCCGTTGTCCTCACACCGACGACGACAAAGTAGCGTCTCCACATGCACCCCGCGCTCGAGTCAAGTGGCACGCGAGCTGATTCATCCGGGCATCTTGGCATCACCGCACCGGCTAATTGTCGCCTCCATTCGTGGGTCGACCTAAACGAACATCCGGGAATGTCCTCGCCTCAGGCCTCCCACACTGTCAATGTGATAGTGTTCTAGGCAATTGAAAGCACATTGAAAGCCTTTCGACACCATTTAGAAGCTCCTCGGCTGTACGGACGTCTCATAGTGAACGGTAATACATGCACGCATCAATCACTTTTTATATGCCCGATTTCTTTTGTTTGCTTTTGGAACGCACTTTACGAGTACTTTGTGAAAGCTAAATGCTTGTGTGTTGTTTTAGAAATCAGAAAATAAGCTACATTTCATTTAATATTTAATGGTAGTTTTTCGTGAACGTTCCTATCCATTTAATTCGGAATTTTCCTGTTAAGACACCCCTATTGCCCATAGTCTCTTGGCAACGTAGTATGATTAATCATTCTACAGAGTAATTGCTGATATTTCCCAGGGAGCGCGTTTCTAATTATTGCGGCCCTGTTTACACGATTAGACGAATATTTTCGGTAGGCGTATGCACAGAATAAAATATTTTGCGCCCTGAGGGTGTTCGTTTGTCCCATAGCTAACAACATTACCCTTTAAGGCCTCATGCTTCTGCTATGTGCAAGGCCGTAAAGGCGCTGGTGAGCTTCTTGAAATGCACCAGCCTGACCCCCTGTCCGTCACTCAGCGCTGAAAGCTTGTGTGTGTAACAGTGCAAAATGTGAACTTCCTTCTTCTTTCTCCTCTTTTAATCTCATTTCCCCATTCCCCAGTGCAGGGAAGCTTACCCGGATTACACTGATTAACCTCCCTGTCTTTCCCTTATGACTTATCTCTCTCTATCTTGAAGGCTGCAAAAATAGAGCATTGCATAGAACAATCACCTAAACTTGCACTGTAATGCGAGAAGTCGTAGTTGAAAGTTCTTTTAAATGCTGACCACCTGGGGCGCTCCAAAAGATCTGACCTATAGTTATAAAAGTTTACATCATGCACTTTTCGTGTCGTCTATCTCATCATGTTGAATTTACTTGCTATCAAAAGCAAAAAAAGAAATATGTAGGAGCGTTTCTTGTCTTCTCCTCTTTACGCTTAATAGTAAGAGTGTTAGCCACAAGACAATTCAAGTAACGAGGCATGACAGGAGCGTGGAAGTCTTGAACTTGGAAGTCTTATGAAAAAGCGTTGCGTTACCTGATCTCTGGTAGAAAAGGCGAAGCAATGGCTCAACTTCTGTTCATTAGTTAACATTTATTCACCAAGGATAGATAGAATGCAGTTGCCTGCGCTGGGATTAGATTTCTTCCGTCGTGTCGACTGCATATATCTGCTCATCTTCACTGGAGACTGCTCGGATATGACGGGTTAAGTTTACCAAATCGGCGCTCACTACAATCGCGTCTTCGGGAATCGCGCGTTGTGTGACTCTTAAACCGGGGATAGGGAGGAACAGTATAGGCACCGCTAGACGTCGTCTCCTACACAGGGGCGTGAGGAGCCACGAAGAGCTGGAGTGGTACAGGAATGTAGAAAGCCTTGCCTCAAATTGTGTGGAGAGGAAAGGTATAGTGGGTTCGCGTGGTTGTTTTGTTCGGTTTCCCTTCATCATCAGGAACAGGGCTTGTATCGAGGGGAAAAAGGATGGGGGGTTGCCTAAACAAGATGACGTCATGAGGCGTTATGAGCACGTCGGCACCGTTATAAACGGTTTTCTTCTCGACAATGATGGCCTGTTGCTGGAAGGGCTTTGCTTGCCATCCATCGAAAAGTAAGCACGAAAAAAGAAGATAAACCGAAATTGTACCGCAATCGGGGAGTACAACCTCCCGCGCTCAGACAGGAGGGGAAAATACTGATGAAAGGGAAGGGAAGAGGGGTGAGGAGAGTGAGGTGCACGCGTGACCACGCGTTTCGATGAGCCGACCAACAATACGCGCTCCCCACTGTGGCTCTTATGGGGGCGCTTCAGAGCTTCACCCGCTGTTCCGCCCTCCTCCCTAGGCAAGCCATGTAATATACCGAATGTTCCCTTCTATACTAGGCAACTGTTTTTTTGAAGCGTGCTGTTAGTTAAAAAGCAAAAACAAAACAGAGGAGGGGACAGAAAATGCAGACTTTGAGCACTGATACCGCGTTCACACAGCTTATTTTCTTGCCGATTATTTGCAGCTTTCGTTCGCCTCTGTCAGTATAGTGCGCAGTTCATTCTTGATATTTTTTTTTTACCTGTAGCCGAAGATTACACGAGTGGAGGGCTATGACGAGAAGACTCTCATGCGATATGAGCGATACCCCAAGAGCGCTTACTTTAGCGTTTTTAACCGGTTTAGAGCGTTTGATCAAAGGTGAGCAGGATAACTGTAAGGTCGCTCTGATTGTTCGGGTTCTTAAGTCTCACGAATCGGCCTCGTGCTTTGTGTATAGAGAGGGGGTTCACTTCCCCCCATGTCAGCGGGGCGACAGTTGCTGTGTTATGCGGGGTCACAGGCAACGCGCGGGGTTAGGTGACGCGTCGCGGCAGGTGCCAGGCGGGCGTGTGCCGATTGCTGGAAGTCAGTATTGTGCGCACGATGTTGGCAGTCCGCCGACGGGTCACACAGACCAGCCTTGAAACGAACCGCTGTACAAAAGGTATTGTGAGCCTGGCGCCCGAGTCCCTGACTAATTGGAGGCGCCGCCGAGGTTAAGAAGGACTTAGCAACTCTGACTCCGTGCCGCATGCAGTGAGCATGGACCTAATCCTCTACGCCTTCGGAACGTAATCGCCAGCATTGTTGTTGGGTGCGACTGCCTGCGTGGTGTCTAAGACCAGCTTACCGTGCACGCGGTAGGAATGCGGTGCACACGTAAAGAGTGCATTCGCACGACGGCGTCTTGGAAACACGCACTCAAAGAACTTTGTCTTGTAGACAATAAATTTGAAGGACAAGGAGGGTCATCCGTCTCCCAGACGGCCAAACTTTGAGTACAGCGGCACTTCGTGGTGCCGGTGCCCCTGCTTCCGAGACAGGTGCAGCCTAGACGCCGTTGGCATTTGAAACGGTCTAGCGATAACTTGTTCGGGCCTGGCGTGTTTTGCTGAGCCGGTCACTCACTACGGAGAAATGAGAGGGCAACGGAGTTTTGGCGAAGAAGGAAAAGAGCTTTGTTTTCCAATATGTTTATTTTTAAGAGTAAGCCGATCCCTGTGGGTTGTGGCTTAACAAACGGTTGACTCTGATTGGCAACTGAACCTGTGGGACGGGCCAACGGCCCTACCGCCTTTTTTCTTTGTATATTTGGGCTATAAGAATCGGGACGACATGCTGTCCCTCAGACTTGGCTGAGATCAGGATTGCTGATAGACCAGTGAGCCTCCGTACTATGTACGTTAAAACGAGTCTGGGCTCTAACAGTCATTGAGACAGTAGAAGAGTGAGACTTTGTTTCTCAATTGTTCAACTTTGTAATGTATTTGTTTTACCTGCCATGTATATAGAAAAGTTTGCCTATAAATATTTCTTGTACATCTGACCTTATCGTTTCCTGCCTGCGTTTGATCAACAACTGCCGATCATCGTCCGATAAGCTTCAAGTTCCAACGGTGAAGCGAGGACGGAGAACGAACGAAACTTTACTGGCGCAGCACGACAGGATCGGCAAGCCCCACAACGAGCAACGAGCAGCGAGCCAGGCGCAAGGAATCAGAGGCCCACCAGCGAATTCCGCAAGGGTTGCAGTTCATCTGGACAAGGACGTCAGGCGGCGCCCCCAGCAGCAACGGGTGAGCGGGATTCCTTGCGTTTTGTCTAGGTTGGCATGGCTGTTGTTCAGTGAGGTTAATGGTGTTCACGCGCAGAACAGCAAATGCGAGTGAGTGTAACGTAAACATTGATACGGCATCTGAACAAAGAGAGGGTCAGAGACGGCAGGAACTACAACGCATCGGAGAGACCGAGTCTGAGGCGTCGCATACTGAAATGGATAGTGAGACGCAAGGCGCTTCGCAGGCTCCGAGCACGACAGATCCAGAGGCCATGGCGGTGAGACGCCTGGAGCTGGAGTTGGAAAAGGTGCGCCTACAGCTAGAGTGCGAGCGCATTGCTCTACGGAGAGTGGAGCTCGAGCAGTCGAGCAGGCCGCCTTCGGTGTCGGAAGGAAGCGATCGGCGCGGTGCCATCACGGATGGAATAGCACAATGTGCTAAAGTGCTTAAGGCATACCGGTTGCCGTGTGACGCTGACGTTCCGATATGGTTTGATGAGGTCGAAAAGTTGTTTGCATCTTTTCGAGTACCAGAACACAGCCGGGTACATTTGATCATGCCGGCGCTGGCCGAGCGGGTTCGTTATTTGTTGCGTGGCCTCAATGACGAGGAATGTACAGATTATGATACTGTAAAGAAGGCGGTATTAGATGAACTTAAGCTCACGCCAGCTAAATACTTGGAGAGGTTTGAAAAGGTTTCTAAACGAAAGGAGGAAACTTGGGCTCAGTTCGCGTCCCGCGCTAGAACCTATTTGGCCTATTACCTTCAGTCTCGCACTGCAAACACCAAAGAAGCTATGACGGAGCTTATGGTCGCTGACCGTATGAAAGCTAGTCTAAGCTCAGAAGCCCTAGAATATGTTCTTTTGCGGGAAGGCGAAGATTGGTTTAAGCCAGTGGAGGTGGCGAAAGTGCTCGAGACTTTCGAGCAAGCTAAAGGGAAAGGACGAGCAACTAAGCTAGCCTCAACAACCTCATTGCCGCAGCACGCAAAACTAGCTGGCCCGCAGAGGACAAATTTAAGATGCCGCGTGTGTCATATACAGGGCCACCTAGCCAGAGACTGCCCAAAAGCTTCAGATAAAGAACCGCAGGGGAAGCCACCGACAGTGCAAAAACAAAGGGTACAGAAGGTTGCTGTTGTAAGTGAAGAACCTCCACCAGAGCAAGAAAGGGTGCTAAGCGCTAGAGTACATGTCGTAGCTCAAAATGCTAGCTCGGGGAGGTCGAAGCTGGACCTAATCCCTATCATGTGCGGGGATATAGCAACGGAAGCTGTGTTGGACACAGGTAGTGAGATAACGGTAGTCCGTAAAAGTATGTTGCCCATCGATTTACAGGAGCCATCACGAACAGTAAGACTTGAGTCGGCATTCGGAAACACCATTCGAGCTAAGCTAGCTACGCTGCCCGTAGGCATGCATCGCCCGGGGGCTGTGATACAACCGCAGAGGATCGATCTGGTGTGCGCGGTTACCGACGAACTTGCAAACGGGGTTGACTGCCTGCTGTCAAAGGAAGATTGGGAACTACTACGGGCGCAGGAAAAAGAGGAGTTTGGAGAGGAAAATATTCCGCGGGCAGGGGTCCGATCAGTCGAAATGGTCGATAACACAGAGCCGGACTGCGGTCTAAGTTGCGAAGAAACGACAGATGAAATCCCTAAATTCCAAGGGAATAGTTTGATGCAGGATGTCAATGGGGTGCCCAGTCAGCGGGAGCTAGAACTAACCGAGAGTGTAGCTGAGTTGACAGGCACCGAGTGCCAGAGCAAATATGCTCTAGTTTACGATAGGAGGGCACGGACAAAAGAATTTAATGTCGGGGACCAAGTACTCCTCTTTGACACAGGTTGGGCACTCAAGAAATTTGACTACTGGCTTTTCGGAGCAGTGGTGAATGTTGTCTCTGATCATAACCCACTATCATATTTGACAACCAGCACCCCCCAGGGGGCCAAGTTAGCAAGATGGGCGCTTTCACTACAGCGCTACAATGTAACGGTGCGTCACCGGAAAGGAACATGTAACGCCAATGCTGATGCATTGTTAAGGCTCTCGAATCGTTCGTGGGAGCCAATCGAGTAAAGAGCAGGAAAGAAAGGATAGACAGAAACAGCCATGCCAGCTGGGACAGGCGTGAATGTTCCCGTTCACCCGAAGGATGTGTGCGTGGGACAGTTCAGCCTTGGTGGAACTTTCTGTGGCTGTTGTCGTCTATGTGTGTGAGGGTTATAAGACTATGGACATACTATGTATATAACCTGCATATGTTACTTTGCTGCTGTTGTGCCGTGCAGTGCGTTGGAGTGTTCCTGTACATACATGAGTGTTTCTTTTGCATGCTCACTGTCATGAATGTGTTGAGCTTTCGCCTTTTTTTTTTCGCTGAGAGAAAATTGTTTTTTCTCTGTGGTCCTTTCAGTTAATTTTCCTGTTCCTTACGGACTCCGCAGCACCCGTGTTGGGCAGCGTATGTCGATTTTCTTTGACGACGGAACCTTCAGAGCCTAAATCTTATGATACAGCGCCCTTTGGCTCTTGTAGTATAGCTGGGAACATTGTAAGCCCAGTATACTCTTTAGGAGGGACGTGTAAGGTCGCTCTGATTGTTCGGGTTCTTAAGTCTCACGAATCGGCCTCGTGCTTTGTGTATAGAGAGGGGGTTCACTTCCCCCCATGTCAGCGGGGCGACAGTTGCTGTGTTATGCGGGGTCACAGGCAACGCGCGGGGTTAGGTGACGCGTCGCGGCAGGTGCCAGGCGGGCGTGTGCCGATTGCTGGAAGTCAGTATTGTGCGCACGATGTTGGCAGTCCGCCGACGGGTCACACAGACCAGCCTTGAAACGAACCGCTGTACAAAAGGTATTGTGAGCCTGGCGCCCGAGTCCCTGACTAATTGGAGGCGCCGCCGAGGTTAAGAAGGACTTAGCAACTCTGACTCCGTGCCGCATGCAGTGAGCATGGACCTAATCCTCTACGCCTTCGGAACGTAATCGCCAGCATTGTTGTTGGGTGCGACTGCCTGCGTGGTGTCTAAGACCAGCTTACCGTGCACGCGGTAGGAATGCGGTGCACACGTAAAGAGTGCATTCGCACGACGGCGTCTTGGAAACACGCACTCAAAGAACTTTGTCTTGTAGACAATAAATTTGAAGGACAAGGAGGGTCATCCGTCTCCCAGACGGCCAAACTTTGAGTACAGCGGCACTTCGTGGTGCCGGTGCCCCTGCTTCCGAGACAGGTGCAGCCTAGACGCCGTTGGCATTTGAAACGGTCTAGCGATAACTTGTTCGGGCCTGGCGTGTTTTGCTGAGCCGGTCACTCACTACGGAGAAATGAGAGGGCAACGGAGTTTTGGCGAAGAAGGAAAAGAGCTTTGTTTTCCAATATGTTTATTTTTAAGAGTAAGCCGATGCCTGTGGGTTGTGGCTTAACAAACGGTTGACTCTGATTGGCAACTGAACCTGTGGGACGGGCCAACGGCCCTACCGCCTTTTTTCTTTGTATATTTGGGCTATAAGAATCGGGACGACATGCTGTCCCTCAGACTTGGCTGAGATCAGGATTGCTGATAGACCAGTGAGCCTCCGTACTATGTACGTTAAAACGAGTCTGGGCTCTAACAGTCATTGAGACAGTAGAAGAGTGAGACTTTGTTTCTCAATTGTTCAACTTTGTAATGTATTTGTTTTACCTGCTATGTATATAGAAAAGTTTGCCTATAAATATTTCTTGTACATCTGACCTTATCGTTTCCTGCCTGCGTTTGATCAACAACTGCCGATCATCGTCCGATAAGCTTCAAGTTCCAACGGTGAAGCGAGGACGGAGAACGAACGAAACTTTACTATAACCTTTGGCCGCAAGTGCATAGCCCGCTAAAGACAAGGACGAATACGGGGCAGCGCTTTCGTAAAATGAAGAGAGAACCTAAACGAAGCAATCACTATTCCATAAGTAGTATAAGCAACTATATACCTACTGAGATAGTTCTACGTTATTAACCGGGTAGTAAGGTTAAACCAGGGCTCCCCCACACGTGTGGTACAATCTACTGCCATATTGCGGCCTGCTCTATGGTTCTGGGAGTTAACCTGCTCATTCAGCGAACACGCATACTGGATTTCTCAGCTAACGTTAGCCAACCTCCGAAAAAAGAAAAGCTTGTAGGATGTATGATTAAGAGACGTGTTATTCGGGCGTCAGCTCTCTTCCGCCACCAGGATAGCTTTCGCGTAATAACAACTTGTCCAATTCAAGAAGATCACTTAGGCAAGATTACCGCGTCAACACCGACAACTTGGCATTTGTATATGACTGTCGAGTACGTCAACGAGTCGCTTCAGTTCCTTTCAATAATTTTCAGGAGCGCCGGTGTCGCGGGTGACATGCGCGTAGTGACGTTGTACTTGTATTTCGCGCTCGAAGAGTAAAGAGCACAAAGCATTATTGCGGAAGATATAGCAAGCTGAAAACGGCAGTACGTATTGTTTTAGGACGCAAGAACAGTTTTCTTTAATAAATATGTGTGTAGGAGAGAGTGGCATCATGTATTACGCCCGCTACTCCTTCCGTTTGAGGCAAACAGTGCACAGCAAAAATCAACCAGCTCAGGCAAACAAATGAACTAAACACACAGACAACAAAGCGAAAACAGGTCGACTCAACCACGCACACAAACACATGATAAAATATTTTCCGAAAATATAAATAAACCTCCAAACGACCTAACGAAGTGCTCAAATAATTTTAAGTTTGCACGCTGTGCATCACAGCACATGAAATTTGCACAAGGAATGTGATTTAGGTTTTTATAGCCATCACTTGCGACTCACCTGTGTTTCCAGGAAGCGCACACGCTGGCTACGTTCAACAACATGAACTACGACAACAAGCTGCGTGATGTCTACATTTCCTTAGACGACGCAACTGCGACGTGGTTTGAGAATCAAGAGTCAGCCCTGACGACCTTCAACGTATTTCGTAGCACCTTCTTTAACACCTTCAAGGGCGTTCCGCACAAAGAAAAGGCCGAAGCTCCGTTTGAAGTCCGATTTCAGCTACCAAGTGCGAACATCGTGATTTTCACGGCCATGACTCGCCTGTTCCGACTCGTCAACCCCGACATGTCCAAAGAGAAAAAAAAAATACTCGCTTCTGGATGAGCGGTGTGAAACAAGACTATATACTTCGCCGGATTAGTTCGCTATCCATCAAAAAAGTACGCCGAATTTGTGACTGTAAATTCGGACCAGACAGCGCAAACGCCAACACGCTGACATCAAACTACGCCGAAACTCAAGCACTCAGCACCGGCGACCTGCGCGAGACAGTCAGAGTGATGGTGCGGGAGGAGCTGTACAAAATGTTCCCAAGAATGAAGGCCTCAAGGGGCCTCAATTCCTGACTACGTTAAAGAAGTTCAGCGATCACTGTTCCCTCCCCACTGTGACTATTCGGCCGTGAAGATGAGACGATTGACAGTTTTAATTCTTATTCTGTAGACAATTCACAGATGCAAGGAAAATCATTTTACAAATAATGTAGGAAAAAACTAGAGCAAATTTTGCAGTTTCTGAACGCATTTCTCTCGGAGCCTCCTCTGTTGGCAATGGCACAAGGATGCTTGCTCTGCCGTTGAAGATGTTATAGCTGTATCAAAAAAAATTTAGTGAATTTTACACTTATTGGTTATGTCCTATTCTGTAATTATTTCTCAACTCAATCTGTTGTTTTCACTTATTTACTAATCGCCTTCTGATTCCATACGCATCTTCGCTCATTCCTCATAATGGGTAGGAGCCAGTGACAGAGGGCAAGCAAACAAAGTGGGAGTTCATGAAATTCAGTGTAATAGTGACCAATTGATTGTCCTTCTACAGAGCATCCACCTCATCCTCGAATGGTCCAGTTTTTAGTTTAGTATAAACATTAATCCCTTCGACCTTACGTCCCGTGCACTTGATATAGTACCAGGTTACCATTGTCTGTTTCTAAATGAAATGCCCGATACACTTGCGCGTGCTTCTCTAGTTAGACCAGTCACGTCTGTTCGGCAGACGTTTGCTTATATAAACGCCGCTAGTTTAGAAAATTATCTCTCTGAAAATGCTCTACAACACAGGCATTCAAAAATAACAAACTTTGGCTATTTGCTTTTCCCTCGGGATGATGAGTGGTGTCCCACGCATAAACTGGAAATCGTCCGCACAAAACTTACCATACTCTATTCCAACAATAAGTTTTTTGTTTACACAGATCTGGTCCGGCACTGTACCCTGTATGTCATATGTGCAAAGAACCTGAAACCGTTGATTGTTCTTTTTTATTAACTTGCCGTCGATTTATACTTCAGTCAAAAAAAGTTCTTTAAAATTCGATTGCGAAAACTAGGCGTTGCTGGAAACACTGAAACTAGTCTCTCTTTTGGAGCATCAACATTAGGTTTTAGCCACAGGAGCGTATGCATTGCTGTTAGCGAATTTCTTTGTTACACAAGCAGAACACATGGCTAACTTACTGATCTACTACTTGATGTTTCTCACAATGGGAGTTTGAAATTTATTACAATTTATTACCTTCAAATTTACTATTATTTCATAAGAGCACAAAAATAACGGTCTATCATACAAGTTTGTCGTTTTCAATTCCTTCTATAATTTTGTCTTCACTCTGACATATACTTTTTCTCTCAAGCTTTTCTCTCGCCACCGTTTTAACCACCGGCTTTTTGGCCAGTGCTCCACAGTAGGCTTTAGTAGCGGAAGCAAGCAAGAAAGCCAAATCGTCGCAGACTCAGCCTGAAACGATTACCTACGCTGCCGTCGCCTGCGGTCAGAATCACCCTCCGCGCCCGCGCCAGGGCCCCACAACGCTGAAAGTTCATCATCCGCTGGCAACGCTGCCAGTCCACCCACTCTGTCGCCATGATAACTTCTCAAGGAAGACAGAAGTATGACAAGCGCCACTCAACCGCCCGCTACACTATCACTGCATAGAAGCTGGCCACATCTCCCGACGATGCCCATACCGAGAGATGTGTCTACGATAGTTCCCCAACAACAGACCACGCAATGCAATGCGAACAATCCCGTAAGATCGCCATCTACATGGCAGCCACTCGATGGCCTTTCCTTACGCCATCATCAGGACTCGACCTCTCGCCACAGTGCCCGCCGTGCATTGACCCTACCCGTGATTGGTCTGCTAGCCCTTATCCAGAAAACTAAAAGCAAGAACAGATACAGGTGCGTTTGCCATTCGTAGAAATACCGAAGATTGTCGGCTGCTGCCGACGACAGCACTGCAGCAACCATCTCGATGACGTGGCGACGATACGCTGCCAATCAGAAGACTCGAAGCAAAAAAAAAAAAAATACACCGCCGAGACCGCACGCGACAGCGCAACATAACAACAGTGGGACCATGCGACGCGATGACCGCAAGCCGCGACCTAGCTTCAATGCGAGGCAAAGAAGCATCGACATTGACGTGCTTCTCGAAGGCCACGAAGCCGCTATATAAGGACTAAGGAGCCGGCTGCTACACCACCATTGGCTCATTCGCCACCAAGTTGAAGAACGTCAAGACTGCATGGGATGGCCAACAAATCTGGACACCTGCAGGTCACCTAATAGCGCCGACTGGAATCTGCACGGAGAGCGTTACCGGGCATGACCGGACATACACTACGGGCTTCGTTGTCCTTGAAGAGTGCTCAACGGAATGCAATTCTCGGCATAGACTTCCTGAGTCAAGACGGCGCAGTCGTCGACCTACAGTCCGAATACGAGATAAGACGTAGATAACACTATCGACAGACCGAGTGATACCGCCGGAGAAGACTCTCAATCACCGGGCCTTGAATGTACTTGAAGATCAAATCCATATCCCGCCTCGCGACAGCATCATCATTTTTAAATTGTTTAATATCTTCAACTTTAAATGGCCACTTTAGTAGTAGCGAAACTATTATGGGGACGCCTTTACCGTTCATGGCGAATGGTACACAATGATAACTCGAACATTTAATTTCTAGCACATACGGGAGAGCAGGTGTTTGTGCAAGTTGAAAAAAATAAATGCCGCACACCTCAAGTAGCAGTTATCACGTACAGTTACACGGAAGATTGAGCCATGGCCCGTAATGAGCATAAAGGCGTTGCCATTGAATCATTGCATTTACACTGTAGAAGACGCAATGAGGCAGACAACTATGGATTTCTTTCTTTGAAGTAATCACAGGTGTGCGACTCGCGTTGGTCAGAATGCGCTCCGAGGTTTTCATTATTCACCGCAGTCACCGAAGCGTGGTAAATGATGCAAACCACCATGGATTCAACCAAAACAAAGCGTCATTCTGAACGACAATGACCCATGCTTCATTACTCGTCTGATTGGTATCGGAGTTCTTTAGGTATAAAATACTCGCTTTGGTCACCGCGCTCTGCCCGGCTCAAGCTCGTTTATGTTTGCGCTTCTGACCTCGATAGCAAATAAGTCCGATCACATACGGCGCATACGCACATCGATATTTTGTCATCATGGACACTATCGCCTCATGATAAGCGATCCACGTTTTCGCGATCAATTACCAACATTCTCTAGTTTGTGCGTTCTGCCGCTTCTGTCAGCTCTGGAAAAATCGGAGGAGCCCTGGAAAAGGGAAGATGTCCGATAACGAGATAGGGAGTGTGAAATCCCCAAACAGTGAGCAATTATGGAAAACCCCTTCTGAAATATACCCCCAGCTATATCGTTGAGAAGAAGGCATATATACAGGGCGTTTCTCGGAAGGCGCTAGTAAGCGCCATATAAAAAAAATGGCGCCCTCTGGATTGAATTTACCACAAAGGCATGCATTTCAACATGACTCGACGTAATAATTATCACTCACGCGTTATTGAATTTAGATCGACTTCCTTCTTTTCCCCCAATAAATCCATGAGATTTAGTTCTTCAAACGGGGCCCTGAGGAGCTCACAACCATTTCCAAATTTGCAGTAACATTGGAACATAATTATTACCATAATTGATAAATTTTACAGCTTCAGTGACGTCACTCATGGACGTCTACTGTGGTTGTAGTAGCTGCGCACCTCGGCTTTTCAGTTTTATTGTTCTGTGCGAAATAAGCCAGAATTCGATAACGCTGTAAAACTAGCAGTCAACTTTTTGGAATCCTTGAAACGCCAACGAACGCCTTGAATGGCGCGCTTCAAGTCTCCAATTGAATTAATGAATGAATTCTGGGGTTTTACGCGCCGAGAACGCTGTTATGAGGCGCGCAGTTGTGAGAGATTCCAGAATAATTTTGACCGCTAGGGGATCTCTAACGTGTCCCCAATGCACGGGAGACGGGCATTTTTGCATTTCGCCTACATCGAATTCAGCCGCCGTGACCTGGATTTGCTCCCAGCGCAACACTGTACCCTCTAAGTGGCGGGTGGTCTTCCGTTGTGGCCAGTCAGATGACTGTAATGGGTAAGAGGCTAATTACCGTTTTTGCACATTAACTTGTCAAATTACCGCACCAAATAATTCTCAAACGTATGCCTCCGTGATAAAATAAATCCAGAGTAAGTCATTTAAAGATCCTATCTTCCCTATTATTTAATTTCGGACGTATTTAGTGAAACACCCAATATGATTAATACATCATATCTCCATTTATCTTCATGCTGTTTGGAGATCGAGGATCCCCGGAGCCGGCTTTACAGAACGTATAGGTAAGGGCTGTTCGCAGCAGACCCTCACCGCTTCCAGGCACTCGTTATCAGGCCAATCGTTAGCATGACAGGCGGGCGCCGGAACGGTGACCAACGAAGAAACGCTGCCAAGTAAGCCAACTTTTGTAAGTGCGGGCCCAAGCGCTTGTTGTGGTCGCCGTCAACCCAAACTTACCACAGTATTCGAATGCGGGTATAACAAGCGCAGTTGCTTCTAAAATGACACAGAACTATCACCTAAGTGAATACGGTGCACCGATATGCACTTGTGCCTTCCATTTTCCGTCCTTCCCGCCTTCACTGTCCTCATCAACCCCCTTATTTTCTGCGTGAGTAACAGCTTTGACGCGGCGCCGCGTGGTCCACTCCCCACAATGGGCCAGACGCAACCCCTGCAGGCGCGCCTTTAGCAAACACTGGATGGATGAGTGGGAGACGCTTCCCCCATTCGCTCCCTTTTGTAATGCCAATGTGGGCCCCCCGCTGCATCGGAGGGAAGCATGAAAGAAGGGAGCCTAGAAACGGGAATGCGGGGCGTTACTAGCCTGTTCGCATTGCTTTCGTCAGCTGCCTATCTGTAGGTATGATCATTGCACATCTTGTTCATGTTTATTCGTTTCATTTCGCTGTTTTATTGGCTCCTCTCCCGCCTCTGTGCGATTAGGTTTGTGCACGCAGTTGACTGCACCACTGGCTGGTCGAGATGTGGTCATCCGTATGTCGCCCTTATATCCCAATTGGTCATCGCTATGGAGCCGGTGCGTTCCATATTACAGGCTTCGCACACAAGTGTGGCGGTCGTATTGAAGTATAATAATTTGGAGTATTATATCGCATTTTTTGTAATAATGTCTTGCTATGCCACATAACATTTCTTCTATCATAACTCACAAACAGTGAGCTTTATTGTTCCACTGCCGTAAAACCAACCAAGAATTTTAGATACGCAATCATGGTCGATTAATATTTGTTGTTTTAAGAAAAACCCGTGCTTTCCTCTGCAAGTCAATGCACTGCCCTGCAAGCTGTGTCATCATTTTATTGCCGGTGATGTGACTGATGTAGTGCGTGCTGATCAAGACTGAAGACAAGCGTGTATCCGACGCTTAGAGTTTGTAAGTAACGCTTCATATTGTACAAAAAAGCAAGAATTGGCGAAAAACACAAATCAAGGGTTTCTTTGAATGCGCATTGTGACACGCGTATACATTAGTGCATTCTGCAACCGCACGTTAAAGAAATTTTTTTGAGCGCGCAGTCATTGCAAACGGTTATTTATAAATGTCAAAAATACATTACATGTTGAACGGATGATTTCGTGTGCTAGAATTGGTGCCATAACGCTCACGTGAAGGTTGCACCATACGTATAATAAACCGCACGTAAGTACGAGGCATATTCAAAAAGTAAGGACCGTTAACTAATAAAATATAATTGTTAGCACACATTGTTTTGACGGTTGTAGCTTCGTACAAACCTTTTTACATTTTGTACATAATGGCCGTTAACTTCTAAGCATTTTGCGTAACGCTGCACCAGCTCCTTTGATTCCTCTGCATAGAAGTTCGCCACGTTGCAGTTGACCGAGATCGCAAAGGCAGTACTGAGTTCCTCATCGTCTTCAAACCATTCTCCAACAAGACACTTTTTCAAGTGCAAAAGGAGGAAATAGACGCAAGGGGCAAGGTCAAGATCGCAGAGTGGCTGATCAAAAAACGCACAACCAATATGATGAATCTTCTCCTTGGTTCGGGCAACGGTGTCAAGACGGGCAGAGGAGGACTATTCCCGAGGACAGTTTCCCACGCCGTCGATTTTTAAGCGTAAGTTTCGGTTTGGTGGTGGTGGTTTGGTGTTCCATAAGATAAAGGAAAAGAAAGTCCCTCTCCTTCCCAGAAAACGGTAACCATCATTTCCCACCTCGAATAAAAAGGTGGCTTCATTTTTTTTGTTTTCTTTTGGTGAATATGAATTGTGTCACTCCACCGACAGTTGTTTTCTTTCCGCGTTGATGTAAGATACCCGCATCGCATCACCCTTAACGATTTGGGGAAGAAGTCATCACCGTCTTGTCAATAGCGGCGCAAAAACGCTCGTCCACTTGACCTTCCTTGCTCTTTGTATTGGCCAGTAAGCATTTTCTGTAATGGCCTGGCACACAATTTCTGATATTTGAGATTTTCGTTGCACTCGTGTAAATCGTGATGCGTCCAACCAGAGAAAATTTATCATCCAGAGCACTGATCGACAACCGTCTCTCAAATCGCAGTTGTTGGTGCACTTGTTGAACGATTTCCTTGGTCCGGATACTGGGCCTACCACTCCGCTCTTCATATTACACAACTCTGCGGCCATTCTTCAAGTCTCGACAACATTGTCTAAGGTTTCCTTCACTCATTACTGTATGTCCATAAACTAACCATAACTCCCGATGAATTAGGATCGCTGATGATCCCTCTACAAAAAAAAATTGAATCACCGCACGAGTTTCCTATAATATACTAGAGGGAACTCTGGCACTGCAATCGTTGAGCCACCATGAGAAGGATAGGAAGTGCGTAGAATTGTCTGATCTTCGTGCTTGTGGATTCAGATGTTCTTGTGAAATCGCTTATTACGCTTTGTGTGCTTTCATTGTCGCAAATCTCAGAGCAATCTGTACTCTTCGAAGAGCAAAAGACGCTGTGAACACGCGCAATCGCTACTAACTGCAACGATTGAGCTTGTTGAGGTGGCCATATCAAAACTCACCAAGCGTCTCAACGCACTGGGTTGCCCGCGACAAATTCATAAAGGCGCTTCATATCGCTTGTCGACGCTTGCGTCCGTGGCGTAATGGTTCATATACGGGTCTTCTGTGCTAGAGCGCCTCATCTCGAATCCTGCCGTCAGATAATTTTAATAATCTTTATGTAACTATATATTACGCAGTACTTTGCTGAAAATGACGAGTTTACAAAGTAACGATGCCGTTTGAAGCCAGAAGGACGAAGGGTAGGCAAATCCATGTACTTCCCATAATTCACATGCTGGCTCAACCGCTCCCATTGCAGCTGCCCTAGACACTAGCGCCTGAGTTTCTAGTAATTATTGAAACCCTGTGTTTGCATTCGCCGACAAGCAGAGGACTACTGAATCAAAACAATTCATTCAGTGCCTTCAGAAATAATCAGCAGATGGCGTTGCATGCTTACAACTTCCTTCTGGCCTGCAAATATATAAATATAAGCAAACGGCCCTTACGTCTCGAATACGCCTCGTACATATGTAATATAGCACCAGAAGTAGGTTTTAAGATGGATGCTTAAGCTTTTCAGTATATCTTTTTTTTATTTGTACGTCTGCTTTTATGCATAATACGTACACAGAATATTTCATATACAGAAGCAAATCCATTTCTTTCACGCACTGTCATAGGAAACACTAGCAAGCGCCATAAGTCAAATGTTCTATGAAGGCAGCAGGTCGTAGGACATCGCCTATACTAAGGGCTTCACTCATGCAAGAACTAAGTAGCCTTGCTGAGTATTGAAATGTACATTGTACTGATAAACTGCGTCCGCTCTCGCCTCAACCGCAAGCTTACCTGTTCGGCGCAGAGCTTTCACCCGGGGTAATTACCTGCTGCTTATCATCCTGCATTGGCGGGCGCTCTTCGCTTATACCGGTGGGCTCTCTCATAATTTGTTCGCCTAATAAATCAAAATCAAAATCAGTGGAGAAGACGCTCCTACGTGCGCACGCGAGCGTAAACGCGGCAGAGTCCTTATTATTGATAAATTATACTCTCGAGGATGCTTTCACTTACATCTGACATAACGTACAGCTTTGAGACAAATGGCGTCTTCCCGGACACGCTGAGGAACTTCCCGACATTTAAGTAGCGCTGGTTGAAGGTTTACAGGTCATGTTACCACAAGCACTTTCGAAGGGACTAAGCAATCTTTAGCATAAGAAAAATAATATCGCCGAAAGAGATCAACGGAGAACAGCTCCTCCAGACAGATTTGAAACAAGGGATGGCTCCTGATTACTGGCCCCGCCTGGACATCATTAACCCGTACGCGCGTTGCGGAGGTCCACCTTTTTCTCGGTTCTGTGAAGGTATATCACGTACGAAGATTTTCGGAGCTGTTAAACATTGCAGGCTCATTAGTGGAAGAACAGCGGAGGTGTAGCAGCGGAGGTGCCCCCCACACACGATTTCCCCGCTGCTGTCATGATGCTTCGCCAACTGTCGCAGCTCCTGCTGTGTGCAATGCGCTGTGATTAAACCCTTAAATAAAATTTTGCACGCTTCCAAACCAAATCGAAACGACTAAATTGAATCTGCAGAGGGATCCTAATTTATCGGAGGGTCACCTGCAAATTCTTGTTCTCCTCAGTTATAAATGTAGTTTAACCATTCATTTTACCGAAGTTTGACTATTTAGCGTTAATAATAGCATGCTGCGCGCGCTCGCACATGGTACTACTGGCATATATTGTGTGAAGTGATTCCCGTTTTATCTGAGCTTTGCTTCCTTGTGGCCATTGTCGTAATATCACTTTGATTTACGAAGAGTGCCCTAGTTATCGTGACTTCGTTGTGTTTTTTTTTTATTTGTGTATCTTTCGAAATGCCTCAATTTCTTTACCATGCCTATTAAATGCAGCGAAATGATGAGTTAAATTTTATCGTGATGACAATGACATGGGCACTCGAAGCGCATTTTTCCCGTCGCCTTCAACGCCTCCGTGATGTTGCATATGAAGTCCAAGGGTGGTAACACCGTCGCCACGCGTCGTGTGCTGCACGTGAGGGAAGTCCACGATTGCGGCTCAATCTGGCGCCGAACACCCTTAGCTTATCAGAATAACCTTGGCTCATCGGGTAAAGCCTTTGAAAGCATCCCCCCCCCCTCCTTCGCTCCGTTCCTTGCCCCAATAAACCGCTATCCAGGATGTGGAAACGAACTAACGGAAGCGCAAGCAACGCCGTAAAGATATCACCGAAACTATATCGCGCTATTTTACGACAGCCACAAACTCGTCGCGAAGCGAGAACCATCTGCGTGAGAAGTTCACACAGACGGCGTGGAAATAAAAACAGCATCCCTTAGGAATCCTTGATAGACAATGCCGAAGTAAGTGGGGAGAATGAGAGCAGACCCATGCCAAAGAGAAGCGGCTCTCTTTTTGTGGAACTTGCTCGGAGTGTGCGTGTTTGCGCCTCGGCGCCCGGGGTCCCCCTGACGACAGGAACCTCCTTCCGCCTCAGGGATTCCATTGTTCGTCGAGGAGGATTCCGGAAGCCGCGTTGCCAGGCCAACAAGTGGTGCTTTCCCGCTCCGAGGAACACGTCGTCGGTGAAACTGCTTTCGCACTAAAGACGAAGGCATGCGTAGTTTCTTTACTTCAGTGTTTAGGACGTCTCCATGGGCGCCGCTGGGACTTACCCTGTTTTCATCAAAGTGGTCAGTAATGGTCGAATGAGGGATGGCGCTTCTGTCAATGTTTCCGACAAGTGGCTTTTCCGGGACGAAGACAAGACCCCATGTGGAAACACTGTTAGTACTGCAGCAGAAGTCACGGCTTACAGCTCCATACCACTTTTAATTTGAGGTTGCACAGTGTTGTGGGCGAGTAGGTTTCATGCATACTTGTATATGGCGCAGAAAACATCGGACAGTGATAAAAATGAGACAAACCAATGCGCCCTCGGAAATTGGAACACCCGCCGTGGTTTATCAGTCGCTATGGTGTTGGGTTGCTGTGCACGAGGTCGTGGGATCAAATCCCGGCCAGGGCGGCCGCATTTCCATTGGGGCGAAATGCGAAAGCACCCGTGTACTTAGATTTAGGTGCACGTTAAAGAAACCCCAGGTGGTCGAAATTTCCGGAGTCCTCCACTACGGCGTGCCTCATAATCATAAATTGATTTTCGCACATAAAACCCCACAATTTTTAAATTAGAACGGCAGCGGGGTGATGGGTGTTCACAGCACACTCTGTTTCGCATCCGCAGAGGTTTTGGTCGGCCGAGACCCCATCTGGATCCGCCAGGGACAAGAGAGGAAGACGACACAGTCCATCCCTCATTACATCGGCAGCACCCTTACTGTACTTAATTGTATAAGCTGCTATACTTAATTACTATCTTTTTATTAATACAGCTGCTTCGGGCCGAGGGACATATCTTTGTCCCTGCACAATACCAACAAGTTGCGCGTGACCCGCTTGCCCAACAAACCTCTTACACAGACCAAATTAGTGGCACCTTTTTGGCAGATAATTCTATTCAATCCAAGTTGTTGCATATGTGACACAATCAATGAACATAGTCGTGTCAACATTTGATCGACATCACAGAAGAATGCTTTTGGTTTATTTGCATGCGAAAGCTGTCAAATTCATTCATGCGTAAATATTTGATGTTCGGCGGTTTTTTCAAAGTTTGCGACCAGAACTAAAAATATTAGTACGCAGGAAAAACTAAACACACGTAGATGCAGCTTTAAAATGCAGCGATGTATGCAAAAATATAAATTGAAAAGAAAGTCGCGGTAGTAGCTTTCCGAAAAGTGCCATTTTTATAGCCTCTTGAAAAGCCTCATTTGTTACTTCTATTTGTGTTACAAGTTTGCGCAGACAGTTCAGAGTATTTTATTTTTATTAAAGAAGTCGTGTTAAGTAGAGATTAAAATGAACAAAGCATAGAAAGAGTTATTGGTATTTTATGACTCTCAGATAGCCAGATCATCGTGCCACTGCTGCAACTTCATTTTCCGCCTTCCCTCATTACCATTTGGTCATGCAGAAATAAATGCGCGGGTTTAAAAAATAAGCTCGGTTCTGGTATGTGGAGAAATTTCACTTTGGGATGTTATAATCTAGTTATATAAATATTCACGCCAAAACCCCCCTGGGAGTTGCCGACGTATGCGTAAGCATTGCGCCATTTGCTCATCTTCCCGCAGCCCGGCGTCATTATTAGTGCTATTAGACTTGATCCGGCCAGCACAAACGACAGCGCTGTGACGACATGAACTGGGGTGGACGGTGGCACAAGGTGCATTGATGCTGGAAGTAAGGGCCTGCAGGTGGCGGTGCCAGATGCACTGATGACGTTCCGATCATCATAAGCCATTACCGCACTTAAGCGCGTTACCAACCGAGTCGAACCATTTTGAAACGCGACTAAACATACTCAGGTGGCTACGGCGCCGCCACGTAGGCCGCATCTTGAATGGCGATATGCGATACCGACAAGCAGTGCCGACTGCTGATAGCTTCGCGCTCTGTGTTCCCGCCGCTTGCTTAGCGTTAAAGAGAGACGCGTGGACCCGAACCTTGAAAACGATTTGCGAAAGGTACAGAGTGTGGCGTGTGCTGAGAGCTCTGGGATTGCTGTGTTCTCACCGCTTCGTTGGCGTTGAAGCGATAGGCAGCACGAAGGTGAATTCGGTCGCTGCTGCGGACGATATCTTGAAAGCCGTCGTCTTACGGGATGCATGGACGGCGAGTTTTTCTCGTTGAGTAAGCATATAAATGTTTGTGTGTATTAAAAATAATCGAGAGCCCCCTCTGACTTTCCTTAACCAAACACATCCAGGACTGTTTTCTGTGAACTGTCGTAGCATCGCTCCAGCGTGCACGTTGTCATATCTTTTCACCAACGGTTGTAAAATTCTGACACCAGTAACAATGAAGCTTTGGCCTTTTATAGCGACCTAATTTCTGTTAATCTTGCTTTGGCACAATGGTGGTTTACACGCCCGTTCTTATTAGCAATCAGCGGTAGTACGCTATCACATCTTCCTTAGTATGATTATGAATCGGGAAGTTTTCTAACATTGGCTACAACAGTGAAAATTACTGCTTTCTGTTGTAACCTTCAAACCAAATGCCAAAAGTGGATGTTTGTTGCCAATATATTGCTATAAATCATATGCAGTGTTCCTAAACAAGAAAACATTTATCACAAGCTGCTGGGCACTCACATATTCCCATTTATCGCTAGACCATTATCCAATCTAACTAGATCTTGCACTGAATAGCAACGGCGAAATTGCCTTTTCGGCTGGCAACATGTTTTTTCCTCATCCTGTGAACAACATCAGTAACCATAAAGCACTTGTATATAGTTGCACAAAGGTTCACACTTACTTCTACTACGTCGTGAATAAGGCGTGGCCGAATGGTAAGGTCACCGTCTTCATACCAACCACCGTGGCGAAGAGACTATGGTGCTTTGCTGCTAACCACGAGGTCGTGGGTTCAATTCAATGCACGCTAGCCACATTTATTTCTTCGCAAAATAAAAACAAAATTTCTGTTTTGCCGAAACTCGAGGCATCGAAAGCAATGAAAGGTTTTATACGGGACTGAAAGCATCTCACGATGCTTACGCGGTGAGGGGAGAGTTGTCGGCGTTGCAGATATCGCAGTTTGACGGTGGACGAGATGAGATCGAGCGAGGACTGTCGGCGTTTGTCAGCGTCCAAAGAAAGGACTACATAGAAAATACAGCTCTACTTTTGCAATCTGTTCCGCTCAGACAAATGAATGTACTTGCCACACTACGATATGGACACGTCTGCTCCGTCTGAACGCTAATGTTTGTTGCGCACCATGCTCATACCTACATTGGAATCCAAAACGTTGCAATTGCTACGCGCAGCTGATTGAGCGAAGCGTCACAGTGGTTCCACATTGCGTCATCTTTCCAGCCAAGCGCACTGCGCGCCTCTGGAAGCCTTCTAATCGTCCACACACGGCTCACGTACGCACCGTCGGCAGCAGGACATCACGGCAACGCCGACGGCGACGGCTAAAATTCACCTTGAGAAATTGCTGTCGCAATGAAAATAAGAATAAACCCGTCGTTGCTGTGGTTAGAGGTGCAGCTGTGTAGATCGAGTTCTCTGAAACGTAGCTCATGACTTCTATGCGTCATGACGCATAAATGGCGCTGCGCGCAATAAAGCGGTGCTGAGAGGCACTTGTCGTCTGGTAACTATGGCAATCGGTCCGCAACAAATAAAGTAAGCGGAGTCAAAATTTGTCATCTGTAGCAGTCAGAATCGTGCAGTGAAAACTACGGTTTTTTGTTGTTGCGTGCTTAGAAGTCGCTCGAAAACGTTAAAGGTTCTACGACTAAAAAGTGAGCGGTAAGGTTCGTGGAAACTGATGTCCGAGGCCATATCACCGGAGTACGTACCATGTAGTCGCGCTATTAGCAGCAATGGTCTTTGCACCGAGAAAGTACCAGTGAACGTCACTTGTGTGCGAACAAAGAACAGTTCTCAAGCGCAATTTTCCCTCTTTATTTGACTATAGCAGAAGTTTGACGAAGATGCAGTTATTCATGGCGACCACTCACTTCTATAATATTATCCCAATAAACATAGAGCGCAGCAACACTTAGAAACGTGATCACCCAACGCGACTAAGACTGCATACACTCGGAGCGATTACAGCAACATGCTGCGAATGAAGCCTACTAAAATTGCGACGACTTCGCGATTTCAGTGCCGGTGCTTACGGAACTTATTAGCGCGCACGCGTTGCGTCATACTAACTGCATAAGGCACAGGAAGGCATTATGGTTGCCGGCTTTTATATTTGGGCGATATTAAAGTTTAGCATTACCATGAATAAAGTTCTATTAGAGGCATGCGCGTTTCTATGCAAGGAATTGATGGCTGCACCGCAACTCTGCAGGAAAAGTAAGTTCGCTTGTTGCTTAAATAGAAAAAAAATGTATTCAGCTACGGCGTGAAAAGCAGGAGATATTTTTCACTAACCGTGAAGAAAGGCGAACGACATCAATACCTAATTATACGGAAGCAGTTGGTGCCGCTCCAGGTGCAAGATTCTTGCTCGAAGCAGTTCGTACAAGCCGTGGTGGCTCAGTGGTGATCATCGTGTTCCTGACTGCAGGTAGTGGGTTCGATTAGCAGCTGTGGCAGCCGAATTCCGATGAGGTCAGAACACAAAACGCTTGTGTGCTTAGGTTTAGTGGACCGCGCAGATCGTGGCTTGCGCGGAGCGCATTCTCTAGCAGCGGCAGCGGCGACGCAGACAAAGTGGCGCATGCGAAATGAGTTCCAAGCCCACGGCAGCGCTTTGTTTTTGCGGTGGCCGCATGCCTGGTCGTGCCGGCATCCGCTTTTCTCCTCACTTTTTTCACCATGACCTCCCCCGCTTTCTGCTTCCTGGGGCGCTGTACCGTATGGCAATTCCAAAATTTTCTATAGTCGAATTCTGCAACCAGCCCTCAATAATTCGTACAAAAATTGTCGGGTGAAACTCCCTCCCCCCCCCCGCCACTTCGCCCGTCTCTCACATGACGTCACGAAAACCGCGAGAGCGCCCCATCTGATGGGATGCGTGCACGCTGATTATCCATGAGTAGACCGAACGAAAGAAAAAAATATTTATTTCTCATTCAGCGCTTTTTTCACCATTAGCCGTCTGCACTGCTAAAACGTATTCGGGCTGCGCCCACTTCGCCTGTCTGTCACGCGACGTCACAAAACCGCGAAAACTCATCGCCTAAAGTGACGCTTGCACGTTAAAAGCGCATTAATATGCCGAAAAAAGCTGAAAATTTTCTGAATAGCCCGAAACTGCCCCATTCCAAAAGGAACAGAAAATAGCTGACCGCCGATAGCCCTGGCACTGGCTACTCGGAGCGATGGAGAGCATGCATTTGTTTGCGTATAAGACCTTTTGCGCGGCAGTATAACGCTTTCCAGCCCTTTCAGCACGTACGTGACATCACTTTGCCAACTCTTCTTCCCTGAGGATCCGTTCTGACGGCAATTTTAGCCTCCCTTTGCACGCCGTCGCCATTTCGACAAGCCACCACAAGCTAAGTAAGGGGAAGCGGACCAATCACAGACGCATGCACCACCCTCTTTAATATGTTATCCACTTTCGCTGTGCTACCTCGGCCCCATCGCAACCTTCTTCACTTGAGCGTACTCCTCGCTTCTAGTCAGCCAATTCGACAACAAAAGCCGCTGAATATAGGCGATTCCATTTGCTTTAAAAGCAAGAAAAGTTCTTTTATAAACGAGGAGCTCATTTGGTTGGGCTTTTCAAACAACGCTGCCGGTTACCAGCCGATGCTTGCGTCGACGTTTACGTAAAATTGACGTGAGGAGATTGAAATAAAAGCAGATTGAAATAGTTTTACGTTGTAGGGCCCCTGGTTGCACTGCCCCTTCCTCTCCGCTTTCCTCCTCGCGTCTCTCATCAACTCGCTGCGCTCCACCTTCGGTTTCCTCTTTCGCTGTGCTCGTTCGCTCGGTTACGCAGACATCGAGGCCGAGGCTCCCCGCAGGAACGGGCGTCTAAGAGCTGCGCTCTAAAATTTGTACTTTGGTGTTATCCAATAGTGCCTCTTCTTTCGTTTGACCGCACACTTGTTTCTTTCATAATTTCGTACTTTTTGGAGACATTCTGAATGTGAACTTCTAATTAATGCCCAAATCGGCATTATTTGTGACATCGACGTCGGCTTAAGGATTTCACAGCCTCCCGTGCACTATGGCGCAAGCCATAACGGGTGCCCCATAATCTGCTGGTGCAGCTGACGCTTCCGCCTCGTCGAGATAGACAGAGAAGGCTTAAATGTTGGGCAGGAAAGAGGGAGGGAAGTTTAATGAGGTGAAAGGCAGAGAGGGTGACCGGAGGTACATTCGTCTAACCAGCTACCCTGCGCTACGAAAAGAGGAAGTGGCAAAAGAAAATGAGCATGATGGGTGACGATGACGACAGAAAGACGATGCAGAACACATGCCGGACAAGTCTGGCCAGAGCACGGAGTCCAGATACTTGAAGAAAACAAGAGCCACATAACGTCTTGATGGCCTGAAAACTAGATCGGCACTCACGCCTAGACATAATATTATTTCCTCTAACAAAAGTTGGCGGTCAGCGGTCAACGTCGTCGGTAGTTCGCACCACCGACGTTGATATCATTACGCAAAGCTCCAATATAGTGGATGCGATGAAAAAACATTTCCTTTAACACCAGCATCAATCAGCGAGAACCATTCAAGCAGTACCACTCTCCTTCAGCAATTCTCGTTCGGTATACACCCGCCGTATCTTATAGCGAGAAGGATGTTGCGTCCTCGATTCCTAGCCACCGCAGTTGCATGTCGATGTTGCGTAATGCAAACTAGCTCGTGTGCCATGGTTCTTTTTTTTTCACATTAAGGAACAGCATAGGGTAAAAGTAATTCTGGAGCTATTAACGGATGCACCTCCGAGCTCAATTGGCGCTCTTCGACACGTTCAATCCAAAGTAGTTGCGTAGAAATGTAATTACATTTGGCGGAGAAGCAAAAGATATCATGCTGCACTTAGGTGGAGCGTAAATTGTAAGAAAGGAAGGTTCAAGAATTGACATGAGTCTTCTACCTACTTTTGACGTAACGCGTATATGTGACAATACTGCAAATTTTCGGCCCTTCGACCCAAGTGTAATGTAATTATCATGGATGCTCAGCATACAGCTGTTTGTCCTAAAAAAATGTAATCAATTACACGTGATTCCAACCTGAAGTAGGGACAAATCAGATCTACCACAAAGAAAACATATTCCGAGTTCTCAATCAGTACTGTGTTGACATCTCGTAAACAACTCTTCTATCATTCTGTTTTTCTTAGAGGTCATAACCCTGCTATATAGTAATGGGCAGAAAGTGTTTGCGTACTCTCCCTCTTTGTGCAACTGTGCTCTTATGTGAATATTTCCGAATGATTAAAATAATTTCTTTAGAGGTCGCGCTTAATTTACAAAAAAAGATGCTTAATATCTCTCCATATTTCCTCTCCTAGTACGTACGTTGAATGATATTTGTATTATGCGCTAAACAAATTCTTCTATATAAAGGCCGCTTTAATTTACTGCAATAATGATGACAAAGCATCTGTCATCCATTCTTTCGGTACACTTCCAGAAACTGCACAGCTCGTGGCAGCGCGACTTCGATGAGCGCGAACGAAAGCGTCCGCTGAAAATTGATGAGTGAAAGACGTAGGCAGGAAGATAATGTTTTTACGTGAAGCTGAATCAATGGATAGTTTTAGTGATGCGTATAAAAATAAATAGCGAGAAAAAAGGTTTACATTGATAAAATAATAAATGCGGAGCGGAGACTGTCAGAATACCTCCACGGTACACTTAGCAGAGGACGCCCGCGTGTTTTCCCCAGGCCCCGGCAACATCAGACAGTTGAGCTGACAGCACAAGCATCGTTTTCTGCCACGGTCAGTAACTGCACGCGTCTTCCCTGTATTGGAGGACAGCGATGTCCGAGACGTTGCGCACTCTCGTTTCGCCCATGGCCGTTGTGCCACCAAGCGCGAGGCGAGCCATCTGCCCAAAGTTGGTGCGGGACGAGGCAATCGCCACGAGGTTGACGGGGGGCTCGCCGCGGGTCTCGCGCAGCTGCTCCTCAGAACCGCTCATGAGTGACACGGCCGCCAGATGTCGCCACGAGTAGTCGCATTTGACGCTGTATAGCATGCGCGCCGTTTCGGAGCTTGCGAGTGCGATCGCGCCCCCCTGTGGCGTTTCTGCAAAGTAATCGGAGAAAAAAGGCAATTACAATTTTCCTGCGCGTCCTTTATGAGACATATTATACAGGCTGAAAAACCACACGGAATAGTTATATAAGATGCTGACAAGCGTTCAAACTATTGTTTGCAGATACATTGCGACATCACGCCGTTTGTGCGACGAGGTTGCCGCCTACGAATAAAAATAGTTTTGGTTAGTAATAACAGCATACTGTACAGTGTGAATAACACTTGTCGATTGCTACAGCAACCGGCTGCGGACTGCGCGAGCAGCTGCAGCCCGTAGTGCGTGTTAGTGCCTGGGCTATAGATCTGTTCTATATAGCGCATGGTACAAGCATGCGGCATGACCTTGCGGAGTTTTATTGCGGCGTTAGCCAGCGCCTTTTGTATTTTTTTTTCTCTTGCAAGAAGAGAGTGAACTTGATCGTTTCGTCCTCTACGACACATTCGCTTGCTTTACTTCCGTAAAACCAGCAAATATCCATCGGATTCTTTTTATGCAATCGCCTTTGGAAACAAAGGCAATGGGTAAGCACGAAGCTTATATGTATCATGCTAGTTTACCAACTGCAGTGATAGCTGCGTTGGACAATGATATTGGTTTCATAGAAGAGGCCAAACTAGAGACATGATTGTGATTTTAGATCTACTAGAATTGAAAAGCGTGAAAACGATGCTGGTGGGTGACTCAATATGCTTCATAGTGATTGGCCTGTAGACGCTTTGGAATTTCACTGGGTTGGTTGCAAGCCAGCAATCTTATGCTTTAGTTCCCTCGCCATATGGTAAGATAGTGAGAATATTTTCCAGTTCATGTGGCCAATTCCCAGACGCTGGTTTTCTTCGTCGAGTGAAAACCGATACAACCAAAATTCGTAACACAAGGAGAAAAGAGTCGCCGAGTGTCCTTTCCTCCTCCTACAACAAAAACGTCTATAAAAATGGCTGCGGCTTAGCTAAGGTTAAGCCCAGGATGCGAAGCATACTAGCCTTTATTTTAACGCAACAGCGTTAAGGACCTCATGTCGCAGAAAAGCCGGTGTCGTCGGCGTTGGTGTCTACGGTGTTGGCCGTGAGCGATAAATCCCAGCAGGCACTTCATGAATAAAAAAACTCGCAAGATGGGCTGGGTGGGAATCGAACCAGGGTCTCCGGAGTGTGAGACGGAGACGTTACCATTGAGCCACGAGTTTTTTTTTTCTTTATTACCGACATGGCAACAAGGCTACGAAACAAGACATTTTAACAATAGACAACGGTCACGACAACATCTCTGCCATTGGTTGGCAGTGACAGGGCTAAAAACGCTTGAAATTCGCTAGCTCAGTCATCACACTGAGCCATGTTGGTTTTTCTTTTTGCAAATTATACATCTCCTTAATATGACAAATGCTTTCAATGAAGTATTCTCTAACAGGCCGGGCATTTACTTCGGCATGTCTCACGGCCATTCTAGTTTTCCATGAACTATGTAAGGACACCAGCATGAACATGTCATAGGGTACTTTGTCTTCATTTAGAGTAGGCAAGAAACGAATCCCATATGGTGTAATCGGCAAGTCCTTCTTTAGTGTTGTCTGTAAGATGTCCCAATGGAACACAGCATCCCAGCAGCCAAGAAAGATGTGTTCTATTGTTTCGGGTTTCCGGCATAGTAAACAGTTGACGCTCCAAGGCACGGAAAGACCTTTTTCATCTAGCCATGGTTTCACAGGTAAAGTATTGGTGTGGAGCTGGAAAAAGAAGGACTTTACCGACGGGCGTACTGGCATTCGTTTTACTCTTTTTAGTACGTCCTTTTCAGGTCCAATGCAGAACATCGAGCGATACAATGGCACCGGCAACATTGTGTCTACCAGGTCCTTATATAAGCGCTTTCGTGGTACCCTACTTAGGTATTCCATGGAGAACCGAACCTTTAACAGCTGAAAAGCCAAGACTACCTCTTTTAGGAAACCACGCTCTCTGCCTTGACTGCACCGATGTGACGATACAATAAACTCAGGTATAGCCTCGCTCAGCCTTGTTTGAAACATAGTTAATAAAAATGGGTCATTTTGGTCCCGTAAGAAAACAAACCTCGACACAATCTGCCTAATGAACAAATGTGCCAGACCTAATCCTCCATTTTTAACCGAACGAAAGAGATTAGTGCGACTGGTGCGCTCCCAGCTTGAACCCCATACAAACACTGCGAGTACTCTGTGTAAACGTTGTATGTTAGCCCTTGACATGCACAACGCTTGGAGCACGTAAAAAATTTTGGCAACGGCAAACAGGTTGCACACTGTCGCACGAGCAAACATAGAGAAATTGTGGCCTCCCCATTTAAGTGTACCTTCACGAACCCTTTCAGTTTCGGCATTCCAGTAATCAACGGCGTCACGGTAGTGCTCAAGCGGCACCCCCAGGTACTTTGCCGGCGTGACTGTCCAGCGGATATTTGCAAAAGTACTCGGATGGTCTTCCCAGTGGCCGATCCATACCCCTAGGGATTTATCAAAGTTGATAGCACTGCCTGTCATTCTGCAGTATGATAAAGCCTCTGCGACCGCGATTTCGATGCTTTCTTTATCCCGACAAAACAACGCGATGTCATCCGCGTATGCCAGCACTTTCACTTCCGCGGACTGCACTCTGAAACCCGATATTCTATTTTCATTCTTGATTTTCCTACAAAGCGGCTCTAGGTAAATTGCGAATAAAAGAGGCGACAAACCACACCCCTGGCGCCCAGATGACCGGACACTAAAAGTTTTGGTAACCTCCTTGTTTATAATGAGGCTGGCGGTACAGTCTTGATAGCACATCTTTACCCTATCTAAGATCAAATCCCCTACCTTTATGTGTTCTAGAATACTGAAAAGAATTTTATGGGCCACACGGTCGAAAGCCTTCTGCATATCTAACTGTAACATGGCACATTGTTCACCTAGGTCATTACAGTATTCTAAAATGCTTCTGGCAATATGAATGTTTATGTAGATAGACCTTCCTTTAATGCCGCATGTTTGATGCGACCCTACTATTCTGGTCACCACTCCCTGTAATCGCTTTCCCAGCACTCTTGTAAATATCTTATAGTCTACATTCATTAGTGATATCGGCCGGTAAGCGTCAACAGCTAACAATTTTTCTGGGTCTTCTGATTTCGGTATCAGGACTACGTGCGATGTCCGAAAAGAAGGAGGAACATGTTTTTGCGCATAGGCCTCCTTAAACAACCGTAACAGGATCTCACTGACATCCCTTTTGAAGGCTTTATAAAAGGCCGCTCCGAGTCCATCAGGTCCCGGAGACTTGCCTACAACTTAATCATCTATGGCTCCTTCCACTTCGGTGATGCTCAGAGGCCACTCCAGACGCTTTTGAATGTCTTCCTCTAATTGCGGCATGTTTGACAAAAAGTCCGTCTTGAATTCTTCTGTGACGTCTTTAACAGTCCCGAATAATTTGCTATAATGGTCAAGAAACGCCTCTTCAATTTTTTGGGGTTGGCTTGTGATCTCGTTCTCGTATTGAATCATTCTGATTTCATTTCGCCTCGCGTATGCCTTTTCGTCAGATAAGGCTCGTTTAGTCGGTGTCTCACCTAGCCAAACCCTTTCAGCTCGTGCCCTTATGACTGCTCCTTTGAACTTCTCTTCTTCGATAAGCTCAAGCTGGCTTTTCAGTACTCTTATCTCCTTTGTTCGGCTCCCGGGTCTCTCGCTTTCCACGGTGTACAAAAAATCAAGCTCACGCTGCATTTCATTTTCTTTTTTCCTTTTAATAAATTTATCTTCACTGGATTCTTCTATAGCACTGATCTTGACTCCTTGTTTAAAGTTCTCCCATAATTCTAGCACGTTGCCATCTTCGGCTTCGATCAAATTATCTAACTTTTGCTTCACGCTTTCGCAAAAGGATTCGTTCATTAACAGCCCATCGTTGAACTTCCACAACTTCCAGATAAACTTCAATTTTCTTTCTTTGGTACCTACACTAAAAGTTACATACTGAGCCACGAGTTCGATGCTTCAAAGCGGTACAAAAGCGCCTCTAGTGAACGCGGTGTTGCCTTAAAAACGAGCTTGCTCAGCTGAGCTTGTGTCGCTTGCTCAGGCGCACATTCTGTTGTCGCGCCGAACGCTGCGTTGCTCGACGCTCACCGCGTCCGATGCGGGGCGCGTAGTCACTGCGCCGTAGCCCATTGTCTTACACCCCTTGGCGGGTTGACGGGAGCGCTCTGGCGTTCCACTCTTGAAGGCGAAGCTTAAGCGTCCACTTTGCAGCTGTTATGACGTCATATGGTAGCTACGCGGCCGTTCGCGGCGCAGCAAGGCAGAGAGAGAAGGAGAGAGAGAGAAGGGAAGACTGAAAGGCAGGGAGGTTAACCAGACTGAGTCCAGTTTGCTACCCTACACGTGGGGAGGGGAATGGGGAGTTAAAGAGGAAGAGAGAGAACTTAAGTGTAGGATGTCTATAGTCGGGCACTCAAGTCCGTTGCCTTCAGGTAGCGAAAAAGCGCTCGAACTGCTTTCTGGGCCAATGAACTGTGAGGCCAGGCTCCCAAGATCTTCGCTTCCGTAAATGGCCTGTCATCAAGTCTATTAAAGGCACACTGGAGAGTCTCACGTTGATTATTGAAGCGAGAACAGTGGCACAGAAGGTGACTGATGGCCTCTTCACACTTGCACTTAGCGCACATTGGTGAATCCGCCATTCCAATGCGGTAGCTGTAGGAGTTGGTGAATGCTACTCCTACCCACAGCCGACACAGCAGTGTTGCGTCACGTCGTGGAAGGTTCGCTGGTAATGTAAGTTTCAGTGATGGGTCGAGGCTGTGTAAACGACACTTAGAGTTCTGTGGTGTATGCCAGGAACCTAACGTGATTGCACGAGCAAGACTGCGAAGCTCTCTTGCAGCGTCGACTCTGGTTAAAGGTATAAGGAGTGTCGGTGAGCCAGCCTGGGCACGTCGGGCAGCGTCATCGGCGAGGTGATTACCAACGATGCCACAGTGTCCCGGCAGCCACTGAAATATGATATCATGTCCTCGTTCAGATGCGCAATGGCAGGTTGCGTTGATTTGTGACACCAGCTGTTCATAATTGCCACGTCGTAAACTTCGCAAGCTCTGGAGGGCTGCTTTCGAGTCACAAAATATTGCCCATTTGTTGGGCGGTTCTTTTTCAATGTATTCGACAGCAGCGCGAAGAGCGGCCAGTTCAGAACCTGTAGATGTCGTTACGTGTGAAGTTTTGAACTTGATGACGACCGATTGAGATGGTAGAACAACGGCACCCGTAGAATTTTCCGAAACGGAACCATCCGTGTAAACATGAATTCGGTTAGCATATGAAAAATGCAGAAGTTCCAATGTGATCTGCTTGAGAGCCGCGGTGGTCAGGCTAGCTTTCTTCACTATTCCTGGAACAGCAAGGTACACAGGAGGCTTCTTCAGGCACCACATAGGGGATGGCGTTCTTGTTGCGGGTGAGTGCCTCAAAGACAAAGAGTGCCGGTTAGCCGCAATCGATCTGGAGAACGCTGCCTTGGGTCTTTTCTCAGGCAAGTGAGCAAGATGGTGGTCAGGGACTCTGGATATATGGCGAACATGCGCCCGGAGTGTGTCGATATCTATATACGTCCTTATTGGGTTGTCTCTCGCGATGGCAATCGTTGCCACGGTTGAAGCATTTCGAGGTAGCCCCAGACATGTTCGTAGGGCTTGGCCTTGAATGCTCTGTAGGACATGGATGTTAGTTTTGTTAGCATTGGACAGCACTGGTGTGCTGTATCGCAAGTATCCTAGGAAGAGCGTCCTGTATAGTTGAAGCATAGATGCCACGGATGTGCCCCACGTTTTACCGGCAAGAAACCTTAGTATATGGGAGATAGAAGTAAGCCTCTTCTTCAAGTATGAGATGTGGGGGCTCCATGAAAGGTCTCTGTCTATAATAACGCCTAAGAATCGGTGAGTTTTTGCGTAGGAAATTGGTTGGTGGTCAATAGAAATGGGGTACCAGGTCATGGGCTTGTGGGTAAAGGCGACTAAGGCGCACCTGTCGGTCGAAATGCTTAGGCCAGCAAGGAAAAATATGAAAGGAAATGCAGCAAGGAAGAGCGTGGTTGTGCGGCTAATATGCTTCGTATAAAACATGGGTGCTTGAGGTAAAACAGGTTGGCGCGTTCCCTAGACAACATTCTGTTCTCTAGAAAGGCTGACTTTTTACCGACCACACGGAGCGATAGCACAAAAAAAAATTTCTATCGCGATGGCATCATAGCGTCCCAAATACGATAGAATTGTCCATCATTATAAAGCACTTAAACACATCGTTCTGTTTAGTGAATAATTTATAAGTAACCTTCAACACCACACGACAAAGGGCCACTGATGTTAGTCAGTTTCTATTGCAACGTTTTACGTAAAGAACATTAGATAATTTAGTGGGCATGAAATGCCAAGTGCAACAAAATGTTATACCACGTAAAATGCCTAGTTTTGAGTAGTCAAAACAAGAGAGAGGCAAACATGAAGAAGTCTCATTAATACTTGCAGTCTCATTAGTAAAAGTACAACGAATGTCACTCGAGCCAACGTTTGGACGAGTGGTGAAACGTTTGCTCCAGCGTCAATATTTATTTATTCTATCACTGTTATTACTTTTAGACAGTGCAAACGCAGACCAGCCTCCATGCACAATTTTACGCGCCATGAAATCTGGCCATAACACGGGTTTTCGATAGCAAAACTTAAATAAACACCGCGTTTGCCGCTTGCCGAAAATACTGCTTTACCCAGAAGATAGTTAATCCTCGCGTTCCCTCAGTATCACCTCCGAGACTGGAAGTGTCACTGGCCCGCAAAAAACGTTAGGGATGTAAGTCATATCTGCCGGATGCATGGATTGTCTGTTTAAGTGATTGTTAAATGTTGCTATTAGGGGAGTGAGACGGTTACCAGCCCTTCAGCTCTTACAACGATTAGTTTCGGATACCTCTGCGGCAGCTATTCGCCCACCTGTCTACAAGTTGTCGGCTGGCGAATGTGCATTGTTAACACGCGCTACTCATGGCGACCATCAGTAGTTGCCAATCATCTATGATGAGGCTTGCCTAACCTCATATAGCAGTCAGTAGTTCATTGTCATTGCTGCAGATATGTCAAATGTGACTAACAGTGGCCTGACACTTTGGGGGGTTCACGTAAGGAAATAGGTAATCCCCATTCGAAGACCTTTGTTTATGGCACAATCAGTGCCATAAATTCCTGTGCTTCCTTTACAACCTCACTGAGAGCTGTACATCGCGCATCATGGAAGTGCTTTTGGAATATTAGGCTGAAGCATAACATTGCGGTTGGGCAAACGCTAGAACTGCTTCAGCCAGAACATTTCCCATAGACTAAATGTGGTTGCGGTAAACATCGATGCAACAGTGCACATTGCTAAAGGATAACGGAAGACATCTCAGGTCCTATAGGAACATAACGCACTTTTTACCCTGACCGCTGCACTGAGGAATTAGTAGTTCCCGTTGAAATTTCTCATGACGCACGGCGCCAGTGAGGAAACGTTCACGAAGAACACGTACGGTAATATCATCCGCGACACGGGAACGCTGCTCCAAACGCAACTAGAGTGCATCGTGCCACTGGGCTTACCGTCTTTCGTTGTAACCGGTATGCGGTGGAAGAGTGGCATCGAAAAAACGTTGACCGGTAGAAAGCCTCCCACTCTGCTGAGCAGTTCAACGGTCCTGTATCCTCTCGATTCTCTCAGAAGCCGGCGGTAAGCGTCGAACAACATTCGCAGCAGGCGAGCGTTCCGGTGCGCCACGATCATCTCGGTGCGGAGACGACCACCGCTAGGCCAAGCCAGAGCCATCTCGTAGCGCCGGTAGGCACCAGCATGGCGCAGGAGGTACGTGTCCCTGTCCACGTAGAGGCCACCTTCGGCCAACAGGATGCTGAGCGCCACCAACGGCCTCACCTCTTCGGCGTCACTGTATCTGCGTGGTAGAACGGTGGAGCTTAGCGAATGATGTGAAAGCCGATGCGCATTTCTATAGTTGATGTAACGATCGGTTTTAAGAAAGCTTTCCGATCCTTCGGCACTGTTGTAACATTACCGTGTACCCCTTCTTCACGCGAACTTCGTTCCGCCGGCGAAGCATACGACTTGTATGTTTCAGTCCACTTCCCACAGAGGCCGGCAGCGATAAGAGATGTCGATAACAATCGACAGCTTTTGCCAAGTAGCACGCTGTTACTAATACGTGTACCATGGCTTGTTCGAATTACTTCCTAATTATTGCATATTAATCTGAGAATCAACCGCGCGAAAGCACCTGCTATAGTTACAGTACAAAGTATATTTCCGAAGATTGCACATACCATAGCGCGATGTTCTATACTAAATAGATTCCTATATAGATAGATACCTATATTCCTAGATAGATACCTAAATAGATACCTATATTCACCACTTTACATGGCCGATGAAACTACTATCCATACTTCTTATATGTCTCCGCTAATTGGCGATCGCAATCGATGCATTGCAGTTAGGGTGAAACTGCGACTTTTCATCTATCGTGGAGAGCAATCTATACGAGAAAAAGAGAAAAGGTCAGTAGTATAATTTTTCTTCGAAGGCTGTCTAAAATTGAACCGCAAATCACTAGTTATAGGTTGAGAAGCAGTAAGTTGTGGATGGTAAGAACATTCCGAACATCATAGGCGTTACAAACTACAAAGTGCTTCTTTTACTGCATGAACTACAAAGAGATAAGTTTGTTCCAAATCAACTTCCTGATAAGAATTTGCTCACACTTATCTTTGTTATAACACCGAATAAAAGTTAATATGCTCTGGTGAAATTGTGTAAATGTTAAAAAAGTTACCTTGTGCTCTGTATGCCGTATTTACTAGGTCCTTTCTATTTTGTGTATTTTTTTCTGTGTTGAACGCATATGCACCTTAATGTGTTGTTTTTGAGGTAGGACTATGTATTTCGTACTCCTATGTTATCATTGTAATTTCTGTTATTTTTTTACTTCTTTTAGTACAAATGATGTTCAACTGCCCCGTTCATCGCGAAAGCGTGAGTTCACGGTATTGTCAAGCTGCAGATTAGTTCTGCTGCCTTTACTACCTTCTTCCGCCATCGTAAATAAGTTCTGGGAAATGTTATTATTATTATTATTATTATTATTATTATTATTATTATTATTATTATTATTATTATTATTATTATTATTATTATTATTATTATTATTATTATTATTATTATTACAATGACGCACTGCCTATACCGTTCAACTTTGACCCTCTGGCGTCCTATGCTTAAACTCGATTACTTTCACTGTTCGATTAACGACGAACTGCGTGCGCCCGCGTTACGCAGGTTGTTAACCTAGGCGAACCACTCCCGACTACACTGATGAAACCAGCAATTTATCTTGCGGAAGGGCGCATTTGACCACAGAAGAGCAGGCGGGCGTTGTGGCACGGCGTTTTCTCCCGGATACACTGGCAATAATAAATTTCAGCGAGGTGCACGGGAGAGCGATGACATGCCCGATCTTCTCTCTGCGGGAATACCACGGCCGACAACTATCTATCGCTTACTTCTCCATTACATTTCGCAGCGAAATGCGAAGCCTCTAGACAAACAAAGCCTAGTGGTAAGTTGAGGGACAGCAGTATGTACGTCGGGTTGGTCAGTGCTCATAAGGCTCAAATGCCAAAGCAGTGCACAGAAAAGGGCATGATATAGGAGGAGATGTAGCGCGCACACTCGACTGAAGCAGTCAAACGTGCGCACATGCGTTCGTGCTGAGTACATTGTCACTGCAATCATAAATGAGGCAAAGAATATGGGATTAATAATTGGCAGTTTTGCCCCAAGGCAAAAAATCAAAATCGATAGGAAGGTTTAGCCTATCGTTGAAGAGACGGACAGAGCAAAGAGAACAAAGAAACGCAGGGAGGTTAACCAGACTGAGTACAGTTTGATACCCGACACGTAGGGATGGGAAGGGGGGAGTGAAAGAAAGGCAGAGATAAGACATGAGCCTAAATCGAACTTTCACATACACTAAGCTAGGTGGAGCATGTATACGGTCGGGCACACAAGTCTGTTGCCTTCAGGTACTGAAGAAGCGCTCGAAAGACCTTCTAAGCTGATGATGATGATGATGATGATGATGAAAACGTTTTATTTAAAGGAAAAGGGGAGAGGAGTTAGGAGAAGGGTTGTCGGATTCTCATTCAGGTATTCCGTTGGCTAAGGCCGCCGCCCTAGCTCTTTCCACGAGGGCTCGCTGGTCCTTGAGGGTTGAGCTGGACAGGGCTGCCTCCCATCCTTCCCACGTTGGTTGTATTATAGTTTCTACCCCGAATGCAGAGATCTAACTTGGCTCAAACTTTACTTCTGGCAGTCTCAAGACAGCTTCGCCGGGCGTCGTAAATCGTGCTTGATCTTGAGGACGACTTGCGAACGACTTGGCTGCGTCGAAGTCTTCTCAAGTTTCAAGTCTGCTCCCGGGCTAGCTTGAAACTAACTTCGTGTGTTATTCTAACATGGCAGCCTCCCGAACGGACGTCGCGCGTAGGTTAGCCGCTTTCGAGCTTGCTTGCCACGCCATGGATACAGCATTTTCAGAGGCGCAGCCCTTGCCGAAAATTCCGCGACCTACCCTACGTGACCGAGGGAATCCGATGGAGCTGTACGACGACGAACGATTCCTCGGTCACTACAGATTCACGAAGAACGCCGTGCGAATTCTCGCTATGTTGCCTATCCGGGTAAGCGGGGACAACAGAGGACCGCCTGTGTGCCTCCCATGCTGCACTTGCTGATGGCTGTGATGTTTTACGGCACTGACACGTTTCAAACAGTCACCGGAGGTCCGGTCCGCATTCCTCAGTCAACAGTGTGCCGCGCAGTTGGAATGGTGACTCTGCTCATCGCCAAGCACCCGCGCCCGATGCTGGTGCACTTCCCGCAGTCGCGGAAAGATTGGTTGAGAGCGTATTTTCTCATCTCCTGTGACTACACATGCCATCACCAATTAGCGGTCACGACCATATTTACGCTCATCATGCCGAACTGTCACGCACTCATCCACCGAATACAAAACATGCGCATTAACATAATAAAGGTAGCCCAAATAAGTCAGTCATGCAGCACATGTGCGCTTACCAGTTTTGTGGCGCTTTCCCTTTTCTTTCGCAACTTCTTCTTTCCGCTTTTGCTTCAGGTTCGTCCAGCATTTTTTCAGTTGCAGGTGATCGCGCCGCGTAACCCTGTGGTTGGCATTATGATGTTTTGCTATTTCTTTCCATGTCTGATTCTTCTTGGTCAACGACGCGACATCAGTTTTCTTGCATTCCACAATATGCTTGTAGTCGTTCACGAGTGTCGTCAGCAGGCTCTTTTCGTCTTCAGTAAAACGGGGTGCCGTCTTGCGTTGCGGTGCATTCTCTTGGGAGCAGACCATACGTGAGTTCGACATTTCAGCGTCAAAGCCTGTTGACAGAACAGCAATTTCGTACCAAATGCGGCGCGCGGCCGTCGCGCGAACCCCAAAACTTGTTTTCCTAACAGACGCCACTTTCCTAGCAGACGACATGCACTGCCAATTTGCGATGTCTACGACTGTGCCACACTCTCCCTCTCATTGTTCTCGACAAACCCTCCATGCGAAGTAGGCAAATCGTTTGCACGTGTCATTTTATTTATTTATTTTGTTTTTTATCGGGTGTTGTCACCCATATGGGTCCGGGCAGGGGACTCTTCGGCGCTCGGTACTCTTCGCTTGCAGCACATGTTGCAGTTTTTCTCATGCTTGTGCCTCCGGCTTAGTGCGCTCGAATAGGTTGGTCTTTTCTTCAAAGGGTCACGTAGCCCGAGCAGAACAAGGGCCGTCGCCTTCCTCCTGGAATGCCTATAGGCAAAAAGGGACGCACGAGCTCCCTCAGAAACCGACCGTATACCTCGTCTCGGCCTCTTGTATCCGGTTGCCGGCCCAGATGGCGCATGGACGTCTTGCGGCAATCGAGAACAAAAGCCGTTTAAGGACCACCATACGAACCAACCATTTCGTTGGCTTCTCTACGGCCAGTTATACAAACACGCAACAAGACCTCTGAGCTAAAGATAAGCTAAAACCAAAATAAATGTGACGATAAAATTGATTTGCACTCAAATACACTGTCGCCTAAAAGTGTAGCGGCGACTTGCAAAAATGGGGAAACCTACAACTCAAAAAGCGCGCCAAAACAACGAAACTTGAAGACAACTTAAACCCGCCGGGAACGCACGCTTTCTGCAAGCACCACTGCCCATCGCAGCGGTGGACGTAGCCAGATGGAATAAGTTTACGCAAACTATACTTCATCACTGATGCCCTGGTGGAAATTTGGAAAGATACATACTTTTTTGCTGTACAACGTGCCTTACGCTAATAAATTTATTGTTAACCTCGAACACAGACGAGCAACCTGCTTTTGCGTTGAAGCACAGTCTTGACTTGACGAAGCAAGTCAGCTTGGGCGTCTATGAAACGCGAAAGCCGACTTGGGCATTTTGAAGTCCACCTCTTGCTTCGGGGCGACTTCGTCAACTCAAGTCCAAGCCCGATCCAAGTTAGATCTCTGCATTCGGGGGTAGGGCACTATTAGCCTGGCAGGCCCATACCATATGGTACAAATCTGCTTTCTGCCCGCAGAATCTACACTCGGCCGAAAAGGATTGTGGCTAAATAGCATGTAGCTTGACTGGGTTATAAAATGACATCGTTTGTAATCTTCGTAGATGAAATTCTTCTGATTTGTCTAATCCCTTAGTTGGGCCCGGGTATTTTCGTCGCGATAAGCGCTAGTGTTGTAATACGTCTGCATAAGTTATCAATGGCACTGGGAAGTCCGGGTCTTCGGGGAGGGAGGAGGAGGGACCCCAGGGGAAAAAAGCTTGGGCGGCAGCGTGTGCACACTCATTTCCCTCTACACCTTCGTGACCTGGCACCCAAATCAGCTCTTTGCGCGAAGCAATGACTCCAGATTGTTTGAGGATCCTGCAAGCTAGCGGGGCAATGCCACCCCGCGTGTAATTTCTGTATGCAGTTTGCGAGTTTGTAATAATGTATTCGGAACTAGGATGCGAAGCCACCATGGCGATCGCCACCTCTTCCAATTCTGCAATTTCCCCGTGACGAACAGAAAGTCCATTGACCGTCTGCCCTTGATGCACCACCGATATTGTGGAGACTCCTCCCACCGGACCTGCAGCATCCACGAAGAAGACTCCCTCTAATTTAGAATAGATCTGGTCCATCATCTTGGCTCTTGCCCTCCTCCTTGCTTGATGATATTCTGGGTGAATGTTTTTAGGAAGAGGCAGTGTCGCGAATTCGCCCCTCCACTCTTTCGGAATGTCTTGTCTTGTTGCCGTATAGTAAGGACAGCTGATATTTAGGTCCTCTAGTACCTTGCGTCCCGTTTTCGTTCCTGCCAATCTGGCATATTGACATAACAGGTGGGCCTCAATTATCTCATATGTTGTATTGTGCACCCCCAACTGCAATAAGCGCACTGTAGATGTTTTGACCAACAGTCCTAGTGCCTTCATATCATCATCATCATCATCATCATCATCATCATCATCAGCCTGGTTACGCCCACTGCAGTGCAAAGGCCTCTCCCATATTTCTCCGACAACCCCGGTCATGTACTAATCGTGGCCATGCCGTCCCTGCAAACTTCTTAATCTCATCCACCCACCTAACTTTCTGCCGCCCTCTGCTACGCTTCCCTTCCCTTGGAATTCATTCTGTAACTCTTAATCACCATCGGTTATCTTCTCTCCTCATTACGTGTCCTGCCCATGCCCATTTCTTTTTCTTGATTTTAACTAAGATATCATTAACTCGCGTTTGTTCCCTCACCCAATCTGCTCTTTTCCTATCCCTTAACGTTACACCTATCATTCTTCTTTCCATAGCTGTTGCGTCGACCTTAATTTAAGTGGAACCCTTTTCGTAAGCCTCAAGGTTTCTGCCCCGTAGGTGAGTACTGGTAAGACACAGCTATTATACACTTTTCTCTAGAGGGATAATGGCAACCTGGTGTTCATGATCTGAGCATGCCTACCAAACGCACCCCAGCCAATTCTTATTCTTCTGATTATTTCCGTCTCATGATCCGGATCCGCAGTCACTACCTGCCCTAAGTAGATGTATTCCCTTACGACTTCCAGTGCGTCGCTGCCTATTGTAAATTGCTGTTCTCTTCCGAGACTGTTAAACATTAGACCCACTCTTCTGCTTTGCCTCTCCGGGTCAGTGAGCATGCATTGGAGTTGGTCCCCGGAGTTACTAACCAAGGCATATCATCAGCGAATCGCAAGTTACTAAGGTATTCTCCATTAACTTTTATCCCCATTTCTTCCCAATCCAGGTCTCTGAATACCTACTGTAAACACGCTGTGAATAGCATTGGAGAGGTCGTATCTCCCTGCCTGACCCCTTTCTTTATTGGGATTTTGTTGCTTTCTTTATGGAGGACTACGGTGGCTGTGGAGCCGTGATAGATATTTTTCAGTATTTTTACATACGGCTCGTCTAGACCCCGATTCTGTAATGCCTCCATCATTGCTGAGGTTTCGACAGAATCAAATACTTTCTCATGCCTTCATATATGCTGTTCTGAGCAGGACATAGAAATGTCTTAAACCGCACCTCCTCATCCGAAGGTACGGAGCCACGTACACAATTCTGCTGAGTATAAATGCTTTGACCAACCGAAGAGTGTCGTTCTCCATCATCCCTCTCGTTTTATTAGTGATACGTGTGATCATTCGCATTACTTGTTCGCATGATGTACGGAGTTGAGAAATCATTGCTGCGTTGACACCCTTGTTGTTGACCAGTAGTCCCAGGATACGCACTGTCTCCACTTCAGGGATCGCAGCGTCGCACACCCTAATTTTGACCGGAACTTCATCTTCTCGTCTGCGCATGATTAGAAGCGCCGATTTTTCCGGAGAGCAGCGCAGTCCGCACTCCTCGGCATATTTTTGGACTGTCGAAGCAGCCTCTTGGAGCGCCTTTTCCATCTGCCCCAGACTGCCCTTCGTCACCCCAACCATGATATCATCTGCATAGAGGGCGTGCCGAATTCTTTCTATGCGATCGAGTTGTTCCGGCAAATTTATCAGGGCAATATTGAAGAGCAGAGGGGAGAGGACGGCTTCTTGAGGCGTAGGCTGGTGAACTGTGGGGGCAAGCTCCCAAGACGTTTCCTTTTGTAAATGGCCTATTGTCCAGTCTTGTCAAGGCACACAGATAAGTCTGACGTCCATTATCGAAGCGAGAACAGTTTCACATAAGATGATTGGGGGTCTCTTCACACTTGCACTTAGAGCGCATCGGTGAATCCGCCATTCCAATACGATAATTGTAGGGCTTTGTGAATGCTACTCATACCTACAGGGGACACAGCAGTGTCGGGATGGCGGGATGCATGAGAACTACCAGTGGCGTTGCCGTCAAGACACTTCGACGGTGCACGAGATTACACTGAAGGTATATATGTGCAGACAGCATCGACGATGACTGCCAATGTAAATAGCGAAACGCTTCAAGAAAGCTCTTCCCTTTATTAAAGGAATGGTGTGCTTGTAGGTGTATATCTGTGGCTGCGAGCATAGGTAGGTTGCATTTACATTTCGCCATTTCCAAAAGATCAGAGTCATTGAAATGAAATCAAGAGTTTGACGAAATCTTGTCTGGTCTCGAAGTAACGGCATAATAGGAAGAAAAAGAGAACGCCGACCAAAATGTGGTTGTCTAAAAAGTCTTCAAACTTTCTGCTTGCACAAGCAAGCCCTGCTCACTGAGCTCAGTGAACAAAGCTTGCGTGTGGAAGCCGAGACGTTTGAGAATTTTTAGACAACTCCATTTTGGTCAGCGTTTTGTTTTTCTTCATACTACACCAGAGCCGTTAACCAGCACTTCTAAAGCGGTTCAATAATCGAACGGGACGTGCGTCTCAAAGTCCTTTAATTGTACTTTCCAACTCTCCCCAGTGTACGAATTTGAGCTCGTTGTACGATTTTACGAGCATTTTGTCAAGTTGGTTGGAGGTCTGTCTTCGTACCTTCCATTTCCAATCTTTTGAAGCCGAAAGGATGCTGGAGGGACACTTCCTTAGAGCAAGCTTACGCAAAGACGTTCTTAATGGAGGTGAAATTGGCAACAGCTGAGTCGCTGAAAGAAATCCCTATGGCCTAGAAACAGATGGCTGCTTGTCATTATTTGCTGTTGTAAGTTTGCTGCTTATCGGTGTGCTGCGTGTAAATTTCAGTCCTCGTCACCAAAGTGCGTATGTATCACTGCAAAGATTGTGCTCAGAGAAGCTATGAAAAAATGTAATTCATTTTTCCGTTTGCGCTCCTCCCTCACCCCTTCACGTGATTTTACGAATTGTTTAGTTAATAGGTTGGCAGGTGTGCTTTATTAGATGGCGTTCATTGGCGAACGTGCCTTGCAACATTGTTCAGCAAGGGCACGCGCTCTTTGCAAGGCTAACCATCGACCACGAAAATGGGCAAAAGAGCCAAACAACGCTACTCGCGTTAAAGTGCAGCAATCAAGCAACATCGCGATGAACTTATATTTTATGAAAATGTGATGCTCGTGTTTGTCAGCTTTGGAAGTTTTGCCAGCAGCAGTGCACTATTTCAGAACGCAGCCTAAGGCGACACTTTTTGCTGCGAAATTATGCAGGGACACTGAAGTTGCGTTCGCGTCCTCGCCGTCGGCGTCGGCATTGTCGTGTGCTTTCCGTCGAGGACGCATACGTGGCTCACGCTCTTGATGTCTCTGGTGACGTGAATTTTGGCAGAAGAAACAGTATGCTCAAACGGGGCCGGAGCCACTGCAGCTGCGTTGCGCTGCTCGCATGAGCATTGTGCACATGCAATCTGTTGGCCCCGTACCACTGCTACTTAGCTGCGGTGCTTATGCACTGGACTGGGTGGGACGCGAGCAAGCTTCAAGATAAGCTTATCTAATAACTACCTATGCGATGACTAAGCCGACGGTTTTTCGCTGGTCGAGGAGCGACACCTTCAATGCCACAGCCACTGCCCTTCACCACGTCAGCATTGCGAGAGGCCTGGTAGCTGCGAGCAAGTTGTTACCCAGCAGCAGTTGCGCTGCTTGCTGCATCACGCCAAATGCCCCTAAAAGCAAGTGACCTTCAAAGCACAACGATGGCGGGGAACACGGTTGGCGATCGCCGAAAATTTGATCTGCTACTCAAGTTTCCAGCGTATCCGCTCGTGTCCGCCTGGCTTCCGGGAAGTACTACTCCATCCGTGACCCACGTGCAATCTGATTGCACAACGTTCGGCAAGAACATACGCAAGAGTTAAAATCACCGATAACATTGGAGTAAGTTTCAAATATTGCCGTCGTGCTTGGCGCTGAGCGATAAGATTAGGTTGTTAGCGGATGAACTGCAGTCCACAGAAAAATGATGACTTAGTACACATGTCGATATCTATGGAACGACAAAGGCGCATAATGAATACAGCATGACGACAATTAGACATCGATTTTTAGATTATGAGGATAGTATAACGATAACAACGTGGTGGCGACGACATGGGGACAATGAGGGGATGACCGTATGACGACAACCAGATGAAGAAGTTGAAATAACAACGATGGCACTACCAAGAAGACAGAATGAAGATGATGGTATCACAACAGATGCGCGATAACCTTTGTGTGGCCGAGAGTTGGACTCACGTATAGTTGAAACACCATCGGAGAAGTTCATGCGCAATGCGTTACCTTGCTATTTTGTTTGTGGCCTCCCCACAACACGGCATCAGCATACTTCGGCCACATCGATAGCCTGCTGTTGCCTCCAAGCCAGCGCGGGCAATATGAATCAGTCAATCAACGAATCGATTGATTATGAATAAGTCACAGCGATACAACGAAAAGAAACACTCAATAGCACCATAGGACCACGTGGGCCCATCAGAACCTTGTAGACACAGCATATATGCAGTCAGCTGGAGCAAGTAAAATGGTGTCGCTGGGTGAGGCTATAGTTTGGCAGTATATTTGAGTGTGATGAAGATGATTTGTAGTAATAATGATGAGAAAATAAAAAATGTGTGCTTTAAGATGAGAAAGCAGGGCTCATTCTAAAGCACTCCCTGTTCGGATGTGTTACCACCTACTTGGTATCGGCTGCCAACTGCAAAGCTCGCACTGCAACATTTTTGTTCAACGGCGACGGCGGTCACAGCGACAGATGTCACACCCCCTTCCCTCTCCCCAACTTCCCGACCCTTATGTTTGTTTACACGTGCTGCCGTACACCTTCGATAAAATTAGGGCAGATTTGTTAATATCCCGTGCGAGTACTGAAGCACGTGGAGAAAGCTGGTGTTTTCCTGGGTTTTTGCGATATCACAGAAAGAGGCCAACGACTACATAATCTCAAGACGGCGGTAGGAATCGTCACACACATCACTACAAAAGAGCATGCTGAATATCAACTGATTTTTCAGTTGGCGGACATACCTGACGTCGGAGACAGCTTCCGGCATTTCTACCTGCCGCACGTCAAGACCAGGAATTCTTTCGACGAGGGCCCAGTGGAAGCTCAGCCTGATCGCGCTGCAGTTCTGGCAGTGCAGGATGAGCCTGCGCGGCTTTTTCTGCAGCCAGGCAGCACGAACGCAGATCGCGTCCAGCAAGGTCATCGACGTATTGCCGAGGAACACGAAGTGGACGACATCGGGCACCACTGGATATGAGTAGCCCGTCACGTTGTCGGCGAACTTGAAGTTTACCATTTCTCCTGCCCGCAGGTTCACGAGGGACACGCGTACCCGATCGGCCGCGAAGTTCGAGAATTGGTCGCGGAACGTGTAGCACATCCAGCTTAGTGCAAGCAACACCAATATGCGGGCGGGTTTGAGCTTTCCAACGAGTCGCTTTCGGGCGTGGGTCAACTGCGCACGGATCACAGCAGTGAGCGTCATTGCCTGGTCGCAAAACCTTTGAGGAAACCTTTTGTAGATGTCGATTCTTTTTCAACCTTTTGCAAGCCTTCTTCTTCGTCGTCTTCTTTTTGCCAAAGGGAGATGCAGAAACCACGCGCGGCTAATAATTCGTTGATAGTTACTTTAGAGCAAGTTAAGCGGTAAAAAGCAAAAAGAACGATGGACCGAGAATGAAGCGGCCCATGTGAAAAATGTTTCAAGAATTTTCAAAAAAAGAAGAGAGGAATAAGTAACGTGGCAAATGAAGCCTGGTGCTGTTCTCACCTCTAAACATTGCCCATGCCCCCAAGGGTTAACCACACTACAGGGTATAAAAAATAGATGCAAAAAAAGAGAAATTAAAAAAATCGGACGACGATTAAGCTTCGCCTCTAAGAGTGGAACGTGATAGTATTCAAAGATGCATGACTACTTCCTAGGCTTCCCGGCAACTGCAGGTTATGTAACCATAATGTTTACCGGAAAAGCTGGCTGCGAATGCTGTTCACGAAGGCGAGATTTCTCTTAAAAACGCGACCTCTTGCGTGAGCTGCGGATGCGCGGAAGCGAGCGCCACCTGTATGGTGTTATAAAGAACCGAGTGCGACGCTCCATGAATGGTAGAGACGGCTAAAAAAGGGTTTGGTGTTTGAGTTTCCTCCTACGAGAGTATGTTTTGACGTACATTAAAATTACCACACCACGGTATCATGTCTGTAGAATGTATGCAAGTCGTACTTCATGATTTTTCTGACGCATCTTACTTTGAGAGATCCAATTATTTGAGTAACGTCTCTAGAATACGCGGAGAGCCTGCGTTTTTGGGTACGTGTTGCTCAGAATTATTTTTCGCTGACAACATGGTCGAATCTGGGCGCCGGACGCGGAAGCTGGATTTTCTGCGACATGAGGCCCTTAACAATATCGCAACTCCTGGCAGAACCAACCATGCATTGGTATCTCTGTAAGCGATAGGTCCCGTATTACGAGAAGAGACGCGCTGCAGATTTCAGTGACAAACGCGTCTCTCAGTCAGCACAACGGACGTTACCGAGGAAGTGGTAATATTTGTAAATAGTAAAATGTGTGCGTTCACAAGACATGACGTGCTTGACCAGTACCATGAGTGAGAGAAAGATGGCATTCTGAAGAGGAAAAGACACCATTTTCTTCAAAGCAGCAATTCTTGGGGCGAACGCGCCGCATAACTCCTCTCTTTATCGACGGCCGTGCCGCAACGACAGCACTGCTTGAGATGCAAGCTGGCCGTGCTTCTTCGTTAGGTAAAAAAAAATGCGCGCTCGCTTTTACAGTGAAGTTGCTAGCCTCTGTAGGCCATGCACCAAGCGTGAGTGCATTATGCAGCTATATGAAGGTTCAAAAAACTAAATTGCTTCAGAATACAGCGCAAAGCACGGTTAAACACAAGCTGCCGACCTAGTAGCTTCGTGTTCTTATTCGAATATGCGAGAAAACAAATTTGTTACGCGGAAATTGAAAGACAGCACTTCTTCAGTTGCGTTTTCAGGTCTGCCAGCATAGCCACGGCCGCTACATAAAGAATGAGGATGCATGCTGCACTTCCGCACACGCACGTGAGCGCGCGAGGTATATGTCACTTGTTGGTGTGGGTGCCTGCCTGACGTCGGCAACAGCTTCGCTGTACTTTCACAGGGTGGAATGGAGTCGAAATTTATTTAGAGCGCAGCGCTTAGGCGCCCATTCCTGGTTTGAGCGTCGGAGTCCCTCGGCGTAACCGCGCAAACGTGCTCCTGCTACTGCCCGCGCGTTCGTCATCGTCTCCTTCCACAGCTGGCTCCGACGCCGTTGATCATTCCAGCGTCCTCATACCTCCCTCCCTCCGTGAAGCCGCTGACGGCACTGGCCAACTGTCAGTCGTTGCGGCGATTTCTGTCTCTAATCATTTCCCTCAATATATTGCGAAACGAAAACACCTATACAACAGCGCTCAAATTTCGCATTCGGGAGTTTTTTTTATAACTAAATTATTCCTACGCGACCCACATAACTTACCAAGCGTCTCAAGCCCTGGTTCGGAAGAGATTATTCCGACTTTTCCAAGATATCCATGATTCGGATAAAACATTGGACTTGTATACGGAGAGACCATGGTTTGAAAGCGACCATTGGACATATCTGTGGGTGGCACATTCGGCTGGTCATTTTCGAGCCTTCCAGAGTGCTCTGGAGGCATGATTTAGATTCCGCTAGTCGCATTCGAGGGCTCTGAAGTTTCGAACACATCTGGCTCGTTATTTCAGCGCACGCAGCTCCATCTCAGAGAGCTTGCAGGAGGTCTAACCTTCGGCCTGGGAGTGAAGCCGAGATCTGGCGTAGTTTCGATGCCATGGCTCCTGCAGCTTCCGTTGTTGGCGTGATGTCAGTCCCGGTGGCATGCTTCGGCATCTGCCCTCTCTGCATGTTAACACCCCCCCCCCCCCTTAGGACGAGATAGGGGAAATTGCTCGTTCGTACTGAGGTCAATAAAGGATTAATTAATGGCAATGAAAGTGGATGCAAAAAACAGCTTGCCGTTGGTGGGGAAGGATACCACGTCTTCGCATTACGCGTGCTATGCCCTATTTAATTGAGCTACCATAGCGCCGTTTTCCAATCCACTTTCTTGGGTATGTATGTTTTATTACTAGAACTAACCTTGGGTGTGTTAACCAGTGCCACCAAGCACAAACCTTGGCGGCGGATGTGGAACATCCTTTCTGCCCCAGGCATCACGAGTAGGTGATCTTATTGGGTGAAGGCAACTGGTCAATAAACCCACACGTGCTACCAGAAGACATCTATGTTGCCGGATTCGAGACAATTGTTATGCAATGAACGAGAAAAAAGGGGGCCCGATATTTAGTACACATATCCTAAGAAGCCAACAAACACACACACACACACACACACACACACACACACACACACACACATATATATATATATATATATATATATATAAGTTTGACCTTATAGCTTGAAATAACATCGCACGACATTTAAACCTACGGAGTCGGATAATACGCTTGCCACACACACACAAAAAAAAGACGCATTGACTGCCTTGCGCTATAAAAAGTGCACGAAATCAATAGTAAACCTTCAGTTCGTAGCCCAGCGTGTTCCGTCGTCTCTCTCTGTCCGCGTCAGTATGTTCTGCTGTTCTGCTGAGAGACGCGGCTACAACCAACGACAACGTGCCCGTACGAAAGTGCTGAATGCCGCCAGTGACTTTGCCTCCGACGAAAATCAGCGAGAGAAGATGTGAGATTGTAATCGTCGGCGGCGGAGCGAAAGCTACCGCCGAAGGTCGCGCACTGGAGGCCGCTCGTAAGCGTCAAGTTAGGTCGTTCGAGTCAGCGTCCAAGCGGTAGGAGCTTGAGTTGCCCCCTCCTTCGAGTTTCACTGGGGCGAATCCGAAATTCAACAGGACGTCTCTGGATGTGCAATTCGGTCATAGTTTCTCGGTGTGCGATCGACAGTTTCAATGGCTAATCCGTCACCTGATGAAAGGTTCGGCCCGAAATTTTTTTTTATGCTTCCGCATTACACCGCTCAGATGCTATGCTGAAATTCAAGCACCAAATTGTCAGGGCGAGACGATGATGGCATACCTCTGAGCTCATGAGGACGACTGTATGAAGAAAACACATTCACAATGGCAGCAGAACCATAGAATTGTGACGACGGCATGAATGACGAGGACAATGTTGTAATGGCGGCTTGATGGTAACGACTTTATAAAGACGGTGAAATGAAGACAAGGCTATGTAAACAGTGACATGACAGGAATAACTTGACAATGGGGGAATGAAAACGGCATGATGCAAGTGAGATGCCGGTGCTGGAATGAAGGCGACGTTAAGAAGACGTTCCAATGACGATCACATGATGAAGATGATATGACAAAAAAATTAAGAAAAGATGGCGATAGAATGATGGCTACGCTGAAATGACGATGGCTGTATAATGAGGACGGCTTGATGAGAAGCAAAATTTAAGGTTCGCACCATATCCTGAAATATGAGGATGAATTAATGTGCAGAAATTTTCAGTCAGCACAAAACTCTTTGAGAGCATTTTACGTCACATCTTAGTTGGGGCGTGCAGAGACATAGCCTGTGCAAACACATAGATTGCGTTCATGGGTTGACGAAGATACAATGATGACGATGGATGGAGTGTGATATTATCACGATGACAGTTGAACCAGGTGTGTACGGGTAACCAGGACGCAATGACAACGGTGGCATGACGATGACGGTGCGATGGTGACGGAATGGTGATGGCACTATTAAAGCGGCGTTATGACTTTGGCATGACTGTGACGGAATGATGAAGATTGCGTGATTAGAACGGCATGATGACGTTGGAAAGACCAATACGGAATGATGACCACGGAATAATTATGACGGTGTGACGACGGGAGTGTGACGATGGCGAAATGACAACGCAATGATGACAACACCATCAAGACGGTGGGACTATGATGAAGGCCTGACAACGAAGATCCGATCACAGGTGATGAAATGATGGCGGTGGAATGACCACGAATCATGTTTGTGTATGAGATAATGCCGTGGTTACGTACATCCGCTGCTACCCAGGGCCGCCTCCGTTTACAATATTCAGGCGCCGGTTTGCGCTATGTCCGGTATCGACCAACCGTACAAACAAGACCGCATTTTCTTGTGTACATACACAAATATACTTGCAGATGTACCGACAGTCGCACAAAACCTCACGAGGAGCAGGGAAAAAAAACTTCACTTTAAAAGAACACTTTTGTAGGGTTCGAGAAGTAGATATCATCGGTCAGCCAATTGTATGAAACAGAAGGTAAGAAATAGTTCACGCGAGGCCATGAATAGAAGAGGATGTTCATGTGGATATTGGTGTGCTTTAAAAGGGTCTTTATTCTCTCGTTCATTAGTACTTGTTCTGTAATTTTGTTTCGGCTCTCTACCTGCCCATTCGCGTAGTATTCTTGTTATTTTGTTCTTTCCATTTCTTTTCGCCTTTTCGTAGAATGCAAATTTTCATTTAGCCACCTGCTCTCGTCGAATTCTTTACCCATTCTTACAAGAGGGCACAAGCCATGAAAGAAAATAATGGTCGTCATCATCTGCTTCCTCTTTGTGTTATAGGTGACTACGATGCTATACCATTATAATCAGCGGGATGCTGCAAGACGCGCTGCCAGTATTGTTACTCGAACAGCTTTCTTTAGCTCTTTCGTCCCGTTTTCATGGTCGGTATTTGGCCATCGTTGGTGGTAGCATTCTCACCGCCACTGCAAGGACGCTGGTGCAAAGGGCGCATGGCCTGACACAAAATATCTGCGTGAAGGTTCATCGCCGACCGCCAACTGTACGCCTGTCATAGCCCTTTGAGACATACGCGTTGTCACTCGAAAGCTTTGGGGCGTCTGGAGATCTATAGGTCGCCTTTTAGGATGGTGCTCACGCCACTGGAGACAAAACATAGGGCAAATTGCCTTGTATGAATCCATATCTACCAATACTTCCGCCACAGATATCCAGGTTAACGCCTATGTTCTGCGAGGAAATTGGTAATAAAATAACAAGCGCTATTTAAGTAAGCTCACAGCACTAAATAGCAAATATGCACCTTCAGGGGCATAATTTTCTTTTAAATAAAGGGGATCGCATTTTGGAAGCGGTCGGCTATTCCATTACATTAACAATCATTGCGGATTGTTTCTGCGCATCTTTTTTTATTTATATAAGATAGAAATGTGAGGTTTACTGGGCAATGGATAAGACATTTTCGTTGTTTATTTCACAGTGAATAATATCTAAACACTCTCCTGTCTAGACTACGTCTGTGCCAACACTATGTTCGCGCTATGGAACAGTCGAGACGATGGATTCCGAAGCATTGTACCTGCTATAATAAGAAAGCTAGAACCCGCGTCATTCAGTGCATATATTTTTCAAATAACACACTTCCGACTTCCTTCTACTTGCGTTGCTTGGTCACGCCAAAACAGCGGAGCCTGTCCAAACGGAGGTGTGCATAGCACATTGATGGGTGAACTTTTCGTGTTAACGAATAATTAACAGACAGTTATGTTCAACAGCCAGATGGAAACATTGCTGCGCATCTCAAACGCTTGCGGATTTAGGGGATACTGTTTACTTAGTTTCCTGCATATACGCTAAGCATATGTGACTCAGTAGTGCACGTACTTTGCGCCGAAAGTTGGCTGCGAGATTGCGCCATGTGCCGACTTGGTGGCCAGCGATTGCATTTTTACGTGCCAGAAACAGACAATCTGATTATGATGTAGGTAGTAGTCGGGGGATAAATTTCTACAACCTGCTTTTTTTTTTCTTAAGCGCACCCTGTACGCAGACGTTTTTGCATTTCACCCAGATTTAAATGTGGCCGCCGCTGTCGTAATTTGACTGGCCGAACTCGTGCTTACTAGCGCAACGTTATAGCAGGTAAGCCACCAGGGCGGGTGGGAAGGCAACAGCTGCACGGCTGTTTCATTCGTCTGTTAACACTTTTGGAGCTGCAGCGTATGAACGCGACGGAGCTGCCTTCAGCTGTCTATTACTCAACCTTTTAACAAGTTCCTGAAGCATTTAATAAAGGAGTAGTTTCAGTTTTTCCTTAGCCTGCTCTCTACGTCATCTTACGAACACCATTTCTACGTCGTGGTGATCACGTGATTAGAGCCAACCATAAAGCTGGGCGTAAACTGTTCTTGGGTTCATCCGTCAGTTGCCATATTTTTGCTCACCCTAGTGCCACTGCTACCGCTGCAGGCATTCGACATACCGAAGGTGCTCAGGTTTCCAGTAGAATTTCTATTGCCACATGTATTGTGTTACTATACTTTTTTTTTCGGCTATCCTCCAAAAAAGCTTTAGGTTCTCCGAAACAGCGGCGATTGTCCATTATAGTGCCAGTGTTTATCCCCCCCACCCTTGGAAAAAGAAAGAAGAAAAACTGCAGAGTCGTCATCTGGACAATAAACAAAGCTAGCGCATGACAGCAGCGAGACGCACTGACTGTGAACCGGTCCCCTGCAGTTAGGGAGCCATGGACTCCGTCTCGGGAGCAAAGTGTCATTTGTTAAGAGCGAACTGACAGCCGCCATGACTGGATCACGCCTGCCAGACGAAGCAGATGATATGCGGTATACGGGAACGACAGCTTGTATTCTGTGGCAGGGGGAGTGTCCAGCGACGCGAGCAGGCAGCGAGTGCTAATGAGGATTAACGCTGGCCTGATCCCCGAAGTAATCCCTCCACTGAACCCTTCGGAGCCCTCACTTTCCCTCGTATGCGCTTGCACTTTTTTTTTCATGCGCGCAGCAGCATACGCAGAGCATCTCCGGTGTACCTTTGATGCGCTTGAGTGAAATGGCCTCGGGGCAATCGCCCCAGCTCATGCATTGCGGTGAGGGGTCCCAGTCGACGCAGCCTTCCATGCGTCACGGGAGCCCTATATATATATATATATATATATATATATATATATATATATATAGGGCTCCCGTGACTATATATATATAGTGAATATATATATATATATATATATATATATATATATATATATATATATATATATATATATATATTCTGCTGCTGCACTGAACCGTTCCTTTCCGCGACGACAGTAATCAGGCGCCTAGCGATTATGCTTGGATGGGATGAGTTTATTGACGTTTAGAACGTGAACTAAATATGATCGGAAAAATTGGCAGGCACCGAAAAGAGCATCCAGCAATTAGGTTATTCTCGTGGATAGAACAAACTATGTAGGTATTGCAGCTATATTATGATATCGAAGCAGCAGACTGGGCCCATAAATTAACTGAAGCTAAAATTAAATTAATTGTTCTATTACGAAGCAGAGAGGATTTCTGTTTCATCCACAGAGAGTGCTTAGGCCCTGCACGAATGGACACGCCTTTAGCTGGTCGTATGCGCCATGTTTAGCCTTGCTCACCATCCTCAGCAAGCCACACTATTCATAGTCAATATCGACGGCTGCAACGCCGTCACACGTTTTATCTCTTGTTCGACGGCATGGTAAACAACCTGCCCGCAATATGCTGGGGAGTCAGCCTGGGACACCGGTAACCATTGCACCTTTCACTTGATCTGTAGAGTATATTGACACTGATACTGCGTAACATAAATGTGCTGAGAGACCTCCGACAGATGTAGTAGGAACAAACTACCACGTGATCAAAAAGGAGATAGGACCATGTTTGAATGGCTGCCGCGTCATTGCGGTATCTCCGCCAACGATCTAACCGATCAAGCTGCTCGAAAAACAAACGAAGGAACAAATTTTATATACATTCAATAAGAACTCACCATAATTCATACCATATTGTTTCGTTCGATATTGACCTGCTGACCCCCAATCTCAGCTGGACACAGTGCTCTAGTTAAAAAGGTACACTTAGCATTTCAAAAATGCGTAAGTTGCTTTTAACACCAAGAGGTTTGTAAACTTCTGTAATCTGCAGACTAAGCAACAGTCATATTGAGCTTATTGGTCCGTTTACAAACACCTGAACGTTCATTTACAGTATGATTTCACATGGAATGATCACATTAACCACACACTTGCAGTTACTTATATACCACTCCCGTGAGCTAAGCACACATGCTACATTTTTCACGGCTACCTTCGCGCCACTCAGCTTGTTTCCGAGCGCGGAGGTCACGGGCTAGATTCTTCAATGTTGGGACCGATCACGGAGACTCACTGCCAGCTGGCTTCAAGCCTACGAAGCATCAGACATCTGCGTACTGCTGTCTTTGGCAACCTCATGAGAATGACGTAACATGGTTGTCAGCACAAAACATTTCACAGCTTGAGATAAACTTATTGCAATTTGCATGCAGTACAGGTAAATCAGAGAGAAAAGTAAAGAACCTGCAGTTTGATTTCTCAACGAAGCCATGTAACTTTTCTTGGAAATAGACGAAGTGCAAATTATTTTCATTGTGTTGTTGAACGACCCCTTCCGTGAAATTGCGCTCTAGTAATTTTGGGGGAAATCTGCATGAGTACTACTTTGTGTCTGTTGTGCAAAAATATAAGCTATTCCGACGCCTAAATTCGGTGCATGCTTGAGGGGTGCTTTCTTAGGCCATGCATATTGACACGTGTGTGGTGTTTTATAGGGTAAGCAATTACTGGCGCATTCCAAAAGCCGTTTCAGTGGGCGATGTTTACCGCCGCCATCGTCGGTGTCTTTCGCAGCTATCGCCAGGAGTGATCCAAAAATATCCAATTCCCGCCTAGATCGTGCCGGACTCTCTGCGCAGGAGTTGGCTACTCTACTACTGCGTCAGGCCAATGCTTCCTATCTGCTGCGGAAACATGAACTTTAAATGCTACCTAGCGCACGAGGAGTCACTCGACGGGAGTTGTACGCCGCGTAGCGTAAACACGCGAACACCATACTATGCAATTTCGTATTATTGCAAAAGGTGGCACACCATGTAGCAGTTGCATCGTATCATACAGCTTGTCACGCTATGTGAGTTGCGCGCCGCGTAGCATCGGTACGCGCAAACTTTGCATTGCATTCCACCAGCTGTCACGAGCCTCAGGTGCGTGCTGCCGAAACTTGGCTACGACAGCTTCGCGGCGAAGACCCCCATGTGCATGCCGCAGAAAATGAGATCGGGGAGGTTCACCGCTTCTGGAGCTGTTTACGACGGTCTCCTATGGAGCGGCACCTTCAAGTTACGCTGTGACTGTGCTGCGTGTGCTGCGCAGGTCTGTGACTTTTTGGTTCCCGCATGGAAACACTTTAACCGAACTTTAGATCTTAGATCTTTAGAACTTTAGATGCTTTATCTTGATATTATATGTTTGCTTAATGTGGCGCTTCTTGTATTTAAAAGTTCGTTGTCCTTCTCATCAATCCGGGAATGCGGCAAATGTGTCGAATAGATTGTGCGTCAAAAGATTGTTTTATAATCTCGAATTTACGTGAACACCAAAGATTGTTCCAGAATGTACGCGGCCGCAACCAAATCGACCTCATCTGGCGCGACGAGATTCGAATACCACCGACTGGGTTGGCCGCTATTGCTTTGGCTTTGGTGTGCTCTTGTTTTATGGACAAAGGTTGGCACAGTAAAGATAGAGATTTCTTCTTTGCTATTTCGGGAAGTGCCAAAGTGCCGTCGTTAAGCCGTGAAAGCATCTTTAGCGTAAAATACAAGACCTAACTTTTACTTTTGCGGCGAAAAGTCTTATGAAGATGTATTTCGCAAATGCTCTGTGAAAGAAAATTTTGAAATTATTCACAGTCAGTAAACATTAGCGTGATAAAGCTATAGCGCATGGAATAAATCTGAATTCAATCGCCTCTGAGCGCGCCAAACGAGTGTGTTTTTTTTTCTCCTTTCTATGTGATCGCGAAATAAAAAAAATGGTATCCCACTCCTGCACTGCGATTGCGATTTATTTGTTTCGCTTAGCCTTTTGGCGTTCAGGGTATCTTGCGGGGGCGTAATTCCTGCACAAGGAATTTAGAGCCAGAGAAATATAACTTGTATGAAATGTGGAAAAGCTTTTCGCGTAAACGCGGCATAATTTATTGAAAGGCTGTTTTACAAAAATGGAGACGAATAACTGCCTATAAAGCATGAGAATTTCGTCACTTGCTACGACATTAAAGATAATATGTCGCATGAGAAACAAAAATCCGTGGTAACCATCGCACGATTATTGTAGAAGGTAATGCGCTTAACATAGATTCATATATAGTGACACAAGGTGCAACACCTTGTGTCGAAACGAGCTATGCTTGAGGCGTGTACTGCAGCGGGATTCCTCTGTCACACTTCCTTAACAACAGTCGGCGCCACCTAGCGTCGCCGCCGCAAGGCCTCCGCGTGGACTCGGAAATACATGGCGCGCTGGTGCGAAGGCTTTGGAACGCATAACGAGCCAAGTGGGCTGCTCTATCGCGCTTCTGTCTGGAGGCACTGCACAATCTGATGACGCTGCCGTCACGTCGGCGCGTAGCCTTCGAAACTAGAAACAAGGTGTGCAGGTGCGTGCGAGCACTCAAAATTGTTCTCTCGCTTATCGCACACCCAGTGGTACACACTCACTGACGCAAGTTCGCGAGAGGTTCATTGAAGAGTAGCATTAACGGCGCAGCTCACTGAAGCATTCGCGTGAAAGGCGTTCATTGAAAAGTGGCACATACCCAGTGCACCTTCTCAGTAAGACAGCCCCTTCCTGTACACGTGCACAAATATATCCACCTAGATACTAAGCACACCAGCAGCAGCCAGTAGCTACGGCAAATACGGGAGAGAGGGTAGGCAATGAAAGCTTCGCTATGAACAGTCCTCTCAAATTTCGCCGGTTCTGTGCGGAACTAAACCTGCGTCATGCATATTCACATTGCTGCATAAATTTATATGCACATACGTGCCACGTGCCGATTTTATGATGGTGCATCGTGCCCGTGGGAAAGACCAACCAAGTCCAGCGGCATACCTGCCTCATACAAGGCGCATTTTGCGTAGTGAGTTTACAGGTCTCACGCTGCATTTTTCACAATGCTGATCGCATTAACGTGAATATTCATCATGCGATGATTTGTGTTGGTTTATTTTTTATGTTTCATGCGAAAGTGCCAGAATACAATACAGAATATTCCCAGTCATTCCCAAACTTTATTTCAAAGCACCTTTTACACAGTTTAAAACCGTATATGTTCCTCAACGTTTTTTTCCATGTCCACAATAGAATGTGGCCTGTCGTTGATTGTCATCTGTCAGTGGCTGTTCAAAGAAATTGAAATACTACTTTTCCTATTATTTTATTGGCATCCATCCCTGCTTTGAGAAAAGATGAGGGAACACATTTAAGCCACCTGCATGCAGTGCTTCCTTTTACATGCTTTCCACTATCGCGGTATAAACTTTTTCAATGCTTTCGAGTATTTTGACGTATCGAACACGCACACGCCGCTGCAGCCTGAACCTTTATAGCCGTAACATGTAGTGCATGGCCATGTGCACGTCGTGACTGGAGAACAGCCCTGCGAAAATAGAAAAACATAATTTTCCCTTTTCAAGTGAGTCACGAAAGCAAGCTAAATAAAGAAAAAAATATTTGCAGAAAGTAAGGAAGCGTGTGGGAACATTTAGTGACAACAGCTTACATGATGAAATAGCTCTTAGTTACGGGAGCCTCTACGCTCAAATTTTTTGTAATAGTTCTAAAAAAGAAACTTAGGGCCAAACAATGAAATATTCCTTACCTCCGTAAGGAAGACTTCATTGTCACTCTGAAAGCTTCCTTACTGAGGGGCCCTCGGTGAAGGCTTCCTTAGTATTTCCTCAGCATAAGGTAGCTCCAAAGTTACCTTCATGCGTCCTTACGCCACTCCTGACCCTGAACTAGCGCTTCACCTCACTGCTTAACCACGTGACCTTTGCTTGCGCATGCGCGCTGTGGCCCACCTACTGAGAAGCGCGAGCATGGACGGTGCGTCTTGCCAGGCATGTTCGTTTCAGTCAGGCGTGTGGCATGAAAGCGTTGCTAGGCGTTGCTAGGCGTTGCACGACGCCGGTGTGCCAGCGTTGATGGAGCACATCAAGTTTTGCACTGTAATGCGCTACTTTTTAAAAGTTTAGTAAACAGAACTAAAAGAAAGCGTCCACGCTTCTCTATAATAGCTCTTCAAATTAAAGATTGTGCGACGATACAACATTTTTTATTGAATAGTGGTGTTCGCGTAAAGCTTTTAAGAGATAATCTCGAACCCAGGCATGCGGCAACCGCTCCTTACGTGAGGACGGGTGAAGGGAGTTTTCAGAGTACGCTTGCTTCCTCCATCGGTCCTTCGCTGTAAGGAGGCCTCACGTAAGGTTAGGAAGCGCTCGAAGGAAAGGAATGTTTCATTGTTTCGGCCTTAGTAATGCAGGCCAGATATTTAAAACAAATATAAAGGCGATTCAACGTATAGTTACAGTCGACGAAAGGGAATGTCTTCCTTGGTGAGTTGGGCGTCAGAATCAGTGTTGGTAATAGTAGGGACATCATCTCACGTATTTTAGGGTATTTTCAGCATCATGACTGCTAGGCAAGGACGTAAGCCTAAGCCTGTCCAGAACCTTTTCCGCAAGCTATACGGTAACTTCGTAACAGAATTTGCATTCGCGGCTTCACAACTTTACATTACAGAACTTTACAGGAAACATTTCCATGACTCGACCATCGGAAAAAATAGAGCTACACTGCACAAAATGAACAGCGACAATAAAAAGATGCCTTGGCGAAGACTGAGACAGGCCAGCTCGCAGCAGATGACAAAATAAAAGTTGTCACTTATAATCGATAAATGTAATAACTTTTGCAGCACAGCACTAGGCTCTGCTATGTTGCCCAATGCTATTAAATTTTATATATGTCGCAGTTTCGCACGAGAGGCTAGGCATCTGTTGCGACAGTAAATTATGAGACAACTGCACAAAGTAAGGATAGTAGCTTTATCGGCTCTATAAACGCGTAAACATTCACTTACTAACTACGTCTACAAGCATGATGTCAGGCGCGCTCAGACAAACAAACAAATCTCCGCCGATAAACGCGGACACTCGCTGTCGAAAAGCTGACATGAGGAAGAGTGGCCGCCGCAGCGAGTGAATTGACCTTCGTGCTGCCTCTGGCTTCAACGAGAACTAAATGTCGAGAACACAGTGCAACGACGCTTTCAGCCCTAGGCGCACTTAGACCATGTACTCGTCACAGACCGCTTTCAAGAAAGGTTTCGCGCGGCCGCACTCAACTGCGCCATACGCAGCATCCACCAGAGTAGAACGCCCCCCGCCCGATGCCTTACGCCCGGTAGAAGACTGCTTCCTTACTTTCCGCATTTCTCCTTTGCTCGCGAGACATCAAACCGCCATACTCGGCTCAACCTCACACGCTTTCACTCGCACCTACAACATACGACGAGCGGTCACGGTGTAATCATACATGAATTTTATGCCGAACATCACGGCGACGGTGACACTAAAACTGCGCCTGGAGTGTCCATATATTTTCTGTCGTAACTGAAAACGCAAGGAATTGACTCAGCTTTTTCAAGTGGTTCCATTGGTTGCGAGTGGTTCTTTGGTCGAGGCCCTTGCATCGGAAGTCGAAAACTGCTTCACCTACGTAGAGGGGCATACCTCTCGGATACATTGTTGCCCTTGCCTATGGCAATGCCATAATAATTGGAGGCCAACACAATTTCTTTGTGTTGAAATTATAGCAAAATGCATATATACATTCAACCTCCTTCAAGCCCATTCGAGTACCCCACCAGGACATTTTTTTCTTAAACTGCGAGGCTTTTCTGTCGAGGAACCCGTATGGGTTTCCTTTGTAGCAGTTGCTATGATTGGGTGGATGTCTAATTTTCCCTTAATTAATAAATAGGGGTATCACGTTCTTGTAAATTGTACGCATTAAGACGTCTGATGCTGGCTAAACTGAAGCAGCGCCCGGAATCATACTAGATTGTGAGTAGGACATTGGGAGAACAAGGGCCTCGTCAACACCATAAAAGTGTGACGCAAGGTGTAAATTTATACATAAAATTTGTCTGTTTTGGATGTTTTAACAGGTGTAGTTCATAGAACTCCTGTGTTTGCTTTTGGTGCGCAGTGACGAATTTGTAAGGCTTACACTTCAATTTATTAAAAGTAATTTTTGGAAATAAAGAAATCAAACCAATAAGAAAACGTTCCAACTATTGGTTGCTAGAACTTTAATTTCTGTTAAATTCAGCAGCTATTTTGACATTTATCCATCGATTGTACCATAAAAGCATTTCTCAATGTTACACGTATTTGCATAGGGAAATAGATTTGGCCCTAACGTAAAGCTTCTTCTCACGAAGACGCTTAGGTCAGAGATCCTGCATATATACCTGGGAAGGGTGAATTAGTTTTCATCAGCCGTCACAGCCCATATATTGTTTAGGCATTTTGCATTAGGAAAAAGAAGTTGCAACCTGGTGACTTTAGCAAGATATTTTTAATAAGGCCGTCAATCTTTTTTGTAGAAAAATTACTGATGTTAGAAAATAAAAAAAAATATTGGAACTATCAACTTTAGAACACTGTAACGCAGCTATAAAAGGCATCACAATGTTGTCAACGTCACCTGTAATACAACTGAAGTGAGCAAAATTTATGTAATACAGAGCCTTCAGCAGTATACGACCAATTTCTGATCAGGACTTTTGCGAAACCACTGTACACACTCTAACAGTGTAATGTAAGCAGTAGATTCACATATGAAATTTGTGTGCTCTAGATTCTGTAGCGGATACAATTTGAAGAACAGCGATATCCATTCCTGGCACATAGCTACAGATTCGCAGATTGCATTATTCTGTTTTATAAAAGTTATTCATTTTGGCAGTTCAAAAAAATTAAGGTCATGAATCTAAATTCTAATTCTCGCAGTTACAATTTAACTTCTCTCAAATGCAACACATTTCCTTCAAACTGGTGCAGCGGTTGATTCCTAAAGTAGTTTCTGCGATTTATATGTATTTTAATAAGCATCACAGGAAATGGTTGTGATCTAAAGAGTTTTCTTAAGCTCCTAGAGAAGTGAAAAAAAAACGGAGAAATTGTTTTGCTCGGCATCCGGCATCCACTGCACGGAATTTGATTAAAATCGTTGCATAAACGATGGGAATGTAGTAAGTCTGGAAAATGTATTTGTTTTATTGAGCCAGCAAATTTTTCAACAACAGTTATTGAAAATGGAAAAACTGCAAAACTTCACGTGTCGGTTACCTCCGTTCGAGAAAAATGATGGTGTCCCAATTCTATAACTCGCACATATTAGGATATCTAAGGCATAGAAATTGATAGTTTGCAAACTGCTATGATAATAATAATAATATTTGGGGTTTTACGTGCCAAAACCACTTTCTGATTATGAGGCACGCCGTAGTGGAGGACTCCGGAAATTTTGACCACCTGGGGTTCTTTAACGTGCACCTAAATCTAAGCACACGGGTGTTTTCGCATTTCGCCCCCATCGAAATGCGGCCGCCGTGGCCGGGATTCGATCCCGCGACCTCGTGCTCAGCAGCCCAACACCATAGCCACTGAGCAACCACGGCGGGTAAAAAACTGCTATGAATTATACCACTAATTTGTGACTTGTACTCTTGGAATGCATCCGTTAAGCATTTTAACTAATTTATGCAAGCTGCAAATGTATACATAAAATGCGTCCGCTTTAGAAGCTCTTTCAGATAGTTACCTAGATACCTGTACAAAGATAGATACAAAGATAGATTAGATTAGATAGATAGATAGATAGATAGATAGATAGATAGATAGATAGATAGATAGATAGATAGATAGATAGATAGATAGATAGATAGATAGATAGATAGATAGATAGATAGATAGATAGATAGATAGATAGATAGATAGATAGATAGATAGATAGATAGATAGATAGATAGATAGATAGATAGATAGATAGATAGATAGATAGATAGATAGATAGATAGATAGATAGATAGATAGATAGATAGATAGATAGATTAGAAAGATACCTGTACGAAGACGGTAGCTTCCTGCTTTAATTTGTTTAAAGATACCGATTGGTATTTCGCTAAAGTTGTGGCCTGAATCGAAATTTACTTCTTACGTTTTCACAAATCTTACTCTCGCGTTGAAACGCGACCAGCAGTATTAAGATTGGTCCCGCGGTTCACAAATAAGAGCTTTTGTGTGTTTTATGCGTACTTGTATATATAAATGTGAGCTGGCCGCGACATGAGGTTTTCTGTTGAATTCGTCCTGAAACACCCCTTGGGTTTCCTGAAGAAACGCAGTCGGTGGATCACAAACGCTGCCGGAACCATCACAGTCGAATTCTTCAGTTATATTTGGGCGTAATGCTGTCGGGCGACTGCTCTTGGCGGGCACACGTGGACTATGTAGTTGGCAAAGCGGCAGTTGCTCTGAATTACATTCAAAGAAATTTAAAATGCGCAAATTCCAACCTTAGAAGCACGGCGTACCTAACTTGTATACGACCTATTTTGGAATATGCTTGTACCCTAGCGGACCCGTCACAGATATGTCTGATAAATAAACTAGAAAAAATACAAAACAGAGCAGCCAGGTTCGTCTTGAGTGGGTACGGGAGGAGGCACAGTTGCACAGCAATGAAAACAGAGCTCAACTGGGAGTCCCTGTCGTCTCGCCGAAAGAGGCTCCGGCTAAAGCTTCTGTATGAAATCTATCATAACAAAACTGGAATTGATAGGGAAATGTACTTAAAACCGCCACACTATATATCGGCACGCACTGACCACGAGTGCAAAATTAGAGAATACCGGGCTAGGACGGGCCTGTATGCCAACTCTTTTTTTGTAAAAACTATCGCTCAGTGGAATAGACTGTCATGTGAACAGGTGTGCAGTGAGAATCAAGATGTATTCTTTTCATGCTTGTAACCCCCCTGCTGTAACGCTTTCGGGCTAAGCGGGGATATGTCTGAATAAAGAATAAAGAATACGCGGAGTGTGGAGATAACAAGAGGAGCGTGAAATCACCTTTTTATCGAACACAGCATTTTGAAACGAGTACTTCTCCTCCCCCATATAGAAGCCGGCGGACTGTATATGGCGTCATATGCAAGATTCCCATACAGCTCTGCTATTGGCATCAATCAAGAATAGTGTTTGGATTAGTGTGCTTCTCACTATTGGTATTGTGTATATTTTTGGTATAGTTTATTAAACAGGCTGAAGTAAGCGAAAATATGCGTATCGAGTTGCGATAGAAATTACATGCCTCCCGACGAAACCGACTTTCATCTCCTCGCACTCGGCCGCCGCCACCCGCGTACAAATTAAACTTTGGGCACACTGATTATTGGCGTCGTAGCTGTTGGGTCTCGCTCATTTCAGTTAGTTTTGAAAACTCAACTACCCTGCAACCAAGCGAAACGTAAGATCAGACCACCCGTGCGATTGGCAGCGCGCGTTCAGTATTCTCGCCACTGCTAACTACACGTCATGGCAGGCACCACTTCGTACTGTGCCAGCGACAGCGCTTGAAAATGCGCCAGATGGATGTAGCTGCAATTGGTCGGTCAGGCTGGTGCAGGAAAAAGCCGATCCGCACCACGTAGCAAGGCCAGACTGAGGCGCATGAGCGCGAACGCGCACTCCAGCTCTGCCGTCCACTTTCCAAACGCTGCGCAAACGCGCTACAGTCGCATGTATCTGCTTCTGCTACGTAGCGTAGACGCCACGGCCACCTCGGGATGCCGTGGCAAGCGCGCGGTCGCTGAGCTCACTGTCCCTCGCTGTCGACAACTTCGTTAGGCGATGGACGCGTCGTGGGCTGCAAAAGCAGAACTATACTCGTGGACAACTTTCGGTGCGAATAAAGGGAAAGCTACGGGCGTGTGGCTGCTGCATATATGTTGCGGCGCCAAGTAGTCCGCCGGCATTTGACAGTGCTTTGCTTTTGGTTGCTCAGAACAGACGCTGAATCGATGCAGCTTCCACGTGCAATGGTCTCGCGTTTGCCCAGACACTGAAGGGAAAAGCCGCAAAATAAGTAACCTTTTACACTCGGATGTGTGTTCTGTCTTATTTGACTGTTAGTAAAAAAAAAATAGTTTATGTTTGCTCTTCCCCACCCTAAGCGTTCCCACTTGCGCGCGCTTGGCCTTCGTAGCTTTCCCGTCATTACCGCAGAAAGTTGTTCGTGAGTATAATATCGGTTACGTGAACACACCACATTAAGTTTGAACTGTACACTATGGTAACGTTAAGTAGGCAGAGCGTTTTGGGAAGGCGCCTCTCCGCCGTAACCTCTGCAGTGCAAGGCAGCTTTACAGAGCGTTTCCGGTCCGCTCCGCTCAGACCGGCGTATCGTAACAATTTGCACATAGCGGCTAAGCAGAATGCTACCGAGAACACTTACGCGTATGCGCACAATTAGAGGGTTTTAGTTGAGCGTCTTTATGGTATGCTCCGCTCCGAGCTGCCCCGCTAAGCCACAGCGGAGCGGCGAGCGATTTTCACGTTTTAGTTATACGTTTAGCGCAGCGGAGCGGACCTTTCGTAGTTGCAGCGCCCCTTGGCTAAATTCAGGGTAATGCAAGAAAATAAAACCACTTTATGATCCCTCTTATACAATAAAACGTATATGTGTATATATATAACTTATTTCTCCATGAAGTATCTAGACGTGCGCTTGTAATGCGTTACCGGTCCATTTTATCCAATAAAAAATAAAGCGCCGCCTTGGCGAACTACACGTGTTAGCCAACGCGCTTGCTTTCTGCATCCAATCCAATCCGTTCTGACGCCAACGCTAGCAGAAGTGCTGTGCGGCACGCTCCACTCAGGCAGCTTCTAAGCGGACCGTGTTCCTCGCTCCGCTAGCCCGCTTACGGCTAGCGGACGGCGCATGCGCATTCGCGCTTCCGCTCCGCTTAACTGCTTAGCGAAGCGTAAACACGCTCAACTAAAACACTCTATTCTCATAGCGGCAGCTGAACGTAGAACATTGCCCACGCACCGCTAGGAACCCAATTTAACGGAGCGTCAGATTGCTTTCTTTATCATTTTACAGCGAAGCTGAGAGCACGTCTGTGGCGACTCTGGGAGACGCGCTTTTTACAAAAGCGAAATCAGAGCATTCCATGCAGGCACCGGTGCGCGTGACATGTGTGCGGAGCGGAGCGTAAGCAACGCTCTGCAAAAACTGTCCATTGAAGAATGATCGGGAGCACTGCGAATGGGACCGAATGATATTTATTGCCAATAACTCGGCTTCTGTTGAGCGCATTGAAGTACTTTCTACGGAGAAGTATTTCTAACACAGTATTTTAGCTTCAAATGGATTTTGCGGCTTCGAATTAATGTTTCAGGGCCCCTTTAAGTGGAGGCTTTTTTGTTTCTTCCTCGATTTTATGGACACTGTGTATGGCAGTCTTAGCCTACTAAACAACTTGGAACAATGGATATGGGCTCGAATATAGAATTTTATGCTCGCTACTATCTTGCACCATGCACTACTGTGTACGTGCCACTGTGCGATATTTGACGCCGTCACACAAGAGGCGGAAATACATCAAACATGTCCCATGTATTGGGGGTCCCTGGTGATCAAAATTAATCCAGAGTCCCCGACTACAGCGTGCTTCATAATCAAGTCTTGGTTTTGGCACGGAAAACCCCATAATCCATTCCTCAGATGCACTTACACATGATTCGCACTTCAATGTGCAAAAAATTGACAAACTCTCACTCACATCTTCTCTCAAAGAACATCGCACATAGCTGTCATTCTCGTAACATGGACATCTAACAGATCGAGTTGACGAGCCTTTGATCGTGTTATCCACTGCTGCTGCTAGCTCGCTAACTCAAGCAAGGTTTGCGTCATATACATTTCAACGTTTCGTTGGTTATGTGTGTGTCTATCTTCTACCCGTTATGACAACTATTTGATTGCACTTTGAAGAAATGAAATGTCTATTTAGACATTCATCAAGTATAGCACCTCCGCGACTGTTTCCAGCTAACGTACACAATAGTTTCTGGCTGCTCATGTCCTGATTTATTGCCTTTAAATTATCAAAATGCTGCAAAAGGACATACCTCGCGGTTGATACCACAATATTCTAAAGGTGGAGTCGGATCCTTCCGTGTTCCACAGGCTGGCACCCTATAGGAACATCAAAACGGGAAAATTTGAAGACAGTACGATATGAGTAGAGGGAGAGAGAGAACGCTCTATATATACCGACACAAAATTCTGCTGGCGTTGTACGCGCCTCCATGTACGCGCCAATATGTACGCGCCTACATGCTACTCTGTATTGCGAAGGGAATCGGGCAAAGGAGACCCAAGTGGAGGAGGGCTGTTCATGGGCAGGAGGGCGTATACCAACGAAACTAGCGCCAAACACTAATGGGCCTCAGTAAAAAATAGCCAGATGATTTTTGGTGACCTGGTATGGAGATCGGGGGAACACACAAAATGACAAATGTTCGGCAGCATGTTACACTCCTGTAACACGCCAACGCGAATGCCTGCTTCACACTTGGTAATGCGCCTTCTCGCATCGTCGCGTTGCTAATTTCGCTTTTCGGCGTCTTCGGCTCGTATTCGACGCTTAGATGCGGCTTCGCACGCTCGTATAGTGGTGTCATACTTGTAGCAACGACGTTTCTCTTCCACTTTACGTTGCATCCTCTAAGCAGGGAATTGAAACGTATGTTGTTCTGCGTGTAGTATGGGTGATATTAGTGAACGTATGCACGGGTCGCTTCACTATGCCGAGTGCTTGTAGCCTGACCCTTACTGGGATATGAGCCATTGAGAAGGTCACGGGGTTTCTTGTTTTTTTTTTTTTTTGTACCAATCGACTAGCCTCCGCGTTTCTCTACGTTGTACGCGTAATTCCAATGTGTGTATGCATTGTACGCTTCGCTTTGCTCAGTACCTTTAGCCTCTGCTTAACGACAGAGATAAGCCATTGTATTATTTTTTTGCTTAGCAGGGTATGTATGAGTCATTTGCTCATGATGATACTTTTCGTACCACTGGACCGGACGACGGTTTTTTTTTTTTAAGGCCATCGGTTGTATGGACACTTAAGGATTTTGCCTTAATAAGAATACAGTTGTAGGGCAATAAATTTAATTATGGCTTGATGGGTGGTTAAACTGAGCCATAGTTACTAGGAGGAGAAGAAAATGAAGAGAGAAGGCAAGGATGTTAACCCTGAATGCGTCTAGTTGGCTACCCTACTCTGGGGGACGGGAAAGAGGAAATAGAAATGTAAGATAGAGGGAGGGAGTGGAAGAAAAGCCTCGGTGAGCTCGCGCACACATGCGGAGGGCCTGAGCGAGTCAAAGACGTTCCCATAGGCCACTCGCCTTTAAGAAAGACAAAAGTGCCTTTATAGCTTTGAGGGCCGTCGAGCAATGGGGACGGTCTTCAAGGAGCACCCGCACCGACAACGGCCGATCGTCCATTCGTCCCAATGCGATTGATAATATTTGTCTTTCCGACGTAAATCGAATGACAATGTCACAATAATTATTCGGTGTTCTCTTCCACGCCGTTGACGTCTCATGCCGCACTGTCGGTAATTCCAATGAAAGTAGTGTACACCTTCGTGAAAGCTACTCGCAACCACAGCCGGTATAGAAGCACTGCCTCACGGGTGGAGGTCGGTGTTGGAGCGAAGGGTTCAGTTTCCAAATGCCTAGAGCAAAGGGACGACACATAAAAGCAATGGTTACATTGGTAGGAGAATTAACAGCCTCGTTTCAATAGGTGTGATCATAAAATCTGTCCCTTGATCCATATAGAGCGGCGAGTGCTGCAGGGAACAGAAAAGAGCCACCTGTAGCACACTTGCTAAAAAACTGATTGTATTCTCTAGACGTTATAACCACTTTTGTCAGCAGAGTGCGCATTCAAAACATTTAAACAAACGCAGGTTCAGAAGCCTGGTGTTCTAAATATAGGTGCCGAAATCCAAGGGATGTCCATTGGATGAACGGCCAGAGAATGTAGAGGCAGATAATAAGCATATGAGAGTTCTGGTTTGTTAATTGGGCCAAGCGGAAGTCTGCTGCTTCCAATGCACCGTCCACGTGTCATTCTTTCTCCTCGTCGCTAGTTACTTCACCGATTTAGCTAAGACAGTAATTCTAAAACGTCGCTCTGTTGCCCCAAAACTACCAGCAACCTACACAGGCGGAAGATAGCTCGCTTTCCTTGGGAAAAGGGCGCATACCAAAACTGTAAGCAGGATGGTGACATGGCGAAATCGCATCTCTGATGGAAAAGTATTTCGGGCCTGGATTGTTTTTTTTTTCTGAAAAGCGAAACGAAGAAAAATTGGGCGCCTGCTGCGTAAACTGTTCGATAAAAGTCACCTGAAACACCTGGTGTCAAATATGTAAGTCACTCTGGTCTCACGCATTATTTCTACGTTGTATTCAACCAAACGCAGTTTGTTAGTGTATATCTGGCGTTACCGACGTTTATCCAGGGGCCATATTCTGAAACATTCGCCTTCCGCGAACGTTTCGCCGTCCGGAAAGTCCCATTCAATAAGTCAAGCGACTGCTTACCCGTGACGTCAGCATGCACTACCGACGCGCGCTCTCGAACGCTTCACATAGCATGAGAGATCGCACCTGGCGAGTGCAGAGCGGTGTTTTCGAGTGTAGTGGCCGCAGTACGGGTTCCGCGCACTGACTACGTTTGTTTACGGCCTCTTTAGGTAAAATAAGTTGAATAAGGAGGTGTGAAATGTTTTATTTTATATGAGTCAACAAACATTGCCGCGAAACAACGTGTGCAAAACGCCACCAAAAAGGCTACTATAATCTACCACCTGTCTCATCTCTACTACATTCCACTTACCGAACGCCAAGAGACACCAAAAGACATGTTCATTTATTCAATGCATGTCGAGAGCACCCATCGGCCCCATGATGTTAAGATGACGTAGGCCGGAACTACTAGATGGCGCTGTTTAATTTCCGGTTTTGCTAAAATCTCCAATCAGCGCGCGTGGTTGGCGGAGGCGTGGCCAGGGCGAAATTTTTACGGAGGCGAACGTTTCAGAATACGTCCCCTGTACTCACTAGTAGAACTTATTAAAAAAAGATTCGTTCACGTGCCCCATCTTCCAGTGTACAGAAGTGTTTCTGGAACGACGTGTAGATATTCTGTTCTGCACAAATATTCCCTTGTAAGGTGTTTTATGCCGTGAATGTGTGCCACATAAATCTGTCATTAGTTCAGGGCTCCTCCAGGAGGTGCTTCGTAAGGCTTAATGTCTCCTCGTAATGTTACCTGAGGTCCTGCGTGTGCGTCTTTCGTCTACAATTATTTTATTCTTTAGAAGTTCTGCAAAGCATATGCATTGCTTACTTTAGCGGTGTCATTGTTTTTGTCTAGATTCTTCGGACCTCGCAAATTCATTTGGATGGCTGGCTTGTCGGGCCACCAACGCACGAACTGAGGCTACGTCCCGTCATTCAGCTATTACACCTCGCTTTGTTCCCATACTTCGGTTTGCCTGAGCAGAAATAAGAGCGTTTTTCATATAGCGAATTTCAAAAATTGTTGTTTCTTTACTCTTGAACAGGGCGATAGAGCACGGCAGGTGGGGAAAGGGAAAGATATATACCACAAGCACCTTGAAATCGGAACCAGGCTCTTCGAAACTAACGGGCCATTAGAAGTGCGCATGTTTACGAAAAGATAGTCTTATAAAACTTAAAAAAAAGAAACAGTCTCTGAAACGGGTGCGCATTGTCTGAAAAACAGCCTTTATTTCTAGAAAAACAAAACATGAAAAAGCAGCCTATTATTACAAAAAGAAGGTAACACAGATGCAGGAATGACCGACCGGGTTTCGTTTTCGTTTTTTTTTTTTTTAGTACCGCAAACATTCATGTTCATTCCTGTTGGAACATGTTGCGTGGATTATAATACATTCTTCCTCATTCAGACATGTCCCCAGTTCGAAGTGTACAAAAATGCTCCTCTGGAGGTCTAGCCGCCTCGAACACTGAAGCTAATTCTATCATTTTTTTAGGTCTGCTTTCTCGTATTGAGTCCACTCGAACCAAGCTCTATTTTCAGCAAATGTGCGAGATAAAGGGTTTGAAAGAGCATAAATTACTTAGGCAGGTGGTGAGATAGCAATATGCATGAGTTGCCGGCTATCTATATCTGGGTCATTTGCAGCGACTAAGCTTTAACAACGATAAGGAAGAGCGGAAAGAATGCAATGTTTCTTGCGTCATTGAAAATTGGTAACAGGAGCGAAGACAAAAATCTGGCTAGTGAACTGGGTAAGCTGCAGGACGCCTTCAAATCTCGAAATTACCTCTGTAGACTCTCAACGAGGTAGTGAAAACGAAAGGTGAAAGGCAGAGAGATTAACAAGATTAATGCCCAAACAACGAAACGTTCCTTTCCTTCGAGCGCTTCCTAACCTTACGTGAGGCCTCCTTACAGCGAAGGACCGCTGGAGGAAGCAAGCATACTCTGAAAGCTCCCTTCACCCGTCCTCACGTAAGGAGCGGTTGCCGCCATGCCTGGGTTCGAGAGTATCTCTTAAAAGCTTTAGGCGAACACCAGAACACCACTATTCAATAATAAAGGTTGTATCGTCACACAATCTTTAAGTTGATGAGCTAATACAGAGAAGCGTGGACGCTTTTTTCTAGTTTTGTTTACTAAACCTGAAGAAGTAGCGCATTACAGTGCAAAACTTGATGTGCTCCAGCAACGCTGGCACGCAGGCGTCGTGCAACGCCTAGCAACGCCTAGCAACGCGCCCGAGGCGCACGCGTGACTGAAACGAACGTGCCTTGCAAAAATTGGAGGACGCTTAAGCTTCGCCTTCAAGAGTGGGACGCGACAGCGTTCCCGTAAACCCGCCAAGGGGTATAAGACAATGTGCTACGGCACAGCGATCACTTACGATGCGCCCCGCATCGGACTTTGCGCCCACCTATCACGCGGTGAGCGTCGAGCAACGCAGCGTTCGGCGCGGCAACGAAACGTGCGCCTGAGCGAACGGAACGAACCAAAGAACTCGGTGTCTCGGAGGGGAAACGATCTACGCCAGCCAAACGTCGTGATCGGCACGGGCAGAGAGATAGATAGTGATCTAAACCGGGAGCACGGCGAAGCGTCGTCAGGGGAGAGGGAGTCCCGCGACGCGCCTGGCAGCGGTCCCAATGCGCGCGCGGCGCGCCTCCTGTCGGGGCAGCGCCGTACATTGAGAGGAGGGGGTCTTCTGTGTTTGCCGCAAGATGGCTCTGCGTGTGCGGAAAGCGCAGAAGAAATGCAGCGGAAACGCACTTCGCAACTCGTGTAATTGTGACTTCTGTACGTTGCATGTTCATAATTACCGATATACACCGCAGTATAACTTTACACGGCTCGTTTCGAAGGCAACACCGCATTCACTAGAGGCGCGTTTGCACCGCTTGGAAGCATCGAACTCGTGGCTGAGTGGTAGCGTCTACGTCTCACACTCCGGAGACCCTGGTTCGATTCCCACCGGGCCAATCTTGGAAGTTGCTTTTTATTTATGAAGCGCCTGCCGTGATTTATCGCTCACGGTCAACGCCGCAAACGCCGACACCGACGCCGACACCGACGCCGACGACACCGGCTTTTCTGCGACACGAGCTCCTTAACGCTATCGCGTTAAAACGTACCGTGCTCGCGCTTCTCCGAAGGTGGGCGACAACGCGCATGCGCAAGCAAACGTCACGTGGTTAAGCAGTGAGCCGAAGCGCTCGTTCAGGGCCAGGAGCGGCGTAAGGACACATGAAAGTAGCTTGGCCCAAACAATAAAACGTTCCTTTCCTTCGAGCGCTTCCTAACCTTACGTGAGGCCTCCTTATAGCGAAGGACGGATAGAGGAAGCAAGCGTACTCTGAAAGCTCCCTTCACCCGCCCTCACCTAAGGAGCGGTTGCCGCATGCCTGGGTTCGAGATTATCTCTTCAAATCTTTTCGCGAACACCATTATTCTATCAAAAAATTTTCTATCGTCGCACAATCTTTAAATTGAATAGCTAATATAGAGAAGCGTGGACACTTTCTTCTAGTTTTGTTTACTAAAGTTAAAAAAAGTAGCGCATTACAGCGCAAAACTTGATGTGCTCCACCAACACTGGAACGCCGGCGTCTTGCAACGCCTAGCAACGCCTAGCAATGCTTTAATGCCGCACGCGTGACTGAAATGGACATGCCTGGCAAGACGTACCGTGCTCGCGCTTCTCCGCAGGTGGGAGACAGTGCGCATGCGCAAGCGAATGCAACGTGGTTAAGCAGTGAGGTGAAGCGCTCGTTCAGGGCCAGGAGCGGCGTAAGGACGCGTGAAGGTAGCTTTGGAGCTACCTTATGCGGAGGAAGCACCAAGGAAGCCTTCACCGAGGGCCCCTCAGTAAGGAACCTTTCAGAGTGACATTAGGTAGCCTCACCGCAATGAAGGCTTCCTTAGTGAGGTAAGGAAGATTTCATTGTTTGGCTCCTTATGCTGAGGAAGTACCAAGGAAGCCTTCACCAAGGGCGCCTCAGTAAGGAAGCTTTCAGAGTGGCATAAGGTAGCCTCACTGCAATGAAGTCTTCCTTACTGAGGTAAGGAAGATTTCATTGTCTGGCGGCCCTAAGTGCCCTGTTGGCTATTCTGCACAGAGGGTTAGAGTAAGGCCTGAAAATATAACAGAAACAGGGGAAGATTAAAACACGAACGCATCAGTTCACACATTATAGCTTTCCGATGAGTACCGTTGCTTTTTCAAAGCACACTGCCGCTTTTAAAGCCATTCGGGCCGACATTAGCTGAGACCTAGGTCCAAGAATCCTGGCTTCCGTAAGGGGATGGTTGCCAGTTTTGTCGAGCGTGTTACTGGGGGCATATGTTTAGGCATTGGAGCGACAACAACCACACACAAGAAGCGCTATCACCTCTTCCCACCCTCAAACTCAACATTGTGGACTTGTGGCTTTTCCGATGAGGTAGGAGTTATCATTAGTAAAAGCTATTACAAACCATATGTGACAAATGAGTGTTACCCCCCATCCTGGTATGTCATGCGGAAGGCGAAGCTTCGTATGGCGATCCAGGGAACAAAGACACTGCTTTTATGGTATCTTCGACTGGTCGCCTCCCCACCCCAAAGCAGAGTCTGGCAGATTCGGCATTACACGAACTGGGAGGTAGAGGACAAGCGCGCAAGCCGATCGTGTGACTCGCTCTCGTAGGAGGAAAAGGCGAATGCATAACCACGTGACTACTGCTAACGCCCGACGTTTCGCCTATCCAAAGCTCCCTGCACTGCCGAGATAACCGGCGGACGCACCGGTGGGGTGCGTTCATCGAGACGCCAGTATGCAGTTAGCTAATTGCGTAGGTTACGGTGTAACTTCACCAACACTGGCGATGCTGTGCTGTGATGACACTGCAGAAAACTCTTGTCTGGATGACTGCTCCGCCGACAGGGCTCGGAGCGCCTCAAGGTGATGAAAGGTGAAGGAGAGTGATCGAAAAGAGCCAGCCGAATGCCAGGCGCGCAACCTCTTTCAACCAGCCGAACACAACGCCACTCGCAAGAGTGGTCTAGAGTGCTCCGAAACGGCCAATGGAAGAGGCCATTAGATTTTGCCGAACTGAATTGATTACACGTAAGCTTGGGAGGAAGCGCAAGGATTTTCCGCTGCGTCCGTTCTTGACATCGGCATAGTGACGCGGCAGCCACTGTTACGTGAAGACCGAGCGGCTGTGTCTGCTTGCTCCTTTACAAGGGTACCACAATCGCTTGGCAGCCATTGAAATACAATGTCATGTCATTTCTCAAATTTTCGATAGTTAATTTATGGTTTATCCACAATGAGTCATTCGTGGACTCCACAGCATAATGCAGAGCGCCAAATCTAAAGGGTGACCTTAGAATCGCGGAAGATGTACCATTCCTTCAGCGTTTCCTGATCGATAAATTTATTTGCTGCACTCCGTGCTGTACGTTCGACAGACTTCATTGATGTCAAGTGTAATGTTCCGAATTTCATCACTGTATATTTTGCTGGGACAAATACTTCTGCTGCAGAACTAGAGTACATCACCAACCCATCTGTGCAATCACGTAAGTGGTCATTGAGGACTTCATGTAATAGCAATAACGCTATCTGATTCTATGCTGGTCATGGCACTCGTGCCTTCTACTTGATGCCTGGAATGGTAAGGCATGTTGAAGGTGAATGTAGACAACACAGTGGCCACAATGGCCATGCCGCTGGGACGTAATTCCATGTCCGCGATGCTCACTGCGCAGTCAGGAGACGGCTAAAACTTTTATGCTGCCTACTTTCTGGCAAGCAAGCAAGATGGCGAAAGGGCGTCCTTTCTACATGTAGAATGTGCGCTCTTAGACCGTCGATTGGAATGTACAGTGCGCGTCACCCTTGTGTAGAGCGCGTGAACTGCGGCCGCCGGGGTGCTCTGGAGCCAGCCACTGCAGCGACGTTCACCGATAGTTGCTGGGCCCGAGATAAGATGCGTCTGGGCACGCTTGGCTGCACGTACGCAGAAGGCATTCTCTTTCACCGTCGACGCAAGCGCCGGGAGCGGACGCTTACGCAGCGCCTTCGTCTTGTCACTGCTACTTGCTGCGGCTGTTTCTGCGGCTGTTTCGATTACGCGCGGGTCAAAGCAGCGCGAACCGACACTAAAGGGTTCGTTTAAAAAAAAGTGCTTTGTCACTGACGCTCAGCTTATCATCTGCTTTCTGGGGCGTTGAAAGAGCAAGGTTTGTCTGTAAGTGTGGCCAAACGACCACAGAGGCATCTTATGTCACGCCTAGCTACTACCGTAACGTCGCTGCCTGGCTCTGGAGTACCCAGGCGGCCGCCTTTCACGCTCAGTATTAGCCCCGAGAACGACCTAGAAGGGCGCTGCGAGCGCCGCTCGCGTGATGTCAGGGCACAGACTCGCGTCTGTCGTCTGCTGCAGTTACGGCGGTGTCCGGACGCCTTATGTATACACTGTTTCCGTTTGTTCGCACTCGTTCCGAATGCTTCTATACTTATGACGGGCCTCTCAGATATATATTTTAATATGTCTTCGTTCGCGGAAATGTAATCAAGGAGCTCATTTCCTAGACGACAATACACTTCTCGAAGGCAACCCGAGGGAGCTCAGACCAGCCCATTACGGGTTTTTCATACGCGGATCTACACTTTCCAGTGGTAGATCACGGGAATAATAAAAGCATAGACGCGAAAGCACAGCACATAAGAACCTAGTTAAGGTTACATATCCACCGTGGTGCAATATGCGAGTCACAATTAAACGCTGACTATATATGACTTCTACAACATTCATCTTGATTTTAACCCGCTAAAACATGCTTGCTCATGACGACTAGTTAACGGTGTATTATCACATTTTTTTTATTCCTTCACAGAAACCTTCGGCAGTAACACGAGGACTTAACTACCACTGCAGTTTAGATTCGGCCAGCACCACTTGCGTTTTGAACTGGTTTTCAAATCTAGGCCGTTCTTCACCGGTTAAATTGAAGTGGCGGTAACTTGAAGCAAAGCTGATTGAGGTTTACAGCTCTTTGCAGCACACAGAAAGGAATGTACCAATATTTATTCTCTTTCTGTGCTACACGTTCTACTCACTTGAGCAATTTACTCCCGCTTCTTGCTTGAGAAACAGACATGGTGGATCTGTTTGGAGAGCTGACACAGGCTGCTCCGGCCAAATATTTGAATGAAATATGCCTTTTGGACCGGTTCACTGCAGCCAGCAAGAAGCCGACAGCCCATTCATTAGTACTGTTGCACATATTTAAGATATCATGGTTCTCCCGTGGAGGTCAAGTGTTCATGTGAGACTTGTGGTGACTTCTTTAAAAGGCGCGTACGGGAGGTTTTCTTTTATGCACTGACGAAGCAAATAGTTTTCCGTGTGTGTAATTAAGCAACGCTGGATCGAAACATGTTGCGGCAGAATGTGTTTGCATTTTCCATTTTAACAGAGCCTAAGCTGCACTGTAGTGCCTCGAGTATGCTACAGGCATTGTAATTGGAGCTGTAAAGAGCTACTTCATAGTTTCAATTCGAAGTTGTAGTCAACTGCTACGTCTCACGAACAATGCGCGCCTCGCCATAACGACAGTCGGTTGCTTCCGTTGCGGCCGGGGTGTGCCATCTTGTCGATAAAAGCTACTGAGGGTCACTATGACACATTTCATCGCTTGCATTTGATTACTTCTCGAACTTAAACACAAAATTTTTTTCATGCGATTGCTGTTATGGCATTCGTGAAGTATATATACTGTACACGATGCGCCGTCGTGTTAACAGCCAATGCGTTTCTGGGGGCTTATTTCAGAGAACGGTGAAAGTACTACCAAACCTTTTCAGACAAAATGCCCGCCTATCTCTTCTATTTGGGTCTTAATACAGTTGCCACATTTGATTTAAATAGCTCACCAGGGTGATAAGAATTATGATGAAAGCTTCGCTGGGCAGCGTCCTTCTAACACGAATTTATAACGTTGACACCAAACATCAAGGTATTTCTTCGATGTAAAATGTATCTCATACTTAAGTAATAAGGGAATGTTAAGTGTTTAGAGCAGCATCATAAGTTCGCGTGTTGAATTTGCAGCCGGTATTTTTAAGCAAAATTTATGAACAGAGAGGGTGCGTATATGCATTGAAAGACCAGTAGACCACTTCAGCGGTACATAGCTTGCGATATCCAAGTCGCAAATTTTCATGACTCCCATGGTTTCAAAGAAGAAACCGCGGTCCACGCATGGCAACAGAAATGATCCGAAATAACGTTCTGTAAGTGCGGCTCCAGCCGCCAATACCCCAAGCACGCACCAAGAAAACGAGCGCGCGCGCCAGCCGAGCGAGCCGGAGCGAGCAGCGTCCTGGCCGTGACGTCACTCGCGAGAGCGCGTCACTCCAAATTCTCGCCGCTAATACACAAGGGTGGTCATGCGCTACGGCGACTGTGGTTGCTGTGGATGCACACTTATGAAGGCTGAGGCACGTCCCTAGAGATAGTTTGAAGCTAACTTTCACTGTGATTTTTGGTGCGGGGATAACACGGTAACCTCATAGTGGCGCCCAGCCTGCCTCCTTTATACCAAAAGATGTAGCCGTTTGCTTCGCCCTCACTTCCTCGGTAGGAAGTAAAAATCTCAGAGGCCTGCCTTTCTCTAATATTAGCAGCAAAGAACAGTGGTTATCTCGGCAGTCTTGATTATAATAATACTCAATATTGAGTAATGAAGGCTTGTCCGCCAACGCGGAACCATCGAATTGAAAACATACAGGAGGCCGGTCATGTCAGTGGCGTGGATTCGCGTGGTACGCCAGCATGCAGTCATCTTCACTCAAAGCAGCACGCACGTTGAAAGGGCTGAAACACGCACTGACACTTACAAATACCCGAACTAGTCAAGATGATTAGCCACGCCGGCGCCGAACGCCAGCGTATATTATGGTGCCTGTCATCGATGGGGAGCACAATTGTTTCTAGTAGTAGAGGCATGGTATAAACAGACTTGCTACATTACAAATATAGCTCCTACAGGTCCCAAAGGACTAACTTGAGGAACTTCTTATACGTAGTCAAGTTCAATTATTGCGCGGGAGCTTACAAGGCGGGGAACTTTAAAAAAAGCATGTAATCAGGTTTAGAAAAATAGTAAGGAAGAAACTACGTGTTCAAAGCAGAAAGCTCTAGGCTTTACAATTAATATTGAGTTCCAGATGTATTCAAGAAGTCTATATTACTGGATTGTATATTTTACTGACAGAACAAGCTTAAATAAGATAACATGATCCTACACGCTAGAGCAGCTTATGTTAACGAGTACAAGCAAACCGAGCTGCAGCGAGAACGTACCTTCACTCTTGATTCTCCACTTTCGCCTACAGTTACAACCAGTCTCAGCAATGGTTAACGAAAACGCCGAAAACTTATTGTATTCTGAAAACAGCTCTAGTGCCCTCGAGCTTCAATAAATAGCGTATAGGTTTGGTTCAATTAAGGTCATGCTTTGTACGCCAGCTGCGTAGCCTCAATCCGAAAAAAAGAGAATTCTCAGTTTCTTTCTTGGAACTGTGAGTCATTCTTAGATATTTTACATTTAGAAGTGCAAAGGCTTGGTTCAGCTGATGACATATCACATTGTGCCGTCTTCAGTATTGCGGCAATAAATTCTTTTTTTTCGTCAGCTCAATTACCACGTCCACGCTTGAGTGCTGTCGTTCCTAAAGCTACATTTCATCGTTGCTTTGTTTGCGGCGTATAGTGCAGCTACTGCTTTGTAAGTAGGCCGCACACAAGGGTTTCTTATATAGCGCTACTGGTCGCATGCTCGCTCTTTTTCTATTCCTATGAAAGCCTTGGCGAATGCAACTGTGTGTCTCTTCTGAAGACAGCTGTCAGCCTTATTTTAACTGGTGACCTTTCTGTGCTAAGCATTCGTCGCCAACTTAAGACAACTTGAATCTATCTATCTATCTATCTATCTATCTATCTATCTATCTATCTATCTATCTATCTATCTATCTATCTATCTATCTATCTATCTATCTATCTATCTATCTATCTATCTATCTATCTATCTATCTATCTATCTATCTATCTATCTATCTATCTATCTATGTTCCTGCGCTGCGGTGCTTTCTGAGCCGCTGAGTATATTTATTCACTTATTTGTTTAGATATAATACCGCCTAATGTAGGGCTATAGCAGTGGGAACATCATTCATTACTATGCCTTACACATTAAAAACACAGATATACGCAAAAAGATGAATGATCAAAAACAAGCATTTTACATGTTAGCAGAGTGCTTAGCAGTGGTGGCTATGAAATCTTTTAGTAATAGTGAACGAATGTTAACGCGTAGAGAATTCCAAAGCTCTGTTGTACGTGGACAAAACAGCACTTGAATGCGTTAGTACGGGCATAATTAGGTGATATGTTGAATGCGTGAGAGCTACGGGTTCAACTTGCTTTAGTAGATGCGATATAGTTACAATCAGAAAGACCAGAAGTGGAGGTAATCATCATCATCATCATCATCATCAGCCTGGTTACGCCCACTGCAGGGCAAAGGCCTCTCCCATACTTCTCAAACAGCCCCGGTCATGTACTAATTGTGGCTATGACGTGCCTGCAAACTTCTTAATCTCATCCGCCCACCTAACTTTCTGCCACCCTCTGCTACGCTTCCCTTCCCTTTGAATCCATTTCGTAACCCTTAATGACCATCCGTTATCTTCCCTCCTCATTACATGTCCTGCGCATGCCCATTTCTTTTTCTTGATTTCAACTAAGATGTCATTAACTCGCGTTTGTTCCCTCACCCAATCTGCTCTTTTCTTATCCCTTAACGTTACAGCTATCATTCCTCTTTCCCTAGCTCGTTGTGTCGTCCTCAATTTGAGTAGAACCCTTTTCGTAAGCCTCCAGGTTTCTGCCCCGTAGGTGAGTACTGGTAAGACACAGCTATTACATACTTTTCTCTTGAGGGATAATGGCAACCTGCTGTTCATTATCTGAGAATGCCTGCCAAACGCACCCCAGCCCATTCTTATTCTTCTAATTATTTCCGTCGCATGATCCGGATCCGCCGTCACTACTTGCCCTAAGTAGATGTATTCCCTTACGACTTCCAGTGCCTCGCTGCCTATTGTAAATTGCTGTTCTCTTCCGAGACTGTTAAGCATTAGTTTAGTTTTCTGCAGATTAATTTTTAGACCCACTCTTCTGCTTTGCCTCTCCAGGTCAGTGAGCATGCATTGCAATTGGTCCCCTGAGTTACTAAGCAAGGCAATATCATCAGCGAATCGCAAGTTACTAAGGTATTCTCCATTAACCTTTATCCCCAATTCCTCCCAATCTAGGTCTCTGAATACCTCCTGTAAACTGGCTGTGAATAGCATTGGAGATATCGTATCTCCGTGCCTGACGCCTTTCTTTATTGGGATTTTGTTGCTTGCTTTATGGAGGACTACGGTGGCTGTGGAGCCGATATAAATATTTTTCAGTATTTTTACATACGGCTCGTCTACACCCTGATTCCGTAATGCCTCCATGACTGCTGAGGTTTCGACAGAATCAAACGCTTTCTCGTAATCAATGAAAGCTATATATAAGGGTTAGTTATATTCCGCACATTTCTCTATCACCTGATTGATAGTGTGAATATGATCAATTGTTGAGTAGCCTTTACGGAATCCTGCATGGTCCTTTGCTTGACAGAAGTCTAAGGTGTTCCTGATTCTATTTGCGATTACCTTACTAAATAGTTTGTAGGCAACTGACAGTAAGCTGATCGGTCTATAATTTTTCAAGTCTTTGGCGTCCCCTTTCTTATGGATTAGGATTATGTTAGCGTTCTTCGAAGATCCCGGTACGCTCGAGGTCATGAGGCATTGCGTATACAGGGTGGCCAGCTTCTCTAGAACAATCTGTCCACCATCCTTCAACAAATCTGCTGTTACCTGATCCTCCCCAGCTGCCTTCCCCCTTTGCATATCTCCCAAGGCTTTCTTTACTTCTTCCGGCGTTACCTTAGGGATTTCGAATACCTCTAGGCTATTCTCTGTTCCATTATCGTCGTGGGTGCCACTGGTACTGTATAAGTCTCTATAGAACTCCTCAGCCACTTGAACTATCTCATCCAGATTATTAATGATATTGCCGGCTTTGTCTCTTAACGCATACGTCTTATTCTTGCCAATTCCTAGTTTTTTCTTCTCTGCTCTTAGGCTTCCTCCGTTCCTGAGAGCATGTTCAATTCTATCCATATTATACTTCCTTATGTCAGCTGTCTTACGCTTGTTGATTAACTTCGAAAGTTCTGCCAGTTCTATTCTACCTGTAGGGTTAGATGCTTTCATACACTGGCGTTTCTTGATCAGATCTTTCGTTTCCTGCGATAGTTTGCTGGTATCCTGCCTAATGGAGTTATTACCGACTTCTATTGCACACTCCTTAAGGATGCCCACAAGATTGTCGTTCCTTGCTTCAACACTAAGGTCCTCTTCCTGAGTTAAAGCCGAATACCTGTTCTCTAGCTTGATCTGGAATTCCTCTATTTTCCCTCTTACCGCTAACTCATTAATCGGCTTCTTATGTACCAGTTTCTTCCGTTCCCTCCTCAGGTCTAGGCTCATCCGAGTTCTTACCATTCTGTGGTCACTGCAGCGCACGTTGCCGAGCACGTCCACATCTTGTATGATGACAGGGTTAGCGCAGAGTATGAAGTCTATTTCATTTTGGATATAAAGGTTTTAAGCCTTCAGTGCGATAGCGTGAAAGTAATGGCTCAATGGTCGAAGATTGTTGAGACTGTGTTGGTGAGAAACTGCGGCTGTAATTTTGGCAAATGAAACGGATAGAGTTTCGTTAAACGGTATTGAGTGAGCTTGTTTCCCATTGTTTGTAGGGAACCAAATGGCAGATGCATATTCTAGAACCAGATGAATTAACGTTTCATATAATAGCAGTTTAGTATCGCGGGCGGTCTTAGCTAAAGTGCAGCAGAAATACCCGAACTTGTTTAGGGCTTTCCCCCTTACATGTTCGATGTTTAGACCAAGAAAGATGTTCTGTTAGGATGACACCTATGTATTTACATTGAGACACACTTTTAAGTTGGATGCCATCCTGAGAATAATCGAACGAGAGGGGGCTCTGTCTAATGGCGAATGGCATCACGACTGTTTTACTACAGATGTTCATTTGCCACGTTTTGCACCAAGCGTAGAAAGACTTAAGGGATTGGGCAAGACGGTGCTTCTCATCAATTGAGTTAATAGATTCGTTTAATACGCAGTCATCTGCATAAAGTCGGATTTTAGTTGAGGTGCTAAGAGGTACATCATTGATGTATATTAGAAATAATAAAGGACTTAATCCGGATCCCTGAGGAACGCCTGACGTAACGTCGAGAGGGGCTAATTCCACCGAGTTGAAAGAAACAAATTGTGAGCGATAAAGAAGAAAACCGGCTATCCAAGAAAGAAGGCATGGATTACTGAATATGGCGTTTAATTTTACCAGTAGTTTAGCATGAATCACAGGGTCCAAAGCTTTAGAGAAATCAATTAAAATGGCGTCCACTTGGTTGCCTGTGTGTAGGTCAGAAGCGATACCATGAACAAAATCGACTAATCGCGTTTAAGTACTATACCCACGACGGAAACCACCCTAGGCAGATGTTAGACCATCAATAAAGTTAAGGAATTCAATTATGTGCTTCTGTATAATGTGTTTTACCATATTGCATAACTAGTGTGTGAGACATATCGACCTGTAGTTAGAGCGAAGTTGTTTATCACCTGACTTATACAAAGGCAGGACTTTGGCTGCTTGCCACTTGGTACTTCACCAGAGTCTAAAGATTTCTGGAAGATTACTGTGAGGTACTGAGCTGTCCAAGGAAAGAATTCGGGAAACCAACTGAACCGGCACACGTTTTAGTGTCGGGATTCAAGATTAGGCGTAAGACACCATCCAAACATATTACTTTATCATCTAATTCATTAATTTGTGGATCATAACTAAACTTTGGAACTACATCGTTATCGAGGCTGAAAAAAGATTAGAAGTACGAGTTAGAAGCATTCAAAAGTACAGTGGCGTCATCAGTAATAGCGTCGTTAATCGTGAAAGAGGTTCTGGATGTTGTACTAGGTAAAATGCATGTCCAGAACCTGCGAGTATTTGATTTAAGTAGTATATGGAGTTTGACTGAATGATATTAATCTTTAGCATTCCTCCTTGGCTTTTTCGAAAGGAACGCGAAGTGCAGGATAAGGATGCTTTGATTTGCACAGTCTACCTACACGGCCTGACAGGTGCAAGATGTCCCGGTAAAATCAAGGAAGTTTATTATTTATCTTATTTTGTCTTTATTCGAACGTAATTATTGATGCAAGATTTCACTACGGACTCAAGACAACCAACAATACTATCAATATTACATTCGGCACTTAAGTGACAAAAAATAGTTCAAGTCATCTGCCAGGGTATCAGTGATAGACGTGTCGTCAGCCTTGTAAAAATCATGAAATGTGGAATAGCTAAAGCGTTCTCGTGGCATAGGACAGTTAATGTGTACAAGAAATGCGTTATGATCCGAGATTCCTTTCAGGATATCATACTTAACACTTAAATAAGCAAGACTGTCACTGATAGAGTCAAGTATGGAGTTCTGCCGCTTAATTGTATCTGGTTATGTGACAAAGAAAACGTAATTAAATCTCTACAATTAGAGGTACTATTCGCGGAATATGTAAGGGAAGGCCAGCGAATGCCGGGAACTATAATGCCACCAAGACCAATTAGCTAGAACTGTCGAGGCTATGATCATGTATAAAATGCGAAATATTATCGGACAAGTCACTAGGTCTACCAGGGAAGTCCAAAAACAAGAAAGGGGCTGGCAGATGGAATGGCACACTGTGGTATAAACTTTTTTAAAACAGGGTTGAAGTGCCTCAGACAGGCTGGCCAACGTTTCGATAGGTGGACCTATCTTCGTCAAAGGCGGCCTCGTCATCCTCGGCGTGTTAGTTTTAAAGGGTTAGTGCAGTGACGTCACGTGCGGGTGTTGTTGCTGGCGGCTGGTTTTAAAGAGAGAGATTACAAGAGGGAACAGGCGCTGTCGTCCGACGTCTGTGAGCCTCATTCTCAAGACGAAGGGACAAGAGCGTGAGAGTGGGCACGCGGGGAGGAAAGAAAAGAAATAGAAGCAGAAAAAAGGGGGGAAAAAAAAAGCAGGGGGGTGCCAGGGCCGTACCAAGACACAACAAAGGGGGGGGGGGGAGTGAAAGAAAAAGCAAGAGAAAAATGAAATCTTTAAGAAATATGGGGGCTTGGGAGCGTGTTGGGGATGCGAACGGTTAGGAGGTAATCCGAGGGAGTCGTTGGCGGCATGTTTTTGAGGCATTAGAACGGCCGGTCAAGCAATAGGTCGAGTAATTTTGAAATAGTTAAGGTGGCGACGGGGAGTCTGCGGTGCAATGTGTGGGGAGAATGAAAGGCAGCGGCATGGTCTTTCAAGGGGCACTGACCCACGCGCTTAACGTAGGTGTCGTTACGGCGGCATCCAGAAGGCGATGGTTGAGGCGCCGAAGAAGGCATATTGACTTCGGAATGTGTTGTCGAGGGGGTTTCAAAAAAAAAAAAAGGACTAAAAAAGGGGTAAGGGGGAAGGGGGGGGCGAAATCGGTATAGCAAACAGGAGGGCGACGCGTGCAGAAGCGGGCGCGGGCAAGTGTACATGGAAGAAGGGGATCGTACACTTGGTATAGACGTAAAATCCTGAAAGAGTGCATTAAATTGAGTAGTAAGCAGGATTTTTTTTTTTCTTTCTCCCCTTCTCCTCTTCCTCTCTCCCCCTCTCCCCCCCCTCTTTTCCTCCGAAACGAAAGAGTAGGTGAGGTTAAGAATTAAAGTTGGCTGGTGGCCTAATGTGTTTTGTGTATTGGTTGATGATATGAGAGTTTCAGATTTAAGTTACAGCTTTTAAAGATTCTAAGTTGCCGCGTGCCAAATTAATTCCTGTCGGGTGTAGGCAATTAAACTTGTGTATGAGGTATGATTCCGTGTACTTCCTTTCGCGAGGGGAACGGAAATTTGTTTGTAGTATATAGAGCCTTGCTTTGTCAAACATATGTCCATGTTCATTAAAGTGGCTGGCTACTGCTTTGGGTAAATTGTGTTTTGTGTCCGCGCGGTGACCATTGAGTCTTGTATTGATTTGTTGTCCGGTCTCACCTATGTATTGTTTGCTACAAGCGGCGCATTCTAGACAGTAGACTACATTGCTTGATGTGCAGGTGAAAGCCGAAGTTACTTTGTGTGTGTAATTCGACGCTGTACTTTTTACTGTAGTAGTGGATTGAATGTGTTTGCATGTAGAGCACCTGGGGCGACCACAGGGATTGGTTCCCAACTTCTTCTTTTTCTGTAGTTTGGCGTGCACAAGAACATCTTTAAAATTAGTGTTGCGTCTGTAGGCTACTCTGGGAGGGTCGGGAAAAATCTTCTTAAGTTTCTGGTTGCTGGTGAGAATCGGGTAGTATTTACTTAGGATGTTATTCACGTTTGGGAGTGCGTTTGAGAATTTAGTAGTAAGAAGAGGCGTTGTTGTTCTTGTGATCTTCGGGCGGGGCTTGAGGACCTCGGCTCGATCAAGTTTGGTTGCAGCGATGTAAGCTGTTTGAAGGTCACTGTTTGGGTGGTTCCTGTTTGATAGCGTTTCTTTAAGGTGATCGAGTCTATCTATGTAGTCTTGGTTTTCAACGCAAATGCGACGTAGTCGTGTGGCTTGGCCTTTAAAGATGCCTTGTTTGCAATGTCTGGGATGGTGGCTGGTATATTCTAGGTACTGTTGTTTGTCGAAAGGTTTCCTATACAGCGTTGTCTTTAGTTCACCATTGTCAATGTATATTGTTGTGTCCAGAAAGTTTATGCGCTCAGTTGAGGATTCTGATGTGAATTTTATTGTTGGGTGAACAGAATTTAGAAAGGATACATATTTATCTAGACTGTCTTGGCCCTGTCCCCAGATTATGAGTATGTCGTCTATGTATCGTAGGTATGTGTGGGGCTTGGTAGTGCAGCGCGATAGGAAATCTGTTTCTAGAATCCCCATAAATATGTTCGCGTAGGTTGGTGCAAAAGGCGTACCCATGCTTGTACCATGTATCTGTAGGTAGTAACTCTCTTCAAATTCGAAGTAGTTATGTGTGAGAACTAATTCAAGGAGAGACAGGTAAACTTCAGTAGAGTGTTGTGCACTGTGTTTAGACAGCGTTTGTTTTATCGAAGATAAACCATCAGGGATTGGAATGTTGGTGTACAGCGCCGTGACGTCTAGTGTTGCGAGAATTGTGTTGTGGGGTAGTGTGCCTTTAGTATTAATGTCTTCTATAATTCTCAGCAGGTGGGGCGTATCTTGTACAAATGACGGAAGTGTTTTCGGCAAGTTACCAAGGTAGTGGTTAAGGAATGTGGAGATGTTCTCTGTCGGGCTGTTGTTGTTTGATACTATCGGACGGCCTGGGATAATAGCAGTGTATAGCTCAGCGGATGGAATTTTATGAATTTTCGGAAGGAGGTAAAAACGTCCGGCAGTTTTGTTGCTTGGTTTAAGAAATTTGTATTCTGATGGTGTTATCAATTCATCAGCCAAAAGTGATTTCAGCCTGTTGGTAATTGTCACTGTATAGGACAATGTCGGATCGTTATCTAGTTTGCGGTAATGTTCTGGGTTGTTTAGTTGTCTGTAAGCCTCGTGCTTGTATTTTTCTATTGGCCAAATCACTATACTTCCACCCTTATCTGCTTCCTTAATAACAATGTCATTCCGGCAGCTCAGATTTGAAATGATGTGACTCTCCGACGCAGTTATGTTTTTAGGTCGCTTAGATGTCTTGGATTGGCTTATAATTTCTTTAGTGATAGTTTTAAGGTATATGTCAAGTTCTATGGCTTGTTCTGGTTCGGGAGTCCAAGTGGATTGGGCTCTAAGTGGTGTCGTCCCGGTGTCTGGTGTGTCTGCAAAAAAGTGTCGGATACGCATTCGTCGGGAGAATTCTGAGAGGTCCTTGTGAAGCTCGAATTCATTTATTGTGTTGTTCGTGGGGCAAAAGTTTAAGCCCTTGCTGAGTACGGCTATTTCTTTTTGACTTAATGTTTTAGAAATGTCTATAACATTGGAGCGGTTTAGTTCTGTGGAAATTTCCTTTCTGTCTGGTCCTTCTAAGCTCGAGGTCCCTCTTGTCTGGGTGTGGTGGCTGTTTGGCTGGAAGGTTGTTTTTTGATTAAAATTTGCTTTTTTCCTTTGTTTTTGAACCACTTTTCTAGATTGTTTTTCGCCGTAATGTTCTAAATCTCTCTTCTCATCTGGTGTCAGGGTTATGTTCCTAAGTCTGTGCTTAAAAGTTTCGATTTGCTCTTCGCAGTGTTCTTTGAGGATATTCAAAAGTGAAAGTGAGGCATTATGTAATGTTGTTTGCCAGTTTGCGCGATGGTGTGGTGGGAGTGTTCCTAGAGCTGGTACAGCCTTGAGTGTTAGGCCTTTAGGAATTATATTTTTCTCGGTGCAGCTTGTGTAGGTTTTCAGATGGAAGGTGTAGCTCACATGTTTTTTGGTAAGTTTTCTAGCCTGTAGGAATTCGGTGCTTCGTGGCATTGAGGAATTATTGATTTGCGATGTCTGTCATTTACTTGTCTTCTTGCGGGCAGATTTGCGTGGGGTGTTTTTCCGTTCGGACGGTTTATTATCGTATGCCTGGCTTAATTCGATCTCGGTCTCTGTTTGAGTTTGTGTGTGTGCAGGCAGGCGTGTGGGGGTAGTCTACTGTCTAGAATGCGCCGCTTGTAGCAAACAATACATAGGTGAGACCGGACAACAAATCAATACAAGACTCAATGGTCACCGCGCGGACACAAAACACAATTTACCCAAAGCAGTAGCCAGCCACTTTAATGAACATGGACATATGTTTGACAAAGCAAGGCTCTATATACTACAAACAAATTTCCGTTCCCCTCGCGAAAGGAAGTACACGGAATCATACCTCATACACAAGTTTAATTGCCTACACCCGACAGGAATTAATTTGGCACGCGGCAACTTAGAATCTTTAAAAGCTGTAACTTAAATCTGAAACTCTCATATCATCAACCAATACACAAAACACATTAGGCCACCAGCCAACTTTAATTCTTAACCTCACCTACTCTTTCGTTTCGGAGGAAAAGAGGGGGGGGAGAGGGGGAGAGAGGAAGAGGAGAAGGGGAGAAAGAAAAAAAAAAATCCTGCTTACTACTCAATTTAATGCACTCTTTCAGGATTTTACGTCTATACCAAGTGTACGATCCCCTTCTTCCATGTACACTTGCCCGCGCCCGCTTCTGCACGCGTCGCCCTCCTGTTTGCTATACCGATTTCGCCCCCCCCTTCCCCCTTACCCCTTTTTTAGTCCTTTTTTTTTTTTTTTGAAACCCCCTCGACAACACATTCCGAAGTCAATATGCCTTCTTCGGCGCCTCAACCATCGCCTTCTGGATGCCGCCGTAACGACACCTACGTTAAGCGCGTGGGTCAGTGCCCCTTGAAAGACCATGCCGCTGCCTTTCATTCTCCCCACACATTGCACCGCAGACTCCCCGTCGCCACCTTAACTATTTCAAAATTACTCGACCTATTGCTTGACCGGCCGTTCTAATGCCTCAAAAACATGCCGCCAACGACTCCCTCGGATTACCTCCTAACCGTTCGCATCCCCAACACGCTCCCAAGCCCCCATATTTCTTAAAGATTTCATTTTTCTCTTGCTTTTTCTTTCACTCCCCCCCCCCCCTTTGTTGTGTCTTGGTACGGCCCTGGCACCCCCCTGCTTTTTTTTTCCCCCCTTTTTTCTGCTTCTATTTCTTTTCTTTCCTCCCCGCGTGCCCACTCTCACGCTCTTGTCCCTTCGTCTTGAGAATGAGGCTCACAGACGTCGGACGACAGCGCCTGTTCCCTCTTGTAATCTCTCTCTTTAAAACCAGCCGCCAGCAACAACACCCGCACGTGACGTCACTGCACTAACCCTTTAAAACTAACACGCCGAGGATGACGAGGCCGCCTTTGACGAAGATAGGTCCACCTATCGAAACGTTGGCCAGCCTGTCTGAGGCACTTCAACCCTGTTTTAAAAAAGTTTATACCACAGGTCTACCAGGGGAACGATAAAGACCACAAATAGTTAAATTCTGCTTATGCATTGGTAAGTTGCACCAAACGAATACTACATTGGGAGGACTTCGTAGAACCTTAAAGTTAAAGTTTGAACGTAAACTCAAAGTAACACCACTGTCTTTCTTATTCTGACGGTCATACCGGACAGCAATGTAACCAGGAGGCGCGAATTCTTAGTCGTGAATGTCTTTATGAAGCCATGTTTCTGTGATGCATATCACATGAGGAGAACATGAAGAAACTTGCGAAAGAAACTGTGGAAATTTGTTAGTTATGCTTCTGGCATTAATATTCAAAAGCTCAAGATCTGTGGCAGAGTGATGAGATTGTCAACCTAGTGATGACTATACGTTTGGAAATCTTGCGCTCGAATCAAAACCACGAGCTATTACTAAACAATTTGAGACACCGTCCCAGTTGCAACGAACGTTACCGATAAATATATGATCGTACTTCATTTTAATAACCGAGCCGTTATTCCGCTGCTCAACCAAAGCGTCCCGTGTCTTTTTACGTACTGCGTGCACTCTGGGCGAAAAATGTTAGGCAAGTTTGACGCCGCTATTTTTCAGCTCATAAGTGTTTTTCAGCATCACTAGGCTATCGCTGAAACCAAGCAATGCTTATATGAAATGAATGATCGGGCAGAATGCCCAGGGCGCATTCTGCCCGACCTATATGGAAGTGTTCAACACGCGGAAAGTCAAGTGAAAGCATATTGTAAATGTTCGCAACTTTGGAGTACTGTGTGTCACAATTCTCGTTGTTATCTTCTGGTATTCCATGAAATATTATATTATTTCTTTCTTTTCAACGGTTTTGAAGATCCTCATATTTGGCAGTTACTTAGGCGACAGTGCACTTTGCGCAAACTGCCGCAGAACGAATCTGATCAGTCTTGATCAGAAAGTGCCTTCGAACATGAGGCTTCGAGAACAGCCCCACGCAATTCCAAGGCATCGAAACGTGTATTCACAGCATTTTTTGATTTCAGATATGTCTTGCAACATATTTGTCCGACAAGCAACTAAATCGGCAAGAACCTTCAGAAGAGAAGGTTTATCGCAACTAGACATTGCCAGCTCGGCCGACGTCTTAAGGGCGTTAAGAACGCTAGCTCGTGTTCGCGCTGCCGTCGTGGTCGCTGGATTGTCGTCATGCCGATCTTGGTCATTCGGGTCCCCTCTGATTCTAGCATAGTACCTGCGCTTTGGCAAGGTGGCGCGTAAGAACATCCGGACATCTCGGCTGCGGAACATCGGGTGCTGCTTGCATCGGTGCGGACAGCGATTCGGAAACAAGTTTGCCCTGAACGCTGATTTCCGATTACCGAAAAACAATGTGCCACCTCCTTGCTCCTGCCATCACACTCAAGAAAATTACACCCTCGAGAGTGGATTGATTAGCTATCTAAACACCCTTAGCACTTTCAATAATTTCAGGGTGCTAGAAGGATGTTTTCTTCGCAAGATACACTTTGCAGAATTTAAGAACGATCGGGCACTTCAACATTACAAGCTACACTCTAAAAACAGTTGCACTCTTTGGGGTGTATATTCGCCGCACAGCAATAAACGTCATCTGTCTTGCCCGCATTTCCTTCCTTTAACGCTTCTAGCCCGGTACTTCCAAGTCACAAATGGCGTGCGGTTATCAGCATGACAGAGCATTCTCGACAGGAAAGTGACCATCGCAGCATTTTTAAGAAAGTAAATGCGGGCAAGATAGATTACCATTATTGTTGTACGGCAAATATACACCTCAAAGGTGTAAAAGTTTCTTAGAGTGTACTGAAAAGCCACAATATTCGCAACTGTTTCTGCCAAGACATTGTTTGGGCACATCATATGGTCACAGTAAAACATGGATGTCAAAGGGCTGCTTCAGGTACATGGCCTCCCTGGTGGTTAAGTAGAAAGGCTTAGCTTCTCTTTATTTTCTACCCTAGGTCCTTCAACGCAAAACAATCCACACCCAAAACTCGACCATCGCCGATTGCATTGAGAAAATCAGACTAGGTGACGATTGCATGAAAGAGGTTTCGTCAAAGAATTTCTCCCGAAACACAATTGTTGGAGTAGGCGTTCTTTGAAATTTCTACGAAAAAAATAAAAGCTTGTTCGAGGTAATGTTTTTAAAATCAACTGTGCAACTACGCACAATCACCATTTTTATTTTATAATATTTCACTGGTCCTGTAGTGATATATCTGACATCATAAGCGAAAGCATGCATTAATTTTTCGTAGGTAATTAGGTCAGTGAAAAAGAAAAAAATTCTGTGTATACATTTTTCTCCATGTTTTAGCCCCAATGTCTCACTCAAAATATCGTTCAAATATTGAATAGAGTTCTTTTAAGGATACTTGCATTGGAAGTTGGCAACAAATTACTATTTTTATACGGTTCATACGGCCCGAGGCCACACCTGCCGGGCCAACCCTTCCTACTCTCGAGACGCCCGGTCTGCGCCAGCGGAGGCAGAGACCGTAGCCATCACGTACTCAGGGATGCTTCAACATCACAGGCTGGAACGCAAGGTGTACCCACCACCTCACCCAAAGCTCAACAAAGAAGAAAGCACTACACTCAGAAGACTGCAAAGTAATACTTATATCCATGGAATCATCATGCATAGACTGTACCTAACGCTACAAGGATACCACTGCCCAATGTGCGGCGTACCGGACACCTTAGCACACCTGATCATCGAATGTCCATGGCATATAGACAAAGACGCATTGCCTTCACCGAGAGACTGTTGCAACGCCAGACAAAGCGAAGACCTCATGGAAACGTGGGAGGCCAAGCTAGTCTCCGAGGACCTGGAACAACAACGACGTCTCGTTGCCAGGGCCAAGGAAGCAGCGAAGGCCAGAGGGTTCCTGGAATGAGGAGACCTCCCACCGAGAGTTGAACCAGGGCTTACCCCAGAAAACTGTTTCCAAAATAAAAGTTTATTCCTCCTCATACTTAAGTAAACAAAAAAGGCCGGCTAGGTAAAAGTACACGAGGTGGCTCTTTATAGGCATCTACCTCTTAGCTTGTGGGCGGGTAATATTTATTCTAGAGAACGTCTTATTTATTTATTTTTTTTTGAGACGACGTAACAATTTTTTTATGGCCAGAACCTACTTCGTCTGTCATCACCATTAACCTATCTTTAGTCCACGGAAGGACCGATGACCTCTCCCGGAGATCCGCAATTACCCCTGTCTTGCGCTGGCTGATTCCACCTTGCCCTTGTATATTTCCTAATTCCTCACACCACCTAATTATCCGCCGCTCTCGACTGCGCTCGCCTTTTCTTGGCGCCAATTCTGTAACTCTAATGATCCACCGATTATCTGCTGTACGCACTATATGGCCTGCCTAGCTCCATCTCCCCCCTAATGCTTACCTCGCTGGTGAACATTACCAAACTGTGTTTTCGCCGCAGAACATAGACCGCCCGCCAGCTATCTTTCTAGCGCTCATGTGCACTGTTGCTGTTTCCACCGGGGTCATTTCACGCCAAATCAACCAGCGTTCTTTTCGGCCGGCACACATACAGGTGGCAAAATTTACTGTTATTTCCCAGCTGAGCCAGAAGACATCAAACAGCGATGTTTTTTTTAAAGGCACATTGCATGATCCAGTCCTTGAGATGGTGTGTATGGCAAGACTCCGAAATGATTTGACTGCCAAAATAAGCAATATTTCAACTATTTGAATAGATTGGGTGTATCGACAAAATGACATTTTTTTTTCCTGGAATGGGAGAAAATCCAGAAGCCCCAAATGAAACACAGAATGGTAGCCCACTTGACATAGTATAGCCGAAAAAATATGTTAAGCTTTGAAGGTTCAGCCAATCGCCTGAAAAAGAACTGTAAGGTTATAATTTTTTGCAAAGAGACTCGTCCTCGTGTTTAAAAACGTAGATTTGGTACTCGGCTTAACAAATTTATGTAATATATCATTTGATAGCTTTGCAGGTCTACTATTCACGTGAGGAGTTAGAAAAAAGTATTCGTTCAATGCGAAAAACATATTTTGAAATGTTCATACCTAGCTCGTGCAGACAGCATAAATACATGGTATTGCCATCTAGCAAGGCGTACTTGTTAATAAAATTAACTGAGAAACTGTTTAACGAACTGTTACTGGCTTTTTTTATTAATATGAAGGCAATCGCCGCGGCCTCAATTCACATGTTGTTTTTATGCATGAATGCAAAATGTGGACGTCAACCAGGTGCCAACGCATCATCCTCAACAGATCTTTTTACGAATTTTGTAGCAGAGCATGTTCAGGCTGTCGAACAGTGGTAAGGTGCTGCACCAGAATACTTTGTTTGCGCTCGTGTACGCTTTCAGTTGTGATTATGAAGGTGCTTTCTACTTGCATCGTCTTATGACAATCTTTGAGCTGTAGGGAGCAGGGCACAAAGTTTTCTGCTCTCGGTATGTTGCGCTGCATTAGATGTCGTAGTCCATGTTGATACGCAGCAGTGTATTGCAGTGCGTCATATCTTTTGAAGTTCTCTGCCCGTCAACAATATTACCATTTCTGTGAAAGTGGGACGCCCTGGTCCGAGTTCAAAGCGCCAACTATTTTGTCCTCTTGCCTCCTTCCTCTATTTAATATCTTACTGCTAGTTTCACTTTCATTGTTTCACCTTGGAGCTGAATTTTTGGCAAACTAAAGCTCTGAAGAGCGTGGCGTAAGCCTTTCACAGCAGTTAGTTGTACTACCACGCCCCGAAGGGGCTGTAATTATTCAGTGTAGATTTTCCATGCTCATGCTCACCTGATGTTTATGTATTTTGTGGAGTACGTGCTGATTTTGAATTTGTTTTTGCTGCTTTGATGCGTGGTTTCCCATGCGTTAAAGCAAGAAAGCCAACGGAGTGGTCCAGAAGTAACGCTTCTGACTGGTAACCTGTAAATGCACATTCGAATCCAGGCTGATCGGCGTTTGTTTCTTAGCTTTATTTTTTATAAATCTCCAGGAAAGCAGTTTGGGATTACTTCGGCGGGACGCCCAAAAACCTGAGGTAGGGATAAAGAAAGACATATTGCTGTAAAAATATAACGTTGTCTCCATTTTGGGAAAACACACATGGTCTCAAAGTTTGCAATTCCAAAAAATTCCCCTTTCGAATGGGTGCATTAGTTCGCCTAAACACCCTTTGCCATGCGTGCAAAGGCGTAATTAATTAGGAACCCTAAATTGTTCCATTTCCGATAGTGTGTACCCTCGTACCGTACTTTCACGACTTTCCTGCTTCATACCAGTCTGTATAATTAAGCATCGAGGCCTGCTATTTCCTACTGCACATGGAGTCCGAGTACGACAATGCTACGCTCAACTGCAGCATGGCAGCGTCATCGCAAGGACTCATATCAACGAGCCCGTGCACCGCAAAGCGACTCCTGACGGTGAGAAAGAAGCTCTTCAAAGACCCACTACTTCTTCGAGAAAGGCGGCAACTCGGACTTTGCGCTTTTCAGGTGTTTACTTAAGCAGCTACAGGATGGCGCACTACTACAGGGTGCCGAGGCAATGATGGAATTCCCCATGATGGAACAGCTGGGCCAGCCCACGCTCTTTCTGGACCTCAGTATGACGGAAGTCCACAATGAGCGCTTGCTCGAACTCATTCAGAAAATTAAAGAATCCGTAGTGGTAGGTCATCTCAGTGTCGACACAATAGCCAGCTACATGCAAAATGCTTCGTGTAATTTTACTTCGAACAACGCGTGTAATCAGCACAAGCTTTGGGGATGTCGAAATTATTAAAACGAGTCATAAAGATTGCACAGGAAGGTAGCTGGTGCAGTAAAAAAACAGGGGTGTGCTGATAGTAGCATTCGAGACATAATCCAAATGCAACAGGGGAATAGAATTGTGCCATAAGCAAATGGAATGCAGTATCAAATGCTTTCCCTGTAGTTACCAAATATTGAACAGCCGTTTCACCAATAAAGTAAAACAGTTTGCTCGTCCGAGTACATAATCAGCATTAGAAAGTTTCTGCTATTGATATGCACAACAGAGACTCGTTAATAAAAAGCACAAAGGAAGCACTAAGAAGGAATCAGCAAGAAAAGCTATGTGGTTTTTCATATGAATTATATCAAAACCGCCGTATCATCATGAGGAACTCCATAGTGGGGTCTTCGATTTAATTGTTACCACCTCGGGTTCTTAAACGTGTATATGTATATATATATATATATATATATATATATATATATATATATATATATATATATATATATATATATATGTGTGTGTGTGTGTACAGGGTGCTTTAGCGAGCACTTTCACAACTCTTTAAAAGTTGCCTGTGGCAGACATTACAGTTCTAGTTCATGAGCTGGTCTACTCGCAGCGGCGGACAATACTTGCACAAAAAAATTAGATGCAAAATCCACTAGCTAATAAACTTTCACTCTTTACGTGTTTAACTAATTACATTATGACCTATATTGCAATTTACAAATTCTAGCCATGGAGTTCGCAAGGCGGGTCCACTTGCAACGAATTTTCAAGATGACACTGGTTTCGAGATATGAATTCCCCAACTTTGCAGAGAAATGCATTGGCGTTCGAGCTAATTTGTTAACAAAACGTTGTTTGATGCACTGAAGCACACAACTATAACTGCCATCTCTACACAAGTAAAAGCTGTCCTCTGAAGGCGCTGTCTGGATGGCGAGATGATCCACGTCAGCCGCCTAGAGCCCATATCACGATCCTGTCACTCTCTCATCGCCTCTCCAGGATTGCTGCGCTTTGCCGTTGGGGTTTTTCTACTGGAGACGAAGAGAGAGAAACAAGTAGCACTAGTGCGCTGTAATAGTTACAGGGCGCGAGCGCAGATCGCGAGCTGATGGGGCCGAGGCTGTGTGGACGCTGCGCTGGCTTTTAGTCTGCCATTAACCGTCATTAAACCCCATTATGAACTACAATTTACGCGCCCAATAAAAGGATCAACCTGACTTAGTGTAGTTTGATACCTTACTATGGTTATCTATTCTTCACACTCCGGGCAAAACTGTGACATTATAAAAGAATATTTGAAAAAAGATAGATGCACCAAACGTTTTAAGAGCACCCAGTAAGGCACATTTAGCAGCTGCTTACTTGTGAGTGACATATTGCAATTCTTAATGTGTCCAACTGAAAGCGCACAGTAGCATGCTTTCATATGAGTATCTGTGACATTTCCAGTATTTAAAGGTCCCGTGCGAAGTGTCGGCTTGATTTATGGTGTGTTTCCATATGCTGTGTTTCCTAACCCTGCTGAGACACGTGCAGTTCTAGCACTTGTCTCGACAGGGTCAGGTTGCTCGCACCTCTATCATATATAATAAAAAAATTACACTGATCTAAGGCACATACTAGAATCTATGTTAAGCAAAAATTTCCTTAATCGGTTGTCTAAATGTGTGCAGTTGTATTTCATTTCTGTTTATGAAAAGTGTAATTTTATAGAATATCTTATTTGAATACGGTCGCTATCACCCAAAAGCGTAGCAGACGGGCAATATAAAAAGTCACATCGAAAATTGTAACCGGATACAAATAGACCTGTGTGCAAATTATACAAGTATCAAGAACACAGAAAGAAAGAGAAATTGGTTACGTTACCAAAAACTAAAAAAGCAGTGGTCATATATATATCTAGACAGCGCTTTTTCATACACTTGCGTACAGCATACTAGTGTATTTGACCGAGATTCAAATGCGTTCAGGTATTGTATAAATTGAAGGATTTCACATTGCGCAAAGTGTTTTAAAGCGGAAGAATTGAGGGAAAGAACTGTTTAATAAAGAATTATTTGAGGAGGCAACCAACAATGCTTCTTGAGGAAGGGGGAAGTAGAGGCGCAGCATGAGAGGCGTAGCATTTGGTTAGGGCAACTCCAGTCCTTTATCACCTTCATTTGTGCGAGTGAATTCAGAAACTGATTGGGTACTTGTGATATACGGGTGCAGTAGATTTCGTTTCTGCATAGCTAGTGGAAAAAAAAGAATGTTTAAAAGATTCATCCTTGTAGCAATACTCGGATTATATGGATAGTTTTGACATATAATTTAAGATTTGCAAAACGAGGTCTTTTAGGAAGTTTATATGTTAAAGTAGCTATGAAGAAGCTGGAATAAAAACTGCAGATGTTCGTCTTCAGCTCTACCTGATAGCGTTCTCAGGCTAGAGGCAGTTAGAAGATAAGTGCGTGAGTTAGTGCGGCTGTACTTACTACTTATAAATCTTAAGGGGGGGGGAGGCTTCGCCCTCTCTCATATTTCGCTAGCTTAATTTTCGTATGAGGGAACCAAAAAACATATTCGTATTCCATGATCGTTCTTATACATATCTTGCAGGTGAGCAACTTAAGGGATGTAGGCACTAGCTTTAGGAATCTATTAGGAAAAATAATTGCCGTATGCTTCAGCGTGGATGTTGTCAGTGTGCCAGTCCCCTTTAAGGTCAGCAGTAAGCGTAAAACCTGAACATTTATGCTTATCTAATTTATCTATGGTTCTGCCGTTGGTTGCGTTAGAAAAATTATGGCGTTTTACGTGCAAAAACCACGATCTGTTTGACGCACGCCTCAGTGGGAGACTCCAGCAATTTCGACCACCTCGACTTCTTTAAGGTGTACCTAAATCTAAGAACATGTGAGTTTTCTCATTTGACCCCTATCTAAACGCGGCCGCCATGACCCGGATTCGATCCCGCGACCTCGTGCCAAGCAGCTAACACCACAGTCACTAAGCAACCGCGGCGGGTTTGATTGAGTGAGCAAAGTGTGAAGGCTTTTTTTTTTCTAGTGAGGGTTATTATGGCACCTTTGTTTACTTCTATTGACGTTTTCCACTGCTCACACCATTAGGATATTGTGCTAATCGATTAGAAAAAGCTCAATGACACTTCTTGGGCAAGTTGATGCACTTTTGAAAATATGATTTAGGGCTCCAAAAAGACACACGCAAGGGAGAAATGCATGGAAGTAGTCGGCACTCTGTGTGTATGTGTGTGCTTCGCCCTTGCGTGTGTCTTTCTAGCGCCCTAAAGTTATGTGTTAAAGTTCAACAGCAGGTTCACGATACCGGCTTTTGTAATATTTAGGTCATTGATGCTCATTGTAGTGCTTATGACTGCAAAAATCTCCTGCAGATAGTTGTGAATCTACACTACATTTCCGCAGAATTGCTGCCAGAACCTATGGGGACTAACTTAATGAACTTCGGGAGATTAACGTTTAAATAATAACATTTTGCTGCCTTGGCTTTATTTCTGAGGTCTGCTATAGCGTGCAAGAGTTTTGAAGTTCTTGACTGGCTTGGATGGTTATCTTCTGTTTTATGAAGGCGAATGACCCACCGCGTCGACTGAATAACATGTCGCGTGATCTATGGGTGCGGCCTTTGCTGTTTATTTTGTTTTCGGAACATGCCTAATGATGCAAAAAAATACAGTTGATTTGAACGTAACCTAGAGATTATTTGGGTCACAGGATGCGTCGGACACCAGCTGTCAAAAGCTATGAAACTCATTCATTTCATGCATTAGCACACTACTATGGTCTGCCCTGGGAACGTTGATTATCACAGAACGTTCGCTGCGATTTTCTACTGCGCTGCTAAGTGACAAAGTGCATATTGATATACCATGGTCGGAGATTACTTGAATAGTACCTGATTTGACAGCACTTATCGAGAAGTGCTGGCTGAGAAGAATAAGGACCATTGTGCTTTTACTGTGCGTTGTGTGCATGCAGGTTAAGTCACAATCTGTCGAAGGTCAAATTCTAGCACTAAATCAAAAAGAAAAGGTGAGGCTGATGATGAGTGACTGGTCATTTTCCATTCTAGGTCAGCAAGCTCAAAATAACCCATCGGCAAAACCATGAAATTTCGCACATGCTGCTGCAAGAACCCTTGAACAGCGAATATGCTTTGATGACCCGATGACGGGCTGCGAAACACCAACCGATGAACACAGTACCCCAATAACAGGCCAGTTTGCGAAACATGTACGCTGTTTCGAAAGATTGTGGCAATGTAGACAGCAGGTGTAATTCATGTTTCAGTGATTGCCTCGATATCAGGTGCATATCAGTTGTTGCGAAACTTGTGCAACCAAATTAATAAAGGGAAATGTCCAAAGTATTCAGAAACCAAAATCAAGTGGTGTTGACTTTCTCAAGAACTAATTGCAGTTTCAACTGATTGCAATACGACGTGCTGAGAAAATTAAACGTGTTATTAACTTTTCATAGTGAGCTGAACACTACAAGGAAGACACTGAAAAGAAAATTATTACTTAACTGAACTTTTTATAAAACTAAAATATGCAGTTCTGGTAACCATGTTTCGAACCTCTTTCTACTTTTCCTTTTGTTCATATTCTTTTGTTCAATGCTCATATTCCACAATAAACATGTGCAGAGCACTAATCTTAACGCATGTGTCCATTTGTTTCTCGATTGTGCCTGAAGATTCTCATATATGTACGGGTAAATGTGTTTGTAAATGTGTTTCTTAAGTAGGTATGTTTGAATATGTATAGGTGTGGACATGTTTCGTGCGTCTGCAATCCATTCTCCTATTTCTTATTCGCTGTAACTGATTGTCGAAAAAGGCGCAGGAATCCCCTCAAACGGCTGTCGGGCAGCTTCTAGTTACTTGCCTTTGAAGTTTTTAATTTTCTTTTTCACGGTAAAAGCAAGAGTGAAAATGCCGAATAAATTTCAACGTTCCAAATAATAGATTTGCGAGGTCTTCAATTTCGTTTAACGTAGTCCTACATTTGCACCTAATGCACTTAATATTATTTATTCATTTATTTATTTATTTTTATTCTTTTGCTCCACATTTTGGTGAGGGACAAGCCGGAATCAGAGTTATTGCTTTTTCTTTATTTAATATGAAAGATTATATACTCTATTACGTCGAAATCGAGCGTTGTCGTTTGTGTGTAAAAGAAATATGGCACCATTTATTGCCGAAGGCGTGAAGAGGAAAAAAATGCTTGGATTAACGTTCAATTTGCCAGGCAAGTTCCTGCAAACAAAGTCAGTTAATGGAAGTGAAAAAAGATTTGGTGCATTTCGGTCTGGGTGGGAATCAAGCCCGGGCCTATAGGGTGGGAGATGTTCACGCTTCTCTGACGGCTTGGTGGCTATACGGTTACGATTAACTAAATGTCTGCCCAGTGCGTGCGTCATTGCACACGTCCCGTCACAGCCTCCGCCACTGCCTCCCATGTGTCACTTTCGCTTCAGATTTCATTGATGTGTCTACTGCAGTGCACTCTCGACGCCTAATAATGAGTGTATGATACTAGGTGTGTCAAGTACGTGCGTCATTGCACACGTCACATCGCTGCCTCCCACGTGTCATTTGCACTTCGGACTTCATCGGGGCTGTGTCTACTCGTATGTACTCCGAAGTGGCTTCCGCAGCGGCATCTGTGAAACGGGGTCGGCCACTGAAGCAAAGTTCAGAAGACGTAGCAAGGGAACACAAAAAGGAATGAAGTGCAAGTTTACAGTGTGCATGATGACATACAGATGAATACCTAAGCGAGAATATTTCCCCAAAGCCACTACACTGCTTTGAAATTACCCGACGTGGTTGCTCAGTGGTTATGGTGTTGGGCTGCTGAGCACCAGGTCGCGGGATCTACTCCCGGCCACGGCAGCCGCATTTCGATGGGGGCGAAATGCGAAAAGACCCGTGTACTTAGATTTAGGTGCACGTTAAAGATCCCCAGGTGGTCGAAATTTCCTGGGTCCTCCACTACGGCGTGCCTCATAAGCAGAGAGTGGTTTTTGCACTTAAAACCCCGTAATTTATTTTGCTTTCAAATTCCAACACATAAGCAGTCTTAAGTGTTTCAGCCTAAAATTTCTTTTTCTTTTTTTTTGAGGCACACTTTGTCATTTTTTTCCATCATTCCCAGCGAAGGCTCAGCCGTTGTTGTACAGTTTGTCAAAAAGGAGTGATACCTTCTAGTGTTTTTCGAGGCCTTATTTTGTACTGTTCCAAAGCTTTTCCTGACGTTCTCTATTTTGCGCGAAAAATCTTCGCCAGTGGAAAGGCGAGAGTTCTTGAATCGGTAGCTATTCATAAATCTGGCGCCTTTGTTAGTGTTGACTCAAGCCGTTTGAAATTAGCTTGCCTAATCTTGATTGGCTTGAAGCTTCCCAATTGATGCATGCGTTCCATCGCAACTGGCTCAAGGTGGAGCTTTTATTCAATAAAATCATTCTATACAGCTTGTTCTAGGTCTTCGCTCATTTCTCCTTCCTTTTCTGCTGAACTCAAGGCGGTTTCGATTTTTTAATTTTCGAGGTCATCCATTGCTTTTTGTAAGGTTTCCATTACCTGCTTTATGTTTATTTCTTCTTGACATGACTCAACCTTTTTTTCTAGTTGTGATATTAGGTCAAGTTTATTGTCACCATGAGTCAAACACTTGTCTTTTATGTCTTTCATTTCGGCAGAAATTTCTTTATCTGTTCCGCGATTTCTATTACCTCAGGCCCTCGATTGGTTTCAGTATCGCCACCAAGAAGCAATAGTTTTGCCATGTCCACACCATTTTACAAAATCCCGCATAACTATGGTGGACATGGCAGCGCGACCATGAAACACTCGTTCGAACGTATGCAAATTCCATATTCCTTCGTCAACTGCACGGTGAATACGGAGGGATTAGGTGTTGCCGTGCCCACAGCCTAGTTGTGCCCGGTGCGAGCGCTTTTGTAAGGCGGTGTTCAGTGGTGGCGCCGCTTGCAGGTCATGCGCCCAGGTCAGCTTCCCCCGTAGGTGCGCGATGTGTGACGAAGGGCTTATTTCATTGCTGCGAACGGCAGGATATCGGACACGTGAAAGACCCGTGCATCGAAGGCCTGCGCTGACCAGTGTTATCATGGTAGTTCTGTCATCGGCAGAGAGCAGCAATTCGAAAGCGCCCTGTACGATATGCACAGTGAACATGAACGACTCAAGCGTCCGCGTTTATTTGGTATGGTCATGCCATTATATTTTGTTGCCGCCATATATTTCTATATATTGCCTAAATCGTTATGTTAGGTTTATGTCGCAATGCAAACAGCCTTTTATGCGAATACACACTGTGAGATGTGACATCAGCGGTGTCTCGAGGACAAAGGAGATGTTGGATATTTGTCAGAGGAGGAGTCGTGAAGAGACGCGTTCGCCAAGAGAAGTACAGACAGTGTAGTTGTGGTTGCAGAAAGCTGACAAGTAAAGCGAACAGATCATAATCATCATCAACAACAACCTATTTTTATGTCCACTGCAGGGCGTGAATATATAATCAGGATCTTTTAAGCATGAAATTTTTTAGCTCCCGTTGTTGCTGACCTTCAAGTGGCCTTGAGCCAAAAGCCAGAACCGTCATCCGGGCAACTTGCTAGAACCAAACGAGATCTCCCCACCTTCTGTACAGGACCACATTACATTCGCTAGTTGCTGCTGTGGTGACGGTATACGGCGACAGTTGTGACTGTGATTGTACAGTCACGTGGAGTGGAGTTAGCTGTAGAACGACTTGATGTGGGGCTGGTTCGTATTTGCTTACCGAAATAATGTATCGCGAAGGCACAATTACACAGAAGAGACAAGGGACACGTCACAGGAACTAAAAACTTTATTGGAAGGACAGCGAGAAGAGTATGTATGTTCTTCCCAAAACGCAGGCGCATCTGACACTACCGAGGGTGATTATCAAGGCTAGCAAGATCATTTGGTAGATCTAAAGAAAGTAAGCTCCGCGTTGTACAAAACAACAGAAGTCTGGCTTTCATAAGCACTACTTTTTTTCTTTTACGTAAAACGCTTGTAATAGCTCACGTGCGGCTTATATTTATTTCTGCCCAGTATCGTCATGTCATGAAATCCCCGCTTACAAGGACAGGCTTTACTGTGTGCAGGAAGATGCGCCGTGAAGTCCTTTTTCAAGCTATTAGCATGCTCCCTCATTCGGTCCTTGCCGCAGTAGCCTGTTTGTCCTACATATGACTTTTCACAATACCCGGGGATTTCATAAACCACCACAGTGGCACCACGCACGTAAGGTTTAACGTGTTTTACTTGGCAGCCTATCTTAGGGCTGCCCATTATGCGGGAAGAGAGTTGGACCAGCCGGCTGGGAACGGAGAACACGGCGAGCATTTCGTACCCATTCACCACGTTTTTTCAAATTATGGCTTGTACGGCACAACTTCCGTCCTTAGGGGACTCCGCTCACCGGCTCTTGGCTCATTCGCTGTTGGGCCCGCTCTGAGCTTCTGTTGCAGCGATTCGGCCACTGACGCCAGGGCCGAACGAGGGTAGCCGGCTTTTCAAAGCCTACTGAACTGCTTGTCAAAACTGTCCGCTATGTATAGCTCACATGACCTGTTGAGTGCTGAACCCGGGCAGACTAAAGCAATACTCTTTTGACAAGCTTACAATGCGCGAAGTCGAAACAATGAAATAGAGAAAACTCTTGACAGCAGTCTTCACTGTTCGCATGTTTTCAAGGTTTTTAGACAAGTTGACGAGTTTTTTGTTGTGAGAGACCAAGGATGCACTTTTAACTATTCGTATGTTCAAAGGATTTCAGATGATTTCAAACTTCATGGGAACAGCCTGTCATTCACGTTTGAACTTTCCCTAGCCAATATCCTACAGTTCTTGTTTTAAGCCTCACCTTCTCAAAAGATCATATTTTCAGGTGCTATTCCCCGCGAGCAGAAAAGGAACTTTTGCCTTATGACTCCGCGGAGGGCCGGCGTGGAAGAGGCGCCTCGTGCGGGATTATATTTCTCTAATACACAGTGACGCCGACACTAGACTTTCTGCGACACGGAGCCCTCATCGCTATCGCGGTAAAAAGCATCCTGAACCATGCATCTCGATCCATGCAGGCCCTTCGCGGGGCGCATAGGGTTTACGCAACAAATTCAATTTGTAAAATTCAAATGCTTCAGAAAATTAGTAAAGCACGACTTACGCAAAAACTACAGACATGACGTTGTCGGATTGTAATTTGAATATAGGAGAAAACATCATATTGTTACGCGGAAACGCATACCCCCTTTTCAGCTGCCGTTTGAGATCAATATCACGGTGACATTAGCTGCAGTGGCCGGGAAATGCAAGACGAAGTCAGCGATCTTTGAATGCTATCACGTTCCACTCTTAAAGGGCCCCTGAAATGGTTTGGACAAATTTTGTAGACGTGTAGGGTACAGCTTACGTAGAAGATTCGCACCACAATTTTAGTAAAGCGTTACGTATTGACGGAGCTACAAGCGATTACAATTTACCCTCCTTTCTAGCCATGCTTTTCCTCCACAACTCGTTCGCCGAGCGATCGGGGCTAAGCTCCGCCTTTACTAGTTCTGCGTCACGATGCGACGTCACATTGCCACTTCCGGTTGTTTTGGAGCTCACCCGCGCGAAACATCTCCGCCAGGCGCTTGGCCGTCGACCCCTAGCGAGAGCTATCGGTGCGGTGTGCGTTGCGAGCATTCTGTCGCAGCGCCGGACGTGTCTGGTATTCCGGTAACCACACACTAGCTGAACGTTTCGACGGAACGGTGGAGGCATAAACTCGAGCTGATGAAGGAACTTTAGCGTAGACGTACGTGAGCTGCCTGATTGGTCTCCACGGTCCAGCCTCCCGTTGGCGCAGAGCTTAACCAGCGAAAGGAGGAGCTAATATGGCTTTAACCAAGTGTAAAACATTTTAAACATTTACAAAAACGACGTGTTAGCGATTACACTCCTGCGAAAAATTTACACCAGGGGCGCTATAACGTAAAACTATTCCAAACTTTTCTATTCCAATTCTGCTATCAGCCCTCCGCGATTGGTCAAAAACTTTTTTCGACCACCCTCCACTTCACCTGTCTGTCACGCGACGTTACAAAAACCGCAATACCTCCCCATCTGATATGATGTGTGCACACTGATTATGCATGATTTGGCAGAAAAAAGAAAGACAGTTATTTCTGATTCGACCCCTTTTCGCCATTAGCCCTCGGCTATTGGTGAAAAGTTTTCGGGCTGCACCCACTTCACCTGCCTGTCACGCGACGTCACAACACCGCACGAACTCACCGCGTCAAAGTGACGTGTACGCGATAAAGATGCATTAATATGCCGAACAAAACTGAATTTTTTTCGGAATAGCCGCAGGCTGCCCCGTTCCGAAAGGAATAAAAGATAGCTGCCGCCGATCGCTGAGACGCTTTATACTCGCACCTGCCGGAGAGCATGGGTGTATTTGCGTATAATAAAACTTCTTGCGTGACCGTGTAACGTTTTCAAGCACTTTCGGCACGTTTACTACCTCATTCTGCCAACTCTTCTTTGCTGAGGTCCATTTTAGCGTCATTCTTAAGCTTCCGTTGCATGCCGCCGCGATTTTCGACCAGCCACCACAAGCTAAGTAAGGGAAAGCCGACCAATCGCAGACGCCAGCACCACCCTCTTCATCCGGTTATCGGTTTTCAGTGCAGTGGCTCGGCCCCATCGAATCCCTCTCCACTTGAGCGTTCTCCTCGCTTCTTGTGAGCCAATTAGATACAACAAGCCGCTCAGTGTAGGCAATGTTATTCGTTTTTCAAGCAAACAAAAGGGACGTCCTATGAACGAGGAGAGCGTTTGATTGGTCTGCTCAGACAACCCTATGGGTGACCGCCCGGTGCTTGCGTCGGTGGTTACGCAAATTTGACGTCAGGAAATTGGAATAGAAACATATTGGAATAGTTTTACGTTATAGGGCCCCAGCAGCAAAGAAGAATGCATTTTGTTACTGCTACTGTGTCTGGTTGTGCTCTTTGCGACAAGGTGTCTGCACCGTGCAGACCATTCACATTTGCGCTTCTGTTCATCCCATGAAACTACACGCAAGGGGACACGGCCAGGCCCTGTCCCCTTGCGCTTGCGTTTACCCTAATACCATACTCGCGATACGCTATTGCGTTAGTAATCTTCCGGTCTAAAGCGACGGCCGCAATCGCGCAAATCCTGGCGCCGATCGGATAGCGGCAGTCCGATGCGCTGCTGCCAGTCCGCTCGTCTACTGGTTTGCAGAGGGACATGATGTCGCAACATGACATATTGCCAGTCGCTACGTTTGCAGTCCACAACGCAACAAAGTCGAATCACAGCGCTCGCGAAAAGACAGATCGACACTGACGGTGGAGCTCTCGTCAAAGACGGAGCACGCTGCAACACAAGCAGACGACACTTGCTGTGTGCCGGAAGTGCTTAAGCGTGCTGAAAAACTTTTCTTGTGCATTACCTTTACGTTACTTTTTATTTTTGTAAAAACAAATGAACTGACATTCCAACTATTACGAACATCATTTGTTTACCATAAAGTTGCAAAAATTATCTATCATGGGCCCTGGTCAGCCAATCGGATAGCTCGCCCAACTGACGTCATATGGGTGATTTGCGCCATATAGGCAGTGATCGGCAGTGATGTGCATTTTAACACCTTATAATAAATTGCACGCTTTACGCGGAACATCTACAGACGCCAATTAATGATCAGAAGGGCGTACTCTAACGACTCAGTACGCTTGTGGAAAGTCGTCAGAATCGTTTCAGGGTCCCTTTAGAAGCGAAGCTTAAGTGTCCTCCAAATTGTTTTTTTCCATTCCTCCACCGCCTCGTGTATCGCCTAAACCATTTCGTATATCACGCACATAGTGAGGGCTTTTATAGGTTCTATTCAATAGCTAAACAATTATGTACTCTGTCAACGTTCTTGATTCCATGCTGATGTCGTCTAATACCTGCGTTAGCAGTTAATCCTTACATCAACAGATGAATAAGTTTATTCGTTCTCTGTCCATCAACTTAAATATCCGCTGTAGACCGCGCCAAATGTGCTCCAAGGTACTTCTCAAGGTGTGGATACCGAAACATTGAGTCATGCATGCTTTGATGTGGAAACAACGGACTTTTGATTTGGTTTTCGTGTTCGTAGCGCACACAAGCACAACACATAGACTAAGTGTGTATGTTAGGAACGAGAAGAAATTATACAGAATTGTGTTTTCGCCAAGGCGTCCTAAAAGAAGGAAAACGTTACTTGCTGCCATCTTCAGAGAGATATTGTTACGGTGAAGTGAAGGAAGACGTTGAATTGGACTAGAGAAAGACGAAGCCTGGCGGTTGCCTGAACGCCATATCCATCATTTGTAAATATAAGTTATTTTACACTCGTGGGCCTGCTTTCTTCCCGCAACATTTTGGTGGAAGGTGCGGGGTACAACCACGGAACTTCGCAGCGGACGTCATCTACCTGCTGCCACAATGGCAAATCAACCGACACAAGCGACAACGCCTCGGCAGCCCGTGCCCACGGTCATCCTCACTCACCCACGGGACCCGGGAACATTTTGTGGCACGGACAACGTCGACGTCGAGGACTGGCTTACGATGTACGAGCGAGTGTGCGACAACAACAGGTGGGATCCTACAATGATGCTTGCAAACGTAATATTTTATCTGAAGGGAACTGCGAAGCAATGGTATGACACACATGAAGCTGACCTAACGAGCTGGGATGTTTGCAAAGAAAAAATGCGAGACCTGTTTGGCAGACCTGTCGGTCGTCAGCTGGCAGCTAAAAAAGAACTTGCGTGCCGCGCTCAGACGTCCACAGAATCCTATGTCGTGTACATACAGGATGTGCTGGCCCTCTGTCGCAAGGCTGATGACAACATGACCGAGGCAGACAAGATTGGCCATATATTGAAAGGTATTGCAGACGATGCCTTCAATCTCTTGATGTGTAAGGATTGTGCCACTGTGGATGCAATTATTAAGGAGTGCCGGCGCTTCGAACAAGCGAAGGGCCGCCGCGTCACTCAAACTTTCGACCGGTTGCCCAATACCGCCGCGACATCTTCTTGCGAAGACCCGCCGCGGTTCGTTCAGCCCGCAGGACCGGAAGAAATAACGCGCATCGTTCGCCGTGAGCTTGAGGCCATGGCCCCGGCTCCCGTTCGTTCAGACTGTCGGGAAAGCGTACCCGCTATCTCCCTTATACAAGCGGTCGTTCGGGAGGAAATAGCAAGTTTGGGCATTCCATCTCTCTGCTCAGTCCGCCATACCAACACCTACCAAATTTCTCCGACCGCTCGCTCCCGGACGCAAAGCTTTCCACCACTCCGTCGCAACCCAGCTGAATGGCGCACAGCGGATGATAAACCCATCTGTTTTAATTGTTCCGGTATTGGACACATCGCCCGTCATTGCCGCAACCACTGGTCGTCGCCTCCTCGGTGGTCGTCTCCGAGTCACTACAGCCAAGTACCCGACAATCGCACTTTCTCGCCCTATACGCCGACTAGGAACATCAACGCCGACAGTGCTCCACCAAGATCCAGCCGCTCCCCGTCTCCGCAAGGTCGTAGGTCCCGTTCGCCTCTCGTTCACCGCTCTTCGTCCCCTTCTGCAACCGGTCGCTTCGCTTCGGGAAACTAGGCGGTGCAGCTCCCGGAGGTGAAGCTGCAACTCCGACCCGGCCCACAAATCCTCTATTGACCCTGCCTACATGTGGAAACCTGCTGGACATTGAAGTCGATGGCGTTCCTGTTAGATCTCTCGTTGATACAGGAGCGCAGCTTTCAGTTATGAGCGCTGCTCTCCGCAGCAGGCTCAAAAAGGTTCTGACCCCCGCCGTACCGTGCACCGTGCGAGTCGCCGATGGGAGTACGTCACCTGTCCTTGGAATGTGCACAGCACGTGTGACCATTGGGGGCCATTATACCGTTGTTCTATTTATCGTCCTTGAACACTGCCCACACGACCTAATTCTCGGCCTCGACTTCCTTTCGAAGCACTCTGCCCAAATTGACTGCTCCGCAGGTGTTGTACAGTTGGACCTGCCGCTTCCTGCCGACGCAACCACTTGTGCTCCACACCGCTTATGTGCTGCTGAATTTGCAAGGCTGTCTCCACAGGCTGCTACAAATGTCCTGCTGACGCCCTGTCCTCCCGTACCTGATGGCGAGTACGTCCTGTCGCCGCTTACTGACGTGGTTTTGTCGCGTAATATTGCCCTACCGAGCACCTTAATTCGGATCCGCGAAAACTGCGCTCGCGTGCCCATCCTCAATTTTGGGTTCTCGTCACATGTTTTGCCACACGGTATCGCCATAGCGCATATCACTCCTTTGGAAGAATTTCAGATTTCTTTTTTGACCTCTGAATCCTTCCTCAGTACGAACGGACCTTTGTCATCCACTCCTTCGTACTCGACGCCTGCGGACGATGTTTCTAAGATGATCGCCCCCGACCTTCCTTCCGAGCAAACAACAGCTCTTCGTCATCTCCTGTCATCTTATCGGGACATCTTTGATTTGGACGACCGTCCACTTGGCCAGACATCTGTTGTCACGCATCGCATCAACACCGGTGACGCCAGCCCCATTCATAGGCGGCCATATCGTGTCTCGGCAACAGAAAGGGCCATCATACAGAAAGAAGTAGACAGGATGATGGACAAGGACATCATTGAACCCTCCAGTAGCCCGTGGGCATCACCGGTTGTCTTAGTAAAGAAAAAAGACAACTCGTGGCGCTTCTGCGTTGACTACCGTCACCTCAACCGGATTACAAAGAAGGATGTTTATCCCTTGCCTCGCATTGATGACGCTCTTGACTGCCTTCACGGATCCCAATACTTTTCATCAATTGACCTCCGCTCCGGCTATTGGCAGATTAGCGTCGATGAGATGGACCGCGAGAAAACCGCCTTTGTCACACCGGACGGTCTGTACCAATTTAAAGTCATGCCCTTTGGATTATGCAATGCGCCAGCTACATTCGAGCGCATGATGGACTCTCTCTTGCGCGGCTTGAAGTGGTCTACATGCCTGTGTTACCTCGACGATGTGATTGTGTTTTCGCCGAACTTTGAGAGCCACCTGCGGCGCCTCACAACCATACTCTCCGTGTTTCGCAGGGCTGGCCTTCAGCTAAACTCCTCCAAGTGCCATTTCGGTCGCCGTGAAATTAACATGCTTGGTCATCTCGTCAACGCCGCCGGAATCCAACCTGATCCACAGAAAGTTCACGCCGTGCGAAATTTTCCTGTACCTTGTTCAACGAACGATGTCCGTAGTTTTCTGGGCTTATGCTCTTATTTCCGGCGATTTGTGAAAAATTTTGCGGACATCGCTCACCCTCTCACTGACCTTCTTAAGAAAGACGCCTCTTTCTCTTGGGGACCGCTACAGGAGAAAGCCTTCTCTACCCTGATTGAGCGGCTTACCACTTCCCCGATTCTCTCCCACTTTGACCCTTCTGCGCCCACTGAAGTACGAACTGACGCGAGTGGTCATGGCATCGGCGCTGTCCTCGCTCAGCGTCAACAGGGCCAAGACCGTGTCATCGCTTACGCTAGCCGCCGCCTTTCCACGCCCGAGCGAAATTACTCCATTACTGAGAGAGAATGTCTCGCGCTCGTATGGGCGGTCGCGAAATTTCGACCGTACCTTTTCGGTCGGAGCTTCTGCGTTGTCACCGACCATCACGCCCTCTGCTGGCTCTCCTCTTTGAAGGACCCAACTGGACGACTTGCACGTTGGGCATTGCGCCTACAAGAATATACATTTTCTATTATATATAAGTCAGGACGCCTGCATAAAGACGCTGACTGCCTGTCCCGCAATCCCGTGGATCAACCGGACGATACCGATGCAGACTCGGACATCAGTATTCTTTCCCTCTCCGGCTTCCTCCACATTGGCGACGAGCAGCGCAAGGATCCTGTTCTTCGAACACTTATGGAACGCCTAAGCTCCTCGCCCACTGACCCGTCCCTTCGGATGTTCACCTTGCGCGATGGAACTTTATACCGTCGTAGCGTTCGTCCTGACGGCCCGGAGCTCCTCCTAGTCGTCCCCAAGCACCTTCGACTCACCGTGCTCCAGCAACTTCATGACGCTCCTACTGCTGGACATCTGGGCGTCACTCGTACTTACGACCACCTGCGGCGCCGCTTCTTCTGGCCTGGCATTTATCGCTCTGTGCGCCGTTATGTCGCTTCTTGCGACCTGTGTCAGCGCCGGAAGACGCCTGCTATGCCTCCCGCTGGTTTGCTTCAACCCATTGATATACCTACAGAGCCCTTCTTCCGTGTGGGCCTCGACCTCCTTGGTCCGTTTCCAATTTCCATCAAAGGAAACAAATGGATTGCTGTAGCAACCGATTATGCCACTAGATATGCCATCGCACGAGCCCTGCCAAGCAGCTGCGCTACAGATGTCGCCGACTTCTTACTAAAAGACGTCATCCTGCACCACGGCGCCCCTCGCCAGTTGCTGACGGATCGCGGCCGCTACTTTCTATCGAAGGTCGTTGATGATCTGCTCCGCTCCTGTTCTACAGAACATCGGATTGCTACCGCGTACCACCCTCAAACGAACGGCCTCACCGAGCGACTCAACCGCACACTCACTGAAATGCTCGCCATGTACGTTTCCAACGATCACCGCGACTGGGACGTCGCTTTACCATACGTCACTTTCGCATACAACTCGTCCCGTCACGACACTGCCGGATTTTCACCATTTTTCCTTTTGTACGGCCGCGACCCCACCTTGCCTTTTGACACGTTGCTACCTTCCGCAGTACAGTCACCCAGCACTGCTTACGCTCGCGATGCTATTGACTTAGCCGCCCAGGCCCGAGATGTCGCCCGTCATCGCCTCACAGTATCGCAAGCTTCTCAAAAGCGACGCTACGACCTTCGGCACCGAGACCACCATTTTTCACCTGGTTCCCTTGTCCTTCTCTGGACGCCTTCACGTCGTGTCGGCTTGTCGGAAAAATTACTGTCCCGTTTTTCTGGTCCGTACCAGATCTTACGCCAACTGTCCGACGTGACCTACGAGATCGCCCCACTCGGTCAGCCTTCCGTGCCTCCCAACTTAACCAGTGATGTTGTTCACGTCACCAGGCTCAAGCCCTATGTCCCCCCAATAAGTGAGGCTGTTTAACTTGCACCGGGACGGAGCTCCCCCACCGGGAGGGTGATGTTACGGTGAAGTGAAGGAAGACGTTGAATTGGACTAGAGAAAGACGAAGTCTGGCGGTTGCCTGAACGCCATATCCATCATTTGTAAATATAAGTTATTTTACACTCGTGGGCCTGCTTTCTTCCCGCAACAATATTGAATGAAGTGTAGGGAGTTTACCAAAGATTGCATGCTGAGATACCTTGCACTGCGGAAGGGAAAAGGGCTGGGAAGTATTTGTTGGAGAAGAGGAACTCTAGTGTTGATGTCTCCGACGTAGCGAAAATTCTTCGCGCTACATCACGAATGGTCACTCAGTCCGGTTGCCTTGAAAAGTCACAGCAGCGCTTTTATGACCTTCTGCATCTATGAACTGCAGCGACCACAGTCCCAAGGTTTTGTCCAACGTGAACCGTCTAGCTCATTTAGAGTGGTACGGGGCAACACTCATTTTTCAAAAAGGTGGCAGAATACAAGGTCTTCTACAGTTTTTCCACCGCCACAGGAATTGCATTAAGCGTTAGCAGTCATTCCAATCAATACTGAGTATGCATTAGTGAATGAAACGCTCCGGCCTAAATGACTCTGTTTCTTCACTTCGGGCATGGACCGGTAATTGGCGGAATTGGATAGAAGGGTCGACTTAATGCAACCGCTGGCATAAGTGGCGCACACCAAACTATACTAGCCCCCCCCCCCCCCGTCTTGAGATATAAATTGCGGTAAGCAGCTAATCTGAAAAGCTTGCTTTTGTTCTCGTAGCTTCTCTGACTACTTCAGCCACAGGCCTCCTCTCGCCCATTTTTACAAGTTGAGAGATACACACTTTTACAGTGCAAGTGGCAATGTTAGACAAGGTTATCTCAGTTGTTTTCTGCGGAACTTTCCTACTCAGTACCGCATTGATTCTCTCAGAGCGTCTGTACGAGCTTTCTCTTCACAATTATTCCAAATAAGGCCTTGTTGCATCCTTGACTGATTGAAATTGGTATATTCACATCTTCAACTATTCACATTTCAGATCTTATTGCAGCGTATTTTCTTGTTCACGTATGACTACGCTCAAATACTGCTTAGCATGCGTGAATTTAGATAAGGTTGTGCAATTTTACTTTAACAGAAACCCTGTTTTCTGGGAGATAACCTGCTGTAGCAGTATGAGAGCATTTAGCGCGTTGACAAACTTACTGTATGGTGAAATAACAATAGCGCTGCCAGCCTCATGCACCCAAACGAACGAGGCGTCACTGATTATCAGTGCTCTTTTCCAAACAGGAGCTGCAATGCACATAACAGATAGCTATCACATGACGAATGACATGACAAGCGCGTGAAAGATAGGCCTTACCACTCTGCCTAGGACTTTCAATTTATTTCATGGCATGTTTTGGCGAACATTATAGTAGCTGTGTCAATGTATCCACTAGTAGAACGGGTGCTCTATACTGAGACACTCACAAGGTGGCATGTAAACGTGATGAAAAGAGGGAACATCTGCACCGTTCCATAGTGTGAATTCTTTTCGTGTGGTGCCTTAGTTGGCAGGATATAGTCGCTCAGCACTAAACATTGCTAACAAACTCTCGCATGTGGTTGCCAAGTACTAAGACTTCTTAAAGCATGCATGAATATGTAGCCTTTTACTCCTCAACTGAAATGTTACGAATATGCTATGCTGTTTTTATTTTTCGTCAGTGTTGATCCACTTGTCATCTTGCCTTTGTGGTTGGCGTGATGCAACGAAGGAAATTTTAATTCCCAATCAGCGGAACATTGAAATCGGTAGATTTGATATCGGACGAGGCAGGTGCTTGCCAAACAAATTGAAATACGAAGGAGCTACCTACCCGAAGAGTGCGTCCGGGAATATCGTGCAAAAATGAAATATACTATATGGTGCTCGCAGCCCCAGAGAAGACTTTGCACCGAAAAATTACGGAACATGAGCCACCACCATTAAGGCGCATCCGCTTCTGGCTTCCACAACCACAACCGCAGCCCCCTTGATTGTCAACCACCGCCGAATAGAACCCCGACGGCGAAATTTCATTACTGTCACCAGCGGCTTTGTGTCGACGCACACCATGCGCACGAATCTGCTGTTCGTCCCCGTCAGCGTTGCACCCGAATTTACGATGAAACGAGGGATGGAGGCCCCGTATGGTGCAAAGAATAGGAGCGTTAACAAAAGCCTTGACGAGCATCTGCGCCTCAGCTTGGGACAAGAGAATCGCATCAGTGCAGCTTAGGAGAGGTGCGGATCGATGCTCAAACACTGAGCACTCTGACAGTCTTGCTCATAGAATGTAGCAAAGCCAGGGAAGCAGGACTCTGTTGTCAACGGCCTATACGCTATAGACTTTGCTTCGACGTATCTACTACGCTTAGACAACAACCAGCATCGATTACGAAGATAATACGTCTGTACTCCACGCTCCTACGTTTACTCCTCACTACAAACATTCATTGGTAACTATATTGGTGTGTATGTGTTTTTTTCTTTCGTGACTTGAGACATACAATTGCGTATCGAAACTAAAATTACAGCAGAACGGATCTCACGTTCACTGGTGACGATCACGCGAATATTATTCGAGCAATATTGCGACAGACCGTGTTATTTATGTCGAGTTTATTTACCACGTGTAGATGTTCATTGATTCGGCTATATCCCACATATTGCGACATCTTGCAAGTTTGCTCGGGCAGTTGCCTTCGAAGGTCGCCCATTAGCATAGCATCATGACGACGACTGTATGGCGGCGGCACATTGACGATGGCATGTCGAAGAAAGAATGATAGTGATGTAACGGCAAAGGCGGTTTAATGACGACGGCAAGACGACAATGAGATGCGTATTCTTAAAATATGATTTGACGTAACGACAACAGCTTGACGACTACAAGAAATCTGTGGCAAGTGGCGTGTTTCGCGTCCAAGCCTGGGAGTGGCGCCACCATCGAAACTACGACGGCGCACCGCCGGCAGCGGTAATCGAAGCACCGGCTAAGCCTTTATTATGCAAACTTTACTTGCAACGCATCAAACCAGCACGCACAGAAAAACATTTTTATCTGAAATTATAAACTTTTCGAAGTGAATTCAACTTAAACGCTTAAAATTTTTATAGCGTGACTTGTCGAATGGTTAACAGCACAAGAGAGAGGGAGAGCAGGCATTCTGGACCAGAAGACGAACAGTCACGACTAAATTCGCCGTTGTGAAAACTACGTGTTTCTGCTCAAACAGGAGGCACCCGCTCAAATCAAGTTGCAGTTCATGAATATTTTGAACGAAGTGGCGTGACATCTTCACCTACGAAACTGGAGGAACATTAGCAACATACCAGCGTGCGACGGCTTTATGTGGTCGGATGTATTTCTTCACTCAGCGGCGGACAGCTTGCGTTCACCAGAAATGTGTGGCAAGGCTGTACGTAGTATCTTTTGGCACATAAGCAACTATGCATGTTACGCACCAGTACATTTCCCGAAATGCTATTCACGTGCTTTTTATCTCATGTAAACATCGATGATGTTATAATAAAGCTGTTTATTAGCAGCAAGTTAGTGTGATTAGCGTCGTGATTTCGCTCGGCCTATGCAGCAGTGCCAACCTTCAAAGGTAAATGTACAGGCTAATTCTGAGTCCTAAATAAGAATATATATATATATATATATATATATATATATATATATATATATATATATATATATATTGGGATATACCTGGCCAAAGCAAGGGGGCGGCGCTACAGCAATAGCAGAAGCAGACGACGCTGACGTCGGTCGTCTGCTGTGCGGTGCTCCTCACGAGGGTCATTGCGCTTTTGGTATACATGTAAGTTTCGAAGCAACTAGAAATCATTCAGACGTCGTCTGTCATTTTTAAATTTTGATTGTAAGTTAATAATATTCAAAACATTATCTATTATTAGTAAGTAAACATTTTTTGGTATCAGTGCAACTACCGTTAGGATTCAGGCGGCGCTAGCGTCGGCTGCGAAAATTGGCCCCATTGGCCTTACGGGAATGTTACGGGCTTGACTACGACATAAGGACCATGAGATGACGACGACTGTATGCCGACGACGGTATCACGACAACTGTCGAAGAAGCTTGAATGACGAGGCTGGCACAACCGCGGCAACATGACCACAATGACATGACAACGAAGGCGTGATCTTCTGTCTGACTATGACGCAATCGCGCCGATGGCCTGACAACAACGGAATAATCACGATAGAATGACGACATCAAGATGACGACAGAATGAGGAGCAAGGAATGACGTTGACTGTGGGATGACAGCAATGGAATGTTGTTACTGAAGTGATGATGAGGGTGAAAAGACGGTGTGACCATCATGACATGATGATAATGGTATGACGACGACTGTGTGGCCAGGATGGCTCGCGACGATGGCATGGCGAGACTCGGACGCCCAAGTTGCAATAACGATGATGTAACACCGGCAACAGCATCGCTACGGCGGTATGACAACGAAGTGCATGACGACGACTGTAAGACCACGATGCCGTGAGAACAAGCTGAGGGCAATGGGATAACGACCAGTGTATGATGACAATGGCGTGACGATGACTGCACCATGAACCCCGTATGACAATGATGACGTGAAGAAAGTGAGATGACAAAGCTTTTGTTAGGAGGATGAGACGACTGCGATGCCATGACGACAACGGTCTGGCAACGGATGCCTCATAGCGATTGCCTCGTGAGGATGGTATAACTAAGGCGGCCTAATCACAATTTAATTATGACAATATGATTTAAGTTCAACAACGTAAACAGACTGACGTCAATGTAACGACGAAGACGGTATGACGACGATGCCGTGACGACAATGGGAGCAAATTATTGAAGTAATGACGATCGTAAAGATATAGTGAGAACGGTTGTATGAGTACAACGACATCACGATGATAGAGGGAGAATGAATGCAGAACAAATGTATGACGATGCTGGCATTACGACGACATCATGGCGGGAGTCCGATGAAAAGGCTGGAATCCCGACGATACAACAACCATGATGGCCTCATTTTCCCGAGCCCTTAACTAGTGGCCGAAGCTATTAAACAACTTGGACTCCTGGGTATCAGTTGAAGGGGTGACGACAACAGCATGACGAAATAACGAACCTGGAATAACGAACCTGGAATTAAATTAAATTAGAGGGTTTTGCGTGCCATAACCAATATCTCATTATGAGGCACGCCGTAGGGGAGGACTCCGGAAATTTTGATCACCTGGAGTTCTTTAACGTGAACCTAAATATAGGTGCACGGGTGTTTTCGCATTTCGACCCCATCGAAATGCGGCCGCTGTGGCCGGGATTCGATGCCGCGACTTCGTACTCAGCTGCCCAACACCATAGCCACTGAGCAACCACGGCGGGTAACGAACCTGGAATGACGATAATGGAACGACTTCAACCACATACCTAGTGTCCCAAGCAAGTATACAAGTCGAGTCACAGGTTCAGAATAAGATTAGATAGATTAGGCAGATAGATAGATAGATAGATAGATAGATAGATAGATAGATAGATAGATAGATAGATAGATAGATAGATAGATAGATAGATAGATAGATAGATAGATAGATAGATAGATAGATAGATAGATAGATAGATAGATAGATAGATAGATAGATAGATAGATAGATAGATAGATAGATAGATAGATAGATAGATAGATAGATAGATAGATAGATAGATAGATAGATATGCTCAAGATGGTTGAAGTGGGTAATGAATGCTATTGCATTAAAATTATACGTTTTGGGGATTTGCGTGCCCAAACCAAGATTACATTATGAATTCTACAGTGGAGAACTCCGGAAACATTTTGACTAACAGTGGTTGTTTAACCTCCATCTAAATTTAGGTTCACGAGCGCTTTCGCCTACATAGATATGCAGCCATCGCGATTGCAATCGAGCCCGTGATCTCTCGCTCAGCAGCGCAGCGTCACAGCCACTGGGCCACCGCGGCGGCTAGAAAATAGGCTAGGATCTGCACGTACGCTACAATCTTGCAAAATACGTTTGAGTTGTTGGAGTGCATTCCAGGTATTTAACAGTTTTAGCTGAGCGTCGTTTATAGTTACGCGCTGAAGCAATACAGAAAACAGCGCCAATGCCGCCTTGGAAACGCGTATCTCCTACAGGGACGCGCGCGGCCCACAGTTATTTTCGCTGCAGAAAGACGGACAAACCATTGAATGCACTCTCACGTTCCGCCTAATTGCCTCTGTACCTTGGCGGTATACCACTCTGACTTCCAGTGCTTGGATTACCACTGTACGCAAGTACGCTAGCGTTCTCGCTGAGCGGCTGTGCGCGAATTGCTAGGATATGCCGGTCTGAGAGGAGTGGATCGTGATCTTTCCCGCTAAAGATTTCTATCACGACATACTGCTGATAAAAATCAGCAAGAAATACATTTACCAACATTCTTTTATGGCTTTGTGAAGAAGTAGGCAGGTGTGTTGTTGCGAATAAAAAAAAAATCGGCTGAGACACCTAAGACTGCTTACGTGTGGAAATGCGAAAGCATTGTAGTTCCTTTAGCGGAACATTTTTCTTTAGGTGTTTATCCACGTGTTGTCACGCACCTTGCAAACTTGCACACCGTTCCTTTTGAGACATGATGCCGGTGGTACACTTGATTTTAGACACTCATAATTTTGCATCGAAAGTGTCTCGTTGATGTTTCCTGTCACGTATGTGGATCCTAGCCACTATGGGGGATTGACCAAAAAATGGATACGCGGAGCCCAGCGGTTTCATATCCTATTCAAGGATCGTTAGCGTGCGATAGAAAACTATGACGACGGTGAGCCGCACACCATCAATAGAGTTTCATGGCCTTTTGCATGTGGGGAACACAAGACGCCTGTTTCTGTAAGACAATGAGAAATCTTACGTCAATCGGAGAATTTCTTGACGTCATTTTTGGCCCCATGTTTTGGTCTGGTCGCCGCCGGAGTTCCGTGAAATGGGGCATTTAATGCTTTTGCATTAAAATATAACCTGCTAGTCGCAATTTTTAACGCTTAATTTCTTTGGCATGAAGAAAATACCGCACCCACAAGTGCTCTTCAAGAGGTTTTACGTGAGGCGTGGTCGGGTTCAGCGCCTCAGCAGCGTGATCCAGACGGCGGTGCAGCGTGGGCTTAAGCGAGTATCGGCGTTTATATAGGGCTTATATGGCGCCTGCGGAAGGCAATACCAAACTCGGAATACGTGGCGGAGGTTTTTCACTGTTCCAGATATTCGAGTTATACAAAAGGGAAAGACCGCGCACCAAGCTTTGCGCAAGACACAAGCACTCGGTATCCGCTTTGCATTACCGCTATCGTGCAAACAAGGCGCGCTCTAATCAATATCTTGACTCAGCAAGGGTAAATTGAGGAACAATGATGCGCTCAGGGGTAGTGAAACGAGCGCATGTATACGTTAAGGGGACGCTAATGAGAAACACCAAATCAGTCTTAACCATTAAGACATTGTTTGGAAACTCCATTTTTGTTACTTCTGCAGTACTGGGTTGCTAACCCTGAGACAAGTATAAGAAAGTTTTAGTTCCATTCGTCGCACCGCAAACACAGCATGTCAGTGCGACAGGACGGATTTCGACGTGCATTTTGTGTTTTAGCAATTGTGCCGGAGTAACACTTCTTGGAGCTTGCCAAGTTCCTTCCCTGACTCTTTTCGAATAGAATGTAGTCTATCTTTAGCAATAAGAACTTAACGAGGCCCGGGCCAATGCTGTGGTAATTAATGACGTAACTGTGAGCTCGCATGGGCGTTTGAATGGGGCGTTACTACCCGTCTTAAGTTGTTGCGTCTTTTCTGGAGCATATTCTCCAAGTAAAAGCAGCTTTTGTTTTTAGTATTGTTGAAGTGAAGCATGTATATTTAGCTCTCTTTATTTTTCTTTTCAGTGTCTCTTCATTATATCGCCAATGTGCTAGGAGCATACGGGCCAGAAGGAGGGAACTTTATCAGAAGTGCCCAGTGCTGCCAAAGGTTCGAACCGCCGAAGGTTGAACAAATTAGTAGAGGTCCATGTTAGTGAAAAGCCTGCTTTCAAAGACGTGCAGTAGATAGGATGAAAAGTACTACGCAAAATCTTTTGATACATTGAAAGGTTAAAGAGTAGCGGAGAGGAAGCAAGACACAGAACTTATCTGCCATGCTCAAGGCAAGGTTTCGGTTATGGCCTTTCTGTCTATGTTCGTCGTTTGTGTTTCCCTTTTCTTGCCATATTGTGTTCGTGCTTGTACGAATACAATAAGGCACGAAAAGCAAGCGCTCAACAAAGTGAAGCAAGCCGTACATACATTCATTGAAATCACCCATAGAACACACAAACACCATACATTTCAATAATGAACAAGCTCAAAACAAGTATTCGAACCATTTAATCTTGACGGTCACTCTAGCACACGCCAAAAATTGTGAAGGCGAAAGCCTGCGTGCTCAAGAGGCATTTGTAAATTACTTGTAATTCTCATTCGAATGCGTTGTTACTTCTTATTACTTGTTTTATCCCACCAAAGGACGTCGGTTCGAGCGCCTTAATTGATGCTAGCTTGATTACATGTACCCTAATTAACACCAAAGGTCGAGAGTAACTGGTGGGATCGAGTGATTTAACTCTATACTAATTATCAGTGCTTTAGTTAACTTTCTATTAACACCAAACGTCGTGGTTATGACTTCCACATAAGCTCGAGTGTTCGACTACCACCGAAGGATGCGGGTTTGAATGCCTGAATTTACTCTATCTACATAAACTTTGCTTTTTTTTACATGATGAGCGGCAGCGGAGCCAATTGTGGGAGAGAAGACGACGACAAACGGGAGAGCAGTGGCACGAACGCATGTCTGCGCGTGGTGAGCTCACATGACTTTCTGTACAGCACACCTCGTTTTCCAGCCCATCGGGGGTATGAGCCACTAAAGCTTTCGCCTTAATAAAGCATTGCATTTTACCCTCAGCAGTTGTAGCGATGGTTTTGCAAGAGCTTCACCTTACACCCACTCTCGCAGGGCCGGTGTGGCGAGTCACTTTTTTTGACAGACCCAATTGCTCCCTCAAGTGCAAATTGATTGTCGTTTCCAGTAGACGCGGTCATGCTAAGAAAGGGCAAGCGTAATCCTAGTAACAGGCTAGCAAGTTATATGCCGGTACTGCCATTTCTTGTTGTGGATAAGATTATTATGTTTATCTCGACGGGCGCCTACATGCTAAGCTGCAGTACAAATATCTAGTAGTTTGCGGGCATAGTGAAATTGAAGCTCCGTGTGCAATTGTACCAACTTTTCAACCCTCATATAGCAGTACCACATCACCTGCTGACTTCTAAAACGCGATTTTTTATCTAACAAGCTGGCCGAAGCCAATAACCCGCTCTAAATATTTTATCTATGGTGGGCCATGCACAGCAACATGGCCATTAGTTGTTCAATGTGACCGCTGTCCAGAGGCCAGTGGAAATAATCACGTGGCGAACCGTGTTAGGGTTCGCGAGGCGAGGCATCGCTCGCCCACCTCTTCTCGTCGTAGGCTTTTCCACGGACTTTGTAATGGAGTGTGAGGTGGAAGGGGAGTTTTTATCCCCCGAGGACTTCACTAAAGACTCCGGTTGGCAGCTTGTTGCCGCCAGACGTTCTTCAATGAGAAACGCGGTCAATGCCAGTGCGGCCGACGTTCAGCATAACACCGGCTTCAACGCTCGGCGTAGCGCCGACTGCGCGGGCATTAAAAGCAAGATCATTCGAGGGGCCAGGATGCCTCCGATGCCCAAGGAAGAGGCAAAGATCGTCGTGCGGCCCAGGGGAGGCCTGTGTATCAGCAAGTGTGGACCTACCGCAGTCGCCGACGCCATATGGCAGGCTGCCGGGCTCGATTCGGCGTCGCGGGACACCGACACGATGTGTCCCAACTTTCAACAAAACCTAATGGTGATCAGCACACCAAACAGGGACAACGCTGCACGCTACGTCGGCATCGAGTGCATCTCCGTTGCCGGCCAACGTTTCGAGGTGAGCGCTTACGAGGCCGCCCCCCACTACACGTGCAAGGGCGTCATCCGAGGCGTCTCCCTTACCGACGGGCCCGCGGCGATCGACAAAAAACTCGTCAATGCGAGAAATCCCACGGCGCTAGGCGCCAAAAGAATCAAGAACACCGGCACCGTGGTGGTCCTGTTCGAGGGGTACCGGGTGCCAAATTTTGTCTCCTACGGCGGCACTATCGTCAGGTGCACTTTATTTCGCAAGCAAATGGACGTGTGTTACAGCTGCGGGAGGCTCGGGCACCGCTCCGACGTCTGCCCTTCGCCCAACGACGCCATCTGCAGAGGATGCGGAGAAGCGAACCCCGACGCTCAGCATAGGTGCGATCCCAAATGCAAGTTGTGCGGAGGCGACCACCTTACCGCCGCCAAGGAGTGCAAGCGACGATTTCAGACGCCATATCTCGTCAGGCGCAGACGGGGGCAACGCTCCCGCGCCCTCAACGCCGAACATTTGCCGCCCATGGAGAACACGAATCAAGGCCGGCAAGCAACGCCTGAACGCCAATACGGACGCAGCCGCTCCCGGTCCAGGGGGAGATCCAGGTCTCGCGGCCGCTCCAGCGGTCGCACCAGGAGCCGCTCCGTCTCCAGGGCCAGGTCGAGGTCAAGGTCTCTGTTGCGATCCAGATCCAGGTCCAGATCCGGTTCCAGGGGCCTCCCGGGTTCCATAACCCAGCCAGCATCCGGGCCTCAGCCCGCCTCCACACGTTGCGGAAAGCAGCCGACCCTTCTTTGGGCTGATCTGGTACGACCCAAGCCCGGCGCCAATACCCAGCCTGCTCCGACATCTCGTAGCAACCCGCCCACAGAGCAAGCTAGAGACGCGGAAGTCATTCGCTTACGCAAAGAAAACGACGACCTCAAGAACACGATCAAGACACTAGTTAGCGAAATGGCAGAGATTAGGAAACTCGTTTCGAATGTGTCGGGTAACGGAGCGTCAGTCACGGCCACCGAGACTCCAATCCCAGCTCCGGTAGACGGTACTGCGACGTCCTCCAAACGCAGGGCAGTACTCAAACAAACATGTGAATCGGGAGCGTTGTCTGCAGAAGTCAGCGAGATTAAGCAAAGTCTCATTGGGCTGGCAGATGGCCTCAAACAGGTCACCGCTAGCGTCGCTTGCCTCAGTGATAACGTTCGTCAAATTCAGGTTGCGCTCGGGGACCCCAACAGGGGCCTCGGAGCTCTCGCAGATCGCATCGACGCCACTGAGGCGCGAATGGCTTCATCCGCCTCCGTCGTACAACCGCTAACCGTTCCCGCCATACTAAAGGAAGCTACACTTCATTATCCCAGCGCGGCGACAGGAGGACCCATTCTTTGCGCAGGCCTTACTGCCCCGTCAGGTGGTAGTCCGTCAGGTCAGCCATAATGGATAGATCCAAAGAGAGTTTTCGCATTTGGCAATGGAACTGCAGAGGGTATTCTAACAAAAAAGCCCCTCTGCAGCAGTTTTTCAGGTCTTTCTCTGCGAAACCTCAGGTCATTGCTCTCCAAGAAACATTAATCTCCGCAGCCTCGCTCCAGGGATACAGGGCCGTGTCGGGCCGGCCCGGGGGGCGAGGGATTTGCACCTTGATCGATAAACGGCTAACTCATATCACCCACGACCTCAAGCTGGCGAGTGGTAGAATCGAATATGTCATGGTTGAGATCCTGCTCGACGTACCGCAGCGGAATCAGCGCAGAAACAGTGTGTTCGTCCTTAATATCTATAGCAACCCCAGAGACTCGCGCCAGCAGTTCAAGACCATTCTCAAGAAAGCGACCGACTTGGCCGGCCCTCGACACTTCGTCGTCGTCGGCGACTTCAACGCACCATATGGCATCTGGGGTTACGTCTACGACACTACCAAGGGGCGAAACCTGTGGCAAGACGCGAACGAGATGGACCTCACTCTGGTCACTGACAAGGATTTCCCTACGCGCATTGGCAACTCCATCACCCGGGACTCGACACCCGACCTCGCCTTCGTGAGGAACGTCGAGGACGTGGGTTGGGAGAACACCGCCATGGAGTTTGGCAGCGACCACTACATTCTCGAGACCAACTTCAAGGTGTCTCGGAGTAGGGTTAGGGAATTCACGTTCATAGATTGGGACCATTTTCGGAGGATTCGTGATGAGCCCGGGAGAGCCAGGGCACCTGCCACTCTCGAAGAATGGTGTGAAGGCATCCGGACCAACGCTTCCGCGGCCACCAAGAAAGTGGAAACAGATCTCAACGTCGAGCGGATGGACAGCAGACTAGCCCACCTGATCGAGGCCAAAACCGCCATGCTCCGACGATGGAAGGGTCAAAGGCTCAATCGCAGACTCCGAAAGAAGATTTCGGAGCTCAACAAGATCATCGAAGACCACTGCAAGGCGCTATGCCAGCAGCAGTGGGACGAGCTCTGCGAATCCATCGACGGACAGATGCGCAACGGCAAATCCTGGGGTATGCTGAAGCACCTTCTGGATGAAAGCGGCTCGAAGTCAAATCAAAGGCATACTTTGGCCCGGGCCCTTCACGAAGCCACCAGGTCTAACACGGTCGATGAACTCGTCGCAAAACTCGTACAGAAGTACCTGCCTGTCCATCGCGACGGAGATCCGTCGACCCAACTCCCGGACTACCGAGGCCCTCCACGACCCGAGCTGGATGAAGACTTCTCCATTGCCGAGGTCAGACAGGCCATCTTCGCGCTCAACCGCAAGTCTGCGCCGGGTCCGGACGGAGTCACCAACAGAATGTTGAGGAACCTCGACGACACGTCGATTGTCTTTCTGACCGACAAGATAAACGAGTCCTGGAAGAGCGGCATTGTACCTGCAGAATGGAAGACGGCCTGCACGGTGCTCATTCCCAAGCCCGGCAAGGCCCCGAACATCGACAACTTGAGGCCGATTTCTCTAACCTCCTGCGTCGGCAAGGTCATGGAGCGCGTCGTCCTCAACAGGCTTAACGGGTACCTCGAAGACAACGAGGTTTACACCTACAACATGATCGGCTTCCGTGCCGGACTCTCAACGCAGGATGCCATGAAACTAATCAAGCATCAGATTGTGGATGGCCGTTCCAGAGACGTCAAGGCTCTGCTCGGTCTGGATCTCGAGAAGGCTTTCGACAACGTGCTCCACACCTTCATCGTCAAGACCATTTCAGACCTCGGTCTCGGTTCCAGATTCCACAACTACGTCAGCTCTTTTCTAACTGACAGGAAGGCCAAGCTTCGCATTGGGGACTTCCGCTCCAACGATGTGCCCCTCGGAGGGCGGGGCACTCCTCAGGGCGCCGTCATCTCCCCAACATTGTTTAACATCTGTATGATTGGTCTTTCGGAGAGGTTGGCCCGCGTCGAGGACGTCAAGCACACCATTTACGCCGATGACATCACCATATGGTGCTCCCGCGGCTGCGAGGGCAGAGTCGAAGAAGCCATGCAGGAGGCGATTGACGTGATCGAGGAGTATCTCCGCCCCACCGGACTTCGATGCTCCCCCGCCAAGTCGGAGCTGCTACTTTACAGAAAAGAGAAGGGAGGCAGACCCAAAGATTGGAAACCAGTCTCTGAAAGCAGCATCAGACTTCGCACTTGTGACGGGGGGGTGATACCCAGGGTCGACGTTATTCGGGTCCTGGGCATGTTTGTCGAATTCAACGGCGGAAACGGAACAGCTCTGCGCAGGATTATCGCAAAGACGGAGAATGCTTTCCGCCTAGTTCGCAGAATCGCAAACCGGCATCGAGGCATGAAGGAAAACAATCTTCTCAGGCTGATCAATGCCTTCGTACTCTGCCACCTCACGTACACGATTTCCATGCACAACTGGCTCAGAGCGGAGCGAGACAAGCTCAACGTTCTTATCCGCAAAATAGTCAAGAGGGCTCTCGGGCTACCCATCAGGACCCATACCGAGGATCTCTTGAAGCTGGGGGTACATAACACCGCCGAGGAGATTGCCGAAGCCCAAGAACGCACGCAACTCAGTCGCCTGGCCACCACAGCGGCAGGTAAACGAATCCTCGAAGAGCTGGGTTACCACCCTGCGGAATTCTCGATGGTCAGTACCCCGATCCCTAGGTGCATTCGAGACAAGTTCGTAGTGGCCCCTGTGCCCCGAAACGTCCATCCCGTACACAACGAGGGCCGACGCAAGGCCAGAGCAGCCGCCATCCTAAAACAGATCAAGCGACACGACATTAGCGCAAGCTTCGTCGACGCTGCGGAGTACAGTGACGGGAAGACCTTTGCCGTCGTTGTGGTCGACTCGAGCGGAAACATTTCCAATAGCGCCTCGATTCGCACTTCAGACCCCGGAATCGCCGAGCAAGTCGCCATCGCCCTCGCCCTGCTAGACGGTCGTGGGTCCGATATATATAGTGACTCCAAAACGGCAGTTAGGGCTTTTCAAAAGGGTTGCATCGCCAAGGAAGCTCTTCGTCTTCTTAGCGGCTCGAGTCCACATTCTCTCGCAGACCATTCAATTCACTGGTTTCCCGCACACGTAGGATCGGTCGAGGGTGCTCCCCCGAACCTCAATGAGTCTGCCCACGAGGCTGCGCGTGACTTCACCGACCGCGCTTCCTCTATAAGGGGCACTGACTCCCCTCCTATCTACGGTCACAGGGACGCTCCTGCTACTCACAACGAGATTATTAAATATTTCTACATGTCCAGAAGGGTCTTTCCACCCCCTCACCCAAAGTTGAATAGGGCGCAAGCCGTTTCGCTTAGGCTCCTACAGACCAGCACATATCCGTGTCTGTCCGCTCTCCACGAGGCTTACCCCGACGTGTATCGCGACGACGCCTGCCCGTCCTGCGGCCAGACCTCCACTCTACCCCACATGCTCTGGGAGTGCGGGTCGACATACCCCAAGTTCATCAAGGAGGAGTGGGACTCGCTTCTGCGTAGCCCCGCTCTAGAAAAGCAAATCCTGGCTGTCCGGCGTGCCCGCGACCGGGCCGGTGGGCTAGACCTGCCGGTCCCGACGTGGGACTAGCCGGGTGCGCGACGAGTTCGCGTCCTCGCCGGACCTACAATAAAGTTTATTCACTCACTCATAATCACGTGGCCATTTTGGGTTATCAGGAGCACTACATTCAACCGAGTACTACACATGCATGGAAAGCTCTCTACGAATGAGAACACGCGATTGGGGGCTTCGCGGTTGGAGACACCGGCTTCCGAAAGCTTTGGTGTTCAAAACATTTTGTTCAATGGCAAGCTGAATAAATAATGCGGCCCAAATTTCAACAACTCAGCTATCCCAGTAAGAGCGCTCGTTCAAATGCGTTCTTAATATATCTCACGTAATTAAGTCAGCTAAAGCTGAGGAGAGCATCGTCGTAAATAAGAATACAGCAGAGAAGCACTCAATGAAAAATTACATTTTTTTACTAAAACATTTATTGTTTTTTGTTACACACGCACAATATAAAACCGAGTGACGGGCATAGAAGAGCGTAAATCATAAAGTGTATAAATATTTTCTGCAGGAGAAGCAGCAGTCCCACAAAATTCTAAAGTCATGCGTCATGTAACCTAAACTGTCGGCCTATGACAAAGGGACAAAGCGGATGCCCCTACTTAGAATACAAGGTGGTTTTCTTATAGCTTATATATATATATATATATATATATATATATATATATATATATATATATATATATATATAGTTACCGTGTACCGCCGCCAGACCTGGAGCTGGGGTTGCTGCTTTTATGATAGCTAACCGCAGAGGAAGCCCATGTGTCATATTTGTTCATTTAGTATTCATATATGCAGTAAGGCTTCGGAGCGACGCCTGCTGACGAAGAGAAATTGAAACATTCGAATGGTTCACAGACACAATGGGCAATCATCATGGAAATTCTTAGATTTCGTAATTTTAGGTGTAATTGAATTTGAAATTGACTCTCAACAGGTCAAAGTATTTCCACTTTCGCTAACAATTTGCCATTGTAATTATTCACTTACTCCCTCACCCACCCATTTGCGTCAGCTATTGCGCCTGCCGAAAAGTAGTGCTTTCGCTTACCGTGCTACGCAAGCGCGCGTACTTCTCCCGATACCGACAGGCCTGATTGAGAATCGTTGTATTGCGTTCACTTCAAATGTGCGTGCGTATCTAGGTGTATTATTTCATCGCTCATCAAACATATTGCGAAGTGTTCCCGACTGTCAGACAGGCCAACATCTTCAACTTTATTAAAGTCAGCATCTGTCTGGCCACTTGAAGCGCTGGTTTCCGGTTTCCCGTGTTTCAAGTGCCAGCGAACAAATACGGCAGTCATTGACTTGAGACGTTCTAGTTGTCCCCGCACGCGCCCTTGTTGACTCTCTGCTGTCCACGTGACTACACGCCAACACAGCTCCACTCATCTTCTCGCCCCTAAGGACCGAACAGCCCACACAGCACGTGTTTGGGGTGGCACAGGGCAGGAGAAACAGATGTATGAGCCACGTCCCCGACGCTGGCATGGTGACCCCACCAACGGTAACGCCTACATATGCGAATCGGGTGCAGTGGCGGGAGAAAATCGTTTTGGGGCCGGGTCGGCACTCAAAGTAGCGCTAGCACCTTAACAGAGGCGTCTGCGAGGCTAGATTTATTCTGCTGACGTACCCCCCTGTTGCAATCACGATGCTGAGGATCGAGAGATCCCTCGATCTTTCCTCCTCGCCTTTCTCCCAGCGTCATCATCTCCTCTCAAACACTCCAGAAGAGCCCTCGGCAACTCGATCAGCGATAGACGATGAGTCACTCTGAGTCGTGGCCCCACCCCGCTACGCTAACTCTGTTCTTCACTTCTGATTTTTCTACCCGGTCTCTTTTGCTTGTAGAACAGTCGGTCTGCTGGATTTCTAGCTTGAGAAATGGCGTGTGCGAGTTCGTTTGTCACCATGGCCATCCTTCGCACATGCTCTGTTACCGCCTGATATATGGCGCAACAAGATGATCCTGATATATTAGGCATGCAAATCTCTGCTGTTAGCGGAAGGTTTCATGCAAGGGCAGGTAAATTTAAAAGATAATGAATTTTAATGTTTTAAGAAAGTACGCACCATTTGTGTTACTTCCAAAAGAATAGTTTGATACGTAGATTTCATCCAGGACATTGATTTAAAAGAAATACTTTTGAAAAACAAAAATACATGTTTACAATATAAGTAGGTGTGTTGTCATATATAGAGTCACATTTTCAAATAAAATACCAATACTCGAGAATAACAACCACTGAATATTGAATCGAAAATTGAATATGATAATACTTCCTTAGCTATACGAAATAAACTTCGCTGAATGTATTAGGTAAAAAAAAAAAGAAATCAGGGTCATATGCATCGATGCAATACAGTTCACAATTAGACGTCCCGACAACTCAGGTGCTTTGAAATAAAAAATAGTAATAATTTACATTACCTGGAGCACACTGGCTATGCCAGAAATCAATTACCAGATGCACTTGATGCGTGGTGTACAATAGAACACCGCACATCATTTTCGAGACATACGAACACGGTCAGATCGCGTGGCCAAACACTATATCGGAACAATTTCGTATATCCGCAGCCTAAAAGTGACGCATTGCTATTGTATGACTGGAAATATGGAGCATTAGTTAGCTGTATCGTGCGTTCACTCGGGAACTGCGGAGTCCACACAACAACAAATGCAGCCATCGTGCAGCAGATTAGCTCGGACCAGTCGTCGCATCCATCGTTCTGTATCGTGCGAGGCTGCAAAAAGTGATTTTCTTGCTTTTACAGTCGAAATTAGGAAACAGATATTTGGCCACTTAGCAACATTAAACCCTTGAGTCATGTACGAATAGAATAGCAGGAGCTATTGAATTCACATTCGAAATTTTGAATATTGCCCTGAAAGTAGGATTCGAGTCTTTCTTTTGCGAATGAACAATTTATTCGCAGTCAGCATTTGCTAGCCACTATGTATACTTATACATGGAAGGCCCACTAACCTAAATGTAAACGGTATAGTAAGGAAAAAGTGTATTGCAAGTAAGACGGCAGTTGCCAACATTAGTTGCAGTAGAGTGTCAATACAGTCAAGTTCATGTTTCTTGCTCATATACATAATATTATTATCGAGACATAGGTTTCAAGAATAATGCCGTTATCTATCCTCTTTATGCTTACTTCGGCTTTCACTGTTTCATATTTGCTTTCCGTCGCTTGTGCAGTTTTAGCCGTAGCCTAAGTACCACAGGTAGCCTTAAATAGTCTTCCTATTATTAATAATACTATTTTCTGGCGCAAAGGCTACAGCGGCCAAAGTGTGCCAGCAATAATAAATCCTAACTTAGGTGAATTTTGCTATGTCACCATCAGAATAAATAGAACCCTAATGGTGCCGTAGCAAATCCGCTGAAGTTAGGATATCAATTTCCAGTGATATTAAGCCTTAATTAACTAAGCAGACTAATTATCTCAGCATGTGTGTATTATATAATATTTGTGGTGACATTCACCGCGCACTTTAGCATTTTTTTTGCAATTTCCCAAATAGCGGCCCGAGTTTCCTACTTCGGCGTGAAAGTGCAATACTGAGGCTATCGCACATCACTTTACCCGCGCTTGCATCAATTGTATGGGCTACACTTTTGTTTTTGTTGTCTTTCTATCAGTGCTTTTGGGATAAGCAGAAAGCAATTCAGCACGGACGGAGAAAGGTGACATGCAGTGCAGGCGCGGCTGAAGCCGTAGTGTAGCGGTAAGTGAAACCCCAATTATTTTTTTTATAGGTCAATAGCGTACTTCCAGTGACGGAGGGAATCAGCAAAGGGATGGAGGATAAAATACATTTTGTTAGTTACGTTTCTTCATTGTCTACAAATATTAAAAGATGGAACTCTGGCTTTACTGTCTGTAGGCGCTGCAAGCAGGGCTGTTCAGCCGGCATGGGAACCATGGTTAGTGTACAAATATTTGACTAAACTTCACCCTAGTGGCTTTTACTGCTTCTCAACTTTGAAAAATAACAGTGTTGAACAAACTGTAGCTTTATAATAGCAACAGCTTGCAATTATTTTGTACGTGCGCAGTCTTATTCCCTTCTACATTTACAAATGTGCGATTTCTCCAGTCTTTAGGCCAATAAAGTCAGACAAGGTGTCGCAAACAATGTCACAAGGATGTCTTGAGCCACAACAAGCAACAAATTCAGACAAGTTCGCCTACTAACCAACCCTGCTATGGCAATTGAACGGTAGGAACGGCCGAGATCCTTCTAGCAATTTATGTAGGAAATTTTCCTGGCTGCCCTACACGAAATCCGGCGAATGAAGGAGCGAAAAAAAATGAATTAGGTAAGAAATCATAATGTATATTTCCTGTCACGCACGGCCAGGTGCGCATTTATTTCCTGCCCAGGCCAGAAATCCACAGATGGGCATGGACAATTACTGGCAATTGAGTGCTTGCTGATGGCACGTGCCTTATCCCTTCGCTGCTCCTACGTGCTAGAAGTACTATGATCCACTGATTGCTTTCTCTCCGAAGCTCCGAAAACTGTCTCTAGTAGAGATTCTTTCAGTACGTGCAAACATCTTGTGATGTGTGGAGGTACAACATGATAGACACGCGAGAGCATAAATATATAATAAGGATGTCATGACTGCCCTAAAGCAATAACGCATTCTTTATGCATTGAGTTGTTCAGCTTCGTTCAAAAGAAAAAAGAAAAACTCAAAAAGTAAAGGGAACTACCGAGTGTTTTTGATTAATACTAAATGATAATACAAGCAGACCATCCCGTCCAGTTAATATAAGGTAAAGGCTGTTTCACATAATGTTATGTTCATCGCGCCGAAGACGCCACATCGCAGATCGCAGCGATATAATAAGAAAGATCGCAGCGATCGCTGCGATCTTTTTTATTACGCGGAGAGCCGCGACAGCTACTTCGCGGTTTGTTTTGGGAAATGGCGTCGGTCGCTGAACCATACCTGACCAGTGCAAATAATTGAGTTGAGCCATGGATTGCGCGAACAGTACGTACCATCAGTACCGACGCGGGAAAAAGGAAACAAGGCAATTAATTTCCACTGAAGCAACCATAACCTCTGCTCCAGTCACGCAGGTTTTTGGTAATCTGTCGTTTTGGGCCTCCTGTTTAAGATAATATGCAGAAACAGGTAGAAAAGGCTACGCATGTCGACAAGACTGGCCGATAGTTTCCATCGGTTCCTACTTCACGCCCCCTTCCTCCTTTGCCACTACGAATGGAAAAATTCGCGCTGTATTATGTCAATAAGGAAACACATATACAACTAGCAACGTATTTTATTTTGCTTTGTGGCTACGCCGCCGAACTACGTACTGCAGCATATTGATTAAGACATCTCTGTGGAGAGAGAGAGAGAGAGAAACACAGAGGAAAAGGGAGAAGCATAGAGGTACAATTTCACACTATGCTTACAGCGTGAGGCACATGCAGGACAAGAAAGAAGACTACGCCCATGCCTGATCAAATGCAATCATGCCGCGTACACAAGTGACTACTGTTCTTAAAATACTTGGGGTGTCGCCTTTTACACTTTTCTTATTATTCTCAGAACACTTCTACACACAATTAGAGCACACACGGCGCGATGCATGAACTAGGCTAATGCTCAGAGAAAGCCGTGAGATTCCGCACACAAGCCGTTTTTCGTGCGTAGTAGGCTTCACCATGTGATGCGCTTTCATGTGTCTTATTATTTCCAATTTTCTGTTTGTTCATGTTCAGCCAGCACTTATTCTACGCATCCAGTGCATGAACCTTCAATTGTTGGTACACCCTGCGTACATGTCGTTCTTATACGTCTGGTTCCTTGTGTTCTCTGGCACTGTTTTACTACGGATATAAATAAACTGGCCCAAAAGTATGTCGTGACATAAGATTCAAGTTCGCAACAAAAATTCCATTCCACATTCGTGACATAGACCATTTGCGGCTTCGTTCATGGCAAACGTTGGCTTTTTGGTCGATGCTTGCTGCTGTGTTTTGCAATATGGCTGGGAACAGGCCACTCTTCTGCGAAATTATGAGCAATATGTAAACATCATTCCATCAGAAGCTGATGTTTAGCACGGGTAGCACGAGAGTATGCGCGAGAACCACGGTTTCCCTGCACCCGCATTCTGAACACTGCATATGCGATGCGGGGAGCCATATGGGCTTGATTCACAGTTCATCCTCTAATTCGTTGTAGCGTACGCAGAATGACACCGGCATAGAACGCACGTGAGACAACACACAGCGCTGAACTACCAGCTGCGTACAGCTGTGAACGTCAAACTCGCAATAAACTTGAGGAACCGCGGCTGCGCACTCCCGAACAAATTTAAACTTCGATGTGCTTTTAAATTACGAAACAGTCGTATCATTCGCTCCTGTTCAAGTAAGGTAAACAATATGAAAACGTACATGTTTATTTTCCATTATATTGGAGAAACTAGGCGGCGTATGCCACTAAGCCTGGCAGAAAACAACAGTGGGCTGTTGTTTGTGCCAGGCTCTGGCTCTGCTCTAATGGCTCTGCTCACCAACACAACCTCACCAGGCATTCACTGCGCATGGGTCACAGTAAAATGATCAAACAAACACACCCCACATTATCAATCGGAAGTACTAGTTGTTTCCAACCACAATATCTGCGGGAATAAAACTGTTGCCGTGTCCACTTCGGTTGAATCTTTCGGTATTGCTATTGCAGGCATCAACCACGAATGACCTACAATTCGTATTTGCATTTTGTAATCAAAGAAAACGCACTTCTTCCTGTGATATTTTTTATCTTACGCCCTTAAGATGCGGTTCATTGTACTTGTTTACGTTTTCTTCACTCCCGCTAAGCCAAAGCCCCAACCACTGCCGGCACGATGTATAAGCGACATATGCATATGCCTGAAAAACTGTGTAGAATGTGAAGAGATCGACAACAACTACAAAAAAGCACGATCGTTTACTTGCAACCATAGGTGTATCTCCAATTCCGCTGTTGCGATTCATAATTTATCGGCATAGAATTACCGGTTGCTGTGAACGTGGATTGGTTCGTTTATATTGCTTGCATCCCTTTCCTTCAGCCCTCCGTTGTACTTTAGAAGAAAACAGCATCTAAGATTTCAAGACAACTTGGAGTTCTGATCGAATTTTTTTTAGTTTTGCACACATCAGGACGTATATACAGCTCCAGTTCCTCATAAACATTTAGAAATTTGTTCGTATTTATGTAAGAAGCGAGTACCAAAACAGTTTCCAAGAAATAAAAAAAACAATGATCTATTTATTTCTGTCTTTTCGACGTTCGAACCAAGGGAGCTACAAATCCAGAATATGCTTCACATGCGTGCTTCTCAATTTTCATTTTCGGTAAGTGAACAAACTTACCGCCTGCTACTTTGGTGATATCGCCAGGTAGATACCACATATGGCCTCCCAGCTAACGTTGGGTAAGCTTATCAAAGAAAAAAAAGAAGAGTTCGGGAACAAGGGGCAAGGTAATAATACAAAAAGCTACAATATTCAGTCGTCATAGGCCTGACGACCGAACACCGCATAGCCTTATATTTGTATCTTGGAACGTGGTTTTTATTTTAATCTTTCTTGTCGTTGAATACCTTGGCTAACGTTGGCTTGGACAAACATCATATGGGTGACGGTTTTCCTAATGATAAGCAAAAGTTGAAACAATAGCAATGCACTGTATTCATTCGAGCTTACCTGTAAGACACCAAAATTCTTATAAATAATCCCATTACCACATGGATTTCCAATGTTGTGAGAATGATTCATAGAATACGAATTAACATTTTACTCATCATGTGGCAAGAGTCGAAGGTACTGCAAGAAGAAGCAGATAAGAGAATGGTATTACGCTCTTTAAGAACCAGAGAGGTCCACAGAAATGTTCTTTGATTGTGCTCCATTATAACCACCACGAGAAACATGAATCATGCTTGTGACCTATATCTCTTAAATCAGAGTAATCCAGAGGAAGGTTGAGACTCACAGCGAGATTTTCCGCGGTGCAACCGAGCACCACAAGTGATGCTATATCGAAGGCTGTGCTTGCTAAGATCCGCTAATGAATAACTAAGTAAGTTGCCTTTCTATGAGCGATAAAAATTGGCCGCTTAAACACGCCCTAGTGGACTCTTGGATTCTCACGCGTGAGCTTTCTGACTGCGCAGAGCAGGATCTGTAGTGCAGTGCCTATTGTGCAAAAAGAAAGTATCAGAATAGGAACACGCGGAGAGAGAAGAATTAGACAAGGAGAAGTGTGAATCACTTAGCCACAGTGACTCCTTGTACTTCACCGCCAGCAAAATCAAAGGCGGCGGATGAAACCCCTGGCAAAGCACAGTGGAAGACAGATTGGAGGGAGAAGCTTCAAGCTTCAGGCACCGTGTTCGCCGCCAACGTAATGTTCCTGCTCTTACCGAACCAATTAAGGAAGTCCCACACGTCTACTTCCTCGTAAGAGAATAGCGATCCGGCACAGTTTGTTCTCGTTTGTATCCTAGCACCGTACAAATCCCGTCCTACTAGCCACTTGCGTCTGCTGAGAGTTCCCCGATCTTCGCCATCCCACTCACACGCTACCAAACGACATGTTTGCGCAACCCCAAGAACTACCGCACGATGCGGCAGTCTCGTTGGCCGAGTGCAAGACAGCGAAGTGCCTTTCTTTTCTCGAGGTGCAGCCAGAGTGAGCGCGGCAGGCACTCTGAGCTAATTGCAGCGTGCGTAGATGAACGGCTCCTTAATCGCGAGTTTCTCGTACACGAAGTGTCCCTGCTGGCTAGGGGAAAGGTAAGCGATGGCAGTCGAAGGAATGCGTGGCGGCTTCGTGCCGGGATGCGAGAGTGCTCGCGGAGTTGTCGTCGCCTTTCCTGTAAGCCCATGCCTAGCTCGGTTGTACACTTGAGGAGAAAGGTGTGCCTCGATTAGGCACCCGAAGAACACCGCCACCGCGAAGCAAACGTGAGGCCGGGAGAAGCCCTGAGTAAGAACGCGCTTCTGCTCTAGTCTCAGTGCTCCATTAGGGTTATGGTCCTTGATGCGGATTCTTACAGCTAGTGTTTGCACAAGCATCTGCATGAGATTGCTGAAGTGTTTAGGCTGCCGGTGATAGTAAACGACGCGTCGTATCTCAAGGAAGCAGAGCAGCCAAGAATACCTCAGATGTAGTGAAACGCCTTGCAATATGTTACGACAGGCTCAAGTGCTTCTGAAAATACGTGGACAACTCCGCGCACGCTGTAAACTAAGTAGTTTAGCAGTAATCTGCGTAATGCGGTCATATTCATCAAACAAAAGCTGCCACCCCTGAAGCAATAGCAGAGTGCTACAAAGTAAGCCTATAATTACATTTCTCCGTCGCATATCAAATTCTTTACTTGAGAAAACAAATTTCCTTACCATATAAGTTCTGTTTTTAAAGAAACAACAATAGTTCTTGTTGGAGAGAGAGAGAAAGGTAAAAGAAAGACAGCGAGGTTAACCAGAGATTTTCTCCGGTTGGCTACCCTGTACTGGGGGAGGGGCAAGGGGATGCGACAGGTGAGAGGGAGAAGGGAAAAATGAAAAACCACTCCGCATTAGTGATAGTGACGGTAACTCTGTTTTAACGAAAGTTAATGCTTTTCAGGAGTAGTCACAACATGTATTTTAGTCTGCTAGCTTTTCAGCAGCAGTCACAACCTATTTTTTAGTCTGTTAGCTTTCAAGATACGTCTCGCTTCGGCACCTTAACTTGCCCGGAAGATGCGTTTATCTTGGGAGTATACTTCCCATGGATAGCAAAGCTTACCAATAGCTTCTCATAGTTTCCTTATTCTTTCCGAAACAGCTTACGATGTATACTGACAAAGTCGGAATTTGGGGACTGTCTGTTATATTCAGTTTCGTTATTCATTTCAGTTCTTTATTCCCCAGGGGGCGCTTCTGTTCTTCATTATATATTTGGTTGCATATGCTAAATAAACGGCTTTTTACTTCCGGACGGCTGGAGTCTGGCTTCCACCCTCGCTCAACTCCACGTTGGCGACGAGGATGTCGTTAACGTACCCCCAGCCCCGCTGCGCCGTCCGTATCCGCCCGCCATGAGCTTCACCGGGCTTGCTCCGCCACCGTTTTTCCTTCCGACGCCCGGCCGTCCGTCATTGCCATGGGAGCAGTGGGAGCAGATGTTCAACGTGTACTTGCTGGCATCCGGAGCCGCCGCATTCAAGCCGGAGCAACGCAAGGCTATTCTTTTGCATTGTTTGGGGGCGGAAGGCCAGCGTATTTATCAGACGCTACATGCAGGGACCAGCGCCGCAGCACAGGCCGCGCCAAGTGCCGCAGCACTCGCCGATGACAAGTCTGTCGTGGCCCCTCCTGACGACTACGACTCTGCACTCGCCGCATTACGGCACCAGTTTTCGACGTCGCGCAACGTTATCATCGAGCGTCATCGCTTTCACCGCCGCAGCCAACACACAGGCGAGTCCGTTCATGACTTTGTTGCCGCTCTACGGGAGCTAGCGTCACATTGTTCGTTTGCCTCGCAAGATGATGCTTTGCGGGACCAATTCTTTGCCGGCGTAGCTTCCACTCGCGTACGTGAGCGGTTACTGCTCGAGGGTTTCGCACTGTCGTTCGAGAATTCTGTTCGAATTGCACTTCAGTTTGAGCAGGCGGCTGAAGAGCTAAAGGAGCTTTCTGCTTCGGTCGAAGCAATTTCACTGCGGCAGCGTCGAAAACCGTCGTCGCATTCTTCGCAACAAAGGAATTCACAACCGGCAGCCACCTTAGAACAGAATTTAACGAGGAGCCTGGGCGGCTCACGTGCGCCGCAGCGGCACCGCCCCCCTCAGCGGAACCGAGCGCAGAGTAGCCGCTCCGGCTCGCCACATTGTTTCCGATGCGGCTCGCGGAACCACATCGCGTCAGCGCCGCAGTGCCCAGCGCAAGGCAAGACTTGTTCGTTTTGCGGTCGCAAGGGCCACTTTCAAAGAGTATGCAACCGCAAGCTAACCCAAATGCAAGGCCGAGTCCATGAACTTGAATTTCATGAAGATGTTTCGTCATGCAGCAGTGCTGAGGAAGTTTTGACTGTGCAATGTTCCGCGCGTAGCGGTATTCATATTCCAGTGCAAGTCGCGAATGTCACTTTGACATTCCTTGTTGATTCAGGGTCGTCTGTTTCAATTCTGTCGGAGCAAGAATTCAGTCGATATTTTCAGAGCGTTCCGCTCCTGCCTGCTCCGCAGGTTAGTCTGTTTGACTACTCTCAACAGCCGATTCCAGTGCTAGGTTGTTTCCAGGCAGACGTTCGATTTAAAGGCCGCACAGCGTCGCCACGTTTTTATGTTGTTCACTGAGGCACTTCTCTGGTCGGTCTTGACGGCATTAAGGCCTTGGATCTTAGCATCGAGGGTTCTGCTCTCAAGTGCTTATACACGCCCGTTGCACCGCAGCCGACTGTTGTTGACTCGCTATCCTGTTTTATTTCCACACCGTCAAGCACGCAACCCCGTAACAAAGCTGGCGTGACTAAGAAGTTCAGGCAGGCCGCCCTCGACGACAGTTGCCTGGAAACCGTGAAGTCATTCGTGCTGAGTTCCTGGCCGCCAAAGAAGTTCATACCAGAAGAGGCGAAACCATTCTACGCCATTCGGGAACAACTTTCTGTTGTCGATAACCTGCTTCTGCGTGGAGAGCGCCTCGTTGTTCCGTCCTCCCTCACGGCTCAGATCATCGCACCGCGCACGAGACACATCCGGGTATCATGCTCACGAAGGCGCGACTGCGTGAGCGGTTCTGGTGGCCACGAATAGATACGCAAGTGGAAACGGCAGTAAAAAACTGCCATATCTGCCTGGAGGCAGATAAGTCCGCCAGAACATCACCAGCACCGTTGCAACCAGTTGAATGGCCTGAGCGACCATGGCAAAAGCTTGGCCTAGACATTGTTGGTCCTTCAGAGCATGCAGCTTACAACAGATTTGCTGTAACGCTTGTTGACTACCATTCTAAATGGCCAGAGGTGTATTTTTGCAGCGAAGTGTCCACGAGCACCGTGAAAGACTTTTTAAGAAGTGTTTTTGCCCGTGAAGGCTACCCGGAAGAGATCGTTTGTGACAATGGACCTCAGTTCACTTCGCGTGAGTTCATAACTTTCCTGCAACACAGAAGCATCAGTCTTTCACATTCTTCAGTATACTATCTCCAAGCCAATGGGCAAATAGAACGTTCCAATCGCACATTGAAAAACTTCATTCAAGTCTCACTTCTCGAAAGACGACCACTCCGGCAAGCTGTCAGATTACCTTGCCATTTACCACTGTACTCCGCACGCCACCACCGGGGTCGCCCCAGCAGTTCTGCTGCTTGGTAGAATGCCCCGAACCAGGCTGGATATCGTGGGTTTCTCGGCACCAGCATTTGCGGAAGATCCAGCCAAGGAGTTGGCGCGACTTCGTCAAAGGGTTCGGCGTCAGCAGCAAAGCAGCAAGCACTACACGGACAAAAGGAGAGCCGCCAAGAAGACGAAGATAGCCGTAGGCGATTTTGTGCGCATCAAAAAACTGTCCGTTCGGTTCAAGGGAGACTGCGCCTTTTTTCGCCAACTAAGGTGATCAAGAGGAGGGGACCAGCCTCTTTCCGACTTGGAGACGGCCGTACGTGGAATGCCTCCAAGCTTTCCAGGGTTCTAGAAGAGTTGACAGTTGGGCTAGTTGGTCGTCCATATTTGAAGTAGTAGCTTAGCGCAAATAAAACCACAAACACAAGGAAGACAGACAAGGACAAGCGCTACTCACAACTGTTCCAGAGAGGGGCACCTGGGGACCAGGCCCAATTGTCACGCCGCAGCCGCGGTCTCCTGATGCGCTGCTGCCCACCACGCCGCAGCCGCGGTCTCCTGAGGCACTACAGCCTGCCGTGCTACAGCCTCCTTCTCCCAGGACGCGGGCGCTGTCTCCTGGCATACCACAGCAGCAGTCAACGAGCCCGTCGCCTGTGCGACGTCCAACGCGGCCGACCCGAGAGCGCCGGCCACCGGCCTGGCTCCAAGACTAAGACTAATTAGTTCGCGGTCTGACATTGTGTTGTAAATGTATTCTGTCATTGTGTACATAGGTTGTAAATATGTGTAAATAAGTACAGTGTGCATGCTTTGGGGTTTTCGTAACTAATACTTACAAACAACTAACCACTAAAAATAAGGGAGGGAGTATGTTATATTCAGTTTCGTTATTCATTTCAGTTCTTTATTCCCCAGGGGGCGCTTCTGTTCTTCATTATATATTTGGTTGCATATGCTAAATAAACAGCTTTTTACTTCGGGACGGCTGGAGTCTGGCTTCCACCCTCGCTCAACACCACACTGTCATTGAACTTTCTTTAAAGAATGCCACACTACGCGATCGTAAATCGTAAGTGTGTAGGTAAGAACACTTTCCTGCTTAGAAAAATGTTTCTTTCAACTATACACAATATATTTTACTCGGATGTGATGTATTTCTTAGCTCCATTGGCGAAGAGGTAGACAGAATCATGCTGGGGCTGCAAAACACCGCGTACAAAACCTGCGAACAAGCGAAAATAGATAGAGCTAAAGTTAGGCAGAGTGCACGTCAGGTCCTACGCCGTAACAAAAAATTACAGCCTTAAGAGTTTTGTTGTTTATATAACTCACACCCACAAAAGAGCATGTTTAAGCAAATGCATAGTCCAATTTCAAAGGTTTACTTCTTGAAATTCTACCCGTTCCCCCAACGTGCCTTTGGCCAAATCCACACTGAGTTTTGTCTTGACATCAATGTATTTTATTCCATAACTACCCTAGACTTTTAAATATGTGTGCTCCCTTTGGGGCTTTTCTTGTCCCACAATAATAACTGTCGTCGGCCTAGCTTGCGTTTCTATTCGTGAAAACGTTGGGTTCGCTACTTTAGTGGCAATAATACAATGCCACGTTGATAATGAGCATGCCATTTTCGATCAGGAAGTACCGCGCTCGTAGCTTAAGCAATGCGAAATGCGGGCAATATAGGTGACGGTTATTGCTGTGGAACATAAGCTACAAGGGTGCAAACTTCTTAACAGCGTAGTCTTTTGAAGGACCGTCGGCTAATTTGCAAAGTGTTTTCCGCCACATTTGTACAATAATAATACGACGAGAAAACAGCCGCGCAGAGTGGATTCGAACCTTGTACCTAGAGATTTCCAGTCTGAAGTGTCACCTCTTGACGACACCGCAACGCACCCAACGTGAATAATACCTAAATAAGATTTTCACCTGAAATTTTTTTTTCAATTACTAGCATGTAGCAGTATGCATGAAAGACACAGACGAAAAAGGAACATGGTTACACAATTTTGTGTCTTTTACGCGCATTGCTGCAAGTTCATAAGGTTGTAAAGCAGCATGCTAAGACTCCTTTAGCGCCTTTAGCTGGTCTGATATGCTGACTCTACACCCTTGAGTACTTCAGTTTATCAACAAATTACCACCACAGTGAAATAATTAAAGCGAAGCTAGTTGTACGTTTTGACAAGAGAGAGAGAGAGAGAGAGAGAAAGGCAAAATGAAAACAGGGAGGTTAACCAGAGAATATTGGCACTTGCGCTCTTTTATCTTTCTTCGGTGACTGCTGTTCAGCTTCTAACACATGTTAAACGTTATCGCTCAGCGCAAGACGCGCCCGCATGATTTGGAACTTACGCGTATGTTATCCTTCATTCTATCTGTTGCCGAACCTTGCATTATCAGATTGCACGTACGACACAAATTGTGTAGCAGTTTCTGGAAACTACGCGGGCACCAGCGATTACACCAGAACCTTCGACGAGGGATGTATAAAAGCAGACGCCCTTGCCTCGCACATCAGATTTCGACGATCGCCGACAGTACACGTCGCTATCGTTGTGCTTCGAGCGTCATTCGTCCTTGTGAACACAAACTCGCCGAATAAACTTAGTTTCTTCACTCATAGCTTTGCTGCTGTGTTCTTCACTCTCACTATACTGCATGACAATATATCCGGCTGGCTACCCTGTCCTGAGAGAAACAGAAAGGGATGCGATAGACGAGAGAGAAAGAACACGAAAAGAAATTTAAAAAAAAGTTTGGCAGGGACAGTCAAAACCGCTTACGTGTGAGAATGCGAAAGCATTGCAGTCGCTTTGGGGAAACGTTTTCGCTTAGGTCTTCATCCCTGTGTCGTCGGGCACGTTGTAAACTTGCACGGCATTCCTTTTTGTGTTCTCCTGCTTCGTCCTTGGCAGCCTGCTTCCGTGGGCGGCCACGTTTCACAGATTCCGCTGAGCCAGACGCTTCGGAGTGCGTCGCAGTAGACAAAGAATCGATAAAATCCGGAGCAAGTGAAGGAGCGGGAGACAGCGACGTGAGGTGGTGTGCAATGAAGCACGCACTAGGCGCAGCTCATTTTATACACTCATGATTTGGCGTCAAGAGTGCATCGCACTAGACACAGCACCGCTCTGCGTAGCTCCAACCTGAAGACACAAGAGTGGACTGTCCAGCAAGCCCGAGAGGCGGCGACGAGGCAAGGCCTCGAAGTCCCCTCATGGGAGACCTGAGCCCGGGTCGTCAAATTTGCCGGATTCAGAATAAAGTTCTTTCCATCCATCCATCGATGAAATCCGGAGAGCAATCCACACCTAAGAGGTAGTGACGGAGGCAGTGACGTGACGCGTGCAATGACGCATGCACTAGGCACATCTTTAGTCAACCATAACCGTGGGGCCACAGTTGCATCGGGGAAGCGGGCTCGCCTCGCATCCCGTAGGCCAAAATGCCAAAATGCGTAGGCCCATGCCAAAATGCGCCAAATATTGTTTTCAGTTCCATTAATTGACATCGTTTGCAGAAACCTGCCTGACAAATTTTAAGTCAATCTGTGCATTTTCAACGTGTTTTTACTCTTCGCGTCATCGTCTATTTTTGTCACCATCTTTCGGTTACGTCACCGACGACTACGCCGGATTTTCGTGTAATGGGGCACATAACGATTTCACATTAAAATGCACAAAATGCAGAGCAGTTTCTGTAGGCGCCGTCCCACAGTCTGCGAAGGCGTTAGAAAGTGCTATAGAGCGTCAACTTGCCACTAATGCATTGTATTTTACACAGTGCACAGCCGCAATTTTCACGCAGTCCGGTGTCTTTTAAATAACGCAGCATTGCCTTCATAGTGGCTCGCGCTAACGTTCGTGTAGGCATGTTTCCAAGCATGTTGTTTTCTGTTAATGAGCGCTTGTCGAGTTTGTCTAGCGTCACTGAAAGCGTTCCTCTTCGCAGGTTCAAATGCGGGCACTCGTAAAGAAGGTGCGCGATCATTTTGCCGCACCAGCAGAAATCACAAAGTGGGCTATTCGCCATTTCGAATAGAAAGCACTAAGCATTTGAAGATGCTACTCCAAGCCGTAGACGGACTACAAGGGTGCAGTCATGTAGTGGAAGGTCGGAGAGAATGGGGAGCTGTAAATAAGGGACTAGGGTATGAAGGCGTTTATTTGTAAAGTCGGATGCGTGCAAGCGCGGCAACTTCTTTTCGTTGCATCGGCTTTCTTAAGAGAACTGGCAACGGAGTTCACTCTGCCATAGGCAGTCTAGGAAGCTTCGTCCACTCATCATTGGAATGTATTCCACAGTGACTACGCAAACATTGATATATTACATTGTGTCCTTCGTCAACTACTCGATGGTGGACTTATCGAATCTCTGCGACGATCTACCCAGACGACGAGCTGCTCAATAAACGCTTGAGGGCTACCTTGTAATCACAGGATATTGACCACGGAAGTGGCTCCCGAATGAAATGAAGATCTGCACGGATGGCTACCAGTTCAGTAGCTGTCGTTGATGATACCTGTGACGTTTTAGAGCAACGCTCTTAGGCGCCCGTTCCTTCGGCGAGCGTCGGCGTGCTTCGGCGTCGTAGCTCGGCGTAACCGAACGAACGAGGTGAAAGCGAACGTGGAGAATGAAAGACGCGAGGAGGAAAGCGAAGAGGAGCGTGCAGCGCAACAACCATGAGGCAGAAAGCGCAGGAGGGTATGGCGAAAGCGTGACAAGAAAAGCGTAGTGCGGTGACAGTGGCTACGAGATGGCGCCAGACTTGCACAGATGGTCTGGCAGGTCTCTTGGCGGCGGCGGCGGCTGTGAAACTCGCCCACGCTTTACCCACGCGCTGAATCTCAGGATCTCGAGGATAGCAAGGCGCTCGCGCCGCACTTCGCTCCATTTACAACGTGCCGCGTGAGACAGATTGTCCTTGCCAGCCGATACATCGCGAATTGAAAACACATAAAGAGCTGCACTCAAATTTCGCATAAGGGAGTATCGTAATTGTCAGCAAATGTTTTAGCTGTTTTTTTTTATTGACGGATCTTGTTGGAATCACCACCGTGGCAGGTTGTAGGTGTTACTGATCCATCGATGCAAACAAGTATGCGGTCACTGTGAACCAAATGTAAATGTCCTAATGTCTGTTTCTGGGCACACGAAGCCATGTTAGGTTTCCTTCGGGATGACTCGGATGGTCAGGCGTGTTCCAGGTTTGTGCGGGGACCATAAAGGCGAGCACGGCCTTACTTCAGGCATGTAGTTCGATAGAATAGAAGTATAAAGGAACACCAGTCATACGACTGAAAGTTGTGTGTGGTCTATCTGCAGGTGAAGAAGCAAGTTGGATAGAAGGTAGTCGGGCAAAGGCCGAATATGCGCTCTGAGAGCGTCGGGGGCTATTTACAGTCACGAGCAACACATTGGAGACCAAGGCATCAGAAGAGAATTAAAATATCTCAGACCAGCTCCGCGGCCTGGATTTATGGACACGCGCTCATATGCGTGTGCTCTTGATTCCAGCCGCAATGCCCTGGCTGCCAAATAAAGAAATGTGCGGCACCTTTGCGCCCCACATTTTTGCTCGTGACTGTACGTTGATATTGGGTGATCTCGTGCTATGAAAATGCTTGCCGCTGCAGACACATGCTTCGCAAACCCTAGACACCTCCTTAGGGCTTGAGCTTGTAGTCCCTGGAGTACACGCATATTTCTTTTAAAGGTGTTACCACGCACATGGAGGCTGTATCTTGTGAAAGCGAGTAACGATGCATCATAAAGCCGCAGCATTGACCGCAACGAAGTACCCCATGACTTTCCGCCGACTAATTTGAAAAGGTGCATTGCTCTCGAGAACCTCCCCGTCTTTAGGTGTCAAATGTGCACTCTCCATGGTAGGTCGCGGTCGATAATTATCCCTAACAAGCGGTGTTTCCACGCATTTGCAATTGCTTGCCCATTGAAACTTACACTGGAAGGCCTCATTGCCTTCGAAATGAATGTAAAAATGCAGCATTTCCCTCAACACAGCTGCAAATTTTGTTTTCGCAAGTACAACGATGTTAACCTAGCTGCCTCCTCTAGCCTTCTTCGTGCATGCAATCATGTTACCGTAGACGCCCAGATGCAGAGGCCATTTAGCATGGATTGATACTTGAACTGCGTTGGGCAAGCACGGACAAGGCCAACGAGCACTAGGTTGAATAAAGTCGGGCTCTACACTCCGCCTTTCGGTATTCCTGGGAATGTTCGGAGGAGAGTCGTGGAGCCAACCTCCGTGATCATGAAAAAATGTCTCGGTCAAATAACTGCATGGGCCATAAAAAGTGCGGCTGCCGATTCCGGCTTCAATCAGAACCTCTATAATGGCATAATGTGCTACATTATCGTAGGCGCCCTTTATGTCATGGAACAAAGTCGCAGTGAGTCGTTTCAGACGTTTTTGATGTTGAAAAAAAGTGATCAAATTGATGGTATTATCTATGGATGAGCGCCCACGCCGGAAGCCAGCCATAGATAGTTCAGTTGTAATTTTCCATGTACAATTCCTAATACAAGATTTCTCGCTTGACAACATCGACCGGTTCGGAACTTGTTGCCCTCCGAGGTGCCGTTGATTATAATAATAACCAACCGGCTGATCGGTGGGCTATATTCTGCGATTCGAAGGCGGCCTTACAATGTCTTCTGTGATGTCTTCGTCGCGGTTCATGTGAACAACTCGTGTCGGAAATACGAGAAATGCACCATCACATGATCGCGAAAGGACATGACGTCGTGTTTCAGTGGCGGCCTGGTCATTGCGGTATCTCCGGCAATGACATCGCTGACGAAGCTCCTAGGAAAGCACACGAAGGAGCAACCCTTGTTTCTATACCTTAATCGAGGACTGACGCAGCCCAACACTTAGGCAAGCTAGCGCACTCTTTGACACTAGAGAAGTGGCACACGCCTCAATTCATTCAACATCGATTGCATTCCCTCGATCCTTCTATGCAACTGTGCTTGTTACCAGGTCTTCCGCGTATTGAGGAAGCAGTGCTGTGCCGCTTACGTTTGGGCGTCGCATTCACCAATGTATATACATCTTTGATTGGGATGGCTGATAGAGCCGAGTGCAATGCCTGCGGTGTCGAGGAAACCATAGAACATCTACTGTGCTACTGCCCATCTTTTGAAAACGAAAGGCAAAACCTCTTCACAGCCCTCAATCAGCTAGATGGAAAGCCGTTCTCCTTGTACAAGATCTTGGGACCATGGCCTCGCATATCGCAGCTACAAAAGGCCACAAAAGTGCAGCTGCGATATTTGAAAGCTACTGGATTGAGTCAGCGTCTGTGATCCGGACTGAGCGACCGAATGATGTCCCCAGTGGACTTTCTCTTCTTTCAAACTTTTCATCCCCTTTCCCTTTCCCCAGCATAGGGTAGTCAACCAGGCTCAGTCCTGGTTAACCTCCCTGCCTTTCATTTATCCTTTGCTCTCTCTCTTTAAGGTAGAATTTAAGACATGCCAGGGCCACTCTTCCACTTACTTTTCCGATGCAATTGGGCAGGTCGATAGGGTGGTAGGATGAAACCAGGTTTGAGAAGTGGAACCAAGCAGCTGCATTTCCATTCACGTGAAACCAAACTGCTGCGCCAAAACTCGTTGTCATGGTTTAGCAGCATGAGTCGTGATTTCTGCTCGAGATTGCCGAGCGGCGCATAGGCAACGCCCTCCGGCACAGGTGACGAAGAAGGCCTGCATGCCACCAGTGCCGTTTGAACCTCCTCCACCGAAAACATTACATCCATACGGGAGTTCTGAGCACAGCAGTGACAAATGTGTAGATGCACGTTGGGGCCGCAAGCGGGCGAGCCTTGAACAAAATTCCTCAGCAATCTCAATCTCTCTTCTACCTTGGTATAAAGCGAGAGATTTCTAAGGAACATGCTATTGCAGTGATACGCGAAGTCCACAAAAGGCATTTTATATCTGAGATAAGTGCTGACGTAGATCCACTGACTTAAAGAATCGTTTCCATCTTTGAGATTGCAGTGAATCAATGCGGCGCTCAATCTCCTTTTGCATCCACCTTGCCTCTCTGAGATTGTGGATGGATTTTGTGGGCTCGATCTTCTTTCAGCCCCCAGCGAAGTGCTCGTAGTCACTGCAGTTCATGTTCCAATTATTCAAATTTCTGGAAAGGTTGAAAATCACGCGTAGCCTCTTGCATGCGTGTTTGAATTTCTTGTTTTAGACTAGAATGGTTGCCTTCCTTACATACTTCGTCCATGCGTGAGCGAAACGACGGCCAGTCATTTCACTGGAGAGTCGTAGAGGGGTATTTCAATAGTACCTTGATACTCAGATACGTGGGACTATGGTTAATTCTATGGGGTTCCATGTGAAGTAACCACCGCACGTTTCTTTCAAGACACCGAGAGGGCAGGGTCAAATCTAGGCTTCTCATGTATGCAAATAAGTCGGACTACCATTGTTGAGGCAGTAAAAATCGTTCGGCGTGTCAAACGATGCTAGTCTCCCTCCACTGGAGTCAATCTTCAAACTCACTCAAAGCAGAGTGTGAGCATTAAAATCTCTGGTGGGATTCGAAGGGCCGGCTGTCGCTGATAACACGGCGTGCAGTGGTTTTGAGTGGAAGTGACTTGGAGGAGGAATGTACAGAGCGATAAATATGAATGTCACTTTCTTTGTTTTCACAATTCAACAAACGTACTGGTTGTCCTCGTGAGGAGGGACTCTGTGCAATACGTGTATCAGTTTACATCTGACATATTCAACGACTTTGCTCATATCACCACAGGTAGAGGATATTAATGCCTCACAGCCAGAAATGTGGATAGTGTTCTGAACTTTTGGTTCGGAAATTACGAAAGTGGGTAAATGGTTTTCGAAGACAAAGAGGTGAAAGGCACGAAGCAGGTGACAAAGTAGTTGTGTCTATCCGCTTTATAACAAAGGGCGCCCCACCTACACTACAAGCGTTGTGCTCTCATCAGCAGTTGAGTACACCTGCGATCGGTTCTCATACACTTGCGAATGTTTATCCAACCGATATTCCCTGCAACAGCGCAAGACTTATTGCGCCTACTATTGTGCCACCCACGATACTGCACCGAAAGAACATGCGCGTGAAGGACAATGATTGACTGGCGCGCTGATTGGCTGACGATTGGCACCTAATCTATCAAACAAACTCCCAGCTGGTAGAAAACTAAAGGCAGGGTAGAATATAATAAAAAAAGCTGTGTCTTTCCACTTCACCACCAGGCACGCCATGTACATGAAGTTAATGATTGACATCCATAGCCTACTCTTACATGCTCTAACATGACTTCGTGGAGACGACTGAAAAATACATCTAAGGCTTTTACTTCCTTAAAATTTCGGAGTTACCGAGCACTCTTAAATCTACAACGTGCATATGTACGTAAACGGAAACTTTATTAGATGGTAAAAGATTTTAGGGAGGGGTGATCGAAACCCCTAAGTTACTTTGTTAAGAAAACGTCATTTTATGCATTCAAGCATAAAAGTAAATGGAAAGCCAGTGCTTTTCTCCACAAACTTCGATAATTATTATCTCGAAACCGGTGTCATCTTGAGTATTCGTTCTAAGTGGATCCCGCTTGCAAACTCCACGGCTAGAATTTGTTAATTTCAAGTTGGGCCATAATTATTTACATCATAGTCAAGAAGAGGAACACTATCGTCGACCGTGCTCTCCAGCGCTTTCTAGTGCGTCAAACTCTCCAGGGCCGTCCTCGGCAGACGTCCCTCGTGCTGAGAGTCGGTTCCCTGCTCTAACGTTCGGTCGCAAACACTGCTGACTAATAAACGCCTTTACAAGTGGTGGAGGTGAGGTGCACTACTAATAACCACTGGCACCCGTCGGGGTTACCATTGTGTCGGTAAAGCAAGTTATCGCGAATAGCGAAATGGTGAGCTTGACGACGCAAGGTGGGAGTGGTTGGTGGTGCTGATGAGCCACAGAACGAGAGTGTAGGAGAGATAATGCAATGCTCATTGCGCTGCTCAGACGCTATGGTGGTAAGGTCGAATGAACAATCGGTAAAGTGGGATAGTCAGCAGTAAACATTGTCGTCAGGCAAGGGAGAGAGGGAGAGGACATTGGCGTCAGCATGATGGTGTCCGCTGCGATAGAGCACGCGGATATCGTAGTCCTGCAGGCGAAGTGCCCGTTGGGCAAGAAGGCCTGAGGGATCTTCAAGTATGACACCCAACATAGTGCATTGTGGTCTGTGACTACATCAAATGGACGGCCGTACAAATATCATCTGACCTCGGTGAGAGTCCAGATGATGGCCAGGCATTCTCTATCTGTCGCAGTGTAATTGTTTTCAGCTTTCGTAAGCTTACGACTTGCATAAGCCGTGACATAATCAGGAAACCTCTGTTTGCAGTGGGCAAGAAAAGCGCAGAGGCCAACACCGCTGACATCTGTGTACACTTCGGTTAAAGCTATCGAGTCGTAATGGCACAAAATTGGCGGAGAGTTTAGCCACCCACGGAGCTTTGTGAATGCCCCGTCGTACACCATCGGCACAATGCTACAATACCGGCCGGATATATCTGAATGTACACCCATTTCTGCCACGGCAAGTCACTCTGAAGAGTGCCGCGTTCTCGCACGGCACTTTACCTCCAATGACCAAGAGCGCCAGAGGAGCACTATGACACCACCTCTGTACCCACCCTCCTTCCTGGAGCCCTTGTGTGGCTTTCTGTTTTTTCCGCTGCACCTGGGCTCATTTCAAAACTACTTCCCAAGTATGACGGGCCATACCGTATCCTCAAGCGCGCATCCCCCGTTAACTACGCGATCAAACCCAATGAACCATGTTCGCACATGCGCCGTCGTGGACGAGACAGTGTCAACGTGGAACGCCTCAAGCCGTAGTATGATCCACTCATAACGAGTAGCTGTTAAGTCGCCCGATGGCTCCCGTTTCGTTTCCGTGGTTAATGTAGAGAAGAATAGGGACGCTATAGTGGGCCATCCTCTCCAGCGTGCCCAGACCGTGCCCTGCTGGAACGGTCGGTTCCAAACGCCTGTGACTAATAAACGCCTTTACAAGGTAAAAAGTTGATTAGCGAATCTTTTTTAATTAGTTGGTTATGCATATCAATTTCTTGTGCAAATAGTGTCCGCCACTTCAAGAAGACCACCTAATGAACAAGAATTGTGCTATCTGCCACACGCAACCTTTAGAATTCTTTGAAAGTTCGCTAAAACATCCAGTATAAAAATCACCCTATAGATTACGTAATCTAATGTAAACCCTAACATAAACTTCCGTAAATATTATCTCTCATCTCATCAAGATTACTCAAGTTTGCCCACCGATGCTGTGTTGCTGTTCGTGACCACTATATTTTAGCTAATCGCCTAGTCAAGGTGCTCTTTTATGAAGTTCTTGCAACTGACAACTCTCATCATCATCATCCTCAACATCATCAGCCTGTTTCAAGTTCACTGCAGGACGAAGGCCTCTCCCTACGATCTCCAGTTACCCCTGTCCTACGCCAACCGATTTCAACTTGCACCTGCGAATTTCCCAATTCCATCGCTCCACCAAGTCTCCTGCCGTCCTCGATCGCGTCTCCCTTCTCTTGGTACCCATTCTGTAATCCTAACGGTTCAATGGTTATCTCACCTGCGGAATACATGACCTGCCCAGCTACATTTTTTTTCTCTTAATCTCAGTTAGAATATCGGCTGTGCCCGTTTGCTTTCCTATTCAAACCGCTCTATTTCTGTCTCTGAGCGTTATGCGTCGCATTCTTCGCTCCATCGCTCTTTGCACTGTCCTTAACTTGGTATCAAGCATTATTGTCATTCTCCAAGTCTCTCTCCCATATGTCAGCACCGGTAAAATGCACTGAGTGTACGCCTTCCTTTTCAATGATAACGTTAAGCTTCCAGTCAGGAGGTGACAATGTCTGCCGTATGCGATCCAACCCAATTTTATTCTTCTATGAATTTTCTTCTCATGATCAGGGTTCCCTGTGATTAGTTGACCTTAGTAAGCATACTCCTTCATAGACTCTAGAGGCTGTCTGGCCATCCTGAACCCTTATTCTCTTGGCAATCTATTCATTCATCTATTCACTGCCAACTTTTACTTCATGCAAAAGAAATGTTATTTAGTAATACAACCATTCGTTTCTGTTTTAATTGGAAACGACAATATTAAAGCGCATCAATCTGTTCTCTCACAACCTTTCCAGACTGCAATTTTTACGGAAGTAACGAAATCATGTTTCTTTTTTATCAAACAAGCGAATATGCTAAATTCTACACGTGCACTTCCTCGCACACCTTGACTGACCTAGCCAAGATGCCAGAGTTAGGACTAGAAAAGCAGACAAGGTGTCGACGTGCTGGCTGGTGACATAATACCGTCCACCTCGTGTCCTCGCTCCATCCAAGCTTTCAAAAAGCACGTCTCGCCTTTATCTGTGCTACTAATGAGAACGCAGTCACATTGATTAGGGCAATGAGCTAGACGTGTTTAAAAGCATGCTTACAGAATTTCGCATACCGTCTACTGTTTCGAAAAAAAAAGATTCTTCTTTGCAAGTGAACACGGACAGAACAGCAGGGCCTCGGCTGCTACAATCTCCGATCCACAGAGCCACCCAGGGAACTCAGTAATCGACAGCAATAAAGCCGGGAAGAAGCACTGTCAATATTTGCTCATCGCACACTATGCGGGTAGGGGGGATATGCGCCTTTATAAGAGCGGGTTCTGTCTACAGCTCTAGCCATACCACTCAACTAAACAAAAAGCCGTAAAAAGGATAAAGAGGCGAGGAAATTGGATTCAGCCGAAAAACGGGTCGGAGTAATGTGTTGAGGCGCAGCACCGGGGTTGGATGGGACGGACGAAGTGAAGGGGAAAATTGGTCCTCTCGTCGCTGGGGAAATCGGCCCGCACTTTTGCAGCGCTCGATCTGTCCCCGCCAATAGGCTTCACTTACGGCGTCCCCGTGCGCCGATCACGTGTTCTGGGTGATTCAATAAGATACGCTAAGCGCGCGACGTTTCCGACCTACTTACGTCAGAGCAACGGTAAGCTGTTACGTAAACAAAGCGAATGAGTGGGACCCAGACGGCGTCGCGAAGCGGACGATATGGCACAACGACGCAATGAGACAAAATGCGCCCTCAGGGAACCGCCGATTCTCACCGGACGTTTATCTATGTTGCGGTTATTGAGAGGTTAAGAAGTGGTTCACCGAGAACAACTGGATGCTATTTGTTTTCATAAGTGGTGCGCAATTAATGATTTATTTTTATGAAGCATGAATGGCCTCTTATGCCTGCTTGGCGCCTTAGCGTTTGAGTGCCTTCAAATTTATATGTGCTACTCACCTTACGGCGTGGTATTGGTCCCGTTGTGAGCGGGAGTAAACAACATGTACGGCCATATCTTTTTTGTCGCAATCATTTACAGCAATGATACAGCAAAGGTTTAGAACCGTCAGGTTAAAATGGTAAACATTTATCGCTTGAGCACGGTTTTTCAACTCAAACAGTTTTTTCACGCCATTGCACACAACTTCCGCATAGTCATTGCGGTGCCGAGCTGGTTAATTCTGAACTGCATGCAGGCGATAAGCAGAACGACCCACAAAACTGGCGAAAGTGCGTAATGCTGCGAACCGGACAACTCCTCGACGCTTTTATATAGGGCCTGTCAAACGGACCAAATATTAACTGAACAGAAGGACGCAGGTGTTCCTCTAGAGGCATTTTATCTGTATAACTAGTGCACTACTAACTCAAGTGAATACGTACAGAAAGGCCATAAGGATCCGAATCATTTGGAGCTATTGAGGTTCTGTACAACAATAAAGATACTGTATAATTATTCCCCAGTGTGCTCGACCCACTGCGGAAATAATTTCGCAGACATATTACTGATGAACGCAGGCAAACTGCTCTCAAGGCCCATTCAAAAGAGAACAGGAGAGCGCGCGGATTTCTTGATGTGCAGCGCTTTCTATTGTTAAGCACGGTGCTCCCCTTCGCACTTCTGATACGCTTCATTCACTCTGTTGAATGGGTACACTTATTTGATGCTACGGTGGCACTGGCGTCCAGTTCACTCCGCTCGCAACCCTTTGACCCTTGAGCGATGGACGCTAATCGGTGGGTTCGCCTAATCAGCTACGACAGCAGGGCTATCGTGACTGACCCAAAGGACGAGTCTCACTCATCCAGGTGATTTTGGTTCGTTTGCACTGATTGCCAGAGACTAGTGAAAGTCGTTTCAACATTTTAATGTGAATTCTGCGCCAATGAATGGCATCAGACCAGGTTGGTGCAGACGAAGCGGAAGCCTAGCATGCGTTTTGAAATAGCATGCGGAGTGAGCAAGCTCCAACCGCGACGGCCGCATCTACAGTGCCAGAATCATGGTGTTTTTAGACGTTGCTTCACATCAAGTAATCTTTTAGAGATGAGAAGTTGTACATACCGCGCCAGCAGTAACGAGAAGCGGGGAGGATAGCAAAACCACGCTTTGTCTTTAGCTCCAAGAAATATTTCCTTTGATATGGACAGTTTCTTTGGTCATGCCAATTTGCAACTTAAGAACGTGAAACAATTATTGCTAGTAAAGAACAACAGAAAAGAACAAACTCATATTGCAAGAATGAAAGCGGTTGACAATGAACCAGCGACTAAAAATGTAACATGTTTTGCTGCATACATTGACGAAGGCCATGCAATGGGCGGAACATTAGTGTAGACGCCACTTCTAACGTGTGCCAATTATTTGTTTCAGTTGCACTAAACCCGGATGCAGTGCATTTTCCCGAATTACTATTGAACACGAGGTCTCTCGCTAAAGTTCGTGCAGTACCTTGAAAATAACTCAAATCCATTACCTTTCGGATACATTATTTGGGGCATCTAAAAGGTACTGCCAATTACACACTATACACTTCTTTCATCTCTCTTTCCATTGCTAGAAGCAATCTAGTAAGTACTCTTCTGTTAACCGTTTCCGCAACAATGTCGTTTTCTTTTGAATTGTAACATCTTTGTAATTCCGCCACTCGAGCCCCAGTTTGCGTTCGGCCAAAAAGAATTTTCGAAGGGTGGCTAAATCTGGCTTGTAGGAAGGGTGTTCCATAATAATGATGGCACTGCGCGTCAAAAACTCACGCATTATTGAGCAAGAGTGCACAAGGCTCCTATTGTGATGTAGAATCCAATGCTGTCACTTCGACAAATTTTTGGTGAAATGCAGCGCATACGACCTCTCAGATTCATTAGGACCGCCACATAGAAAGCTGCATTCACAAGTTGATCTTCAGGTAAAAATACGTGACGCACAATCCCATGGCCGCTGACAGACCATGACAAATATTCGCCCTTCGTTCCTGCGTATATTGATAGTTTACAAACATTGCAAATGTGTCTAGATCTACTACGCTGCACCTCAACCAAGGACACGATTGTTGAAGCCCGCATCGGCCCAATGGACGTTTACCGATCCTGCGAAGTGCTAAGAGTAAATATTAACTGCTGACCCGCGAGTGAGTCACCCGCTTTCGACAATTCACAATTTACGTCGAGAGAGCAGTTTTCGCATTCTCCGTTACACCATGAAAGCGCCATTTAATCACATTTTACTCCTGCCAAATGAGCGAATGTACCAGCATGGAGTTTGTCAATAGCTGTGGCACATCTTTCTATTCCGGGAGCTATTAAAAAGTCGTGTATACCCTTATGTGGCCTTAGGCAATTTGACACACACACATATATATATATATATATGTGTGTGTGTGTGTAAGTGGTGCAATATATATATATATATATATATATATATATATATATATATATATATATATATATAGTTTCGGGGAGAAAATACGCTTAACAATAGATTTACAAGGTACATACAACGGGCAGACGCAAGGCACAAGCTATCGAGCCCGAGCGCACGACTATCGGCGATGGTCGTCTTCGTCAGTCCTCTCATCATCGTTCGCTACTGCAGCGCCTCGTGGCATGACCCCGAGCGGCGAAGGCGCTGTCCCTGCGCTTGGTAGGTTTGAAGGATTTTTGCTTCAGTGGAGCGACTTGAGCGATATTAGAGGAGAATCGCTGTGCAGAGGTATCGCGAGGTTTTAACTCGTAAGTCACGTCTTTGACTTGACGCAAGAAACTGTATGGCCCGGAGTAGGGCAAAATCAGCTTTTCACTAAGTCCAACTCACCGTGCTGGTTTCCAAAGAAGCACGATGTTACCAGGGTTATCGTGGGAATCGCGGTGACGAGGGTCATGTATACGTTGTTGCTTTTTTTTCTTGGGGGGAGGGGGGGAAGTGGTCAAACGCAGGCGTGCAATCTCAGGTGCCTCGGTCGCTCAAGATATGGCATCTCGGGCATATTCTGACATTGTATCGAGAGCGGCTGGGAGGATCGGGTCAAACGGTAGTATAGGGTCTCATCTACACAGGAGAAAAAATGGAGAAAAGCCAGCTGAATCATGCTGGGACGTATTGTAGGCGAATGTGACGAACGGCAGAGCGGCATCCCAGTCACGGTGGTCGGTGGAGACGTACTTAGCGAGCATTTCTGTGATAGTCCTACTGAGCCGCTCTGTGAGGCCGTTGGTCTGAGGGTGATACGCCATTGTATACTTGTGCTTCGTAGCGCAGGTGTGCGAGATGTCCTGAAAAACCTGTGAGAAAAAGTAGCGGCCCCAGTCGGTAAATAGTTGTGGAGCGGCGTGGTTCAGTACCACAGTGTCGTGATGGAAGCCAGCGACGTCGGTTGCTCAATTACTTCGAGAGCGACATTCGCAATATCGAATTTGACGATGCGTAAGCGCTGCCGATTTGACAGCCAAACTACATCGACTGTTGCAGCGATTATAGCCATCCATCAAGTAGTCAATTTTGTATCGATGGCACAGCATCAAGTATGCACTATATTATGTGACGCGAACGCAGCGTTGCAAGTGGTTGATTCTGCCCTTGAACTTGTACATCATTACCTTCTTGCCCAATATGTGGTTTATACCACGATTAGGCTCTGAGAACTTGCTTACGTATTGCGTTTCAATGGAATCGTGGGTGTTATATGGGATTGCGCTTGCTGGTGAGGAAGCAAACATGGCCCACAATAATGCCACGCAAGTCTCCATCCCGTTTTTCTCGACCAGACACTATTTCTCTAGTGTATGCAGTATTGCGTGAAAACACTAGAACATACTAGGCGCTACCAACTAACCGTCAACGAAGTCGTGACGGACTTGACCCAGATATAGTATACAAGGGAAATTACTGCTCACGTTCAAAAGAAATCGTGCAAGCTTTTTCCACAAGACAGGATTTGGTGTGGCATTCACTCGGTGATACCTAAATTTTATCAGCTGTGCAGGAGGTCCATACTGCTGGGAGTGCCACGCACCCCAGACTACAGAACTAGTCTCGTACATAGGCCCACGATATTCTGCGAAAAGACAATAATTTGTACAAAATTTGTTTAAGTTTACCAGTCAAACTTTGTTTGAAAATATTCTATTCGGATCCTAGCTGGATTCTTTTCCGCGTTATCTTCTAAAGGCACTCGTCAAATTCTTGCGAGAGAGGGGTCTAGATTTCAGATTTTTAACACCACCATCTTCACCTCTACATCGACACGTCACCTCTCTTTTTATACCAGGTTCCCTTCCTCGATCCTGAGCAGCAGGTGAGAACTTAGATTCAGGCCTACCTCTTAGCTTTTCTATAATAATTTACGTCTCTGGCATGGCACAAAAAAGCACGACGAGCATGACAAATTTTTTTTATTTCTTCTTCCGCGCTTTTTCTTCTTTCTCTTGGCCAATATTTCTGTCTGCGCCCGTTCCTCCCGAATTTCGTACGCCTTTCCTGTATTTACCTGCGCCATGTTCCAGGATGAAACCTTACCCACTTGCCAAACTGTTTAAACTTTTCGAGTGTTTATGGCCTTCGCGAAAATCCTGGAGACTCGCGAACACAGTTATTTCCTTAATAAAGGAAAAAAGAGACATCCATCCAATCGTAGCAATCGCTACAAAGGAAACCCATACGGGTTCCTCGAAAGCAAAAGCTTCGCAGTTGAAGAAAAATTCGTCCTGGTCCGGGACTCGAACCTGAACATGTGCTTCAACTCGGCGCCCTTGCTTCAGAGTTGTTGATGAATTTGACCTCGCCATACCATCTGCGAGTCGCCTGGTTAACTCAAATGGTAGAGCGGCTGCTCCAGAAAGGCTGTGGTCCCAGGTTCGAGTCCCGGACCACGACAAATTTTTATTCAACTGCGAAGCTTTGTCTATTTAGGAACCCGTATGGGTTTCCATTGTAGCGATTGCTACGATTGGGTGGATGTCTCATTTTCCCTTTAATAATCACTTCCCTACAGCTTCCGGGTTTCTGCAGAACAATTACATCAAACGGTTATTTCCTCTAGGCATCCTTCACATAAGCCTTAACGTTTGGTAAATTTCTTCGCCATACCTGCCAAATTGCACGAGAAATTTGATATTGATCATCGCTATCATCTGTTCGCCGATCACGGTTTGAACAAGGACCGATAGCAGGTTGCAAAAAAAGTACACACAGAAACATTTGCCTTTTCATACTGTAGTCCAAATTGTACTAAACATTACGGGGATAAATTATAGTGGAGATATCTATACAGCTCCTCCCCAACACACTGTTCCACCGTTTTGCTGGACTCACTCCATTGACTTCTGGGACAGACCTTGTGTTGTCTGTGTGTGCAATTATATAAATTCAGGAGTGTCACGTAGGCAGGAGTAATTCTTTTGTGCCCTTGTTACACGGATACCCTTATTCGCGTTTCAACGTAATGGCGCCTACTCATTTAAGTAAGGTGAACACCGACCCCGGTTCCCGGCGGCGATGAATAAGGCATGCCGCAAGTTTCCATTTCCACTGAAATTCGAACACGTTGCGCCGCAAAATTAATAAACCGAGGTGCAAAATTAACGCTACTTTTGACACTAGATCAGTACAGCGTCAACAGCGAGACGACAACATTGCCCGTTGACACGGCATGTCTGACAATTCGTCAGGTGCTTCGCCATCATTGGTATCGAAGAGATCGACGTGGCTCGCGCCTGTGCATAGAGCACTGAAACAGACAGACCTATCACCGCATAATAACTGCAGCTTTTCGTGCACATAATTAGTCGTACAGGTTTTCTAAACTGTGTGACGCCCGTAATTCAGTTGGTGTAGGCAGTTGCCGATATCACTAGCTCATACTGCGGAGATTCAGCTGCGCTTCTTCCATTGTGTACTGTACCTTCTCGGCGGCAACAATGCCGTCGGGCGTTGCATCATCTAGGCGCACAGAGGTGCGCATTCCAGGTGTTTCAGCGCAGGGCGGCCAGATTATCATTCCAAATGATTATCATGGCCTTCGTATAGTCGCGTCAAATCACTTCACATGGTTTTAAAAGACTTACAAAATACAAGCGTTCCCCTCTGTTGACGCACCGGCCGCAGTCTTGACCGCATGTGGGGTAACGTCGGTTACTCAATCCGAGATCGCCAAGAATGGTTTCCATGCAACCGCGGTTAACAGCCAAATCGCCGTTTCCCGTGCTGTGTAACTGCGCTAACCGCGTTTAGCGATAACCGTGGTTACATTAACCAACGTTACGGGCCGCTCGTATAGCAAGCGTATTAGACCGCAGCTCTTGGGCGCCCTTTCCTGCGTTGAGCGTCACCGTCCCTCGGCGTAACCGCGCCAACTCGCTCGTGCCACTGCTCGCGCGTTCGTCGTCGTCTTCTTCTTCCACAGCTGGCTGCGAGGCCGCTCATCCTGCCGGCGTTCCCATGCTGCCCCTCTCTTTGCGAAGTCGCTGACCGCACTGGCTCAGTGCCAGTCGGTGCAATGACTTCGGTCTCAAATTCTTTTGCCTAAGTGTATGGCGAAATGAAAACACATATGCAGCTGGGCTCAAATTTCGCATTGGGCAGTATTGTAATTGTCGGATATTTCCTAAATTCCTATTTATTTTATATTGCGGCTCTGAAAGCAAGAAGATACGGACATCTGAATGCCGGGCGTGAATAGGGGAGCCTACATACGCGCATGCGTAGGCTTCTGAGCGCGAACGGGGATGTGGCAACTCCGTGGCTCCGAGTGAAGGCATCGATTCAGAGCGACGGCCACTGAATGAAAACAGGCGTGTCCTTTTCATCCGATGGAGAGAACTGCTGGTGACATCTAAAAAGGGTGGGGGGGTCATTCATGAACCCTGGTTGCTACCACTTATATGTATCTCTTAGCTGCCCTGTACTACGTAGCAAGGGGCACGCGTCCCGGTTTTCAAATTTCAGTCCTAGTTGGCAGTAGTGCATGTCTACAGAATGCTTGTTTACGACAACATTCGACCATGTATAGGACTAGGTATTAGGGTTCTGCACTTTTTTCACATTGCTTAAAATCCGGACGTGTAACTGTAGACACAATAAATGCTGTTATTTTATTTTCTGAGCAATAGCTATTAGGCACATTAAATAGCGCTTTTTAATCTTTCAGCCATACATTCTCACTGATCGCATAGAGATGTGCTTGTGCCTGCTACAACAGCACGCTTTTGTGTCGTTTTCAAAAAAAATAAACCTAATTCTTAAATTCTGGGCTTCTACGCGCCAAAACCACCATCTCATTATGAGGCACTGATTATGAGGCACGCCGTAGTGGGTGACTCCGGAAATTTGGACCACCTGGGGTTCTTTAACGTGGACCTAAATCTAAATACACGGGTGTTTTCGCATTTCGCCCCCATAGAAATGCGGCCGCCGTGGCCGGGATTTCATCCCGGAACCTCGTGCTTAGCAGCCCGACGCCATAGGCGCTAAGCAACCACGGTGGGTAAAATTAATTGTAAAAAAGTGTCAAAATACTACTACTACTTCTCCTCCTCCTCCTCCTCCTCCTCCTACTACTACTACTACTACTACTACTACTACTACTACTACTACTACTAATAATAATAATAATAATAATATTAATAATAATAATAATAATAATAATAATAATAATAATAATAATAATGCGATGAGCCTTAACGAACATTGCACAGTCGCGAGCAATATGAAAAATACATCAAATTTGTCTTAAAGCAGTCGTTGCTCCAGGTATGCGTTTCATGTAGTCGTATCGGTCATACTCTGTAACAAGTACAGTGCGGCCCACTGCTAAAGGGAACACTGTTGTGCTCTGCACTTATTTTGGTCAGACTCCTGCTGCAAATGCCAAAAAAGGCTATGTCAGTGAATTCGCTGCACAGCCCGGTGCCACCAATCAAAAAAGTTGTCTATTGTGAAGCTAGGGGACTGGGTACAATTGCGAGAGAGAAAAATTTGGACTTACTCACCGCTCAGCTGTTCCGTTTAAGAGTAGACCAAGCAGTACATTTTTCGTCGTGCGTTTACTATATTCTGATGGAACAAATTTACTGATGGCATGTGCGCTTACTCATTACGGCAATTTTAAAAAAAATTGAGTGTTCCATTCCATATGTCACACTAGGGGGTACTTCTCGGTTCTTCACTAAAACACGTGCCTGAGGGCTTGGTAAGCAGTGCGCTGCAATACTGGAAACATGACCCAAACATCCCCACACTAAGTACATGTATTGCAAATGCAGAGGAAATTACCGGCAAATATTTAAAATGAGGATTTCAACATTCTTACGCTGATCGGCCGTAAGAACATCATCTCCTACGTAGCTGGAAATGCAGGACATAATGCGCATGCTGGACGGACCCCGTTACCGCATTGTGTTCCAACGCGTACAATGACAGATCGCTGACGCGTCGAACTAGAATCAAAGCGTGACTGTTTTTATTAGATCAGAAACGTCTTCTTCATATCTATTCAAAGTATGTTGAGTGCAATGGCAATAGGATTGAAAGCCTGCTAGGATTTGCATGTTAACTTCGTGATTATGTGTAGGATATAATCACCATCACTCACTAAGGGAGAATTGACATAGGATGAGCGGTGAACTTGAAACTGGAGTGCACGACGTATCCCACCGAAGCAGTAGCAAGAGCTGTAGCAGTTATAGCAGCACAGGTAGCAGCAGTAGCCACAGCAGAAGCAAGTGAGTAGTTTTTTGAAAGTTGAGAAGGAATGCTTTTACAAAAATTTATATCGAAGCGCCTAGGAATCGCCAGAAAATTACAAATTCCTTCGAATATTTTGAACATAGAGCGTGTTCATGGGCTAGCATTATTTTTGTAAATTATTATCGTCTTTTTGCAATTGCTCTTTTCTTACGGGTTAATGAAGGCGGCTCCTTCGAACAACCTGCCGAGCCCATTTTATGAGAAATAAATCAAGGTTAACACCGTCATTCAGAATAGGGGTGGAGAACGAACCTGTTCGCGGAAGCCTGCAGTCAGGGTAGAATACAGTCCGCCAAGGTATTACGTGGCTGTCTAAGCAATTTCCTCAAATGCCCTTCGACATCAAGCAGCTGCACTAAAGAGAGGCAGCGAATGAATATTTAAACGTACGAAAATAAGAAAAAAGGTGAGTAAGAAGCGACGATTGTACTTTAGGGGAAGAATTACGGTGACTCATTTTTAGTGCTACACGTGGGTGAGCAGAGAGAACACGCTGTCGGCCGCGGAAGAGAAGGGCCCAGCGAAAAGAAACAGTTGCTCCACTCGGTAGGGGCTCGGAAATAGTCGCTGACTATACTGTGTGCTCTTTTTTTCTCCGGACACTAAAGAAACTACAGGTTTGCTCGAGTTACGTCCCCAGATAAGAATTATCTGCGCAGTTCGGACATCATTTGCAAGACGACCTGAAAAAACATGAATGACTTTTTTTAATTATTTGAATTACGGCAAATATTTATTTTCAGTAGTTCAAGAGACTTGTCATCAAAATCGATTTCTCCGTCTCTACTTTTCAAAATGATCATACAGATTGAAATAACTGGCACCAAATTATCCTTTAAATTTACCTGATTACGCGTGCGGCACTGCGCAGTATACCACGTGCAGGCAGTTCGAAACATTGCGATCCTATAGAGCTTAGTTTATTCTGATGTTGTTATTTTTTTGCTTAATGCTTATCCTTGTGTTTAACAAAATTCACGATGCACAAAAAAATGGCACAGCACTGTATTACGCCCTTTCTATCAGTGCTTTCTGAGTAGAAAATATGCGTATGAATGACAAAAGCGAGCTATATTTAAATGCCAAGCATTGTTTAGAGAGGAATTACCCCCATCAGAAACCGAATAACCGGTCTAAATGATCGCGTTCTTAAGCAAATTGCATCATGAACAAGGTTATTGGGATCAGATTCTCGTTCATAAGAGTAAAAAAAACTAATTATTGTTTTAACACTTAGTACGTGGAATTCGACTACAGTCTCGAAAACCTAATCCCATTTTTGAAGCTTCCTTTCTGCTTATGTAAGAGAAGAGGACACAGTCCGAACAAATATTTACAATTTACCACAAAGGCACACTTTGGCAACCTTTAAGAAAACAAAACATGTGCTCTAATACTGAACTTGTTTTACCACACTAAAGAATATTTGGTACGTCATTCCTTTAAGTTGTCCCCTGTTCATTGTTGCGTCGTCTAACGGTCGATGCGTGTGCACACGCTCCATTTTGTATCGTGGCCCACGGCAGAAGATTACTGAATCCAATAATGCATCGTGAAAAGGCGAAACGCCATCCTCAATACATGAAAACTGCAGAAAAAATGAAAATCAATGTAGTAAATACCGTATAAACACCAACGCATAAAGTTGCCCCTCTGTGAGCAGCCTGTCGTCTTATCGGTATTACACCACGAAACCCTCCTGCGGCAGCTATTGTGTGTTCATCGACTGGGAATCTAGCGCTAAAGAATATGGCCTTTTATGACACAGAGAAATCTCAGGCAAGCTCGTTAGGGCTGATTTTCAATGCTAGTCCGAGGCTGTAATATATTTTCTAATTCTGAAGCAAGACGCCTTTCATACCCTCAACAAAGAAAAGCGAAATATTTCAATTATAATAAATGTATGAACATTTTGTGCTTGGTGAAATTTGCTGCTTTTCTACCTCCTCAAAATATAGATGAGGTGCCATATTTTTACTTTGAGTTCATTATTTCTTGAAGATGTCTACGCATGACTTCAGGTTTACCCTGCGCTCGTGTAGTACACAACTACATGTCAAAGCAGTAGCGTTACTAGGAGTAAAAGGTAATGGTGAATCCTTCATAATATCCTCATTATGCTCGAAATGGTGGTCTGGAACACGAAAACCGCTGAAACAACGTTCATGGATGTATACCATAAACCAAGCGGAGCTCATTATAGCTTCATTGAAAATAATCGTAAACAGGATACAGAGGCTCCTTTATAACTAGCGATGAAGTTAAGAATGCCTTGCAAGACATGACCCGGGGAAAAGCAGCAGTAGAAGGTATAGGATAACAGTCGAGTTATTCAAAGATGGAGGAGATATTATGCTTGAAAAACCTTCAGGCGCTTTACAGGCAATACTTCGCGTCTTCGTGTATCAGAGAACTGGAAGGATGCCAACATTATAGTAATCCATAAAAGAGAGACGTTAAATAAATGATCGATTATAGGCCCATTAACTTTCCTTTAGTACTGCATAAAATATTCACTGAGACAATTTCCAATAGAATCGGCGTAACACATGACTTCAGTGAACCAAGGGAACAGGCTGGCTTCAGGAAGGGTTATTGTGCAATGGATCAAATCTATGTTATCATTCAGGTAATTGAGAAATATCCGGACTACAATAAACCTTTTTATATGGCTTTCATATATTCTGAAAAGGCATTTGATTCAGTGGAGCTACCAGCAGTCATTGAGTCTGCGTAATGGAGGAGTACAGGACGCATACCTGACTATCTTGGAAAACATCTACAAAGATTCCACAGCTACCTTGGTTCTCCACAAGAGAAGCAGAAAATTATCTATTAGGGGCTCAGGCAAGCAAGCAGAATCTATCTACTGTTTTCACTACATGCTTAGAAGAGGTATGCAAGCTATTAGACTGAGGATGCTTTGGAGTGAGCATCAACTGTGCATATCTCAACAGCTTTGAGTTTACAGATGTCATCCTCCTGTTCACCAACCCTGGCGACTGGGGACAACTTAAGATTCAGGACCTTAACTGAGTAAATATAAGAGTGGAGGTAAATATTAATATGCAGAAGATACAGATAAAGTTCAGTAGCCGTGCAAGTAAACACTAATGCAGGATCGCCAGTCAGCCTCTAGAGCCTATACAGGAGTAGGCTTATCTAGGTGAATTACTCACAGGGGACTCTAATGATGAGAAGTAACATTACAGATGAATAAAGGTTGGTTGAAGTACATACGTTAGGCATTAGCAAAACTTGATTGTGAGTATACCACTGTCGTTGAAACGGAAAGTGTGAAATCATTGCATTATATCAGTGCTAACATATGGGGCAGTAGCTTGGAGATTGACAAAGAAGCTCGAGAAAAATTTGAGGGCCTCGCAAGGCGCGATGGAACGAAACATCTGAGGCGTAACGTTAAAAGACAGAAAGAGAGCGGTGTCGATCAGGCAGCAAGAAACGGGGATAGCCGATATCCTAGTTGACATTAATAGAATAAAATGGAGTAGGTGGGCAATGTAATGTATAGGGTAGATAGCCGATGGAGCGTTTCAGTTAAAGAATGGATGCCAAGCGAAGGAAAGCGTAGTCGTGAGCGGCAGGAAAATAAGTTGGATGATGAAATTAGGAAATTTGCAGCCGCAAGTTAGAATCAGCTAGCGCGAGGTAGAGGTAATTGGAGTATGCCAGCGGGGGCCTTCGTCCTGCAGTGGATATAAAAATAACCTGATGAAGATGCTGATGGTTGTATCGTAACTGTCTAAGGAAAAAAGCACAGTATTTGAAGCATGCTTCCTTGCCATACGCATCAGGATGCCTAAAAAAATTGTTCCTTTCTTTAAAGGATAGTGCCACATAGACCAGAATCATCGTAGTCTGCTCCTTCATTTCTTATAAATGTCACGTTTTAATAGTTACAGTAAAATTCCTGTTTCATGTTTCTTTTCCAACTCAGCAACCTGTTTCTTCAAATATTGGCGCACAGAAGAATCATAACGTTTTATGTGCCAAGACCACGATCTGAATATGAAGCATGTCGTAGTGGGGGACTCCAATTGAATTTTGACCACCTGGCGTTTCTTGATGTGCACTTAAATCTACACAAACTACCAGTACACCACTAGACCTGTAACTTAAATTGTATGTGAAGCGGGTGTCGTCTTAAAGGACAAACTTGAGAAGTATGGAACCTGGGTGCTACTACAACGAATGCAACGCATGAAACTTCCGTATATCTGAGGGAATCGTCAAAGAAATCCAGTTTGAAACCTTTTTATTTCTTAATATTTACCACGCTTTGTTAACTTGTATCTTGCGCAAAAGACTCGTATTGTTTGGAATGTCGCTCACCCTACGAAATAGCGATGGTCAATTAATTTTTTTAGCCATTAATGATTCATCATTCATCATTTTAGCTATTATTCGATTAATCGCTTTCGATACAAGGTTTTTTATCGATTAACTCATTAAATAAATATTTTTGCCGGGGACTTACAAGATAGAATATCAACCTTTGTAGGACCCTATATTTATGTTTGAGCGTTGGAACCAAGCTAGAAACAGAAGTATATAAACCTTTATTAAACGATAATACTCACCTTCTAAGAAAATAAATATAGTCTGCACAGGTGGCTTTCGAAAAGATAAACAATATATGTTATGAAATATCCCTCAATGCAAAATTTATTAAACTATACATGGCACAAATTAATACCTGTAGAGTACAGTTAAACAAGAAACAAGAAAAATGGCAAAACTGAAAGATGAAGTCCAGCTAAAATATGCAACAAATTGCGATATGCACCGGCAAAAGAAAATCACTGGCTTTAAGATTGTAAACCACACTCTATTTTATACAAAGTGAAGGAAAGTCAACAGGCTGGGATGTTTCGGTGAAACCGACACCTTCTTCGAACAGCCGCACAATAAGCATGGGAGAATAGAGGCTCGGACGCTGTAGATTTGTTGAAATCCACATAAACTCCTGCGCTATGTGAAATACATGCTCCAAACCGGTGCGCATGCTGTTCCACGTCGTTACAGTGGATGGGAGTTGTAACAGTATGCCTTGAATTGCGAGGGCCTTTCAAGCCTCTGCTTTCCGGCGGCGCGTGTTTTCTGAGGGTGGAGAGGGAAATCTCCCGGCTCGGCTTCCCTCGGGACTAGGCAAAAACAGTCGGCAGCGCTATACCGCAGCGGCAGACTCACTGCTCGTGCACCGCTATTCCAGCCCGATTTCAGATTTTTTGCGCCACCCCTGTCAAACTTTCGAAACTCTCGAAATCGATTTCTCAAACAGGCGTAATCGATTAAGTCGAATAAATAAAAGGTGGGCATTGAAGAAGATTATTCGACTGGCGGTATACGTTCAATCAATAATTCACTCATCGGTATTACCATCCAAATCATTAACTATCGGAAACGCGAGAAAGAAAAAGACTCGGAATGGACTCATTTATAAATATCATAATCGCAGTTCTTCTGAACAGCTGCCGTGAGTCTCCGTCTCTTCGTGTTTCTCACGTGACCTTGATGCACACCCCGTTATACAAAGGCGATTATTCTAAAAAAACTCCACTTCTACTTGGACGATTTGCGAAAAATCCTTGAAAACGGTGATGTGGTCTCATGAAGCATAATTTTCTTCTAATAATCGCGCTACTTCGCACGAAAGACAGAAACGCTGCATTACATTAACCGAATCTTCGCGTATGCTTCCAAAGCTGCCATGACTACGGAACACCACTGCCAGTTCCAATTAAGCCCCTACTCTAGAGCTGGCAGAATCAGCATGCCGAATGCCTGCAGCCGCTGACTTGCGCATTATAGACACGCGTCGTCCGCAGCGCCACCCAGTGGCAGCCAGCAGGCGTAAGATGCGCCCGGGTACAGAACGTTGCGAAAATGCTGCGCATACGTGCAGCGCTTTCCATACGTTGTTATTTTGACCACTTTATTATTAATATTTCTCATACCACATGTTGACTAGTACGGGAAACGGACTTAATGGCGCAAGTGAAGCTTTCTCACTGTAATGGAAGTTACGTGCGGTTTCTAATCCTTGCATATTTGGTTCAACCGATACGTGCTGCTTTTCGCATACATTTGTTACGCTATGTCGTTCTCGCCTGAACCAACGCGCGATAAACCAGTGGATGCTATACCACGTGACTTTCTAAGTAATAACTACTTATCGCGGTTATCGGAAAGGTTTCAGGGAGTAGATCATTCTTACGATGTTGAGTCGCCCTAACTATACATTGAAAGACGGTGGCATCAGTCATGTTGCACGCAATATATATACATATATATATATATATATATATATATATATATATATATATATATATTACATTCAGTCATGTCATGGTTACAGATCCAGCCCGCATAAGCAACATTGCTTGTGTGCGAGGCTGGGCAGTCAGCTGGTAGTACTGATATGTGTACAAATAAATTAATAAAAAGAATATAGGAAAAAAATGATATTGAAAAAGTGAACAAAAGATGTTATTGTATCAACAGGGAAAAAAATACACATTGACATTAGAGATGAGTTCGCAATCAGGTTCGCATGCTTCAAATCCCGAAGAAAACTTCAAAGAATGTGGGCATAACTTATCACCCATGACCTTAAATGTGATTTTATTTGTTTAAATGTTCCCGCGATATCATTCTCATTCAATTTATTGAAATTAGCCGGCACGTAGAAAGCACGAGTTCTCTTGCCGTAGTTTGTGTACACACGAGGTACCACATATTTTTCTGTCTGACGTAAGCTGCGAGATTTCATGTTCAAGTTTTTGAATTTAGTAGAAAAATAACTTTTACACATGGCGTCGAACAAAACTTGTTGCTCGACAAACGACATGCCTGACTGGTACATGCTCAGCAAGAGATCTTCCCCGTGACCAAGTGTGCCATACGAGAGGCTATAGGCAATTTTTTTTAGGCTGCGGTTAATTATCTTAAGTCTACTAGAAGAAGCAAAGCCATAAATTGTTATTCCGTACTTTATGATCGATTCCCCAAGTGCCTTGTAAACCATTTTACTAATAGTTACATCACAGAAAGATTTTAGGGCATACAAATAGGCGCACACAGCACGTAAGCGCCTTGCGAGCTCTTCAATGTGGACATTCCATGACAATGTGTCGTCGAAGTGTAGTCCCAGGTATTTTGTGCTATTTACTAGAGCTACCGGAGGACATGAGCATGCAAGGCAGTCACTGGTGTGGAGATAAACAGGGGAAATATCCGCGACTGCTTTATATGGGCTGTGAAAACATATCATATCAGTCTTCGATTTACTGATGAACATTTTGTTATTAATGAACCAACCAAGTATTTTACAGACATCATACTGTAACACTCTAGCGGCTTCGTTTGAAAATTTATTTGATACAACCAAAGCCGTGTCATCAGCGTATAAATAAATTTTTGATTTTAGTGGTAAGCAAGCAAGATCATTCATGTAAATGTTAAACAAAAGCGGTCCCAATACGGACCCTTGCGGTACCCGTGATTTAACACGCAACAAAGAACTATAGGACTCCGCCACACGGACACACTGTTGTCTGCCTGTTAAATAATTTTTAAAAAATGAGTAATACGGGCCTCTGAAACCACACCTGGTTAGTTTTGATTGTAACTGTTCATGATCTAATGTGTCGAATGCTCGTTGTTAATGAACGAAAAGTATCAAAAGAACATTGTTTTTATCAATTTTGTTACAGATATAGTCATTAAAATCTTCCAAAAGACCCACAGTACTTTGTCCCGAGCGAAAGCCAAACTGCGCTGGGTTAATAAGGCTAAACTTTTCACACAATGAGGCCATATTAATATAGCCTACTTTTTCCAATGTGCTTGCCAAAGACGAAAGAATTGAAATTGGTCGGTAATTCTCGTAAAGTTTTCGAGATCCTTTCTTATAAAGAGGTCTCACAATGATAACTTTCATGTTTTCATGTATCTGACCGGTTTTTAATGTTTCATATAGGATGTAAAGTAGTGTTTATTTGAGCCCATCGAAGTTCGAAGCTATATCTCTTATCCTAATTTTATCACAACCTGGAGATTTTGTTAAACTCATGGATCGTATAATATCCCACAATTCCGCTTCATCAACAGTAGGCAGAAAAGCAGAATGAATGTTAGAGAACGTGACATTGTTTCGGATATTTGCCGGTATGCACCCATTTGTAATGTTGTTTACTGATTCGATAAAGTGTTTGTTAAGATCATTCGCTATCTGAATAGCAGGTGACTCGAGAAAGGCGTCCGCAAGCGTATTGTCAATACTCTTTTTTGCAGGTCTCCCTATTAGAGTGTTAACCAAGTTCCATGTTTTACAGGTGTTACGAATGCAAGCTGCAAACTTGCCTGAGTGGTAGCGCTTCTTAGCTAGTCTTATTTTAGCGTTTACTTTGTTTCTCATCTGCCTAAATTCTTCTCTTGCAAGAGCGTCCCCGGGTTTATCTTGGCATTTTCTAAGGAGCTTGCTTTTAACGCTGCAAAGCTCCATTATTTCGTTATCAATCCACGCGCTATCTTTATTTCTTCTTTTAAGCTTTATTTTCTTTTCTGAGCAAAGGTAAATTTCTCTAAAGGCCTCTACAAACAGTTCGTAAGCCTTTAGGTGGCTGTGCCGCGTTAAAGAATTCCAGTTGAATGTTCTCACACGTTTATCTACTTCATTAGAATTCAAAACATATTTCTCTACAGTCTTCGTTTCAGTCAGAGCAGCAGCATCTCCTGAAACTGCTATAGCGATAAAGTAGTGGTCCGCTACTTTTTCCTTAATAACACAGCCAAAGGAATTATATTTGCACATTTTTGTGCTGATATGGTCTATACACGACCTTGTTAAACGATGACCGAGAATTTCCTCTCGGGTATAACTCTGAATTTTGTTTTCGAGTCCGAAGCTTGCCAAAAGTGTTAAGTAATCAGATGTTGCGGGCTTATTTGCTGTAAAAATGTCTATATAAAAATCACCGGCCAAAATAATGCTGCTTCTGTCCGCGTACTATTTAGGAAGCTTGCCAAATCGTCTAAAAATGTATTTAGGTTAGTGCTCGGTGGCCTATAAACAACACATACTCTAAATTCCAGATCTGCTTTAGTCATTAGTACAGTAACTACTTCAGCATCTTGAAAATCAAAGGACACTCGTGCACAGTGCCAATCACTTTTTACATATATCTTTTTACAACATCTTTTTACATTTATATACATATATATATATATATATATATATATATATATATATATATATATATATATATATATATATATATATATATATATATATATATATATATATATATATATATATATATACTATACATGCCGTATAGCATGCAAAATGAATGGGCGAACGCCCGATGCGTTCCAGCGAGGGTCATGACTTCGAATAGGGCGATTCCCATTACTTTTTATTTTTCCTGTGCTTCTTTAAAATTGTCAATTATCGTTCCCATGACACATGAAAAACATTACTCGACACGGGGCTACTAAACATATTATTTTCATTGTTTTGATTTACTCACTAGGTGCTTATAATAATAATAATAATAATAATAATAATAATAATAATAATAATAATAATAATAATAATAATAATAATAATAATAATAATAATATTCTCTATTTCACTCATGAAGTGAGGGAGTGCGGGAAAAAAAGCCGACAAGTCAGCTTGACTAGTTCCCAGCTCCCCGGAGTACAAAATAGAAGAAACAGAAACACTTTTTCGCATGGCAACATAAAAACCACAAACAAATAGTAATAGTAATGCTGCAATAACTTGTCGATAACAGTGAGAATAAGTAACCATAGAAATAAAAAGGTTGTTAACTACGTGATAGACCAATGTTAAAGGAAACGTACAAACATGGAAAAACTGCAACTAAAAAGCGCTACATAATGAAGGAAAAGACGAAAAATAAAACGGCACACATTTGTGTAGTATGAAACAGTACATTGGTACATTGCAATGCGTATAGCGTACATGCGCAGACAAGGAAAATCCACATGAAATTCTGTCATGGGAAAGAAGCTTTGCCACAGAAGAACAATTTCAGTTTCTGGTTCGATGCTGTTTCGGGAGTGAAACTGTTGTTATGGCAGAAATGTAGCAAATGCGGTAGCGTTCTGTTTACCATTTGTTGTCCGTATCCGGTTCTGCACGTTTTGATTAGCCATGGCTTTGTGTTTCGATTCTCATAAGGTGTGGTCCTTTTAGAAAGCGATGCCAATCATAGTAGGAAATAGCTGTTATTTTTTTACTTCAAGCTTATAACGTGAACACAGGCAATGCGGATATAGCTCGTCTATTTTCATTACACAGTACTTCAAGAACAGAGGGTGGAAAGGGTGACTCATGGGGACGTTTTCAATATTTCGTAACATTTTTTTTCTTTAATATCAAGATTCTTTGCAAATTACCTTTTGTTGTGTTGCCCCAAACTAATTGGCAATATTTCATATCTGAGTAGAATAGCGCATTGTACAATCGAAGCTTAACCTTTGACGGTAGAATGTATCTGTTGGCCTATGTCAATCCAACGATGCGAGACAGTTTTTACACAACGTGGTCGATATGAATGTCCCAGGTCATATTTTCACTGAAATGCACTCCAAGTATTTAAAATGTGCTTACTAGTTCTACCTTTGAGTTTTGCAGCTTAATGTCTGAGGTAATGTTAATTTTCTTGTTTTTCGCACGGTATACGACAGCCTTCGTTTTACTAACGTTTATTTTCAATTTGTTAAGTTGCGCCTATCTATCTAATTCCACAAGCGTTCGGTTCACTCTCAGAATCAGCTCATCCGCACTTTCTGCAGAGAATAACAGCGTCACATCATCAGCATAAATGACAAATTTCACCATAGGATCGACGTTAACAATGTCATTCAAATATAAGTTAAACAAAAAACCGCCCAATATACTCCCTTGAGGTACGCCGGCAGAAATTGGTAATATATTAGATCGGCTATTTAAATACACGTACTGCTTGCGCTCACTAAGGTAGGACGTCAGTAGTGATAAAGCCGTTCCGCTGAATCCGTAGATTTCAAGTTTCTTTAGCAGGATAGAGTGATTTGAATAATCGAAAGCCTTCGTATACTCTACATATATTCGAAGGGCTACTTCTTTATTTTCAAGTGATTGCAGGATAAATTCTTTTTGTTGTAACAGTGCCATTTCTGTTGATCGATATTTCCGGAACCCATACTGCGCGCCGTGAATGATATTACATTGTTCGCTAGAATTTGTTATTCTAGTAAGAACCATTTTTTTTTCAAATCCTCTTGAGAAAACGGGTAGTATGGATACTGGTCTAAAATTTGCAAAATCAATCTTACTACCTTTTTTTGTGCAATACGCTCACTTTGGCGAGTTGCATTTGCCCCGGAAATGTTCCTTGAGGTAAGAAAAGGTTATATATGTGAGCTAAACACTCTACTATGTCTCCTATCATGAACTTCACCGGTTTTATCACAATTCCGTCTGCGTCATAACATTTGCTATTATTTAGCCCCATGAAAACCGACATGACCTCTGATACTGATGTTGGTGTTAAGAACATTGACTTCTCGTTTCTTATATGAAGAGTATTAGAATCAACGAAATTACTAGTTATCTCTGTGAAGTAGCTTATCTCTCTGAAGTCTCTGTGAATGCACCGAGAATTCGTACTGATGCATCAGACTTTGATGTCTGGAAAAGATTGTTGGTTCTCTGCTATGCACCATGATTCTCCGCTTACTTGTGAGGCTACAGGAACCTTAGGCAGTAACTATTAGGAAGTGATGAATCGTATCGCGACGCATTATTGACTTCACCATGACTGACCCATCAACCAGACTACCTCAAAAATAGTGCAGGCCTTGACCCGAATACAAGGTCACGTTTAGAACCGTGCGCTCGGAGGGGCGAATAGTAACGACCACAAGAGTGTTACGAGACTAGCGAACCGCACTCGATCATCAAGGCGCCTCAATTTGGCTACCCCGGTGACGTTTAATGCGGCTACTGAAGGCGATGCGCACACTACACGAGTGGCTATACTGCGTATTGCGGTAGAGCAGCTACAGACGTGTTGCGTCCGGTCCGACTGGAAAAGTAGCTATTCAATGTTATACACATGCTAGACAGGTGGACAAGCTGTTTCGCAAGGATGTGGCTACAGAAAATTCTTCTCAAGCAACAATACTGGCATACTCTTCACCTTAACAACCAGGCGCTTTCGCACCGTGTAATGAAAGTTGCTCATATTTAGTGAGAGCATTGCGTTATTACAGCGCATTTATTTCTAAGCGCACAAATCTAAGCGCATTTAATTAGAAGACCGCTGGAAGCCAAGTAACTTAGCACCGCAAAGTCTTGTCCAGCAGAGCAGCAATAAATGAACTGATGCATCTCTGACTGCTATGTAACATTTCGTTTAGATTCGGAGCGCGAAAAGGAATGGAAACAGCAAAAAAAAAGATATATACAGGGCCTTTAAGCGAACACTTAGTGAAATTTGAGAATAGCCTATAGCGGACCGCACAATTCTAGTCTATGAGCTGGTCTACGCGAAGAGGTGGACATTACTCGGAAAAAAAAATTAAAATGCACAATAAGCTAATTAAAACCTTCATTATTAATATTTAACTAATTAACTTCTGGCATAAAATGCAATTTCCAAATTTTAGCCCGCGAGTTCGCAAGGCGGATCCACTTGGAATGAATTCCGAGGATGACACCAGTTTCGAGATATCGATTGCCGAACTTTGCGGAGAAATGCACTGGCGGCCCCGTTACGTTTGTGCTTCCATGCTCAAAACGTTTTCGTAAGAAGGTAAGTGGAACAGCAGTGCATTTTCACCGCAAGTTTGACGGCTCATATCTCGTAAAGAGTGTAACCCACACAATTCCTATCAAGTGGATATGGCTTGCCGTCTCACCCGCTAGAATCTGTAAATTGCAATATGTGCCATAAGGTAATTAGTCGGAAACTTATTTCGTGCATATTTGTTAATTAGTAGAGAATACATTTCAATTTCTTGTTCAAGTGATGTCCGCCTTTTCGAGTAGACCAGCTCACGGACTAGAAGTGTGTTGGGAAAGAATCGCTAATAACACTATAGTTACCGGTTGGATGCCAAGTCATTTCGTGTCTTTTTAGCCAAACTGCAAAATAGTGCATACAGGATAATTATTGACCGCCTTGCGAGAAACAAAAGAAGTCAAAGAATACAATGCATGAATTACCGTCCAGCCAGTATTCCCTCGATCCTACAGCGAAGAGCACAAGCAGGGTCACCACCATTAGGGAAGATAAGAAAAAGGAATGGCCCCATTGCAGCCATTGCGGCTGATCGGAGGTCATAAAAGAAATGGGAGTCAGGTCGTTCATCTCTCTGTGCGACAGGGGAGACTTAAGGTGGTGTTACTTGGTGGTGATCCTCGAGTAACTAATGAAATTCCTATGGGCGCCGACAGGAAAGATCCAATCGCAGTTAGAACGGAGATAAGTGGCCCGTAAACGGATGGATAGCCTTCGGTCCCGTGGGAATAGAGCAAGCAGCCCTTGCCCATCGTCTAAACGAGAAGCGCTGGACTGATCGCTTTCTGCCTTTGGTCACCTCGTGGGTCAAGCAACACCGATAGGCTGGGGGATCGGGGGTCATTTCGGCCACCGATGGACGCAACGCAAACAACAAGGCATGCTCACAATGCAGTCGGTCATCCTGGCGAGGTAAACATTCTCGGTCCTAGATTCTTCTTTTCAGTTGAAGTACTAAGAATTGGCAACGACCCTGTCGGCGTCGTAAATATTTACGACTGCAAATGCAAAGTCAACGTATCCATTCCCAGCGGTGGACCTTTCTTGGACCAGCCCGGCCTTATCTGCCGGTATCCCCGCAGCACGGCGCTGGTGTCAGTTGCTGAAGATGACGGTTGTGCTTCACACGTCGACGGCATACGAGCAACGAAATGTAATTCGTTTTGAGTGGAGCAAGGGACGAATGCCCACCGAAATTCACGGGGAAAGGTGGCCCACGTATGGGGAATCGTGTCTCGCTTTGAGAAGTGTGTGGTGGTGTGAGTTCGCAAAAGGCCAGCATGACAAGAAGACATGCATGACAATGAGCGTTCAGGGAGACCGCGTACGTCGCTGAACGAGGTCAGCTGAAGAAATTCTACCGCAGGCGCATCTCAAATTTGGTGCTGCGATGGGACAATTGCCTGAACCGGTGTGCAGAATAGGTTGGAAAATAGTGGAAGATACGTATAATAGTACGTATATTTGAAATAACGTGTGTGTACCTTATTTTGACTGATAAAATATAGAGGCAAATACCTTGCGATACGCCCTCGTATACAGCGCATTTCAGATAACTTGCGCCTAGCCTTATAAAACATGTCCGCCCTACGTGAATGCAAACAGCACAATATCTTTATCTGTTCTTTTGATCTGCCCGGACCATATCTTTAATTACCTAAATTTCATAATAAACAAAAAATAATGAGATATCAAGGGAGATATCAACTTAAACAGAAAAGCCTAAATAAAGAAGTTGAAGAGTGTAGTCACAATTCTCAAGTCGATTTGATTTCGCTAGGAAAGCTGTTCTCGTTAAAATTTCTCCTAACTCTAAAGAAAGCGCGTGGATGTGAAATGGGAAATTTGGCAAGGCATACGCGTGCATTGGTATTTCTGCTGCACGCACTCTCTGCCTGCCTCCATCGCAATCGTCTCTAACGGTCAATAACTTCAACGTAGCCGCTAACGCCAATAAGTGTTCTTGACCCTTCTGTCTGCAAAGACGTTGTGCGTCAGAAAGTCTGCTAATGAATAAAATAGTATTAATTATTATTAGAACCGGAGTGATAAATTATTTCTTATTTTAGCACATTAAGCTTTTCTAGTGCGTCACATTTTGACTAAAACCAACAAAAGCATAGGCCCTATTTCGTAAATATATTCCAATCTGTTTTCATTCCAATGACCTGACGGGAAATTTACGTAACGGTCAACGCAAGCACCGTGCGCTGACCGGCAGCGTTGTTTGAAGAGCCCAATCAAACGTTTACCTAGTTTATAGGGCATCACTTTTGTTTGCTTTGAAATCGAATAACAGTGCCTACCTTGACAGGTTTTCTTGTCTGATTGACTTTCAGGAGGCGAGGAGCACGCCGAAGGGGAGGTCGTTTTGGTGGAGTCAAGCTAGCGCCGTGAAATTTCAAAACTGGATGAGGAGAGTGGTAAGAGCGTCTGCATTTGGTCCGCTTTCCTTTGCTTAGCATGCGGTGCCTTGTCAAAAATCGCGGTGGCGTGCAACCCAAGGATAGAAATGCCGCTAATGCTGATTCTCAGCGACCAATAGTTGGCAGAGTGATGACGTAAACGTGACGAAAGGGCTCGACGACGTTATACTGCGATGTATTTTTTTATTATACACGAATAAACACATTCTCTCTGGCAGCTTCGAGTAGCCAGTCCCAGAGCAATTAGCCAGCAGCCCTCTTTTGTTCCTTTCATAACCGCGAAGTCTGCGGCTATTACGCCAGATTGTCATGTTAGTTCGATATATTATTGCATGTTTATTGCGCAAACATCACTCTGATGTGGGGCGTTCTCACGGTACTGTGAAGGCGCGTGAGAGACAGGCGGAGTGAGTGCCCCTCGAAAAATTCTGACCAATATGGGAGGGCTAATGACGAGAAAAGAGTAACATCGGATAACAATAATTTTACTTTCGGTAAAATCCTGCATAAGCAGTTTGTATGCGTCACACCAGATAACGTTTTCGCTGTCTTCTTTATGTCACAGAACAGACAGGGGAAGTGGGAATGGCCCGGTAAATATATGAGCAGTCGTAGAGAGCTGACTGCAGAAATTGAATAGAAAATTTTGGAATAGCTTTACGTCATGGTGTCCTAGGTTCGCGGTGACTTGAGCAGAAGTGAAATCTAAATGGCTTTATGCCAGTCTTCTTGTACTGCGAAAATTACAATGTGTCTGATTGAGGCTTTGATAAGTATCTTGCATCACATCGGACTCATGTGCAATTTTTTTCTCCCGACTGCTGTTCTACAGATTTTTTTCTGCGCATCTTTCTATTATCGCTAATTTCGTTAACCCCTCCACCCCTTACCTGGGCATACGATAGCCAGCCGCTCTTAGCTCTTGCTATCCTCCCTCTATTTCCCTCTCTTCTTCTTCTCCTCATCTGCGATGTCCCGGCGACTATGAACTCAGTGATTATTGTGTGGCCGCAAAGCTTGCGACAGAGACAATCAATGGCTGTGACATTTGCCCACATCGACAACTACCCAATTTATAATAGTTATCTTTTTGTTTATGGCCAGGGTATTCCGCGTCGCAGAGCATTAGCAGTTGCGGCTTTCTTCACAGAAAGCAAACTGGAGATGCGGCTCTACTAAGTTTTTCTAGCATATTTACCCTTTTCTTTATTTATGTGCCTCTATCCTTCTCTGCTTGCCATCATCGTCGCTTTCGCCTCCTTTTTTGTTCCCCTTACCCCCAATGCTAAGTATAGCCGGTCAGAAAAAACTAGGCCATCCCAACGTTATAGTTTTCCCTTTATAACAAATATCTCTCTAGACCTTTTCCTGAGCTGACAAGTAGCGCCTCCACCTAGTATAGAAAAGTTACATGAACAGCATTGCTTCGCTATACATGTTTTGGAGTAAAACTCGGAGTCCGCAATCAAAGAAAACGTGAGCTAACCGTCAGCATATGGAACTTAACTATAGCGAAAGAACCTGCCGCGAAAACTCTCGTCTGAGGCCAATCTGAATTATGCTATGTCTGTGCCATTACTCCTCAAAAGACAAGCAAATATTCACAGAAAACTAGAAAATGCTTAACACGCTTCTTTCGTATAACTGGAATTTATGCTCACGATGTATATCCGGTTAAATGATAGCAAGGTTAAAACGAGCGATGCCTAACTAATACTAACGATCGATTCATCCTGCCGCCTTTAGTTTGCATTCGCAGCGCAGCGAACGTGTAAAACAATCATTGGGAATGCCTGAATGAATGACCTGTACCGCGATGACTAATCCATGGTCGGAAGTACGGGATGGCGAGTGGCAACATTTTTTTTTTCTGGTGCTTTTCTTCCCTTCGATAAACACGCATGCGAAGTTCATGTTCAAGGTCGAACTCGTACTACTGCTCTCTTGTTGACTCTCCCTGTCCCACCTTTATCCAGACCTTTCGCAAACACAAGATGGATGAGAAGGTGCTGCCTTTCTTATTCTATCGCATCTCCCATGGCTCCGGAGCAAGAGCAAGCGAAGCTGCTCCTGACGTCTGATCAAACGGGGATTCCAGAACAGGGGGACGTAAAGCTTCTATTGTTCACTGTTACGTAGGCCCTCCTGACTCACCACAGGAATGATCAGGAGAGCTACAACTTGCTTATGTGTTTTCGTGCACACACTTCTTTTATAATGTGCTTAACTGTCGCGTCGACAATCTGCTAGCGTGTGGGTTACAGCACGCAGTACACAGTGCACAACAATTGCTGCGTTCCACCACAAGGTGCGTGGTTAGGCCATGCGGTATCATGTCTTGCTTATTTTAAGGGGGTCTCTACTCATCAGTCCACATTGCTTCAGAGAGGGAGAAAGGGAGAGAGAGAGAGCGACACAGAGAGTGGTTCACCTCTCCTAAATGCAATGGATGTACAATACAAATTTATAGCGTTTGCTTCATGTGTAGAGGGTAATAATCGGGAGAAGCAGTTATATGAAAATACGTAGAATAATGAGCTCACATAACACGAAACGTCAGATGCATCTTTCTGTGAATATGCGTTGAATAGAATCGGAACAATACAATGTTCCTCGGAGTCTAACTGTTGTATTAGCCGTGGGACAAAATACAGATAAGTCGTAGGCGGAAAACCCAAGCGAAAACGAACGTTCGTTTCAACCAGATCATGCACTGACGTCTTTGATGAAATTGGTGGTGCGTGAGAGTAGCGCTCTGCTACAAATTGACGGCCACTGCTAGGAATGCGCCGAAAGAAGCATGTGAGCATCTCACCTATGTGCTTCTCACTCCATCCTCCTTAAGGAGGACCTCTTCAGCTTTCCGCCAGAGGTCCACCCTGCCAAAGTCTAGGGTTGTTTCTCAGGCAACGTGCTTAAGGCTAAAGAAGGTGCTGAATGTAAAGAGACGTGAATACTTTCTTTTTTTCGATTCCCAAGACTGTAAGAAGTTACACCTTCCCTTGTCTTGGTGCCGCACTTCTTTTATTGCAAATAACAACTGCCGTGAGTTATCATTTTATCACATGTCATGCTTTACTTCGTGCAACTTTTTAACGTTGTCGAGAAGCCGCGACGATATTTGTTGCAGACATTTTAGTGCCATGTTCAATTAAAAAAATAATTATTAACACGCTTACTGTAGCCCCATCATGTTGCTGAATTCGGAGGCAGAACGACAAAGCCTGTAGTCAACGCGGCCCAGTTTTATTCGTCAGGGTCGTGTTTCTATATTTACTTCATTATGAATTATTAAATGAACATAAAATAAAATGATAAATAGAAATAAGACTGTTCGTGGAGGTACAAATCCACGAGATCTGCCATTCTTGCAGCCAAGATCATGTGTTTCCTAAAATTATAAATATTTTTGGCGAAGAAGAAAACAACCATATAATGCAGTGTTTTTTACAGTGCTACAGCACCTATAAGGCCACTGGCGTGGGTGGTAACGGCAGTTTTCTCTGCGAGTGCTATTGCTGAAGTCTCTCTAACGCTACAACAAGGAGGCAATCGTCAATACGCAAAAAAAAGCACTGAACATCACGAACGCCGAATCTATAATCGGCATGTGGGTTTTCCAAAGGCTCCCGACAGCACCTGGTATCTTCAGTGCCTGCATTCTAGCTGTGATCTATCCATTCCCTCCGCAACGCCGAACCACTCACGCTAGCAGGTAGAGGTGAACGACGACCCGAGACACCGGCGCAAGCACAATGTTCCCGAACCGCGGGCTCTTCCGGTTGGGTAACCACGCTTTCAATAAACTAGGACCGGCCTCCGGGAACAAAACAACGCCTAGATGTTTATAGCGAGCAATCTGCCCGAAGAAAAGCCATCTCTGCGTAATGCACAACCTGAAGGTAAGGGCATTATTTATTGTCTCGATGGGGGCGTCTGCAGAAGGAGCCGGAAAATGGGCCACCACTGCGTAGCCCAAAGAACCAAGATACACCGCCACACGTCTATGTTGGCTGTCTTTTGTTACATCCGTGCGCAGATTTGTGTTCTTCTACTTCATATAATACTATCCCCCAAATTGACTCGGGTTGTTCGAGGCCCCGGCAAACTGGGCCTTTTTCTCCCGCCAGTACAACCTAGCCCCCCTCCCCCTCCCCTGCTCTCCTTTAGCATATGTTTAGTTTACTGGTCATGTGTTTATCACAGCTGCTATTATGAGAAACGGCCCCACTGGGGCCCCGTCCAATGCTTGATCACAATTACCGGCCACTTGCATAGTTGAACTGCATCTGGTGCAAAGAACCAAACCGATAATTAAGTAGCTATCACGTTAAGACACTGTGAAGTGTGCTTCGCAGTATTATTCCCTCTGACCAAGTAATACGTTAAAAAGCTGAGAGGAATAATACGATGTACCTTAATATGAAAGATAGTTGGTAAGAATGGCGGTAAAGCGTAGATTGCGTTCTACCTTACTTTCTTTTTACCTGCATTCTTGCGAACCCCTTTCAGTCAATGTTCTCCTTTCATGTCTGAAATAGAAGTAACGGAACGTGCGAAATTGTTGAAATACCTTGTTGATCAGCACAGAAATAGAAAATTTAGACATTTATTCACATGCGTCTCGCGGGCAGATGCTTTGCGTTCACGTATGTTTCACATTGCTTGCATTCAGAGTGCTCCCTTTTCGTCTTCCTTGCTTTCTTTTGGGTCGTGTGGTTTGTGAATATGCGCTCTAAGTTACTATCCAGCGTGATGAAAAATCTGAAAAGCTACCACTATACTATTTATGCCGTAGGCTACCACGTGCACATCCTTCTGTGCGTATCCTTAAAATCTAGTGCAGCGGGTGCACTGACTCCGTCGTCTCACAACACGGTCTTCGGTCGATAATCGAACTGCCGGGCCTCCGGCTGCATATTGTTTTTTTTTTTTCGAAAGTTCACATATGCGTTGCCTTTGACGTTCTTGTGCAGCGAAGAAGAATCCAACACGTGAGTTTATTTGCGCGCCTACGCAATGCAACGAGTGCGCAAGTGCGACGGGCCGTATTGCGCGAGCGGCGAGACATACGACTCCCGAATATTTCTCGAGCCAGACATTCTTCGGCACATACGAATAAAGCTACGTAGTGCATAACGCCTCACATGTGCACTAGGCTTATGAAAGAAAAAAAGAAATATGCGAACAAAGTACAAGACGAAAATGCGAGTCGATTCGATTCAAAGACATGCGCCCGCCACTGATGCAGGCTGTGTCGGCTCGGCAGTGGGTAGCAGAACCGAGAAGCATCTCGACGCATACTTCAGGGACGGGTCGATGACAGTCAAGCTGCGTGCAGGGGATTCCATCTCGCATCGAATATTTCGCAAGTTTCGCGTCCATTCGGCTCAATATTAGAGCCTAGGCAGAAATACAAGAATATAAGCACCTCGGTTGCACGCCGAAATTTAGGTTTTGACATGAGAAAGGCATTCTTTCTGTCCCAAGAAATGCGGGGCGTCAACTGCACGCATTCCTCATTCTGAACTGCTAGACAAAGTTATGAAACACATGGCCAAAGGACTAGCTGTTTACTTTCTGCGAAGGTAAGGGGGCGAACGTGCTTTTGATGTTTTTCGACACCGAAAATCGACAAGTACAGATTTTAAAGGAGTGTTTTGTACACGCACGAAGATTGTTGGGAAGAATCTGAATCATTCTTGGGCTCAATCAAGACACTTTGATGTAGGCTCTGGTCGCAGATTGTTTCCGGCCACAGTGAAAAAAAAAACAAATTAAAGCGTCCGATGCTTGGATCGACCTTTGTCTCCGTGAAGCTCATCTTTGCGCTCTTAGAATGTTGTCTCTTTTGTTTAATTTGATTATGAAGATTACAAAATGTTTGTTTTAGGACATAATTTGTATTTGATTAGTTACCCGCCGTTTCTCAGTGGCTATGGTGCTTGGCTGCTGAGCACAAGATCACGGGTTCGAATGCCGGCCGCGGCGGCCGCATATCTATGGGGTCGAAACGCAAAGACACCCGTGTACTTAAATTTAGGCGCACGTTAAAGAACCTCAGGTGATCCACATTTCTGGAGTCCTCCACTACGCCGTGCCTCATAATCAGAAAGTGGCTTTGGCACGTTAAACCTTATAATGGCACTTTATTTGATTAGGTATACAGCGTGCAAAGAAACAGAAACTATCTTGTTTCCTCGCCGTTATCTTCAGTGTGGTTATGTTACGGGGTTGTGAAAGAAGCCCAGGGCCGATAAATATAATATGACGAAACTATACGCTATTGCGTGTCTAGACTACCACGCTTTCAACTGTGTTTCGAAAGAACGATGGCCCCATCGCCGTCGTAAAAAAAAAAAGCCGATAAGTGGATTTTCAATCCTGTACACCAACGGCCTACCTCTTATCGTTTAGGACCGAGGCAGATTTCTATTTTCGAAATGAAGGTGTTGCTGTACGCTGGACGGCTTGCCGCTCGCTTTTCCTATTTTGCGATGTGCATGCGGGCTTTAACTCATTCGAAACACGATGACGAGCACGGCTATCCAGATGTGCCAAAGTACATTTATGCGATTTTTGTCGTCCTTCACAAACTTTCCTAAAATCCCAGAAAAAAGAATCACCTGAACGATAACTTCAAGCAAACAGCTTCATTAGATGTTTACGAACTCAACTTTACAAAAAGTACTTATGCCCAAAAACCAATATATAACGGTTGCATATTTACGCTAAACTCATCAGTTTACCAATCGCGCATTGAAAAATAGTCTTTCTCTAGGAAAAATAAACAAAGCAGCTGTTGAGTTTGCGGTACGAATCGCAAAAATATGCTTTGCGTAAAATGTGCGCATGGGAACAATTGAAATGTGTTTTAAGCTGCGCGCCTCTACCGCATATGTCAAAAACGTGCAGCTGCTCTGAATGACGGTGAGTGATGAATGACGGTCAGAGTTAACGGTCGCTGACATAACTGCAGGCACGATAGTTCTCTTGGCCACGATCATTATTCGCCTGGTTGCGGCTGCCAAAATGTGCTCACATAATTTTCCACCACACGTATGCGAAGTTTTCTTTAAACACCCTTGAAAACATTTCTTGCCTTCTGGCCTCCGCAAGAAAACTTCCTATGCATGCTGAAAAACAGTGCACCGCTTTTTGTTGCAAGGTAATGCGCGTGTACACGCGAATTTTTGAGCTGTTCGAGCGGCGTTTGTAGTCAGGATTTTATTTCGGAGGATCTAGGGGGATCCTACTCCTATATGTACGTTCGTGGTACGTGTGTTTGTGTATGTGCCTGTATATACGTACATACAAACTAAATATTTCTGGGGTTGGCGCCACTCCAGCAGCGCCAATTGTTAGAGTGTAGCCTGCACTAAAAAGTGTCATCTTTCTCACCGCTGTCGAACGCTGCCTCATGTAGCTCATGACCAGCAGAGAAGAAAGCAAACGGAACGCCGCTGCATTTTCCTCCTGCGCACTCGAAGAGTTGCTTCACTGCAGAGCGGGAACACAACGACGGACATATGCGCAACTCTGCTCCCTGCGGGAGCATATACAGGGACACTATGATCACGCGACGAAGAACGCCACCTACGGGAAAGTCTAGGTGTCGTTTAACGGAGCGAGTAAGGCGAAAAGAGGCGAAGCGGCGCGGTGGAGGAGAGTAGGCGGAGGTGCGCTAGGTTGACCTTTATTGGCAGTTGCTACTCGGGGGCCGAACGAACTATTTTTCGTTATGGCTCTAGTTTCGTGCCACCGAAAAAAGTTCCGTTTCGGTGTTGCTCCTGAAAGAAAAATTATTCGTAACGGTTCATAACAGTTTTGGTTAGCGTGCAAAAATTTTCCAAGTATTGTTATTATAAAACCATAGTGCTTGTTTTTCTCAAAAAGACAATTATGAATTCTGGCATCCTGCTCAGCGCTATGGGTCAAGGCACTAAGCATTATGTCCGGAGCAGCACGTCATCGAGCGTACTAGCCGAAATGCGAGACCGCTGTTCCGATGAAACAAGTTTACCGAACGTAAATGTAGGAGAAAACGTGGGTAACAAAGTGTCGTAACCATAGCAAACGAAATGATAACCACTTCAGCGCACAAGCCCTGGGTTTTGCTACGATGCCGATCTACTAGCACACCGAGTGGACGGCTTAGAATATAAAGGAGCGCTCCACCGCCGGTCGCTCGCACTATGCCTGCCTTAGATACGTGCTTATGCTGTCGTTGCCGGACGTCGGTTGCTTCGGATTGCCGACTCTGCCCTTGAACCAAAAACCGATAAAAATATTTAGGTTTCCCTCTGAAACAAAATAATAGATAACGTTTCGGCTATAATTTCGTTCAGCACAAAAATAGCGTTTTTTTTGTTTTCTTTTTCGTTCCATTCCGACAGCCTGCTTGCTACGCGTTGCGTGTGCGCTATGGGCGTGCCTGGTTCATATCGCGATCGAGAGAGCCCGAGCCCCGAGCGAGCAGGACGGAGCAGCGACGCAATAGAGGCGACAGGAAGAGCACGAGTCGACCGGCCCCCAAGTCGGCGCCAAGCTCCTGGCTTGAACTGAACGAGTCTGGCAAAAGGCGTGTGCTTGGCGCGCCCAGAATACTCTGTAGGAGGAAGAAAGGGTAAGTTAATAGCGGGATTAGTGCATTACCAAATTGCTTGAAATCATAAAGACTGCATTTCCTTACTGTGCCTTACCATCTTCCTAATGGCTCTCTAGACTTTATCAAAATACAAAGCCGGACATAAAACAGAAGAAATAAAAAATTTGCCTTGAAAATTACTCATTTACTCAATTACTCAATTACTCAATTTGCCACACTTACTCACAATCAAGGCATCTTTAAAACATTCTACTCGTAATGCACGAGAAGGGAAGCATCCATTCGCGTGCGCGTGCGTGCGTGCGTGTCCTTGCTCGTGCGATATAAGTTAAGGCTTGGCAAATGTTAGAGAGTTTTAGAATAGGGGCCCCAATATTTTGGGGCCCCAAAGAGCTTTGCGGGTGTTAGCGTTGGGGCACGCAGGAGTGAAGAGCTTTAGAATAGGGTTTTACGTTTGCGGATAGCGTCTTGCGCTGACAGCGCCACTACGGCGTCTAAGAAAAGCTATTAGAAATAATGAAATCAAATTTACGATTTTATGATAGGAAATATAATTTTGGCTTTCGTGTATTCGCATTTAATTACAATTTAGAGGTTATTCTGTAAGCAGCAAACAATTATTTGCGCTTAGTTTTGAGCAAAGCAACTTTACTAGCCTTCATCAGCCAAGCTTAGCCGTGTTAGGCCTACGAGCCATAAAATCCACAATCGAATTCAAAATCAGCGGCGTCTAATGAGTCAATCTTCATAACACACGCTAGTTGAGAGGGAGCGATAACCGCAGTCACTTCTCCTAGCTTGCGAACTTCACGCGTTACCGCGAATCGAACCCAGTTTGGTGCTAGGTTAGAGCCGTCGCTTCGATGGGTGCCGCCATGTTTGTTGACGCAAAGCTTTTGGGAACGCTATTTGAGCTCCCGCTAAATCGGTGAAATAGCGTTCCCAACGCAAAACCCAAACACAGTTTGCGTCTCACGCATGCGCAGTGGCTTCGACGCTATTTCTTTGGGGCCCCAAAACGTTTGGGGCCCCTATTCTAAAACTCTCTATTTATTCTTAAATTGGGTTAGCGTGCGCTCCTCTACACTAGAGTTGAGTTTGTAAAGGGGCCCTGAATCACTTCTTCTCGAAGGGCAGAAAGGTATCTGAAGTTAAAATAGGTATTTGGGAAATACGTTGCCGGAAAAAGTACTTCAATGCGTTCAGAAGAAGCGTATTCATTGCCAAGCAAGAAATGCCCTACGCTGTGCATCCGCTCCTTCCTCAATGCCTCGCCCTGCGAAGGCCACGGCGGAGTGGGACGTGCGCACAGCGCTTAAAATTTGATTTTGGATGTGAAGCTAGACTTGTCATTTTACCGTCTACGATGCGCCAAACGTCATACAAACGCGGTTGTCCTTAGCCAGCCATAGTGCGCTTGGCCAGTGGACTTGTGGCGGCACCCCACGGCGGCCGCGGTATCCACGTTGCGTAGCAGACCGCCGCTACATGCAAGTGCATATTGCGCAGCATTTGCTTTGTGCGCGACAGGGCTTGAGTGGGTGATCGCGATCATGCTTCAGTCTGACCATGCTAAGTGGTGCGGCTCGGCTTTGTCCTTCACCAGCTTGACCAATGGATAATAGCCACATTCAACTTGCGCATTTTCGAAGCACTATTAATAAGCCTGCCAAGGCGTCTGACCTCGAGCGGGGAGGAGTGAGCGCGCGCTGGCCAGCGCATGTGTGGTCTGACCTTAAGTTTCGCGTCGTTCGAGGCTAGTCAAGCGTTCAAAACTATTCGAAATCAGCGAGACCCGACGGCTACAACACCCATAAGCGAGGTGGTGAAGGTTCAACTCCTACGCACGCAAGCAGCCACGGCCAAGCGTGAGCACACGATAGTCGGGTTCTTCCGGTGGTGCGTAATTATTATCGAAATTCCAAAGCACATTACCGCTTACTTCAGCCTGTTTAGTAAACTTCGTCAATGAATATACACAGTAACAGTAGGAACAAGCGAAGTGATCCAAGCACCTTTATTGATTGATACCAGCTATTGACCAATAGCAGCCACGTAAAGGAAGCTGCTGTAATACGAAATAAAGTGTCTAGAAAATACCCAGGAGCAGGCTTCTGGAGAAAAGAAAACATTTAAGAGAAAGGCGACTTCGCGCTCTGCTTGCGAGCTCCACACACCGCGCAGGACTGCGAAACTTGGCGGACATGTTCACAGCAGCGCAGGCTATCCGCAGAGTATGTTCTTTTCGCCAAGCACGAGGGGTAGTTAAGGAGCACTTTAAACGTTAGTGGCTTCTCGAGGGAGAACAAGAGTAGATATTGGTAGAATTTTTATGGTTTTCAGGGTTTCTGTGTATTAAATAGTGCTTTGTTTTTCAATGCATAAAACGATGCTTCAGTGCATAAGCGGTTGTTCTGAATAAAAACAACAGGGTATGTTTAACTGAAATGTGACGGTGCACATATCTTAAGTGGTGCCATCCTCAGAATTCCTATCAAGAGGATATGGCTTGCAAGCTCATCAGCTGCAATTGGTAAATTTCATTATGTGCCGTGAAATCATAGTTTATAATTCGCCGACGATTACGATACTGCCTAATGCAAAATTTTAGCGCAGCTTTACACGCGTTTTCATTTCGTGATACACTGAGGCAAAGAACCTGAAAGAGACATGTAGTAGGGTCGGCAATCGTCAGAAACCTCAACTTAGGGTCAAGCGCGTCGGCTTTTCTTACGTTACTCTTCGAAGGTTCCAGTGCAATCGCTGGTGCTGCTTGGCTTCCAGGGAGTACTACACAATTCGCGTCGCGCATATAATCTGATTGCAAAACAATCGAAAACCATGACAATCGAAACAAGCGTGAACGATATCAAGCGAAACAAACCAAGTATGCGCGAGCGAGAGCTGACGCGAGCAGACGATAGTAAGAAACCAGCGGTCCAGCTGGGGGACCAGACAAGAGTATGCGTCGAGTAGTCTGGCGGGTCCGCACGATACCAGTTTCCCAGGCGCACGTCACTGAAGAGGCTGCTCTCAATAGTCCTCGTCGTTCGCGGTTCGCCTCTTTCATCCGCAGCTCTGCGTTCGCTCTTTCAACTTTCGCTGTTGTGCTTGTTCGCTCAGTTACGCCGCCACCGACACTCATAGCAGGAACAGGCCATTAAGAGCAACGCTTTAAAAACTGCATTAGCGAAATTTTGTCGTTTAGTCATAAAACCTATTTACGGGCAAGCAATGTTCACCTTTTCGAGTAATCCGGTTTAAGGACGACAAGCATGATGTCTATCACAGGGCATTTAGAATATTCCGCGTGGTCTAAGCAAAAACATTTTATGTTCTTTATTTTAGTATATAAATTTCATGATCCCATACTTTGTAACTGCTGCTAGGAGTTGGCAAGAGTATGCAATTACCTCGCTAAACATTTAATATGTCAGTCTAGATGTGCCATCATCTCTATATATTTCCCAACTTATAAGAAGGAAGCGGCAAATATACAAAGGACAACTATAGCACAGAATAAACGACGCGTACACTTTTTTTCTTCTCTTATCCCTCGGCGTACGAGCTCCATAGGAAAAGTTCAGTCCGTAGGGATGTGTCACCAGCGATTACATTTGCAAAGAAAAGCTAGGAGACCACGTCTTCAGAGAAAAGCTATCGCAAGAAGCCAGCACACACCACACCAGTCAACGTTCTTGCAGCAGCTCATACAGCCTCCGGGAAAGCTAAAAGGACAAGGAGAGGATGTCCCCGTCTGATGATCGTGACCAACGAAGCGCTCAGACGGGACGCCTCGTTTACTTCCAGGATGGAGGCCATGTTTGTACTACGGTAGGCGTACCCACCCCCGAGAGCCGCATGAATAGCGTTCCCGGGAAGAGCCCGGCCACGCTTCAATGGGCGTCTACACTTTGGTCGCAACAGCCTATGTGTTCCCTCGGCACGACTAATGGTCGTTTACTTCCGAGGAGTCGAAGGAAGAAGCTCTCTCTCAAGGCAGCGAAATCCTGATGCCGGAAGTGAAAGGGAAATCGGTCACTTTTCGTTTGCAAAGTTTTTCACAGAAATAAACGAATGAAACGTGCCAGGCCACCACAGCGAATGCTTCCGACACGTGGCGGTGATCAAGAAATACGATACCTTGTCGTTTCATTTCATCTTGCTGTAATCATTGAGCAACTTTCTCTTTGTAGGGAAGCTTGCGGCAGCTGACAACAATTAACTAATACAAATATGTCGGATCTTCGGGAACATAAGAAAAAGTGGCGAGACAGGTTGCTATTCCGCGTAAAGTGAAGGAAGAATACTGGGGAAAGTTTGTTGAGGTCACCTTTTGAATTGGGGATGCGCATACTGTAAACTGAAATTCAGCATTGCTTTCTATTACATTTTGTCTGTAACCACATGATTTTACTATTTAATTTCAGTTTCCACGCTTCTGCAGTATTTATCTCCTGAACTAGTAATCCTGGCCACAGTCAGTACGGTGGAGATTCGATACTGATATTTCTTCTACATCCATATACATAATAATAATAATAATAATAATAATAATAATAATAATAATAATAATACTTTATTGCGCCAAGTATTGAAAGAATGTACAAACATCCGGCCTGCCAAAGCCTCATTGGGCTTGAGTGGCAGAGCCCGACAGGCAGCGGAACCACGCATATAAACACACAGGCATGAACGCACATGAAAAGTTACAAAACATCAAATTAGTATAGTGGCAGAAAAAAAAATAATAATAAAAATAGACACGGAACCCAAGTTACATATAAAAAAAAACACAACAGAGTAAAGAGCAAGGAAGGAAAATAAAATAGCATGAAAATACTCAGATAAGTGCAACAAATACTGCAGTAACTAGCGAATTCACAGGATTCATTTGATAAGTGGTGGAGCATGCGTGTACAACGTCGTACACCCACTAAGTAGCGTATCGCAGCATCTTTTTTATTTTATATTTAGTTTTTGCACGGCGAACACTTGGAGGCAACCTATTGAAGTAAAAGGGAACGTAAAAATCTCTTACGCGCTTTCCATATCTTGTAAACCGTCGGGGAATACAAAAAGCTTCCTTCGGTCGAAGAGACCGTGTGGGAACATACGGAATTTTATAGTCACTAAACCAAAAATGTTTCAGGACAATGCGCTAAGCGCGTAGAATTTCCCAAATTAACTGGGAAATGCTACTTGTATTGTAGTCGTGGTCCAAAAGCTAGTTCAGTGGGAAATTATTATTTTTATTTTTATTTCTGCCAGTGCTAACGCATTCAAGGATAAGACTCGCAGTCTGTAAAATATGTATATTTGACTCGATATGCGCGTTTCATTTAGTGCTAGTAGAATGCACTGAGGAAAGAAACGCTTTGGGAAGCATCCGCTGTCCCCCGGGAAGGTGTTCATTGCTGATATTTTGTATTCTTTAGAAGCTTCGATACGCTCAGAAATTAAGATACTGTAAGAAGGTCATAAGCAGTCTTAATATTATCAACACACCCCCTGAGCACATACACCCGTCACAAGCCCCGTATGCAAGTTACTTTTGTAGTCAATCTGGATCTGCAGCCGGCATTGAGTCGTTTCGAGGCTGCGTTACATAACGGCACTTTAGGAAGAGGGGCCGAATACACAAGGTTTTTCGTTCCTCAGTACAGGTTGCCATTCAGATTCACATTCAGACTTATTGGTTCCAAAAGAAGTAATTACAACATGACCAATATACAGACGAGGGTCCCAAAGTGAAAGAACTGTAGTGGGACCCTCGGTTAATAATAACAACATTGATAGTGATATCAATACCCAGCAAATTAGCGTTATTATAAATAACATCTACAGATGAAATACATGATTAGACATGTCATTTACAATCAAACACGAAAAAGCACGTTATAAAAGCAATTCGGAAAGAAGCATGGATGAAATACAAGAAATGACATGTGAGAGAAAAGTCGAAGGTACATAGCCAGATCGTAGTTAAGTTATCGCAGGAAATGATGCTTAAGGTGATTTGTAATGATTTCAAGAGACGTACAAGATTTTATAGGTGATGGTAATTCATTCCAAAGAGAAATGGCAGCGAAGGAAGATGTCTTTTGCCCTAATTGGTATGAACCATGGGTAACAAGAAATTGTTGTTAGCCGCAAATCTGGTTATATTTTTATTCTGCAAAAGGTCAACTGTAATGAACGGAAACGTAACGTTATTATGAAGCTACTCGTGGAGTAAGACGAGTATGGTAAACTGGAACAAATTATTAATAGGCAAGATATTATACGCACGAAGTAACAAAGCGAAATTGGATTGCATGGAGCTAGAAGTGATAATGCGTATTGACTGATTTTGGATATGTTGAATTGATAAGTGACAAGCGTATGTGTTGCCCCATGAAACGATGCCGTAATTAATGTGACTATGAATGAACGCACAATTCAACGCTAGCAGAGCCTCACGAGAAAAAGAAAAGGCCGAGCTTTGATTAATGCACGTGTACCAAACGCAGTCTTGTGCTTGAGATGTTGGAAGTGAGAGCGAAATGTAAGGTTAGCGTCAAGATGAATGCCAAGAAAAGTGACATCGGTGCTAACGGGAAGCGAATGAATTCCAAGCTTTACTTCAGGATTAGAAGTTAAGGCACTTTCAGCACTTTTGTATAACATAAATTTAGTTTTTCGAGTATTACAAACTAAGTGATTGTTGCTACACCATTTTATAATGCTACCTAATGCAATATTTAACTTAGAAATAAGAGCAGTAACAGATTTGTCAGATGAAGATATGGTTGTGTCATCTGCATATAAAATGCAACGAATGCAGTTGGTGGAGTTAAGAGAATCCGGAAGGTCATTAATATATAAAGGAAAAGCAAAGGGCCCAGAACTGATCCCTGTGGTAGACCTTGGTTAATATATTTTGTTACTGAGAAAATATTTGCTGCATGTACTGTGTATGGCCGGTCACGTAAGTAATTTTTAATAATGTTAGCACAGGACGGGTAATACTGTTAGAGTCAAGTTGATTAAACAGGACTTGTTGTTTAGCCGTCTCATAAGCTTTACTGAAGTCTAAATATACAGATCCGACTAAGTTTCCGGAACCAATACATTTTTTTTATGTAGTCAGAGATAGAACACCTATATTCCTGGGACTTCCAGGGTGGAAACCAAATTGATTCTTCTTTAGCAATTTAAACTTGGTAAGTTAGTCATTGAGACGTTTATTTCTCAATGAGTTTACTAAGGCAGGAAAGAACTACAATTGGTCGGTAATTAATAACTGTGCGTTTGTCGCCTTTTTTAAAAACAGGAATAATTTTGGCATTTTTTTTAAATGAAGGGAATGCACCTTCTTTAAACATAAGATTGATAATATTACAAAGCGTGTCGCAAACTAAATGCGCAACCAGTTTTAAATGCCTCACACAAATATTGTCTAAGCCAGGCCCTGTATTTCAAAGGTTAGCAATCGTGGAGCGCACTTCAATTGGCGTAGCTGGTAGCAAGAAGAATGATTGTGTCGTACGGCTCAAAGTATTATGCAACTGCGCATGTAGGTTGTTATTAGTGTAAACGGAAGAAAATAGTCCGAAAAAGCAGTAGCAATTTCGTTGGGCTCAGAAAGAGCGAGACCGTTGTAATTTATTTTGGTTTAGAGGCATCAACAGATGACTTGTTAAGAAAAGAGTTCAATAATTACCATTGCTTTTCTGGGTTATTTTTATTCTGATCAGATTCATTTTCGTAGTACCTTCGTTTCGCCTCTTTAAGTAAAACTTTCAGTAATTTACAGTACCTACTATAGCGTCTAGCTAGTCCAGTATTAAAGGGCTGACGTTTAGTTTTTTGTACATGTTTTCCTTCTTTCTTAAACATTCTAGTAGACCATTCGTCACCCATGGGTTGCGCGAATATTTATACTTTTTCCCGCATTTTACAGTGCGCGTGTAAGTCTAAACGGCCAATAAAAATAAAGTGCAGAATTTGTTTATTGGTGCTTCGGAATCAGACACAATTGGCGACAAATCAGTTTCACTGATGGCTCCAATAAAGGTATCTGCACTGAATACGGAAGTAAAGTAGCTATTATCGCTCTCATGTATTTCATTTTTAAATGTAAGAAAAACAGGAAAATGATCTGTTATGTCAGTATCAATAACCCCAGAGCAAGACGATGGTGATATGTTAGATAACACGTGATCAATGAGCGTACTGCTCCCACGAGAGGCTACTCTTGTTGGACAGTCAATGAGTGATTCAAAACCAAATCCAGCAGAACAATCAGTGTAAGTTGTGTACGAGGTAGCTTGAGTGTCAAGTAAGTTAATATTAACGTCACCTACAATGAGTACATCCTTATTTTCAAACGCTAGCTTGGACAATACTGTATCAAGAGAAAGCAAGAAATCGTTAAGGGAAGATGACGGTGAGCGACAAATGCAATCAAGGATCACGTTCTTATTCTCATTAAGGAGTGACCGGTCGACTTCTATCCACACTGACTCACAATGATTCACGTCAACTGCCAGATCAAATCTGCGAGTGTAGATGACATCTTCTGAAACAAAAATGTCGGCACCATCATGGCTCTTAGTTGGACGATGACAATACTCTGGTTGGTAAAATGGAAAACCGCTCATTTTGTTGTCGGAATCAGAAAGCCAAGTCTCCGATATGCAGATAAAAGTGAAGACATGGTGAAGTGAGGCAATGAAGTTATTAATTAGATGTATGCTCTTACGAAGACTACGAGCATTGAAGTGAATGAGTGATCGCTTATTTGCTGTAAGACGAGATTTTACGTCAACGGGGTAGAGCAAGGCCATGAAAAAAAGAAAGGGAAAAAAAGAAACAAAAGATATTTACAATGAATCACGTGAAGATTCGAAGGTCGGACTCAGTGATAATGCGATAGACCCTGCTATTATCACTTTTGCGGGCTTTTATCTGGCAGTTTTCTGCCCACAAGTCTTTCCACTTATTTTCTTGTTTAAGTGCCAGCTCCGTCAAGAACACCTTCTTGTTATCAATGGTCAAGTGGTCATTTACATAGACAGGCGTGATAATGCCACCTGTGAAACCAATGTGGTCAGTGCGAAGCCTAGCTCTTCTTCCCTTCCCGATGAACGCGTTTTTCTTATCGCGTGAGCAGAAACTAGCAATGATGCTCTTCTCATTTGACTTAGAGGCCACACGGTGAGCCGTGTCGATATCAGCAGGTAAGAGAGGGTACTCAATAGCATCGCCAATTCGCTTTAGAATGACTCCGCAGTCTTCACCCTGTGATGTAGGGATTCCCTTAATTTACACATTATTCATTCTAAAATATTGCTCTAAATCAGCCACTTTTCTTTCGAGTGCTTCGTTAGGTGACACGAGCGCCTTGTTTGAGGTTACTAGTTCTTCCTGTTTTAGTTTTATCGTGTCGAGTTCCTTGTTCATGAACTGAACACTTTCACAGAGGGAAGCGTGCTCACCTAGTCCTACATTCTGTAGCTTGATGTTAATTCGTGACACTAAATCATCGATCAGTGTATCCAACTTCTCGTTCAGCACTGCTTCAAGAGATCCAATTTTTTTCGCCAGTTCCGCTGTGGTAGGCATAGTGAAGTATATACACTACGAACAGTGAAACAAGAAGTTTGGACAGCAGTTGCGGCAGAATTAATTTTTAGATAGTGTACAGAAGTAATACACCAACTTTTTGGTGGGAAGAATTTTCTTAGAAGGAGGACATGCTGCCCTAACTGCTGCCGCCAAATTGAGTGAGTGCCATTGTGTGCGTGCTTATATGGTCCTCGTTGAAGTCACGTGCAGTCCGCGCAGACGCAGTCGGCAGTACAGGGCTCAGACACTTTAAACTACTCCCAATGAGTGCAAGCCCACGTGGAAATGAAACCACGGTGGCCACAGACGACGCAATAACCAAGGACGAGTAGGAACACAGGCCACTGATCAACCTGTTGGCGAGAAGGATTTTTTTAGAAGGAGGACATGCCGCCACAACTTCGGCCGCCAAATACACCGTGGCTTTCGCTAATTAAATGCTTAATATAAAACGGGGGCACTCTGTAGCGCGAATGTAGGAAAAGAAGAACAGAAAAGAGTAGAGAGTGCTAACTTCCGACTGATTTTTATGTGCCGACGAGAAGAGCCGTTTATGAGCTACGAGCAACTCGCCCAATCTTCTACCCTGTTACCCCATATCTAGATGTGCCGGCAGCTGAATTTACGAGCAGTTTTTGCGCGAGAACACGTGTTTTTTTTATCAATGCGGGTTCAGTTGCTATGCTCTTCACCGCCCTCGCAGCAAAGCTTGATTTACATTCGACACTGTTTTCCTTTCCTAATGCGAAACGTATAGCTTGTTCCACCAACGGAAGCATGTACTTTGGTGCAGCAACGAAATGATAAGGAAAATGTGAATAGCGGCATCCAATGGAGATTATTGTGCTTCAAGTCGATTCATAATATTCTGCTTCTTTATACATCCAACAGAAAATGCAGAATTCTGAAAAAAAAGAAATTTTCATGCTATATTAAATTTATTCCGACCATAGATTTTGTCTGGGGAGTCACACTGCATACACAGCCACGTTGGTGGCGTCGACGGGCTAGACTATGTACATTTAAAGACGTTTTGCTCGGCTCATTACCGAGGTCGCAGCCAAATACTCGTATAAATACAAAGTAATGCGAGGTTCTGCCTGGGCAGTCGAGCTGTACTCACAGCCACGTTGATGGCATCGACGGGCTAGATTATACACACTTGAAGACGTTTTGCTCGGCTCATTGCTGACATCGCAGCCAAATATAAAGTATGGCGAGGTTCTGCTCATGCAGAAAACTTAATTTGGAGAAGTACACGCTGACATGCAACTGCCAGGACAGAAACAGTTTTCTTTTTCTAGGAAACAGGCAACCACTCTCAGTGCATACGCCAGCAATCCCGGCAAATGCGCATTTTTTTTGTTAAGAAATAGATTTACTTTGGTCAGACTAGAAGCGGCAAAATATAGTAAACACAAAAGGTTGGTTGAAAGGCTCGTTTGGCCCCATCACTCCTCATACCCTGCGACCTTTTCTTGCGGACTGTCCTCGTGCCGAGCATCCTGGTTTTACGGAGCATTAGGCTCAGAAATCGGGAAGGAATCTTCGCAGAGGACCCGAAGCTGCCGCAGCCTCGTTAGCCAGCTTTCCCGCATGGGTTTGGCTGCTCGCGCGTATATGTTACATTATTACGCTGTCGCTTTCCGCATTCCACTCTACCAGGGTGCATTGGGACGTTGCTTCGCATCCTGGTGGAAAACCCTTGTGTAGGAAATCGGAGAAATATCTGGTGCCGAAAAAGAATATACCATTTGCAATCGTTTAATACGATGCTATTGGATTATTGAGATAAGTACTGGCCTTCAGTAATAACACTGTGTGTGTCCTTGGTGGTGGAGATGCTTTGAGATCGTCTAACCGAGAGCAGTCAAACCGCATTCACACAGAGATATACTAACCTTGCTGAATGTCCTGGCACATTCCACCACATCGGAATGAGCTCATCGCCTGGCACACCGCACAGAAAGGAAATCCAATTTCTTTCTTGGTAATTTGGCGTTGTATCATGGGAAAAGGTGTAACCATGAACTTGTGTCTCCATTTGAGCGTATAAGGCATTCTGGACTTTTAATGTCATAACTCCGGCGTATGCACACAAAATGGCGCATGGTAATATGCATAATGTGGTAAAGTCTGTAGTTATAGCTGCATCACGCTTGCTGCGTAGAAGCAGCTGCAGAATATACTATGTATCATATTTAGGAGTAGTAGCCATACAAAGCAGCAAACTTCGCATGTGTATGTCGCAGTTGCCGCCCCTCGTCTAATAGCTATGCGTCAGGATCTAGCTCAATAAAAAGTACTTCTACAATTACGTCATAATCTGCAAATGGCGAAATGGAAGGGTTGAAAAGAAATTAGGGGGGGGGGGGGGAGGAGCTGATATCAACAGCTATAAAATGAAATTATCGCCAACACTACAGTTATATGCCACTCGAGTCAAGCACGAAATCTTGAGAGTTCTCATTACAAGTCTACTATTTTATTAATACATTTTATGACATTTTACGCTTTAGTTGATAGGTCCTCAGTCTCACTTCTTCGTATTATGAAAACCTTCTTAACAAAACACACCAGAAGGATGCTGTGATTGTGGACGATATTTTGTTTATTTATTTAAATACTCTCAATGCCATTGCGGCCTTACAGAGAGGAGTGGTTACAAGTTCAAAGTGGCAGTCTTGAATGGTGTATGCTCAGGGTTGGTGGTGATGGAGGCAGCGAGGTGATTCCGTTCGGATGACTTCTTCGGCACGTAATAATGGAAGTACTCGTTGGCCTGGCAGAACGGCACTTGAATTTTGAAGTTATGGTTGACGCGGGATGAAAGGTAACAAGGTAGCGAAAATAATGTGCGTTTCAGTACAGGATTCGCAAAGATTTGATGAAAGAGACATGGCGCGCCTGCTTCCTTCTCATATAAAGATTAGGAAGGTTTAGAGAAATATTTAGTGAAGGAATACTGATAGTGCTAGAATAATTACCAGAAATTAACCGAGCTCAACGATTCTGGATGGCTTCTAGTGCGGTTAGGATTGACGGATTAGGATTATGACGCAATAAACCAAGAGTGCGGTTCGCATTCTTAATCACACAGTTAATATTCGTATCCTATGATAAATTGTTATCTATATCGACACCTAGGTATTTAAAAGTATTCACAAATGACACCTGAAAATTAGTAATAGAATAAACAGGGATAGCACAGTCTCCAGGTCACCGGGAAATCCTCATTATTCTGGACGCTATAACATAAAGCTATTCCAATCTTTTCTGTTTCAATTCTGCAATCCACCCTCCACGATTTGACCCCAACTTCGCCTGTCTACTACGCGACATCACGAAAACTGCGGTTGCTCCCCACGTGATACGACGTGTACACATTAATTAGGCATAATTAGACTGAACAAAAGAAAGACAGTTGTTTCTGATTCGACGCCTTTAAGCCATTAGCCCTCTGCTATTGGTCAAAAGCTTTCGCGCTGCAGCAACTTTACCTGCCTGTCACGCGACGTCACGAAACCGCGAGAGATCACCGCTTCAAGGTTACGTGTAGGCATTAAAGATGCATTAATATGCCGAACAAAACTTAATTTTTTTTGTGAATAGCGGCAGGCTGCCCCGTTCCGAAAGAAATAAAAGATGGCTGCCGCCGATCGCTCAGGCACTGGTTACTCGCACCTGCCGGAGAGAATGGGTTTAGTTGCGTATAATTAACTTCAACTCTTCTTTGCTGAGGATCCATTTTAGCGGCATTCTTAACCTTCCGTTGCACACGGCCGCGATTTTGGACCAGCCACTACAGGCTAAGTAAGGGAAAGAGGACCAATCGCAGACGCCGACACCACCCTCTTCTTCCGGCTATCTATCTTCAGCGCGCTGGCTCGGCCCCATCGAAACGCTCTCTACTTGAGCGTGCTCCTCGCCTCCTATCAGCCAATTACAAGCGAAAAACCCATCAACGTAGGCAATGTTATTCATTTCGAAATCAAAGGAAAGTCACCTCCTATAAACTAGGAGAGTATTTGATCGGGCTATTCAGGCAGCGCTATGGGTTTCTGCCTGATGCTTGCATCGGCGGTTACGCAAATTTGACGTCAGGAGAGTGGAATAAAAACATATTGGAATAGTTTTACATTATAGGGCCCCTGCTTATGCTAACGTTAAATTTTGTGGACCAGAGTGGACACGAAGAAGTAATTCTGTCAAGATCAGTTTGAAGTTGAGAAGAATCATGAGGCTTAGTTATTATGCGGTATAGGACACAATGATCAACAAAAAGCCTTATTGCTAATCTAATGCTACTGGGAAGGTCATTAATGTAAATGGGAAAAAATAGGGGTCCGAGGACGGAGCCTTGCGGTACACCGCATATGACAGAACAATTGCCCGCGTTATGGCCATTACCAGTTACAGGCTGGGTTCAGTTAGCTAACATGCATTTAATACACTGCAATAAATTCGAGTCAATATTTTGCATGCTTAGTTTCACTGAAAGCAAACGGTGAGACACGGTGTCGAAGGCTTTTTGGAAATGAAGGAAAATAGAGCTGATAATAAAACCACTTAGGAGCGATTCTATCCGTGCCAGGTGCTGATGTTTTCATTTTAGGCACGAGATTAAAAAGCCCTAATTGATCAATGATGATCCGTTCCATACAAGGAAGTCCAGGATCAGATATACTTGGTAAATCGTTAGAGTTCTCAGTAGAAAATGCATATATAAAAACGTCCTGCAAGGTTTCACAGCACCTTTCACTTGCAATCGCTGAACCAATATCGTTACAAATTTCAATGTTTTTCTTTTTCGGACCATTAACAACGCTCCACAACTTACGAGGGTTGGACTGTAAAAGCGAAGGAAGTGCATCATTGAGCATTTGCATATGTTTGTTTGTACTCTAACATTGCGCTGCGATAAGCCGCCGATCTCTCCGTGGTATCAGATGATACCACGGATCCTTATTTTTTTTTTTTTTTGCGTAAGCGAAGAAGTGATGATGTAAACCACGGAGAGCGGAACGCCGCTTGAACAGTTCATAAGTGAGCGTAGCATTCTATTAGTGAGTTAATCTTATTTTTATGCGATACCCAGTTCTCTTCCACAGAGCGCGCTGAAGCGCATTCCCTATATTGTTTCGTAAAAACCTCTAATTCAACCCATATAGATAAAAATCACTGTTGACATAATCTTTTATAACTTTAGTAGCACGCAGCGGACGCTGCTGCTGAAATGCACAAGTGTACACTGCGATTGTCACTAAGGCCAGGTAAGTCATGAATCGATGAAATGACATAAGGATTAGTTGTGAAAACCATGTCAAGTGTATCACAAGAAAATGCTGTGGTGGGCGTGGGTTCAAAGATTACTTGATTTAAATTACAATCATTACATACATATATGAAATGTTTGCCTTCCGCCATGCCACAGGCAGCTGTCCCTTCCTCACTGCTCCTGTCTGGAAAATTAAAATCACCCCATAAGAATGTTGGCGAATTCCGGTATCGGATAGATACTGCGTACACACAGTCATGCAAGTCGTCGCAAAAGTTTAGGGAGCAGCGAGGTGGATTGCAGCAAGCACACGAAACAACGTCTTGATACCCAAAGCGAACGCATGCGCGTACGAGTTCGAATGGCGAACTAGGGTGGTTGCTTGGGCTAGTTGGTAATTCATGATCAAAAAAACATACAGCGCGAAGGACAAGGACTGCGAGAGACGACATACACAGCGCTCACTTCCAACAATATTTTATTGCGTTGCCACATCGTGTGTATATATACAAGAAGGGGCATGCACAGAAAATGAAGGGCAGTCAGAAGGGGTGTTCTAACAGCAAGTCACTGTACTAAGAGTATGGTCACTTGAAGAAAGCTAACATTACGATTTCTATCTGTTTAGATACGTGACATCCCTAGGGGACAGCGAAGATAGAGGGGGCACTAGCGCAAATACTACCCCGTTTTCTGATGAAGTCAGATGAAATCATGCCTGGCGCCGGCACTAAGTGATATTTATCTAGCTCATCATGATCAGAATATTTATGGTCACCGAAGCGCATCCCCTGTTGTCAACGTGTGCAGGTTTGTGGACGACTACTTGATGTTTATTCATTGTAATGATGATGGTTTTGATCCTGCTGTTTCGGAAGTCTTGGAGATCCTTAAGAAAGAGCCGCAGCTTCTAAAAGTTACGAATGAGGTCCCCATTGATGATTCCTTGCGCTTTCTAGATCTTAGGCTGTGCGTTGCTAACAAACATGTGTAATGGTGCTTCTAACCGAGAAGTAAGAAGCCACTTTCACCCTTTAAATCCGCACACTCAAAGCTCGTTAAACGGGGTACTATAATGTTATATCTCGCTAACAGCCTCAGTAAATCTTGCCCACATGAGATGCAACATAGCCTTGCTGCACATGTTGATCGCCTTTCCTGGGCTGGCTACCCTTTGGCCTTAAGTTTAGCCATAGCGGAAGAGCCTCTAAGGCGCACAAAGCCGGATGAGCCCGCTCAGTCAAGGAACCAGCCGGTTAAAAAACGCAGGCTTGGAGTGCTGCCGTATGTGCATGATGTCTCCCATAGGCTAAAGAAGATTGGGCAGCGTGCAGGAATCACAGTCGTTTTCTCAGCTCCAGAAAAGCTGGCAAGGCTATGTAAGCGTGTAAACGCACCTAAATCGCGTGATAGTTGGTGCTCTGTCGAGCACAGAAAACGTTTTGTGACGTGCAAAACGAATGTGGTTTACCCAATTCCCCTGTCTTCTTGCAGTAAATATGTTGGACAGACAGGCAGCTGCTTTAACGATCGTCTAAGAGAGCATTGTAACTTGGGCATCTGTTGCTGGGACTGCGGCGGCGTGCCCCTCTTTGAAGATACGGATGTTTTAGCGAGAGACAGCTCACAGCTCGCCCGAGAAATTGTGTAAGCTGATTTCATCAGAAAACTGGGTAGTATGTGCATTAGTGCCCCCTCTATCTTCGCTGTGCCCTAGGGATGTCACGTATCTAAACAGAGAGAAATCGTAATGTTTTTTTTTTTCAAGTGACCATGCTCTTAGTACACTGGCTTACTGTTAGAAACCCCTTGTGACTGCCTTTCAGTTTCTGCGCATGCCCCCTCTTGTATATATACACACGATGTAGCAACGCAATAAAATATTGTTAAAAGTCAGCGCTGCGTATGCCGTCTCTCGCAGTCCTTGTCCTTCACGCTGTACGTTATTTTCGATCGAATGGCAAAGCTGTACGAATTGCGTTATAATCAAATTTATCTGATATTGCTATGAGAACACCACCACCTGTCCTTGTTATTCGATCAAACCTGTAAAACCAGTGATTTTTTTACAGTGTGAAATTTTAGTGTCACCAAATTTACTCAACAAAGTTTCAGTTGATACCGCAATGTATGCGGAACAGTCGTCAATCAACGAAGATAACTTATCGCGTTTATTTAATACGCCTCTAATATTTGTGATAAAAAACTGAAATAGCTTTAAATTCTGCGACACGTTGAGTAGGCTGGGAATGCTACGAAATTGGTGGAACACTCCTATAATTATTGGAACCAGAAGGAGAGGATGAAGACACGATATCACGGTTAAGTTCATATACGCTGTCAGTCTGGCTGCAGTAGACGAAGCATTTTTTGTTAATACATAGCTTGTCGTAACGCACTGCGTATACTTGGCCAGTCGACTTTCCGTACACATGCAGTTTTTTGCGTGTGTTAATCGTTTCTTTGTACAAATATTCACTTAAACTAGCTCCGCTACCTTTCAATTTGGCTGTGTCCGCCATAATTCTTTCCTTAATATTAAACGTGGCAAGCTTTACAATTACGGGGCTGCACTGCTTATTCGTGTACGAAGCAAGTCTGTGTGTCGGTGAAATGCCATCAGGTGGTAGCTGGCCACCTAGAGTTTAGATAAACGAGTGGACCTTACCTTCAGACTGCGAGCAAGGTTTGGCTGCAGCATCAGTTATTCCGAAAAGCATAAGGTTCTCTCGTCGTGATCTACCCTCAAAATAATGGACGCTTGAAGTCACTTCAGCATTTATCCCTCGAATAGCACCAGATATAGTTTGTTGCAGGTCTGTTGGTGGCGTTTTATCCAAATAATTAACGCTAGCTTCTAAAGTAACTAATCTTGAGTTAATATCTGATACACTTTATTCCAACATCACCTGGCTTGACTTCGCCTCATCAAAGACTTGTTTTAATTCGCTGAGGCGTGCCTCTACGGGCGTGCTAATTGCTTTAAAAACTTTAGCCAGCCCTTCAGGAAAAACACTGGGACGATACCACGTCCCCCCTCATGAGCAATAGTTTGACAATGTGAAAACGCTAACAAATACATAAGTAAACGATTGGGCATGGTACAAGCAGTAGACAGAGGTTATTAGATTTTTTAGAGTCACAGGAACGACATTTACCAACCTGGATTAGAAGGGAAAAAAATGGAAGAAGACTGCAGAAACGTTCGCCTTGGACAACTTGCTCCCGCGGAGAGGGGTGCAACGGGGAGCACGTCGTTGCACCGTTCCTGGTGGGAGCAGCTGCTGAAGGTAGGCGACGGCTGTCAGCTCGAGCTTCTTGGCAGTAGCCGTCCGAATCCAGCCCCGTCAAGAGCTGGATTAGAAGACAAAGCGGGTTTTTAGTCGACTGCATCGCTCCTGCTCGACCAGGCCCACTCGATCAACAGGGCAGTTGCAAGCATTGCGTTCCAGTAAAGCGGCCAACTACGTCGTTGACGTAGTCGACACTGATTTCTCGTGATATCTCCGTCACTTAACAGCCTTTTGAGAAAAAACCTGTCTACTTTGCACAAACCACGCTCTTCACTGTAGGGGTTAGGCTGTATATTGTGACGAGCTTCTGGCAGATTCCCATGATACCTTGACGAAGAATATTTGAAATATAGGAAGACTGACGCCCTAAAGCATCCCTTGTCTGCTTCGAGTATGCTCTCATCCAGTTTTGACTACCCTATACCTTCCGCATCTTGCTATCAGAGCGCGTTAGCAGCAAATGCTTTGTCTACCCTTTCCGTTCTGTTCAGACCAACTAAGAAATTGGTTTTGCAGCCGGCACACGACCCCATACATTCGGTCGCCTTCTAGGCTATATGCTGTATGTCCGTAGAAGCGCATTGGTTGGGAACATATTAATCAAATTATTTCAGGTTCAATGAACGCGTATCTTGCCGCTAATGCGAGATCACCATCCTCCATGCATCTCCATCTGGACGGCTTGCATTTAAATTCAGAGAATATGTTCCAGCAGTGTCTGCCATTGTACCACAGACTTCATCATGGCGCCGTTTCATGAACAGCAACACATCATACGAAGCCGGTGGCTAAACTAGTTCGCCGTACATTTTCAGCCAAAAATGCTTTGAGCTACAGTTTTGTTCACGTAGCCGAAGGCATGTTGTGATGGTTCAACAGGGTTCTCCCATCAGCTCAGGATGATTATCATACATTTGTCTAGTACTTTCAGCGTTTCAATACGCTCCACATTTGGTTGTGCGCATCGACAGAAATGTATTTTTGTCTGTGCGTCCAACTGATCTCTCGGCTTCTGCTCCTATTATGCAAGTCTAACAAACCTGGAGTGAAAAACTAGCCTAGCCGAAACAGGCTCTACGGAGCATTAATAGTAGAAAGAACTTAAACCTTGAGGAACGTAAAGTAATGCATGCATGTTTCTATACACTACTACTGACCACGGTTAAAAAGATCTTAGCCTACTATAGCTTTATGCTTCTCGTTTATGCATGCGAAGTTGACGGCCTTCATTTCAAAAAGCGAGAACAGATGTAATACGAGGGTGAATCAGAAACTCCTAGCCACTATTTTTTAGCCAATTTACTGCTGCAAGTACAAAGTCAACAAATCTATTTCCAGCGGTTGACCTTTCTTGTACCAGCCTGGCCTTATCTGCCGGTAGCTCCGCGTCACGGCGCTGCTGTCAGTTCTTTGTGTTTCACAAGTCCTAGGCTTGTGATCAACGAAGTGATTTGTTTTCTATGGAGCAAGGGATGAACGCCCATCGAAATACAGACGGACATGCAATCGTATGGGGGAATGTGCCTTGTTTGACAAGTGCGAGGTGGTTGTGTTGTGGATTCGCAAAAGGCTACAAAGGCTTTCATGACAGCCATATGTGCATGACAATCAGCCGGACGAATTCTACCGCAGGGGTCTCAAATTTAGGCCTGTGACGGGACAAATGTCTTAACTGGTGTGGGGACTATGTGGAGAAATAGTGTTAGGTATGTAGAATAGCACTTGTGCTTATGATTACCTGTATGTACCTTAGTTTGGTTAATATATATAGGGGCAAAGACTTTCCGATTCGCCCTCATAATAACATCGCTTGCGGCAGTGCCCTCGTTTCTCATTTACGGTTGTAGTACGGTGGCATCTCGCTTTTATTTTGTCGGTGTTTTTTCTAGATTCAACTAATCAGTGTAAATGTCAGTATACGATGCAGTTTCGAATGTTCTGACTGGGTTTCTGCAAATATACATGTTTTTACTGATCTTATAAAAGACGCCACAGGCAAACAGTGTGATGTCGGCGCTAAATTGTAGGGGTCTGGATATTTGTCGCAGACATCCGTGACAGCGACAAAGATTCCTGCAGAAAAAAAAACAGCAGCAGCACGAAACATGTGGCCTTTGCTTTTTCCTGTTACTTGTTTGCTAGAGTATTGCGTTTAAAGGAGTACTTTTCTGCTTATGACACCAGATTTGGCCATACTCTGCGTTTATCTTTAGCGTTCCGGAGCAGTATGTTGACCTCGCACCTTCTTGTCTCCTTTATTATTTGCACACTCATTTATATTTTCTATATCTTAAAAGTCATTGCAAAATGCATACTTCGACAAACGGTGTTCACCTTTTTCCGAAGCTGACGAACTCGGCATGAAATGAGCTGAATGCCGTATCGGCAGGTGGTATGCCCGGCTAAGGAAGTCCCACAGCCGATCGCTGTTGATATCTTCAAACACGACTATTCAGAAGAATCATCAAGATCTTTTATCGCGCTTTTATTTTATGATTTCGCATTCAGAGCACTAAGCACATGTAGAAATGTAGTTCAAATGTCATCGCCGTGGCAAGTGTGCACATATTCTAATAATTTTCCATGTCTAGGTATTGTTCTGAAAATTTGGGCGAAACAGGGTACACCTGCATATACGTTAGCCTGATAACACTCTGTCCCCACAACATGAATAGTGGATACGACGGGGAACTTTCCAAACACCCTTCAACGTAACGAATATTTAAAGTCAGCAGACTTGGCCCGGTAGCCGCAAAGCGTCTCTCACGTACCAGCAATTTCTCATCGGCCGGGGTTCAGGCACACGCCACTTGCGATATCAATTCATTTGATAAAATATTATAGCTGAGGTTATGACTAATCACGAAAGTTACTTACTAAAGACGAGTGTTGTGAATACACTGCGTGACTAAAGGCTTCTTGCGGAAGTGATTTGCGTAGCGCTGAAGAATGCAGCAAACGATGCGCTGTACTGGCACCATCGCAAAAAAAACTTTTTTTTCAACTTCAGAAGCTGTTTTTTCTGAGCTCTTCTGCAGAGTTTCATTTCAATGAAATTGCTGTCTTCGTCCGACATGACTCAATACGGGGCCGAGCACATATAAGGAGTCAGCGTACACGTAGCGCCATGTGCACGTAACGCTACAGAAGCGCTGGTCGCCGGCTGTGTTGTCGATCCTAGCGACGAAACAAGAAACGTTGACAAACCGATTCGCATTTTTTTTTCTCTTTCACCGCGTCAAAGGGAATAGTTTTCTTTGGTTCACTCGCCAATTATTGTACTGGAGCTCTCTCCACTCGCACGACTGCGTTGCGGGGCGTCATTGTTTGTTTGTTTCCTTTTATAGTTCTATGGGGCGGAAGTACATTCGCGCGAGAACGTCGTGGCGCCTGAAGGTTTAGATGCAGTCGTCGGTATTGGCACTGCGTAGTGTTTCTCCGCCGCTTGGGTAGATGGTTTTGGGTCACGTTTGTCGCGGAAATCCGCGGCGCGTACATTTTTGAGTGGCGCCTAAATGCAGCCTCCTTCAAAGTAATGTACATTCGAATGCGATATATTTGTAAACTTATTCGTGACTACTGTTATTTACTTGCTCCTATGGCACTCACCGGCCACCGCTTTTCCGGTGAGCTAGTTTGGTCCATAAATGATATATTTCTAATTTTAGCAATAGCCGTATTTTCCTCTCGTGGCATTTGAATAACGCAGGAGGTGCTGCTCCACCCGCAGCAGCGATGTCGGAGAGCAATCATGAATCTTCCGCTACTCGGCGCCTTCATCGCTATTGCACAGGTGAAGTTGCGCAACCAGGCTTGGCAAAAAATAAAGAAAAGAAAGAAAACAAAATATTAATCCGACATTCGTAGGTACTGGGCCAAACCAATAGGAGCTCTACGCTAACTACATCTGATAACAACTTCCGCGAGAGCTCGTGCAACCAGCGACAATGAAAAGAAGGCGAGATAGTTGATAACAATAAAATCCTGAATGATGAACGAGGGGAACTGTCGAGTGTCGGTGAACTCCGGGAAATGGGGACCGTTATTTCTGTTAAAAAATTCCTTCTTTGCAGTACAAAAAAGAAATAAAAGGCATAAGCTGTAAGGCGCAAAATATATCGTTCCCCTCATCGGGCTGGGACCCCAATAACACGAAGCGTAGGTCGTTTCCCAGACGGGGACGTAAATTAGGTTTTCGTATCGCATAAACGCATAGACAAGACATGTTTGGCGAGTAATTCAAGAGCGTGTTTTCTCGATTAACTTTCTTTATCTTCTTGAAAGACCATCTCACCTTTTTTCGTCAAGCTTCAAAACCAAAACAACCGTGATCACGTCTTTTGAGCCGTGCTATGCAGTTTATATTGCTTTCATTACATCAGTGTAGAAATGAAGCTTAAACTAGCACAAGATTAGGACATCAGGGGAGAAAAGTGTTCTCGTCTAGCTTTTAGTGTATGTTATGAAACATTTTTTTTTCAAACTAGCTGAATAGCTCATGGCTTGTTGAAGCTTTTCACTGTTATTTTGTCGTCTAACGGAAGTTCTTGAAAGTAATATTGCTACGTAGAAAACTATTCCACTGTTTTCCCTCTATGTAGAACGATAACAGCCTTTGCGATTAAGCTCAACGCTGTGATAGGACGTTATCTTTTGAATTCCCGGAATTTTGTTTTACACCAGGAGCGATTTGGTTGGTATACGTACAGCCGAGCAACAACAAAAAATTCAAGTTGGAGAAACAGATGCAACCCCATGTGCTGACATCAGTGGCCCGGTCTTCAGCATCTTGGAAAGCATTGCAATGCTTTTTCTAATTACATAACATCATCGGCTCCATTTTATCTCCTAAATATCGCTGAAACAGCATTCAAAAGCCAATGTAATCTGATAAATACTTTCAGCGTTTACTAAATATCAGTTGCAATAAAAAATCGCTTCCATATATTTTGGTAATTCAGCACGCAGGATTGAAAACAGTTCTGCCTCGGTGGAAGATGTCTCTCGGGATAATTGAAATATTTGCTCTAGCGCTAAATATGGAATGACGAATGCTGAAATCGAGAAATTTTTATGAGACGAACCATCTGTATAAACGTGGATGTAATGGGAATATAATTAGTGTATGTGGAAGAGTGCCAGTTGTTTTGCGGCTACTATGAGCATGTATCTCTTAGATATAATACCGTCAACCGATAATTCGATTTTAGGACATATTAACATCCAGGGAGGGTAACTTACATCCATTTTGCATAATTATTATCTTGGTAATAATGCTTTATGTTCTCGAACAACATCGTGAATTTGCTTTTGTTTCTTTCGGTAGGCGGGAGGTTTAATGGATGCTTATCGTGTCGGGTTAATATGCGATAAATATGTCGGCATGTTTCAACCGTTTGTATGACTGGAAATGGTGGGTGACGAGCTTCAGCAATTACTAAAGAACTAGAGGTAGCCTGCGGAACCACAAGACACACTCGTAGCCCCCTTGCTAGTAAACGTTGAAGACGCTACTCAGAAGTTTGCAATAAACCGTGGAGAATAGGTGCCGAGTAAGCAATTTTTTTTTTTGTTTTACGAGTGCGTTATGAACTTGTAGTAGTGAAGAGACTGATCCCCTCCACGTTGTGCCAGTGAGTCGCCGAAGTACGTTTATTGCTGCATTGGTCTGCTTTTCAATTGCGCTGATGTCTGATGCCCATGTTAGCTGGCGGTCCAGAATAATTCCAAGAAATTTGTGCTCATTCGCATACATCAAAGTTTGCCCATTAAGCATAAGTTGGTAATTATTCAGCTGTCGTCTAGTGAAAGGAAGTACGGCTGCCTTTCCGTATGAAAGACTCATGCCTCTTTCTTTTAAAAAGGTGTTGATACAATCAAGACTCTCTTGCAGCGTTGTTTGAATGTCTTGTATATGAGAACCAGAGGCCCATATCCAGATGCCATCTGTGTAGAGAGAATACTGTAGACCAGACGGGAGTTTTTGTGGCGAGGCTGCCATGACACAATTGAGTAAAAACGGACTGAGAACACTGCCCTGCAGAACGTCCTGCATGATGCTGTGATAATTACTTCTCCTTCGATTTTTTCCGTAAATCTTTTTGTTTTTTTCAAAAAATTTTATACCCATCGCAGTTTTCAACCTTATAGGCCAAGCTCTAACATGCCAGCAAGAACGTGTATGTGACTCACAGTGTCGAATGCTCTTTGAATGTCTAAGAATACTGCTACTGTCACATTTACACAAATTCCTTCATGTTCGACGCATGTTGCATTGTCTAATACTGCATCCATTGTACACCAATTTCTTTCGAAAAACCGGTCATATAGTTGGAAAATACATTTGTGTGTTCACACAACCATTGCAGTCGACTGTCTATGACCTTCTCCATTAGTTTGGAAAAACAGCTTGTGAGACTGATGGGTCGGTAGAAGTCAAGACAAAGGGGAGTCTTTCCTGGTTTTGTACTGGAATTGCCCAACCTAATTTCCATGAATCTGGAAGAGTCTTTCTTATCCAGATATCATTAAATATCTCCAAAAGAGCCATTCGTCCTACTGGACTTAGGTTCTTTAACCTTACATACGTAACACCAGTGCCTGCAGTTGTCTTTGTACGGCATGACGAAATGGCACATTTCCATTCATTTGAACTAAACTCACAGTCAAGTTTAGGGTGTTGTGACATAATGCACGCACGAACCTCCTGTTCTGCTAGTGTTGTCGAACTTGTAAATTGTAGGCAAGTAAATGGAAATCCTCGTCTGGATATAAGTTGACAAAATTCGTCAGCAACATATGTTTCCGGAGTGCTTCGAGCAACAGCAAGAGCTCGAAAGGGATGGTTCTGCGTAACTGGACCGCTAAAATATCTGATAACTGACCATATTCTGGGAACTGGAGTAAACGGAGACAACGACACGCAGTATTCTCGCCATATTCTCGTACCTAATTTTCGTAAGCATCTGCGCGAAGTTGACTAAACTTTCTGTGCTATATTGTAGCCATCAATCTTTCCACTGCGGCGGTAAGCCCGTTCGGCGCGTCTTCTAATTGCTCTTAGACATCCATATTCCCCATCGACTGCAGCGTATCCATCTGGAACAATGACTTGTTGTGCAGATCTTGTGAGACTCACACAGTATATTTGAAAAACTTTGAAAGTTCAGAATTTCGTCCTATGAGTTACTTAAATGGTGAAGAACACTTTGCCAATTAGTATATTTTGAGTAGCGCCGGGTCCCTTCACTCCGTATGAGACGATGCTTTACCAGGATCGGAAAATGATCACTACCGTACGTTCCTACGTTCGTTGACCATTCAACGCCATCAAGAAGATCTTGTGATGAGACCGTAACATCTATACAGCTTGAGTAATGATTTGCCCGCAGGAACTTTAGAGAGATGTCATTTAACACGGTCAGATTGCTTTTTACTGCGGCAGACTCTATAATGCTTTCGCAGGAATCGTTATATTCACTGCCCTAGATGACGTTATGTGCGTTGAAGTCCCCACGCACCAGCACGTGTGAGTTTGCGATACCAAACTCATTCACCAAGCTGACTACTCATATTTTGCTAGAACATTGTAGACAAAGACTGATCCCTGTGACGTTTGTATTTCTAAATGATATCTTGTATGCTACGAACTCCGGTATATTTGAATTACTCGGCTATATCAAATAGGACGGCAGGTCTTTTCTCACGCATAACATCGCTCTGCTACTTCCAGCAATGCGCGAGGATTCATATATAACATTGTTTGAAAGACGAAAGTCATCTCGTATGCCTGCCTCCTGTATGCATAAAACAGGAAAGTTATGTTGAGCTAGTAGTTTGCGAAAATCAGCTGACTTATTTCGAAAGCTATTAGCGTTCCACTGAGATATGAAAACATTGTTGTAACGATTATTCGTTGTAAGCCTGCCGTGGAGCAGTTTGTGGTTGTGGAAGCACCAACGATTCCATAGAAAGCAGTGCTTTTACCTCTGGTAGGTTGTTTGCGCGTGGAATGGCACTTAGAATTGCACGCCGAGCTGTGAATAGCATGGGCAGGTTCATCTGTCCCCACGGATGAAGACGCGTAATCACCAAACGACGCTGTAGCTCCGTGTGTGCTCGAAGCAGGTCGCTGAAGAGCTGACTGAGATGGTCGCTGGGATGACTGGTGTGATTGAGGCGAATGCTGAGGTAGTAGCTCAGATGTTAGATGAGGCTGATGTGTGAATTGCAGAGGGCGCTCGTGAGAAGGTCGCCGAATATCACTCGAAGTGTGGGCAAGATGAGTGGCATTCTCTGATGGGGGATCGTGTCGCTCGCTGTCAGAACGCTGTCGGCCTGAGTAGTATAGGCCAACGAAATATATATTTTTTTCACTCTACGTAATTACGCCAGGTACAAGCATGTGAAGCTCTCTTGCTGCGTTTCTTCTTAACATCGGGGTGAATTCATGCGCGACACCTTCCTAAGCAGTCCCAGCCACTTCATCGGCAATTTGGTTTCCCGTATTTACGCAGGTGCTCTTGAACGTACTACAACATGACGACTCTTTCTTTTTTTTCGCCTGGATCATGCTATCACACCTTAATTTCAAGAACTAGTTGGTTGCGTGCCCTCCCGCCTTGGTGGCGTTGCTGTGCTAAGCCCGAGGGCGCGGGATGAAATCTCGGCCTCGGAGGCCACGTTTCGAGAGGGCTAAATGCCAAAAAAAAATGTACTGTGCATACGTAGCACTCCAAAAACCTAAGGTGGTCAAAATTAATCCGAAGTCCCTCACTAAGGTGCGATCTATAGTCGTAATGTGGTTTTGACACACAAAAGCATGACGCTTTTTTTTTTTGGTCCTGTGTCAAAGCAGTAGTGCCAGTACCAAATACAGTGGTGCTGCCTTGTAATCAGTCTCGAGACGCTGCGTTTGAAATGGGGTTTTTCACGAATCACACGGAGCGCACTAGGCAGAGCACCAAGCTCCGTAGCCGACGGTGGTGTTCGCTGAGACATCTTCAACTTCATAGCCCTTGCTCTTGGTGCTAAAATCACAGATTCACGGTTATAGTACCGTGGGTGTCAATCTGTACACGAGCTTTGTATGCCTCGTGTTTTCCGAGTATACGTACATGTAGTCTTTCTACACCTGGCGACAAACATTCCGATTTTCTTCGAATTTTTTGTACTCGAAGTTGCAATGGCCAAACATCAAGAAGCTATGAGGAGTCTCCTTGCAGATGTATAATCTGTAAGGAGGTAGTCGTAGTAAGTCGATATATAAAGCATACGCTATTGTATGTGGTTTAGCTTTCACAATTCTCTAATAGGGAACAACGGTATATGGGCATTGTTCAATTTGGTCAAAACAGAGATTATTCTTTTGTTGCGTTATTTGTTAAAGAATATTGCTCACAACATGGATACAGACAAAGAGACAGTTGTAAACATATATATATATATATATATATATATATATATATATATATATATATATAGAGAGAGAGAGAGAGAGAGAGAGAGAGAGAGAGAGAGAGAGAGAGCGTGCTGTTGCTAAATGTCAATACGCTGATAAAAGAAACGGTATTCTTGGGCAATTTTGTCTCTGTCGCAGGTGCCATATGCCGTTGTTCACGACCTTCAGCGAAAACAACGGCATTGCACTTCCCGATGTTCAACAAGGCATTCAAAAAAATAGCGTGGATGTTGTGTACTCTCATCTTTAGTTATCTGCCCCTTATTCTTCTTGTTGTTAATTTTCACAATAAACTTAAACAGGTTCCGAGGCACATTTTTACATAAAGTGACATTGAAGGAAAGTAATAAAGTAAACTAAATTGACAAACCCTTCGTGCAGAAATTCATATTTGTCTTCAGTGTGCGGACATATCACTGCATTGGTTAGACAATTGCCGCCGAAGGTGCCACTGCTTCTCCTAAATAGGTGAGGCACGAACTCGCAGAGGCTCATGGGAGGTGTCGTCCGCTCGGTGCGTCCGCTTCAAGGCGCGATGGTTCCGGCGCGCGATTCTCCGCTCGCGAGGCGGTCGCACTTCCTCTCTGTGCACCTTCACGGAGACGCATCCCCCACGCTACTTAAATGCGAGGAGATTTGTGTGTGAATATGTGCGTACGGTGGCATGCGAGTGGTTGTTTATGCGTAACCTAACCTCTCCACCTATTATTATATTTTTTTTGTCATCAGCGCACACGAATTTTTTCATACAGGCTGACGTATACATTTTCCTTCTAATACATTCTTTTAATACGCAAGTTGCGTGTGCGTTGGGGGGAGGGGAGAATATTTGCAGTGCGACTAACATAACCTGCATTCACGAAGGGCGCTGAGGGCACATTGAATAACATATGAGAACAGAAGCACAACATCGACTCAGCAATTATTTTCTAAACTGTTTTTACAGCAGAATTGTTAGTTTTCTCATTCGTTGGAGCAAAGACACTGTTTATTTTCAGTAAGCGTAAACGCGATTTGATGAAGTACCTTCCCGATGCACTGAGAGACAAGGCATAGGCAACAACCATTTAACATTTCGAGCATGATATAAGTTTTTTTTAATTGTACAAATCAACTACACCTTGCCCTTCGCATGAACATTGGTCATTGTGTTCTGCCCATTGTCACTAAACTTGGAGTACCTCAATGACAGTGGGCTCAAATTTGTTCGGTTCTTAGAACACACATAATTCTCCAGAGAGCTTGCACACGTACGTTATTGCAAATGCCGTGGATGACGTCCGCACTTCTAAGTCTGCCTCCAAATCACCTATTACCTTCTCCTTACTTTCACAAAATACAAAGAAGGTCGGTACATTGCTTATTTTACGGTAGACATCGGCGAAATATACTGCAAGTTCTTATGGAACCTATAAAGATAGGCAGCAAACGAGAGTTCAGTAAAGTATGGCAATGTTATTTTGTAGGTCAGATAAACGAAAGCTTCGCCACAAATAACACCAACTGCCCCCCCCCCCCCCATCCCTCCCTCTTCCCACCAAGTGCTAACTCGGCCGTAGGTATCTTTTGGGATTCTGGGAAACAGCGAATGACGGCAGTGTCACGCTTTCAAGCACTGATGAAGTATTTTTTTTTTACAAAGGCATCATTTTTAACCGACACTTAAAGTCGTATGCACATTGACCAAGTGCTCGACCCAATTTCACTAAATTTGATCTCGGTGGAGAGCTGGCTAAAGTTTCCGTCATGCGTATGTTACACATACAAAGCTCCGGAGCACTCGAATTCTTTATTTAATTCAACCGTCCTAATTAGCTGACAGACTTTTAACGTTGCATAGGCATCACACATAACCCTACCCCCTAATGACCATAAGCAGACAGAAAATGAAGGTATAGCACTATTCATTTAGTCACGCATAATTATTCTGGGAACTTCCAATATTTTAATACATTAACCCATCTCCCCTAACATGACCATATTTCTACTAAATATAAACGCGATAAATAGGCAGGGCACCTCAAGGCACCATGGAAATTTTCATATACCGTTTTAGGTACCTATAGTCGACTGACAGCGTTTCTGGGAAATGGCACCACCCAAAAATAATGTTTGAAGATTATCGTTAAAAAAAGAGAGGAGAGTCAAGAGTAGAGTTTGTTGAGGAAAGCGGAGCTGCTATCCTCAACAAATGCTTCCTTGCAATAGCAATATGCAAATGCATATATAAATCCTATTTGTAGGCATTCTTTTTAGAAGTAGTCCTCTTTCACTATCGTATCTCAGGAACGATACAATGTGGTGATTTCGACCTTTCTCCTGTCTGTATTGTATAATGGAATGAAAGGCTTCGCCAGCACTCTGACGGGGCTTCTTTGTTAAAAGAAGTCTTTCTTCGTGCACTGGGAGACCCGTCGGGCGATAAGAGATTGCTGCAAGAAACCGAGCATTAGTTGCAATAAGGGCACGGAAGGAAGCGTGCTTTTCCGGTAGATCAGCGTTCTCGACTGAGGAACGCCCTTGCTTCAAATTCGATTACGGCCTCTCCTGAAGCAGTGTGGCGCAGAATAAACGTGACCCCGCCTGGCCTCTGCATCGAGATACGTGCTTCCATTACTGCGGAGGAGGCAATTTCGGCCTCGCGCTTCACGCGAAAATCCCAGGGCACGGATTCCTGTAATCTCCACCACGGCTGCCTTGGGCTATGCCGTCAGTATTTTGCCAGGTGCGTGCGTCACGCGCAATTTTTAAACCAATGCTTGCGGCCAACGTGTGGATGTGTTCTAAAAAGTGAGCAAACTGCCTTCATCTGTGAGTTTATAAACTCTATCCACTTCATTAATGATCATAGGTGGCGGGGATAGTTGCAGAACAAGAATGAATTTAGAAAATGTTACCTTCCGAATTAAAATGTACGATGGACGCCACGTAGGCGACCATTGTATTACAGAATGTATTGCGGTTATCAAAATACCTAAAGTAAACGTTTAGTAAACCGATATGCTTATATTATATAATTCTGTCTATAGCCCTACGTCATTGAAGTTGTGTAATTATTTTACATTATGCGTTGTTCTGTCCAAGCAAACCACGAGCCACTCACAAATCCGTACTAAGTTAATCATTCAGTGTGATTGTTGCATTGGCACTATAGTATTCCTATTGCTCGATTTAAACCACCGAAAGTGGCGCAGGCGCTATGATGGACTGTGGAATGATTTTGGACACCTGTAATTCCTTAACGTGCACCCCCATCGTAAAGATATCTTCTTTCTTTTTTGCTTTGACGTCTTATCGGAATGCGATCAACGCTGCCAGGAATCGAGCAAACGACATCAGCAGTCGGGGATCAATAACGCAACGCCATAGACACTGGCGTCGTGCGGCAGGTCGCTCACCAACATCGAAATTCGTGCCGAAGATGCTTGCAGCCCAACGCGATAACTGATACACATGAAGACTTCTTCTTCGATAGTCGCCTGAATTTTTGCATAGCCAGCTCGTTCCGTGACCACACAATTTTTGCGCAGACCCCAAATAGTGACAGCGGCCAATACGAGACTTTCTGGTAGCGTTCGACACCGCTCCCAACCGGAGTAAAGTTTATTGTGCGAACGGAACCTAAATGCTACGACGCAAGAACGGTACCCGGAATATGACCTGGCAGGCTATTGATCCTGACTTATCAGAGCCTTATTGGACGTAAGGCGAGTTCACATTGCAACCACCGCCATGTGGCAGAGAGATTAACGGAAATAGTTCGCGCGTACTTAAAGTAAGAACACGGGTGGATCGAGCAATTTGAAATCTGCTCTGACAGACATTAACACCGCAGCATTTTCGGAAGACTTGCTTCTGCATCCGCAAAAGATAACTATAGAAGCACTACGAGACCTTCTGCATTTTTTTAAGGACGCAATGAATAATTTGATGTTTTAAAGATACATGCTTGCAACACAATTCTTGTGCCGTTATCCTTCGTCCCTCCGTCGTTTGTCTTCCTCCAGTGAAAAGTAGCAGCTTGGAGCGCACAAAGTTCGGTCGACCAATGTGCCTCCTGGTCAATGTGTAGATTTTTTTTAGTCGCGTAGATTCTGTTGAATATCAACACGAGACGCAGAACGGTTCTCTTGAACACTCTCTTTGGAGTCTCTATACAGCTCGCAACAGCTTCTGTGTTCTGAATGATAGCAATTGTTAGTCGCACTCTGTACTTCTTGTAAGTTTCTACAGAAATTTCATAGAAAAGATGGTGCTAGAGCGCTTCGAATGCTACATGGCAAGCAGAGTCATCTATCCACCATTCCTATGGAGCTGCGGATGCGCTAATCAGTTAGGTAAAGAATCACAAGTTTCTCAGGGATATGGACGCGAATGCAGAGGCTTTTTTATTGGACTCGCTCGCAACTTGCTACTCTCTGCCAAACTTCTTGGACGGACACGCTGACCTTGATTTGACATATGTTTTTTTTTTCATTGAGCTGTTACTGAACTCTACATGCACGAGGTGTATTTGAACGTTAGTTAATTATTTACAGTTGGCATTTTGTATTCAAATACGACGAAAACATCTGCACGGGACGTCCCATTCTTTACTGAAGAGCAACTTACGTATGTCTCATCGGTTTCGCGCTCGACGCTTTTGTAGAGCATGGGACTGCATAATTTTTTTGCCCTGTATGAGATTCTTTGCTTTAGACAAACTATTTTAATTCGTCTGTGGTATATGTAGCACGATTTTGCTCCTTGAGCACGATTATTCCAAATGACGAACATTGTTAGCTCGAGAATTAAACCTGCGTAATCAATGCATTACCTAAGTGGCGCCAATCAACTGTCTCATTGCTTTATGCAACGCGTTGCAATTTGCGAATTCTAGCCGATGTGTTCGCAAGGCACATAACTTAGAAATATTTCTAAAGGTGGCACCTTTATCGAAATATGCGTTCCCCAAATTTATGACTAAATATATATGTGTTTCAGTTATTTATCTCCTGAGTGCATAAAAGGATGCTTTTATTTGAAAAATGTGGAAAAGCGCTTCAATTTTACTGCTTCTTCAACGGTACTCTTCTCAAACTTCGTTAACCTTCGAATTTTGTTCCAAGTGAACGTGCCCTGAGAGCTCCCTGGCTTCATTTCGAAAAGTGCAATACGTGTCTGAAGTAATTGCGCAAAATGTTGGTTAAGTGAAATGTTATTGCTGTCATTGATGCATTTTGATTTATTGTGCAAATGGTATCCACCTGGTCGAGTAATAGTTCTATGAGTACATGCGTGCTATATGCCACAGGCGCTCTTCAATATTTTTGTAATTCATAAAATAAGACGCCTTGTTTGTTAACCAATTAGATTTCATTTCTTTTTAGAAGGTTCCCTTTTGTTTCTAGCCTTGTACTGGAACATGCTTCAGAATAGTCTCTCCTAGCTTTTATGTTCGAGTGCGCATACCATACTAATTGCATGTGCCAGATAATGATTTTGCATCAACCACCAATATTTCTTGTGATGTATTTGTTAGGTGGTTCGAAGACACGAATGAATTAGCAACTTAATGTTATAGTGAGAGAGTACAAGTCAAGGGTCCCATGCATATATTGTCTGTTGTTATTTCAATTGTTTTATTTCTTTGTTAAAACTTGCCCTTGGTATCCAAAACAGTTGTGGCGCCAATTAATGCACCCATTTGTCCTAACGGTCAAATAGTTTCTTTACATATTTTAAAATGTACTGGCTCTATTTCCCACAGTGATTTCGAAATTTATAGTGGGAATTCGGGGAAACGTTGCGCGTTGGAAATCCGACTTGTCCAAAGTCACATACTGGAGCAGCCAACAGTATGATTAAGGAAGGCGAGGTATCAAACTTGTGTATAAAATTTAGGTTACTATTTCTTCCCTAGGTATGAAAAGATCATTAACGAAAATCCTTAACGACAGTTTGCCATACAAATACAACACTAGATCAAAAGTAGGCAAGAGTATATCAAGTCATATGCGCCTGTTTTGGATCTTCATGCGCAAGTAAAGGAGAGCAAGAAAACAACAACCCAGTAGGAGATCGGTTGCACGCCATTCGCACCTTCAATAAAAGCACTCAGCAACTGGCACTGGTTGGCACGTCTTTCCGTTGTGGCTCATGTATCCCAGTCTTTATTTGGTACTTTTTCGTTCAGTTCACTTACACTTGCTTGTACTTGTGTAACGGAAGTCAAGCAGTGTCGGAGTCCATATTGATATTCTGTTTTGTACTTTAAGAATGTTAGAGAAAGTGCATATTAAACACAAAGATCGTGGCACGCAAGTACGAATTGTCAATTCTTTTTGAGCACGATATCAAGAATTCAGTAGCGCGGTATAAATTTCAACTATATTTTAGTAGTAATTCTTCAAGATATCCCAATGCATTGTTAAAAGGACCCTGAAACAATTCTGACGATTCTGTGCAAACGTACCGAGTCGTTAAAGTAGGCCCTTCTGATCATTGATTGACGCATCTAAGTGTTCCGCGTAAAGCGTGTAATTTATTATTAGGTTTTCAAAATATACATGGCTGTGGATCGCAGCCAATGCTAGGCGGAATATTCAGCCACCCCTACCCATATGACGTAAATCACCCAATTGCCGTCAGTAGGCCGAGCTATCCTATTGGCAGCCCAGGGTACGTCATCGATAATTTTTCTAACATTATGGTGAACAAATAATGTTCGTAATGGTTGGAATGTTAGCTGACTTGTTTCTATAAAAAGAAAGTAACAGAAAGAGAATGCACAAGAACAATTTCTCACTACACTTAAGCACTTCCGACACACAGCAAGTGTCTTCTGCTTTTGTTACAAAGGGCTCCATTTTGACGAGAGTTCCGCGGTCAGAGACAGTCTCAGTCTTTTCGCGAGCACTGTGATTCGACTTTGTTGCGTTGTGGACTGCAAACGTAGCGACTGGCAATATGTCAAGCTGTGGCATCGTGTCCCTCTGCTAGGAAGCAGATGAGCGGAATGGATGCAGAGCATCGGACGGCCTCTATCCGATCGGCGCTAGGATTTGTGCGTTTGAGGCCGCCACTTTACACCGGAAGATTACTAACGCAGGAGGGTTTCGCGAGTCTCCAGAATTAGGGCAAACGCAAGCGCAAGAGGCGGAGCCTGACCATTTGACTGTGTCGTTTCACGGGATGAGCAGAAGAGCAAATGTGAATGGTCGGCACGGGGCAGCCACCTGGGGGCACGGAGCTCAACCACACACAGTAGCAGTAACGAAATGTGTTCTTTGCTGCTGGTGTAAATTTTTCGCAGGAGTGTAATCGTTAACACGTTGTTTTTGTAAATGTTTAAGATGTTTTACACCTGGTTAGAGCAATATTATGTTTAGCTGGTTAAGCTCTACGCCAATAGGAGGCTGGATCGTGCAGACCGATTAGGCCGCTCACGTGCGTCTACGCTGAAGTTCCTTCATCCGCTTGAGTTAATGCCTCCAGCCATCCATCGAAACGCCCAGCTCGCCTGTGGTTAGTGGAATAACAGACACGTTCGGTGCTGCGACAGAATGCTCGCAAAGCATGCTGCTTCGATAGCTATCCATTGGGGTCGACTGCCAAGCATCTGGCGAAGAGTTTGCAGAGGCTTCGCGTGGCCGCTCCTAGGGAAGCGGAAGTCGACGACACGACGTGCCACCATGACGCACAGCCAGTGAAGGCGGAGCTTAGCCCCGATCACTCGACGAACAAGTTGAGGAGGAAACGTATGACTATGGAGCAGGGTAACTTGTAATCATCTGCAGCTCTCCTAATACGAGACCTTTCACACAAATTGTGGCGCGAATGATTAACTTTAGCTGTACCCATGGCGTCTACAAAATGTTTCTGAACTGTTTTAGGGGCCCTTTATCAAAAGCACAATTTGGTTTTTCTGCTGCACCAGTAATTACCTCATAAATATTCAATGTCACTCCCACAACTGATTCTCAGTTATTATTCAGTGTACATTGTTGAAAAAGTTTCAATGCTTCCTTTTACTACTTTCCCAAAATTATGTCCACGCACGATGTCTTTTCAATACACTACACCTACACTGACCAGTAACATTCTAATATTTTCCGCATAAATATCTTTGTAGGAGACCTGTACATAAGATAATTATTCTTATGTCACAACAATCCCAAAATAAAATGATTTGCTGTGCTTTATCCGGCCATCTTTCAAGTACGGCACGGCTGATGTCTACAGCCAATCACTCCTTTTTTTTTCAGGTCTCCAAATTCTGTACGGTTTTATGGAAGCAACCGACATCCGCAGCTTTGTTGAAAAAAATGTTTTTTTTTTTTCGAAAGCTCACCGTATACCTCGCCATTCTATCCCGAACCCACTGTGTTTCAGCTGAACATGCTGCGGCATAAAAGCACCGTGGGCTTCAAACTTACCAACAACAAGGAGTAGACCAACGTTTATAGGTATATCTACAAACGTTGGAGTAGACGATGGCATTGTCAATGTCGATGGCGCTTCGCACATGTAAACGTGTGAGTCAATACCTCCATACAGCGTATGCGAAAATCCCATTACGAAAGTGGCAGCACGAACACTCGTGGAGACAGGTCTTGTCGCCTGTGTGGCGTTTCCTCTTTCTTCGTGTCATTATCGAACATAAATCATCCTTTTTTGTACGTGAAATATGGTTCATGATTAAGTAGACACTATGCAACTACCATCGCTATGCTCTTCGATTTTCAACATTCTATGTCGTTTCAAATCGCCAACGCCTAGTGCGCTGTTTTAGCATTAATATCATATTTTTGGTTCTACGCTATTTCAATATGGCGTAGTCAATGTGTTCTTAGGCTTTGTTGCAAGGCGCTACTTGCTTAAAAACAATTGGCAGCTCGGACGTGTTTTGAATCGTCCTCATTTTCGCTGTCTGTTATGCTTCTTGTGCCACCTCAGCCATTCCAACGCGACAAGTCTTGTAGCATGCGTATGGTGCGTGCAATGCAGAAAGTCTCGATGAGTCGCCATCCCGCGTTGGTGGCGCCGTTCTTACCGAGTCGATACGGGCCACGTGAGCCTGAAGTGGTAGGCGTGCCCATGCAGGGGCCTAGCGACTTTTAGTCACCGCGCCCAGCAACCCCCCGTGCCACAGCACGTGTCGTTACGGGTCATAAACACAGCCGCTAGCCAAATGCTGATGGATGCTGGACGGGGTGACTATCTGATCTGGTGGTATTTCAGTGTGCTCGGGGCAGTGCTACAAGTTCGAGCGCTTCAGAAAGCCCCCCGTGCGTCAACTCTTGCGCTGGCTTCCCGGTCGAAGAGCAGCTTATTCGATCCAGCGTAGCTTGAAACCTCCTACTAGTTTCTGTCTGTGCGATCATGTTGTGGGTGAACCCATGCCCTAGACTGAACGATCAGTGACTCGGCGACGTGTATAGTTTCTTTATCATTCAACAGGTGCGCAATTATTCACATGGGCAAACGTAGTCATAGGATTAGACCTTACTACATTCGCTTATGTAAGTTGACTTATATCGTTGGATATTACTATACTTCGTTCCACTGCTGGTAGGGCGCACGATACCTCCACTTCGACTGCAGCACTAATTAGAGTTTTCTAGAAAATATTCTCAGAGCGAACTGATGCGCGTGCACCTTGGTAACCAATGATACGGATGTTTAAGTGTTATTAAGCGGAATGTCGGCCTCGTACCGAGTCGTTTCCAACTGATTTGTTAGTGATGCGCAATACTGATTTAACTATTTGAATGAGCGCCAAACAATTAATGTCACGCCGTCTTGCGGCGATAACAGAGCTTACCCGTTACACCTTTCTACTCAGGAAATCCCCCGGTGTATCTGGCAAACTCAGCCCCCTATCCCATCATTCACTCTAGCTGAAGCAAGAAAAAAGGAAGAATAATATGCCAACTTTTTTTTCTAATGCGTGCCGTCGCGGTGAGATTCGTTCCGCGCTGACGTCATCGGTAAATGCGCCACTGGCTAAGCAGTCCGACCGTGCCGCCACACGCGGCGCAGCGCGACTTCTTCCAGTTATCGCCATTGCTATCGTCGTTATAATACTTCCCCAGCCGTACTTGTGTACTTCTTACTCATTGGATCACCGTGTGACTGTACTGCGTATCACCACTTCTCTGCACTACAGTGATAGCTACCGTCCGGTTTCCCACCATTGTGAGAGCTAGGCAATCATCATTATAGAGTCAACGTTTATGCTAGTCGCCTTGTCCTCGTCAAGCTTGTCTTCTAGTTGACAACTTATCTTCTCCAATCGTTGTCTGTCGGCTAAGCGTCCCGTTGTTTGTAGGCACTTGACACCCGTCCACTTTTGTGTAGCCTCTCCTTTGGGTTACATAGTTTGAATCTCACGCGCCGGAAGGTTAGCGAAGCCGGTGGGGAGGCCTCCCTTCTCGTACTCGTTCCTGTTGGCTAACGGAACCCGTAGGTGGGGCAATGCTGCATCGAATTAGCAGGATAGAGCATACCTTCTTCTGCCCCGAAGACTCACGCACCTTAATTCACAGCGGCATGACTCAGTCTTGCGTCTCCTTAAACTGCCATTTACGAGGAATGAGACGATTTATATTCTCGTGACAGCGGCACGGGGGCGCGAACCCCACGCCAAAAGAGGCTCGACTGCTGCATAATTCCAGCCACAGAGAACGAAAAGATAAAGGTACAAATAAATTTCCCAACCCGCCCCAGAGAAGCGTGACGAAGCGTGATACGCAGCGTGGGCAGACTCGGCTAACCAGTAGGGAGGGGCGGTTCGCCTCCGTGGTCCGCATTTACACGGCACCCCAATGTACGCCCTATGCTCTCCTGGCACCCGTTATAATTTGTCTTCGCACCTTTAATTTCGTTGCCCGTCGGGTTGTTGATGAAACGATAAGGTTATCTTTCGCAAAACACGCGTCGGCACATGAATGTGCATTGTACCGTTCTTTGTAGCTGGCGCCGCCTACAAACATCGTATAAGAGGCTCACAGATGCTTTCTCGTGCTTTTAAAATGAGTATGCCAGTCAAAGCATCCATCTTCATAGTTGAGTCACTCCGAGTTTTCATTTCATCTTTGTGGAGTGGTTAAATCCCGGCCACCCCCATCGAAATACGAAGAGCTCGCGTACTGGAATTTGTGCACATAGTGAAGAACCCCAGATTGTTATTAATCTGGAGTCCCCCACTACGGCGTCACTTACAGTCAAATCAGGATTTAGGTCCTTTAACCACCCAATTATAATTTTGAATTTCTTTACCCCCCTCCACTGTTGCTGTCTACACATTGCACCCTTCCTGTAATGGTTGTCTCCATGCAATTGTGACAGCGTACGTAAACTGAAATAAAGAAATCAGTTTATTCTCGCACCTAGGTTCACGTCACATATGCTCATCGCGCACTTTCTAGAATAGATAACTTGTAAGTAACATCAACTGGCCTCACGATCACTGCTCACGCCATAAAAGAGATCGTTCACTTTGGAAATGCTTATTTAAGAATTTTGCAGGACAACTACAGATTTATTATGCAAAAAAAAACAAGGTGAGGCGTGCAGACAGGACACAAGAGAAGAGAAGCGGACAACTTCTCTACTCTTCTCTACAACTTCGGGCCCCGCGTTGGAATCCTTACCAACTAGCTCAGCTTTCTTTCGTTCCAACTACAGATGTCGTTCTTTTTTTGTGTCACTTGATTGTTTCTAGTGAGCCCACGAACGCATGACCTTAGCGCTGTTTTTCTTTTTGACCAGAACCCCTTGTCCAGAAGCAAACAGATTGTCCGAAAGTGTAGGCATTACATGGAGCAAAACAATTATATCAAGCGCATTTGCTAGCGACTCGTTTGTGTAGAATTGCACGCAACATTTTCTCGAAAAAAAGAGAAGGTTATCAGAATGTTTGCATAGTTGGCGTTTCGACTTAGTCACATTAAAAACAGTTCCATTTTAATAAGCACCACTCATGCAAAAGCGAATTTATAAACGTCCGTCGTGAAACTGGCGAGTCCAGCCAATAAAATGGTGCTCAACGCTCGCACCCCCCACCGCGTTCGAATTGCCTCTCGTTGAGCGAGCTACAGCAAACGGTAAGAAGCGCGAAGAGAGAACTCCCTTGCCGAGGTTGTCTCAGCTTAGCCTAGGGAGAAAAGGAACACAGCGGCAAAATCTCGGGTGACTTAGGGGAATGGTTAGAGAGGGTATACCGAATAGATGACGTCATGACACACGCAGGGCGCACCCTTCGCGCATGCTTGCTCTATTATCGGAGGCGACGGGCTCAGGGCATCCAGCCTGTTGCTCGGTGGGGTGTTGCTCCACGGGCGCGTGTTGGAGAAAGGAAAAAGGCTGGGTCACACAGGCTTCTCCCAATCGGACAGGGGGACCGCGGGAGCGCGGGCAGGGGGTCTTCGCCGTGGCTCTGAATGGATCGGCGCGTGTCCGCGCGTTCCGATGAGGCGGCCGACAATAGGACGCCGATCCCTCACCTCGGGCCCCTCTGAGAAAAGCGATTTTCGGCGTCGTCACCCGCTTTCTAAGCGTCTCGGCCAATTCGGGCCCCGCTTTCTCTGTCTTTATTCGTGCTTAGTGTCTCGACTACAACTATGACAGGTCAGCGGAAGTTGGGGAACGGAAAACGTTTATTTCCTGTATGGTGTCAGAGAGTCCAGTCGCTTTCTTTGCGTTTCTTTCCTACATGATTATGCTGGTTATTTTATTTATTTTATGTTCATTTTTTTCACTGCGTTTGGCTTGTGACGGAATTTACTATATAGTTACGTTTTACATTTGCCTGCATTAGGCACCTATATAAAGAGATTCTCGTAAGGATACCAAAGTGCAACTACGATGAAATGACAAAGAAAACAGGATGTGCTGCTTCATTTATCGCAGGGGTGCTCAAGAGGAAGGTGATGGTAAAGCTTGCAATGCAGCATGAAACGACACCAGGAAAAGTGTATGCCATTTAATAGCAGTTACAGCTGCGTGAGACCACTTCTTTGATAGTAAGCGAGAAGAAAGAAATAAGCAAAATGAGGACCACAATTATTTTTTGAATGCATAAGCCAGATATTAACCACTTTTGCTTATGAGGTGAAATAAATTGTAGTAAATATGCGAAAAATGTGTCGATATTGTTTAAGAGGTAAGAGAAATAAATATAAACGATAAAAAAACAAGCTTTGTTTCTCCCATAAATGCCAGTAAGTAAATGCATTTGCCGGAACGGATATGGAGATTGATGAGGCTTTTGCACGTGAAACAAAAGGTAAAAGAACTGTGTGTTGCGTTGAAGTCTTTTCGTTAGTAGTTGTACGTTTTCATTGGCCGGCTGCCCATTATAATATTATGTCCAGCCTAACGATTCGCTCGCATTTGCTCTTATGAACAATTATAATGTAACTGCACTTCCTGCATAAGGACCCTGTGACTTTATGTATAAGGACTCTGTCACGTTGAAATAGAAAACTTGTGCTTCGTTCAATGGTGCCACCGAACCGCTGCTGACCAAAGGGTGAACTATACATAGTAACTAGAAAGACAGATGTCTACAGATGCGAACATGCTAATCGTTCTAAAACACAATTATAAGATACTGTTGAACTGATCCATAAGGCTTTAAAGAAAGTGCAATGTGGCAGCCTAGAGTCTTTAACATAATTTCACTTAAGCGCCCCCTCTGAACATGACACAGAATGACCTTCCTGCGTGGAACTACAGATCTCTTACCATAAACAAGTCAGTTAATGTTTGTCGACTTAATCGGGAAGCTTCTAGAACTTAGCCTACCATACCTCAGGGCCATTGCATGATGTACACGGATGCTAAAGACCCAGAACACCTTGGCATAGGACGGGGCAATATGTATGCAGTAAAAGGTAAGCAGGGTAATGTTGTCAATAATTTCGGTTATATAGTAAAGCAGCACAAGAACTCTGTCCTTATCTGTACAGTACCCAAGGCAGCCCCGCGACTTTCATTTGAAGTGATGATGAACAGGATGTAAGTCAGAAAGGCAATGCATGTCCCGGGGAAACGTAGCAAGAGAAGATGGAATACCAGTCAACCTAATCAAAGATGGAGAAAATATTATACTTGAAAAGCATGCGACCATAAATTCCATGCCTCACGACTTCAACTGTACCAACGAGCCGGAAGAATGCTATTATATTAATCAATAAGAAGAAAGACACTGAATTGAAAAAATATACACCCATTTCCTTTGGCTTTCAGTATTGTATAAAATATTCAACAAAGTAATTTACAATGGAATCGGGGCTACTCTTGAGTTCAACTGACCAAGAGGCGGGCTTCAAGAAGGAATATGTTACAATGGGTCACCTCCACGTCATGACAAGGGGCTTGAGAAATGCGCGTAGTAGAATCAACCTTTCTATTCTCAACAAGAAAAGTAGAAAATTACCTATCAAGAAAGGGGTCAGACAAAGAGGCAAAAATTTCCAATGTTATTCACTGCATGCTTAGAAGAGGTATGCACACTATTAGACTTGGAAGGCTTGCAAGTGAAGATCAACGGTGAATATCTGAGCAGCCTTCGGTTTGCAGATGTCATTTTCCTGTTCAGCAACACTGCGGACGAAATAAAACAAATGATTGATGACCTTAACTGAGTAAGTGTGAGAGTGGGGTTGAAGACTAATTTGCAGAAGACAAAGATAATGTTTAATAGCGTGGCAAGAGAACGCTAATTCTGGATTGCAGTCAGCCTCTAGAGTCTGTACAGCAGTAACTGTTATCTGGACCAATTACTCACAGGGGACCCTGATCATGAGAACGAAATTCCGAGAAGAATGAGTTGTGCATATGGCAGGTATTACCACATGCTGACTGGAAGCTTCCCACCATCACTGAAAAGAGAAACCAGAGATAACCTGAGGCAGAACTTTGGAGGTTAAAAATGGAGCTCGAGAAAAATTAGGGACCGACCAAAGCGAGATGGAAAGAAAAGTGTTAGGCGTAATGTTATGAGACAGTAAGAGATCAGTGTGAGTCAGTAAGCAAAGGGGGATAACTGATATTCTATTTGGCAATCAGGGGATATATTTGAGCCCGGTAGAGCCATGTCTTGCGTAGGGCCAATAACTACTGGACCATGAGAGTTACATTTTCGGTACCAAGGTCAAACACAGTCAAGGTGGACAGGAAACTGGTGGGCTGATGAAATCACTTAATTTGTAGGTGCAAGTTGGAATACGCAATCGCAAGGCGGGGTTAATTGGGTTTCGCTGGGATAGGCCTTCGTCCTCAAGTGGAAATGAAATAGGCTGATGGTGATGAATTACAGGCCATGCATAATGCCCTCCAGTGTGTCGGTGCATCAGTAAACGATACGGAACTTATTATCTGCACTGACTCATCCGGTGCAATCAAAGAACTGAACAAAGCTGCAAAGATGTTTCAAATCTGCCAATAAACAAATCTTTATCTGATACTCCACCCGCCCCACCGAGCTTTCCTTCCAGCGCTGAAGTCAGTTCTGCCGATGGGACACACTTTGTCTTATACCCCGAGCTGTCTGCCTCCTTCCCCGAAGCTCTTCCCGGCTGGATGAAGTTGGTCTTCGGATGCTATAGGTTGGAGTGGAACTACCTTTCACTTGTGTCTGGCCATCTGCAAGCGACAACCTTAAAACGTGGCCGATGCGCCCTACTCCTGTGACTACAGTGGACATTCGTTATCTTCAGTGGCTATTTCCTGGCACTCAGGGCATTCGGAGCAAGATGCTCAGCGAACACCCACTAAAGCTCAACATTCCAGCGGAATACACCCATTGGATAAAAGACAACAACTGCGCTAACACATTACTGCAGTACCTGTATCAGACAGGGCTTCACGTGTTTATTTCATGCCCTATTGTTCATTTTGTCCCGCATGTACCTTGCGGCAAATTACCCGCATAAAGCATTTGGTTGACTCAACTGCATGAACTCCTGGGTAGAGATTATTACCTTTAGTTCTTATATTTGATTTCAATATGAGAGAATGCTTCTATTGGCAAGACATAACAGCGAAATCAAACTAAAACCATTGGCAATTAATCAGTGGCCCTTGTGCACATACCCAATTCGCATAACTAGTGCACATATCCAGTCGCACCATGGCGCACGCCCAGTGGCCCTTCTACTGATACCGAGTGCAAATGCCGAGTCGTCCTTGTGGCTCATAATTTCAGACTGCGCTATTATCGGAAGAAGCAGAAAAACTGCGAGATAGGCTCTCCCGTAAAGAAGTGCTTGAACACGGACAGAGAGAGAGAGAGAAAGTAAGAAGGGAAGGAGAGGAAAGGCCGGGAGATCAACGAAAAGTGCGTCCGGTTTGCTAAGCTACACTGGAGGTAAGGGAAAGGGGGAACAGACTAAGGAAAAGAAGAAGTAAGCGATCACTGAGTGCACGTGGCACTATAAGCGATCTCTCAATCCGGTGCACTTCAAGCACTGTAGTAGTGCACGAATCGCGTTTCGTGCCAGTGATGGATGTGCCCACGGTCCAAGTATCTTTGACTTCGAGAAGGGTCTCGAGTCATTCACATTAAGTACCACATAGCCCCATTTTTTTCACGATTCCGACAAGGTGAGGCCCTTACACGGGACCAAACATTTTGGTCAAAGTGGGGCCGCTGCAGTAAGCGACTTGGGCACAACGCCGTTTTTCGGATGTACCGTTGCATCAGATGTCAAAGCGCAGCTCTCGACATCTAGTAGCGGCACGCGGAAGTACGTGGCGCGCAAAAATTTGCCAATGCGCGCCCGCGTCATCAGGGCATCATACGGGATTGCTTCTCAGCTGAAAATGTCTTTCCCCAATTTTCGCTGCCAAGTTGCGAGTGCGGCCCTTGCACTGGTGCTGCCTTTGCACGTATCTAAATTGTAAGAACACACTTCTCATAGGGTACAGACAAACACCGAGCACACGGGGGCAGTGCAATGTTTATTTCGAAATTCCCATTCACTCTTTTCGGTGTTCATCTTTATATCTTTTTTTCTTGCACAAACCATTATAATGGAGTGCAATTTACCGGTTGAGGATTCATATATATGTATATATATATATATATATATATATATATATATATATATATATATATATATATATATATATATATATATATATATATATATATATATATGTGAATCCTCAACAGGTAAATTGCAGACCATAAACACAAGACACGCTCTTCAGCACCTTTCGCTGGAATGAATCGTACAAGCTGGAATGAAATCGTACCTTACTCTGTGAGCGTCTTGATAGCTACCAGAAATCTACTCAACTGTTTTCACTTCCCTGATTTCTGGACCTAACTTAATATATCAGTTCTGTGTACGCCCTTAATGTAGACGAAGGCTCACAAAAGGGCGCATGTTTCTTTAACTGCAAAGCTGTTTCTCTGAGAAAGCTTTGGGAGTTTGTTTTTTTTCTTTTATACGGTTTCCTGTTAGACAGTCGGGCTAATTGAAATTTTCTCTTTCATGCTCCTTCCTCCACCTTGCTGGCTTCCGCAGAAATGATTTGCGATACTCAGTCTCCTTATGCTTCAAATTGCCAAATAAATCGCCCTTTCGAGGAAACTCACTAGCCTCCTGCTTTGCTATAATGGTACAGCAACTGCCAGAGACAGGCGTTGGTCCCCGGTTCAATGCGCAGTCGAGGGCACATATTTATTTAACTGCGAAGCTTTTTGTAAGAGAATACCATGCTTATTTCCTTTCTAGCTTCGTGCTGCAGTCGGGTAGGTGACGTCTTTTCCTTTCAGGACGTAGTTCTTTACTCCTTAAGTATGTTCTTAAGTTACAGTATATCATAGCTGTTAACGATGTTCGTAACAGGACCAGCGCCGGCAGCTCGGCTGCTAGCTTTCCTGGCAAAGGCGAGTGGGTGCTTGCGCAACATAAACCACTGCAATTTGTACATATCGGGGGAAGTAGCGTGAATTTTTATAGGTTATGCGGCATGTTTATGAATAAATAAGAAAGCCTGGTAGTCAAGCGGCTGCGAATGCAGTTCCAATACATATGCGACGCGCTTCAGCAATGCATTTGTTCTACTTTGGACTGTGAAACTCGGCCATAATTCAAAATTCTGCACTGTCGATTTCCTTGCGGCCACGCAGAGGCGTCGTAGTGGGCCTCTAGGTACTTATCTGGCGTTGACTATTCAATAAAGACTGCGATGTAGATTGCCGTTTTTAACATTCTCTAACACTGAGATAGAGCTACAGTAACACTAAAAATATAGTATAACTGAGCTTAACAGCTTCTATAGGTCAGGTATTATAAATCTGTTATTTTTTTTATTACAGATCTGGTGTATGAATAATTTTTTACTTAGCATATAGCTTACAGTTAGCATCCGTTACGTCAGTAAAGTTCGCTAATGGCAGTTTCGTGAGTGTTAGAAAAGATAGAAGAAATAAATCCAAAGTTGTGCATACATTCGATAATATGTGATAGGAAAGCGATAATAGTAGTTCTTTTTGTATAGTTATGCAGAAATTAAAGCTGGAAAATTATTAAGAACATTATGCGGACATTGAATGTTATTGAACATACGTATTCACCGCACGTACTCGTTATTCTGATAACGTTTTAACTGCAAACCAGCGCTTGAAGTTTAGAGCTACCGTTTGGCACTGAAAAGAAACATAGCAGATGATCTTCATTCTGTACCACACATATCTGATGCCTAATGAGTGGACGAAGCGCGCGTTATCTTATTTGCATCATGTCTTACTAAAAAATTCATCCTACGCAGTGCTTTCACCGCAAGCTTTAAAACAAAACAAAAATAGTTTTGTTTAGCTTCACTGAATCATCATTGCATTGCGCGAATGCGAAGTCGCCACAGCGCTCTCTTATAACGTGGTCGCTGGCGGAATGAATGGCCGAGCGGTGACTAAGCAAACGGGGCCTTGAGTGTAGAGCGATTTCTTTTCCTCTCTCGTCCGTACGTTTTATTATTTTTCCCACCTTACGGCACCCTCGTGGTGCAAGGTCGGGAGCCCACCGCAGTCGCCCCAGCTGGATGACCCGCTCTATTCGGACCTTTCGCAAACACCAAAACGTACGACCGGGAGAAACCCCACTCGGCGTTCCCCGATCCCTCGCTTTTGTGATGTCGGGGACAGCGAGGGAGCGGGGAGGGACACGCAAGTTGTTCCTTTTTTCCAGGGAGAGGTGCCGAGGGGGGAAGCGGGTTTCTGCTATAGTCTGTTGCTTCGCCTTTGCAGGAGCCCATACACGCATATAAATGAAGCTGGGACACAACCGACCCATTGCCGCGTTTCAATTTTTCTGTACGTGACGTGTTTCTTTTTTCTTTTTTCATCCTTCTCTCCCACAGCCATTAACATCGGTTTAGATATTCGGTTGCGTAAGGCCACTGATCGCGACCGGTGCCCCCAACTCGACGACGCCACGTTCCTCCACAGGGTGCCGGAACACGCACCACGCGACATGCGTGTGTACGCGAGCCTTCCGTGAGTCAGGTTATGGCCGTTTGTGCGCACGCGCGAGAATGGTAACCCTGGAGAAAGGAGGGGGGCGGGGGGAGTGAAGAACGACTCGCGCTTCGCAGGAACTTAAGTGGAAGTGGCCGCAGCTTCCAGACTCTACACTGTCGCTGACGACACGGCCGCAAGTGCAGCAGAAATGAAATCAATAAGGACAATAAGACAGGAAGCGAACTCCCAGTAGAAGACGAATTACAGAGGCAAAAGTGGGCCACATTCGTGCCTCCGCCATGGTAGTGGGAGAAAGGAAAGACAAAAGTAACGATAAATGTGGCAGGTGTGGTTGGAATGGACGTCCGTACACGATCCCGCTATAGCTTATGAGTCAGTTGGAAGAAGGCGGGGTTCAGAGATGTGATCCGTTTTGAGATGTCAGTTACTTCGCTTCCTTGGTCTAGTCGAGGATTAAACAGGAGTGGAGACGCTTGACTGCTGCCCCTGGCAAGCCGTGGATACGACGTACACTTTGATTGTGACTCAAAGTGCTGTTATCCGGCGAAGTACCTCTTTTACTTCATTTTATTCTTGTAAACCTTGGCAAAACGTGCGATGCCACGTCACGAAGACGCTGGGCCTACCAGCGAGTAGTAGTTGAGTAAAAACGACACGTCGCAAACCTGTTTCTGCAGAACGGGATGCCGTTGGTTGGTCCATGGTCTTTTTTTTTTCAGTCATTACATTTTGTCGCATTCATAAATAGCAAAAGTTCAGAAGCATGTTACACGCCTGCAACACGTAAAGGCGAAAGCCTGCTGTCCATTTGCTAATTTGCCGTCCCGCATCGTGCAGTGCTGCTGCTTTCGAAGTTCGGCTTCTTCGGCTCGTTTTCGGCGCTTAGCTGCGCCTTCGCGGTTCGTGTAGCGGGGTCAGACTATCGCCAACGACGTTTCTCTTCAACTTTACGCTGCATCCTCTCATCAGGGGATTGAAACGTAATCTGTTCTGTGTGCTGTATGGGTGATATGCGTGATTTCAATAAATGTATGCACTGTTAGCTTCACTTTGCTGAAGCCCTTATAGCCTCAGCCTTAAGGGGAATTAAGTCAATGCTTATCTCAAGAGGTATGAGCCATTGAGAACGAACGCCACGTGCCTTTTTTTTTTTACCACTCGACTAGACGCCGCATTTCTCTACGTTGTATGCATAATTCCAATGATTGTACACACTGTACGCTTCACGTTGATGAGTGCTTGCAGCCTCTGCATTACGAGAGGGATAAGCCATTGAATTTGTTTGCTTGCTTTAGAGGGTATGAGCTGATGATGATACTTTTTGTACCATTGGACCGGACGAAGTATTTTTTAAAGGACATCGGGGGTATGAGCCACTTAAGGCTTTCGCTCTAATAACTATTCCCGGAGAGGAAAGCCCTAAAGAAGCACCGCGAAAGTGACGGCAACCAGTACGTACTGCGAATGAACCTTTCATTCTTATGCACCATTTTCTTTCATAGTGAGACTTTCTCAGCATCTGACCGATGCTCGTTAATTGTTTAGTGTATAATATACATAATATTTTAACCGTACTCTAACATGACATATTGTTGCGGGTTTTTTATGCCAAGGAATGGCCGCGAGGCCAGTTTGCTTTTTTATGGCCCTGAGCTTTATGGAAACGTCGCTAAAGAAGCTTGCGGCTTTGGTGCGTAGACTGAAAAAAGTCTGTCCACCACTTTCTTAGTATCAAGCAGGACATTTGTGCTCAGGTGGCCAAAAATATTTTTCGCAAGTTGGCAGCTCCGACCCTGTACTGAGGCAGAAAACCCTAATTTCATACAAGTGTCTCTCTAACGAAGACAGAAAGGTAAATGACGGTAGGGCGTCTATTTCAGTGAATAAATGAGAGCAATGAAAAGAACTACAGGTCGTTGCGCCCATGTTTTGTGCCACCATTTACAGCTTTCATATTGAGCAACTTACTTTCGCGTAATCGCACTGACTACGCGCACGCAGTGCCTGGTTGTCAGCAAACCAATTTTGGAGTTAAGTGAGCCAAACATATCGGCTCGGCGTGTATACATGTAAGCACGAGCGCAAATTCCCAACGTTAGGTATTGTCCAACCTTGGGGAAAGACATCATTAGGAGGAGGCACGTGTTGGTAACATGACTGTGTTCGTTAGTTCTATATAAGCTCATTGTGTCTTTCTTCCAAGCAACCTCAGCAGGTGTGGCCACGCAGAAGCTAGCGAAACTACGCGTTCGGTAAACAGTCTGGTTTGAAGAGCTCCATCTCTGCTGTTACTCCAACCTCAGCGACTCCCGAATCCCCCGGATCATCCCTCCGGCCCACACTGCCTCCGGCCGTGCCGCCACAGGAGAAAGCAGCGGCGCGTGGCTTCCTCATTCGTCACTGTCTCCTATTTCCCTTCGACGCAGGAGGCAAACTCTTTTCACGCTCCACTGCGTGTCAAGCCGCTGCGGGCGCTGAGTCACTCAGCGCGTCGGCGTCTGTTTTGGACGCAAACAAGGCTTCGAGATGCCGCCTGTGCTTCCCTCCTCACACAAGAGCTTCCCGCTGTTCTCATAAGCCCGAGTGCTGTGCGCTGTGCACCAGCAAAGGCTCAGCCACCTAGCAGTGAGACAAGGAAAATGCGAAGTAAAACAGAGAAGTCGTCAGACGCCCCAGTCTCCTGAGATGAAGCCTATATACAGTGCAGAGAATCACAATGACTCTTGGCTCCACCATTCCGTATATCATCTTGCACTGTGAAGATTGGCATGGGTGACACAGCCCGTTCTTCTTGTCGTTATTCTTTTGTAATCCTGAACGGCCGCGGCGTACACCCGCACAGGGGCGTTCGCCATGAATCGGGGGTTTAAGAGAAACGTATGAGGGCGGAGGGAATTAACAATTTCCACATTGAGTTTGGAATTTTGGAAGGGGCCAGTTGGTTTTGTTGTCGCATTTAACTTATAAATGACCAGTTAACTGGTACAACCGTCTTCCTTTCTTATCTTATATAAAGCAAGAGGCGGAGAGTAATTTCTTCATAATGAAAAAAAAAATATTTACTGGTGTTGGCGCTTTCTGTTATAACTCCGACTAGAAAATATTGCGCCATATTTGGTTCGCATGTACTATTGTGTGTAAAGTTTATATAGTAGCAGTTTAGCGGTAAATGCGAGATGAAAATTCATGACCCATTCCAGTCTTTGAAGCTGTATGACCAGCGTCAAAGCTGTTTAGCACACGGTACCCAGGTGACATAATATTTTGGACGAAAGTGCGAACATATTTAATGTCCTGATCCGTGGTCATCGTGACGATAGGTAGGCGCACGCATTCTAGTATCAAATATGTTATTAAATGCGTCCGTCGCGTAAGACAATAGACAGTTTTAGAACAGCATTTGTCGCCTCACGTACGTTAAGCGTAAGCACCTTTGCGGGACGTTACGGTGCGTGTCCTTTCGAGTCTTTTAGTTTACCTTATGGAAACACAAACATAAAGAAAACGTAATAAAACAGGGCGTCGTCTGGTGCCTCGTGCCAAACGTATCCAAGCTATGACGGCCCATTAGCAACCATCCTGCTGTTGCTGTGTGAGTGCGTCTCGTTTGGCGTACGCGCGCCACAATCCCCGGACGATCTCATAAAATGGACGTGCTATGCCCTCGTAACTAACCTTTCAGATGAGTTTAGAGAAAGCGAAACCTCATTACAATAGTTACTGGCGATCAACGTGAGTGAGAGCATAGCCATCACGAGAATTCACGCTGAAGTGGGAGCCATGGGTGCCGCCATGTTCGACAACGCTATTTCTTAGCGTCCGTAAACATTACGGGCGTTAAACTCGCCAAATAACGTACGTTATCATACCGCGCGTAAACCGCAGAAACCCAATAACGTTCCGAGCATCCACAGTGAGGACGACGCTACTTCTTTACGTACGTAGTGCTTTCACGTTCGGCTGCAAAGGCTAAACTAAAGCTGTCTAATGAATAACTCATACCACCTTAGGCGATGGCGCATACCACCGTAAATAAAAAAAAACTCTTACGCGGCCTCCACGTTACGACGACAGAACAGAAATGAAATTCACGCTTGAATGATGAGCGGCAACGGAGCCAGCTGTGGAAGAAGACGACGATGCTCGAGCCATTGCTGACCATGAAAGTTTATGATGATGACGATAGTTTCCGCTGGCCAGCGAATGGCTCATACTCCCTTAAGCACTAAGCGGCAACAGAGCCAGCTATAGAAGGAGACGACGACGACGAACGCGTAAGCAATGCCACGAGCGCGTTCATGCGGTTGCGCCAATGAGCTCTAACGAGCTAGTTCGCCGGTGGTTCACGGCTGACCTTGCACAGGCTGGATATATTATCGGCCTATGCAAGGTAAGGTTTGACATAAACTCACCAATCTGGTATTGTAGTAAATGCTTAATAAGTCAAACATTCGCCGTCGACATCACAGCTAATTGTCGTCAGTCAATGCAAACAGCACAGAAAGCTTAGCTCACATAGACTGGCACATTACGTGGCACCGGCATAACTTTTACAACGAAGCTGCATAAGGCTAGGGCACTGCTGTCGTCCTCGAACCACCGGCGAACTAGCTCGTTAGAGCCCATTGGCGCAACCACGTGAACGCGCTCGTGGCACTGCTTACGCTTTCGTCGTCGTTGTCTCCTTCCATATCGGCCTTAGTGAGATTAGAGGAACAGCTGAAGGTTATACAATGCTAAATATTGCCTATGTCCTCGGCTATAGAGGTCTCCCTGATAAGAAGAAATACGGGGTAGGATTCCTAATTCATAAGAACATAGCGGGCAACATTGACGAATTCTACAGCATTAATGAGGCTGTAGTCGTAATCAAACTTAACAAGAGGTATAGAATAAAGGTACTACAAGCTTACGCTCCATCATGCAGTCACGACGATGAGAAAGTAGATCAATTTTATGAAGATGTTGAATTAGCGATGAGAAAAGTGCAAACTTGGTGTTCAGTAGTAATGGGCGACTTCAATGCAGAAGTGGGGGAAAAGCAGGCGGGTGAACAGGCAATTGGCAACTACGGCGTCGATTCTAGAAACGCTAGAGGAGAGATGGTGGTAGAATTCGCAGGTAGGAATGAGCTTAGAATCATGAACACCTTTTGCAGGAAACTTAGCGACAGAAAGGGGACCTGGACAAACCCTAATTGTGAAACAAGAAATGAAACTGGTGTCTTACTTTCTGCCGATCCCAGCATAGTGCATGATGTAGAAGAGATAGGTAGGTTAAAGTGCAGTGATCACAGGTTAGTGAGGGCTAGGATTCACCTCAATTGGAAGAGAGAAAGAGTAAAATTGGCCAAGAAAAAAACAGGTCAACCTTGAGGCAGTAATGGTAAAAGCAGACAAATTCAGCCTGGTGGTAGCAAACATATATGCAGCCTTAGAACAGAGAGATGAAGATAACATGGAGGTAATAAATGAAACCGTAACTAGGCTGGCTTCAGAGGCAGCAATTTAAGTGGGAGGCAAGGCACCAAGGCAACCAGTAGGCAAGCTCTCCCAAGTACAAAGTACCTAATAAAGAAACGACAAAGAATGAAGGTGTCCAATTCAAGAGATAAGATAGAATTCGCGGAAGTGTCAAAACTGATCAACACGGCGAAAATAAGTGATATTTGAAATTATAGCGTGAGAAAGACTGAAGAAGCCATGCAACAAGGACGCAGCTCGAAATCAGTGAGAAGGGAACTTGGCATAGGACAAACGAAATGCGCTGAAACATAAGTAGGCTAATATCATCAGCAATCTCTAAGGTATAATAAAAGCAGCGGAATAATTCTATACTGACCCGTACAGTACCCAAAGGACTCAGGAGTACTCTATTCGAAACAATAATGTACATTATACAGAAACTCCTCCTATAACTAGAGATGTGGTCAGAAGGGCATCGCAAGACATGAAACGGGCAAAGGGGCAGGAGAAGATAGAATAACAGTCGATGTAATCAAAGATGGAGTAAACATAATGCTAGAAAAACTAGCGGCTGTCTATGCAAAGTGTCTCTCGACTGCAAGGGTACCCGATAACTGGAAGAATGCAAACATTATACTAATCCACAAAAAGGGAGACGTTAAAGAACTGAAAAATTATGGGCGCATCAGGTTACTGTAGTATTAAATAAAATATTTACTAAAATAATCAACAATACAATAAGGGCAACACTGGGGTTTAGTCAACCAAGGGAATAGGCTGGCTTCAGGAAGGGATACTCTGCAGTGGATTTCATCCATGTCATTATTCAGGTAACCTAGAAATCTGCAGATTACAATAAGGATCTTTATATGGCTTTCGTAGATTACGAAAAACATTTGATTCAGTCGAGATACCAGCAGTCATAGCGGCGTTGCGTAATCAAGGAGTACAGACGGCTTACATAAATACCCTGGAAAATTTCTACGGAGATTCCACAGCCACCTTAATTCTACACAATACAAGCAGGAAGATACCTATAAAGAAAGAGGTCAGACATGGAGACACAAACACTCCAATGCTATTCACTGCGTGCTTGGAAGAAGAATTCAAGCTATTAAACTGGGAAGGTTCATAAGTAAGGATCGACGGCGAATACCTCAGGAACCTTCGGTTTGCCGATGACATTGTTTTATTCAGCAGCACTGCAGACGAGTTACAACAAATGATTGAGGACCTTAACAGGGAGAGTGTAAGAGTAGGGCAGAATATTATTATGCAGAAGACAAGGATAACGATGAACAACCAGGCAAAGGAACAAGAGTTCAGGATCGCAAGTCAGCCTCAAGAGTCGGCGAAGGAGTACGTTTACCTAAGTCAACTAATCACAGGGAACCCTGACCATGAGAAGGAAATTCACAGAATAAAAATGGGTTGAATCGCATATACGCCATACATCGTGAGCTCCTGCATGGAAGCATACCGTCATCATTCAAATACAATCAGTTCATTTTACCTGTGCTGACATATGGGGTCGAGACTTGAAGACTGACAATGAAGCGTGAGAAAAAGTTAAGGACCGCGCAAACAGCGATGGAGCGAAGAATGCTAGGCATGACTTTAACAGACAGAAAAAGAGCGGTTTCATTCAGAAAGCAAACGGATATAGACGATATTATGCTTCGAGCTCGTCGTATAGACGAGCTGCTGCTTCCATCAATCAGAGAGGATTGTTTGGTGACATGGCCCAAAGATCAGTTCCCTGTAGCATCATCAGACGGTGAGGTCCTGTGACCCTCGCGGGCATCGAAACGAGCTATTTGCGCTCACTGTGTCATGGAAATTTTGTGTCGCGGTAACGCCTTGTCGTTGTCTTCCTGCATGGGTCGCGGCGCGGGCGTGCGTTGCATCGTTACGTTAACCTGATGACCTTTAACATCATGGCGCCGGCAGCAGTGCATCGATTGGCGCATTGCTGCGCTACAAACCGCGACAGTGTAGGCTTAGAAAGCTGCCGACCACTCGAACATCGGAGAGATGCATAGTAGTTTGAACAATAAATTTATAAAATCTCTTCACACTGAAATGTCATAGAGGAAGAAGCACCCTCAATACCTAGAGGGTTTCGGCGACCTCCCTATGTGGAGCCAAAACGCCTAGCTCGCACGACAGCTGACACGTAAAGATTCGGGTCACACACTCATAACCGTAGAGCAACTATTCTAGGGTACTTCACGCACCGTAGCATTCTAGGGTACTCCACGCACTTTTCTGGTGCTGGCTGTGTGTGTGTGTGTGCGCGTGCGTGTGTGTGTGTGTGCGCGTGCGTGTGTGTGTGCGTGCGTGTGTGTGTGTGCGCGTGCGTGCGTGTGTGTGTGTGTGTGTGTGTGTGTGTGTGTGTGTGTGTGTGTGTGTGTGCGCGCGCGTGCGTGCGTGTGCATGTGTGTGGGAGCTAGATATATGCTACATTATACATCATACATACAGAACATCATACATTTAAATTCATATTAACTGATAACTTATCTCAAGTAGAAACAATTACTGAAATAGATTTTGAAGCGTTTCCCTTTGCCTCATTCATGTTATACACGCCTTTAAAAAGTCATACAAATTGAGTTCGATGCCTTATATTCATGCCTTGGACGATGCCTTAGAGAGACGATGCCTTAGCCGATAATTGAGACGATGCCTTAGACATATCAAACCTATGTCACAAGGGTTTCCCAAGAACAGTAACCCGACGTTTAAGCAGGCTGCGCCACAAATACACTAGGCAGGTGCCACGTTTTAGTGAACCTTTCTCACGCCAGCACTTTAGGGAGCTGCGGCATTAATGCACTGGATAGGTAACGTTCCTCAGTGAGCCTCTCTCGAACGTAGGTCACATAGCATGTCACTGGGTTCGCGGCAAGTGGGGGAACAATCCTCAGCGCTCGCAGTAACCGGTACGCCATCCTTCCTGTCTCGGGGACCACGCACATACTTCTCGGAAGCACCACATGATGGCGAAGCATATCCATACAGAAGCGCTAGAGTTGCCGCAATACGCGTTTATAAGCGTTCGCACGCACAGGCATGCCACGCATTTTGGAGGTCGCCCGCAAGCTTCGCGGCGGCGGCCCTAGATGACACCGAGTGTTCTCAGGAAAGCTCGGAAGAGGAGTCCCACTGCAGTAGAGGCCTCAGACATAACTCCTTTCGAGGGTGGCTGCTCGTCGCGTCGCTGAGCGCATTTACGGGCCCCAGCACCGAGTGGACGAGTGACCACTCGTCCACTAGGACGAGTGGTCACTCGGAGCACTGAGGCGTCCTCTTGGCGCTGCGTTGCGCGGAAGGCAGGGTAGGCCAGCGGGTTTACGGGGTGGCAATCGGGACCGTTCGCCTGTTCACCCCAGCAGGGCGCGCCCAGCAAGCCAACAGCTTCGTGAAACCAATATGGCGGCCACCAACACGAATGCCGGCAGGTCAGGGTCGTTATCTTCAAACGTAATTTTAGCACACGTGCGAAGCAAAAACCCTCACAGGTCTCTTACTGCTCAGAAAGTCATGTGGTTCGCGCGTGAAGTAGCAGCAACGAGTGCTTTTGGAGGCGACGTCAAGTGGATGACGGTCGTCGAGACTATCAAACGGGCAATTAGTCGTGAGTCGCCCTACTCGCTCTAAAGGTTCACGATGACATTCAGGTTTGATAATGAAGGCAGCAAGACGTTAGAAACCCTAAACAGTGACTGTCTTTGTTCGTTTCGCACATATCATGCACTCCCGTGCGCATGCTTATCTCACGATCACGTTCTGGGCTATTCAGGTGAGCGACGGATAAGCAATATTTGGAGAATGAGCAAATCCTGTAGTACATCTCTGATTACGCACGGGCTGTCTACTACGAACGTGGATAACACCAAGCATACCAAGTTAAGCTTCATTTATATTCATTTCAAAATAACTGCAACTGTGATTGATAGGTGGCGTTCCAGCGGGCAAAGGATCGCCGGGCTAAAGCACTTCTCGCACGAGGCTGCGCTGGCGCTCCACTGAGGATACAAGCAGGGCGAAACCTTAACCCACTGAGCAAATATTGGTATTGATTCAACGCTGAACACATTACTGTCATCAGTAATCATGATAAGGACCTTGCTAAATTATTTTTTTCATCTTTCTTTTCTTTTCTGCACTTCATTTAGTCTGTTACTATTTCTCCGCCTTTCTTACCTCATTGGTGCTTTCTACAGATTTTATTTGAAATTGCCATTCGACATATATTTCTTGCAGCCACCCCCCCCTTCCCACCACTTTGTTACATGGCCTACCGCCCTCAAATGTTATTTGCGACACTCAATTTGGCCGTGATCCTCATCAAGATAAGAGCACGAGTGTCCCTTCGAAACAGTAGAAGAAGAAGAAAAGCCGAGGTATTTGGGGTATGTAGCCTGCTATCAATGTTTCCTGCCTATTTCACTACCGGTAATCTTTCTATTGAAAGTAATGCCGCCATATAGGTTTTGAGACCGTTTACTGCATTGAATACAACCATTCAATGGTTTTACTCGGCACAGGACGCGCCTGAATATATCAGAACATTCTCGATTCTCCTAGCCGACTCTATCTATTGACTGCGTTGTCCCCGAACCATTCGTGATCACGTTGCACGCGGGACGCAAATAGAGTGATTCATTCTAGAACTTGGCGAGCACCATGCCGTTACGGTGGAACCTCCCATGATTCATGTGCAAATAGCAGATGCGTCGCGGAGCAGCAGACCAGATTTCAACGATCGAAGGTTGCTCTCGCCGCAATCATTGTGCTGAGTGCTACTCGTTTTGCTAGACACAGGCTTGACCAATAACAAGCTAGTTTTGTGACTTGAGTTATGGCACTGTGATTGTTCACCGTCGCTGCAACGTGACGCTATCCTACCAACCCATGCAAACGCCCGTCATGAGGACCGAAAGGAGAAAAAAATATCTGCCAGCTGAGGCGGTCACGTAATTTTCCCTACACGTGCCCAGGGAAGGCATTAGTGAAGGACGCGTAGTGTTTGAAGTTAAGAGTTCATGGCGTTATTTTACATTTTTGAATAATTTTCTTAGAGCCGTCCTTTTCTTTTATACATACGACAGGTTGTTTAATGATGTCCAGGAACTCAACGATGATGAGCGCTTTTTCTGGTAAGTGTTTTCGACAAATACTTATCTACAAACTAAACAGGCGCACTGATCCCGTATATATCTAGATGCTGTCTTGTGAGCTACGCGAGTGCCGAACAAAAATGTAATTCCGAGTCGCGTCCCACAAAACCGGGAGTGCGTGTGGTATTGCCTAAATAATTAGTTAACTGTTAGGACAATTGAATGAGTGAACATCTGAATTCCGAAACTGCCGCAGTAATGCACTTACAGGTTGGGGCACGTATAGGCTGCAAGAGAGGAAGCTGTACTTTTGTTTCAACAAATACCTATGCGAGTAAAAAAAATGCTCAAATTTCCTAGTCCTTCAAATTTGTAAATAAACGACAGCGCCGTACTACACGTGCACTGCTTGAAATAATATCTTAGTGAGGATCGGGCCGCCATCACTTGCGCCCGTAGTCTGGAACGGCCTTTTACTGAACTCTCCACATCGACTCAATAGAGTGCATGGAAGGGCCCCTCACTACAGACGCCGTCTACTGCGCTTGATTGACACTCCAGTGAAATTTTGATAACTGTAATGTATTCTTAATTCTAGAGGTGGCGCTGTCCTCAACTCGGACGGGTGGGGGAAGAACTTCGAGTCGAGGATCACTTCACAATAGGTAGAGTAATCTTGCTTGCGAGGGACCCCAGTGGCACCGTTAGAGGCACGGCGGAAATAAAATTGTGGGCCTCATAGTCGGAATTAATTATTTCTTTTACGCAGCGCGATGAACGACAAAGAAAATAATGACACAGTGTGTACGCTAATACACCGAAATATATATTCTAGAAGAAACTTACACATATATCGGTAGGGGGGGAGGGGGAATTAGTAACAAGATCTCTAAAAAGGCGAGAAATAAAAATTGAGTGGACCCAAATTAAGTGGGGGGATACATAAATCAAGGTTTAGGCTACTTTACTGGTACCAAAACGTAATTCCATCATCAGTCAGCGAGATAACACGCCCACGTGCAATGCTCGCATGGTGCCATTGCAGCGCTCTCCATGGGCAGCACCCGGCGCAGGAGACAGCGCCAGCAGACGGAGGAGCCGGAACTGAGCTTCGGCGACCTCATCCCTGCTCTTCCAACCGACGACAGCAACAGGTGGGCAGAGTCAAGCCGTAACCTTCGCCCTTAGCCTTAGTGCCCTGCATAAGAAACGTGCACAGTGCAATACCCGGGACATAAGTAATGCTATTTTTTAGTCCATAAATGCTTTTTACAATCTATCATCACTCATAGCATTTCGGCCCGCATAGAGGTTAATTAGCTTCCAACTTCTTCACCTGATCCCGTGAACTATATCTTACTCTAAAGCCTGTGGTTATCTTGCATTAACGGAAGCAAATCCGAGACAGCAGCGTACTCGCAAAGGTTGTCCATGCTCCCGTGGTAGGCTAGATCCGTTTTGTTTTTTCAGTTTTCTTACTAAGCGCAGCGTAAACAAATGTACTGTGTAGCGCTCCACTTCACTCTTTGCAGCTGGCGAATATTTCAGCGCAAAACACCGTTTCTTCGTCTCCGGGAACCTCTTGCAAAACCGCGTGCAACACAGACGGCGCTGACTTCATGCAGCGTTTAGTGGTGGTGCAAAGTGCACGCACATCCAGCTAGATGGAAGTCGCTGTGGCACCATCTGGACTATCGAACCAGAATGTTATGTGTGGCATCAGATCACTAAGCTGCCTGTGCAAATTGTCGCGGGCATCCATGTCTCAAGTTGGTAGGATCACCGTAGTTCCTGCAAGGGTTTGAATGCGTAATCCTAATTGGTGGGGAAGAGCAACGACAGCCCTTTTGTGAGCGATCCTCTGACGGAGGAAGAGCTGAGCTTCGAGGAAACCACAGGTTCAAATATAAGTTGTAGCGAGAAATGCGCAGAAGGAATCAGAGGTGTCATCTTTGTTTATACTTTCCTTTCTACATGTTCCTGTGGATCAGTGATATGCGTAATGACAATAACCAGTATTGGAAGTCAACGCCGTCTGTGCCATTCTCTGTGTCCGCGTATTTCGTGCAATGTCTCGTGTGGATGTTTTTCCTTCTTTCTTGTAAAATATATAACCCATCACTACTTCTCAACTGCATGCGCACAACTTCATACGTGTCGATGCTTCGACACCTCTCGTTCGGCGGTCCTCAATTTTGTTTGAATTTATTTGCATTACCGCTTGTGCTGGTAATGCGTTCAGTATTAAGAAACGAGAAAAAAGCGCAAAGTCACGTCGATAACAGAAATCGGCGTACGTGACTGAGCTCCCCGTAGTCTTGAACAAGCGCGATGAATCTGTAACGCTAAGAAATAGGGGCGTAAGAAAAAGCTATGGTAATTATACAAATCTGACCCACGATAGATTACTTGAACCGTAGATGAGTTGATAGTTCATGTTATTCTTGGCAGCATTTGTACATTGTTCTTGATCAAAATATTCTAATTTTTTCAAGAATCTATCGTAACCGAAATAAAGCACAGAAGAGAGAAACAGACACCGTAGAGAAAAAGCACCCGTAGTGTCTGTTTCCCTCTTCTCTAACTCATTTGCCCTACATTGGATTCAGCAAATGTAAATCAATTAGCCTATCAACAATCTATACGCGTTATTCAAAATTTGATTGGAAGGCCGATATTTCTCTTGTCGTCTGCAGTTTAATATGCAGGTGAATGGCTTCTTTGTGTTTAATTTTGTGTTTTCCTTTTGCGAAGTGTCTTTGTCCGATTTCAGTCAAAAGATGAAGACCATGAAGAACGCTGGCAAAGTTTGTGTCACCTTTATGTATTAATTTACGCACTCCTGCTCTGTGTGCCGGCTCATTTGTGCTTCCATATCGTGAATTTGTAGCCTGCTGTCTACTTCACGCTGGGTGGTAGTAAGATGCAGCAAGCTCCTCCTCTTCATTCAACTCGGCTCAGCGAATTAATAGACAGCTTTAGTTTAGCGTACGCCATACGCTATAGTGTAGCGTACGCTAAGCAGCGCACGTGTTCTACAATTTGAGTTGGCCGGCGATATCTTCGGATATCAGAGGCCACATGCCGTCGATGCGGCTATTTCACGACTGTAGCAATAGGTGGCGCTGGTATCTCGAATGTTGATAAGGAAGGGTTTAACAGCATAGGGAGTGACCATAAACGCATCATATTGAAAATGGGATATGTAGTGGGGAAAGAGAGCAAGGAGCGCAAAATGGCCAGTCCAAATTTGAACGCTGAACAAATAGCAAATATAGTCACTAAAGTCGAGGAAGAACTTGGCAAATGGCCAAGTAAAGCGTGGGTATATGGTGAGCTTCTAAGTGCAATAACGACAGAAATACGGAAAGAAACAACATGTTCGTTGGAAAGAAAGAAAAAAACTAAGAAGAAGGTGGAACAGGGAGATAAGAGAAGCGATCACCGAACGACAGAAAGCATCTCGAGAGCACAGACAAGCAAAGAAGACGCAGTTGCCGCAGAATGAAGTAAACAGTAAATGGGAAATATACCGGAAGAAAAAGTCTATAGTTCAAATACTGGTGCAAGCAAATTAAAAGGTGAAAGTGCACGTTAGTTGTCAGAAATACGTGACAAATAGAAAGTCGCACCTAGAATATTTTGGAACCACATAAAACCATTGGGCAGGAAGTCAACAACAATGCAACAACATATGCTACACGAAGATGAAATTAGACTGGAAGAAGAAGCGGCAATAAATAACATCCGAAAAATAAAAGCCGCATCTTTCCAAGCCAATGACGAGGTTGTACTTGAAGAAAAAAAAAGAGCATGAAAGAGACCCAAGTGAGAAAGGAGCTGGTCGTGAGAAATCTCAACTGCAAGCAAGCGGAAGAGAAAATTCCTAAGCGCAGAGCCACAGGGCTAGACGAGGTTCCCGTTAGGCTGATAAATGAACTAGGACCAAAAAGTATGAAAGCTCTGGTGAAAGCAGTGTAAAAAACTTTAAAAGATAGACGAATATCAGATAGTTGCTGACAAAATAGAATGAATTTAATTTATAAAGGTAAGGGGGAAAAGATAGAATTCACTCGTATAGACCGTTGACCATTACATCGGTAATATACAGGGTAGCAATGCAGGCAATCAAATTAAAGCTTCAAGCATGGGCAGAGAATAATGGCATTTTGGGAGAACTTCAGAATGGCTTCAATATAGGTAAAAGTTTAGATGATAACTTATTTGTTGTTACTCAGTGTATTGAAACATCAAAGGTAGAAAGCAGACCGTTATATGTGGTCTTTTTAGACATTACAGGAGCCTATGACAATGTAGACCGCAAGATTTTATGGGATATTCTGAAAGGGGAAGACTTAGGTGACGATTGTCTACAGCTTTTGGGAGAGATTTATCTAGAAAATACCATTTGCGCTGAATGGGAAGGGATGAGGAGCGAAGAGAAAGTTCATATCAACAAGAGACTGAGGCAGGGGTGCCCTTTAACCCCGCTTCTGTTTATGATGTACAGGCGCCCAAATCTTTAACTTGCGTGCGCGAGCGGCGACTTTTCGGTGTGTCAGCGCCGTGTGACGGGGCGAGGCTGGAAACAGTCTGAAGCTAAGCGCATGCGGACAAAGCCCGCTCAGCTGGGCCAATCGTCTGCTAGGCTGTTTCCAGCCTCGCCCCGTCATACGGCGCTGGCGCCCGGAAAAGTCCCCGCTCGCTGCACGCCAGTTAAAGATTTGGGCGCCTGTACATGGTGAGGATGGAGAGGGTGCTAGAAGGAAGTAATATCAAGTTTACTCTCTCATACAAACAGGCGGGTACTGTAATAGAGCAGCAGCTCCCAGGTTCATTTTATGTGGACGACATTGGGTTGCTAGCTAACAGCAAAGTGATCTGCAACGTCAGGCTAATATCGGTGGGCAGGAAGGCAGCAATTTAAGTTTGAAATTTAGTGTTAGAAATCAGGTGTTGTGGTATTCGATGAAAACTGTGAACAGACAGTGGATATACAGGGCTACGAAATACCTCGGGTAACAGAATATAAATACCTTCGTATATGAATAAACGAAGGCAATTGATATATGGAAACACAGGAAAAATGAATAACAGTGAGGGGGAAGAACAATGCAGCCATAATGAAGCACAGAGCGCTATGGGTATACAATAGGTACGACGTCCTTCGAGGTATCTTGAAAGGTGTAATGGTTCCAGGACGTACCTTTCGAAATGCGGTTGTTTGCTTTAAATCAAGGGTACAATCCGAACACAATGGGAACCAAAGGTCAGTGGGTCGCCTCGCATTGGGCGCACACGGGAACACTACAAATGAACCTATGTAGGGTGATATGGGCTGGACTAGTTTTGAAGTGAGGGAAGCTCGCAGTAAAATTGAGTATGAAGAACGGCCGAGGGATATGGAAGAAAGTAAACGGGCTGGGAGAGCGTTCAGGTGTCTGTACAGGAAAAACATTGATTCACAGTGGAGGAAAAGAACTAGGAAGCTTACCAGCAAGTATGCGGCCTGTAGGATGGGCAACACAGCAGCGAAGAAGGTCAAGCGGAAACTCAAAGAAGCTAAAATAATCTCATGGGTGGTGGCAATGGAAAGGAAACCTGCCATGAGTAACTACTTAGGAGGAAAAAACGAAATCAGGAAAGAAACAATTTATGTTAACTCAAAGGGAAGTCGGGATGCCCTAGAACACGCACCTATAAAGCGAGATATAAGAGGAAAGAAGAAGCATGTGCTTGCTGCGGTAAAGCTAGGGAGACTATGGAGCATGTTTTATCAGAATGTGAAGACGTCTACCCAGCGGTCGATTTAGGCACCACCTGCCTCCTTGAAGCCCTTGGGTTCAGCTAGAGCAGTGTAAAAGTAAACATGTCCGCAATAGGCATTAGTAAGAGGCGATTGGAGGATTGGTGGAAAAAAAGTAGGGAAACGATAAAAAACGGAGACTTACAAAAGCACACTTCTAAATAGTGGACCAGAAAATTGGGGTGTGGTACTTCATAGGGTTTTTTTCTTCTTTTTTATTGTTTAACCTAGGTAGCACATTACACAGTATAATACCAAGAGCAAGTTGGCGCAACCCACCACCACGTTCCAAAAGGGACGCTCATAACATCCATCCATCCATCCTTTTCTTTCCTTAGGCTTTTACTCGTTCGAAACGAAAAGCGATCTCGAAAACACCACGAGGTTATCTATAATACTTTGTCGTGGAAGCGGCCTGAGAGTAAGCGAAAGCCGTTTACACAATCATTTGCTACGAATGAAGTGCATTTTACCAAAGCAACGCCAAATTCAATTCGAAGTGGTAAGCCAGGACCGCTGCCATGTTTCACGCAAACTCTGCAAACCACGAAAAAACGTTAACGCTAACTCGTTTGCGTTGCGTACGCCTGCTATACCCGCTATTTCGTTTAGCGTTCAGCGCATGCGTAGTGACGACCCGCTACTTTTTAGCGTACGCTATACTAAAACTATCTAATAAAATTATCAGAGCGTAGCCTGCCGGTATGGAAATATTTGATTGTTCCTATCGAAGTCTGCCAGCTAAAGAGTTCGTAGTGGGCAGTAAGTTCACTTGCCTATTCACCTACATTCTCGAATGCATGTCGCGTGTCTGTGTCAACTGAGCGCAACCTTCTTATTCTCCTTTTTATGCGAAGCATATTACGAGGGCTCAACCCAGCTCCTCAGGCGCGGCGGTGACCATGAAATCACGTGACACCGTGACGTCACGACAGAGGAGAAGTGGCTTTGGCTCAACTCTTGCAAGACGGGCTGGGTGGGAATCGAACCAGGGTCTCCGGAGTGTGGGACGGAGACGCTACCACTGAGCCACGAGTACAACGCTTCAAAGCGGTACAAAAGCGCCTCTAGTGAATGCGGTGTTGCCTTAGAAACGCGCTGTTTCTAAGGCGTGCGTCTCTTGCTCAGGCGCACATTTCGTTGCCGCGCCGAACGCTGCTTTGCTCGACGCTCACCGCGTCCAATGCGGGGCGCGTAGTCGCTGCCCTGTAGCCCATTGTCTTACACCCCTTGGCGGGTCGACGGGAACGCTGTCGCGTTCCACTCTTGAAGGCGAAGAAGTAATGCATGAGTTGTTTCTTCGTCTAGCCGAACCAAATATAGCCAAGCAACAGCAGTTTACCAGGCTAAACAGTGGTTCAACAACTAAAATAAAGGCTAGTATGCTTCGCATCCTGGGCTTAACCTTACCTAAGCCACAGCCATTTTTTTTCCTTTCTTTAACTTGGGGAAACTGACCATAGAATTTTTTATAATGGAGCTGGCAGGGTTTCTTACATTTTTGACAAAAAGTTTCGCCATATCCGCGCCTATTTGTATCAAATCGAATTACATAGTCAAGCAGCGCTTAAATCAAAAATGGCTGGAAGTCGAACAAGTCGGTAGGGATCATGGTATGGAAAGCCAAATAGGAAGAAAATGAAACGAAAAGGAAAAAACATGTACCGACTAAAGTTTTGTTCACGTTCATGCTTAGGCACGTTTTGTGTCTTTCTTCATAGCCTGTGCTGTGCGACTTTGTCAGAGATAGCTGACGTTTCTGCTCCTTTTGTTGCTGCTTGTGCGCGTGTTTGCCGCCTTTATTTCAGTAACATGCTTTAAGCAAAACTGTTTTTAAGTGGCAGAATGTTCGAAAATTCTTCTGACTGGCAATATCACATTTAAAAAGGCGTAGGTATGGTTGTTTTCAAAAGGAATAACAGGACAGAATTGTGAATAAAGATAGAGCCTTCAAAAACTCGACGAGAAGCCTGTCAGTGTTCTATTTCCTGGCTTCACATCTCTTCCTATGCGTAGCCGAAGCACTTTGGTAGCAAAGTATTTTTCAAACGGTCGCCATAGTCATATTGGGCAAGGCCTCAGACCATGAAAGAGCATACTAAAAAAAATCATCCCCAGGGTGTAGCGCACTTGTGCGGGAAGTGCAGAACCTCTTCACATACCAGTAAGTTCCGGTCTGTCAGCAATACTTTTTATTTTCGCCAAATTTCATTCCCTCTAAAGTAAACTTAATTGTAAAACTGCCGCAGGTGGACCTTCAAGAGATACATCATTCTCTGCGTTTCTGTCGCCGCGGTTCTCAGCCTACTGACACTGTCCGTGAGCGTCACCACAGTGGCCGTGAAAAAGACTGGTGAGCAAGTTTTCATCCTGTCTTTAAGTGTAACTTTGCTCTGCATCATCGCTTAACTTCGACGCATAGGAGAAATATTTAACATATGTTGTGGTGTCAGAAAGATGGGGGAAAAATATGTCTTTGCTACAATGAAACGAGAAGCAGATGGAAAGGAAGATATGCAAAGAATGAAAAAAATTATTGGTATATATGAGAGAGGGGACCATATTTCTAATCGGGAGAACTCAGCGCGCCTGAGCCCTAGACTCAAAACACAACTAGACCTAATAATAACACGTGCAATTTAAGATGTCAACAGTGCGCAGCGACTTGATATAGCTGGTTCTAGTCTCTATTTACACAAGCATTCCCACTTCACTGTTACAGAGCAGCTGTGTGTGCGACTAGATTCACTGGAAAACGTTAAACGCTTGCTTTCACAGTTTACCGAAACAACCAGAAAACTCACGAAGTTCTTTATGTAAGGACATCTTAGGAATGTTAGGGGTGAGCCGCAGGCAAATTCAGACGTGTCTGCGATAAATAGGAGTACATGAAAATTAGGAAACGGTCGTTTCGTTTTTTTCAAAGCACCTATACAACACTCTTGGAAAATTTCCCAGCATCCCTGGGTGCACCAAGAACCACAGGGATTTCCTATTTAAAGGAAATAAGGGGGCCATCGTATCGGCGACGTGTGCTGGAAGTTTAAAATCTGTGAGTTAGTTATGTCAGTTATGCCTTTGTAAATTACAGAATAATCGCCTTTTCCCAATTTTCAGGCGCTTTACGAAGTGTAAAGTTGCTTCTTTCTTAGTCTCTTCCGTAAACTACGTGAGACACGTTGCTTATAATTCGTGAAAATTGTAACCTTCTTGAGAATGACAAAGGATAAACGTTTATCATGTCTAGGGTTTTAAGAAAACTAGAAATTCACGAGTTAAAGAGTGACATATGCTCTTGTTATTCGCAATGTTTTTCATAGCCCTAAAGCAACTGCAGATGTCACCAAATTTAAATTTAGATAAAATGGGGAACGAGCATGCTAATTGTAATGTGCAGGGAAATTTTCATTTCTGGCTTAGTTAGAATTGTTTCCAAAAATTACTGAGCCTTCCTTATATTTCCTATCTTCGAGCCTTATTGAGGTGCGTAGTCTGTGTCCCCTGTATTCTCACTGAACTAAACGATGCACGGTATTTGTATCATGCATTCGTAAAGAGCATAGCATCGGTAATGATCTGACGAAGTGCGAACTGTGTGGGTTAATTTCCGGCTTTTGGGGCACTGAATGACGCATGCAAGAGCTCCGGAACGTTTTGAGCGTATTTAAGTGTGTTCGATTGTACGAGCGGCGCCAAATTCAGCCTGCAGCCCGACCACACTTACAAATGCAACAGAGGTAAAATTTTAAGAAAGCTAGCGGAAGTTTATGACAAATGTATCTGCGAAATTAAATATATCCGGATCAAACGCAGCCCTTGCAAAAAATTTCCTTCAAGTGTTTGAAAGTATCGCATAGTCCTTTTTCCTTTATTTTCCCAAGTTCGAGAGAGCTTTGTTACATCAAGTTTAGATTTTATACAAATGTACATTTTGAAGTTATAGTGTGCCGAAACGTTAACGTTCCTCGTACAATTGGAAGCATTGAAAACATTTACGGAACCCTCGTTTTTATGTCAATTTTTATGCGATATACGAGCTTCGTAGTAGTTTCGCTGGTGTCCTCGGTGTACTAAATATCGCATCTTGTTTTATTTGTTTAAGATTAAGGGAAAGTTATAGTTGGCGTGACAGCGAATTTCGAACTTCTGTACGGTTTTATTACGGCCTTGGAAATAAATTAGATATGCATGCGATCTGCAGCATCGTAAGTCCGTACTAGCAACAACGCAGAATTTAGCATGTTGGCGTCACAGAAATATGAAAGCCACTGAGATCCAATCGATCCAAAATGGTAGGCTTAGGGGAACAAGATGGCCAATGCTCTTCGGATGCAGATATGTATGAATTCACTAGTACTTTCGTTAAAAAAAGTACGTTAACAAGTCCTGGCAATCAGGCGTTCTCTGCAGGCATGGTTTATAACAGGTGAGTTATAAAGGCAATGTTTTAAAGCATGCGGTTTGATAACAGACAAGAGCAATTTATGTTGTAACTGCTCAGAAGAAACGCCTTCACCGGGAATTGGGCTGTGATTCTGTAACTTCACACATCTCTGCTGCCTTTTTTTTGTTATCTCATTCGTGCCGACATAGGCAGATTCGGTTCCCGCATGCTCATACGTGCGTAAACTTTTTTTTTTTACTTTCAGTTTCGAAAACATCGCAGCTCGTGGATGATGACAAGCCGGGTAAGGAAAAACGTACTTCCTTTTTTACAGCATAGGTCTGCTAGCCATGCCACTACTAATTTCAGAATTAATAACGCTTGTGCTTGCTATTACACCCAGAAAGCGATGTCCTACTTTGCTAAACTGCCCTGCACGCTTGTGCGCGTCACAGAAAAAGAAACTATCACATTAAAATTACAGTTACTTCATTCGATAATGCTATTCATTACGACCATCACATACTGCCGCACGCCTAAGAAACTGAGTAATTACTAAAGAGTAATTGATTACTTCTACCTTATACTTTCTAGCAACTTTTACCTACATCGCTCAGATGCAGTAAATTAATCTAACTTGTCGGGAGCTTTCTCTGCGTCCTCTCGAGCCCTTCACACCTTGTTTATATTTACTAAAGATATCTGTAAAGCATTCTTGTCCGTCATCTTCCATCATTTTCTTGTTAAGACAGCAGCATAGTCACCGAAATTCGCTCGACGCGGTCTCTGGAGATAACGGCAGTCTTGTACCTTACGAAGACGTTGCGCAAGGAATAGTGTTTACCTAATGGCACATCGTGTCTTGGTCCTTGATGAAGCTCAGGACATTATATTTTGTTGCTGTTGTTGGTGCGGATTAGAGAAGGCGTTCCCGGTAGGCCCAATGAATAGTAGTTAAAATTGTCCGTACGTAATTTCCTGCCATTAACTTCCGAGTTGACCATCGCTATGCAGACGTAGCGTCGCCGCTCCAATTAGTCGGACAACCTGTGGTGGAGCCTCAGTTGAGGAAATGAATACTGAGCCCCCGCATTTGCCTATGTGACCATATGCACCCACAAGGCTACTGCGTGGAACAACCGCCGGCATTTTGCTGCAGTTCCCGCCAAATTCATGCGCTCAAAGCTGCGTCGCCTGGTACGGCTTCTCCCGCCAATGATGTGACCGGGAACATACAATAAGTTGCTGAAAATCTAATTGAAATACAGTGAGCGTTACCAAGTAAGAAAATAATGCAATAATTACAAATCAATAAAATATGAAATTCAAGGAAATCACTTTTTTTATGTAATTAGTTACGTAGACCCTTGCAATTTTTTAACTAAAACGTGCTTTCTTGATCCGCCTGGCCTATCAGCGTCTTATAACGGCGAGAAGAGGCCATATCTATGTTAGTTTCAGCAAACGCGAGAAGCAGCTTCAAGGCCGAGGTCAATCTGCTACGGTTTTCGCTTTATTAGTGCGCCCGCCCTACCTTTCATATACATGAGACCCCATCAAGCACCACCACAAATAGCCAGCGCACGCAGCTACAAGTAATTGCAATCATCACTCCTGGTTGCTTCTTCTTAGAGCAGTGCCCTTCAAGTGGTCATAAATGTCCTTTATTTATTATTGTGCTTATTCTCTAGTAGATATGCTGACTTCCAGTGGTATATCCAGATTAGAATATACTGCTGACTCTAGCGGAAGTTTTTCGAAAGTCGGGTAAATAAGATGACGTCATACATAGCAAATTTCCCATACAGAAAGCAGGGGCCCTATAACGTAAAACTATTCCAATATGTCTTTTTTCCAATCTGCTGACGTCAAATTTACGTAACGGCCGACGCAAGCATCGGGCGGTCCCCCGCAGGGTTGTCTGAACAGACCATTGAAACGCTCTCCCCGTTCGTAGGAGGTCACTTTTGTTTAATTGAAAGACGAAGAACCTTGCCTACACTGAGCGGCTTGTCTTTTCTAATTGGCTCACAAGAGGCGAGGAGCACGCTGAAGTGGAGAGGGATTCGACGGGTCCGAGCCACTGCACTGAAAATCGATAACCGGATGAAAAAGGTGGCGCAGACGTCTGCGATTGGTCCGCTTTCCCTTACTTAGCTTGCGGTGCTGGCCGACAACCGCGGCGGCATGCAATGGAAGCTAAAGAATGACGCTGAAATGGATCCTTAGCAAAAAGGAGGTGGCAGAACGAGATTGTAAATGTGCCCAAAGTGCTCGAAGACGTTACATGGCCACGCAAAAAGTTTTATTACACGCAAATAAATCCATGCTCTCCGGCAGGTGCGAGTAGCCAGTGCCTGAGCGATCGGCGGCAGCCATCTCTTATTCTTTTCGGAACGGGGCAGCCTGCGGCTATTCAAAAGAAAATTGAGTTTTGTTCGGATATTAATGCATCTTTAACGCATACACGTCACTTTGACGCGTTGAGTTTTTGTGGTTTTGTGACCTCACGTGAGAGGCAGGGGAAGTGGGTGCAGCCCGAAAACTTTTGACCAATAGCTGACGGTTAACGACAAAAAGGCGTTGAATCAGATATAACTATTTTTTTTCTTTTGTTTGGTCAAATCATGCATAATAAGTGTGTACATTTCATATTGGATGGGGAGCTATCGCGGTTTTCGTGACGTCGCGTGACCGACAGGTGAACTGGGGGTGGTCGAAAAAGGTTTTTGACCATGCAATCACCGAGGGCTGATTGCAGAATTTGAATAGAAAACTTTGTAATAGTTTTACGTTATACCGCACCAGTAGAATGAAGATAAAAAAGAAGAAAGAACGCGTCCAAAAGACAAAAGCCATCAACATCAACGATTCAGCCAGCAATCAATGTTTGTAACTTCTCTGTCTTCTGTTTCATCTCTCATTCCACTCAACTACCATTTTATTACGAAGAATACGAAAAAAGCATACGAGGAAAAAACTGAAAATGGCATTTCGTTCTGAGAAACGAGTGGTGAACAAAGCCATATATTGTGATCGGCGAGTGAGCTAAATACATAATATAATGACGGAATTGTAGTACTCACATCTACAAATTAGAAATTCGCCTAAGCCTAAATATTGGCCAGGAGCCAGCGAATGACATTTCTTACACGCAAAAGATTGCCCACTCGGCCAACCACTTTTTGCAAGATACGCTTGTATTTTCCTGGATAACTTGAACTACAATTGTCCCATGTCTTCCAGCACAGTGACAGAGCACGTACCAAAATACACCTGCGCAAAAAAAAATGAGGCATTGCTCATTCCACGATGGCTGTCAACGCTAATGCGATCGGCATTCACGCAATGTAGTGACACGCCGTATTTCCATTGCCAAAACGCGTCATGTGTGAGGCGCGTACTGCACCTGGCCTCCTCTCTGGCGCCTGCCTCTGGCCAGCTGAGCGTCCTAGCGGTGCGCCCACGAAGTCCTCCGAGATGGCACTGGCGCCGCGCCGGTGAGTGCTAACGCTCACAAGTAATCCCTCGGTGCCCCTATCATTCATAAAGCAGCTCTAACGCGCCTGTATCTGCTGTGCTTGAGGAATTAATGTGATGCTGTTTTGAATCCGCCCACTACCTTAAAATTAACCGTTGTATTCTTAAAGACGTGGTACGCTAGTTCTTAACTTAGGTCATAAAGTAACGTTAATACCATGTTTTCCTTGCAGAACACATTCAACGACACAGGAGTGCATTTTCCTGCTCGTCTAATGCTTGCGTCCGAGAAGGTAAGGATAAAAAATAAAACTGTAATGAAAATGAAAACCTTCGACGTATAGTATAGATACATGAAATGTTCCGCCGACGTCAGATGGCGTGACATCGATTTGCTTTTCTTTCGCAATATGAAGCTATGTAAAGCCCAAAGCTACGAAGTCCTTGCCGAGCTTACCAGATATTGCTTTACACTGCTCAAGGAGGTTCTCCTTCATTGTTTGCAATGTCCACCATACATACATTAACTGAGACGTCCAGAGGCACGGAAACGCTTCGTTCTTTTAAAAATACGATGCTGTCCATAATGTACGCTTTGAAATTGCAGGAAAAACAAGGCTAGTGTTCGCATGCCCTTTGTTACGTAACAGCGTTTGTTAGCTGATCGGCGTTGGCACGCTTCGTCGCGGGTTTCGATGAATAGTATATCGGTGGTATCGTACACCTATAAGGCCTATACTACAAATAAATTATAATAAATTAGAAATAAATGGCACAAATGCCACTTAATTTCCCGAGAACTTGGTAATAATTGTTATGGGTTAAATTCAACGAAACTCACCATACACTTAGAAGGGCAGTCTGAGGCGCACAGCTATGAGTGTAGTACATATATTGTGATGTAAGAATCCTGGTGATGTCCGGCTCACTGGCCCATTTTCCGCTCAAGAAATATTTAGGCTTTTTTTTTTCCTGCTCGGGTGAATTTTTTGTTGCTGTGACGAAAAGTAAACGCGGGCACACAGAGGTGTTGGAGAAGCCTTGGCCCGTTCCCTTGCAGTGTTTGCGCTTCGGTCAATGCGATAGATGAAATGGGCAAGTTGGCAAGGTGGCGATGTGGGGACGTATCCATCTGCTTTTTTTTTGCTATGTATTTTTCTCGGGGTTTCTACATATTATAATAAAGAATAATGAATAAGGCCGCATTTTACGCATGCTGGAATTGCGGAGCATGCGCATGCGCAGAACGCCAAACAACCCATACCGTTTAGCGTACGCACTCTATTTCTCATATTTAAAGGGCCCCTGATACGGTTCGGACAAATTTTGTGGTCGCGTAGGGTACAGCTTAAGTAGAACATTCGCACCACAATTTAAGTGAAGCGTTAGGTATTAATGGAGCTACAAGCCAGTAAAAGTTACCCTCCTCCCTAGCCATGCTTTTCCTCCTCAACTCGTTCGCCGTTCGAGCGGGTCTAAGCTCCGCCTTCACTGGTTCAGCGTCACGATTCGACGTCACATCGTCCACTTCCGGTTGTTTTGGAGCCCGCCCCCGCCCGCGCGAGACCTCTCCGCCAGCCGCTTGGCCGTCGACCCCAAGCGAGAGCTATCCAAGCGGCGTGCGTTGCGACCATTCTGTCGTAGCGCCGAACGTGTCTTGTATTCCGTTAACCACAGGCAAGCAGGTCATTTCGGCAAATGACTGGAGGCATAAACTCAAGCTGATGAAGGAACTTTAGCGTAGACGTACGTGAGCGGCCTGATTGGTCTGCACGGTCCATACACTTCTTGGCGCAGCGCTCAACTAGCCAAACAAAGCGCTAATATTGCTCTAACCAAGTGTAAAACATTTTAAACATTGATAAAAACAACATGTTCATGATTACACTCCTGCGAAAAATACACGCCAGCAGCAAAGAAGAATACATTTCGTTGCTGCTACTGTGTATGGTTAAGCTTTGTGCCACCAGGTGGCTGCACCGCGAAGACCATTCACATTTGCCCTTCTGCTCATCTCATGGCTCATCCCGTTACGGCAGAGCTAAGCGGCCAGACTCTGTCCCCTTGCGCTTGCGTTTGCCCTAATACCGGACTCGCGAAACGCTATTGCGTTAGTAATCTTCCGGTGTAAAGTGACGGCCACAAACGCGCAAATCCTGGTGCCGATTGGATAGCGGCAGTCCTATGTGCAGCAGCCAGTTCACTCGTACGCTGCCTTGCAGAGGGACACGATGTCGCAGCTTGACATGTTGCCAGTCGTTAGGTCTGCAGTCCACAAGGCAACAAAGTCGAATCATAGTGCTCGCGAAAAGACTGAGACCGACTCTGACCGCGGAGCTCTCGTCAAAATGGAGTACGTTGTAACACAAGCAGACGACGCTTGCTGTGTGCCAGAAGTGCTTAAGTGTAATGAAACATTATTCTTGTGCATTCTGATTATGTTACTTTCTTTTCATAAAAACAAATTAACTAACATTCCAACTATTACGAAGATCATTTGTTTACCATAAAGTTGGAAAAATTATCGATCACGCGCCCTTGTCAGCCAATCGGATAGCTCGTCCCATTGACGTCGTATGGGTGATTTCGGTCATATGGGTAGGGGTGGCTTAAAATTCCGCCGAGCAGTGTGCTGCGATCGGCAGCGATGGGCATTTTGAAAACCTTATAATAAATTACACGCTTTACGCGGGGCACCTAGATGTGTCAATTAATGATCAGAAGGACCTACTCTAACGACTCAGTACGTTTGTAGAAAATTGTGAAAAGCGTTACCGTTTTTGCGCGGTTTACCTACTTTACGTAAAATATGGCGGCGCTCCCAGCCGCCTACTTCGAACAGAATTTGGCGTTGTTTTTGTAGAATTCACTGCGTTCGTAGCAAATGACTGTGTAAACAGCTTTCGCTTAGTCTCAGGCTGCTTCGACGACAGAGTAGTATAACTAACTTTGCGTAGATTTCGAGATCACTTCTCGTTTCAAGCGCGTCTAAGCTTGACAAGATAAATCTTCGAGATGCCAGCGCCACCTATCAGTGAAAGTGGGAGTTAGGTGCGATGACGTCATATGGCCTTCGCTGCAGATCGGTGGACGTGGAAAGTACAAATGCGATGCGCCTGGCTTCCATTGCACTGCCTCTCGCATTTTGCGGACGCACAACGCGATAGAATCACTTAGAGGCACTGCGCATGCGAAATACAAAGCGCAATGGGATTGCGTCCCGCACGTAAACTCCGCCATCACGCCGCACTAAAACTAGCATTCTGCAAAGTTCGCTTGTGGAACGGCAACGCAATTTCCCTTAACCCCGCTATTACGGCCACGTTAAACTAAAACTGTCTATTGTCACGATTAGGCCCCGCTGCGCAATCTGCAAACTGACGTGCCCGACGCGCCATCTTTCGCCGGTAGCTGAAAACGTTGTCAACTTCAGTCATGTCTTCGAGATTACCAGCTGGGCGGCACAATCTAGGAGGCCCAAAGCCTCAGCTGCATGCCGAAGCGCGTCGAAAGCACTGCGTCGCGAGCACGGCCCAAACTAACTAGCTCCGTTACTTCGATGCACAACTGGGCGTGAGCAATTGACTAGGTGAGCTGAGGACGTGCGGCGGTGCGCTCATCTTGTTTCGTGGATGCGTTCCACATGTTGAGCTGCACCGCGGGCACGACCGCGGGCGAGGACAGACTAAAGCCCCTCAATTTTCCAAAAGTAGCGCCATTCTTAGATCTTTCCGCCACCCCGCTCACCCAGGCGCTTCCTCCTCCACTCCTCCTGTCGCCCCAGCCTTCTCCGCTCCCCCATTGGCCAATCTGTGTCACGTGAAAGCGGGCCCCGCGCTTTTGTATATTTTTTTCTTTCCGACGCAGAGCAGGCGCCGCGCTTTTGTATATCTTTTCTTTCCAGCGCGCTGCGACCCCCAATCTTGGGCCTGCGACCCCCATTTTTGGGCCTCCGCGACGAAGTACGGCAGGCGGTTTGAAGGAGCGCGGTAGTTTTATACAATGTGTTAGGGCCGAGTGCTTAATTGCGATGCCGTGCTGCTGCGCCTACGGTTGCCACAACAGACCCAGTGACGGCAAAAAGCTTTTTGTTTTACCATCCGCCGGGCGCAACGCAAAACGAAGAAAAGTGTGGATTCACAAGATCGGGCGGGCTGACTTCGAGCAAGTGGCAAAGAACGCGCGGCTTTGTTAAGTGACACGGCTCCTCCAACCTCTTCTTTTGACGCCCGTGTCAAAACGGGCCCGTGTCCAGTGCATTGGGGGTGCGTTAAAGAATCCCAGCTGCAAAAAAAATTAATCCAGAGCCCCCATTATGGCGTGCCTTATGAGATCGCGGTGTTGGGATGTAAAACCCAAGAATCAACTTTTCTTCTGTCTTGTGTGCCTTGACTGTTCCAGTTAACGCAACACTGCTTCCTTGTGAAAACTTACAACGCAAAAGAATACAGACGCACGTAGTATACAGAGATAAAATTAGCACTTCAACAAAAGTGTTGCTGGTGCCAATGAGGGAGGGGGATAATTATTTTCTGAACCTCTTTCCAGTTGTCCCATCAAGTTCCTTCTTTCTTTTCTATCAAATTCTAACCATTTGCACTGTAATAAATAAACAACGATTTCATATGCTGGTAAGTTGTTAAAATTATCTATACCGCCTATGTGTGAAAACGTTGCTCATGGCCACCACAACCTGTGCATGAGCTACGTACATCTGTAAAAGGCGCGGAACAGAAACGGCCCTGCTGCCAGGCATTGCTGACCGCAGACAGTCGGAATCTCTCACGCGCCGGCCGAACAAAAGCATCCTGCAGGTACGTAAATTAACCTACGAAACCACGTGCACATACTTTCGCGCTGTCAAAACCTGAAACTCTGGTAATTACTCGCGTGTCTGAGCACACCGCGTGCTTGTGTCGTGTTTCAGCAACACGAACTTTCAACGTGCGCGCGCTTTACGCCTTAAATACGCCTTGAATAATGGTGCTTTTCTCTATTTCTTCCGCAAATCCGACACGACATTCTTAAGGCCAGTTACCGACTGACAAAGCAAGATCTAGATTGAAAAAACTGCTCCGCAGGACTCGAACGAACTTTTCCGCGGATTTCATCCCGTAGCGTGTTAGCCGTCGTCTGCTACGGCAGGCCCACTGCCGGCGGCGCCACCGTCGAGGCCGCGCCGAGCGGAGGAGGAGAGAAGTGAATGGCGCTACTTTGGGAGATCGAGGGGCTTTAGGACAGACGCTACCTTCGTGCCATCTAGTGCACGGTAATCGAAACCGATTTCCCCTTGCCATATGCGCGACGTGGAAGTAGTGGCTCCGTTGCGTTGGCGCGGGTGAGATGATTCTCTTATTTAGTTTTGTTGCTCCGCAGGTAGGGTTTTAATTCCCGCGCAGTCAGATCGCGCCGAACGCCGCCCTGCCCATGATATACGCTACTTCTAGAAAAGCTTTTTTCCTTATTCTGGGCAGTGGATGCAACTACAGCGTCGATGACTACAGCGTCGATGAGCGTCGATGTGCAGTCATTAAGTACGCAGTAATGTAAACATTTTGTGAATGAGATATACAGAGAAAAGAGGGGGTGGTCGGCTCGCCGCAAAGGATTGTCCACCAATAAAAGCCCGGGGAAAGTTCATAAAAAATATATTCAGCAAAACACAAAGAAATGAATTTTTGGCTTTTTGTGAAAGACAAAAGAAGATAAGCCGAATTTTTCGAAATTATTGACTGATAACGCTGAAGTGTTCCTATAGGGTTGTAGGGTATATCCATTGCGACGTAGATTGCAGGCGTATACTGTCTTCTCGGATGTTTATTATATTTTGCAGTAACTTTATTAGCTTGCACGGTTGAAAGCTCAACCCATCAATAATAACTAGGAGTCCTCCACTAACGCGTGCCTGATAACTATATAGTGGTTTCGGCACGTAGAACCTCAGAATTAAGTCAATTACTGTGATTTTTTATTCATTAATTTTTAGTACCTCAAAGGGGGTATTACATAAGGTTTGGACAAAAGTGGCAAATCAAATATTTTGAATGAGTTCCTGGAGGTGGCCGCATTGTAATCCAGCTCGACGTCGAGTGGAACGTCCGCCCAATGGCATATTTGAACGACGAAGGATGACCGAAATGGACGTTCGCTAGGGAACTAAAAGCTTTGGGGTGGCTTGCATGATATGGGCGACGATGAAGTGGCGTGAACGGTAAATTTAGCAAAATAAGCACTTTCCACATGATTTATGCCGAGAATTGAAACTTAGATGGATTGCAAATTATTTTATGTCCTGTGCACTTAACCCCAAGCGTAAAGTCTCAGTGAGTAAATAAACATTCGTGTAATAAAATAAAATATAAAATAAATAAAAAGTGATAGTATAACAAAAACAAAAATAAAACAAAAGCTTTTGGCGTACTTGATAGACGGTGGTGCTAGACATTTTCTTCCCCTGTAAATTCACCTGCGACATAGATCCTTACCTGAACTAAATCGTGGAGAAGACCTTTCTCATGCAGTATTTGCAACAGCAGCTTGCTAAATGGTCAGACAGCCAGTAGTAGTGGTAAATGCTAATATTCTTATCTGAAGCACAGCCACGTGTATTCTTTTTTTGCTCGAGTCTTGTTTCTTGCGTCATAAATAATATTGGGCATAAGAACGAGAAAAGAAATTGAAATATTCTGATAAGAGTTTTCGAAAGTGAAGTGATGTTAAGTGAACTCTATATTGTGGTGAGCGTGTGAGGCTTCTAAACTTGTTGTCCTGATTGTCAGTTAAGGTCATAATTTTTGCTTAGGTTACTTGCCTGTCCAGGAATGCATATATTCTCTCTTCGGTGGTTGCCTCCGGAGAAATGGTAGGGAAACTTAATCACACTGTACCTGAATTCCTTGGCCATTCGTATACTTCTAAAAAAAAGAAATGATCTGTGGCGACAACTTTAGCAAAATTGTGTAGTTGCCTTCATGTTTGTTTCTTCTGGATACCGTGTTTGCACGCCTAACGTTAAGTAAGAAAAATCCCTACCTCTTAGCTCAGCATTCAGTTATTGCTTGTGTGAGCAGTGTAGCTGTATTGATGATGTATAGCATCAGTATTATACGAACTGTTTGCCGACATTAAGGCTCCCAGCTCCAATTCCCAGAGAGCTGGAAGGATGAAAACGTTGTACTAATCCACAAAAAGTTAGACGTTACAAAATTGAAAAGTGTATAGGCCCATTAGCTTACTCACAATATTCTATAAAATACGCACCAAGATAACTTCCAATAGAATAAGGGGAACACTGGACTTAAATCAACCATTTTTAATTCAACAGGCTGGCTTCAGGAAGGGATACCCTGCAATGGATCACATCCATGTCATTAATCATGTAATGCATAAATCCGCAGAGTACAATCAGCCTCTCTATATGGCTCTCATCGATTGTAAAAAGGCATTTGATTCAGTAGAGATACAGGCAGTCATAGAGGCATTATGTAATCAAAGAGTACAGGCCGCTTACCTAAGTCTCTTGCAAAATATCTACAGAGACTCCACAGCTATCTTCATTCTCTACAACAAAAGTAGGAAGATAACCTATAAAGAAAAGGATCAAGCGAGGAGACACAATCACTGTGTGCTTGGAAGAAGTATTCAAGCTATTAAACTGGGAAAGCTTAGGAGTAAGGCTCAACGGCGAATATCTCAGCAACCTTCGGTTTGCAGATGGCATTGTCCTGTTCAGCAACACTGGAGACGAGCTAAAACAAATGGTTGAAGACCTTAACAGAGAAAGTGTAAGAGTGTGGTTGAAGATGAATATGCAGAAGACAAAGAAGATCATTATAAATAGCCGGGCAACAGAACAAGAGTTCAGGATCGCCAGTCAGCCTCCAGAGTCTGTGAAGGAGTATGGTTACCTAGATCAATTACACACAGGAAAACCTTATCATGAGAAGGAAATTTACAGAAGTATAAGCATGGGTTGGAGCACGTACGGCAGACATCGTCAGCTCCTGACTGCATGCTTCCCATTATCATGAAAAGAAAGGTGTACAATCAGTGTATTTTACCGGTGCTAACATATGGGGCAGAAACTTGGAGACTGACAAAGAAGCTTGAGAACAATTTAAGTACCGCGCAAAGAGCGATGGAATGAAGAATGCTAGGCATAACGTTAAGGGACAGAAAGGGGTGGTTTGGATCAGAGAGCAAACGGATATAGCCGATATTCTAATTGACATTAAGAGAAAAAACTAGAGCTGAGCAGGTAATGTAGTGCGTGGGTTAGATAACTGGTGGACTATTATGGTTACAGAATGGGTGCCAAGAGAAGGGAAGGGCAGACGAAGACTGCAGACGACGAAGTGGTGCGATGAAATTAGGAAATTCGCGTGCGCGAGTTGGAATTGCTTGGCGCAGGACAGGGGTAATTGGAGATCGCAGGGAGAGGCCTCCATCCTGCAGTGAACATAAAATAGGAGGATGATTATAATGATGATGATGATACCATGCAAGGTGACGTGATACCAACAAACCCTATTGAACACAAACGCGTTCAACACTGAAGTCACAAGAAAGTGCAGATCATTTTAGAATAACTCTAAATAGTGTGGCAGACACTCAGGCACCACAGCCTTAATTTTTATACTCTTTAGCAAGCACGAGTATTCACCTTTAGCTGTGGAATTTTATTATTGTACTTATACGTGCTATTGTATGGTCTCTCTCACGGCATAGAAGCGCAGCCCTTCCTAAATAAACGAATTTTCCGGCTAAGGTGTCACTCTTATCAAATCTGTCGTGCTGGAGTCTAATTAACTAATTAACAAATTTTCGCTATCATAATATCTTAATTTCCCCAAAAGCCACGTCGTAGCTCATCTACAGCACCTAAAAGTTGTCACAGGAATGCGCATCAGAAGAGGATCGTAAGCAAGTGAACAATGTGCGAGTTATTGTCGCTATTAGCTTACTGCTCTGTGATGCTAAAGGGGCCCTGATTCTGTTATTTTATTTGCGCACGAGTAAATATTCTTCGAAAATGGCGAGCATAACGTTTAGTGACACAAAAGCCCCTTTAGCATTTTCTTACACCATTAGAAATTCTTATGTGAAAAAAACTTGCTGGTGAAGTATTTGGTTGTTTCACTCACGAGTAACACAGGTTCGTAAACCCACATAAATAACCTTTGTAGTAACGCACTGAACAAGCTGGCATTTTTAAAACGAAAACTACGTCATGCGTCACCCGCTGAAAAGTCAACAGCATACAAAGCTATCATCAGGCCATAATTACGTAGAATATGCAGCCCTAATGGGGAGTCCGTATCAGCAATGTTTATTTAAAAAATATAGCAAGAGTGCAGAACATAGCCTTGAGGTTTACCTATTCTACCTAGTCGTGTTTATCGAGCGTATTAAACCTTCGCGATAGGGCAAAGATAAAAAAACTTGATCATCGTAGAATGGTGCCCAGATTAAAATTTTGTCTATCAGCTTTACCATGAGCAAGACGAGAAGAAGGTGAAAGCAGGAGCCAACGTTTCGACAAGTGGACTGGTCGAAACGTGAGTTCCTGCTTTCACCGTGTTCTCGTTTTGCTCATCGCCTTAAATTTCCATCTGCCGCCTTCCCCGAGCTTTACCATGGTCACCTTAAAATACCGCGTGAACGTTACCTAACCTAGCCGTCCAGGCGCTTTGACCATACACAACACAAAAAACATTTAGGCAACCGTCTAGTTACCTTAACATACATTAATATTCAATGTTTCCTCATCCTATTTCAATATTTAATAAGTTACCACAAGAAGTAGTTAACGCTAGTGCGACACTGTCATTCGTTCATCTTGTGATTTTGTTTTCTTTTGATTCATGTTGTACTACGCTCAATGAAGGAAATTAATAAATTCTCGTTTGTGCTTTGTATTGACATTAGCTAAAATGCTAAATCCAGCGAACTGTTGTGTGTCAATGATATATCAATACTTTGTTGTTTGAGTCGCGAACTACAACTGTTGTTCGTACTTCATATTTATTATTGATAATTCTACATTGCAAATGCTGATATCCCTGTTTTTTCTGTATTGATTATCATTCATTAGCATTATTAGCATTGATGTAAGCATTCCTGTTTGGGCCCGATTAGGGTCGGCAGTATTCGTAAGATAACTTAAAAAAGAACACTTTTCGAACCGCGAATGCTCCTGTGAACATGTGAGCCGAATATTATGGCACTGCACGCGGCAGGGAATTTATGATCCGGTATCGAAAATGACGAAAAATCGCTCGCGGTCGCTTCTGAAATGCGGTCATGCGGCGTCATCGCAAGCAGCTAGACCCACCAACAGCTATTGGCTGATCGCGTGATCGCGAAAATATTCTCAGTAATAAATAATTGGTAGTGTTAACAGTTAAATAAATGAAATACTTATATGTACGTGACCTCAAAAGGACGGAAAAATTATTGAGTTTTTGCACTCCCTCTCTAACGCACCACAGTTGCGCGTTGCTGCGTCTGTTCCGTGTGGCCTCCCAGGCAGCAGCGGCGCTCAACGTTTTGTAGTGTACCGTAGTCGCCACGGGTTCATGCGATGAGCTCTTTTGTGGCGACACTCCGGCAACTCTTGGAAGTGGTTCGTTGGCCTCTTGGCTTCTTCCTTGCTAGCGTCCAGTGCGCCCGCAGGTACAAAAACGAGAGAAAAAGCCACCTTTTGGTGCGATAAAGGCAGTTATACTTGAAGCACTTGCGACATGAATTCATTTGCGGCATGACATTTGTGCGACGGCGTCCTCTAATATTGAGGCCATTCTGCGAATATTTAGAAAAGTATTTTAGGGCCCCGGCCTGCCATTACCAGGCCTTTCCACCCGCATGCCACAGTTATGTAAAATAAGGAGCAGAAAACACTTTTACTCAGCCAAAACGAGGGATGGTGGGCCGCGGCCTCTGTATCAGGACGTCTTAAATGGCCAAGGTCATTTAACGCGTCTTTCTTCTGACAGACGCCATCCTTACATGTGGTCATATAAATTACCTTGAAACTTCTAAGCAACTTGGGTTACTTTGCTAGATTGTCCAAAAAGCGAGAGCTTGTTTTTTTGGGGCAGGCTAGGGCCTAATAATTTGCAGCGTGGTGGTGAAGCCTTCCTCAATTTTCTTTTTTCCTGCCGCGATGTCGGACGGGCTGTGGTGTCCTGCCACTGCATAAAGGGTCCCGACTTTCATTCACAACAGCGCATGGCGCATTCATATCGGAGCGGGGTGTGAAAGTTGATCGTTACCTACGCGTCCAGGAAACTGTGGTGGTCAAACTCACCTCACCAAGCTCCGGCAGTGAAAATAAAATCCAAGTGTGCCTCCCGTTTTCGCTGCGCAGCGCAACGCATCACCCAGTCGGTGAACAAGAGCTCCGAAGTGGGCCCCTGCGAGGACTTCTACACGTACACCTGCCAGGGCTGGCTGAGCGACAACCCCGTCGTGGCAGGAGCCGCCCGCACCTCGTACAGCCTCGAGATCAGGGAGCGCGTGGAAGCCGGCATGATGTCCTTCATCGAAGGTATGCACACTCAGCACGGTCGCGAAAGTCAGCGGTACAACACAGCAGTCGGTGCTGACAATGCGTGCGCGGAAGTCTCGTGCGCCCACGTGAACTAGCAGCTTTACCATTTGAGCACTACTTTGCACGTACGTTCGACGGTTTATGTGGTCCTATCAACAAAAAGTGCTTGTTCTGTAGTCATCCCCGTTCGTCGGTCGCTTTCATTCATGATTTGTCCAGAGACAAGACCGGCTTGAATTTGGCCTAGCAGCTCTAGCACAAGGGCGGTTTTGTAAATACGGGGCTCTCGACATGCATGTGGATGTGGAATATGCATTACATTTCACGCTCTAGCGCGCATTTTATTTACTGCTTTCTTTCCGTAGCTCAAGCGCCAAGATCTACGGAGCGTTACTTATGAAAGAAATGGCACCTATCCACGGAACAGTAAACGTCTTGTAAGGTCTCTACACTGTATGCAGAGGGACGTTGGAGCGCTCTGAAGTGCTCATGCACACAATAAGAGAAGCGCTGCTGCAACACAAAGTAGAAATTCAGGATCATACGGCCATGTGATGTCCGTGATTTTGATTCGATTTTGTAAACAATGACAACTCTGGATTTGTGGGAGGCAGACTGGCGCACTCAGCCTCTCGCATGAACCGGTTCTTTGCCTCAGCATAGAATTCAAATTGAAAGGGGTAATAGTCGGCACCTTCTAAAGCGTCAGGTAAAAACAGCCCACATTTTCCTTTTTGTTTTGTTGTCGAAAGTGCCATGACTGTAGACACACGAAAGGAGCATTTGTATGGGTGCAGCAGCAAAACAAACATGTGCCACGTTCTAAAGAAGGACGAGCTTGTTCTAAACATGTGCTGTCTTGTGCGCCAGACGCTGCAATGAAACTAGGATTTGTCTATGCATATCTGAGTCCTTACCTTAGGCTGTCTCAGTATCTCTCTATACCCACTAATGGCTGGCTTTCAGATATATGAGTACGACAAAGTGCCCAGGACATTATGAGCAATCTACGCATTATATTGCGGAAACAGTTTTGCTCACACCAACGCCGGAAGGGTTTTAAATTTACTGAAACTATTCTGACAAAGTTAATTTTCTTAAGTGTTCCACATAATGGCGAGCGCTCAAACGGAAATAGCCAGGTGCTGTTAACTATATTGTAATAAAATTGTTGCCGTCGCATTGCTCAGAAACCTGACGAAGGATAAAATAAAGCTTTGAGTGCTTGCCATCAGTTTCCAACGCAAGCTAACGTACTAAACGTGGCCTAATCTGTTTGCAGATGACACTGCAGTTGGCTAGCTTCCTTCATTTTGATGAGTATTCATTCGACACGTGTTTTGAGGCTTTTTCGTACCCGCGATGCTTTTCTTTTATAAATAGCTTTAATGTTGGAAACGCCAGTCGATAAAGGCAAATGTTTATTCCGAGAAATAAGCCCTTTCTACAACTGTAATCTTGTGCATTGAGACTGTATGTACAATCGCCCAATTTTTTAACCTGAACGCGCGAGCATCGACCGGCCAGTCGATAAGCGCCGTATAACGGAGTACAGCGGCGAAGTGTGCGAGAATACGCGCGTGCGCGCAATGCACAGTCCAATGCAGCTTCCCTCTGCCAGGCTGTTCCGGCAACCGGACCCCACTGTACTCCTTTATACGGCGCTTATCGACTGGCCGGTCGATGCTCGCGCGTTCAGGTTAAAAAATTGGGCGATTGTACATTTCCCGTATGTCTGATACGCTTGTTTTATGAAAACTACTAGGCAGTTGTTCACGCCGTTATGCCTTTTCCTACTTTGTTAGGGCGTTTCCCGAGAATAGCGGCTGCTATTGCCACCTATTGGACAGAAACTGCAGTGATACATAGGCTCCGAGACTTCAAGAACAGGAGTGTTTAGCACGTTGGCAAGCTTGAAGGCCGTTATTGACGTCCTCTACTTTCGGCTTTTCATGGAGAGATGGCAATAGGTACCTGCTATTGCATCAATACAAGCATCGCAGTTCAGGGTGGAGGCAACCTTCCACCCGGTTCTCGCCGTATTTCGAAAGCGCCAGCACTTTGTTGGTTTTCTGTGGCTCCGTCGTGTAGTGATTTGCTAATTGCCGGACACCTTTGTTCAGCGTGTTGTCGGCCAGCTGATTTCATGTGCCTTTGTGCAGCGTGATTGCATGTGTGCTTGTATGTTCGAGCGTGCGTGTGATCATGTGTGTTTTGTGCACGCATGTACGTCAGCGTGTTTACGTTTTTGTGTGTCTTTGTGTCCGCATGCATGATGTGCATGCGGGCGTGTGCCCACGTCTTTGTGGCTGTACGTGTTTGTGTGTGCTGGTTTGGGTGCGTGCTTGCGTGTACCGTTTATACGCCCGTGTGTAATTGTATGCGCGGTCGTATGTGCGTGCTGATTTATGTGTCGGCATGCACATGTTCCAACGCGCATGCGTCTTGTAGGCTCTTGCAGGTGTGCGGGCGTGCATGTCCCTTATGTATGTGCCTGCACGCGTGTGCATATGTGTGTGCATCTGCGTGTGTGTGTGTGCGTGGGTGGTTTAGTGTGTGTATGCCTACGCACACTAAGGTGCAGCGGCGGCGTAGAGGTAGAACACCCGCCTCGCGTGCAAGAGGTCCGTGGTTCGAATGCCGGTGCCGCGCAATTTTCCACCGGATAGGTTCTACTTATATTGCGCACTTTTCCACGAAAAGGGTTCTACTTATATTGAGGACGACGCAACGAGCTGTGGAATGAAGAATGATGGGTGTAACGTTAAGGGATAAGAAAAGAGCAGATTGGGTGAGGGAACAAACGCGAGTTTAATGACATCTTAGTTGAAATCAAGAAAAAGGAATGGGCAGGACATGTAATGAGGAGGGAAGATAACTGGTGGTCATTAAGGGATAGGGACTGGATTCCAAGGGGAAGGGAAGCGTAGCGGGGTGCGGCAGAAAGTTAGGTGGGCGGATGAGATTAAGAAGCTTGCAGGGACGACATGGCCACAATTAGTACAGGACCGGGGTAGTTGGAGAAATATGGGAGAGGCCTTTGCCCTGCAGTGGGCGTAACGAGGCTGATGATAAAGATGACGACGACGACACGTGATGAGACCTTACTAGGCGAGATCTTCGAGGATAGCTCCTGCGCTAGCGCCGCTGGAAGACATAGTCCAGGCGCCTCATGTCACGGTTGGCGCTACCGCTTTTTTACTTCAGCTGCCTCACAGCGGGCACTTCCTTTGCCAAAACATGCAATACAATGTAATACAATACACTACGATGCAATACAACACAATACAATAGAAGTTTATTTTTAGAAACACAAGATTCCTGCTGGATACCGTAGGCTAAAAGCTGTTGGAAAAACACTTTGACTGGGCCGATGGTTTGTTACAAGGAATACATGGTCGTTGCATAGAAAATAGCAACATTATTAGGCACTCAGAATAAATTACTTACGCGTCTGTGATACTCGAATTTCGACGACTCCGTGCGCCAATAGTAGCGAAGGCTACCGCGTGTAGACACGCAAGAATTCTTGCAAGCGCAACAAATGGGAATAGTAAATGAATTTGTTCTTGGCTTTTTACCGGCTTTCAGAGTGTATAAGATTATATTTCAATAACGCATGCATGATACCTGTGGCTTGTTTCGTATTACAGTAACGATGTTAACGTCCATACACAAGGCGAGCGAAATCACACACACAAAAAAAAATTCGGGCTTTAGGTATCAAAACCATGATATTGTTAGGCACGCCGTAGTGGGTTACTCCGGAAGTGTTTCGGCCACCCTGCAATTTTTAAGGAGCCCCGAATGCACGTTATACAGGCGTTCTTGAATTTTGCCCCGATCAAAGTGCAGCCGCCGCGACCGCCATGCGCTTCCGCATCCTTGGACTTATCAGCTAAATGCCACACATACTAGGCCGCCACGGTGCGTTCGAGCGAAGCTAGATGTAATGAGAAACCTCCACCCCCCCCCCCCCCAGCTTAAGGAATTCGCCAGCTGTATTTATAATCGTTTCCGTTCTTCGTGACCTTTTGTATCAAAAAGGCCACCTTTGCAATAAAGGAGCTCACTGTGGTAATCACTGCGGTAAACAAATTGCTCTTTAAAAATGGATCTTATTCTCCTCTCGTATGTATTTTTATATGTATATCTTGCCAACTGTCAATATTGTGTTCGCAGTTACTATCTGTCTCCGGTTGCGTTCCTTGTCCATCATATACGCATTGGCTAAACCCAAAGGAACGGAGAGTTTTTTTCTTGTCTTTTGCACCAGAAATCATTTACAGCACAACTGATATACTTACAATATTACGTTTCTGATTTAACAGTGATTTCGTGTAACCTATTTGCTTCGGGGGAAAGAGAGCCATTGTTAAAGATCAATAGGATCATTGAGCGGGGATTCATATTTCAGGGCTAAAAAACACGCGACGAATAAATAAATAACCAAATAATGTTGTCTCCCAGCAGTTCAAGCGTTATCTGTATATCGGACTGTGACGTAAAAAAAAGGCTTACAGGTCTTTACGCACCGCTGGCGATAACAGTGTTTCTACCAAGCAATGAAGAAAGTTATCTGGATATAAACAAGCACTAGAAGCTCGTGCAACCGAATTCTGCAAGAAATTCACTAATCGAGCGTTCTTAAAATGTGCTCACTGTGTTAAGAGAGCTCCGTGTGTGCAGTTTCTCGTTTTCCAAGGGATTAAGTGGTCGTACATCGAAACCGAGCTTTTACCTCCTTGGCAAACTATCCCGCACAAGATTTAGCTCACTTCTGTGCAATAATTTTTTCCAGCTGAGACTACAGGGCCGGTGGGCGCGGACACGCCGCACAACATGTCCATCATCAAGAAGCTGGTCAACTTCATACGAGGCTGTGAACAAAAAGGTGACAACCAGTTTTCGCGTAAACCTCACCGCATAGGGCTACATATCCATGCGTGGACCACTTATAGTAATATTCATAACTAATAATAATACTAATAGTAATAGTAATTAGAATTTTCCGAGAAACAACCTCGGCTTTGCTGATATCTACCTATCTCAATCAGGCATGCAGTGCTCCCTCACTTCGAGTTGCCAATTGATCATCTTTCGTAGTTTTTCCCTCAATTATTAGAATGCATGTTCCCGGATTTAAAAAGTGGCACCACTTTCCCGACCTTCCAATCTGATGGCAGCATACCAGATTCAATGGACTGTGTGAAGAGGTATGACAGGAAAACTAAAGAGTAAACTTTCGTGTTCTTCAGAAACTTTGCATTAATTTCATCATCACCACATGAAGACGAAAGCTTTAGTTTCTCAATTAATTTAGCTATTCCCTCAAAGTTCACTACAATTGTATCCATGGGAAAGAAATCGCGATTATGCAGCTGCGGCGTGACAACGGCAGGTGACTTCATAAACGCACCCGCGAAGACGTCATTCAGAACCGTACAACATTCCTCATTGCGCAACATGTGCCCAGCAGAGTCAACAAGAGTGTTTTTTTTTATTGTTTGACCTAGGTAGGACTTTAGGCAGTCTAATTGCAAGAGCTTGGTGGAACAATTAACCCACCGCCATGTTCCAAAGGGGATGCTCATAACATTCATCCATCCATCCAAAGCGCGAGACATGAGTCCCGCTGTGTTACGTGCATAATACCTGACGCGCGTCGCCGGTGGCATTACGTTTGTCGCTGTGTTTCTTCAATGCTAAAACATTCTGAGGTTTTACGTGCCAGAAGCACGATATGATTATGAGGCGCGCCGTAGTGGGGTACTCCGGAATAATTTACACCACCTAGGCTTCTTTAACATGCGCCCAAGGCACAGTGAACGCGCGTTTTTGCATTTCTCCCTCATCGAAATGAGGCTGCCATTGCCTGGGATTTCATCCGACCCCACTGGTTCATCCACTACCTGAAAGTCTGTGAAGTACATTAGGAATGCTAACGCAATAAAGCTGTCACCAGAGTACGTGCTAACGCGTAATATCTCCAGAGAGTATGGTGGACGTCGGCGTGCGGCCCCTGAAACGGGTGCTCGCGGACCTGAGCCTTCGGACGTGGCCCAGCGTGCGGGCCACCGAACCCGCTGTCGAGTTGGTGGCAGGGCTCGTCGCAAGGGCGCTGGGCGAGTCCACCGTCTTCTCGGTCTCGTACGGGCCCGACCTGGCAAACCGTTCCCGCAACATCATCACGGTGAGGGGGATGGCGCGACTTGTATTTTCACGCTTATTATGGTTGCCTAAGTCTAGGGCGTGTTCAGATTTGCGAGTGGTGTTCCTGTATTATGAGCGTAATTGTTATAAAGCACCGGTGGATGTACGACTGGCAACTGCACTTCTAGCATGCCTGAGAAATATTTCTTCAACGTGTGTTGAGTTATATCCACGAAGGCAATTATTCGAACACTTTACGCATTAGACCACTTTAAAAAAGTTGTGACGTCATACGTATGACGATCACCGACAACAGGGAAAGAAATCACAAGGGAGCACTTATGACTTGCGGAATCATTTTCCCCCCAATGTGCATGAGAGGTTCCTTCCGTTTTGATGTGCAATAAGGAGCGCCTATAGTGTTTTGGCACTTTATTTTACTCATCAGCACAGCAGCAAGTAACTGGTGAAGACGACGAAATCCTAAATTGCACCGTTGAACACATTGTGAAAAGGAGACATCACATTTACCAATTCTTGTATTTAATATATGATGATCTAGGTGGGTTAGTGTTGTGAAAGTTCACTCCTACTCCATAATCTCACCAAAGAAATTGCACTACTGCCATCGCTCTTCAGGGGTCATTAAGTAGCCGCTGTTTATTTATGTCTCACTGCCTTCGCGTGACGCAGGTGGACCAACCCACGCTGTCCATCCGCCGAGGCCACCTGCTGGGCAACCCACGAAACCTGGAGTCGTACCGCATTATCGTCAAGCAAGCCATGGCGCTCACCAAGCCACAGGAGCAGCTCGACGGACTCGCTGGCGACGTCATGAACCTGGTGCACCGCATCGCCAGGGTAGGCGTGAATAACATGTTTCGTCCTACCTATAGAAGCCTACCGGCTAGAAACGCCAGTGAGGTGGAATGAAATGTGAACACTCAGTTTTGTACCACTGCAGTTATGTGACTCCGGGGTGTGACCTCGTTTTAAATATGTTATGTGCGCACGGTTCCCCAATCAAATAATATGAACCGTGTGGCTGAACCGCATAGGGTTCTGCAGGAACGCGATACATTCCTGAGGGGAAGGAGCTCGTTCAGGAAACGACCGTTATGAGCGAGATAATGCACTGCCTTTCTGCATGATTCGGTTGGGAGTTGATGGGAAATTGCACAAGTTCTAAATAAAATATTAGTTCGGCTCTCTTTCGGAGGAATTGGACGTAACGCGAAAGTGAAACGTGTGTTCTAGTAAGCAGTGGGAGCTTTATTGCACATTAACAAATACCAGTGTATCAGTGTGCAAATTCTTTAATTCGAGTTTCACAGGGATAATTAGGGTGTTCACACCGGTAGCAAAGTCCCGATGCGTAAGCTGCTGCGCAGCGTGAGCACCAACCCATTGGCTACCAAGCGTCGAAGGTACATCGACGCGACGGCGAGTAGGTATGTGGTGAAAGTACGCCGTTTGAGCTCTGGCGGCAACGCGCGCTGGCGTTCATTAGAGTTGTTGACGTTACAGAAAGAAAGTAAGCTTATAGAATTACAATTACTTCATTCAAAAGTATAACTTCCTATATTTACGACTTACTGTCCCAAGAAAGTGATTGAGGATTTACGCAATAGTAATTGATTACTTCTACATCAATTTCCTCCGTACCTTTGACAACAGCGCGTAGATTCAGTAAACAGAACGAACCGGCGTGGCACTTTTAGTGCGACCTCTGCAGGCTTTCATAAATTGCGGATTGGCATTAACAAGTGCATGTAAATTTTTTTTGCATCATCATGAACTTTTTTCTTCGAACGCCACCAGCAGCGACACTGAAAACTTGCTAAAGGAAGAAAAAGAGAGAAATGCAGGAAGCTTAACGAATTAGTTCGCTCCATATGCGCTCTGGGGAAAGGGGGGAGGGGGGTGGTGTTTTAACACGTATACGGATCTAGCACACAAGATTGTGGTTGTCCAGAATCGGTTTCTTCTATGAGGCGCAGCGCTTCGTTCTTGCTAGCACTTAAGAGAAGACGCTTCCGGTTGGGCCCATGAAAAGGCAAAAAACAAAAATCGTCGTTATGCGGTTTCCTGGCTATAACGTCCTCTCTGGCTTTCTCTATAGAGACATAACAACACCTGTTCAATTCATGAGCAAACATCTGATGACGCTTTAGGATGAGGAAGCTAATGCTGAGCCCTCGAGTTTGCCTGTCTGAACATATGCATTTGCGAGGCTGCTGGATGGCTCCATGTTGACAGTTCAGCTGTACTTTCTTTCCAAGTTGAGGTTGTCGAAGCTGCATCGTTTGATACAGCTTGTCTGGTTAATAAAGTGACAGGCCACATGTAATCGGCTTGCAGAATAAAGGAATTGAATTGCAGCGAGTGTGTTACCTAGTAAACAAAGTAATTGTTAAGTTAGATGATTACCGAAAAGCCTGACTGATTACAAGGAAATAATGACGAGCACTTCGTTACATGATAGACTGGCGCTCATACGCATGTCCGAACGTGAGCAGCCGCGTGCAAGTGGCGCGAGCCGCCGTGACGTCACCTTGTGGTAATGGTTGTCGTGGATTGGCTTGGAGAAAGAACCAGTAACGCCGTCTCCGGTAGACGTCGACTTAGTTAGGCCGTAAGTGACACTTCCAAACACTACGACCTTTACTACCCTTATTGATGACCGGGTAGCCGGCCTTGTTTTCTACGGAATAATTCGGTGATGAAATGATGCCAAAATATCCTCATTGGTACGTAATCAAAAGCACAACTCTTCTCACAAAGCGGACCCTTCTAGCATCTCTATGTCCACATACGTAATTATCAGATAGGCAAAAACGGCGAAGTATCGCCGTCGGGAAGTCCAGCAAATTTGGGGGATGTTAATTGCATCACAACCGCAAATGAGACAAATTTTCGTGGGTGGTATATAACCGCAGCGCTGTCCTGTATATATGCGCTGTCCTGTGTCTTTGTCACGTCCTTGTGTTTTTGAATTGCGTTAAAGGTTTTCCCATTAAGGGTAAATCGTACCAATTAGCCCAAGAATTAGCCTTTGTATATAACAATTCGTAAAATACGCACAGCAAGGAAAGTTTATTATCAAATGTGAGTGGTCACACACATTTTGCAGAGGACTTAATCGATTCATTAACCAAACCAGTAAGGTAAATGTTCGGGACCTAAGTAATGAGTGCAGAACTTTATCCGCCATTCTTTTCTTAGAACGTATCCGGAAATTACTATATCAGAATCAAGGCCTAAGGAGCCTGCTTTTATGGTTTTGTTTATTTGTTAGTTGTTTGTTTGTTTACATATTTAGCACCTGAGCATGTTGAATAAACAAAGAAAAAAACAGTGGCTAGCTATAGAATTCGGTATATATTAAGTGCAAAGAATTACTCCTCTGTCAGCTGTGTCGATCTCTAACGAAACAATTCATGCGTTTCCCATGTGTTTGAACGGTACACTCTGATAGCTAACCTGTAACTACTGCTGCCTTTTGAGCACCAAACATCTTTTTGAGCTACAGTTGCACTTTCATCACCATTTATACGACTTGGAAAGGTGGCATGTGGGCTTCCCCGATCGCGCAATAATACACATGTGCGTTGCGTTTCCTAGCGCGTCGTTTTCGAGCATACGTCATTTACGTTCTGAAAATATTGGTGCGGTGTTTTGCGTCGGTAACACCTTTTCTTATGACCGGTCTTGAACATTTCGCGTTCAGGAAGAGCTGTCCTGTTAAACCACAATGATAGCGTCAAATTGGCACACCGGTTGATTCTGCCTTCGCTGAGCAGAGTGAGGCAAAGAGATGTCCAGATCGCAATTTGAATTTCCGTTTCCTTCTTGTTTTTATTTTTATTGGCTTTCGTCGCTTTTTATTTGTGCAGTCAACAAAGACTACGAAAGAACGGATGAAAATCGGCTCTCACTTTCTCCGTGAACGACTGGACAGCCTTCAAGGGAAAACCAGGGTAAGTAACGAACGCATTGAGGTTCGTTATACCACTGGATTGTCATTCTTTCACATACACTTAGAGGCGGCAATTTGTTTGTTTGTACGGCCATGCGTTCCCATATTGTATGCACGCAACGATCTTTGGATGAGCCCAATCAGTGCAATTCTCATCTTAAGAAGGGGCCCTCACCAGGCCTGGCCATATTGAGCTGACAAGCTCAGTGCATACAATGCACGCTAACGATCTTATCTGCAAAGTCTTACACCGCTACGCACCGCGAAAACAGCTGAAATTTGAACCCAAACGCCGTACGTCCTTCTCGCGGGCGCCATGCTCCCAGCCGGAGAGTCGACGTCACTTGCCCAAGTGCACCTACGTAATTCGTAGTGCTGTGCTGTCAGTCAAAGTGCCACGTGCCATTGAGAATTATTCGAGGCACCAGCAGTTATTTGTTTTATATGCTACTTCGAAGGACGAATTAATGTTTAGCGAAATAAAAACAAAGCAAACAAACCTAATATGTGCGTATCTTTGTTTTACTGCGTACCGCAAGCAAGAACGGTGCACTTCCCTTTGCTCTGCTTCTTCCCACTTCGTGCATATGCGCGCGCAAAGAGGGAAACTGTGACCTTTTCTACCGTGTTTCGGTGCGCGATCATGGGGCGCAATAAAGTAAACCTATTCCAAACTTTTCTATTCCAATTCTGCAATCAGCCCTCCGCGATTGGTAAACACTTTTTTTTTGGGGCCAGCCCCACTTCACCTGTCTGTCATGCGACGTCACGAAAATCGCAATAGCTCACCATCTGATATGACGTGTACACAATGATTATGCATGAATTGACTGAATAGATGAAAAATAGTTATTTCTGATTCGACGCCTTTTCGTCATTAGCCCTCGGCTATTGGTCAAAAGTTTTCGCGCGGCACCCACTTCACCTGCCTGTTACGCGACGTCACAAAACCGCAAAAACTCACCGCGTCAGAGTGACGTGTACGCGTTAAAGGTGTATTAATATGCCCAACAAAACTGAATTTTGTTTCGGAATAGCCGCAGGCTGCCCCGTACCTAAAGGAATAAAAGATGGCTGCAGCCGATCGCTGATGCGCTGGCTACTCGCATCTGTCAGAGAGCATCGGTTTATTTATGTGTAATAAAACGTTTTTGCGTGGCCGTGTAACGTTTTTGAGCACTTTCGGAATGTTTACGACCGCGTTCTGCCAACTCTTCTTTGCTGAGGATCCGTTTTAGTGTCATTCATAAGCTTCCTTTGCATGCCGCCGCGATTTGCTACCAGGCACCGCCAGCTGAGTAAGGGAAAGCGGACCAACCGCAGACGCCGGCACCGCCTTCTTCATGCGGTTATGGTGCAGTGGCTCGGCCCCATCGAATCCCTCTCCACTCGAGCATGCTCCTCGCTTCTTCTCAGCCAATTAGACAAAAACAAGTCGCTCAGTGAAGGCAATGTTATCTAGTTTTCAAGCAAACGAAAGTGACCTCGTATGAACAAGGAGAGTGTTTCGTTGGTCTGTTCAGACGACTCTTCGGGTGACCGCCCGATGCTTGCGTCGGTGGTTACGCAAATTTGACGTCAGGAGATTGGAAAAAAAAAACATATTGGAATGGTTTCACGTTATGGGGCCCATGCTCTTTCATCCGCTCGCGTCTACCTTTGTGTTCATGAGGCACTTATCATATCTCTGGTCATGTACCAACATTATAACGTCGCATTCCATCGCGGGAAGGATCCATGAGCCTGGTCAGCCTCTCCAAACGTGCGCGCATTGAGGGATCTATTTCGCAGAAGCAGCCAGAAGACAACGCAGCTGTTCTCGTGCTCAGCTCGGATGATTGTCCAAAGAGCGAAAACGAAGCAAGCGCAACAGCTCGCGGGCACGCGGGCGAGATCGCCACCGGAAGTGCATGAAGCTCAGCAAAACCACGAGAGAAAAAAAAAAGAAATCGGGGACTGTGAGGTGTACGCGATACAGTCCTCCGGCTGCGCTATGGGAGAACGCAGGGAAGAAACTTTTGCTTGCGGAAGCTAGACGGAGCAAATGACGAACGTGCCATGGAAAACATGGGCTCCCGACACTTTCAACGTGTCTGTCTCTGCTGAGAATGAACCAATCAGAAGTATTATCGTGGTAGAATGCTCATTAGAGGGCACGCTGCGATTTCCAAATTATAAGCCAAAATTTGCTATGTGGCCTATTGAGGTGCCTTCTAAGTTGAAGATTTAGCTCAAGGCGAACTCCGATACCGCTCATTCAAATACACGAAAAACGCAGAAACGCTTTTCTGAGTTACTGCTTGGTCGATCTTATAAAAAATTATTGCATTTAAGAGAGAAATTTATATTCTAGTGACTGTTGGTAGTAAAATTTTCATTAAGGGCCTGCATTCTTTAAACGGATTCTTCTTTTAAATTGGTAATTTGGAAAAATATAGGAAGCCTGATGTTTACAAATTCATAGTTCCGCACCAAAAGCAGATGCCGTAGTTTTGTAAACTGCATCCATTACGGCATCAAAAGTGCACAAATTTTATTTATTAACTTATGTCTTGCGTTAATGTGTTACATTGTTTACATGGAGTTTGTGAAAATCTCACATCTTCTTGATGTATTGAGAGTCATGTGTAATACATCGATTTTGTCCGGTTAGTTTGTACGCTTAGATCAAGTTGCAGAATGGCGACATCTTTTTTTTTCATTGCTGTGTTATAGTTGCAAACTATATAGTTTTCTTTCCTGGTAATTTGCTAGTTTGAACATTTTTAATGAAAATATTGACGGCAATCAATTACTAGGTTTAATTTGTTTATTTACTTATGTTTTCATTTGAATGTAGCAAGTGTCATCAAATTTGGTGGAGTGGTTGCCAAGAAAAACCATTTCTCCTTTCGCGTGTATGTAGATCGGAGCCCCTGCGCCAAAACTTCCGTTGGTAAAGCACGACAATGGTAATTGCTAAATCCTATCCAACATATCGACTCCATTATTACGCCTGCTGCGATTTACCTGCCTCACCATCTGGGTCGGTAATAAACAGAATAGTCGATCAACACCTCTTATGATGAAATTTAGCGCAGTTAAATTAAAGGAACTGGATTTCAAACTTGGGCCCATTCTGCCGTTACAGATGGTTTCCGTTACAGATGGCATTTCCTTGGCTACATGTCAAGCCTATCAACAGCTCTCCGATTTCGCCAAGGGTCTTTCAACTGCCTAGTATTCCACTTACGATATGATAGACTATTCTTGAAGAACATCACTTGAATCTATTACAGTCCATCTGGCAACATCCTTGAGATAACTTGCAAAATATTCGACTCATGCTTCCAGCAGTGCAGATATCGCATTGCAGCAGTGCAATTTAATAACTGGAATACGCTGTCATAGCATTGCCACATTAAAGAATGCTAATTTGGGTGAGATTATGGTGCTTCAGTGTCACCCATGTTTGTAAGTGCAAGGAGCGTCATGTACAAGTGTAACCATCCTCATTGAATAATATAGTCAAAGAGCGTAGACCTACTCTATTTGATTGAAATATGGGTGGGGAAAAAACATATGACCTAGTGAAATACTGTATGGGGAAAAAAAATTTTCGCATGTGTACTGCGACAGAGATAAGAAACAGGGCTCAAAGCTTCGGTAGCGCTTTCGGCGGGGATATTGAATTTTTCTTCACAGGCGTAGCTTCTAATTACAAAACCGTATGCGCCTCCGTCGCTTTGAGAAACACAGTTAATTTTAGGTCCTCCAATCATCCTCCAAATGCTCTTATAATTTTGTCGATGAGCTTCCCGACATTTTCAGCAGCTTTGTATGTGGCCATTCTTGGCTCCCGATTATATTGTTGGGCGATTTTGATTTTTCGAACACCAGCTGTCGCATCACTTATTCTGATATGTCGCCGCCCTCACGAAATTTCGAAAGTGTTTTAACGTTACTCGCGATATCATTTCGCTCAGCTCTTTAAAGGTCAACTAGACTGAATGTACTGCACATTCTGCTAACACATTCAATTCGGTACCAAACGCTCACCCTGAAATTCTGTCTGTAGTATCCCTTTACTGCTCTATCTCTAAGTTAATGCAAATATTTCCACGTTGCCACGTGATCCATCAAAATCTAAACTTTTACGCGTTCACAGCAGGAGGTACTTGAATTTATTAACAGCTGTATTATTCGTATATTCTTTATATTTTTCTGACCGACTTTGATAGGCATTCTGCACAAGATCTTAAGCTAAAATGTTTACGACCTTATTATCACATATGCACCTGCGAGGGATATTCGAAGTAACGCTGGAACATGGTGGCATAACCGTTGGTTCACCCGCCCTTCAAAAAAAAAAAAGAAAGCGCCCTATCTTGTGTGGATAAACCGCACAAAGCAGATGCTCGCGGGGATGCGTAATTTTTCGTAACAACAGAATATATTAGTGCTCCTTGCTCTGCTAAAGAAGACTTATTCAACGACACATTACCTATTATGCTGCTAAATAACTCAAAGGAATTCTGGTTCACTGTTAACACCAACCTTAGCTGCGATATGATGAATTTGGAGACCCAGTTCTGCGAAGTTACTGTATGGCTGATCAGTCTTTAACAGCGGTTTTTTATGGTATTTTGTGTGAGTCCATCATCGAAGCTCTCACTGCTCAGGCTTCAAGCATTCATTTCTATCCAGTGTTTCCCGTTCCCCTTGATCCTGGTATTGCATGGCGAACACAATTGGTTTTCCTAAATTGTCGTCATTATGCGGGCCAGACAACGTCAACAAAAAATTCTTGGAACAAATACAGACAGGTTTCTACAATTTTCGGCAAGAACTTCTAAGCAGTCCTTAGACAATTGCACGTTGTCTCAAAAACCGGTAAATGGTTCCGTTATACGGATTAAATCGTGTAACGCTTTCGTCCCTCAGCTGCAGACTCATTACTTTTACCTAGCATACCCTGCAAACTGAATTCTTCTTGGATATATTCTGAGATTGAGTGTTTCGGCCAATTAGCGCAACATCAATTCCAGTTCTCGTTTTCTGCGAAATAAATCTGCTGATTCTCACGTGCTTACTCCAGGCTGTATACATTATAGACCAAAGTTCTCGTACACAGGATTCTTTCGCAGTTTGTCTCAGGCATTAGGCGAAGTAAATTGGAAAGTAGTAATGTACAAAATTTTCTTACTTAATTTCGACTCTAATCTGCTGCTTTGGCAAATTAGGGTCCGTTGAATTAATTTGCCTTTATTGTTAATGCGAAAGCAATATATGGCTCATGAAGCGGAAAATCCGGTGGCGTGGCCGGAGAGGGTACAAAAAGTCACGTGGTCACAGACACGTGCTCGTGACACTGCTCGCGCCTTCGTCGTCTTCTTCCACAGCTGGCTCCGATGCCACTCATCATTGCCAGCGATCCCCTACGGCCACTAAATCTGCGCAGTCACGGCACTGGCCCACTGCCACTCGATGCGGTGAATTCCGTGAGTTCTGTTGTGTGCTGCGACGGAAGAACCTTCCACGGGGTTGGTGCAAACAGTCACGTGGTCACCTCGCCTGTGGCCTGTCTATATATTGCGCAGCGCGTCGCGGTGCTCCCAATCGGTGCATTCTGGTGGACGAACATTCGACTTCTAATTCACAGTCAGTAGCTGGCTCCTTTGGACGTCCCCCTAAGTACGCGAACGAGGCTGAGGCACGCGATGCTAAAAATTGCACTAGGCAGCATTATAACAATACCATTGCGTTTCGTAAAACGGGCCGTTAACGGGAAGACGTCGCAGTGCTCTCGCATTGGTCCACGTAGGAGTACCAAAAGCCCTTGAGTTTTGGTTTAGTGGCCACTATATATATATATATATATATATATATATATATATATATATATATATATATATATATATATATATATATATATATATATATATATATATATATGTGTGTGTGTGTGTGTGTGTGTGTGTGTCGGTGTGTGTGTGTGTATGTATTAGTGACTGGTATTAATAACCTAATGTACTGCAATTGTGCCAAACAGCAAATTCTAGAGGATTTATTCGCAGTGTGGCGCTCGTCGTGCTAAATGTTCAGCGTTGACTAAGTAAAATTGGCAGAGCCTCTTACTCTCCGAGTACCCCAATACCTAGTTACTTCTGCTGGGCTGATGCCAATTATTGAAGTATACGGCCTTCAGGTTCGATTGTTTCTTTGACTTTATATCAAAAGCGGCCCCAAAAACATTTTGAAGACAGCCCATAGACGGAAATCAGTCGGAAAGCACAACAGGCATATAAAACTCTAGAATTTAACTTCAATTTTAATTATTTTTTGGTTCTGTTCATTTTTATGTAGCTGAAAGCTATTGTTTTTTATACGAGTTTGTTCTCAGCTGTAATCTGTTTCTCGCAGTGGCACTGGGCAAAGTTTCTCAACACCGTCTTCGATGGAGTGACCAACGTTAACGACATGCATTACATTCGAGTCAAGACCCCTTTCTACGTGGGTCACATGTCACGCATCCTCAACACTGTCTCAAGGTAAACACTTTTTCCATACTCTGCACCACAGTGCTAGAATTTTAACACCGTGCTCTGCACTTTAAGGCACACATTTCCGCAACCCGGGTCTAGTATAATTTTTCGCGACTTCACGACCCGTACCTTGGTCCGTACATTCACTGTCATATTTAACCGCAAAACGCCTTAATCTCAGTTTGCCTTCTGTCAAAATGGTGGTCAGCGCACTACGTCAAAACGAGGGACAAAAAAAGAAAGATTGCAACAAAGGCACCCTCGGAGTTTCTTTTTTTTTTTTGTCGCACGTTATGCGTAGTACGCTGAGCGCCGTTATGACTGAACTCTTCCAACTCGCCCAAATCGCCAATCTTTTCTGCGAAGTCTTCACTGCCAACAAATGTCGCATTACCAGTGCCACGGTGTTCAACTACGTGGGCTTCCGCGTGGTGCTCGCGCTGTCTCCGCTGCTGTCGGAGGAGTCGGCCAAGGGCGTGGCCCGTCTTCGTCTGCGGCGACGCTTCGGGTCTCACGGCGAGGCCGCAAGCCGCCAACGCGTGTGCCTGCACCTGGCCGAAGACGCCATGCCGCTGGTCGTGCTGCACGTGCACGCGGTGGTCTTCAACAAGGTGTACGTGCCGAGCATCGAGAAGGTACGGCGAAGTCGCACGCTGGCCTCCTTCGTACATCATAATTAAGGCCTTAGGTTCGCGCACTCGAGACAGGACAGAAAAAAATTGACACCGAACATGCACGTACCGTGTGTGTGTTCTGTAATTTTAATCACCTTTGACAAAGATAGGTCCTCCTATCGAAACGTCAGCTGACCTGTCTAAAGCACTTAATCCCTGTATATACAACTTCTGTCCCGCACTGTGCTTCCACCCGTTGGCCACCACCTTGAATTTGGTCTTGAGAAACTAAAATATATCTCGCCTCTAGTGCCGCATCCAGGGCTGTGCATCCAGGCACGCATTCACTGGACACTTTTCCCCGACAACGTTCCCAGCTGTTGTGCCAATGACTCGCTTGCTCATTCATTCCAAGCTCGACCGGGTATATGGACAGCTCTGCCACTGTTCATAGGTAGTTGATGCGCTGCCTAAATTCTACACCGGGATTTGTAAGTCAAGCTCCATAGCGCACTGGAGCTCGCACGTAAGGTTGTGCGGCACAAGAATATTTCCATTAAAAGAAACAATCCCAAAGATATTTGCCGATCACAATATTTCTTGGTTACAAAAATGTGTCAAACGACACTTTAGGTTTTGTAATGATTGTGTCTCACAGTGTTTCAAGAATACTTTTCTTTTTGCAAGTTACACGCGGGAACCACATACTTTGACGCTCAGTCTAATGACGCGTATTTTGTAACCTTGTCACAGCATTTTCTAGCAGCCGATTATTGCCGCTCTAGTACCGTTACTACAACGAGCCCTCAAAAACTGATTTATGAGCGTAATTAGGGCAGTTTTCCTGTCATTAAGTTCTCATTTCAATTTCTCTTTAATTAGAGCAGATTACTGAAGTGTAGTAATTGCGCCGTTTTCCACTCCTGATATATCATTTTTCATCAATTTATCATTTTCATCATCAATTGCAACTGACTATAATCCTAACATAAACTTCACTCCAAATACGAAAAACCTTTCCAAAATTCTCTGAGTAGCGAAAGTACGTCTCGAAGATCAACTAGGCCTAAAGTTGACTAAATTTAATTTTCTTTTTCATTAACATTTTCCACTGATGCCACGGAGATAAAAGAGAGAGTAGTTTCAAAAATATTCAGAAAATTCTTCACTAATATTATATTATTGTGAGTCTTTTCGGCATCATCTCTGAAGCGTGAAGCACACGTGAACATGAGCAGTCATTTTCATGAGGTGACTAATGCATCCTACACATGAGCGAGAAGAAATGACAATTAGAGGGCCTCAATTTGCGAAAAAAATGAGAACAGCTGATGTGAAAGCCATCATCTTTGCGTAATATAATCGTAATGAATAGCACGCTCATATTCAGTAGAATGTTTTATCTTGCCCGAGTCGCAAGGAACATTTCGTTAATATTTATAATGTTTTCGCGTCCTATTTTCACTGTTATTATTTTCCTAGCGCGCTTATATGGATTGTCTTGAAACTTTTTCTGTTGAAGTAAAGCATTTATCTGTAGAATTTTATTGTGATCTCAGTACTTAAGTCCACATTTCCACTCCTAGCACTGTATGTCGATACAGCTTCATGCTAAGGTAAATGTTTAACCACTTAAGAAATCGACGCGGATGCCAAATAAGTTTGAAAGATTAATTTAGTCTGCAAACTTGACAAGGCGACTGCGAGCTTTGCGGAGGGAAATAAAAGTCCACTGCGTCATGTGCTTTAAGGAGGAGAAGAATGAGGTCGATAAGTTTTCATCCCAAAACAGCTGGTTTGTATACACGGCAACGTTTTCTAAACGCATCTGCGTTTGCTACGCAGAAAGGTCAAGGAATACAACACCTCATCTCAGCTAGCTACGCTTATTCTAGGGTGTTCAGTAGAAAAAACAACAACATGGCGTTCAATGCACGCTTTGAAGGTGGTTGGACAGCCAAGCTGTCAACGACAATTAGAACAAGTATTGCGACGTAGTTTGAAATTATTCACGTGGCGACATTCACATGCAGTCTACCTAATTACTAGCCTGAGACCTTTCGACGGCCTCCGATTCGGCCGGCGCCGCTACTTCATGCACCTACAGAAAGTGGACCAGAGAGAACAGAAGTTTGCCGCGCCTCGTATGTACGCTGCTCTTCAAGAGTCCTCACTATACGCGACCTTACCATAACACTGTCCCAACAAAAATCATTTGCTGGGCTGGTTCTTCTTTTACGCAAGAAAGTGTACTTACGTCACTCCCTGCTTCTCATGCTACAGTCAAGCTGCCGTCGCCGTGGCAGGTTACGCAACAGTAATATTTACCGGGAAGGGTACGCGGGAAGCACTACATGATTCGCATTGCATGTAGGCTCAGAAGCTGCCTTAGCATCAATTATGCGGTTCGGATTTCAGTTTTAACGCGGCAACGTTAAAGAGCTCGTGTCGCAGAAAAGCGAGTGTCGTCGGCGTCGGTTACGGCGGCGTTGGCCGTGAGCGAAGAATCCCGGAAAGCGATTCATAAATAAAAAACAACTTGCAAGATGGGCTAAGTGGGAATCGAACCAGGGCCTCCGAAGGAGTCTGAGACGGAGACGCTACCACTTCGCCATGATTTTTTTTCTGTATTACCCGTTTGGCACTTCCAAACACATAACTCATAATTGCACTGTTACAAGTGTAATAAAAAAAGCCTGAGCCTTTTTATGGCTTGAGTGTGGAGCTAAAATGGCTTCAGAGAAGCCAGCTTATCAAGGACAGGTATCCAATCCGGTGGGTCACTCTGGACTTTGAGAATATCTCGCTGAAATTTTGCATGGCCGATCGTGCGTTGATATCCTAATTTCTGACCGCCATCCTCGTTTTCCACGCACTACGCAAACACAGTAACATGAACATGTCGCATGGCATTTCATCTGGATCTACACGTGGCAAGAATCCTATACCAAAGGGTGATACTGGCAAATCTTTCTTGAGTGTCCGCTTAAGAATGTCCCACAGAAAAACAGCATCGTGACAGTCCAAAAAGATGTGTTCTATTGTTTCGGCCTTCTGACATATCAAGCAATGTAATCGCCATGTGACAAAATTGCCTTTACTTTGAAGCCACGGTTTTACAGCGAGCGTGCCTGTGCGCAGTTAGAAAAAGAAAGATTTTGATGACGCTCTTACTGGCATTTTTCGAACTCGTTTTAAAACGTCTCGTTCTGGTCCTAGTTGATAGATGGAGCGGTACAATGGTATGGGTAAAAAAACATCAATTAGGTCTTTGTACAATTGTTTGCGCGAAACTGTACTCAGGTATTCTAAGGTAAACCGTGGCTTCAGTACTTGATATGCGGATACTATTTCGCGCCAGAAACTGCTCAGTGTTCCACGTGTATCTGCGTTTGACGACACAATATGTTCCGGGATACGATTACGCAGTCTCATGTGTTAAACCGTGCGCAAGAAAACAACGCTTTGGCCTTTCAGAAAGAAAAACCTTGAAACAATTTGTTTCAAAAATAAATGACGCAGACCAAGCCAGCCGTGTCGTACCGAAAGGAAGAAGTTTGACCGACTGGTGCGTTCCCTGGTAGAATTCCATATATAGGCTGCAAACACTCTGCGTAATTTTTGGACACTAGTTGTGCGCATACTCAATACTTGAAGTACATAATACACTTTTGCAACAAAAAACCCGTTGCATACTTTGACGCATGAAAACATAAAATGTTATGCCCTCCCCATTTTTCAGACTGATCCTTGAGCCTTTCTGTCTCTCCTGCCCAGTATTCTGCAGTATTTCGATAATGCTGAAGAGGAACCCCCAAGTATCTAGCAGGAATATTTGTCCATCGCATGTTTGCATACGTCTCCGGCGCTTGCCCCCAATTTCCATACCAAATGCCCGCAGATTTATCCCAGCTAACGGCACTTCCGGTAGCACTGCAGAATGACGTAGCTTCTTTAATACTGTCCTTGTCTTTGCAGAATATGGCTATGTCATCTGCATATGCCAGTATCCTTACTTCAGTAGCATAAAAGGAATAACCATGCACCCTTCTATTTGTGCGAATTTTTAAACACAAGGGTTCCAAATAAAGCGCAAAAAGAAGAGACAAGCACGCACACCCTTGTTTTATACCTGACAGTACTGGAATGTTTTCACTTAAGGTGTTGTTGATTATAATGTTTACTGCGCACCCTTCATACACCATCTTCATGCCCTCAATGATAACACTACCTAAATTACAATGCTCTAATAATAAATATAGTATGTCATGATTAACTGTATCAAATGCTTTCTGAAGATCCAGTTGTATGACTGCTTTGTTGTCGTGAGTTGTCGTAAGCCACGAGTTCGATGATTCAAAGCGGGACAAAAGCGCCTCTAGTGAATGCGGTGTTGACGTAGAAACGTGCCGTAGAAAGTTATACTGTGGTGTATACCGGTAATTATGAGCATGTAAATTACAGAAGCCACAGTTAGACGCGCAATGAAGTACGTTTCCGCTACATTTCTTCTGCGCTTGGCGCACACGCAGAGCCATCTTGCGGCAAACACAGAAGACCCCCTCCTCGCTTTGTATGGCGCTGCCCCGACACGTGGTGCGCAACTCGCCCCATGATCGCGTCCGCCTTCGTGGTGCGTCGCGGCCCGGCTGTCCGTGCTGATCACAACGTTTGGCTGGTTTGGCTCGCGTAGATCATTTTGAGTGGGCGGTGCGAATGGGGTGGGATAACGCTATCGCGTTCCACCCTTAAAGGCGAAGCTTAAGCGTCCTCCAATTTTAGATTTTGTTATTTATTGAAACTTATGCTGTTGTGTATGTTGTATGCGTGATTCCAAAGAATGCATACGCTGTTCGCTTCACTTTGCTGAGTGCTTGTAGCTTCGGCATTGCGGGGGTATGAGCTATTGCATTTGGGGATATGAACCATTAGATAATGATAGTTTTTCGTCGACGTTACGCTACGAAGAGATCTCGGAATCCTAGCCATAGACAGCTCCGCTGTAAGAAACTATAATAGCACAAATAAAAGTCAGTGTGCCTGGATTTCTTCTGCGTTAGTCTATCTTTCAGGTGTTCTCCCAACACAAGTTATACTGTTGTTCGTAGAAGTCTGTTAGCATTCCAACAACCGTCCCTTCCTTTTCAGGTAGAAAGGAAAGTGCATGTTACGAAGAACATCAAACTCACTTTGATAGGGATCTCTACTGCACCGCCTTATAGCTAGGCTTGCCAGCTTGCCCAAGCAGCAAGTACCAATAATTTTCCCGGAGTGGCAAATATCATTACCCCAAGCCACATTTATGGCCGTTCAATTAATTTGGAATTCCCCATATCTAGCTAGGAAATAGATGAATTGAGTACCGTTCCAGTTATCCAGTTATCCGTTATGCACAACTTATTAATCTATCTTTTTGTAGGTAATCTACAGCGTGGAAAGCATCCGCTACTTTATGAAGGCCTTCGTCGAACAAGCTCACTGGATGGAGCATTCATCGAAGATGGCAGCTAGGTACAAGGTATAATACGGGTTCTGTTTGTCTTTCGTCAAAAATAATTTCCTTCTGTAGTATGCTCAATTTTGGAGTGATAGGGTTTAAACGTGGAAGGAATGGAGCATGCTGAACGATAAGCTTGCTAGTCGTTGATAGTTCAGAATTTAATTAGTCTGCACTAAGCAGTCATCTGTGAGCCCCCGTGTTAGGAAACACCAGAACACCAGACAACACGTATTTCTCGACATGTGCCTGGTCCTAAATATTGTTCACGCAATTTATTCGAGAAGCAAAGCATACGTCCCCGTGCATTAGGCATACTCTTGCACTTCAGTACCAATTGGAAATAAAATTACTACACCTGTATCTACTACAATTAAATATAAATACCTAACAACGTGTACACGCAGGCTTTCGTGAGCCGTACAGGCGAAGCCATTCAAATTCACTATGGCGACATACAAATGCCGCGGGGATCACGCCACTTTCGCAGCGCCCTTACCTCTTGTTTGCATCTCATTAATCCCGTAAGACGTGCACAGTGAAATCATTTTATTGGAAAAGCACGTCTCTTATTGAGGCGTCGAGGATGGCCGTATGCTTGCCGGTCAAACAACGCCCTCAGTACAAAAAATTCATGCGCAGTCACAAAATTTATTGATGCTATACCAAAAATTTTCTGGCAAGGAAGAACATACGGATCACTTCATGGTTGCCCACGCTGTGCCTGTGCCCTTCTTGACATCTGATTTTATGTTTCGTGGGTGTATGCGTGACTCTGGCATGGTAGAAGATACTGCAGTGTCCTCCGTGCTGCTTTTAATGCTTAGCGGCGTTTGTCACGTTCGCTTAGAGCATGACACACTTTAATGTGAAAACAGTCTGCTTTATGCCTCGCCGTCTACAGCACTGCAAATTCTCTTTTATCAAATTCTCGGGGTTTTATCTGCCGAAACCACGATGCGATTATGAGGCACGCCGTAACGCGGGAGCTCCGTGTTAACCTTCACGAGCAGGGGTTCTTTAGCGTCCACCCAACGCCTGGTACACGGCCGTTCGTGCAATCTGCCTCCGTTGAAATGCGGCCGCCGCGTCCAGGATTTGATCCCGCGAGTCTGTATGGCTTATATTTGTGTACAACTGTATACTTACACACGCACACACACACACGCACGCACCTCCGCCCCCCCCCACACACACACGCACGCACACACGCACGCACACAGACGTGGTAAATACAACACACAATACAAGTTGTAAAAATTACATGAAATTTCTCTATTTGTAAATTTCTAAAGCGGACCTACATTGGTTTCGCTGTTTCGTCCGTGAACAGCCGTTCTAAGATGCCTCTAATGCAGGCAAACATCCCTGGCTGTCAGTTCCGAGTGCACGCCAAAGTACGGGATGATACGAGAATTTCCTCATTAAACTCGATTGGTGTCACCTGTATTTTTACACAACTATCGGACGATTCGCAGCTCACGTTCGGCTCGCTCGTGTGGCGCGATTAGTGGGTTGCCGGCCACTGGGATAACGGAACCGTCGTGCCGCGAGCAGTGTTGCCGAGCTAGCGCTTCAAGTTCCTAATCTAACTAAGTTTTTGGCCCCGGGGTGCATGAGCATAGTAATAAATTCATGCATGTCCCGCCAACGCTATGGCAGCGCGCCACAGCCGAGCGATAGAATTAGCGCCAGCAGCACTCATCGTAAACTCGCGTCTTGACAAGGGCCAAAAATGACTACGACTTTCGAAACATGGGATTGAATTAACATCGGTAGCACAACTTCTGTGATAGCAAACTCTGAAATAAACGATAATTTTAAACAAAAAGCAATTGCACGTTGCATTATCAAATTTCACTGATCCTTCTGGAACCCTCTCATCAAGCGAATTACTATTCGACTGGTAGAAGCGAGGCACTCGTAATATACCTAACTGGTTACGTGTGAGCAGTGGTAAAGTAGCCCGAACAATGTGAGGGCTATAAACGGATACACGACCTTCATGTATTCTCACAAGGTCCAGACAAAAAAACTTCTTGCTTCGCATAATTTTTTTTTACTTGCAAAACATTTTGTTCCGAGGCAAATTTGGCCTCTGTGCAGGAAAGCAAACGGAGAATGAATGAATGCACACTAAAAAATATAGTAATTTCTTTTATGCTGGACCTTCTCTATAACTTCACACACAAAAAAACATTCGACTGCTTTAATCGCGACATTCTCTCAAATAAACAATAATGTTGCAGAATTCGTGGAAAGTCACTTGGTATGCTAATTTACTATTTGTAAACTCTCCGCCAATGTATCCGTTGGGAGGCTGTAACTGATATTCTTCCTGTCACAAGTGGTGCTCCCCAGGAAGCATTCTCTACTACTCCTTAACGTCTTCATTCCAGTCCCTGAAAGCGTTGGCAAAGAAGTTAAATTTCGTTTGTGCGCCAACGACGATACTTTAATGCTGTTATGCAGTAAGTGCATTAGTAGTGCAATGCGTAACGTGCTGTCAACGCTGTCCACTTTTTCCCTGTCTAACCCAATAAACATATACTCGACAAGGAGAAAAATAGTCAAGCTCTGCGACAAGAATGAGCCATTGCGCATCACAAGCTATGGTACTTATGATGGGTAAATCATTGATGGTTTCGATGAACACGAGATACTAAGAGTTAGTTTTCTTTGCTCGCCGGAATTCGGACTCGCAGATTAGGCAACTGTGTCAGAAGATTACTTCTACAATGTATGAACTTTCGAGGTGTAGCTGCTTTCTTCCATGCAAAGTAATAGTTGAGTTTACCATATGGTATTCACATCCTGCAAAAATTAATGCAGCTTAGTTCGGTTGGTTACCACCAAAGGAAATTTAACACGAATTTTACTCCAGCGAAAGATATATAGAATATTAGGCATCATACCACAGTAGTGTGTCACCTAATTAGCTTCTATGAAATCTGCATTACAAGACTACATGATAATCAAAGTAGTGTAGTTATAGAACTTTTGAGTCTTGTGTACTTTTTAAAATTTGCAACTGCTTATATGGAGTTATTATTTCGTTATTTGCTCAATACAACAATATTGCACGTACACGAAAGACCACTGCATGGGTTGTTCCATTTACCAAATGAATGCATTTTAGTTTACCATTCTATCAGTTCTTACAAAAAGCCGCCAACCTATTGAGGGCGTGCTCCACCAGACGAAAGGCTAGCGCTTTCTTCGGTGTGACGTGGTATTGAGAGATCACGTGGACACAGCGGCCGCGTCAGCTGCTTCGGAAGCGGCGAAGCGAGCTGAAAACGAAAGTTGAAATGTCCCACCTGCGCTGCTGTTTTGATTAGGTGGGAAAGGTTTTCCCGCTTCGGTTGTCTGCATGACAACACTTTAAAGCCCTATAATAGGTAGTGGCTGCCTTTGACGCCGTCTAACATGGTGGGTTACTGTTCGGTGCCGCAGTGCCGGGCGTTCACAACATTGTGAGGTGTCAGCCTCCACCCTACCTGCAGTACAAGAAGCTGCGTGAAGCTTGGATCGCGAAACTTAGAACCGGCAAGCAGCCATCGGCTACAGCTTGGGTGTGCAGTGTTGCAAATGGGTCGCAAGCCCCAAGGGTAGCGTTGGCCTGGCGGCCTGGGGCGCAGCTGGAAGCATCCGAAGGTCCTGGCAAAGGATGAGTCGACTGCTAACAGAACAACGTGTTTATTCTAGCATCGCAAAAGAGCGGCCGGTCAGGTCGACCGAAGTGGAGAAACGGGAGACCACGTTACTCGACTGAGTAAATCGAAGCTTCTCTCTTGGCGTCCGGGGGCAGCTGCTTTTATACTCTCGGAGTCGAGGGCAAGAAGGAACGGCTCGGAATAGGCGCACGTGACGTCGGCGCACGGACACGTTGTGACAAGTATCCGCCGGGCCGGCGCCGGTCAGACCTCCTCCCTTCACAGTTGGGGAGCTCCTCTCCCCGGCTGCCGCGCTTTGACAAGCATGGGCACCAACATGCACACACAAACACACACACACACACACACACACACATACACGAAGACACGCGGCATTAAAACATGCCTGGACGCGCTTAACAGGAGGCGTTGGGACAGCGCTGAACTGGCCAAAATGTCCGCCGCTGTGAACGAAGTCCTGGCGTCCGTTGCATCCGCGCCGGCTATACCGCACGTCGGAGGCGAAACGTAACAGCGGCAAGCACTTCCGTGAGCAAGATTTCTGATACAACGACGGGGTGGCGATGTTGTGTGATCAGCAGAAAGCGCGCACTGACGCACTCGACCGCGCACGCTGCCCGGCTGATGTCAGCAAGCTTTGATCTGTGAACTTGTTGATGCTAGACAGTATCAAGTTTACTGGAATGGAAAGAGAACGGTAAAAAGCACATTAAAAAAGTCATGTCATATTCTCATGTTAGCACCAAAAACGAATGCACTGGATCAAGAAAAAGGAGCAGCGGGGCCACTGACAATGCTGATGAGCATACAGTGTTGCGCAACTTGAGAAATAATTATATTGAAACGTGCAAGACTTTAGAAGAAGAAGAAAACACATTGAATCATCGTGACGGGTCATCATAAGTAGCCGTCCTAGGCGTCGAAGGCCCTACATATAACGAAGTTATTTTTGAACAGCTATGTGAGCGTGCACGAAACAATGGTTGCTTGTGTACGGTCAAGTACTCATATGCTGCGGCTTAAAGCTCACGGCATGGTGCGAAACTGAAACAACGTGCGCGTACGTGCATGCAGACGCACCGTTGGTCACTGGGATGCCGTGCGATCGCTGCTTATGCTCCATTTGGTTATACGGACAGCCCACTATAAGAAAATATTTCACATCGGTCGCTCTCTGCGACTGCCGCCGTTTCGCGCAAGAAGCCGGTTCGGGGGACTCCTTCGCGGCGACCGCGTCCTGTGGGCGTTCACTGTACTATTCGGCAAAGAGATACTGTCCGTAAACAAGTCTGTGCTTTCTGTTGGTCGAATATTATTACTTTGACAGTAAAGAACTTTCTTCGTCTCGAGAGAGAGTGCTTACAGAAATGTCCAGAAGGGCTCGCACGTGGTGTTTTTATTGAGCGCCGACAGCCAAACTTATGGCGAGCGCACCGCGTTATTCCTCATACTACGCAAGCGAGGCGCTTCTGACTTATGGCGGCTCCGTATGTCCTCGCCCTCAATATAGGCAGTGACTGAACAGTAGTTTCAACATTCTTTTTCCATACCATGAATAGGAATGGCGTTTTTCTGTGGCTAATGTATTGGCTACAGTTGTTTACTGTGTTTAGGCTGCCTCCTATTTTCTATATTATTTCGCTATGTATGCGTACTAGGAGTGTATATATTCGCCGTGTTTCTTTCACATTCCTATTGCGTAGTGTGCTGTCTTTCTTATGTGTCATGATGTATGCAGCTCTGTTATATAATGTGGCTCCTTCACCTTAACTGGATTTATTATCTGAATATAATAGTCGACTGAACGCAGCCCAATAGGCAGAGTTGATAACTTATATCGCAAAGTATTGCATAGTGGAACAGAAATACCAGTGTTGACAAAAATGCTCGCTCATGCGTCGTGTCTCTGGACTCCTAGAATCCTTTCTTTATTATTGTCACTGTTACTATATATAGTTCCATTGCTTACGATCTTTGTCACTGCATGGCGCTTTTTCGCCAGATATTTCGTAGATAGGCTATCTGTAGCATGAAATACAAAACCTAATAAAATCAGACGCAGTTATCGTATTGTGACTCATCGAGACTTACTCTCACTTCCCTCTCTTTAACTTCTTCGCAGCTGAAGACTATGAGCCTGAACATCTTTTATCCTCTTTGGATTATGGACACCGACAAGCTGGCACGAATCTATGCTTCGGTACGAGTGGCACACATGTTATTTTTACTCTGTCGACTCCACTACAAGCAATGTACTTTAATTATTCAGTTGATATGCTTCTGGCGCATGTGTTATTGCGATAGCAATTATATGGACACTCCAGGCTAATTTCCGTCGACGTCATCAGCGTCGGCTTGATGTTCCCTATAATTTTGATGTGCGATAACGTCAAGGCCATGCGCCCTATGCTGTAGCTGCGAATGAAAGCTTCCAAGGTTGAGCCAGGAATAATGAGGGCTTGATGCAGCAGTGTGTTCTTGCACTCGCAAACAAGGAAGGCGAGAAAGGTGCTCGCTGTACTCTCGCGCGTGCAAGGGTGGTGGTGGGAGGGGGGGTTGGAGAGGAGGGAAGCGTAGGGATGTGCGCGCGCTAGGAGGGGGCGTGTAGGGAGCAGGCTAGTGCTCATCTCCTCTTCTACTCCAGCTGCGGCGGCAGAGCACGGAAACGTGCGTCCTACTCGTTAGGCATTCTGCGCTCTGTTCGTAAGCCAGCCTTCCTGAAACGCTGTGTTCTCGCGCGCATAGTTTGCACTGAAGCCGGAGAGAGCACGAAGGCGAATTCGCTGGCCGCTGCTGCCGCTCTTCATCACCCCAGCGTACTTACAGCGAGTGTCCGCGGTCATGGGGAAAGATGCGTTCATTTTTGCCAGTGCTTGCGTGACAGCGTGCTCGTTAATTTAGCTCGTAAGCATATCTTCTCAGCAGTTTATGCAGCCGATAATGCGTTGAACCTTACTGCGTAAAGCTATCTAATAATTTGCTATCGCGATCAATGCTTCGCTTGTCGGGCGAAACTGTGACTTTTTTTTTACTATGGAATTGATTGTTAAGGCGCTAGGAGTTTCCCATAAAATCGGTAAGCAAAACAAGCTGAGTAAATGTTCGCGGAAATGTTTAAGGTTACGATCGGAGGAATATTATGAACATTATGGGCTAAAGGCAAGGCATCAAGCCGGTTTCAAGTGTCGCTCTAAGCATAGTGACAGGCATTTTAATATTGCACCTAAGCACTTACGAAAGATAAAATTATGACTGGAGGGCCATAAGTGTTCAGATTTCTCGAGTCTACGCTGTATTTCCTTTGTACCAGATGTTTAAAATTAAGCTTTATGGTTTTCTTAAACTTAGGCACCGGGAGGCACGCGAAGATCACCTGTGCAAATAAGTTTAGTGGTCAGAGGGACACAAAGTGAAATTATAATAATCGCGGTTTGCAGCCCAATTAACTAAAATGGGTCAATGAACTTTTTGTTAACTGCAGTAAGTGGGTATATTTGTATTGAAAAGTTGGAGGCAGTCATGTTTCTAAACATTTTCACTTGGAAGAATTGCTCTAGCGTATCTGTGCTCCGAGATATCAGACTGCCAATTTTAATTGTCGTTCGCATATTTACGCATACAAGAGAATTAGGACCGGCGCAAAGCTCCTCCCTGATGTGACGCTGCTGTTGCGTGCAGCGTTTAGTCTGACAACGGGGCGGAGGCATTGGCAAAGATGATAATTCTGTCCCCCTTCCTCTCTCGGCTGGCGAAATCAAGATATGACAAGGCGGTGTGCCGTGCAGTTGTTGCTCTTGTTTCAATAAAACTTCAAATACTTGGAAATCAGCAGTCATTTTATTTGCATAGCCTAGGCAAGGACCATGCCCGCTCTTCTAGTCACCATTACGCACGCGCACTGCCCTCCGGCTTCTGCGCTCGCGCCGTTATCTCGGCATGAAAGCTGCCACCATCGTTACAGGCTGCGCTGTCACGTGTTACGAAAGCGGTTCTGGGTCCTTCGATTTTTTTTATTTCGCCAGCCGAGAGGAGAAGGGGGACTGTTTTCATCTTTTCCGATGCCTCCGCCCTGTTGTCAGACTAAACGCCGCAGCCAACAGCCGCATCACATCAGGGAGGTGCTTTGCGCCGATCCGAACTTTCTTCATGCCTAGTTATGCGAACGACAATTAAAATTTGCAATCTGGTATCTCGGAGCAAAGATACGCTAGAAGAATTTTTGCAAGTGATATGGTGCGGAAACACCACTGCCTCTAACTTTTCAATACAATCATACCCACTTACTGCAGTCAAAAAAAGTTAATTATTGAATTTTAGTTAATTGGCTGCTGACAGCAATAATTATCATCTCACTTTGTGTTCCCCTGGCCGCATAACTTATTTGGAAAGGTGGTCTTGGCGTGTCACCCAGTGCCTGAATTTAAGAAAATCATACACTTAATTTTCAGCACCCTTTACCTCAATACTATATAGTTCCAGTATAATTGGCGTTTAGAAAAAGGCGAGGTTTTGGTGAGTCCCATGTTTCCTTCATATTCATTATTCGGGAGGCCGAAGCCGACGGCATTTTGCTGCCCAGTGTGAAGTAACGTGTTGCTTTCGTTGCCTTGGTGACCGTGTTCTTACCAGCGCGTAGTGCAACAACAATCGCGTATTCGACGACACTCGCATGGGTGATATGCGCTGAGTACGAGACCACGTTCGGGCTGCTGTCCTCGATCAAACAAAATGATTTCCGCTACGACATGTCAGACATTAATGCTTTGATCCTGCAGCTTGTGCTGAACAATCGGCTTTCTTGGGCACGTACCTGTCACCTTCTTTCTTCTTCCCCCAATATCCTTCAATTACAAGACTGAATAACCATGTATTCAGTCAGTCAAGTTTGCCAAAACAATACGCAATGCCTTAGCTAAGATACACAACAGATTCCATCGGTGATAACTAAAAAGGAAAAGAATGTCGCCCTAGTATCTCCCTGCTACATTGCAGACCATGGTGAACCGCAAAGAAATAGCCGAGAGCTACTACCTGCTCCGCCGGGCAACCATGCACCGTTACTGGTCCAAGTTCTCCAAGGATCAAGCCGAACCAGAGTAAGCGATTAACTTGCTTCCCATGATGGCAATTTCTTTTTGAAAATTATCCTAAACGAATGGCCAGAACTCACCACAAGGTCAAGAAAACTGCTAGTAATTGCGTTGCTTGCTTTCACTGCGTTGTCAGGAAATAGCAGTAACGTATTTATGTTTAAATACATCTTCTTTCGCCTTACGTAATAGGTGGCAGGGCTCCGCCTTCGACTTGGAGTGCAGATACGACTGCGAAGCCAACTCCTTATGTACGTAACAGGATACATTCACGCGTGAATTCTCTGTTTTATTATGTGTCGCTTCCCCGAATCTCGTCTGCATTGCGTAATATTATAGTTCCCTTTATCATGTTCCGCTCGTTCTAATAGCACCTTTTCTCGTGCCGTGGGCACGAAAGATATAGTCTAACATTTTTTTCCTTCTGCGCTTCAAAGTACAGGTACCCTACAACGTGTAGATTAGCATAGGTGTTAAGCGCTCTCCTTTTATTGGGGACCATTTACAAGAACAAAGCAAAAATATGTGTTTTAAATGTTACCGCCTACTCGCAAACGTCAGGAAACGTGCTTGCGACATGTGATGCATATAATAACGGCATGTAACGGCAATAACGGCAAGCATTAAAGTAAATATTTTTTCATTCTACTTGATGTTGAGATTGAAAACAAATCTAATGCTTTCAGATATACCAATGGGATTATTCAGTGAGCCTGTTCTGCATTCGGATGTGTCTGCGTAAGTTATCATTGCCAGTTCTCTTTTTATTCATATTACTATCTTGATGTACGCTTTGCCAGCACCGACTTCCGGAAGTTCGTAAGTGGAAGAGGAAGCGCTTACTGTTAGCTGTGTTGTTCCGTGGTTCGCTCGTGCAGTGATCATATATAATTGGCTGGTGACTGACGAAAATGTATTAGAGTAATAAATAAACAAGTGAGAACATGAGGAGCCAAGCGAGCTCTGCAAACCACGCCTCTGATCGTGTTAAAAGCACGCCGGACGCTGGTGCGCCACGAAACCTGAAGTGCAGTAATAGTTTAGGCGAGAGTCGCCAGTGGCGAGAAAATGCGAGTTTCGGAAGGTGATGCGTGCGTATTGTCAAATCCCATCGCATTATATACGGCGGATTTGCACTCATCCTGCCCGAAAATATGTGCAATAAGTTACTTTTATCCCTGCGGATTTTGATACAAAATCACCAACAGTAATTTTTCTATTTTCCTATGCGTCATAATTGGATGTCACTGGACACAATACTTTTATTTCAGCCAAAACGCTGAAGAGACAATGAGATATTGCGTTCGTTTTCCGATATCCATTTTGGCAGAACGTTACGTCAAGAAGTTGCTGTGCTCGGCCGTCACGTTAATATCCACAAAAGAAGAAAGAAAACACTTTGTCAATTTCTAAGTCTCTGATGTTTCTGCAAAGAGGGGATCAGCATGCATATGAATTGAGTCCTCTGAAATTAAAGATTAGGAGAGCCTTGCGTTAGCCAGGCATCAATATCACTGTTAGACATTCGATGTGATTATCTTATCAGCATGTGTGCCAATCCCAAGTGTGCCTTTCTTGTTTAGCTTCTATGGCTTTTCTACTTTGTGATATGTTTATCTGTTTACCTATCTTCTTTAGACCATGACCATGTGATGTTGCTTTGCTTAGGCTTCTGTAATCACGTATATGTGTTGATTTTTGCAATGAGGATTCAGTTGGGATTTAGCACTCGTCGTGTCTGCTTCTAGTCTTCATTTAAGTCCCTTCACGCTATGAGCTAAGGATATGCTACCGTGCCAACTCGCCCAACTTTCCATGCATTTGTATATGAAGTTACTTAGGAAACACATTTGTTCAAAGTGGCTCCGCGAAGAAAAGAAGTGTTAACACAGTCGTCTTCGTTTCATGTGGGCACTGTGCCTGTTCGCGGCGCTTTGTATATGCAGTGAAAACAACTTTTTTCAGGGTCAATTGAGCTTTCGTCACTGAAACTATCTGGGACACAAACTTGTGACCGAAGCGCTGTTTGTGCCTCATCGGTGCGGTGTCATTGCTTTGAACGGCTTATAAAGCTTCCAAAAGTTGGTGTTGGTGTCATCCTCGATAAAAACGCATTCGGAAAATAGGCCATTGCTTGGATGAGCCAGTGACATGCACGGTTGCTGTAGTCAGCAGTGTATACGAAAAACACAAACACTCGGCGTGTACATTTAAATGTGAATTTTTTGTCTAACTATCTCCAGTATATTCAGCATCTCTCGGCCAGGAGCAAGGATTGCCCATGCTATGCTCGGTGCTATCGACAAACGAGGTAAGCAATCATGTTACGAAGCTCTTTAATACACTCCTACAACGATTTCTTCGTGCGGCTTATCGCATTCGCTTTCCTGACGAGATTAGCTTTTAGGGTGAAATGAGATGCAAATCGTACCGATTTACGTGCGCGGCCAAAACTACTTGTCGAACTCAAACACTGAAAACCCCATACAAGTGTGCTACGAGGCGACCGTAAGAGCATGAAACACATAACGGCCACCCTGGTTTGACCGACAGCACAAGTTTTCGATGATATGGAATCCAAGTGCAGCCAAGTATGTTGGTACGTTGCAGAAGTCACATATCAAGATGCATTTACAGTATTTACACGAGAGATAACGATGCATAAACAAGATTACTGTCGAGAGCAATTCCACTTCTACATGTCAAATCGTCTTCTTCTTAGTGGCGCCTCTCTTGGTTGCGCCGTAACAATATGTAAGCAGTGCGTTGGAACAATAGGGGCTGAAGGCAAGATCGGCTTATATTATCACCTTGTTTGCATTGTGTAAGAGCAGCTGCCCTATACAGTTTTACTTGGAAACCCCCTAATGTACTGCTTTAAATGTAAAGCAGTTTTTCTCTAGGTCTACAAAAATAAACGTCAAATAAACCTAAAACCACAAAACATGGACTCCTTGATTTGGAATTGGTCATCAGAGTTCAAGTTCCTTTTCTTTAGTTCTAAAGTATTAAGATTCGGAGTTGCATATGCTCGAGCTCACCCGAAAAGAGTTAGTGAAGACCATCGCGACGTATAGAGAATATGTGTTCCTGTTTTGCTGTCTCCGTAGATCTCCAGTGCGGAACGTCTACGTATTTTGTCGTATTCTTTTGACTACTTCACGGGTAACCTCGCATTGGGTATCACCCTGCGTCACGGCAAGCTGCGTATCATATTAGGATGATCGAGCAAGAGGATCGAAGGCGTGACAGAGTCGAGTTGGCATCAATACAGATGGCTTTTACCCGTATCGTTAGGTAAAGTGTGGGTTTGGATAAGTTCCTAAGTGTTGGGAACAAATTCTAATACCGCGAGCAAAAGCGAAGCACACGCTTATACCAGTGTGCATACGTATGTAGGGTCGTGCTGTCACTTTGCTCACGGTGGCAAGCGCTACGCCACGACTCTAAATGAGAGAATCCATGCAGGCTTCCTGTACACCGTGTCGAGCACGTACAGAAAGTGGTGGACGGAAGAGACGCACTACCGGTACGCCCAGGTACTCTCCTGCTTCATGGAACAGTACAAGGGCATTGTCGATCGCAAGCTCCATCTAAGGGTGAGTTCACGAGTACTCAAAAGAGGGGTCGAGGCATGCTGGGGCTCATGGAATAGTTTCCGCAATTTACGGCGCCTTGAAAACGCTGGTCGCTCTGTCTTCACTTCCAAACTCTTTTTATTTTTTCAGCTTACTTCGTCCGGAACCTCTGAAATGAACGTCGCCGACAATGCAGCACCGGAAGTACTTTTCGAGGTGAGAGTTAAGCAGTCAACGTCGGAGCGGCTGCGATTTGCGATACCACAAATGTAGACAGGAATGTCGGTGCTTGCAGCAAACAACTCCTGGCGCAGTTGTCACACGAAAGGCGCGGGAGCTATGTTCGGCTAGGTTAATTCGCGGGCGCGCAAATACGTCTACAGGTAGATATTGCTGAGCAAAACGTTTTCTGCCTTTCTTTCTTACTGCGAGAAATTTTCGTGCAAAGAACAGCTGTATATCCGAACATATACTCACAAGGTGTCGTGACCAGCGCTGTTAGTTTCGTCTGTGCCGCCGGTACCACAGTGAGACGCCGATAATATTTATTGTCACGAGTGTCATTGTTTCGCTATTCGCCGGTGACCGTTGTCACTCTTACCCAGTAATGGCTTACTGCAAGAGGTGCCTCTGTATACGGAATTTCTCGCATGCTGTGGCTGTTGGTGATTCTACACCAAAAGTCTATGTAACCAGGCTGTGTGCGGGCCACGCACACCATTTAGTTTTGCTTCATATGTAATACGTTATCGTGATGCGTGATACTAAAGACCTTCTGCGCTTGCACCACATCCTCGCCGAACTGGCATAGACAACAATGATTTACCATGCCGCGATCAGGTAGCCTGGAGCGTGAAATCAAACATCAGAGGCAGGGTAAAATTAGGATTGAAAATTGGGAACCACGTCGCCAATATCGCGCAACGATATTGCACATCGCACAACGATAGTGCTACAGCCACATAACAATAAGCTGAAAAATGGAGACTCCCATAGAGCTAAAAGTAACGCGAAACATTTCTGCTAACGTTCTTGTGACCACCGCTGTTCGGTGTGAATGGTGGGCTCATTCGCAGCTTCGATGCGCAGCGTTAATGATAAGGCATTCACGTGCAGCCTCCTTCAGGTTTCACATCCGTCTTTTTTTTCGTCATTGTATACCCAAGCTAAACACGCTAAAGCACGCTAAACTTTTCCTTGATAAGTACATATGATTCGATTTGCAAAACCATAACTATGTTCAACGACCTTAAGCTCACAAGTATCACTTGTGAGGCAAGCAGCTAGCAGCAAAATGGAATAGTGCAATAGTAATCTGTTACGAAAGTATAACTTACTCCCGTATATCATCAATGATAGGCAACAAGCACCAGCAATTTAATGAACATCTGGAAGTAGCAACATAAGTTAGTGAACTGCATACGGAGCAGCGCAAAGTACGAAGAAAACGACACAACTAACGAGGGGTTCGCACAGCACTCAGGCCATGTTTTGTCGCCTCGCTTGCTTTCTTCTTTTTCTGTGCTGCTCTCAACCATGGGTCCGTTCCTTAAATCTGGAAGGCAGTCATTCATGCGCTGGAAATCACCCGATTTTATCGGTGTCGCTGGACTAGCCACATGCATTTACTTTATTCTGACAGCACTGGGCGTTTGCGCTGTCCCGTTATCGCTGTTGGTAAACTATGCAGGCCTATAAATCTGTATAGTTGCGTTCTTGTCAGTGTTTGCACGGCAACCGGGAATTGTGCGCATCGGCATGATCGCCGCGCGAGCAGGAATCTTAGATCAGCAATACAGCAGCTCGAGCCACTGGCTACGCAGCAGAGAGCCAGCAATGGCTGTCACGCTCGCGTAGGGCCGGAAGTAATGCACGTTAAAGCTATGCATAACTGTGCGAACATCTGCGCAAGTCCTATCTGACATTAGTGCTTTTTGCACGTAGATCGCTATCTTTGTGTGATTACTTGTGATCGTCGAGTTGGGGAGAGCTTACAGCTTTCTGCATACCAATCAAAATAGCGACAGTCCTGTTATTTTGTCAAAATCCTACAGGGGCTATGAGCACATAAAAATTCTTGTGGATGATCAATAGCATTTGCGTTAAACGCATCTGTGGCGCAGCTAATGAAGGAATTGAAGTAGTACCTTACAGCCTGCACGAAGTGAAACTCAAATATCAAACAACGAACGTCTTCTTACCTCGAAATGTTCCCTGCATTCAGACATGTGCGCAGCGGACGCAACTTTAGTGCTGCATGCGTTCTTACAAAGCCCTGAAAACAGGACTATATGACATCTTCCCCATTTCTGATTCAAATAACGATGAGACAGGTGGGCTTGAAGCTATGCACGGCAAAAGCACAGTCAAAACAGGCTCGCCTATGGACTCAGCCTATGGAGTCAACCGCCGCTTTGCTTGGCTTAACGTTCGTAAAGATATCAAACGCCTAATTTTTGGTAATTTTCGTTCAATAAGAATAACATTTCTGCAGCAAAAAATCATGAGGCCCGATAACTCATTTTTCTTAAAAGAGCCTTCCAGGTGGTGGGCGTGAAACGCAATTTACGACTGCGGCGCCATCACCCGCAGGGCCATGGATCGAGCTCTAGTGTATGGGGCTGGCCTAAAGTATGCTTATAATTTGAGCTTCGTTTAGAGGGTGCTACTGTTTGCCAAAACGCAGAGGTCCTCAATGAATAACAGTTGCGCTGTCCTTTGAACACTGCCGTTCGCACGCCGGTAGCTCGCCGGTCTCCCCGTAGAATTAATAAAAATAAACCTACAGGAAACGCTCCCCCAAATAGCCCCCAAGGATAAATCGGTAACTGCAAGGCCGCTGCCATCTTGCTACTCTTAGTGTCCTTGTACATGCTCCCACTGCCTGCGCAAGCATATACACGGACACTAGCTACTCGGAGCAAGCGCGCAGACGCAGACGGCGCGATGCCATTCCGACGGACGTACAGTCGACGCTATCTCAAGCTTCCTGAAGTATCGTGGCACGATCAAGTGCAGGCGTCCGCAAACGCATCCTTTCACGCACAATAAATTTTACAACGCTTTATAAATAACCATTCGAGCTCTCTAAAAAAGCTACCGAATGAACTCTGCAAGTTGTTCATACGTTTTTGCGTGATACTTTACATAACAGGTTACAGCAATGAGTCGTACTATTCTAGGGACCATATTCATACCAACATGACGGCTCCTTCACGGTCGCCACATTTTTCGGCCAGATTTTGCTCTAGAGTTAGCATTCGGTCTGAGCTCCACCACTGGAGAAGCTGGTGCTGCCGTCGGCGTGACGTGATATGAAGGATCACGTAAACACTGTACGTATTCGCTAAAGAATTCAGTGAAGTATTATTTGCTTTGTGTTCGCCCAAGATTATTATTTGGACCGTCAAGAACTTCTGTCCTTTCGAGAGTACTTGCAGAAATATCGAAGAGGACTTGCGCGTGCTGTTCTTATTGAGCGCCGACATCCAAACCTGAGGACCGCGTCGCGTTATCCCTCATACTTCGCAAGCGGGGCGCTCCCGACAGATGGCGACTCTGTAAGACCTCGCCGCCTTTGTCGTGAAGGGACCACACGAAACATCACGCCTCCTGTTGTCCGTGATGAGCTGCCTTGCATATGCTTGTAGTTAGTGATAAAGCGAAACAAACCATGTATTCTGCATTCCGGACGAGGAGGCGTGTAGTTATACTTCTGTATCATTACTTCTGTATTGTGAGGTAAATGGGATGCTCCAAAATTGCAATAGGTACTAAGAGATTTCTCAACGCATGCTCGGCTCACCGATGCCACGTCATTTGTGCATTTCTTAGTAATGTGTGTTGTTGCACTTTGTTTGTCTTTGAGCAAAATTATGCGCTGCTGTTCGGCAGAGGATCATTCTTATTTGTCACTAATTTCCACATATATTTGTACAAAGTTGTGGCAATGCCTTGCGTCGTAACGTAGCATTTTCAGTTGTAACGTTACACTACATGATTTCCTATTTATTTATTTATTTATTTATTTATTTATTTATTTATTTATTTATTTATTTATTTACACTGCAGTCTTTCATACGGCTATGCATGAGTGGGAAAAATAGCAATATAACGATGGCAAACACAAGCACACATACAAAAACGAAACAGGTAGTAGAAATTGCGTATTTTAAAAGTACTGACTACCATAAAAACTGGGAAGGCTCTCCAGCGCATGGGCAGCAAAGAAATCATGGAAAAATTGCAGATAAACTACCACGGAATTACCACGAGTGCCAAGGAAATGATCCACCCGGACCTAAGAGCCAAAAGTGTCACCGCAACATTGTCAAAAGATATGCACCCCCTCTACGATGTAGAACAGAGTACATGCCCCACGCAATCAATCCTGAAAAACTACGGCACGACCGAAAACTCCCGTTTCGGGGATGCGGCGAGGTACCCTGGGAAGCAAGCTTTCACGACCGGCGCGATCGACACAAAAGGAGAAACAACATCGGCCTGCTCGATCAAAGCCGGGCACTCAGAAGCCGCGAAGAAAGCGACCATTGCACTATCCATACATAGAAGTGGTCACAACAGGATTATCAGAGACCTTAAACCAGCAATTAGAAACTTCACAGGAGTGTGGATCTCCAGCGAAGCGGGCAGGGTCCGAAATAGCAAGGCAGAGGACTTCAAGAATGCAGTCATTAAAACGAAATAATTGAAATGGATCTCGGCGTGCATGGAAGAACATGAAGAGGGCCAGGGGAGGCATTCTGTAAAAGTGCACCTAGTGGATATTTACATTTTGTCTGCTGCTGATTGGCTGTGGACGCGCAGCCCAGCCAATCAGAATTCCAACAGCAGACGAAATGGACACGTCCACTAGGTGGACTCTTACAGAATCATGGAAAAATTGCAGATAAATAACCACGGAATGAGGGGTGCCAAGGAAATGTTCCACCCGGAAGGTGCTCCCCAGAACACCTGCTACGCAGCTGGCGAAGAGAGCGGAGGTGAGCGCAACAACGAGGAACGCGGTGTGACGTCACATCAAACGGCGACGAGTGAAAGGCGCGGCGCTGCGCAGCGACGGAACACCTGTGGCTCGGTGCTACTAGTGGCGCATGCTCAGTAGTGACTAGGGAGCGAGAGAGAGAAAAATATCCGTGGCGAGGTGTGCGTTCTGACGTCATCTGCCTCCTCGGAGCACCGCCGCGGCGAAACCGCATGTTCGGGGCTAGTAAAGCTTTTGCTTTAAAAGCGACCACACAGAAAAATAGCACCATGAGTGTTTCAAGGAATGATGCTTAAGGGAACCCACCGCAGAAGTATCGGGGCCACAGGATTGTGAGGATCAGAGCATTTGGTTGCAAATGGCCACATAGCGTACACTCACACAAAATGCGGCGAATCTTATTAAAAGCGAGTAATAATAAATTAACCGCGCTTCTACTCTCGCGTAACAACTTTCTACGCGGTCTTACTTCCTGAAGTAACAAGTAGAGTGGCTCTGCGGCACCATGCAGGAAACTGCATCGAAGCGCCCAACTTGTTCCATTGTTTTCTACCTTGATGTTTACGCCAAAGTGGCTGCACCTTAGCCGAGTTCTGCCAACGGCGCCGAGTCAGTATAGAATTATTCCCTTTAGTTTACTATACCACCGAGATTGCTGATGATATTACCCTGCTTATCTTTCAGTGCATACATCTTGGTTTGTCCTATGCCACGTTTCCTTATCACTGATTTCAGGCTGCGTCCATTTTTTATGGCTTCTTCAATCTTTCTCACGCTATTGTATCGAATGTCACTTATTTTCGCCTTGTTGATCAGTTTTGACAGTTGCGGCAATTCTATGTTATCTCTTGAGTTGGACACTTTCATTCTTTGTAGCTTCTTTCTTAGGTGCTTAGTTACTTTGCAGAGCTTGCCTATTGGTTTCCTTGGTGCCTTGCCTCCCAATTCAATTGCTGCTTTTGAAGCCAGCCTAGTTACGGTTTAATTCATTAGCTCAATGTCATCATCATCTCTCTGTTCTAAAGCTGCATATTTGTTTGCAAGTACCATCCTGAATTCGCTTTTACCCTTACTGCCTCTAGGTTGACCTGTTTATTCTCGACCAATTTTACTCTTTCTCTCTTCAAATTGAGGTGAATCCTAGCCCTCACTAACCTATGATCACTGCACTTTAACCTTCCTAACGCTTCTACGTCCTACACTATGCTGGGATGAGCAGAAAGTGTGAAATCAATTTCATTTCTTGTTTCACCATTAGGGCTTTTCCAGGTCCAGTTTCTGTTGCTACGCTTCCTGAAAATGATGTTCATTATTCTAAGCTTGTTCTTTTCCGCAAATTCTACCAGCATCTCTCCTCTAGGGTTCCTAGAATCGACGCCGTAGTTGTCAATTATTGGTTCACGAGCCTGCCTTTTCCCCACTGTTGCATTGAAGTCGCCCATGACTTCAGCATGCTGAGTTTGCACTTTTCTCATCGCTAATTGAACATCTTCATAAAACGTATCTACTTCATCCTCATTGTGAGTGGATGTTGGGGCTTAGACTTGTGCTACCTTTCATCTATACCGCTTATTAAGTTTCATTACGACTACGTCTACCTTCTCATTAATGCTGTAGAACGCGTCAATGTTGCCCGCTATGTTCTTATGGATTAGGAATCCTTCCCCGCATTGCTTATCTGGGAGACCTCTGTAGCAGAGGACATGTCCGTTATTCAACAATGTATTGGCCTCACCAGTTCTCATCTCAATAATACCGATGATATCCCAAACAATGACTCAATAGTTGCTTAAAAGGTCCTGCTAAGCTAGCCTTACTCGATAGAGTGCGGCAATTAAAGGTTGACAGGATCCCTTTCCGTTGGCAGCCTGTCCAGGTCCAGAGATTCTTAGCACCCTCTACTACGTTACAGGTCTGACCGCCGCCTTGGTCAGGTGCTCCGTAGGTGCTGGGAACTCAGGGCCGTGGGTTAATTGCAGGAGTCATTCCGGAGCTAGTGGCCGAATACTGCACCAGGCAGGCCAGTTTCTTTTCTGGTGAGGAAGTGTCTTTGGTGAAGCTTAGTGGGTGTTCCTAATTTAGTTGTACCTGGATTAGTATAGCCCCACTCGCTCTCGGCATCTTTTGCCAGTGCCAGGTGTCACTCCAAGGCTGCAGATGTAGTGCACTGGAGGAGGTAATTTCAAGCTCACCATCGTCCAATTAAAAAAAAAAAACTTATGGAAGGATTCTAACTTCCGACTATGGGAACCGAGCATTCGACATAGCTCAATCAGATATTGCCGTAAGGTGGCAAGGCTACATTATCGCCGACCGGTACAGCCCAGAGGGCGCTACTTGCGTAACATGTTTTTTTTTATTTATCCGCGCTAGATGTGTTTTCCTGATCGCGATGGGTCACTCAATATAGAACGATTTCTAAACGGTTCTGGCCTTGAAGTTTCGGATTCTCAAGCGTGCAAGCGGCCGTGAAGTCGACTAGACAAACCATGCAGGCGCACCGACGAACTTTCACCGTTGCAAATGCATGCTCGTGACCTACAGGAGTACAAAACGAAACCCGCGAAAGCGAATATAAGTGCCAATGTAAACAGACAGACAGACAAACAGACAAGATACTTTAATTGGTCCGAAGGGACTACGTTGTCGTAGTCACGGGCCGCACCCGCGCCGGGGGCGGAAGACCGTGATCTTCAGCCATGGCGCAGGCCCTTTGGACAGCCCGAAGTTGGACTTGAAGGTTGTCGCTCTTGACGGCTTCATCCCAATCTTCTTGCCTGTTGAGGGGCGAGTGGCGCAACACAGAACATTGCCACAGCATGTGGTTCAAATTGGATCGTTCCTCGCCGCAGTCTGGGCAGCGGGGATCCACACCCGGAGTGTAGTGGCTCAGCCTTGAGCGAGACGGAAAGGAGCCCGTCTGCAGCATTCTCAGCACCGACACCTGGGGTCTGCCTAGCTTCGGGTGAGGAGCCGGAAACTATCTGCGCCCCAGCTGGTAGTGAGCAGTTATCTCGTGGAAAGTTAGCAGCGGGTCCATGGTTCGGTCGATCCCCTGCGACGCTGGGCCCCTCGGACCGGCGCGGTTGATGAGACCTCGCGCCTGGTCGTGGGCCAGTTCATTCGGGCTGATCGAGCCAGGGGAGACGTTCCGGCCCATGTGAGCCGGGAACCAAGTGATGACGTGACGGGCCGTGCCTGTCTTGCGGATCCTCAGCACTGCTGCAGCCTCGGCCGAGACCGAGTCGGCGAGAAAGGCCATCGCCGCCGACCTGGAGTCTGTGAAGATATGCGTGCGCTCGAGTTCGCACAGAGCCAGCGCCACTGCGACTTACTCTGCGACGGACGCCATCGAGCGTTGTATAGACGCCGCATTCAGGATCTTGCCCTGGGGGTCAACCACCGCGGCCACGTAGGAGTTTGATCCGGGATACCGCGCCGCGTCGACAAAGGTCGCGAGCTCTGGGTTCTGCAGGGCAGTCTTGATGAGTGCTCGCGCTCTGGCTGCGCGCCGGGCCTCGTTGTGCTGTGGATGAACGTTCCTCGGGAAGGGGGAGACACGAAAGGCGTCCCTTTCACCCTCGCAGAGCGGGACTGCGCACGACTCCTCGGCCATGGCTGCCAGACCCGCCATATCGAGTATTCGACGGCCGGCCTTTGTGGTAGAGAGGCGAACGATCTGTGCCATTTTCTGTGCTTCGACCACTTCGCTCAAGGTGTTGTGGACCCCGAGTTGCATCAACTTCTCCGTGTTGGTCGTCACGGGGATGCCTAGGACTCGCTTAATGCTCTTCCTCATGAGTGCGTCGATCTTGGTCTCCTCCGAGCGCGACTAGCTTAGCGCAGAAGCCGCGTAGTTGATATGGCTCATGAGGAAGGCGTGGCAGATCCTTATGAGGTTGGCTTCGCTGATGCCCCCCTTCCTGCTCGTCACTCCGAGTCCGAGCATGTTCTCCGTCTTCGCGCTCAGGCGCGCGATCGTTTGCGCGTTGCTGCCCTTTGCATTGAAGACCAGTCCGGGTACCCTGAGAGAATCCACCCTCTGGATGCGCTGACCGGTCTTCGTTCCGAGTTCGATCGGTACTTGGTCCAGCGTCGCGTCGAACTTGCGGCCTTCTCTGTCGGACCGATACAGCAAGAGTTCCAACTTGGTCGGCGAGAGGACCAGTCCCGTGTCCTCGAGGAATTCTTCCGTGACGTGCAAGGCCTCTTGCAGGGCCCGCTCCACCACTGCGTCCGACCCACCGCCGCACCAGACGGTGATGTCGATGTGAGAGCAGTGGAGATAACACCGCACCCTGCGGCGTGCCGCAGGCTCCCAGCGCGTATCCGTCCGACTTGATCTGGCCCAACTTGATCGTGGCCTTGCGATCTCTTAGGAAAGAGCTCACGTACGCACGGAAGCGTTCGCCAAGGTTCAGTCTCGTCACAGAGACGAGGAGGTGCTTGTGTTTGTCCGTGTCGAAGGCCTTGGCGATGTCCAGCGCCGAGATGCCTCGGACGTCTCTCGTGACCACGTCGACTATCTGCCTGTTGATCAGCAGCATGACCTCTTGAGTGGAAAGCGAGGGTCTGAAGCCGACCATATTCGGTGGGAGGAGGCGTCGTTCCTCGACATGTCTCGATATTCTGTTGTGGGTTACATGCTCCGCCACCTTGCCCACGCAGGACGTGAGCGAAATGGGTCGCAGACTGTCTGTGGCTGGTGTCTTGCCCGGCTTCGGAATTAGGATCACCGTGGCTTCCTTGCAGGCATCCGGTACGATGCCGGACTCCCAGACGTCGTTGATTTCTTTAGTGAGCAGTTCGATCGAGCCGTCGTCCAGATTTCGAAGGAGTCTGTTCGAGATTCCATCCGGCCCGGGCGCCGATCTTCCGTTAAGGCCTTGAAGGGCCGCTCTGACCTCCGAGACGGAGAAGGGGGAGTCGAGCTCCTCGTCCGCCTTGCCGCCATAGGCCGGGTAATCTTCTGGTCCGGACTGCCCGATGGGGAGGTAGCGACGCGCCACTTCCTCCATCACTTCGTTCTTAGATGCGCCTTCGCTATTGAGCTTGTGGACCAGCCTATCGATGGCCAGAGTGTGGTTTCTCTTGGACTGTGTGTCGTCCAATAACTACTTGAAGAGGTTCCACTTGCCTCCCGCACGCATCTGGCCGTCGACCGACGCGCAAACTTCGTTCCATTGCTGCTGGCCGAGCTCTTTGCAGTGCGATTCAATCTCGCGGTTGAGGGCCTTGATCCTCCTCCGGAGGTTGCGATTCAGCTTCTGCTTCTTCCATCTGGCCGTGAGGCAATTCTTGGCTTCGAGCAGGTGCGCCAATCGAGCGTCCATGCGGTCGACCTTGAGGTCCGTTTCAACGGTCCTGCTGACGGCAGCTACGTACTTCTTAAGCTGCGCTGCGAGGTCCGCAAACGACTCGTATTTTTCGCGGTCATCCTGCCTTCTCTTTCGGAAGGTGTCCCAGTCGACTATTTCGAAAGCCCTCTGCGGGGCCGCGCTGACCGGTAGGGAGATTTCCACGATGTAGTGGTCACTGCCCAGGTTCTCTTGTAAGTTGTGCCACTCCGCTCCCAGCGCGTTCTTTACGAAGGCCAGGACTGGGGTGGTGTCTCTCGAGACCGAGTTTCCCATGCGCGTGGGGTAATGGGGGTCGGTTATCAGTTCCAGGGAGCTGCCAGTCACTGCCTGCAGGAGTCTGCAGCCTTTGGGAGTGCTTCTCACATAGCCCCAGGCTTCGTGCGGCGCTTTGAAATCTCCAGCCATAGCAAGCGGCGTCTCCCTCGCCTTAGACGACGCCTTGGTTGTTAGGCTGTAGAAGGTCTGCCGGTTGTCCCTCTCTCTCTAATTCCCTCCTTCTCACCCACACCTTTACTATAAATTTACTTTACCTCCACCCATTCCCTCCCCCTCTCCCCTTTCTTCCATACTCCCCCCTTATCCCCTACCCTAATCCCAACAACCCTACAATCTTCCAACCCATTCCTCTCATTTCCTATCTAACCTGCGATACTTTAGTGGTGCAGGTAGGGTACACTCAACCCCTCTCACACTCTGTCCCTAGGAGAGCAGTACACATTGGTAACGTAGACGCTGTTCTTCAGGCAACCCTTTGGTATGATCTCGACGAGCAACGCTTCCATTTTGGTGTTGCCAAGACGGAGATCGTGCTCCTGGAAGGCGCACTTCTTTGCAATAAGGATCGCGATGCCGAGCCCGCTCTCCGCCAACGAGGAGACAGCTCGGTATCCCTGGAGGGAAATAGTTTCCATTCCTCTTTCCTGTAGTAAAATGACGTGCGGCTCTCTTGCGGCTCCCGGGCCTCGATGAACTGCACCAGTTGAGGCATGCGCCTCCGGAAGCTGGTTCTAACATCGTGGTTTCGTAGTCTCCCGTACGCAAGCGGCCATGAATGCGGCTAGATACACGATACATTTTCGACGAATTTGAACAGTACTTAAATGTAGCGTGAAAAAAAAAAGAAAATAAGAAAATGAAACAAAAAAGAACTTTCAATGCTTAAAGCGAATTCACTAGCCGCGTATACAGGGTGGTGCATCAAACAGTTCAAGGTCACGGCTGCCTGTCTCATGCATCGAAGAAGTTGATTTTGTTATTCACTTAAAATATAAACAGAATATTTTATTTTCTCACGCCTTATCCGACATTTTGTTACTCTGCGCCATGCTATCTTTCTTTTTTTTTGTCATCGCAGGCTTTTCGACAGACAGTCGACGACATGGACATAGACAACCGCCGCTTCTCCATGTCTGGACTCAGCAAATTCACCCTGGATCAGCTCTTCTTTATTTCCTACGCCATGGTACTTTCATTCACATTCCTTGACAATATATTTATTTTAACCATTTCGAAACATTTGAAGGACAAATTAAGACTGTGTGATAAAAGGGCTGGTACTGTGTACATTACTTTTGCCAGAAACGGAACTCGTGCATAAAGCATGTTTCTGCCAACAAGCCACAGTGTTTGAAATTGGTCAACCGCACAAACAAATCGGTGCAAACAAAGATAACGGCTGCTGCACATCGGTGCTGAGCTCTCAACCTCCGGTGCAGAGAAAACTTAGGTCGAAGTTCCAGCTTCGTCAAAATTGTCTCATCCACAAAAATAAAAGCTGCTGTAAAGAAAAGCAGCAACTCGCCCAATATTCAATTCAGGCGGTAGGTCTTTGTTGCTGCGAAAGCGCCTCGATGCTCGCGCGTAATATAGCAACATACTAGGCGGAAATCGGTATTGTCCTCGTGAGCCGTTAGCATGATGGCTTAAGTGCGCGGTAGTCAAAGGGAGAAGTGAAGTGTGCGTAAACTTCCCCCTCCTAACGATATTGCGGCTACTTAAAGAACCTTGAAAGTATTTCGGAATCGCAAATTCGCTGAATGCAAATGCTTCGCTGAATTTCGCCTATAAGGGCTGCGAATCGACTGCCGTCAATATACTCTCTGTAGACATCAAGCAATCTACATACATCGTAACGGGTATTTTGCTTTAACGTTAACTGATTTCTGTAGTATAGCCAGTTTCGTTTAGCACAAATATACGTATTGAGCTGGAATACTAGAAGAGGTAAATGTTACACACATTGCATATAAGTACGCATAATTGACTAGTTAACAAGATTCACTAATTATTCTTCACTTTTTAGACGGACATATTGCAATACAGAAATCGAAGCCAGTAACCTCACAAGGAACACTCTCTTAGAACTATTATTGAAGCTAGGGGCCCTGTAACGTAAAACTAAGTCAATCAGTTTTTATTCCAATCTCTTGACGGGAAACTTACCTAACCACCTACGCAATGATCGGGCGTTAACCCGCAGCGGTGTTCGATTCATTTATTTATTATACCTCAAAGGTCCCAAAACAGGACGTTACATGAGGGGAACTTCGCGCATAAATGCAATGACATACCAGTTGCTTTTGTTCTTTAGCGCATAAAACGACGTTTTGTTAAGAACGTAACTGGAACGCCAATGCATTCGCCGCAATGTTCGGAAATTAATATATCGAAAGTGGTGTCAACCTGAGAAATCCTTCCAAGTGGATTTGCCTTGAAAACTCCACTGCAAGAATTTGTAAATTGCAACATGGGCCATAAGGTAATTAGTTCAAGATTTAATTCTCCAATTGTAATAATTACTTGATTGTGCATTTAAATTTTTGTGCAAGTACTGTCCGTCTCTTCTAGTAAGCCAGCTCATGAACTAGGATTGTGCTATCTGCAACAGGCAACCTCTAAAATTTTTTGGAAGTGTTCGCTGAAACGCCCCGGATATATATCTAACCCACTGTCAGTCCGTCTCTCTAGATGTCGTTAGACGCATTCGCTTATCTTTGGTTTATGCAATATCAAAATTTTGCGCCTCATTCAATGTGCTACGGATGTGAAACATGCAAACATTTCCTATAGAAACATTGGCACGAGGACACTGAATGCAACTGAGCTAAAAAAATAACGGACAGAAGTTTCATCGGCGTGCGGAACGACGCAAATCACATATTGCAGAATCATGCATGCACTATCCTCTACAGCTATATTGCCGCTCTACGACGTTAACAGGGCAGAATTTCACATACGCACATGTCTATATGTTAATATGGACTTTCTTTCAGTGCAACAAAGAATAACTTATAAAGCTGTACATATATAAATTGCAGGAATAAATTAGCAATTGTGGTCCTCTTCATGCTAAATTTATAGGGCGAAATGCAAAATCATTTTGCTGGTTGCATTCAGTTGAGTAGTCCTTCACGCTGACCTGTTTTAGACGGTGACTTTAGAATAAAGTGCTGCGAACAGCGCACGTTATCATGAAATTTATTATAGCAAGCACTGCAACCTGGAATGCTCTTATGTTTTGTATATTGATCGCTTGGACGCAGGGATTCTGTGAAGAGCAGAAGGAGGACTTTCTCAAGAAGCAAATACTCCATGGTACGACAAGTCCGGCAAAGTACAGGTGAGAGCACTTGTCTTTGTTGATTTAGGGTAAGGGAGGCCTGATTATAACGTCACTTTGTGGAAAGGAATTTGTCTATTCAGTTGTTTTTTCCGTAATTTGCACTTCAGTTTTCTTTGAGTGCCTGTGGTGCCTAATGTAACTCTCCAGAACTATGAGAGACGAGCTGCACAAAGAGTTGAGTTGGTAAGTGGAATGCATACGTGAGCACCACATAAATGTTATGGCTGATGAACAAATTCTCAAGAAATTACTCGCAAAGCAAGCCCAAGCCTTCCTCTTGAAGAACGCTTATAATTAGTTGAAGAAATTAAATAATGAGACCGCCGGGATGTGTCACTAATAAACTTGGATGTTATTCTCACTACAAACAGCAAGAACCTGGGACTTTCGTATCTTTATTAAAACGCTCGTTGAAGTGAACTAGTCGATAAAATGATTAACAAGTAATGCAAAAATTTGCAGATAGGCAGGCTGGACGGCAGCATATATAAGTTGTACATCCTTTATACATAGAGGATTACAGCAGCGTGTACTTGTGCTTGCGTTTCACGTGTATAACATTGTGCTGGCTTCTGGATATTCCACTTGTTCTCCCTTCGCACTTTCCTTCTGGGTAATCTCCAAGGCGGCTTAGCGGCTATGGCGTTGCGCGAGCACGAGCTCGTGGGTTCGACTCCCGGTTCCGGGAGCTGCATTTCCGTGGGGTGAAATTGAAAATTATTCGTGTATTTAGCTTTATGTGTACGTAAAAGTACCCCAAGTGATCAAAATATTCTGGAGTCTCCCATCATGGTGTACCTCATAATGATGTCTTGGATTTGGTACGTCAAACTTCTGAATTGATTTCTTTTTCGGTATGTATTACTTTGTTACTTTCCTCCTTTCCTGATCCTCCTTTTTTTCTGACGTTTTAATTACCAGAAGCGCAGCTCAAAATGTGGCTAGTCGGTTCATGTGAACGTGTTCCGGCGCGATACGTTGGAACAAGGAGGAAACAAAAGGTTTTGGTTGTTAGACAAGTTGGCGAGATTTCTTTAGCTTTATGTTGATCAGACGAGCCAATTTAGCAGTTCAAAAGCGTACAGGGGGTCGTAGGCGTAGTAGTCCGCAATGTGGGTAAAAAAAAAGATGAATTGTGGTACTGGGCCTATTGAAAGTACCCGACCGCGCAAATCCTTAGCACATTCAAATGTATACGTTCGTCGTAATTCTGTCGCAGGGTGAACCTCCCGTTCAGCAACATGCCGTCATTCGCCAAAGCATTCGGCTGCTCCGAGGACAGCCCCATGAACAGGACCCTGCGATGCAGCTTCTGGTGACGCCATCTTCCAACTCATCAATCAGTTCCGGTTGTCTGCTTCGTTTACTCGAGTTGCTGCGCCGGCTTTGTTTGTTGGACAGTGCTTTTCGGACAGATGATACAAATAAACATTTCGTAGAAGAAATTGCGGTTCACGTAGAGATACTATATCCATGGTTTAAACCATGTTCGCAGTATTCCAAAGCAACCCGGAGCTCACTCAGCACCCGTCCTGCCTGTTCGAGGAGCGAAGTGCAATTGACGGTAGTACGGAGCGCACCACAACCAGTTATCTCTACCACGTGCCCGGGTTCTCGCACTATACACACGAACACTTCTTTCCACTTTGAAACTCCTAATGCTAACGCATTAACACTTGCGACAATTCGGCTGTCATACGCAGGTGCAGATGTGACCGCGCCTGGCCGTTGCAATGACTAGTGTTTATGACTGGTTACTATGGGTCATCACTGATAATTTTGTTGCAGTGGTAACTAACGTGTGGCGCGAAGCCAGGAAGAAATGCAGCTTCCGCTGTTAAAAGTGACGATCACGTCGATTCTCCTTTTTTCTGCTTTAGTGGAGCCAACTAGATTTCAGAAGCCATGATTTTTTTCTTCCCTGAACTGATTTGGCAATAATGCAGCTGCATGCTATAGCCTTTATTAGGATTTTTGTTTTGGCATGTTCGTAAGATAGACGTTGGCCCGTGAGCATCGCTTCTTGGCTATAGAAAAGTAACATTACTTACAAAGCTGAGGAGTACCATCTGTCTTACTCAATTGATTTTCGTTTTCATTACCTTATAGTTGCTCGTTGGTGCACTATCGCATATTTTCCTTCGGTCCACCTGCATGACCTGCGATACAGTATTTTGGTGCAGGCACAATGTGCTTCACTCTCATTCTGAACACAGGCATGGTTGCCGTGCGGACGTTTGTGGTCGTGCTTGTTCCTCAAATACTGATACTTAACCACTACGGGACATTAGCTATCGCCTGTGGAAGCCCCCCGTCGACAACAAATGGCCACTTCGGTTGCGTCACATCCAGTGCGATAGAGATGTGGCCGGTACCATCGTAAAGTGACTCTAGTACTGCCGCAACACCCGAGACTTTACTTATTTATTTGTTACAGATTCATGTACTGCTGCGAAATTTCGTGCCCTCACGTGATTACCTCACGCGTGAGGTAATCGTGTGACGGAGGCCCATGCGTGGTGTCTACAGCTTCACATCGAAGCAGCAATAAGACATGGTAGATGCTGCGTCTGAATAGAAGAAGGCAGTTAGTGGGCACTACATTTCTTAATCACAACCATATAAAGGCAGCAGGCAATGAAGCCCAGAAAAACATTGAACTAATTAGCTGTAGTTGAAATTGAAATGTAGGAAACAACGAAGTGGAAATGAAAGTGGAGGAAAAGGTAACTTGTCACCGGTAGAGACCAATCGCGCAAGTTTCGCGTTACGCGAAGGCTGGGGGGTCACATTATGCAGTGCGTGACATACAGAGGGCTGTGTCGCATTACTTGCTGCAGGCTGCTGAAACAGGCAGCGGGCCATTGTCCCCCGCCAATAGACGCAATATTGCCGCGCTATGGGCCGCTCGAGTCACTTTGCGTGCATTTGCGAGCTTCTTTCACGCACTAAAAACGCTTTTATCTAGCATGTATTGAGTAATAGAAAGCTCTATCGGGAGTTTTTTTTATGCTGTTCTACAATTTATGCATCATACTCTTCATCTCAATGTAATATTTGAGAAATTTATTATACATTGAGACTAATTACATAATTAGGTGGAATGCAACAAACAATCTGAGTATCTCCAAGCGACGTCAAAAAACATTACCTTGGTTGCGTCCAGCTGCGTGGCATTTGCACATTTTTAAATCTTGCTGCATCATAATTAGGGCACCCTGTATAAAAGAACCAACCTAGAAACTGATTTCATTGTTGTTGCAGCACAGCTACGGTAGGGAACGCAAAATTAGGACTCCTCAGGAGCAGCGCGAACAAGAGGAAGGGCAAAGGAAAAAGATACGAGAGTACGAAGAGCAGTGGTGTGCTGCCGCTGGTCGTATTGCCACGGAATTTCAGAACAGGAGAGTCCGCACGTTCATATTTCCCTGTGGCTGAAAAAAAAAAGATTGAAAGGGCACTTAGTTGCCCCTACGTTGATGAATGCGAAAGCATTCGAAAGGTCGAGGCTTGTCTCCCACGTTACGTCGAGGGGCGTAGCCTTCACACCAAAGGTAGTGGGTTCGACTGCCATCAAAGGTGGAGGGCGGGCAGCCTATTCAGACTATCACGTGGTCACACCAACGTTGACAACGCCGGATTTTCCACCTTATGGGCCACATAGTTATTTCACATTAAAGGGACACTAAAGCGTAACAATAAATCAGTTTAGACTAATTAAGCATTGTTTGAAAACCCTGCAGGCAGTCATATAAAAAATAGTAGTCTGATTATTAGATGAGAAAATGAAGGTCCAAGTATCAGTATTTGAACTTCGCGCCGAAAACCCAGCGCCGGTACGTCAGCATGACGTCGGGGATTCCAAAGTATGATTTCGCATTTGGGCCGCGTTGGTTGAATAAAGGTTCCTGAATCTTGCCATGTTTAATACTTGGTTCCTTTAGAACACAATGTAGTAAATCTGTACCGCTATATATAATTAGTAGGCCCTAGAAGATGCCATCAAAATCCAAGACGTCACAGCCCCCAGGTACGGGAACTTAAGTAAGCGTCGCCACCTGTATTTCGTTCTTGCGCTTTTTCTGGCTTACTAAACGTCTAATCGTTGTAAGAGTGGTGTTTTTTGGTGTTGTAGAACGGTAATTTACTGATGCAGAAGAAATCATTTTTTACTTTAGTGTCCCTTTAAGGAGGCGTCGGACGAGGAATTGAGCAATAAGGCATTGCATGCCGCCCTCAGCTGCTGCAGTAGTGGTATTCAACAGCTTTCCTGGACGTCGAATTTTGCAGATCTGGGATGGCGAGTCATTTTCCTTTATACATTCATTCCTTTACAGAGATTAGCGAGGCGTGGTTAGAATGCAGGCGAGAGCTTGCGCGGACTAGGAACGCGCGGATAACCCAGGCTTTCGAGATGGAGAGAGAGGGGGACGTAGCGCCGTGGCGATGCCGTCTACCCTCACGCAACACCTGGCTCGAAGTGCAGCAGCAGGCGTGTCTTTTCGTCCGCTTTGCTCCGTCAAGGTGCTCTCATGACGTGTCGTCACAGCCAACGGGCATTTAGGTGCCGTTTACGCTTGTCCAGACGACAGACGATGGCTTTTTCGCTCAATGGGCCATTTGATCCCATCGCAAGAAAAAGAAGTCATGGTACGCGTTTCTACATGTCACGCTACCTGTCGTAGATTTTCCCCACTAAGAAGGTTGCTCCAGGTCCCTATAAACTAGCTTGGTGTCAGAATGAACGTCCGGTCCTGTTTTTTTTTTGGAGTTTCCGTGTGGTGGTACAGCTGCAAGAATGCTTGCGCAGCAGTGAAAGACTATTCTTGATACCAATCGGCTGTCTTCCTAAAACGGTAAATTGCTGATAATTATTTATCTATTTTTAGTCAGTCTAGCATGATGACCGTTTCAATTTTGAACACCGAGCAAAATACGACTTTCCGCATTACGTTTGTTTAGTAATGATGACTGTTCGAATCTTGAGCACCGAGCAAATTACGTGTTTTCCCAGTACATTTCTTCCTAAGCTCCTTTCACCCAATTTGTGCGAACCTCCCAATTTATGGCCGATCTCCCACAGTGGGTACGTTCCACTTGTGCAGATGAACAATAATAGCGGTGGGCGTCACAACATATTCTACCACTGAGACATGTAAGCGTTTTACGCGTTATAACCGGGTTGCTCTGCGGTTGGTTTCACCCATTTTTTGGCTATGGTTCGTCCGATGGAGGGCTCTCTGTTATGGCGCCAAGGTGTACGAGGAGAGATTGTCATGATGATTACGGGGAAGCTTGGAAACGTGCGGTTCACCAATTTCATGAAGTTCTGCGCGGAAGCCCCGATGAATACGAGAGCGATATGTGTAAGCTATGTAAGTCTGTTAGAGCCACCCTTCAACACATGTTGTGGGGATGTGAAATATACCAAAATAAAATGACAGTCTCCGCAGAAAATCTACGGGCGCGGTGGTCGGCCGTGCTGCTCAGCTCAGAAGAACTAGACCATCTTTGGGCCATCCACCGAGCCATGGAAGCCGCACGGGAGCAGCAGCTGCCAGTCGCCATCTATGCGGCCCCAGCACCGGGCCTCCCAATCGCCAGATTCCAAATAAAGTTATCACACACACAAGGGCCATCGAAGGACTTCGTAGCTACATGCCAAAGCCAAGAAAGGAGCGCTACGAAGACGCGGACTAAAAGAGGAACATGTACGACGGACAATGCGCTTGTCAGTCGCACATGTTCCTCCTTTAGTCCGCGTCTTCATAGCGCTCTTTTTTTCAAATATGTAAAACCAACTCGCCCACGTCAAGCTTCTGCTGCTTCAAAGCCAAGTAATATTAGATCACGCGTTTGTGACAGGGCTCTGCTACTTGAAACTTTTTAAAGTACACCAGCTTATCCTCCCAGCACAGGCCTCTGCTCCATGCCATCTTTTAAGGCAGTGACATTGTTGAAGAAAAAGAACGACAATATCTACAGCGCCGGACAGAAGGGTTATCCGAAGAAAACCAGATGGAAGACGTTATTGAATGCACTAGTGAAAAAATAAACATATGTAGATATTGTTACGTGTGCTCGATGTACCGACCACTCCGGAGCTCCGTGGTGAGGACGGGGATCGCTGAACTCCACCACAATGTTACGTGTGGATAAACACAGAATGGAAGAGGCTATATACAGGGTATCTACACTGGAGCCAGACCACCAGGCCGACACTCGCCCGCGCCAAGGGCACAGACTCACTTCGTCGTCGTTTTCGCGGCGGCTCGTCCCATGAGCATCGCTCTATGATATCGTAATAATATGTAAACATGTTCTATATGTGCATCTGTGTGCGTTTGTACATTACTATAGAACATGATATACTGAGGGGTGATTACAAAGCTGTCGTTTACAAAGATGTCAAGCCGAAGAGTGGTTTAACGAAGATTTTTTTTAGTGCAAGGTAGTGTGCATTCATTTACTTCATCGATAGATGTAAAAAAGGGCACTTTCTGTATGCCATTTCTTAGAGCGTTTTATTCATCTAGCTGTGATGCCAGGGCACCACTCGAGAGCGTTGCGCTTGACCCGGAAATCCATTTCCCCAAGTGTCGGGCCGCTTTCGCGTGTCGCTGCTTCGGTGGTGCCACTGGTCCTCCAGCCACCCTCCCAAGGGAGCGCAGGTCTCTTGACGAACTGCGTCACTTCTGCAGCTCTGACCTGCAGTGCACAATGTCACGGGTAAAAAGACAGCGAACAGAGAGAGAAAAGCTAATAAGTAGAGACCGGATTTTAGGCGAATGCCTACTTTGTTTCTTGCTTCATATTCACCCTTTTCATTATATGAGCATACACTGAATGTTGAGAAAACATTCAGTACTGTCTTTATAATGCATATACAGGGAGATCATTTTTAAGTTGTAAGGATTTTTTATGGATAGCCTGCTGCAGACCACATAATTCCAGTCCTTCATCTAGATTATTCTGAGAGGCGGACATTACTTGCACGAGAAATCAAAACACATTCCACTAATGAACAAAAATTAATTAGATAGCTATGTATTCATCTGCGGCATATAGTGCAATTTATTAAATATAGCCGGTGAGCTCGCAAGGGGTATCCAATGAATATTAATTTCCAATTCCCAGAATGACACCAGTTTGGAGATTGCATTGCAGTTTGGAGTTTGCATTGAACAAAAAAGTAACTGAACGCCTGTGCTTTTCGTCCCACAGTTTGGGAAATAATACCTCAAAACTCGTGTCACCCTTGAAATTCATTTCGAGTCGATATGTATTGTAAGCTCACTGGCTAAGTTGGAACATGTGCCGTATGGCAATTAAGAAGTTAGTTAATTAAATGTTGGTAATAGTTGACTGTGCGTTTCGATTTCTCGTGCTGATTATGTGCACGACTTCGAATAATCCAACTCAAGGGCAACAATTATGCCACAACCGATTAAAAAAATCCATTAAACTTGACATATCAACGCTCTTTGCACCTGCTTTTGGCATTAGGGCTCATACATGCTTGTTTTGATCATTGGCTTCCATAAAACAATATTTAGCCTTCTTTTTTCGCTTTCAAGTGCAGTTTCAGATTCCCTTGTTGCCTCGTAACATTAATAGTTCTCCACTCTATCGGGTTCACTAACAAACCGCCGGCCCAGTCTACATTACTTTTCTTGTGGTCGTATAGTGTTTAGGCAATCTCCTCTGTGCTGCTCAGCCATTCCGATATGAAAGACATCCAGGAGTGTGTTGATTCGGCAGGAGACACTTGACTCCCCGTGCTACACTTCTGATTGAAATACCGTATTCTGCCAACCGTAAGGTTGTACTCAAAATCATGTGCTGAAACAACTCGCATGGAAGACTGCAATCCCAGGGTGCCACCTAAGCCAACATTGCGGAAGCACTACCTATGGCTTGTGCATGCAGAAAGATAAGGAAAAATCCGAGAAGAGCTTGGCGACTCCTGCATTTGTTTTTCCGGTAACGAGACGACAAACGTGAGGGGGCGCATTGTCGCCCACGTTGTAGCTGGGAAGCATGCAGCGGACGAGAAGACAAGTATTTACCTGGTGGGTTCGAATCCTCTGGAGAGAACGAATGGGGAGCCTATAGCGTACCAGTTCCTGAAAGTTCTGTACCTTACAGAAATCGAAGGCGCGAAGGTTCTGCTACTCTACACGAACGCCACAGCCTACACGCACAATGCTGGTCACCGGCTGAAGGCATTCTACACCCGGATGGTGCATGTCGCACACCTAGAACATGCACTACACCGCGTTTGTAAATTAAGGAAGTACTTCAAGGACGTCAATGCTCCAGCCAAGCCTGTGTACCTGCAGGCACCCTCTCACGTGCGCTCGTAGGAGAGCGTGCCCGACGCAGCTCTTCCACCTGAACCCTTTATCAAATGTTGGGAAACATGGCTTTAATCTGTTGAATATTACAACAGCAACTTCTCTGTAGTGACAGAAGTGATCAACGCCTTTTGATGTGACGGGAGAGCTTCACTCAGGAAGGCTCATGCTGTCCTCTCGGAAGCAGGCCTTCAAGGAGACCTCGTATATTTGTGCGCCATCTTGTCAATAAACATGGTATTTCGGAAGAAACTCCAATTAGGAAGGTGGCGCTAATTTTGGATGCACAGAAACAAATTGCCACTGCTTCTAAGCGACCAGTAGCCGAGAAGGTAGGCGCAACGTTGCAATTGATCTTGGACCAAAATGAAGAATTTTCTGCAAAAAACTATGTTACAGAGGTTTGTACCGGTGAGTGCTTAGGTTGTTTTACCCGTCGGGTGTTGCTTCTGCGCGCACATTCTCAGCAACAAGAGGCGCAACGTTGAATCCAAGAATATGGAGCTGGTGCTGGTCGGATATTGTAACCGCAGAACTCGCCGCGTGATTCGTATATTATTGCGATAGCAATTATATATACACTCCAGGCGGATTTCTGCCGTCGGCGTCGCCATCGCCGTGAGGTTCAATATGAGTGAAATCGTGTGAGGGTGAGCTGGCGAACGCAGTTCTATCTCGCGTGCGCGAGCGAGGAGCGCGGCTCGGATGGGTACCCTCTCCTGTGGCGCGCGAGGGAGGGGGTGAGGCGAGGGAGGAGGGGCTTTCTTCTCCCGCGGCTGCTACAGTGCCTCGATGTCCTCGCCCGGCGCTCAGTGCAGAGTGGACACAACCGCGGCGTCCACTACGGCGTTGGCCAAGCGAATCGCGGATGCCGTAGTAGACGCCTTTGGCGGACGCCATAAGGACGCGTTGCCGGCGCTCGCGTGTCTTGAAAGCGGCCTGCGACGTGGCTAAAGTGCGCGCCCGCGCGGGCCTTATGTTCAAAGCAATCTGCGATGTTTGCAGAGTGCGCGGAGTGCCGGCAGCTTCGTATTCGCTGTGCTTTTGACGTTTCGTACGCGTTGATGTGAATCCTAACTCAAGCGTTTTCACAGTTTCCGCTGTCATCGAGCGATGTGCGTTCATGCTCACCTCTGCGCGTGGAACACCGTGCTGGTTAAGTTAGTTAAAACACGTTAATGAACTAGTTGGTTTAACTCATGATAGAATGTGTAAGCGCGACTGAATAAGGACGTAGAAAGAATCAGACACACAAAGACAGCGCGGTCTCCGTGTTTCTCTTTCTTTATGTGTCCTCGTTGAGTCACGCGTACGCATTTTATCATTGTTAGTTTAGTTAGTAAGAGAACGTTTACAAGCCTTATACGGCCGATAAATCTACTATCCTTACTTCGCACTGTTATCTACTAACTTGCTATCGCACTCGGTGCTTTGCCTTTCCGTAGTAGATTTCTTTTTATATGTGCGAGTACATCCTCGTTTCTAAAAGCATGCTCAAATTCATGTCTATTTTCAACGCAACATTTCAACACATGACAGGCCTCGGTTATAGAATCACCCCAACGTTGAAGACCCAGACGCGAAACATTACTGAGCAGCTGCATTTCTTAACGCCTGAAAATACGCACGCCTGATGCGCCCTAAGATACGCTTTTCCATCACAAATATCCTCAGCTGTGAAACAAGATTTTAAACATGCTCTTGGTATATGTGATATAGTATTGGGCACTGTTGGTACGTCTTGCCTATATAATCGCAATAAATTTTTTTTTTGCGTGTGAGAGAAACTTGCCGGAGTTGTACCTTACTGTCCTAGCATGAGGACTGCAACATCCTCATTTTTTATACATGTTCATTTTTTTGCAAACGAAAAAATGATCATTGAACATGAATGTGAGAATTGCTGGTTGAAGCAAGCTAATTGGCCATCGCTGGTTCATACGTATTATAAGATAGCTAAACAGCCATGTTTGACTGTTGGCGCCTTTGTATAATCACAAATCATTAAATTTTGCTTTTATTGGTGTAGATATAGGTCACGCACGTAATCATTTGAAATTATTCGTCATTTTTGCTAAAACTTCTGGTGCCTATATTTACAAAGTTGAACGCCTAAAATGCTGTGTTGCCTGCCTATTTTTGTCACCTAAGGCGTGCTTATTCAATGCCTAGCAGTCTGGCCTCGAGTAATAAAAATTATCTACTGGAATTACTCCTACAATAAACGTTGCTTCAACGTGAATGCTTAATAAAACAGTTATGCTTGGAAGAGTCCGCATAATATTGTAAATAATTAGAATAAAGTTATTTCTGCCTAACGTTCAAAACTTTCACATATATAAACATGAAGTTGCCGGTATATTTCAGTCCGTTAGACGTACAATCTGATGCGTGAAAAAAAATTATTGAGGTATCTCTCGAGTTCAAATGAGGCACTTCATGCAACTGTTAGTTTTTGCTGCAGCATTACGTTCCGAAACAATGCGCCAACGCCCGACAACAAGATTTTCAGAAACGCTCCAACCTTAGTTGAGATAAGCTCAAAATGCTCATGTGTCCTCACTTGAGCCAAATTAAAAAGAGCACTGTACTCTGGAAATAACTACGATGACCTGAGCAAATATATCATACTTATGGAACCCTTAAACAAGCTTAACGCCGAGAACTAATTCGTACGATGTCACACCACAAGCACATAACTTCGACTATCTCTGCACCACCTCCAGTACACCCTGTCACTCTCCCGCGTTAAATTATACTTAGAGATGGCACGCATTTTATTACCGCTTTATATTGGCTTTGGTTTCTTAGCCCTAACAGATGGTCTTTTATTAATTCTGACGTTTTACTTACTAAAATCACAATATGATCATGGAGCACGTCTTAATGGGGTACTCTTCATTAATGTGGGCCACCAGTGGTTCTCTAACATGCACCCGAATTTATGTACACAAGCAATATTGCAATCCTATCAAAATCCCTCCTATCGAAATGCGCCCGCCTCATCCGGCATTGAAATATGGACCTCGCAGACTTTCACCGTAAATATGTCCTTCACTCGGCGAAATAGTTCAGCGAGACAATAATAGTTCCAGCCACACAGTGAACTGTCCTTTTCGCATCGAAGAACACAACACCGACACATATTCACTGCATTCTAGGGCTGGCAAAATGCTGTTTTGTAGTTTGTAGGGATTTCAGGACAGGCTACGATTGTAAGATCTATTATTCTATATTAATATAATACCAATATGTGGAGAAAACTGAGGCTTCTTTATTACAGGAATTCTTATTAACACGCCGAAGCCCGCAAGGCACCAAAGCGTATGCTAAATACCGATTGAATACACTTCAATTTCTGTCCCTTTGCTCTCTCAATAAATTTGCCTGCTGACACCCCTGTAGCAACAGCATATCATTTTTTTTTCAACAACACTGACTTCAATATTTTTTGGCATATTAGGATTCAAAATTCGCGCCCGTTTGTCGAGCGTGTACTGTAAAAGTGATTGGACTCGCAAGGGCCGACTCTCGCTCAATCCGGGCGGCCTTTCTACGCGTGCGAACGTGTGCGAGAACTGCACATTTCGGAAACAGGCGCACAAACTTTGGCGATTACTGTGCATTGAAATGACATGTGCGGTCTTTTCGCATGTCCGGACGCGTGCAGAATTAGTGCTGATTGAGCGTCAGTTGGCCCAAAACCCGCAGCAAATCTAATTGGCCTTGGCCCACTTCCGCGATTCGGCTGATGTGTTGCATTTAACGCTTGGTTCCCACCTTATCGGTCGGGACCTTCTGGCTCCGGTGGGGCTCCTCCCGGCAGCGATTTGCCTGTGGGATAAATGAACGAAGAAAATGCACACTTGTAAGCACTGAGTTCTTGCTTATAGAGTAGCACAATGTACCGAATAGAAAGAAAACGGACCATCGTGCATAAATGAGAAGTTTCTAATAATATTTGCTTAAGTCTCATAGTGAATGTCGGAAGAATTGATTGTCGTCGTGTAAAACATTCTTTCGCTAGTCTTGGACAGCGTTTCTCATCCTTGGTCCGGCACTGTTAACCGGGTCTCAGATAAGCTGCCTTTGGCACCAGCGCGTATGCAAACGTCGTTTGACAAGCGTAATTGCTACTTTTATTGCTTGTTTAATGTATACCTTAGCTGTGTCATGATTTCTGGTGGCTGACGCTCCGTTGTGCGACAGTAGCAGTGAAATGGAGGGCCGAATGCAAAGACCCGCAACACTGCGTTTCGAGCCGTTTCGCATTCAGGATGACAGCACATTGCCGGACTGCCTATTCAGCACTTCGTGAGACAAATCCAAAACTCACAGCTTGCGAAGAGTTTTGGGCATCAGACCACTCTGCTATTCATGCCATTCATGCACCATTCATGCACGACGCTGAGGCATTAGTAAGCGCCATTTTTTGTAGATGGGTTCATCCCTGCCCACTAAGCTGAGGAAGTAAAAGTTGTCTAGTCTACTATCGGTGGTATGCACTCATCGAACAATAACCGATCTTCTTGCTCACACGAGCTGTTTAGAAATATCCAATGCAAGCCATTTCGATCTCTACCCACCAAAACGAGTCCCTATAAACAGCATTTGGAGTCATTGTTTTAACCCTAAGTGCCATTATACGTACTCGTGGTGGCTTCGCAGCTTGAGCACAGCGGTAGACCAACGACCGATAACCAAACAAACGAATGAACGAACAGAAATAAATAAGAGAACATTGCATAGCACTTCGTCTTCTTGTTTCCTTTGCTTTTCTTGGTTCCGCCACCGAGTTGTTCTCATAAGCTTATATCGCGATGACAAAAACTGCTTCGTTCAAAAACTAATGTTGTAGTGTGACGATTGGCAACGTGGCATCGACACAGTGTGTACAGGGAAGAGTGGCAGCCCATGAAGTTCACTACCGCATTCGATATTGTATAAAAGCTTGCACCTAATACCTACAAGCAGGGATGCACCATAACTTGGACGGCCCACTACTGCGGCGACACTAAAGCGTGCCCACGCAAGAAATAAAAAGATAAAGCCGGCCCATCCCACACCTAGCGGGAATCGATGTTATGCGAAGCAGTGTGCGGGAAGCCTACCAAGTTAACGAAACGAACAGGAGAGCACCAAGACGCAGGCGGCTAGGTAGATGTGTAGATACTGTCAAGGTGGCAAATTTTCGCCAGGAAATGCTTCGCATTTAGAGAGATATTCAAACACCGACTGCTCAATGCTGTAGAGCATTGAGGTAATTTTCTAACTATTGCCCAGCATCCATTCTGTAATTCATTACAAATTCTCGAAGACTGTGTGTCTATCGACAACATCATCACAACTGTTTGTGTGCACTGGTTTGACAACAAGATCGCAAGAACAATGGCATGACCCACAATGACGGAGCATCTTGAACAACAAAAATGAAGCTGCTGTCTTTCCCTTCTTGTTGTTCAGACATAGTGAAGATCTTGAATGTGGAAGCCTTGATACGATTATGGTAGCACACGAGGGTTCGCTATCCAAGTGCTTGCTTTCCTAAGTGGTCGTGTTAAGTGATGCCATCACCCGCCGTGGTTGCTCAGTGGCTATGGTGTTAGGCTGCTGAGCACGAGGACGCGGGATCGAATCCCGGCCATAGCGACCGCATTTCGGTGGGGGCGAAATGCGAAAACACCCGTGTACTTAGATTTAGGTGCACGTTAAAGAACCCTAGGTGGTCGAAATTTCCGGAGTCTCCCACTACGGCGTGCCTCATAATCAGAAAGCGGTTTTGGCACGTAAAGCCCCATAATAAATTTTTTTGGACAAAAATGCATGTTCTACAAGTGCCTGCCATGGCCCTAAGTGACGCTCACTAAACGTCCCAGGGCTTCATCCAGTACACATAAATACCAAAGGTAGTGGACGGATTGATCGCCGTCGCCGCAGCGAAATTGGTAGTTGAACAAGCGAACATTGAGGAAGTTGCTGGTTCATCTCGCAGCGGCGACAAGATATCTCCTCGTCTACTCTAATTTTTCCTTTTCCTTATTATTTTCTACATTATCAATGTCGGCCACACCTGATTACGTCATGGTTTCTTTGCCTGTGAGCTTTTATGTTGTTCTTGATTAACGGAACTAAAACTGCTCTGTTTCCCTTCTCCTCTTATATATATATATATATATATATATATATATATATATATATATATATATATGTATATGTATATGTATGGTTGTGTGTGTGTGTGTGTGTGTGATTATTTATGGCGTGCCCTAATTTCTATGTTTCGCTTGGTTATACGCTTAACAGGAATTACATGGGAAAATATCAGTGCGAAGAAATTTTCGTCTCATGCCAAGCAGTTTGCATAGGCTCGTAGGCTTGTTCTTCGTTCGCCTCATTTCAGGACTCCACACTTTCTCCGCTAGGTGTCCCATGGTGGAAGTGAACCACCGTTCCTCAGCACAAAATGCCGATGCCCTGCCCATTACGCCACCGGCAATGCACACTTCTGTCGTGTCAATGCGAACTAACGCATTTGAAACGATCGACGCCTCTTTCACATCGCATAGCAACAATTCGCAGAGAAATTGTCAGCTTCGCACAATGGCGAAGCGTTGAAAGGGGCAGCAAAACTTGGCGTTGGACTCGACCTCCTCCTCCTCGGGTGTTTCTAACAATATGCGGAGGTGACATAGCAGGCGACGCGACCAGCAGCTGCTTTAGGCCAACAGAAACCCGCCGGCGTTTGTCGGCGGCCCATGCAAGGATTAGAAAGATGTATTCGGACGTTTGGAGTCTATACCGCTCACACGGGCGTACACATAACGGCATGGCATACACGTAACAGCACGGCTCGAACGCGATTCCTTGTGCGCGACGTCGATGCCAACAGTGGAAGATGGAAGACAAAACGCTGTCTGGGCTCCGGCACAGCCGATTGAGCGGAGCGCGACGGCGTCCGCTTGGCTCGGGCGCTTTTGCAACCAAACGCAGTGCGCTTCTCCGAAGGCTCTCTATCCCTTAAAGCGCGGGCTGAGAAATTGCTTCGGTACTGGAACAGCGCGACGGTGGTGCTGCCGACGGGGTGAAAGTGCCTCCAGTGTGCGTATAATTGTTGTTGCAGTAAAAGAGCGACAACGCCTGCAGGATAATTACCTTGCATTAAGGAGTCAAACGAGTAAGTGATTGTCATTCCTACCGCTGTCCCTCGCGTGTGCCACTTTGCATAGGAACAAGCTGCTTATAAAAGTTGAAGTGCGCCAGTTTTACTTATCCTTCTCCTTTTACAGCTGGCGCCTAAATACGCTACGCTACACCGCAGTACCTTCGGTGTCGGCGGACGTTCCGCAGTGTTCTTATTGTGGTACCTAGCACTTTTAACATGCCAAGAGAGTTTCAGCTGTGCGTGGTACGTAATGCGTAATTGGGCTACGTGGCACATTATGCCTACTAATGCTGCAAGTCTTACACCACGACTACGGTGCTGCTACGAGTGGTTAGCTTGATTCCGTAAAAATATGACAGCACTCAAACAGCCAAGACCACCTACTTTGACCTGAATCGGTGTTTGATACCTGCTCTTCATTCGGGCACCAAGAAATAAAAGATACAATCATAAATAACTCAGTCTCATCTCAAGTCGAGGAGAAATTATTAACGATGTTTCGTGGCTAGTATAGATATGCACCATTTCATTGCGATTGCAATTATATGGGCCCTCCAGGCGCATTTCTGCCGTCGCCGTCGCCATGAGGTTCCATGTGAATGAAAGCGTATGAGGGTGAGCCGGTGAACGCTGTTAAATCTCGCGTGCGCGAGCGAGGAACCCGGCCCCGCTGCGTGCCCTCTCCTGTGGCGTGCGAGGCAAGGGGGTCAGGCGAGGGAGGAGGGGCGCTCTTCTCTGGCGGCTGTCCTCCTCGCCCGCCGCTACGTACACAATGGAAACAACCGCGGCATCTACTACGGCGTTGGCCACCCGAATCGTCGACACCGTAGTAGACACCTCTGGTGGACGCCGTAGGGACTCGTGTGTCTTGAAAGCGATCTGCGACGGGGCCAAAGTGCATGCCCGCGCAGGCCTCATCTTCAAAGTGATCTGCAATGCTTTGAGAGTACGCGTAGGGCCGGTGGTGGTTACAACACCTTTATTGAAAATCGTGGTAGCTTCATACCTCTGTGGTTTTGACATTTCGTTCGCGTTGAAGCGACAGATGCCCAGAGGTCAATTGGATCGCGGTTGCTGCCGCGATTCCTAACTCCAGCGTTTTCAAAGACAGTTCCCGCTGTCATCGAGTGATGTGTGTTCATGTTTACCTGTGCACGCGTGACACCGTGCTGGTCAATTTAATTTAGTTAAAACACATTGATGTGCTTGTTGGTTTAAATCCATGATAGAAGCGCGGCTCAACGGCTCATGATAGAAGCGCGGCTCAACAAGGACATAGAAAGAAGCAGACGCACTAAGACAGCGCTGCCTCTGTGTGTCTCTTTATTTCTACGTCCTCATTGAGTCAGACTTACACATTCTATCATTGTTAATTTATTTAGTAAGCAAATGTTTCCAAGTTTAAGTGGCCGATAAGTCTACTATACTAACTTCTTAGAGCTATGTACTAATTTGCTATCGCAATGAGTGCTTCGCCTTTCGGCCGGAACTGCTTTTATTTATTATGCTTCTAGCTCCCGTTGTCGGCGACCTTCAAGTGACCTTGAGGCAAAAGGCAGAGCTGTTACCCCCGCACTCAAACGAGAACATCCGGGGAAATTGCGAGAACATAGTCGAATCCCCCCACTCTTTGTACAGGACCGCATTACACGCGCTAGTTGGTCCCAAACAAGTTACAAAAAATATTGGTTCCAATTAGTTCCTAATGTTTGTGCCCAACATTACTCAAGCTGCAAATTCTAGTACGCTGAAGTTTTATTTGTCATTTCCAATAGCGACGTTCAAAATGCTGATACACGACGTCATACACTTTATTACTGGGAAATGGAATTTGCTGCGGATCTACTGCGGTCGCCAAGCTGCTGTGTGGCGTGGCGCCGGACGTGTCTAGAAGCGCTGCTTTGCATTCACGGAAGAAGGAAAAAAGGCGAGAGCAGTATGCCACGCAGCCAGCCTTCGCAGGCAAACGCTCCGTGAAGCCTGGAGAAGGGCTGGCGCTTTGCTCGGTGGTGGCCCAATACATGACCTCTTCCGTCGAGATCAGGGAGCAAGACTCGAGATTTGCTAAGACGTTTAGTCGCACCTCTTTCAGGCGCTTTTCTTCTTCTAGGTGGGCAGTGCGCTCAGCCTCCCTGGCGTGTTTCGCTGCCTGTGGTGCCTCCTTCAACCGCTTTTGTTCTTCTAGCTGTGCAGCGTCCATATGGGCCAGTGCACAGTATGGCGTGGTGCATGCACTACACGCATTTTAATATTGCGGCTAGTATCATCTCCAACCAATCTGCTTTGCCACCAGCCATCTTATGCTTGTGTCTAGTGTCGATTACGAGAGAGCCAGCAGTTTTATTTATTTATTTATTTATTTATTTATTTATTTATTTATTTACTTATTTATTGACTTGCTTACTATATTATCGCGTTCCTAAACGTGGAGAGGGGACGCCTACCCGAGAAAGTGGTTTTATATATACATAGCCTGTGGTGACAAAGCTTTATTGCTGTTGATGCGTTGTATAATGCGGACCAGTTCAAAACCAAATGCTAAACGGAATTACCAACTTAATACCACGTTGTTGCATGGTATGCATTGGCGACATGCTAAAATTATCTCTCGGCATGTCCAACGTCTGAGGGCAGAGTAGTGGCGCATGTGCAGTGGGGCTAGCGCGCATCACGTATCACAGTACTGTATCGCGTATCACGCAAAGTTAAAGCTTCCTGTGGCACCACCTTTTAGATCGGGCTTAGTGGTAAAGTGAAGTAATAAATTCTCGATTGATACGAGTCAAAACAACGATCTCGTTTTAAGGAACGCGGTGGTGCATGGGGCACTCCGAAAAAAAATTTGGCCACCTGAGGTTCTTCAGGGTGCACCTATATCTAAATAAACGAGTGTTTTTGCATTTCGCCTCAATCGAAATGCGCCCGTCACGGCCGGAAACGAACCAGTAACAACAAGCTCGCTGCAGCTGGTAATGAAACAGTTTGCACCGTTTCTTCGCCGGAGTACAAGATATCGGTGGTCATGCCACCATCGTCGTCGTCCTCGTGCTGTCATCACCCCGTCGTCGCATTGCTATAGTGTCGCCCACATGCTCGCGTCACCCAGGCAACTCTTTCTGTAAGTACGCTTGACGGCGCGTGATTTCTCACCCCGCTGGAAATGGCGGTCTGAACGTACAAGACGCGCGTCAGCGCGCACCCTTTTGCCTCGCTGTTTTCGCCTTGTTCGACATATTAGTTTCATACTTTTGCGAGCGAGCGAGCGAGCGCACGGATAGTTGTCTGGAGAAGGTGTCTGTGCTCGCGCCACGCTTGGACGCGTGTGATCTGTCCTGCTCCAACTGCGCATGCGCGAGGCGCGTGGGCGCGAGCTTTCGTGCGTTGGCACGCGTGCCTGTAATTTGGCCATTGCGCTGCTTCTGACCGACGTTAACGATGCGGCTCACCTTTGAGGATGATGAGGTAGACCACCAGGCCAATGATGGCGCACATGCAGATGAGGAAGACGCAGAGGAGGAGCAGGATACCCTTGGAGGAGAGCCACGGACGCGAGGAAGCCGCTGGCGCCGCACCTTCGGGCTCCGCTACGCTCGACTCCACGCCGCTCACCATGCTCCTGCGCGGACGGCCCCGCGATTATAGCGTTGAGCTGCTGTGCTCTTCGGTGGGCGTCCAACGGCCCGCCCTCTCCCGTCGCTACACTTCCATGTCGAACACGCTTCCGACCATTGCGCTCAAAGCGAGGTGCGACGACACTATGCCTAGAGTTACTGAATAATCTCTATGGATGCGCAAGGACAGCCATGCACAGTAACTCTAGCTGCGTTTCAGAGTGCAAGCTTCCCTACGCAGTTTAACATACCAAATTACGCAAGTAGGAGGCTAACTATAAACTATACACTTAAGGCTAACTATAAGGCAAACTATCAACTCCACAACAGCACAAGTTGAAGACCCTCCTAAGAGAACAACTTAAAAGTTAGGCGAGTTGTTACTGGTTCACACAGTGTGTCGACAGAGAAAGATAAATTTAAGAAAATGACGTAGGGACGATACAGCGTCCAGCTTGTATGTCGATTGAAAGGACACGGTTATTTACAAACAATGCCTTTCACAGCTATCCAGTGCTCAAAGAATTGAATAACTATTAAGGATAGCGATTAATTAGGATAATGAAGTACGGACATCACCAAGGACATGCCAAACAACAGCTAACCATTCCTATCTGTCGAGCAGGCGTGGGCCATGCACACACGTATTTTTTTTTCTGTAAACGAAATTGGTGACTCATTTATAAGCACGCATCGCCCATCCTTTTAGCCAGAAGATCCTCTATTATTTGTTTTTTTTTTGCGCCAGCTCTAGTTTGGTGTAAATTCTTGAAGTCGTAGTCCTCCTCCTCGTCCATGTTTTTCCACAGTACGACCACGTCAGATGTTTACTGGATTGTGACCACCGTGTTCATTTCATCGTGTTTCCGCGCTTAATGTTTTTTTTTATGCGAAGCATATTACGAGGGCTCAACCCAGCTCCTCAGGCGCGGCGGTGACCATGAAATCACGTGACACCGTGACGTCACGACAGAGGAGAAGTGGCTTTGGCTCAACTCTTGCAAGACGGGCTGGGTGGGAATCGAACCAGGGTCTCCGGAGTGTGGGACGGAGACGCTACCACTGAGCCACGAGTACAACGCTTCAAAGCGGTACAAAAGCGCCTCTAGTGAATGCGGTGTTGCCTTAGAAACGCGCTGTTTCTAAGGCGTGCGTCTCTTGCTCAGGCGCACATTTCGTTGCCGCGCCGAACGCTGCTTTGCTCGACGCTCACCGCGTCCAATGCGGGGCGCGTAGTCGCTGCCCTGTAGCCCATTGTCTTACACCCCTTGGCGGGTCGACGGGAACGCTGTCGCGTTCCACTCTTGAAGGCGAAGAAGTAATGCATGAGTTGTTTCTTCGTCTAGCCGAACCAAATATAGCCAAGCAACAGCAGTTCACCAGGCTAAACAGTGGTTCAACAACTAAAATAAAGGCTAGTATGCTTCGCATCCTGGGCTTAACCTTACCTAAGCCACAGCCATTTTTTTTTGTCATGTTAACTTACCTTCACAATGGCATGGAAAACCAAGCTAGCCGTTTTGCGCGCCTTACTAGCGCTTACATTGAGAACATCAGCGCCCAACATTACACCTCTGGCTATCCAGTACCAAACCCTACCCCCCTTTCTTCAAACAGCGTGTTTCTTTGAATCGCTCGTGAATCGAGCGAAAGTAAGCCCAATGGAGTTGTGGTCGCAGGCACGGGCCTGATTTTGAACAACAAAGACCGCTGTGCGCCATCCGAACTCACGACTAAGACTGTCAGGTATCTCCGCTATGTTATATGGAAGGAGGTGTCATGCGAGTTTTCTTGACACGCGTATTCTTCGTAATCATCAGCAGCAGCAGCAGCCTATTTCTACGTCCACTGCAGGACTAAGGCCTCTACCTCCAATCTCCAATTATCCCTGTCTTGAGCTAGCTGATTCCAACTTGCGCCTCAAATTTCCTCATTTCTTCACCCCACCTGGTTTTCTACCATCCTCGACTACACTTCCATTTCCTTGGCACACATTCTGTAACTCTAATGGTTCACCCATTATATACCCCACGCATTACATGGCCTGCACAGAACCATTTCCTTAACTTAGCGTAAACTAGAGTATCGGATGTCCCCGTTTGCTATTTGATCCACACCGCTCTGTTACTGTCTAATAACGTTACGCTTAACATTTTCCCGCACTTTGTGCGGTCCTTCACTTGTTCTCGCGCTTCTTTGTTAGCCTCCAAATTTCGGCGAAATACGTTAGCGCCGGTAGAATTCCATGATTGTACACTTTTATTTTGAAGTGTGGTATGCTGCCAGTCAGGATTTGGTAATACCTGCCGTATTGCCCAACCGGTTTTTATTCTTCTCTAAGTTTTGTTCACGTGCTCCTGTACAGACTGTAGAGGCTGACTGGCAATTCTCAATTCTTGATTCCCTGCCAGGCTATTGAACATTATCTTCGCCTTCGGCATATTAACCCACGGTTACAATTTCTCTGTTGAGGTCCACAATTATTTCTTGTAAGTCTTCCCCAGCGTTGCTGACCAGGACTCATCTACGAACAGAACGTTGCTGAGATATTCGCCGTTGATCCTCACTCTAAAACATTTCTTTTCTAATAGTCTGAACACTTCTTGCATAATATGTGTATGCATGATTGTATGCATGATCATCTGCGCTGACGCTCGGAGCGGACTTTCCACGAGGGGTGAGATGGTTACGTCGTTCGTCTCCCGAACTCAAGGACCCCGTCATCAGCATCAGAACGCCCTAGCCCGCCAGCCATCGCCAAACGCTGGTAATTATTATCGAAAGACGTACGCCCTAAATTGGAATACTGTACACGAACCTATCATAGGTAATATAAGAACGAGTCTAACAATTCCATGTAATAGATACGTTCGAGTAAAAGGTGCCAAGAACACTAAAACAATTTCATACGCAATCTAAAACGGTAATGCACAGAAATACGCATGTAGAGTGCAATTATAGAACGCGCAAATTGAGTAATTTTAACCAAAAGCCTTCGGTAGGAAGTGGTTTGTGCGTCAACGGACTAGAACCACGTAGTTTCATGAGAAAGAACAATGGGATCGCTAGCTTTCAATCATTGGCGCGTTTGTGATCATGTCAGAGAGAATGTTCTGGCGTACGTTGAGCTATTCCGATGTTTTGCGATTGTGAAATAATTATCAAATAAACTTATTTACGGGTCTCCGCAGGCAACAGTTATGCGCTTGTCAGGGATCTTCAATTACCGCGTGCCTGCCCAGGCTCCTACGACAGGTGCGGAGTTCCATTTTGTCTCTGCTGGCATTTCCTGGCAACCTTACTTTCATCTCTCGCACCTGGGAACCCACGCAGCTTTCACGGCCGGCCGTTCCTTCACAAGTAGCATCGCACCAGTAGAAAAGAAATACATACAGACACAAGAGCGTCATAACGAACCTACTATAAGCAAGCTCGATGCATAAATAGAAGGGAGTTAAAGGCCCGGAAAGTATCCCTCGCACGGCACAAATAATGGGCGTAGAAACTATAGGCATAGTGGAGTACCATTTATTCATCGTGTACGAGAAGAAATACCTTTCAGCTGTTTCTAGGTTTCTTTAATCATGATGTGGAAACGCCATTCTCTGATACATGTCTTTCTTTATTCGTAGGAGCTTCTGCTTTGGACAGTAAATGTTTCGTTGCGATTGATCAACAATTTCTTTTGTCAAATAAGAAAGATTTGCTAGTGAAAATTATTGTTTCCTGCTATTCAGCCGTGCTCCTCACTGCTCCTTTACATTGGCACTATTAGCACTATTGGCACAAAGGCTGTTAATATTAACATTCTTTCATTGCGCAAGCTCGAACGAATTCAAGAGAGTAGATTCCGTTTCCTTACTCTTCCGCCATGGCTGCCTTTTGGGTGGTCTACCCCTGCAATGCAGAAAAAGTAAAGCATAAACACAACTGGTATGCGCGGATAAACGATGACATCAACAGGCAATTGATTTGAATTGTAACAGTGTACACTATAGCGATGGCGGGTGTGAAAATATATTATTTGACCTAGTAGTGATAGCAGCCAATTTTATTGTTACGTGAGTGGCGGGCCCGGTTAGTTCTATTTCTGCAACTAATTTCGCACTTTCAAGCTGAAGCTATTAGAGGATAAGTTATCTCGTACTCGTATCTACGATACACGCAATATATACACACATTGCGTTTATATATATATATATATATATATATATATATATATATATATATATATATATATATATATATATATATATATATATATATATATATATATATATATATATACACATATATATATGTGTGTGTGTGTGTGTGTGTGTGTGTAGACGCAGCCATATATAAGTACATGGCTACGCGAATGGATGGAATGACACTTTACTACAGAATGTTTGGCTAGTTCGTTGCTTTCATAACGAGCCCTGCTGATAACGCACGCAACACGAAGAAGCGCCAACACAACGCAGTAACTAACAGTACTGGACACACAAACGCGGCCTGCGGAGAAATGCTGTCTTCCACATGCACAGGTAGCTAACTTTAAAGGCGTGAAATAAAGTTACATGACGCAACATGCCGGTACAAAGGTTCTAGGCTTTACGCAGTGTTTAACAATTATTAATAGCAACAGATGTCTTTTAGCGTTGCTCAGTAACACAGCTGTGGGAAAGTGTGGGTTATCCGAAGCAATCATGCACACACATGTTGCGCAGCAGGTAAGCAAGCCTTGCAAGTTAGAAGCACGGCTCTATCAGAACCACGGCCTAGGGACGTTTTAATTTCGAAGCTCCGTACGCAATGCACACCCACTCGGGTTTAGACTGATTCGCAGTTTTTTTTTTCCAGACTTGTCTCATACAACCTAGTAGGCACTGTGCGACTGTGCATTCTACAGGTTTTCCCGCTCAATTTAATCCAAGCGCCAGTCAATTTAATCCGAGCGCCAGTCAATTTAATCTAAGCGCCAGTCAATTTAATCCAAGTGCCAGTGATTTTAATCCGAGCGCCAGTCAATTTAATCCAAACGCCACTCAATTTAATCCAAACGCCAGCCGAAATAATCCAAGCGCCAGTGAATTTAATCCAGGCACAATGGAATTCAAGAACCTTTGGATTTCAAGACTTCTGAAAATTTGCGAACATATTATGAGTTAACGCCTTGAACATGAAAGAGCGCGGTGGTAAACCAGTAGCTATCCTGCCACGGGACAAACGACAACTTCTGGAGGTTTTGAAGCGAAAAGCGCGAGCCGGCGTATTTCGGAATTGGCTCCGTGAGCGTGTTCGGAGGCGAATTGGCTCCGTAAGCGTGTTCGGAGTTGAATTGGCTCCATAAGCGTGTTCGGCGTCGACGCAGGTGGCCACTGCCCCGCGCTATGCGTCATCGTTTGACCTTCGCCGCAAGCGCGTGTTTATCACGGAGGCCGACTATATAACCGCTTGGTAGGGTATAGGCGTGCGCATTCAACATGGAAGGAGAACAGAGTGATACTACTGATACAGAGAGCTGTGTTTATGGCTGTAGAGAAATCGCAAGACGATGTGCCCAACAGTGATGAATAAAGAAGTTGAATAATCCTGCATAACTCATGGTATATATAATTGATAATCAATTTGCATAACTACACAAGGCACACGTATAGCATAACCATAGACTAAACGAAGCATATCCATAAGTGAAACCGTAAGCATACCCATAGGCTAAATCATAAAGCATAACCATAAGGTAAACCATAAGCATCACCGAACCTTTTCGCTTCGAGATATCCAGGCTTAACCTTAGCTAAGCCCCAGCGAATATTTTTTTTATTTTCTACTTCGTTATGAAAGCGACACAGAAGATGAACATTCTCCGAATTATTTGAGAGGAAACGTCAGCATGAGTACGTCGAGTTAATGGTACACATTCGATTTGGTCATGGCTATCAAACGATACAATAAAATTTGATTCGATGATAATTATTAGGCCCTCGCTGGGAGGCTTCGGTCGCTAGCGAATACGATTCACTATTCTACTGCGATATCCGCAGCCTCCAATCAAAGACCTTGTCATCGGTACCGCTAAAACAGTCATGAATGCCATTTAATAGCATAACTGATATGGTCAAGTCACTAGTGATCACAAGTGAAATACAATGCGTAATTCGGGGTTCTTGGAGTTTTGTGAAACATGACGTCATATACATCCAATGAAACACGATGAAACGAGTGACTCACTATGCCTACTATAAACTCGTATACTTAAGTCACTGGTGAATATTATTCACCTATTTTACTATCCCTGAGGCAGCTTTCCCTCGTGGGTGCCGTCAGTACTATCAATGAAGCTGTAGCACGATGAGTACTTTTGCGTTACCACTACTAACAGATACCGCCGAGTTTTTAGTCATCCCCAGTGATGCGCTCACTGCGATGTTCTCGAATTTTCATGCAGAATAGCGTGATGAAAATTAAATGGTTATGATAGATGTGAAACGGCTATTCACTAACTATAATTTGATAACTATAGGAAATACTAAGATTGATTCACTTTAGTGATGAAGAATAACTTTGTGTAGTTTGATGGTCAGAGCCATCGTTCAGGCACGCCGTGAATGGTATAAATGAAAGTGTCAATAAATGAGAGTTTAAATCAGTCAACATTGCTAATTTACATCGCAGAGCCATTAATGATCACTAGCGATAAGCTCTGTTCGGTGTTCTGTTCGGTGTTCATAGCGTCGTGCATGTCAAATGAAACCTTTAAACAATGATCCAATTATGCTCATTTACGATCACTGAGCATTTGGTCTGCTACCATTGCTACCTGATAGTGAAGGGTGAGTAGTGATCACTAGTGACAAGCTCAGTTCTTTGTTTTCGTACTTCTTGCAGCCTAAAGTCTCGCGTATCAAATTAAAATTGAGTCAAATGGCAATACAAGTTTAATAACTGGGAGGTGCCATCTTGAATGCGCACGTCTATACCCTACCAAGCGGTTATATAGTCGGCCTCCGTGATAAACACGCGCTTGCGGCGAACGTCAAACGATGACGCATAGCGCGGGGCAGTGGCCACCTGCGTCGACTCCGAACACGCTTATGGAGCCAATTCACCTCCGAACACGCTCACGGAGCCAATTCCGAAATACGCCGGCTCGCGCTTTTCGCTTCAAAACCTCCAGAAGTTGTCGTTAGTCCCGTGGCAGGATAGCTACTGGTTTACCACCGCGCTCTTTCATGTTCAAGGTGTTAACTCATAATATGTTCGCAAATTTTCAGAAGTCTTGAAATCCAAAGGTTCTTGAATTCCGTTGTGCCTGGATTAAATTCACTGGCGCTTGGATTATTTCGGCTGGCGTTTGGATTAAATTGAGTGGCGTTTGGATTAAATTGACTGGCGCTCGGATTAAAATCACTGGCACTTGGATTAAATTGACTGGCGCTTAGATTAAATTGACTGGCGCTCGGATTAAATTGACTGGCGCTTGGATTAAATTGAGCGGGAAAACCTGTAGATTTATATGAATAAATAGATTGAAATGCTACTGTCCTTTAAAATTAAATTATGGGGTTTTACATGCCAAAACCACTTTCTGATTATGAGCCACGCCGTAGTGGAGGACACCGGAAATTTTGACCACCTGGGGTTCTTTAACGTGCACCTAAATCTAAGTACACGGAGGTTTTCGCATTTCGCCCCCTATCGAAATGCGGCCGCCGTGGCCGGGATTCGATCCCGCGACCTCGTGCTCGGCAGCCAAACACCATAGCCACTGAGCATCCACGGCGGGTTGGCACTGTCCTTTAGCGTTCCCCCTACCCCGTGTTATTTGAAGCTGAATATAGTCGACCCTATCACTCCGGGAAGATGGACGATAAGAGAACCTTAGATGATAAGCGGCACATTCCACCTAGCGAATTCGCTATAGTTCAAGCTAGGAAACATCAAATGCTTGGAGTAAGAAATATCCCCTACTGAGCCTCTAACATGAGCATACCTCGCTGGAATTTGTGCGGTGCCCTGGCCGCCGAATTGACGGCGCGTCACTCATACCACTACAGTCGATTGATATTTGTGAAGAATAGTGGTTCGCTTAGCGAAGTCGCATTTGCCAGAAGGCGACGTCTGCAGCGCCGATGGTATACGCAGGCTCAGCAGCGCCGTAACGACGTTGTGGCTGCTGTGTCTGAGAGCTTCGGGGCCCGGCTGTAGGACGAAAACGGGAAAGCTGGGCTCACCTGGGAGTAGAAACCGGTGCCGGAGGCGGCCGTCGGACCCGATCGGTGCAGCGGGCGCAACCGAAGTCCGGCGGCCCAGGCTTCGACAGGAACAGGGAGCTGCCGAGGTCCGCGCGCGCTCCGGTCACCGCACGCATTCGCCGATGGCTGGCTTGCTTGCCCCTCGAACCGTGGCGATTGCCCACTGCGGGATATCAGCCGGAAAACTGGCGGCCGAGAGTAGGAGGCGGCGCGTAAAGCCTAAAGGTTAGATTGAGCGTTAGATTGACCAGCTGTACTTAGAATTTAAGCGCGTGACAGATGACTCGTATACATACCTTTAATTGTAGTTTTACGAATTTTGCCCTACATATGTGGCAGTGTTTTTTCGACTAAGACGGGATAATAACGAATGAAAGAACGAACCAACACATGAATTGACAAAATGAATCGATAAATAAATAAAAATATCGCAGTTTCGTCATGAGGGCGAAAGAGTCAGTGTGATAGCAGCACGTTAGAACAACGCACGAAGGGTACGACTCATAGCTGTAGTGGCAGTATAAATTAAAGTAACGTAAGCTGACGAAGTAAAAACGAGCTGTTGTACTAGGAGTGTTCTTTTCGAATCGTGCCATCGGAGAATTTCATTCATGTTTATTAATTAAAGCCAAAGTCTTTTTTAGCGACTTGACCATCTCTTGTCCGTACCGGGTATGTTTGGCACCTATTTCCTAGACCAATCCCAGAGCACAACCTCGGCAATAAAATTATATCATTTTGAGGCTTGAGCTCTGTTAATTTCCGCCCCTTTCATGATCAAGTCTGATACGATTTAGGATAAAATGCATGTGCCGTCGGCGTTTTGTTTCGTGACATTTCATTGCGTGCTACCATTATGGAAATACTGAGTAATAATTCTGTCAAGAATGTCAGGCCTCGTACGAGTAATTTTAATGATAGAACGGTGTGGCAATATAACCCGCATATATCGCACGTCGTATAGCCTGGCGTGGCATGTAGCCTACATATACCGAAACATATACGAAACCTCATGACAACGACGACAACGCTCAAGCCGACGGCACAAATTAGCTTGGAGTGCCCATATAATTGCTATCGCAATATTAGGTTAAATAAATAAATAAATAAATAATAGCGCTGCTTTGGTTAGCGCAACATACCTATTGCCCCTATTGCCGTCACAGTGTTGCACATGCGAAAACCCAGATGATTATAATACCTTAAGTCAGCACTAATGCATAGAAAGTACAGACCCTTGAAGGCCTACTGTACAAGGTATGCGCTCCTTTACAACGAACTATTGAAGAAGACAACGCTGCAGCTGCGTGGTGAGATAGCAAAAAAAAAGTCATATGCTTTAATGAAATGAAAGACACGACCCGCAGTTATGGAACTCATCCACCTGGTTTTACGTGCCACACAGACGGATTAGCTGTCATTTTCGATTACCTGTTTCTTTGACATGATCCGCAATTTCAATGCTTCAGTATTTATTCAATCCATGAACACACGGATACAGTTGCCGCAGCCGCAGATTGAACACACGACCGCGCGCTGAATAGGAGGACGTTATAGCCACTGGGCAAGTGCGGCAGTGTGTCACTCTCACCGTCACCATGATTACTTTCTTTCACCATTGTGACAGAGCCAGCGAATAGTTCACAATCAGGGCTGGCCAGGAAATTTCGAAACATTAACTGAAAAAAATATATATCAAATACCTCAAGCAATATACTTCAAGTTATTCATATATGCGAGTAATTTGTACCCAATGTGCGCATCTACGTGCCTGCGCGTGATTTGAACGTTTAGAGGGTTACTCTCGATGTTATCTCACTGAAGGGGCTGGTATGATTCAACATAATAATTGACTTGTACACTAAATTACAAGTGGTTTATACCCTTCAAACTGCCCACAATTATTGTTACAATCTTTGCAAGAATATTTTTCTCATGTAAAGTACAACCAGAAAGCTGGCTGTAGGGCCCCAGGCGACATATGAGTGCCCCGCACATGAACACAGCCGGTGTCACAGCGCGTGCTCTGGTCGCAAATCAATGAGGCAGCGGCCCCACGTAGCATGAGCATATCAGCTTATGATAGACGTCTTTAGGGACTGAATGATGCATAGTGTGACCTATACTTGTTTCATGTCTGGCATTGGTCATGTTCTTTTGAACTTAATCCACTTGTCGCAGCTGGTAGAAATGTGCTCGCTTCAATGGTTGTTGGACTATCTTGCTCGACAATGGTCCGCATCCTTTGCATCGTATTGTGTGGCTGCGTCGCTGAAGTTCTCGGCGTAGGCACAGTCTTGACCGTTGACAAAGCCGTGCTCGGCGACATTTATTGTGAGAAAATGTCGTACTTGTTCAGTTCTGCTTAAGTTGTGTTGGCTTCCGCGTTGACTTCTCTCTAGTCGTCGTATCTCGGCTTGTGGCGCCGCTCTTTGTCGTCGCCTGTTTCGAAGTTGCCTTCGCGGTCGCTGAAGTTGTTCTTGGAGTTGAGAATGTTGATCTTTGGGATGTTATTGCAACAGTTGTCGAGGTAGCGTACCTGCCGGAATATGCCTTTGACTTCTGGCGCTGATTGACGAGGAGATAAATACGTAACCTTTACACAGCTTCTTTTTGTGAGATTTGTCTGGTGGGGAGTGCAGTGCGGCAGCCTTATCACAAGGCTCTTCCGAGGCTGCCACAACGACGTGACAAAGGGGCGCTTCGCTCATTACACAGTGCGTGATGCTGCTTTGCATGTGCGACGCTTCTGTACTGGCAGCCTCTTGTTGAGGTTTAGTACGCACGAGGAAGCTTAAGAACTCGCAAAGCAGCTAGATCTCTAGATGTATATGGCTCCGAATTGTCTTCGCCTTCAAAGGTATGTGCGCTGGTGCAGGCACTTGTATTCTGATTTTGTCCAGGAAGTAAGCAAGTTGGCTTCATTTCAGCAGAATAAGCAATAGGTGTGCTTGAGATGGGGCATTGTTTGACAGCCGCCGAAGTGTCACGACACGAGACACCCGGTGGCGGGCCTCATGTACAAGACAACGGTGTGAGCGTGCCAGATGTCCAGAGCGTAGAGGGTGAAAATGGTTCCGCAGTCGTCATCATTATGCAAGGCATACGTTTGTGCATCCTCTTCTCGGGTGGATGACTATAGGAGAAAGTTGTCGACGATCGGTTCATACGTGGCTTTGGTTGGAACTGATGGTGATTGCTACGTGGAGACTGTGGGGGATTGCGGTGACCAAGTTGTAATGTTTTCAGGTGTTGGCTAATGAGAGAGTCGGTAGCGTATAGATTAAGTCGACTGATCATCTATTCCTTGATTTGCTCCCGCGATTCGTCGTTATCAAATATGTGCGTTAGGTAGAAGCAAAATGCCTCATCGGTGACGTAATCAATGAAGTAGGCGACTGTCTCCCGCTGCGACCATGATGCGTGTAGCTCGAAGAGGCGAAACCAGTGTTCCAACGGTCCATCATCCGCTGATGCGGTGTACTTGGGTATGCCCAAGGTTTGCGGTGATGCGGTCATGATGCTGGTCGGTATCGGCGGTGGAGCTGTGCACTCTAGGTTCTCCGCGTCGTGTTGAGTACCTATATGTTGATGTGCGGATGATGCGGTGGCTGCCAGATCGTTATCCTGTCGGTTTGTGTCACGCTAGCAGTAGGTTGCCGGAGTAGATAACACGGTCGTTGTTGTCGTTATTGCATATGGCGCGTGTGGCTACTACCGACGAAGGGAGATTCGATGGTCATGATGATGATGATGATGATCCCCGAACACTGCCTTTATTCTTTATCTACCTCTTTTTCTTTTACTGCACCGTATCATCCTTCTGTAGGCCCTTTCACTGTTTACAAACATAGGCCCTGGACGGCTTCCGGTTTTGTTTATTGACGTAGCCCACTCAATTTATCGAATAAGGAAGACATTCGCTGTGATAACGAGTAGCAGGAGTGCGTTAAAATCTAAGCCCGCAGATTGGCAACACTTTTCCTCTCTACATAACGGCAATTTTACAAGCACATGTAGCCGAAAGTTATAGAAACACTCGATGTATTAGTCTTGAGGCATAATGCGAACGTTTTTTTTTTATTTCTGAACTTAAAAATAAGCGTTTCGCACATTAAAACAACTTAAGGACACGCTTTGTGTTCTGGCCACTCTTCCGGGGTTCCGGCGCAGTAGACTGGTACGGCTCCGGACCGGAAGTTTCTTGGGCCCGCATTCTGGTTACTGTTATCGCAAGAGTGAAACCGGGCTGTTGTTGCCTCAAAACATGGCTCGTACCCAAAGGGGTGATTGGCCATACTGAGTTGACTGAAAAATGCATCTCATAAAATTACAAAAGAGTGCAAAAGCATCCATTCAAAAAAACAAAGCATTAGATAACTAAATGCTAATAAAAGTGAGTAGAAAATAATAGCTTCCCATAGTCGGTACCCTAGCAGCGAAACCTTCATGACGCTTCAATGAACTTGTGTAAAGCTCTAATCTTTACCCTTGGCTTGTTAGCAGGCGCCAAAGGACAGGATGTTTGGTGTAGCAAGCGCTAAGCCTAGTTTACTAGTTTGCAATAAGAGGACCATTCTGCGGAGGGAGGAGAAGCGGCGGCAAGAAAGAAAGAAATGGTGAATAGTTTCTGGTTCGTTTCAAAAAGAGCACAGGATAGTTATGGATGAACCAGATCTATGGAGGTAAAAATTAAGGTGGAGAATTCTACAACGGAAGCTTGTTCAGGTCGCTTTGCATTGTCGGGAAAGGCATTTTCTCATGTTCTATAGGAAATTTAAGTGTCGAAAATCATCTGCTGATAGTAGGGATGGATCATTACAATTTAAAAAATAAAAGACGTTTGCATCTAGCTCCTGTTATAAAAGTGAAATCAGGAAGAATACTTAAGACTGGGCCATTTAGTGTTGCTGAGGCGAATGAGTCAGCTGATTCCTTTAAAAAGATATCGCTATGACCGGGGACCCAGGCAATGTGGACTTCAGACAAATTGTTCGGGGCAAGCTTCGAAAATATACTCAGTGGGTGTCAACGATTAATAGATGTGAAAGCGCATCAGTAACAACTATTACTTCAGATTTCTATGGACCCATTTTTCTTAGCTAGAATAATTGCCAGAAATTCTGTAACAAATATTGACGTATAATCAGCGAGACGGAAAGCAAAAGACGGGTAAAGGTCATATGAAAAGATGCCACCTCGAGCCTTTTCTAAATTTTGTGTTGCATCCGTAGAAATATGCAATTGTGACGGAAACTTACTAAGAAATTCTTGAAGGACACCTTCAAGTATGCGCGCTAGAAGAAATTTTGCGTGTTTTGGAAAAATGTCCTCAAAAATTAGTTCCACCTTCAACTAATTAGTTTGTGGAGAAATCAGGCACGCTAGCCGAACATCAAGTTTTGATAACAGTGCCTGAACAAAAATCACTTCTGGTCGTTGATAACGCCGCGAATGTGTTATGAAAAATCAATAGGGAGCATTGATGAAGATGGATTACAAACGGGAGAGGGGCGCATCGCATATATTCGGAAAAGTCAGTACAGTGAGTTGCTTAAATGTGGACTCAATCGAAACGATTCCAGCTTCCAGATAAAACACTTCGTTAGCCACAAAACGTGGCAGCCCAAGAAATAGACGCAGCACTTGCCTTTCTATTAGTTTGAAAGGTCTAAGCTTGTATGCAGGACATACTGAAAAAAAGAACACAGCTGAATTTTAGAATGGCGACGACGTAAAGCTTATAAATCATGAACAACGTAGCCCTAGGCATATCCGCTTTTTTATTACTGAGACGGCGCAACAATCCCAATGCACGTTCGCCTTTACTAGCCTTTGTTTCGATTTACTGCTGCAACTTTAACCTACCATCATACGTTATTCCCAAGTACTTCAAAGCTGCAACTTGCGGAATCGGCTCATTTCGATAATCGGCTCATTTCGATAATCGGCTCATCGGCTCAACAATCGGCTCATTACACACAAGTAACGAGTATTTCTTGACGTTAAGGGAAATATGGAGTCCGTTGAACCGGGACTCGAGTGCAGACAAATAAAAGTACAAAATTTGGTGTAACTTATTGATATCCCGTGATGAAGAAAAAAATACAATATCATCTGCATAGAGGTAAAGTTGCACATCCTGATAAATTGATATGGACGATAACAAAATATTAGGTAATAGCGGAGAAGGAACAGATCCCTGTGGTACGCCTCTCGTTTGCTCATACGTACCCGACGTAAGCCCATCTTTGAAGCAAAAAACTTGTCTATCAGAGAGGGACTCTTCTATCGAGGTCACTAGATGGCCTGGAAAAGCACAGCTCGCTAATCTAGAAAATAAATGTCCATGCTCAACACTGTCACTTGCTTTCGCAATGTCTAAAGTTACCAAGCTTAAACTTCTCTTGATAGACCTGCGAAACGAATGCGGCCTTCTAAGCCAACGTGAGCTCATCATGTGGAACAATGAGGCCTAAATTCTAGTTTTCGCAAGCACAAGATACCCTTGGAAGAAATGAAATCATTGAGCCGGACACGAATTACGCTTTCTAATATTTTGACTAATTTCGAAGTTATATATATATATATATATATATATATATATATATATATATATATAATGTAGTTGTGACTCTCCTTACATTTTTCAGTGTGTTATGCGCCAACTTCTTATGCATGCTTCACAATCTGTGCATTCAAGTTCACGCAATGGCCACGTTCTTTAGTTGCGCTATGGCTTTTCATGTCCATTACTTAAGCACACTGAATTTACTTAGCACGCGAACGCCCTGTGTACATACAATTATTGGCATACTGGTGCAGGATGTGGGCCTTGAAAGGCCCAGTTGATGGAAAGCTCAACGCCTGTGCTGCATAGTAAGGCTTCTAGCAGACCAGAAAGCATCGATAGATACGGTGCCTGCCTGTTTGAATTGCACTAGTTCGCTTCCCTGAAAGAACCTAGGTGCCGCATAAGTACTTGACTAAGCTTCCCATTAATTAGTATGTGCTTATTTTCATAAAATTGGCAATATTACTGATGTTACGTCTCCCGCATTGACAAAATGGCAAAATGGACACTTTGTTATTTCGAACCATGAACATGAAACATCTGTACCATCTTGAACTCAAATTCATATTTTATTCCTATTCAACTGTTATATAAACTTATTTTGGAGAGCATATATTCATGATTATGATGCGCGAAGGCATCAGTTTCCCATGGTGTGTTGCGATTGCGAAGGGAGCTTTGCACTGCCCCCAATTTCTCATGCAGCAGTTTCGTAGCATTTGTAGCCGGCACTTTGACAAAGGTTGGGCCAGCAGCTAAAACGTTAGCAAAATATATTGTGGAAATCCAAAGTATGTCGGACTCCCTTTTACTTCACTATATATATATATATATATATATATATATATATATATATATATATACACATATATATATATATATATATATATATATATATATATATATATATATATATATATATATATATATATATATATATATATATATATATATATATATATATATATATATATATATATATATATGAGTTCCTTCGTATGGGTTACTCCATATGTGTGGGCAGAACGTTGATAGGCTAGAGAGACGCCAAATGTGAAAAAGTTCACACGTGATTCCGACACACTATAAAGCAATGTTGTAGGAGTGTATATCACAAGAGAAACTCGAGCAAATTTCCAAGATGTTTTAGTGAAGAACTTTACTGAATTCCAAGATCTGGTTGAGGTATGCCTCACCGTAGAAACTGGCGCGCGAGGCAGCACCAATGATGCTACTTCCTCGTTAGGTTGTTGCGCGCATATTGAGGAAATACGGCAATTAACACGGGTCAATCATAACATTACACAGAGTAAAATAGCGATGATGAGCCACGGAAGACCAACACTGCACGCCCTTGCTCCACGTCTCTATTGTCGACGCGTCGGACATCAGCAAATTTGCAGATACGAGCATGTTAAGTAGACATCTACGACCATTCAACACACAGATTTGAATCTATGTGAAACTAAACACAAGTGAATCGCCAAACTAAATGTTGTCAAGTAACGGCCGTGCGTGCAACTGTCTATACTTTAATCGTGTGCGACCTCTTTAAGGTCATGAAATGCACTTTTTTTTTGTCCGCCACAAAAGTCACGACTACGTTCTCTTGCTATTTGCGTGTTAATGCACTTCACCGCGCAGAATTTATGAAGAAATAAAAACACCAAATTCGGTGGATTCACGTGCGAGACGCCAACCCGGTGACGTTAAGAGAACTAAGGCGACGTACGAGGCTTGTCGTGGGAATAATGGCGACAACAGGCGCGCGCGCTGACGAATACGACGGATACGTGCATCTGGCTTCATCTAACGGCTCTATATCTCTAGTGCCTTAGCGATGCATGCTCATTCTGGAAGCTTGGTCAAGGATGCGCACACACCCAGTCTCTTTCTTTCTTCCCTTAATTCGAAAGTTTGTCCTGGGTTATGACATATGTGAAACGTGCAAATTATATGCACGCACATCTACAATAAGTGGTCTTCGATGAAGTCCGACAGCTACCTCGGTGGCGGACCGTAGATGCAGAGATCGTAGTCAGGCATACACCCAGTCGAGCATACCGAACTGCTGAATTCAAGAAAATGAAGTAAGTAAAAACTTTGTTCATATGAGAACATTTTCCACTGAGAGGTTGATGTGGTTTAGAAGTATTCATGAGTCCACATTGCATGTTCATTTTCTCTGTGAAAATTATTTTTATTAAGCAGAACGCAGGTGCGCTTAGATGTACTTTGGCGGTCAGCATACAGGATTTAACTTAAGACCTACAGTTAGTTTTGTTAACTCTATGGTTGAACATCGTTTGCTTCTACGTGAATTTGGCGCACATATTACCTTCGCATATATATTCACAAATATATTTGCCGCTACACCAAGGAACCCTTTAGCGGTGGTCACGCCAGAACTGGGAAATTAGTAAACAAAATTTAGCCTGAAATGGGAAGTCTAATAATAAATGCTGTTTTATTATGGCATTCGCCGATGACATTGCCTTGATATCTAGGACTGCTGGATATCTCTCCAGCTGGGTTCGGTGCCCTTAAGATTTCTATCTTTTGCATCATACAATCTTAGAACTTGTCTGAGACCGCTTCCGCACATCTTCAATTAATTTGATTGGAAAAGCGGTAAGTATATTTAGTAGCTCGACACACAACTGAAGAACTTTGAAGTGCGTGAGAGACCTCCTGTCATGAAATGCTACAGCATGTGGGAAAAAAAGACAGAGCTCACAAGCCTGCACGAGCGCGACCAAGCTGTCAAATCACAACCCTGGAGCGTGCATAGATACATCGAAAATTAAGTGTCCTCTTCATAAGCAACCGTGGCAACGTGCAATACCGCCAAGTGGAGCATGTTTTGAAGGGTAAAGTCGCGCAGGCATTGCAAAGTTATTGGTGTTACAAGCAAACCGCTCAATAGGAGCACCGGCTGTTTTGGGCTTATTTAAGTGCACCTGTTCATGAAGCTTATTTGCTCACTTTATCGATACGGTCACGTGTCGATAATACGGGCGCATCCACTTGCCAAGAAAATCGTCCGCGATATGAGTCGTCCATAAAAGCGAATCAAGCTTAAAAAATTATACTTGTGGGGATATTTCTGTTTTTATTCAGATTAGCAGGAAGCTTCGTTCGCTTACGTTTTACTCCTGCTATCATCATTTTTCACCACCTACGGACTGACTAGGAGGCGTTCCACCTTGCCTTTTATATCCAACCTGTCATGTTTGAGCACATGCGTGAATAGCCTGCACTGCTCGGATATTCTGTCCCACACTCAAAAATTCACTAGTGCGTGGTATTTTTGGCGGAAGTTGGTGAAGCCCCTTTACGTAGGACGCCTACCAGCGTACCGTCGTTTTCTAAATGCGTAAGCGATTCTATGCCTACCCAACGAAGAAACATATCCATCCATCACGTAAGATGAATCGCTATGAAGAAATTATAGTAAAAAACAGAATAAATTCGAAAAGACACCCGTTGGCAGTGGTAAATTTCGAACCGAACCTGCAACACCACATTAGAATACATGTACAACCCATAAATGCTTTTCTCAGATAGCAACTGTAGCGATCTCAATGAAACTTGTGGAACTTGATAGTAAAAGTTAAATTCTAGTTACTGTATGAAGCAGAATTGAGATTTATTGCCTGAATTCTTTTTATGCGAAGCATATTACGAGGGCTCAACCCAGCTCCTCAGGCGCGGCGGTGTCGCCTTGAATACCACGTGACACCGTGACGTCACGACACGGAGAAACGGCGCTCCAACTCGCGCCGTCGCTCGCGGCATCGCCCCCCGCATCGGACGCGGTGAGCGTCGAGCAACGCAGCGTTCGGCGCGACAACGAAATGTGCGCCTGAGCAAGCGCCGCACGCCTGAGCCGATGCCGACGACACCGGCTTTTTTACGACACGAGCTCCTTAACGCTGTCGCGCTAAAATAAAGGCTAGTATGCTTCGCATCCTGGGCTTAACGTTAGCTAAGCCACAGCCATTTTTTTTTTACAAAATTGCATAAAATTGGTCAGGTTGAAAAAATTGAAGTGCGCAGTTTACAAGTACGCGACTTGGCGCCAGGAACAGATAGTGCAGTTCTGTAAATTGCATCCGTCCGAATATCCAAAGCGGAAACTTTGATATATTCATTTATATTTTACGGGAATTTGCTACAAAGTTTACGAAGGTTTTGCAATATGATTAGTCACACATTTGTGGTGTAGTCGAGAACCACGTACAATACATCTAATTTTAGCGCATTAGATGTTCAATTACATACAATTTCCAAAACTGCGATATCATTTTTCTTTCCCGAGTTACAGTTGCGAATATGATAGCTTCGTTTTCTGAAAATTTGAGATATTCAGCAATTTTTTTAAGAACAATTCAATGGCCAAATCGAGAACTCCCTGCAAACAGTCATTAGATTGTTACTTTTTTAGTTTATATGCAACCAGCCTCATCAAATTTAGCACAGTGGTTGCCTAGAAAAGCAATTTCTCTTTCCCATGTATAAAGATAACAGTCCCGGAGCTAAAGGTACCTGTTAAGGCGCATCCACATTAGCGGCTCGCCAAAACGCTGCACTGCGTTTGGCTTTCGCGAACCGGCGTCCGGCGGCAGCTTTCCTCGTGATCTGCAAGAATTGGCCCGTGCTTTTTTTCCATTTATTTCCTTTTTCTTTTTTGTGACACCCGCCAAAGCCACCTACGCAATCAGCGACAGAGGATTACGTGGTTACCACGGCTAGGATCCGGTGCCACAGTCGCCGATCGCTCGGAGTAGATATCGTCGCCATGCCTGTCCTCATTGCTTCAATGTGGTAGCGGATCGACGGCGCTTCAGAAAGAACAGCTGCTGCTCGCAGGATTCAATTTTTTTCACGGCTATTGCCACGTGACGCTGTCCACGCAGTCATTTTACGCAAAGAAGGAAGTGTGCTAACATTCGCGGTGGCGTCCTGCTGCATAAGCCCACGGCCGAGCCGGTTCGCCAAGCACCGGCCAGTGGTCGCCGCGTATGCATGCAGTGTAGCTGAACTTGGCTTCAACGCGGCTTGTATCACCGGTCTGGTTCGTGCCCAACATTTGCCAGGGGCCATTTATGTTCATAAATAGTATAACTTGGGCATCACTTTATTCCAGCGGCTAATATTTTGCATCGAAAACAAGCTTCTCTAGCCGATGTCTGTGTCACCGGTCATGGCGGTGCGTATGTAGCCGAGCAGCTCTGCGATGAACTGGCGCACTCGATGTAAACCGGAGGGTTATCAGAGGGATCCATTGCGTCGTAGCTTGGTATATTGACGCGATAGCATTAACAGCCCCGTGTCCCAGAACATGCAGGTGTCGGCGTCCACGGCCGAGAAAACCATCCCGAACCGCGTATATTCTATATACGGCACTAAATTTGTCCTTCTATCACTAAAGCTTATCATACCATGTCTGACGCTTTTTTTAGAAAGTTATTCCTCGAATTTTGAGAATGGCAGCCCAGAAACAAATGCCATGAAACAAAACACTAACAGCGCATGCCTCTTGGGTTAAATCTTCTCAGACTGAAACATCAAAAGTGCGAAACAATAACGGAAAATCAGAGCATGCAGGAGGCCGCGTTTCTGCCAGAAAGCTCGCCTTCGTGCATAGGCTTCACCGCGAGCGTTTCCCAGTAAAGATGACGGTTATGTATAAGCTGCAGTTTCCCGGAAGCGTGAGAAGCAGTCCGGGACCTTTGAATACTATCGCGCTCCACTCTAAAAGGCAAACCTTAAGCGTTCTCCAATTTTTGCCTTACCGTTCTTCAGGCACCATTTGGGAGCATGCCTGATGGCTTGGTTTGTGAGAATTGGTTCGGCAGATTGGTAATATCGCAGTGTTTCACAACTGAGAGTCCACGCTTGGACGAGTAGCAAGTATTGCGTTCGAAAACACGTAACAATTCGCAGTTTTTGAGGTTACTTGGGACTACACGCCGGGCTCACTTGTAATTGAAGTTATTCCTATACTGCGACTACTCTTTAGGGTGTTAATTTTGCAACAAAGTACGAACGTTTATATTTCTTCGCTTGCTCTAATTTCGACGCACTAATTCCTGACCGCGAATGCAGTCAGTGCACGAAGTCCCTCTGTTTCCACCGCAATATGCTATCATATTGAAAGATTATGCCATGATTTTCATTTCTTTGCCTTTGATCTGGTATTAACAGTTATGTACTGGTTTACGCCTTACGTTACAGTTGTCGTGTGCGCAAAAGTGAGAATCATAATTGTGGAAATTATTAAATTATGATATATGAAGCTGATCACTTGGCCGCCTTGACGCAGTTCATGAAATCGCGGCTAAATATAGCGGTAGCGTTGCTACTATTTCTGTATCGCGTACGCGCAGGGTTTCAGGCGTATTTTAATGATAACTTTTGCGTTTCCCCGGTTCTAAAGTGTTTTTATGTTGTGGTTACTTAGAATTCTCAAGATCATGAAATGCTTGATTTCTGTGACATGTCCCGTGCACATTTGAAGCTGTTCGTTCGGTCTCGTGTGTGCATTTCCATGCTTGATCCAAGGCTGCGCTATTTTGCTCAGTTTTTGTACTGCAATGTCAAAGAATAAACTGAACTCTTATGGCGGAAATTCGGCACAGAACATGCTAATTACTGCAATCCTGGCTTATTTGCTTTAAGTTTATATTCTGCAGATTTCCTGCCAAATTTTGGTATCCTGGAGCCACCAAGGTTCTGAAGACTTTCTGCAGAAAAATGTATTCACAATGGTAGCAGGGCGGAGCCGAAGCGTGGCAGAAAATCACCAGACTGTCGGCATGTTTTCTGCAGACAGGATGACGTGTTGTCCACAGAATTTCCATAGAAATACTAGAAAAGGTTTTATTTTTTTTTGTCTTTCTTACAGGTTATTAGAGGAGTTATGTTAAAATGTATTTTTCTTTTTGCAAGCAATTGCTACCTTTTATGTAATGCGATGTATCTGCTGCACTTGTGACACCTTCCACAAGGTTCTTACTAATTATCTTTAAAGAAAGGACAGAGCACGATTTGCCCTGCAGGGTGTAGTGGTATCGTAATGGTAGTACGAGTGCAAAATGTGCATGCATCAAATTAAGAAGCACAATACCATTTAGAAGCGTACTACGCACGCTAGCGTACATCATGTGCCGAAAGCTGGCAAACTCATAGGCGCCATGGGCCTCAGGCGATTTCCTGGTTCTGAAGAGGGAGAGGGCAAAGGCCTTTCATCGTCCCGACCAGCTACGAGAGGTGCGCAACCCTCTCGCTGACGAACCGTAGGAAAGGCAAAATAACCCGACTTTCTCACTGTAAAATATTTGGGCGTTAAAATAAGGCGTTGTTGCCTTTTTTTTTTCATTTTACGAAATCGTAGGTCTCTAGGAAACTTATACCATTCACCGTAGACTTCCTAAAATCATGGTTCAACTGCTATCCCTATTCGTTGTGGCACTTTACCAATAAGGCTTGCCGCCTTATTTGGCGTCGACAAGTTGACAAAAGCTCTGGTCCCGGTTGAAAAAGAACCACGAAAGGTTACTGGTGGCTTAATGCAAACTCCTATGCGGGCACGGAATACAGTGAACCACATTTTGAACAAGCTTTGTTGCGATTACTTAATATCGATGAGCAGGCTGCGGACTCATTTGCTAAGTTGGAATCTAGCGAGTGTGTGAACGTTCGAGTGTAATGCCAGTGTTTGTATTCCTGTCTATTATTGAACATTGTCTTCGGTATTTATACCTCAACCATCGCCATTATTAGCAAAACGTTTCGCGTGTACCATGCCGCGCTCTTGTACAGAGATGACTTATCCGGAAGAACTCTAGGGTCGAGTTGGGGCGCATCTTCGCAACTGTTTCGCTACAACAAAATAATTTGACGTAGCAGTGACGCAACGTATTTGTAGCATACTCTGAGAGAGCCTAGTGGTACCTGCTGTCGGCTAGTTGATACCCGACGAGAATGGGGAGAAGGAAAAATTACACTAGGACTAAGAGGGGACAAGGAACGAACGCACGCTTTCAGCTGATTTGTTTTCCGGCCGCTCACTACATTAAGCCCCGCACATGCACATAAGGACACAGTGAATAACGTAAGAATAGGTTGACGAAGACTGGCTTTGATAATTTCTTCTGTACCTGTTGTTCCGTCATTCCTTGTGTCATTATGCGCATCGCTGGTGTTTATATGCAGTGAAGGTTCGCAAAGTAAGGCACTTGCAAATTTGCTCTTGTTCGGGTACTTTCCTAGTTGTCTCAATTTTCACCCTCAGCCACCCTTCTATAGCATACTAAAAAAAAATTAAAGGTCCTCGTGTTTTTAGGCTTCCTTTATTGACATTAAGACATATTAAGGAAGGATAATGCGCTTTGTTTCTCGAACAGGAGATGATCAGCTGGGCGAACAGTCTAGGGAATGAGTGCTGAAATAAAATGCCCCAACCGAGGCCTCCTCGAAGAAATAAAAAAGAATTCCTCGATTCTTTGATGAACGCACAATTCCGGTCTGCCTTCCGGACAATATTCTTCCTTCGAGACAGTTGTCCTCGCCGCTCCTTGAGAATCGCTGACGTCCGGCCAACCTACAAAAGTAGGGAGATAATAACATTGTTAGATTGAATGATATACACGAACAAGACTATGTACAAAATAAATTTATACAATATACGCTGCGCTAAGGTAGATTGAGTCCCAGTAACACAAGAGCGCTTCGTCGTATTTGCTGTCTGTAGCAGTCAAGTCTGTCTGCAACTGTCATGTATAGCCTTAACCCTGTGTTATTAAAGGTAAACTTCGAGGGGACTGTGGTACGGCTTGAGCCGCGGAACGTGGGCAACATTTTTGCAATTAAGGCAGTAAATAACGCGTCATTTCAGCGAGCGGATGCAGCACAAGGTCAGGACCGTTGTAACGGGCGTATGATTTTAAGTATGATATTATAGTGTGATTGCTGTTCGCACTATGCGAGTTTTTGTACGCTTATTTTGTAGAAAGATGTGCAGCCAATCACCAAAATGTTTTTATAGTGCCATAAGCACCATGAATGACGCGTAATAGTGCAGTTATGGGAAAGAAATCGTACCACGTGAAATAAAATGTGAAATAGAAAGCACGAACAGTTAAGTTGAATATTACCAAAAAGACTACGAGAGAGAGCCAGGAACAAAAATCTATCAAAAATATGTGTGGAGAAGAATACGATAGTGACGACGGTGAAGTATTACGATTACTAGAAACAAGACCAATTGACATACTTTTAGACAATGGTTATCATGTATTAACAACCAAATAATAAGGAATGGTGGCACAAAATTATACACGAGCAAGAGCGCATGGAGTTGGAGAATTCACCCAATGAATTCTGAGGTCTTAGGTGCCAAAACCATGAATTTTGGAAAACGCCTTTCTACATATATTCGCAACTATATTGTTGAAAAGAAGGCATTGATACAGGGCGTTCCGGAAAGCGTTAGTTATTGCCGGATATTTAAATGGTTTCCTCTGGAATGCATTAACCACAAAAGGCATGCATTTCAACATGACTCAATGTAGTAATTATCACTCAAGTGTTATTGAAGTTAGACTAATTAACTTGTTACCCAAAACACAATTAAGATTTCTTGCATTGGAAGACTTCAAGCGTGTCCCCCGAGAAGCTTGTAACTATTCTCAAGTCTTTTCCCCTTTCTTCTCTCATCAATACCATTGCGCCGCTAACTTTTACAGCTTAAGTAACGTCACTCATGGGCGTCTGTTGTGGGATTGATAGCCGCGCTTTTCGGCTGTTCATTTTTATTTTACTGCGGGAAATATGCTACAATTTCATAAAGTTGTAAAAACTAGCAATGTCAACTTTTTGGAATCCTGCAACCGCTAATGAACGCTTTGAATGGCGTGCTTCGAGTGTTCAATTGAGTCAATTATTTGATTATTCTTGAGGTTTTACGTGCCAAAGCCGCGACTTGGTTACGAGGCACGCCGTAGCGGGAACTGCGGATTTTTGACCACCCGGTGCCTTTGACGGGCTCCCAATGGATACGGGCATTCTTGCGTTTCTTGCACCATCTCAATACAGCCGCCGCAGCCGGGATTTCATCCTTAGACTTCGTGCTTAGCTGCGCAACACCACAGCCGCTAAGCCACCACGGCGGGTAGATTGCACCCAATACTGCTCGATACAATGTCTAAAAAAAAAACCCCTAGAAATGTAATTAAACTTTAGCAGATTTTATGCACCTCTATGAAGCAACTACATTTAGCACCAGTTGTTAAGCGCAATCCCATCTTTGGCTCCCAAAATATGCCGCTCCGGTACCTGTCACGAACGTTAAGTCAGAGCTGGGCCGCTCTGGCGCAGACTTCTTGCCTCGCAGCTTCTACGATGTCACTTTTTTTTCTATAGCAGCCACCCCAGAAAATAATCCCACGCAACATAGGTAGAAGAATTGTTTGACCACAGTAACGCACGGTGATTTTTATAAACACGCACAGAAGAATAGGAGGATCAGACACGCATGGCTATGCGTGGTCCCCATCATTTCTGTCCACGATTATTAGGCTCAGCAAGCGTCTGATCATATCGCATAGCGTGTGCGACTATACTTTCGGTAGAGCAAAATGTAGTTAAGAAGCAGCCATTACTATCCCAAATGCACTACGAAAAGTTTGGCCGAAGACACGTATCATGGCAGGCTTCGTCGTACTCTTTTATGAAGCAAATCAGAGCCGCTGCTACGAAAGCTGCTTGCTCTATGTGACTGCCATCATCTTCAAAGCGACTTGTCCTTGAAGAAGTTGGTGAGGTGTGCCGGACATTTTTTTTACTTTATTTTTTTATTTATCAATACTGCAAGCCTTGAAAGGATCATACGGGAGTGGACATACGAACGGCACAAGCGTAGCGCTTAGTCATCCAGGGGTTTGCAGCAAACTCAAACAAAAAGACAAAGGTTATAATCGACGCGCCATGTAAGCAAGAAGTAAATACAAGGAAACAAACAAACTATACGATGCGTACGTGATGTAAAGTGTAAGCAGCAGTTATTACCGAAAAACATGCACACTGGGTGTGCCGTGTAATGTACAAACAGTATGAAGTCTAATGTACATTACCATAGCAAGCGCAGAAGAGTACGAGAGAGCATACGGACACCGGCGCATGTGGAAGAGGTTGGGGCAGGGCAATACGTCATTGACAAATTTTTGAGGGGCGCTCAGCCAAGACGACCACAATGCGTTCATCATTCGGATAATGACTCGAGGTGCAATTCGAGTGCCGGGACGAATGAGTGCACAGAGTGGGAGCAGGTAATGGCCTTTGAGAGGGAATTCCACAGATCTATTGTTGAAGGAAAAAAAGAGTATTTTAGTGAGTTGCAATATACAAAGAATGGTCTAATACATTTGTCATGGTTAGCTCGACTGGAGTGACGTCCAGGGGGCGCCACGCAGTCGGATTCGGTTAAGTTTATCAGGTCATGGTAAAGAAGGTAAATCAACTTCAAAGAGGCCAACCTCCTCCAATCAGCAATTGTTGCTATGCCTGCTTGCGTGCGACGCAGTCGTACCTTGAATACTTTGTGTATACATGGATCAGAGCGCCCTGCTTTGTATCTTTTCTAATGCCCAGTTGAAGTATTTTTTGATGCGGTTTCCATACTGTGCTGCCGTATTCTAATATCGGCCTAACCAGGGTTTTTATAAGCAGTTAATTTCACCGAGGTGGGGCCTGTCGCTAGCTTTTTTCGTAAAAATCCGAGTTGTTTGAACGCACGTGCGCAAACGTTATCGATATGTACGTCCCATTTCAACGATCTTGTTCTTGTGACACCTAGATATTTGACTGAGTCTACTCGTTCTAACGAAGTATTAATTAATCTACATGTGAAATTTAAGGGGTGTTTAGGACGTGTTACAGTCATACCCATAGTTTTCTGTGGGTTAATTTGCATGTCCCATTTTTCGCACCAGGTAACGATGTTTTGTAGAGACTTGTTAAACTTTGTCTGTCCATCGACTGTTTTAACAGGTGTGTATATGACGCACTCGTCCGCAGAAAGCCTTATTGTAACCCCTGGTTCCACACTTGTGTACAAATGGTTAATATGTACAACAAACAGCGTTGTTCCCGGAGCCGATCCCTATGGCACACCAGAAATAACATCAAAATAGTCTGGTTCAGCATTATTTACGCAAACAAACGGGGACATTCTTTATTTCTTACGCAAAAAACGACATAGTGAAGGAAACCACACATGCAGAAACAATGTTTCTATGCACGTATGCGAGTGAGTGCGAGTACACACACGTGTTTGTGTGTGCATATAAGTTGTGCATGTATGCGTGCATGTGCACGTGTGTTTGTATATGTACGTGTTCGTGCATGTATGTGTGTGTGTGTGTGTGTGTGTGTATTTGCCTCTGTGTGCGTGTTTCATGGATGTAAGTGTTAGTATATACGTACGCCTTTTTGTTAGCATGTGGATGAGTGTGCATGTGTGTCCTTGTGCCATCGTGCACCAACAATAACGATTAGCTGACATCGCCTCGTTCGGCACATCACAGAACACCGAGGAAGCACGCTCAGCAAGTAGGCGCTCCTCTAGGCTCAACAGGCACAGTTGCCCGCCTGTCTTCCACTCACCGCTAGCATACCCATTCACCAAGCACAGTCATGTGGAACTGGAAAATGTAGCAGAGAAGTCAACTCAAGTCACACTGCCTATGCTCTGTTGGTTTCAGCGCTGGTGAAAACACCAACACTTGGATTACTCTTATTCGTATTCGATGGTGCCAAAACGGGCTCTTCTTAGACATTCTACTATCGCAGAGATAGGGGAGAGAACTGTCGTGGTTTACATTTTAATTAGCCAAATTATTGTGGTGAGCTACACTGCAAGAGCTGTCTCCTTGTTTGTGAAACCTTCGAAGTTTATTAAATGATGAATGACAAGAAATACTTATTTTGGCCTGAATTGTTTTTTATGTATTAGTAAATACTGTAGAAGCAACCTCGTGAGAAAATCCCTGCGGTGTTATCGTGTCGTTTCTAATTATCATAAGAATTTTTGTGGAAGGTGATCATTTTTAAGTCTTCTGTAATTTTTTTTTAAATCGCCTGCTGAAGATACCATAATTCTAATCCTTGAGTTTGACTGTTCACAGAGGCGGACATTACTTACATGAAAAATAGAAATACCTACTCAACTAAGCACCGGAATTTCACTGATGACATTCCTAATTAATTACTTTTGCGGCGAATATTTCAATTTACTGAGCGTAGCCGCTGACGTTGTCAGTAGTATCGACTTGGCATGCATTTTCAGAATGGCACCAATTTGGAGATATGCGCCTTTAAAGTCTCCGTAAAAGTGCGCTGCTAGTCGACCTACACCTTTCACAAAACGATATCTTACGCACTGAAGCACAACTGTAACTAGAACGCCCATGTAGTTCGTCTCACACTTCGGAAAATAATATCTTGAAACTACTCTAATCCTGGAAACCCATTTCAGATGGATGCGTCTTGCCAACTCACAGGCCACAGCTCGTTGATTGCAATATGTGCCGTATTGTAATGAGGAAGATAGTTAGTGAATTTTCGCTAATTATTTAAATATGTGCTTAGATTTCGCGTGCTAGTAATGTCCGCCTCTTCGAATAACCCAGCTCGGCGACAAGAGATATGCTATCTGCCGGACCTGATTTTTAAAAATTCTGTAAAACTTAAAAATGATCACGCTGTTTAATATCCAAATAAACGACGCGACCACCTGCTGGTTAGTAGACTTATAGAAATCCCAGAACACGGCACCCGTGATTTGCGGCGTGCCACCGGTGCCATCTGATCTCGGAGGCTATGCCCGAGTGCCGAGCTTCTAGTCAACGTATCGGGTATTTGCGTCAGGTCCAGCGAGCTGTAACGGCCATGCTTTCTTGAATTACGGTGTCAACAACGGCAGTTTTGCGAGCTTTTTCTGACGCATCGGTTCGCATTTAAAAATAAAAAAAATTGTCAGAGAAGCTGCTGTATTATTACAATGTATGAAATTACATTTGTACGCGGTTCAGATTAACGCGACGCACATTTTACCTATGTGCCTCATAGTTCAAAGAAATATGTTTTCAAGAAAGCGTATCGCCTGACCCATTTACTTTTGTAAGCATACTTGTGGCTATAACGAGGTACGCGGCTAGTGACACGTGACCTCACAGAGCTTGCCTGTCTGTTCAATGAACCTGTGCGATCTGCCTTGGTTAGGTTAGTTTGGGTTATGATAGGCTAGGTTTTGGTTAGGTTAGTTTTAGTTGAGTCAGGTTTAGGTTAGGCTAGAATCTACCCAAGCAGGAACACTTACGTGATCAGACATAATAAAATCTGAGCAGCTGAGTGGGTGAAACGGCTAGCACGATGCTACGGATTTCGCAGTGGACACCTACGTTACTGGGTCAGTCCTTTCCGATTCAATGCAAATTTTTATTACACGCCGATGTGTTCTGTCGGCGCAAGTACAAAGACAATTTTGTTTCTTTCTTGCTGAATTGATGCCAGCACACAGCATATTTATCGATTTCACTAAATGATGAAGCATGCATTACTGAGGGCTACGAATCAACGTAGTTCGCGCTGAAATTTTCTGCAAAGCTGCCTAAGTCAGTGGAAAAGACTTATGTTTAAGAAAAATGTCAGTTTGCGTAATTACCACTTACCCTAGCGCTCTGGTCCCTCTGGTACCGCGTTATCCTTACCACCGGGCAATTGGCTGCCTGCAAGTTGAAGATCGCTAGTATAGCATAACATTGTTGTTAGGCTTGCCACCGTCACAACTGCGGAATTATTTTGGGCCGCTACAAGAACACATGCATCCCATACGCCGCTATGCATGTACCAACAAAGGAAGCAAGAAACAGCATATACGTTCGTGTTTAGCTTACGAGGCAGAAAATTTCACAAAAAGTAGTTTAAACGAAAGAACGCAGACTATGGGCCCTATAACGTAAAACTATTCCAATATGTTTCTATTCCAATTTCCTGACGTCAAATTTGCGTAACCACCGACGCAAGCACCGGGTGGTCACCCATAGGATTGTCTGAATAGACCAATCAAACGCTCTCCTCGTTCATAAAAGGTCCCTTTTGTTTGCTTGAAAAACGAATAACATTGCCTACACTGAGCGGCTTGTTGTATCTAATTGGCTGACAAGAGGCGAGGAGAACGCTCAAGTGGAGAGGGATTCACTAGGGCAGAGCCAGTGCACTGAAAACCGATAACCGGATGAAGAGGGTGGTGCCGGCGCCTGCGATTGGTCGGCTTTCCCTTCATAGCTTGTGGTGGCTGGTCGAAAATCGCGACGGCATGCAACGGAAGCTTAAGAATGAAGTTAAAATTGACCCTCAGCAAAGAACAGTTGGAAGAATGAGGTAGTAAACGTGTCGAAAGTGCTTAAAAACGTTACACGGTAACGCAAGAAGTTTTATAATACGCAAATACAGCCATGCTCTCCGGCAGGTGCGAGTAGCCAGCGTCTCAGCGATCGGCGGCAGCTATCTTTTATTCCTTTCGGAACGGGGCAGCCTGCGGCTATTCCGAAAAAAATTCAGTTTTGTTCGGCATATTAATGCATCTTTATCGCGTACACGTCACTTTGACGCGGTGAGTTCGTGCGGTTTTGTGACGTCGCGTGACAGGTAGGTGAAGTGGGTGCAGCCCGAAAACTTTTTACCAATAGCCGAGGGCTAATAGCGAAAAGGAGTCGAATCAGAAATAACTGTTTTTCTTTTTTCTGTCAAATCATGCATAATCAGTGTGCACACATCATATCAGATGGGGAGGTGTTGCGGTTTTTGTAACGTCGCGTGACAGACAGGTGAAATGGGGGGTGGCCGAAAAAAGTTTTTGACCAATCGCGGAGGGCTGATAGCAGAATTGGAATAGAAAAGTTTGGAATAGTTTTACGTTATAGCGCCCTATGAAAAGTGAATGAGTTTCTGAAAACTTCACCCACATCCTGGGACGTTGCTGCATTTGCGTATCGTCACTATAGCGTACTACAACGACCGCGAAATTATTATCCAGTGTGTGCAATGTGTGTCCATCCGCTTCTCTTAAATTGATAACACTTTTTCTTTGTAAATATTATTGGCTCAGAATGTTCACTTATTATTCTTGTTACGATTCCAACGGCATCGCCTAAAGGTTTTCTTCGGGTTGAAAGTACATATCGCTGTACATGAAGCTATCAATGTGGGGGGCTGCAGCTTCCTGAAGCTGTCGCTATGAACAGTTTCTACCTCAGACTCCAACATTATGTACTATATCGTGATGTCAACAACGTCTACTAATGTTTACACTGTTTCATTGTATTTGTTATTATTCGTGAGTTTGTTCATGCTGAATCCATATTCAATACACGTGGTGGTACGATGACAGAAAACACGCAAGAACACTAGACTTCAGTGCCAACTACATTTGCCACGGTAAAAAAAAAAATGTTGAGACGTAGTGTGCTGCATGAAAAAAGAAACAAAAGTTTGGCAGAGCAGTGTCACTTAGCCTATCTCAACAATAGTTGACATTTTATGCATACGCACTCGGAGCTGCAGTGTCAACAAGAGCGCATGACGCGCAACCGGATTTTATGCTTGCTGTTTTCCATACGATTTTAAATGGCTGGCGATTTTCCCAAATAAACTTAGTTGTCGCTGAGCGCTAGTTCTGCTGTGCATGTTTTGTGCCGTCGTCCCCTACAGGTGCTTCAAGATGCCTTCTTGTGTGGCGATAATTTGAACTTATAGGTCCAAATAAAAAGTAAATTTAATAAATGTTAAATGCGGTAGCGGTGGCGACAAGGTCCAGCGGAAGAAGAGCCGAATATCAAGGACATCGGTTTCACATAGGTTCTACTTAGTAAGGGAAACACGCTTGCGAATCCATTCGCCTTGGCGAAACATACGCGGAACGAGACTGAGAGCGTACCCGTAGGATGACGTTTATCGGCTACTGCATCCGCCGTCACACGGCTCGAACACTGCACATTGACGCTAGTCAAGTTAAAGGAATGAGGTGCGCACCTTTGAGCATGATGAGGTAGATGACCAAGCCGATGATGGCGCACATGCAGATGAGGAAGACGCAGAGGAAAACCAAGATGCCCTTGGGAGAGAGCCAGGGCCGCGAAGGTCCCGCTGCTCCTCCGCCTTCTGCGCCGCTCTCCATGCCGCTCATGCCGCTCATGCCGCTCTGCATGCCACTGGCCTCCACGCCGCTCATCATGCTCCTGGGAACGCAGACGAGAGAAGTGTGCAAGCTTGTGCCGGCATGAAAGCACACCTTTTCTCGTCACACAGTTGCAATCACAAAGCAACACTCTTTAGATTGCCCGCACAGGTGGGTATCGGACACCAACGTTGTCCTGATGCGCGCATGGTGAGGCTGAAACTGATGCGTGATACGAGTTATGGTGCACACCGAATACTGCTTTCTTACCAGTGCTGTTTTTTTTTGCGTTCGCAGTCCTTCAATAGCACTTTGGGATACTGAGGAATCCTTGAAAGTTTCGTGGAACATTATAACTGTGTTCTCTCGTGTATAGAACCGAGAAAATCGGTAACTGTAGCTCAAGCCAGCGCTGACTTTTCTGCTTTCAGGCGCTTTACTGTGGAATAGTATTAGTTAGGCTCATGCTCGCAAAGTTTGCACAGATAGGAGAGTTAAATTCTTGGTAGTTACTGTCTAAAGCGCTGGCGTACAGAAACGCGGTGCTGGTGCAAGCCAGCTAACGATTTGACTTGCTATACATGACGGGAAATGTAAACCGTGTGAAACGTTTGTTGGCAGCCGAAACTCATAGGCAAGTCGTGTGGCGCTCATCGCGTGGATTCACTATCGCGTAGTGAAGTACTTTCTTGAAGTGTAAATGTATGAGCAGGATATGCCCACCACCGTGCTTGATATGGCTGAAATGCATGCCTTGGTGCAGCATTACTATTCTGATATCAAGCTATATGTGCTGACTAGCGTGACCGCTACCACCAGATTATAGGTAGAACTAATTTTACATGCAGATTTTAGAATATTACAGCTCGATAGGATTTTAGAAACGTTCACAGCAGCACCCACTAGCGCGGTGATTCGTGCACTGCATCATCAAGAGTGTCCTGGCGTTATACGTGTGCGTCACTGCGACATGGCGATTATCCTTGCGACCCGCATATGCACTCTGTAAATACGAGATGCGGCCAGAACCTCTCCTATGAAACCCCGTGAAGGCTTCCATAAGCCTCTTTTACAGCAGAAGCGCAATATGTAAAACCTGCCCACCACATTCGCTGGCGTAGCTACGACTAATGCGGCGGTGGCATCTTTGCTGAAATCAGAAGGCGCCAAATTAGGACAAATCTCAAGCTTATGAGAGCATGCAAATTGGTACTGATGAGAGCCAAAATTAGCACTTTGTTCGGCTTCATACTGGAGATTATAGGCATTAAGAGCTGTCGCTGTCATATTCTTTCTTTACAGAGGTAACGGCGCAGACACTTTGAAGAATATGTTCTGCGGTGTAAACCGAAGTCTTCAGCTATAGCCGCGAACGAAGCAACATCTCCGCATTTTCGCATTGTCATCACTGTGTCGTATCTCCACTAGGTCTTCCCTTTCGAAAACACTTCTTGCGCGTCCTCGTTTTGCAATGGCAGCTTAAACTACGGAAAATCCACCCAATTAGCAAGGAATAAGGAAGACGTGAACTTACTCTTCCGCCATGGTTGTGGCTTGGGGAACGCCTTACTTCCTGCGACAGGACGTGAATATACAAAATTAGAGGGCCAATCACCTCCGAGGTTTTATTCATCTTGCACAAAAAGCAGGGTGAAGAGCCCTGATTAGATATGACGCAAGTGCGTGTAACTGGCGTTACGTTTCTGCCGCACTTATAGATAAGATAGTGTTCTGTACGATCTTTAAGAAGCCGTCTCTGACAAGCATATGAAATACCTTCGTTAAGGGTACTATTGGAAAGGATTAGGCGCCTGTATACATAGCTGTTGAAAGCGCTATCAATGACAGATTGTTCTTGGCACATGAAGAAGGATGACCAAACGAAAGTCACAGTGACTTGATCAATAGTCGGTACTCACGCGAACATTACTACTGCTTCATTGCTTCATTCAAGAAATCATGCCTCTGGTTTATTAATGACGTGCAATATGCGTAAGCAGCAAAGAATCTTGAGGCCTTGAGTTCTCGTTCCCCATGTTCGCGTGAACACCTGACTGTGCAGCGTCGGATGGCCGTAAACTGCCGCGCCACACAAGAGTTCGTAGAAGGTAAGGCAAATATTCCTATTTGGTATAGAAAGTGGGACCATTATCATTATCATCATCAGCCTGGTTACGCCCACTTCAGGGAAAAGGCCTCTTCCATACTTCTCCAACTACCATAGTCATGTGTAATAGTGGCCATTTTGTCCCTGGAAACTTCTTAATCTCATCCGCCCACCTAACTTTCTCCCGCCCCTGCTACGCTTCCCTTCTCTTGGAATCCAGCCCGTAACCCTTAATGATCATTGGTTATCTTCTCTCCTCATCACATGCCCTGCCCATACTAATTTCGTTTTCTTGATTTCAACTAAGATGTCATTAACGCGCGTTTGTACCCTCACCCAATCTTCTCTCTTCTTATCCCTTAACGTTACACCCATCATTCTTTCCATAGTTCGTTGTGTCGTCCTCAGTTTAAGTAGAACCCTTTTCTTAAGCCTCCGGGTTTCTACCCTGTAGGTGAGTACTGGTAAGCCACAGCTGTTATACACTTTTCTCTTGAGGGCTAATGGCAACCTGCTGTTCATGATCTGAGAACGCCTGCCAAACGCACCTCAGCCCATTTTTTTTCTTCTGCTGATTATTTCAGTCTCATGATCCGGATCCGCGGTCACTGTCTGCCCTAAGTAGAGGTATTCCCTTACCATCTACTTAGGACAGATAGTGAGCAGAAAGTGGGGCAGTGCAACGTAAAGATTGCTTTCGCTTTACTGATTCGTTCCTTATTTTCCAACGCTCACGACCATCCGATCTTTGCGATTTAAGGCATGAGCAGCGCGCTGCGCGGACCTCTGAATAACCTTGAAAGGAAAAAAGCTACAAATGGAATAGAAAAAAAGCGTTACGTTATCAAAGCTGCACATGAAAGTGTTTCAGACTTGAAACCACTTACGTTATCATTCATCAAATGCGAATGTAAGAGAACACCCGAAATCACGTAACAGGTTGCTTGTGGCCAACCAAAAAATCACCGTACAAGCACTCAGTACAATATGGTTAACCAGCAAAGCCGTAACGTGCGTCGCCGGTGTTTATCATTGCGTTAATGCCGACAGTTCATTAAACGTGGGCTTGTCAGGCTGCCGGATCCTCGGTACGCAGTTGCTGCTCGCGCTCGGCTGCACGAGCCTGTTCTTGTGCCCTGGCTGCAGCATCGGCACGGCGTAGACGAGCTCGTTTTTGGTTCTGCTCGCGGCGTTGCTGATAGAAATCAGCCTGCTCCTCAGGAGTACGTATTACGCGTGGCCTGCCCATTTCGGAGCAGGAGAGAAACTGCCGCGCGCGCTCGGCTGCAACAGAGAGCAACGACGCCAATACTGCCGCCGCCAATCGCACGCCTCTCTTTCTTTTTTTTTCGCGCAGGCACAGGGGGTTGCGACGGAGGTGTTTTCGGCGTAGAGGTGACGGACAGACGGGCGGACGGACGAATTGGCTAGCATTTAGAACTTCGCTGTAGAAAGCATCGCAAAAAAAAAAAACATCGCGGGATCGCACAACGTCCTGACCTGCAAACAGTTTCGAAAGGCGACGAAATTTTGTCCTTCGACGTTGCATTATATAAACGTTATACTCACGTTGTTGAAATATATTAGCCGGGTATAGTCCACTCTGTAGCATGGGCAGCAAGGGCAGTTACCTGTCTGACGCAAGTGGGAGGTAGTCGGCGCAAATACTGTGCGCCGACTACGTAGGAAAGAGGAGGCGACAGCCACCTCGAAAGTCTTGACGGTGATGCCGATGCCGGCACCTCCTGCTCTCCCCGCCTCAATTTGTAATTGTCTGGTCTCTGTCGCCCACATACGAGTTTCTTTTTTTCAATGTTGTTGCTAACTTTTCGCTTAACATCCTTTTGATTGACTAAAAGCTTGTTAATTTATTTGTCGAGCAGGCGTGCCCCGCTTTATGTCAATTATTTTCTCTAGATTTCTGCGAATGCTCGTAATCAAGGGAAAATCGCAAAAGAGGAACTTAGTGCCCTAATCTTCATTTCTGATGGTAAACGGGCAGCTTCTACCTGAATAATCACTATTTTGGCAAATGTTCACATTGTTCACAACATGGCTCTAGAATTTTTCAGAGCCATGGAAATTGTGAGACTAGAAGCTCTCGAAAACTTTATGTGCTTGTTACAGTGACGCCTTGAAGAACTAGATATTTCACGGAGTTTGTGTTCGTCCTACAGTGGACGTAAAGGTAGGGTGCTGCTGATGATGATCGCAGCCTAAGAGGTTCTGATAAGCGAGTTGGTAATTAATCACTCAATTATATAATAGCGCAACTGAAAACAACACGGACACAAAGAATGAGGACACCCAACAAGCGCAGATTTTCTTTCAGTGCTTCATATTTTTGTCTCCGTGTTCTTAAAAGTATGCTGCCCATATAATTAAGCTATGTATAGATGAAATGCGGTAATACACAGAGAAATTTTCAAGTGTGTTGGTTAATTCATGACTAACTAAACCTTCCTTCTATTTTTCGCTGTATAGGGGCGTTGTTTAAAAAGCTCGCAAAGGTTCCCCACCATCCTGAAAGAAGCAAAGGTGGTGGCGATTTATATTTCCACAGAATGGGTGCCATGTTGCGGGTGACGTGCGCTGAAAGCCTTAGAAGCGTATTTTACGAACCGCGCAAGGAGTTTGCCCGTAGTCGCCAAAAAGCCGAACGTGCCGCAATGTTGAAATTCTGAGGCAGTAGGGGGCATATTATGCGGGACGCACACAAAATTTCCAACGAGCATAAAGTGGTTGCATGCTTCGCGAAATATTCGTCATTCGAAAGCTTTATAAGGTAACTATCGGTTACTTCCCAGTGTCGCGCGATAATTCTACATCACGCCGAGTTTACATTTCCTGCAGAACAGAGGCCCATGTTAAGGGCAATATGTAGCTCAACTTAGCGTTCCTGGCTTGATTACTAGTTTTGCACAAAGAAAGCATTCCTTCTTTTCCCTTCTTTTTTGATGCGTTATACAAGTTTCATGGTTTTCCCGATGGTGTCGGTCTATTAATTCAGATACTTTATTTATATTCCGTGCAGATAAGGGGAATGTTAAGGCAATGTGTAGGCGAAGTACAAAACTGAGAACAAGCCAAGTGCATCTGGAAGCTTTCGCGTCTCGAGCTTGTCATTCCTTCATCAAAATTAATTGAAGAATACGCGAACGCATTACACGGCTGTAATGCGTTGTTTCCCAATGGCCCGACAGGACTCTACGTCACAACATGTTCACATTTGTTGAAATTCGTGGGCGTGTCACGTGCAATGTATAAAGAAGCGTTAGAGTTTTTATATTATTCAGCAGCTTTGTGACTAATTACGGAACCATCGTTTTCTCCTTGTTTTCATGCGTTATGTAAGACGCCTGTGGTGCCCTAGATGAATGAACGAGTCTCCTCGTTTTTCTTCTGTGGATATAGAGGGGAACGTAATGAGTGATCTGGCGGCTTAGTTCAAAGTCTGTATTTCAATTTTTACCCCCGCCGTCCTGGAAGAAGTCACCGATAGCAAATTTGGTGGATGGGGAAACATCGTGATCTATAGTCATGCGAGGGTAAACGCACGGGGGTGAAGTGCAGCCTTAGCTGAAAATTTTCATAACAAATGTACAGAGCTCTGGGCGAGATGCTACAATAACACGATGAAACAGCTCTAATAACAACACGGAAATGAGAAATAAATAGCATTCAAGCTTCAGAAAGCGTTATAGTCTACGGAAAATAGTGCCAACGCATGAGTCCTATGCGGACCATGTTTTACAATGTGTGATTTTTGACGAGCGAGTGAGATTTGTAATGCGAGTGCTCGAAAGAAGCAGCATCATTGGTAATCACCTCATGATTCCGCAAGGCTGCAGAAGTCTGCTACATATTTTACTTGTGGAAACATTAACCTGGAGACGTTAGTGATTCCGACGGGGAAGTCGTTTACAACGTCTAAATAGACGGGAAAAACGTGTGGCTTAGCATTGTTACTTCTTCTCCGAGTAGGCCTTGCTAACGGCTCACGAAGTAAGTGTTCAATTATTTACATTTATCAATAACGATAGCCTCACCACTTGCATACAGAAGCGAATGCGAGGTATGTGGCCTCTTTTATGCTTCCCGCCGGGGACATTAAGTGCGCGAACCGCTCCACTGACCAACCGCGTGATTACCTAAATTTTACTAATAAAGATCGCAATAGCTGTTTTGGCAGCTGCAATGCAAAATAGAAGCTGTCTGTGCGCAAATCATACCAATTCGCTGGAAATTTCATGCTTTGCATCCCTTTCGAAACATGTGGTCTAAAAATCTGAGGCGTATTGGATTGGCGTTTTGTTTAACATTTATTGTGAATGTATTTTGCTACATTCTCGATAGCGCTGAATATTATTGCAGCTAGAGCATATCTAAAGTCCTCACTGTGCAGAAAAGACGGTAGTTGCTGTGTAAACACCACCTGTTCCGCAGCCTGCATATAATTTCACTGCCTTTTTCAAGTCATGCTGTACTTTTTTTCATTAATACATATGCACCGCACAACAACCCCACAGAAACAATTGATAGTAATCGCTATAATGTACCCAACAAAGGCTGACATAACAAACATATATATATATATATATATATATATATATATATATATATATATATATATATATATATATATATACATATATGTGTGTGTATATATATATATATATATATATATATATATATAAAGAGAGGGAGAGCCACCAGCAGGAAGGGCAGTTCGCCGGCCCTCCGACCTTCTCCCCGGCAATATGAAGACTCTCCGCCGATGTTATCCACTTCGGTATTTGCAATGTTCCAACAAAATATTCTGGCAAATGCTCCTGAACTGCGGACACAAATCCAACATTGAAAGCATCAACAATTCCCTGCATTTCCCCTGTTGTGACGTGCATGTGTGCGCTTATCCCCGTATCTTTCGTTCGTGTCGCGCTGCTTCGAAAAAAAAGGTAAGCCTTACGGAATGACTGACACATACAGAGTACAAAGACATACCACCTAATTACATCATATACGGGTTGCGAAGGTCACTCGCCTGGTGAAAGCTACGCCGCTGACTCCCTCAGGGCTGCGAAGCCGTCGTCAGAGCACGCGAAAGGTTCGCGTCCTGATAGAGCGGCTCCCAGGTGCAGCGCGGTTGTCTCGACGGTGCCGTCGTTCCCCGGATGTACCTGAAGATTAAGCAGCCTTGGTCCTGCTAGCTCCTTGGCAGGATACAAGGCTCTCGCTTTGAAATAGGGGGCGTGAAAGGAAGACGAAGTAGACCGCGCTCGTCCTCTTCTTTGAATACGAATAATATTGGCAAAACGTTTTTGAATGAAACAGGGTACTAGCGGCAAATGACCTCTGAAGACGAAGCAAGACAACTTTTCCACGCTACCGTCATTATAGCATCGCACTCAGTTTTCGTCCATCCTAATAGGTGATAGGCCTTTGTCGACACTTGATGTAGCCGAGCTCACAGTGGTGGAAGTATGGACATAGTAACGCAAGGATCTGTTTTGATTCAACGTCGAACATAGTTGGACCTGGTTAATTTCTACCACTGATTTCTTTTATATTGATGGAAAAATATTCGAAACTCGCGAAGGATACCCGCAGAAGGATAATAGTCGCAATTCTACGGAAACGCATCACAACCGTCAGCAGCGTTCCTTCTCCCTGTCTTTCTTTCGGGGCACTGAATAAATTAGGCTTACCATTACGTTGTTGACAACAAGCGTGAATTCCTATCTCCTTCAGAATTCAAACAATTTGAGGGCTGCGCCACCTCTGGACTTAATTAAACAGGGTGCTCCAGGAGGGCTTAAAAAAATCCTGGGCAATTTTTTGTGCCTTATTTGACCACTCTTATCATTCTCTCTAGGAGAAAGGAATGGATGCGAGCGACGTATTTGGGTGGCTGCTTCTCAGAGGAGTAATCGCTGTGATGGGTTAGGGAAAGGCATTGTGTGACCACATGGTAGTTACGATACTGTCCGGCAGCCAGTCATGCAAACAACTAACTTGTAAGGAAACCGTTTAATAGAGGAACCTGTGCCCCTAAATTACTGCAGCTCAGTATCGGTGAAGACTACAAGCGCGCCCGTAGTCACCAAATCGGATGACACTGTTATCGTGCCATCCTGCTATATTATTATTTATCTACATCAAGACTACGCTGGAGTAACTGTAAGTTATATTCTGGGGTTTTGCGTTTCGAAACTGCGATCTGATTACGAGTCACGCTGCATTGAGGGACTATAGGGAATAATTTTGACAACCTGCTGTTATTTAGCGTGCACCCAAACCTAAGTACCGCGAGCGGTTTTGCATTTCGCCCCAATCGAAATGCGGCCGTGGAGGCGAGAATTGAAACCACGATCTTCACCTTGGCAAAACGCTCGGGGTACACAATCACTCTGACAATGTGAACGCATCTCGCATGGCACGCCATAATGACGGCTCGGATCAATTCTCATCACTGATCTGGAGTTATTTAACAGGCACCCAATGCACCATGCACGATCATTTTTGCATTGCGCCGAACGTGGCCGGATTCGAACTACGTTTGTCAACTCTGGAATGAGCGAAGCCGGTAAGGGGCGAGGAGGGGCAGTGAGTTGGTGGCGATTCCCCTGTCAGTGCTAGGAGCCGCCCCCTTGTACGTGCAACAAAGGTGAATAAATATTGAGTGCGTCATAACTTTCTGAGTCTTTAAGCACTTTTCGGTATCTATCTATCTATCTATCTATCTATCTATCTATCTATCTATCTATCTATCTATCTATCTATCTATCTATCTATCTATCTATCTATCTATCTATCTATCTATCTATCTATCTATCTAGCCATTTTCCGGCCTGCCTGATTCACTGAATAGTTCGTTGTTGCATAGGCAGCACTTACGGCTGCTGCGCTGAGCTAACAGGGTATCAATCTAACCATCGGACCAACTTGGGTCACATGAGTATGTGGCAATGTGCCATTCTTCAACGAACCTAATACACGCCGACATGGGTCATTGTTAACAAGGCAGTGGGGAGGTAACGCTGTTTGAAGAATCTCTTTGATGCCGACTTGTAACGCTAGGAATGCGCCACCCGGTCTGTGCTGGCCTCCAACGAACCTCTTTGATGCCAACATCGATCACTGGTATGTGCCAGTAGGTGCATGCCGCACTTTAGCTAATGGCTTTGAAGCCAACTTGGGTAACACTGGGAATGGGGTACCGTACACTGACGAAAAAAATCCCTTAAATTTCTTGAATGCTGAGCGGAGTCGCACTCTCATCACAAGGGTTCCCCTAGTTCAACAACCCGATGCATTTCCAAACTGTGCCACATGTGCACTGTGTATCTGCCGCTTTTCAATGAATGTCGTTTACACCAACGTTTTACTGAGCTGCGCCATTTATGCGCTGTGTACGTGCCGCTCTTCAATGAATGCTTGGCCAGCTTCGGCCACTGAGTACGTGCCACTGAGCATGCGATAAGAGTGGGAATAAGTCTCAGCTTTCGTATGTACCGGCATGCCATGCTTCTAGTCTGGAAGGCCGCGCGGGGACCTATCGACATTCCACCTAGATGGCGAAGCGTGCAGAGAAATAAGTTTGAGAGAAGAGCCCGGTTGTCACATGACGCGTTTCTCAGCGTTCGCACGCACCGGCGCGCTATGCATTTCGGACGCCACGCGCAGGCTTTACGACGCCACCGCTGGATGGCGCCAAGTGTTCTTAAGGAAACGTGAAAGTGGAGTCCCTCTGCAGTGCACGCCTCACACATGAGTCGATTCGACGGCTGCAATACATTGTGTTGGTATACGCCCTTTTCGCGGCGATACCGTGGGCGCTGCAATGTTTGAGCGTGTGGTGAAGCATCCATTCCTTACCTAGGCTGCCTCCGTTCCTTTCGTGCTTGCAATAGATGTACATTACCCACGGTGCGGTTCAGCTAACCTCGGTTTCAGGGGATATCATAGACGGTGACTAGGTGAGCCACACGACGCTTAAGCCACAGCTTCAGAGAACATGCAAAAGCGCTTTCAGAGCTTTGTGAAAACGGCGTGAGCAGCGTATATGATGCTTGTTCTAAAAGCGGGGCTATAAATGTTTTCGAAGCTATCCTGACATACCGTTTATGAAGTGAATCAAGATCAGTGCTTGTCTCTAATTCGTCCTTTATTTAGCAAATACTCTGAAGCAGGGGCTTGTCCCATTTTTGACTCAGCAAACTTCCTCGGTGCTCTCACGATGTCATTATTTTCAGCCCAATCTTTCGCGTGTGTGCTCACTTGGTATAAGTGTGTCGCTCTTGCGCACAATGTTTGGAATGTAGCGGTTTTCTACTATGTAATAGCTTTAAAAAAAGATGTATTAGTGCTAGTAACTCGCTTACTGCCGCGTACCGCTGCAGAACATTCAGCTTCGGCCATTGGTGTGCAGTCGGTGTACTCGTCGTCACACGTGATTCGGCGCATAGATTCAAGTGTGCCCCCGTCCACTTAATGATACGTTGGCTATAGAGAGTGCGTAAGCTTGCGTGCGAGTTGAGGTAGACGTGTGTAGGTAACGTCCATGAAATTGGATCTGCTAGGAAGTGGACCTACTCCCTTTGTCATTGCTTAACGATCGGCGCTCACCCTTTGCGAAGTTTTGGAGTCGAAGTCCTTTCCTTCAATGTTAGCGATACAACACTGGCGGATGAGTGAAGTTTTTTTTTATCGTGAAGGAAAGTCGTGCATAGCGAATAACGGGCAGCACAGGCAGTGGTCCGTGAACTTGTCACTCAGATTATTCCATTCCTCAACCCATTAAGGACCGATATCATTTTTTGTGTGTTCTGTCGCAACAAATGTAATTTTGTATCGCATCTGCATCTTAATTATACACATGAAAGCTTTCATTGTGAACGTGCTTTTAGTTTACAAAATACGGCCCGTGACCATATGTTCACGCTGGGTCCCTAGGTTACAGCAAAAAGCACAGGGCGGCAATTTTTATTTCCGGCTTTGTTACATCGTAACAAATATATTTAGATATTTGTGGGACATTTATTTACTATGGTATAGTTAAAAATAATTATGGTATTTTGCATGCCAAAACCATTTTCTGATTATGAGGCACGCCGTAGTGGAGGACTCCGGAAATCCCGACCACCTGGGGTTCTTTAACGTGCACCTAAATCAAAGTAAACGGGTGTTTTCGCATTTCGCCTCCCACCCCCCCCCCCCCCCAATCGAAATATGGCCGCCGTGGCCGGGATTCGATCTCACGACCGCGTGCTCAGCCGCCCAATACCATAGCCACTGAGCAGGGGTATAGTTCGAAGAATGGAATGCGCATGCCGATGTCATATTTAGAGCACTGTGTTCGCACTGTGCTGTTGCAATGGTCTCCAACGCACCGGCACCTTTTGCCAGGTACGGCTCCAGCAAAGTGGGTCACTTTGCCACATCTTGCACTACAAAAAGCGACGTCACCAGGCTTACATCTTTTTCAGCGACCAGGTCCTTTCGGCTTGTTGTCCTACCTTGTGAGATAGGTTGGGGCTATTTGCCACCGGAATTCCAGTTGAGTGATGTTGGACCTTGTGCTGCGAATAAACGTCCCACCGTTGCTTATGACCACATCACAAAGCCAAGTGAATATTGACAACCACCATTTCTTACCACGAATTGCCATCTGGTAGACGGCTATGTTTGCGTCCTTCTGGTCCATTGTATCCCACAAAGCAGTTATATTGGGCAACAGCATCTCGACCAGGCCCTGTCACCCTCCTCTTCTGCGCACACGAATATCTGTCTGCAGACGATGTAGGCTATACGCCGTGTACCGTGCTTGCAATTTTACAACAGAGTTTTCCATCCAGCGCTCTATGATTCTCCCATTGTCGCAAAGCGCGTGCTCTTCGCACACACGTGGTCACTGTCGGACAATAGAGGGAGCCCAAAGGCCCAGTGTGACCATATGGCAACACATACAATAACACCCTCGTACACAAAATAGACGAACATTATTCTCTTACAAAAGATCACTGCAAGTCACGTATTGCATGAAGTATATAGACAAATGGCGATGATGATATTGCTAAAATGAATACCGCGAAAAAGCACTTAACCCCGGGAGCGCTGTATCTTGACGTGCCGAACTGAAAACCATAATTTCGAGCCCTTTTGGAGTGCTCCAAAATAAACATAGGCAACTTCTGCGACCCGGTGTCTGTAAGCTGTATCATAAGCTCTCGAAAGGCACGTCGGGGCTAAAGTACCTTTATGAGTTTTTCTTAAAAACAGCTAAGTACCGAAAACGTTTGCGGTGGCGCCGACGCACTTAAATGAACAGCACCCACTTCCGGCTGAGAGCTGCTTCCATCCGCCATGTTCTTCCTGGGCCAGTCCAGCTGTTGAGTTCGACGGCGCTAGCACGCATGTTTTCTTGCTTGTGCAGTTGTGTCGGCTGCAGATTTTCAGCGAAGGTGACGTCTGCATATCTGTCACTGTTTGCTGGAAGTCAGCGTACCTTCCTGGACGCTCCCTGCTGCCTGCTGCTGCAGCAGTCGCAGCAGCCGCCGCCGCTGTCGAAATGCGCAGAAGAAAAAGCGCGTTAGGAAGAACATGGCGACCGACGCGAGCCGCAAGGGAGAGCGTGGTAGGAGAGGAGGAACTTGTCGCTACATGACAAAAGCCGACCTAGGGAATTCATCTGGGGCAAGATGGGCGTGGTTTATGGAACTTGTATAAGTTTAAAGGCTTCGTGCACATCTGCGTGGCCATATGGTCCCACTGGTACCCAATGGGTTAAACCATTTTCTATTTTCTCTCTTTTCACAGTCTCCATTTTACAGTCAACTACGGCGCACGACTTCAATCCACTGTTACACATTTTGTAGCTTGAATGGAGCACTGTGCATTAGCGCAAACAAAGTTGCATTTCCGACAGCTGGTCCCCCAGAGATGAGGATGAAGCGGTAATGGTTTCGAATTCGGGCGCCTTTGCTGATGCAATGTGCGGCATGCCGCTGAAAGCGTCATCTCTTTTTTCTAGAACAAACTGCTCCGTGAAAACAGTCAGTATTGATTCAATGCTAAACGCATCACCGTCAACAGTCGTCGTGAGATGAGTTCTGTCAGAATTTTTTTTAAGTTCCACCGTGCCGTGACATACAACAAAGGTGTATTATATTTGGCTGACTGACACGTACAGTTAACGAACAGAGACGCTGCGAACGGTTACTGCCTACAACAGAACTAGTACCACTATGAAAGTCAAACGATTTTCATGTTTACGAGAATGTAACAAAGCACACACAAAAGAGCAAGTTCAAACCAGTTGTGAGGCATTATAAAAAGATAATGTGGTCTATGTATTGTTATACAGTAGGGAAAAAATGCAGATTTTTGGGCACTTTGACGTCTCGACTGGATCGTCACAAAACAAGACATTTGCACAATACCTGAGGCTGTCCCACCAGATCCGGGATGGTTTGGCCACTCCTGTTCGACCCATGACCTCAAACTCAAGCGCAATGCTATAGTCACTGGGCTACCGCGGTCGGTCAGCTTTCCATATCTCCTCTTCTTATCCGCATTGCTGACCAATGTTCTGGTGTCAGCCGCGCGTTAAGCATTGCTGTTGCGGTCAGCAGGCTTTCCTTTTCTCTGTGGACTAAAATATCTCCCTCTCTCTTTCTCTCGCAGACTAAGCGCAGAGATGAAGACGTAACAGTGCGTGGTGGGTTGGCTTGCTCATGCTTTCTTGTAACTTTCACGTGATCTCGTGGTATTCGAAACGCAGTTCACGGGTGCGCTTCGTCGTTTGTGGCAGCAGCAAAACGCTTCCAGGTCAAATTACTGTTGATCTTATGCAAAGCTGGCGGCCAAAATATAAGAACACCAGTGTTCGTAGTTCGACGTGGCGTCGGATTTCGCACGCGGAATGAATATTTTATGTACAGTCATTCTCGAGTGAACTTTTAAAAAGAATATCGAATACCCGTTGTGCAATATTAAGCAAACAGGTTCTAAGGAGGTTGATGTGAGAAAACATGTGTGGCAGTATTCATTGAGGTAATCTTCTTGTATGCGAAGAACAACCATCGGCAGCTATATATATTTTTTTGGACTGAAGATGTAATCAGGCTACCATCTTTGAGAGAAAGGAAAAGAAGACTTATTAAGGAGGATAAATGTATAGATATTTTATATCACCACCGATAGAAAATCATTATATTTGAAGAGAAGAACCAGAAGAAAGTGATTGAAGGCGAAATGTATTCTGACGACGAGGTGATGAAAGGTGAGACGTGGCTGGTCAGAGGATTACAGTGCTACTAAGCATCACATTATGTGGTGATGTATGCATTTATTGGAATTTCGAAAAACGTCTAAAGCGAAATATTTGCTCTCCGTAAGCTCTGTTTGAAATTGATGGGACGCGTATGCTAATCATTTGACGAACGTCACGATTACAATGCGCCTGCTCATAGAAACAGTCCATCTAGCGTAATGATTTTCTCTTTCTTTTATTTTTTTTTTATGAAGCTCCCTGAGCACGAAAAGAAGAATGTAGACAACGTCACGTTCTTCTCTTCTGCTTCCTTTTTAGTTTTAGTTTGTTTGTTCGTTTTAAATTTACTTAGAGCACGGGAAAAATTAAGAGAAAGGAAAAAGAAACCGAGTAAAACAGGGATTAACCACTTTCTTCGGTCCCTGACTAGAGTCCTGTCTCCAATATTTTATATACTGGAGCAAAAACAGTAACATAATGTCATCGCGGCACAAATTTGAGAAATAAGTTAGTGAATATTAATTTTACGTACTGAAGCAAAATCAACTCAAATATCTCGACATGAAGTACACACTCCACAAACACAAAATGCCTTTAACAAGAGGTAAAATGAGTAGTTCCAGAGATATCGCTCAAATAAACAAGATTTTATGAGCAATTAGGCAAGCAACACCCACTGTATGTTTTTACGTAAGCTTAACACAGGAGTAAATGACAGCCTGGCATTAAAATAGAAGTGTAAGAGGTCACTGCGACCAGTTTTGCGTCACCACGCTGTGGGAAAAAAATTTCAAGATGATGATTAGCCCAGGAAGACATTTGATTAAAGTAGCTTTTCTGAAGTGGCACAGGACTTTGCTTGACGAATTGAATTTTCAGTACTTTTCTTATCATTTAAAAAAGTTGCGATGAAGTAATTTGGGCAGTGTCTGCCTTAATTAGCCGGTAGTTTTGGCAATCAACCTCATTCACTTCTCAGCTGAAAAATTATCCTTATCATGAAGCAAGTTTTTCTGGACTTTGGGGTACATTGTTTAATTTCCATAAACATATATGTCGCGAGGGTGCACGTATGTAGTTTGCTTATCAATAAAAAGTTGAACAATAATGACAATGACACCTATGTGTCCGCTGTTTGCGCTGGATTGAACTTGAATGTTACAGTAGTTACGTACTGATATCAAATAGTTATTAGTAGAAGGATATCTGCCTGGAACTATTATTGAAAGCGTTTCGATAAGAACACTGGGATAATAGTTAGGCAATCGACGAGAATCCTTTTAAAGCGACACATCATGTGCAAGGAGATAGAGCTCATTCGATCTGCTTTGGAGAACACAGTTTCGGTACAGCGGCTAACACTTAAATTAACAAGATAAAGACTGCATCACTAAGCCGTGAAAACAAAGCCTCACAAAGCGGCTCAACAAAGAACATAACAGATTCCTAAACACATCGAGCCTTCACAATGTAGCAACATACGAACACGACTTCTGGTGCACATAGGTTGAGCGTCTATGCCCTTCGCATTATTGAGGGTGCTGGATTAATGAGCCTCTAGTGCTGTAGAACTGGCATTGGCATCTGCTCGTCGCTGCTTTTCTATTTTCCAAGTGTTTCGTATGGCCTTACGGCCGTTGTACATCAGTACCGCATTACATTTCGGGCCCGAAACCTCCGGCCCCACACAAAAGTCACGAATCGACTTCGTCTGCTTGCTCTTCGTCGCCTACGTCGGTTCCGCCACATTCCCTTCCAGTGAAGCCGTCGTCTTGACCCTGGAAACAACCAAAAGGGATATCCTAAAGCAGACATGGCCGTAGCTTAATATGACAAAGTTGCGCATCACTAATGCGTGAAAATTATTAAAATGATCGGTATGCACGTAATAAGCACCATAACTTCTTCGTTGAACAAGTGCTGCCCCTTGCTTAGTTGAACTACAGGGACCGAATATTTCCAAATGACAACTAAAAACGTCCATAGCAGTGTCCAACTTTCCAAAGCGTTTCACTTTAGCGTCCAACCGCAAAATAAAGTTACGCAAAATATATTTTACCCCTTTTGTGGTAATAACATGACTTGCTTAACAATAATGCTTCGGCAGGAGCTCTGGCCCCTCTACTTTTCTAGCCCCACATTGCCAAACGACGATACCTTTGAAGATCACTAATTTAGCACGGTGGAATCGATGCCGTTGTTACAGACGAAATGCCAGACGCGAAGAACATAAACCACTGTAGTTCGCGGACGCAAGCCAGATGAAAACAACAACAATCATTTGTTCATTTTTCTCAGTACGCTCTCACAGGACCCTGGTCAAGCGTCGGTCCAGGCCCAGAAAGTTTATTACATCTTAACTCTTTTTCTCTCACTACGTAACCAAACTGCTAAACACTGCATCAGTCCGACGGCATTCTTCGTATTCTATATTGCCGATGACATTCGAAAGAAGTACATTTTCCCAAAGCATAACCTTCATAAAAAAAAGAATGCATCAGTCCTTTTCCTACCATTCTATGTGAAAGTGAGCTCATACTTAATACTCAACGACTAACGGCATATGCGCTCTTTTTTTTAAGTGATTACCGTGCCTTCCACGAATGCTTAGGAACTCTACCTAAGATCCCGCGGGCTTCTACAGACGTATAGAGGAGTTCAGGGCTTGCACTTGTTATTAGCAACAATTTATTCGACATAAGCTGATTAACTGCAGAATCGGATCCTTCCATTCCTTCCACAGCGAGAGATCAGCCACAAATTAAAGTTTTCGCGTTCAAAAATATTCAGTTATTCAGTACACATTACAAATATGAGGTTGCAAAGAATTGCTAACAATAGGACGTCAACTGCTTGCATGTGCGCAGGCTGTTGTTCGCAACCACATTATAGAGTGAAACCGCGCTTGTAATCTTTTTATTGCTTTTTCTCGCTTTCTTTTTGTTTTTGTACAATTGGTATTCCAAGCTGGTAGTTATGAGGGCCAGCCACACCATCGGACTGTTTAGGTAAACGTTCTTGTGCGGCTGGCCATGTTTTAATTCCGTCTTACACTCTAAGAACAGTTTACACCCTTTGGCTTGCCCCTTCTGCCACACAAAAATAATCGTCATCTGCCTTGATGCGTTTACTTTCTTTATCGCTGCGAGCCCGGAACTTTACAGTAACGAACGGCACGCGCGTTATCAGCATAGAACAGTTTACACCCTTTGGAGTGCCTCTTCTGATAACGCGCGTGCCGTTCGTCACTGGAAAGTTCCGGGCTTGCAGCGATAAAGAAAGGAAACGCATCAAGGCAGATGACGATTATTTTTGTGTGGCAGAAGGGGCAAGCCAAAGGGTGTAAACTGTTCTTAGAGTGTATGTGCATATCTTATTTAACGTCTTAAAATGAGAAGCAGTTCAGACGGTTGCATATTATTGGTGCTGTCTCCGCAAAAATGGCATTCAACATCAGACAGTTTCCTACAAACGGTATCGTTGTTTGTTATCGATGACAAAAAGTATCGTTGCCATTTCTCAAACAGTCCACGCACTGCTGTTGTAGTACGTTAGCGCCGCAAGTAACGGGAGAGACAGCATGCGCAGCTTGAGTGGCGCGCCAGGAAAGAGAGAGAGTGCATTCGTAGATCGTGCATGCGTGCATGCTCGAAGTATTACACCGCTACGCGGCGCGGGAAGATCTGAAATTTGAAACCGAACGCCGCTTTCCTTTTCGTGGCCGCCACGCTCCAAGCAGGAGGATGACGTACTTGTATGCCTGCGACTACGTATTGGTGTCCGCAATGTAACGTCGCCCTTGGTGACACGTGACCTCGAGAACTATTCAAGACAACATCTGTTATCTGTGCGATCTGTTGCTTGAATTGACGAATAGAAGTTTAGAGAAATAATAAAAAAACACAAACGGAATATCTACGTGTTCTTTTGTTTTATTTCGCACCGAAGCAAGAGATATGTACTTCCGCTTCGTCTGCTTGTTCCCACGGTAATGCGGTCACATGCACAGGTACCAAAACTATGCCATTTTCTGCCGTGTTTCAGCACGTGATCATGCCCTGCCTCAGTATTCGTGTAGCACTGAATCATACCACTAGCCATTTTCCTTGTTCACAGCGCGCAAAATCTCTCGCTGCGCGAACGAGACAACAGATCGCGCGCGACGCCTTCAGCGGAAGTGCGTAGCGCCGAGAAAAAAAGCGAGGAAAAAAAAGTAAAGGTGGGGCCGGTGACGTATTTTCACGCCATCTTTGAGGTCCGGTATGGGAGAACACAGGGAAGGAATTTCGCTTGCGGAGGCTAGACGGGCCGATTGGAAAGAGCGTCTTGCTTGGCAGTATAGCCCACCTGCTAATATCATCGGTTCATGGCACTGAAATATATGTCGGCTATTAATAAGCCGATTTCAAAACATATTGTGGCAGAACACTCCCTAGAGTACACGTAACAACTTCCAACGTATAGCCAAAATTTTCTATGGGCCCTGGTCAGTGGCCCTTTAAACAATGATGGCGTTTCTCAACAGGCGTAGCAGTACTGTTTGGCCGAGGTTGCGAGATGTATCGCGAACACAAACACATTGCGAGCTCCAGTCAGATTTTCTCTGTCGTCGCGATGTTCCGCATGTATTCAGGCATATATGTGCTACATGTTTATCCATGATATCCTAAGTACATACTATACTGTTCCATCACCAAAGTTTCTCAAATCAGATCATTGGCCAATAATTCTCAGCATTTTCGACGTTTTCTGGGAGTGAGGGATACGCATGGAACATTCAATTTACAGCGCATGCTTTTATCGTAAATCTTCTCCGACTACTAAACAGGGCAAAACAATCGCAGTGCTCAAAATCTGAAAGTGATGCAATTTCCCTGGCGCCGCTCTTTAGGGGCAGCCAAGTGACGCCTTAGCGATGTCATTCCATGCTTTGTTTGGCGTCATAAAGACATTAAGGGCACCAGAAATCCCGGCGAACACAAGTATGTGACATCTGCTTGTTGTCGCACCCACGTATGCTTAGAACACCATCCGAAGAGTTCAAGAGCATCGGGATATGTTGTTATTGCTATTAGTGCTTCACGTGAGCACGTAATTGCGAACTTCAATGCGATAGCGATTAAGTGAACACTCCATGGGCGCTCTTACCGTCGGCGTCGCCATCCTCGTGATGATCCGTATAAAATCCAAGGGCGATAACACCGCCGCTCCGCGCCGTATGCGGCATGTGCGAGTGAAAGCGCGTGCGCAGAGCTGACGATTGCGGCTCAACCTTGGAGGAAAGCCGACAGGAAACGCGCCGTCTTCCGTCGCGTAAAATACCGGGTGGGAGGGAGGGGGGGTACAGAACGGGGCGGCGTTCTACGGCAGCAATGGCCCATTTCGCGACCCTGCTCAAGGGGAACCGACGTTCGCGGCTCAATCTCGCTCGCGCAAGGTAGGTAAGTGGAGCGCTGCTTAGCAGAGAGTGGAGCACGGCGCGTTCTACTCCGGCTGCAATTGCGTACTGTGCGCAGGCACGCGCGGTCACGCACCCTCTATTATGACAGCGATTTGCAGACGGCTCATTCCTTTGTGCGTGATGTGTTCTTTCTGCTCAGTTTGCGTTGATCCGATAGAGGACGCGAAGGTCACTTCGCCCTTTACTGTGGCCGCGCTTCCTTACGCCAGCGTTCTGACAGCGAGTGTTCGCGGTTATGGAGTGTAATGTGTTCATGCTTGCATCTGCGTGCTTAAGCGGTGTTTCGTAAGCTTATACGGCCGACAAAGCAGCTATCCTTACTTCGTATAACTGTCTACGAATTCGCTATCGATGTTTCACCTTTCGGGCTAAACTGGAACATTTATTTCGATAGCAATTATATGGCCACTCCAGGCGCATTTCTGCAGCAGACGCCAAAGCCGACGTCGCCATTTCCGTCGTCGTCGCCGTGAGGGTCCGTATAAAGTTCAAGGATGATAAAGTCGCCGCGCGCCGTATGCTGTATGTGCAAGCGAAAGCGTGCAAGGGTGAGTTGGCGAACGCGGCTGAATTTCGCGTCTGCGAGGGATGTACGTGGGTCAGAAGCGCGCCCTCTCTTGTCGCGCGCGAGGCACGGGGGTGAGGCGAGGAAGGGGGCCGTTCTTCTTCGGCGGCTGCTGCTTACCGTGGGGCCGAGCAGGCACCGTGTCTTGCAAGCAATCTGCGACGTGGCCAAAGTGCGCGCCCGCACTGGCCTCATGTTCAAAGCGTTTTTAGATGTTTGCAGGGCGCTCATAGTGCCGGTAGCTTCGTGTGCGCTGTGCTTTGGACGTTTAGTTCGTGTTCAAGCGAGAGCTGCGCGATGGTCAAGTCGGTCGCTGCTGCTGCCGCGATCGCTCCCTCCAGCATTCTGGCAACGTGTTTGTGCGCTCATATAGAGAGATGTGTTCATGTTTACCTATGTGCATGTGACACCGTGCTTGTTAATTAAGTTAAAACAGGTTGGCAGGTAAGTCGGTTTCAATTCAGGATATAATGTGTAAGTGCTACTGAACAAGGACGTAGAAAAACACAGACACGCAGACACAGCGCTGTCTGTGGGACAGTTTCTCTCTACGCCCTCGTTCAGTCGCGCTTACACATTGTATCATTCTGCATTTAGTTCGTAAGTGAAGGTTTACAAATTTACACGGCGTATAAAACTACTATCTACTATCTACTAATTTGCTATCGCAATGGGTGCTTCGCCTTGAGGGCGGAACTGCGATTCTTTTCATTAATGTAGTGCTCAGTTCCTCTGCAATCTACCAATCTGGATGTGTATCATATTACAGATCATCGTCGTCATGAGCATGCGGCGGGTCATCTCAGCGAGCTAATTGGAGTTGGCCCACGAGCAGTATACGCGAGATTGTGACCTAATAGAAAACAGAGCTCCTGTTATGGGGCCATGTGCTTCAGTATGTGCATCGTGCACGCAATTTAGTTTTATTATATACCCAGTGACTCAAGTCGGTTCGACAGTTGGTTTCGAACCCGATCCTCTCAGCACAGCAGGCAATGCTCCGTGTATTCAGTCATGGACTACACGGTTACCAAAGTTGGGAGTTATTCTGCAAGACTACAGCACCAGCCAGCAGCCTCGATCGCTCAGGAAAGCACCGGGAGTTTTCGGGTTAATACAGTAGACGGGCAAGAGGCTCAAGTTGTGGGGACACAACCGATTTGAAGCGTGAGATCAGACACAACAAACGCAGAATATACCGAATCCTATGCCACTCTTTCTGTATACAACTTGCTGTCGCACGGCGGCCCCATTGTCACCGTGCTCTAGAGTAGTGTGCCTGAGGATGGCTGCACGATAAAAGAAATGAAGTTGCTTACTAGAAGGCGTGCACGAGAGCAGCAACGTCGAGATGACTTTATATGACAGTTTTACCTACCGTAAAGCCCTGGACATCTTGTGGTGCATGAATATTTTAATCGAGAAATTAAATATGCAAAACGTTTTGACGTGTACTATGTCGATGACAAAGCGCTTACAACTTTGTATTGTTTGTTCGTGGTGTTTTTCTCAAAGAGACGAGTGGAATAGCGCCTTTAACTCTCACTGTAGCGGCAGCTTGTTTCTGACCCCGGAAAACATCTGCTCCTGCATTTATCGCCGCAAATTTAGCCAAGGAAAAATGCCTATTTTGTCCCGCGGTTTACTATGAGAACATGGTTTTCATGTGTTCAGATATAAAGAATGTGCCTTCCGCGTGGATATTATGTAAGTAGCGTTCTTATTGTATATTGCATTAAAATTCATCCGTCACGCATTTTAATTGTACGACAACCCTGGTGCCAGCTGGAGAGTTTTATATGTTTGTAGTCATATGTAACTTCTGCTGTGTTGTTTCAGAAGTCGTAACGCTAATGTTGGTAATGGTGAAGGTCTGTGTGTAATCTTGCAAAGACATTCATCGCAACAAAAGTTCTGTGTATTTGGTTGGACTTTAGAAGACAGAGTGAAGCTAATGTATTGGCGATAACTTCGTTTTTTCGGTCTTTCTCCATACGCCTAAGGAACTGCGTTTCCGATATGCTGAAATGCCACTGGGTTATCTTGGAGCTCGCGAAATAGTTGCGGATGTGCTACCCTTCGTTAGTCGTTTCACCAATGCAGCACGGCGTCATCCTCACGTCGCTTTCTCCTACGGAGTACAGGCTTAGTAGGGAACGACTTTAAAGCATTTAATGCACTCGTGAAAAGAAGTGTGCTCCGGGGCTCGTTCAGGAAACGTCCGGCCTTTTCTACACGAGCAAGAAACAGCACGGAACTGGCGTCGACTATCGCTCATGAAATGCAAGTTGGTTGGCATCAAGCCTAATAGCATTATTCCAGAAGAGGGTTATGGCGCCGAAAAAACACAACACACACCAAGCGAGACGGGACAGGCGCCTGTCCCGTCTCGCTTGCTGTGTGTTGTGTTTTTTCGGCGCCATAACCCTCTTCTGGAAACATGCACCAACTAGCCCCCCAACAAGTATTACTAATAGCATTAACCTTTCTTACCTCGCAAAGGTAATCGCTGACGCCCTCCTACAAGACGACTTCTGCTTGCGACGAGTGACGTACGAGCTCGGAGTTGTCGTTTCTGCCGCATCTCTGCGCTCAACGAGCGCCACAGCCACGCATAGAGGCGCGCCTGGTAGTAGGGACGTAGTCGGCGCCAGATGCGCAACAGCCGCCTGCGACGCCGCTTTCGCATGCGAAGTCGTTGGCGCCGTAGCCGCATCCACAGCAGCCGGGCCGGCACTTCTTCCTCGGGCGCTACGATCTGCCGCAGGATGGACTCGGTCGACGTGGTGGTCGTGGTGAGTTTCTTCTTCTTGAGCGTCGCCACGTCGGCCACCTTGCAATCGGGACATTCCAGTTTGGCTGCACGATTGCGACAGTTTGTCATCGTTATCAGCCTGTATTTAAGTCCACTGCAGGATGAACGCCACTCCCAGCGAACTCCGATTAACGCGATCTTGCATCATCTGACGCCAGCTTACGCCGAATGAACTCATTTCGTCGCACCAACTATTTATCTGCCGTCGTCGACTGCGCTTCCCTTCTCTTGACACCCATTCTGTAACTCTGATAGTATTCCTGTTACCTGTCCTACGCGTTACATGGCCTGCCAACTCCATTTCATTCTGTTAATGTTAATTAGAAAATCGGCTAGCCAGCTTTGCTTTCTCATGCAGGCTGCCGTTTCTTATTGTGACGCCTAACATTTTTCGTTCAATCGGCCATTGCATATTCCTTAACGTGTTCGCAAGCTTCTTTGTTAACCACCATGTTCCTTCCCCATGCGTTAGTGCTGTATAAATCAATGATTATACTCTTATCCCTTCAAGAAAAGCGGTAAGTTTCGGTCATAACGTGGTAATGCTTGTCGTAATTACGAAAGTCCCGGAAGGCGCAACCGCCACCATGGCCGTGAGTTGTGACGCTGACTAACAGCTTTCCAGGATTAGTTCGAGTATGTATATATACATATACAGCCACGAAAGTGGGCGGCGATGCGGCACCGCGGTAGTTCAGTTTGTAAGAGCATCACGCGTGTAAATCGAACACGTGGGCTCGTATCCAACCTACGGCAATTTGTTTTTTCACCCAGTTTCCTTTTGATTTGTTTATTGCTTATAAACTTCAATTAAAACTTGAAAAATAATACTTTTCCCTGGGATTTCCTTGGTGTAATTGTATGTTGGCTTCCTATGGTTGTGACTAACAAAAATTGGGCCCCTCGGTTCCCATTCTTCACGTTCAATGTATGAAATCCCTCCTGTGAGGAAACAGCCAAAGGCGATTGATTGATTGATGATTGATGTTTATTGGCGCAAGGGGCAGGTATGGCCGAAGAGCGCCATGTCCTTGGTGATGAGTTCGCAGTGTAATTATGAGTTCTATGAAATTGGTGTGACGTGGCTGTAAAGGGGCTTTAGAAAATGTCGGCCTAAAGTGCGTAAAATCTGCATAATAAGATTATGACGATGACGTATGACGTGTGCTATGAACATTAAGATGCATTAAAGAAAAATAATACGATGTGTAAAAATATGTAAGGGTATAATATATGCTAGAGCACTACTGCCTCCTTAGAGCCCTTGAAACACAAGGGCCTGGAGGCATATGCTGTACAGTACAACTATCGCAGCGGCATCCTCTAAAGAGAAGAAGCGCTACGAATGCATGGGACCAATAACATTTAAGACCTAGTACTGTGTCTGAATTCGAAAGCGGTTCTGGAACGAGAAAAATTACGGGATGAAGAGGAATGTGCTGCCTGTATGCTAAGCAAAAATGTCTCATTCTCTCAAATTCGGCTTCCCGACACTCCAGAAGGACGTGAAGCACGTTCAGCCTCTCCCCGCATCTCCCACACAATGGAGGCTCACTTCCGGTGAGTAGAAAATTATGGGTGCCAAATGTGCGTCCTATTCTGAGACGACATATTAGGACATCTGTCCTAACTGTGGTTTTATTAGGTGGAGCTTATTATCTTTTTCCGCATCCCGCATGTGTTGCCAGTGGTCTCGCAGCCTCCTTCGCAAGAAAGGCCTCAGATCTGTGACAGGCACCTCGGCGGTAGGGTTAACAGCTTGCGAGGCAACTTACGTGGCCATCTCGTCTTCCAGAACGTTACCCTCGATGCTCCTATGGCCAGGCACCCAGCATATAATGATATGCTGGTTAGATATGTACGCTTTACACAAGACGGAATATAGTTCATTAAGTACTGGATTTTTCCGTGTATAGAGTGACATCAGGGCCTTCACGACACTTAGGGAGTTTGTATATATCGCTGTCTTTTGAAGTTTTGATTTTCTTATATGCTTCACAGCAGACAGTAATGCGTAGGCCTCGGCCGTAAATATGCTTGTTTCTGGATGTAGTGCATCGGATTCTGAGAAGGATGGGCCGACGGCAGCATAGGACACCCCGGCATTAGACTTCGAAGCGTCTGTGTAGAACTCTGCGCAGGAGTGCTCGTGCTGGAGTTCTAGGAAATGCGCTCGTATTTCGATCTCTGGTGCGTGTTTTGTTACATCTAAAAAGGATGTCACATTCTATGACCTGCCACTCCGAAGGTGGTAACAACTTGGTTGGATGCATTAGGCGAAGCTCGAGGAGTGGGACATGTATTTCATCACTAAGCTACCTCACACGAAGCGAGAAAGGCTGTCTTACAGAGGAACGATTATGGAAAAGTGTAGTACGCGTCATATCGTTAACAGTGTTAAAATATGGGTGTTCATGATTGGAGTGTATTTTCAGAAAATATGTAAGGCTGATGTAAGTTCTCTGTAGATGGAGGGACCATTCATTTGATTCCGTGTATAAGCTTTCAATCGGGCTTGTTCTGAAAGCGCCAGTGGCTAAGCGGATACCTAGATGGTGGACAGGATCTAGGATCTTTAGTGCGCTTGGAGCGGCAGAGTTATATACGACGGCACCATAGTCCAATCGTGATCGAATTAGGCTCTTATAAACATTCATGAGACACTTCCTGTCGCAACCCCAAGTTGAGTGGTATACAATGTTAAGCAAGTGCATTTTCCTTAGACAATTTTCTTTAACATATATAATGTGCTGTATAAAAGTAAGCTTGGAGTCAAGTATAATACCTAGAAATTTTTGTTCTTTGTTGATAGGTATTTGATTTCCACACAGTAGAACACAAGGATCTGGAGCCAGGCCTCTCTTTCTAGTAAAAAGAACACAAGAACTTCTGTGGGGGTTGATTTTAAATTCGTTTTTGTCTGCCCACTTAGAAACCTTGTTCAAGCCCTGCTGCACCTCTCTCTCGCATACTGAGAGGTTACAGTATTTGAAGCCGATTTGAATGTCGTTCACGCAGACAGAATAAAGAATGGCAGGTGGTAGCTAAGCACGAAGCGTGTTGATCTTCACGATGAACAGCGTACAGCTAAGCACGCCTCCCTGGGGTACACCTGTTTCTTGTGTGAAAGGTCGCGAGAATACGTTGCCGATTTTCACGCAGACGATGCGACTCAACAAAAAGCTTTCAATTATTTTCAACATATTTCCACAGATGCCCATTCCCGACAAGTCTCGCAAGATGCCGTATATAGCGCCATGTTGTGTCATATGCCTTCTCCATGCCAAGGAATATTGATAAGAAAAACTGTTTATGTACAAATGCGTCCCTAATATATCCTTCAATGCGTAAAAGGTGATCTGTTGTCGACCGGCCTTCTCTGAAGCCACACTGATAGGGATCAAGTATATTGTTGAGTTCAAGGAAATGTATGAGTCTGCGTTTAATCATTTTTTTTCAAAAGGCTTACACAGGCAGCTTGTAAGAGCTATCGGGCTATAGCTTGCCGCCATGGATGGGTCTTTCCCCCGCTTCAAAACAGGGACCACAATTGCTTCTTCCCATGCAGTTGGAAGGTATCCTGCAGCCCAAATGGTGTTAAAAATTGTGAGTAGTGTAACTTGGGTGTCATTGTGTAGGTTTTCGATCATTTAATATATGATTCTGTCAGAACCCGGTGCGGAGCTCTTGCATGAGCCCAAGGCAGCTCTCAACTCGGCTATACTAAAAAGACAGTTGTATGGTTCACTCTGTCGACATTTTCTTATGAGTGGCATACATTCTTGCATTTGTGTATATTTGAGAAATGATTGCAAGTAATGGTGGGAATTGACACGCTCTCAAAGTGCTCCCCATGTGAGCCTGCCTGATCTTGCAGTGTATCGCCCTGTGTATTTACCAGAGGGCGAGGGTGTATTTACCAGAGCCAAAGGCGAGATTCATAATGGGAAAGAAACTAAAATTCAACACATTCAGGGGCGCTATAGCGTAAAGTTATTCCAAACTGTTTCTATTCCATTTCTGCAACCTGCCATTCACAATTAGTGAAACAATTTTGGGCCACCCTGACTTCGCCTTTCCGTCACGCGACATCACCAAAACCATGAAGTGCCCCCATATTATATGACGTGTACTCATTGAACATGCGTGATTACACCGAACAAAAGAATAATAATTATTTATGATTGTGCATCTTTTTTCTTTTTTTGCTATTAGGCCTCCACTGTTGGTCAAAAGCTTTCAGGCTGCGCCCATTTTGCCTGTCTGCCACGTATCGCAACGAAACTGCGAGAGCTCGCCACGTGAAAACCATGTGTATCCACATGGTTTTGACGCGCACCTTTAATGCACCTTTAATGCCTATAGGAATTAAAGGTGCATTAATGTACATGTACTGTGCATGTTCTTTAATGTTCGGTGTATGAATGCCCCTTTAATGCCTACAGGCATTAAAGCATTAATTTATTCGCGTTTCGGCAGGTTTGCGGCCTTTCGGCACGTTTACAACATTGATCTGCTAGCTCTTGTTCTCTGAGGAACTCTTTTAGCAGCATTTTTAACCTTGTGTTGCACGTCGCCGCAACTTTAGACCAGCCACCACAGGCCAAGCCAGGGGAAACGGGCCACTCGCATGCGCCGGCAACACCTTCCTCTCCGGCTATCTAACTTCACTGCTGTACCTGAGGCCTACCGAAATCATCGCCTCTGCTACGTTCTCCTCGCATCTTGTCAGCACCTTAAATAAGAAAAAGAAAACTGTCACGATAGGCAATGCTATTCGTTTTGAAAGCAAATAATAGTGACCTTGATGAGAGTGTGTGATTGGTTATCTCAGGCAACGCTGCCGGGCATCGTCTGATGCTTGCGTCGCCGCTTGGACATTGTAATACAGATTGGAATAGTTTTATGTTATATGTACACAGAGGAATACAGAAAATGACACACACACACACACACACACACACACACACACACACACACACACACACACACAGACTCTTTGGTACTCAATACCCCAAAATATACATCACTCAGTAAATAGTGAACCTGGATTCGGAATACGGCAGGTGCTAGCGGGCGTAAGCGCGCGTTAAATAGTAGTTTGAATGTGTATCGTAGGTTCTCTGCTGCTGGAGAAATGGGCTCATTTAAGAGACACAGTTTGGTAACAGTGTTTGCACTCACAGATGAAACGACAATCTTGTTCGTCGTTGTCTCTCGGTGCACGGCGTTACAGATAATCCATTTCAAGATCGGCTGATATTGAGAACATACGGAAACTTTTATCCATAGTCATAGAGCGTATGTGCACACGCACACACACGCACACACGCACGGAGAGAGAGAGAGGGAGCCATCATGAATGCCACACCCTCTGCATATACCTTGGAGGAAGTACAAGTACAGCGAGAACAGGATGATGCCCACGAGCGTGATGAGGAACACGGACAGGAGCGCGAGAATGCCCGTAGTGGAGAGCCAAGGCCTGGACGCTCCGGCCATGATGGGCATCTCGTCGTCGTCCATTCCCTCCAGGCCCATGCCCATTCCGCTGTGAATGGAAGCAGGGTCGGGGTCACAAGCCGGATATTCACGTCCAGCATCGCGTTAAACCTCAAGGAGCTAGTTCATGATTCGAACGGCTTCATGGCTTGTAGTCGAAACATGGGGCGCGATCGGAGATATCTTGTTCGATACGCGTTCTGTTCAGTTGCTGCAACGTCACAAAGTTGCAGTATGCAAAATTTGTGACAGCGGGGCGGAGAGAGCAGCCAATCAGGAAGCGGTGACCTCCCCGGAAGTTTACCTCCGTCGTTTGTCGTCTGCTTGCAAACAGTATACTACAAAGCCAAATGTTTCTCGTCTTCCAATTGAATGAAATCTTTATCTAAAAAAATATTTTTTTCTTCTCAAGCCCAAACACGTTTTCAAATAGTAGTACGTGTGAATACTGCAATTTACAACTATTACGTTCTTTGCGTCGTCCCTAGGTGGTGTCGCGCACAGCGAGAAGGAAAAAGATAAAAAAAATACCGACGATTACGTTACTTCCTAATGCGAAATTTGAGCGCAGCAAATGCGAGCCTTTGTTTGCGTTTGGCCTCGGCCTCGGCCGCGCGAACGGTAGAGTCTTCTCTGCGACGGCGATGAGCTTCTGCTTCAGCCTCGCTTACTGCTGGTTGCTCTCGACGGCGGCGATGAGCCTCCGCTTCGGCGGCGCGAACGGCAGGGCCTTCTCGGCGGCGACGCTTAGCCTCTGCTTCGGCGACGCGTACTCCTGGATCATCTCGACGGCGGCGACGGTAAGCTTCTGCTTCGGGGGCACGCACCTCTGGATTCTGACGGCGACGGCGCTGGGCCTCTGCTCTGGCAGCTCGTTTAGCAGCAGCAGCAGCAGCAGCAGACGGAGGACTTCCATCGGTCGTCTCGCTCATGGCTCAGAAAGAACTGGCAGATAATTTCGCAGTGGCGAACGGCAGCGGCAATTTCGGCTCGGGCGGTGCACATATACAGATCCGCCGCCACCGATCTGGCTCTCTGATTGCCACCGCACAGGGCGAACGGCAGCGGCAATTTCGGCTCGGGCGGTGCATATATACAGATCCGCCGCCACCGATCTGGCTCTCTGATTGCCACCGCACAGGGGTTGCATTGGAGGAGGAGCGAAGAAAGGAATTAAGTTCGAGCTGGCGCTTTGACAACCGGAGACTCGCAGGAAGAGGGGGGAGGGGGGCGGCGTGTACACCCAGCGGCAAACGATGGGGGCAGAAGCGCGCGCAGCAAGCGGACAACACGATAAAAGGAGGAGGGAAGAGATAGCAGCTACTGACTGATGCCGCTGACGCCGATAGTGAGTCAACCCCAGCTGCGTAGTTGGTTTCAGGGACAACGCCGCCGATGCCGACACAAACAATATGATACCCTCGCTTCCGCAGCGCTAAGAACCAGGTCTAGCCGTGGGAAGGTGGTCACGTATCCGTCGACGTGCCGGGGCCTACGTGAAATAACCGGCGCGTCGGCAACTGAAGAGCACCCTATCCGCCACACAAGAACAGCGGGGGGGGGGGGGGGGGGACCCTTTCCTCCTCTTTCTGCATGGCGGCGACGGTGTTCTATGCAGTCACGTTATCTTGACTCTCTAGCGGCGTCAGCGGCATCCAGCGGTATCAGTCGGTCGCTGCTAGCGCTGGGGGGATGAAAGGGGGGCGGAGCTGGTTACGAGGCCGACGACAACGCCGACGACGACGCGAAACCCAGGTACGGACGCCAAAGAGCTGCGCTCTAAAAACGACGGGAAGAGTGGCGCACTTTTCAAGAGGCAGCGACAACATCCCAGAGGCTCGCTGACCCCGATGATGCTGTCGATTTCTCTGTACAACCCAACGAATTATTTGTTTCGAGAAACAAAAACGACGCCGGAATTCACTTTCTGCCATTTCTTCAAACGGGTTTCGCACCGCCACCCGCTCTCCTCCTTCCTCTAGAAACGCCAGCGCAACAACCTGTTTCCAACGGAAGCGCCATTTTCTAAAATTAAACTATGCATTGGATTCAAACGTGCCATTCCGCAGCCGAAAAGGCCGCCTGTTGGATCCAATCCAATCCACCAGACGCGCCATGCGAAGCCGTATGATCGCTCCAGACTTCTCAACTCCCGTCGCGTTCGGACGAAATGCTCGGTGGGCGGATGATTGACACGAGCGTGTCGTCATTTTGACGTCACCAAAAACGGGGCGGCGCCCCGCGGCTGGCGACGTCGGCGCGGAGTAGGCCAATCGCGCGCGCCGGTAACCGAACGAACGCGCCGAACAACCATCTCCGATCGCACCCATGATGGAAATTCTACTGCAACTAGTAAGAATAACAATGGAGCCCCCATGATAATCTGAGATAGTTACTCAAGGCCTGTCTCGCAACTAGCATTACTGATCCCTAAAGGACAGCAGCCTTAAATTTTGCTGCTACTGCTGCTGCTGCTGCTGCACACGAAATTTCGGGGTTCATATTCACTGTTCCTTCAAATAAGTTAGTAATAGCGAGTGCCAATGACTGATTTTCTACTGCTATTTGCTACGAAATTTTATGCCGAACTTAGGAACATAAATTTACAGATATATTTCTCTTCTAGACATAGCAAAAAAAAGAATGCCAAATAGGGAGGTACAGTATATATCTCAGCAATGATGGCGTTGGGATATAAGTGTAATGGGGAGAAGCAGTAGTGACCATTTGAGAACTGGCCGTCGACGTCGTCCGTCAGGGCCAAGTTTCACACAGCGGGTCACACCCGGCGCCTATCGGGCCGTTGGGTATAGACGAGAAAACTATGGCCAGGCGGCGCTACTGCGCTTCTCCTGACAGCGCCCCTTTGTGGAAACGCCAAGCAGCGCGGTCGCGTCGTGGCCTAGTCTCCGCTTCGTTTATGTTGTGCCGTCCGCGCTTATCTTCGCTGCTCGTTCTCATGGCGCTCCGTTTTCGACGGCGGCAGATCGCCTGCTTGCGCAACAGCGATGCAAAGATTGCCGTGCGGTTTCAAGAAGGCTGCCGACGCTGACAGCTTTTTTTCGTGGCGGCAACCTCACGATAGGCGAGCGTCTGCTTCCGAACGTGTACGGCGTTGAACAAATTGTGGACGTTATGTGAGAGTGAAAGCTAAGTGCGTGTCACAGGTGTCCGACAAGATCGTAGACGACGTCGAGTTAGAGGTACGCACCATGTTAAGAAATTTAGCCACTTTTATTTCAATTACAACCTAAGTCACACTGGCAGCAGGAACTTCTGTTGTCATATTACTCGATTACTGCAGATCCATTGGGCTGCTTCTTGACGGTTCCGTAACTTCACAAAGGCAGGTTCTGGAGTCTGTTTCACACGTGTCTTGCTGCTGCTCAAGAGCTGCGTCGCTGCAGTACGAGAGCACATGTCCCGGTGGTGGTGACTGCTGAGAAGACTGTTGTGATTGCCATTGGTCTGTTTGGCGCCGCTTCCATCTGCATCGCATATAAATGAAACAGTATGTGTGCCTATTTGTTGTGGGGATTAAATTACTTCCAATAATATGTTTGCAAAGGTAACGTTCCTGTGATTGTGTGCATATATTATTCTACAAGAGTGGTACCACTACAAGTTATGATACTTGCACACTTAGATACTTAGAAAGCATGGGCAAACAACAAACATAACGCGCACGTCTCGAGCGGCTGCTTTCCGATCCGCCGCGTCCCGACGTACGCGACGACCGCGGCTTGCATTAAAGGGAAGCTGAAACACTTTTCGAAAAAAATGAGTCCTCTGCAGCATTCTACAGTTTTGAGTCCCCTGAACACGAATATCTCGTTCAAAAAGGGCGGAAACAAGCGCAAGCGGCTGTTTTTTCATGAAAACGCGCACCAGCGCCTCAGGGTATCGCGCGAACGCCGCTGTTGCCTGTGATTGGTCGGAGCCGCTGTGACGTCAATGGCGGCAGTCGCCGGTCGGCGCCACCGCATGCCGCCGTTTCAGAGCGTAGCACGCTCAGGCACGCTGTTCTGTTCTGGCTTCATAGCTGAGTTGTAAGCATTATGGAATGTTCTCGCTGTCTCGGACAGCTTGTATTTTAGCCGTACATGTTCGAACCGACAGCCGATACGGAAAACGATGGCGGCAACGACGATGTTGAGTGTGCCAAAAGCGAGAGCGATGTGTGCACCTTCTCGCGCGTTGGAAATCTTAGCTGTTACGTATGCTTTCTTTTTCATGTAGCTGCACGTTCCAATGACGGGAGAAAAAACGCGCTATAGTGTCACTGGGAACTTTCTGCTGGAAGAATGCCGAAGCACTAACTTCTCATTAGATTGTAAACACGGGTGCAATTCCGCGATGTCAAGCACCTTGCCGCTGCTTGTCTAAAGTCCCGTGGTTTTCTGAGCGTTGATACACAATCGCGAACATAAGTGCCGCGTTTCAAAGCGCGCACATGCAGTGCTGCGAGGTACAGTCATGGAAGTTGCTTGTCATACACATCCAGATCGAGATGGTCAGGGGGATTATATGTGCAATATTCAGAATATGGTTGGACGACTTTGCGATTGTGGCTCGATCAAGAATCGGTATGCGCGCTCCATGCTAGTGTTGACATAAAGATATTAGGCGATTGCAGAGCAGCAGTACGCAAATTTGCGAAAGGTCGGGTCTCGGCTCCCGTAAAACACATAATAGACACAAACCAACACCCACGACCAATCCACATCATTTGGGCACCAGCACACTCCTCCCTACCCTGCAACGATGCCGCCCACACCACCGCTCGAGGACTCGCCAACCGAGCACCCGGACGGCTCATGCTAGGATCAGGGAGGGATCGCGTGGTCAGTTACCAGGAAATAACTCAGCACTACAGGTTAGCCAGGGCAGTGTACCCGCCAGCACACAAATCGCTTAACAAGCGACAAGAAGTAGCTTGGAGACGACTTCAGACGAACACCTACCCCAACCCCGTAGCCTATCACTACTACTACCCGGACCAATACCCTAATACATGTAAGCACTGTCAGCAAAAAGCGGATCTATTCCATATTATGTGGTCGTGCCCAGCCGAAAATCATACAAATCACGAAATAAGTAATACTGAGCAGTGGGAGGCCGTGTTGCTCAGCTCCGACCCTGACCTGCAGGCCAAGGTCATCGAGAGAAGCTGAAGAAGCCGCCCGGGCCCAGGGGCTCGTGGCTGCCTAACAACAAGGTCATCCGTCAATACCTTGTTTTCAAATAAAGTCTTTACTCACTCACTCACTCACTCACTCACTCAGGCAGTTTTAGCACCGCCGTGTGGTAAACATAACTGCAACCGTACGTCGAATGTCACTAGGCAAGCCTATACTCCATTTCATACCTCAGGTGCAACGCTGTGGAAGCTACGCACGAAGTCCGGTTACCAAAATTTATTACTGCGCGCGTTTCCGTCTATGGTTCGCAGCGTGCCAGCGGCGTTTGCTCGCGCGAGCGTGCACGTGAAGCTGCCGCGACGGGCTGCAATTAAAGAATGCCGAAAAGAAAATTGATTTAAAAGAACGTGTTAGCAGCCGTATAAGTACGCCGATTGTTTCTATGGGTAAATTCTTTTTTTTTCATTCAGAACTGAGCTTATACATGAAAAGGTTTCTCGAAAATCGGGTCAAGACACACCGAACTTTTTCTAAGTGCGAACGCAGCCACTGCTAGAAGTATCTCAAGCCTCCACAGCGTTGCACCTGATGTATGAAACGGAGTATAACAACGCTAGCAACAACGCGTTTCCGCATTTGTCGTAAGGCTACCCGGCTATCGCGGAAATGGTCCGAGTACAGCACAGTTGATTTCGTCGGCACGAACTTATCTCTCCTCACCGCACTGCGCTGCAAGCTTCTTGTCCTTCGGGAACCTGTCAAACACCACATCGTCTCGCCCGCGTGTGTTCGCGCAGCCGAATGCTGCACAGAACGAGGGCATGTTGGGCGCCCTTGGCTGTAGGCACTCACGCAGCACAGAGGGAAAAAACAGTTTACGAAAATCGCAAAACAAACGTGAGCGGCGGCGGCGGCAAATCTCTCGTAGCGTCGTTCAGTAAAGCGCAGGACGGAAAGAGGCATGCCAGCGCATGCCAGCACGCCGGTCCGGCAGCTCGGTCCCCGCCAGTGACGTCACTCTCGCCGGTTCTCTCCTCTGGCAACCACCTCACCCGGCGCTCCAGGAAGCAATGGGGGCGTGTCCGCGGGGGTGATTTAGAAAGCGATTTCTGCCCCTTATATTAACAAAACGAAGAAAAAAATTTCGGAACCGTAAATTATTAGGTCTGTTCTTCCTAATCCCAGCAATTCATAGAAATTGAAAACCGTTTCAGCTTCCCTTTAAATATGGTCTGCTATCACACAAAAGTAGCGCGCGGTCCCTTTCGTTACCTGCACAACTAGTAATTTAAGTTGCAGCGTTTGGAAAAGGGAAATAATTCTCTTGAGCTCGTCCATGCCGATCGCGTGGGAAGGCACAGTGCAATCAAATAAATTCGGGGGTTCTAAGGGCCAAAACCATGCCAAAACCACGAAATCATTGAGGCCCGCTGTAATGGGGAGTCTCAGGAATAATTTTAGCTTCCGGGGGTTCTTTAACGTGCACAAAAATCAAAGCACACGGTAACAAGGGTGTTCTTGCATTTTGCCCCATTCGAAATGCGGCCGCCATGGCTGGGAATCGAGCACGCGTCGTAGAGCTTAGCGGCGCAACACGCATGCATTTACCGCTAACAAACGGCGGATGCCACCACAATTCAACAACGCGACACGACTAAACAAACGGCCGTGCACTAAAAACAGGTATATGACTATCCCGCTTTCAAGATATTACACGCGAATGCGAAAGTGTGAGACTTACTTGACTCGGCCGCGCACTGCAGTTATCCATGCTTGTCGTCAGTCCTTCTCGTACCACTTCCCAGGAAATCTGTAGAACTTCACGGGCGGCGTAGGACCTTTCGTGTTTTCGAGGCTGCTGTGGCAATCGACAACACATCAGTATTGCGTGCCACCTTTCTTGGCTGATGAGGTCGCACTCGGCATCGCAAAAACCACGCCCACGAGCGCTCCCGCCGTATACAGAACAAGGGCACGCGCCAGCGCAGCGACGACCCTCGAAACTTCCATCGGTCCGCTAGGGGAGTATTCGGCGCTGGTGCCGCGCGGGCAAACATTAGGTTGCCTCGTCTATAGCCATTTGATGGACGTGATTAAGGCATTGTGGACGATGTCGAACGTCTCAACTCCCACGCGGACTCACAAAAGTCTGTGGCAATGTTTGTTTAGCCTCCTGAGTGTGTTGAGCTCGCGTTGCGACATTTATGCGATGACGGTGACGTTGCAGCCCGGCTGTCCGTATGGTATAGCGTCGAACATGGCGTCGCGGCTACTCATGCAACTCTACGGTGTAGCCAGCACCCGCTATCAATTGGTACACCGTGATTTGGGCGCCAAGGAGAAGACTGGAGGAAGTACCATCCGTTACTTGGTATCTCCGCTTTTCGGTTGCGATTGAAACTCTCCTTTGATGCTTACTGTCGTCGTTTCAGTCAATTTACTCGAGGGACAGTGCGAACGAGAAATCATTTGTGTGCCTCCCACGTGCAGGGAACTGATTGCTCCCGTTAGTCATGCTGTGACAGGTCAAAAGGTAGCGAGCGCGCTGTTGTCGTGATTTGGCTGGGTCATTTCCGGAAGGGCAGTAGCAGTGAGATCAATGGGAATCGTGAACATATGGCGTTCGTATACATACATAGCCTGTAGCTATACTGCTAGCGGCTCAAGGCCTTTGTCAGCCACTCTAGGAACTCATCCGTCACTCCAGTGTGCTGGAAGGTAAATTTGTTGTACGCGACAAATGGAGTCACGCAGGCAAACGCGGCCGTACGGGCATAATTCCTCCCAACATTTGTCTACATACACACGACAGAAGATGTCGTATTGCTATACCTTGCTTTATCGTACGTTCCACGTGGATTGGCACGGTTGCTGAATTTTACGGGGATGATAGTAAGCAAAGGTTGTTTTCTTTTTGTTTCGTTTCTTTGTCGCAGTGGTCCAATGGAATCCCTTTCTTAGTAGACAGTTTTAGTTTACAGTTAGCGTAAAAGCGGGGGGAAGTAGCGTTACTGTTCCGCAAACTAACTTTGCAGAAAGGGAGTTTTTGTATAGCGTGATAGTGTAGTTTACGTGCGGGACACAATTCAATTACGCTATGAATTTCGCCTACATAATGCACCTAAGTGATTCTGTGCGTGCGCGCGTCCGGAAAGTGCGAGAAACTGCGCAATAGAAGGTAGGAGCGCATCGTAATTGTACTATACATGTCCGCCCATCTTCGGCGAAACGAGATGTCTACCATAGCCTCCGAAATCTTTAGATCTCAGAGGCCACATGCCTTCGTTGCGCCTGTCTCCTTACTTCAACTATAGGTGGCACTGGTATCTCAGAGTTTTCTCTTTCGGGGTTTGGACGCGTTCGGAACGAGAAACGATCTCGAAAACTCCTCTAGCTTATACATAGTACTCTGTCGTCGAAGCGCCCTGAGACTAATCGAAAGCCGTTTGCCCAGTCATTGGCTACGAACGAAGCGAATTCTATAAAAGCAACGCCAAACTCATTTCGAAGCGGGCCGCCGGGACTGCCTCCATGTTTTACGTAAACTACGTAAGACATGGAGGCAGTCCCGGCGGCCCACGCTAAGACGGTAACGTTAACGCGTAAACCGCGCGGTAACGTAAACCGCGCTAAGACGGTAACGTTAAATCTGAGTAATAGCGTGCGTACGCTAAGCGGTATGGGTCGCTTAGTGTTCTGAGCATGCACATTTCAATCCTGGTATTCCACTAAGCCCGCCATTAGGCTAAACACGCTAAACTAAAACTCTAGTGCCATCCTTGTTTCCCGACAGCAAAATAAGTAACCTCGAAATTAAGAGAAACAAATATTTACGCCAGCAACTGATAATCGATGACATTTTGTTGAAGAAGTAATTTCTTTCCTTGAGCAAGGTACACCTGTACCTGTCCAATGCAAAAAAGGAAAGGGGCAGCGTCGAGACCATGTAACTTGATACTTATTGATTGACCCCGAAAATTAGGCAAAGTTTGGAAGAACTGCAGCGTTGCACTGCAAAGTGCAAACAGGGCTTCATGGCATAGTTCATTGTAGTAGAATTTTCGATGAATTAATTTGTTTTGGTCAACGTTCGTGGGGTTTCCGTTCATATCGGTGATTTGAATGATACACATAAAACTACAAAGCTCCTAAAACAAACTCACAGAGAACTAGGTTGCTGTTGTTCGTTTTTGCAAAAATGTTCACTTTAGACACCCGTATCATATTATGATAACTATCATGTGTCTCAGAATCGACAATCACTCCGCTAGTGAAGCAGTATTTTCGTGAAACGACGCAGTGCAGCTTATTATTAGGCAATAAGCGAAGCAGCGTAGCAATAGACATTTATTAGACATAAGATATGGGGGGGGAGGGGGGGTTGAGAGGTATCGTTAAGCAAAAATTAACCCTTTCCCTTTCAAATCAGCCGACACCTGCTATATTACCAATTGCTACCATGAATAAAAAGGGTGCGGTAGTTAGTCGTTACACATCGCAGGCGGCACTAAAAACCTTATTGCTCCTACATTTAGCATGAACAAGCAAAACAGCATATAGCTCAACAACAAAGGCGCTGTCCACGGCAGCAGTAAAGACACTTAATTTCACTATGAACCTTTAGCTTCCAAGAAAGTCACTATCTTAACAAACTGGAATTAAGAGAATAAAAATCGAGAAATGCCGTGTGCAGTTCACAGAACACGAACAGCAATAGCTGAGATTTCTCCCTAACACTGATGTTGCTCACGCTACAACAGCCGCTGCGCATCCTCAGTGTTTATTTATTTATTTATTTATTTATTTATTTATTTATTTATTTATTTATACTGCAATCCCAATTTGTGGATTTTGGCAGGAAGGTACAAATGTTGAAAAGATCACAAGAAAGGCAACCAACAAATACATAGATACGTAAGAGTAAACAAACTAACATAAACTAAAATGGAAGGCATACGGTAAGTACTAAGTTGGACACGATGTGAACAAGGTAAGTGAAGGCTGTTGAACTTGGGTGTTAGTAAGCTGGTTCTATCCCGTTATTGTCCTCGGAAAGAAAGTGTATTTAAAGGAGTTGTTACGTGTGCGAAACGATGCAATTGTTAATAGATGTCTTTGTCTATTGGCATACCTGGATGAAAAGGTTATTACATCTGAAGTGTCTCAGTTATAGTGCCCCTTTACAATTTGATACATAAGTTTTAGCCTAGCTGACCGGTTTCTTTGGGTTATTTGTGGCAAGTTCGCTCGGGTTAAAGGGCAAAAATAGAAGAACGTCCAAAGCTGTTATATGTGAATCGCACACCCTTTTTCTGTACGCTTTAAATCTTGTTACTATTAATCCGAGTGAAGGGGTCCCAGATTATGGCTGCGTAATCTAATGATGGGAGAATAAGCGCTTTATATGCGGTCATGAAGACATCAAGAGTAGTATATTTTAAAGCTCTTCGTAAAAAGAACAACCTACAGTTTGGATTTATTACGACATAATCAATGTGTTTAGTCCAGTCTAAGTTACTTGTTATCCATACTATCATGGGTCAAAGCAATCATTAAGAGGAACGTTAGCTCGGGCCCAACTTCGACGCGGCCTATTCAAATACACGTAAAACGCAAAAACGCTTTTTTGAGATAGCCCTTGGACCGATTTTAATAAATGTTGTTGCATTTGAGAGGGAAAGTTAAGTTCTACTGACTATTTGAAGCGGAATATCGATTTAGGGCCTGCATTTCGTGAGAGGGTTTTTCAAAAATTCGAAAGTTCGCAAAAAATAAACCCGCGAAGTTTATAAATCATAGCCCTGCATCAAGAACAGGTATCACGGTTCTGTAAACGGCATCCATCTGTAAGCGACAAGCGACTTGTCCTGTCGTATTTCTTGTGTCTGTTGTTTTGCGCTAAACAAAGTATTCAAGCAGGTACGTTGTTTGATGCGAATTGAAAGTCTGGGAACCATTCACTAGCAGCAAATAGCTGTCAAAGCGACATGCCAGTTTAAGCACGTTTGTACACGTTTGTAAGTTCGCTGCGCATCTGCGGTAGATCTCGCAAGCAGACTAAAGTGCACGCGTAAGATGTCAGCCTTAAGCGTTTTCTACAACAGCATGTCAATAGCATGTCGACCATAGTATATGTCAGTGATGGCAGAAGGCTCAAAGCAAACGGCTTACACATAATGGCGGTTCCTCAGAAAGGGCTACGTTACGGTTGAGAACCTGTATATTTGTGAGAAGCTGTATTTAGTGCCCTGTGATACATTTTCAGAGCTAGCTGCACCTTTATTGCGAGAAAATGTGCACAACTTGAACCACAGACGAGTTTGCAAACATCTAATCATTTAAGAGCCTATGAAAGCTATCGCTCTAGAAAGACTAAAAAAAAAGGAAGGCCGTCGATCACCATATATACACTCGCAGACTGGCCTATGAATAGACACACTGAGGTTCACGGCCAAACAGCCGTGAGCTCCGGTGATTTCGACTGGGTGTGTGCTCTAGCATGCGCGAGTCGAAGCGAATCAGAATCTGATGCTACGTACCGTCGAACGGAGTTGAGCTCGATTTCGCGAGACATGATTGCTTAACTAATTCCGCATGGGTATTTTCGTGAGCTTGAGTCAGCGTTAGTGAGCCTGCCTTATTACTGAACCTGCTCTAACTTCTGGTGTACCTTTCAGGCCGAGTCAGTCAGCGTGGGTTCGATCGTGATTAGGTCGAGTCTGAATAACCAAGGTTGTGTGATTCTGGTCGCGATTCAGTCTGAGTGAGCCTCGAGAAAACGTGCATCTCGTGAGTGAGTCTGAGTACTGATCTGTTTTCTGACCTATGTTGATCACCACACAATTTACGGCACTTAAAGTGTGAGTGCTAGCGTACTCGGCGCGACTTTGTTGCACGTTCCGCTTAGTTCTTCTGTTACTTTTTCAGCGCATTCGCATGTGTTCTGATACGTTCTGTCGAAAGAACATCAACGAAAACTTACACATTGCCGTCCATGGCTGGCCACTAAAGGCGCTTGCGCCCTGAAAAAGAGAAAACAAAATATTGGTTTTGACGTACCAAACTCCAAGAAATATCGAGGTTTGTACGCCGATACCATATGCTCCGTTTAGGCGGACCAATTTTCAGTTTTAGAAAAAGTAAAGAAGAATGCACGTAGAAAACCAAGTAATGTTACTGCACGCCCATGAAATAGCCGTTCCTCAACACTTCTTCAACAATTTGGGTGTGATGAAAATGCGCTAAATGGGTTCGGGCATGAGTGACGTACCTCAAATTAATGAGTTACGATTGAGTACCATACTATACAAACGCAATAGCATATCCTCTCCCATTACAAAAATGAAATAGATTACTTCAGAGACTATTATGGGTTAAGAAACAAAAAGGAGTGCAAAATATTAATGTACTTGTTTGTATGAAGCGTATAATATGTAATTAAATATATACACAACTTCTGTCAACCGTGTAAAGTGCCACTAAAAGCAATGACCAGAGCGCATTGGATTTATTCACACTGAACATTCTAATGCTGTTACTCTAACAAACGGTGGTCACTCACTGCTGCCTTATCCACTTTGCCCTGGAAAACGCCAGCCCAGCCGCCGGTGCCCGCACACCGAGGCAGGTTGAGTTGACCTTGATCGTAGGACAGCCTGCAACCTCAAGCTCGGTCAGCGTGTCGTTGTTGTTGTTGTTGTTGTTTCCATACACAAATGGCACATACCCACTGTGGGGAATCAGGCACGAATCGGGTGGTTTGCACAAATTACGTACAAAACGCTTTAGGAAAAAAACATTTTTTCTTACCGTGGAAGGACTTATTACTTACCAGGGACGACGTTCAAAGTAGAAAAGTGATGCTGCAAAAGTGAATACGAAATTGGATAATTACTTATAATAAATTAACTTTTTTACAAAGGTAGCCGATGGGTGTCAAGAATTAAGGCTTTGGTCGCAATACAAACATTTCGGGGCTCTATCCCGACGTAGATATAAATGTAGATGTATATCCTTGAAAATGCTGGCACGTAGACGCTCCAAGGGAAAGTTGATTGAATAATTATATCTTCTCTCTGCCTGTGCATGTCGCCGATGATTACTCATGCGAGTGGGATGGAGCGGATCAAGATTACATACGACAAGAACAAATAATAAAAGAAGCAAGAAGAAAGGGAGCCTAATGCGTAACATGAAGACAACAGAATTTTATACGGCATGTATTTGATATCTAATCGATTAACGTACACCACAGTTGGCACCACTAGCAGCATAACCTTCTGGACGCTTCGACGACAGTACGCAGAGTGGCTATCATGAGGCTGTGGCTAGCCCACTCAATTAGTACACGCAATGAACGGTAATAGCGGAGTCCTTTAATACTTATGGGTATGATGCCCACAAATTTAAGCCTAGACTACCAGCTCGAGGTACGAGGAACATTCTGCGGAAGGAGAAGCGGCGGCAAGAAAGGAACTGCCTCAAAAAATTTGGCGGCGCACCCACGCTTTAGGGATGATTGGCGGCGGCAATGCGATTAGCAGTCCTCACTATGGTGGTTGTGTAATTGGCGATTACATGTTCTTTTAATATATTTCGATAATTATTGTTATGGTTATCCTGATGATATCGATGATGATTGTAACGAGCCATAAACAGGGTTGATATGCACAAGAGTGTTTATTAGAAAGCTTGACACGGCCAGTGGAGTGGCCGGGCTCTTCACTCGCGCTTGCCTTTATTTAGTTTTTTCTTCATAGAAGAGAGACTCACACCTACGGACCCATGTTGGCGGGAGAGGGCGGCACATACCGTCACTGATCTCCGCTAAGTCCCTCAAGTGGAGATCAGAACATACCCCGAGGCACATGCCGTGTTGCACGTACCCAGTCACCCAAGTTGTCCGTTCGGGCACATATACAGGGGAAGATATACAGCGGCGCATACCAGTGGCCCAAGTTAGTGTGAAAGAAGTAATAGAAACTCACACCAACCCGAAAAGTGCGTGAAGTTCCTAACGATTGCCCCTGACCGCATTGAAAAGTGGAATTTAAAGACATTAATTTTGCTTCCTTTGAATGCGATCAGCATTATTTAGGAACTTCAATCACTTCTCGGTATGTCTGAAGGTATGCAACGTCTTTCACACCACCTTGCATGGGTGACCGCCCAAGTGCCACCCTGTGTATGCCGAACGAGCAAGTTGGGAATAGACAACTCGGGCTTTTGGGTATGTGCCACTGGGCATGTGTGGCTAGACATGTGGCCGCGTAGTCAACTTGGCCCATTATATATATATGTGAAGCTGGGCATGTGCCGCTTGGTATGTGCCCAGACAGGCAGCTTGTGCCATTGTGTACGGGCCTGGGACACTAGGTATGTAGGAATTTTGCACAATGAAGAATTCTCCAGAATAGGTGTGTGCCACTAGGTAGGTGCCCACATAGACCGGCGACAGGAAAGAGGCATGAAACAAACGCTCGGTAACATGAATCTGAAGATATCTACTATAGATAAGTGAGAAAGTCGGCATAAAATGTAGCTGAGAGTGGAGAAATAAGTGGACACAATGGTACCAGGGTATGCATTGAGCGAGGGCCATTGAGTCATACGAAAAGTGAACATGTCTGTAACCGTAAATTGAGCAAGTCGGCTACACAGAAGCGAAGAGTTTGATAATACGGAGCATCGCAACATTGCTAATCGCAATAACATCGACTTTATTCGTGAGATGGGTTCTAGGGCTCTATTTCCCGACACGCAAGGCAGCCGCACGGCTGCGAATGTCCGCCATGTTGATTCCCCGATTTGCTTTCGAGAGTTCACGTGCTTTGACAATTGTGCCCGGAATCGGAAGTTTTCTCAAATGCAATTTCGCGGTTGGAAAATTTGCTAACGTGACGTAGAGCTGCAAACATTATGGACTAATGCTTTTTTCTGGTCCTTGGCAACTATATTCTGATGTTAGCGCTTCAAAATGAAAGTGAGCGGTAGCGTGCCTGTGCAATGCATCTGCAATTTATTGAATATGTGGTGGTGGTCCAAAATAGGTGCCAGTCAGCTTGGTGATTGACTGAAGGATTGTCTCGTGAGGAGCGTAACCAGAAAGGTCGCTTCGCAAACGTCAATTTGGTGGGTATGCCCTTAACATAGCTAAAACTGGCGCGCGACATTGCTCCACAGAGCTACGAACGGGTGGTGAAAGCTGCGGTTTTGATGGCGCTTTGTTTCGTCACACACATTGCCCCTCCCACGTTGCGCCAATCGCTGCGACTGAGCGACGGTGCCACCAACTTGTTGGAATCCAGTCGGGTAGGGCCCACGAGGTCGCGGCGGTCGCTGAGCGACGGAATTCGCTGGGTCGTTGACTGAAAATCGCGCCATATGGAACAGCCATAACGCGACCTAAAACGTGCACTCGCCACTATTGGTCGGTCGCGTATGCTGTCTCAAGGTATAAAACAAGCGCGTTGACTCCAATATGTGATGACTCATTCAGTTTAGCGGGAACACCATCGTAGGTAATGAAGCAGACGAAGAAAGCGAGAAATATTTTCGACGGAATGATCGCACGCTTTCGGCTAGCTTCTTTATTTTTACTGCGGAAGGAAACTGTTTGGCTTTATCAAGAACGTTGGAGTCAGTGCCTTCAGTTTTTCACCCCCGTATTCACGAACACACCTTGACTCGACCCTCTACTCGAAATGCTCCTTGAGGTTCGTGCTCCTTGAAATGCTCCTTTTGTTTTACTAATCGCCCTCCACTCGAAACGCGCCTTGAGTTAAGCAAAGCTCGAGCGTTTTACTCAAGAATCTCAAGGTAGCCCCACCGCTACCTTGAATCGCTCCTCGGGTGTAGTGCGTAAACAGGGTTACCTTGTGATCTGTCACTCGTCTCGTCGGCTTTTTCTGATGGGCGCCAGTTGCCTCCGTAGCTTTCCTTTAGTTAACAATGCTGCGCATTTTCAGTGGCCTGTTTTTAGGGACCGGTGAAATCCTCTGGAGCGCTTCTGCAACGGAATCATTCCACTGCCGAGGCGAGACAGATCGGCCATCCTGTCAAGAAGACTGCGAGCTAGTGCAGTGACTGTCGTCCTACTCCGTGCATGAGCCAGTTGTTGACCTGCATGCAGGTATTCTTCGTGCCAATGCTCAAAAATACTATTGGCACCAGTGCATACACGCATCTCTCGCGGCTGATCGTGCAAAGCCGCATCAGTTCGAGCACGGCGCGATACATAACGGTGGACTTCGAATCTATGAAAAGAAAAGTACGAAGACACCTGCCATTAGTGCGTGTGTTGCCTCTGTGTTCGATTCCTCGATGTGGATCTGGCTGCGCGAGCGCCGACAGGCCCTGCACCCCCCCCCACCCCGCTTCCCGCCCCGTCTGCGCGGTTTGTGGTTTGTACTCGGATAGAGTCCCTGAATACGCTCACCCAAGGACGCGAAGCGCACCGCAGCAAGGCGAGCTTGTTGTGGAACTTAAAGTCGTGAACAATAATTACGGGAGCCTTGCTTCAAAATGTTCAATTTAATTAGCTTATCAAAGCTATGAGCATCCCAGCCCAACGAGAAAGGGACCAACCATGAAACGGCATTTAGAATTATACCTGCATGTATACACGGGTGAATGGAATGTTTTATTTGAATATAAAACAAAATAATAATACAACAGAGTAGATGTTTTGTACATCACATCATTTTTTTTATTGTGATAAAGACGCTGTAGTATGCGGTGACAGCTCCTAATACAGACAATGCTAGCAAGCGGTAGCAGATATATCTCGCATAGCTTTGTTGCGAATATTCCAGCTCTCAAGAGAGTTCGTTATGTAAGTGTTAGATCGCTGTATGTCGGTCTGACGGTATAGGCCCAATCCAGCTTAAAGATGCGACTTTGCAAATATAAGTAGATATAGTATGAGCTCATTAATGTGAAAAGTTAACAGCGTTCTAGAACACAATCTTAAACGATTATAATTAGTACGAAAAGTAAATTAAGGAAAACGAATAAAGTACCTAAGCTCCTTTTCATGCCCCTTAGCATCATTGTTAGTTTATCACCAACCCCTTGTCTTATGCATGAACCAAGCTGCCAACACAAGCACGCAGAGCAACTGCCTTTCCAAGTGTGCTTTGTGTGATGCGCTTGCATTCCTGTGTTAGTGAAGAACTCCAGTTAATTTTTGTTGCACTAGAATAGTTCTCGCACTATTCTGGCTAAGACCCGCCGTGGTTGCTCGGTGGCTATAGTGTTGGGCTGCTGAGCACGAGGTCGCGGGATCGAATCCCGGCCACGGCGGCCACATTTCGATGGGGGTGAAACCCCCCGTGTACTTAGATTTAGGTGCACGTTAAAGAACCCCAGGTGGACTAAATTTCCGTAGTCCCCCACTACGGCGAGCCTCATAATCAGAAAGTGGTTTTGGCACGTAAAACCCCATAATTTTATTTAATTTTATTCTGCCTAAGACATCTAGCCTACCGCATCTTACATCCTATCAGCTCAAACATCACCACTAACGGCAGTTAGACTGCATGCATTTTCCTTTTTCCTCCATAGACACGTTATAGCTGAAGTCATTGTATTTTTCATCTAAGTTTCTTTTCTTCAGCCATATTTATTGAAACAGTCTGTACCCCTTAATATTTTCTGGTCAATCCAAGTCCCGTATATTGTAAAACAACAAATTCACACTATGCTCGTCTTTTTGTATTTGATACTATGCAAATGCAGCGTGAACTCTGATCCTATAAACAGACGCAGTAGTACGGGTTATAAATATATTCTAGAATAAAACTCGTCCTGATTCTAGACAGTAGCCTGTCGGGTGTAGGCAGCCGACGGCGTGTAATGGTAAATCCTTGCAGAATATATGCTGTTTCTGCTGTGGTTCTAGCTTGAGCTTAAGATCAATCATGAGCGCCGGAACAATGAATTTCTGCCATTGCATACGGATGACAGGTAGCTTCAAAGGGGCTTGCTGAACTCCAGTGATTGACCGAGGTACAAAACTCAGGGTAGCAGCGTGCCTTGTGAGATCCCACAATAGGCCTAATGATGACGCAGACTGTCACATCGACGATCTGAAAAATACAGCATAGAGTGCATCACTACCGTTACTTTAAATAAGCTGAGATCAGCGATCAAAATTATGGCATATTTCTTAACGTACACTTGCTCATACTAAAGTATCTTCAGCGCACCACTAAATAATAAAGTTTTGGCTGCAAATGCTACGAAACTGCTGCGTCATAAATTGTTTGCAGTGAAAAGCTCACGTCGCAATCGCAACCCATCATGGGCAACTGATGACTTGACATGACATCATGACCCTTTACCCGTCAGATCTACAATATTGTTGGCCTTACAAGATGTCTCGAGATACTATACGAAACCAAATATTGGTCTGCGCCTTTCAATTTGTCTTAATTTATGTACCTGTTGAACAGTGGTAGTCACAAAAATGTCGACCATGAGCAGCAGCAGATGTTTTGGCGCCGAAACTCGAAGACTTCGTCGGTAACGTCCTAGCGAACGTAGTGCTCATAATATCGCTAAAGCGAAATGTTTTTCACTTTGTTTAAGAAACCTTTTTTTTTTCATTGAGGTGCATCTCAAGAACACGTACATTATTTACCATGTCAACGCAAGTACGAAACAGAAGTTTTCGACCGTACATTTGCGTCTAACCGGCGGGTCAACAATATTTTCGACCCGCTGTGTGCCAATTAGTTTTCAGAGAAATCCTTTCATATTTCATTTGGTATGTATTTGAACAATATCAAGAAGAAATAAAGCAATAAAACATTCTAGGTATGTTCTGTCTTGCCAGTCAAAGAGATAATCATGGAAATATATATGCTCTCCAAAAGAAGTTTATATGATAGTTGAAGAGGAATAAAATATGAATTTGATTTCATTCTGGTATAGCAGTTTCACATTTGTAGCTCGAAAGAACACGGTGTATATTTAGCAATTTTGTCACTGTTATGAGAGGAAGCATTATTATCACTGCAATGTTTAGGAAAATAAGCACAGACTAATCATCGGGGAGGTTAGTCAAGTACTTCTTCAGCAGCTAGTTTCTGTCAAGGGAGCAAGCTGGTGCAATTGCAACAGGCAGGTACCGACTCTATCGATGCTTTCACGTTTGCCATAAGCCTTACTACGCAGCACAGACGTTTTTTTTCATTAAACGGTCTTTCCAAGGCCCACATCATGCACCAGAATGGCGAAATTTTCATGTACACCAGGCGCTCGCGCGCTACGTAAAACAAGTGTACCAAAGCAACGGAAATGAAAAGACATAGCACAACTAAAAAAATGTGGCCATTGCGTGAACTTGAAATCACAGATTACGCCACGTGCATCGGATGCTACCACAGAGCACATTGAAAAAGGTAAGGAGAAAAAAACACTAATGGTGGAGATGAAGGAATGACAAGTGAATTTTCAGAAGAGTAAAACATTGCATAGCGTATATGTGAAGTGAGGAAGCACTGGAAAAGCAGGCACCAGTGCCAGTTCATTGACGATGTGTGCTACAATTTGAACACAGTGACTAACCACCACGGCTTCTAAAACAAAGTCGAGGACTCAAAAACGCTTCTCTTCAACCAGCCGATGCTAAGCACTCAACCATATGCATTCTGCCATATGTATACTACAGGGCGTCCCACGTAATTAGAGCCAAGAATTTAAAAATGAAAGGCGCGTCAGAATAAAATTGAACCAAACGCATACTATTCGCAATAGCCTATAGGAACTTGGACAGATGTTTGTTTTTCCCATAACACACTAATTAATTAAGTTTATTTGTCCAACTTCTGAATTACTGGCTGAGGACCCCAAGTATGATGCGCAGATTTTTAGAGTCCCTGGCACACTAAGGTTCAGGTGTTTAGAGCACGTGCATGGCGTTATTGAACCTACAGAAAGATTTAGTTACAATAATATGTCATACTTCTGTTGAGTATTCAACGCGCAGTAATTGCAGCGAATCGAACACAAGCCAAACGTTATTAAGAGGAAATGTTAATTGCAACGAATATTAGACAGTCTTAGAATAACGTTTGGCACCTTACGTACGTTAAACGTAAGCACCTTTGCGGGACGTTATGGTGCGCGTCCCTTCAAGCCATTTAGTTTACCGTACGGAAACGCAAACGTAAGAAGATGTTATAAAACAGGGCGCCGTCTGATGCCTTGTGCCAAACGTATCCAAGGAAAGACGATCCATTAGCAACCATCGTACTGCTGCTATGCGGACGCGTCTCGCTAGGCCCATGGGCTCCAGAACTGTCCAAAGATCTCAGAAAATTGACGCGCTATGCGCTAATAACTAACCTTTCCGTTGAGTTAAGACAAAGCGAAAGCTCATTACAGTACTGGCGATCAACGCGAGTGCGAGCGTACCCAAGACGAGAATTCACGCTGGAGCGGGAGCCATGGGTGTCACCATGCTTGACAACAATGTTTCTTGGCGTCCGTAAACATTACGAACTCGCACAATAACGTACGCTACCATAGCTTACGTAAACCATAGAAACCCAATAAGGTGCTGAGCGTGCGCAGTGACGAGGACACTTTTCCTTTACGTACGTAATGGGTTTACGTTTCGTTGCAAAGGCTAATGTAAATCTGTCTATTTGTGAGTCTTCGGTTCAGTTTTCTCACTGTGCACTGAAATACACTCCTACACGGAATTCTCTGGAGTACCCAAGGTGCAATAAGACAGCTTTAGTTTAGCGTTTGCAACCAAACGTAAACGCATTACGCACGTAAAGAAATAGAGTTGTCATCACCGCGCATGCTCTGAACGTTTTAGGTTTCTGCGGTTTACGTGCGCTGTGATAACGTGCGTTATTTGGCGAGTTTAGGCTGTTTTCGAACAGCGTTTGTCGCATTACGTGCGTTAAACGTAAGCACCTTTGCGGGACATTACGGTGCGTGTCAAATCAAGTCTTTTAGTTCACCTTACGCAAACACAAACGTAAAGAAAACGTTATAAAACAGAGCGTTGTCTGGTGCTTCGTGCCAGACGTGTGCCAGGCAAGACGATCGATTAGCAACCATTCTGATGTTGCTATGTGGGCGCGTCTCGTTAAGCGTACGGGCACCAGAATCGCCGAGCGATCTCAGAAAATAGTGGCGCTATGTGCTCATAACTAACCTTTCAGGTGATTTTAGAGAAAGCGAAAGATCATTACAATAGTTACTGGCGATCAACGTGAGTGAGAGCGTAGCCATCACAAGAATTTACGCAGAAGTGGCAGCTATGGATGCCGCCATGTTCGACAACGCTACTTGTCAGCGTCCGTAAACATTACGGACTCGCCAAATAACGTACATTATCATAGTGCACGTAAACCGCAGAAACCCAATAAGGAAGACATTTTTCTTTACTTACGTAATGCTTTTACATTTGGTTGCAATTGATAAACTAAAGCTGTCTTTTAAAGTTCGAATGTTTACGTACGCCCAGAAATAGCGTTGTCGAACGTGGCGGCTCCCATGGCTCCTGCTTCAGCGTGAATTCTCGTGATGGGTACGCTCTCACTGGCGTTGATCGCCAGTAACTATTGTAATGAACTTTCACTTGCTCTACCCTCACCTGAAACGTAAGTTATGAGCGCATAAAGCGCCCAATTTCTGAGATCGTTCGGCGATTCCGGAGCCTATACGCCTAACGAGACGCGTCCATAGCAACCACACGATGGTTGCTAATGGGTTGTCTTGGCTTGCATACGTTTGGCACGAGGCAAACGTATCAGGGGGAAGAAAACGCAGATATGGACAGGCCAATCACACGAGAAGAAGTGAACGCAGCTCTGGGGTCCCTAACCAAAAACACAGCACCGGGAGCAGACAAAATTAACAACTCCCTCATTCGCAACCTAAGCGAGGAGGCGATAGATCAATTAACAATCTACTTAAACAAATTGTGGAACGAGGGAACGATCCCGGAGGAATGGAAACACGCCGAGGTCGTAATGATCCCGAAGCCAGGAAAGAAACTACAGACAGAAAACCTAAGACCAATCTCCCTCACCTCGTGCTTGGGAAAGTTATACGAAAGAATAATCACAAAGAGAATACAGCAACTCATGGAAGGGAAGGAACTGTATCCGCACAGTATGTTTGGCTTCCGAGCAAAGCTATCAACACAGGATGTCCTCCTACAGATTAAGGAAGAGGTCCTAAGCAAAGCACCCAAGACAGGAGAAAACATCATAATGGCACTAGACATCAAGGGAGCCTTCGATAATGTCAGCCACACGGCAATAATGGAAGGGCTTCAAAACATAAATTCTGGGAAGAGGACTCATGACTACGTGAGAGCCTTCCTAGCAAAAAGAACGGCCACAATAGGACTAGGGGATATAAGAAGCGAAACCTTTGTCACCCCAAGCAAAGGTACGCCACAGGGCTCAGTCATTTCACCCATACTGTTTAACATTGCGATGCTTGGCCTGGCCAGGGAACTAGGCGAAATCGAGGGCATACGACATGCAATGTATGCGGACGATATCACAATATGGGCCAACCAAGGAACGCTAGGACAAAAGCAAGAGAAACTGCAACAGGCAGCAAACCGCGTAGAAAACTATGTTAAGGCAAGAGGCCTGGCTTGCTCCACAGAGAAATCGGGAATACTCAGAATTGGAAAGAACCCCACCAAGGCCGAAATCGAAATAAACTTAGAGGGCCAGCTTATAGCGGAAAAGAACATGATAAGAATTCTAGGAATGTGGCTGCAAAGCAGCGGAAAATGCAGTCACACAATTAGCTTACTCCAAAAATCGACAGATCAAGTAAGCAGGATGATTACGAGAGTTTCAAATAGAAGACATGGCATGAAAGAGGCAGACACGATCAAGTTGGTTAAAAGTTTAGTGGTCAGCAGAGTCACATACTCGCTACCTTACCACTTGATGAACAAGCTAGAAAGAGAACAAGCAGAAACGATACTAAGGAAGGCGTACAAAACGGCACTGCAGCTACCGAGGAATACTTCAAACGACAAGCTACTGCAGCTAGGAATACACAACACGTTCAGCGAGCTGGCAGAAGCGCAACTAAACACACAAATAGCGAGACTTTGGCAGTCGGCTACAGGAAGAATGCTCCTAAAGAGACTAGGATACGATACGAAAGGGGCAATAGATCGAGAGGCAGACATCCCAGACAACATCAGACAAACCCTCAGAATAAGTCCAATTCCACGCAACATGGATGCGAACCTACACGCAGCCAGAAGGCAGGCAAGGGCAGATTACGTGGAAGGCCACCTGGCAACACAGGAAAACACGGTGTACACGGATGCAGGGCTATACCCGTGGGACAAGCACACTAGAACACACAGAGTAGCTACGGCTGTAGTAGACTACATGGGAGAGACAATCAGCTGCGCAACCATAAGGAATTGCACGGTAGCGGAGCGGGAAGAGGTCGCCATAGCGCTTGCAGCGACCGAAGGCTACCGAAGTAACAGATCATTGACCATATGAACAGACTCCAAAGCTACATGCAGGCATTACATGCAGGGGAGAGTCTGTAAAGAGGCCCTGCGAATCCTCCTCGGAGCAGGAACCCTCGGAAATAAAGTGACACACAAACTTTTCTGGATACCGGCCCATACCGGGATAGAAGGGAACGTGAGAGCAGACAGTCTAGTTCGCGAGATCACATACCGAGCTGGACAGATAGAGCCTCTCGAGAACCCTACAACGGTGGAGCCGACGTGTGCGGAAATATTAAACTACTATAGAGAGCAGAGAATCAAATATCCTCCGCCACACACACTACTTGCACAACAGGAAGCAGCCGACTGGAGAAGGCTACAAACCGGAACTTTCTATAATCTACACATATTAAGTAAAATGTACCCGACACAATACAGAAACTCCTGCCCATGGTGCGGAGAAATACCAACTCTTTACCACATAACATGGGAATGTAAGCATAACTACACATTCTATAAACATAAAAACCCGAGTGCGGAGCAATGGGAGGGCCTGCTCACCAGCAGCGAGCTCACCGCCCAAAGGGCGATCGTGCAGCACGCGTGCGAAGTGGCCAGGCTCAGTGGAGCCCTGGAATAGGGGCACACCCATGCTGAGAAGCCAGGCAGCAAGCGCAAGACGGCTCACCGCTAAACTCCTTGATAGAACCAATGAAGTTTGTCTCTCTCTCTCTCTGGCACGAGGCACTAGACGGAGCCCTCTTTCATAACGGCTTCCTTACGTTTGCGTTCCTGTACGGTAAACTAAATGTCTTGAAAGGACGTACCCCGTAACGCCCCGCAAACGTCATTACGTTTAACGTACGTAAGGCGACAAACACTATTCTAAATCGGTCTATTAACGAGATAGCCTTAAGGGCCCCGTGTCGCGGAAAATCCGGCGTCGGCATCGGCGTCCGGTGCTGGCGACCCCGTGACCAAAAAGTCCTGTGCATATTTAAGTATATGTATATGCCACGCCTTCCTGTATGACATGTGGTACATGTGGGTTATATATCTACACCACACGACCCGTATGTTTTCTCATACATTGTCATATTCTTGACAAAGTTATTTCGCGGAATTTTGAGAATGACAGTGCACAAACAAAAGTGATGAAGCGAAACACCGACAGCGCATGCTTTTTATGTTATATCTTCCCACCCTTAAATACTACAAGTGCGAAACAAAAACGGAAACTTGAAAATGGTGCATTGTTTGGCCCACCTGTGCACAACCTTCGGGAAGGGCCCAGGCAAGTGGCCGCGTTTCTACCAGAAAGCTCTCCTTCATGCATAGCGTTCGCCACCAGCGTTTCACGGTAAACATTAAGGTTACATAAGCTGCTGTTGCCGGGAAGCGTGCGAAAGAGTCATGGATCTTTGAATGCTATCACTTTCTGCTCTTAATGGCGAAGCTTAAGCATCCTCCAATTTTTTTCTGACTAGCTCTGAAATAAAAGTCATACTATACACTTAAAATGGTACACAAAACGACAGTTTCCCGAGAGTACTACAGTACCGCCCCCAGCACGCTCAGCAGGTAGTTCCGGAATAGTTTACTATAAATACTTGAAGTTACCAATCTCATGATGATGATAGGTTGCTTGAAGGTGAGCTTCGCGTCACGTGACATACAAGCAGAAACAACGCTTTGTGATCAGTAATTTTCCGATAGTTGCATACAAACTTGGACTATGCGCTATATCACGGTAGCCCGAGGATGGAAACCTGGAAATTTAACCTCCTGCTGTTTCATTTTTATTCGTTACGTGTATGCATAACTGCGCTGATTATTCGAAGAAAATTTAAGAAATAATTGGTACTTGAAATGAAAACTATTCCATCTGAGTGCCTATTTCGAAAAGGTATTCCACATTCTCGAATAGTAGTAGCACATCCTCGCATTTTCGCTGTGTTCTGATACCCAATTATTTTGAAAGTTTTTTTTTTCGTCCGATTCCTTTCTGTAGTTTCTGGAATTTCCTCCCGCTATTTTCTTGATTCCGATCGCCATTCTAGATCAGTCCACCACAGTGGGTAGCGGCGATTGATTACTTACGCGAACAAGAACACCGACGGTGTCAACACATGGGCCGAGAACGCAACGGGGGCTGTCCATATAAGAATAAATACGAAAAAAATTCGGAACAAGTAATAGAAAACTACATAGATCGTTATAACGAACCGGAGTCCCTCAGATTCCCTCGTTCCTCTCGCTTAATATAATTTGTTATTAAGTGATTGTTTTAAAATCATTGCTTTAAATTTTAAAAATCAGAGCGTAATATTCGCTACATCAAAAATTCAGCTTTGCACTGAATTTTAATAAAATCTGTTCGCGGCATTAAGCAGTGCGCAATTCGCATCATGTGTCTTGATCGGGGTTTATTATCACGCGCTTCGCAAAGCAAATGTAGAACGAACTTGCGTGAACCAATTATCTTTGGCTATTGTTTGAGCGTGTGTGTGAGACTGCAGCTCAACTTTTTGAAACACGTGCTTATCAAGTTTTTGAGATTGGCGGCTTGTTTTGCAACGGCTTCTAGAGCTTATACTCCCTGTAAGTTGGTAAGCCTGCGCACATATACATGTGTACGGTACAGGTTTGCCGTAACGCTTTAGGGAAAGGAAATAACCCCTTCAGCATGGCAACTGACGCCAATTGGAGTAAAGGTTAGCAGCTCTTTGCTACAGAATGATATAGGTATATGCTTGTTTACTGATACATAGCATCAATGCAAGCATGCGCTGGATTCTCCGACACACAGCAGCTTCTCAGCGTCGGTGACCGTCCACATTCGAGATGCCTGGATCGGGTGGAAATAATTGAGGAATCAGCCTGTTGTTTGGCTTGATAGGGAACACAGGCACTGTTCCCTTCCTTCAAAGGCTTCGCGTCACTGCTCCACAACATGCATCTTGTTAAACGAACAGCTGTGGCCTTGCTGCAGCAATATCGCTCATCTGTGGCGTGCGTTTTAAAAGAAGAGATCGTCAATGGCCTCCTGCTCAGGCGCGCTTTCGTAGCCCAGTTCCGTGATGTCCAGAGTAGTCGGTTCCTCTGTCTTGCGCGATGGCGAATCGTCGTAATAGTACTCCGTCTGAAACACGTCCGGCTTTTTGCTCGACTTAGTAGTCGTGCTCATCTCGCCGGATATTCGGCGATTCCTCGTCTTGGGCTCGCCGCCGCTTTCGTCCACCTCAGCGCTTCCGGACGATGTCTCGTTCTTGGTGTCGTCATAGTAGTTCTCAACGCCGACGCCCGAGTCTGGCAGCGCAGTTGCCTTTGTCGTCGACGAGGGCGCGTTTTTAGCAGGAGGTATCGTGCGCCAGATGGAGCCGTCATCGCTGCCCCTAACCGAGGTATACAGCTTGGCTCCGTCGTCGCTGTGAGAGGTGGATGCCGATACTGTACTTACCAACAGCACACCATCTTTAGAAGGTGACCCAGCTGGACGTAAATTTACCGCAGGATGAGTTGTGGCAGTGAGCGCTACATTCACTTGCTTTTTCTCCTCCCCCGAGCCTACGGCTGGAACATGGGACAAGTTGTTCGTGATATCGCGCTTGTTCGCTAACTGAGATGGCTGATCACGCTTCAGAGTCATTGCGCTGCCGCCTGTGGAGGCGCTACTGACATTGTGCGTTTCACCAAGATGCAAGAGGCCGTTTGCGCTATTCCGCTTCGTTGAGTAAGAATGGTGGAGCGTTGAAGGAGTGGTAGAATTTCCATAGCCCCATTTTACAGCTGTCCGCTGCTCTGTGACGGATGCTGTCGATTTTGGTGTGCTCGTTTTTCTCGCTTTACCAAATGGGCCCTTAAAGTTTAGAAAGATGTGAGGTGTCATTGACGCTGGATTTGTCTTTGATTGCGACGTGGTCGGAACGTCTGGTTCTTCATCATCGCTGTCTTCGTCGTCATCATCTTCATCGTCATCGGAATCGTCGCGTGCTGTCGCTTGGCCTCGCTTACTAGTGTTTCCAGCACCAAGGCTAGCATCGGTTGTCATGTTGGTCGCGTGTGACGTGGACGTACTGGCTTGACCCTTGGTCGAACGTGCAACCAGTTCTTCTCTTAAAGGCTGCTGGCTGGGTCCACTTGCCGATATGATCGTAGAATGTGGATGGTTTGTAGGCTTCGCCTTCTGATGAGTTGTGTCGCTTCGTTTCGGAGCAGTTGTCTTGGACGCCCTGTGAACTGTTTGCGTAGAAGCCACTGCATGAGTCGTAGCTATTGACGTCTTGTTGGTTTCCTTATTGCGTGACACGAAGTTCAGTTCCAAATCGACAAGGCCGGCGCTGTCGCCCTCTAAGGAGTTGCCATTTAGCTTTTGCGGCGTACTTGACTTCATGTCGCCTGTACGGTCTTTTTCTCGAGCGTCATTACCTGTGACGAAGATTGCGAGTGGTTTAGCTGCAGGTGTGGCAGTAGCTATAGTGACAAGTCGTATCTCAAGTTTTGGAGATGACAAAGTTGTGCTCTCTTCTTTTCTTTGAATTTCATTCTTTGCAGTAATCTCGCTCTCTACTTGGCTACCATTATGAATTAATTTTTGCTTTCTTGTCGAGGAGCCGGTGTAGTGGCGTGCTTCCGATCCTATGGTAACTCGTGGTGTGGAACTCGATATAAATATCTCAGTAGCGACACGTGACGTAAGGTTCCCAAGATTAGGACGCGAAGACGTCTCAGTTATTGCTTTGGAATGGTGAGTAAGCTCCCCGTTGTAATTTCTTCTCTGCATCTCTGATTGGTTACCATTGGGTTGCATCTCGCCATCGTCATGATTTCCGTTTCTATTTATGGTGAAGTCGACAAATGTTTCCTCCTCATTGGGAATCGTATCGTTATCGGTGGGCAGCGACCTATGATCGGTCTGCGTGTTATTAACAAGTAGCCAGGATCGCCGATCATCTGTGGAGACGTGGTCAGGGGCCAATTCCGGCGGCACGGTTTGTGATAATTTAGGGTTCGTTGCTTTCGATGCGTCTACTCCTGCGGCATGTACAGCGGTTGCTTTCTTCTTCAGCGGGCTGACACCATTTGTTTCCCACTCTACTTCTTTTATCCCACGTCGAGTGCTTTCTGTTCTTTTACTCGTTACTTCGGCGCTTCCATCACTGCCTATAGAATGGACACGACCGCCGCCAACCTGCGTGTCGTTTTCGGGTTTTATTTCTGCCGCAGAATGCGGCGACATACTGTTTGGAGCCTGGTCTACAACACTGTGTGTAGCCCCTGCAGCAGGCTCCAAAGACGAGTTGGCTGCGACAAACCAGGATGTGGTGTTTTTGGAGCTTGGAGCTGCAGTGAACATACGGTCTTTTGTCCAAGCCCGCATAGTGATGGCGCTTGTGTTCGTGGTTTCTGTAGACCTGCCGTGTTTCCCGGATCCACTGGCAGGCGAAGTGCCCTCTAATTTACCCTGCGTTCCCGAATGAAGCAACGGCCAGGCGTCTTCTTTGTTGCTGATGAGCGTGAATGAAACGCTGCTGTTACGACCGGACGGCGTCGTCTCCACCTTTTCGACTCCGCCCCCGGATCTTCTGGTGGAGCGTCTGCGCCGAAGCTCGAGAGACACAATCGTATTCGATAGCTGCAATTTTTGGCGACGTGGTTTTCTTGTGCTGACGTTTGTGACAGAGTGTTCTTCGACGGTGCGCGCGTGATGTGAAGAAGCGTGCTTGGTGAAACCTTTTCTTGATGTGATACGTGTAGTAATTGGTTCCTTTCCACGCTTTCGGCGATTGGCTTTGTTGCGAATTATGCGCTTATGTCGCACGTTTAGGGAGTGCGAGGATGGCCTGCTGCTACTATTAGTGGGGGGCACCGAAGAAGGATGACCCGAATCATCCTTGACATTGCTGCTGTAGTTCACTGCACCACTGGCAATGGAGCCCTGGCTCGTGCCGCTCACGATGCCGCTCATGGTGTGACGGGGACCCAGAGACTTTGGAGCTTTAGTTGATGCCGTGTCGTTGCCACCACTGCGCTCCAAGTAGCTACTGGCGGCATAAGAAGACCTGGAGTGGCGCGCTTTCCTATGCGTGTTTGCGGAGGCGGCGTCAACGGCGCTGGCGGCCCGCAGCTTGCTCATGATTCCTCCCTTGGGTAGGACAATGACTTGCTCGCTGAGAGCCTGTACCTCTGCTGTGGCCCCCATCGTGGTACTGCTTGCTACGCCGGCCACGCTGGGCGCGTAGACGCGTTCGCGGTTCGAGTCGGGCTTGTGGTGCGGTGCGGCGTGGTATCTGGACCCGGCGGTCTGACCGGCGGCAGAGGCATGCGATGATCTCGGGCGCGGTGGCGTCGTCAAGCCAACGATTCTATCTTGGGGCCCGTCAGTCGGCGAAGACGAGGACGTCGCACCGGAGGCTTTCGGCGTGGCGGCTTCCGTAATAGCGGCCAGGCTAAGCTCGGCGACCATGGTTTCGTTCTTCTTGCCGAAGAAGGGTAGTTGACCTGTCCAGAAAGAGTCAGAGAGATGAGGCGTAAACAAGCGCTCAAGCTTCTCATGTCTGCCACATGGTTCCGGTTTAAAGATCAACGGTAAATACAATACGTAGGTTCATGAGACAAAATCGATGCAATTAGCTGTCGTGGTAACCAAAACTAAAGCATCGTCTACATACCACGATAAAAATATTAACAGCAATGACTTGATTCATTGACAATTACTCTTCCAAAACATTTCGTCCGTGCTCACCGCGCTTTTCATTTAGTAATGCTCGTTTTATGCGAAGCATATTACGAGGGCTCAACCCAGCTCCTCAGGCGCGGCGGTGACCATGAAATCACGTGACACCGTGACGTCACGACAGAGGAGAAGTGGCTTTGGCTCAACTCTTGCAAGACGGGCTGGGTGGGAATCGAACCAGGGTCTCCGGAGTGTGGGACGGAGACGCTACCACTGAGCCCCGAGTACAACGCTTCAAAGCGGTACAAAAGCGCCTCTAGTGAATGCGGTGTTGCCTTAGAAACGCGCTGTTTCTAAGGCGTGCGTCTCTTGCTCAGGCGCACATTTCGTTGCCGCGCCGAACGCTGCTTTGCTCGACGCTCACCGCGTCCAATGCGGGGCGCGTAGTCGCTGCCCTGTAGCCCATTGTCTTACACCCCTTGGCGGGTCGACGGGAACGCTGTCGCGTTCCACTCTTGAAGGCGAAGAAGTAATGCATGAGTTGTTTCTTCGTCTAGCCGAACCAAATATAGCCAAGCAACAGCAGTTCACCAGGCTAAACAGTGGTTCAACAATTAAAATAAAGGCTAGTATGCTTCGCATCCTGGGCTTAACCTTACCTAAGCCACAGCCATTTTTTTCTACTGAAAGCGCTATATCAACGCCAAACTATCGCTTACTGCAGCACTTGCAGTAGCTGCTGAGTGGCTTTCGAACTTGGACGTTTACTTATTTCGCTTTCTGGCCACAGATACACTTGTATTGAAGTGGTTGTTACAATGTGTTTTTTTTTTCGTTTCTTTTTTCTAAACTATACAACATGCCGCGTTCGTTCGCCCAATGGCTCTGGTGACCTACCGCGAGGACGACGTCACGGCTCTGAGTTTGCTCTGGTTTAGTTGCGAGTTAAAACCCGCACACTTCAAGGACAATCCTGTACCGTCCAGGGCTTGCATTGTAAAAAAAATATTCAACTTCGTCTATCTCCTGTGCAGTTCTTTTAACTCTAGGCCTCCGGTATTTTCCTATCAAAAATGGGTGGCGCGCTTCAACATACATGACGTTCCTGAGAGAAGTGTAATGAGCTCAGCGTTTAAAATAAAGGTAGTGTGCACAAGATTGATCATTATTGTTGGCGGAGAGGGTAAACCCTACAAAGTGAACTTTTTGAGAATGCAAGTATTCAAACCTAAATGACGTCCAAAATTACGTCGCCTGTCATAGCAGCTCTGTCGCGATAAACCAATTTCCAATTAACCAAGGCCAATTTTTTTAGCAAAAATTGTATTGCGAACGCAGCCAAAATCGAACAGATGCGGCCTATGTAATAATGTATTACTCTATAGAGAAGACCGCCTCGCAAAAGTCATAACATATGCCACCAGCTTACGACCCGCAATAAACTGAAACCATGCGTACAGCATATTATATATTTTTTCCAGAATGTTCAAGGTGTCGGTACTACTAAGGAAAATTTTTGTGTGCATGTTTGAATTGTAATTTCACATCCGAGGTGCCACCTTTGCGTTTACTAAAGCTCGATCAAGCAAAAAATTAGTCTTCAAATGCGAATAGGTATTGCTTCAGCTTTTTGCGTAGAACGCGTTCCCGAAAGCTTGTTGCCGTTTCTCTTCAGGATCTCATCTGAATGCCTGCATTCAGTACAATAACCATATTTAATTTGTTGTGGCCCAAGCATGCGAGGTGCAACAATTATTGTGTTAGTGTATGCACTTTCCGCTACGCTATATGACTATCGAGTCCACTCATTGTTTTATTGCTGCGACGACTACCTGCAGAAACAAAGATTGCGGACCTGAGTATTTAACTATCCCAAAGTTATGGTAATGCAGTTACTTCATTAAATATTTCCTTCTATGCAAAAACTGCAGTAGCAAGGTAAATAATTTCACTGCCCGTATAATACGTCCAGAAGAACCAAACGCACATCTTCTGGTGCTTGCTCCATATAAAGTTGGCACCAGGATATCCAAAATTGTTTACAGTCGTTATTAGCGTGATGGCCTATTACTGGTTTCCCAGTGCACCAAAACTCTGTTTCGGTATAATATAATACCTAGTTTTGACTGAGTCCCAAAGTACATGCCCATATCGGCGGGGTCACTGCCCTTACCGATGGCTACGGTGATCTTTACGTGGCGAGGTAAATGAAGACGGGGCTTCCCTTTTGTCTCGCGAGCCACCCGATTGGTCCTTCACGCCGGCGAGCAGCAAGGGGAAGTGTAGCTTTAAGCAAGCCTGGGATAGCTAGATGCAGGCCTTGGGCGCCAGTGAAGTAGAGGCCGGCAAGCTAGGTTTCCCAAGCCGGGGTCCTCGACAAGAAGACCAATCCGCGGTCTGAGACCGCCACCATCTTCCACAGCAACCAACACCGTGAGGAACTAGAGGCTCGGCGCTATGAGCATCAGACTGTCGTCTTGCAGCTCGCAAATTAAAGACACGTGTTCCAGCGCTCCGCCTTTCCGGCGAACTTTTCAATTGCGTTTCATCGCTCACATAAGTTAACCCTCACATATTCCTTTATTCCTTGTACTTCCAATTTAGTCTTTGTCGCGAATGTTACCAAAAAGACAAATCCACTTGCCGGAACGTTGACTCCCGCTTTTACCATGCTCTCGTTTAGCTCATCGTTTTGAATTTCCATCACCCGTCTTCCTCCTGTTTTTCCTGCGTTTGTATTTTGTAATCTGCCCGCGTTTTCTTATTGACCCTAAGTAAACACATGGTTACCTTAAGAGACAGAAAGAGATTGGTTTGCATCAGAGAGCAAAGGCGTATAGATGATATTCTAATAGACATTAAAAGAAAAAAATGGCGCTGGGCAGATCGTGTAATGCGCAGATCAGATAACCATTGGACCATTAGGATGACAGAATGGGTACCGAGAGAAGGGATTCGCAGTTGAGGACGGCAGTAGACTAGGTGGTGCGACGAAATTAGGAAATTTGCGGGTGCTAGTTGGAATCGGTTGGCGGAGGACAGGGGTAATTGGAGATTGCAGGGAGAGGCCTTCGTCCTGCAGTGGACATAAAATATGATGTTGATGATGATGATGATGACAGGTTGTTTTACGAATCGTGGGAGTAGTTTGTTACTTTCTGAACATCTCCTTTGGCCAAAATTTTCTGACGAGTGCGTTTTTTTATCTAAGATTATGAGTCGCGTACGCTTCCGGAATCAAACTTTCACTTGCCATCTTAGGCTTCTGGTCGATGATTGATCAGTCGCGGACCTATCGCCGGTCAGCACTCGAGCCTTTCTTTATGCTTACGCAGATTGAATTTACATGTCGCGCCATCCCCTCCATTGCAGAGTGTGCAATAACTTAACCACCATCACTGAACAGATTGCGCTGTAGCCGTTCAAGGAAGCTCTGTTGTACTTCCATGTATATGTGGCAGCATTCCAAGAGACTTCTAGAGTTGCTTCTCAACTATCCTAGCCCTTTTTTACCGATGCAATAGCCTGTGCTTTAAGATCTTAGTAGCCCTAAGCAGTTAGCATGTAACAGTGCAGGCCTACCTTTACCGTCGAGGACAAAGACGACCACTGGAGTGGCAAGGACACCCACGAGAACCACAAACATGGCCAAGAGCATCGGCAGCAGGCATCGCACGCGCCGTCTCCGTGGCGCCGGCGGAGGTTGGCTGTGCAAGTAGGAGAAACGACTGACTTCGTTTTGTAGTGGTGTAGCACCCTTAAGCGCCCGAAAGATCAGACAAGCACAGAGATACAAAAAACTTTGGACGTTACATGCAGAAGTTACAAATATGAGGCAAAAAAATAATGGTTAGGAACGCTGCAGAATGCACATGTTTTGAGAAGGGAAGGAATGCATGGTACATGCGTCACATCATGTCTTTCTGGTAAGGTGAGAGTTAACACTCTCGAGTGGGTTTTCTCCCAACAACCCTACTGGTCTCGATTGCATCGGACTCTTGTAAATGTAGCTTCTCGGGCTTGAATTGCTCGTTCCCTGTGGCTCGCTTCAAGCGTGCATCTCGAAGAGAACACTTCGTCTAGCTTAAAAGCAGCAATCGATTATTTTAGATAATATTGGAAAAGTGAAAATAAAGTTTTGCTCAAAGTGAAATAAAAAAAGCTGGACGCTCACATGATCCTGTTTTCGTCTGTGGCGTCCATAGTATTTTCTCCTTGGCTGTCCACTGCGCAGACAGGGTCATAAAGAACACATTGTAGTTCACCAAGGTACGATGATGTGCTAGTTGGTGCACAGCTGTCAAGGTTTGTGGCGCAGAAGGTTAGCAAATGAAACAAGAGACGGACAGAAAGAGCACAAAGGCAGAAATGCGCTCTTTTGGTTCGTTTCTGCCTATCTCTTCCGTTTCTATTTTGCGCTAACCTTCTGCCCCACAAACGTCGACAGGAACGCATCTGTCGTGTTATGATTCAAAGGGACACTAAAGATAAGCATTAAATCAGTTTACAGTGATCAAAGTATCTGTAAATTATTTTCTTCCATAATTTTGTCCTAAGAGGTTGATTAGGAAAAAACTTGAATCTTTTGAGTTTCTCGCCGATGCCGCAGTGCTGGTGCTTAATTGCGACGTCATAAAATTAGAAAAATTTTCTCATATTTGGACCATTGTGGCGCCCCAAATAATCTCGAATGTTGCTATGACTCCTTTGCATTACAATGTAGTGCTCTTTACCGATAAAAAATTCCATGAAGTGACAGTGACTGGTTGCGAAAGTCCAAGACGGCGTTGCCTTCCGTCTTTCTTATTGCATGCTTTCTGGCGTAGCAAATCCGATTCAGGGAGTAGAATAATTTTTCTTTTATTGTAGTAGTGCTACAATACCAACCTTGTATATCGTAATACTAATACAGCTCAAATCACTTTTCTCTTCATTGACTCTCTAATACCAATCTACACATTGCACGCGCGTGCCGGCGTATAGCAGGCCCAGGCTGTGCTTCCGAGAGCCAGACAATTCCATACCTTAGCGTTTTAATGTGAAAGCACTATATGGCTCATGACGGGGGAAATCCGATGGGGGCGAAATGCGAAAACACTCGTGTACTTCGATTTAAGTGCCCGTTAAAGAAACACAAGTGGTCGAAATTTACAGAGTCCTCCACTACGGCATGCCTCATAATCAGAAAGTGGTTTTGGCACGTAAAACCACATCAAAAATATTGGCAGTCGCTTAGCTCGGCTATGGCAGGATACACGCAGCGAAAGCTAAGGCATATAATGGTTTGCCTTCGTTAATCTTGATTGCAAGTCCAGGTTAGTCTGGTTGCCTAGCTATGTTGTGGCGTTTAGCCAGTCGTTCGACGCTCTCTTCTTCTGTTTCCTGGGCGATTCGTTTTCTCTTCATCTCGTTCCGATGTCGATTGAAGGCCTCCTCCGGCTTATCAGGATTGTCGCCGCCCATACTGCCACATCAACTGTGGTTGCGGCGCACGCGAGCTCTCATTTTCAATCCTCCGACATGTTATCAGGCGTGCGACGCAGCTGGCGAAGTGAGCGGAGACGAGCGAAACGACGAGGAACACAGTGTGACGTCATGCCAAACGGTGGGGGCGGAATGGCGCGGCGCTGCTCGGCGGCGGAACACCTGTGGCTCGGTGCTACTAGTGGCGCATGCGCAGTAGTAAGTAGGGAGCGAGAGAGAGAGAGAGAGACAAATATCTGCGGCGAGGCGCGCGTTGTGACGTCATGTGCCTTCTAGGAGCACCGCCACGGCGAAATCGCAAGTTCGCGGCCAGTAAAGGTGTCGCTTAAAAAAAATAAAGCAGGTGGGAAATCCGGCGGCGTCGCCGGAGGTGATACAGAAGGTCACGTGGCCACAGAGACAGACCGCACCGGTGGCTGCCAGTTGGTGCGGTATTTCAGCGAGTTCTGTCTTGCGCTCCGGTTGACGAACCTTTGACTTCGCCTTCTCAGTCAGTAGCTACGCCCCATTCCTTTGGACGCCCTCACAAATACGCGAACTAGGCCGTGGCGATGCTTTCGCATTCATAAACATACGGATAGCTCAGTGCCCTTGAATTTATTCTCTATTTCATCTTCAATAATCGGTACGCGCCTACCATGAGCGTCTCGCGAGTATCGCGAGACGCTCATGGCTCGCGCCCAGCTCTGTACGTACCATAGATCGGCGTAGACGCCTAAGGGTTGGGGGATGCGAGGGCAAGTTGCATGTGCACTCTGGAAATTCCTACACTTTAGCCCATAAAGAAAGGTGGGAACCCCGTAACTTTCTGGAAGGTCCTTCCATCCGTAAAGCCCCGCCTTAACAGCGATGCAATAGCCTATCCGACCCACTACAGCTCGCCTACACTAATGATGTCCCCTGTATGGCAGGCAAAATGTCCGAATAAATTTCGCCAACAGTGTCTGTTCTAAATGCTGTACATATTGCAGTTAGTTTCTTTTTACAAAATAAGAAAGCATAGCCTTTCCCTTGTGCTGTTTAATTTTCACTGTACCCCCTCTGCTCGCCATTGTTAAGGCGTAAGCTGTTGGTGAGACAGTTGCGCTTCACAGAGCAGAATTTTCATGTCCTTGTCTTTTGTGTCACAACCCGGAGACGTGAGCTGGCGTGCGCTAGCTGGCGTCTGGGCTTTGTAACACCGTTAATTATAGCGCGCAACAACTGTAACCACTGCGCTACGTCATTATGTCTTGAAACAACGCGGTCTCAAATAGGAAAGTGGTGCGTGTTTTGTGGGACACACAATTTGTATTCGGGAAGTGTCATAGAGGCTGCTTTTGTGGTAAACACCGAATAGTTCTCCGGTAATACTGTTCCGCATGAGTTCAAATGGTTACGCAATTTTTTGCGTACAAACAATAACACAATGGCAAAGCAATTCTGCGGAAGCCCGCAATACAGAGGACACTACTTGAAAGGGCAAAAATTGTTACCCATCGCAATTTTACTACGAAGCTGCAAAGGAAACCTATACCGGTTTCTCTGAAAAAAAAGAAAGCCTCGTAGTTGAAGAAAAATTCGTCGTAGTGCTGGATTCAGACCCAGAACCACCGCCTTTCTGCAGTTGTGACTCTACCATGTTAGCTAAGCAGAAGGCTAGTCGATCGCGGAGCGAGGGTGAATTATTCAACAACTTGTTTGTGGCTTCGTGCTACAATTCCATATTCAGTGTCTCAGTGCCTCGAGTTGTCGAATAATTTGCCATCGCTCTTCAATCTGCTAGCCTCGTGGTTAGTTAATATTGTAGAGCAACCGCCGTCAAAGGGTGTTGGTAGCGGGTTCGAATCTTGAACCAGGACCAATTTTTTTTCAACTAAGAGGCTTTGTTTCTGAAGAAACCCGCATAGGTGCCCTTTGTAGCGTCGTACTACAATTAGGGTGGATGACAATCTTTCCATTTCATAAGCTATACACCAGCAAGAATGTCTGTGTAAGTACGCAAATTGATGAGCTATAGGCACATCGAAATTTCGCCACACGACGACATGAAACGCGCAGCATGCTTGAAATATGCGGCCGAATATAATTTTATAACAGTCGCTGGCATGGTGCACGTAATCTAGGCACTGTGGTGGACCAACTATGTCGGTACCATGTTAACGCCGTGCAAGTGTGGAATATAAAAGCTTCCACATTACGTACACAGACAAATATGTTCAATGATAAGGGACATCAGGACAACATTTCTTGACCTCCTCTGGACGCTCAGAACGCTTTTCATGCCTTTTCTACGAACGATTGTAGTGTTCGCTGGCGGGACTGGGCAAATAAGTTATAAATTCATTATTCCTCAAAGAACAGATTGTCTGCAGTAGGCGCCTGCTACAACTCAGGTAAAGCACTCGTCTTGATGAACTGAAATGCATTTTATTTATGAAATACATGAAATTATGCTGTGGAATTATGAGATATATTCCACAACGCTCACCGGTGTCCTGCGAGGGCCGGCCCGACATGTTGGAGATCCTTCTGCCGACGTCGTTTGTGGAAAGCATCGCGGTGTTCAACGCCTTCGCGCAGGCGCAGGTTTCACTGCATCGCCGGTTCCGCGGGACGTCCCACCGGTCGGCTCGACCGGGGCTCGCCTTCGGTGGCGGCAGCCTCTTACGACACCATCGCAAACGCAAGCGGCGTCCGGGCGCCTTGTTTTTCTTCTTCTGTGGGAAGAAGCGCTTCCACGTCTTCCTCCTCTTTCGCGATGAGGGAACCGGTACTGAGACGCGCAAATAATTCGTAACATCTTTCTTCTTGTAGCCTCTCTTTTGTACCGAAAGTCCTGAAAAAATAGTTGCCCAAATTCCGTATGCCGCGCAGTATTTCCCCGCGTCAATAAGTAAGCCGCGAAGACAGGTACGCTCGCAATGGTATGTTTCTTTGATGTTTACCCTAAGCTATAGCACATGTGCAATTTAACCACTAGGGGAAGAATGATGTTATTGGATGAAGTTTGCATTTAAACAATATTGGCGTGTGGTGCTTTAATTTCTGGGGCCCTCATAAAGAAAGTGGCTAGCAAAGTGTATTAATTACTACTACATGAATTCTTCTGGGTACTTATTTAATTCGGAAACTTCCTATGCGGCACAGAACGCGTGAAGCATGCAAATAAGTTGCGAGTGCAGGTATAGGCTGTTGTGTTCGAATGAAGTATAACAGGCATCTGTAATGCGGACCATAGAACTTCGGATGGTAGTCAGGTGGGCTGCCTTGGCACTTGTGGTGAATGAACTTGCACAACGAAGAATCTTCGAAGCCTCAAGTCCAAATTATTCTCTTTCGTATATTTCATGAGAACTTATGTTACACCACGCCTTCGGCAAGGGTCCATTCGAGCTAACGACAGATCTTCTTGTGCATCACGTTTTCCCTTGCGGCAAATTGGGCCGGGCACGGATAGCGACCTTTTCTGGCGGCAGGAATAACCGGTGAAGCATTGTTCGACATATCGCCGCAAGAGCGACGCCTGGTGCGGTCGTCTCAAAATGCGTGGCAAATTTCCACCTTCGGGTCATGGCTTTATCAATGGAGTTCTTCTCTATAATTTCGTCTTTATAGGGCGCAGTTTATTGAGAGAGGTTCCTCATGCTTAACTTTCTGAAATAGCGCAGACACTATCCAGAATTTCTTGTTCGGATGTAGCAGTATTTATGCAGATAAAAAAAAGGCCTCTTTGTTGGTCAGGTTAGATACTTTTCTTAGAAATACATAAATGCAGAATTAAGACACCGAAAAATAATTTAGGTTCAACAAGCGCACGTCGCGGCGGTCGTGTCTCGCCAGGTGTTACTTTTATTTAGAGAATTTACGTGTTTCTAAGTATACAAGAACGTATTTGGCTAGCCCATGGTCTCGGATTTCAATGACAGTACGCCAGAAGGGTACAGATGTATGAAGGGGAATAGTGCAATATGTCTGGTGGATCGGTGCCTACAGGTTAGGTAACACGGATAATTTGTAAGGAAAGTACCATTAAATTTCCAAGGCGTGCTAGCATGAGCGACGAATCTTAAGCGCGTAGAATAAACGATGCTAAATTATAAATAACGGGCTGGATAGCACCAGCAATCAACCTCTTTTTAAAAGGGTAATAATAAAACCCATCTCTGCACCCATCAACCATCAACCATCCAATCTGTCCTGATTCATCCATTGATACATCCATCCATCAGCCAGTATAATGCTGACGTGACTATTCCAGGCCGTTCTCAGGAATCATTTTTTGAAGGTTCCTTTGTACATGAGTAAGTATGGTTTTGCACAATCGAACCTTTGTTCGTCATGCGGGAATACTTAAAAGGAAGAGGTCCAGGCACTGACCAAAATGGTTTAAAATATATATTTACATCTCGGCTCCCCCATGGGTATCTTGTTCACAATCTTGTTGTGAACAAGGCTGCCGTGGGCCAGCCGGAGCGTAAATATATATTTTAAACTACTTTGGTCGGTGCCCGGACCTCTTCCTTTTAAGTACGCATCATCCCGACCAGATAGGCTTCCGTCATACTCTCGACTTAAGTCATGTAGGGGATATATAATGACTGCACGATTTCCTCTCTTATTGCCGAAAATGTAATTCCGAAAGAACGACATACTTAGAGCAGCCCGTATTGGGCATGGACCTTCCTCTCTCGGTCAATAATATGTTACCTGTTTATGCCTGTTTATATCTAATATCTAATTCTAGTATCTAATACTAATATGTTATCTTTCGTCGAGCCCAAAAGGAAGTGTGTCAGATTGTGCTTGAGTACGATGGAGCTAGACTGTCACATTGAACATATTTTCTTAGTTATTCACACTACATAGAATTATTTTCATAATCTATCATCTTCGTCACAATTTGCATGACCACTTTTCAAGAAAAGAAAGCAAGAGACGTACATTATTATCAATATTAAATAAATTTAGGAAACAAGAATTTTATATGCTCCCATTGCGAATCATGGCCAATCCCGCCCTCCCTCATGGTTACGCGTCACAAGTACAAGGAAGAGCAAGAAAGTACAGCAATCAGCCCTGCCCCAGGTGGGTCGGAGCCAGAATTTTGAAGGAAAAAGCAGAACTATGCACTGATAGGAGGGTTCTCATAGAATATTAGGCTATCGAAAGCTTTGAAGATCATATTTTATCTCAACATCTCATTGCGCGGCAGGGAGTGATCTTGTCAGGCTTAATGTGCCGGTTATTGGTAGCAGAAACTTTAAATAAAAGGTTAAACAAAGAGAGGGCGAAACAAGAGTAGAAGGCTATGTCGGAGATCCCCAGTCGGGATCCAGCCAACAGCCCGCACCAACGCTGCATCGGTTGGTCAGTGACTTGGCGGGCCAGATTTGTAGCGGTCTTCAGCCACTCTCACAAGAGGGCTGAAGTTATATAACACTGCGCTCGGTCCGTATATGGGACTGAGATTATCTCTAAGCACACACACACACACAGACACACACACACACACACACACACACACACACACACACACGCACACACACACACACACACACACACACACGTACACGCGCACACACACAGATATATATATATATATATATATATATATATATATATATATATATATATATATATATTATTGTTGTTCGATTCCTAGGAGGACCACCCATAAAGCTACCCAGAAACCGAAATTTCAGCCAGCGAGATCCTGTATTCAGAAGCTTTGTCACCTAAGTGCAGTCGGCAATTGCCCATCACCGCAACCATTTATATTCGTTACCAATAAGATCGTGTCCATAAGAAATTGGGCGTTCGTACGCCAGTCAATAAGTAAATGGAGTCATGTAAGAGAGAGAAAAACGCTCTAATAGAGGAAAATCGGCAAGGTCGACCTCAGGAGCGTTGCGTCACGCCTGATAGTTTCTGTTGAAGGATCCGAGGTGATAGAAGGTAAACAATTACTAAATGATGGCGATGGTCTGGATGTTCTGCGCACGAGTTTGTTAGACAGGTAAGACGCCAACACACGTTGAGTAAACCAATAAGCAACACAGAAGCACACAAGTTAGAATTTTCCTGAACGCACACACACATATTAGCTTGTTTTTGTTGCTGTTGCTGTCCAGTGAACATGTGGTACATAGGATTAGACAGAAAATGGATGTCTATTTCCGATATATATACGATTAAATATTTAGGATTGCTATAGAGTGAATGCTGTTGAAAGACAGAATTACGTGTTGGTAAAATTATCTTTGTTATGCAACTGTTCTATTTTCTATTGTTCCACTGTCAAACTGAGGTAATAGTGTCTTTATTCTACAAACATGAAACAAATGAAACAAACCAATATGGCAACTCAAGCCGAATCATCTTTGCAAGAAGCAGTGCGAACACACATGACAATGAAGCCAAAGACAGTGTTTAAGAATAGGATACAGCATTGTGAGTATCTTGTGTCGAGCTATTTCTAGAGCTGCTTGCCTCCAGAAGTGATTATAAATTCATCCTGCAAACAATCCTTCCGAAATGCTCCTTGGCTACGTGGCCTACTCGACGCAGATCATATATCACTCCGCCTAGCTTTTCATTGGGGGTGGCGTGTTAAACACGTGATTTTCACTTGAATTCAAGATCAAATGGCGCACAGCACATGACCTACTCATGCGGGAACTTGCACTTCGACCGTTTCTCTCACATTCTTGCTTTCTAAGCGCATTTATATTTGAGCGCTTTTTCTTGAGTTTGATGTGGTGTTACAACATAACTTGCCCCGTATTTTCAGAACTTCTCTTCCGTAAGAACCGTCAGCTATTGCCCATTGTGGCGGCGACAATGTCGTTACCATTCTCGTTGCTATGATAAGCCACATACGGCCAACGCGCCCCGTATAGAAATAGGCATAGGTGCATCCATGTCGGGCTTCCCACGAAGTGACCGACGGAAAGTAGGAGGTCGCAGCTGCGTAATGATGAAGCAATTGAAGTGGAAGAAAATTGAAATTCGCCCGAGGGCCCGGCTAACGGTGCGCATTTCGGTCAGAACGTAGCTGGCATTCTTGAAATAATGTTTTTTTATTGTTGGGATAGATAATCGTGTGCTATGTCATGCTATGCTTTCCTGCGCCTTTTATGTGCTAGGTGCATTGTTATTCGATTACATTTGGTGCACATGTTTGGGCGTCTAATCATGGCCTGCGAAAACGTGCGGCGACAATTCGGTGATGCATGCCTCTCGGTGGCATAATTGCAATTGTTCTCATTTACACCTCCAACTTTGCCAAGCTCTATAACATTACAAAATTTGACAACACGATAACCTTCCCGTGCGTACCATGGACGCCTCTAGGCACTCTTCGGAACGCGCTGGTGCGATGGACACACTTGAACAGCGGAAGCAAATTTGCTTGGACAGCGTCTCCGCTATGCTCGATGCATTTATTGATGTTATAGAATGAAAAGGATTATTTACCCTCCTTGCTGCTGCTTCTATTTCATCAAAACTCTTATGAGGTCTGCACTAGTAATGGTCATTAGACACGTGAAAATTTAGATGCAGCACAAACTACCATCATGAAAGAAGTTAAAGAACAGAATTTGGGAGCGTTCTGCTGTCTCTTCAAGAGAGTCCTCATCAAAGTACATGTTCTTCCAGCTAAGAAATCAGAAGCAGAATAATAACAGCCATGTGGCACTCTTCTCATCATAAGGTTACGCTCAGAATTTAAGCACTTCTATGAGGGTCCAATATTTGTAATACAAAATTTACAAGCTCTGCTCCTAGTTTAGATGGACCTGCCGCTCACCTCTTCTGGGCCGTGAGTTTCTCAACCGTTTCCCAAGGAATAAGCGGTTTATGCTATCATTACGCATTTCCGCATACTTGCTCAATGATTTTTTCACTTTTCTGTCGCCTTATCACCGTTCGCGGGCTATCATAAAAGCGGACCACCCGGCAGGCCATCTTGTGGTACAAAGTATGACTATAGAGAAGAGACAAAGAAATGATTCGAGCGACCTACCATAGAACAAAATTGCATACGCCGCAATTTTGCAATTTTTCTTCGACAAGAACAGTCACGTAAAACAAAAACAAGACGTGGAAGGCTCTCCGAATATTATAGTATATTCTAGGCAGCAATTTATTATGATTAAAGAAAGGGCTATGCCAATGGAACCAAAACACGCTACAACGTCTTTGAAGTCCAGCTACCGTTATGTGCATAAGCCAGCTCACGTGCGCTCAGTAATATCTTCGGTCAGCGACATATATTTGCCTTGTTAGCAGCAGATATTCCAGCGTCGTTAAGTTGGAATATAAACGTGTCCGCTTCAAACGAAAATGACCATAATCGTTTGCTTCAGGTGAACTTTGGACGGCTTACCTGTAAATCATCGATTCCTCTCCATTTCTTTGTGTTAAATTGCAAATTTGAGCCGTATGTTTGTACACTGATGAGTTACATTACACTTTTATGCGAAGCATATTACGAGAGCTCAACCCAGCTCCTCAGGCGCGGCGGTGTCGCCATGAAATCACGTGACACCGTGACGTCACGACAGAGGAGAAGTGGCTTTGGCTCAACTCTTGCAAGACGGGCTGGGTGGGAATCGAACCAGGGTCTCCGGAGTGTGGGACGGAGACGCTACCACTGAGCCACGAGTACGATGCTTCAAAGCGGTACAAAAGCGCCTCTAGTGAATGCGGTGTTGCCTTAGAAACGAGCTGTTTCTAAGGCGTGCGTCTCTTGCTCAGGCGCACATTTCGTTGCCGCGCCGAACGCTGCTTTGCTCGACGCTCACCGCGTCCAATGCGGGGGCGTAGTCGCTGCCCTGTAGCCCATTTTCTTACACCCCTTGGCGGGTCGACGGGAACGCTGTCGCGTTCCACTCTTGAAGGCGAAGCAGTATTGCATGAGTTGTTTCTTCGTCTAGCCGAACCAAATATAGCCAAGCAACAGCAGTTCACCAGGCTGAACAATGATTCAACAACTAAAATAAAGGCTAGTATGCTTCGCATCCTGGGCTTAACCTTACCTAAGCCACAGCCATTTTTTATTACACACCTTACTCAATGCTCCATCGAGGGGCCTGTAAGGTATCTTGAACAAATAAATAAATGCTCCCAGACAAAACTGTGAGACGTATGAGCAACAGAAAGCGCGATGTACCCTGGCGGAGTAATGAGTCCGTTTTCACCCCCGTTCCTGCCTTTATTTCTTTTTTCTGCCTTGCCAGCTTTGCATCTGTATTGGGATATGAGACACTGCGTGAGGGAACAAGCGTTAAATCTGGCTGAAAGTGTGAGGCACAGTTGTATTCTGTACAACGGCGTTTTTTCATGGGGCGCCGGTTGGGTCAGAAGTCCTTGCGGAATGTGGACCAGAAGTCGCAGCTCTCCCGGCCGGCATTCATCTGGCTCGACTCCGGACATGCGAAGGCCTTTGTGAAATGCTGGGAGTTACGCAGCGGGTTGTTGATGCTGCAATACGGGCATCAAGAAGACAGCAGCATGTAACAGGCATGGCTCGCTGTCACGATACCATCGCTATTAGAGAATACTTTCGTGTTTTGGGGGGAAAATAGTTTGCAACTGCATCAATGTGTATAATAAAAAAATGCCAATACATTTAAATTGAACGGAATGCCATGTGTCCAACGGAACATTCTCAGTGGCTATGGTGTTGGGCTGCTGGGCACGAGGTCGCGGGATCGAATCCCGGCCACGGCGGCCGCATTTCGGTGGGGGCGAAATGCGAAAACACCCGTGTGCTTAGATTTAGGTGCACGTTAAAGAACCCCAGGTGGTCGAAATTTCCGGAGTCCTCCACTACGGCGTGCCTCATAATCAGAAAGTGTTTTTGGCACGTAAAACCCCACATATTATTATTATTATCCAACGGAACATTGTTCTGAGCACTGTTTTCGCAATCGCTGCCATTACGGCAATCAAATGTCCTCATCTTGCTATGAGCATGGGAAAGCCTATTGTAGGAGCTAGTGCTAGAAGCACTACAATGATAGACGCTGCGATTTGTGGCAAAGTTCAACAAGGAATGTTAAAATACTCAGTGACTTTACAGATGCAATTTGTATAAGGATAGATGAGACAAATGATCTGCATAAGGAAGGACCTAAGTGAATCATTTTAGATGCCTCCGTATTTCAAGAGTTCAAGTATTCGCTTCAAAGTTTCAAGTCAAATTCATCTCACCATCCAGTACAAGCCTGGCATTCGCTTCAATTCAAGGAGTGTAAGAGTGCAATCAACGAATGCTTCATTTTGTAAATGTGACGATTCCGCATCGCATTCATATAGATGGGGATGCTGAACTCGCATGCCACCCCGTATGTGCTGCACACAAATGCTGGCGCATCGGATTATGATGATGTACTAAAAATTGTGGTGCTTTGATGTAGCGTTCTTATAGACACGCCTAAGTCTTACATGCTTGAGAAAAAAAAAGAAAGTAGCGCCACTTTTAACACGGACGGAAAAAACAGACACACAGCCTACGTCTTACGATGCGCTGGACGTCGTGCCCATCTTTGCCTAAGTGTAAAGCGATTCAAATGTTATAGCCGGCTTGCATGGTGTCCGCTGCGTTTTTGCGTAACCGGTGAGCGCTTCGTGACCACTGGTGGGGGGAGGCAAATGCATGAAGAATGTATCACAAACCTTGTTGTTTTCATTGTATATTACAATAAATCAGCGCGGTATACATAGCATCCACCGGTGGCCTGAAACTCCTAAGACCACGCGGGCTGATTACCGCGTTTGAATAGCTTAGAAACGCTGCGCTTATGACTGAGCGACAAGTACGGTAGTGCATGTTTTGTGTCATTTGAAACACAGCCACAGTCTTATTGCTGTGCCACCACGATCAATTTAAATTCTCTAAGCACCGGCTTTTCAAGGCCGCCGAAATGTACAGGTTCTTCTGGTTCGACTATACAGGGTGCTAAACATTATTTGAGCCAGACTTTAAAAATATCCAAATGCCACGTAGCTGGACCGAACCAATGTTATGTTGTTTGCCGTCGCTTGTAGATACTCCGATTATTTTTGCATTCCACCGAATTACATATTTAGTCTTAATTCATCAGCTTCTCAATTATTACATTTAGCACAAACGTGCCAATGAGAAAAATTGTACAACATCAGAAACTCCCGCAACAGCTTTCTATTGCTCAATAAGTTCTGCATGTAAGTTGTTTTTCTGGGCGTGAAAAAACAGCGCGAATACACACAAAATTTCAGCACGACTGGCCGCTCGAGGGACTTTGCGTGTATTCGCGGGCTTCATTCACACATGGAAAAACACATTTATGTAGCACGCATTGAACAAGAGAAAGACGCACCGGGAGTTTCTCATGTTGCATAACACTTTTATAATGAGCACTTCTAATCGAAAAATAATTGAGAAGCTAATTAAATAATTGAGACTAATAATCTAATTAGGCGAAATGCAAACCATAATCAGAGTATCTCCAAGCGACGCAAACATTACCTTGGTTTGGTCGAGCTACATGGCGTTCGCTTACATTTAATGCTTGTCCGAAGTGAAACACCCTGTATTCTTATCCGTCATCCATGACTAGGCGATCATAGTGATGTTACAGGTTGGAGGCTGCTCCGATGTCTGACGTCGAGTTACTATATCTATTCCCGAAACGACCAGAGTTGCGTGCTTTTTTTGTTTGATTGGCCACTCACACTTATATTCGCTTAGCGTTGTCATACAGTTCAAGAAACATATGATCCGGTGGTTGAAGAAGACAAATGCATGGTAATGGCAACTAGGGCTGAGATAAAGCTGGCGGTGGTAGGGACAACTCGTCCCCTACATTCGGCGCCTTTTTTGACGGCTAATATATACACAATGGCTTCCGAAGTTGGTCTTTCAACATGCTTCTTTTAGTGCCATATTCCGATGGCAAAGGAATTTGTTTAATTTTGTGAAGGTTCAGGATTGCTCATTGTCGTGTGTTATGAGAAATTACGCTAATGTCCGGCGCGCAGCCTGTTTTAGACGACGTCCCACCCAGCCAGCAAGCCAGCCTGCCAGCCAGCCAGCCAGCCAGCCAGCCAGCCTGCCAGCCAGCCAGCCAGCCTGCCAGCCAGCCAGCCAGCCATCCAGCCAGCCAGCCAGCCAGCCAGACAGCCAGCCAGTCAGCCAGCCAGCCAATCAACCGTAATTTTAAATTTTTGAAAGAATATGATTCTACGACATCAGGATAAAGATAAACAGAAACGGCAACTTGTCTAGTGGGTGATAGTTGCTCAGGCAGTGCAAGGTGATATTTCAAGAAGGACTACCATACGTGAGATCTGCTTATTTCGTCATATATAGGTGCTCATCGAGTTTACCATATAAAGTGCACCGCATCTACGACGACTCCTTCGAACGTGACGTGTGGCTTTCCCTCGACACTTGATTCATTTGTGCGCAAGATGGCAGACCCCCTACGCAACTCAATTCGCTGTGGAAGCATATACAGCTACTCCACCCTGACAAAGTGTCGTCGTCAGGAAAAGAACCACTATATTATCTCGGCGCAGACGCCGCGTTTCACATTGACACTTTCTGTGTTCGCAATATGACTACGTCAGCCTGAATCTGATGCGATCGGACTGAGTCACAAATAGGCCTGACAAAACCCGACATGACAGCATTTGCATAAACTCGCTTCTGATGCGTCTAGATCAAGGTTGCACGCAGCGTCGAGACGAGGCACCAACGTGTTCGAACAGGGCTTCAGGTTCTGCAGCCGTCTCAAACACTTTAGCCCATGCCTCTTATCGTTACCAGGACGAGATTGCACTTCACGGTGTTTGTGTTTGCTTGGTCCTGATATCGTTCCCTCTGCCGGCACATATAAGAGCGCTAACGGCTTAGTTGTCTCGCGAATGCCTCAGCAATGGCTGTTACCACCTATCCGCGTTTACACGAGTGCTGCAAATGGGTCGGACTGTGTCAACAAGGAGCCGGGCTCGCTCAGCCCTACTCGACGCTCGCTGAACGCGACCCGATTGCGCTTACACGAACTCTACAAGTCGATTAAAGCTCGACAAGCCGACTCCGCCCGCTTCTGTTGGGTTCATGCAAACGCCTTGAAGTTTCACGATAATAGGTAGGGGGGGGGGGGGGTATTAATTGTGGATCCATTAAAATTTCTTTTTCTTGTTACTATTTCCTGCTTCGTACGCCCAGTATTATACTGCACCTCAAGTGACAAGCTCATATACTCGCGTCATTTCGAAGCCTGGCTAAGCCAACTATACACTATTGTATAGCTCGCCCGCAATTAACAAGCCACTGTGATTTTGTTTCTAAGGAATCATACCTTAACAAGAAAAAAGAAGCAGCAACAGCGTCTTACCGGTACTTGTTGGGGCTGAAGGTGCCATTGTTGATGAGCTCGTCTACCGCCTCGCGCGTCGTTTTCTCGCAGAATGACTGAAGATTGAGAGGCAAGAAAGACAATAAATGATATTTTGAAATTCGTAAAAATGTGTTTATATGAAATTATAATTGTGTAGTGGCTACTCCTGGACTTAATATGTTCGCCGTTTGACAATTCGAATTAACCTCGGGGTCCATTGCTGATTACGTACTGGTTTTTGCGAGATACGTTTTCTGGTTGGCAAGGAAAGCTAGTTTTGCGTTTATCCAGTTTATTTAACCAGTTTGTCGTTCATACGTTTTCTGGTTGGGAAGGAAAGCTAGTTTTGCGTTTATCTAGTTTATTTAACCAGTTTGTCGTTCTTATAACACGGTTCGGAAGATGTGCAAGCGGACCTTCAAAGCTAACTTTAGACGTTCTCTCAATAGCCCGGGCGTTAAACCCGCAATAGTATATTTTGTTAGTGGCAGTAAAATGTAAGACAATCAAAACATTGCTTGCTCGCTTACCTCTGCCAACGAGTAGAAGAAAAGCTGGTCTGAGGACACGTGGTGCAGGCCCTGCAGCCTGTAGTCGGGGAAAGGGTAGGCCTTTTCGTAGATGAGCTTCCTGTAGAACTGCACGCGGCGCGAAGAGGACACGGTAAGCGAAAATGAAAAAAAAAAGAGTACGGAAAACACACTTAACGCCCGAATATGCCCTAACCACTGCTGATACGACGAAAAAAAGGTGGTTAAGATGAAAGGTGGCAACATCTACATTATGCACGTAAACCATATTTCTCTTACAGATAAATTTAAAAAGCGCAACATTGTTGAGAATGCGCTTCACTTATTAATTGCTAAACCTATGAGAGCAAAATTAAGATGTTTAGCAATACAGATATACAGAAACAATGGCGAGAAACTCGACCAAAGGAACATCCGATGCTCATGATCATTTGTCGCACGTAGATACCACTTTTCAAGTCCAACATCTGTGCAAATTGGTTCCACTTAGTGAACACTATGGAGAACGAGAATACGAGTGTAATACAGTGTGAAAGGCACAACTGCACAGAACGCCTGCGGACGCCATCACCGCGTTATGCCAAGATTGATAATGGCAAAGCTGTACTCCGGAAACCCACAAGGCATGGAAATTTCACTAAAGGGAGAGGCAGAACATCACAGAACGCCCACCTTCTAGAATGGCTGGGGTGACAAAGATCACATCAGCCGTAAAGGTTGATGGGGGCGGTTATAGGTCAGCAATGAGATAAACCTGGACATCGTTAAAGTATCCGCGAGAAAAACAGGTACAGATGGAAACGGAATTGTAAAAGGCATAGACCACTTTAATAAATATAGCTGAGATAGGCAGAATGCTTACGACACAGTAACGCACAAGGAGCTGGCAGTGGCTAGGTAACTGCCCCCTCCCCCTTCCCGAGTCCAATGGGATACCATGAGCAATCATGATCATCAACAAAGGTAGAATTTTCGCTCACCCGAGACTAGCTCGAACCTAGAAAGATAACTTATACGGGCTTTTCGGAAAGGTTTCGCAGTTGCGGAAAAATTCGTCTTAGCCCTAATGCAATCTGTACGGAGAAATCCGTATGAGAGTTTTTTGTGGTGTAGTGTTATATGAAGTAGGACTAATATCACACAAGAATCAAAGATTTGCGAGGGCTATACCTATCTCTATTGTGCTTTAAGGTAGACTAACCTATGGAAAGAGGATCATTGTATGAGACTTACCCTTAGAAGCGGCGTTATCATAGCGACGTCAATCATGTCTTCGTCAACAGTTGCGTTGGCGTTCAGCTGCAAGTAATTCATAAACACTGAGGATGTTGTGAAAAGAAAATCGCAACATGATCTATTGAAAATTAGGAACAGTGGTTCCTTGATGACTATTTAAACAGTTTGCGGCGTTTGGGCAGAATACTTATGAGAGTTGGGAAAATTGAATTACTTTCCTATTTTAACTCTTTCGTTTGCACTTCACTTGAGATCCCAATGACGCGGCGCCCAAGGTATCATGATTATCGATCAGTGTTGTGCAGTGGACGAGGAATAGAATCTAGACAAACAAAAAGGTAGATTTTATCATAAAGTGGGGATTTGCGATGCAGCAGTAGTAAGTGGGTGTTAATGTTGAATAAATAAGAAAGAAATTGCTATACTCAGGGAACTGTAACTGCACGGCGGTAGCTGCTTACACCTCTGAGGCAAATAGTGCGGCATAAAAAAAACGAAAGCGGAATAGGCGGAAAATATGCACGCAGTGTAGGAGGTGACCGCATAGCTATGCCAATTGCTTTTAAGCACGAAATGATTTTAGCTCCCGTTGACGGTGACCTTCAAGAAACCTCGAGCCAAAATCCAGAGCCGTTCAAGATGAAGAGAAGAAGAAAACAACGAGAACGAAACTAGAACATCCGGGCATTATTGCGACAAAAAAAACATGATCACCCGCGCAACCAGTCAAAACTTAAGAAACTGTTGTCTTTTGCCCCCTACCCCTTGTACAGGACCGCATTACATGCGCTTCTTACTGGCCAATCAAGCTTGAAAAACATTGCTTCCTATTACTTCCTAATGTTTGTTCACAATATCATTCAAGCTGTAACTTCTAGTAAACTGAAATTTACTTTGTCGTTTGTTCAACATGCAGATACAGGGCACCATACACTTGGTTGTCATCTATTGACGCTGAGACAGGGTTGCCTGCGCCCTTTTCAACGCCTACGGTCCGTGAGTTCCGCGGCGCAGGTATTGCGCCGCCTCGAGAGGTGGCGCCACACTGTGTAACAAAGCTTGCAGCGCCCGGTGCGCCGCGGATGGTTGTTTGGCAGAAAAGAGACTTGCAATGAGGTTCAGCTCAAAACAGGTTCATTCCGACTCAGCAAGCTCTCAGGCCTGCATTGCGTCGTGGCCGCATGCGCTTCTGCATCGTCCTTCGTTTCAATGAGGTCGCCGTTACAAATGCTGAAGCCGTGCAATGAAGCCCAGTGAAAGGAGAGGTCGGAAGGCTTTTCCGGAAACCAATCGCTTAGCGAGATAACGCCAGAGCAAAATACTGCTGATCTGTGCCAGCAACGCCAGGATTATGCAGTCGTTCATGAAGGTGACAACACTGTCACGAACTGGGGCCACATACCGAAGACCGCACATTTGCAACCGCCCACTTCGACGCGACAAGAAGAAACAGTAGCGAAAGACGCTGAGCACGCTGCACTGTCGGAAGTTGAAAAGCGGTTGAAGGCAGCTGCACCACTAGTAGCAAAAGAGGCCATATCGACGCAATTGTTCCCTGTTACTGTTTAAAAAATGCGTCCATACGGAGTAGTCCAGATTATGCTGTGGTATGTCTTTGCGAACATGCACTACACTCATCTTAAGATTGTGGATATATCATCGCCAGCTAATCTGCTTTTCTGGGAGCCATTTCATGTATACATCTACTCTCGAGTACGGGAGAGCCAGCATTTTTTTTATGCGAGCGCATCAAATGGCTCATTGAGCGAAAAAGCTGACGTGTGTAGCAGCGAAACAGCACCTAAATACACGCTTCCCTCACTAGCTGCACCGACCCAGCGCGCCTCAGCCGGTTGAGCCCGTGGCACAGATCAGCGTGTTCATCACTACTACAACAAATGCCGCATCTGTTTCCATAGTTTTTCTCATTTCATAGCTTTTCTCTTTTCTCATAGCTCATTGTTCTAACGAAAGATGTTGTCGCTGTTGTGTTTAATACAATATAGATCGACGGTTACAGCAGAACGTGGATATAGAATACAAAGATTGGTTTTTATTATTGCCAAAATCGTCAAAAATTATGGCGCAGAAACCTGGACAGCAGTGATCGCAACTCAGCTTTTTTCTCAGCGTTGTTGTAAAATCTCCAATTGGTCCGCTGGGTACCTGGGCTGGATACCAATCCACAGATTATAATTTTTTTTTGCTTTCCATTTCTTTTTCCTTCACTTGGGCGCATCTGACAAAGCAAGATGTCAGCAAGTCGTGCGTCCTCATGGCTACCACAAAGCCGCACGTACCGAACCGTGAGTTACGGGTTTACTTTTCTTTTTTTAATTAAGTTTATTTCACCGTTCTTACACGCTTCACAGAGCACATGTACATACAGCGAGTAAGCGTAGTGCAGAAACAGCGCAATAGACGTACCGCACTTATACACACGACCTCGTGGCGCAATAAATCTGGATGTCAAGCGGCAGCGAAGACGCGCTGTTGCTGGAACTTGCCTCTACCAGATATAAGTAGCGAAAAGGCTTTCGCCGCCTAAAGAAACTGTTTCAACAAAAACAAAAAAAGAAGAAAGAAAACCGCACCATGCCGTCGAAGTGTGCCACGGCTCGTACATTATCCCGGTTGTTTGCGCGGGATTGCATCTAGCACATTTGATGACGGGAAGGCAAGCGTGTATGATGAGCAGCTCTGTACGTATTCTAACCACTGTACTCTGAAGGTAGCGCGGAGCTTCGATGAATATGGCTGCGGAAGGGTGTTGCCCTTATGGATACGCGAGTCTGCCGTATCTTTAAGGCTACAACCTGCATTGTTCGCATATACGTCCGGAGTAGTTTTAGGCGCTTCGTTAAGTGAAACGGGCCCATGCGTTTCGTGGACGCTATAGAAATAAAATTTATGAAACTGGTGTCATCCTGAGAATTCATGTTAAATGGATACGCCTTGCGAATGCACCGGATAAAATTCATATGCTAAAATATGTACCGCAATGTAAATGGTTGAAGCGTAATCATTTGGATGTTGTTTATTAGTCAATTACGTATTTTAATTTATCGTGCCGGTAGTCTCCGCATCTTGGAGTAATCGATCTCAAGGAGTAGAAGGTCACAAACCTCTAAACTCCGGAGCAAATCAAATGACTCCCTTATTGTCTCGCAATAAATTCATTATCAATACTGACTTTGGAACTGTGCGCCATGCAGCATACGCTTTTCCATGCCTATGTTGGCGTACACAGTGTTTTGCAACTTTTTTCAAGCAAACACCACCACTAACGGGCGAAAATGCCACGCGACCGCACTAAACGAACTACGCGGGGGCAATGGCGGAAGTGTGCGAGGATGATGAGGAAAGCGGCTAGATATAAGAATGGCGCCACCTTGTAACTATCGCGCTTCCTGCCGGCAGCCTCGTACGCAGCAAGAGCGCAATAATTTCATCCCCAAAGTGTGGAGAATGTACGGCACTGTAGGAGCAAGTGCTTGAATGCATCTGCCACAACACCGCTTGGAAGAGCAACTTTTTGGAAGTCTATCTGCTGGCCTGTGGGGCCGTAAAGCACGCCAATATAAGAGGCATGTGGTGACGCCAACCTTCATAATTGCGTAGCGCTGTTTTTATGCCGCAGCCTCAATGCACCCGCTCCATCGATTTTACCCGTAGATACATTCACTCGGATGGGCGGCTGAACAGTCGAGTACTTCAGCTTGGTCAATACCTGTTTTCATGAGTAGCACTTCAAGACTGAGCTTTGAAAATCTTTGCTAATTGTTTGTGCCTTTACTGGCAACGTTGCAGCCCAATGGTCAAAGGTTTAGGCGAACAGCGAAAAGGAAATGATTCTGTGAGTACAGCCTAACTACGTCGATGTTGTCATGTTATGACTCTGAAATAAGCCTTTCTCTGATAGTGTTACACAACTTCTGAAGTAGCAGAAAACACGTAAGCGTATCCGTTACACATAGAATACAATGGGGTCGCTGTGGTCGGGTAGCAACTTAGAGTTATACTTTAAGTGCATGATGCATTGCTTGATATACAGGTTGCTGAGCAATTGAGAAAAGTTCCTTAGGAAGATACTTTGTTTCATTTCCATGTTGCTCAGCCATTGAGAGAGTTTCATTAAAGAGACGCTCAGTTGTTACATTTTGTTGCAAAAGAAACCAACAGTGCGACGAAGCACTGAGAAAAAATGAAGACAACATGGCGCGGCACGAGAAAACAAAGAATCGCTTTTCAGTTCTTGTCCAACACGCACAAGACCGAAAAGGAGAGATGAGCGGGAGAGAACAACTTCCTTAAAACTTTTTGACAAGTGCAGGGAGTTCATGAATGCGTCTATGCGTATCCAGATCAGCTTGTATCTCGAAAAATGTGTATGTGCTGTGTCAGGATTTCAGTTTGATTTGCACCAAAGCGTTCAATAAAGAGGTGCTGAAACTTTTATTGAACATAGTAGGGAAACGTTACCGATTTTTAGACCAGGCTCCTGCGACCATGTCAGGCAAATATTATTGCCCCGCATGACACAGGGAAATTATTATCTCCTGTCAAAAACAGTGAAAAATTGCTTCCTCTCTCCTTCGCAATGTCGTCAGCAGCTAGGGCCCGAGCAGCAATGGCGGATTCTCAGCCATGCTATAATTCCTAATCTTTAGTGATGTAAATTAAATATATAGATGTATGTCCGCGATCTCAATATGACCCCAAAAATATCTTTGGGCTTCCTGTCTACGCACGACAGTAGAGCGAGCTGTCCCTGCTGCACCTAGCCTCAGAGATTGCACCTACACGCTGCACAGCATAGATGCCGCGGCAACCACAGGGTGGCGAGACGAGCCTTCTGGTCGACGACACGCTCTGAAAACCACGCGCTCTAATTGGTCTGTGTGATGACTGCAACTGCATCCTTCGTGTAAATCACGACGTGGGAATACACACACACACACACAAATATATATATATATATATATATATATATATATATATATATATATATATATATATATATATATACACACATATATATATGTTACTACGTTGCGATTTGCAAGAAGAATGCAGTAGTTGCCTGGGTAACACGACTATCAGAACAGTAGAGGGACTGACAACGGTTAAGGCCTACAATTCAACTAGAACCACGGCAAGAACAAAAGCACCTTTGTTTATGGCCATTGAACAGAACACCAAAGACAATAATGTGCAAGAATCCTGCGAGAAAGGTCTTCCGAATTCTTCAAGCTTAAGCGGTGTTATTGATAACATCGACTGTCGGCTTTCTCTCTTCTTTTGTATCCGCTAGGGAGCTCGAAGCTAGACTGGGTAGGTGTGTCAAATCTCCAAGGAACGTAGTCGGAAAGGGGGGTTGGGGCGGGAGGGGACTAAGGGACCTGAGTAGCTTCGACCTTGCTAGCGGATACAAAGAGAGAAAGCCGAGAATCGGTGGGATAAATAACACCGCTTAAACATGAAGAATTCGGAAAACTATTCTGGCAGGATATTTGTGAGTTGACGTCTTTTCATACTGAGGTCATTCTATCATTAGACAAATTTAGTATAGCGTACGCTATACCATTGCGTACGCTAAAAAAATAGCGGGTCGTCACTGCGCATGCGCTTAACGCCAAAGGAAATAGCGGGTATAGACCTTTCCATCGGGCGAGGAGAAAAGGGAGCGCGGCGTGCCTTTCCTCCTCTCTGGCTTGGGCGATCCGGCGCGGCGCTGCTTGAGAGTATTGCTGTCGCGTGCTGCGGAACAATTTCTAGATGTTTTAAATCGTACTGAGTGAAATTTACGCAATGTCCGTTCATATACGATTGTCAGGAAAGCCTTTCTACGCATCTTACCGATGCATAGTACGCGGAAATATCTCTTGGGGGCGCTAACATGTGACGTGCATTATGAGCATTATCAGCCGCGGTGTGTATGTGTCGTGAACCTTCTTATGTATATCGATTTTGATTCAACTAAGAGAACCGGTGTCTCGGTATTACCACCATGAACTGATATATCTGCTCACTATCTAATTGCTTGGTGTAGGGGCTAAAACATGAAACATAAGAACGCATGCTCGTGTATGGCCAACCTAAGGCAACTATGAAACATCTAAGCGGCAAGCGCTATCAAATATTTGTTATACACCGGCATCGTTCTCCCGCATTGCAAGTCTAGTAGGCCTGAAATTACTGTATGTCTCCGCTAGCCTTCCTGCTTGAGGCCGATGGCGCTGCTCAACACAGCGATCACTGTGGTTAGTGAACCAGCATGATACATATATAAGCCATGTGATTCGTCATTGCCTTTTTGTCCTGTAAAGCCATAATGTATGAGAGGGATCGCATAAAAAGAATGCGATGGCTATTTTTGAGGACAAAATTTCCGTAATACGTGAGGGCTTAGAAGAGAACGGCAGGAACACAACCCAAAAGAAAATTCGGGTATCAACCTGTTTCTCGAAAAAGAAGGAGAAAACGGGCTAACGCTGCAATACGAGCTCGCATAGTGATGCCGCACAACGTTTATAGATCTATAAACGTTGATGCCACCTGCTTGGAGCATGTGTTATATGGAACAAAGATATCTGTAATCCAGAACCTACCACTGCTAAGGACGCTCGCAGTTCGTAAACGATCGCTTTCCTGGCCAAGTATAGTTAACACTGAAACGTATGCCGTTCTTACTGACCAAAACTATTTTATTCATGGGTGGAAACTTCATCCACCGAACCAAGTAGTAATGTAATGTAATCTGCAGCTAATAGTTTGAATGCTTTTCAAAGTATAACAGCACAGCTCCTATCGTAGCAGAATGGCACCCACGCTGTTACGATCGTCGGATGTGCTTCATTGCTCCTAAACCGCAGCTTAGAACTAGAGAATAATACTGCAATAAGGTCACACTAGTGAATGGAACATTCAGAAATGCAGAATTGATCTCCGATGCTGATTGTAGGCTCAAACATTCGCGGACACATCCCGCTGCGTGCACCGTCCGCCTCAACGCCAGCAGAAACTTCTGCCATGCAGATTTAAACCACTTGAGCACGTCTCACACAACCGTTTACCATGTGGAAGACGCACGCCATACTAAATGGACCGCACGAGCGCGAAAAGAAACGCCAGAAACTACCGCCGAATGCCATAAAAGACGGAGCGCTCGCCAAAGCCAGCACGCCGACTGCCCATAGGTGGCGCCACTGCGTAGCAATATGGTGGCGCCCATGAAAAAACGGTCTATAGCGGGCGTACGTAACGCAAACGATTTAGCGTCTGCGTTTTTGCGGGGTTTGCGGAGTTTGCAGGAAACATGGCGGCTGTCCCGGCTGCCCGCTTCGAATTGAATTTGGCGTTGCTTTTGTAAAATGCACTTCGTTCGTAGCAAATGACTGTGTAAACGGCTTTCGCTTAGTCTCAGGCCGCTTCGACGACAGAGAATTATGGATAACCTCATGGTGTTTTCGAGATCGCTTCTCGTTTCGAACGAGTCGGAGCCTAACGAAAGAGACGTTCGAGATGTCAGCGCCACCTATCGCTACAGGCGCGAAATAGCCGCAACGACGGCATATGGCCTCTGAGATCGGAAGATATCGCCGGCCAATTAAAATTGTAGAATACGTGCGCTGCTTAGCGTATGCTATAGTTGCGTACGCTAAACTAAAACTGTCTATTAGTTAGTATAGTATTTCAGGGCCCTTTAATTATGTGCTGTCATCGTTGTGATATGTAATCCACAAAAGGCCACTGATGTTCGATGTCGAGTTATCTGCAATATGCGATGGTGGTGGCTATTGGTACTATAGGTGGAGCATTTAGAGAGAAAAAAAGCTTTTCTCCTTTCGACGAAATAATATTCTGGGTATTACTTGCCAGAACCACGATCTAACTAAAGGACAGGGACTGGAAAACGGAAATCTGGGATAATTTTGACTACACGGGTTTCCGTATCTTTGACCCTGTGCATGGTGTACAAGCGATTTCACGTGCCGCACCTATCGAAATGGGCATCCATACCGGTAGCCCTCGAATTGCTGTGAATGAGCTCATCAGTTGAATGCTGGCCACATTTCTTTGGAGGCGAATTGCAAGACCACTCGTGCCCTTACATACAGGTGCACTATAATTCGGCCGATCCCGGCCGCCGCAGCCGGGATAAGACGCGCGACTTCGAGATCAGCAGCGCGGCCTGCCATTGACTAGTCACTGACATACCAAGCCGTGTTTTTCGTTTCAATAAATGCTTGAGTGTCGCGAACCGTTTTAATATTGTGCTAACTGAGTCGAGCTGTCCCTGAAGCTCCAGTGCACTTCTGCAAAATGCGTCGTTACAGTCTAACACACACACACACACACACACACACACACACACACACACACATATATATATATATATATATATATATATATATATATATATATATATATATATATATATATATATATATGTGTGTGTGTGTGTGTGTGTGTGTGTGTGTGTGTGTGTGTGTGTGTGTGTGTGTGTGTGTGTGTGTGCACTTAAGCTTGGGATACTTCAAGGATGCCGACGCGTTTTAAATATCTTGAAGTGAGTTTAGACGCATGGCTTTATCTTGTCAGGACGTATGGTGACAGAAGATGTCAAGTGCGCTAAATCATTTTTCCTTTAAATTGTTCTTTCTTTTGCAGAGTAGCGAAAATACGACAGTGCGCATCAATTGATCTGGCGAGAACTAAGAGGAAGGAGAGCACCCAGAGTGCCTGAAAATAATATATATAGAAGCTGAAAGATTAGCCTGCACTTAATATCTTTGCATTATTCTCGCCCTACGTTCCATCGTGTGCTTCGCTGTAACCCAGGCGTTATTTTGTCATAGTTGGCGCTCGCGCCACAAAGCGTCGAATTCGTCATCAGCACTGTAACCGAAGTACTGCAATCGATGAAATAGCTGCATTGCCATGCTGCATCTGCTCTGACCTTGAGGCGGCTCTCAGCGACCCGCTTGCTGGCGTACTGTCTGAAGACGCACTGCTTGTTCGCCATGAGCCTCTGCCGGGTGTAGTAGCCCATCCAGTCCTCGCGCGAGTGCTCCGAGTCGATATAGCCACCTGTGTGAAGAGATACAAGGAACACAGTAAACATCATTATAAGAAAAAGATCGTAAGCGAAGGAAACTTTATTCGCGACCCCCTCTGGGTCGCATCGCCGCAAGCTAGAGATCATATCAGCATGGTTTCTCCCACAGAGGCCAAGAAAATTATTACACCTGTGAGGCGCCGAATAGGAAGTCAGACGCTGACAGGAATATGTTTTCTCCAAAATGCAAACATGAAAAAGAATCGGTTCTATTCTAATAAAGCTACACTACCGTTGCATCTTTTTACACCAAGAAAAGTAAATTTCATACCAGTAAAGAAAAAAATCTCCTTAAATGACCACAATACAAGCTTGCCACCGAAGCGTCGAGCACAGCGACAATGCCACGAAAGAGAGGAATAGGGGTGAGCTGTAACCCAAAAATGTCAAATGAATTTCTGAAGAAAGCATACTCCACGCAAGAGACATCCACGGCATGCAATAACTACCAACAATCTGAGATAAACGTTCAAGTGACCCATGGTGGCAATGTCCTAAATTCCAGAATATGGTCATGCCTGAAAGTGAAAATCCAAGTCGTAACCGGCGCTGTGTGCTGGCTTTGGCGTCACAGCGCGTATACGTAGTTTTCTGTGTTCCGACTCCAAGCTATCATGTGGAGCGGTGGGTTCACTGCTCTGCCTTAGGCGGCCGGAGCTTGCTCGACACCATTTATAACGCGGCTCAGTGGCCATTCGCTCAAAGCGTCTTATAGTTGCTCCTTGTTGTTTTTCCTTACGCATAGTTAAAATGGCGCTTGAGTAGCGTTTATGTTGCACACGGTGGCTATAGAGCCGTATAAGTTGCGCAAAACCTGAGCATAAGAGCTTGAAATCTTGAAGTATACCTCTACAAACGGGTAAATGGACACTCGTTTTACTTCCGGTCTCAAACGGCACAAGAACGCGTACCTGTTCAGTGACATTTTGTGCCGTTTATTCTATATCCACAACTCAGTGACGGCATGGTTGGCTGGAGGTAGGGACTGAATAATGTGAATTCAGTGACTCTCGGTGAGAGGGCATTATCTTAAATTTAAATAGCGAAATGAAAATCGATGCGTTAGTTTGCTCCAGCGGTTTAATAACCCTCAGTAGAAGAAAAATGCAGGTGAACCTGTCTGCGCAGATGTTGTAGGAACTACAGCGACACACTTTCCGTTAGCTGATTAGCGCAAGACTCGCTCACCTCTTTCACCAATGGCTTTTAGGAGGTTTCTGCCGATTCTGTAGCCGCTCTTCACCATGTCTAGGAGCCTGAAAAAGAAAAAAAAGAGAACAAACTGAGACTCAATGCACGACCCCATGTTGAAGGTTTAATGGGAGTGGCATGAAAGTGAAGAAAACATTAACAAAAAAACATTAAAAAATGCACAGGAAGATGTAAGGAAACACTGCAGTAGCAAGGTTAAATAATTTCACTGCCCGAATATTACGTCCAGAAGTACCAAACGCACATCTTCTGGTGCTTGCTCCATATAAAGTTGGCACCAGGATATCCAAAATTATTGACAGTCGTTATTAGCGTGATGGCCTATTACTGGTTTCCAAGTGTAGTGGTTTCCAACTGCGTCCCAAAGTACATCCCCGTATGGGCGCGCTCACTGCCCTTACCGACGGCTGCGGTGATCTTTACGCGGCGAGGTAAATGAAGACGGGGTTTCCCTTTTGTCCCGCGAGCCACGCGATCGGTCCTTCACGCCGGCGAGCAGTGAGGGCAAGCGTAGCTTTAAGCAAGCCTGGGATAGCTAGATGCAGGGCTTGGGGGCCAGTGAAGTAGAGGCCGGCAAGCTAGGTTTCCCAAGCCGGGGTCCTCGACAAGAAGACCAATCCGCGGTCTGAGACCGCCACCATCTTCGACAGCAACCAACACCGTGAGGAACCAGAAGCCCGGCGCCCTGAGCATCGGACTGTCGTCTTGCAGACCGCAGATTAAGCACACGTGTTCCAGCGCTCTGCCTCTCCGCCGAACTTTTCAATTGCGTTTTATCGTTCAGTTGGGTTAGCCCTCACATATTCTTTTTTCGTATGTTCTTCCAATTTAGTTTTTGTCGCGAATGTTACCAAAAAGACAAATCCACTCGCCGGAACGTTGACTCCCGCTTTTACCACGTTCTCGTTTCGCTCATCGTCTTGAATTTCCACCGCCCGTCTTCCCCGTGTTTTCCCTGCATTTGTACTTTGTAATCTGCCCGCGTCTTTTTTTTCCTTATCGACCCGAAGTAAACACATGATTACTTTAGGAGACAGAAAGAGAGCGGTTTGGATCAGAGAGCATAGGGGTATAGATGATATTCTAAGTGACATCAAAAGAAAAAAAATGGCACTGGTCAGGTCAGTTAATGCGCAGATTAGATAACCGTTGGACCATTAGGGTGACAGAATGGGTACAAAGGGAAGGGAAGCGCAGTAGAGGACAGCAGTAGACTAGGTGGTGCGAAGAAATTAGGAAATTTGCGGGTGCTAGTTGGAGTGGGTTGGCGGAGGACAGGGGTAATTGGAGACTGCCGGGAGAGGCCTTCGTCCTGCAGTGGACATAAAATATGATGATGATGATGATGATAGTTTGTTTTACGAATCGCGGGACTAGTTTTTTACTTTGTGAACATCTCCTTTGGCCAAAATTTTCTGACTAGTGCGTTTTTTTATATCTAAGGTTATGTGCCGCGTACTTTAAGTGCTGCTTGTCACTTGCCATCTTATGCTTCTGGTCAGTGATTGATCAGCCGTGGACCTATCACAGGTCAGCACTTCAACCTTTCTTTATGCTTACGCAGATTGAATTTATTTGTCATGCCATCCCCTCCATTCCAGAGTGTGCAGTAAATTACCCACCATCACTGGACAGATTGCGCTGTAGCCGTTCAAGGAAGCTCTGTTGTACTTCCATGTATATGTTGTAGCATTCCAAGAGACTTCCGGAGTTGCTTCTCAACTATCCTAGCCCTTTTTTACCGGCGTAATAGTCTGTGCTTTAATATCTTGGTAGCGCTAAGCAGTTCGCATGTAATAGTGCAGGCCTACCTTTACCGTCGAGGACAAAGACGACCACTGGAGTGGCAAGGACGCCCACGAGAACCACAAACATGGCCAAGAGCATCGGCAGCAGGCATCGCACGCGCCGTCTCCGTGGCGCCGGCGGAGGTTGGCTGTGCAAGTAGGAGAAACGATTGACTTCGTTTTGTAGTGGTGTAGCACCCTTAAGCGCCCGAAAGATCAGACAAGCACAGAGATACAAAAAACTTTGGACGTTATATGCAGAAGTTACAAATATGAGGCAAAAAAAAATAATGGTTAGGAACGCTGCAGAATGCACATGTTTTGAGAAGGGAAGTAATGCATGGTACATGCGTCACATCATGTCTTTCTGGTAAGGTGAGAGTTAACACTCTCGAGTGAGGTTTCTCCCAACAACCCGAATGGACTCGATTGCATCGGACTCTTGTAAATGTAGCTTCTCGGGCTTGCATTGCTCGTTCCCTGTGGCTCGCTTCAAGCGTGCATCTCGAAGTAAACATTTCGTCTAGCTTAAAAGCAGCAATCGAATATTTTAGATAATGTTGGAAAAGGTAAAATAAAAGTTTTGCTCAAAGTGAAATAAAGAAAGGAGGAAGCTCACATGATCCGGTTTTCGTCTGTGGCGTCCATAGTATTTTCTCCTTGGCTGTCCACTGCGCGAACAGGGTCATAAAGAACACATTGTAGTTCACCAAAGTACGATGATGGGCTAGTTGGTGCACAGCTGTCAAGGTTTGTGGTGCAAAAGGTTAGCAAATGAAACAAGAGACGGACAGAAAGAGCACAAAGGCAGAAATGCGCTCTTTTGGTTCGTTTCTGCCTATCTATTCCGTTTCTATTTTGTGCTAACTTTTTGCCCCACAAACGTCGACAGGAACGCATCTGTCGTGTTATGACTCAAAGGGACACTAAAGATAAGCATTACATCAGTTTACAGTGATCAAGGTATCTTTAAATTATTTTCTTCCATAATTTTCTCCTAAGAGGTTGATTAGGAAAAAATCTTCAATCTTTTGAGTTTCCCGCCGATGCCGCAGTGCTGGTGTTTAATTGCGACGTCATAAAATTAGAAAACTTTATTCATATTTGGACCATTGTGACGCCCCAAATATTCTCGAAGGTTGCTATGACTCCTTTGCATTGCAATGTAGTGCTCTTTACCGATAAAAAATTCCACGAAGTGACAGTGACTGGTTGCGAAAGTCCAAGATGGCGTTGCCTTCCGTCTTTCTTATTGCATGCTTTCTGGCGTAGCAAATCCGATTCAGGGAGTAAAATAATTTTTCTTTTATTGTAGTATTGCTACAATACCAACCTTGTATATCGTAATAATAATACAGCTCAAATCACTTCTCTCTTCATTGACTCTCTAATACCAATCTACACATTGCACGCACGTGCCGGCGTATAGCAGGCCCAGGCTGTGCTTCTGAGAGCCAGACCACTCCATGCCTTAGCGTTTTAATGTGAAAGCATTATATGGCTCATGAGGGGGGAAATCCGATGGGGGCGAAATGCGAAAACACCCGTGTACTTCGATTTAAGTGCCCGTTAAAAAACCACAACAGGTCGAAATTTACGGAGTCCTCCACTACGGCATGCCTCATAATCAGAAAGTGGTTTTGGCACGTAAAACCACATTAAAAATATTGGCAGTCGCTTAGCTCGGCTATGCCAGGATACAGGCAGCGAAAGCTAAGGCATAGAATGGTTTGCCTTGGTTAATCTTGATTGCAAGTCCATGTTAGTCTGGTTGCCTAGCTATGTTGTGGCATTTAGCCAGTCGTTCGACGCTCTGTTCTTCTGTTTCCTGGGCGATTCGTTTCCTCTTCATCTCGTTCCGATGTCGATTGAAGGCCTCCTCCGGCTTATCAGGATTGTCGCCGCCCATACTGCCACATCAACTGTGGTTGCGGCGCACGTGAGCTCTCATTTTCAATCCTCCGACATGTTATCAGGCATGCGACGCAGCTGGCGAAGCGAGCGGAGACGAGCGAAACGACGAGGAACACAGTGTGACGTCATGCCAAACGACGGGGGCGGAAAGGCGCGGCGCTGCTCGGCGGCGGAATACCTGTGGCTCGGTGCTACTAGTGGCGCATGCGCAGTAGTGAGTAGGGAGCGAGAGAGAGAGAGAGAAATATCTGCGGCGAGGCGCGCGTTGTGACGTCATGTGCCTTCTAGAAGCACCGCCACGGCGAAATCGCAAGTTCGCGGCCAGTAAAGCTGTCGCTTAAAAAAAAAATAAAGCAGGTGGGAAATCCGGCGGCGTCGCCGGAGGTGATACAGAAGGTCACGTGGCCACAGAGACAGACCGCACCGGTGGCCGGGGTCTATGTACAGCGCGTCGCGGCGCTGCCAGTTGGTGCGGTATTTCAGAGAGTTCTGTCTTGCGCTCCGGTTGACGAACCTTTGACTTCGCCTTCTGAGTCAGTAGCTACGCCCCATTCCTTTGGACGCCCTCACAAATACGCGAACGAGGCCGTAGCGATGCTTTCGCATTCATACACATACGGATAGCTAAGTGCCCTTGAATTTATTCTCTATTTCATCTTCAATAATCCGTACGCGCCTACCATGAGCGTCTCGCGAGTATCGCCCAGCTCTGTACGTACCAGAGATCGGCGTAGACGCCTAAGGGTTGGGGGATGCGAGTGCAAGTTGCATGTGCGCTCTGGAAATTCCTGCACTTTAGCCCATAAAGAAAGGTGGGAACCCCGTAACTTTCTGGAAGGTCCTTCCATCCGCAAAGCCCCGCCTTAACAGCGATAGCCTATCCAACCCACTACAGCTCGCATACATAGTGATGTCCCCTGTATGGCAGGCAAAATGTCCGAATAAATTTCGCCAACAGTGTCTGTTCTAAATGCTGTACATATTGCAGTTAGTTTCTTTTTACAAAATAAGAAAGCATAGGCTTTCCCTTGTGCTGTTTAATTTTTTACTGCACCCCCTCTGCTCGCCATTGTTAAGGTGTAAGCTGTTGGTGAGACAGTTGCGCTTCACCGAGCAGAATTTTCATGTCCTTGTCTTTTGTGTCACAACCCGGAGACGTGAGCTGGCGTGCGCTAGCTGGCGTCTGGGCTTTGTAACACCGTTAATTATAGCGCGCAACAACTGTAACCGCTGCCCTATGTCATTATGTCTTGAAACTACGCGGTCTCAAAGAGGAAAATAGTGCGTGTTTTGTGGGACACACAATTTGTATTCGGGAAGTGTCATAGAGGCTGCTTTTGTGGTAAACACCGAAGAGTTCTCCGGTAATACTGTTTCGCATGAGTTCAAATGGTTACGCAAATTTTTGGTACAAACAATAACACAATGGTAAAGCTATTCTGCGGAAGCCCGTAATACAGAGGACACTACTTGAAAGGGCCAAAATTGTTACCCATCGGAAATTTAGCACGAAGCTGCAAAGGAAACCTATACCGGTTTCTCTGAAAAAAGGCCTCGTAGTTAAAGAAAAAAATTTGTCATAGTCCTTGATTCAGACGCAGAATCAGCGCCTTTTTGCAGTTGTCACTCTACCACTTCAGCTAACCAGAAGGCTAGTCGATCGCGGAGCGAGGGTGAATTATTCAACAACTTCCTTGCGGCTTCGTGCTACAATTCCATATTGAGTGTCTCCGTACCTCGAGTTGTCGAAGAATTTGCCATCGCCCTTCAATCTGCTAGCCTCGTGGTTAGTTAATATTGTAGAGCAACCACCGTGAAAGGCGTCGGTAGCGGGTTCGAATCCTGAACCAGGGCGAATCTTTTTTCAACCAAGAGGCTTTCTTTCTGAAGAAATCCGCATAGGTGCCCTTTGTAGCGTCGTACTACAATTGGGGTGGATGACAATCTTTCCATTTCATAAGCTATACACCAGCAAGAATGTCTGTGTAAGTACGCAAATTGATGAGCAAGTTGGCACATCAAAATTTCGCCACACGACGACATGAAACGCGCAGCATGCTTGAAATATGCGGCCGAATATAATTTTATAACAGTCGCTGGCATGGTGCACGTAATCTAGGCACTGTGGTGGACGAACTATGTCGGTACCATGTTAACGCCGTGCAAGTGTGGAACATAAAAAGCTTCCACATTACGTACACAGACAAATATGTTCAATGATAAGGAACATCAGGACAACATTTCTTGACCTCCTCTGGACGCTCAGAACGCTTTTCATGCCTTTTCTACGAACGATTGTAGTGTTCGCTGGCGGGACTGGGCAAATAAGTTATAAATTCATTATTCCTCAAAGAACAGATTGTCTGCAGTAGGCGCCTGCTACAACTCAGGTAAAGCACTCGTCTTGATGAACTGAAATGCATTTTATTTATGAAATACATGAAATTATGTTGTGGAATTATGAGATATATTCCACAACGCTCACCGGTGTCCTGCGAGGGCCGGCCCGACATGTTGGAGATCCTTCTGCCGACGTCGTTTGTCGCCAGCATCCCGGTGTTCAACGCCTTCGCGCAGGCGCAGGTTTCACTGCATCGCCGATTCCGCGGGACGTCCCACCGCGCGGCTCGACCGGGGCTCGCCCTCAATGACGGCGGCCTCTTACGACACCATCGCGAACGCAGGCGGCGTCCGGGCGCCTTGTTTTTCTTCTTCTGTGGGAAGAAGCGCTTCCACGTCTTCCTCCTCTTTCGCGATGAGGGAACCGGTACTGAGACGCGCAAATAATTCGTAGCATTTTTCTTCTTGTAGCGTCTCTTTTGTACCGAAAGTCTTGAAAAAATAGTTGGCCAAATTCCGCATGCCGCGCAGTATTTCCCCGCGTCAATATGTAAGCCGTGAGGACATGTACACTCGCAATGGTATGTTTCTTTGATGTTTACCCTAAGCTATAGCACATGTGCAATTTAACCAATAGGGGAAGAATGATGTTATTGGATGAAGTTTGCATTTAAAAAAGATTGAGCGTGTAGTGCTTTCCGTTCTGGGGCCCTCATAAAGAAAGTGGCTAGCAAAGTCTATGAATTATTACTACATGAATTCTTCTAGGTACTTATTTAATTCGGAAACTTCCTATGCGGCACAGAACACGTGAAGCGTGCAAGTTGCATGTATAAGTTGCGAGTGCAGGTATAGGCTGTTGTGTTCGAATGAAGTATAACAGGGATCTGTAATGCGGACCATATAACTTCGTATGGTAGTCAGGTGGGCTGCCTTGGCACTTGTGGTGAATGAACTTGCACAACCAAGAATCTTCGAAGCCTCAAGTCCAAATTATTCTCTTCCGTATATTTCATGAGAACTTATGTTACACCACGCCTTCGGCAAGGGTCCATTCGAGCTAACAACAGACCTTCTTGTGCACCACGTTTTCCCTTGCGGCAAATAGGGCCGGGCACGGATAGCGACCTTTTCTGGCGGCAGGAATAACCGGTGAAGCATTGTTGGACATATCGCGGCAAGAGCGACGCCTGGTGCGGTCGTCTCAAAATGCGTGGCAAATTTCCACCTTAGAGTCATAGATTTATCAGTGGAGTTCTCCTCTATAATTTCTTCTTTATAGGGCGCAGTTTATTGAGAGAGGTTCCTCATGCTTAACTTTCTGAAATAGCGCAGACACTATCCAGAATTTCTTGTTCGGATGTAGCAGTATTTATGCAGATAAAAAAAAAGGCCTCTTTGTTGGTCAGGTTAGATACTTTGCTTAGATATACATAAATGCAGAATTAAGACACCGAAAAATAATTTAGGTTAAACAAGCGCACGTCGCGGCGGTCGTGTCTCTCTAGGTTTTACTTTTATTTAGAGAATTTACGTGTTTCTAACTATACAAGAACGTATTTGGCCAGCCCATGGTCTCTGATTTCAATGACGGTACGCAAGAAGGGTACATATGTATGAGGGGGAATAATGCAATATGTCTGGTGGATTGGTGCCTACAGGTAAGGTAACACGGATAATTTGTTAGGAAAGTACCATTAAATTTCTAAGGCGTGCTAGCATGAGCGACGAATCTTAAGCGCGGAGAATAAACGATGCTAAATTTAAATAACGGGCTGGATAGCACCAGCAATCACCCTCTTTTTGAAAGGGTAATAATAAAACCTATCTCTCTGCCCATCAACCATCAACCATTGATACAACCATCCATCAACCAGTATAATGCTGACGTGACTATGCCAGGCCGTTTTGAGGAATCATTTTTTGAAGGTCCCTTTGTACATGAGTAAGTATGGTTTTGCACAATCGAACCTTTGTTCGTCATGTGGGAATACTTAACCCTTTAAGGTGCCTTGTACACAATTGTGTACATTGTACTTCTGGTGTTTTTTTCGCGTTTAGGGCGCGCAATTTTCTATTAGGTTGGCTTTAGCACATTCCCAAACTCTAAACTGACAACCATGTGCATTTTGGGCACCATCTGTCGCGTTTCGGTGAAGATGTTCATATCAAAACAAGAAATGGCGGACGCCGGAGCAGCAAAGAGCGGTGAGTCAAGTTCTTATTTTTTTTAGAGCCGCTTTTTTTATTGTGGCAAGCGAAAAAAAATTAGACGCGCTTGTGCATCATATGAAGTACCGAGGAGTGATAATTTTATCCTTTCTGAGGAGATGACCGAACGCTAACGCTCGCACGCGCATGTGTACACGATTGTGTACAAAGCACCGTGGTCGCTGCAGAAATGAAGAACGCTGAGAGTTGCTTTGATTTTCTTTCCAGCTTTTTTGGCCATTCGTCGTTCTTTCTACAATGCAAACAAGTATAAGAAAACCCAAAAGACAGCTGAAAGGCTTTTGGAGCTCATTGCTGATAAATGTTTCAGACGTTGGGGAAAGTGACGAAGAAGAAGCCACGTGCGAAGCGACCGACGCCTGCGTTGCAGCTGCGTTCACCAACCTCACAGAAGAGGAAGATGCTGATGCAGGGGAAACGCAAGCTGAAGAAGTGGACACAGAGTGTTTTTTCCTTTTGTGAACCTGGGTATCTGCAATTCTTGGCTGGACTACAACCGTGACAATCAAACGCTGCCTGGAGCTAAACTCCTATATTTGATGAATGTTGGCTTGCTTGCAAGCTGCCGAAGCATTAATTAAGTCGGTACTACCCGAGAAAAAGCGTGGAAGGCCTTCTCTTGCAGAGATCCAAGCACCACAACCAAAGATAGGGCAAAAAAGCAAGAATATCGCTTCCTTGCACCGACGCGCACTACGACTCCTTTGACCATTGGACCGAATCCCGCGACCAGAAGGTGCGAATTAGGTGTAAGCTCGAGAAGTGCACACGAGGCACCCGGATATTCTGCATGAAATGCGCCGTGCAACTGTGCCTGACGAAAGAGAGAAATTGCTTCCTCGCATTCCACAAGTGAATTTTGTGACCACAGAGGCGCTGTGTACACAATTGTGTACGATGTTGCAAATAATAAAGTTTCATGATAACTTTCAAGAATTCGATGGTTTTGTGTTTCTTAGGTCCCAAAAAGAATGTTTATATATAAAAAGATTTTTTTCTATGCATAATTGCAAGTGGCGCCTGAAAGGGTTAAAAGGAAGAGGTCCGGGCACCGACCAAAATGGTTTAAAATATATATTTACGTTTCGGCTTCCCCATGGGTACCTTGTTCACAGTCTTACTGCGAACATTCTGTTCACACAATCTTGTTCACAATCTTGTTGTGAACAAGGCTCCCGTGAGGCAGCCGGAACGTAAATATATATTTTAAACTATTTTGGTTGGTGCCCGAACCTCTTCCTTTTAACTACGCATCATCCGGACCAGATAGGCTTCCCTCATACTGTCGACTTCAGTCATGTAGGTGATATATTATTACTGAACAGTTTCCTCCTTTATTGCTGAAAATGTAATACCGAAAGAAAGACATACTTAGAGCAGCCAGTATAGGGCATGGGCCTTCCTCTCTAGGTGATTAATATGTGATCTTTTAATATCTAATATATAATACTAATATCTAATACTATTATCTTATCTTTCGTCGAGCGCAAAAGGAAGTGTGTCAGATTGTGCTTGAGTACGAGGGAGCTAGAAAGTCACATTAAAGATGTATTCTTATTGATTCACACTACATAGAATTATTTTCACAATCTATCATCTTCGTCACAATTTGCATGACCATTTTTCAAGAAAAGACAGCAAAAGACGTACATCATTACCAATATTAAATAAATTTAGGAAGCAAGAATTTTATATGCTCCCATTGCGAATCATGGCCAATCCCGCCCTCCCTCGTGCTTACGCGCCGCAACTAAAAGGAAGAGGAAGAAAGTACAGCAATCAGCACTGCCCCATGTGGGTCGGAGCCAGAATTTTGAAGAAAAAAGCAGAAATCTGCACTGATTGGAGGGTTCTCATAGAATATTAGGCTATTGAAAGCTTTAAGATTATAATTTATCTCAACATCTCATTGCGTGGCAGGGAGTGATCTTGTCAGGCTGAATGTGCCGGTTATTGGTAGCAGAAACTTTGAATAGAAGGTTAAACAAAGAGAGGTCGAAAGAAGAGTAGAAAGCTATGTCGGATATCCTCAGTCGGGGATCCAGCCAACAGCCCGCACCAACGCTGTATCGGTAGGTCAGTGACTTGGCGGGCCAGATTTGTAGCCGTCTTCAGCCAGTCTCACAAGATCGCTGAAGTTATACAACGCTGCGCTTGGTCCGTATATGGGACTGATATTATCTCCAAGCGCGTAAAGGAAGGGTGTTAATGGCACGCGTTTATTCGTACAAGTCCCAGTCTTTAGTAAGGTAGCTCCGTCTTCCACTGGCGAAATCCTCATCTCTTCCCTTTTCCCCAGCATTATTTACACACACACACACACACACACACACACACACACACACACACACACACACGCACGCACGCACACGCACACACACACACACGCACGCACGCACACACACACACACACATACACACACGCCCACACACACACACACACACACACATATATATATATATATATATATATATATATATATATATATATATATTATTGTTGCTCGATTCCTAGCAGGAACACCCATAAAGCTACCAAGAAACCAAAATTTCAGCCAGCGAGATCCTGTATTCAGAAACTTTGTCACCTAAGTGCAGTCGGCCGTCGCCCATCGCCGCAACAATTTATATTCGTTAACAATAAGGTCGTGTCTATAAGAAATTGGGCGTTCGTACGCCGGTCAATAACTAAATGGAGTCATGTAAGAAAGAGAACAAACTTCCTTTAGAAGAAAATCGGCAAGGTCGACCTCAGGAGCGTTGCGTCTCGCCTGATAGTTTCGGTTGAAGGAGCCGAGATGATAGAGGGTAAACAATTACATAATGATGGCGATGGTTTAGATGTTCTGCGCACGAGTTTGCTACACAGGTAAGACGCCAACACACCTTGAGTAAACCAATAAACAACAAAGAACACACAAGTTAGAATTTTTCTGAACGCACACGCACATAGCTTGTTTTTGTTGTTGCTGTTGTTGCCCAGTGAACATGTGGCGGATAGGATTGGCCAGAAAATGGATGTATATTTCCTAGATATATACGAATAAATAGTTAGGATTGCTATAGAGTGAATGCTGTTGAAAGACAGAATTACGTGTTGGTAAAAAGAATTTGTTATGCAACTGTTACATTTGTTACGCAACCACTGCCAAACTGAGGTAATAGCGTCTTTATTCTACAAACATGAAACAAATAAAACAAACTAATATGGCGACTTAAGCCGAGTCATCTTTGCAAGAAGCAGTGCGAACACACATGACAATGAAGCCAAAGACAGTGTTTAAGAACAGAATACAGCACTGTCACTCTCTTGTGTCGAGCTATTTCTAGAGCTGCTTGCCTCCTGAAGTGATTATAAATTCATCCTACAAACAATCCTTCCGAAATGCTCCTTGGCTACGTGGCCTACTCGACGCAGATCATATATCACTACGCCTAGCTTTTCATTGGGGGTGGCGTGTTAAACACGTGATTTTCACTTGAATTCAAGATCAAATGGCGCACAGCACATGACCTACTCATGCGGGAACTTGCACTTCGACCGTTTATCTCACATTCTTGCTTTCTAAGCGCATTTATATTTCAGCGCTTTTTCTTGAGCTTGATGTGGTCTTACAACATAACTTGCCCCGTATTTTCAGAACTTCTCTTCCGTAAGAACCGTCACCTATTGTCCATTGCGGCGGCGACAATGACGTTACCATTCTCGTTGCTATGATAAGCCGCATACGGCCAACGCGCCCCGTATAGAAATAGGCATAGGTGCATCCATGTCGGGCTTCCCACGAAGTGACCGACGGAAAGAAAGTAGGAGGTCGCAGCTGCGTAATGATGAAGCAATTGAAGTGGAAGAAAATTGAAATTCGCCCGAGGGCCCGGCTAACGGTACGCATTTCGGTCAGAACGTAGCTGGCATTCTTGAAATAATGTTTTTTTATTGTTGGGATAGATAATCGTGTGCTATGTCATGCTATGCTTTCCTGCGCCTTTTATGTGCTAGGTGCATTGTTATTCGATTACATTTGGTGCACATGTTTGGGCGTCTAATCATGGCCTGCGAAAACGTGCGGCGACAATTCGGTGATGCATGCCTCTCGGTGGCATAATTGCAATTGTTCTCATTTACACCTCCAACTTTGCCAAGCTCTATAACATTACAAAATTTGACAACACGATAACCTTCCCGTGCGTACCATGGACGCCTCTAGGCACTCTTCGGAACGCGCTGGTGCGATGGACACACTTGAACAGCGGAAGCAAATTTGCTTGGACAGCGTCTCCGCTATGCTCGATGCATTTATTGATGTTATAGAATGAAAAGGATTATTTACCCTCCTTGCTGCTGCTTCTATTTCATCAAAACTCTTATGAGGTCGGCACTATTAATGGTCATTAGACACGTGAAAATTTAAATGCAGCACAAACTACCATCATGAAAGAAGTTAAAGAACAGAATTTGGGAGCGTTCCGCTGTCTGTTCAAGAGAGTCCTCATCAAAGTACATGTTCTTCCAGCTAAGAAATCAGAAGTAGAATAACAACAGCCATGTGGCACTCTTCTCATCATAAGGTTACGCTCAGAATTTAAGCACGTCTATGAGGGTCCAATATTTGTAATACAAAATTTACAAGCTCTGTTCCTCGTTTAGATGCACCTGCCACTCACCTCGTCTGGGCCGTGTGTTTCTCAACCGTTTCCCAAGGAATAAGCGGTTTATGCTATCATAACGCATTTCCGCATGCTTGCTCAATGATTATTTTACTTTTCTGTCACCTTATCACCGTTCGCGGGCTATTATAAAAGCGGACCACATGGCAGGCCATCTTTTGGTACAAAGTATGACTATAGAGAAGAGAAAGAAATGATTCGAGCGACCTACCATAGAACAAAATCGCATATGCCGCAATTTTACGATTTTTCTTCGACAAGAACAGTCCCGTAAAACAAAAACAAAACGTGGAAGGCTCTCCGAATATTATAGTATATTCTAGGGAGTAATTTATTATGATTAAAGAAAGGGCTATGCCAATGGAACCAAAACACGCTATAACGTCTTTGAAGTCCAGCTACCGCTATGTGCATAAGCCAGCTCACATGCGCTCAGTAATATCTTCGGTCAGCGACATATATGTGCCTTGTTAGCAGCAGATATTCCAGCATCGTTAAGTTGGAATATAAACGTGTCCACTTCAAACGAAAATGACCATAATCGTTTGCTTCAGGTGAAGTTTGGATGGCTTACCTGTAAATCATCGATTCCTCTCCATTTCTTTGTGTTAAATTGCAGATTTGAGCCGTATGTTTGTACACTGATGAGTTACATTACACTTTTATTACCCACCTTACTCAATGCTCTATCGAGGGGCCTGTAAGGTATCTTCAATAAATAAATAAACGCTCCCAGACAAAACTGTGAGACGTATGAGCAACAGAAAGCGCGATGTACCCTGACAGAGTAACGAGTCCGTTTTCACTCCCCTTCCTGCCTTTATTTCTTTTTTCTGCCTTGCCAGCTTTGCATCTGTATTGGGATATGAGACACTGCGTGAGGGAACAAGCGTTAAATCTGGCTGAAAGTGTGAGGCACAGTTGTATTCTGCACAACGGCGTTCTTTCATGGGGCGCCGGTTTGGTCAGAAGTCCTTGCGGAATGTGGACCAGAAGTCGCAGCTCTCCCGGCCGGCATTCATCTGGCTCGACTCCGGACATGCGAAGGCCTTTGTGAAATGCTGGGAGTTGCGCAGCGGGTTGTTGATGCTGCAATACAGGCATCAAGAAGACAGCAGCATGTAACAAGCATGGCTCGCTGTCACGATACGATCGCTATTAGAGAATACTTTCGTGTTTTGGGAGGAAAATAGTTTGCAACTGCATCAGTGTGTATAATAAAAAAATGCCAATACATTTAAATTGAACGGAATGCCATGTGTCCAACGGAACATGGCATTGTTGCGCTGTTTTCGCAATCGCTGCCATTACGGCAATCAAATGTCCTCATCTTGCTATGAGCATGGGAAAGCCTATTGTAGGAGCTAGTGCTAGAAGCACTACAATGATAGACGCTGCGATTTGTGGCAAAGTTCAACAAGGAATGTTAAAAAACCCAGTGACTTGACAGATGCAATTTGCATAAGGATAGATGAGATGAATGGTCTGCATAAGGAAGGACCTAAGTGAATTATTTTAGATGCCTCCGAATTTCGAGAGTTCAAGTATTCGCTTCAAAGTTTCAAGTCAAATTCATCTCACCATCCAGTACAAGCCTGGTATTCGCTTCAATTCAAGGAGTGTAAGGGAACAATCAACGAATGCTTTCTTTTGTAAATGCGGCAATTCCGCATCGCATTCATATAAGTGGGGATGCTGAACTCGCATGCCACCCCGTATGTGCTGCACACAAATGCCGGCGCATCGGATTATGATGATGTACTAGGAATTGTGGTGCTTTGGTGTAGCGTTTTTATAGACGCTCCTAAATCTTACATGTTTGAGAAAAAAAGAAAGTACCAGCACTTTTAACACGGACGGACATGACTTAGACACACAGCCTACTTCTTGCGATGCGCTGGACGTCCTGCCCATCTTTGCCTAAGTGCAAAGCGGGTCAAATATTATAACCGGCTTGCATGGTGGCCGCTGCTTTTTTGCGTAACCGGTGAGCGCTGGGTGACCACTGGCGGGGGGGGGGGGGGCAAATGCATGAAGAATGTATCATAAACCTTGTTGTTTTCATTGTATATTACAATGAATCAGCGCGCTATACATAGCACCCACCGGTGGCCTGAAACTCCTAAGACCACGCGGGCTGATTACCGCGTTTGAATAGCTTAGAAACGCTGCGCTTATGACTGTGCGACAAGTACAGTAGTGCATGTTTTGTGTCATTTGAAACACAGCCACAGTCTTACTGCTGTGCCACCTCGATCAATTTAAATTCTCTAAGCACCGGCTTTTAAAGGCCGGCGAAATGTGCAGGTTCTTCTGGTTCGACTATACAGGGTGTTAAACATTATTTGAGCCAGACTTAAAAAATATCCAAATACCACGTAGCTGGACCGAACCAATGTTATATTGTTTGCCGTCGCTTGTAGATACTCGGATTATTTTTGCATTCCGCCTAATTACATATTTAGTCTTAATTCATCAGCTTCTCAATTATAACATTTAGTACAAACGTGCCAATGAGAAAAATTGTAGAGCAACATCAGAAACTCCCGACACAGCTTTCTATTGCTCAATAAGTTCTGCATATAAGTTGTTTTTCTGAGCGTGAAAGAACTGCGCGAATACACGCAAAATTACAGCGCGACTGGCCGCTCGAGGGACTTTGCGTGTATTCGCGGGCTTCATTCACACATGGAAAAACACATTTATGTAGCACGCATTGAACAAGAGAAAGACGCACCGAGAGTTTCTCATGTTGCATAACACTTTTATCATGAGCACTTCTAATCGAAAAATAATTGAGGAGCTAATTAAATCATTGAGACTAATGATCTAATTAGGCGGAATGCATACAATAATCAGAGTATCTCCAAGCGACGGCAAACATTACGTTGATTTGGTCGAGCTACATGGCATTTGCTTACATTTAATGTTTGTCCGAGGTGAAACACCCTGTATTCTTATCCGCCATCCATGACTAGGCGATCATAGTGATGTTACAGGCTGGACGCTGCTCCGATGTCTGACGTCGAGTTACTATATCTATTCCCGAAACAACCAGAGTTGGGTGCTTCTTTTTGATTGGCCAGTCGCACTTATATTCGCTTAGCGTTGTTATGCAGTTCAAGAAACATATGATCCCGTGGTTGAAGAAGACAAATGCATGGTAATGGCCACTAGGGCTGAGATAAAGCTGGCAGTGGTAGGGACAACGCGTCTCCTACATTTGGCGCCTTCTTTGACGACTAATATATACACAACGGCTTCCGAAGTTCGTCTCTCAACATTCTTCTTTTAGTGCGATATTCTGATGGCACAGGAATTTGTTTAATTTTGTGAAGGTTCAGGATTGCTCAATGTCCTGTGGTATGATAAATTACGCTAATGTCCGGCGCGCAGCCTGTGTAAGACGACGTCCCAGCCAGCCAGCCAGCCAGCCAGCCAGCCAGCCAGCCAGCCAGCCAGCCAATCAACCGTAATTTTAAATTTTTGAAAGAATATGATTCTACGACATCAGGATAAAGGTAAACAGAAACGGCAACTTGCCTAGTGGCTGATAGTTGCTCAGCCAGTGCAAGGTGATATTTCAAGAAGGACTACCATACGTGAGAAGTGCTTATTTCGTAATATATAGGTGGTCATCGGGTGTACCATATAAAGTGCACCGTGTCTACGGCGACTCCTTCGAACGTGACGTGTGGCTTTCCCTCGACACTTGACTCATTTGTGTGCAAGATGGCAGACCCCCTACCCAACTCAATTCGCTGTGGAAGCCTATACAGCAACTCCACCCTGACAAAGTGTCGTCGTCAGGAAAAGAACCACTAAATTATCTCGGCGCAGACGCCGCGTTTCACATTGACACTTTCTATGTTCGCAATATGACTACGTCAGCCTGAATCTGATGCGAGCGGACTGAGTCACAAATAGGCCTGACAAAACCCGACATGACAGCATATGCATAAACTCGCTTTTGATGCGTCTAGATCAGGGTTGCACGCAGCGTCGAGACGAGACACCAACGTGTTCGAACAGGGCTTCAGGTTCTGCAGCCGTCTCAAACACTTTAGTCCGTGGCTCTTATCGTTACCAGGACGAGATTGCACTACACGGTGTTTGTGTTTGCTTGGTCCTGATATCGTTCCCTCTGCCGGCAAATATAAGAGCGCCAACGGCTTAGTTCTCTCGCGAATGCCTCAGCAATGGCTGTTGCCACCTATCCGCATTTACACGAGTGCTGCGAATGGGTGGGACTGTGTCAACAAGGAGCCGGGCTCACTCAGCCCGACTCGACGCTCGCTGAACGCGGCCCGACTGCGCTTACACGAATCGATAGGTCGATTAAAGCTCGAAAAGCCGACTCCCCCCGCTTCTGTCGGGTTCATGCAAACGCGTTGAATTTTCACAATAATAAGTAGGGGGGGGGGGGTGGAGTATAAATTGTGGATCCATTAAAATTTCTTTTTCTTGTTACTATTTCCTGCTTCGTTCGCCCAGTATTATACTGCACCTCAAGTGACAAGCTCATATACTCGCGTCATTTCGAGACCTGGCTAAGGCACTATTGTATAGCTCGCCCGCAATTAACAAGTGTCTGTTATTTTTTTTCCAAGGAATCAAATCTTAACAAGAAAAAAGGAACAGCCAGAGCGTCTTACCGGTACTTGTTGGGGCTGAAGGTGCCATTGTTGATGAGCTCGTCTACCGCCTCGCGCGTCGTTTTCTCGCAGAATGACTGAAGATTGAGAAGCAAGAAAGACATTAAATGATATTTTGAAATTCGTAAAGATGTGTTTATATGAAATTATAATTGTGTAGTGGCAACTCCTGGACTTAATAAGTTCGCCGTTTGACAATTCGAAATAACCTCGTGGTCCATTGCTTATTACGTACAGGTTTTTGCGAGATACGTTTTCTGGTTGGCAAGGAACGCCAGTTTTGCGTTTATCCAGTTTATTTAACCAGTTTGTCGTTCTTATAACACGGTTCGGAAGATGTGCAAGCGGACCTTCACAGCTAACTTAAGACGTTCTCCCAATAGCGCGGGCGTTAAACCCGCAATAGTATATTTTGTTAGTCGCAGTAAAATGTAAGACAATCAAAAGATTGCTTGCTCGCTTACCTCTGCCAACGAGTAGAAGAAAAGCTGGTCTGAGGACACGTGGTGCAGGCCCTGCAGCCTGTAGTCGGGGAAAGGGTAGGCCTTTTCGTAGATGAGCTTCCTGTAGAACTGCACGCGGCGCGAAGAAGACACGGTAAGCGAAAACGAAGAAAAAGAGTACGGAAAACACACTTAACGCCCGAATATGCACTAACCACTGCTTAAACGACGAAAAAAGGTGGTTAAGATGAAAGGTGGCAACATCTATATTATGCAGGTAAACCATATTTCTCATTACAGATAAATTTCAAAAGTGCAACATTTTTAAGAATGCGTTTCACTTATTATTTGCTAAACCTATGTGAGCAAAATTAAGATGTTTAGCAATACAGATATACAAGAACAGTGGCAAGAAACTGGACCGAAGGAACATCCGATGCTCACGATCATTTGTCGCACGTAGATACCACTTTTCAAGTCCACCATCTTTGCAAATTGGTTCCACTTGCTTAGTGAACACTATGGAGAACGAGAATACAGTGTGAAAGGCACAACGGCACAGAACGCCTGCGGACGCCATCACCGCGTTATGCCAAGATTGATGATGGCAAAGCTGTACTCCGGAAACCCACTAGGCGTGGAAATTTCACTGAAGGGAGAGGCAGAACTTCCCAGAACGTCCACCTTCTAGAATGGCTGGGGTGACAACTTAAAGATCACACCAGCCGGAAAGGTTGATGGGAGCGGTTATAGGTCAGCAATGAGATAAGCCTGGACATCGTTAAAGTATCCGCGAGAAAAACAGGGACAGATGGAGACGGAATTGTAAATGGCATAGACCACTTTAATAACTATAGCTGAGATAGGCAGAATGCTTACGACACAGTAACGCACACGGAGCTGGCAGTGGCTAGATAACTTCCCCTCCCCCCTCCCGAGTACATTGGGATACCATGAGCAATCATAATCATCAACAACGGTAGAATTTTTGCTCACCCGAGACTAGCTCGAACCTAGAAAGATAACTTATACGGGCCTTTCGGAAAGGTTTCGCAGTTGCGGAAAAATTCGTCTTAGTCTTAATGCAATCTGTAGGGAGAAATCCGTATGAGATTTTTTTTGTGGTGTAGCGTTATATGAAGTAGGACTAATATCACACAAGAATCGACGATTTGCGAGGGCTATACCTATCTCTATTGTGCTTTAAGGTAGACTAACCTATAGAAAGAGGATCATTGTATGAGACTTACCCTTAGAAGCGGCGTTATCATAGCGACGTCAATCATGTCTTCGTCAACAGTTGCGTTGGCGTTCAGCTGCAAGAAATTCATAAACACTGAGGATGTTGTGAAAAGAAAATCGCAACATGATCTATTGAAAATTAGGAACTGTGGTTCCTTGATGACTATTTAAACAGTTTGCGGCGTTTGCGCAGAATATTTATGAGAGCTGGGACAATTGAATTACTTTCCCATTTTAAATCTTTCGTTTGCACTTCACTTGAGATCCCAATGACGCGGCGCCCAGGGTATCATGATTATCGATCAGTGTTGTGTAGTGGACGAGGAATAGAATCTAGACAAACAAAAAGGTAGATTTTATCATAAAGTGGGGTTTGCGATGCAGCATTAGTAAGTGGGTGTTAATGTCGAATAAAATTTAAAGAAAGAAAATGCTATACTCAGGACACTGTAACTACATGGCGGTAGCTGCTTACACCTCTGAGGCAAATAGTGCGGCATAAGAAAAGTGAAAGCGGAATAGGCGGAAAATATGCACGCAAAGTTGGAGGCGACCGCATAGCTATGCCAATCGCTTTTAAGCACGAAATGCTTTTAGCTCCCATTGTTGGCGACCTTCAAGAGACCTCGAGCCAAAATCCAGAGCCGTTATCCGGGCACTCAAGAAGAGAACAGAAGGAGAACGAAACTAGAACATCCGGGCATCATTGCGACAAAAAAACAAGATCACCCGCGCAACCAGTCAAAACTTAAGAAACTGCCGTCTTTTGCCCCGAACCCTTTGTACAGGACTGCATTACATGCGCTTCTTACTGGCCAAACAAGCTTGAAAAACATTGCTTCCTATTACTTCCTGATGTTTGTTCACAATATCATTCAAGCTGTAACTTCTAGTAAACTGAAATTTACTTTGTCGTTTCCAATGGCGAAGTTCAAAATGCAGATACAGGGCACCATACACTTGATTGTCATCTATTGACGCTGAGACAGGGTTGCCTGCGCCCTTTTCAACGCCTACGGTCCGTGAGTTCCGCGGCGTAGGTATTGCGCCGCCTCGAGAGATGGCGCCACACTGCGTGACAAAGCTTGCAGCGTCCGGTGCGCCGCGGATGGTTGTTTGGCCGAGAAGAGACTTGCAACGAGGTTCAGTTCAAAAGAGGTTCATTTCGACTCAGCAAGCTCTCAGGCCTGCATTGCGTCGTGGCCGCATGCGCTTCTGCGCCGTCCTTCGTTTCAATGAGGTCGCCGTCACAAATTCTGAAGTCGAGCAATGAAGCCCAGTGAAAGGAGAGGAAGGAAGGCTTTTCCGGAAACCAATCGCTTAGCGAGCTATACGCCAGAGCAAAATACTGCTGATCTGTGCCAGCAACGCCAGGATTATGCAGTCGTTCACGGAGGTGGCAACACTGTCACGAACTGGGGCCACATACCGAAGACCGCACATTTGCAACCGGTCACTTCGACGCGACAAGAAGAAAAAGTAGCGAAAGACGCTGAGCACGCTGCACTGTCGGAAGATGAAAAGCGGTTGAAGACAGCTGCACCACTAGTAGCAAAAGAGGCCATATCGACGCAATTGTTCCCTGTTACTGTCTAAAAAAATGCGCCCATACGGAGTAGTCCAGATTATCCTGTGGTATGTCCTTGAGAACATGCACTACACTCATTTTAAGATTGTGGATATATCATTGCCAGATAATCTGCTTTTCTGGTAGCCATTTCATGTGTACATCTGCTCTCGATTACGGGAGAGGCAGCATTTTTATATGCGAGCGCATCAAATGGCTCATTGAGCGAAAAAGCTGACGTGTGTAGCAGCGAAACAGCACCTAAATACACGCTTCCCTCACTAGCTGCACCGACCCAGCGTGCCTCAGCCGGTGCAGCCCATGGCACAGATCAGCGTGTTCATCACTACTACAACAAATGCCGCATCTGTTTCCATAGCTTTTCTCATTTCATAGCTTTTCTCTTTTCTCATAGCTCATTGTTCTAACGAAAGATGCACTCGGTGTTATGTTTAATACAATATAGATCGACGGTTACAGCAGAACGTGGATAAAGAATACAAAGATTGGTTTTTATTAATGCCAAAATCGTCAAAAATTATGGCGCAGAAACCTGGACAGCAATGATCGCAACTCAGCCTTTTTCTCAGCGTCGTAAAATATCCAATTGGTCCGCTGGGTACCTGGGCTGGATACCAATCCACAGATTATAATTTTTTTTTGCTTCCGATTTATTTTTAGTTTACTTGGGCGCATCTGACAAATCAAGATGTCAGCAAGTCGTGCGTCCTCATGGCTACCACAAAGCCGCACGTACCGAACCGTGAGTTACGGGTTTACTTTTCTTTTTTTAAGTTTATTTCACCGTTCTTACATGCTTCACAGAGCACATGTGAAAACAACGAGTAAGCGTCGTGTAGAAACAGCGCAATGGACCTACCGTAATTATACACACGACCCCGTGGTGCAATAAATCTGAATGTCAAGCGGCAGCGAAGAAGTGCTGTTGCTGGAACTTGCCTCTACCAGATCTAAGTAGCGAAAAGGGTTTCGCCGCTTAAAGAAACTGTTGCAACGAAAACAAAAAAAAAGAAGAAAGAAAACCGCACCATGCCGTCGAAGTGTGCCACGGCTCGTACATTGTCCCGGTTGTTTGCGCGGGATTCCATCTAGCCCATTTGAAGACGGGAAGGCATGCGTGTATGGTCAGCAGCTCTGCACGTACTCTAACCACTGCACTCTGAAGCTAGCGCGGAGTTGCGCGGAATACGGCTGCGGAAAAGTGTTGCCGTTATGGATACGCCAGACTGCCGTATCTTTAAGGCTACAACCTGCATTGTTCGCAGATACGTCCGAAGTAGTTTTAGACGCTTTGTTAAGTGAAACGGGTCGATGCGTTTCGTGGACGCAATAGAAACAAAATTTACGAGACTGGTGTCATCCTGAAAATTCGTGTTAAATGGATACGCCTTGCGAATGCACCGGCTAAAGTTCATATGCTAGAATATGTACCGCAATGTAAATGGTTAAAACGTAATCATATGGATGTTAGTTATTAGTCGATTACGTATTTTAATTTATCGTGCCGGTAGTCTCCGCATATTGGAGTAATCGATCTCAACGACTAGAAGGTCACAAACCTCTAAACGCCGGAGCAAATCAAATGACTCCCTTATAGTCTCGCAATAAATTCATTATCAATACTAACTTTGAAATTGTATGCCATGCAGCATACGCTTATCCATGCCTATGTTGGCGTACACCGTCTTTTGGAACTTTTTTCAAACAAACACCAACGCTCACGGGCGAAAATGCCACGTGACCGCACTAAACGATATACGCGGGGGCGATGGTGGAAGAGCGCAAGGATGATGAGGACAGTGGTTAGATGTAAGAATGGCGCCACCTTGTTAATTATCACGCTTCCTGCCGGCAGCCGTGCACGCTGCAACCGCGCAATAATTTCATCCCCAAAGTGCGGAGAATGTACCGCAGTGTTGGAGCAAGTGCTTGAATGCATCTGCCCCAACATCGCTTGGAAGAGCAACTTTTTGCAAGTCTATCTGAGGCCTGTGGGGCCGGAAAGCACACCAATATAAGAGGCATGTGGTGACGCCAACCTTCATAATTGCATAGCGCTGTTTTTATGCCGCAGCCTCAATGCGCCCGCTCCATCGATTTTACCCGTAGATACATTCACTCGGATGGGCTGCTGAACAGTCGAGTACTTCGGCTTGGTCAATACCTATTTTCAAGAGTAGCACTTCCAGACTGAGCTTTGAAAATCTTTGTTGATTGATTGTGCCTTTACTGGCAATGTTGCAGCCCAATGGTCAAAGGTTTGGGTGAACAGCGAAAAGGAAATGATTCTGTGAGTACAGCCTAACTACGTCGATGTTGTCATGTTATGACTCTGAAATAAGCCTTTCTCACACAACTTCTTGAGTTGCAGCAAAGATGTAAGTGTATGCGTTACACATAGAATACAATGGAGTCGCTGTGGCTGGGTAGCAAATTAAAGTTATACTTGAAGTGCAAGATGCATTGCTTGATATACAGGTTGCTGAGCATTTGAGAAAAGTTCCTTAGGAAGATACTTTGTTTCATTTCCATATTGCTCAGCCATTGAGAGAGTTTCTTTAAAGGGACGCTCAGTTGATACATTTTGGCGCAAAGGAAACCAACAGTACGACGAAGCACTGTGAAAAAATGAAGACAACATGGCGCGGCACCAGAAAACAAGGAATCGCTTTTCAGTTCTTCTTGTCCAACACACACACGACCGAAAAGAAGAGATCAGCGGGAGAGAGCAACTTCCTTAAAAATTTTTGACAAGTGCAGGGAGCTCATGAATGCGTCTATGCGTATCCAGATCAGCTTGTATCTCGCAAAATGTGTATGTGCTCTGTCAGGATTTCAGTTTGATTTGCGCCAAAGTGTTCAATAAACATTTATTTATTTATTTATTGAACATTTATTGAACATAGTAGGGAAACGTTTCCGATTTTCAGACCAGGCTCCGGCGAACATGTCATAACATAACACAGAGAAATTAATATCTCGTGTAAAAACAGTGAAAAAATGCTTGCTCTATCCTTCGCAATGTCGTCAGCAGCAAGGGCGCGAGTAGTAATGGCGGATTCTCAGTCATGCTATAATTCCTAATCTTTAGGGTTGTAACCTAAATATATATATATATATATGTCCACGATCGCAATATGACCCCAAAAATATATTTGCGCTTCCTGTTTACGCACGATAGTAGAACGAGCTGTCCCTGCTGCACCTAGCCTCATATATTGCACCTGCACGTTGCGCAGCATAGATGCCGCGGCAACCGGTGGCGCTACGAGCCTTCTGGTCGACGACACGCTCTGAAAACCACGCGCTATGATTGGTCTGTGCGATGACTGCATCCTATATATATATATACATATATACATATATATATGTATGTATATATATATATATATATATATATATTACCACGTTGCAATTTACAAGAAGGATGCAGTAGATGCCTGGGTAACGCGAATATCAGAACAGTAGAGGCACTGACAACGGTTAAGGCCTACAATTCATCTAGAACTACGGGAAGAACAAAAGCACCTATGTTTATGGCTATTTAACAGAATACAAAAGACAAGAATGTGCAAGAATCCTGCCAGAAAGGTTTTCCGAATTCTTCAAGTCTCAGCTGTGTTATTTATTACATCGACTCTCGGCTTTCTCTCTTCTTTTGTATCCGCTAGCGAGCTCGAAGCTAGACTGGGTAGGGGTGCCAAATCTCCAAGGGACGTAGTCGAAAAGGGCGTGGGGGGCGAGGGGACTAAGGGACCTGAGTAGCTTCGAGCTTGCTAGCGGATACAAAATAACAGAGAAAGCCGAGAATCGGAGAATTCGGAAAGCTTTTCTGGCAGGATATTTGTGAGTCGACGTCTTTTCATGCGTAGGTCATTCTGTCATTAGTTAGCCTAGTATTTCAGTGCCATATGTGCTGTCATCGTTGTGATGTGCAATGCACAAACGGCCACTGACGTTCGATGTCGTGTTATCTGCAATATGCGATGGTAGCTATTGGTACTTTAGATGCAGCATTTAGAGAAAAAAAAGAACGCTTTTGCCCTTTCGACGAAATAATATTCTGGGTATTATTTGCCAGAACCACGATCTAACTAAAGGACAGGAACTGGAAAGTACGGAAATCTGAGATAATTTTGACCATACGGGTTATTTTACCTCTGACCCTATGCATGGTGAACAAGCTATCTCACGTGCCGTCCCTATCGCAATGGGCATCCATCCCAGTAGTCCTCGAACTGCTGTGAATGAGCGCATCAGTTGAATGCTGGCCACATTTCTTTGGAGGCGAATTGCAAGATCACTCGTGCCCTTACATACAGGTGCACTATAATTCGGCCGATCCCGCCGCCGCAGCTGGGATAGGCGCTCGACTTCGAGATCAGTAGTGCGGCCTGCCATGGACTAGTCACTGACATACCAAGCCGTGTTTTTCGTTTCAATAAAAACTTGATTGTCTTGAGCCCTTTTAGTTTTTTTGCGAACTGAGTCGAGCTGTCTCTGAAGCTCCAGTGCACTTCTGCAAGATACGTCACTGCAGGCTAACATATATATCTGTATGCACTTAAGCTTGGGATACTTCAAGGACGCTGACGCGTTTTAAATATATTAAATGAGCTTAGCCGCGTAGCTTTATTTTGTGAAGACGCATGGTGACGAAAGATTCAAGTGCGCCAAATCAATTCTCCTTTAAATTTTGATTTTTTTTTCTTTTGCATAGTAGCGAAAATGCGACAGTGCGCATCGATTGATCCGGCGAGAACCAAGAGGAAGGAGATCACCCCAAGTGCCTGAAAATAATATATATATAAGCTGAAAGATTAGCCTGCACTTAATATCTTTGCATTGTTTTCGCCCTACGTTCCATCGTGCGCTTCGCTGTAACCCAGGCGTTATTTTGTCATAGTTGGCGCTCGCGCCACAAAGCGTCGAAATCATCCTTATCATCACTGCAACCAAAGTGATACAATCGATCAAATAGCTGCATTGCCGTGCTGCATCTGCTCTGACCTTGAGGCGGCTCTCAGCGACCCGCTTGCTGGCGTACTGTCTGAAGACGCACTGCTTGTTCGCCATGAGCCTCTGCCGGGTGTAGTAGCCCATCCAGTCCTCGCGCGAGTGCTCCGAGTCAATATAGCCACCTGTGTGAAGAGATACAAGGAACACAGTAAACATAATTATAAGAAAAAGATCGTAAGCGAAGGAAACTTTATTCGCGACCCCCTCTGGGTCGCATCGCCGCAAGCTAGAGATTATATCAGCATGGTTTCTCCCACAGAGGCCAAGAAAATTATTACATCTGTGAGGCGCCGAATCGGAAGTCAGACGCTGACCGGAATATGTTTTCTCCAAAATGCAAACATGAAAAAGAATCGGTTCTATTCTAATAAAGCTACACTACCGTTGCATCTTTTTACACCAAGAAAAGTAAATTTCATACCAGTAATGAAAAAAATCCCCTTAAATTACCAGAATACAAGCTTGACACCGAAGCGTCGAGAACAGCGACAATGCCACGAAAGAGAGGAATAGGGGTGAGCTGTTACCCAAAAATGTCAAATGAATTTCTGAAGAAAGCATACTCCACGCAAGAGACATCCACGGCATGCAATAACTATCGACAATCTGAGATAAACGTTCAAGTGACGCATGGTGGCAATGTCCTAAATTCCAGAATATGGTCATGCCTGAAAGTGAAAATCCAAGTCGTAACCGGCGCTGTGTGCTGGCTTTGGTGTCACAGCGCGTATACGTAGTTTTCTGTGTTCCGACTGCAAGCTATCATATGGAGCGGTGGGTTCACTGCTCTGCCTTAGGTGGCCGGAGCTTGCTCGACACCATTTATAACGCGGCTCAGTGGCTATTCGCTCAAAGCGTCTTATAGTTGCTCCTCGTTGTTTTTCCTTACGCATAGTTAAAATGGCGCTTGAGTAGCGTTTATGTTGCACACGGTGGCTATAGAGCCCTATAAGTTGCGCAAAACCTGAGCATAAGAGCTTGAAATCTTGAAGTACCCTCTACAAACGGCTAAATGGACACTGTTTTTACTTCCGGTCTCAAACGGCACAAGAACGCGTACCTGTTCAGTGACATGTTGTGCCGTTTATTCTATATCCACAACTCAGTGACGGAATGGTTGGCTGGAGGTAGGGACTGAATAATGTGAATTCAGTGACTCTCGGTGAGAGGGCATTATCTTAAATTTAAATAGCGAAATGAAAATCGATGCGTTAGTTTGCTCCAGCGGTTTAATAACTCCCAGTAGAAGAAAAATGCAGGTGAACCTGTCTGCGCAGATGTTGTAGGAACTACAGCGACACACTTTCCGTTAGCTGATTAGCGCAAGACTCGCTCACCTCTTTCATCAATGGCTTTTAGGAGGTTTCTGCCGATTCTGTAGCCGCTCTTCACCAAGTCTAGGAGCCTGAAAAAGAAAAAAAAAAGAAAACAAACTGAGACTCAATGCACGACCCGATGTTGAAGGTTTAATGGGAGTGGCATGAATGTGAAGAAAACATTAACAAAAAAACATTTAAAAATGCACAGGAAGATGTAAGGAAAAGAGGTATTGACTGTAGCAATGCAAATTAAAGTCATTTAGATAACAATGAATCTGTCTGTAATTCTTACGAAGAACTCGTTGTTTGCCTAGTTGATACTTGCGGTGAGACATAATTGCCGCCAGAAGTACGCCCGCAAACCACTCACGCGAAATAAGACAATCCCCGTCAAAACGAACGGCACTTAATTCCAACTGCTGAATTTCGGGTACATAGGAAAAAGTAAATGTATACATCTTCGAAAGCCATTTAGTTGGTCTGCGCTATTCGTCAGCCTTGCTCAACCAACTTTACCACACACGAGGACACTGAAAGGGTTTACATGTAAGCCTCAGGGTCAGAAAACCAAAATGTTCGAAGGTTGTCGCCAGCATTATTGTCGAAATCATTGTCATGAAATATGACACCAATTGGACGAAAGATAATAATGCTGGTTGGCAAATTGCAAGTTATTCGGTACAACGTTGCAATGTAACGCACCTTAGCGGTAATAAAGTGCACTTTGGGGTCAGCTGCTCAGCTACAAATGTTTTACCATTAGGACCACGACGAAATGGAGTTTTCCAAATATATGTGAGAATTTTATTCGCCAACATCGATGAGTCACGGTAAGGCAGGGGACACACAATCGAGGCGTTCAAGTAAGTTCCGCTTGAAAATAACATCATGAAATACTTCCACAGTACCATAGTTCGCCTCGTGAAAAAAAAATACCACATGTTGGTTTCTCAGGCTGGTAAGTATAAGAGAGGGACTATATGCCTTGTCCAATGCAAGAATTGTTCACAAAGTAGATCTCACAGCATGCTAACACAGCTCAGTATCGGTGAATGCATAAGTAACTGGCCATTTGTAATAAACTGCCGGTGACTAACAGCGTTCTCAAAGGTTATTGGTCTAGAAATATTTGCTTACAGATTCTTGTCTCTTGCGTACATAGGTCCGTGGAACGCGCCGTGGGAAATGTCTGTAATACAGGGAAGAGGTTCTGTTTAAACCAGCAAGATTCCAAAGTCAAGACACACGTTACAAATTCTTCCCTGCAGAATGGGTTTAGCATGCTCATCGAGCTTAAGGTGGGAATTGACGTCAGACGCACTTTTAACTTCAGAGATTCGCGTACGTCCGACGTGACTTCAGACGCAGCGTAACGCTATCCAATTAGTCGTAAATTTCACAGGTTCAGTGATGCCTTCACGACTATCACATGATTACCGTAGCGAGAAAGAAATCTACAAGCTCACTAGCGACATACAAGGAGCACGAATAAAACTTGCGGATAATCAAATCAATCACGCGCGCACACACACACACACGATCACGCACACACGCACACACAAACACACACACACACACATACACTCGACCTCAAACCGCAATGCCGGCATGCCTAGGGACAAACGCATATAAAACGAGCAAAGAAAGGTCTCGGTACTACCTAGACATTCAAGGAGCAAAAGCCCTCGGATTTACTCTCTAGCACCAGCTTGTACTCGCGCCTGCGCACAAGCGGCTGGTGATTCCTGAATCAGGCACTCGTCTGCTCGACCGCTGTTATTCATGTCACAATTCGGTCGCTGTTATTCACCTGCGACGACCTGCTATTTTTAACACTAAAGTGTTTTACGTCGGAGTCCACGATGAACTTCCTATACCGGATGTGACGTCAGTGCAAAAGCGTAAAATATGCTCTCTTGACAGGGATTGCATTTCCTTTCCTTTTTTTTGCTTGTTTGATCCAAAACAAATGATTGTGCTCGTGTCTGAACCGTTTACTTTTCTTTGTATAACTGCATGGATCCGTAACTAGCCTATGGCTAAGGATCCAGACGTTGTCGCATACCAGTTTTGATTATTTGAGTAAAATTACTGTCGTTGTTGTTGTGCACGACAATAACGAGCGCCAATAGTGAGCACCTTTTGGTAGTCACGACGTAGCGGAGGCTCCAACAGGGTGCAGCTTGGTGTAGGCCGCGTAGGCTTTCTGCTCAGGTGACGACGCAGTTTCAGCACATGGTTTGTCTTTCGCTTCGAATGAGCCTGTGAGGCCTCGTCGCCCACGGAGTGCAGCTTTAAGATGCACCAGCAGCATTTACACGCTGCCTATTTCTTCGCTGACGATGGCACCAACTAGGAAAACTCTTGCGCTAAGTGCCAAAAAAGGCAGCGACGTGTGACAGGTGAATCTCGCTTTGGTCCGGCGAGACACACGCCAGCGTGATGCACAACGCATTCGCGCGTTTGCGGCGCACGCTGTTAACTCTGCCATTCACAATCCTGAAGCTGAGCACGTCGCAGCTCAACTGGCTGCCCAAGGCACTACAGAGCCGGACCAAAGTGCTCGCACCTTCGCCGAAGCGATTCGGCAGCAGCACGCCACGCACTAAGCAAACCAGCAAATCGTGTGCCTTTCGCTGCAGCATCACGTGAGTTCACGAAGCGATTCACTAATGACCCCTTCGGTTCCGCTTGTACGGTTTGCGACCGTATGTCGCTTACGCCGGATTTGCGCAGAGCTTCGGCGTGTGCAATGCAGTGTCTCCGGGTGATGTTTCCCGGTTGCAAGTCGTTCGACAACTTTCGCTTCTGTGTCGATGGTAGAGGCTCCCTGTGCATTGGTAGGTTGCCACTGATGGCCACTTGCAACTTAATTATTCACGTACAACAAACGTGGAACAACTTATATGGGGACAGGTTTCACTTTTGTGCTCTACCGGTTCTTATGATAGAGGGATCAACGATATTTTCCATTTAGTCATAGTCTGCCTTAATTACAAAAAAACCAACCCAACCTGACGTCATCCGAGTCGAAGCACTAATTTAAACAAAACGAGTTTCAAGGGGTGGACTAACTTGGAAACAAAAGATGTGACCCCACTAATATGTATATGCAGAATGAACAATAGCTGATACAGTCAGTAATGAATCTGCAAAAAAAAAGAAAACATGTCAAGCAACGGTGCAGAAAAATCCTTCGAATTGAATGAAACCTGTTTTTTGTTGGCCTCGCTAAGCTGTTCTCACACGACATCGAGCGTATTTTGTTTCCATTGTGATAATATTACTATCCCCTCAGGGATGTTCTTGTCTGTTGCACTCATCGGAGGAAATGGGAAATGGAGCAGCGATTGTGTTCACTTTTCGCCTACGTTTTTCTTACGCGTTGAGCAAGAAAGCTTCGTCAGAGTGCTGCTCATCTGGCACTTTCATAGAAAATTCATTCTATCATCCTGACTGATCTACGATTTCCACTTACACAAAGAATTTAGGTCGTAGTGGTAAGTGCTGTAGATGTCGAAGATAGACCCTGTGTACCTGTAACATAAGTAGAAGCTAACATAAACAAAACTGACACGCAAAACATAAGAACAAACGCAAATATACAAGCAAAGAACAATTACAACACACGATCCTTCTCGCCGCGTGCAACTTCCTATTTTCTTTGCTTAGGTCCTACACCATTGTATAAGTTTATGTGATTAAGCTTTGTTTTCGCGCCAGACCTCTACACAGAAGACTGACAAATAACAAAGGGCCGAAGTAACGCAAAATATTTCTTTTTCTTTTTCATAGATAAGTGTTAATAGAAAACGTCACCAGACGAGATTCCATCTTGCCTTCAGACCTACCGAGTATTTTTTTTTACACTAGAAAGATGACACTTGAGTGTTGGATGCTACTGTTGCCGCTTCGAAATAGAGCACGATGTCTCGTAAAGTTATTCAATGTGGATTAGTGCGTAACATTAGAGCATTTGTAAACCATTATGCACTTAGGCAGGCACGGAACAGATCTTTCCTCCTGCTGCCTGGCACTTTATCCAACTGCACTTTAAGCACTCCTGATATATTTTGCGTCGAGTATGTCTATGCACATGTAGCATGAATAATACATGCAGCCATTATTACATGCAAGGGTAAGCCAGATATGTAAAGACCAGGGTAGGCAAATGCCACTTACGCAATGTCAAGTTCTCGGCCATTTTTCGCAACAGAGAAGTAGTTGTTCCAATAATGTTTTGTCATCTGGTAGATCCCTGGCACCGGAGCGTTGACATTTATTTTTGTTTCCTGTAAGGTTTTGAAGCATCGTGAATAGAAAAACCACCACCCTTCACTGAGCGCAATGAGCCCCTTACCTGGCCGCCGTAGAGCTTCAGGAGGGGGTCTGTCATGGTGGCGTTAATGAAAAACAGCTGCAGCCGCACGTCCTTCAGCTGGAAGTGCAAACAAACAGAGATGGACTTGCCATGATTTTTGGTTCATCTAACTTAGCTAATTAAACCTAGCATACACTTAGCTACAAAAAGTGATAGCGTCTGAAAACAAATATCTTGACCAGAGAAAGCCAGAAATGATTATGTCTTAACGATGACCCGTGACCACAATTATCCGATTTAAAATGATTTTTAGCACTCAGAGAGCACTTCATAATCACTTCTTGCAGTAATGTAGGGGTAAATGTAGTTGTCACTTCTTGTACACTTCTTGTATAAAGCTTAGTACATGACCATAATGTGATGCACTATTGTTTAACGTTGTCGAAATGCTCACTTACACCATGAATAGAACTTGCACACGAGCGAAAATGACTGACACATGAACAGCGCATTCTCTGAGAAATATGCCGGTGGATTCCATAAAGTAACATGATGCGATCGTAAGCATTTTCTTGCGCGCAACCACAAGAAAATCAGATTACGATGCATTTTGTGGCGAAAGAAATCCATCTGGTGTTGCTGATTTTATGCGAGTTTCTCACGAGTGAATCTGTGGTGCGACATCTTCATTTCGCTTTCGGCGCTTTCCTTTGGAAAGTGGCGCCCTCCCGGGAGAATACTTCTGACTTAAAGCAGGCAGTACCATCGGGCATCTCATAACCTACGAGGTGGGTTGCGCTGATAATGAGAATGCTCCTGCAAGAGCCAGCGATTAAAATTGCAATAATCTATTGTATTTGTTGTTTTTGTTCTCGCAGTCTAGATTTTCTGTGCAGTGCAGCTTTTTTTTTCTCTTATTTTTTTTTAGGGAGGGGACCTTTAGCTCAACATTCTAGGTTTCTAGGAACTTTGCTTTATCAACCTAGCTTGAGTTAAATGCCTGAGAAATAACTTCAGGTGGTCTGAAACCTCTCTCCCGTTAAGTCTTTACCATGAACTACTCCGAATGGACATTGAGCAGGGACTGCGCTGATAAATTCGAGAAATGTTTGGCGTACCAATTTCCTGGCCCGTTGAATGAGGAGCAGTTTATGGGTAATTTGTTAAATACGTTTTTTTAGTGGCATGAGCATCGTGTGATATTTTTTTATTTTTATTATTTACCCTAAAGGCCCTTACGGACATTACATAGTGGGGGGGGGGGGGTTAACAACAAGATATTTCAAACACAATTAGGGGGAAAAGCAATATAGAACGCCGTGGTAAAGGTCACCGAGTACAACCAGAAATATAAAAAAGAAAAAATGTAAAGAAAGAAATGCATACATGATGGAAACAAAAAACGCTAGGTACAAAGCATGTAGATGCACTTACAATGCATCAAAGGCACAAAATTCACTTTTTACTCAACATGCGCAAAACAACGCTTTAACTACTTGTTTCTCGTGCAGCAGTTCCGGATCACTTTCTCAGACGACGGGGGATGAAATTCAATATGAATAAGAAAAAACTGAAAATATAGTACTACAATATTCATGGGCCTCATTATAGATGTGATATGGAAGCCGAAGTATAGTAACAACTTGACTTATTTAGAAATCACTGATTACCGCTCGCACAAGCACAGAATTGTAGAATTTAGAGACCTGCCACGTAAGCACGACTTTGGCCGAATTCCTGGAAACCCGGAAGTACACAGTGGAAGTATTGATGTCCCGAATGACGTCACGCACAGGAAGGTGACATACCGTATTTCCTCGATTCTAAGCACCCCGTTTTTTTCACGATCGCGATGCCCAAAGTGAGGGGGGGGGGGGGGGCTGCTTAGATTCGAAAAATCTAGAATGACCCTCCCCAACTCCCTCTTTTCGCTGCGACATCATGACGAGACGGGCGCGAGAAATAAAATTTTATTTTGCAAACATCCAAAAGAAAAATCGGTGCAGCCAATGAACCCACCGCTTGTGTCGGATGCTCAGTTACTATCACTGCCACTCGAGTTCATCGCACCGCTTGAAGCGCCGCTCTCGGTGTCCCACAGCAGGCCGTCTTCCGTTCCGTCGAAGTGGTTCGTGATCGAGCACTTCTTAAATGATTTGACTACAACGTCCACGAGGACCTTCTTCCAAGCATCCGAAATCCAATTTGCGATGGTTGATGGGGACGCTTTCCGCAGCTTTCGCCGTACAGCCGTACAGTCCGGTTGTACGGTGTATTCGCGCCGCGGACGCCGTGCCACCTCGGGACTCGGACTATCCGACGGCTCCGGCTCGATGACAGAGTGAGCAAGCGCGCTTGGCAGCTTTGGCTATGCGCTCCTCCTAACAAATAGGGGTGCTTAGATTCGCATGCAAACTTTTTTCCGAAAAGGCGGGCTGCTTAGAATCGCGAAACACGGTAATATTTAACTGGCGAATTAGTAGAAAACAACTGCCTGGCATAGACTGAACATCTGCCTAGCAGAGCAGATGTGACGTCACTCCTTCCTCTCGCGCTTCTGCTCTTCCTGCGTTCACGTGTTCGCTCGCTCGCTTGCTCGCAACAGCTGCGTGCGCGCGCTCGTTACATGCTCTGACGTCAGCTCCGTAGACGGCGAGTAAGCTGCCCTTCGTGCGCCACTCACTAGGGGACTACGCACCGCCAGGTGGCGTGCGCTATGCTTCCTCGTCTCCTTCCCTCGCCCGTCGCCTGTTGGGCCAAGGGAAAGACGTTTGCTCGCTTAACCTAAGTAATATCAATGCAAGACGCGAGTGCCACTAAGAAACACCCAAGTCAAAGATTAGGGTCACGTACTATTAAAAAAAAAACAGAAAATAAAAAACCTTTTTCCTATCCTACAGCATACTAGATTCCAACGAATGTAGTATAAATTGCTAAACAATAAATTTTCTTTCCGATGGTACTAGTCCACATTTCTATGTATAAAAAAATAAAAAGAAAGGTATCTGAACAATCATCTGTTAAAGAAAGAAAAAGTTCTATAATAACGTCATTGTTGCTTCGCACAACAAAATTATAGAAATATGGAATATCAATTCTTTATCCAAGGGGCATGTGAAAAAATTCTGGCCAGTTTTCCGCGCCTTTGAAGGTAGCGCCTGTATGTGCGTCTTTGTGTCTGCAGTCATCTTTATACAGCAGGAGGCTTTTTCGAGGTCGAGGTACATGTTTCCCTACATGTTCTGGGTGCTCTGCGTGAATTCTGCAAAACAGGGGAGCCACGCAGCACAGTTTCGCTGAGTGTCTGTGTATGTGCGTGCGTGAGTGCGTGCGTGTGACGTGAGATTAGCGAAAATATGCGTACATGAAGGACTTTTTGCGCATTGATGTATGAGGAAACGACAAAGACGCGAGAGAAAGCCTATGGTATACCAGTGGTTGTCATATTGAATTTAAATGTAGATACTATAAAAATAAAGGGCAGTGAAAATAGACGAAATAAAAAATAACTTGCCACAGGTGGGAGCCATACCCACATGCTCCGCGGCGGCCACCGTCCTCTTCACTGTCTTCCGTATTTGTGTACAGCGTGCAAAATTAGCCCTGAGAGTGCTAGCCATCGCCACTCACTGCAGAGACCATTTCCACACGCGAAGAGAACAAATACACACGCAGTAGAACATAGACATCGTCCAATGCGTATGACGCAGCGTCACCGGCCCCCCTCGCCGAATTGCCTGATCAAGCTCCTCGACGCATCACACTGCTAGGATTGTGCACGTGCTACAATGAACCTAGGGTGTCGTTGACTGAAACACATTCAAAAATTAATTTCACGTGAAGCGTGTTCTGCATCCACAGGGCGTAAAAAAATGAACTGCAATGTTTTGCCGACCTTTCGGTAAGCCTCCACTCTTGCGTCCGCAGTAGTCAGGTAGCTGTACGCATAGGAATAGTCCACGCTTTCGTAGATCTTCCGGTACACGTTGAAGAATTTGATCCAGAGCTGCGACACAAAAATAACATGCATAGTGTTCAGCTAAAATGTGGAGTATCATTTCCAAACGTAGAGCACACGTAAGATGGTTTGCTTTTGTCCGCTGTAGCAGACTCGATATAATGTCAGGAAGATCACGCGACGGTAAAGACGAAATAAAAACAAGCAAACAAACAAGTACAATTTTTGCTTGATGCATTTCGTTGTTGTTCCTTAATTAATCTTGCATTAATTTTACAACGAAATCAATTTTTAAATTGCTGTACTAGTTTTTATGTTCAACCAGAGATGTTAAACGCAGTCATTTAAATACCCTAAGCAGGAGCAGTCTTCCCTGCCACGAACATAATTGTTGCAGTAAGCAGGAGGAGAAAGCATCGCCTACATGGACGCTTAGGCCATTTTGTGCCACTGCATCTATTGCTGCAGCAATATTAAGGGTATCGAAGTTAGTATTCGAAAACGACCAAACAAGACTATTGGCAAAAAAAAGGAAAACAACAGTAGTTAAAAGAAGAATAGGTATTGCAGGCTGAACCACAGACTATGTACGATTCGTGTTTTGTAAACCGCGACATGTTACAGACGTCACACTCCACAGAAACTAGTACACTTTAGAACAGCCTACAAAGCAACAATGACCCTCCTGAAGTAAAAGTGTCTCGAAGAGTGTAATGAGTAACTGACTGCATTCAGCTCAGGCAGTCGGCTGTAGCTGTAAAAGGGCGTGTTCAAAATTGCTTCATCCATGCGTCAAAACAACTGTATCTTTACAAACAGTCCAAACGGTCCGCTAGAATAGCTTCCAGATGCACTGTGTTCTAAGAGCGATCCTGTCAGCAGAGGTCAAATTATTTTAATAGCAGGAAATGAAGTGACAGGTTAAGGCCAACACGAGGCCTAGTCAGTTCAATACAGGCAGCGGTGCATTTTCATCGTGGCGGGCCTCAATTCCCCGACTCAATCTATTTTCCAATGTTTAATTAACAATGTCGCGGCACAACATATGGTGACTAAACGCGCTACCTTATTCAAATAGTGCGAAGTCCTGATTCGTTGTTTTTGCCGTTACATTCTGCTATGACTAAATACACTATCAATATTTGTATTCATCATAGTTTTCTTGCCTACAGTTTGTGATTGGGGAAAAAACCCATTGGAATAGGCCGGCACAACGGGTTGGATAAAAGCGCAAGCAATACACCAACTGATTTTGTTCAAGCAAAGCGAATTTTTATATGTCGGGATATAAGTGCGTTAGGTGAGTAGCTAGGTCATAAAAACACTTTCTTCGAAGATGGTAGTTCGCCTTTTCATTCAATTGGCCGCACCGTCCCTCTTCACTCGTTTTGTTCCATGTCAAAAAGACAGCGCTAGAAAAATATTAACGCGAACCTACTAGCTTGGTTTGTTTCCTTCGCTTGTGGATTCCCAGAAGTGCATACCAATTATTAACAAGTAAAAAGCTTTTAGGAAATTTTCCTCTCACGTGTACGAAAAATCCATGCGCAAGCTATTTCAATTAATAGTGCGGAAGTGATGTATGCAGCGTCTCAAGTCGTTCGCAACATGACCCACCATTTCCACCAAACGCCCCTGTCAGAGAGCTCAACGAGGCACGTACCTTGTCACCTTTGAGTCCAAACTTCTTCTTGATCCACATGTGGTAGATCCAGGAGGCGGCCGTGGGCATGCTCTTCTCGGCGTAGCGCAGGCAGAGGCGCCACCGCTCGGGTTCCGTTTTGTAGCCAAGGTGGTAGCGGTAGAACAGCGTCTTGACGTGTTTCTCGTGCGTCCGGTAGAGCAGGCCGAGGCGCAGCAGCACGCGATAGCCCAGGTAGTTGTAGATGACGTCCCTGCAACGTCCCCGTCCTTTTTTGTTTCATCCACGGAGTGGTATAAGCATCCGCAGGAGCATTTTAACTCGAAACGTGAGCTGTATGCTGGGCCGACTATAACGCGCTAGTAGTGGAACCACAGGTTCGAAGAGGACTGGAAGGGTAATTATTTAGGGATATGCTGTTTAGCAGTAAACATTTCGAAGGATTGGCGAAATAAACTACGTTTCGGTGATGAAATTAGAGTAAGTATACAAAAAAAATAACCAGCAAAATAAAAAGGAGACAAGAAGAATAAACATTTACAACTGCACATATTCCTTTTCTATTCTTTTAGACCGCCGCTGTTGGGCGACCATTCCTGCGGGAAGCGTCGTCGTCGACGTCGGCGGCAGCGTAACCGAGTGAACAAGCACAGTGAAAGTTAAACCGAACGCGGAGCGCAGCGGGGAATGAAAGACGTGGAGAGGAAAGCGCACAGAGTGCAGGAGAAGCATGAGGCGGAAAGCGGAGGAGGGTATGGAGAAAGCGACGATGGCTACAAGACGGCGCCAGAGAAGCGCGCGTAGTACGGGAGTTCTGTCGGTGGTGGCTTCTGTGAATCCCGGCCACGCGTCACCCACGCGCTGACCCTCGTGACCTCCCGATTTGCGAAGCAGTCGCGCCGCACTTTGCTGCATTTACAACGTGCCGCACGAAACAGTGTCCGCGCCAGGCAATATATCGCGAAATAAAAACGCGTATAGAGCTGCGCTCAAATTTTGCATTAGGAAATATCGTAATCGTCGGGGATTTTGCTTTTAGAGCGCAGCTCTTTGGCGTCCGTTCCTGGGTTTCGCGTCGTCGTCGGCGTTGTCGTCGGCCTCGTAACCAGCTCCGCCCCCCTTTCATCCCCCCAGCGCTAGCAGCGACCGACTGATACCGCTGGATGCCGCTGACGCCGCTAGAGAGTCAAGATAACGTGACTGCATAGAACACCGTCGCCGCCATGCAGAAAGAGGAGGAAAGGGTCCCCCCCCCCCTGTTCTTGTGTGGCGGATAGGGTGCTCTTCAGTTGCCGACGCGCCGGTTATTTCACGTAGGCCCCGGCACGTCGGCGAATACGTGACAACCTTCCCACGGCTAGACCTGGTTCTTAGCGCTGCGGAAGCGAGGGTATCATATTGTTTGTGTCGGCATCGGCGGCGTTGTCCCTGAAACCAACTCCGCAGCTGGGGTTGACTCATTATCGGCGTCAGCGGCATCAGTCAGTCGCTGCTATCTCTTCCCTCCTCCCTTTATCGTGTTGTCCGCTTGCTGCGCGCGCTTCTGCCCCCATCGTTTGCCGCTGGGTGTACACGCCGCCCCCCTCCCCCCTCTTCCTGCGAGTCTCCGGTTGTCAAAGCGCCGGCTCGAACTTAATTCCTTTCTTCGCTCCTCCTCCAATGCAACCCCTGTGCGGTGGCAATCAGAGAGCCAGATCGGTGGCGGCGGATCTGTATATGTGCACCGCCCGAGCCGAAATTGCCGCTGCCGTTCGCCCTGTGCGGTGGCAATCAGAGAGCCAGATCGGTGGCGGCGGATCTGTATATGTGCACCGCCCGAGCCGAAATTGCCGCTGCCGTTCGCCACTGCGAAATTATCTGCCAGTTCTTTCTGAGCCATGAGCGAGACGACCGATGGAAGACCTCCGTCTGCTGCTGCTGCTGCTGCTCCCCCGCTACTAACACCGATGTTAGTAGTGGGGGACTTTAATGTTGATATAAAGACAAACAGCAATTTCCTAACACTTATGCGGGAGAACATCCCGTTCCTCTCCCTCGTAACGCGTCCCACGGCTGTGACAACCTCGCGAGGCACTTGTATAGATCTCGTCTTTGAGAATCAAGCATTGGGGTACCAAGTCGAACATATATCAGTCTATTTCTCCGACCACAAAGCTTCCTTCATGACTGTCAAGAACTGTTAGTGGAGTCTTTGTTAAAGGAATACGTGTGAAAAATAAAAAAAAAATTCTGTGATAGCGCATACATGTGTTGCTCGATTTCTTTGCCTCAATCTATCGAAAAGGTGAAACAGCTTATTTGCTGCGCTCAAATTTCGCATTAGGAAGTAACGTAATCGTCGGTAATTTTTTTTTCATGTTGGCTTATACACCCAATTTCGATTTGGGATTACAACCCTTCTGTTATTTTTCATTGGGCTTACCTTGTCATACCTCTCGTGGTGCGTGTTTTCCTCACTTTTATTTCGCTTATTTCACTACAGAAGGATCGAAAACACGTAGAAGCAAGGTAGGATACCTGGCTAGTTGGTTGGCTAGACAAAGGCGCCATTGCAGCGCCAGGTCTCACGTTGCAGCATGCATAGCATAATGCCTGACACTAAAGTTAAGAGTATACTGCACTGAAAATTTTAATAACAATGACAGCACTTCCATTCATATCGAAAAATTAGCAACACGGCAAAGCGCGCATGGTTTTTTCTATTTGATGTAAAAAACGGAGCCTACATATAATGCTGCGAAAATGTGCATCATTATGTAAAATACCTATCTGTAAATATGGTATGGTAACAGCTTCATTTACGTTGGCTTGTGAGTCTGTAACGTCACAGAAACTCGCCTGAACTTTTCACGCAAATCTTTATACCCCGAACCCATGCTCACCCAAGCAGCTTGATGCCTGATTAACCTCCACACCATTTTTATTTCTTTGATGTCATTTGTCCTCAAAAATCGACATAAAAAATTTTCTTATCCTCCAGTGCATGCAATGACGTAAAACAAGCTTTCGTACAATAAACATAACATGGTGCAACTCCCAGAGTACTGCTACAATGAACGTCAAACGAGTCTTTGTTACTATACAACACTTGGAGATGCTTAAGCACGTGAAATACTAATATAAAGCACGTAGACTAATCAGCAATGCAACGTAAAGCTAACGTTCAATACTTAAAGCTTTGTCGGTAATCCATAGCTGTAATAGCAACCTCAGACGTCAAAGTTAAACATCAACATTTTTCCGTGTGGACTGAGATGATGATGTCCGATTTCGGGTTTGGGGAAAAATTCTGCTTTAATAACTTGAATACTAGGTACAATTACTAGGTAGAACGTAGTTAATCCCACTGGCTTTCACTTCTAGGCAAGTAAATATGGATGCAGTTTCCAGTCACAGAAAACGATAAACGAAACAGACATCACATTCTGTCTGTGGCAACCAAAGTCACAAACAAATGAATTGCTACAGGCTCCCGAATCATACTGTTTGCCAGCCTACTACCTAAATGCGAGAAAAAATAATAAAATAAACATCATGCCATAAAGGAAAGAAATGCCAAGATCGCAAAGCGCATTTGGTAAGTCTTCTAGGCAGTTCCACCTCACTCTATTATGGTATCATAGACGGTACACACTAAAGCACAATTCAGAGGCGTTTCGTAATATCAGGCATTTGCACCACTTCTTTCGCCAGTATATTATTATGTGTATACAAAACGATTCTCCTAATAAACGAAGGCGCATATTTTTGTTTTAATAACATTTTGTATTCTTTCACTATGCCGCATATATTGTAGCAATACACGTGCATGATTACACAGCTGAGCAGAAATACTTTTCTGCAGAACATATTCTTACGTAGGAAGACGCCGACGAAATGCTATATACAAGTGTATTTACAAGGCAATACGCCGCACTTGGCCAAGAGGCAACAGCCCGCGCTAGCCTCTAATCGTCGTCTTCGTCTTCACCCTGCTCGCCTCTGTCATCGCAAATACTGTTGTTCCGTAGCACTACCCCCGGCGGCAAAAGCGCCGTCCCGGAGCGACTAAACGCCGGACTCGGAATCAGTTTAGTAGGCCTTGAGCCTATACTAACGTGTACAACATCACCAGATGCCAGAGTAGAGGAAGAGGTTGAACGCACAGGAGCAATTTCGTACGTCACAGGCGTCACCTGGCGGAGCACGCGGTAGGGCCCTGTATATCGCGAAAGGAGATTCTCTGAAAGTCCGACGTGATGAGAAGGCGACCACAGGAGCACGAGCGCACCAGGCGAAAACTGTACGTCATGGTGGCGGGCATCGTACTGACGCTGCTGAGTGGTTTGCGAGGCCGTCAGTCGAGTACGGGCAAGCTGGTGTGCATGGTCCGCTAGGTCGATGGCATCGCGCGCATGCTCGCTTGTTGAGATCGCTGCAGGAAGAAGTGCCATGTCTAGGGGCAAGGTCGGCTCGCGACTGTACAGTAGATAAAATAGAGAGAATCCGGCGGTGTCGTCCCGGGAAAAATTGTACGCAAATGTGACGTAAGAAAGGGCAATGTCCCAGTCGTGGTGGTCCTTGGAAGCGTACTTGGGCAGCATATCGGTAAGAGTACGGTTTAATCGCTCTGTCAGGCAATTGGTTTGAGGATGGTATGAGGCAGTCAGCTTATATTGAATGGAGCATGAACGCACAATGTCGGCAATAACGTTCGAGTGGAAGTTACGACCACTGTCAGTAAAGCAGCTATCGCAGGGCGCCATGAAGTAAGATAATGTGACGCAGGAGAAAGTCCGCGACGTCAGTGGCGCAACTGGTAGGGAGAGCCCGCGTGATGGCGTATCGGGTGGCGTAATCAGTTGCGACGGCTACCCATTTGTCCCTAGAGGATGACTTGGGAAAGGGACCGAGCAGGTCTAATACAACGCGAATGAACGGTCCCACAGGGACGGTGATCGGCTGGACATGACCGACAGGTAGCCCCTGAGGTGTGAACACCTGAGCGAGCGAGACCAGGCCAATAGAAGCGGCGGTGGCGGACGCGGTCGTACGTGCTGGTTACCCCAAGATATCCTGCAGTGGGTGCGTCATGCATCTCAAAGAGCACAGTCTGTCGTAGATGTTTTGGCACGACAAGAAGAAAATCAGGACCATCAGGGAGGAAGTTCCTTCGGTACAGAATGCCGCCTTGGAAGAAGTATCGGCGAACGAATGCGTCGGTAAGTGTAGAGTGCATACGCTCGATGAGTACTCGCAGCGATAGGTCTCGGTACTGCTCATCGGCGATGTTAGCGAAGGCAGACCCAGAGAAAATGCAGTTGGTGGTACTACTGTCGGCGTCGTCAGGCTCGTCTGTCGGTAGTCGGCTAGATTTATAGGTGACAAAGCACGAATATTCTTGGAGGCGTAAGGGCTAGCGACCAAGTCTTCCTGTAGGATCTTTCAGTGAGCATAACCGGCAAAGCGCGTGATGGTTTGTGACAACGGAAAAGGGTCGGCTTCGCAACCGCCCAAACTAGAGCCATACACTCACGCATAGTGATGGAAAAGTTGCGCTCCGCGGGCGAGAGGAGCCTGCTGGCGTAAGCGATAGCACAGTCGTGGCCGCGCTGGCGTTACGCCAGTACTGCACCAATTCCGTGACCACCGGGATCAATACGGACTTCGGTAGGCGCAGAAGGATCGAAATGGGCCAGAACGGGAGGCGTTGTGAGAAGGTCGATTAAAAGCGAGAATGCAGAGGCCTCGTTATCGTCCCACTGGAAACGGGCGTCTTTTATCAAAAGCTCGGTTAGTGGTCGTGCTATGGCCACGAAATTTTTCACAAAATGGCGGAAGTACAAGCAGAGGCCGATGAAGCTGTGCACATCCTTGACACACTTTGGAACAGGCAAGTGCGTAACAGCATGGATCTCGCCTGGGTCCGGTTGCACTCCGTTCGCGTCAACGAGATTTCCAAGTATGGTAATCTGGCGACGGCGGAATTGGCACTTCAAAGCGTTGAGTTGCAGACCGGCTCGACTAAAAATGTCCAGGACTGCTGACAGGCGCTCGAGGTGCGTAGCGAGCATGGGGAGTATACTATAACGTCGTCCAAGTAGCACAGGCACGTAGACCATTTGAAACCGTGAAGAAGGGAGTCCATCATGCGTTCAAAAGTGGCAGGAGTGTTACATAGGCCGAACGGCATCATCTTGAATTGATAAAGACCGTCGGGTGTTACAAAGGCAGTCTTCTCGCGGTCGAGATCATCCACGGCAATCTGCCAGTAGCCGGAGCGAAGGTCACTAGAGGAAAAATAGCGAGCACCATGGAGTCAGTCAAGGGCGTCATCTATCCGAGGTAGGGGATACACGTCCTTTTTGGTAACCCTGTTAAGGTGCCGATAATCCACGCAAAAGCGCCATGATCCGTCCTTCTCTTTTGCCAGTACAACAGGTGACACCCGTGGACTACATGATGGTACAACAATGTTCTTGGCAAGCATTTAGCGTACATCGGCGTGAATAACTTAGCGCTCAGCCGGTGATACTCGATACGGGCGGCGATGAACAGGAGGGGCATCGCCGACATTACTGCGATGTTTAACAGCTGTAGTTTGGGCCGAAGGACGATCGTTAAAGTAAAAAATATTGTTGTAGGGAAACAGAACGCGGTAGAGCTCACGAGCGTGCTCGGGCGGAATGTCGGGCGCAATCATTTTCTCTAAGTCGGCGATGGTACAAGTTGCCGAATGCGATGGTAGAGAAGGATCGGCTGAATTATCGTGTACTGCAATAGATGCTACTGAATGAGCCTCGAATGAGCAAAGCTGGGCCAGAGACATCCCGCGTGGCAGCACATGTGTCTTCAAGCCAAAATTGACCACTGGCAGACAGACGCAATTTGCCGTAATAGATAAAACTGTATGAGGTACTGTAATCCCGTGTGCAAGGAGGACGTCTTGCATAGGAGCCGCGATGTAGTGGCCCTCGGGGACTGGTGGGGATGACACGAAGTCAACGTAAGTCATTGCCGAAGGTGGCAAGCGAACGAAGTCGACGGAACTGAGGCGACTGGGGTGTGGTTCACCGGGATCCAGAACAGGCAGGTCAAGGCGGAGACCACTGGCGAAACAATCGATGAGAGCAGAAGGTGCGGAGAGGAAGTGTAAGCCGAGTGTGATGTCGTGGGGACAGTGGGCGATGACTGTGAATAGCACGATAGTGGAGCGATCGGTGAAAGAGATGCGGGCGGCACACATACCAATTACAGAGGCTGTTCTGCCATCGGCGACACGGGCAACAGGGGTTGTGGCGGGCGTGATTATTTTCCTCAGCCGGTTACGAAGGTCAGAGCTTATTACCGACAAATGCACCCCAGTGCCAATGAGAGCAGACACAGAAACACTGTCGACTTGCGCGTCAAGAAGGTTCAGATGAGTGGGCAAAGTCAGTAGAGAATTTGGTGGCGTAAAGAGCAACGCAGCGTCACCTTGAGGTGCTGCATAGTCTAGTCTCCCGGCTGCGAGTGGCATCCGAAGGGAGTCGGCGAATAGGAGCGACGGGGCTGGAGGGAGTGGGATTGTCATCCTTGGGGCGAAGGCGAACGAAAATAGGGGCGGTTCGGCGCAAAAGAATCTGTGGCGGCATTATCGGAGCGGGCAGCATAGGGACGAGAAGGGCCGCCTGGGGGGCGAGAGTAGGCAGTATCAGTTGACCGGTTCGGGGAACTCCAGCGACTAAGACAGTGCCGAGATATGTGCCTGATTCTATGGCAGTGAAAACAAATGGGCTTGTCGTCTGCAGTGCGCCATTCAGACGGGTTGCGGAAACGTGGTGGGTAAGAAGATGCGGGGCGGGGCGGAATCGAAGAAGCCGGGTGGGTATAAGGGCGATGGGCGGAGCAGATGGTGTGAAGACCCATGTTTGCAAACTCCTGGCGGACAACTGCCTGGATCAGGGAAACCGTGACTGCAGGTGCATGGGAGGGGCTCGAGTCGAAGGCAGCCGGATAGGCGGCCTCGATCTCACGCCGGACGATTCCGCTAACATCGCCAGTGTTGTTGGGACGAGGAGCTTCGGCACAGGAAGATGTCGCTGGGGTGTTGGGCAGACGGACAAACTGCTGGTCGATACGTCGGCTTTTAGCTAGTTTCAGGTGGCGGCACTCTTTTATAACTGCATCCACCATCGCCACGTTGTTAAAAACGACCAAGTTGAAGGCGTCATCGGCAATGCCTTTCAGGATGTCGGAGAAGTTGTCGGACTCAGTCATGTGTGCGTCAATTTTGCGGCACAGAGCCAAGACGTCCTGAATCTACATGATGTAGCGCCCTGTTGACGTCTGCACACGGCCGGAAAGCGCCTTGTGCGCGGCAAGTAGGGGTTGCCGAACAAGTCTCGGAGCTTTTGCTTAAGCGAGTCCCAACTGGTGAGCTCATCTTCGTGCGTCCGAAGCCAAACTCGAGGTGTGCCACCAAGGTAAAAGACTACGTTGGCGAGCATAATAGTAGGGTCCCACTGGTTATTGCGGCTGGCGTGTACGTACAGGCTGATCCAGTCCTCGACGTCTTCCCCATCTTTGCCCGAGAATACGCCAGGATCACGGGGAGCGGGGACAGTGATATAGGTCGTCGAAGTGGCAGCAGGTGTCGGAGCCGGCGGAGTCGAGTTGTCGCCGGGAGTCATGAAGGAAGGCTCGACGTACCGTCCACTGCGAAGCTCCGTGACGAGGGACAGGGAATGTCCACCTCCACAAGATATGTTACGTAGGAAGACGCCGACGAAATGCTATATACAAGTATATTTACAAGGCAATACGCCGCACTTGGCCAACAGGTAACAGCCCGCGCTAGCCTCTAATCACCGTCGCCGTCTTCACCACTCTCGCCTCTTTGTCATCGCAAATATTGTTCCGTAGCAGTATCATAAGAAGTCAACAAACAAAGACACGAAGGAAAACACAGCGGAAAATATTTGTACTTACTGACATAAAAAAATCATAAATTAGTGGAATTGAAAGTGGATGAAAAAACAAGTTGCCACAGGTGGGGAACGATCCCACGTTTTCGCATTATGCGTGTGATGCTCTAATTGGCCGAACTATCACTGTGGATGGGGAAACCGCGCCGGGGTGGCTCAATTGGTTAGAGCATCGCACGCGTAATGCGAAGACGTGGAATCGTTCCCCACATGCGGCAAGTTGTTTTTCTATTCACTTTCAATTTCTATAATTCGATATTTCATTATTTAAATAAGTAAGTACAAGTAAATTCCCCTGTGTTTTCTTTGGTTTCTTTGCTTGTTGTCTTCTTATGATATCATTAATAAAAATCGGGCCCCTCGATTAACGCACTTTCTTGTCGTTTCGCTAGAGAACGTATGATATACGGCTGACCAGCCTTTGCTTAAGATTATATGCAGGGGTATATATTTACGGCTTACTTCGACTGCTTCTGCAAGAACCGCGCCAGGCCCGAAATATATTTCACGTTGCCGATGAGAATTTTCGTCTGGGGACCAATGCTTGTTGGCGTGCCCTCGAACACAGTCTTCAGGAAAGTCATCCAATTCCACTGCGGGGAAAATACCACAGGAGACACGCTTAGCAAAGAGCATGCGCCTTGGCAACATTCGGAAAAAATAAAAAATTAGATACGACAGCCACAACCCTCAACCGCGAAGTATCACGACTCACGAGAGGGCATTAACCCATTCTTGGTTGCTCGGAGTGCTTCTGGTAAGGGTCGTGTATAATAATGCCTTAATGGCACAGCTCGGAAAGTAAAAAGAAAAAAAATTAGGCGAGGGCACCCTGATCCTACATGCATATATTTTTATAATTGCGATTAAAATTCTTAGCCCACTTCGCCCACAGTGAGTTTGTACCGTGCTTCTATAGTCTCCCTAATAGCTGTCCTTGAAATGAAGAAAACTACAAAAACTTTGGCACTGTGTGTTTACAAATCTGCGTCGAAGAGCACAGGCAGCCCGAAGCTGTGTCCGTTCAGCCTTGATCATAGGCTGGAGAAGGAGGATTTTTATTCTCAGCGTCAGCACGTACTGACGCCTAACCGTTGCAATCTCTGAGGCTACGAAAAAGGAGTAGTAGTTCGCGGCCGCGCCACTAGATGGCGCAACGCGTCCAAAGCGATGCGCGAGGGAGGATCCGGCAGCCGTACACGACTCGTACGTGACACGTTTCAGCGGTGGCCATTGCACCTCTGTATTGACATCTAAACATGATCACGCGATAAGCGGAATGCAACTCGCTTCCAAGAGGATGCAAACGCAAATGCCAGTCCAAGAGGATGGGTTCTGCTGGGTTTCTGTGTCCTAGTTGTTCAGTGAAAGAACAGCTATGTTCAGTAAAAAAACAGTGATGCCAAATTTGCAACATGTTCATGAAGCGAGACATTTCCTCAGCCATATGCTCAGGTACAACTTATGTAGAACCAATGAACGTTCACGACCTTCCATACATTTCTTTTTTCTCTTTGCATCTTCTCTCCTTTATTTTTTCCGCCTTTTATTTCTCCTTACCCTTCCCCCAGTCCAGGGTCGCAAACCAGAATATCATCTGGTTTACTTCCCTGCCTTTCCCATCTCCTTTATCTGTCTAGGTAAAACGAAAAGCCCACAAAAGAAATAAATCGGCAAAGAGTGCTTTCGCTTTTCTGCATGTGAGGCCGCTTGCTTCGCGCTAAACCTATTGCAAGCAATCTGAGGAATATGTGAGGGTGACATGTAGTTTGTTCCTTCAGCCATCTATCTTTTAGCAGCAGCCATCTTTAGCAGGGTAGCTGCACGTCACAAAAGTGACGTGCTGCTACCCAGCTAGCAAAGACGGCTCAAGGAACAAATCACAAATCACTTTGGTGACGTGCTGTATGATGTCTCCTTGCAGCGTTTGGCCACGTGTGCGTGCACAAACGTCCCTGTGCTTAGGATTTCAGACACCCTATTAAATGACCTCTGTGTCATATACCTATAATTAAATATAATCATGGGCCGTATAAGGTAAAACTATACCAATATGTTTTTATTACAATCTCTTGACGTCAAATTTGCGTAGCCGCCGACGCAAGCATCGGGCGGTTGCCCGCAGGGTTGTCTGATCAAAACAATCAAACACTCTCCTCGTTCATAGGAAGTCCCTTTTGTTTGCTTGAAAAACGAATTATATTGCCTGCACTGAGCGGCGTGTCTTATCTAAGTGGCTCACAAGAGGCGACGAGCACGCTCCAGTGGAGAGGGATTCAATGGGGCCGAGCCACTGCACTGAATATCGATAATCGGATGAAGAGGGTGTTGCCGGCGTCTGCGATTCGTCCGCGTTCTCTTACTTAGCTTGCGGTGGCTCGCCGACAATCGCGGCGGCATGCAACGGAAGCTTAAGAATGACGCTAAAACGGATCCTCAGCAAAGAAGAGTTAGCAGATTGAGGTCGTAAACGTGCCCAAAGTTCTCAAAAACGTTACACGGCCACCCAAAAAGATGCATTACACGCAAATAAACCCATAATCTCCGGCAGGAGCGAGTAGCCAGTGCCTGAGCGATCGGTGGCAGCCATCTTTTATTCCTTTCGGAACGGGGCAGCCTGCGGCTATTCAGAGAAAAATTCACTTTTGTTCAGCATATTAATGCGTTTTTAACGCTTACATGTCACATTGACGTGGTGAGTTTTCGCGGTTTTCTGACATCGCGTGACAGGCAGGTGAAGTGGGTGCAGCCCCAAATCTTTTGACCAATAGTCGAGGTCTAACGGCGAAAAAGCGTCGAATCAGAATTAACTATTTTTCTTTCGTTCACTGCTATCATGCATAATGAATGTGTACACGTCATATCAGATGGAGAGGTATCGCGGTTTTCGTGAGGTCGTGTGATAGACAGGCGAAGTGGAGGTGGTCCAAAAAAGTGTGGGACCAATCGCGGAGGGCTGATTGCAGAATTGGGATAGAAAAGTTTGGAATAGCTTTACGTTATAGTGCCCCAAATGACATGCTGTTTAAGTATCCGTACGTTCCATGCACAATTGAACGTCGTTATCACGGCGGCCGCATTTCAATGGGGGCGAAATGTGAAAGCACCCATGTATAGTACGGCGTCCACCACTAGGGCGTGCCTCATAATCAAAGCATAGTTTTGGCATCTAAAACCCAATAATTTAATTTCTTGAAATCGTTATAATGAAGTGCTGGGGGCCTCCGAAATCAATCGTTATACAGATCCTTTCGTTGTAAAAGTCAGCTCAAAGCAGAAGTGGCACAGGAGTAGTAATTAGTTACACATGGCATTTCGTTGTAAAGGCGTTCGCTGCAGGTCCCCTCGACTGTTAACATATATTGTGAGTGTGCAGGAAGACATTTGTTGCACGCATGACAGGGTGCTGTCATGTATTGATCATATGAATAAACGAGGAATAGTTACCGGAGCGATAAACATATGCAATGCTGTGAATAAAAATAAACGCGCTCACGTAAAACGAGTTGTCCAGGTCTTTTAGCTTCAGAACTTTTTTGTCGTAGTACACGCCACTGCGGTGACCCTCGGCGTACCTCAGCCTCTGCAAGCGTGAAAGAAAATATGAGCAACAAAAACTGGATGGCGCGCCTAAAAAGATCAAATTATTTCCAGTTATTGCAAGCGATAGTGCAACAGCGGACGAAGCCGTATTCCAGCAGAACGCCTACGTTTCTATTGCACAGAGGTCGAAAGAAAAAGCACAGATACTGCCTTTTCTTTCAAATCACCGAACATGGACTACAGGCAATGTAAAATCCGCAAATGCGCTTGTGCACACATATAATCCTACGTAACAAAATCTACGCACCTCAGCGTATTATGTAAATCAGGCCTCAGCCTGCTGACTTAGGACATCATCGCTGCCGCCATCTCTTTAACGCAACGTCAATGTTTTTTAACTGTCTGTTACCTTTAACAACGATATAATCAAGCGCTTTGCCATCTTAGCTGTAGAACAAGTTATCGAGGAATTATGCATATCGTCTATTCGGTGGTGCAGGTCACACAATAGAGTACTGACTGCGCTTCTGTCTTCTGGAATGTACACTTGACCCGCGACAAAACTGGGTGTTTTTTTTTCTTTACGAATCCTTATTTCGGAAAGCTTTCTGGTCGGAGATATCTAAGGTACAAAGTGGGCGCATGTAAATGTCAATCAAATACACAAAACCATACATTATAAAACTCCAAGTGATATGAAATCAAATTTATGTACAGACGCAATACTGTAGTCCAGAAAGGAATTTGTCAGAGCTTCCAATAAGAAGTTGCTCGCAATTCCCACCGATCGCAGCAATCGATTTTATTTTTGAACTCCAACACAAACAAAGTTGGAAAAGAGGAAGCTAGAAGATTCGTCAAAATTTCGCCGAGAGCTATTTCGCAGTTTCCTTTGGTGATGGTAGTTGGCGACTGAGAAATGTTCAACAAATCGAGAAAGCTCAACTACCTGTAACGAGTCGCGGATCGTCGAATGTGGTGCGTACCATGAGGAGCAATACGCCGAACTGGGCAAAAAAAAGAAATCTCGTATTCGGATTTCATTGTCTCGTTCGTTTGCGTTTATTAAGACGCTACGTTGCACAGGAAATGAACTTTCACGTCGGCTTCGCGTACTCATTGACCGTAATAGTACGTTGGTTTGCGTGCCTTTCTAGTTACTCACATGCGCAGCGAGTTGCTGAGGTGTCCGCCACAAGACTAAATCGCCTTTGGATGTCGACAAAATTTCCTAAATTATTGCATGCGCGCTAATCACAAGACGAAAAAGTGCCGCAGTTGTGGCGCAGTGTCCCTCGCACATCCTTGTGTATTATGAATACGTCTCGCGTACCAACCGACTGAAATAACATCAGCCTCGGCCAAATGTTATATCAAGGGCGGATTACATCGGTGGATCGTACTTCTATGTCGAGCTGCACGCGCAAACACTTACTCGCATCCTGTCCGCGTCGGTTTTCCTTCGTGATTGTTCCGGTGGACTAAACATACCCTGAAGAGGTTTTGTTACCTCAGCTGTGAGGCGTGACTTCTCATTATGGCTCACGCATGCCAAAAGCACCGACTACATTGCAGCGTATTTTCTACAACTGCATATCTGTAATGGTGGCACCTAGAATAAACACCTCAGTGAATTCATTTCGAAGCGTGAGCGCGCCGTAAGTGTCATTTGAATGTTTCCATCTCTTTATTAACGATGGAGTATCATTTCTTTTTCTGCGAAGATAGCAATAAACTTACAGTGGTTTGAGGACTACGCGTCCTTGCTTCACCTTAATTAACCATGACTGTCAGAGGCTTTAGCACAGTTATGCAACCAGCAACGACGGGACATGCACTATTACATGCCTTGTAATACACATTTATTAGTATACATCTAACTGCTCGACACAGCTGCATCAATGGAGCCGATTGCTATGAGGCTCAAGAGCAGTGAAAGGCTGCCATGTCTCATAGCCATGAATTACAATAAGCACTGTTGCGCACTCGAAATAATGCTGAAATTTCACAAGAGCCTGTTTTTTTGCAAAGCACGAGTATTATTTGCTCCTATAAAGAAAGATTATCAGTATCATAGCGCACACATTTTCGCATTACGTTTCAATATTTATTCGCCGTGTTGAATAAACTATGGCAGCAACAAACTCTGGCTGTCGCACCAGTAGAATCATAAGGATGAAAAAAGAAGGCTGTCCGAAAATCGCGTTGCGACGCTTCCCGATCTTTTTTTTAGTTTTTCTTTTGTTTACGTTGCCGTTGTACCAGTCACAGTATGTGAAACAGCCTTAAGAGCAAGCTTTAGCTTGGGCCCAACTCCGACGCGGTTTATTCAAATACGCCTATAACGCAAAAACATTTTTCTGAGATAACCCCTGGACCGATATTAATGAAATTTGTTCCATTTGAGAGAGAAAGTTCAATTCTAGTGACCATTTCTTGTGAAATTTCGCTTTCTATCCTGGATTTTGTTACAAAAATATCTCAACATCAGAAAGTTTGAAAAAATAAATAGAAGCACGAAGCTTACAAATTCATAGCTCTGCATCAAAAACAGGTATCGCGGTTCTGTAAACAGCATCCATTAGACCATTGAAAGCGGATGAATTCGTTATGTAATTTCATATCTTACGTCAATTTGTTACGTTCTTTCAGGGGTTCTGCAACAAGGGTTCTGCAAAAGCTGTATTTACTTATTACTAAATTTTTTGAGATGCACGTGTAACATACGAATTTGGTCCGCTTTAAATGTAATATTAGATGCAATTCATAGCATTGTACTATGATTTTTCGTTGCTGAGTTCAGTGTAGTAAACTTGATAGTTTCGTTTTTGAAAATTTTCGATATTTGCCCATTTTTTTATAAAAAGTTGATGACCTAAATCGAAAATACCAAACCAGGAGTCCCTAGATTTTAGGTTTTTCTTTTAAATCCAATAAACCTCGTCAAATTTGGTGCAGTGGTTGCCGAGAAAAATGAATTCTCCTTTTACATGTATTTAGATAGGAGCACCCGAGCTAAAGCTTCCTCTTGATGGCCTGATGCGCAATATCGGCCACGTGAGAGGCGAGAGCATGGTACTCCTCCCGCACACGCGTACCTTTATGAGCTCAATGTCGAATGCCTGAATGTTGTCGCACAGCGTGTCCCACTGGTCGTTCGTTGGCACGATACCGTACACGGACAGCATGGCATCGCAAACACTCTGGCGAAGCCAATTTGAAGATTCTGTGGTCGAGAGAATGAACTTGGGCAGCGCCGTCGTCTCTGGTTCGTCCAACTGCGAGAAAAAGAAAGACGGAAAACAGGAATGGTGCGACGAATAGCGTGAGGTATGTAGTTCAATATTGTGGGCGTTGCGAGGGTATTCAAGCAGCTGCAGGGGTGTGTCTCGTTGTGTGATAAGTCCGTTTGACGGGAGAGCGAAGTGACCTCATGTGCCTAAAACAAGTTTTATTTCAGTACTCTTGTGGTCACCTTCAAGTCCGCACACTCATGGTTCAGCTCTCTAACTGTTTCTAAAAGCTTAATAAACGTCCAAAGCATTTAGTTACCGTAGTTATAGAAACGGGTCGGCAAAGTAGTTGGACGGAACATTATATTACGTTAGCAACAACCTTACATTGCAAGCGCTCTACCGCAATGAAACCCTCAGCCGTAATAGACCTTCAATAAGTATGAAGCTTCAGCTAGGATAGGCCGTGCTCCATCCAAACTGCCACTTTTCACTAACAGCGGAGTAAACTTCTTTTCTTAAAACAAAATTTGTGCATCTTAACTCGCGCGCCCGCTTGAGTATAGAAGAAAGAAGCCTAAGAAACGTAATTGACAAGCTTTTACTACACTTCTTAGCAACTACGACAAAATTTTCTGTATAAGTGAAGTTGGAAAGAGGATCGCAATGTGCCCTCGATTGCGCGTAAGCGCCAAGGGGTATCACGCTTTCGGATGTCTTTTCCCCACAAAATGTAATGTTAGTTATACCAAACAATAAGGTCCTGCATTGACTAGCGCTTTCATTCTAACAAACCTAAAGAAAATTTCTCGCTAACTGCCAATATATATTTTGTATTAAATCGAAAGCCCGATTGCACTTTTTCTTGTGCCCGAAGTTCAATGAAATACTTTAATTGTTGTTTTCCGGATACTTCCATACTTCTTGCATGCCGACAGGCAGCAAAACCTAATTTACGTATCAAAAGTACCTCACTTCTCTCACGGCGGGCCAATATGAACGTCCCAAGCAAAGGGGCCAAGCGTTTTATTGAATATTGTGAGGCTTACAAAAAACCAAAGAAGCAAGGAACGTAAAGTGATGTTTCCTTAGCTTTCTTGCAAGAAAAAGCATGAAATATCTTAAATTCCGAAGAAAAACGACGCATTCAATTTTACAGCTGTTGATGAAGTTGTGCCGATTGCAGCGGTGTCATCCATTCAACTCTTTGAACGAGACTCTGCAGACGCTATTTCTCCCCACTTTCGGTGTAGTAAAGAAGTGCGCCAAATTACACTATGCGATGTCTTCATTCCCACGAACACGTGAGATATCACAGGTACTGAGATGAACACGTGTGGGTTTCTAGGGGTAACGAACCGAATAATGCCAGGAGCGAATGAATTCAATCGCATACAGAATACGTTTTGAATGGCTTCGAATTATGAACAGCCGTTATCACCACTAATATAAAACGATGTTCACAATCCAGTACACTTAAAGTTCGCAAGTTTCTGCCATTAGGTAGTACACTATAAAGCTTTGTTTAATGAAAGGACGAATGAAAGATTAGGAGCAAGCAAGTAGTTTCTTCGCATGCACAGGGCTCTTCAGAGAGTGCAAATAATTGCTGTACAGCCTGTAAACTATGGCTACCTAAGTTACGTAGTCTGCTCCACTACGCAAGTTCTCATGTTTTGTGTGCGCGGGCGAAAAGTTACCGTACTTTCGCTCCTATTTTATGTTTAATTGGGTGCAGTTGTCGTTTTCAAATATTCGAAAGATTTCAGATAAACTCACGTTTACGATTAGTGACTATTCCATTCAAAGATCGAAACAAATAAGACACTATTCGATTTCTTCGAAAGTTTCGATTATTGAGACGCCACTGTAGATTTCATTAAGGATGAACCTACGCACAAGTATCGACAACTGTTGCATGGCGCTTCAGTTTCAAGGATACAAACTTTCGCGGTGCGAGCTTTGTACACTCACGTAGATGATCACTTTGGAGTAGTCGTCGGGGTCTACCCTCATCTGGACCTTGACGAGTGGAAAGAGGCCGAAATTCTTGGCCAGCTTGGCGGCGATCACGGAGATCTTGGGGTCTCCCTCGGGGTCTAGCGACGGGAAGTGCTCCAGTCCCAGGATGCGTGGCATCTTCTTGATGTCCTCCATGCTGCTGTTGCGCTCTGCGGCACCGATTGCACGCAACGGAAAACTCATTTCAAGTGGCAGTACCCATCGAAGAGGGGATTCTGTTTGCTCCAGGCTATATGAGAATAAAAGCTGGTCCACATCGTAGTATAAATAATAATAATCTTTAAATATAAAGTATTACCGGGGGTATTACAACACACACCAGCACCGACAAAATGAAAACGGACAATCAAAACGCTGCAGCAGCACCAACCCCTTAAGTGACTTCATATGGGAGAGCAATTCGTTTCCTTGCTACAAATAGAAATCCGTGTCTACTGAAGTCGTCCCACGCTTCTGTCATGCAAGTGAAGGGTGAATTTTTTTTTTGGAAGGTGTGATTTGCTACACAGATATGTATAGGGAAGCACTTTGCATGGTGATGGATCTAGTTGTATGTTCTTCGCTTTGGTGCCGTGTTTCTGTATTGCACATTTTCTCCGGGGGCATAATTTATTTCATGTGGCCTAGCGCAGCGTATCCCTACTATGCTGCCACTAGACAACGAATTTCCCTACGAAAGTTTCCAGAGGATTTCTGCCAAATAAAAAAAAATGTGCTGCCTACTGAGTCTTAGTTAAAACATCTACGCTGTAACACGCGACATTGTTGCCAGCGGTTCAACAGATAGGTAGACCGGAGAATACGACGTCATGATGGTCCTTTACCCCGTCTCACACGAGTGCATGTTCAGAAAATTGGAGCGGAATTCATTCCCACTGGGATATAGCACGAATTTAGGTTGTCGCGTAGCATTGACCTTAGATGGTTTCGCCACCTGACCTCCGGCAAAGTAGCTGGCTATGCAAGACAAGCTGGATGCTTGTCGAAGAGGGAATACAGCTGCGACTCGTTTGCCGTGCGTTGTTGTATATCATGCATCCATGAGTTCAAAACGAAAGAGGCCCCTAGCTATTCATCAGCTTTCACTTTCACATTCTGCTATTGACGGTGATCATGCATTCTCACAGGTGTACGACATTACTTAGGGAATATCATAACGCTTGAACGAGATTCAGAATCCTAGGGTACAGCTGCGATTCGCTTTAAAGTATATTGGACAGGGAAGAACGGATGGATATTGCGGTCGCCGTTTATTTTAATTCATCCTTTGAACTGTAGTCTAAAATGGGAACGATTTAACGCTACATGGCTTAGCTTATGAAATACTTCTGCAATAATGCATCCCTCCCCAAATAAAATGTACTGAGGCTAGGCTGATGTATCGATTCTATTGTAATGGTATTCGTTGTATCCTTCCGTTCGACCGGATATTAGGATCACCGGTAGATGATAAGACAGAGTAAAATCTAGAGAAGGACTAATCTGTTTCTTCAACCCTGGTCACAGCTTTTTGTCCAAGGCGACGTAGTTAGCTTAAGTGCAGCAGAAGCTGTCGTCTTCACTCACTTGCGGCTGCTTTCGCTGCTTGGAATCAGAGACGAGATGTCACAGACGCTTTAAACTAAAAAAACCGCACTTCATATACGGATAATTTACAGGCAGTTATCCGCAGATTACCGTTGTACATCCCGCATTATCACGGCTAAGCCGAAGGCGCATAGTATCGCTGCTTACATTCAGAAGACACATTAGGGGTCGGGAGCTATTTTCACAAGCTCGGTTGCCCCTTCCGAAGCGCCCCACGACAAACTGCAACACAGCAGCGACATGACTGGGTCACTGGGAACTGTCATATGTAAGAATATATAACTCTCTCTCTTCTAATTGTCCACAACACTGTTAGGAAAAGGGGTAGCAGAAACAGCTGTGGTAAATGTACCCACTTGCGTCATGCCATTTAAGCAGCTTCCGAATGAGAATTACGAGTTAGCGTATTGACGAAAAACGTCAGGATTCAAACCTTTTCCGGTGTACCCATACTATAACAATCTTCGAAACCTACGCAGGCAAAGTGGCCACAGGTGCTGGACAATGTGGACCGAAGCGGCACATAACAGTGATTATGGTTAACAAGGCGGCCCCCTAACTGGCTCACACACCACGCCCGTTAATGTAACCAGCGCACCGGGGAAGTATATCGTGCCGATTGAGAACATCGGTGCCGCCCAACCAAAACGGCCACGCACACTCCGGCGCGACGCCAGCCGGCGATTGTTTTCCTTTACGAAGCTAAGCTGCCTTCAACCCCCATGGCTCGTGGCACCATCTTTGAGAGAAAAAAATTCATATAATGTACGCGCCCTGTACCCAAAGCTGTGCTCAAGCAGAACACAGTGCCCAGGCCTTGCCACTATTGGTTATACTGTGGGATTCTAATCTCACGTCACTGCTTGCCAGCGGTATTTAAGGAGAACAAAAAGCAAAAAAAAAATGAATAAATGAATAAACCAAAGAAACTGAAGATTAGCGTAAAGACCTTTCTAACTTTTTGGCTTACCTGCGTTTTGACATGCTGCGAAGATTGCCTCAAATTTCCGGACAGGAATGTGCGTCATTTGGTTCATGATCTGTCCTTGCTCTGTTATAGAGGCTGGAATAAGTGGTGAACAATCCCACAGATTACTAAGCATTTTGTATTTAGGTGCTCACCTTCGCATCATGACGAGGCAAAATATTTGCATTCGTAGAGCGCACGGGCGCAGTTAGCATACATAGATCGAGAGAGGCCTACATATTTGTACCTAGAAAAATGCATGTAATAGAAGAATGCATGCTACAACGACATGCTTTTAGGTGAAGAAAACGAAATGTCTCTTTTTGTTACCATGTTTCAGGAACAAAACTATAACGCGTCCGCAGTATACAAATAGTTCTGGTAAGACCGGGGGAAACGCCCTCAGGCTAGATAAAAAAGCGTATACTACTTTAGGCGTTTGTTATACGAGTACTGACGTGATATCGTCGCGGTCAACAACCTCATTCAGAATGTTAACACTGGAAGAATATGCAAAGAGTAGCTCGCTTGCAATAATGCAAGCAGTTACGTCCAAAAGAATTAATGGACAAATTGAAAAGAGAAATAAACACGCGGGAATGGTGAATAGGCTAAAGCGTAACCTTTAATTGCTTCATAAGCAAGAACATGGCTCCATAAACTGCAAGAACTAAAGAGCAAGTCTGGCAACTGGCCATTGTAAGGCATGGCAACAAAAGTGCATGAAAGGTTCATGGTAGCCTGAAATTTCACGTTGCCAGTGTGCGTCTACAAAAGAGCGAAATATTGTCAATGCACACCCTTAAATTATCGAGAACACACTGTCTGAAATTATGCCGTTGGACATGTGTCCAGAGGTATCTAGTTTACGCAATTGCTTTGTTCGTTAAGGTGCTTATTTCCAGTGAGCAACAGTAGCTGGAGCTCCTTCTCTAGAAAGAAAAGGTATCATACTCGAAATGCTGCAAGCTGAGAGTGTCATCAACACTCCTGCCATTTCTTCTAGTAGTACACAACAGAAAAAAGTTTAAATCTTTAAGATTCAACACAACTGGCACCAACAACCGTAACCTTGGTTGCGAATTTCGCATGTGCAGAGGTGTTAAGCAAACAATTTTTTTTTCTTCTCTTGCTTCTTTAATCACTTGAATTCTAAAGCGCTAGAATTTGAGCAGGCTACCGAATGACATTTCTTTATTCTTCGTGCGTTTCTTACGTTCTTTTGTATTCACCCCGCTTGGGCCTACTCATATTACGCGGTATTTCGAAAAAAAATAAATAAAAATAATTCCGCACTGCGCGACAATGTATTCGTCGCCGCGAGAGAAGTGAGCGCCGGAGGAGGAAAGCGCTTGGAGGTGAAGAAGGGAATTGCGCGTTCGTGCCATTTCCGTTAGGGTTTTCGCGCCGCGGGGCTAGATGTGCGTGCATGTGCATGTTCCTGGCCTCTCTTTTTTGCATGTGTATCACATGCGTTTTCCCCTGTGGAACACCAAAGATCGCACCGTCGAGGTCAATGTAGCGTCCGCGACCACGTTCTCGCCTTTTACCGTTTCTTCTGCGATGCCGCAGTGGTCGCTACGCATGTTCCTGGCCTCCCTCCTTTGCACGTGTAGCACATGAGCTTTCTCCCTGTGGCACATGAGACGTCGCACCATCGAGATAAATGTAGCGAGCGCGACCGCGTTCGCACCCTCTCTGTTTCTACTGCGATGCCGCATGGTTATTTTTGTTATTTACGGGTCTTTATCGCGATAGCTGTTATATGGACATTCCAGGCGCGTTTCGGCCGTCGCCTTCACCGTGAGGTTCCGTATGAGTGAAAGCGTCTGACGGTGAGCCGGCGAACGCGGTTCAATTTCGCGTGCGCGAGCGAGAAACACGGCCTGCATGCATGGCCTCTCCTTTGGAGCTTGAGGCAGTGGGTCAGACGAGGGAGGAGGGGCGTTCTTCTCCGGCGGCTGCTACAGTGACTCGACGTTCTCCTCGCCCGCCGCTCCGTACAGAGCGGTCACAACCGCGGTGTCTACTACGGCGTTGGCCACGCGAATCGCGGACGCCATACTAGACGCCCCTGGCGGGAGCCGTAGGGACGCGTTGCGGGCGCTGGTGTGTCTTGAAAGCAATCTGTGACGTGGCCAATGTGCGCGCCCACGCGGACCTCATATTCAGAGCGACCTGCGATGTTTGCAGAGTGCGCGTAGTGCCGGTAGCTTCGTATTCGCGTTTCGACATTTCGTTGAAGTTACAGATGTATGGAGGTCAATTGACTCGCGGCTCCTGCCGCAATTCCTAACTCCAGTGTTTTCACAGACAGTTTCCTCTGTCATTGAGTGAAGTGTGTAGTCGTTTACCTATGCGCGCGTGATACCGTGCTGGTTAATTTAATTAAAACACATTGACGGGCTAGTTGGTTTGAATCAATGACAGAATGGGTAACGCGACTGGACAAGGACGTAGAAAGAAGCAGACACGCTAAGACAGCGCTGTCTCTGTCTGTCTCGTCCTCGGTGAGTCACGGTTGCATATTCTATGATTGCCAATTTAGTTAGTAAACGAATGTTTACAAGTTTATACGGCCGATAAAACTACTATCCTTGCTTCGTACAGATATTTACTAATTCGCTATAGCAATCGGTGCGAAGCACCTATTGCGATAGGTGCTTCGCGAGCATGCACGTGTTGCTCCTCGCGACGGGTTATACATAAAGAACCCGAAAATAACAATGAAAATAAAAATAATAAAAACAACGCATTAAACGTATTCCACATAGTGCTTGTTTCTAAGGATTAAATCTTGTTTCACACAATACTGAGCTTAAACAAAACACCATTAGGCACAATTGCAGCAAAAAAAAAGAAAGCATGGAACAATATCCAAGTGGAAACGAAGCCACTGCAAAAAGCCTGTCTAGCTTTCAGAGCGATGGCTGCTGTGTATGGAACGGAGTATAGATGTTATCGATTGAGACTGTGAATGTCGAAAAATCACACTATTTTTATTGTGCGAAGCAAGAAAATGTAGGCGTAGCATCTTTCTGCGTGAAATTAGCAACGGCGTGCAGTTATGCTCGTGCTCATAGTTAAGAATGGTACATCAGTTAAGTATGCACCCGCGCCTTGTGCAAAAAAGCAGAACTGCGAACAAATACTGTACAGCTGCTGGCCCATAAACGTCATGAGCCGTATACCTGGCTTCAATGAAACAACGTATTACTAAGTAGCACGCTCATAGGCAGCTCAGAAGTGCCAGGTTATATACGCGTTACCTTCGACCTCTGCGAAGAGCGTCTTCTCGATGTCTGAGATGATCCAGTCGTCGAACGAGAACTTCCTCGCGTAGGGGGGAATGCGCGCGTTGTGCATCCACTTGCGGCACACGTGCGCGTAGAAGTCATCGCACGGGTCCGTGCGTCCGCGCTCGATGATCGCCTCGTAGAACTTGCCTGCAAGTGTAAAAGTGTAAAGGCGCTGATATAGTATAACAACATTGCCGCGTTAACATGCTTTCCTTATTTTATTGGCCGACAACGGGCGAGAAGTGCGCACAAGCGGAGAGGGTTTTGGCTAGTGCGAGATACCGCAGTGAATGTAGATAACCAGATAAGGAGGGTGATGCCGGCGCCTGCGATCGGTCCGGTTCCCCTTGCATAATTTGCGGTGGCTGGTCTAAAATCACGCTGGCGTGGTAGGGCAGGTTAAAGGTGACAATAATATGGCTCTTCTGCGAGGAAGTACTGGCAGAAAAGTGTCCTGTTTAGGACAAAAGAGCTGGACAACGTTATAGCTTCTTGAAAAATACCTTATGATTGACAGAGAAATACATTTTTCCCTGCAGCTCCGAGTAGTCAGCACCACAGCGATTGGCGCAGCCATTTTGTATTCCTTAAGGAACGGTGTGGTCGCCGGCTGTTCCGAAGAAAGTAAAGTTTTGTTCAGCATAAAATTACATGTTTTATAAGCACACGTCACTTTGACGCGGTGAGTGTTCGCTCTCTTCGTGACGTCACATGACCGGCAGGCGAAGCGGAGGTGGCCCGATGAATTTTAAGCCGATCGTGGAGGGTTAATGGTAGAGATGGAATGGAAAGAGATCGGAATAGGTTTACGTTATAGCGCGCCAAGCAAAGCGGTTAAGTGATGTAAAGCTACTCACGATGCGCGCAACTATGTTTATTGTCGCCTTACGCAAGGGGTGAGCTCATTCAATCTTTATGCACTCCGCAGGTCACAAGATTATTGTCATGCAGTGTTTCTGCACGACACTGCTCACATGCTAAGCAGTAATGGAAACAGGAGTCCATGCGAATGCACAGTTTGCGACATCGACGCATTTATGTCACCGGGACTAAAACGACGCTCGATGTGTGTCGAGCGCAGAATTGAGAGGAAAGGTGTATCAATACAAAAATTGGTTGGGAAGGTTGACTATTACTCACCCGTTTCACTCCTCCCTCTAATTTGAATGGAACCAGGCATTTGCGCACGTGCTCCACGACTTCTCACACGTGCCAATCGTTTAAGAGAGTCATTTGGCGCCGACAAGAGAAGTATGTTTGTGATAAAGAACAACAACAACAAAAAGAAAAACTCTGGCCAAATTGTCAGAGCATCCTGCTGATGTTCAGAGACATCGAGCTTCGATCCCGTGATCGGAAAGCTAATTTATTTATTTATATATTATTTGTGAGATATTGGGCAGATGGCACAAGCAGCCGTAGTTAGCAAATTCAGCGACGGTTCACAAAGAAAGGTTCGCCTGAAGTTAGCATATGAAGGAGTTTCGGTGACGTGACTGGAGAAAATACCTGTTGGTACTATTGCGTTTGTCATTGTGTGCGGCCTAATGGGCATTAATATAAAGAAATGTGGATATTTTAACGCTGCCAAAAAATAGTGCGATTCTGCAGACAATAGAATCTGTAGACATTTCTACTGTTTCGAGGGATGACGTGACAATAAAGAGGCGTACGCGTTGAGCGACTAAACATGCTTGAAAAGGCGGCTGCACACACAAAAAAAGAACACTGATGGAGACGAGACGACAAGGACCAGCGTTGTACCAACGATACACACGTTGGTTCTTTCTCATCGTGTGCTACGGTTTCACGCATCGCTGCCTCAGTATGCCGTGCTCGGGAAGTTTCTTTCGGTGTCCACGCCGAAGAACTGCCTTAGAAAGTCAGGGTGTTGTTCGGAGGACTTCCGCCATCCGTCAGCCGTGGAATACGCGTTGTCAAAACGTTGCGGTCTGAATAGAGACGCCAAGCACGTTTGTACCGAGATCTTCGAGAGTGCAAGTTTGCGGTAGGATGCACAATGCCTGATATGAACATGTGCGGACCTTCCACGTCCTTGGCAACCAAACAACGGAGTTCCCTGGCAAAAAGTACTGGGGAGACTGAGGATCTGGTCTGCTCCGCATACCCAAGGGTCGCAATCCAACTTGCACATCTCAGGTTAAGCGCTCGCCCTTGTCGACTCGTCTTCGTCTGTGTTCCTTTCTTGTTTTTTGCGCTGCCGCCTTTTCAAATATGTGCCAACACGCCCAAGTCGCCGCCTTAATGAAGCGACCAAAGGTGCTTAAAGTTTGAAATATAGGGTCTATAAGGAGCTTCGTCAAACTGTGATGTTTATGGTGTAAAAAGTATTGTTCTTGTTTTCTTTTACTCTACTTACCCAGAAAAAAAAATGTGCACCTTCGTAAAATTACTAGGTAGGTGATTTGGCAAGAGAGACAGACATTTGTAATCAATTTATTTTTCTACTTCCATTGCTCTGGACCTGCGACATTTGCGCTCACAAAGCCGCACTTTTCCGTTCGTCGGTACGGAAAATTCATTGTGACTGATGGCGTCAAAGAATAAATCCCGTCATTTAGGTAAAATAAACAGTTGAACGTAGGAGTGCTCAAGCAGCAATATCTTGGAATCGGATCGCATCAGAATATTTGAGAGAAACGACCTTTCCTTATTGAATCGAATTTTGAATACATTAAATTTCTGAAATGAGTGAAATGAAAAGTTCCGTGAAGTCTGTTTGGCAGGAAAATGCTTCTTTAGAATACTTTATACATGTAATGCCGTTATCAACTGGATGTCAAGTTTAGTGAAACCATGAGGGTATGGTGATATCTAGTGGGCGAGAAAAATTACTATAATAAAGAAAGGAACAGCCCCTCCCGAATGCACTTAGTAGAGTGCAGAGCTCATTGAAGGAGGTAATGGGAACAATGCAGCGCCGCGCGTAGTTTTGCAGACATGAAAACATGGTCAGACTGACCCTTAATAAATCGGGTCGCCCAAACACAAAGAGTGAATTCATAGGCTGCCTAAGGTGAGACATATGCCTACTCGGCGGCTGGTAACTAATGCGCATAAGCTAGTATGTTCAAGGACTCGGCCGTCTGCGCTACAACCACTGTTCTCCTGCACCACAATAGTGCAGATTAGTCTGAATTTGCATCTGTCTTTTTTCCTGTAAACTGCAAGAACTGTTGCTGTTCCTTATAGAATTTGAGCGAAACGAATGTTCGACAATATCGAATAGTGATTTATCAAATCGTATACAAATAAAGTAGAAAAGACTATTCAAATAGTAAGCAAAGCTTCGAATGGTCACACACGCTTATAGAAGTTCCTAAACTTGTACTGTTCGTAAGTGCATGTCAGGCAGTTGGGATGTTGCAGACATTGCGAACGATGTAGACCACCCAATTGCAAACCGCAGTTGCCAAGGAAATGTATACTCGGACCAACAATAGGAATGAGGAATACTCAAAAATAAACCTCTGGCAATGCACAAGTTCCAGACCGCAACGCCTTGAGCAGCGCGTAGGAATTAAATACTCCCAACGGGCTGCTATAAATCCCATGTCGTCAATCCCGAAGGTGTCCTTAAACCTCTAGAAATGCAAGTCGCATGGAAACCAAGGGTCAAATTAACAAAGCTTCGGTATTGCCAGAACACTGCCATTACGAGGCACCTTTCGCTAATATTGCAGCATCAAGCACGTCCATCAAAACGTGACGGGGTCACACGCACATCAAAAGTATGGAAGAGAATGCTTACAAGACTTATATTGGGGATATCGGACAGCACGTCCGACCAGTAAATCGAACACAGTCCTGCGAAGCCCCTCCCCTCCCCCCTATGCACTGCTCGGCACTATCCTAGGCACTACTGCACTGTCTTCGTGTTCGTGTAGAAAATCCTCCTTAAGAATACGTGTGTTCGCTCTGTGAACTGGCTGCCGCGTATCTTAAGAGCATCTATAGCGTGTTTAGTGTCACCCCCCTCCACTCCTTCAAAATGACACTAGAGAAGAATTCTAGGCCGAGCTATAGTGATAGATTATTGATCTAGCAGCCTATCATCATTTTCAGTGAGCCAATATAGGACTTTATTGCGTAGAGAATAGTCCCCGAAGGTCGCACTGCTGCTCCTCAATGCGAAACACTCGAATGAAAATGGAGAAGTTGAAGTAATCTCCAGCTGACCTGCCTCTATGTCACGCTCTTTAATTTAACCAGTGCTGACGTGAGATGGCAGGTACTATAGTACGCAATAGGTGGCGCAGTATTATTTTCCGTTTCCGTTAGTTTCTCGCTTAGAAGAGCTCCGTCTTTCTACGAATGACGAATTCGTTACTACAGAAGCCTAACCTTTCAATCTAGCTCGATCTAATATATTCGTATAGTGTCCCTTTATTGCCATAATTTTCGCTGAAGCAAACTCATGCTGTCCTTCCAGTTTCACGCGCGGTTAAGGCTTTACAGCAATACATAACAAAGTTGTGTTTTTATACTCTTTTTTTGTATACTCTTTATACACTTTTCGTTGTGTCAGCTATATTCGGCGACGCAGGAAGCCACAGACGGCGCTCTCTCCTACACGGACGCACCATACCTGATGTAATGAAATGAACAACTCACCGGCTTCTCTGCATGCTCGAGTCTCGCATATTCGTACTCTGTCGAACCCTGCGTTAGAAGAAAAGGGCAAATCAGTATCATTGGAGGCACCACGCAGTAGCAGCCGTCACTGTAGCTAAGAAATGGCTCTAGCTTAACAGCGTTCACATTTAGTAGTGTATTAAGCACTATGGCACACATCATACACACAAACAAATGCAATTAAACATGAAGAGAGACAACGCAGGAGTGCTGTAGCAAAGAACTCGATTGCTAGCGCAAACAAATGTAGCTGTCTCGAGAACGTGGATGGATACAATAATGAGTATCAAAATGTTGCAACAACAGCCGCTTGATCAAAAGAGATCGCGCAACCGTGGCAAGTTGATGACAACGCAGGTAAGGATTTGCAAAGGCGTGCCATGGCAGTATAACGGCGACCGCACGGCGTCAACGCCAAAACCTAAAATGGCACGGGAGTACAACGGCTGAAACGCTGGGATATTGTGTTTGAATGCTGGGTATTCAAGAATTTCAGAATATTCAGGAATATTTGAACGCTGGCGTATTACCGCGTCTCCTCTAACAAATAGGCGGTGAGCAAAAGACACATACTGACCTTGTATACATTTTTCAAGAAGAATAAAAATATTTATTTGTGAAATAAAGCATTAATTTTCTTTAATTTTTGTTGTTCGAAGCACCAGTTAGGTTATGTCACTGCTCAGACATGATGGGAAAAAAAACCTGATCCACATTCCTGGCCTTACAGTTTGCCAGATTTTGGGTGGCAGCTCCTAGGATCTTTATACCTGTGGGTTTTCTCTGAGCATATATGTTATTCCAAGATGGACGTTATTATAATGTCAAGAAACGGATTACGTATGCGTTCAGCGAGGGAGCTCCATGACCTTCTCTCATGCAGAACGCAATCCGCTACTGTCACTGCGCATGGAATTCTGTAGTGCGTTTTGCACTGCTAGATGCAAAACAGATCGTGGGGGGTCGAACCCGTATATATGTAGGCGCCTCATTGTCATTGCGCAAGCGAACAGGAAAGATTTTTTTATTTGCATTATCATTTCTTCTTTTGGCGACGTTATGTACTCCATCGAATACGTGTCCAAATATTATAAGTATGCTATACTGCTCTTTCCTATACACGATTCGGCACGCTGAATTGAATATAGTTCAAGGTCAAATTAAGCGATCGCCAAAGGAATGTACTGGCGACAAGTGAGTTACTCTATTTCTTAATCTTGATTATTATACTGTAGGTTACAACTAGTGCCTGTGTCACATATGAAGCACTAAATGGAAAAAAGCATTTTTCAAAGCGGGTATGGCTATGTTCTGTGGCTTGCTAAAATATACAAGTATTGGGTAAGATATTTAAATGAAATGGCATGATTGTTTATCTCACAGCAGTTATTACGAATACCCAATTGATCGGCCAGGTACTCCCGTGGGCTGTGCACTCCACAGATCCCAAACGTTAGTCCTTTGTTGATTGGTTGCTGACAAACACCCACACTTGGACAAGAGCAGTTCAATATAATGACTGGGTTAGTCAAATCAAACAACTTCCTTATAGTCTCACATGGACTGAAATTTCTGGCTGCTTTGGAATCTTTGAAGGTTGTTCTAACATGCCTGTTTGAATCCTGATAAGCGAAGCTAGGACAATGCCGTGAAAAGGCAATCACGAGTGTGTTGAAACTTTATGTTGAAAACGCTGCAATTTAGGTTTCTGTTACAAGTTTAGCGCTCTCTCTTTAGCCAAGCAACCGTGTTCTCCTAGAATACCGCCTCGCTACCTCGAAATGCGCTCTCGATAAGAAACCAGAAGCAATGAAGCATTTCGTAGCATTCATAGAAAAAAATGTTCAAATATGGCCATGCGGAAGAAGCTCTACCCTTTAGAGACTGAGAAGAATGCTGGTGCCCTCTTATCTTTGACGTGTGCCATCCACAGAAGCCAAGAGAAACTAGAATTGTCTTTGATTCCAGTGCACAGTACGGGAACATCTCTTTGAACAGCGTTCTGCTCATTGGACCAGACATGATGAATAGTCTGTTAGGTGTTATCCGTTTCAGGAAGGAGCTCATTGCAGTGACAACAGATATTAAGCAGATACTCTACTGCTTCAGCGTGCCCGAAGACCATAGTAACTGTCCACGGTTCCTGTGGTTCTGCAACAACTACGTTCACAATGACCTTGTAGAGTACTGGATAACGGTGTAACTTTTTTGGTAACAGTCCGTCGCCTGCTGTTGCAAACTATGCCCTTCAGAGGATAGCACGTAGAGGGGAAGACGAATTTGGCATGGATGCCACACAATTTGTGGACAGCCATTTTTATGTTGGCAATGGACTGAAGTTGCTTCCCATCGAGCAAGAAACTGTCAGCCTACTAAGCGCACACAACTCATGTGAGGAGCTTCGAACCTTAGGCTGCACAAAATCACTTGTAACAGAAATTTAGTGATGGAGGCATTCCCAAGGGACGATCGAGCAAATGACTTGCAAGATCTTCACCTGGGCGTCGACCGACCGCCACCCCCCCCCTTTCCACGCAGTCTGGGAATCTGCTGCGATTTGAGAGGAGACGTATTTACCTCCAGGGATCTAAAACTACAGAGACTATTTACCCGAAATGGCAGCTTGTCGACCGTGAATAGCTTGTCTGACTCTCTAGGATCTGCGGCTTCCGTCACCATCGAAGAAAGACTCTTCTCCGTGAGCTTATTACAGAGAACTGTGACTGGAATGCCGCAGTTGCTGATGAGAAGAAAAAAGAATGGGAATACTGGAAGGATTCCTTGAAGGTGCTTGAAAATTTGCATGTGCCTCGTAAGTACATACACGCCTCGCTAACTACGGCCCGTCGGAAAGAAGGGCACATGTTTCCACACGCAACAAACACGACAGTCGCCTCTGTGGCGCCACATCTGAATACCACGACCCAAGACGGTGGGTGTCATGTGAGGCTTTCATGGCGAAATCTAAGCTGGCGGCACGTTCTGAACACACTGTTGCTAGGCTCACAGGTAGCCCAGTCTTGGCAGTAGAGCTGCCAAAGCTCATGGAAAGAGGAATGGATACTATGTTGCGCACTGGAAAGGTCTACTGTGACAGCAATATCGTCCTCAGCTATGTACTCAATGAGACTAGGAGGTTCTATGTGTACGTTTGCAACCGAATGCAACGCATCGGGAGATCGACTCGGTCGGATCAGTGGCCCTATGTTCCGACTGGCATTAATCCTGCAGATCTCGGCACAAGGTTCGTACCCATGCCGCAGCTTCGGTAGTCACGCTGGCTGACTGGTCGAGCATTTCTACGATGCCATGAACAGTGCTCGGAAGTTCTACGGGGCAGGTTTGAACTCATTCGTCCTGACTTTCACGTCGACGTGCGGCCTCAAGCACCTAGCATTGCGACTACTGTGAGCATGAAATGGATTGACCCCGGTAGGTTCGTGTGCTTCTCGAGCTGGACCAGCTTGATGCATGCAATGGCAGTTCCCGTACGTGCGGCGAGCACCTTTCGCCACAGCAAGTCTGTTCAGGACATTCGTTCACTCACTCCAACTCCACAATCTGCAGAACACCAGGCTTGAGCTAAGACCGTCATATTTCGTTTAGTACAGAGTGAGGTGTACTCTTAAGGACTACAGTGCCTAGATCAGGAGAAGAACATCGGAAAATCTAGCCCACTGTGGAAGCTCTACCCATTGGTCGATCGACGCAGAGAACTGCTGAAAATGGGTGGTCATCTAAAAAAGGCCCAGTGGACCTAGGACGAGTCTACGTCCATTGTCAACCCTGGACACCACCATGTTGCCATGCTCCTCATAAACCACTATCAGGAAGACTTCAAGAACCAAGGTCGGCACCTCACCGAAGGAGCGATCCGAGCAGCCGTCGTCTGGCTCGATGGGACTAAATGTCGGATCTGCTCGTACATGCACAAATGCAAGCTACGAGGCAAGCAATAAGAGCAGAAAATGGCAGACCTGCCGACCGAGCGGCTTAGCACAGCGCCCCCCTTCCCTTGTGTGGGTCTTGACGTTTTCGAACCATGAAAAGTGATTGCACGTGGCAGTAGACGTGGCAAAGCCCATGGCAAGCGTTGGGCTGTAATGTTCACGTGCATGAGTGTACGCGCAGTTCATACGAAGTCATGGAATTCATGGACACTTCAAGCTTTAAAAATGCCTTGACAACATTCTTTGCCATTAGAAGCCCGGGAAAACAGCTATGCTCTGACTATGGCACAAATTTTAGTAGAGCGTGCTCCGAACTGCAGCTCAATGTGGGTGACCTGGATATCGAAAGAGTCCACAAATTTGTCGCAACGTTGGGGTGCAGCCGGGTATTTATTCCTCCCCACGCCTCTCACATGGGCGGAGTCTGGCAAAGAATGATCGGCGTTGTCAGGCGCGCCTTAGATTCCATGTTGTCAGAACACCCCATGCGCCTCACCCACTAAGTACTGGTGACGTTTCTGGCTGAAGTTATAGCCGCCATAAATACAAGGCCTCTAGTTCCAGTATCCACAGACGCCGAGTGCTGGAAAATTCTGACTCCCGCAATGCTCCTGACCCAAAAGACGGGTGCAAACACTTTTTCACCTGGTCTCTTTGACTGTAGAGATTTGCATAGGCGTCAGTGGCGTCAAGTCCAATGCTCGCCGATTCTATGTGGCACCGCTGGCGACGGTGCTTCGTGACTACGCTGCAAAGCCGGCGCAAGTGGCAGTTCCCTCTAGTGCTCCTGAAGAACAAGAACGTTCAGTGGCCTATGGCCCGCGTAGTGAGTACGTTTCTCAGCGAGGATGGAAAAGTGAAAAAGGCTGATGTGAAGATGGCGACCGGTGGTGTGGTGAATACATTTTCCCGGTCGGTGACTGAGACTGTCCGTGCTATAGCGCACGAGGACTGATGTACTATTCCATAGCCTACATAGTGGTATCTTGTTATACCAAGCGGGGACTGTGTTGCAACCATGTGTTTAAACCGCTGCAATTTTTGTTTCCCTTACAAGTTTCCGTTTCTCTTTCTAGCCAAGCAACCTTGTACTCCCAGAATTCCGCGCTATCTTCTCTATCCTCTCTTTCTCGTTGTCTATTCCACCGGTGTTTTATCATTTTGGCCGCACCGCGTTTTTGCGATGAATGCCCGACAATAAATTGCAAAGTTGTTATAGCGTTGTCGCAGTCTCTCATCTGCCCGAGCAGTGGCCGCTACATCAACGGGCGCCATAGAATCGCTACGAGTACTTCCTCGTCACAGATGAAGCGAATGTGTATGCCATGGAAGCGAACTCGCTCGTGTCCCTCAGTTCTATTCACCAAGATGTAAAAACTTCCACCTATTCAGTAATTCGTACTTTGTCCAGCAAAAGTGAAGCTCATGTTGCTAACGGCGTGCACGTTTCGGCTACTATTATCAATCGCCAACTGTTTCCGAGAGTTGCGCTGTGCCAGTGAAATTAACGAAGCCAGTAAGCGAAGAAATGGCACCGTATACTCACCCACGAAACTCTTGAGGAAGGCGGCAATGGGTATGGTGACAAGTAGAAAAGTGGCAACCGGAACGGCGCCAACCACGAACCACCAGTACGAGGTGCCACCTGACCGTCTCTTTGGGCCGGCCGAGCCTCCGCTGCCACTTTCGCGCCTGAGTAGGAGCGTAGGAGCAAGGGCAGACCAGCAGAGCGTGAGTATCAACAATATAATTAGGCATCATGGCACTGATCACTTTTTTGAACAGCTTACAATTTCTTTTCGGACATACAAGACGAAGCAAAATCACCTGCATATCTTTCTCATAGTCGTCAGCAAACAAAATTCCAATGGTGAATTCCACTGGTCGGTCTGGAGCACGGTTTCTTCCTTTGCGGCAAAGCATTTGAATTCCACTGATTGATCTCGGGCAAATTTGCGTTTTCCACTGGTCGATTGGCATTAACCGGCTCAACCGCGAAGCAGAGACGGATGTCACCGGAACACTGACAACGCGTTAGCGTCATTTCCGCATTGGTAGGGTGGCTTGGCTGTTTTCAGCTCTTTTTGGGGCGTCATTCAGTAACCCTGTGCAGTTTACACTCTCGAAACGGCGTCGTCCAACCCTGCGGCCATGCTTCTTGCCTCGAGTGATTCTGACAGCAGCTCTAGGTCCTCGGAAAGTAGCAGCAGCGACGACAACGAGCTGTACGTGCTTTACAAAACTATTTTTAAGGTGCAAATGATGAAATCGCGATATGACTAGCGCATAAGGTGGGCGCCCAGCTTCCACTCCGCTCTCTGCCGGAGCATGTTTATTTATCGGTGGTCGATCTGGATTGGGTCGGCCCGTGCCAGATTTTTTTTTTATCTCTCGCGAATTCAACGCTCTAGATCGCCTAGTGGAACTGACCATAAGTGTTTCTGTCCTATAGAGAGGACCTCTGCGACCTCGTCAGTATTGTTATGCGAAAAAGGGGTTAGTAAGACGAGCAACTATTTCCAGGTTATATTTACAACAGCCGTTGCAGTGCTGACCAGTTAGATTCACAGCGCGAGCCCAGTTCGTTCTTCCTACTCTTTTCTGGAGTGATGGCGCCCACGCGCCTCGTTCAAACCACCAAATACCGCACGCGTGTAGCACAATCCCCGGGTGGCAGAAACGACGTCCCGGAGCGTCTAAATGTCATCACTGGGAGGGTGATACTGCTTCAGTCGTGTAACGTGCACGGCATCACTGGACTGGGAAGCAGATGGAGCGTCAGGGGCGATGTCGTAGGTAACGGGAGTCACGGCACGAAGCACTCGGTATGGGGCTGTGTAACGAGACAGCAGTTTTTCTGACAGGCCGACCTGACGCGACGGAGACCATAGAAGCACCAAAGAACCAGGCGGGAAGTGCACGTCTCGGTGTCGCCGGTGGTACAAACGCCTTTGGCTCTCTTGGGATTTCAGGAGGCCGTCACGGGCAATTTCTCTTGCGTGGGCACAGCAGACGATGGCGTCAAGTGCATATACACTTGTCGGTGTGGCGTGAACAGGGAGGGTTGTGTGGAGGGGCAGTGCGGGTTCTTTGCCGAACACAAGGGAAAATGGGGAATAGCCAGCCGGGTCGTGGCGGGAGGAATTATAAGCAAATGTGACATATGGTAGAGCGAGGCCCCAGTCAGCGTGGTCTGAAGAGACATATTTCGCGAGCATGTCTGTGAGAGTGCGATTGAGACACTCCGTGAGGCCATATGTTTGCGGATGGTATGACGTAGATAGCTTATGCCTCGTGGCACAGGACTGCAGGATGTCCGCCATAACTTTTGACAGGAATATCCGGCCGCAGTCTGTGAGAAGTTGTCGCGGAGCTCCATGTAATAAAATCACGTCGCCTAGAAGAAAATCGGCGACATCTGTGGCGCAGCTTGCAGGAAGCGCTCGGGTGGTGGCGTAGCGCGTGGTGTAATCCATGGCCACAGCGATCCACCTCTTTCCAGAGGTAGAAAGAGGGAAAGGGGCAAGTAAGTCTAAACGAACCCGAAATAATGGTTCCGCGGGAATGTCGAGTGGTTGAAGGTACCCAGCAGGGAGCGTCGATGGTGTCTGGCATCGCTGGCATTTCACACAGGCAACTACGTATCTCCCAACGGAGCGAGCAAGCCCTTGCCAAAAGAAGCGTCGGCGGATACGTGACACATACACATGTCCGGCAATAGGGAGGTCGTGATGTTTGTGGAGAACAGCCGAGCGAAGGTGTTTAGGGATCACAAAGAGTAATGCAGGGCGTTTGGGGTCAACGTTGTGGCGGTAGAGTACGCCACCTTGAAGTGGGAATAAGCGAAGGGAACTGTCGGCAAGTGACGATTCCAGGCGGTCAATGATGATATGTAAGGACGGGTCACGGCGCTACTCGTCGGCGACATGGGGCAGTGGAGAAACAGAGGGAACAAAGGCCTTGGTGTCAGTATCAGATGTAGAGGTCGCATCTTCGACTGGGTAGTGAGAGAGGCAATCTGCGTCCTGGTGTTGGCGTACCGACTTGTAAGTCACTGTGTAAGGATATCCTTGTAGTCGGAGGGCCGAACGACCGAGCCAGCCAGTGGGATCCTTGAGCGACGAAAGCCAACAGAGCGCATGATGGTCTGTGATTACTGAGAAGGGCTTGCCAATAAATATGGGCGGAACTATGAAACAGCCCCGACGAGAGCAAGACATTCGCGCTCGGTAATCGAATTGTTGCGCGCTGCAGTTGTGAGGAGCCGGCTAGCGTAGGCTAGAAGGCGGTCGTGTCAGTGTTGGCGTTGCGATAAGACGGCGCCGATCCCGTAACTACTGGCAACGGTGCGGACCTCTGTAGGTGCGGACGGGTTAAAGTGGGCCAAGACCGGTGGATTGGTGAGAGTCGTGACAAGGCGTGAAAATGCGGCAGCCTGAGGGAACCCTACGTTCAGTGAGTGGTCGAGCGATTGCTGCGAAATCTTTCACGAACCGTCGGAAATAAGAACAGAGCCCTACAAAACTCCGAACTTGTTCGACATACTGAGTTACAGGAAAAGCAGTTACTGCTCGAACCTTATCCGGGTCGGGTTGTACTCCGGGAGCATCGACGAGATGGTCTAGCACTGTAATCTGTCGGCGCCCGAAGTGACACTTCGATGAGCCCATAATTTGGAGCCCAGCCTTGCGGAAGACATCAAGGATATCTGCGACGCGGTCAACGTCCGTCTCAAATGTAGGAGAAAACACAAGGACGTCGTCGAGGTAACAAAGGCAAGTTGACCATTTGAAACCTTGAAGCAGATAGTCCATCACCCGCTTGAACGTGTTGGGGCAATGGATAAACCGAACGCTATAACTTTGAATTAGTAGAAGCCATCTGGAGTGACGAAAGTGGTCTTTCCTGGGTCTCGTTCATCGACGGAGATCTGCCAATCACCAGATCGAACGTCGATGGACGAAAAGTATTTGGCACCGTGAAGGCAATCAACAGCGTCGTCGATTCGTGGTAAAGGGTAAATGTCCTTTTTAGTGATTGGGTTTAGGTGCCGGTAATCAACGCAGAAACGCGACGTGCCATCTTTCTTTTTTACGAGCACGACCGACGACGCCCAAGGACTCCACCAGGGCTTAACAATGCCTCCGGCGAGCATCTTGTTTACTTCCTGCTGAATAATTTGCCGCTCTGCCGTGGACACGCGATACGGTCGGCGGTGAATGGGAACAGCATCACCAGTGTTGATCCGATGCTTAACAAAGGCCGTCTGACCAAGTGGTCGATTCGCAGTGTCAAATATGTCGCGGTAGGAAAGCAAAAGGCGGTATAGGGTGGTGACTTGATCAGGTGCGAGCTCTGGAGCGACCAGGCAACGGGGTGGGTCCATTGGAAGCCATGACTGAGGAGAAGACGGTGCGGCCGCTTCGGAGCTCCGTGGCGAGGACGGGGAACGTTCCACCTCCACCACAATGTTACGCGAAGGACGAGTCAGTAAGACGAGCAACTATTTATAGGTTATATTTACAACAGTGGTTGCAGCACTGACCGGTTAGATTTTCAGCGCGAGCCCAGTTCGTTCTTCCTCCTCTTTTCTGGAGTGATGGTGCCCACGCGCCTCGTTCAAACAAATACCACACGCGTGTAGCAGTATACTCATCAGAAAGCTGTGTCTGGGCTGTGTTGTCATCTGTGTCATGATCCGTCTTTTCTGCACCTATTCGTTACAAATTATTTATACGTCCATTTCAGTCTCTCCTCTTTCATTCTGCTCTTCTACGGAAACCTAAGCCATCGCCCTATTCCTATAACTTCGCCTATTTTCTCCTTTTCTAACTCTAAAATAATTCCACGTTCCTGAGTGTGTTTTCTTAGCCTGACATTTGCCTCCCGATCCTTTGTTGCTGTCGCTTATATGTGATCATGGTTGCCACTGCTGCTCATGTTAGTGTTGAAGCGAAGCTTTCTTTGCCACCTTCCAAGTTTGGCATGGACACTTTGTGCTGCTGGGTTGGTCGGTACCTTGGAGGATATATTGATGCAAAAGCATCAAACCGACCGCTGATTGACAAAGCCGGCGTCTGTAGCAGCGAAGCGGCAGCCAAATTCCCATTTAGTGCTACGGCACATGGCGTGCGCGCCTCCACGCCACAGAGCGGGCGAAAAGGCACACCTGCTGCCATGCTGGTGCGCCAGGAATTGCGTATGGGGAGAAGGCACCGCCGCGACAAAACGCCCCCCTCGCTCTTTAAAGACTGTGTTATACGCGTGGTACTTGACCGCACGAGTGCCTTATAATTTCGCCTCGGTAATCGCTATCAGGAAATTTATGCTTAAAAAAACGAATAAATTTGAAAGGAAAAAAAAAATTCACCGATGATTACGATCCTCCCTAACGTGAAATTTGAGCGTCTCTACACGGGTTTCCATTTCGCATGTCAATATTGTGTATTACTGTATAGGTGCACGCTTTATATTAGGAAGACAACGCTGTGAGTAGAGTAGCTGGCGCAGCCATTCTCTCGGTCGGCACGTTGCAAACGAAGTGTGAGGCGACTGTCGTCTTTCGTTATGCTCGTTTGCTCGGTTACGAAGTACGACGCCGAGGCACGCTGACGCTTAACGCAGGGACGAGCGCCTAAGAGCTGCGCAGTGAAACATTGATGGTCCTCATGGTCCGAAGTCGAGTGCCTTACGCACTAGGCTGAGCCAGCGCCTCCTAGAAAAGATGGATGGGCACTTTGTTTCATGAAATACTGCTACTTGGACTGCGATTTCCATTGCGAAGCGCAGCGTGACGAAAGCGCTGACATCAAGATTGCGCTGCTTAACAACGCCCCCTTCACAGCAAAAGGCCTCTGCACTTCGATCCCCGACGCCATGCTATATACCGCGCTTGACTGCCATAGTATCTAATGGGAATGCTCCCTAGGAAGCCACGGTCATTTTGGCAAACCGCGTTCGTCCCGCCGAATTTGGCAATGCAAATTTCGGTCCAAGTAGCATGACGTCATAAACAGACTGCACAGGGCTGCTAGCTAGGAGGTGTTGCGTTTATTCGGAAGCGTCCCTATTCATTCTATGGCACTCGGGCAATGTAGCACGACGTCAAGGATGGAAGTGCACCTGCCTTATGGTGTCTAGGACGCGTTGGCAACGCGTCTCAGCGCCCTCGCTTACCCGCGAGGGGTTCACAACTCGAAGGATCGCTCAGCGGCGTTCAATTGATAATAAATGATATCGAATTCACAACTCATAATACGCGCTTAGATATCCTCGGATCTTTTACTTTGTTTTTTTGCCATGGTGCCTTAGCACTCAAGCCAGACACCGCTACAGAAAATATTTGAGATGTTCCACGTTACGATTACGTATAGTCCATGGGGAACACTTTTCGAGGATGTATATACGAAGGGTATAGTGGATCTCGAGTGCAACTGGCAACGAATAGGCTTATATGACATGGTATTTAAGGATGCTGAACACAAGAACGGCGTTACTAAGCGCATCTGTGTTCTGCGTAACAAAAAAAGGGTCCTACATAAAGCTTTTACTTTTGTTGTTGGCTCACAGATTATCACTAATGAAAAGCGACATGTTAATGGAGTAGAGCCACATATTCACTGATTTTTTATTCACTTCATAGTCTTTGATTTTGACATCTCGTATGTGCCAACATTCTTCGCCAATCCTCCAGACTAGGTACGTCGAGGTATGACACCTTAGGCACAGAATAACAAATATCGTGTTTCCTCGATTCTATCGCGCATGTTTTACTGGGAACATTTTGTACAAAAATAATTTGCACGTCCGAATTATGAGAGATTCGAAAACTGCAGCCCTTACGCGATATCGTCACGGCCATTCAAGATATATGTAATCCATACAAATCGACACATAGTCTCCCAGCCACAATACACACATTGCTTGTAGCTGAACTGCTATCATCTGCAAGACGCTAAAGAAGTGCGGTATCTCAAAATCTATGGTAGGCCCCAAAAATGTTTGGTAGTGATTAAGTGGCCCGTCTTGGTAGCACAGTGGCTATGGTGTTGCGATGCTGAACTCGCGTTCGCCGATTCAACTTCACCCAAAGTAGCCGCATTTCGATGAACGGGAAATGCGAAAAGACAAGTGTAGTTAGGTTTCGGTGCACGCTAAAGAGACCCAGGTGGCCAAAATTATTCTGGAGTCCCCTACTACGTCGTGTCTCATAATCCCATCGTGGTTTTGGCACGCAAGATAATAGAATTTCTAATTAGTGAGAAGGAAGCGTCCGACTGCGATGATAGTGATACCCAATTTACTGTCGGCAAGGGTGGGGTAGATTTCGGTTCACCAAAATTATAGAAAATAATGATTACTCTACCTCTTATCAGGTATATAAGTGAACAGCCATGGGCATCACATTTTTCAATTCGCGCCATGAAAATCTGGAAATCAGGTGCGCGTTGCAGTCGAGGAAGGCGTCTGAATCGAGTAAGTATGGTTATTCGTCACTGCCCCATCCCACACCCTTAAACTGCCTCCTGCGCAATGAAGACATGTTCACTTATGCATCAGCATTCTGCTCTAAATTAACGGTGAACTTGGGGTCGGATATTTCCGCATATACAAAGGCTTTCTACTACCACCGATGTAGGCTACTGCTCGAGTCTATGAAACGTGGAACTCCTGCTTAAATGCGTATTTCGTTAGCATGAGCGGGATTCCTAGTAGGGACTATATTAAAGCACTTGACAGTATCAGACTAACCAAAACGCGCTTCTTCCCGCGTCTTTGAGATTCATGGGTCGAATTACCGGCCTCCCTCCAAAACCTTTTGTAGGCATGAAGATAATGCGTTGATGACGTCACAGGTTGGCGTTCGCGTTCGGACACAGAAAAAAGGAAACCTTCATTGATACATGTGGGTCAGCCAACATATACCGCAAACACAGCGAAATATAAGAGAGTTCTCACATCCTTTCGAATTTCCAGCGGTCTACTGTTACTGCATGCGAGTGCTTTTGTAGCTGACTGTTCTTATTAACTGCGCCCAGGCAGGATGCGTTGTGACACCACGGCGGCTGTCTTCGCCCTGGCTGACCTCCAGCGTGGAGACGGCATAACGCAGCGTGACAAAAAACAATTACAGATTACTGGTTGAATATACCGCGCTCACTAGTTGTCTATTCTAGTGAAATATACGCAAAATAACTATTATTTCATAAGCTTTGCTCGTTACGCTTAAAAGCATATGCAGCGCTCCAACACACTTTGCGTTGTATCTACTTTGGATATTCTCCATGCCGTCGCACGTCACCGCACGTCGCCGCACGAAAACCTCTGCGGAACTGCCCTTAGCAGCTTTGTTGTGAAAAAGAAGACACAGGCGTGGCGTCTCATATCGCACATATCGCGCTTTTATATCGAAGCATCGTTTAGGAAGCTTTCAGCATGGTCACTCAAAGTCATTTGCACTTTTTTCTATCAAGTAAAATATTGCTACAATCTTGGCCTATACCCTATAACTCCTATTATATCCAAATAGCAAGAGCATATATGCAGTGGGTAATGAATAACATTTAGAATAAAACTCAATTTTTTTGCTTTTGTGAGTAATGTGAAGTGTTACGCTAACACGGGAGTTTTAAGATAGCCCGTCTCTATTATCTATCTACTAAAAGTTCATTTGAGGTAAACGGAGTACCAATACTTAGGGGGTCCTGGGACCTCTTGACACGAAAGCCACATCGCCGTCAACTGATTCCGAAGCCCCGCCCCCTTCACACGATAAAGACGCAGGCACTGGGCAAGCGCCAAGTAGCAAGCGGCGCGCACATAATTAGCTTAAGCGCGCTCGTTCATTTTTGCGATTATTGGCACTTTTCACAACTGCGCCGGCTCTCTGGCTGTAACCATGCCTCGACCAAAGAAGGCGAGCGTTGCTTCTAAGCCATGAGCTAGAACAGCCCGGGGATAGGCAGTGCTACTCAAATCTAAGGGAATAGAAGCAATAACGTTTAGCGTACCAACGCGAAAACGCAAAGCCAGTGTATAAAGCGTAGCACAAGGATAAATCTCCTTTTAATGAAGTTTCGGCCGTATTTTTATACACGCGTTGAAAGTATAGCTGCAAACACTACAATAATTCTAGTACCGCAGGTAATCGATCACACTTACATCGCCGATGCCGTGAGGCCTGTGGTTTTGGCGCTGGTGGAGTACTTGGACGAGGAGGCCGCCTTGGAGTAGGTCGTGGACGCAGTGGTGTCTCTCATCTCCAGCGTCGTGTCGCGGGACGTGGTGTCCTGGAAGTATGTACACCAGAGGTAACATAGTATTTACGGAAGCAACAGTACAATACATATGGTTTAATATTTAATTAGGAGAGTGGCTAATTGGCTGGCGCCCTGGTGGCGGTGAAAAATAGAGTGGAACGGCCGCCGTCAGAACTTAGAGTGCTTGCGTAAGACAACAACCGAAGTGCCTTAGGCTACCAGACGCGCCAGTGTGGCGCTTGCAAAATGAACGCTAGAATATAACATGCTGGTCACTGTAATAAGAGCGAGCTGGTTTTGCAGGTAGAAAAACACCGCGTGACCGTCGCGGTAAAGTCCCAACACTAAAACTCTCCTGAACTAACCGCACAAAAACATGGCGGGTATCATTACCTATGGGATTTCTGATACGAACGGGATTGTTGGAAGCGCTGGTCCGTATAACTTGTCCCGTCGTCTACTGGGTTCACATTGATAAATATGAATCCCCAAGACCCGCTTAGAGCCATTAGGAACAACACTAACTCGAAAAGGCGTATTGTTAAATGAAGAACAGGGCTCGCATTATCAAAGTTTTCTTGCTTACGCCCTACCGGCGATTGTCTATTAGCGCTGCAGTCTTGTCATTATTGAGCCGCCCAGTCTCATGATGGATGGGTGCACGAACAGCAGCCAATGACGAAACCTTCTATCTGCAAAAACTTATTATCCTCACGAAGGATAAGTTTTGCGCGCACAGGAGCAGTTATGGGCTTACGAACATAGCGATAACTGTTTATAGGCACGAAGCACAAATGAAGCTTGCTCAGTATTGCACCATGGCCGCGCCATAATGAAACACGGTAAAACTCCTTTGCGGGAAATGGGCTGATAAAGTGAGGGACCTTTCCCAGTTCCCACGTACGCTTAGTAGTGCAGAATCAAGTGCCAGCATACTGCCACCAGATCTATTTTGCCGGCTGCCGGCTAAAGATGCACTGCGTTCTAGTACTGACTCGAGGGTAATTACAGCCAAAGATATAAGCAGTCGTTCCTGAGCGTAACGAGAGAGTTGGAGGGCTGCACGGTTTACTGAAGCAGTGCGAATGTAAAAAAAGGCAGCACTCGATTGCTGTGTGGTATCAATGTTTCGCCTTTCGCGCAGACCACTAGAGCATACAAAGATCAGTGCAGCCCGCATACCATAACATATTTAGGCATCTCGAACGCACTCACCTATCAAAGATAAGCAACTTTTCTTCGTATAACAACTAATATACAAGATGTCCTAGTCGGCATGCTTTGTTGCCGCTTTCAAAGCGCCATGCTGTGTCGACAGCACGCGGCGCTGTTCGCAACCTTCACCATTTCAAATTTAGGATTCGAGCTAAACTGAAACTAGTCTGTAAAATCGCAAAATTCTAACCGAGGCCCTCCGCCACGGCACAAGCGAATGCACAAGCATAAAATTAAACTTCCACTCTGTACGAGAAAGCTAAATCCTTTAGCCTACGAACATGCCCTAGAAGGTTTTCTTTGAGATACCGAAGTAGGCAGTGCGCTTTGTCTATCTGCAACGGAAATGAATTATCCGTACAAGTTACAACAAAAGGCTTGCTGATAATTGGTCCGAAGGCAACGTTATGGATTGGACAAACTGTTGTATACTCAGTGGCACGGCCAAAGCATCGCGAGCGTGATCGCGACGGAGCGGCACAGCTGCCGAAGCAACCGTGACAGTGCTGACCATGGTCGTGAAATAACTATCGGAGGCTAAAAACAAGCGTCCAAGCGAATCGAGCGTATAAGAGGCCACAGTGGGCTGTGGTACTTACCCCGGAGTAGGGATTCATGGCTGTTTATTGCATTTTTTCCAGGCCCGCTACTCAAGGGCAGCTGGTTCTGGATACCACGCGCGCATGCCCCGGTCCAAGCACGTGACGCAGACTTCGTCCTCGCTGCCGTCGACGGCGGGCACGTGTTGAGGCGATGATGATGTTGAGACGAAGAATACAGCTCGACTGACCCGCCTAATTTCTCTTCTTTGCCGAGTTATCTGCAGCCGCCCGATCCCCGTCCTATGCCCATTAGTGGGTAGGAGCCATAAAAGAGGTCCGTCATCATCATCATCATCAGCAGCAGCAGCAGCAGCATAAGCTTGCGTAGCAGCTTACGAACACAAATGGGAAATGTTAGGCGTATTGGCGAATTACATTCTGCGATATCGTTGACGTCAGTATACTGCTGGGGAGCTAGAAGCAAACAAAAATAACGACACGACTGAACTGATTACCTGGTTAAATTTCCGAAAGAATCTACTGCTTCTTTTAGTTTATTTCTTCACCTGAATATATATATCTAAAATTTCGCTATTGCTTTCTTCTCATTTACAATTTTTTTTCTCTCAGCCGAGCTCTTAACATTCAAAGCTTTATTTTGTTTAGAATATAGCTGAAAACGGCTGCAAAACCAACGGCTTCTTGAACAAGTGCCGCGCAAGCTACACATCACGTCTCCAGGCATAAATACTGTCTGCTGTGGGCTTCACAACTACTAACTGTTAAGTATAGACTGCAGCGTAATCAGAAGAAACGAATAACTAAATTAGTTGGTGCTGCGAACAATTAAAAAAATAACGGCGGCGCGCACATGAGGAGACACTAAAGATTCTTGACGTAGCACTAACGCGCCCAAGCTTCCACTCGGGCGTAGAATTAGAAAACGAAGAAAAAAACTTGCTGTTCTTTTTTTCTCCCCTAGTAAATTTTTCAAAGAAAAATATAAGCATATTCTTGGGCAATAATTTTATCCTACTGAACTGATTTGGTATGACTCCTTATCGACCCTCCCAGTGCGTAGTGCGTGCTCAAGTTTAAATGAATTTTTGTAAACGCGAACGCGAACTGGAGATAATCCTGTTGCTTAGTTTTGGCGCCACGTTAATATAGCATATTGCTATTAAAAGTTGTGCCCCAATAAATGGTTAGCTTGCTTATTGACTACAATTCTCAAATTCGTGTTGCGGTTATTTACGTTAGAAAATATGTCGAAACATCAGACGTAAAAACTGGACAGGCTTCACGACTTGTGCACTTAGCGGAACTTCTGTGGCTACCAATGCTTTCTAGATATGTGTCGAAAATATATTGAATAAAGCAGTATTGCACCTCAACTTTTTTACGCAGGGAGCGAGATAAGCTTTCAGGTGTAATAAGAAGGGAAACTTCACAGCATATCGCAATAATTTGGCAGAGGAAACTAAAATCAGAACTGTTACCAGCCACACAATATTTAAAATGGGCGTGGCTCGAGCACTGAGCGAGATCTGCTTCGCAATTGCAATATGTGATTAACGTGGATTGTCAGCCCGGCTGTCATTTTTTTTTCGCTGACAATGAGTAAATTCACGTTGGTAAAACATCATGCCACCCTTAGAGCTACAGGATGCCATAGGGCGAAGCCAGTTCTTGCTGCGCTATGCCGTGTGTCCCCTAAGTTTGGTTGCAGCTTTATAGCAGAAATTCTTCCGAAGCAAGAATTCCAGTGCTCATTTGCCTAGCAGCTTTAAACCATTGGAAGTTAGTTTTCCTCTTATGGACGTTTTGCAGAACACTAGCGCCAAAGTAAATAAAATGCCACATAACCTAATCCATGACAACATAAATAAAAAAATTCATCGATCACGAAAGCTAGCTAAAGAAATTGATGACTAGTATTCTCCGTCAACTATTCAGAAACCAGCAAAACTCAACATGTTGCATGAACAAATAGAAGTACAAACCTTGGAATTTTGCTTATTAAATCTTAGAGGCATATTTCCAGTTGAAATCCTGCGTCTAAATGTAATCAGATGTTACCTGCGTGGATCAAAAGCATTATTTTACCGAGACTGTTCTGAGCTTTTTTCAAGCAAGTGTGCAATATGTAAGCTTAAGTGTTACTTATTTCTTCCATATTTCACAGAAAACGAGCCCAGCGCAGCATCGTCTGTGTCCCCTGTATCGCTGTCTCGTCTGTGTGTAGAGTGTTCAAAATTCAATACAGAGGGTTCAAAATTAAGCTTCATTGGTTTTTTTAAGTTAAGCACTGGGAGGGACGCGAAGACCACCTTTTCAAAAAATTTATGTGGCCAACGGGGCCCAAAGTGAGATGATAATTATCGCTGTCGGCAGCCCAGTGAACTAAAATTGAACGATTAACTTTTTGTTCACTGTAGTACGTGGGTATTTTTTTTGTTTAAGCAAGAGACAGGCGTGTTTCAACACAGTATAAGTTGGAGGTATTCCTCTGGAATATCTGTGCTCCGAGGTATCCGATTCCAAATTTTAGTTGTCGTTCGCATGATTACGCATGCAAGAGAGTGGGTATCGGCGCAGAGCTTCTCCCTGATGTGACGCGGCTGTTGCATGCGGCGTTTAGTCTAACAACGGGGCGGAGGCATTGGCAAGGACAATAACTGTACCCCTTCCTCCTTCGTCTGGCGAAATAAAAGATCGAAGAACCCGGAACCACTTTCATAACACGCGACCGCGGAATCTGTAACGATGGCGGCAGCTGCCCTGCCGAGGTAAAGGCGCGAGCGGAGAAGCCGGAGGGCAGTGGGCGTGCGTGATGGTTACTGGACGAGTGGCCATGGTCCTTGCCTGGGCTTCGCAAAGAAAGGGACTGCTGATTTCCAAGTATCTTATGTTTTATTGAAGCAAGAGCAACACCTGCACGGCCCACCGCGTTGTCATATCTTAATTTCGCCAGCCGAGAGGGGAAGGGGAACAGTTATAATCATTGCGTAAGCCTCCGCCCTGTTTTCATACTAAATGCCGCACACAACAGACGCGTCACATCAGAGATGATGCGCCAATCCTCATTCTCTTGCGTGCGCAATCACGTGAACGAGAATTAAAAGTTGGAGTCGGATATCTCGGAGCGCAGACACGCTAGAACAATTCTTCCAACTGATGCCGTGTAAAAAAACATGACTGCCCCCACTTTTTCAATACAAACATGCCGACTGACTACAGTCAACAAAAAATAAAGTTAATTATTCAATTTAAAGTAATTGGGTTCCTGACAGCAACAATTGTCCTCTCACTTTATGTACCTGGTCACATAACTTATTTGCACAGGTAGTCTTCGCGTGGCTCCCAGTGTCTAATTTTAATAAAACCATAAATCTTAATTTTCAACACCTGGTATATACATAGCATACCATGCAAGATGTTTACTTATTTGCATGTAGAGGACGAGCACTGCTTGGTTTTTGCAACTGCGAGGCATTCATTGCGCATGCATAGAGCGCTGTTTTCTATAGTGGGTGTAGGGCAGTGAACTACACCAAAAAGAGTCGCAAGATTTCAAATCCTTATTTATTCATAAAAAAACAAAAGTTTAGCATACAGGGGTTCAGTGCAAAAAGAAGCTGTAACCAGCATTTGTTTTAAGAAAACAGGAACATTTTTAATACTTTATGAGCAGTTCACATAAGAACTCGGTCGGCATTCAACTCACGTGATCTGCACACTTTATGCAAATATGTTTTGCACCGGCTCTTTGCGTGCATGCTGGTGCTATCGCCCCGAACTATTGCTTGTCATATTGGGCAAACATGGGTGCGTTCTGCTTTATATTCTGCTTTTTTATAGACTCCAACTGAAGGCCAGATCGCCGTACTTTCCCGTTGCATTAACCATCTGGGATTACTGTAAACGGCACCATGGAGAGGCATTTGGTGCCTTCATAAGCAATCGGCCAGGAAATACCACATAGGTACACCAGTTTTGTTGGCGGTTTTTCATGGATCTATTAATTCTGTTAGCTATATTTTGTTGTAGCGTGAAACAGAGGCTCCTCTTTCCTTTCTTTATAAAGAATATTAGGTTGTCTGCACGACAGTCATCCAACGACATCACATGCCCTGTCTGGAATACATTGCAGATACATGGTGATGTAACGTGTAAACAATGAGTGCAAATATTGGATATGCCAGCGCTAAACATCTCATGCTACTTTTGATAAGAAGGGTCATAGCACATAGTTATGTATATATCAACGCTGGTTTTAATGATCAGCACAGCTTCCTCCATCTAACTGAGCGTAATGTTCTGAGGTCCTGAACAGCTTATTAAGAGCGTTTTTTTTTTTTTTTGCGACGTGCACTATAATTTGACAATGAACGGACTTTTAATTTCGTGCTTCCATAAGGCCGAAGCTATATCATATGGCATGCATTTGTGGTGAATGAAATTCGCTTTAGAATGGAACATGACACTGAGAATAGATGGGACGCTGCGCTTGTCTTGTGTGCTTGTCTGTAGTGTGTTCCTTTACACAGCGTGCAAATTTGGCGAAAATTTGCTAATTAGCCCAACAAGCTGTTCTAATGATGTATCTGCGTTTAGAGGTTCTGAAACGCCAGAGCCGCGGCAAAAGCGGGAAATATACACACGGGAGCCCGCGGGTGTCATCAAACGACTGAGGAATGCTGTCCAAAGGTATCGCACGTGAGCGAAGTTAAAGAGCTTCCGAAAGACTACCACGGGGGAAGTACTAGAGAAGTTGGTGCATCATGTTGACCCCGAGTTCTACCAACTATTGGGGAGCCACCTGGCACTCCATTATTGCAAAAGAAGGGAAGGACACGGAGAAGTGTTTCTGGCACACGTTGGCGTGGTCGCGCAGTTGTGCGGTTGCGGTGTGTCCACTGTAGTGAAAGATAAGCTTAACAGCAGTCTAATATGAGAAATACTTCTATCTATTAAGTGTCGCATAGATTAGCTGCAGCAATTCCGCTGTGCGTGCTTTATGCTGCACTTAAATGACATCAACCTGGATCTCAAAAAACAGCCTGACAGAAAGTGTGCTGCAAAAAGAAAGCTCCAGATGTTTGAAAATTACGATACATTTTCTTAGTGATATCTTATTCTTTTTCAGATTCCAATAGTTCCTCAGGCAGTCTCCTGATTAGCCTATCTTTCCAAATATCTAGGCCCATTTCATTATCTGCATAAACATCACGCAACGTATTGTCTTTATGCAGACAATCATTGATCGCACACTTGCACCCTGCTTGTTTAAAATTATTCCACAACAACGATATACGGATCTTGGGACATAAGTAGCTTTTAGAGCTTACTTTGTTAATCTTGTGCAAGTACTAATGCTGCTCGACACTCTTGACTTCAGTGGTTTCATTCATATGGCTAAAGAGGGGGGAGGTGGGCTCCTTTCGGGAAAGCCACGAATAATCTTAATACGCAAACAAAGCCTGCTGTGCCAGAAACGAGTGTCCTAGGAAAGTTCAAGTGATTTCTGAACTCAAAAGATAGCTCTGACACTGGGCCTATCCTTCAAACAGGGCGCACAAAACTGAACATATGGGCTCTCTCAAAGGAAGCGCATAATGCACGCTCAGCGTATTAAAGGAATGTCTTGAAAGCCATTGAAAAGAGAACGGTTCTGAGCAGGTTGGCCTGATGCATTTGTAGCAACCGTCAGCTACAATATGTTGTCCCTGCTACTTGGAAATCCAGCTTCTTCGCCTAACCTCCACGTGGTGTCATTGGCCCCTGCTCTTTCTTGGAAGTGTGGGTATCCGACCACTGCCACTTGGCAAACCTGCTTTTACTGTGTAATAAAGCTATGCGGCTCTCCGTTTTCAACGTGTCAAAACCTGTAATACTTTCTTCCGCTAAACCGAGCTCCCAAAAAGTGGTGATCCAGGACACTTATGTTTTTTTTTTCTTTTTTGAACACTGGCCATAGACGACGCTGCTCCTACTCCTGCTGACGGCGAACACGCCGAGATTACGTCTCCTGCGATCGCCGAACAGCTTCAGCTTCCCAGATTTTCGCACAAGAATCCTCGAGTTTGGTTTCGGCAAGTAGGGGCCTGTTTTCAGCTCCGGCGTATCACTTCACACAAACACAGCATACGACGACCTGAAACGCACGGTCCTGCAACGCCTCTGGCCATCGCAACAGAATAGGCTTCAACAGCTCCTCTCCGAGGAACTCCGCGACCAGCGACCATCACAACTCCTGCACCGGTTGCATTATTTGCTGGGTGGCGCCTCAGCAAACGAGAGCCAGCTTCCAATTTTGTGCAAGCTGTTCTTGCGGCGCCTCCCACAGCCCGCAAGCATGGTGCTGGCAGGTTCCTACAAGACTAGTCTCGATCGGCTAGCTGCACACGTAACACGTTGAACGCAGCCTATTTGAATTACTTTTAAAAATATTTATCCATGTCCCGAAGCTATGCGTTCCTTAATACCTTTGTGGATCATTCTTTCTTGGCCCAACCTCAAGTGACTATGAACCACCGATTGACACACGCTTCTCATGCATTTACTGTTTCTCGAAAAAAAAGCTCAGTGCTAGTTGTTGTTAGTTGTCTTATAAATGGGCCATTCATGCCTAGATGATGATAGAACGAACTAGGGGCCCTATAACGTAAAACTATTCCAATATGTTTCTATTCCAATCTCCTGACGTCAAATTTGCGTAACGACCGACGCAAGCACCGAGCGGTCACCCGCAGGGTTGTCTGAACACAGCAATAAAACGCTCTCCTTGTTCATAGGAGGTCACTTTTGTTTGCTTGAAAAACGAATAACATCGCCTACACTGAGCCGCTTGTCGTGTCTAATTGGCTGACAAGAGGCGAGGAGAATGTTCAAGTGGAGAGGGTTTCGATAGGGCAGAACTAGTGCACTGAACATCGATAACTGGATGAAGAAGGTGGTGGCGCCATCTGCGATTCGTCATCTTTCCCTTACTTAGCTTGCGGTGGCTGGTCGAAAATCGCGGTGGCATGCAACGGAAGCTTAAGAATGACGCTAAAACGGACCCTCAGCAAAGAGGAGTTGGCAGAATGAGGTGATAAACGTGCCGAAAATGCTCGAAAACGTTACACGGCCACGCAAGAAGTTTTATTATGCGCAAATACATCCATGCTCTCCGGCAGGTGCGAGTAGCCAGCGCCTGAGCGATCGGCGGCAGCCATCTTTTATTCCTTTCAGAACGGGGCAGAAGAAAATTGAGTTTTGTTCGGTATATTAATACATCTTTAATGCGTACACGTCACTTTGACGCGGTGAGTTTTTGCGGTTTTGTGACATCGCGTAACAGGCAGGTGAGGTGGGTGCAGCCCGAAAACTTTTGACCAATAGCCGGGGGCTAATGGCGAAAAGGCGTCGTATCAGAAATAACAGTTTTTCTGTTTTGTGTGAAATCATGCATAATCAGTGTGTACACATCATATCAGATGGGGAGGTATCGTGACGTCGCGTGACAGACAAGTGAAGTGGGGGTCGTCGAAAAAAGTTTTTGACCAATGGTGGAGCGCTGATAGCAGAATCGGAATAGAAAAGTTTGGAATAGTTTTACGTTATATCGCCCTAGGTGCATTACAAATTTCAATGAACAACCGCAATATGGTCGTAAGGAATCTCTTAATGATACCTAGTTAGCATTGTTACAGCTCTGACTGAAGCTCTACTGGTTCTTCATGTTGTATCACGAAACAAAAACAAATATGAAAACACTATAGCCATACGTGAAGCGTCTCCAAGTTGCATGTCCAATTGCCTTGACATAAATGCGGCAAGCTGCATAGCATCACCTCACTATTCTTTCCATGCAACGCATCTGACGACGTGCACTGATTAGAATACTTGGCTCTGAGCCGAAATACGGTGGAAACACTGTGTAACGTTTTACACGGACGAAGCCAGACTGGACACGCAACAGCGCAGGTGTGTGCCTGCTTTGTCGCATTCTGCGTAAAAAAATTGAGCTGTTTGACTCCCCCATGTATCGATAACAGCTCGCCCAAATTTCGGCTGTCGCAACCACAGTTGAAAGTAAGTTCCGTGTTTGAACTCCGCTGGAAGTCAAGAATAATTTTTTGCTGACAGAAGGTGCAACTGACCAAAGAATGGCACACGTTCTGCAAAGACCAGGTTGTGATAAACTTAACGGAAATCGACGCCTAAACGAAAATTGAAATTTGATTGACAACCATATCTTCATACCACTGCATAAGGGCCCCAAAAGTGTTTATTATGCCCCGGGGAAAACAAGACGAACAAACGACTGTAAGCAGCGTACCATTATCCCAGTTGAAGATCTTGTTTGTTTGGCAATGAACTTGAAACAAGGACGTAAAGCGCAGCTGCTGCTTTTCTTGTGGCTGGGGTTTTCCAAGCTAGAACAATACATGATCAACAATAGGAAGGATGATGTCAGCCAAAAATACACTCTGTTTCGGGAGAAGCTTCAGACGCTGGCTAGATTGACAGCAAACACAGCTGCGCGTCCACCCCAGCTATATAAGGGTGCAATATGCCTCGAATTCCGTAACCATGGCTGCTACAGGGTGCGTTCTGCCACTATTCTACCTTATTGGCGGTAAGAGCTCAAATGTAGTCACCAATATTGTATTTATGGAAGCAATATAAGGAAAACCCCACACTTTAGCACAGTTTCAAAACCACATCCCAATTTTCAACGAAGCTGTGTCTTTCCAGCCGTCGCACTATAGAGTTATGTCGTCTGTAATTAAACCACATGCTTTAAAAACCTGCCCCCGAATGACCCACACGTTTCAAACCTCGGCAGTATATGACGCTTTCGAGCACATGGTAAAGAAATTTTTCAGAAATGGCGCAACGTAGCCGCATGCGCTTAACGTCCTGTGCCGACTTACCATAAAGTTATCCCATTCTTACTACATTTGATCTAGGTGTCGTTAAGAGTTCCAAGGCAGCGGGCTGAACTTTGCGCCTTTCATAGATAAACTTGCAGTGATCCTGAACACGTGAATAAGCAATTTATCACAAAGGCTGTTATCCACCCGCAGACTCTACACACAACGTCCTGGACATTCGCCTTATATTGGGCAAATATATAAAAAAAACTTCCTCGCTTAGGTCACGATGGACGCCGGCACACATAACGCGAACCTCTCATAACGCTTGAAATTTGGGGGGAGGTTGAATGTGGGTTCAGGAACCATTTGGATCGACCCTAATTAGGCCAAAAACGCTAAAAGTAGACCGCAGATTACACTTAACATGCCTAAATGTAGGCTCAGTGTGGTGTGAAGCTCTTCAAGAAGGCTAAGAAGGCTTGAGTGAAACGGGCATATATCACGCTTTTAGCAAGTCTTAAAGGAATGTTTTAATGAAGATGAAATTAGAAGGAAGCGTTACCTCTGGCCCGACTGCGACGCGGCCTATTCAGATACATGTAAAACGCGGAAATGATTTTCTGAGGTAACTCCTGGACCAAATTTATATGAATTTGTTGTATTTGAGATAGAAACTTATATTTTAGTGGCTGTTGGAAGCGGAATTTCGATTTAGGGCCAGAATGTTTGTAGTAAGACCTTGAAAAATTCGAAAGTTCGAAAAAAATAGAAGCACGAAGTTTACAAATTAGTCATTCTGCATCAAGAGCAAATATACTGTAACAGTTACAGTTTCAAGATGCAGGAACAGATGTCGGGGTTCTGTAAACGGCATCCATTAGATAACTGAAAGCGGACAAATTTTATATGTCAATCTATATGTTAAGTGAATTTGTTACGTTGCGCACAATAGTTCTGCAAATGTTGTATTCCAATAATGCTAATTTTTTTTTCAGATTCATGGATAACATATCAATTTTGTCCGCTTTAGGTGTACTATCAGATTCAATTGATACAATTTCGATATAATTTTTATTGGTGAAAAACAGAGTTTTAAATTGAATAGTTCCGCTTTCAGAAAATTTGCGATTTTGCTAACAATAATAAAAAGTTGATGATCTCAAACAAAAATTTGAAACAAACAGTCACTATACTTTAAGTTTTTCTTCTAAATGCAACAAACCGCGTCAAATTTGGTGCAGTGCTTGCCGAGCAAAACGAATTCTTTTACATGTATTTAGATAGGAGCACTTGAGGTGAAGCTTCCTCCTAAGCCATAAACTGATTGACCACATTATTTTCCCCGTAGTCACAGAATTTGATCTTCGTGACATTTAGAGTTTCCCAGGGTGTGCAGGCTAAATTCCACGCTGTTCGTAAAGCACGCCTATAACCCTTTGGATCGTCTGCATACAAAGTTTATTGCAAAGGCTATAAAAGGAGCACCGCACGCTCTGGCCTTCGCCTATAAATAATTCGTACATTTTCCCTGTCTTTACTACAATATCAACAGCAAACCTTGTTTGGTTCACCGAAGTTGCCTAGGAGATAGTAGTTAATTTCGTATAACTACCGTTCAGCGTTCTTGGTTTTTATTTTGAACGCATATTTTCGGTGTTAAGGGTAAATATAAGTACAGCTCAACACGTTTTCGTTCTTGTTTTTACAATTATGCGTTCTGGTTAACCTTGAGCTGCTGTTAAAATTAAATGACGCAGAATGACAGGCATAACATTGACACATTTGTTTGGTCAAAGTGGAATAGGATTGAGAGACGCGCACACACAAGTGCAAGCGGGCGATGTATTGCACTTTAGAACGAATGCTTAACGCTGATGCGTATACGCGTCACGACTACACGGCAGTCATGAGTATGTGGCTCACCACCAAGCTGCACCATCATTTTTCTAACGCTACACGAGGGCACATGTATTCTTAGCCAACCTATATTCTTAGCTTGATATTGTCACAACATAGTAGGAGACGGGAAAGCCGGTGTCGAGGACGTGTAAAAGCACTTTATCAGCGCAGTCAACGCGACGTCGTTGTCGTCTCTGTTTTTCTACTCGCGCACTACTTCAGCGTCGTTTTCATCGCCTGGCACATACCCGCGGCGACCATAGAGGATGTGGCAATAAATCTATCTAGTCAAACACTATCTGCGGATCCAAAAGACCCTGTTAGCACTAAAAAATTTGTTCCGGAATAGACAACACACAATTAATATTTCATCTGGTGCTTCCAAAACTGGAACACTCGCACAAGTACAATAAACTACTACCTTTTCACGTTGTGTTTTAAATACCTTGAGAAATTGACACAATATATCAAAGTATTCAGTTATGCCGTGTAAAATTTGCCAACAATTTCCTGCCGAAGCAATACTCATGATTGCCTTATGGCCGCAACTACAAGTATATTTTTTCATTGCGGAAACTACAGTGCAACTAATTTATACTCTTTGACTAGATTGGCATCCATTTTCTGAGCTCCAACTTCATTTGTTGTCCCAGCCCTGCAACTCGCGTATAATAGCAGGAACCAGTAGCATGGAATCAACATAGAGCACCTTTACGGAAAAGGGGACAAAGCACCAGCAACAGTATTCCGCATGCAGGGCAGCAGCTTTTGTGCTGCTTCGATGAGAATAAAACCGGCTCCTATTCGATTTGTTATCAACCGGAAGCACGACCTCAAGCTGCAGCTGCTGTGTTTTTAGGCTTAACCTAGAGCTGGGTCCTCTTGGGTGCATTATAAGCATAGCTTCGGTGTATTCTGTTTAAACCGAAAAAAGCCAAAAAACATCCACCAATAAATGTCTAGACGATTCAGTTTTATACGCAGAACAGCGATTTTCGATAGACTATTCAAAGACGACTGCTAAAAGGGATTGAGTAGACCGAATAAAGTATACAAGCTCACTTGTTTGGTTTGGTGTTGAAATCGTTAATACGAATGTCAGGAGGCTGAGGTGCCGAGTTTTTTTCGCACACAATGAGTTGCTCCGTGGCAGAGACGATGTGCCGGAACTCATGGATTATTTTCGAAAATATCAAAGCTGCGCGGTTGTGAGCAGTGTTGACCTCCTTTGATTCTGGAGGCTTCACGCAGCGCACTACCCGGCTTGCGCATTGACACTACTAGCTTTATCAGTTTCGAGCGTCAATGTGCAATGGGGATTTGCTATGCTAAGAGTAATTATTGGAGAGCAGCATGCTGTCATCGGTGACATGAATCTCGTGAACTATTCTTTTACCTACTGCAATTAGCTGTAATGCGCGCTGTAGGGTTGTACTTGTGATGACCCACCGGCATTGTAAATATTGCACCTGAATAATGTTGCTTTCAGAATACTGGAGAAGTTTTCGTGTGATTTAAGTTCCTGTTTATAGCGTGATACCAATCAAAACATAAAAAATAAACTCCGAAGCTTGGATAGTTGGAAACTAAGAAAGAATAAGCGCCGATAAGCACCAACATATTTAAAAGTTAAGTAAATGCCTCAATACATAGAACAATTTCGCCAAAAAGTAAACACCGAAAACGTGGAACACTAGTTATGCGACAAGCAGGTCTCAAAACGGATCCTAGAAGAGCCGGCTTTAATAAGTTCACTCTACCAACACGATAGCTGCAGCTCGACGATGTGTATTCAAACGTTTTGCACATTTGCGACGAAGAAGCTCCGTTTAGCTTATGTGCGTTTGGGACCTGCTGTTCCAACTCCGTTACGTGGTCAGAACTCGCAAATAGCCAGCGAAGGTGCTTGAACCCTCAGCAAGTTCAGGTATTGATGCATCGTCTCACAAAAGAATATGTCCGACCCACTGTTATCATGATTATTCATTTAAGCTGTTCATATCATATATGTGGTGGAGTTGCCCAGTATTGGTCTATGCTAGTAAACAGCATTCAGAATTTTAAGACGACCTGGAGGCCACTATACTCTCCCCAAGTGCTAAAGGATATATCTTGGATGCTCAAGATGCTTATTTTGTTGTTCGCGCTGCTTTGGGACGCAATGTGTCTGGGACCAGGGGCGGTGTACCACACACCCCTGAGCGACTTTATTTGGTAACCGTCCGTGCGGCATATAAGAGATGCTAAGTACTTTGCCTTTTCTTTTCAGTTGTGATGCCCGAGGTGCACCACTTCTCTACAAGCCCTTGGCTTTGCCATCGTTTCATTTCAGCGATACCTGTGAGTGACATATTTCGCTCATCAGCGCAAATCAAGAGCGAGAGGGTGTGCTAGGTGGAATTAGTGAAATCCACCGTGGATGATATTTTTGCTTTAACCAAACCATATACCGACATATATTGAAAATGTTCGAAATACATTTCCTAAGGTACAAAATATTATTAGTTGATCTTGAAATACGTTGTTGGTGGCCTTTTCAGAAGCGGCTGGTTACACAGCTTGCGCTTGGTGGCGTGTATGCTAGTATACTCTTATGTAGTACATATGTCAGGGTTCGCAAATATATATATTTTTCAAAATGTCTTGATGACACACATCGACAAGAACACAACAGTAATAGCCTGCAGGAAAAATGTCGTCAACTGGGAACGGCAGAAACCTCATACTGTTGGAACGTTCCTTGGAAAAAAAAATAACACTTATGGGTAGCAATTGACAGCTCATAAAGAAAAACGCCGTGTTGGCAGGCTTCAGAACGATTTAATTTTCCTGGGCTTCATTAGCGTGCCCCGAAAGCAAGGCACAAGATCACTTTTGGATTCCGCCCCAATTAGTATATAGCAGCTGCGTTGGGTTTTCAAACCCGTGATATCTGCTAAGCAGTAGATCGGAGTATCCACTAAGCCGTTCAGAATGTCCAGTAGAGCGAACACACAGAATGGGCGTGACGACATGGAGAAAAAAAATGACAACGACAATAAAACAAAGAAATCCTGGAACAAGTTCACATCAGGCATCCAACCATCGCAAGGCGACCTCCTCTGACGCCGTTCTCTATCCCCATCTACTTTTGAGATATTAAGAAATGCGCGACTCAGCCGTGGAAATCTGGGAACAGCACGCCGTACGTGACTCCGTTTTCGGTTGGTTTAAGAGTCGCTGGTCGCTGCTTTCGCCGCCCGCTTTTTGCTCGACGTACTTGATGCCCGAGGTTCACGGCCTCGATACCTGCAAAATATTCTTTGCTTTGCAACGGCAACAATATCTTCCGAATGTACACACGATTAGCCGCCCTATTCCAACTTCCGAGCGGACATGCGAGCGGCGCTGAAGACATGGGGACGGCGAAACTGTCACAGCCATGCTATATTGCTGGACAAAGCCGCTTTCCATCGCCAGCTTGAGTGCTTTTCCGAAGATCACTCCGTTTATACTCTACGATTTCTTCCGCTTCATCCTAGTTCTTTTTTTTTTTCATTCCTGCGCGAGGAGCACAGGGTTTTAACCGTGTTGAAAAAGAAGAAACTCAATTTTGGGATTTTCCTTGTGAAAACAAGATATGAGTATCATGCACGCCGTAGTGGGGGACTCTAAAGTAATTCTGACCAGGCCGGGTTCTTTAAAATTTTCTTAAGTCTGGGAACATGAGCGTTTCAGCAATTCAGCCACATCAATGTACAGCCCGCCACGTCCGCGTTTGAACCCGCGACCTCGAGCAGAGCAGCGCAAGGCTTTAGCTACTAGGATGCCGCTGTGGGTCGGGCCGAAGCTTTTATTCGCTGTGTGTTCAGAAGTTGAGAATTGGTCAAACCGCGCGACTTGTCCAACTTTTCCTACTCTTACCAACTTGTCGCCATGGCCACGGCCGCTTGACATCGAGATATAGAGAATAATATTAAGTGCGAAGAACAGCTTGGATGTTTCACGCATAAGCGTGTCTCGGGCCTGCTACTGTACAATTTGGTGACCGGGAAGGGGAAAACAGAAAAGTGGAAGGAAATGACGAATGACGATGAACAAAGTGCTTAAAGTATCTCTCAAGGCCCTCGCACGTAATTGTGATATTGCAGCCTGTGTTACCTTGCAGTTCTTCGTCTAATTACTATCGCGATTACGAGAAGCCACCCGTTTAAGGGCCTAAGGCATTTAGAGAAACACTAAAGAGAAACCTAACTGGTTCTGTACTGATAGATTACCAAGCTGCGAGTCGGCCTGCTTATATACCCACAGATCGCGCAGATCTGTGGGTATATAAGCAGGTGGATCTTCAAAAATAAAACCAGTTGTTAGAAAGCGCTCGTCCTTGTGTTTCTTCTATTCTTCGTCCCTGTTTGTTGCGCACAATAAGTTTCAAGATGGATAGATTACCGTTATACATTGCTACAATTGTCGTTCTTACCGTGAGAAGAAGGTTGATAATTAAGCCATAAAATACGAAGCAACAAAAGACTGCTGGCCATGCCGCCTCGAAGTTTCCGCACAAGCTAGCTAAGACGTCATTGATTCTGCTAGCGTCTGCTCGCACCTACGTAGCATTTTACAGGTGAAGATTGACTGTAATAATATGTAAGAGCCGCATGCAGAACTAAATAAGTTTCACGAAATTTTATATAGCCACAGCGGCGAATATATGAAGCAAATATTTTCAGCTTTTTCACGGCACATTGACAGACCTGCGCAGGGCTTTCGACAGAGAATACAGAAAGTAAAACTTTTATTCTCATTTTGTCTTCGAATAATGAACCTGCGACAGTGAAATTCTCTAATATACAGTTAAGAAAGATTAATTTATCACTCCAACGAATTTTAGTATTTCCGTTTAGGCTCCGCTTAAGACCACTACCTATTTAGTTTAAAAACAAATCAGGAAATGCGCATTTCATATCCACCGACAATATGTGTGAAGTAGAAATATTTCCATTCTAAAAGGAATTTCAGGGGCCGAATCCACTAAGCTTATCCTTCATAAGTGCAGTTTGCATCCTGCTGCCTCCTTCGCTTACGGAAGTCTAGCTTCAGGACTGGCTGAAAAAATGCTGTTATGGATAATTATATTGTAAGAGCTTCTGTTTTTTTATGTATACGGGCCCAGATTATTGCATACTAAAAAAATATTGCGTGCCATATTATCCAGTCAAGACTCGCGAAAGAACATACGTTTAGTTGAACATCAGAGCTTTCATTCTAGAGGTGCATTTTTCTAATCTTTTCAACGTCGCTTATATTTTCAAATGTAAATTTTCTCTCTTGCAGACATTTTACGCAAGACAGTGCACTTTTCCGTGCCGCCTGATTTCCGAAGATGCTGATTTTCGTAGCACACCTCCAATAATCTTTCAGATGGAGCAGGACGGGACGCCTTGCACTGTGGGTGATATTCTTCTATCTCAAGCAAAACAAAACATGAATGAATGAATATTTCAACCAGTGGCGGAAGAAAATTTCCTGATATATATGCGACGAGGTAGCCATATTTGTTTTCGACGTAGCTTCAAAGAATCGCTTTTCAACTATTAGAATCATTGCAACAGCGCACGCTATGGTCATACAAAATGGATGGGTTACAAACAAGGAAGAAATTGAAACGAGAGCCCCACATTCGAACACCTTCGCCTCCATGCGGGTGCTAAAGTTTAGAGCACCAGAACTCAACGCCAGACTAGCGTAATTGCGTTCATTGTGAGAATAACTATCTCGGCCTAAATGTTCATCACAACCACTTGTCACTGCGAAAGTAACGCATCCTGTGCGACAGTGTTTTAAGAGAAGTGACGTGTACTTCCGCCTTCGTTCTTTATTTTTCTTGTTTCTTTTTGGAATTTGCCGGACAAAAGGCTCGTACAAAAAGACTACAGCCACCTTGTGAAATCACGAGCTAATATCCCGCGAAAGCATTGGTTTCGAGCGCCTGCGCGAGTAACTTTTACGAGGCCCGTAACTAATACAGATAATTTTAATTTTAGCCATCGTCTCAGGCCGACGGCAGCCTGGACTAGGGACACCGCACCGCCCTCGGATGATTCCACTGTCGGCTCATTTCTATAACTAAAGTTTCTTCTGCCTGCTCCACTGACCGTCCATAAAATACCCTCGATATCCTCTGTTTTAAAGTCGCTACCACATTCGAGTCTGCCATTACAAACGTCAAGCATTCTGCGAGCGTAATGAAACACGTGTAAAACACTTACAATAGCCTGCAATATTTTTTTTCTAGAAACCCAGTTATTACCTTCCGCATTTTAAACTTGCAAGGCTGCAAAATTGAAAGTCACTGCCGTATTTCTGTCCAGTTGTCGCGAATATTCTATTTATTCCATAAACATAAAACTTTTTTTCGTCCATACCAGCAATACCATATTATCTACTTGGCCCTTATGTAAAATTGGTGACCCATCTTGTTTTCAAAGGGCACCTGGAAAACCTGCTTGTAACATCTTCATGTGCCTATGCACTAGCAGCTTTGCTTTAATATACCGGACGTCTGTACCAGTACAGAAAAGGATAAAAGCATGGTAATGTAATAATAGGCAGTACAAGATATTTAAAGAAAATACTAAATTAAATCAAAGCAAGATGTTTCTTTTAATGAATATATTTATTTCTAATAGAATACTTCGCGATATATTTACAAAATTATACAATTATCGAGAAACAGGGATTGGTAGTGCGATGTATATTCGCTCACACTTCAAGTACAATGCACTCACAGAATATAATATTATAAATGAAAACATTGAATGTGTCGTTGTACAACTTTATGACATCCTGCTAGGAGTGTTTTATCGCCCGCCATCTGGATCCTTGAACCATTTCTTGAACTGTATGGAAGAACTGTTTGAACTAAGTCTTGAGTTAAAACTACAGTGTGCTTTTGTTGGCGATTTTAATCTCAATGTTTCATCAGATACCTCCGGCTATTCGCGCCTACAAGAGCTGTTTGTGTCATACGCGTGCTGTAACTTAATAGATATGCCAACTAGGATTACTCCTACCTCTCAAAGTATTTTAGACCTTTGCATTACAAGCTTTCCGCCTGACGTTGTCAAATCGGGTGTATTGAAGTGCGATTTAAGTGACCATTTGCCAATCTACTGCATTTTACCTCACAAAAGGCCTAATTCAAATAAGCAACCAGTTTTTATCCGCCATTACTCTGAAAAAAATATCAGCAAATTCAAATATCTTCTCTCAAATCAAAGGTGGGACTCCATTTTAATGGAAACAGATGCAAATAAAGCGTACGAGGCTTTTCTTTCCTGCTTTATGGCTGCATACGAGAAGTGTTTTCCCCTCGAGCCATGGGTAAAACGAAAAAAGATAAGGAAGCCTTGGATCACTCATGAACTGCATATGAGAATCAAACAAAAAAACAGGCTGTTTGAAAAATTCCTGAATACCAAGCATGAAAATGACTTTACACAGTTTAAAAAAGTTCGAAACAAATTAAATGCAGATATTAGAAAATCAAGATTTGAATACTACATAACAAAGTTTGCAGACATTACGGGTAACTCACGGCTAATGTGGCAAACCGTGAGGGAGGTACTCTCGAAAAATTTCCAGCACAAAAAGGTTCCGTATCAAAACGACGCTATGACTGACAACGAAGTCGCAAATTTATTTAATGACCATTTCATTGCAGTCGGATCATGCGATGGGAATTCAGTTGATTCACCGTGCGAGCAGTTCATTGCATCAAACGCCGCAAACACATTGTTTTTAGCACCCACTGACGAACGTGAAGTGCTAGATATTATTCTGACACTAAAAAATGGCTGTGCTCCAGGAGCAGATGAAATTAAACCGAAACCTCTAAAGGCTGTAGGTGAAATAATCAGTTGTCCGCTCTCTCACATTTGCAACATTATTTTATCTACAGGCGTTTTTCCGCAGAAAATGAAACTGGCCAAAGTGACTGTTGTGCACAAGGGTGGCCCAGCGAACGAACTAACAAATTATAGGCCTATATCAGTACTACCAGTATTTGCAAAGGTAGCCGAACAGGTTATAAACAAAAGATTCGTCCGTTTTCTCACCGCGCAAAATATTATAGCCGATGAGCAATTTGGCTTTAGGAAAGATAGATCAGCCGAAACCGCACTCCTCGGGATAAAGGAAAAAATTCTAAACAACATTGAAGAAAAGGCACACACCCTGGGAATTTTCCTCGACTTCAGAAAGGCATTCGACTGTGTTCAGCACGATGTTCTAATAAGAAAGCTTCCACTTTACGGATTCCGTGGCGTGTCGTTGACCTTAATTGAGAGCTATTTAACGTCAAGAGAGCAATTTACTGTCATAAATGCTGCAGCCTCACACGTAAAAACAATAAAATATGGTGTGCCTCAGGGATCTATTCTCGGACCTGTACTCTTTATTTTATACCTGAATGATATTGTGAATATACCAGGCAGCGAAAACCTAGTGTTGTACGCTGATGACACAAATGTCTTTTTCTCAGGTATTGACCCTTACGCGCTCGAAAGAAAGGCTAACTATTGGTTGACCGGCTTGAGTACATGGTTAAAACTAAACAAGATGCAATTAAATGCTAGTAAGACCAAATACATTCTCTTCAGAGCAAAAGGTGTAAAAGCTCCTGACAACCTAAACTTAAACTTTGAAAACACTCAGCTGAAACAGTGCTCGCAAATTAGTTTTCTAGGTGTTCTGTTTCAAGAAAATCTCTCTTGGAATTCGCATGTTGATCAGCTTCGAAGTGATCTTTGTCGGGCGGTTGGCATTTTAAACAAATTGAGATATCTCCCGGCGTCCATAAAGCGGCAAATATACTATTCATTAATACATTCCCGTTTAAGCTACTGTTCCCTTGTATGGTTAACGACGACACAAACAAATCGAGATTCCCTCTTTGCAATTCAAAAGCGGGCGTTACGAGCTATTGGGAAAATACAGTTATTGCGCAGCTGCTGGCCCTTGTTTAGGTCTTATGGAATACTAGAAATAAGTAAACTGCACACATACAAATTATGTCTGGAAATATTACGCCAGTACAAACTTGACAAAATAACCTTCGAAACCACCTATCACACTAAACTTAGCACATACGAACTTAGGAAACAATGTATGGAAACACCTCGTGTACGCACTAATTACGGTTTTCGGAGGTTAGGTTGGCAAATTCCTGACTTAATTAATCAATACCCTATTATTCTGGATACTGTACGCAGCACTCCCTCTATACGTAAATACAAAATGTTAATTAAAGCAATGCTCATAAATGAACCTTAAAGGTGAAAACTGAACGTATACCTATCACTAGTGTGTTTTGTAAATACTGCTATGGTCGAATTGTGCTTTGAAGTATGCTGTTTTGTTTTTCCGCCGAAAGCCTGTGTTTTTGTAAGGATGTCTTATGCATTGTGTAAAAAATATTGAATGTGTGTTCTATTATGTAATGCTCTTTCTTGATTTTTGTAGCCTGTGGTGCCGCCTGTCATCCGGGTGGCGTGGCCTCGTCAGGCAAAGTATGCCTTTTGCCACGTCACCCTGGACAACCTTTTCGTTGTCTTAAATAAATTCTGAATGAATGAATGAATGAATGAATAAATACAAAGTAAGAAGCAAAGTAAGAAGCAAATCCAAAGAGGTTGAACAGGACAAAAGAAAGAGTGGCCACTGATATTACTAACATCGTAGAACTGTTTTCTTTTTTCAGGCCTTCAGCGAATTCACTGGTGAGCACCAGGTAATTACCTCGTTTATACCGCTGCAAGTCTTTGCAACCAGTTATAATAGTATTGGTGCGACGCTGCCTTTTCTTAGTCAGTTTCCTTTGAGAGCATGTGTTACGTATGTAGGCGCGCTCTTCTGAATACTCCTGCTAGCTGCTGCGTCGCAAAAGGCCGCTGTTATAACCATAGCCATAGCTGCAGGCATGATCCGAACATTTGGACAATCACGTGACTTAAGTTGTCTGCTTGCAACTCTGTAGTTTTTCATGACCGCCAGCCCTACGACCTCTGATTAAAATATGTAAATACTCGCTAGCCTTTGTACGACAAAATGTTAAAGTCAAACAAACAAAAAAGGCTACCAGAATGGTGAGTGTAGAGTTCAGTACATGTAGGAATTATTATACCATTTTGCGGAATTATGCTAAATCTTTCGCGGATGGACAGGACGTGTATATTTATGTGTTCGTCAAAATTAATGCGAGCGCCTTCGAAATCATATCAGCAGATAACAGTAAAGTGTACGGAGATGTAGCGCAAATTTTCGAATTTATATGAAGCGGAGCTTTCCTAAGACAGTCAAGTATATGCAATGCAACTCTGTCGGTCTGAAAAACATTTATTTAGATAGGTTTTGCGTCAACACTAGGTGGGCTCCCCCTTACGGGAACCCATTGGCGTCGGCCGCCGCCCGGGCCCGCTCGACCAAGGCCCTTGGGCTGTCAGGTCAGAGCAGCCGAGCAGGGCTGCCTCCCAGTCCTCCCGGGAAGGGTTGGGTTGATGCTCACAACTGTCTTTATTTTCACGAATTCAATGTGTAACCTCCTGCTCTGTTTATGCACCGCACGGGTCCCGACTTTAATGCCATGCAGTGTTTGCATTCACGTATGCACTACACCATTCACGATCCATGGCGAACAGCAAAGCCGTTCTCGCGGATGCACACTGTAAAACGCCCAGGCAGTGCCGCCACAATAATGGAGCACCTGTTTGATGTCTGAGGAGGGAAGTAATGTGTTGACTGCAGGTGTTGACTGCATGTGGAAGCCTATGTTATTTTTATATTGCGTGTTCTTTTTTTTTTTTGCTCTCACAGGCTGGTCACTGCATTAGGGGCACCTGCGTGCCACTACAAGCTCATCATGCGCTGAAGCGGCAGAAGCGGTCTTTGCTTCTCACTCTCACAGCAGTTCACGCGGTAAAGAAGCTTAAAGAAGCGATTGCCAGTCGCCGAGAAGGGTGATATCTGGAAGTAAAGACAGGCGCTCCCAGTGACGGCAAAATTGAAAAGAAGTTACGTGACAAATAGCTGACAAAACGAACACAACTTCAAGAGCGAAGCAGATTGGATTCATACATAAGCTGAACAATTGTTATCTGAACGTTACTGTATGTTCAAACAGTAACTGTATGTAATTGTACAGATACCATAAGGGAGAAAAATTAATTTCGCATAGAAGGGCTGGCCTTCATTCGGAAACAATATGCAGTCAGGGACACGGACATGAGATAATTAAAGGGAGATTAGAGATAAGGACAGGGCAATTAGACAGGGAGATGTCGGTGCCGAGGAAAACGTGGTTCAATTTTCCCTTTGACATTAAGTGTACTGGGTGACTAAGTTCTTTGAAAGCCTAACAGGAACACAGCAGATGAACCACCACAGTGACTTCCATAGAGGTGGAGTTGCAGCAGATTTGTCACATTAACGAATGCATCACAATAAAATTTTCTAAATGCATCTCAGTATACTTTAAAACTGTGTGTTCGTGGTTTAACCTACATGAATTGTTACATTTGTATAACTGACAATTTGAACTTGCCTTACCTTGGCGGCTTTCCGCATAACTAATTTGTAATATGCAGGGTATCTGCACTTGAGAGTTATGAATTTACCTGTCCCAGCTCATAAACCTTGTAGCCTTCTGGTTGACTCTCATAGTAGATCGACTACGCCGGAAAGATAGGTCGATGAGAATTTAGTGTCTCATAAAACGTCTACTACATCACAGTTCTTTGTAGAACTGAATTACTCAACCTACAAGCACTTGAAATGACTTCGCACCAACTCTCATACAGGAAAATGAGCAAAAAACAACCAGGTAAAAGCGGGAGCCGAGGTATCGACAAGTGGACTTGTCATTTTGAAGGCAACATAGGCTTTCCTTGGCACAGTATATATAGATAGGGTTCTTCTAAAGGGGAGACGGGGTAAGGTGGGTGGGGTAAGCAACGACCGAAGGTGTGTATGCGGAAAGGTTATAGAACTGAAAAGAAAGGTGTGTTATTCAACGTCAGTGGAGGAATTTGAGGATGCGCCGTGTGTCAGCCGGTCAAAGTGCCGCCGACTGACGCACGGCTTGTGACACGGCCGCGTGTTTTTTCCGTTGAAGGGGCCTGTAATACGGGAGGAGGGGCTTATCTGCTCCACTGGAGGTCAGTGAGCTATCGTCTGAGAGAGAATGAAAGAAGCGAGAGGAAATGGTGGTCGCGGATAGAAAAAAAATTACTAGGATGGACAAACATACAAATATAAGAAAAAGGAGACAGAGATGACAGATAAGAAAAAAAAAGAACTAAACACTAGAGCAACCCAATGATAAAAAAAAACAGTTCTGTTGTCTATGGTTTAAAACTGAGCAGAGCGAATAGTTTCTAGAGCTGCCGTTGCAACGTTTATGCCTATTGCTCTCAATGTCCTGAACTTATGGATGAGATATGATTCTCTGTATATTCTCTCTCGCACAGAACGGTAATTTGACTGTAGGATGTTGTGTTTAAGTTCATCAAAGTTAAGACCTGGTTGGTTGAAATACTCGCCGACGGCTTCGGGAGGCTTTTAAGCTGTGTCTGAGCGATGTCCGTTATTGTTTACTTTGATTGATTGGGCCGTTTCACCGATATATTGTTTGTTACAGAAGAAACGTTCAGGCATGTAAATGACATCGAAACTATTGCAAGTAAAACACGTTTTCACTTCGAGTGTATAACTACTTGCGGGGCTTTTAATTTTACTGTCACTTTGAAGATGCGTGCAAATTTAGCACCTGGAGCGACAACATGCTTTTATTGCGGGAGAATGACGTTGGCGTACTTTATGGTGCACTAAGCTGTCTTTAAGGTTTCTGTTGCGGTGATGGGTCACCCTTAATAATAATAATATTTGGGGTTTTACGTGCCAAAACCACTTTCTGATTATGAGGCACGCCGTAGAGGAGGACTCCGGAAATTTTGACCACCTGGGGTTCTTTAACGTGCACCTAAATCTAAGCACACGGGTGTTTTCGCATTTCGCCCCCATCGAAATGCGGCCGCCGTGGCCGGGATTCGATCCCGCGACCTCGTCCTCAGCAGCCCAACACCATAGCCACTGAGCAACCACGGCGGGTGATGGGTCACCCTTGGTATGCCATGTATGCCAACATTTTCATGGGACAACTTGAAGCAGACCAGTTGAAATCTTACCCTTTAAACACCCACACCCACCTGCATTTTATTGACAACTATTGAAACACGGCACAAGCGCGCTAACAGACCTAATTAGCCATTTCAACAGCTTTCACCCGAGTAATAAGTTTACTGCTCACCACCCTTCCAGGGAAATAAACTTCCTCCACACGGCGGTATACATAGAAAATGGGAAACGGAGAACGGCACTTCACCGGAAGCCTGCGGATAGCCAGCAATATTTCGACTACCACACTCATCATTGGCGACAGTGCACGCAAGGAATTTTTGTCGGACAAGCGAAACGAGTTGGAAGAATCTGCAATGAATACAAGGACTATATCCACCACCAAAATGACCTAAAGGAAAGCTGGCAGAAAGAAACTATCCACAAGTTCCTCTCGACGGAGCTAGGGCGTCGCCTCAAGATTGGAGAGGGGACAGGAATTAGTTAAGAAACAGCCTAAACCACAATCTGAAAGACCACCAGCTTTTACAAGAAAATGTTGTAATTCCCTCCCAAATATAAGTAGGATAACAAAGCAATGCGCTTAGAGTGCGGCGTGACAGCGCATTACCATAGGACCGTGGGGATTAAGCGAAGCTGAGCCTAAAACACTGCATTAGTGCACATTGAGCTCCAAGAAGCAAGAAAAAAGGCCGCAACCGCGTGATGCTGTTAAACATGTTCGCAAGGGAAACTAGAAGCGTGGCTTTGAAGAGGGCGCGCTATAGTGCGGCCAAAATTAAGATCATGAAATTGAAATTACCAGCCTAGCGCGCAAAGAAACAACCCCACTCATGCCAAGAAAACCACGGAAAGCGAATCTTTATACGAGTGAGGTTTCGCAAGGCACCACCAATATAATAGTAGGGCCGAAGACCACAGCGTCGATTCTGTCAATTCCAGACACAGTGCTAGACGTCTGTCTCAGAAAAGAGCACCATAGCAAAACATCGATAACTATTCGCAAACAGCTTCACGCAAACCTCATTGCATTGCATATTCCTGCCAACGTAGAAACAGAATAATTTTTAAAGATAGAAAATTTTGGTGATAACCCAGTGCAAGCTTATACGTCGCTCTAATAGAAAACGCGATCAAAGGTGTCCAGACATCGTTTAAGCTCATAACTTATGGACGAAGGCGTTCGAGTTTCGGTTCTCTGCCTGCAAATCTGGGTAAAATATTTGAATACATCCGTCTTAATAAAATAAAGCAGATGGATAGATGGATGAAAAGCATTATTAAAAGTCCTGAGATACGATGTCATGTAAAAATGAAGCATATTTCGCTTCAAATGCTACCTCTTCGGCCATCGCCCATCTTCTGCTCGCACTGTGAAAGGATTCGTCACAAAGCAAACGTTTACCGCACGAATCAGGATATGGCAGATACAGAGGGACGCAGAGGAACGCAAAGGAATGCACACTGCAGGTGAAATCTGGACAGCTATGCAACCGCGCTGTTTACATTGCCAAGGCGAACATGTTACGGGTGTTTCAAGGTGTCCACACAACAAGCCCAAAGTGCTCATCTGCCGCAAACAGGCTAGGCAGCTGTAACTCACATGCAGGCACTCAAATTCTAGAGCTAAGACTGAGACGTGCTTCAACAAACCGCCATTGGATGTCGCAGAGCCAGAGCAAGAAGATAAGACAGATGTTTAGAAATTACCAGAGAAAGTTATTGCTGCGCAAGCCCACTCAAAATGCAACAGAAAGAAAATACAAAAGATTCGACGTGCGTTTGCCCAAAGGTACGCCCACACAGCTGAGAAGGAAGAACACCGATGAGAAATCTCACCGCACGGTTCATACATTGGGGATAAAAGAAACTCTCTACCAGCAGCACTGTATGAAATAACGACGAAACACAGGGCCTGACAATAATTTGCCCACTGCTACCTTATCACATCCAGTGAGAGATGTAACCGAGTTTAAGCAAAGGAGAAATTGGGTCATGCCACTCATACGATAATTGAAGGCAGGAGCTGGAACTGCTAGTGGAGCGTATAGAGAATGTTATCATGACTATACACCAAACGACAAGCAAACTGGCAGCTCTTATTCAAGTGCTAGAGAGACATGCATAGCTTTATAGGGCTGTCGGCAAGAAGTGCGAAATGCGTTATGCGTCGTACTGGTGCGTGTGTGTTCGGGGGGGGGGGGGGGACTCAGGTTATCTATATGCATTATTTATTTATATACATAGCAGAGAGATGCATATACGTACATTGCTGAACATGTTCTCTCGCTACACGCCAACTGCCATATAAACCTACGCATACCTTCGATAGGTCCCGTTCAGGAAGGTTCCGCTGAATGTGCTTGCGTGATGACCTGCGTGGCCTAACGAACGCATTAATACCATCATAGGCACCGCATGCATGACAGCTGAGTGTGTATACAGGCACGTATATACCAACTAGCCCGCCAACATGTTTCAACGTGTGTACGTATATAATGGACGAGCGTCGCCTTATGTCATTTTGCGTTCCCTTTGATCGCCACCTTCCATCCTGTTTGTCACGGTGCCTGATGACGTTTGATATCGCCCTTTTAGCATAGGATTAGGCATTTCTGGCCTAGGTTAAGCGCTTCTTTTTTGAGTATGACGTATGGAGAACGGCGAAAGCGGATGGGCTCGTCGAATGTATTTCGCCAGCGCGCCTATTGTTATCGCGGACAATAGATCCTTTGGGATTGTACTCCGGATGACAGCTATCAAGCCCGCACACAATGGGCTTAAGCTGCACATTCACTTTCTGTATTGAGAAAAGAGTTTTATGGCATCATTCGAAGCTTTAAGACCCGCTCGCCATGTCTACATGGCGAGTGGCTCTCAAATTTCGATCTAAAATGTTACATTTTTCCGTCTAAAATATTTCAGTGTAAAATTTCTAAATTCCAATACTTAGCACTAAAATAGAAAAAGTGAGGGCTGCAAAGGTGACGAGGCTACAAAGCGAGGTTACAAAGTCGGGCTACAAAAGCTGCATTTAGACCCACTCGCCATGTCTACATGGCGAGTGGATATCCCAGTGAACTTGAAGTTTGGGTCTGGGGAGGTGACCCAACTGAATTTCGGGGTGGGCCAACTTCAATTTCGGGATGGGCCAACTTCAATATCGGGATGGGCATACTTGAAATTCGGGGTTGGCGCAACTGAAATGTGGGGTTCTGCCAACTTGAAATATGGGTGTGGGCCAACTTGAGATTTTGGGGTGGCCCAGTGTCCAATTAAAGGCTGCTGAGCGTCCTTCGAGTTATGAACATCTCTCGAGCAAGCGAGCACGTTGACGCGCTTAGCACGTTTTCATTGGGCCTTACCGAGGCGCAGCCAGAATGCAGGTGTGATCATGCACGGACAAGGAACGCGCGCATAAAACAGACTTTTGAGAGCGACAGTGAAGGTGACATGGCATCGCGGCGATGCACTATCCCCTCACCCAACGCCTCCCGCAGCTACTGCGGCAGCTATTGTTCCCGTTCACCCGCTCTTCTACGTGGAGGCGAGCTCGGGTCAGGCGTTCCGGTTCAACTGGAACTGCATTGAAGAGGCCGGATGCAGCGAGAAAATCTGACAATGGCCTACTAAAGCCTAAGCATTCTTTGCCACCGGTATAGTCATGGGTAGACGCGCATTAGCTAATAAAAGCAAGTAGGCAAAACTAAGTCAGAACGAAGTCAAAGCCGAGCCAAAACAATGCTTGCGCATTAGTAGGCCATTCTCAGAAGTTGTGTAGCTTATTTTTTTCTGGTGTGTATAGCGCTGCAGCTGTTTACTAGGTCAAGTACCAGCCACCCTGAGGTTAACTTTCTTCTTCTAGTTTTAAATGCCTATGACGGGCTTACAGGAGAACGTACATGGAAAACGGTGATCTAAGCTAAGGTTGTCACCTGTTTTATAGCGTTGATTGTCATCTCTGGCAAACGTCGCACGCGAAATGTCCTCGCTACCCATGCAGGAGCAAATAAATGGTTACGCTGCGCCGACTAACTTGCAGGGGCAAGCTTTGTCACGATGGAAGTACTTCAGTTCAATTAAAATTATCTTGCAAAGGTCAGCAGAGCAGCATATGTCTACGTAATACTGTTTTGCCCATTAATTCTAGCCACCCTTCCATCTGACGTTGCAGAGCACATTTTGGCTCAATGCTGTTAAAGAAGTGAACGCATCAACGCACCGCAGCGAACACCTCGTTTCCTCAGAATGGCGTCAAACAACTTTCGTGATATGCTTAACCCGTTGGGAAGGAACAAACTAGAAAAAAAAACAATTATGCGGTTTTACGTGCCAAAATCGCGATTTGATTATGAGGCACGCTGTAGTGGGGAACTCCGGAAATTTGGACCACCTGGGGTTTTTAATCTGCACCTAAATCTAAGTATACGGGTGTTCGCGCATTTCACCCCCATCGAAATGCGGCTGCCATGGCCGGGTTTAGGAACAAAATTGGAATGTATGTGGTCAACAGAGCGGGAAACCAAAGACGCAGCCAGACTAACAGAGTATTACAGCGGGGACGCAGTAGCTGAATGCCAAATGGTGCAGTTCATCATCGAAAAAGGGCTGACAACTAAATATCAATTGTCCCCTACAACTGAACAGCAATGATGAGTAACCAATGCCGTACACGTACGTGCACGCACTGATGAATTTAGCAGACGATGCCAGGAGCAATCTACACTAATCATGGTGATCTGAAGCAGCAGAAGCTTGATGTGGGCGAGTTGGTTTTGCATACTTGAAGAAAAAAGCGCTACGAAGACGCGGACTAAAAGAGGAACATGTACGACGGACAAGGTGGACGAAGCGCCTTGCCCGTCGTACATGTTCCTCTTTTAGTCCGCGTCTTCGTAGCGCTTTTTTCTTCAAGTAAGCATGGTGACGACGGCACCTCCGCTCGATTTCGCAGGTAATAGTGTCCTGGAACATTACGGATATACTATTCTTAAAACCTGCAAAAAAAATTAAACCTTAAGAAAAAGACTGAACCGAGCAGGTCGCCCGACAGCAGCCATTTGCCTTCGCGTATACCGAGTGCGCGCCCTGCGGGGCAGCGGAGTGACCCCTCTGACGTCACACGTGATAGCGCGCCCGTCAAAAGTGTCGGGCCTAATGCATGGCTCATTGACCCTTCCCGCAAAAACTACTGCTCTCGTAAGTTTTAGAATGTTCGCCACTATTCGCGTCGCGCGCGCAATCTCATTGCAAGAGGTTCGGCGGCAAAACAGGCAACGGAAAGAATCAGCTACAAGAACATAAAATATTGTCATACATGCAGCCGCGTCTCGCGCTGAGCGATAATGCTGAACATCTGTTAGCCGGCGAAGAGTGTCACCGAAAAAAGATAAGTACACGCGTCAGTGCCCTCCTCTTATTCATTGAAATATATTCAAGTTTCAAGTTTATTAAAATGGTGTGGCACACATTTGTTTTTGTTACAAAATAAATGTAATAGAGTAGGTCCCAAATAAAAACTTTTTGAAGGACCCTATGTTAACATGTACAAAACATAACACAGCCTAAGGTTTGAAACAGCAAAATAACACAAAGTAACGCATTAAAGAAAAATATCAGTGCCCTTCCGCTGTGTGAGAAACGATGACCACCGAAGCTGTGTATGTGGCCCCCTTAATGGCGAACTGCACTTCCGCGGCGCGTCGGTCCGCCATTGCACTATATTCGGTATTTTGTTTCTACGCACGGATATAATCCTGGGGGAACTAGCCCTTAACAGCCTTGCTGCAATTCGTTGTAAAAGTGGTTACGTATTTGAGTTCCTTAATTTATTACTTATGACGACGGACGCGCGAGTAGTGGCACGAGCGCGTTCGCACGGTAGCGCCGAGAGGCGGAAACAAGCCAGCTGCGGAAGAACATGAAGAGGCTGGACTCAATAGTCACGATATTTTTGTTAACAGACGGACACGATCCTGGGGGAACTAGCCCTTAACAGCTTCGCTATAAAAGCATTGTCCCTATGCTGTAAACAAGACACGACGTCGAAAATAAATGGACTCGACGCATAAACACGAAATAACAAAGCAACAAATGAGAAGAGTGTCAAAGTTTATTAGCGTGCGTGGAATGCCTTGAGACTCAACACGTGAATGACTTCAGGTGCGGCGCGGCGCCGCTGTCATTGCTTAATGGCACCGACACAACGGAAATAATGTTGCTGCAGTTTTTCACTGTGTGCACATCGACATAATCATCATAATTATGATCACCAACCTATTTCTATGTCCGTTGCTGGACGAAGGCCAATCTGCGCGATCTTCAATTACCACTGACTTGCGCTTATTCAAACTTGCGCCTGCAAGTTTGACTAATTTTATCACCCTAACTATTTTTCTGCTACGCTTCCCTTATCTTGGCACCGATTCGGGAACTAAAATGGTCCACCGATTATCTGCCCTACGCATTACACGGTATGCCCATAGCCTTATTTCTTTCCCGTAATGTCACTTAGAATATCAGCTACCCCCATTGCTATGTGATGGACACCGCTTTCTTTCATTTCCTCATTTCCGTCATTTCCTCCACACTTTTCTGCCAGCGCGCGAGAGGGTAGGGCCTCTCCTAAGTTTTCTTCCTCCATGCTTATGACAGTTTAGCCCTTTTCTGCTCCTTCTCTTTTCTCCTCATAGGTCAGCTGTGCCCTCGTCCTCTGCTTTCCTCCTCGCACTCTCTTGGGTATCGCCGCCTTTCATGCTCCGCTCGTTTGTTCTGGCGGTTACACCGAGCCCGACGCTCAACGCAGGAATGGGTGCCTAAGAGCGCGCTCTAGAACTTTGGTGAGTTTTGAACCTACGATCCCACGCCTAGAGGCCGAATGGCCTAGCCACTGGGCTAACCCCGCCCCCCCCCCGTTCCCCTCTTGCTGAAGGCGAATTTGTCTGAACCATATGAATGAGTTGCACCCCGCTGTCTGTGTTGTCGCACAACACAGACAAATAAGCAGTCAATGAATTGATAAGGATGCTAGGGAGTCATGAGGGGTTATTATGTGGGTTTGATCATAGTTGATAATAGTTCGACGCGGATAGGTAAGATGCTTAAGAGCGATTAACGCTGATAATTGTCGGAGCAGTTCTGATAAGGTTGTAAAGGACCGATAAGGGACGCATCAATCAGATAAGCTTGATAGGGATCGGTGAGAGTTTATAACCGTCGGATCGTGTTCGATAAAGGTGATTAGGACAGATAAGGTAGCATAAGGGTCTGAACAATTTTGATGAGGTGGGTAACAACCCATAAGTGTTGATAAGAGTCAGGTCGAGTGCGATAAGAGTTGTTAAAGGTCGGATAATAATTCATAAGGTTAAAAAGGACAGATAAGATTTGTAGCGATGCCGTTAAGGTTGACGATGACTGATAAAGGTTGATAGGGGCCATTGAGGGTTGGATCGAATCCGATAAGGTAGATAACAACTGGAAAAATTAAGGGTTTATGCCGGTCGGATTAAAAGCTAAAACAGAGAACAAGTTCAATAAAGCATACATTTATTCAGCCGTTTACTGCTTCGTACATCGCGATTATCAAGATACTTCGACTTGTACACATGGAGATCAGCAAGTGGCACAATGCTTAGGCGTACTCAGACAACTCCAGTGGAGTTTATGCATAATTTCTTGGACAGAGCATAACCCATTGGTGCGTTATGCGAAGTGTATTTGCACTGTTTTGTATGGCACGTGTTAAGCCGGCGTCATGACTTCATTCACCCGCGCATTGCGAAAAATCATGGGCATGCTTACCAAATATTTGATCTATGGTAACATATGTATATTATTTCACCTGGTTTAAATAAAATCTTCCAATCAAAAGCAGCCTCGTCCTTCTCTTTTCGTGTTTCCGTTTGGTAAAATTTTGCTTTCTTGACCTTGACTTTCAGAGTCTAAGTTAGCAAGCGCTGACTAATAAAGACAGTCACATATTCCTAAGACTGACAACCTGCACGTTCACGTGCTCAAAGGAAACAAAGTTTGCACACATGAGAGTTTAACCAGAGGAATAAAATGGTGAAACTGTCTCGTTTATATACAAGCACACTTGCAAACGGCGCACTACTAAAGAGCTTTGGACTGTTATTCACCGCCATAATAAAAAGACATACATAGAGAACGAGTGGGAAAGAAAAATGCGCGAAGGTCGGCCTCCTCACAGAATTCACGGAGGGATCAAATACATGAATATTGTACACAATGTACAGAACAATCTAATTTTATTCCCAGCAAAAAAAAATGAGATGGTGCAGCCTGCGGGTGAACGCTGCCCCCAAGAGCGTATCCAAGATAAGGGGTAAGCTATTCGCACTTTCCGAACCGAAGGGGATGCGGCGACAACAAACCCACACCGCGTGCACATATTGATGGTTCGACTGTTGACCGGCGATAAGGTCCACGCCTGATCGACCGTGAGGCATGAGACGGGAGGCGACGGAAAAACACAGGCTCAATTTAACAAAATAAAATCAGGCGAGAGAAATGATGAAAAAAATAATACGCAAATTGAAAGCAAATTTTCACACTCTGATGCCACACAACAAACAAATCACACTCTGACGCGACACGCGACACACACAAAGCCCACTTCGTGGGAATTTCTAACACTCGCGAAATAAAAAAAACATACGCGAGGCAAATGAAAAATACACGCGACAATAAACGCGGCCAACACTACACTAACAGAACATATAAAAATTAACACGCGAATAATAATTAAGTGAAAGATGAAACGCGATTAAAGAAAAGAGTCCGGCGGACAGTTCCGAGAGCTGCTTGGAACACGAGGCTTATTACATCCCGATCTGAAGAGTGTCGGGCTGTTGGTACCCCGCGGCCGAAGATCTTGACGGACTTGCGCCGTCTGTCGAGCTACCGGCAAAGACTTCGGCCTGGGGGTTTCAACCTGCCGACCACACCTTCAGCTGTATCTCGGTGCACGACCAAGCTGCTCCGTCTTCCAAAACGCTCCGCCCGCGATTGCCGAGGCAAGCTCGTCCCTCGTCACGCTCTGGTGGCCCACGTGACGAACCAGTCTAGAGAGCTCGAGAGCAATGGGGAATCCTCCTCCCGATCACCGTGCGAGCGGCGCTGCGGCTGCGGCGGCACTGGCGGCCATCTCGAGATGGGCGCGGGCACGCACTTTGTGCTAGAGCGGCTAGATGACAATTCAGTAGGAGTATCTAAATGAGCAAGACACGGTAGAGCCGATGTCTCTGGCTGAATATACGCAGATAAAACGCACAATTAACATTTAACTGTCATGCACTAGAAAACCTATCTGTGACTACGTTCACTGTACCTATGGTACCCATGTATCGGTCTTAGATTCAGAAATAAAATAGTCGTAATTTTTAATGAATTTTGTACAACCGATTACGCTGATCGCAAGACAATTTCACAATGACGACACACAAAAGGCACGCACGTAAGCTTGGTGCACAGTTATTGCTTGACCGAAGTATTTTTACGTTACATAATGATGACAACCTTGGAGAATAACTATCATAAGCTTTCACCAAACAATTGCAACCATAAGCACGACTAAATATTTAAGCTGGCTTCCACAAATACTGATAGTACAGGCCAATAACACACGGCCGCCGCCATTAACGCCCGCCTCGACTCCGACCAAGCCGCCGCCGATCCCAGGCCTCCTCGCGCCCACCCCGGCAGCGGGGGCCTACAGCGATCACAACAAACGAGCCTTCCACCCAAGAACGACCCTACAGCGATGGCATACGAAGTCAATGGCCAAGACATGAGTCCGGAAGACTTCACGGCAGACGCCGGGTGGACTATCGTGGCGCCACGCCCGTCAGTAATCAAGACTACGTTGAGCCAGCCCAACCTCGTTACCCACAGCGAAAGCGAGGAAATACGAACGCAACCGTCTCAACAGTGAGAAACTGCTTGATCAAAGCAAGCAGGATGCCCGCGCTGCCCCAAGATGACATCAAGATCATGATTCACATACGTGGCGGTATCAGCATAGCCAAGGTAATTTGCATAACCAAAGCAATTTCCATGGCTGCTTGCATTGAACCTAACGAACGAAGCGAGGACACGATATGCTCCAATTTAAAGCAGAACATCAAGGTGGTCAGCACACCACCCGAATCAAACGCAGCAAAATATGTCAGGATCCGCAGTATTTCCATAGGAGAGCAAACGTTTGAAACCACTGCATATAGGATGGCGCCGCACGAAACGTGCAAAGGCGTTATAAGAGGGGTTCCGCTCGATGAGACGCAGGACTCCATAAACCGCAATATCGTCAACACACGCAACCCGCTCGCTCTGGCGGCAAAGAGAATCAAATAAACTGACACGGTCATCATCGCCTTCGGCGGCTTTCGAGTCCCGAACTAGGTCAGATCCGACAATGCCCTGATCAAGTGTTCTCTTCACCGCAAGCAGATCGCCATGTCCCATGTGGGCGGCAGACTCGGCCATCGTGCGGACGTATGCCCCTCGCCCGACGACGCAATTTGCAAAGGCTGTGGACTAGCTAACCCTAAAGCAGATCATGTGTGCACCTCGATCAAGTGTGCGCTCTGCGAGGGAAATCACGTCACGGCAACAAGGAATGCACGAACCGCTTCCAATTCCCCTACGTCGTCCGAAGACGACGAGTTGAAAGAAGAATCGCAGCAAACGCAAGCAAAAGCACCACGAGATCAGGACCAATCGCCCTGAGTCAGCGTGACTTCTCGCCGCTCAAGAACGACGAGTGTAGCGCCATCAACGACAACGTGGCCGCCAACGCAGATGCTCGCTTGCCCGGCGAGCGCGGGGCCGCTTGAGATCGAGGAACCGCGGTCGCCTGTCGTCCCGATCGCGAAGACGCTCCAGGAACCCGAGCCACAGATACTCGTCAAGGATACGATTCACCCCCAGCCCACGAGTTGGCGGTGATGAACGGTTGACGTGGGCCCAACGAGTTCAGCAACACCAACAACAGAAACAACAAGAACAGCAGGCCACCAGCCAGGTGAGTCCAATGGCACGGCCAGAGCAAGTAGAAATAGCAAATACGATTAGAAGGCTAGAACACGAAAACAAAGACTTAAGGCAAACAATAACACAACTCGTCGAGGAAATCACACAAGTCAAAACACCACCACCCTCCGACTCTAATCAATCCGAAGCCACATCAGGATCCATGGTAGTAGAAGTACCGGTCGCGGAATTCACGCACAATCCACATAAGAGAAAAGCCGTGACAAACACATATCCATGGAGCACGGACAGCGACATTAAGGAAATCAAGGAACTGCTCGGCGGGCTTGCAACTGCCGTCGCGTCACTGAAGGAAGGGCAACGCAAACTTGCGACGACTGTGGGGGCCCTCAGGGAAGGTTACGACAGGATAACGCTACAAATCGATCAACACCGATCGACATCCATGGGGCAAGGCTCAACGCGCTAGAAATGGCAGACCACCCGTCTGTGACGTCACAGTCTACTATCACCAAGCTATCTCGGGCGTTGTCGCTCGATAGACTAAGCAACAACGTGGCCTCACAAAGGCCACCCGTTGCCAACAACAAAGATGGCTGTGCAAACTGAAACGTTTCGCCTTTGGCAATGGAATTGTAGGGGTTACGTCCCCAAAAGGCCCCCCTGCAACAATACATTCGAGCCAAAAAAGAAAAACCCCAAGTCATTCTCCTACAAGAGACAAATACCGCTACACCCACGCTATCCGGCTATGACGTGACTGCAACGACACCACAACACAAATGTACAGGTATCGCCACGTTGGTCAGCAACAAGCTAGCCCACAAGACACACAAAATTAATTACGACCGCAGCAACTGCGAATTCATTCTCACGGAAGTCTTCCCTAGAGCCAAGAACGCCAAGAGCATATTGATCCTAAACGTTTACAGCAACCCCAAGCACAGAGCACAAAAATTTAGGCAAATGCTCCAGCTCGCACGCAACCGTGCCGGCGACAACCCCATGGTCGTGGCCGGGGACTTCAACGCCCCTAACACGGCCTGTGGAAACGTCGTCAGCGGAGCCTAGGGCAAGAACATATTAAACGATGCCGATAAACTTAACCTAACGCTCATCACAAACGACGAATACCCCACAAGAACGGGTAACTCGGTCTACCGCGACACAACGCCAGGTCTCACTTTCGTCCGCAACGTTCCAAACTATCAGTGGAATAACCTCATCGAGGATCTGGGCAGCGATCATCACATTGTTGAGACATCGATTGACACCCCATCCAGAGAACCCAGAAAATTGACGTACGTCGACTGGGACAAGTTCCGCGAGTTCCGACACGAACGCCGAACAGGCAAAGAATCAATGGAACAATGGACGTCGCAACTAAAGGCCGACATTAAGGCGGCCACGAAGGAAATAGAAACAGATCTCCCCGTTCAAAGCATGGACAGCCGAGTGGCTCACATGCTCGAAGCCAAACAATCGCTCACCAGGAGATGGAAAGAACAAAGTCACGATCGACGGCTGAGGAAAAGAATTTTTTCCCTCAACCGGCTGATTGCAGAATATTGCACGCAACTATCTAACCAGCAATGGAACGAGGTGTGCGACGCCGCGGACGGCCGCGTCAACACCGGGACGACGTGGCACCTGCTCAAACACATTTTTTTAGGCCCAGGAATGGCGCTTCTTGAACTGTGCTTCCCTATCGTCCATAGGATTCCTGTGTGGAATGTAAAGAGCAGCACGAGTGGGGCCACAAACACCATGAAGAACACAACGAACCGCGCGTCGAACGACTGGCTGAACGCCGCAACACATCTGTACAACCGAATTAACCTGTACTTGCAATCAAGACTATCCAAGGATAACCATGCTTTGCCTTACCTTTCGCTACGTATATCCTGGCATTGCAATCAAGAACAACCAAGGCTAACCATGCATTGCATTAGCTTTCGCTTCGTATATCCTGGCATAGCCGAGCTAAACCACTGCCATTTTTTTACCTAAACTTCACGAAACGAAAATAAAAACATCTGTCATTGGAACTCTGCCTTGCTTGCAATGAAAGCTTCTGGACACGTGAACAATGGCTAGTAAAAAAAAAACATTTCCACTCAAAAGGTAACGTGGCCGATATCCTTGTGACAGAGTGTTCTCGTGTGCATTACATGGCAAGTATTCTATAGGCGCAGAAATGTATACCGGCCGGCATCTCTTTACTCTATTGTTTTACTGGATCGGTGAGTACAAAGATGTCGCTGCTATTAAAGCTTCGCTGCTGTAGCTTACGAATGTAACGAAGAAAGAATTGCCGGCAAAACTGTTAATATTTCAATGAGGTAAATAGTATTGCTTTCAATTAGATAGCATGCTATTTTTCAATAGCAGTTTGCCTAAATATCTTGAGCAAAACGAATATTATTTTCAGACTGCACGTTCTGGCAGTTCCACCATACATGCGTAAAAAAATGTTCATTTGCTCTACTATATACAGTAACCTAACTAATACGGCAGTCTTCGCCTCAGTCGTTTATTACTTGCCGCAATGTTTTGCTGCTCCAGGCCATTCTCGCAGTATAAATAAAACAAAGTTACTTATAACACTTTTGTACATAAGATGGCACAAGAAATCCGCAGCGAATTCAGAAACACGCAATGTACTTCTCATTTTCATGCAGATTCATGTAGGGCGCTCACTTTTTTTCGTCATTTCATTGTTTTGATAGCGTTCACTTTCGGCGAACAGTTTTTGTTACTTTAGGATAGCGCGTGCCTCGGGCGTCTGAGTTGTATGACAACGATGAGTGGTCTTGGCGCCCTTACGCTTACGTTCCTCTAACATGACTGGGATGGGAAGCTTATTGTGTCAAGGTATTTTCGCGTATTTTTGGTCGTGGTAGCAGGTAGCACTGAATCTGTACAAAGCGAACCACTGTATAACAGAGTACTTACGTTACCTCTACGCGCCTAGGGCGTCTAGCTGTCAGTCGTTACTTGTGGTAAATTTGGGTAATCGACGCGATCCTCTGAGCCGGATTGCGAGACGCTCCAGACTGGAGTTAAAGAAAGCACGTGCCACCCGGACGGCGAGTAAGCTGCCGGAGCAGCGATAGGGAAGGAAGCGAAGGCCGAGGGAAACTTCCATTGATGATGAAGAGCACCTCATTTTATAGTGTAATAGCATCAGGGTGAGCTAAATATAAGCATCACCCAATGGCCTGATTGCTAAAGTTCATTTAGTTGTTTTGCGTGGAGCATGCTTCCTCTCTGGTTTTAGTGCACTAAGAAGCTTGCACGGCTGCAATGCTCGATCGAGTGCATAGTGTAGTTATTGCAACTTAACAGACGTGCAACCAAGCTGCGCAACTTAGAGGATATTGTCCAATGTCACTTCGCAGCGTGAGTTATAAAAATAGTAGCAGGGATATTAGCGAATCGATTTCCAGTGGCAATCTTATCTGCAGGGGGAGACCGTATGTATGGATACGGGATGGAGGGCTATGCATACAAATATTCATGCTGCGCCGTGTTTTTCGGGTCTCTAGCGAAAATGTAGAGCTATTTAGCCAATGTGCGAGTTGTCAAAGTCATTTCACGAGGTTAATCACTACTTCGTGTATTGTGTCTATAGCATGTAGACAGTCTTTCTCAAAGTATGATCATCTGTTATTTTAATGGCCCCCAAGGCTAATTTTTTATGGTTCTCTATGGAGAATCCATTTACGCCATGACGCTCACATAAATTGTCGCCATATCCTCGTCGGTCTGATACAAAGAAAGAGGGGGGGGGGGGGGAGACATGGCAAACGAAGTCTTAAGTTATACTGCTTTCGGAATATAAATTCTTACATGCGACGGACTATATGCTTCTGGCTATTATTTCAAGGAAATTACAACCTTAAGCAATGCCATCCCACGCGCCATGAGAATTCACAGGCACAGACACCCGTCTCTTCTTTCATAATTAGTTCAGAAAATTATAATAGGAGCGAAAGGTTTCCTGCCCTAAAGTATTTCTTTCGTTGCAGGAGCCTTCTACCGAACCGAAGCTCATTACCAGAGCACATTATATTGCCATCGTTTCATCGCGCCTCTAATAGTGAGTATACAAATAAGGTTTTCTGAGCGGCTCCAAAGTTTACGTATGTACGTAATTAGAGGAGACGGATATTTGCAATGCACACAATATGAGGATGTCCCGGTGCTTCATGTTTGGCATAGTAAATCTTAGAGAGCATTCCGTTGGCTCTGTTTCAATAACATGAAAAAACATTATTTACCGCATCGTGCAATTGACGACGTTCTTATTTTTAAAATTTAGGTCAGTGTCAATAAACGTAACATGGGCAAGCTGCACTTCTCATCCCATTATACCTCGAAGAGCTGGGCAAGAAGCTCGGTATATTTGTAATGGTACTTAAAGCGCCCCCCTTCAGACCGAGGCAATTTGTTATGAATGTGCCTGAAGCACAAGTACAGTTGTCTCACTCGGCGCCATGTAGAGAATATACAACAAATTGAATTTTCTATCACTTTACCTGTTTTCAGGCATCAGTCCTCTCTCCGTGTACATTTCCATGTATATGCCTCTCGCCGGAAGGAATTTCAGCAGTGATTATGCTATGGGAGCCCGATGGAACTCCTTGCAGGGTGAGTAAAATGCTCTCACACTATAGCTGCAAACGCATAGTGCACGTTACCCAATGCTGCCGTCGAGAAAAAGCAGTTATAATGAGAAAATGCAGCACGAACGGAACAAAGACAAAGAAAAACGACAGCGTGAGCGCTTATTCAGAACTCGGTATCTTTTTATTCACAGAAAAACTGAGTGTATACAATCTCGGTAGGTAAAGAAAAAAATGCGCACAAAAGCGTAAGGATGTTTACAAATCATTCGTGGACCATGACAAGTTGTGATGAGCTGAAACACATTATCACAAAGGAAATTTTGCGCTTGACTGAAACATCTTGCGCTGTTTATTTTTTTTTTCGATGCGGAACGCCTCAATTTTTGCTGTGTTTGATCGCTGTTTAGCCAACATGGTGACAGCCCAACGCACTGCAGCGTGCTATTAAACTTGAATTAGTGGATACGGTTATTGCATACTCGTGTTCCCTTAGGTGCGCTTTAGTGCATCTACGATTTGGCTGTCATAACTCTTGCCAACCCGCCGTGGTTGCTTAGCCGCTATGATGTTGGGCTGCTGAGCACGAGGTCGCGGGATCGAATCCCGGCCGCGGCGGCCGCCTTTTGCACAAAACCGGAATGCGAAAACACCCGTGTATTTAGAGTTAGGTTCACGTTAAAGAACACCATGTGGTCCTCATTTCTGGAGTCCCCCCATACGACGTGCCTCATAATCAAAAAGGGGTTTGGCATGAAAAACCTCATAATAAAAACAAATACTCTTGAAACATGTAAAGGGGATCTGGTACACAAATGGTGCCATCCGTTAGACCCATTTAGTGACAAGCGTCGCTCCTAAATCTCCGCTTGACCATTCTTTATCTTTCAGCCTACATCTTGATAGTTTTCCGCATAGCCCCGGAAGCATGTCGGGGCTCGGTTAGATTACCCGAACATAATATGGCTCATCATATATTTAGCCTGTGTGATAGCCCTTGATAATATGAAGGCACAGTAAATCAAATGAGTTGCTTCGCCTTTGGACTTTTTAGCAAAATGATTAATTTTTCACTTACCCTGTTTAAGACAGTTTCAGGGTTGGTGGCGTCTGCAATTCCGTGCACCTGTACCCCGAAGCATCTGACATATTCTTAAGCCGAGTACACAGCAGCCTTAAGGAAAATCCGCCAGCTTTGGTAATTAAAGCGCTTCGCTTTGTTGATGACTACCTCGTCGCGTTTTACTACAGTGGTCGAAATCATTACGTCATTATTATTTTGAATGCCTCTCAGGGATCTGGCGCAGGCCGCTGCCACACTTTGCAACTTATAAAAGAGTGCGCTGAGCAGTTTCTTGATATCTGACTTGTGTTTGAGGACTCTTGGGTTCGCTGGTGACATCGCACCAAAAGGAAAAGGTGTCGGTATTTTTTTTTTCGAATCATTGCTGCGTTCTTCAAACAAGACACTGTCACGTAGTAATGTCGGTAAACAACTTATTAGCAATACTGTGAACAACCAAACTAAGTATCATAGGGTGAACCGCTGCCTACAAAAACAGGCTGAACTCAAAGCACAGCGTTAGCGGCGAACACACTCGCAATCGTCGAAATCTTATCAGCGAGTCAAGCGCGTCAGCTTTTATACTTGTGTAATGGAATATTCCAGGGAAGTTGCTCGTGGCCGCGTGTCTTCCAGAAAGTACCACACAATTCCCGTCACGCATAGATGCAATGAGTTTACTCAAGGCACGGTGGCAACAGACAGCAGATACAACCATCGATAACATTCGAGAAACTTCCGACACATGTAGGCACTTCCGGCGCTCATTTGTTAGACGTTGAAGTGCGGTCACCCGATGAAAGATGAACAAGTACACATGGCAATATCGCGTTTTCCTGCTTTCAGCCAGCCCTGTCCGAGTCCTGCCGACACGACCATCCGCAAGATTTCTGGGAGCATATCTACACACTTACAGACGCGTATCCTGAAAGCCTTTCAGTTAGACAACGAGAAAAATTGGTTATGGCGATGAAAAGTCATAAGCAAAGAGGCATTACATTAAAAAAATATCGAAGAAACTTGAGATACATAACATGATTCATTTGAATCACAGGCTTTCACCCGGACTAAATGATTTCCCGAGTCGTTATGGTATTCGGATAACCTTTTCCGTCCTTACCACCTTTTGACGATACGTGTATTGTAGCAAAATTTTCGCTCAGTGCCAATAAAGGGTCAACCTGAGAGTGAGGATTTCGGTATGTTGATTCGCGCCATGTAGGCCCGCAATCGTCGACCAGATCTTGACATGGCAGATAACTTATTGGGGCCAAAGTACTTTATGTGTCTAACACGCGCCTAAGGGAACACAAGTTTCATTAGCAGCATCCACTCATTTCCCTTAGGCCATACAGTGCAGAGCATGTAGCTGCAATCGTGATGTTCGACAACACTATCATTCTAGTTTGGCATTGTAATCAGTCTTCGGGGAAATAATCGAGAAATACCATACCGATATTGAAGGTTCAACATGTGATAGCTAGACTTCAAATACATTTTTGCTGCTAAAGCATCAAATGGTCCCTTGAGCGAAGGAGCCGGAGGCTGTCGTCTGGACAAGCGAAAAACGAACGCGCCTCGTACAGGGAAGCGTACTTAGCCCCTTTCTTTTTAATTGCATCATGGCTGATTTAGCAAGAAGACTGTCATCACAGTTAAAGTTTTCATTGTATGTAGATGATGTGTGTATTGGGACATCTGGGTCTAATGCTCAACTACTTCAGATGGCGTTGCAAGACGGCATAAATATCATTAACCAATTTTTGAGACAGAGAGGAATGGTTCTATCACGCGCAAAAACAGCTGTATTGCCCTTCACTCAGAGGCAGTTAAAAACTTCACCCTTATTCTGGAAGGACACCCTCTAATGATTGTCACAGAGCATCGATTCCTTGGCATAATACTTGATAGGCAGCTATCCTGAACACCCCACATAAAAAACTCGAAAACTAGGTCAATGCCATAGTCAGTGTACTTCGCAGACTCGCAGGCACATCATGGGACGGATCAGTATTGTCCGTGCTGATTGTATAGAATGCATTATTACGACAAAAATTGCGTATTCCGCGCCCATCTTACACGGACTTTCCCACACGTAAGAAGAGCGACTTAAAAGAGTTTTAGCTAGAGGATTACGCATATGACTAGGAGTTCCACGAGCGACTGCTAGCTCTCTTGTAATAGCTGAGGCTCGCCAATCACCAGTTCCAGTTATGCGAAGTACAGAAGCATCCCAACATTATTTTCGTCTCCAAACACAGCATAAAATTCACCCATTGGCTCTAGACATAATGAAACGAGATAAAAGTTAGGTTCATATAGAAATTCGAGGAAATCTTCACATATTGCCAAGAAATGAATTTTGGAACTCAGACGTTGTCCGTAGACAAGATATTCAGAAAAATAGACATGTTCATCCAAGCTGCTCAACAGCTAGCACTTTACGAGATATATATGTGGTATTCAGGATAGACACACGTCTATTCAGTAGGCTCCAGTACATCAACCTCTTCAATTTCATAATTCATTATGCCGCACCTCAACAAACAAGAATCATTTTAAGTTATCTCATGCGACGTCGTACCCAACGGCTGAACTATTCGCAATCCTACGTGCGATAAACTTGATATTGTCAGTACTAGATGCGCAAAAATGGGCAATTTTCAGCGATTCACAGGCGGCTCTAACATCACTCTGCAGTACAAAAGGGAAACCATTCACTTATAGTATAATATACGAGACACTTAAAAACCTCACAAAGGCAAGCGCAGCGAAACATACAATAGCATTTCAGTGGATACCAGGGCATTGTAACATTCCTGGCCACACAGCAGCTGATGAAGCAGCACGACAAGCACACCTCAAAGATGATGTGGTTCCACTCCCAATGTCAAAGAATGAGTTACGCTGCAATATAAGGACAACGTCTTTCAAAATGTGTAGAAACACTTGGTTTGGCCGGAATTCCAAGAGCTCCAACCTATACCATATTGATCCGTTCATTGAATTCAAATCTTCATTATCATTCAACGGAACTATAGAAATCGCTATTCATCGACAAAGGCTAGGTACTGCCTACACAAAGCATTTCTTACACAGAATTGGCCATGCGGAAATCTCCGAATGTGATTGTGCATTTGTAGACGAAAATATATATCACCTCCTTCTAGATTGCCCACGTCATGACACACCAAGATGCCGACTTAAATCAACCCTAATTAAATTAGACAGCAGACCTTTCAGTTTAAAGAAACTTTTGGGTCCTTGGCCAACAACGTCTTTGCAGAAGAGCGCTTTAAGAACACTAAAGACTTCTCTTCAAGACAGCGGCATTGTTGGACATTATTGCCGCTTTTATTGTTCCTTTCATTTCATTGTCGCTGTATATATGCATGCATTTGTGAATTATGTTATGTTGACTGTCTTGTTTTGACTATACGTGATAATGCATTTACACGATGAATGTACCACCCGCTGACTAGAGACTGTGTCACTAGGCGACAGTATCGTTTGTATCTTTGAGACTTTTATCTACATAACTGTGGAGATATTTACCTTGTATATTGTATGTACCACGTATTTATTACGTCATAGTGTTTCTGCGAAAAAGTTGCGTGATAAGTCCTGGTGCTTCTGTGAAAACATTATTTCATATGTAATCTTGAACCCTGTATGTTGTATGATAGAACCATTGAAGAGATAAGGAGTAGCCGGCGCCTTAAATTGTGCGCCAACATCTCCTTATATTATATCAATAAAAAAAAAGTTTAATAATCTTGCAGAACCTATGGTATACATCATCGATAAGGAATTTGCATAACTTCACAAGGCACACGTATAGCATAACCATAAGCTAATCAAAGCATATCCATAAGTTAAACCGTATGCATAACCATACACTAAATCATAACCATGAGCTAAAGCGTAAGCATATCCATAACTTAAACCATAAGGATATCCATAAGTTAAACCTAAGCATATACATAGGCTAAATTGTAAAGCCTAACCATAAGCTAAACCGTAAGCATAACCATAGGCTAAATCATAAAGCATAGCCATAAGCTAAACCATAAGCATCACCGAACCTTTTCACTTCGAGATATCCAGGCTTAACCTTAGCTAAGCCCCAGCCAATTTCTTTAACTCGAAGGGCCGCTCAGCGGCGTTCAATTGCACACTAGTGCTTTGGCATTCACTCATAAGAAGTGCTCAGGCGTCCTCACGTTTTTTAACAAATACCTTTTGTTCTCGACAGCCACGTGTCATGGGGGATTATTTGTCACCGCCCGATTTTAGAGAAGGTGCCAAGAAATCTTTATAGTCATCAAGACTATTAACGGAAACGGCATGACTGATAGTTTAAGCTAAACGAGTTCTCTTCCATAGAACTGGATGGTTTCTCGCCGGGACTTTGTGCGCTTGAAACTATGCGCGTTCTAATTAAGCCAGGTTAAAATAACGCAAGTCGACCACATTATCTTGCGGGGTAAGGCATGCCAAATCGCTGCTGGTTTCTAAATATTTGCCTAATTCTTTGTTGAAGAGAGTTGGATACTGTGCCATCGCTTAACGGCATGCCTAGGCCAGCATCAATGAATTCTGACTTTCAATCATCTTTACTTCAGGCAATCGGGGATGTGGCAAAATAGCACTACATTGGTAATGGACATGTGAAACCTAAAACAGAGCGTCGCGAAATTTCATATCTCACTGCATATTTAATTTTGAATGATGTTTCGACAAGTTGAATGCCACCGTTCTCGTGTATATTAAATTTTATTGGCTATTGCTGCCACAACGCGGACTCGCTGTGAATTAACTTTGAACGAAGTTCTTGAACATCTTCACTTTATGAAAAAAGAAAAGTACGTTTTATATATATATATATATATATATATATATATATATATATATATATATATATATATATATATATATATATATATATATATAGGAACCCTACCCGCCGTGGTTGCTCAGTGGCTATGGTGTTGGGCTGCTGAGCACGAGGTCGCGGTATCGAATCCCGGCCACGGCGGCCGCATTTCGATGGGGGCGAAATGCGAAAACACCCGTGTGCTTAGATTTAGGTGCACGTTAAAGAACCCCAGGTGGTCTAAATTTCCGGAGTCCTCCACTACGGCGTGCCTCATAATCAGAAAGTGGTTTTGGCACGTAAAACCCCAAATAGTAGTAGGAACCCTAGCCGACGATACGCAGCTAACTCCGCCTCTGGCACTGATTGCGCTTGCGCCGCAGTACTTCGCGCGGCGCCCTTCGTGGCGCTCCGTGGAGCTCGGCCAACCGCTCCGTGTTACCGCTAACAGTGGCAACGCCTGTACATTGGCAAACATTGGCTTCGGTGCACGTATCATGGTGGATAAAAAGTAATCTAGATGCTCCCAAAACACGCGTTTCTAACAGACCGTTTTCTTGCAATTTCTTAATACAACTAAAACTTTGGTGCACCTACGCAGCAAAAACAAAAAGGTTTTCTTGGGAAGAGACCGCGAAATAAAATTCAGTATGTCTGGTAACGTAGCAAGGGCTAAAGAAAGTTTCCTTGGCTTCGGAAAGACGTGTGATTTTCGTCAATCACGTGCTAATAAAACAGAGCGCTGAACCATAACCTGATTCGTGTGAACCGTAGGAGGACATTTCTGATGTCCTGCTAAGTTGTTTCTTTCACGTCTAGCGAGTGCGAGAACGGCACGTCATATTTAGCGCAATGTGCATTCAAGTGTTTTGTTTGAGGATTATTCTCTAACCTTGGCCTTCTCAAGCCATTTCAAGGAGGCGTATTAATGCTTTCCGCACTTTCTTCGTTTCTTGTTTCCTGGTCCCGAAGTAATGACAATGTGCAAGCACTAGAAGTTGTTTGCTTGACTTCAAGCTAACAATGACATTTAGTGTTCCACTATTTCTTTATTTTATTTTCATGTGCACCCGCACTTATGCTCTTTTAAGCAATTTCTAAGAATAATTTGGCCATACTGCGGAAGCGAACTCGGGTACCAGAAATCACATGTTTCAGGCCTCTCCACGTGGCCTTCTAGCTAAATATCCATATCCACTTTCTTCTATTCTAACATCTTGACCTCCACTCCCGTTCACCCATCACTCGCTGCTGGCCGCCTTTCAGTTAGGAGTTAATCCAGACAGAGTGCGGCGAGTAGGTATTTCTCTATTTCCTTCTTATTGTATTCATTTCTTAAAAACAAGTAATTATTTCTGCACCACTCTCACGCTTTATCATTATCGCCGATCACTTCACATGGGTGGAAGAGAGACACACAAAAATTGAACATGCTCACATCAGCAGCTGGGTTAAAGGTGTCCTGCAATGAGCCATGATATGCTTGACCAGCGGCCCTGATGACACTGCCTCGTTGCAGAGTTTTTTTGTTACAACTAGTGAAAAATGTAATGTGCACTTTGCCGCGACAGTGCTGCGAAATAAAATCAATGACATCACGCTTTACAAACCTTCTAAGCATCCTAGAACTATGGTCTAGGTGTTGCAACCACTGGAACGACCCATCGCATTCCGAGCACTGTGACCTGCGCACACCCACGTCGCGGAAGCTGTTCTGAACATAAAAGTGACGACACGACGTGTGAGATTACACCGCGCGCCGCCTGATCGCGGAGGCTAAGGTAACGCCATGGGACGTGAGCTCGCTTGGAAACCGTGGCGTGCCAACTTCCGCTAATGCTCTACTGCTGTGGGGTGGCATCGTATGACGTTATGGGAGAGTCTATTGCGCACCATGAAGCCGTGAAAGTTCAAGTAGAAGGCAACTTTCATTTTATATGTTTCTTCAATTTCTTTTGTAACTGAAAACTTGTATTTGTGTGGGTCAATCTTCACAATTCACTTCTCTCTGTGTTCTATCACATGCTGAAAATAGATGTAGCGCTAATATGAAGATCCGAAAACGGTCGTTGCAAGGCCTCTTTATTGCCTAAGCCGCTGGTTCTGAATCGCTTTCTCAAGAAGCTAGAGACTAAAGCGCCGCATCTCGACAGCTGTTACGTCTTCCTAGAAATGTGCCTTGCACAATGCTTATATTCACGATGAATAAAAGCGGTCCTGTCAAGCGCCTTTGCTGAATATTGCCCAAGTTTAGAATAGGAAAACGGTGCATCATTTATCTTATTGGCAAATAAATTTTGCTACGACTGAAGTCTTGTTTGAGGCCTGTAGTTGTATCGGGCTGTAGTTAGTTCATCTCTGTTTGTTCAAAATTTTTAGGGACTTTTAGTATTACATTCATGTTGGCCAATGCAGTGTTTTCGCACTGTTGACTTTTCGGAGTTAAATTGCGCATTCTGAATGGAAGAGAGAGAGGGGGATTTGCATAAAGGTCAGCGTTAAATTAGGTTTGCTTTGTTCTTCCACGCCACGTTAAAGAAAAGTGACGCTAGGGGATGTGCCTGATGATGACGAATATAAGTATTAAATTTAAGAGATTAGTTTACGAATGTGCTGTGACATACCTAAAAGCTGCATAAACTTGGTTGTGAACGCATTTAAGAGAAACAAGCATTAGTAACTAGTGACGTCATTCTGCTTATATTTGAGGCAATGGATAAGCCCTTAATGGATACACGTACGGAGAGAACTTTTTCTGATTAATGAGACATTGTAATTATATACAGGTCTGACTCTTTGCATACTTGAATAAATACTCGTAGTTCACGTGCCCTAGCCTTTTTTAAACTTTGCTTTGCATATTTCTAGGTTGGTCACTGCAAAGGAGGTGCTTGTCTTGAACTTCGGAATTTTTCAAGAGTGAGACTTCACCATCACTCTAGAAAGGAAGAAAGTAACCGTGTCCCTATTGCCAGCTCTCGTGACCGAAATAGTAGCACTTCTGGCATAACTAGCGTCGGCAGCACTAGTACAGCTGTTATCCAAGAGATTGCAACGGCGGAACGTGCTGGCAAACTTTACGTCAATCGAGGAAAAGCCATAGATACAGGCGTTTTCCCCAGCAGTGGAGGCAATGTACCTGAACGAAGTATGAGCAGGTTCCGTGCAAAAAGAGCAGCAAAACACCGAGCAAAGGCACAAGGTGGGCGAAAGAAAAGCAAATTGAACGTCCTGCCATGGTTTTTGCGTAAAAGGCGCAATAATAGCTTAGTTCAGGCTACTAATAATGGAAAAATCAATGACGCCCAAAGTTTAGGAGGAACCAGCGGCAGTGGAGGTGTGGGATATACACCGAGCGCCACTGGTTTTGCCAGCCCGAACGCCTACGCTGGGGCAGGCCCTGGAATTAAGAACGGGTATGGTGGCCACCCTCTTTACGGCAATGGCATGGGACGCCGCAGCCGCTTTAGCTTGCCGCCTGGCGTCGGTCTTATATTAGGCATGACTGCTTTGAATGCCGGTATTCAGATTGCATCCGAAGGCGCAAAGGCGGGTATCAGAAGTCGTGCTAATAAAGCGGCTGGCGTTAGCGGAAGTGCTATCAACACAGGCCCCACCAAAAGCGCAGTAAAATCAGGCGGCATTGATAATCTCGACAGTGATAACACTGTCGCTGGAACAAGTAACAGAGAAACTGATGGTGAAAAGGGTAGAGAGGGTGCGAGCGCTGCCGGTTCCGATGACGTCGATAGAAAGCCTGAAAGCAACAAAGGAAATGAAATGAACTCTAGAGGAAATGACCAGAAAGCACATGTCAGTCCCCATGGTAATGCTGCAAGCACAACCTATGGAAGCAGTACAGGAAGCGTAAGTGGCAGTGGCGATGCGTCAGGCGCTAGCACTGCAGCTACGGGGGCCAATGGCACTGCAGCTACTGACGGAAAGGCTTGCAAGATTGATGCGTCCGGCTCTGCTCGCAGCGAGGAAGGAACTGCTGCTGGTACTAACAGATTCAACACGAGGCCTGGCGTCAGCAATGCAAATGGAAGTAGCTCTAGTAACGAGAACGGTGGTGTCACTGTCCCTGGAAACAGTGATGACACGAAAATCATCCACAAATCGGGGGCCGAATTAGGTGAGTAAACTGGCGCTGAGTGTAACAACAGGCCCGATTCCTCTACTAAAAAAAAACACGTATGCCTCAGTATATTTGCGTTATGCCTTGTATTACTTATTGCTTATCAAATAGCGGTTGTTGATGTCCGCCTACGAAATTCCCTGATATTAATCAATCAATAAAATTAACTCCCAAATTCAGTACATCCGTGTCACATATGGCACAAACTGGCTCCTATTCAGATCATATATCTTTCATAATGAATTACTCGATATAGGAATCACGGGGCATACGGGATTTCTCAGTTGGGATAGATCGTTGAAGCAGCCCCAAAAGTGAGGTCTTTAGCAATTTTATTCGTTACACTTCTATTTGTGATGGAAGCAGCGGTGGTGCAGTGAGCTAACACAACAGTAATGAGAAAGTGGGAGCTGCAAACATGGTGTTATTAGTTTGCAACTATTGGGGCTTATGTTGCCCCACAGCAATGTCAGCCAGCATGCCCGCATACCATTTCTTTAAAGCAGTAATGATACAAGATGTAGAAGTGGAGATAACGCGCAAGACCGATTTATGCGGGCACACACACATCGTCTGCAAAATATCAACGACGAACATAGCTTATAATGCATTCAAAATCAATTTTAAAGTAGGTGCGCGAAGCCAACCGCGAAACGCAGCGCACCCTGCGACATCAACATCAACGAAGGATTGTAAACAACTCAGAAAACGCCACGTCACGAATTTTCGTTGGCTACTGTGCTCATTTCATGTGCTCTTCTTAGTTGCTTGTAGTAGGAGGCTCTCCTTGCTTCTGCAATTGCAGAATTAACCGGCAGTTTGTGTTGTGTTCGCACATTTCTCGCACTATCAGCCCGACTTGCGCTGTACTAACCACGCACGGATTGCAAGCACAGCCGTACAGCACAATGCTGCGTGTATAGTGCGTCATTGAGTCTGCCGAACACATTGAGGGATGAGAATGGCGATGCATCGTTTTCCCCACAATACCCTTTACTGGTAGAAGTGGACAGGCTACTGTTAAAGACCGTGCAGGCCACGACGTTTGACGCCGATTTGTCGTGTCCTACCATTGAACGTGGCTGATGTGAGAGTCTAGAGATTCGTCCTCGCTGTCGTCTGCCGCAGTATTCGAGTTGCTGCTTTCTAGTGGGTCGAATCGAAAGTGATTGGCAAAGTCAAATATGGCGGCGACTCCCGCCTGCAGGAAATCGTTGCCGCTGGACGACGAAAACGACGACGATGATGGCGGCGAAGACATCGCAAAGCACGTGCAGCCGTAGCAGGCGAGGAGGAGGAGGAGGAAAAACTTTATTTGCTCTAATGGTGTAGAAATTAGCGGTGGAAGATGTGGTCGGCCATCTTCACGGTCTTCTTCCCCATCTGCGCAGGGTCGACGCCCCTATTCCAGGGCACCACTGAGGGTGGCTACTCGGCGAGCGTGCCTTACTAGTCCATGCTGGACTTTCGGGTCGCTGCTGGAGAGCACCCTCTCCCACTGCTCCGCACTCGGGTTTTTTATTTGAAGGAATTGCTGATTCTGAACGCATTCCCATGTAACGTGATATAAGGTGGGCTTGGCGCCGTACCAGGGGCAAATGTCTCTATACTGGGTGGGAAACCTCTTGCTTAGTGTGTTTAGGTTTGGATATGTTCCTGTTTCCAGCCTCCTCCAAGAGGTTGCTTCATGCTGATTTAGGCTGTTGTGGGGTGGAGGGTATTTGATTCGGACCCCCTTATAGTAATTCAATATGTCTGAGTAGCTTGGGTTGACTGGTATGGGTTCCTCAGGGTCGGTGCTTGTGGCCACTCGGTTTGTGTGCTCTCGAGCTGCCTTGTCCGCCCTTAGGTTCCCTTCTATTCCAGCGTGTCCCGGTACCCAGAAAATTGTATGCCTGACTTTGTTAGCCCTGCAGGAGCGGAGGATGTGAAGCGCTCTGCGTCCTATTCTGCCGTTCATGTAATTCCGACATGTAGTTTGCGAGTCGGTGAGTATTGTTAAGGACCTTTCGGATCGGTAGCCCTCCACTGCCGCTAGAGCTACGGCTATTTCCTCGAACTGGCAAAGCGAAGCTCGCGCGCCAGCATGCGTGCTGGCGTGCGCGTCAGAGCAAACGTCAGAGGTTTTTGCGATCACCTGCCCAGCTGTGTTTACATTCCTTCTCTGGGACATCCCGTTCCTCTCTGAAATTGAAACGTGGACTGGTCTCTAACAAGGCTCCAAATAATTACCTGTCGCGTTCTGAAGTAAATGAGGTTTCGTGCCGTGATTACAAGGTCATTAGCTACTTATAAAGAAAGAAAAAAACAAGATCGATTTCTTTTGTGTCAGTACTCCTTTAACGTTTCACACCCGGTACTTCCGGGTCATGAACCGCACGCGCGTTATTAGCGTCACATAGCATTCTCAACATAAAGTAGCGAGCGCAGAGTTTTCAAGAAGGGAAATGCAAGCAAGCCAGATGACGAATATTTTTTTGTGGTATAAGATAAGCTCCAAAGGGTGAAAACGTTTTTAAGAGTGAAAGTGAACCGAATCATGGCGTCTCAATGGCAGGCTGATCGCTTGAAGTAAGGCAGCGCGCTAACCTGAACCTTCCCTTCCTTTCTGCAAGCAGGTGCCACAAGGAAAATTGGCCCTGTGAAATATTATCGCTTAGCCCATTTCTTTCAATTATGAGAAAACATATTGGCGAAGAGATGCTATTGCGACTCGGGGTCCAGAACGAGAGAGAAACTCTCGAAGCTGACGAAGAGGAGGCTAAAAGCTTTATGCAACATGTACAGATATAGCAGGTAATAGCATTCAAATAGCGGTAAGGGCGCACCAGACGGAGGGGGCAGCAGGTGCGACTATCTCGGTTTTCACCATGGGCCGGTTCCGCTTAAATTCCTTTGGCCATCCATTGCCAGCAGTAAGGGGGCGGGGCGGGTGCCGACGACACCCGCACATCATTCCCCTTTCGTCTCGGCAGCTGTCTAGGTACGTCGCGCCAACCGATCTCTCAGTTCGACCCAAGGGACGAGGTCGACACTCTCGTGAAACTTTGGAGGTTCGTACACATAGTTGGGCGAGTTGGCTTGACATGACGATGTCAAGGTTGTCACTCGATATTTGAAGCTCAGTACAAAAACAACCACTTCAGAAAAATGAGGCGGTCGGGGGAGGGGGGGGGATGCACCCGTTGCCTCGATGAAACGCACGCCGTGTGGCACAACAGGACTCCCGATGGCAGACGATGCTTCCAGAAGTTCAGCTATCCAACGCAGCCCGGAAGATTTCATGCGCTGGTTGAGCGACGCCGATGATTGACTGAAGGGGTACACTTTTTCTTTCCTCTGGTGGTCGTATCTGCTGCACGGCCCTGATAAGGTCCACTGGAACGACCGAGAATCAACAACGACAAACTACTCCAGCCAACGCCAGTAAGCGTTGAATGTTCTTCAAACAGCCAGACCAAAATTACTGAAAAAAACACTTTCTGGAATCTGGCTACGCAAAAGTAAAAAGGAAAGAAACCAAAAGGTTCGCGGACAAAACGAGACACATATCTGAGAGAAAATTTGAGGTGCAGAGTTTTCCCTAATAGTCAGCGCATGACCATGGTAATCAAATCAGAATTGTTTCGATTGCGATTTTCGATTGCGATGCGGTGAGGTTGGTAATGACCTAGACTGCCAAAAGTGACCTAATTTCGACCAAGAAAGCAATGACGCTAAGGCTGAGCGCTGCTAATCTGTGAGCTTGGGCGCCACTTTGTAAAAGTACGGAATGGCATCCAGCAATTGCAAACGCCAACCGAAATAGCCCTTCGCTTAGTGCAGTTCAAATGCACTCCACAAGACAAGTCCTACATTTTTAAAGTCCAAAAGCGGTCCTACCAAAGTAATAAACAAATACTCAAACTCACGCCAGCGACATCAAAACAAAGGCGAATCAAAATTCTGCACAGACGCTACTAATGCGTACGATACATAAATCAAAGTACAATCAAAGTTAAGCATTTAGGCTCTTCCTAGGCTACATACAAGTAAGTACATCAAAGAAACGCCAACACTGACATTTTCTCTATTCGAGTGTTCAGCAATCAAACCTTAATAAAAAAGATTATCAGTAAACTACAGAATGCCTGTCTCTCACGAAGAGGAAGGACCAGAGCATAAAATAATGCGCACTTCTCGACATCTAAACCCTTTCCCATGCTCAGCACGCGACTCAACTTCATCGCCAAGAAGACTGAAAAATGAATACTAAAATTACAAATAACAGAATGGGCTTTGTAAGTACGGCGTTCTTAATCGCTCAGTTTTCACAAACACACCCTTTTAGGCGGGCTCGAACGGGTCACCCATTCTCTAGTGGAAGCGTTGTCCGATCGCGAAACCAGAACACAACCGATTCCCCCAAAGCACCTCCGACTTTCGACCAGGGGCCTCCAAGTAGAGGAAGAGCGGCGCGTTCGCAGACCCGCGTGCACGCAGTGCCTTTGTCCGCTAGGCAGTCGTCTTTCTTTTCCCCAGGAAAGGAGCGGCCATCGAAGCAGACTTTAGAGCATACCCGACGCTTCGATACGTTCCACTGCTCATAATGCCTTGACACCACTGAGAATACGCGTCATTTCCGGCGTCTGAATTTTTGGAAAACCGTTTTCCCGACGCGCGTCAAGCCTATTCTATATTTGGACAACCACCTAAGCTCCGGATTTAGTCCACTAGGCTTTTTCCTAACTTATCGGTGGTTGGTGCGCTTGACCCGGCTCGTATTGCCACCCGAGTCCATCTTTCTCGGCTTCCGCTTTCGTCGTTTGCCCTCCGCGCGGCTGGCAAAGCTTGCGGTCTTGGCACTCGTACTCACGGTACGCTGCCTTCTCGCTGCAACGATACCGCTCCGTGCGGCGAAACCAAGCTATGCTCGTGGTCGTCGCTAGATGTCGATGTCACTGACAGAACATGACTGCATACGATGCCCTCTGAGCTACCCGGCTCACCCTACGGTCCCTCTTCAACAGGCTTAGCCTTGTCGCCATCACCTCGGCTTTCGCACTCGGCATGACTTACAGCATCCAAATGCCTCAACAAATCTATCTTTGCCTCATTTTAGTCGCGATTCTCCTCATCAAGCAGGTGTTCCAAAACACACGCGAGATTACAAGGGAGAAAGAGGATCAGCCGCTCGGCCCAGAGGTCCCGGTTGACATCTTCTCGGCAAACTTTCCAGAAGCCGGCAAGAAAAGCAACAAATCTCTCGCCTGAGTAGAAATTGTGCAGATGGTGTCGTGCTGTGCGCCATATCCATGTTTCAATTTCTCGACTGCGCTGATAGACACGCAGTGTGGCACAACCATGCATAGCTTATTCAGCGGGTGCGGCAATAGCCACTTGGGGCGGTGATTTATTACCACAGTGTTTCCATGATTACCCACAACATGCGCAGCCTACCGATTCATTCGCAAATACTTCAAAATGCAATCCTACATGCACATATACTCTCATGAAACTTGCGTTGAGATATAAATACGATTGAAGATCAACAATCATGCATGCATACTTGACGTCATGTTCCGCTGTCCATGATTCGCTGACGCGACAAGCACGCATGTCAAAATTGAGGTAATTCTTTGAAAAACCCTTTAGTACTTCAAACAGTCGCGAGGTTAATCGCAGTTACCAGTGTCTAGACGAAAATTACTGCTGGCAGCACTTTTAACCTCCAGCCCCGCCCAGTGGATAATCGGAAGAACAAATATGACAGCCGGCGTTAGGCTAAGGCTATTTACAAAGTTATTACCTTCGACAAAGTAGGTAGTGTTGACTTCTTTTTTAGAGAGCCTTTAATACTCGTTCTTGACATCAAAGCACCCACGGTGCAGAAATCAGTGTGAGAGTAGAGGCGAATTACCGCGACTGCCCCTACTTCACATGTGCACTTTGTAACACAGGTAAATTTTGGGCAACAGAAGCATTGACGCTGCATTGAAAGCGAGACAAATCCCAGCTAAAGCAGCGGTAGTTTTTGTCAGTCGTAGCAGCCATGACAGGGAAAGCTGTCGCCAAGCTATAATGCAGAAATTGACGACATTGTTACAATTCTAGTGGAGTTATACTTCAAGTGCGATGTGGCCCGTGTTTATCTTCTGTAGGTTTCCAAACAGCATATGTGTGTTGCCAAAATTATATAAACAAACAATTTTCCCTCTCATGCTACCCTTAGAAATGTGCACATAGCGTCATATACATATAGAGCTTAGGTGCCCAATATGCAGTTTGAGCATTACGATCTGTGAGAGTTTCAGACTTGCTTTGAGGACAGGGCGACTTCTTGATACTACGCCCGAGTAATGGTTGGCTTCAATTCTGCAATTGCAAGATCTCCCCGAAGTTCACTAATGAAAAATTACGGAGATACCATACGCATTGTCGAAATCTATGTTATGCAAAGTATTTTGCAGTTAACTGGCTGTCTATCACTGTTTCAGATCCTGCAAAACATCCTCAGACGGTGACGCAGATCCATGTAGGGCGATCAACTGTGTCCGTGACGATAACGTCGAGCTGATGGCACCATTTTGACGGAGACGGTGGCCTGACGAGTGATTTATTGTACTTGGCATGGTAAAACTTTAGTGAAGTCCTGCAGATCGTAAGTCTTCACGAAGCGGGCTGCTCCCACGTGGGAACTGGATGGCCGAGCCTCTCGGTCGCATCGTGGGCCTGCTGGACAGCCCAGAGTTGGTCAGCCAGAAGAGGGTTGCGGAGAACCGCCTCCCATCTGGCGGAGCTGTTAGCGATGATAGAGCGTGACCGGGCATACCGCCAGGGCATGTGGTCTAACGTGGCTATTTTTCCACAATCGTGGCAGGTAGCATTGATTTAAGTATCCGGATAGAAAAAGTGACGGATTGGGATAGGTATTCGTTCGTAGTAGATGGAGCGTTAATGCTTGAGCTCTATTGAGGTGCGGATGAGGAACACATAGGTTCTCCGGCTGAGATAGTAGTGTTTAGCAATCTCGTTGTAGGTGGAGGACGTGTACCTGTTCTCTGGGGAGTCGGCTTCCAATTGGTGGAGTGAAGCGGTAGGCAAGTTCACACACAGCCCCGTGAGCCTACTCGTTCAGGTTGGGAGGAGCACCCTTCATCTGAGCCTAGTGTGCGGGAAACCAACAAATGAAGTGGTGCGTGATTGCCTTGCCCCCAATAAGTCTGCGGGCCTGTTTGGAAATGGTGCCTTTTTCAAATTCTCTTACTGCAGATCTTGAATCAATATAGTATACATCCCGTGAGCTATCCAGCAGGGCTAGTGCAATAGCCATTTGTTAAGCTATTTCGGAGTCCCTCGTCCGAACCGAGGCAGCATTGGTGATTCCTTGCCGACCATCAACAGTGACGATGGACGATAAAAAATACATGTTCTATTAAGACATGCGGCCATTCCATAGGGCGTGCATTGGCACGGTTGTGTAATGTGAGATACCGTTCTAAAGCGCTAGCAGTCAAAGGAAGGATGAGAGAAAACTGGTGCACCCTCGTATGTGGTTGGCAAATAGTTACTATGTGAGGTGGCAATTCAACCACCTCAAAGCGCTAGCTTGTGTCAAGAAGTTGCGTTAGTTAGTAGAACCACATCCAACACGCTATCAGCGTGACTAAAAACACACTACCGCGTCCCCATGATGAGGATCCCAAGACAGACAGACAGACAGACCGACAGACAGACAGACAGACAGACAGACAGACAGACAGACAGACAGACAGACAGACAGACAGACAGACAGACAGACAGACAGACAGACAGACAGACAGACAGACAGACAGACAGACAGACGGACGGACGGAAGGACGGACGGACGGACGGACGGACGGACGGACGGACGGACGGACGGACGGACGGACGGACGGACAGACAGACAGACAGACAGACGGACGGACGGACAGACAGACAGACAGACAGACAGACAGACAGACAGACAGACAGACAGACAGACAGACAGACAGACAGACAGACGGACGGACGGACGGACGGACGGACGGACGGACGGACAGACAGACAGACAGACAGACAGACAGACAGACAGACAGACAGACAGACGCACACACACACACACTAACAGACAGAGAGACAGACAACCCGCTGTGGTTGCTCAGTGGCTATGGCATTAGGCTGCCGAGCACGAGAACGCGGGATCGAATCCCGGCCACGGCGGCCACATTTCGATGGGAGCGAAATGCAAAAATACCTGTGGTGCTTAGATTTAGGTGCACGTCAAAGAACCCCAGGTGCTCGAAATTTCCGGAGTCCTCCACTATGGCGTGCCTCATAATCAGAAAATGGTTTTGGCACGTAAAACCCCATGAAAAAGATAGACAGACAGACAACGAACTTTATTTGATCCTGAGGAGCTACAGGACAGTCTAGCAGGAGGCCATTGTAGCCGCTGGCCACGCCCACGCAGATGACAGAACGCCCTGATGCTCCGCTCTTTCCTGGCCCCTCTGGATAGCCTGGGCTTGCTTTCGGAGTACCGTGCTTGTGATGGCCTACTCCCCACTCGGCTTCGCTGGAGAGAAGGACCACAAAAGCTCCTTTTATTTCTACACCACTCCCTCTGTTCGCGTAAAGATGCAGCGCATCATTTATATCATTTCTGTGCCCTTTGCAAATCCCCTTTTCGAAACACATTTGTATCTGTAATTTGGTTTTAGAAAGCGCACAAGCAGAGCACTGTCATGCACAGGTCAATCAGAAAACCACAGTCTGCGAAGAGTTTTCATACGTCTTCGATTATCTGAATATCGAGCAGCCACAGAACTAGAAATTGACATGCCCTCATTTAGGGTTACTATCCATCCTAGATTGGCTGGGTTGCCCATCGCGTCTGTTGCCACCAAAGATGGGGGTAGCGGACACATAGTCAGGATATTCAGTATGAGCCTCCTGCGAAGTAGCCGAGTATGTTGATTTGTATGGTGAATTTACGCTGTGCGAATCATTCAAAGAGGTGAGCTCTGGAGTAAGTGATGTGAACAGGAAAATGCCACTTGCAAGAAAATGTCGGCGATACCTTACAAGGACAACTTTCGATTTCTGGGACATTTAAGAGCGTTGCACTTGAGCAGGACTCGAAACTGTAGCCGGCACCTTGACGGGCTGCACCAATACTTCAGCAGTAAGTGCATGAATTGGGGGAGACACCATTCGAAAATGGGAGAAATGCACCCTTAGACAACATTTCCAAATAATAGCGAAATTTGCTATTTAAAAAGGCATCGTGTAAATATGTTTTTCATCAATTTGGTTCACTATTTTCCGAGGCATGGCAGGCAATGAAATACCGTATTCACTTTACGTGAACGTACTGTTCTTTTAAATAAATTTGTTTAAAATTTTAAAAATTGTTCTCCATGAGGAAGTATACCCCCCTCAATCATCAGCTTTAGAGCCATCTCTCAACCTAGAACTTCATGCTCCAACTCGAGCATCAAATCTTCGATGACAAATGCCGATACACAAAGGCGATCTTGTGTCTCGGTCTCCAGCGCGCCATCGATAATGTCTCGCACTTTACCACCTCGAACGCATCTCCCGCCTCAACCTTGGCGAGCACACCTAGAACTACATGCGAGACTTTCTATACACCCGACGGGAGTTTCTCTCGGTTAGAGATAATCAATCGGAGAAATTATCTCGGATGCGCGGCAACCCCACACGGCTCTGTCATTTCCCCAATGCTGTTCAATTTGGTCATGCTCGGATTAGCACAGGAACTACAGAAGCTCAACGGCATAGAACACACCATCTATGCCGACACATTTCCATCTGGACAACAACGGGCAGAGATGGGCAAATCGAAACGGCTCTGCAAGACGCAAGCAATGCCGTCAAAAATTATCTCCAAGGCACAGGACTTCGATGTTCCTCGACAAGTCAGAGCTCCTCCTACACCGCCCCACGCTCCGTGGATGCCGACCACTAGGGTCTACGCACAAGCGCCACTATGAGGAAATCCATCGCCACATGAAGGATGGTGGAATCATACCCGTCGTCTCCACCATCCGGATCCTCGGCATGACCATCAAAAGCAACAGCGCCAACTCAACAGCTATGTCCAAGATCCTCCGAGAGACGGCAAATACGTTGCGGCTGCTGAAACGGCCGACCATCCGGCAACAGGGCATGAAGAAAGAAAGCCTCATCCGCCTTGTTCCCTCGTTCGTCATCTGTCACATCACGTACGTCGCCGCCTTCCATAATTGGTACAAAGCAGAGCAGACTAAATTGGCCATAACTATACGCGGCGCCTACAAGCTAGCCTTAGGGCTGCCAAATTACACCAGAACGGAACTTCTACTCTAGTTAGGACTCCATATCACCTTCGACGAATTAATCGAAGCACAGAGTCGGTCTCATCCGCAGCGTCTCACCCTGACAGAAACGGGCCATCACATTCTAACTAAACTCGGCATCACCTACCACCGTCAACATGGAGACAAATACCCAATTCCACGCGACGTACAGACTTCGCTAGATGCCGACACTATCCCTAAAATCATGCACCCGGACTACAATAAAGAACGTCGGAAGGCAAGGGCGGCTTCCCTCATTAAAGCCTATGGTGACACCACGGGCGTCACCTTCGTCGGCGCAGCTGACGAAGGTGACGGGCCCCGCTTCGCCGTGGCTACCACAGTATGCGGCTCGCTCAAGCATGCCGCCAGCGTCGTGACCCAAACCGCGAGACGACCGAGGAAGTGGCCATCGCCCTGGCCACCCTCGATCCGGACCGCCACAAAATCGTGAACGATTACCGCACGGCCATAAGCAATTACACCAAAATTCGTATTTCACAACAAGCCCTGCACATCCTACACCAAGCCCATCGCTCACACGAAACCCAAATCACTCGACGACGTACATGCGCACCTCACCAACCTCAACGAGCTCGCTCACTTCATAGCATGAGGCCTTGTCAACCATGCTGGAGACAGCGCAGGTGCACCCACCGAACGCGATCGCCTCCCCAGCTACAACAACCTTACGAAATCATTCTATCTCGAAAGAAGAACCTTACCATGCATCCCTCATCAGAAAATAAACAGAGCATACGCAACCACCCTTCGCATGTTACAGACAACATGTACAACTCACTAAAACGTTGCCATAGGACCCAACCAGACATCTACCCTGACTTGCAAGATGTGTAAGACTCAGGCAGCATCGCTTCCCCACATGCAACGGGGATGTAAACACTAATATCAGACAAACAATACTGTGACCCTCTCGTCGAAATGGGACGCCAACCACCGCAGCTCCCACCTCCACGACCAACTCTGGGCTACCCAGCAAGCCTGCGAGACGGATAAAAGGCATTACCTCGACGTCCCCACGTGGGAGGCGTAGGCCCAGCCAACTAAACTGTTCGTTTCAATAAAAGTTTGTTCATCCTGCTCCTTCCTCATAAGGAAGTAATCAACATTTCGGTTTCATTAAAATATGTTTGTTAGCAGACAACCGTTTACCAGGCTTTCCGTTGTGTTTACTGTTTTCAGTAGTTTACTTGACGTGACGGTTGCATGAAGTTTGCATGACAATGTCGCACCGCAACGAAATAAAAAGATACACACAGACATATAGCAGAGAGATGAAAAGCACCGATTATACTGGCGATGTGCATCTTGTCACTATATCCAGTAGTTACAGCTGCGACTTTTTCGTTCCTTTCACGAAACAATTCGTAACAATTATTGCTGTAGAAACTCCTCCCTCCACTTTTAAGCTTAGCATATCTTGTTTATTTACCCCGTAGGACTTGGTTTTGTAAGCGTACAGAATCAAGACGAACATGCTGTGGAGCACAAAGAAATATCAAATCTGCAATTGGTTGTCCGGAGGACAACACATACGACCCGAACGAAATAATTAATACTTTTGAGAATGCCCACAAACTTGCTCCTGCTCGTATGGCCATCCGCAATGTAAAATAGTTCTCAAGTTTGTTAAGAACTGGCCCTAACTGCGCATAAATAATTGTGTTCAATATTGCTCTCTGGGTGTAGGCAACTGAAATACAGTAGCAACCTTGTTTTGCTTTGGTGTGCTGAATATTATACTACCATTCAGACATAATTAACACTGCCTGAAGAATTATCTTCGATGGTAAATAGATGCATGGCCTGGTGCTTGCCTTTTATAACAGCGGAGCTGTTCAAAGTGGAGCCTTCGGCGTCCGGTGTCACGCAAGGGGGCAGTATATATATGTATATATATATATATATATATATATATATATATATATATATATATATATATATATATATATATATATATATATATATATATATATATATATATATATATATATATATATATATATAACTTGTCCAACAAGGGCTCAACATTATTGAGCCCGAGAAAGATGCGAGGACCCTCGGCATAGTCCTCGCTGATGATGCGCCCATACGCGCGATGAAGGTGAAGGGCACACACATGCCTATCATAATATACAGATGATGAATAAGTGCACAATAAACTCCAGATTTCGCTCGAGAGCGGCAGCGCCGACGTCGCGCAAATCCCGAGCTTCGAGAGCGAGAAGCGCAAGCCAAGCGCCAGCGGAGGGAAGTCGCCACCATCGCGGATCCAAAACGGCAAGCGCAAGCCAAGCGCCGATGGTGGCAAGCCGACCCCCCCTTTCAAGAGAAGGCAACCCTAGCCAAGCGCACGCAGAAGCAAGATAAGTCTTAACTTCGAGAATAAGAGGCGGAGCAGAGACGTCGACACAGAGATTCCTCCCCAGGAGGGTGCGGATGGACTGTTCAAAAGAGAATCCCTCGACCGTGATTGTGGCCACCGCTGCAAGGTGTGTTAGACTGTGGGTTGACCACAAGCTCACGCTACTGAAGAGTGCGCGCATTCCGGAACCGAAGCTCGAATCTAGGAAAACAACAACAACCAGACTAAGGACGGTCACGAAAATCGCGCTATACACGAGTTCAAACTTGAGAAAACGACAACCAGCTTCGGTGTTTTGACAGCTTTCACTGCATGGAACTGGTTTTACTTTTTTCTTTCTCTCTGTGTTAGTTTTCTTCTGGTCATATTTCCTTGCATAGTATTCATTATAAGAAATGGTGTATGTACAGGAACAAGCGCGCAACATTAGTTGGACGGATGGATGTTATGGATGGATGGATGGATGGATGGATGGATGGATGGATGGATGGATGGATGGATGGATGGATGGATGGATGGATGGATGGATGGATGGATGGATGGATGGATGGATGGATGGATGGATGGATGGACGGACGGATGGATGGATGGATTGGATGGACGGACGGATGGATGGATATATGGATGGATGGATGGATGGATGGATGGATGGATGGATGGATGGATGGATGGATGGATGGATGGATGGATGGATGGATGGATGGATGGATGGATGGATGGATGGATGGATGGATGTTATGAGCGTCCCGTTTGAAACGGGGCGGTGGGTTGCGCCACCAAGCTATTGCTATTATACTGCCTAATGTCCTACCTAGGTTAAACAATGAAAAAAGAAAAACGAAACACTATGAACTACCACGCCCAAATTTTGTGATCCCCTATTGCGAACTGCGCATTTGTACGTCTCCATCTTTTGTCGTTACCCTACTTTGCTTCAACCAATCCTCCAATTGCCCCTTACTAATGCCTACTAAGGACATGTTTACTTTTCGCCTGCTCTCGCTGAACTCAAGGTCTTCAAGGAGGCCAGTAGTGCCCAAATCGACCACTGGGCAGATGTCTTCACATTCTAATAAAACATGCTCCGTCGTTTCCCTAGCTTTACGGAAGCAAGCACATGCTTCTTCGTTCTTATATCTCGCATTATAGGTGCGTGTTCTAAGGCATGCCGATCTCGCCTCGAAAATAATGAGCTTCCCTTTGAGTTATCTTAAATTGATTCTATCCTGATTTCCTTTTTCCCCTTAAGTACCTACTCATGGCAGGTTTCTTTTCCATTGCCGCCACCCATGAGATTATTTCAGCCTCTCTGACTTTCCGCTTGACGTTCTTTGTTGCTGTGTTGCCCACCTTACAGGCCGCATACTTTCTTGCAAGCTTCCTAGTTCTTTTCTTCCACTGTGAATCAATGTTTTTCCTGTACAAATACCTCAGAACTCTCCCAGCAGATTTACTTTCTTCCATATTCCTCAGTCCTTCTTCATAATCAATTTTACTGTGAGCTTCCCTTACTTCAAAACTAGTCCAGCCCATGTTACCCTGCACAGCTTCATTTGTAGACTTTCCGTGAGCGCCCAGTGCGAGGCGTCCCACTGACCTTTGCTTCCCATCGAGTCCTGATTGTACCGCTGATTTCAACCAAACAACCGCATATTCAAAAGTAAGTTTTCGAACCATTAGACATTCCACATACCCCGGAGCACCTCGCACCTATTGTATCCCCATAGCGCTCTGTGCTTCATTATGGCTGCATTTCTCTTCCTCTTTACTGTTATTGTTTTTTCCTGTGTTTCCATATATATATTGGCTTCGTTTATCCATATACCAAGGTACTTATATTCTTTTACCCGAGGTATTTCCTGGGCATGTATTGCTGCTATCTGCTCAGTTTTCATTGAATACTATAACACGTAATTTTCTAACACTATATTTCAAACCTAAATTGTTGCCTTCCTGTCCACAGATATTAGCCAGGCGTTGCAAATCAGTTTGCTTGCTAGCTAGCAACACAATGTCGTCCACACCATGGGATCCGCTTATCGACCCTTCAATAAGCGGCCGCGCCCCTAGCGGTAGCTTCTCTCCCAAAGCAATACTGTAGTGGGACTTTCACATGAAGTAGAAAAGGGTTTAACGGCTCTGGAGGCACAAATCTCAACCACTTCTAGATCTCTACATGAAATGACTTAGGCCATGTTATATCTCTACATGCATTGACTTATGTCATGTTATATTCAATGTGCAGATATACGAATGTTCTCCCATTTGATGAAAAACAAACAAGATGTGGTTCGGTTTAATACGATACCTTCTCTAGAGGCACATCACCTGAACAAAATTAGCCGAAATTTATTAGGGGACTTGCAGACATATTCATGAACACGCAGTACCATTGTTTCAAAAGCTTTCTTTGTGCGGTACTGCTTTATGGCCTCTAATAAATTTTCACGAAGTATACTGTAAGGCTTATAAAATAAGTGCTCACTTGTTTGACTAAGTATCTGTAGTATCAATTCTGTTTCCATAGAAATACATCAATAAATTTTCAACAGAGCAAGTGGACAGGACTATTTCTGTACACTTTGAACGCCGGGTCACATCTTGTCAGTTGCGGCCACTCGCACTGGTGGCAACTGTCAACATGTTGGCTTCTGGCATGTCTGCATGCAGCACAACAATTCACAGTCGTCCCTTTGTGGTATGTAGAAAGGTTTAAAATTTGAAAAGAGGCTGCAGATCACTGCGCTCCTTGGGCTTAAGAACTATTTATGTCATTCTTAATGCCTATTTGGCTATGCTGCAAGCCTTCAAAAAATATATTAAACTAATATTATCTCCCTAACTGCAATGAGTAAACTTCTTACCTTCAAGCTAAGATGTATTACAGCAACAATATTTTCAAAATATTTTCCTATTCACCCTAAATCTAGGCACCCTCAGCAATCTGCAAACAATATCCTGCTCAAGACAGACCGGCTCCTTAAACATGTAATTAATTGCCGCCATTTATCTTTGTTAGTTAAGGTCATGATGCATGAGTTACCCTTTTCTAAAAATACTTAGGCAATAATGCTAAAATCGAGAAAGCTTTCGGTTAAATTCGGTGAACTGAAAGCGTAAGTCATGCTGTTTTTTTACTTCGAGTTTTTCAACAAGCCTAAACCCAAGTCATAGAAAACAACATTTATTATGTCTCCTTAATCGCCTATAGATACTAAATTTATATGTAAAAGAGGGTTCTAATAACGCTGCTTTATTTGAAGCCTATCGAGCCTACAGACTAGAACAAGTAATGTCGAATACAAGTGACATTCTGTCGTTAGAAAAGCATCTGCCATAAAATTTTCTATAGCAGATGCTCTCATACACAGTTATTGGGACAGTCGCTTACACCTTAGATCGTAGTCATAGTGACAAGTTAAGCATGGAGCGAAAAATCTATAAAGCTGTTCGACCATAGGCTGCACCATAGCTTGTTGCATCTTTTTTTTTTTGATATTACCGGTCGAAGAACGTGCCACCACTCCATTCATATTTCTACTCGGAAACATTTTGGAAAAGTATAGGATCACGCTTGGCACATACAAAAAACAACGAACTCAAGCAAGCGCTTTAACAGGAATCCAAGCAATGCAGTTCCGTTACAAATAATATCGAAGGTGAAGGTCAGGATACGTCGATGTTGCTAACTTCAAAAATGCATAACATTACTTAGTTGCCGAACACAGAGCGACAAATGTTTACCGCGGAAAGCTTTTGATCTCTGACAAGAGGTCTTCTCTGTAAACAACGGATTATCTTTGTAATTCCGCAGAACTGATATGTAGTGTCATTCTCGGACATAAATCACTGAAGAGCTTAATGCTACAAGACAAAAAAAAAAAGCGCTGCCCAATCGCTTTTATTTTCGACATACCTGCTTGCGGCGTCGCCATTATTGCGGAAGACAATGCCACGTCAATAGCACTGAAGAGTAGTATAGTGCTGCGATGTTAATCAGGCATACTTGAGCTCTGGGATCCTAGTGAAGTGTTATCAGTCTTGCGAGAAGAAATCGTAAACATTTGTTTGTGCTCTGTCTCAGAAAATAACGAAGTAATGCGCCTATAGCAGTGGCATCCATTTCGTTTTCCTGCATTTCTTTTTTAGCCCTTTCAGCGGGTTTCATGGGTTTTATTCACGTGGGGCAAGGACGTGCGTCCAGCAAGGCGCTTCGGGCAATCGCTGCGAGCGTCCATGATAAAGGCTTATTTCATCAATTCTGATTCTGCTCACAGATGCCGAATTGCAGTGCCATGATATCATGATCTCATTCCCTGTTTTCGGTATTGGTCTCTCGCCAACTAAGTCAGACCTATTCAGGGGGCAGCAAAATTAATGCCGGGACAATTCTGGATACGTTACCGTAAAAACTAGTTACTTGGTAGCCAGATTCAGATAATACTGCACGCTATTGTGTGCAGTAGTGATGCGTGTGTGTGTGCGTGTGTGTGCGTATGTGTGTGTGTGTGTGTGCGCGCGTGCATGTGTGCGTGCGTGCGTTCGTGTTTGTGTGTGCGTGTGCGTGTGTGTGTGTGTGTGTGTGTGTGTGTGTGTGTGTGTGTGTGTGTGTGTGTGTGTGTGTGTGTGTGTGTGTGTGTGTGTGTGTGTCCCCGCGCGCGCGCATCTGGTGCTAAAATGTACCAGCTAGCCAAACATAAAGTGTAACGTTTTGTATTTTCCTCTTTCTCGTGGTAGGGCATCGGAGCCTCCTCGGGTACTCGCAGTGAGGGTCTCTCACAGCTCTTCTGCTTACGTGGGAGTGTGTCGGAGTGTAGTGTATAAAACCACACTTGCGCCACCGTGCGCCGACTGGCCAGGAGCGCAGAACGTGTGTCGTATCTGGCGCTTCCACGTAGAACGGCTGTTGTGCTAGCTCGGAAAAGAAGCGCTTGCGTTTTTGCACTTGTTTAAACGTATCTACGTCGCCGACGTCACGTCAGCTGCCGACAGGAGCGATCGCACAATCGCCACGGTATGATGATGCATTGAACACGCTCAATCCAGCGGATACAGTGTTGTCAAAGGACTCCTCAAATAGTCTTACAGAAATGTCAAGAAAAAAGCCGCTGCGCTCATTGTATGATAAGGAGGCCGAGGAAATGCTCAAGGGGTAGCTGTCTGCGGATCATTGTCGGATGTTCTCATGCGTGCGCACGTCCGGTTTCAGGGTTACACTGCTAGCAAGTGCAATCGAACTTCCTGATGTAGAGGGGCTGGTCACGAATCCTTTCGCGAAGTAACCACCTTCAAACATTATCGGTGCTGTCACTGCAGTTGAATGCGGCCTCAAATAATACTTGTTTTCTTGACTTGGAGGTGCGATTGATTATGGGAAGTTTTGCAGAATTCTTTCATTGTTCGTTTTTCAGAATAACTAGACTAAGCAGGGCAAAAACATATCCATCGCTTAGAAATGCAACTGGACAGTGTGTTTAAATATTCGCAGATGCTTCTAGAGGTTGGCGTGCGTCAAGAATATGAATTATCGTTTGCGAGAGTAAAGACATGTTCACATAATTAAGCCTGCATCTGCTACATTATACAAAAAGCAGCAAGCAAGTTTTTTTGATGGCACAACCGTAAAAAAATTAGCCCCAATCCACGCTATGAAGGTGGTTGCTCAGCAAAGTTGTGGTATCATTTTATCCGATGCAGTAATTTGGGGTAGCCTTGAATGATTGAGCAACGCACTACATGAAATGATTGACAGGACAACATTTAAATGCCCCCCCCCCCCATCCCCGGCGTACCAAAACTTGATTTCTTTGAAACGCTATTAACAATTGCTTTGTGATCGCTGTAGTAAACACTGAGCGTTTTTTTTCATTCCTGCTTTAGGGAGATTCTTAGCTAAAGTTAAATCTGTATACGACCTGTGCTTTGGGTAGAAACTGCTGTGTCCTGCCTAGCCTGAGCACGACGCCCTTGTGCATATTGACGTCGCGGTTCCCGTCTCCGCTCATCGTATTCACGCTGTTCTTCGGGAGTCCTAAGCATGCACTAAGCGTAGCGCCATTACAATACAAATGAAATCAGTGGGTAGGCGGGTTCATTTATATATGAAAGTTTACTGACGTCACACAGTGCTTCCCTTCCGATGAAAGTTTACCTCCGATGCTTCCCGACACGCTGCTACCTATACAAGAAAAAATATGAAGTATGCGTCACCTGCGGAAAACTTGGCCATCGGGCGGATGTTTGCCCGAACCCCGACGACGTCAGATGTCGGGGGTGCGGAACCGAAAACCCCGAACGAAATCACAGCTGCGAGCCTCGATGTTTTCTATGCAAGAAAGCCCACCTCCTAGGCGACAAGTGCCGGGAAATATATCGCTGGCCGTACATCATCAACAAAAAAAATGGCTGTGGCTTACCTAAGGTTAAGCCCAGGATGCGAAGCATACTAGCCTTTATTTTAACGCGACAGCGTTAAGGAGCTCGTGTCGCAGAAAAGCCGGTGTCGTCGGCGTCGGCTCAGGCGTGCGGCGCTTGCTCAGGCGCACATTTCGTTGTCATGCCGAACGCTGCGTTGCTCGACGCTCACCGCGTCCGATGCGGGGGGCGACGCCGCGAGCGACGGCGCGAGTTGGAGCCCCGTTTCTCCTCTGTCGTGACGTCGCGGTGTCACGTGGTATTGAAGGCGACACCGCCGCGACTAAGGAGCTGGGTTGAGCTCTCGAGCGACGGTGCGAGTTGGAGCCCGGTTTCTCCGCTGTCGTGACGTCACGGTGTCACGTGGTATTGAAGGCGACACCGCCGCGCCTGAGGAGCTGGGTTGAGCTCTAGTAATATGCTTCGCATAAAAATTATGGGAGAAGAAGATAGAACAAGAGAAGCTCCAGGTGCAAGACCCGACTCAAAGCAAGCCCCAATCCACCACCTCGGCACCTAAAGAGCAGCACCGAGGCAGAGCAAGGGGTGCTACCAGAGACCAGGCGGGGCAGCAGTCGAGAGCGAGACCTATCTCGAGAACCGGAAGGAGATCCAGTTCGTGGTCCGGATGAGGTCGCCAGCAGACTCCAGCCAAGTGGCCTGCTGACCCGGGCCGGGGACCTGCTAACCAGGGCCGGGGACCCGTGGGGAGAAAAGAAGAAAGAAGAAAATGCCCACTTGGCAAGCTTTGGTAGCAAGAGCAGAATAAAGCAAAAGTGAGGTTAGAACGATTGCTGAGGGAAACCCCAAATCAGCTGAGCGCGCTAAAAACAGAGTACCTGCAGAGGCTCCCAAAAAATGCAACACCCACATCACTCCTCCTGCTCCTGTGCCAGCTGCATCTGGTCAGGAGGAAGAGGATATGAATGTTAATTTTACGAGACAGCCCCCTTCCAAACGTAAGACGGGGGAGACCGACCCGCTGGCGAGCTGGCAACAGAAAATTCAAACGAGGCTGATAAAATTGGACAAGGATTACGAAACCATGAAAGCAGGACAGCTACAAAATGGAGGAGCAATTGCGCTATTACAGGCGCAAGTGAACCAACAATTTTGCAAGATAGACGCCCTAAGCACGTAAATAGATACCTTAGGCACGACAATAGCTAGGCTGTGCGAGAAACTCGGCGCAATAGAAGCGATTCCTAATAGAATGGGTAAAAATTGGAGTAAGAAAAATGCTTCCACATTCTGGATATTCTGGCAGTGGAATTGTAGGGGGTACCAGAGGAAAAGAGCATTGCTGCAACAATACCTCGAGCTGCAACAGGAAGTACCCACAGACATAGTCGTGCAGGAAACGGGAAAGGCCCCTGTTAGATTATCGGGTTACCAAAGCTTTGACAGCGGCAAGGGGGATAAATGCCGAATCGCCACCTTCGTAAAGCGAAACATTGCAGCCATTGCCCATGATGTCTGCCACAGCGAGGTTGAGGCTGTTCTCGTTGAAATTATCACAAGAAGGAAAAATAGACGTAGCATATTCCTGCAGAATGTGTACAGCACACCCAAGCAAAAGAAAATTAGATTCATTACTTTATTCCGCAAAGCACTCAAAGCCGCAGATGGGAGACCTCTCATCATTATGGGAGACTTCAAGGCGGCTCGCGAGGAATGGGGATATACATACAGGGACCCCAAAGGTAGACGAATATGGGAAGATATACAAACGCTAGCGCTTACTCTACATATTGACCCATGCGTCGCTACGCGGACAGGCAACAGTATAACCAGGGACACTGCAACCGACCTCACGATAAGCCATATGGCGGGAACAGTAACATGGAAAAGCACAGGACAAAATCTAGGCCGCGACCACTTTATTATTTCGCTCACGTTGGGAAAAGGCGCCAAAACTCGCCTCAAAAACAACCGCAATTAATGGAGTGGGATAAATTCAGGGAGATAAGAAAGGAGGCCTCACTGCTGGACGATATCTACAATATCGACGAGTAGACACACCTCCATAAAACGCACATGGGGGAAGCGACTACAACTGCAGAGGATGAGGACGCACCCCCAGCACTAGACAGCAAACTGCTGAACATGTGGAGCAGAAAGAGTAACCTGGAGAAAAGACTCAAGGCACAAAGTTGGAACAGGAATATCGGGCGCAAACTATCCAGACCCAACAAAGAAATAGAAACATATGCGATTAAGCACAACAAGCAGAATTGGTACAGCAAGTGCGATGAGATGGAAGCCAATATGAGTCTCTCCAAAACCTGGAACCTTCTCAGACATCTAATCGACCGTAGTAAATAAAAAATACAAGCTAGTACAAACCAGGTAAGAGCGAGGCATGGCTTTGTTGGCAGAGATGACGAGCTCATTAGCGAGCTCCAAAGAGACATATCTTGAAAAAAAATGGCTGTGGCTTAGCTAAGGTTAAGAGGAAGCTTTAGCTCGGGTGCTCCTATCAAAATACATGTAAAAGAAGAATTCGTTTTTCTCGGCAACCACTACACCAAATTTGACGGGGTTTGCTGCATTTAAAAGAAAAACTTAAAATCTAGTGACTGTTGGTTTCGAATGTTTGAGTTAGGTCGTCAATTTTTTATTGAAAATTGGCAAAAATTGAAAATTTTCAGAAAACGAAACTATGAAGTTTACAACTCTGTAACTCAACCACTAAAAATGCTAATACAATTCTGTGAATCGAATCTGATAGTACATCTCAGGCGGACAAAATTGACATGTTACACATGAATATAAAAAAATTTAATGATAGGGAAATACAACTTTTGCAAAACCATTGTAACCAACGTAACAAATTCACGTAAGATGTAAAATGACATATTGCATTTGTCCGCTTTGAATGATCTAATGGATGCCGTTTACAGAACCGCGATATCAGTTCTTGATGCAGAGCTATGAATTTGTAAACTTCGTGCTTCTATTTTTTTCAAACGGTCAAATATTTGAAAATCGTTTTAAGAACATTCAAGCCCTAAATCGAAATTCCGCTTCCAACAGACACTAGAATTTAACTTTCTCTTTCAAATGCAACAAATTTCATCAAAATCGGTCCAGGGGTTATCTTATAAAAACGTTTTTGCGTTTTTACATGTATTTGAATAGGCCGCGTCGGAGTTGGGCCCGAGCTAAAGCTTCCTCTTAAGCTCAGGATGCGAAGCATACTAGCCTTTATTTTAGTTGTTGAACCACTGTTTAGCCTGGTGAACTGCTATTGCTTGGCTATATTTGGTTCGGCTAGACGAAGAAACAACTCATGCGTTACTCTGCGTCGCCTTCAAGAGTGGAACGCGACAGCGTTCCCGTCGACCCACCAGCGACTACGCGCCCCGCATTGGACGCGGTGAGCGTCGAGCAACGCAGCGTTCGGCGCGGCAACGAAATGTGCGCCTGAGCAAGCGACGCACGCCTGAGCCTTAGAAACAGCTCGTTTCTAAGGCAACACCGCATTCACTCGAGGCGCTTTTGTACCGCTTTGAAGCATCGTACTCGTGGCTCAGTGGTAGCGTCTCCGTCTCACACACCGGAGACCCTGGTTCGATTCCCACCCAGCCCACCTTGCAAGAGCTGAGCCAAAGCCACCTACAAAATCAGTCTCTGTAGCACGCCGCAACCTTCGCTTCTCATTCCAACTAGCAGCTCTCTCTCCAGGAGGCGTCTCACCTCGTGAGTGTCTAGCAGAGGCAAGCGCAGCTGCTTATATACCGCCGCGACGCCGCGAGCGACGGCGCGAGTTGGAGCCCCGTTTCTCCTCTGTCGTGACGTCACGGTGTCACGTGGTAATGAAGGCGACACCGCCGCGCCTGAGGAGCTGGGTTGAGCTCTCGTAATATGCTTCGCATAAAAGTAGAGAGCGAGGTGTTTAAAGACTACGATGGACCTCCCAATCCAGATCTCGATGCTGCCATCACCACGACAGAGGTTAGAGCAGAGATTAATAACATCAGAAAGATGTAACAATCCCTAAATGAAACGCGATGTAAGATAGAAAAGACCTCTCCGCTTTTTGCAGAGGTACAATAAACGATAGGGTTGCACTGGCAAGCACTTGCGGTGGTAACAATTGGGTATAGCAAACACTGCAGGTTATGAGATGAGAACCCACTGCATATAAGCAAAATACCACAAGACCCGCTGGTCTTTAAATTGTAAGGTTATTAGGATTGATGAGCATGCCTGAGTCTCAATTATCTTTTCTGTATTTTTTGCAGCGAGCACTCTTTCCCGAAGCCAAGTTTATTACCAAAGTAAACTAGATAAAAATCTATTGTCAGCTATTGGTGGTGGCGCTTAAAGTGACTACAAAAGCGAGTCTTTTTTAACTGCTCAAGCGTTTTATTATCGTGCTTCAGGGGACCAGATCTTATGCTGCACAAACCTTTGCAAATACCACTCTTTAGCTATTTTTCTTTTCTTAGAAACAGTTTTCCACAAATAGTCACCCATGGTTATCTTGAATTACGAGATACTTTAGCTGATGCATCGATGTGTAGGCCCACAATTTGTTTTTCTTATCGGGTACACTTCTCAGCTGGTTTAAAAATATGTTGTTGTGAGATGTTTTCTACATACTGACGGTACATTGGAGATGGGAAAAGCAACCAAGAAACGCGTTCATGTCATTTTTTATGCTCCACCAAGCGTTCTTACTCAAACAAAACAATTTATCACGAAGGTACCGATAAACGATAATATGAGTTTTACGGTGCCATATTTCTTTTCAGAAATCGCTTTTACCAGCAAGTACATTTCCTTGTGTATTACTGTATGCAGAAGGAATTTCAAGCGCCATCGCTGTAAAATGGGAGCCCGAAGGAATGCCATGTAAGGTAAAAAAGTTGCTACTGCCTTTCTGTGGAACCTCGTCTATGAACCTATTGCAAGTTTGCCAACAAGGAGGGGTGCGGGGGGCACTGGCATATGTTTAAAAAGTGCTAGCTGCGAAAAATAGCCCAGGTTATAGTAAAATACAGGGACTTCCGAATATGGTAGCGCATCATTACCAGCACGCTGATTTAAAACACAGACATTGGTGAAAAACTAAGGAAATGGTAGCAAGGTACCCGAAGCGACCTTAAAAGTTGTCACCTACAACTAAAAAAGGTTTGAACCCTCTTCAAGCCAAAGAAAATATGCTATGGGCTTAGGATATACAAAGGAAATGATAATGAACCAGGTAGTGAAGAATAGTAAAAGACGATTGAAATACTAATGTCGCAAAGGCACCGAACAGTAAAAAAAAATGAAAATGGCGGCAATTAATTTTTACCAGGTTCGATGAGTTACTTACCAGGCCAGGTATCTTAAAGGGAAGCTGAAACACTTTTCGAAAATAATGAGTTCTCTGCGGCATTCTACAGTTTTGAGTCCCATGAACACGGGCATCTGGTTCAAAAAGGGCGGAAACAAACTCCAGCGGCTGTTTTTTCAAGAAAACGCGCACCAGCACCTCAGGGCATCGCGCGAACGCCCCTGTTGCCCGTGATTGGTCGGGGCCGCTGTGACGTCATTCGCGGCAGTCTCCGGTCGGTGCCGCCGTTTCAGAGCGTAGCACGCTGTTTTGTTCTGGCTTCATAGCTGAGTTGTAAGCATTATGGAACGTTCTCGCTGTCTCGGACAGCTTGTATTTTTGCCGTACATGTTCGAACCGACAGCCGATACGGAACACGATGACGGCAACGGCGGCAACGATGATGTTGAGTGTGCCAACAGCCAGAGCGATGTGTGCACCTTCTCGCGCACTGGAAATCTTAGCTGGTACATATGTTTTTTTTTTCTTATGCTGCACGTTCCAATGACGGGAGAAAAAATGCGCTAAAGTGTCACTGGGAACTTGCTGCTGGAAGAATGCCGAAGCACTAACTTCTCATTAGATTGTAAACACGGGTGCAATTCCGCGATGTCAAGCACCTTGCCGCTGCTTGTCTAAAGTCCCGTGGTTTTTTTAGTGTTGATACACGATCGCGAACATAAGTGCTGCGTTTCAAAGCGCGCACATGCAGTTCTGCGAGGTACAGTCATGGAAGTTGCTTTTCATACACATCCAGAGATAGCCAGAGGTATGATATGTGGAATATTCATACTATGGTTCGATGACTTTGCGATTGTGGCTCGATCAAGAATTGGTATGCGTGCTCCATGCTAGTGTTGACATAAAGATATTAGGCAGTTTTAGCACCGCCATGTGGTAACCGCGATAACTGCAACCGTACGTAGAATGTCACTAGGCAAGCCTATACTCCATTTCATACCTCAGGTGCAACGCTGTGGAAGCTAAGCACGAAGTCCGGTCGCCAAAATTTATTACTGTGCACTTTTCCGTCTATGCTTCGCAGCGTGCCAGCGGCGTTTGCTCGCTCGAGCATGCACGTGAAGCTGCCGCGACGGGTTGCAATTAAAAAATACCGAAAAGAGAATTGATTTAAAAGAACGTGTTTCATTCACAACAGAGCTTATATACGGAAAATTTTCTCTAAAATTGGGTCAAGAAACACCGAACTTTTTCTAAGTGCGAACACAGCCACTGCAAGAAGTATCTCAATCGTAACAAGGCAACAACGCCGGGCTTCAGTCGCGCCGATTTAACTGGAATGCCGATTGCCCGCATCGTTATCAAGCTCCGATGATAGTCACTGTCGCGGAAATGGTCTGAGCGCAGCACAGTTGATTTCGTCGGCAAGAAATTATCTCTCCTCACCGCACGGACCCACTGCGCTGCAAGCTTCTTGTCCTTCGGGAACCTGTGAAACACCACATCGTCTCGCCTGCCTGTGTTCGAGCAGCCGAATGCTGCACAGAACGAGGGCATGTTGGGCGCCCTTGGCTGTGGGCACTCACGCAGCACAGAAGGAAAGAACAGTTTACGAAAATCGCAAAAGGAAACAAACGTGAGCGGTGGCGGCGGCAGATCTCTCGTAGCGTCGTTCAGTAAAGCGCAGGACGGAAAGAGGCATGCCAGCACATGCCCGCACGCCGGTCCGGCAGCTCGATTCCCGCGAATGACGTCACTCTCGCCGGTTCTCTCCTCTGACAACCACCTCACCCGGCGCTCCGGGAAGCGATGGGGGCGTGTCTGCGGGGGTGATTTAGAAAGCGATTTCCGCCCCTTATATTAACAAAACGGAGAAAAAATTGTGGAACCATAAATTATTAGGTCTGTTCTTCCAAATCCCAGCAATTCATGGAAATTGAAAACCGTTTCAGCTTCCCTTTAAGGGATGACAATAAGCGTAGAAGGGACATCAGAATACATAGCTTAGTGGTATCTGGGAATACCCTGTTTCATACGGGACGCTCCCAATACATCCATCCATAACATCTATAGTGGTGGTAGGTTTTGAACGTATACGCTGGCGTGTGGAGCACAGAGTGCTCTTTGCATCAGCGTAGGCTCGAAGACGCAACAAGTGACACTAAAACTGTAGTGGCGTTATGCCTGTTACGTAACGTTTCAAAACCCGGAATCGCAGGATAAAAAAAAAACAGCCTTTGAGGGGCAACGCAAGCGGCAGCGGTGCCATGTATCGGTAGAGGTGAGCATAGATAGTAATATCTATGCGTGCAATGCCATACAAATATGGCTGGAATTTGGAAACCACCTTGACGAGAGCCAGACATCGACGCTTTGTATCGAATAGTTGCGCTCCGCTGTTGTGAGGAGGCACCTTGCGGATGCGATAACACGACCTTGCCCCGTTGGCATCAGTATGGACTTCTGTAGAGGAGGACGGACGCAAGTGGGCCAGTATAGCTGGCGTGGTGAGAATTATGGTGAGGTGAGCAAAAGCGGCAGTTCGAGCGGGGCCTCACGTAAACGGCACTTCCTACATCAGAAGCTCGGTAAGTGGTCGGGAAATCGCTGCGAAATCGTTGTAAAGCAGAGCATAGCCCTACAAAGCTTCAGACATCCTTGACATACTGAGGAACAGGAAAAAACGTGGAAGTACGAATTTTTTCCGGGTCCGATTGAATACCTGAAGCAATGACGAGGTTTCCCAGCACTGTAATCTGCTGGCGACCGAAGTGACACTACGATGAATCCAGTTGGAACCCAACATAGTGGAAGACTAAACGCCGTTCTACCGTCTTCTGTTAGACATAAGTGTTACAAATTTACTATCTCTGGTGGCCCCGACCCTTGAGGAAAGCGATAAAAAAGATGGCAATGCCATCTAGGATTTCATTGCAGGGTCAGAAACATTTGGACTATAATATCATAACCTAAAGGTATGTTATGTTCTTCAAGATAGATTACATTAGCTGCATTTTGCTTCAATTTATTCCTGGATTCTATTAACATCATAAGCTGGAATGAATATATTACTTTCCGTGCACCTATTCACCAAGATTGTTTAAAGTTATTTTATAATTCTTTTTCTTATTACTATATAGAACTACCCGGTTCGTGTCAAATCCTGCAGAGTTGGTATGTGCCACTAACGTCTATGCTGTACATCTACATCCACGACATGTCACCGCTACAGATGTGTTTTGTAACTGTACTTTATCAATAGTCTTCAGTGTTCAATCCATTGTCCACGTAACAATATTATTGCAGACAAAATGGCCACATCTATAGCAACAAAATTACTTACCTCTTCAAGAACTGTTCCTGTCGGAGATAACAAGCTTTTCATTTGCAAGAAACTATTGAGCTAATCGCTTGTTTCGGGATAGCAAATCCCCGTAATAAACTCCACTCGATAAAACCACAGTTGGGCAATTAACCATCAGCAACAAAGTCACGACGAAATGATAGCTTGTTCTGCCGTCTGAGAATAGGCCACCCGTTTGTCTCACTCGTTACATTCGCTTACTTGGTGTCGGTGGTGAACTCCCATTCTGTGGTCGATGTTACGTTCGGCTGGCGTATCGAAAAGCAGAAGCTAAGAGAAAGAAACACTTTCTTTTAGCGTACCGCCATTATATGCCCTTCCATCCCGCAATGTATCTTCGTGAAGAACCGCTTTCTGACTCTAAAGCAGTTTTAGGTTTATTAAGTGGTGTTGTCCTTCGTGTTACCAGCCCAAGAAATTTCACATCGCAAATGCGTGCTCTCGACTGGCGTATATTTACATTGATTGCGCAATAGGACATTGAGTTCTTTGGTTTCTACAATTATTGTATCACTTACGATACATTCATATCATTCCCCTCAATGCAGTAACTTTTATATAAAAAGGCAGATGTAGTGTATTTGACACCGGGGAGGTGTACACGGGCGTCAACAATACATCATGAGGAAACTACGAGATTTTCAACGAAATGACAGTGGCAGAACAGGATAGCTTTTGTGGCTGTTAAGTAAAAAAAAAACAGGGAGCGCCTCTCCCCTCCCCTCTGTACTCCCCTGTTTAATATATTTGTTGTCTTGAGGGCATAATAAATGAACTGAAAAACCTCAAGAATGCCCGCCGATTCTCGTCCGTGCTCTGCTGCAAATAATCGCCTTCGTCGAAGTAGCGCTGCATCTCCGGGTCAAGATTTTTTTTTTTCGACAGCCGTTCAGTTTCTAGGTTCGTGACTACTTCTTACAGATATGAATGGGACCTAGGCATGGTTAGGTGCTGTGCGTACGCGCGAGCTAGCTGATCAGACGGAGCGAGATGAAGTGTGGGCATATTAGTAAAAGAGTTCTTAAACAGTGCCGTCCGCATGGCACGATCCCGCCCGCACGTGCAGCTCTTTTCTGGCACTTTGCGAGATGTTCGTCCTTGTTAATTGTTTTTTTTTTCGTATTCCACGTATACGAAGGGTTGCGTCATTCCACAGTTCTGTCGACCACATGTACGAGGAGCTCCATTTTTTACAAGCAGAAAATAGGCACGAATAATGCAAAAACAATACAAATACATTTTTAAACAGAGAAACCTTATAATGATGTCGTTACAGCGTGCACGCTTACTGTATTCAAACCACTCAGGCGCGCCGGGACAGTCATTTGTTACAGGTGCTCGCGCGCACTTGCGCTTGAGTGCATTCAGTTTCCTGAATACATAAGAACAGCTGTTACGGGTTGGGGATGGGCGCTTGCATCTGCAGGCAAGTGCAAAAATGGTGGCAGAAACCAAATCACGATGAATGCCCATAATAATACAATAGCTATATGACACAAAGAACAAAATTATTTTTCTGCCAATGACGAGCAGCACACAGTAGTTTGCACGTAGTCATCCGCCAAGTTGGCGTCAAAAAGGCTCATTCAAGAATAGTGCATACCCAGTGATCCAAGTTCGTCACTTACCCAGTCGCACATACCCAGTGAATAATGTAGGCGCGAGAGAAGTTCATTGAAGGGTAGCTTATACCAAGTGGCACATACTGAGTGAAGCAAGTTGGTTTCAAGGGTGTTCACTTGAGCGGCTCAGAAGCAGTGGCATACTCAGTTACACACGATGGCGTGGAACGGTTTCGCTGATGAGGGTCACCTACCCTGTGACCCAAAATGGCCCAGCGGCTGTTTTCCGAACCCGGTTCCCTCCGCACTGCAACCCAATGCTCTACACAATAGGCCAAGGCCTTCCCAGTGGCACATGTTGGTGGCTAAGTGCTTGGAGACACAGCAAACAAATTCCGGAAGATCACAAACCATTATTTATGTCGACGTTAATGCAATTATCATTAAAGCAACGCAGTGGCATTTTATTGCCAACGCCCAAACGTTTAATGCAGCTGGCTTCTTCATGCTTCCCACTGCACGCGCTGCGCCATCTTGCGGCGGCATTGTGAAGTCCGCGCATGGCGCGATTTCGATTCCGCCGAACACCAGAAAAATTCAAAATCTTTTTGATGTCATTGAAGACTGGCACATACGCTATGGCACATACCCAGGTACTCAAGCTAGCGACAAAGAGATTCACTGTGACCCATGTTGGTGTCAGGTTCATGGAAGAGCGGCACGACACAGTGTCACACGCCCAGTGCCGCAAGTTGGCATTAAAGATGTTCAGTAAACTGTACCAGACGCCAAGTGCATATCCTCCGAATCTTGCTTGCGCTGGCATGTTTTGCCGTAGCCGCCCAATATGCGCGGTGAAAAGCATAATTTCCGGCGTAGACGTGGTCAACTCCTCCTCCGCACCGCGACGCTTACATCCGAGGGCTTTTCATGCGTCGAAGAGGCCTTCGCCCTGCGTAACTGTTGCTGTGGCTTCGATGAGGCCAGAAAAACAGAATTTTAACTGCTAATCATTACTCACTGACAGGAAATGATGGCTGAATTTACGTGGGGCATAGTGCGTTCTGGTGGTTGTTTATTCACAAATGCGTTATTCTTTTTGTGCACACATACACTCTCATTATACTCACGTATGTAGAAGTGGCATACATGTGCAACTGTTTTTCATGAGAAGGGTAGAAAATATGAATAGCCATGAACTAGCCCCTGTCATTGTCCTATCGAACTACCCATGTAGTTTTGGTTTAGTTACTGAACGGACAAACATAACTCTAAAGAATAAGTGCGCCAGTTCAAAACAAATTATTCAAGGCGAATTATTTAAACTCCGCGGTAATACGTGCCAAAACCATGACCGGATTTTGAGGTACGCCGTAGCGGGCACTCCGGAATAATTTTGACCTCCAGCGGTTTTTTAACGCTCCCCAATACATTGGACAGGGGCGTTGTTGCATTTCGCGCTCTTCGAAAGGCGGTTGCCAAGGCCGGGCTTTGTTCCCGCGACCTCACGCTTAGCAGCGCTACGCCATCGCCATCTCCGCTAAGCCACTACGGCGGATGTTCAAGGTGAAGAGTTATTGAAAGTGCAAACACACAATGAATGTTCCACCTTATGCGCAGCAAGCTTAATGAAGCCTTTCATGATGGATTAAAGAAAATTCGTGCTCTGCTGCGTTCGTTTGCATGCCTTTGCCTGCTCCGTGCCGCAGTTTGAAGGCTTTATGGAACGACCAATTGTGCCTGAAACATTAAATTAAATATAATGCAGCAATGTAGTTGTTTATTAGCATATTGTAGTTGCGGCCGCAGCAGGCAATTAATAATTACACCGAAAACAAAAATCGCGGCTGAAGCCATCTGACGATGATTATCGACGGCAATGCGCAAGCATTGAATCAATAAAGCGGCACAAAGTATGCCCACTGTCGAAACGAGTTATTTATGAGAAGTGTACTGCGCCGAGACTGCTCATTCGCGCTGCTCTATGAACACTCGGCTCCATTTAGTGCCGCCGCCGCGAAACCTGGGCATGGGCTCCGAAACACATGGCGCACCAGTGCCTGCGAACGCTGATAAACACGTCAGAAGGCAAGTAGGCTTCACTCTTGCCCTTCCTTTCGGGTACACTGCTTCATCTAGCATCACTGTCGAGAAGTCCACGCGTGGCCGTCGAGAAGAGAAGGGTGGTGCACCGGTGTCTGCAAACGCAAAGAACTGTTCAAACCCTTGCCGCAGGCTCAGTGGCACACATTGAGCAACCCAAGTTGGCGAGAAGTTCATTGAATAACGGCACATACCTAATGCATTCATGGCGTAGTTCGCTAAAGCACTGGTCACACCCAGGCATTAGAGCAATTTCATTCAGTTTCTTTTTTCCGCCTCCACGTGGCGTATCGAACTCTAAAGGGTTTGAAATTACTGCTATGACGTATGCCACGATGTACAATTGAAGAAAACACAATAAAAAGAAGCACACCCTGACACTGTCGCTTCACTGCGGCACTTGGAAACGAGCGCGCTTACGGATCAGCTTTATCTCGATGACGGCCAGCTACTTGCTCTACTTGCAACAAACCGACGTTCCTGCTGGACACTTGGCAAGACAGCTCGTCGGCATTCCGGAGAGATGTCTGGCCGATATAACGGCTCCCACGAAGCTTCCGTTGAATGCTTTTCTTCTTAGCGTTTTTTTTTTTCATTTGTGCATCGCTGTGACAAAGGTCTTGCGTGTAGGTCAGGGTTCTGTTTTATGAATTTGCTATAGAACCAGCATGATCCATAGTTTAAGACGAAGCTATAGCTCGGGCCCACCTACGGTGCCCGCTGCTCAAATACATGTAAAATGCCGCAATGCTTTTATGAGAGAACCGCTCAACCGATTTGAATAAAATTTGTGGCACTTATGGGAGAAATCTAAAAAAAACTGTCTGCCGCAAATATTATTTTCATTTAGACCATACATTATTACTAGAATTACAGAAGTTTGGTAACTTTTGAGAAAAAAAATATAGAGACAGGAAGTTTACAAGTCCGTAACTGAGCCATCAAAAACAAATATCGCAGTTTTATTAGCTGCGCCCGTTGGAGCATCGAAAGGAAACAAGCATTAAAACGTGAATTTACAATCTATGTGAATTTGCTGCAATGCTAAGAAAGTTTTTTGCAAATGCAACACTGACAATTCGCGGTATATTTCAGGGTTGCGTATGACCAATTCTTGCGCTCCGCTTTAGATGCATCATTGGGTAGAGTTTACAGAATTTGGATATCGTTTTTGTGGCTGAGCTAGAGTTCTACACATTTAGCATTCCTTTTTGAAATTTGACGATTTCTTTTAAATTACGTAAAAATGTAGACAGCCTCAACATAATATTGCTTTTTGAAATCACTACATTTATCTTTTTCTTCGAAATTCAACGTATCAGATTAGGTGCAATGGTTGCTCTGAAGAATGATTGCCCATTTTTCATGTATTTATATAGGAGCCTGCCCTTAAGTTCATGTTAGCATAGTATATTTTATGGTAGGATATGTTCGTAAAGCTGCTTCGGAAGGAAGAGGAATAAAGGAAGAGCCAAAGCAGGGTTATTATTCAGAAGAGAATCTTGTTGGCTAAATTTACTAAATGCCTACCTCTGGAATTATATAATTGTTAGTTTAAATAATTTAGAGAGCGTTACCTACACGTGCACCTGAAAATTTAGAAACGCTGAAGTATAAGGTGCATTACAGAGTTATGTTATTGTGTAATTATTATCAACATACAGTGGAAATATTATCCAGATATAGTCTGAAAGCTTAATGAACGCACAGTCGGTCAGTTTCCTTATTAATTCTCAGCAAGATTTTCCGTGAAGCTGCTTTTATCAAGCAGTTGAAGTAGGAATTCTAATGACCAGTAATATCAACACGCAGCTTGAGACTTTGCTGCATATGATTTTGCAAAGTGTGGGTGCTTTAGCCCCATTTCCTCCACCTTGATACCAACTAGACATAAAACTGTTGATACCAACTAACAGGGCTCGTTCTCACAAGACACGCAAGAACGTGAGTATAATGCTCGTATAACGCTGTGATTCACTGACGCGAATGAAGATTTACACACACGTCTGACGTAACGTGCCATTTCTAAAAATATGAAATCGTTGCCTAGTTTAGCAGACCGAGAACGATGGGGATGCCTAGTACGTACGTGGCATTATCTGTGAAAAAGAAGGGGAAAAGTTGCATTTACTATAGTCGGATACAAGTTTTAAAAAATTGGAGGACGCTTAAGCTTCGCCTTCAAGAGTGGAACGCGACAGCGTTCCCGTCGACCGGCCAAGGGGTGTAAGACAATGGGCTACCGGGCAGCCATCACTTACGAGGCGCCCCGCATCGGTCGCGGTGAACGTCGAGCCATATGGTCGAGCAACGCGGCGTTCGGCGCAGCAACGAAACGTGCGCCTGAGCAAGCGGAACGAACCAAAGAACTCGATATCTCGGAGGGGGAAATGATGCACGCCAGCCAAACGTCGTGATCAGCACGGGCAGAGAGATAGACAGATAGTGATCTAAAGAAAGGAAGGACGCTTGATTCTGCAGAGGGAGCAAGGCGAAGCGTTGTCAGGGGAGAGAGAGTCCGGGCCGCGACCCGCCTCGCACAGCTCCAATGCGCGCGTGGCGCGCCATCTGTCGGGGTAGCGCCGTACATGGAGAGGAGGGGGTCTTCTGTGTTTTTCGCAAGATGGCTCTGCGTGTACCGAAAGCGCAGAAGAAATGCAGCGGAAACGGACTTCGCTACTCGTGTAATTGCGACTTCTGTAAGATACACGTTCATAATTACCGATATACACCGCAGTATAACTTTCCACGGCTCGTTTCGAAGGCAACACCGCATTCACTAGAGGCACGTTTGTACCGCTTGGAAGCATCGAACTCGTGGCTGAGTCAGATGTTGATATAGCAGCTGTGCAGGAGACAAAGATAGAAAGTGAGGAACAAGCGGATCGCATGGTGCTGCAGTTTCGCAATAGATACAATGTTTGTATATCACATGATGTTGGGGCTTCCGCGGGGTGCGCTATCTTCATTAGAAACAACCTGGGAATTAGAGAAGAAGGGGTCTTTTCTTGTGAAAGTGGAAGACTGGTTTATGTGGATTTTTCATTTTTGGGTGCAGGTTGGCGCGTGATATGTGTCTACGCCCCAAACACTGAAAGTGAGCGTGTGCCTTTCTTTGAGACAGTAAATCAGCATTTGCAGTGTGACAGGAAAGTCGTATTGCTAGGAGATTTTAATTGTGTATGTTACGCGGCCGATCGAGTGAAAAACCTTCCAGTGCGTGACAAAAGTGCTTTACTTTTAAACACACTAGTGCAAGAATCTAATCTGGATGACGCCGGTAATTTCCTGTGTACTACCGGCACGCCTGCATTCACACATTTTCAAGGGCAAAGTCACGCAAGGCTAGATAGAGGGTATGTCGCACTGGAGCTTGTTCCGATGTGTGGCAGCTATAGTGTGAAACACGTCTCGTTCAGCGATCACAGCCTCGTAACTTTTAGTGTAGGTACCAAAGAAAGAAAATCGAAGTTTAACTGGAAGTTGTGGAAGTTCAACGATGGGCTGTTAATGAACGAATCCTTTTGCGAAAGCGTGAAGCAAAAGTTAGATAATTTGATCGAAGCCGAAGATGGCAACGTGCTAGAATTATGGAAGAACTTTAAACAAGGTGTCAATATCAGTGCTATAGAAAAATCCAGTAAAGAGAAATTTATTAAAAGGAAAAAAGAAAATGAAATGTAGCGTGAGCTTGATTTTTTGTACACCGTGGAAAGCGAGAGACCCGGGAGCCGAACAAAGGAGATAAGAGAAATGAAAAGCCAGCTTGAGCTTATCGAAGAAGAGAAGTTCAAAGGAGCAGTTATAAGGGCACGAGCTGAAAGGGTTTGGCTAGGTGAGACACCGACTAAACGAGCCTTATCTGACGAAAAGGCATACGCGAGGCGAATTGAAATCAGAATGATTCAATACGAGAACGAGGTCACGAGCCAACCTCAAAAAATTGAAGAGGCGTTTCTTGACCATTATAGCAAATTATTCGGGACTGTTAAAGACGTCACAGAAGAATTCAAGACGGACTTTTTGTCAAACATGCCGCAATTAGAGGAAGACCTTCAAAAGGGTCTGGAGTGGCCTCTGAGCATTACCGAAGTGGAAGGAGCCATAGATAATTTAGTTGTAGGCAAGTCTCCGGGACCTGATGGACTCGGAGCGGCCTTTTCTAAAGCCTTCAAAAGTGATGTCAGTGAGATCCTGTTACGGTTGTTTAAGGAGGCCTATGCGCATAAACAGGTTCCTCCTTCTTTTCGGACATCGCACGTAGTCCTGATACCGAAATCAGAGGACCCAGAAAAATTGTTAGCTGTTGACGCTTACCGGCCGATATCACAAATGAATGTAGACTATAAGATATTTACAAGAGTGCTGGGAAAGCGATTACAGGAAGTGGTGACCAGAATAGTAGGGTCGCATCAAACATGCGGCATTAAAGGAAGGTCTATCTACACAAACATTCATATTGCCAGAAGCATTTTAGAATACTGTAATGACCTATGTGAACACTGTGCCATGTTACAGTTAGATATGCAGAAGGCTTTCGACCGTGTGGCCCATAAAATTCTTTTCAGTATTCTAGAACACATAAAGGTAGGGGATTTGATCTTAGATGGGGTAAAGATGTGCTATCAAGACTGTACCGCCAGCCTCATTCTAAACAAGGAGGTTACCAAAACCTTTACTGTCCGATCATCTGTGCGCCAGGGGTGTGGTTTGTCGCCTCTTTTATTCGCAATTTACCTAGAGCCGCTTTGTAGGAAAATCAAGAATGACAATAGAATATCGGGTTTCAGAGTGCAGTCCGCGGAAGTGAAAGTGCTGGCATACGCGGATGACATCGCGTTGTTTTGTCGGGATAAAGAAAGCATCGAAATCGCGGTCGCAGAGGCTTTATTATACTGCAGAATGACAAGCACTGCTATCAACTTTGATAAATCCCTAGGGGTATGGATCGGCAACTGGGAAGACCATCCGAGTACGTATGCAAATATCCGCTGGACAGTCACGCCGGCAAAGTACCTGGGGGTGCCGCTTGCGGTGCCGGCGTTGATTACTGGAATGCCGAAACTGAAAGGGTTCGTGAAGGTACACTTAAATGGGGAGGCCGCAATTTCTCTATGTTTGCTCGTGCGACAGTGTGCAACCTGTTTGCCGTTGCCAAAATTTTTTACGTGCTCCAAGCGTTGTGCATGTCAAGGGCTAACATACAACGTTTACACAGAGTACTCGCAGTGTTTGTATGGGGTTCAAGCTGGGAGCGCACCAGTCGCACTAATCTCTTTCGTTCGGTTAAAAATGGAGGATTAGGTCTGGCACATTTGTTCATTAGGCAGATTGTGTCGAGGTTTGTTTTCTTACGGGACCAAATGACCCATTTTTATTAACTATGTTTCAAACAAGGCTGAGCGCAGCTATATCTGAGTTTATTGTATCGTCACATCGGTGCAGTCAAGGCAGAGCACGTGGTTTCCTAAAAGAGGTAGTCTTGGCTTTTCAGCTGTTAAAGGTTCGGTTCTCCATGGAATACCTAAGTAGGGTACCACGAAAGCGCTTATATAAGGACCTGGTAGACACAATGTTGCCGCTGCCATTGTATCGCTCGATGTTCTTCACTGGACCTGAAAAGGACGTACTAAATAGAGTAAAACGAATGCCAGTACGCCCGTCGGTAAAGTCCTTCTTTTTCCAGCTCCACACCAATACTTTACCTGTGAAACCGTGGCTAGATGAAAAAGGTCTTTCCGTGCCTTGGAGCGTCAACTGTTTACTATGCCGGAAACCCGAAACAATAGAACACATTTTCCTTGACTGCTGGGATGCTGTGTTCTATTGGGACATCTTACAGAGAACACTAAAGAAGGACTTGCCGATTACACCATATGGGATTCGTTTCTTGCCTACTCTAAATGAAGACAAAGTACCCTATGACATGTTCATGCTGGTATCCTTACATAGTTTATGGAAAACTAGAATGGCCGTGAGACATGCCGAAGTAAATGCCCGGCCTGTTAGAGAATACTGCATTGAAACCATTTGCCATATTAAGGAAATGTATAATTTGCAAAAAGAAAAACCAACATGGCTCAGTGTGATGACTGAGCTAGCGAATTTCAAGCGTTTTTAGCCCTGTGACTGCCAACCAATGGCAGAGATGTTGTCGCGACCGTTGTCTATTGTTAAAATGTCTTGTTTTGTAGCCTTGTTACCATGTCGGTAAAAAAGAAAAAAAAACTCGTGGCTGAGTGGTAGCGTCTCCGTCTCACACTCCGGAGACCCTGGTTCGATTCCCACCCAGCCCATCTTGGAAGTTACTTTTTATTTATGAAGTGCTTGCCGTGATTTATCGCTCACGGCCGACGCCGCGGATGCTGACACCGACGCCGACGACACCGGATTTTCTGCGACCCGAGCTCCTTAACGCCATCGCGTTAAAAAGGGAAAGGCCCCGCCCAGATGACCGAAGCGCGACAGCCGATTGCCTCCACGACTAAAATAGTCCCGCTCGAAAAATCATGCTCATGAAACGCGCAATTCTCTGTACAAATAAAGACTTTTGTTTTGATGACTGGTTTATTAGAGCTCTCATGTGCTACAGCACATGCCGGATAGCGACAGAAAAATAACCCCGTGCCTTTTACAACGCTGCCCGTCGTCTGCTCTTTAGCTTCATTGCAAGTGACAAAAGTAGAAAGAGCAGCTCTCCATGGATTTTGCGCTTGTTCGCATGTAGACGGCGTATCTACTACTCGTTTTCCGGGCTTAAAATGAATCAGTTGCTATTGAAAAAGTGCTTATTTAAAACAATGCATTTATCGCTGAAGCACACAGATGACGCGACTTGGCCCAGTTCGAAGCACGGGCGGCCGTCTTCTCCGTCGGCGGGGTCACCGGCCGTCTGCTCAAGACGTCAGTCCGGAGTGCGCACCCATTGGTGGATGCTCGTGTGCATCCGCGTCGGAGGAGTAAACGCCCCCTTTTTTCTAAAGTTGTATCCGACTATTGGCGGCCAGGAGTTACGGAGTCGCTATCTATCGGAAGCGCCTCGCTGGCGTAGTATGAGGGATCACGCGGCGCGCTCCTCACAGGCTTCGCTGTGAGCGTTCACTGAAAACACCCCGCGGGAGCTCTCCCGGACATTTCCGTAATTACTTTCGAAACGAGAGAAGTTTTTTACTGTCTAAATAATAATATTGGGCAAACTGAAAGCACAGAATCGTTTACAGACGCACTCTCTTTACCGAATACATACAGTGAACGCCACTGCGCGCGATCGCCGCAATGGAGTCTCCCGAACCGGCTTCTTGCGTGAAAGGTAGGTAAACGCTGGGAACAAACTATCTAAAATGTGTTCTTATAGTGTTTGTATAACTAAATGGAGCGTAATAGAATGAAGCCTCAATGCAGCGGTCGCACAGATTCGCAGCGACCGACTGCGCGTCTGCTCGTTTGTCCGCGCACTGTTTCGCTTTCGCCGCGTGAGCGTTTTGGCACCGTGCCATGAGCTTTAGGCTGCAGAATATGAGCATTTGACAGTATACAAGCAACCATTGTTGCGTGTGCGCTATCAGAGCTGTTCAAAAATAATTTCATTGTAGAGGCTTCGACGCCTACGGGGACTGTGACGTGCCGTCGCGACGATTCAATCTTTTTTTCGCCTAAATTCTTGGACGTTTCAATAAAATTTCTCGAGTTGCGTGTACTGTATGTTTATCGTTGTTTTCAGCGTGCGATTTCCCGCTGCTTCTTTTTTGTAATTCAGTGCATTAGTTCATAACACAAACATGACCATATGCCATGCTTTCTTTTAACCTGCTTCTTACCGCTCCCTTTCCACTCCAGTGGACTTGCCAGTATCTATAGCATCGACGAGTTCATAGACCAAACCGTCATGACATTAGTCGGGCTGCGGACTCGGGCGAGCGTCTCAGTGCGCGTTTTCTGATCATCGCAGACTCGGCACCGTAGCAGAAATCTTCCTCGCGTCTGTGCTTGCTGCATACCCGAGTTGTAGCCGATATCTGTTTGCCGGTTTTGTTTCGCGAGCCAAGCTTCACGCAGCTTCTTGTACTGCGGCTACGTGTGAATAAGGCTGACACCGGGCTCCGTTGCGTACGTCCGGCACTGCGGCACCGAGCAATAGCCTACCATGTTGCGCGCCTTCAAAGGCAGCCACTACCTATTGTAGTGCTTTCAAGCGTTGTAAAGTAGACACTAGAAGCGTAAAATCTCGCCACTAAATGAGGAGCGCACCGTACGAGGGAATTTAAACTCTCGTTTTCAGCTCGCTTCGGCGCTCCCGAAGCAGCCGGCGCGGCCGCTATGTCCACGTGATCCCTCATAGCACGTCGCGCCGACGGTGGCGCCAGCTTTTTCAGTGGTGGAGCTCGAGGCCAATAGTTTCTGGAAAGCTCATAACTACACCAGAGAATACTGCTGCGGGGAAGCAACTGCTAATTTATTTCACTACGCTGCTGTCACCAGCATTCATCAATTGTAGGGCTAACGATACAGTGGTGTGGAAGAAATAGCGGGCCCAGGATCTCAGCCGTGCAGGGAAGAAGACAGTACACATAGAAAACTACTTTATGACAGAGGAGGGGACACAAGTTTACATGCAGACGTATAAAGGAAATGACCTAGGCGTCACAGTCAATGACCAAAGCAATTATGCAGTCTCAGTTTTACCCTAAAGATGAAGGACGTATGTCCTTCATCTGAAGCGTCTTTACACGGCCCAGCGTGCGCTCGACAAAGTGTGGAGTGCTTGGGAAATCGCCGACCGCTCACTCATGCTGTTGTGACGAACGCAGGCGCCGGGCAACATGTTGATTTGGCCTTCCAGGACTTGCAAGAAGGTACGTCGTAGCTGCTTGCGACGAAAGTTTCTCACAGGATGCCGGCAGAACTGTGGGGCCACTGCGTCATCCTTGCCGGCCTGGTGGCGCACGCACAGTGCGACTGCACATCGCACGGGGTCCCAAGCCCCAGGCGCCCCCTCGTAAAACGGCGATGGCCCCTCGCACAACTTCTTCTTGCCTTAGCTCTTCAGTATACGTCACCGGCCAAGCCGAAACTGAACCATGACATCCCCGGCCCCCTGTTCAAGAAAGTCGTCCGAATTGACTGAATAGTTCCACAAAAATGCACAATGCGTAGAACTTCAACAAGCAACTTTTTGAGCCATAAATACCCCATGTGATGAGCAACACAGAGTTCATGCTCTTTCGATTAAATTTCAAGAGAATGTAATCACAGGAATTACAATACATTACCACAACCAGCGAGTAGAAACACTATTACTGGATAATTATTTTAACGACACACTAACGCACACAGTAGTACATTGCGAGATGGTTGAGTCACAAACTAAACTGGACATAGATGTCACATTTCTTCACATGGCACGTAGCAGACACTGTACACTACACGGAGCATATGAGGTCATTACATGGTGACATCTCATCAATCTTTGTGCAGTTGTAACATCATCATTTTCACACCGTAATAAGGCAGCCTCTTCTGTTCTCACTACGGTATTGAATAAACGAACTAGCTTCTTTTTTTGCAGCTTAAGTATGAGGTGCTGCTGCGTTGAACATCACTTTTAAAACTACCCTTGCTAGAACTGGCAATTTTTGTTGAACACTATTACCATGTTATTGTGTTGACATTGTTTTGCATGACGTGATTTAAAACTAAACCACAGGGCGTTGCGGACATTATGTAGCTTAAGGCCAAGAGCAAGAGTTCGTGCATTTTTTCGTCCATGTCTGTTACCTCTATCATGGGATCGTCGCCCATTTGATTCTATTCGTTTCTGACACACTTATAGTGCTTCAATCATCACGGCTTCAAGCTTGACATTATATATGAAAGGCAACTGTAGTCAAAATCTTTCTTGCCACACATGCTGCCTGGCAACCATTTCCCACTGGAAACTTCCATAGCCTCGTAACCATTATCGATATTCGGTTACAATTTTGAAGGTACAGCATTCGCACCCTGAATGAAGTCACGCGGCTTTGGAGCACAGTCTTGAGCACTAAGGTTGCTTAATGGCATAGGAGCGGTCTGTAGGACCACAGACAATTACTACGGTGGCGCTCAAAATCCGGCCAGGACAAGACCCTTCCACTCTTTCGTAGAACTGCTTAATGCAGCGAGCATTGCACCTCCATTGCAGGGGCAAATTTTTCTCGATCACTGATTCTCTGTACCTATCGCGGTTATCGTGACGTCGCATGACAGGCAGATGAAGTGGGGGTGATCCAAAAAAGCCTTTGAGCATTCGCGGAGGGCTGATTGCAGAATTGGAATAGAAAATTTTGGAATAGGGGCCCTCTAACATAAAACTATTTCAAAATGTTTTTATTCCAGTCTGCTTCAATCTTCACTGTTTCAAGCTTGACATTATATGTGAAAGGCAACTGTAGTCAAAATGTGTCTTACCGCACATGCTGCCAGGCAACCATTTCACATTGGAAGCTTTACCTGCTGACACATACGAGGGCTGTTTTTTTTTTCAACCTCCGATAGGCTATAAATAACAGACAAGTTCATCTAAAACAATAATTTTATTACCAAACGATTAGTACAGTTACGGTTACTTTTCGACATAATCACCGAAGAGATTAAGGCATTTGTCATATCTGTGGACAAGCTTTGCAATACCCTCTTCAAAAAAAGTTGCCGCCAATGAATTCATGTAGTCCTTGACGTTGGTTTGAAGGTCGCCATTGGTTTGAAACCACTTCCCACCAAGCCACGTCTTCAGTCCAGGAAAAAGATGAAAGTCACAGGGTGCTAAGTCGGGACTGTATGGCGGATGATCGAAAATGTCCCATACAAATTGTTCGAGAAGCCGTTGAGTTGCTCCAGCAGTGTGTGGACGGGCATTGTCATGGATCAGAACAACTCCAGCGGTCAGCTTTTCTCTTCGTTTGTTCTGAATGGCTCTACGCAAACGTCGTAAAGTTTCACAATAAACAGCTGCAGTGATTGTGATTCCGGGCTCCATTAACTCCACAAGCAACACACCTTGTTGCTTGTGGAGTTAAGCAACACACCAAAACACAGTAGCCATGGTCTTTCTGTTGTTGAAAGTTTTTTTGAATTTCTTTGGTTTGTTTGGTGAATTTGAATGCATCCATTGTTGTGATTGTCGTTTTGTTTCCGGTGTGCTGTATTGAATCCAGGTTTCATCCCCAGTCACGACTGATTTCAAAAGGTTGTCTTTTTCATCCTAATAAAGCTCAAAGAACTCCAAAGCTGACGCCATTCGTCGAGTTTTGTGGCCGTCCGTCAACATTTTTGGGACCCAACGTGCACAAAGTTTTTTGTAGCGTAACCGTTCAGTAACAATAGAGTACAAAACAGACCTTGAAACTTCTGGAAATTCCGTACATAAAGCAGTAATGGTGAATCTGCGGTTTTCTTTAACCATTCTGTCAACTCGTTGAACCAGGTCATCTGAAACGACAGATTTGCGTCCTTGGCCCCCTTCATCATGCACATCATTACGTCCATCTTTAAAATTTCGACACCATTCACGCACAACACCATCAATCATGAAGTTTTCCCCATACACTCGGCTCATTCTCCGATGGATTTCTGCAGCACCATGGCCTTCAGCCTGTAGAAAACGAATAACACTTCGCAATTCACACTTGGCGGGAGCAACAATAATGGCAGCCATGTTTACGTGGCTGTAGCACAATGCCGACTGACGCCTGAATGTCAACAATGGCGGAGTGTGTAGTGCGAGAGCTGTGCAGTTGCCTACAGCGCATGTCCGCTTTCTGCTGCCCGCGTAGCGCCTGCCCAGAGTGATCGGAGGTTGAAAAAAAAAACGGCCCTTCACACTGCTGACGTCTAATTTCACACAGCTGACATCAAGTTCCCGCAACCGCTGACGCAAGCATCGGGGTGACCCGCAGGGTTGCCTGAAGAGACCAATGAAATGCTCTCATATACACGAGGTCACATTTGTTGAACAAAAAAATAACATTGCCTACACTGAGCGGCTTGTCTAATATAATTGGGTGACAAGAGGTGAGGATCACGCTCAAGTAGGGAGGCACTCGATGGGGCCTAGCCAGTGCACTGAAAATCGATAACCGGATGAAGAGGGTGGTGCCGGCGCCTGTGATTGGTGCGCTTTCCGTTACTTGGCTTAAGGTGGCTGGTCGAAAACTGCGGCGGCATGTAAAGGAAGGATAAAAATGCCGCTAAAACGGATCCTCTGCAAAAGAGAGTTGGCAGAGCGAGATCGTAAACGCGCCGAAAATTCTTCAACTGGTTACAAGACCACGCAAAAATGTTTATTATACGCAAACAAACCCATGCTTACCGGTACGTGCGAGTAGCCAGTGCCTGAGTAATTGGCGGCAGCCATCTTCTATTCCTTTCGGAACGGGGCTTCCTCCGGCTATGCAGAAAAAGAATCTGTTTTGTTCGGCATATTAATGCATCTTTAACGCCTACACGTGCTCGCGGTTTTGTGACGTCACGTGGCAGCCAGGTGAAGTGGGCACAGCCCGAAAACTTTTGTCTAATAGCCGAAGGTTAATGGCTAATAGGCGTTGAATCAGAAATACCTCTTTTTTTTTTGGCTCCGTCCAATGATGCATAGCCAGTCTCTACGCGTCATATAAGATGGGGAGCTATCGCCGTTTTCGTGACGTCGCGTGACAGAGAGGCGAAGTCGAGGTGGTTCAATATAGTTTTTGAGCAATCGCGGAGGGCCGATTGCAGAATTGGAATAGAAAAGTTTGGCATAGCCTTATGTTATAGCGCCCACCTTTACGTTATAGTGCTCCTAGTCACAATGTGCCCAATGAAACCTGCAGCCACCTCGCTCAGCTTGCATGCACTAAGTATTTTAACTGTGGCTGTACAGTTTGCAGATTATTTTTAGTCCCTTAGTTCCAGTCGCGCTGCCACTTTTCCCTCAGTTTCTTACGCTGTTATTACGCTTACGCTCTATTAGTTTGCATGGCACAATAAAATATGAGTACATGATTATAAACAGCAAAATGAGTTAACAAATTGGAAGTGCTCGAATGAAACCTTTGCAGAAACAAACTTTCTGATCACATTTTTAGCCAAAGCCACTCTATAGGTGTAATTCAGAAGGAGGTAATTGAGGCCTATCTCCTTATGTGTAATAGTCGCTCAAATCCGCACATCTTAGTGCTTTCTTCAGCTTATATTTTGATGTAGACTGCAGCACGTTACATGGTAAATAATTAAACAATGCCGGAACATTGTATTCGCGTATCCTTTTGCGGTATTTTGTTGCGCAACTAGGTATTTGATAACTCCCCTTTGGCCTAAGGCAACACTTTCTCTTCTCTAGCACTTCACGTGCTTGACGCATCGCCTGTGCGAAAGATGCTGCCAACTTCCTTTCGCAGACCAGCGTCGTCATCTTTTTCGCATAATCACCTCACTTTCGCAACTGTTTTGCCGGTCACTCACGACTGGCAACACACCGAAGCAAAACCTGCCAGCGCGCGCAAATTTAGGAGATTATCTACTGGCTGTGTGTCGCTGTTCACAGGAGCATTTGAATGCCAACTTGGAGCACTGGGTATGTGTCGCTTCGTATGAGCCACCCTTCAATGAGCTTCTTTCACACCTACATTCGTCACTGGCTATGTGCCCCTGGGTAAGCGACGCTCTATAATGGACCACTTGGATGCCAGCTTGGATCACTGGGTTGGCATCATTCTTGAATGAACCTTTCCGAGACGAACATGGCGGGTGACAATGTGCTACCTACTGTGTGGTGCACTTCATTGGCAAGAAAACAAAATAATTCCCTTCTTTGTATTATAGTTAATTGCTTTAGTAGCAACATTCATCATCAGATGGTTTCTGCCATAATTTTTTGCACTTGCCTGTGGATGCGATCGCCCTTCCCCAACCCGTACCAGCTGTTCTTATGCATTCAGGAAACTGAATGCACTGAAGCGGAAGTGCGCGCGTGCACCTGCAACAAATGACTGTCCCGGGGCACCTGAGTGGTTTGAATACAGCAAGCGGGCACGCTGTAACGACAAAATGTGAGGTTTCTCTCTTTAAATATATGTTTTGTTCTTTTTACATTATTTTTGTTTATTTAATGCTTCTAAAAAAATAAAGCCACTCGGACGTGTGGCCGACAGAACTGTGCAACAACGTAAACCTTCGTATACATGGAATACGGTGAAAAAAAAACAAGTGGCAAGCGAGAAACGCAGCTGCACGTGCGCGTGGGATCGTGCCATCTGAATTGCGGCGTTTGAGAATCTCATTTCCGAATATCACCCCCACTGAACCGTTTCTCGCTCCGGTGAATCAGCTACCTCGCAATCACGCGGAAGCTAACCATGCCTAGGTCCCATTTATGTTTGGAAGAAGAGGTAGTCACGAACTTGGACATTGAACGGCTGGCGAAAAGAAATCTTGACCCGGCGACAAAGCACTACTTCGACGACGGCGCCGATTTGCAGCAGAGCGCGGACGAGAATCGACAGGCATTCTTCAGGTTTGGCCCCTTGTTTTTCAACATGAAATAGCCTCAACATCTATCCTGTTCTGCTTTTCTTGTTTAAATCGACTTCGTGTACTTGCTTTTACGAGTATTATGGACACCGGTGTCAATCTAACCGGTGTCAAATACACGGCGTGTGCCTTTATATATAAAAGCTAGTACGTTGCGGGGATTAAGACGAAGGTATCTTAAGCGATACAGTGAACATAGAAACCAAGCGGAACATACATGTTGAGTGCGAGTACAAGTACTCCCGTCGAGAGCCTTCATTCGCAATGAAAGTACATGAAGTACATGAAAGTAGCATTGTAGAACATACAACTGTGCGGGCACTTTTGACAAGGCCCAGAAGCTGTTACTTGCCATATGTTTACACACTACGCTGAATGTTTCTTGCGTCATAAGTCCAGCAAAGCTATGAAACCTATCGCAAAACAATATGTTTCGGGCATGTCAGCAGATTTCGCAGACGGGAAAAATAATTTTCTGATTGTGTGGGTAGCGGGATGGATTAAAAACACAGAACATTCTTTAGTACAAATTCTACCACTTTCTTGCCATTCTAAAGCCGCTATAGTGTCCCATGGCAGAAATTATTACCGCTGCTTTATCTGTTTCTAATATGTTCTTATGTGTCTGTCACACAATAACAATCAGACGTTTCAGTTTCTTTCAACGGTACACTTTAGGAAAAGTTTGGTGATGACAACTGTCTGCTTATCCGTACTAAAAAACCTTAACCCTTTGTAGGACAATTGGTTAAGGCTATTTGTTAATGGTTAAGGTTATTTAATGTTAAGGTTATTCTCGCGCACATCCCACTTTATTGTAATGTGCGCGAGAATGCTTCCTCAGCGGCAGAGAGACACAGTTATGTGATTTCTTTGATGCTCACCTCTGTCTAAAGGCTTCAACATTTCCCTCGAGAATAGTTTTGGGACTAGGTGCAGTATAACCACAAGCATGCCAGAGATTGAAATATTTAGAATAGTAAGCTGTTGGACTAGTTGGTTTTCATTATTTTACGAAGGGAGAGCAGAAGTGTTGCTGAAAAAGGAGAGCTGGAGTGCTATAACATAAGGCTATTCCGAACGTTACCATTCTAATTCGGCAATAAGCCCTCGACGATTGGTGAAAAAATTTTCGATTCACCACCCACTGCCCCTCTCTGTCACGCGATGCGAAGAAAACAGCGATATGAAATAGAATAAATAATCAATTCTGATTCGACAGCTTTTTCGCAACTAGCGAAAAATGCGTCGTTTGACCGACTCCTATTAGTCAAACGTTTTTGGGCTACACCCACAATACCTGTCTTATACGCGACGCCACGAAACCACGATAACTCACCACGTCAAAGTGGCGGGTACGCATTAAAGAGGCATTAATACGTCGAAAAAAACTGACAGATTTTCTGAATAGCCGAGACTGCCCCGTTCCAAAGGGAATAGAAGATGGCTGCCGCCAATCGCTGTGGAACTGGCTGCTTGGAACTGCAGGGGAGTATGTATTAATTTCCGTTTAATGTAACATGTTGAATGGCGGTATAACGTTATCGACACCTTTCCGCACATATACGACATCGCACTGCCAACTATACTTTGGCGAGGATCCGTTAAACGGCATTTTCAACCTTCCGTTGCACGCCGCCGCGATTTTCGACCAGGCAAGGCAAGCTAATTAAGGGGAAGCGTACCAACTGCAGACGCCGGCGCCACCCTCCTAATCCGGCTATCTACTTTCACTGCGCTGGCTCGACCCCATTGAATCTCTCTCCATTTGAACGTGCTCATCACCTGTTCTCATCCAATTTGATAAGAAAAACTGCTTGCTCAGTGTAGGCAATGCTGTTCGCTTTCAAGGCAAAAGAAAATGACATCCTACAGACAAGAAGCGCGTTTGATTGGCCTTTTCAAACAACGCTGCGTGTTACCGCCCGATGCTTGCGTCCGTGGTTACCTAAGTTTGACGTGGGAGTATTATAATAATAACAGATTGGAGTGGTCTTCTGTTATAGTGTCCCTGGACAGGAAAGACGCTTGTTTGTTGGGAAGAAATATTGTTTTTATTTTGGGAACGGCTTCACGGATAGGGCTCATATTTGCTAGCGATAAGAACGTTCTCAACATTCGCAGTAAGTTATTCCTTGTTCCTGCACTTTGATTTACACCTATACCTCAAAATAAGAAATAATTTTTCCATCTTGAGGTCCTATCGAATTCGCATTACTCACGCTCCTGTATATAAGTGAAAAAGAAAGGTCTCCAATCAGCGCTGCGAGGTGGCTTGCCAGCGAGGCTGTTGTATCACCTGATCGGTTAGATCAATGTGATGCAGCCTTGAATTAGGCCCTGCCGAGCCTGAGAACTACGCGGTTGTGCATGCTGACGTTGCTGTTCCATTCCTAGTGCGTTATTTTCGCGCAGCTCTCAGGCGTCCTAAGTGTGCGTGGCTTGCTTTTGGGTACGAATGGTTGCGTCCTATCTAGGCTGAGCATGACGACATTGTGCATATTGACGCAGCTGTATGCGTCGCCGCTCATCGTCTCCACGCTGCCCTTCGCGAGTCCAACTACATGTGGCATTTCAATAGCACTATCAGAAGAGAAATGAAATCAGTTGCTATTCAAGTTCTTCTTTTACATATGAGAGTGCAGCTACGTCACTCCCTGCTTCGTATGCTATATTTTCCGTTTCACAGATAGCAGTCAACGCTGTGGAGACTAGAGGGACTTCTTGCAGTGGCTGCATTCGTACTTGGATAGAGTTCGATGCATTTTGACCGCAATTGTGCGCAACTGTTATTTATATGGTTCAGTATTTAATGAAACACGTTTTCATTCTTAGAAACGAGCGCATTGTGGTGTACAGGTGCTTATGCGTTGCTTTAGATCGCTTTCATTTGTGTTGTTCTTTCCGGGTTTTTTTATTTGCCAACCTCCGCAAGGAGCCTCACGCGCCTTCTCACGCCAGCGAACGCTCTCGGCGCAGAGCAAAGCTTATATGGATGGCACGCCCAGCGAAGCATAGGTTGAAGGCGCGGAGTGATAACATTCGTTGACCGAACTTCTTGCCTAGCTTCCACTGCGTTGACTGCTATGTACGGAACGAAGTATAGTTGCCCCTTCCAGGCAACTGCAGCTTCTGCAGTTGCCTACCGAAAACGTTCGCAGCCAACGCTATGGGCGAAGGCGAGCTTTATGGTTCTATTTATTTCTATCTCCCCCTCCCCCCCTCCCCCCTACGGCTGGCCTCGCCGCTTCCGCGGGAAGTAGCATCGTCTGGTGGTACGGCAAAACTCAACGATGCACGCGGCGCACGCCTCCTTCTGTGATTGGCTGAGTTTTTGACCACGGACACGACAAATCCATTGGGGGGCAGAGGTAGACGGCTTCGCTGTAGAAAAATGCAAGTGCACAAAGGCGCTAATGCCGGTGGCGTCCCACACTCGGGCAAGGAGCGCGCCCAAGCTCTTTCTGAACGGCCTCTGCTCTGTCCCATTGTCCGGCGTGCTTCTAATTTATATTAAGAGAAAAGTGGTTACGCGATATTTTCTAATTCAGACTCCAGAGAGTCTCTGGGTCAAATACGTCGCGCTTTCAAGAAAATAAATTACTTGTAATCTCGAACTGAAATTAGTGGCGAACTACATTTAAGCACCTCATTTACTCGTACCCCGCAGAAAAATGCAAGATTCTTGTTGCACGAAAGAAGCATTAAGAAATAATTTTGCATTGACACCCTAGAGCGTCAGTGGGCCATATGCACGCACTTTGTTGAAATATTATTTAGTACCATTTGGAACAAGTACGTCGCGCTGTTTTAAATAAGTGTACAGCAGTGAAATTTGTTGTAAACTATTTCGAAGCAGCTCATTTACTTACACTAAGCAACAAAAAAGAAAGCCCGAAGGGGCGTGCGCTTAAGCCGGTGCTCGGTGTTCACACGAATTTGGGCCCTCCCGCGCGTAACTTTGCCTGGCTTAGCCGTACAAGGGACAAAGTGAATCCTGGCGGTTGAGCCGATGGCGACTATTTGGACAATTACAATTACCTTGGGCCCCGGCTTCACGTAGACAACACCATTGGGGGAAATCGGTGGTCGCTTTTCCTGTCCAACTCCTCAATATATTACTTTCCCGTCAACTTACCTGTTCTATCGTGTCATCTCCTCTCTTCACAATTTTTCTGTCTCTCCAGGGCGGCCTGGATACACCGGGTGCAGTAAATCCAAGCTTCAGTATGGCGCATTGGCTTGTAACAGCGAAGCACGGCTAGCGTGGGCAAGTAATTGCTCTGTCAAGCCTGTAGCGTTTCCGAGTTGGGCTCCGTTGTGGGTGGCTATGATTGCTGCCGAAGCAGGTACATATAACATGCATGGAGCATTGTCCTCTTTACTGCCTTATCACACCGCAGGAAAGCGCGTACTTACCTAAGCCTCTCTGAACATTTTTGGTTCCACACAAGGAACCCTTTCCGCGATACTACGTTATACACGATAAACCTGAAAATCCAGTAAGTGTTCAACCAACATTCCTCGTATTTAAATCACTGAAGAACATCATTGGCCCACGCTATAAAGCTATCAAGATGACTTGCGCCTACTTCCTCCGTGAGGCTCGTTACAAGCTGCAACATGACACGCTTGAAAATCTCGGCCTTTGCTGAAATCCCAATAACAGTGACCGCACGTAGTTCTGTTAACATAGCCCGAGGCGTCATATGAGATTCAGACGTATTAGAACTAGCCGAATCACAACTATTGGAAGCCTGGCAGGACAATGTTACTGAGGTAAAATCGAAAAACTTGACAGTCACTTTAGCATATGTTAAAGAGGACGAAGGCTCACGATGTATTCATTACACAACTAAACATTTTCACTCTAATTCGATGCTACTTCCTATTGTTTTCTCCCACCAAAGGTCGTGTGTTCGAGTACCTTGATTACCTGTGCGTTAATAAACTGCGTCTTAATTAACTTCGCTCTAGTTAACACCAAAGGTCGCGGGTCCGACTCCCATCAAAGGGCGTGGGTTGGAGTGACTGAATTACCTATATCTTAATTACCCAGGCCTTAATTAACTTATTTACTTAATTAACTCTAAAGGCAGTGGTGCGGACTCTCGTCCTTCATGATGTCAATTGGCATATGCTTTGGAGATTTGGCCGGTTCACTCAGGTCTCCATATTGGGTAGTGCGTTTGAGTGCCTTAATCAGCTTCGCCTTACTTAGTCCCAAAGGTCGTGCTTTGAACTCCCACCAAAGGTTGTTGGTTCGACTCTTGGCCTTCCGATGTCAATTAGAATCCAACTTGGAGATATCGCCGGTTCCCGCATATCTACAACAACCAAAGGCCGCGCAATCTAATGTCTTAATTACCCCTCTTTTAATTACCTGCACCTTAATTCACTTTGCTTTAATTACAGCAAAGGTAGAAGGTTTGCCTCTGGACCTTCGCGATGTCTATGCGAATCTAACTTGGCGATATGTTCGGTAGCACATCTTTCCAAGTGGGTCCGACTCCCAAATAGATCGTGTATTCGAGTGTCCTATTTAACTCTATCTTAATTAATGCTGTCTCAATTAACTTTGCCTTAATTAAGGCCTCAGGTTGCGTCGACAATCGTTCGCACCGGCTTCCTGCCGTAATTAAGATCAAAGGTCGTGGACTCGACTCCCACCAAAGGTCATGCGTCTTAATTTTAATTAAATACCCCTGAACACGACAGGTAGTGGATTCGACTCCCTGTGAATTTTGGGTGCCACAAAGTCGGACAACAGATTTTACGTCCCATCAGCCGTCTAAAGCTTTCACTTTAATAAAAAGTTCACTTTATATATGCGGAAGTAAACAATTCCGCATATATCAAGAGGATCAAGGCGGAACCTTGTCGCTTACGAGACATTCAGTGCATTGCTTGACAATTTCATTCTACTTGGCTATTCCTTTCTATTGTTTTCGTCCCCCAGAGTTCGTGGGTCCGAGTGCACTAATGAACTCTACCTTAATTACTGTGCCTCAATGAACTTTGCCCTAATTAACACCAAAGGTCGCGTGTTGGACTCCCATCAAAGGCCATGGGTTTCAGTGCCTTAACTAATTCTATCTTAATTGACCATGGATCAATTAAATTTGCCTTAATTACCAAGAAAGGTAGTTGATTTGACTCTCGCCCTTCGCGATGTCAATCGGAATCCAACTTTGAGATATCGCTGGTTCACCCCTGTCTCCAAGTGGGCTCTACTTCCACCAAAGGTCGACGGTTGGAGCGCCTAATTAACTCTATCTTAATTAACTGTGCCTTATATCACTTCGCCCTAATGAACACTAAAGGTAGTGCGTTTGACTCGACTTTCGCGATGCAAAGTGGAATCCAATTTGGATGTATGCCTGGCTAGCCCGTATATCTAAGTGGGTGCGACTCGCACCAAACATTGAGGGTTCGACTTCCATCAAATGTCGTGGGTATGAGTGACGTAATTAAGTATATCTTAACTACCTTCCATTAATTAATTGCCCTACTTAACACCACAGATCATGGGTTCAACTCCCACCAAAGGACGTGGGTTCGACGCTCAAGGCTGGCGAGAGCAATTAGAATATAACTTCGATATATGGCCGGTTTGCCCATGTCTCCAAGTGGCTTCGACTACGACCAAAAGTTGTTGGTAAGAGTGCCTTAATTCACTGTATTTAAATAACTGGGTCCTAATAACGTCTGCTTTACTTATCACAACACTTCGTGCTGACGGTTCCTCGCCTCGGATTCAAGCTCCATTACAAAAAAATTGATGGCCTAATTCACCATCACGAACACCAAATGTCGGCCATTGGAATCTTACCAAAGGTTAAGGGTTAGACTCCCAACAAAGGACGTAGGTATTAACTAACTTCGCCTTATATAACATCGCACATAGTGTGTTCGAGTCCCTGTGAATTTTGGTGCCATGAACTCTCGTGCCATAAGGCCGGACGACAAAACGCCTGACATCGGATTTTTCATCCAATGAGACATCTAAGACTTTCGCCATAAAGACCATGCGAGACAACGAAGAAACTCTAACAAAACATCCGATCATTTTATTTGCCCACAGTTTGGTACCAGAAACCTTCGAGGCACGATATTACTAAAATCCGTATAATACCTTACGTTCGTAGCCCTCGTCGGTGGTTCAAGTACCACAAGTTTGGCCTCGGCTCGCAAAGCTCCCGAGTTCAACTCCCCTGCGGAATATTTGGTGGCAAACACCACACTTCCGATAACTGTTCTGGCGCATCCCTGTGTGGACTGCGAAGGCGATCACCCCGCATATTCCCGATCCTGTGAAGCCTCCAAAAAAGCAGAAAGACGTGATTACCTATCAAATCGTAGACAACATCGTTTCAAGAAGCACAAGAGCGTGTTTCTGTTATCGATAACACAAGGTATGCTGATGCGGTGCTTAAGGGGGCAATGTCGCAACAGACTCCGGCTTCGGCCCGGTTCACATAGAATGTGGCTGTGCCATGAGCCGTTGTGACGAAAGCGGCCAGCGCTACTTCGCCATCCGTGAATGACGGCCCGCCGACCATTGCGCTGGTGTGCTCCAGGTTTTTGACTCTCGAGGTGAGGCTCAAAAACCAAGCACATCTCTCGTTCGAGCGCGTGTCCAGCGCCTCGCAAGAGGCGATGGGCCTAACTCCCATCCAGACGGCGTAGTGAGCGTCTAAGTAGCGGCGGTATTGTCTCGACCGCTATAACAAGACAAACCTCGCGTCATAGCGTCTGGAAACGGACCCCTGAGCTAGTCTTCTCTTAAACACACACCACAAACACAATTGTCACAATGGAAACACAAATAATACAATGGAATGTTTCAGAAGTGCTTCATAACCTCGAAGATATTAGATAGTTCCTACTTAAACATAATTCATAGCTGCTGTGTGTTAATGAATGCCACGTGCGCAAACTTTCTTCGTGAACGTACTATATATCGCAAACACCATGACGACACGAACGCCTGATCCGATGGTGTAGCAGTGGTTGCTGACAAGTCCGTAGCTTGCCAACATGCGGCCCTTCAGACGACCCTTGATGCACTGTGAGTTCGGGCAATTCTTTTCAGTAAGTTAGTAACCGCATGTTCCAATAAATACCTTCACATCATCATCTTGGGAAAACAGACTTCCATAACCTGCAGAGGCAACACACCCCTTTGGCATGGGCTTCACGTAGGCGGCACCCACGGACTGAGCCACACGGGGGAAATTTGCAGTTTCTTTTTCTTTCCTCCTCCCGGATCTTCATCTTTATCTTGTACTTTAAGTGTTTCCTGTCTTCTCTTTCATTTACTTCCGTTTTGACAGATATGAAGGGCTATCCTTGTGTGGTTAGCGAACCATGTGTATGCCATATTTTGTTATAGTTGTTTCGTAACGTGGCCTACGCAGTACTTGCCTTTTCAGGGCTCTGCAGCATGGCCTCATTGGGCTCCACAGGTGGGTGGCTGGTGGTGCTAGGGATAGCTCCATGTATAGCTGTGGCAAATTCTTTTTCCCCACTTCGTAGTCATCCTCAGAAACGGGGGCACACAGAACTATTCAGATTTTTTAGCCCTCAGAGAGAGAAGTTTATTGTCATGCACTCCGAGAAAACCGAAATGGCAGCGAGAATGACCTCTCCTTTTCTTGTTTTGATATCACTAACTGAAGTTCTAGGCCGAGGCTACAAATTATTCAAGCTAGCAAATTGCGATCTCCTTTGGGAACTCTGTGATAAGAATCAATATGAAAGGCAGTCGAATCTTGTGTCTTTTATGGATGTTTCAGTGAATGTGACCCCGCATCATACCATGAATACCAGCCGTGGCGTCGTATCCTATAGTGACCTCAGTGAACTTACAGAGGCTGAACTACGTGAAAGCTGGAGTGAGCAGAAGAATATCAGCGTAAAAGAAATCACAATGAGGCGCTATGTTAAAAAAACAATAAAAAACTAAGCACCTTATTCTGACATTCCGTTAGGTGTGCTGCCAGAAACAATCGAGGCAGACTATCTGTGATCAGGGTCAGGCCATATACTGCAAGTTCCCTCCGATGCTTTAAATGCCAAAGGTACGGCCACAGTTTTCTGAACTGCCGAGACCGACTATGTTGTGCCAAATGTAGTAAACATGAACATGACCATGACAGATGGGTGTCTTCTCTACTAAAGAATAGTTTTGCCAAAATGGCGCATCAGGAAGCAGCGCCAGAACGGCCTCCGTTGGCTCACCGGCCCACACAGTCAGCCGGCGGTGGGGCAACCCACTCTCCCTCGGTGACTTTATAGCGGTGCTCCGCCCTCCAAGAAAAAGGGGCCCATCCGGACTTGGGGTCCCAAGGGCCTATTCTTTCAACGCGAGGCCTTCAAGACGAGGAAACAGCTCCAAAGAGCGGGTGTCCAATGCCGGGGAAGGGGCGATGGACCCATCTTCCAGCCAGATGGCAGGTTGCTCTTGGCCGCTCCAAAAAGTAGAAACCTCGCATTACGGGGCCGGCAAAGGGCCCTGTAAGCTAACTTTTCTTCTCTAAACACAAATCACTAACTTTTTTCTCATTAGGGATACACGAATATAGCACTGCAACGTGAGGAGACTTCTCCACAATGTGGATGGTGTTAAAGAACTCCTTTGCAAGTAGAGTTGAAACGTGCTGTGTGTCCAAGGAGCTACGCCTAATATAGTACAGACCAGCTGCCTAAGGAAGTATGCCACTTTCCACAAAGACCGCGAGGACGCTCTCGCCTCGTTGGAGGCGAGAGCATAATAATAATAATAATAATAATAATAATAATAATAATAATAATAATAATAGTCGATCAAAGGGTAGCGTGCCAGAAATAAGCTTCCGAACTTCCCTTGAGGAAGCCGCTGTCCGAGGAGTGCTGTATACGGTAAGCTAGTGATGGCTAGTTCTGTCTTCTACATCCCACCTTCCTATAAACTTTCCAGAACATAGTTTCAGAGCTTCATCCATGAGTTTCCTCCGCCATACATTGTCGTTGTGGTGTCAGCGCTCATAGCCCCGCATAGGGTGAGTATCATTTCCAAGCCCGAGGGCACCTGATGAAAATTTTTTGTTGTGGTACATGATTACTTTGGAAAAAATAGCCAACGTACTACAAGTTACACATAACTTCTAATGGTCCATAGACCTAACCATAGTGTCGAGTGCACTAACGACCTATCTGGAGTGGCTCAAAACTCCTTTGGAAGCGTCCACTTCCCAATTATGTTAAACTTAATGAAACAAAATGGATGCGCGACACATTTTTCTCGATGGACTGTGGACTCAGCCAACTGGGAACTGTCCCGAGAGCTGCCGTATTCAGGCGGAGATGACAATGCTGCTTTTAGTGTAGACGACGCTGTGGCATATCTAACCGGCTTTATTACTAAATATGCTGCGAAATGTGTTAAACAAATGAACAGACTGATTAATAAGCGTCGCATCGCATGGAGGAACGATTAACGTCGGAGAGCCCGCAAAAGTCAAAACAAAGCATGGAGATCTCTTCGAAATTCTCCTTCCGCTGAAAACCTTATTAATTTTAAACCGATTATATCACAAGACGAAAGGACACGCCGACGCGCGAAGACAGATAGTTGGGAAAAGTACATCTCTGGTATAAATTATTTGCCTAGGTGAACACTTTATATATTTCCAGTGCCTCCCACTACATGCCAACATGCCTGAGGCTCAAAGAAAGCGTAGAGCGACAGCCCCCTGATAGGAAATCTGCAGGAAATGAAGATTACAACGGCGCATTTAGTTTAGCTGAACTCAAAGCTTTTCTATCTTGTTGCAAAAGCTCGACACAAGGAGGTGACCGTATCATGTATGAAATGATCAAACACCTACACCCTGAAACACAAAACACACTCCTCTCTTACTTTAGTGGGATGTTGGCTGCTGGGTACATTCTATCTTCTAGGAAAGAAGCAATATGAATTCCGATACTTAAACAAGACAAGGACCCGTCCTTACCTATTCTCGCGGGAAGCTTTTTGTGGCTATGAAGGGAAAGCTATGGAGGCGAAGCGCTCAGCAATGAGATCGCTTCTGAAAAGAGGCCCGCGGTAGTTTCTACGGTAGTTTAGGATGGGTAAGACAAAACATAAACACCTTATAGAAAACAGCTAAACGAGACAGAGCACACCCCCGAGTACAAATGGTTACTTATTTTGTGGTTTTTCCCTTCCGTGTCTGGGCAAATACGAAACCATCCCACGTAGAAGCTAGGTCGATTCAGCGTCTGTTCCGCAAGCAAAACCATTGCAAGCAAAACCATTGTGAAACGCTGCCGGACTACTCGGCGCGGTAACACATGTGCAGCAGCCGTGTCTCGCAGCTTTCCCTTCACAGCCACAGATGGTTGTCCGCGAGCATAGCAGCTAGCGAAACAGGCGGCTTCTCCATCTCTTAGAAGGCAATGGAATACCAGATCCTTACCAGTGTGGATTTCAACACGGTACACGGTACACATCAGACTACCATGAGTGTCTGTGGCAATATGTTGAGTAATATTGAAATAGACTTTCTGACCGCACCTTTTGTGCAAGGGTGGGCCATGTTTTGTCGAGGCCTTTCACCCAGGAAACGGCTTTCCACTAGGTGGTGTGCTAAGCTGTAGAGTGTTTGTTGTGGAAGTGAATTCTCTAGGCACAGTTATACCATGAAGAAAGTTCTCCTCTGTATATGTAGATGATGTGCAGATCGGTATTAAATCGTGCAACCTTTCTGTCGACCAGCGACATGTCCAGCATGGCTTAAACAAGTGGCTAAATGGGCTGTTGAGAAAGGCTTTAGGTGTGACCCCCATGCGTTCTTTTCGCGAATACGGGGGGAATATTATCAGACCATGCTACGGAGCTCTCTTGTAGCACATTACCTATAAACGCTGAGCACAAGTTTCTCGGCATGGCAATCAAATCGAAATTCGCACTCATTCCGCCTGTCCAATACTTGAGGGCCTGGAAACAATGTACTTATTAAACCTTCTCTCTAGTACATCAAGGGGCAGTGACGGGGAACACCTTTTGAACTTGTATAGCTGTCTTGACAGCTCACGTCTTCACAACGGCGCTATAGTGTGTCACGTTACTGCACTTTAGTGCTTTAAAGATGTTGGATCCTGTCCACCATTTAAGGATACGCCTCGCGACTGGGACCTTCAGGACAAGCCCCATACGAAGTCCTTATGAAGAAGCAAACGTGTGGTCACTCCATCTTTAGAGATCATGTACCAGTTTTAAATATTTTCTGAAAATAAATTTAAACTATGAACACCCGCCTTATTCAACCATAAACGATGCGACCGCTGCCGCACTTTTCCATACCCAATCTGCAGCGAGAGGGCCGTTCTGTATGCCTGTGACGAACGTTAGTGAGGAAATGGGTGCTCCAGTGTTTTAACATCGTCCTGTGGCTCCAGCGTAACTGTTACCGCCGTAGCAGTGGCATCTGGCAGAGTGCGACATCGTTTGTAGAGGGGGTCACACGCTCCACAGAGGCACATGTTAGAATGCATTTCCTAGAGCCCCTGTGCAAGTACTCGTGCACAGGGTATTACACACTCGATTTTAGTTTACATGCCGTTGTGTCTTATGCAGCCATCGATCTGTTCCTCTCCGTATCTGCTCTACTGTACATGGAAAAAATTATCTTTAAGGCTGAGGCCCATGCACAAGTGTCGGCTGTGAAGCATATAAGGAAATCGATTACTCGGAACGCAATTATATTTACACACTCTCAAAGTGTCGTAAAACTTTGAAGTGAGTCTGTAAACACAAAAGACCGCTGCTCATTGAACTGTACTCCATTCTATGCAGAGCGTATATATCTAAACAGCATGTTATTATGTGCTGGCTGCCTGACCAAAGAGGTATCAATGGTAACGTGCTAGCAGGCCAAATGGCCCGCACGCTTCTAAGCTCACAGCTGCTATACCTGAAGCAGATTTTAAGCCTTTCTTTTGAAAGAAAATGCGAAGCCACTGGTGATACTTGTGGGGTGCTGCAACAAATAAGACGGTTCATTGATTAAGGCACAGTTAGGTTTCTGACCCTTCATAATGAAAACCTGACGGACTGATTACCTATTCTGTCGCCTCAATATAGGGCATGCATATGCCACCCACACTTTTTTGCTCATTGGCGACGACGAAGAACGAACCTATAGTAGATGTGGAAAGAGCCTGACTATCATCTACGTCCTCCTGTAGTGTAGGAAAGCCGAAGCAAAGAGAATAAATATTTTTTCTGGTATAGCACAATGATGTCTCTCTCCATCCCTTTATGTTCCCTGGAGAAAAACCGCTTTTTGACACCAAAGCAGTCCTAGGGTTCTTACAGGATGTCTTACATGTTATTATGCCACTAAATTCACAGCGCATCTTCTCTCCAGAGGTTGTCACTGCTATAGTAATTTTGTACATCGCACGCCTCTAGGCTTTTGTCATTGACAACTCCCTAATACAGGCATCGCGCTCTTTTTCCGTATACCTGGTCCTTGCGCCGCTGAACAACACATTAATTCATCACTTTCTGCCAACTTCTAATAGGCCACACCATTGGCACACACTCTTATCTATTTAACCAATGGTGATCCTCCCGTCTGTGGAAAATGTGGCGAAACGCTATACCTCTTCTCCACGTCTTGCTTGAGTGTCACGAAATAGAAGATCAAATAAGAAACACTTTCGTACAGCATACAAACAGCGTATTCCATTGCACCCGGCATTGTTTCCCGGCAATGACGCATTCTTTCATGTGAAGTCAGTTTGAGATTTTTTACATGATGTTAGTATACTAGATCTTATACACCAGACGGATCCGTAGCACGGCCTCTGAATGGAGGCCTATGTTGCGGTAGTAGTTCTACAGTACACGTCTCCAGACCCTCGCGCACAAGGGTACTGGTGAGGCAGTAGTGGTGCTTGGAAATTATCATTATTTCAACGTTCTAGGTTTATATATCATCTATATGCATAGCACAACTCATTCTAGTAATTAGCATAGTTGTACTGCATGTATATATTTTACGTATATAAAACGCAATAAGTTTTATCCCTCTATATAGCCACGGTTCATCTGCTTACCGCTATTCATCAATCCATCGATCGCTCAACACTATTTCTTGGCGCTCTTTGGTCATATCTGGCCCTTGTGCTATTGAACACTATACATCAACAGAAGAAGATTTTTTTCAAAGATACACGCCATTCACAAACAGATCCCGAATTTTCTCTAAACGCCGCGTATGTTTGCTGGGGGTTTACATTCACGCATTACATTAGGCAGCATGATTTCGTCACCGTTAATCTAATAACATTTTAATGCCAAAAGCTTTATCTCTGCTATAGATTGTCGAATCTGTATCTGCCGCTTTTTTTCATCAACGCTAATCGCTCGTAGCATGGCACGACCAAGATTATATCCACTCCCGAATAGGTATACTATTCCTATGGTTAGTTATATGGTATTCAGTATATGGAGTTACTAGGTCAAGTGCTTTGTTTTTCCCGAGGCATTGTCAATGGGACTGTTCTTTACGGAGAAGCTCGAAGTATACTATTCCTATGGTTAGTTAAATGGTATTCAGCATATGGAGTTACTAGGTCAAGTGCTTTGTTTTTCCCGAGGCATTGTCAATGGGGCTGTTCTTTACGGAGAAGTTCCAGGGTGGATCGCCACACGTCACTAGTGCCTAAGGCGCTGTTTATTATAGCCTGTTCTCTGGCCGAGACACAACTTCACGTTGTTAGGTGTAAGCACAGTACGTAAAGTTTCTACACGACGTGTTTACAAGGGGTAGAAAGCACTTAATATGGAAGCCAGCCAACATGAAGCAATGCACGTCGTTGTCCTCAGATCAGCCAGACGCCGCTTACGGGTATGCCTCACTAACTTTAAGTGCCTACCTCATTTTTTTATAACATTTAGCATGATTCCCGGCGGCAGAAGCGCCGGCCCGGCGCCACTAAAGATCCACAGCAGAGGCACTGTGGTAATGCGTAAGTCTCAAAACGTGGACGACGTCGGTGCACAACGGAAGAAATAATGATGTGGGGCTGGCGAACACAATCTCGTACGTCACGCACGAGATTGTCACTCGTCACTTGACCTGATCAGTCACATGTCGAAGGAAACCGTATGGGCCCGTGTATCGAGCAAGCAGCCTTTGAAAAAGAGCCATACGTCAGGAGGGGTCCAAAGTAGCACGGAGCACCCGTAGCAAAACCTTCCTCGCCGTCACTGGTCGTAAAGGCATTTCTGATTGTCTTGGGAAGCTGCAAGTATACTACGGGCTATTTGCAGCTTGTATTCAGCCCATACAATGTCATCAAATGCATATTCACTAGCCGAAGTTGCAGGTGAAGAAAGAAATGTGTCCAACGTAAAGTTGGTTCCCGTCCAAACAAAAGGTAACAGCAAGCTCATCCAGCAATGTCGTGGCTGGAGGCATTTTATGCGAACGTTACATATGGCACAGCAAGGTTCTAATCACGGCGATCAGCCGACACGTACTTTGAAAGAATGTCTCTTAAAACCTGATTCAAACACTCGGTTAGCCCGCTCCTCTGGGGATGGTATGACGTTGCGATCGTGTGCTGCGTGGAGCAGCAGCGTGGAATATCGTCGATGACTTTCGACAGGAAGGTATGGTCTCGGTCAGTCAGCCATTGACATGGGGCACTGCGTACTAACATTACGTCACGGAGGAGAAAGTCCTCCACGTCCATAGCACAGCTGGTCACCAGTGCTTCTGTTATTGCGCAGCGCCCCGTGTATTGGTAGCCATGACAACCCACTTGTTTCCTGAAGCAGATGTAGGAAACAGTCCGAGAAAGTTCAAACCCACACAGTTTAAGGGCTCAGGTGGGACGTCGATGGGCTGAGTATACCTAACAGGAAGCGTAGGTTTGGGACGTCGACGGGCTGAATATACCTAACAGGAAGCGTAGGTGCCTTTTTTCGCCGTTTGCAGGCGCTGACGTCATGACGCACTGAGTGGGCTAGACAGGGCCAATAAGAGCGAAAGCGCACGCGGTCATGTTTCAGAGTACCACCAAGGTGGCCACCGGTGCGGCATTGTGAAGTTCATGAAGAATTGTGGAGCGCAGGTGCGATGGTATAACTAAATGATCACGACCGTGAGGGTACACGTTACGCCGAGGTAAGATACCATCCTTCAGGTGAACATGCGCACAGAGTAGTTGCTGGGAGAGGATTTCAGGCGCTTCATTTTCACCGGCATGTTCATGTTCACCGGCAGTGTTAAGCAACTGGCTCACGGAAAAGACGCAATCGAGCGATTCAGTGCGCAGTGGCAGTCGGCCACAGGTTAAGGGGACCAACAATCTGCAACTGAGTGCAGGCTCCCTTTCTTGTATACCATTGTATAGGTGTAATCTGACAAGCGCATTGCCCATGGAGCGATTCTGCCTGCAGGTTATATTAAAGAGGCGAGCCAACACAGGTCATGGAAGTTGAAAGCTACTGTGAGCGGGCGGCCAAATAGACAAGGGCCAAATTTTGCAACTGCCCATAAAAGAGGGAGGCACTCTCCTTCCGTAATTGAGTAATCTGGCTCCGATGCTGACAGCAGTCTCCTGGTATAAGCAATGATGAAGGAGGAAGCGTTCTTTTATATATGCCCCGCTCAGCCGCAGTCTTTGGGAAAGCCAGCCACCGCTTACGCACTGCCGCATCGATAAGCGCGTCAGACACATCTCTGGTACAGTGGCTCAAAGTACTTTGATGACGTCCAATGTAATGCTTGGCGCCGACGCTTCCCTGAAAACTCCCAGTCCCGTAGAAACGGAGGGCGCAGAGGACTTGCTCTTCGAAGGTGAGCGAATGAACCCACCACGCTGTGTCCGCAGACGAGAGTCTTCGCTTACCTCGTCACACAGCCAGCGCACTGATGTCTTCCACACGCAAAAATGACGTCGAAATTCCACGTCGGTCATGTATGTGAACGGGTCCAGACGGTCATACTGACGATTGCTGCCGCTGGAGGCGATGACGCAGGCTGCTTCTGCCACCGCCATGTGCCCGAGTTGAACTCGGAGGGGGTTTCGCGACGTACAAGTTTAGCACGAGTTCGCCTGCCAATTAAAACCAGAGGTCACGCCCAACGCGAGGCACGTAACTTGTGCGCGCACCCACCGCGGTTGGGTCGCACCCAACTTATGTTTCGGCAACAGCGACGCGGTGCCGAGCTGAGAGGTATCAACAATCTTGACCGCCGACTTAACACACGCACAACGCACTGTCATGGGTGATGTACTGAGCACCACTATCGAAAACAAAGCGTTGACTGTGGCTGGCTTAGGCATATATCTTTTCGGGCTGAGATGGCCTCACAACACGGTTTCATTGCCTGCATTGTGGCGACGTAGACACGGTGAATAATTATCGGCACATCACGGTAGCTACTTGCAAGGCGTCGATGCGCCGGGGTGGACGACGATGCTAAGAGGTGCGTATCACAGCAGTCGTTTGAGATAGCTGCTCTGTCCTCAGTGATGTATCGCACCCACAGCGTCGCGAACACGATCAGCGTTCGAGAATCGTTCTCTTTTCTGGACCCAGTGCAATGGCATTTCTTCATCACAAGCACTGCGCACTCACCAGTTCCAACACCTTCCTCCATTCTAAGTCTCATTTCATAACTGCACACAGGAGCCCTCACCTGCCAAAGTGCGATTTCTGCGGCGTCGTTACGATATCCATCAGCGATCACTGCTCGCTCCAGCAGAGGTAATCCGCAAGCACCTTCGACTGCACAACACACTCATATACTGCGTACATGCGCTCAGAGGCGCCTTCACTGGGCAAGCGATGACAAGCGATGAATTGTGTCGCTGGGGAAGCACGCACTTCTTCGCAATGTATCGCAGAGGCTTCGCGCACAAAGATAAACTGCTACATTTTCACTGTACTGCGTCAATACGGACCCTAATATAACGTACCGCCATTTCCCAGCGACAGCCGTTGCTCCCGTACATGGAGGTCCCGTATCTATGACTAGTGCACCGTTTTTAGTTGGTGAAGCGGGAGTCTCAATAGCCTAGTGAATCACCTGCGATGAACAGCCGTACAACGGCGCTGCGTTTCCATTCCCGTAATAGTGAAAGGATGGTCATGGTCATGACTGACTTTATTAAGAATAGCACTGCAGCGCCCCTAGGTGACTGTTCACCGTATGAACTGCCTCGAGCGTGCGACACTCTTCAATGTATCCGCTTCTAAGCTTTCGCCTCACTGTCGCCACTCGCGGCAAGAAGTGCAAAATCTAATAATTTGCTCGGCCTCCGTTTGTCATCAGAAATTTCTAGCATTCAAAACAAAAACAGATACTCAAAGAAATAAAAATTTTCGTTATTTTATATGTTGTATTTGAACGTATTCGATTGAGTGATAGTGTAGGTGCAAGAATGCGCCGCTTGTACCTTGTTCGCATTTGACCGGGGATTGAAAGATAGTGCCCGAAAGAGCAGGCACGCCTTTGACGCGCCCGAAAAAGGCTTGGCAAGCGGCTCAAGGCAAGTGTGCAGATAGACAGCGTGACAGTCACGGTATTGCTAAGTTGCGATAATCCGTTGATAACAATACGTGGCGCTGGCCCGTTTCGTTGTGCAGCCTTCTGCGCTTGAAACGTGGAAGCAGCGTGCCGCGCAGGGTGCGCTCATGTTGTCATACGTGGCTTTTAGTCTACATTTTTTTGCCTGTAGCTTTTGCGCGTTTCAAGCTATCTCGGTTCACTGACTGCCATCGAGCAAACTCGGGTGAACGCGAAACTCGGTGCATCCTGCATAGCACCCCTGGAAAACTGATTTCCATTGCTTGGTTTGTGCTCACTACTTTTGTTTCGCAGGCTGCGTCTTCTTCCATGGATGTTAAGGGACGTTGCCATAAGAGACCAGACAACGACAGTCTTGGGCCAGAAAATTTCTCTGCCCGTGGGATTCGCACCGACGGCCTACCTGAAGATGGCACACCCGGATGGAGAGGAGGGATCAGCAAAAGGTTTAATCGCTGCTCAGTTTTGCAATTCTCGGATAACTTACTGCAGGGCTAGCTTCGCTTGCATTCTAGCAGGCCATTTAGGCGCAAAATTGTTTTCAACCACAAATACAACATAGAAGAGAAGGAGCGCTCATCTTCGTCTGATTTCATGTCTTTATTTCCTTTCTGTTCATGCAGTACATTGCGCTTTCAGCGTTGTGCCCGAGTCAGCTAGTAATCCGTTGACATTCTCAGGCTAGTTACTTCACACACTTTTCAGTGGCTGTGTGTGTATCTATTTATCTATGTTCCTATTTAACCGTTTTCCCGGGAAATCCCTGGTCGAATGGATAGCGCATCTGCTTGTTGTACTGAGGGAACAAGGTTCCAAACAAACCATAAGAACAACTGAGTATGTGTAAGACGTCTACATACGTGCCGCTCTTTAATGAGCCTATTTCTCGCTGACGTATAACTCTTTAGATGCGGGACTGCCTAGGTACAACGTTACGACGTTTCAAAGAGACTCTCTGACGCCGATTTGGAGCACTAGGTATGTGCCACTCAGTCTGTGCTGGTCTTCAAACAACCTCTTCCATGGCAAGTCGGGTCATGGAATTTTACTTTATTATTCTTTAAATGCAGTAAATGGCTTATACATAGTAAAGGCGGTGGTATCAAAGTCAAAGACTGCTACGGTGCCGTCGGTTAATACTAACAGTGCACAGACGCATGAAAGACGAACCAACTAGGTAAAACAAACATACAGGCACAATCGCTAAAAATGTAACACACAGAAATAAACAAATTAAGTACAATTGCCATAGACAATTCTATATTGCATAAAAATACTGTGAATACATAAAATGGCAAAGGTAGTATATTAAATCATGTACACTTAAACATGTAAAATAATCTTAAGGCCATGTATAAATGCGTGAGAGGATGATGAATATTCAGTGGTTCGGCTTGGGTAAAGTATTCCATAGATCTATAGCCATGAACGATGTTGTCGTTCATACATAGTCAGAATAAACCGTAAGCAGTGCAAAAATTTATGGTACGTGCGAACCTCGTAATTTTCTTCTTAAGGAGATACCTGGAATCAATTAATTCATGTAAAGCCCATTTAGAAAGTAACTTAATAAATGGAATTGTGAAATGGTAGCTGAAAAAGCTCGTCACAAGGAGGATGTCATCTTAACGGATTTAACAGAGTAGCACTCGTGAAGAAACCGGTCTTAGTTATAAACTGTATTGCATGCTTTTGTAAGTATTTAATATAATAGATTTGTCAGTAATATGAATTTCCCGAGGAAAGAGTGTTGCGGTTGTTGTGACTGTGAATGAAAGCAAAGTATAATGCTAATCACGCATCTTTCAAAATACATGCTCATGGTTTGTTTGATGCTGAGATACCGAAGATGCACTTCTGCTTAAGGCAGTAGGCCTCATTGAAAAGTTTTTTCTTTCACAAAACTGATTTCCTGTTTATTAAATTTCATGCATGCCCAAACATTCAGAAACATGTTGCGAGAAAAATCACCTTCATATCACCACTAGTTTGGTAGTTACAGTGAGTTTTAAAACCCATACCCTCGTATCGCGATACCGAAAAGCAGTGCTGTCTCTCCTAATTGTTAAGATGTGTGTAAATATTCAACGCAATTTGATATTCATACTGAAGCTGCTCGACGGAATCAGCTTGGCTGGAAATTTCGCTGGATTTTGTAAGGTCGCAGAAGGGCACTGCGTCTTTTTTTTCAGATTTTGAGGTTATATCCCGATAACATTTGAGTGCATGTTAAAGATAATTAGTCAAAAAGAAGACGCCTGTAATGGCACTTGTAACGTAGCGCTTTGAAATTTTTTTGGTGTTCTTAGCAGTAGCATCTAGTAAATTATTTAACCTAACCATTATAGAATTCCATAAGATAAAAGTTATTGATATTTATCCAACACGACGCACTTCTAAGATCCCTGCCTCTTTCCTTCTCAAGATGCTTTACAGACGTATCCTGACAACACATGTATTATTCTAACTCGAACTTAAGGGGCAGGTTTAGCTTGGGGGCTACTATTTAAATACATGGGCAAAGGACAACCATTTTTGAGCATCTAGAGCACCGAATTTGATGAGTTATGTTAAATTTAAAAACACAAGTTATAATGTATCAAAAGAAGCCAACAAACAAAGACACCGGGGAAAACATAGGAAAAAATACCTGTACTTTCTAATTGACTTAGAAGAATGATAAATTAATGGCAGTTAAAGTGGATGAAAAAGCAACTTGTTGGACGTGTGGAACGATCCCACGTCATTGCATTAGACGTGCGATGGTATACCCAATAGCTGCCGCGGCGCCATTTCCCCATCCACTTCCTTGCGTATCTGTTTTTACTACTAGAACTAACCTTGGGAGTGTTAGCCAGCGCCACCACTGACAGACCTGCGCGGTAGATGTGGAACATCCTTTCCTCCGCTGGCGTCTCGAGTACGCGATCTTTTTTGGGCAAAGACAACTGCTCAATAAACCCACACATGCTACCTGAAAGCATCAATGTTACTGGATTCAAGACCCTCGTTATGTAATGAACGAGAACGAAGGGAGTTAACCTAGGGCCCTAATTTTTATTAATCATATCACAAGAACCCAACAAACAACAAATGCACTGGCTAACACTCCCAAGGTTAGTTCTAGTAGTAAAAACATAAATACCCAAGAAAGTGGATGAGGAAACGACACCGCGGTAGCTGAATTGGTTAGAACATCGGACACGAAATGCGAAGATCATTCCCCACGTGCGCCAAGTTTTTTCATCCAGATTCATTACCATTAATTCATCGTTTCTTCAATTCATTTAGTCATCATCATCATCAGCGGCCTGTTTTATGTCCACTGGAGGACGAAGGCCTCCAGTGTCCCCTGTCCCCTGTCCCCTCCCCTGTCCTGCGCCAACACATTCCAACTAGCACCCCCGCATTTCCTGATTTCATCGCTCCACCTAGCCTTCTGCCGTCCTCGGCTGCGTTTTCCTTCTCTTGGTACACATTAAAATCTCTCGATGGCTAGTCACTGCGTGCTTAGAAAAAGTATTCAAACTATTAAACTGGGAAAGCTTACAAGTAAGGATCGACGGCGAATATCTCAGCAACCTTCGGTTTGCTGATGACATTGTTTTATTCAGTGGTGGGCGCTGTCCCATGATCACATAGCAGTGGTGCCCACTGATATGGCGATGCAAAATGTCTACATAGCTATTTAACTAGAGAGCATACATGCCATGAATAGCGTAGTCTACTTTCTAACTCGCGCGAGCTCCATCGAATGTTCTGCTTATCATGAGTACCGTGGTTTTATCTGACGTCTGCTTCAATTATCGGCGCTTTCGTACTGACTCGCTTTCATGGGGGCTTTCCTTTATCAACAAAAGGTTCCGAAACCTGATTCCATTCCTTTAATTCATCCCTCTTGCCCATGTCCCAACATTTTAAACGCTAATGTTGCTTTGGCACAATATCCTTATTTTTTTTAGGTATCGCGTAGCCAATTGTAGCCGTATTGTACACAGGGTGTTTGGGTAAATGAGTTAGTAACATCAATTACAAAAAATAATTATGTGGTTTTACTTGCCGAACCCACTTTCTGGTTATGAGGCAAGCCGTAGTGGAGGACTCCAGAAGTTTTGACCACCTGGGGTTCTTTAATGTGCGCCTAAATCTAAGTACACGGGTGTGTTCGCATTTCGCCCCCACTGAAATGCGGCCGCCGTGGTCAGGGTTCCCTCCCGCGACGTCGTGCTCAGCAATCCAACACCATAGCCACTGAGCAACAACGGCGGGTCCAACATCAATAAAATTGCCTAGTTAACGAATTAAATTTCTCGCTAACGCATTTATTTCAGCCGCATACCTAAAACTGACGAAGTAATAATCGGACCAGATAATAAAGTATTGAAGTCCACAGAGTCAGACGATTCATACTAATGCCGGACTTGAAGCCCAATAGTCGTAAACTTCATGAGCGCCTACACGCTTCCAGATAGCTAACGCTGCTAATTTCTGCCGAGTGAGCAATAAATCGTGCACGATTTCACGCATAAAACTGCAACCTTAATACGGAAGGGCACATCGGAATGTCGCCCCTAGCAGATGCCTACAGCGGACTTACCCTTCCTGCATAACGATCGCGCGAGCATCACCTAGCGGCGATCTTCATCGCCCAATGCTCTCCTGACGTTGAATGGAAACGACGCGTACTCGCGGCTGTCCGCTGGGTACGTAAGTGGTCTGCTCTCGAGCCTTGCAGTTTCGTCTCGTGGCGAAATTAGCGGCGAAAAATAAATGTCATACTCCACAGAAATGAGAAATGTGAGCCTTTGGCAAGCTTGGAAGTGCTGTGAACTGTTCTAACGAAGGGCGTCAAATTCTGCATTATAATCAATCAGCTGTCTTTCCTGTTTAAAAATTTCATTGCGGTATTTACTCCTCTACGGCTCGCACTTCATTTTTCCCGGGGGCTTGCGTTAGACGCGACAGGCTTGTGGCTACTCATTGAAATTTCGAACTGCACTGAGACGGCTATGCAAATAAATGCAACCGCTTACCGCCGTCTATTGCACACACAGTCGCCGACCAGTTTTCGGACGCAGACGTGCCATGTTGTGGCGGATCGCGGGTGTTACCCAGCACGCGAGTATCCTCGGCACACTTAGCGACTTTTTTTTTCTTCTTAAATACCTTTTCGCACTTCTATAGGTGAGTTACGGGAGTTACACCAGCCCACACTTTAGACGGTTAAATACGTTATTGTAATTTGTCTAATTACTTGCGCACCTTGCGGCTTACGGAAAGCAAAAGTCGAGACAACGGTTAATTGCTGAGTTTGCTAGCGCAGGCAGCTAAGGTTGCTGGTAATTTAATGGGAACATTAGCTAATGGATAACAGTTTTTATTGGTTTACACGCCCCCATCATAGCAAATTTTTCATAATAATTCCATCAAAACAGCAGCGGTGTAACTTTTTTAAAGACAAAAGAATTGGGCGCTTTTTTACCCAACGTTTCTTTTTTTTTATAATGATGCCTACCTTCCGTGAACGCTTTACTTGCAGCCGCCAAGGATGCGGGAACAGTGATGATTCTCAGCCCGATGAGCAACACGTCCCTCGAAGACGTTGACTCTGCGGCGCCGGGTGGCCTCCGCTGGATGCAGACGTTCATCTTCAAGGAACGCGACGTCACTAGGAGCCTGGTGCTTCGAGCAGAAAAGGCTTGCTACAAGGCCATTGTAGTCGGTGTCGACTGGCCGCTCTCCGGCAGAAAGATATATGACACTAAGTGTGGCTTCGACATCTCTCCTAACCTCACGTAGGTTGTTGATCCTTACCTCAAGGTATTTCTTTTGCTTTTGAAAAGCTCATAAGGCGCAGTTGTGGTATTAACAACCGCACAAGAAACGCATTTCACATAAATGTGCATCTAAACTTACACAACCGGGGCCGCATATTGGATTGGTCTTATTGCGATTAGCATTTTTTTGGAATCTACCTACTTTGCGGTATGCTAAAACGCATCTTTATTTGCCTCTTCCTTCGACTTTCCCGTTCCTGCTGCTGCTGCTTGCTGCTGTCTTGTCGAATATCTCTTGCCAAGTACGTGCCTCATAGTGAAAGTAACCGTTGTTATCAAGCTGTTGTCATTTGACCTTTGTTATCCATGCTGGCTCTTGGCGACAGTCTTTGCCGATTGGCCGGTACAAGACAGTGCAAACAACGAATACACTGTGAAAACAGGCAGCTCTTGCCGAATGCATTGGTAGTACTGAAAATAATCGACAATTTTAAAATAGCATTTGCAACCAAACGTAAACGCATTACCAACGTATTGAAATAGAGTCGTCCTTACTGCGCATCCTTCGAACGTTATTGGGTTTCCGTGGTTTATGTGCGCTATGATAACTTACGTTATTTTGCGAGTTTAACGTTCGTAATGTTTGCGGACGATCAGAAATAGCGGGTATGCCTCACTAACTCCATGTGCCCACCTCATCTCTTTAATAACACCTAGCATGATCACCGGCGGCAGAAGCGCCGGCCGGGCGCCACTAAAGATCCACAGCAGAGGCAGTGTGGTAATGGGTAAGCTTCGAAAAGTGGACGACGTCGGTGGTCAACGGAAGAAAAAATGATGTGGGGCTGGCGAACACAATCTCGTACGTGACATCAGTCACTTGTCGAAGGAAACAGTATGGACCCGTGTATCGAGCAAGCAGCCTTTGAAAAAGAGCCATACATCAGGAGGGGTCCAAAGTAGCACGGAGCGCCCGGAGCAAGATGTTCGTCGCCGTTACTAGTCGTAAAGGCATTTCTGATTGTGTTGGCAAGCAGCAAGTATACTAAGGGCTATCTCCAGGCTCCGGACAAGCCGCCAATGCAATATGAACCTGGCAACGTTTAACGCTAGAACGTTATCTAGTGAGGCGAGTCTAGCAGTGCTATTGGAGGAATTAGAGGGCACTAAATGGGATATACGAGGGCTCAGTGAAGTTAGGAGGCCAAAAGAAGCATATACAGTGCTAAAAAGCGGGCACGTCCTGTGCTACAGGGGCTTAGCGGAGAGAAGAGAACTAGGAGTCAGATTCCTGATTAATAAGAATATAGCTGGTAACATACAGGAATTCTATAGCGTTAACGAGAGGGTGGCAGGTCTTGTTGTGAAACTTAATAAGAGGTACAAAATGAAGACTGTACAAGTCTACGCCCTACATCCAGTCATGATGACCAGGAAGTCGAAAGCTTCTATGAAGACGTGGAATCGGCGATGGGTAGAGTCAAAACCAAATGCACTATAATAATGGGCGACTTTAATGCCAAGGTAGGCAAGAAGCAGGCTGGGGACAAGGCAGTGAGGGAATAGGGCGTAGGCGCTAGGAATAGCAGGGGAGAGTTATTAGTAGAGTTTGCGGAACAGAATAATATGAGGATAATGAATACCTTCTTCCGCAAGCGGGATAGCCGAAAGTGGACGTGGAGGAGCCCGAACGGTGAGACAATAAATGAAATAGACTTCATACTCTGCGCTAACCCTGGCATCATACAATATGTGGACCTGCTCGGCCAAGTGCGCTGCAGTGACCACAGGATGGCAAGAACTCAAATTAGCCTAGACCTGAGGAGGGAACGGAAGAAACTAGTACATAAGAAGCCGTATAATCATTTAGCGGTAAAAGGAAGAATTAGGGAAAATAGAAGAATTCCAGATCAAGCTACAGAACAGGTATTCAGCATTAACTCAGGAAGAGGACCTTAGTGTTGAAACAATGAACGACAATCTTCTGGGCATCATTAAGGAGTGTGCAATGGAAGTCGGTGGTAACTCCATTAGGCAGGATACCAGCAAACTATCGCAGGAGACGAAAGATCTGATCAAGAAAGGCCAATGTATGAAAGCCTCTAACCCTACAGATAGAATAGAACTGGCAGAACTTTCGAAGTTAACAAGCGTAAGACAGCTGACATAAGGAAGTATAATATGGATAGAATTGAACATGCTCTCAGGAACGGAGGAAGCCTAAAAACAGTGAAGAAGAAACTAGGAATCGGCAAGAATCAGATGTATGCGTTAAGAGACAAAGCCGGCAATATCATTACTAATATGGATGAGATAGTTCAAGTGGCTGAGGAATTCTATAGAGATTTATACAGTACCAGTGGCACCCACGACGATAATGGAAAGGAAAATAGTCTAGAGCAATTCGAAATCCCAAAGGTAACGCCGGAAGAAGTAAAGAAAGCCTTGGGAGATATGCAAAGGGGGACGGCAGCTGGGGAGGATCAGGTAACAGGACATTTGTTGAAGGATGGTGGACAGATTGTTCTAGAGAAACTGGCCACCCTGTATACGCAATGCCTCATGACCTCGAGCGTACCGGAATCTTGGAAGAACGCTAACATAATCCTAATTCATAAGAAAGGAGACGCCAAAGACTTGAAAAATTATAGACCGATCAGCTTACTGTCCGTTGCCTACAAACTATTTACTAAGGTAATCGCAAATACAATCAGGAACACCTTATGCTTCTGCCAAACGAAGGACCAGGCAGGATTCCGTAAAGGCTACTCAACAATAGATCATATTCACACTATCAATCAGGTGATAGAGAAATGTGCGGAATATAGCCAACCCTTATATATAGCTTTCATTGATTACGAGAAAGCGTTTGATTATGTCGAAACCTCAGCAGTCATGGAGGCATTACGGAATCAGGATGCAGGCGAGCCGTATGTAAAAATACTGAAAGATATCTATAGCGGCTCCACAGCCACCGTAGTCCTCCATAAAGCAAGCAACAAAATCCCAATAAAGAAAGGCGTCAGGCAGGGAGATACGATCTCTCCAATGCTATTCACAGCATGTTTACAGGAGGTATTCAGAGACCTGGATTGGGAAGAATTGGGGATAAACGTTAATGGAGAGTACCTTAGAACCTTGCGATTCGCTGATGACATTGCCTTGCTTAGTAACTCAGGGGACCAATTGCAATGCATGCTCACAGACCTGGAGAGGCAAAGCAGAAGAGTGGGTCTAAAAATTATTCTGCAGAAAACTAAAGTAATGTTTAACAGTCTCGGAAGAGAACAGCAATTTACAATAGGCAGCGAGGCACGGGAAGTCGTAAGTGAATACACCTACTTGGGGCAGGTAGTGACGGCGGATCCGGATCATGAAACGGAAATAATCAGGAGGATAAGAATGGGTGGGGCGCGTTTGGCAGGCATTATCAGATCAAGAGCAGCAGGTTACCATTATCCCTCAAGAAAAAAGTATATAATAGCTGTGTCTTACCAGTACTCACCTACGGGGCAGAAACCTGGAGGCTTACGAAAAGAGTTCTACTCAAACTGAGGACGACGCAACGAGCTATGGAAAGACGAAAGATAGGTGTAACGTTAAGGGATAAGAAAAGAGCAGATTGGGTGAGGGAACAAACGCGAGTTAATGACATCTTAGTTGAAATCAGGAAAAAGAAATGGGCATGGGCAGGACATGTAATGTGGAGGGAAGATAACCGATGGTGATTAAGGGTTACGGACTGGATCCCAAGTGAAGGGAAGCGTAGCAGGGGGCAGCACAAAGTTAGGTGGGCGGATGAGATTAAGAAGTTTGCAGGGACGGCGTGGCCACAATTAGTACATGACCGGGGTTGTTGGAGAAATATGGGAGAGGCATTTGCCCTGCAGTGGGCGTAACCAGGCTGATGATGATGATGATGATGATGATGATGAGGATGATGATGATGATGATGATGATGATCTCCAGCGTAGACTCAGCCCGTACAGTGGCATCGCGTGCATATTCACTAGTCGAAGTTGCAGTTGAAGAAGTGTGTCCAACGTGAAGTTGGTTCCCGTTCGAACAAAAGGTAACAGCAAGGTTATCCAGCAGTGTCTTGGCAGGAGGCATTTTATGCGAACGTTACGTATGGCACAGGAAGGTTCCAATCACGGCAATCAACCGACACGTACTTTGAAAGAATGTCTGTTAAGACCTGATTCAAGCACTCGGTTATCCCCCTCCTCTGGGGATGGTATGACATCGCGATCGTGTGCTGCGTAGAGCAGCAGCGTGGAATATCGTCGACTACATTCGACAGGAAGGTATGGTCTCGGTCACTCAGCCATTAACGTGGGGCACTGCGTACTAAAATTACGTCACGGAGGACAAAGTCCGCCACGTCTGCAGCACAGATGGTCACCAGTGCTCGTGCCATTGCGCAGCGCCCTGTGTATTGGCAGCCATGACAATCCACTTATTTCCTGAAGCAGATGTAGGAAAGGGTCCGAGAAAGTTCAAACTGAGACAGATGAAGGGCTCAGGTGGGACGTCGATGGGCTGAATATACCTAGCAGGAAGCGTAGGTGCCTTTTTTCGCCATTGGCAGGCGCTGACGTAATCATGCACTGAGCGGGCTAGACCAGGCCAATAAGAGCGACTGCGCACACCGTCATGTTTCACAATACTACCAAGGTGGCCACCGGTTGGGGCATTGTGAAGCTCACGAAGAATTGTGGAGGACAGGCGCGATGGTATAACTAAATGATCACGCCCGGCAGGGTACACGTTATGCCGATATAAGATACCATCCTTCAGGTGGACAAGCGCGCAGAGTCGTTGCTGGGAGAGGATTCCAGGCGCTTTATTATTTATATTCAAACTAGTACTGAAAAGAGGCAGCTCTTGCCGAATGCATTTGTACTCTGCATTGGTACTCTGCGAATGCATTGGTGCTCGGACGACTTGCATGGTACGAGTCGAAGCAGCAGTCATACGGGTCCTAGAAAGCAAACAGCATAACCAGTAGAGCAAACGGCCGAATCAGCACAGCCAATTGCAAAACCAGCCAAACCTTATAGACAAGCTACTCCGCAGTCAACAGAAATAGCAAGAGCTCACCGACAAACAGCTTCAAAAATGCAAAGAACAACAAGAACTCACAGACAAGCTGCATAAAAAATGCCAAGAGCTCGAAAACATAAACACACAAGTCGGTAACGGCGTTGACTAAGGCCGACGTTGAAGCCATAGTAGATGCAACGTGCCTGATATTTCAAGAAGCCTTTATGCAGAACATTCATGGCACAATGGAAGAAATTGTCCAATCAGCAGTTGAAAAAACAGCCGCTACCTTCGAAAACAAGATCACCATGTTGAACGCCGAAATCGATGGGATCGCGCCACAGCTCAACGATTTTATCGCGCATGTAAACAACAACTACGTCACCAAGGCACAGCTCGGCAATTCGCAATTATTGTAATAATCAATTCACTGCGTTCATTTATTCCACGAAGTATCTTTTCTGCCAATTGTATTGGTGACGTGCAGATAGGATTTAAATCCTGCAACCTCGAAATCTGCGAATGGCACTTTTAACTTGGCCGGACCAAAGTGTCGAAATGGACAAACCAGAATGAATTTAGGCTTAGTCTCTTGAACAGCTCCTGTGTCCTTCTTTAAGAAATAGAGTCCTGGTGCCAGACCCCCATATTGGGCTGCATGGTCTGGACTTAGCGATACGTAGAGAGAACCTATATTGGGGCATAATGTTAGTCACGAAGTTAACCTTTATTGGACACCTAAATTATGGTAAAAAGAAATGCCTAAAAACCATCAACATTCTTAATATTCTGTCGCAGCGCGGGGTGGTGACAGGAAGAGCATCATGAACCTTTAAAAAAGCCTCATTCGAACATGCTTAGATTACGGGGCCATAGTGTATTAATTGCTACTGCTAGTACCTTGAAGCTGTTCGAACCTGTCCATTTTCTAGGCAATAGCCTGGTCACCGGTGCCTTCAGGACACGTCCTATAAAAGTCTGCGTTGAAGGTAACGAGTCGTCGCACCATCTTCAGAGGTCGTACTCCAATCTCATGTACTTTCCTAAAGCTATCATCTACTTTTACCTAACAGTGAAAGGCCTGGCATATGCAGCGTCGTTGGAAAATTGACCTACTGTTAGGCAACCATTATCTCTGCGCGTAAGAAAATTTTCTAAGCAAATCGCAGTTCCGATTCTTGAGCCTAACCTGATGGTCCTTGCAAAGCCATTGCCGCCGTGGCAGTGGCAGTTCACAGAATGCGATAGATATTTCACTGGTGTGATAAAACACGCTCCAACGCACATATTCGAATACATTTCCTAGACCGTCAGTCGAAGTACTCGTAGAGAGAATTTTACACCGACATTTCTAAGAGACATGCCGGCGTGTTTTATGCAGTACTTGGTCCATCCTTTAGAGAACCTGATGCCCTGCACACGGAAACAATTATTTTTACGGCTGAAGTCTTGGCGGTTATGAAACATTTAAGGAAAGTAAGAGTTCGAAAAAACAAATATACTTACATACTTTCTAAACGTGGTAGAAGCCCTAATGTCACTGCATAAGCACAAACTCTGTACTTGTTTCCTATATATCCTGTCCTTGTGTCCCTCCTTGTGTCCTCATCTATACCCTGTCCTTGTGTCCGAAGTACAAACCCTTTCCTTGTGTCCTACTTGTGTCCAAGCTATGTTCAGGCCTTTGCACAATGCATGTGTCTCACCAGCCTGTCGTCATATGCTGAGTGCCTGAGCATAGGGGTATCGAGGATGAAATGTAAACTGACCGAATTGTCCCATTAATTGCATCGCAAGCTATCATTCCTACCACTGTTGTCCCTGCTTTAGATATCAAGCCTTTCCTACGAAAGAAACTCAGAAGCCACTGGTGGCACTTGTGGAACGCTGAAACAAATAATAATCTTCACGTAATTAAGCCACCGTTAGGTCCCTGGCCCCCCACAATGAAAAAATGATGTACTATTATCTCGTCTCGGAATAGGACAGACACATGGCACCCACAGTTTTTCCCTCATTGATAATGAACCGACAACTGCTAGTAGATGTGGGGAGAGCCTTAGCGTCCCCCACGTCCTCCTGGAGTGTCGGGAAGCAGAAGCTGAGAGAAAGAAACACTTTATAATAGCATACCGACAGCAAATACCTCTTCATCTGTAAAAGTTATATGATGCAGAAAAGCTTTCTGACACCAAAGCAGCCTCGGGTTTTCTTAATGGTGTTGTGTAACATGGTACTAGCCCAAGAAATTTGTAGCACATCGTCTCGCCAGAGGATGCTGCTGTGATAGTAATGTTTTGTATAGCACACGCCTCCAGACCCTTGCGTTTCGAGGTCTCTGTCAAGGCCTGATGCTCTTTGCATATTTTACCTGTGGTATATTTTGTATGTCATAATTTTCTTCAGCAATGCCTTTTTCATGTTCATAGCCGACCTCATCAGTCATCTCCACAGTCTTAGTAAATCTACAATCTACACACTTTATTGGGACTGCGTTTTAGTCGTAACATTCACCTCTCGTATTTCATCGCTCCGATGCCATCTCATTAAAACTGACATGGAACTCTTTGGCCATACATGGTTCTTGCGCCAAAAAAAACCACATTCATAACTTAGCTTTGCTAAGGGTGCTCTCCGACAAAATTGCATAGTGCATAGTGCCACTTTTCCACCCAGCGAAAGATGCTTGGCGCTTTTCGCTTTGACAAATTATTGTTTGCCATGTCAAGGTGCTGCTTTTTCACTGCCCAGCTGTGCCCTTTGAGCGTTGTACCTGCAATACTTCATACGTTGGACCTGCAATATTTCATATTGCCGTAGTGAATGTACCGTTGTCATGCCATTGACGTCATGCCGTCATTGTCATTACATCTATGTTGTTGAGCCTCCGTCATACAGTCATCCTTAATTCTGGTGGGGTAGTGCGGTAGTCGTCATCCCTTCACCGTCATGAGTGGTATGTGCATGATCGAGAACAAGTATATATTGAGCAAGGCAGTTGCCTGTATAAAGTTGTTGAATTGGGAACTTGCTTCAAAGAATAGGGGAGGGTGGCTGAGCAATCAGCATACTTGCAAATGATCGCTAAGCTGCAACAGCTTAAGCCTATTTCCACAGCTTGCGCGATACGAAGATTTTTCTTGCCTCCGTCTAACCTCATTTAGCGAGTGACACAAGTTGTCCGCTACAATTAGCAGCTTATTATATGCTGATTGATATATTGACGAGCAAACAACAGCGGTCACAGGGTGGGTGCCCGAATATAGACAACTTGCTTCCGTCTACTGCCTCACATTGTCGAGAACTTCGTACGCTGCCTATACCACAATGGTGATGTTCCCGAACAGGCAATTTCGGCACTGCCTATGCGATACTCGTAAGTGTCCACTCTTGGCGAATTCCTCAGAATGGATGCGCCAAAGTGGAACAAGGGTTCCGTAGCCCAAAATAATAAAGTCATAGCGCCACGCACCGACATCGCAGTTGCCCCACCCAGATATTGCAGCGTGTCTAGATCTATGCGCGAGAGAAGAGACTGGCCGCATACGCTGCCTTATACACGCCTCATACATGACGCATTTTGGCGGTGACAATTTACAATGACACTGCGTTGCTTAAATGCTAATCGCATTAACGTTGACATTCTATGTGAGATGGATTCTGCCAAAATTTCTCAACTGAAAGTTTGTATCTTCGCGCCCATATGATCTACCCTTCCAAAAGGGGAGCTTATTTGAGAGCGTTGTTAGACCGTGTGTGCGCAGCAACTTCTTCTGTCATTTCATCTGGCATGGCGAAAATCTGGCTCACTTGATATGGGCGCTCAGATGATAAGCACGAGCTCGAGTGTTCTATTCCCTCTCATGGCGAGTTCATTCGCATGCTAGTGATACGCAAGAACGCTAGTGAACCTAGATTTAGATTTAGCTTTCTACAAATCCTGCGTGTTATTAACGTCCTTTCGGTGTCACTTACGCATTTCTATTCTTTCAGGAATGCCAACTTTGAAGGCAGCGATTTCGCTAGTCCAAAAACGGCCCAAGGAAATTCAATTTCCAAATTAAAAAAGGCTCTCATTGACCCGTCCGTAGTGTGGGGCGACGTGGACTGGCTGCGCAGCATCACCAAGCTCCCAATCGTTGTGAAGGGAATCATCAGGCGTGAGTACACGAGACGCGGCGCTCTTCGCCGTTCTCGAAGTTACTACTTTTAACACGTATTCCGGTAGTATCTTTAAAACGGACACTATGACTCATATTTGGAACATGCGCTCCGGTATAGGTGTTTTCGCGGATTACAAACATAATTGACCGGAAAATGTCACTTACTGCCATAGGCATTCAGTTTATACCTAAAAAAATGTTTTCGAGCGCGAGCCAACCGAACCTACGTCGTTACAGCTTAAACACTTGCCTCCTATCAGAAGGTCAACGTCCTCGTTAATTGCTAAGGTACGCCATGAAGCTGGTTTACAGCATCGTTCTTAATGAGCTATCGTGAATTGAGGCCTACAGGGTTCTCCTGCCATATTCACACGTGCACTTGTTATCCTTCTCCGGTGTCTGTTTTCCACCGGCTAACAAATGTTAAACGTTATCGCTCGGCGCAGGACGCGCCTGCATGTGTCGGAAGTCCTGTCTCCTTGTCTTCGTCTGTGTCACTTCGCACCACAAACGAACAATATGTTTCTTGATTAACATCGATACTTCTAACCATTGTACATTGTCATCGAAGGTTCTGCAATCTGATTGTGCGCGACGCAAATTGTGTAGTGATTTATGGAAAGTCCATGCGGCACCACCTTATACAAGTCATGCATGAAAGCCGGCAGGCTTGACCCGCAGAGATTTCCGACGATCGCTGACTTTGGATACCGCTATCCTTGTGCTTGAGTGTTACTTGTTTTGTTGGGCGCAGTTCGCCCAATAAAGGGCTAGTTTCGCCATTCACAGTTTTGCTACTGTGTTCTTGACAGTCATTACAACATGACATCTGGTGGAGGTGCTTTCCTCCCTATGTACCGTAAGCACCGCCCAACTGAGAGCCTAGTTCAAAGTGTGGAGAGGACGCCAGAGTCACCCCGAAGCATCAAGCGGCAGGCTAGAAAACCCGCCCCCGGAGTACAGACTTCTACCTGAGGTGACTAGATAGATTGTGACAAAGTCAACAACCACAATGGCAGCTTCAGTGTATCCCACTGTGCTGAATTGCCCAGGGAGCCACCGACCTTCCGCGCATCATCGCTTTAAGACCCGGAAAACTGACTGTAAACACGAAATTATACATGCCTTCCACGCATCTATGAATTTCCGAGACAATTCACATGATCACTGTGTGCGCCATAGACGGAATGCCGAAACGTGTTGCGCAGATCTGCGTGGTTTATAAGTCTGATGTTTCCTCACTTCACTTCACTTCACTTCACTTCACTTTATTACCTTAAAAACCCCATTAGAGGGGTATTACATAAGGGGTGGTTATTAAAATAAACATTAGAAACAGGCGTTCATCTTGAGATATGGGTGACAACAGCTTCAGTAAAGGCAGATGGGCTTGTAATGGCTGCGATGGCGTGTGGAAGGCCGTTCCAGTCCCTTGATGCTCGAATAAAAAATGATGCTTGAAAAGTGGTGGTCCGGGCACGTGCGCGTGCAACTTGAAGCGGATGACCGGTGCGATGAGATATGTATGAAGGGGGCGTGATGTACGGTGGGTGATTTAGGGAGCTGAAAAAAAATGAGTGGAAATGACCGAAAAATAAAAGCAGTTGCAGAAAGCGCTCGTCCTTGTGTCCTCTTGCTTTTTCCACGTTTGTTCAGTGCAAACTTTCACCATTAAAATGCGCACCCGACATGTTACCGCCATCAAAGAACGATAAAGGACGCGTTTACCAGATTAAACCATATCGACGGCAGCACAACCAAAGGACTGACAAACTGTTGGTGACGAAAATATAATTGTACTTGTTCTCGTGTGTTCAATAACTGCGCGACTTGGTAAGTAATAGGAAATCGTCTTGAGACTTCTGTAATGCTCCATTTATCGTGGAAATATTGGCGATGTAATTATATTTTGTTACCACGCCTGCCCCCCGTTATACTAGTTGTTGAATAGTTCACTTAGTTCGTAAGCTTAAGAAATTCGGAGTCCTGAGTGCTGCTCGATATTGTGTTGCAGCGGAGGATGCATTGACCGCGGTGGAGCACGGCGCCTCCGGAATCATAGTATCCAACCACGGCGGTAGACAGTTGGACGGCGTTGCTGCAACGGTAAGAATTAGGCGGAGCATCGGTATCGTACAATCTGCAGCTTCCAAGAATGGCAAGCGGCTCAAGAACGACCGCCACGCAGACAGCAATACAGGCGGCGCCAACAGCGCATGACACAAACATGGAAGAAAATATGGCGCTCCTTTGATGGAATATAAGCGAAATGAGAATCGAAATTCCGCTTCATACCTGTCAATGGCATGGCTGGTCTTTGAGCAGCCTACCACAACCCCTGTGGCTCGTTTCTTTTTTCATTTTGCAAGCTTCCCGTACCAGTTTTATTGTAATATCAATTATGTCGACGCTCCAGGCGAATTACCATCGTTGTAGTTGGCCACTTGGCGTGGCCGTCACCGCGATATTCCGTGAAAACACCAAGTACGACAAGTGAAGGCCGCGTACTATGTGCTGTAGGTCCGAGTGAAAGTGGGCGAGGGTGGGCGAAGAAGGATCGTCGCTTGATATCGCACCCGCAAGTTAGGAAGCCCGCCGTCTCCCATTACACGTAAGTCAGCAGGGGGTAACGTAGAGGAGGACATTCTACTCCGGCCGCGGCTGCATATGGCGCTGCCGAGCGCGGCCGCGTAGACCCTGTGCCGAAAATGATCCGCAGTTGGTGCAAAGACTACACTGGCCGAGACCTGAGGCTTCGTGTGCCCTGGCCTCTCGGCTCTCAGATCGCGTTGAAGCGAGAGGCAGAACGATAGGCTATTCGTTCGCTGCTGCTGCCGCCCTTCTGCTACATTTGCACAGGAACATTTGGCATCTAAAGCAACCGGAAATTTTCCAGCACCAAATTGACGCATCGTTCACATTGCTTGCACACCGCACCCCCAGAAATTCAATATACTCCGAAAGAGAAGAATTCGGTCACCATTTCACCCTGTAAAAGCGGATGTACGGTGAAGCTTTTAGGTAAGCAGAGCCGACGTTTGACGACGTTACACACGCATGACCACCACCAGAAGCGATGTACGTCATGCGCGCAGGCAGGCGTGCGGAAGAGCAGCATACATCCTCATTATTCTAGGCTTCCCTCCACCAAGCACAAGCACATTATTGAGCTAAATGAATATTTAAATGTAAATCCCGTCTGAAAACGTGTAAAGCACGACTTACACACAAGCTGCGGGCATGGTAGCTTGAGAATGTTATTCCAACATACAAGAAAACATAAATCTGCTACGCGGAAACTAAAAAAAGCCCTTTTACAGATGCCGTTTGCGGTCTGTATAAGTTGCCGCGGCCGCTAGGTGAAGGTACCGTCAGTACAGCATACTTGCTCTTTCTTGTAGGCGCTCTGCCTGGTGCAAGTGCGTTATTGGACTAATTGAATTTCTCAAAGTAAAATGCGTCAAGAAATTTGTAATGTATGACTTAAACACAACCTGCAGATATGACAGCATCAGATTGTAATTCGAATACACGAGAAAACATAATTCTGTTATGCGGATCTCAAACACAAAGCCTTTCCACTGCGTTTGTTTTTAGCTGAACACGTCACGAAAAATCCCGACCAACTAAAGGCTAGCAACGCTGCTGTAAAAGCAAGATTGCGCAATAGTTTTTCCTCTAGCGCCATCTGCCGAGTGTATCCCGTATTTTCCCGCATGCCCCATGCTTCCACCGCCTGCGTCGAGATTGGATGGTTTTTTTCTCGTTATTTGTAAAGATAAACCCTGAGGAAGAAGAAGCGGTATTCCTGGGCCACTCGGCACGTACATTTTAGACCGTGGCTACTAGGTGCCCGTTCCTGCGGCGAGCGTAAGCGTTGTCCCTTGTAACCGAGCGACAGCGAAGAGAGCGCGAAGAGGAAAGCAAAGAAAGCGTTGTGAGCGTAACGACGAAAGCGTGAGAAGAAAGCGTAGTGCTGCGCAAGACGGGCCTTGTGTAGAAGATGGCTACGAGGTGGCACCAGAGTAGCGCGCTTCGTCTGCGTTTAAACAAAGCTCTGCATGAGTCGAGGCCTGTCATTGGCGGCAGGTGTGAATTGCGCCCACCGACCACCCACGCGCTGCCTGTTGTCATTTACCAATTAGAGAGACAGTAGTCATGTACTTCGCTCTGTTTGTAACGTGCCACAAGAAATAAATTGTCCGCGCGAGAGAATATATTGTGAATTGAACACACGTATGGAGCTGCACTCAAATTTCGCATTAGGAAGTATCTTAAAGGGAAGCTGAAACACTTTTCGAAAAAAATGAGTTCTCTGCTGCATTCTACAGTTTTGAGTCCCCTGAACGCGAATATCTGGTTCAAAAAGGGCGGAAACAAATGCAAGCGGCTGTTTTTTCAAGAGAACGCGCACCAGCGCCTCAGGGCATCGCGCGTACGCCGCTGTTGCCGGTGATTGGTCGGGGCCGGTGTGACGTCATTGGCGGCAGTCGCCGGTCGGCGCCGCCGTTTCAAAGCGTAGCACGCTGTTCTGTTCTGGCTTCATAGCTGAGTTGTAAGCATTATGGAACGTTCTCGCTGTCTCGGACAGCTTGTATTTTCGCCGTGCATGTTCGAACCGACAGCGGATACGAAAAACGACGGCGACAACGGCAGCAACGACGATGTTGAGTGTGCCAACAGCGAGAGCGATGTGTGCACCTTCTCGCGCGTTGTAAATCTTAGCTGGTACATATGTTTTTTTTTTCATGTAGCTGCACGTTCTAATGACGGGAGAAAAAATGCGCTAATGTGTCACTGGGAGCTTGCTGCTGGAAGAATGCCCAAGCACTAACTTCTCATTAATTTGTAAACACGGGTGCAATTCCGCGATGTCAAGCACCTTGCCGCTGCTTGTCTAAAGTCTCGTGGTTTTTTTAGTGTTGATACACGATCGCAAACATAAGTGCCGCGTTTCAAAGCGCGCACATGCAGTGCTGCGAGGTACAGTCATGGAAGTTTCTTATCATACACATCCAGAGATGGCCAGAGGTATTATATGTGCAATATTCATACTATGGTTTGACGACCTTGCGATTGTGGCTCGATCAAGAATCGGTATGCGTGCTCCATGCTAGTGTTGACATAAAGATATTAGGCGGTTTAGCACCGCCGTGTGGTAAACACTTAACCGCGACCGTACGTCGAATGTCACTAGACAAGCCTATACTCCATTTCATACCTCATGTGCAACGCTGTGGAAGCTACGCACGAAGTCCGGTCACCAAAATTTATTACTGCGCGCGTTTCCGTCTATGCTTCACAGCGTGCCAGCGGCGTTTGCTCGCGCGAGCATGCACGTGAAGCTACCGCGACGGGCTGCAATAAAAAAAATGCCGAAAAGAAAATTAATTTAAAATAACGTGTTAGCAGCTGAATAAGTACACGGATTGTTTCTATGGGCAAATTCTTTTTTTTATTCAGAACTGAGCTTATATATGGAAAACTTTCTAAAAAATCGGGTCAAGAAACACCGAACTTTTTCTAACTGCGAACGCAGCCACTGCAAGAAGTATCTCAAGCCTCCGCAGCGTTGCTGTGATGTATGAACCGGAGTGTAGCAACGCTAGCAACAACGCGTTTCCGCATTCGTCGTAAGGCTATCCGGCTATCGCGGAAATGGTCCGAGTACAGCACAGTTGATTTCGTCGGCACGAACTTATCTCTCCTCTCCGCACGGACCCACTGCGCTGCAAGCTTCTTGTCCTTCGGGAACCTGTGAAACACCACATCGTCTCGCCCGCCTGTGTTCGCGCAGCCGAATGCTGCACAGAACGCGGGCATGTTGGGCGCCCTTGGCTGTAGGCACTCACGCAGCACAGAAGGAAAGAACAGTTTACGAAAATCGCAAAACAAAACAAACGTGAGCGGCGGAGGCGGCAGATCTCTCGTAGCGTCGTTCAGTAAAGCGCAGGACGGAAAGAGGCATGCCAGCACATGCCAGCACGCTGGTCCGGCAGCTCGGTCCCCGCCCGTGGCGTCACTCTCACCGGTTCTCTCCTCTGGCAACCACCTCACCCGGCGCTCCGGAAGCGACAGGGGCGTGTCCGCGGGGGTGATTTAGAAAGCGATTTCCACCCCGTATATTAACGAAACGAAGAAAAAAATTTCGGAACCGTAAATTATTAGGCCTGTTCTTCCCAATCCCAGCAATTCATGGAAATTGAAAACCGTTTCAGCTTCCCTTTAAGATAGGTTAGCATAGGATAGGATAGGATACTAGAGAACAAGTTGGCCTAATGAACTTAGAAAATTCAGACGTCAGGCAATTGCACCATGCGAGCCTACTCTAAACTTTTCAAAATACTATAGTCAAACGCATTTTGCGTCTCTAAAGGCCCTCTAACCGTCCGTAGGTCTGCTGCACATGCGCAGTCTGGCGAGAGCAGCGGTGCCGGAGGATGGAATGGCACCTTTTCGCTTTTAGTGTCCGTATAATCGCAATCGCAATAAATTGACTATGGCGAGAAGTGCTGCTGTATGCACCAGGTAGCGCACCAGTGCTGTCACTGGACAGCGAGACCGCCACATACGGGCATGACTAACGCTAAACTCACATCTATTGTTCTTATGATTGCTTACAGATACAACCTTCAGAAATTTTTACCTCTATCAAAAGGGTTTCAGTTCAGCGTTGCTGGCTGTTTGTCACACACAAAAAACCCAGAAACGTTTTACTACACTTACGTGCTGAAGTCGGTGGCTACTTATTTGCTGCATTGCAAAGTATACGGCTTACTGCTGTAGCGAAGTGAGGAATGCAGGAGCTGCTTTCTGAGGTGTATCAGTTATAAAGGGTTGGACATATGTCTAGTAAAGATTTTGACTTTAATAAAGATGCACCTCCATTGTTGGAAAGCTCAGCAACGGTAGTCTTTGTGGAGATGTGCATGGTTAGTAGCCACCCGGAATGTTACTTTTTTGTTCCACGTGTTTGGAGCTGATGTAGGCAACTACATTACTTATCTCTTGCTGAATTTTTCAAGTCTCTGCAGTCGTTGTGCACGTATATGCAGATCGAACTCCTTCCCGACATAATAAAAGCGGTCAACGGGCGTTGCGAGGTGTACATGGACGGAGGTGTGCGCATGGGTACTGACGTCACGAAGGCCATAGCAATGGGAGCGCGGGCTGTTTTCGTCAGCCGACCTGTCGTCTGGGGCCTTGCTTACAATGTGAGTAAGAGATGTTGTTGGAAGCTCTTAAGGTATAAGCTCGCCACAAAAGAACGGCCAATCAAAGAAATTCGTAAAGCTACATAGCGTAGGTCTGACGTTATGGCGGTATAAGGCGTTGCAACATTCGCATTTCGTGCACGCTCATACGAGGCTGGTTTCATGCAAACTTTCCTCGAGAATATTGCCGGACGATATGTGATAACTTATGGTTTAATCAGGCTATGCAAAATACCTGAAATGTAAAATATTGTCTCAATGCATTTCCCGCAGTAAAAATAACACAAGAAATTTTAAACATGCCAGTTTTTGCGAATTCCATTTGTTTTGATCTACAATTGTATTCTTAGAGTAAGGGTAGTTTGAGCCCCGTTATATTGTCTGTACTGGGCCAAACCTGACCTCAAACTCATAATATTTCAGTGTTCTGCTAATAGTAGATAGCTTTCTGCTTTTCTGTTATCTTTGACTAATATATCTCATAGCGGATTTCAAAAAGTTATAAAAATAAGGTTTATATTGGCTCAAAGCCAATTGCTGGCAGCATCATTAGGAAGGCGGTAAGGCTCTGTTGCTAACAACAAAGCTTTCTGCTTGAATCAATATTCACAGAAGGACACGTCAACAAGTATACAGGGCGTCCGATGTAGACAAGTTTTAAAAATATTCAAATGCCACGTAGCTAAACATAAGGAAGCTAATGTTGTTTGCCGCCACGTGGAGATACCCAGATTTTTTTCGCACTCCGCTTACTTCATCATTCCTCTTAAGTAATTATTCACTTTCTCTAACATTATAATTATATCAAACGTGTCCTTGAAAAAAAGGTAGAGTAACACGAAAAAATTCATCAGCCCTTCCAGTCTGTGAAGAAGGACAAACAGAGAAGCGGTGGTGCGTTTTGCTTCAATCGACGCATCTTCGTATATAAGTATTATTATTACTATTCTTCTTTTATAAGGTCGCCTTGGCGACTATGACGTAACCCGAACACACGACGCCCACTGGAGGTAATAGTCTGTATAGGACACAGGTGGCCGTTAAACCGAGCCTCACGGGAAGCGATGATATGCGTTAATTCAGTGCATTCGTGAGAAACTGGAAACAAAATTTTTTTTAGTGTTGATGTGACGCCTAGACGAACGGACATCCACCATAGCCACAGGGTAGCTATATAAAGCTGCGCTGCAAAACTCCTGATGCAGGCTTCTGTTGCTCAATACGTGCTACGTAACAGCGTTTTTGCAAACGTAAAAGAAGCCTGCAAATATACGCGAAGTGCCCCGAGGGGCCAGTCGCACGGCAATATTGTACCAGTGTAATGCCTACAACTACTTTCTAGAGGACAAGGCCCCTATGCTAGAAAATGCGGTCTCGATAAAGGTTGGCGTAAGCCATGCACCCTTTCAGCTTTATACACTATACGTACTTGCGGGTTTTTTCCAAGGGCAGTTCAGTCAATTGTGCGTAAAATACACGTGCGCTATTTTATTGAAGTTACAGTAGTGATTTTTACAGGGGCAACAAGGAGTGGCGAAGATGGTCAGCATATTCCGAGATGAGATCGACAGAGCCCTCGGTCTCCTTGGTAGGTATGATCCTTGCATAATACTGTGACTTGGAGACGCCTGTGCTCTTTTGCCATACGATGTTGCGATAGAAGTTCATGGGCACATGGGCTCAGCACATAGTGAGGAAGACGTAGCGATCCGGCGTTCTCTTTGTGTACAGTATATCAGGGCGCGTACTACATTTACAAGCGCACAAAACACTGGAATGCATGCAACATTTAGACAAGTCTAGAGCCGGCTTCAAGTTGCGTATATGATTGTCCGTGACTACGCGCGATAGAGTTCACCGACTTGAAGTACCCGTTCCTCTTGACGGGCGACACACCCACGCGCAGTACAACGGCGGGGTCCGCGCAGTATGCCGACTGACAACAGCTGCCTCATCAGGAGATGCTAGCCCATCTCGGCGCCAGAGAAAGGAAAGACGCTCACTGCTCTGGGCTCGTGGATCGTGATTGACCCGTTGACGGCGAGCTCCAGTGGCTCCAGCCCACGTGCAGGGTCGTCAGCCCTGCTAGCGGCCATGCGATCTGCAACGCTGTCTGGTTGCGGCGGTGGCTCAAATGCGGAACCACAGGCACGGCCAACGGAGCGGACCGTCAGCCGCCGGAGTCGTTCCCTGGGCCTGATGAACGTAGGATGGTTGCCAGAGCGGGCCGGTAGCTTCTCGTGCGTTGACCCGGTCGCGTTCCAAGAACAGGCGCCAAGGCTGTAGCCGTCGCGACTGCCACTGGAGCCCGTCCTCCCGAGTCGTCGCCGGTCCGTTCAATTCCGAACCGCAGCGCGCGCTCTCCTCGCGTGCCACGCTGCTGCGCACCAAAGCACTGGAATGCATGCAACACTTAGACAGACTAGAGCCGGCTTCAATATGCACATATAATTTTCTGTGACTACGCGATAGAGTTTGCCGACTCCGTAACATTTTGGCGACGAGGATAAACCCTTCCGTACGTACTACGATGCCTTCAAGGTCCCTTAGAAACTGTTTTGCTGCCGTGGACACCGGATTCTGCCCGGGCGCTACTAGCGTTGGAACATGCGCTATGTCCTGCTGAGAAGCGCGTTCCGTCGCCATTCCGTAACATTTTGGCGACGAAAATGATCCACGTACATCGAACCTACCTGTAAGTTATCCCTGCCAACTATATTTTCCACTGTATCTTTGACTCCTTCTGCCCTTATTTCAAACAGTATTTCTGCACTTCCTATGACTGCCTGCTTCCTGCTTGCTACTTCTGCAACCCCATCTTCCACTTCTGCTACCCGACGCTACTGCGGCGTCTTCTTTGGGTCTCACCTCACCGTTCAGCCCTGCCTGCTACTGCCCAGCATGAACGCGGCAATCTCCCCCCGCCCCGACCGTTTTGTCATGCCTTCGCGTACCAGCCATTCCTTGAATAAAATGGCGACGTGTGTTGCAGGCATACGTTGACGCCGCCACCAAGACCGCTACGCCGAAACACAAGAAAGCACATGTTCAGCTGCAGTTTGCTCAGTTTCAATTGCTCAAGCTGCTAACGCCTGCACCTAGCCATTGAAGGCCCAAATACTTCTAAGTATCCAACCTCATATAGGAAACTTTTTGGGATCTCTATGACAATGAAGGCCATGCAGTAGACTTGCAATTGAATTGCTATATCCAAGTCTAGGATGAGCCACTTCACGTATCACCGTAATATGCTCAAGAGAATAGCCTCACAGCCATAGTTGCCATGCCATGGAATTTTTTTAGAGTATATGCACCCCCGCAGGGGCGTCTGCGCAAGCAGGCGTTTGGTGTGTGGCGACACCACGGACCCGAGCACACGAGGGTTGGACCCTCCCGCGTGTAGCCGTGCGCGGCTTAGCCGTGTCTCGGGAAAGGGGGATCCTGGGGGTTGAGCTGATGCTGGGTGATTGGACCTTTATGGCCCCCCGGCGGAGGCAACACACCCCTTTGGCCTCTACTTCACATAGACGGCACCCCCGGACTGACCCACCCGGGGGAAATCGGTAGTTGCCTTTTCCTGTCTCTCTCTCCCTACAACCTTCGTCTTTTCCTTACTTTCCACCTTTCCTGTCTCCTTCTCATTTCTTTATTACTTCCGACCTTCCTGGCAGCAAGGGTTAACCTTGTGTGAGTAGCCAACCTTGGTTATATCATATTGGGTTATAGCGGCAACGTACAGCTGGCGTTTGCAGGCCCTGTTTTTCAGGCCTGCAGCGTCCCCTTGTTGGACTCCATGGTGGGTGGCTAGCGCTGCTGCCGAAAACTGCACATCCACACATGGCTGCTTTCTTCCCTCCACTACCTGATCGCCCTCAGAAAAGAGGGCGCACCGATGAAGTATTCCAATTTTTTGGCCGCCAAAAAGAATCCTTCCCGCGCTTCCATGTCATTCATTCTGCACAACCAGATAAACCAGTACGAACAATCTCACCCTTCCTTGTTTCCAAGTCATTGACTGAAGTCTTTGGTCCTGGTTATAAGGCGTCGCGGATGGCAAGCGGTGATCTCCTCTTGGAGCTCCGCGATCAAAAACAATACGAAAAAGTGCCAAATCTAGTGTCATTTGGGGAAACCCAAATAATTATAACCCCGCACCGCACAATGAACACCACCCGTGGTGTTGTCTCTGACGATGACTTGATGGAGCTCACTGAGGCAGAACTCTTGGAGGGCTTCCGTGACCAGAATGTTATCAATGTTAGACGAATTAAGATGAGGCGAGATGGAAAAGAGATCAAGACGAAACACCTGATACTCACGTTCGGCTCAAGTGTCCTTCCCGAGTCCATCGAGGCCGGTTATATCAAACTTCGTGTTCGACCATACGTTCCCAATCCTCTCAGATGCTTTAAGTGCCAAAGTTTCGGCCACAGTTCACCGAACTGTCGAGGCCGGCTGACTTGTGCCAAGTGCAGTGACAAAGAACATTCCTCTGAAACGTGCCAGAACACTCCACATTGTGTTAATTTTGATGGTGAGCACGCCGCGTACTCGCGGTCGTACCCTTCTTGGAAAAAAGAAAAGGAAATCGTTACAATCAAGGTAAAGGAAAACATAACTTTCAAGGAGGCACGGAGGCGGGTATCATACCTGCCCAAGAAACCTTTGCCGACGTGGCGCGTCAGGGGGCAGCGTCACAACGGCCTCCGGCGGCTGTCCGACTCACAAGCAGTGAGTCGGCAGTTACGCCTTCTGCCCCCGCGGCGGTAGCAGCTAGCGCTGCTCCGTCAACCGAGGAGAAGGGACCATCGACCCCGAAGGTGGGCGCAGCCGAGGCTGCCCCAACTTCCCAGGTCCCTTCCAGCGCTGGCAACGGCCGGCGCAGCCTAATCCCCCAGGGAGCCCCATCGGCCTCCGGGCTGGTGGGCGCAGGGGTCTTGCCCTCCAAGGCGGGACCCTCGCTGGTAACTTCCCGCTCGCAAGAGCACGTGTCCGGCGCCTCACAAGAGGCAATGGACACTACACCTATCCTCCAGGGGCGCCAAGCGCCTAAGGAGCGGCGAGGTTCACTCGAACGCTCCAGAAAGGGCAAGACCCCGATTACGGGGCCTCGAAAGGGCTCTATAGTCTAAGGCATAACTTCTATTTCCGTACACACAGCACCAAATTAACTTCATTATGGACACGCTAATTATCCAGTGGAACGTCAGAGGTCTCCTCAGAAACCTTGATGATGTTCAAGAACTTCTCTACGAACTCACTCCAAAAGTGATGTGTGTACAGGAAACCCATCTTAAATCTAAACACACTAACTTTCTTCGTCATTATGTTATTTTTCGTAAAGATCGTGATGATGCCATCGCATCATCTGGTGGTGTAGCCATTATACTCGACAAAGGTATAGCGTGCCAACATCTACAACTACAAACGCCCCTAGAGGCAGTGGCCGTTCGAGCCATACTTCTAAACAAACTTATTACCATCTGCTCTCTGTACACACCCCCGCATTATCAGCTCCATAAACATGAGTTCCATACATTAATAGATCAATTACCTCAACCCTATTTGGTTCTAGGAGATTTAAATGCACACAGCAATTTATGGGGTGACTCTCATTGCGATGTGCGAGGTCGACTGATTGAACATTTTCTTTTTTCTTCTGGTGCATGTCTTTTGAATAGTAAGGCACCTACATATTATAATACTGCACATAAAACCTATTCCTCTATAGACCTCAGTATTGCATCTCCCACCCTTTTACCTGATCTTAAATGGAATGTTATTAGAAATCCATACGGGAGCGACCATTTCCCGATAGTTCTGTCTACACCGAAGATGAATGAATGTTTCCCACAGTTTCCTCGGTGGAAAACTGATTCAGCTGACTGGCAACAGTTCCAAAAAATTACTCTGATATCGTGGGCTGACATCAGTGCTCTAAGCCTGGAAGTTGCGGTTGAATACTTCACTATTTTTCTGATAGATGCCGCAACCAAATGTATCCCAGAAACAAAGGGGTCATCTAACAAGCGTCGTGTTCCGTGGTGGAACGAGGAGTGTCGTAACGCGCGTAAAAAGCAGAACAAGGCATGGGGGTTGCTCCGCGATTCTCCGACGGCAGAAAACCTTGTTAATTTCAAGCATGTGAAATCTCAGGGGAGGAGAACGCGCCGACAAGCAAGAAGAGAGAGTTGGCAGAAATATATATCAGGAATTAACTCTTAGACGGATGAGACAAAGGTCTGGAATAGAGTGCACAGAATAAAAGGTCGACAACCCTACTCGCTACCTTTAGTAAATACACAGGGAAATAGCATGGAAGACCAGGCGAACTTTCTAGGCGCACATTTTGAACGCATATCTAGTTCGTCGCACTACTCTGACACATTTCAAACACAAAAAACACGAATAGAACGGCAGCAATTAGTACGAAAAAGTGCAAAATCTGAGGTATACAATAGACCATTGAGCATAGCAGAGCTTCAAGCAGCACTAAACGGCTGCAACAAATCTGCCCCAGGCTCTGACCGTATAATATATGAAATGCTAAAACACCTGCCATCTGAAACACAAAGAACTCTTCTTTTCCTTTACAATGGTATATGGTCTTCCGGCCAGATTCCCTCTGTCTGGAAAGAGGCCATTATAATTCCCATTCTGAAACAGGGTAAGGACCCCTCCTTGGCAAACAGTTATAGGCCGATAGCGTTGACAAGCTGCCTGTGCAAACTCTTTGAAAAGATGGTGAATAAACGCTTGCTCCACTATCTGGAAACCAACAAAATATTAGACCCATACCAATGCGGTTTCAGGGAAGGTAGGTCGACGACAGACCACCTTGTCCGCATGGAAATGTACATCCGTGAAGCCTTTAACCACAAACAGCTTGTCGTATCTGTATTCCTTGATATGGAAAAGGCGTATGACACTACGTGGCGCTTTGGGATCCTTCGGGATCTTTCTGGAATGGGTATACGTGGCAACCTGCTGACCATTATTGAAAGCTACCTGTCTGACAGAACGTTTCGTGTTAGAGTTGGCAATGTGCAGTCACGATCATTCGTACAAGAGACAGGTGTACCGCAGGGTGGAGTACTGAGTTGTACGCTCTTTATTGTGAAAATGAACTCCTTACATACCATCATACCTCGCACACTCTTTTACTCGGTTTATGTAGACGATGTACAGATAGCTATTTAGATCATGCAATCTTAGCATCTGCGAGAGACAGCTACAGCTTGGCCTAAACAAACTCTCAAAGTGGTCAGAAGAAAATGGTTTTAAATTTAACCCTCAGAAAAGCACATGTGTTTTCTCAAACAAGAGAGTCATATCACCAGGACCCACTATTCACCTTAATGGACAACGACTGTCGGTCAGCCTTGAACACAAATTTTTAGGCATCATCTTAGACACAAAACTTAATTTTATTCCGCACTTGAAATATCTCAAAGCGAAGTGCCTGAAGACAATGAACCTGCTGAAGCTACTTTCTCGAACAAACTGGGGCAGTGACAGGAGGTGTTTGCTTAGCCTATATAGGAGCCTTGTACGATCACGCCTCGACTATGGAGCCGTGGTGTACCAATCCGTATCGGATAGTGCTCTCAGAACTCTCGACCCAGTCCACAATCTAGGCATACGGCTGGCAACAGGCGCATTTAGGACAAGTCCTGTGGAAAGTCTGTATGTGGAGGCGAACGAATGGTCGTTACATCTGCGCAGAACGTCTCTAACCTTCTCCTACTTTTTAAAATGTAAATCGAATAACGAACATCCGTGTTATTCAACTGTACATGACTTATCTTCTGCAAGACTTTACCATAACAGCCCATCTGTTCGACCTCCTCTATCTGTGCGCTTAGAACAACTGGCTCATGAAACTGCTATTCAACATCGAGAAATAGTCCTAATGACTCCCACTAACATTGCACCACCTTGGGAATGGCAGAATATCCAATGTGATATGTCTTTCGTCGCATTAACAAAACATGCGCCTGAGGTACACATACGTTCACATTTCCTCGAACTCCAGGCGAAGTACTCTTGCGCGCAGTTTTATACAGACGCTTCAAAGTCTACTTATGGTGTAGCCTATGCAGCTCTCGGACCGTCATTCTCAACGTCCGGTGCACTAAATCCAAACACCAGCATTTTCACAGCAGAGGCATACGCGATTCTCTCTTCTGTGAAACATATAAAACAAACAGGTATAATAAAGGCTGTCATATTCACAGATTCATTAAGCGTTGTTAGTGGGATATCAAATCTACGAAAACACAACAACCCTATCCTTAATCAGGTCTACAACCTTCTATGCTCAGCCTACATGTCGAACCAAACAATTGTTCTTTGTTGGGTGCCTGGCCATAGAGGCCTAGAGGGCAACGTAGCTGCTGACGAAAGGGCTACATCTATAGCTTTTTGTGATGAAGACCTCAATATACCTGTACCTTACACAGATCTTAAGCCTTTCTTACAATATAAACTACGGAAATATTGGCAAAGGCAATGGGACACTCAGGTATCCAACAAACTGCACCTAATTAAACCAAAGATAGGCAACTGGATCTCTGAGAAAAAAACAAGACACCAGGATGTACTGCTCTGTAGATTAAGAATTGGGCATACATATAGCACCCATTCGTATATTCTTACTGGAACTGACCCTCCAACATGCACTAGGTGTGGCAGTAGACTTACAGTCCTTCATGTTCTCGTTCAGTGCCCATTATTAGAAATGGAGAGAAAAAAGTTCTTCCCTTTCTTATACCATCATAATGTACCTTTACACCCAGTCTTCTTTTTAGGCAATGAACCTCTATTTAATTTTAAACTAGTTCTCAAGTTCTTAGAAGAAACAAATACCAAAGACATTATTTGGCCAGGCTATTTGTAGCACAGCCTCTGCCTAGAGGCTGTAGCTGCAATGAAATTACTCACAGAGCACATGCCGCGCAGCCCTTGCACTGAAGGGCTCTGCAGAGGCACTGGTGCTGCTATAAATTAACATGTTTTAGTATCTTATCGTTCTCAACGTACTTTTACAACCAAAGGACTCACTTTTCATTGACATTATTTTAATAAGTACATATTTTACACCATTTACAGCTTTTACTCGATCACCGACATATTCACCGATACTCATTGCCATCCATCACCAAATGTCATGGCGCTCTTTGGCCATTTCTGGCCCTTGCGCCAAGAAACAATATCCATCATCATAGAGTATATGCACTTTTGACTCCTTTAGAGTTATTTTATCTTTTACAATCTATTGGCTGTACGATCCGTCAGCAGCGGCAAATGATTACTAGAAAATTTCTTGTTTATAGTAGCCGAGTCTGTGAAGGCATCGAAAGCTATGGGGACAGGTATTAAATTGTGCATGGCGCGATATTGCTCTTTCAACACTTTGACAATATTGCAAATGCTTCAGTCATATGCTAATTGTCGGCCACTGCATCTGAAGATATCTCGGGGTCCTACAAGCCATGGAAATCGGTTTAGGCTAAGTTTTCAATGGTGCCTTTGAAGAACGGTGTCGCTGCTTACCAATTATTTGGAAGCAGAGACCACACAACCTAGCTGGACAGGTTCTCACTGTGAAACACCTCCCCCCGCATAAACTTGGGGTGGTTTACCAAGTAGATGTCATGAATGAGGACGAAGCAACGACGACACTAGGGCGACCCTGATGCCATAAAGACGATTGTATGATGACGACGCAATGAGAAATATGGAATGATGATGACGGCCTATGCTTGTAGAACGCCAAGCTTCTCCGTTATTTTATCGGTACGTTCTTCTCCTTGCGCAATCTGCAATGAATTTTTGTCAGTGAAGTACTCGCAGAATTGAACGAACCGGCAGCGAAGTTGATGCGACTGAAAGCCGCAAAGATTTTGATCTTGGACCGTGAGGTCGGTGGCGGCGCCAAACTTGAAGAGTTTGGTGAGCCGCAGCACTTCCTGGGTGAACTCTGCAGTCGTCTACACCGGACTCCGGACTTAGTAATCTGCACTTAAAATGGGTGCGGCTGCAAAATTTATCTTCTTCAGTAGAAAACTGCGTATCGAGCAATTGAAGCGCCGCTTCATGTCAAGTGCCCCCGCGTCGCCTGTCCCTTCGTCGGCCTCAGTCTCCGTCTCGACTATGTTGTAGACGCTGACACCTTCCACCTCCAGCGCGTTGAGCAGGAACGCTTTTTTTGTGTTCCGGCGTAGCGGTCCTGGCGGCGACGTCAACGTATGCAGGTAGGCTCGATGCGCTTGGATCCTCGTCGCCAAACTGTTCCGTCGGCGTGGCCACCATGAACGCCACGCCGGGCCCGTTGGGCACGCCGGGATGGCGTTCGGAGAGAGAAGCACGGAGACGCAGATGGGGACTGAGGCATAGAGGAGGGATGATAGTATATTGGTGGTTTCGGTTTCAAAGCTAAATTTTACTCGCCCTCAGGGGGCGCTGATGTAGTGATGCGGAGCCTATTTAAGGCGCCATACGCCAACAAATGTTCTCTGCCTCGGTTCCCGTCTGTGTCTCCGTGCCCATTTCTTCAGGCCGTCGTCCCGGCATGGCGTTCATGGCAGCCACGCCGACGTAACACGCATGTTGCGCGAAAAAAAGAGACGCGAGAGGACAGAGGCGCAAGAAAAGTATATAGTCATTTTTGGACAGCGTGTACGTGAAGTTCCGGCATTTTGAAGGCTTGTTGAACGCACTGAAAACCTCGTTCATTGCACCCTGCAAACTGCCATCAGGTTTCATCTTGCCCATCACAAGCAAATCATCAAGTTATATGAAAGAGTGCACTACGTTGCAGTTGGCCCGCTAACGTTAAATGTGTCTACCAATGGTTACCGCAATATGTCGCTTAGCAGAGTTGCCATGGAAGACCCGATAAAAAATACCAGCTTCCTGCACAAGGAACTTGCCCTTGTGGTTGATGACGGAAATGACATATTTCTGGCCGTGTTTGAAGCACGCTAGCAACATTGCCAGGCCAATCGGAACATTGTGGGCTTTTTCAATCACGCTGAAGACGATTTGCTTATGATGGACAAGACGAAACCTGATAGCAATTTGCAGGATGCCCTGAGCGAGATTGTGAGTGCCTTCAACAAGCGTTCATCAAAAATTCAAAGGCCTGAAATTCCCGCACGAGCTGCCCACAAATAACCATATACATTTCCTTATCTGTGCTTTCTCCTCGTGTCTCTCGTCTTTTACCGCACCTTGCGGTGTACATTTCGCGCAGTACAATACATAGTTCAGTATAAAACAACCGTCCTGTAAAAAAAAAACACTTCTTTACAGCGATCGAAGAAATGTGGGAGGCAATGTTAAAGGCATAGAGCCTGGAAGATCAGAGAAGTCTGGTGGACCGGGCGCGGGCAGCAGCATTAGCCAACGGCTTTCCGAACTAAGAGAGCCGCCCACCTAGGGCGAAGAAAGGATACTTTCTCGCTGTTTCTTACAATAAACGTTCATTCCTCCTCCTCCTTATTGCGTGTGACTAGTCTGGGGTATTGTTTCTCCTCTTTCAGGCACACTTGCACTTTTACCATGACAGGCACTCCCTGTGATAACAATTTGTGGCGGAATGTGTTAGCGAGTGGTCCCTAATGGCCCTCAAAGATTTAGGACGGCGAAGGAGAGGGGCATTGCCAGAGGAACAAGTGTCGCGGCCGCACCACCACAGCTTTAAGAGCTCGTGATCAATGCGGTTGTGAGGTCGTTTTGTCCTTGCGAAGTTAATGTGGTGCACACACTGCCAATAATATGACGTTCGTGATGGGCAGAACGTGGTCGATGCGCAGAGCCGTTTGAAAGTGAAGGTTTCTTTGCATCTTTCTTATGACTTTCCCGCTGGTGGTGAAAGTGCTGCTGCTTGCTGATGGCGGCGGCGACGGCGGAGGCAGCGGCAGCAGCAGTAGTAATAGTTATTTCAGCAGCAAGTGGTTATTACACTGTCCGCTTACAATTGGGCTGCCGTGGCCTTCATCCTTTCGTCGTAATTCCGTAGTCACCATACCGTTGTCATCACTTCACGTTTTTCATCCAATTCTCGTCATTCTATTGTCGACACGCAGCCTTCATCATACAGCAGTTGTCATTCTAGCCTTCTCATACAATTGTTCTTTTGTTGTTGTCATTCCATTATAATAATGTTAGCATCGTCCTTCCATTGTGGTCGTGTCATCGCCGTCAACCTTGCTCCGGCATCACATCGCTACGCCCGCGTTTTCATTGCAGCTGCATCATCCCATCGCCACGCCATCGTCGTCCCGCCACTGGCGTCATTCGATGTCGTCATCACAATGTCGTCGCGCCGTCACCGTGGTACGATCGTCGGCACTTCAGCATCGCCATCTCATGTTCGTCATGTCACCGTTGTCACGGTTATTCTGTCGTCGTGATGCAATTGTCATCATCACGTCGTCATGCTGTCGTGACCGTTTTATTGTCGTATCTTTCCCTTAGCGATTCCAGTGTGGTCACGCTATTGGCGTGAAGCCATCATCGTCATTCCGAATTTCTCATTGCGTAGTCACCACACAGTCGTCTTTATGGCATCAGGGTCATTCTAGTATTGTCATTTCTTCGTCCTCATGCATGACATGTGCGTGGTAAACCACCCCAAGTTTATGCTGGTGGAAGTGTTTCCCAGTGAGAGAATGTGCCCAGCTAGGTCGTGTGGTTTCTGCTTCCAAATCATAGCTAAGCAGCAACGCTGTTCTTCAAAAGCCCCATTGAAAACTTAGCCCAAACCAATTGCCATGGTGTGTACGACTGCGAGGTATTTTAGGATGCAGCGGTCGATAATTATCACATGACTTGAGCATTGGCAACATTGCTAAAGTGTTAAAAGTGCAATATTGCGCCGTGCGCTACCTAACACCTGTCCCCATAGCTTTGGATGCCGTTATAGACTTGGCTACTATAAACCGCAACTTTTCTAATAATATTTTGCCGGCGCGACAGGTCGTTCAGCCAGTAGATTGTAAAAGGTAAAATAATCCTATGGAAGGAGTCAGTAGTGCATATACTAAAATTCCATGGCATGGCAACTATGGCTGTGAAGAGGGAAAGAGAAAAGCAGAAGGCAGGGAGGTTAACCAGAATAATGTCCGGTTGGCTACCCTACATAGGGGGGGAATGGAAAAGGGGAAACAAAGATGATAGGGAGAGAGAGAGAGGAGAGAAGGAAAGAAGGAAATTTCATGAAGAGTCACAGATGGTCGCAAAAGCCCGTCGTCCCTAAGAAGTACAAAAGCGCCTTCACCGCTTTATGGGCTGACGAGTGATGGGGGTGGTGTTCATGCAGCACCTGCACAGAAAGTGGCCCATTGCCCAGTTTTTAGATAGCTTTGGCAAGTTCTTGTCTTTCTGGGGCATATCGTGGGCAGTGGCACAGTAGGTGGTCGATATTTTCTTCGGTGCCACACACCTCGCATGCTGCACTGTCAGTCACTCCAATTATTGTAGAATATGTCTTTGTGAAGGCAACTCCTAACCATACGCGACAGAGAAGCGTAGCTTCACGTCGAGGAAGTCCGAGTAGAGGTCGGAGTTGCAGAGAGGGGTTTATTCTATGCAGTCGTGTAAGTCTTTGGCCAGTTCCACTTGGTCCGTGAGAGACTGCGTGCCAGATGTCGAAGCTGCCTTGCGGCGTCTGTTCTCGAAAGCGGAATTGGAACGCTGTGCCCTTCTTGATGTGCTATGCGAGCAGCGTTATCGGTGCAATCATTGCCACTGATTCCACAATGTCCAGGTACCCATTGAAAAACGACCTCGTGGCCTTTTTGTTGGACGTGATGGTAAAGTTTAACGATTTCGTATGACAATTGGTCACGACATCCGTGTCGGAGAACTGACTGCGTGCACTGTAATGCCGGTTTTTATTCACACAACATAGCCCATTTTCTAGGTCTTCCAGAATCAATGAATTCCAGTGCTCGACGCAGGGCCCTTAGTTCTGCCACCGTTGAGGTCATGACATGCGATGTCTTGAACCGCAGTGTCATTCCTCGCGTTGGTATAACCAGCGCAACACCAGAACTGCACGACTTAGTCGATCCATCAGTATAGATGTGCTCGCGGTTGCTGTACTTTTCATGCAAAATAAGTAAGCTCAGCTGTTTTAGAGCAGGGGCCGGTAGTCTGGAGTTCTGTAGTCCTGGAATCATATGTACTTGTGGACGGCTGAAACACCACGGACACAGGCTTGGCCGCAGGTGCGTACCCTGAAGTAAACGACGCAGGATGTTCACTGGCAGTACTGCTAAATGCCGAGCAGGGTCTTGCAGCAGTGAGGCTCGCCAAGTGGTGGGCAGGGGTCCTAGCATAATGCCTGAGATGCATACGCATTGTCTCAACGATAACGTGCATCGTGATTGGGTAATCCTGCGCAAAGGCAATGGTTTCAGCCGTTGATGCACTGCGTGGTAAGTCAAGACATATCTTAAGGGCTTGGGCTTGAATGCTCTGAATCGTACGCAGGTTAGCCTTGCAGGTGTTGGATATTGCAGGCAGGCTGTACCGCAGGAATCCAACGAACAACGCTATGTACAGCTGTAGCTCATCGTGTGTAGATTTTTTCCTGCAAGGAACCTGAACAGGTGACAGACAGCAGTCAGCCGCTTTTTCGCGTAATTCACGTGCGATGTCCAAGACAGGTCTCTATCAATTACGACTCCCAAGAACCTGTGAGTTCTGCTGTATGGTATAAGTTGTGCGTTAATAGATACTCCATAAACAGACATTTGCTTCCTCATGAATGCCACCATTGCGCACTTTCCGCATAAAATTTGAAGTCCTTGTTCACTAAGGTAGCAAGATGTCATACTGACTGCCTTTTGAATCCGAGCGCGAAGCTGTAGTCGTGTCACACCTAATGCCCAAATGCAGATGCCGTCCGCATAGATGGAAAGTCGTACGGCGCTTGGCAGGTTGTCAACTAATCCAGTGAGTGTGAGATTGAAAAGAGCCGGGCTAAGCACACCGCCTTGAGGGACTCCTCGGCTACCGTAATGCTCTACCGTAATATGATCTACTGCGCTGGGATCACCAAGACATGGGATTGCAGCCCCGAAAAATAAAGTGGCAACATAAAGCAAACAGTGGACAGCTGTTCGAAGCCGGCGGAAACAAAAACAACTAAGAGAAAGCTGCTTGTGAAGGCCGTAAGGAGCGCGCGTCTGCGGCCCATGAGACTCGTAGTACAAATCATTATACTGGCGGCCAGTTACGCCCATCGCGGGCAAGTGTACTGCATGGCTAAACAATGCTGCGCTCGGTGCGAAGTTTTCTCTCTGTTGTAACTTTAATTATACTTTTGTTCAGAGCTACGCTGCCGTCCACTCCTTCATATTTCTTGTGGGGACATAGGGTGCACTCTACAACCAAGCCAATTCGTTTCATCTGTTAAGGCAGATGTAGGGAATTTTTTTATTTTGTGCCTTATTTCGTTAAAAATTACCATATTGCTCAAAACATAAAGTATAGGCTAAGTAGCACATAAGTAAAAAAAATCCTCTCCCTTTGCGCCGTAGGATTCGCTTCGTCTTTAGAGACCTGTTTCATTAATGTTTCCTAAGCAATCGTGAAGTAGAACTGAACTACAGCTAAACATTTCTCTGAAGCTACAACTGTACTTCCGTCTATAAATCGGCGGAGCTTAGGCGATTCAGTGAAGTTTCGATAGCCACTGCCGTGTTAATAAAGCTATATGGTCACGCTGGCCATTGTTCATTGGGAAGTTGTCTGCCCGAGGCAGAATGCGATACTGCAAGAAAAAACAATGTCACATAGAAATCGTTTGGCAAGAGCCCTTCACTCCAGCGTACGTTATTAAACCACGGCATGAAATAGAACGCGCAATGCCAACGTGTAATGTTTTATTAAGGTGAAATCCTTAAAGGGACACTACAGGTTACTATTAAGTCAACGTGGACTGTTGAAATACCATCCCAGAAACCTCGAAACGCTTGTTTCGTGCCAAGGAGAGACTTATTTTAAGAGAAAATGCATTCTGAAGCGTCCGCGTACCTCTAGCGCAGTTCAAATCGCCCGCCCTCCGATCGAGGAGTACTGACATCATGGTTTGCGCCATCGGTGAGTAGAAAGGCGTGCGCAGACGGCGCTACGGCTTTTCTGCGCAAAACGCGAACGCGCGGCCAGAAACGGAGCCAAGACAGAGCCGACAGCAGAGCGAAAGCGGGAGTATGGTGGCTGCTCCAACCATTACGTCCTACGGCACACGGAGAGTCCGTTTTCGTTAAACTATAGGCTGCGGCGAGCTCGCAGCGTGGTCGGCGTGGTCTGTGAGAAGTGACGAGCCTTTTTGCACTCGCAACAGGGCATTAAAAAAGTGCAAATCGACGCAAAACTCGGCCTAGAAACGTGCTTTGCCACAGCCAGGGCTCAATACGACCCAAGCTGGTACGACACAGATGTCGTTTCCCGCACCGCCACCAGGCGCCGCTACTATACCTCAAACTCCAGCGCAAGACGCCCGTAAGCTGGTACTTCATTCTATGCCGCAAACTTCGACGCTCGTCGCAATGGACGCTGACACCGACAGATTGGCTCGCGATGGTGGGCTCAACTTCAGCAATTTGAGCACTGACGAGCGCGACCTGCTGCTTAGGGCTCGCGCTGCCGGCGTCGTTGCGTACTACGACGGCGGCCTCGACACCGGCTCTGCGGAGCGGGAGAGCAACGAGGGCTTCCAACGACATCATATGGACGTGGCATTCTCGCTGCTTGTTCCAAATGAAAGTTTCGCGAGCCAGCAGAACCAACGCGATAACCAAACTACTGAAACTCCAAAGCGTGCGCGGCGCAGTGTCGAGCGCGCAGAGTCGAGCGAAAACGAAACCTTTCGAACACCCATATTACTGAAGGGTAACGTGAAAATGTTATTTTTTGTTTAAATTGAATAGACGTAGACAAGTAGCATTTTTTTCCGTCTTATAATCGAATGAAATGATATTTTTAATACGAGTAGCTGAGTATTAGTAACACAAATTATGAGGAGTCCTTTCGTCATCGGGCTAGTACCGGAATGTCGCTGGGGGGTCTCAAATCGTGTCATGCATTTACCTCAATTTCTCGGTTACTAAAGCTCTGTTCGCGATTATATTGACGCCTTAGACGTTCTAGAACATTTCTCCACCACTTTAACTTGAGTTTCTGGTAACCTTTAGTGTCCCTTTAAGTGGGTCATTGCACGGTGACCTTGAGGGAAACACGGCAGGCGCAAGAAGTGGTAAAAAGCCCACGTGACCTTCTCCGAACGAGGGGCGTGCGGAGACCGAACGAGCGGCTCGCGCAGACAGAAAAACGGGCGTTGAGTCGCTTACGTCACGCGGTGGCGGGGGCGGTTGTGCCTGTACTCGAGTGTGAAACGAGAGAGCCGGCGATGAAGGACGCTCGCCCGGACCCAAGCGTATTGCGCGGTAGGCCTCGCAAGTACGTTACGACCGTGGATGCCCGCCAAGCGAGAAACTAAGTGCGACGCGCGAAGCAGCGAGAGTGAGACGTTTGACCGCGAGTGCTACTTTCCGCTATTGAGATGATGCAACGTAATTGTGTTCGGCTTGTGTAGCACATTTGAAGCATTTACTGGCCACAAGTATGCTGCACCTTTAGGTAGTGCATTATGCGCACCCATGTGTCGTTGAGGAGGTCGACCTAAAAGCTCCACACGTGTATTTCACACTGAGGCTTGTTATGTCTTTCAAGAAGTGTGGTCCCCAAGTGAATAGCTTAGAGACTGACAGCAAATTTTCATGGCACCTTCTTTTTAATGCAATGGAAAGCTTACCGGTCGGAGTGTCTGATCATGGAGTGGTAATGCTGAGAACGCTGTGGAACATTTTTTATCACAGTTTTTTGTCCTGCAATGAGGATAGTCATTCACTGGAAGTATGCTGGAAACGGTGATAGGTGCGCGCGATAGAAATTTACGCTAGCATTAGTGGAAGGCAGACGACAAGGCCGGCCGTAACTGTGAGAAAGTATTCTTTCGTTTATGAAGTCGATCTTCCTAAGATTCATGTTTTCCGAAGTGTGAAAGTATTTCTGCGATAATATCTACGTATTTTCGTGGTTTCCTGTTCAACTTCTTTGGTATTTAACCAGTCAAAACCAAACGATGCAGCCATGCTTGCGCTTTTGATTTCAGAAGCAGACTGAAGCGCAAGTGCCTAATAATATAGAAACTGCAATGTTAGGCAATAATTATATCGTACATAATAACAGGTGACTTATGTATAGTGATCTCATAGACTACATCCGATACACCAAGATTTCACTGCCAGGCCTCTTAACTTACTGGTTTTTGAGACATTCCTTACCACTTTAAAACTGTAAGTGTTACATAAAACGCGAACAGTGTGCTGGGTTCTGTCACTATAAATCAACATTTAATGTTGATCAACGTCTCACAAGACCTTCTGGCCAGTCGTTAGTCCCTCTGAGGCATTACCAAGTGTGCAGCAGGCTTTCGCCTTGAAGTGTTACAGAGAGTTTAACAGGCTGCCAAACTTTTTTTTTAAATTGCAGGTTGTTCTTCCCTGAAAGAGTTGACCCCAGACCTAGTCGTCCGCCAAGAATACTACTCGAGACTGTGAGACGAATTGCCATTCTTACACAAGAAATGCCAGGATATGGCTTCATGAAACAGGGGCGTGGAAGTTCCAAGCCCACCGTAGCCACATCCACTGGGAATAAAATTTCATCCCTGTGAATGCTCTCACGATTTCCTTCAATAACTCGTATACGACAACTGTTTAATACTTGAAGTCTCTCTCTTGCTCGGATTGCAAAAAATGAAAACCTCTCCCATACCGGGAATGTGGCTACAGGCGAAGCTTGTCCAACCCTAGGGAAGGGGTTGGTTAGTTTTCTTGGGCTGCCGTGCTTCGGCGATGGCAGCCCGAACATTTGGTTTAGCCCAGAGTTTTCGTTGGGCTCCGACTTCATCTTGCCGAAGCACTGGATTCGCCCGGCGAGCACGAGCACGTTCACGGGCCCGGTCCCACTGCCGTTTGTTCAACGCAGCCTGCTTTTCGGCAGAACGAACAAAACGCGGCCTCCCCATATGATTGGCGGGCCTGAAGTGGCGGGAAACGGCGGGCGCGTGGCGAGCGAACACGCGATCGCACTCTTTCCCTCCTCCGGGGGGAAACACACGTGCCTTGCGCTGCGTCTACTTCTTTATGCATATAAAACGAAGCTTTAAAGAGCGCGTACAATGAAGCGACAGTGGCCCTCTCACACCCTATGGTATCCGGTTCCTTTCTTACAAAAAGACAGCCAGTAATACACCATATGGTTTGTTTATGGTATTAGGACATCGTTCATTATGCAGAAGCCAAATGATCGACAGAGACGCCGAGCCACTTTGCTCGAGAAGGTCTGTCTTTCCAGAAGAGGCTGCTCAAGTACGTGTTGTGGTTGCCACCTTTGATCCCGTACCTGAATGGATTTTGCGTCTGGACGTTTGTGTTTGTTTGCCCGAATTTTGAACTTTCATTGGACTGCGCACCATGTGTGCATTCGTTTCTCATGTCTCTTCCAAAGTAATGTAACATTTTGGATTGACAGTAGTCATAATTCCATGCCGTAAAGAAAAATAGCGACCAGTGGCTGAATTCGGCATGGCCGCGGTGCCCTCTACAGTCGCTTGTTGGTGTCCTGTGGCAATAGCCTGAACGACTTGTTTCTCCTCCTGTTCAAGACGTACCGTCGGCTTTGCCACGACGTCAGCTGCTTCACCCGCCGCGGACGACGTGTCTTCCATGTCCGCCTCGTCCATGAGTAGGGCAGAGTTGTCCTCGTTGCCCACAGGTCCGGTCACGCTGGCATACGTGCGCTCGCACTGACTGTCTTCATGACCGAAACGTCGGCAGGCACCACACCGTGGAATACGGCACTCGCGACGAATCTGGCCCGTGCCGCGGCAGCGTAGGCACAGAGGAGCCCTGCCCGACACAACCACGAGAGCCAGTTCCCCGGCGACGCTCACCTGATGCGGAAGGTCGTCGAGCTTTACGCCCGGCTTCAACTTCAGCGTAACCAGCCTTGTTGTTGAGTTCTTATCAGCCACGCCGTGAACCCGCCAGCGCTCGCGAACGACTTCGGTGACCTTTCCATACGGCGCGAAGGAAAGCCGTACGTCCTCGTCCGGAACGCTGGGCAGCAGCCAATGCACTTTCATGCGTACGTCCTGGTTGGCGGGGTCGATGACGAGACACCGGCCCTTTTTGACCTGCAGCTCTCCAACGCTGACAATCTTTTTCACTGCGTCGCTGTCCTTGAAGGTCACGGCCCATACATGGCTCATACGGTAGGCCCCGAGAGCATCCACTTCCGGCAGGAGCGATAACTGAGCGAGTGCATCGCGAAAATCTTCCACCCGGTATGGGCGGGCCCTGATATCACAGTGTAGAAAAACGGTATTCAAAACAAAACGCCCTGTTGGCAAACTAGGCAAAACAACTTGATACTCGTCGTCCGAGGCAGAAAACCTGTTAGCGCGGCCCGTCTGGGCCGCTGAAGCCGCTCCTACGGAGCTCATGATTAACACGTCCGTCACGCTCGGTGGCCGGAAGCGTTCCCACCTGAGACGGAGGTGTCCTCCTGCCTCGTCGAACCTGAAGGCATGGACACCCTCACCGGCCCAACTAGCCAAACGACGGGGAAACGGTCCTACAACCAGACCGTTAGCCGGACGGCGAAACAGGATGACAGCGGCGGAGACGAGCCACCGCCCAAAGCGCCAGGTATAAGGAGGTCGACCTTGAAACTGCGGTCGAACATTGCGGTCGATCCACGGCAGGCGGGTAAACCGCCTCCGTAATTCCGTGCTGTAAGGTTCGAGTGGGGTAGGGGGGGTTGGTGAGTGCAATGGCCGTCATCCTGATCGCTAGTTTTTTAGAACCTTCCCAGGAGGGGGGGGCCCAAGTTGCACTTGAGTGCCCTTTCCGGAAGGTCGAGTTGCGTCTCCTTTAGAGGCATTAGACGTGGTTACCAGTGCACCTTTATGAGCACTCATCCTTGTGTAACTGTGATGGGCACCATTATACCATGTAGCCATGGCGGTTAATATTGAAGGAACGCTACGTGTGGCCACGTTAAATGTAAGAGGGCTCAGTGCAAGAAGGCGGCAATGTCAGCTAAGTCGTCTCTTCTTGGATAATGACTTACATATAGTGGGAATCCAAGAAACGAAAATTGAGAGCCAAGAGGTAACAGACATAATGGTGTCCAATTTTCGTGCTCACTTTGATGTATGCGTTTGTCACGCTGTTGGTGGATCAGGCGGCTGCGCTATATTCCTACGAAATCATTTTGGCATTTCTGTGCAATCAGTGTTTTCGTGTGAAACTGGGCGTCTCTTGGTGGCTGATTTTTGTTTTCGTGATGTGGATTATCGTGCTATTTGTATCTATGCGCCGAATGTTGAAACGGATCGTCGATCTTTCTTTGAGCGTCTTGAAGCGTACGTAAACTGTTCCAAGGTCGTAATACTGCTGGGAGATTTTAACTGTGTTTGCTATACCGAAGACCGAGCAAAATGTTCACGCGTTCGTGATAAGAGTGCCGAATTTCTAAATGCAGTGGTGCATGATTATGACCTGGAAGATGTGGGTAGTGTTTTTGCCAGCGGTACTCGCCCGCGATTTACCCACTTTCAGCGTGATAGCCACGCTCGAGTAGATAGATTATACGTGTCAGCCGAATTAGTGCCCTTATGTTGTGAATATGATGTGCAAGCTGTAGCATACAGCGATCACTGTTTGGTAACTGCCACGTTTGGGAAACGACAAAGCAAACACACCTTTAATTGGGATCTTTGGAAAATGAATGCGCAGTTGTTACATGACGATGCTTTTGTCGATGCTGTAGTGAAGGAACTAGAAAACCTGACTTCAGCCAAGCCAGTAAGCTTTGCCATTCAATGGGAAGAATTGAAACAGAGAGTCAAAATGTTGGCCATTCAAAGAAGCAGTGTCATTAGACACAAGCAGAAACAAGCAGAAACAAATCTTCGCCAGCAACTGCAATTTTTTATCAGCATGGAAAGTCTCGAGCCTGGTGCGTATGTTGACGAATTAAAGAAAGTGAAAACTGAACTAGAAAGGATAGATACAGAAAAATATAAAGCAGCGCTTGTGAGATCAAGGTCTGAGAAGTTGTGGGCGGGAGAAATTCCAACGAAACGAGCCTTATCAGAGGAGAAAAGGTACGCATGTCGGAAAGAAATCCGCCAGCTAGCTAAAGGCAATCACGTTACGCGCGACAAAAATGACATCAAACAAGGGATCGCCGATCACTTTAAAGCAATATTAGGTCACCCGCGGGACCTTAAAGATAGCTACGAAAAAGAATTTCTCTCATTGATACCAAAGCTCGATGAAGAAGTTAGGACACGTCTGGAACTACCAATAAGCCTGAGTGAGATAGAGTGCGCAATAGATGAGTTGCCCATCGGTAAAGCACCTGGGCCCGATGGCTTGGGAGCCACTTTCTATAAAACCTTCAAGTCTGCATTGGCCCGCGTTCTTCACGAAGTTATAAGTGAAGCGTTTGAGCGAAAAAGATTGCCCTTGTCTTTCACAACCTCATATATCGTGCTAATTCCGAAGAGTGATGATGAGCAAAAACTTTTGTTGCCAGGGTCATATCGCCCGATAACTCTAGCCAACGTCGACTATAAAATATTCGCGAAAGCCTTGGCCAAACGACTTCAAAGTGTAATTAAAACATTGGTAGGGCCGCACCAGACTTGTTGCATTAAAGGCCGCAGTATCACAACAAATGTACACGTGGCTCGAAGTGTGCTTGAGTGTTGCGATGCGATTGGCGACCACGTCGCGATGATGCAGATCGATTTGGCAAAGGCATTCGACCTCGTCTCGCACAAGGCTTTGTTCTGCATACTGGAACATGCGAATGTTGGCAACGTCATAACGGAAGGCGTCACGATGGCGTACAGAGAATGCTCAACGCGCATTATTGTTAATGGCGAGCTCACCGATAGCTTTCGCGTGCGTTCGTCTGTGCGGCATGGATGCCCGCTGTCGCCCCTTCTATTTGCTGCTTATCTCGAACCACTCTGTTTGGCGATCAGAAATAACGAGCGCATAGCAGGCTATCGGCTGCAGGCAGCACACGTAAAAATCTTGGCATATGCCGACGATATCGCGATTTTCTGCACAAACACAGCCAGCATTAAGGAGGCCACGACTGTGGTTGAAAAGTTCTGCGTTTCAACTGGAGCCCAGATAAACTGGGATAAGAGTTACGGCTTCTGGCATGGTAGTTGGAAAGACACGCCGGAGGCCCTTTGTCGATTGAAGTGGTCGTCGTTACCAACGCAATACTTGGGTGTGCCTCTCGGAAGTTACCGTGAACCTGAATCGTACTGGCTCGATCAAGCTTCGAAAGCAAAGGAAAAAGCTGACGGGTGGAGAGGAAAGCAATTGTCAATGATTTCTAGAGCCACTGTCTGCAACCTCTTTTTAGTATCTAAGATATGGTACGTTATGAATGTGTTGTGTGCTGCGAGGGTAAGCGTACAAAAAATTCACCGAGTTTTCGCTACATTTATTTGGGCGTCTACCTGGGAGAGGATGAGTCGAACGAACTTGTTCCTCCCTGTCAAGAAAGGTGGGCTTGGTCTAGCTCATTTGTTTCTGCGACAAGTCGTGTCACGTTTTGTGTTTTTACGGGATCAAAAAGATCCGTTTCTCCGAACAGTGATACAGGTACGGCTGTGTAGACAAATTCCAGGATTCATTGTTTCGACTGTTCACAACATGCCAGGAGCTGTGACTGGTTACCTGCGTGAAGTGGTATGGTCATATAGGATGTTGAATGTACGTTTTTCACAGCTATACCTGTCAACCGTTACAAGGAAAAAACTATACAGAGATCTCGTGGACACGATGTTCCCTGCACCTTTGTACCGTCTTCCACACCGTGGAGGCCCAGGACAAGATGTCTTAAAGAGAGTGAAAAAAATGCCAATACGGCCGTCAGCTAAATCTTTCTTCTTCAATTTACACACAAACACACTTCCCGTTAAGACCTGGCTTCATGAAAAGGGTATATTCATCCCCTGGACCACCGACTGCTTATTATGCAAAAAACCGGAAACAATAGAACATGCATTCCTAGACTGCTGGGACGCCATTTTCCCACTGGGATGTTCTGCAGAGAACATTGAAAAAACACTTACCCTTAGACCCATATGGAATACGCTTCTTACCGATTGATAACACCGAGGATGTCCCATATGACCTTATTATGGTCCTGAGCCTCCACGCAATGTGGAAAACTAGACTGCAATTCCAAAACGGAGACATTATTGCTCGACCGACTCGGGAAAATTTCATTGAGAGTGTTGTGTGTGTGAGAGACGGTTTCAAAGCGCTGCCTGATCCACCGCAATGGATCTCTGTATTTGATGAATTAGCGATGTTGAAAAGATTTTAGTACCGTGTTGACCGAAGTGTGGCTCACAAGTTTTATCCTTTGTAAACCATGATTTAGAACGTCGAAGTCGGCAATAAAGAAAAAAAAAAAGACCAGTGGCTGAACCGGTTAGCGCGGTGGTCTTGCAAAACAGAGGTCGCTGGTTCAAATCCGCAGCCTGACAAGCAAATTTTATTTTAGGCGGCTTTAATTTTTTCGTACGACAACACCGACGACGACACGAGTGAGGCAATACAAGCGTCCCTTGAAAATTTTGGAGGACGCTTGAGCGTCGCCTTTAATAGTGGAAAATGATAGCATCTACAGATCGCTTAGAAGAACTCCCTCCCGAGTGAATTATCACCTTGTAGTATTCGCCTCGAAGCTGCATATATAAACAGTTTTCACACTACACACATATATATATATATATATATATATATATATATATATTTGTAGGCCCCCACAATCTCCCTGGTCATCCTGCTATGAGCCCTATACAGAATCGAAGTACTTTCAAATATGGGTTTGCAGGAACAATCTCGGCAATGAATACCCATATGACCCGAAATTTCCCTAGTGACGTTTTATCGGCGTACTTTTAATCTCTCATTGGTGCATCTGCCGGTTTGACCAACATACGTTCTTGCGCACCAACTTGGTATGGCATAGACAACGTTATGAGCCAAGGTTAAAAATTGTGTGCGCTGTTAAGTAGAACATAGCGTACCTTTTCTTATTCTTAGTATTATCCTGTTTGTATAGCTTCTCTAGAGGCTCAGGGGCAGAGAAAACGACGTCCACTGCCGATTTCGCTGCTATTCTTCTGAGATTATGTGAAATGCAATAAATGTATGGTACCGCAGCAACTTTCTTTGTGCTAGCATTGGCTCTGCTTCAATTCTATGCGTTTTTACACTTCCTGCTTAAACTCTCCGCGACAGAGGTGAGCATACGCATCGGGTAGCCAGAATCGGCCAGGCGCTTGGCCCGATCGCTGAAACTGGTTTCCACTTTGTGGTCACATGACTTCGTAAGAGAATTATTGAAACACGATGTTACTACTGCGTGTTTAACAAGTTTTGAATGAGCGGAATGGAATGGTATTACTGGCTTACTGCTTCTCGGCGGATAACTCCAACAAGCCTTTTGTGGGTAAAAGCACAATTCCAAGTCTAAAAACCCGATTAAATCGCCTATGGAGGCTTCATGTGTCAACGACAAAGAGGACAGCACTTCAGTGAACAAGAATACGGTTTCTGAAACGTGCGAGTCAAAATTCAAAATTTGACTTCGACTGAAATTATTCAAAATGATCCGAAAATCGTCAATAAATATAAACACTTTCATGACATCAGTGCTACTTTTCAGACGTTCGTCAAGAACCTGGTCACGGTTAGTTAGATATAATTTCTGTAAGCAGGGAGCAATACATGACCCAATGCATATGCCGTCTTACTGTTTGACAACATTCCGTCCCAAATCACGTAAGTTAAGTTAACATAACAACGAATAAGTTTTAAAAATTCGTCACAGGTCAAACTTGGAGCGTTTTGAAATCGAACCGCTCCAAACTTGTCAATGCAGCCAGTCGCACGTAGTTGTTCTTGGATAGCACTATGTTTGTTCAACCTGATACAGTACCCACCCAAAGGTACCAGCACGACAGGAATGCTGCTCACTGCGCTACGGAGTAAGAGGTCAACAGGTAGCTCATCACTTGGTAGAGCGGCTGTCAAAGGGGAACTCTGCTGCCCTGGAAAATTCCTGGAAATCTGTACGGTCTCAAATACAACAAAAGAAATAAAATGGGCCGCTTCACCATAACATGCAAAGAGAGGTAAATACAGTAATCAACATACTAACGAAAAGCTGCATGGTAATTAGCCAACGCTGCCCAGAGTGCGAGCCAAGAGGAATTAGATCCGACATGTCAGCATCCGCCTACCTCGTGCAGTTCTTCCCCGAAACAGATGTACAGACAAAACGCTGCTTCTGTGTGTCTGTTTCTTGGCTTATTTATAGGATAAGCGTAGCTTATCCAATAAATCAATGTTGCTTTAGTTAGTAAGCAAATGTCTACAAGTTTATACAGCCGATTAAACTACTATCCTTACTTCGTGTAGCTACGTACGAATTTGCAGCCGCAGGGCCGTATGCGTCAGCAGCGGTTAGGTGTGTTGCGACACCACGTACCCGAGCACATGAGGGCTGGCCCTTCCTGCGTGCCGCCATGCGCGGCCTAGGTGCGTCTGGGGAAAGGGGGATTCTGAGGTTTGAGCCGATGGCGGGTGGGCGGACTTTAAGGGCCCCTTGGTGGAGTCAACACCCCTCTATGGCCGCTGCTTCACAGAGACACCTCCAGACTGACCCACCTGGAGGAAATCGGCAGTCGCCTTTTCCTGTCATCTTATGGAATCGTCGTATTTCTCCCTCGCGTTTTCATCGTTCCAGTCGTCTTTTTACTTCTCATCGCTCCCAAATTTCCGGGTTAACCGTGTGTAAGATTAGATAGATAGATAGATAGATAGATAGATAGATAGATAGATAGATAGATAGATAGATAGATAGATAGATAGATAGATAGATAGATAGATAGATAGATAGATAGATAGATAGATAGATAGATAGATAGATAGATAGATAGATAGATAGATAGATAGATAGATAGATAGATAGATAGATAGATAGATAGATAGATAGATAGATAGATAGATAGATAGATAGATAGATAGATAGATAGATAGATAGATAGATAGATAGATAGATAGATAGATAGATAGATAGATAGATAGATAGATAGATAGATAGATAGATAGATAGATAGATAGATAGATAGATAGATAGATAGATAGATAGATAGATAGATAGATAGATAGATAGATAGATAGATAGATAGATAGATAGATTACAGCGGCGATGCACGGCTGGCGTCTGCAGGTTTCATCCCAACCTAGTAGCGCCCCCTTGTTCGGCTCGGCGGTGTGTGGCTACCATCGCCGCTCACCATACAACGTTTGTATGGTTGTGATGACCCTAATATGGGGGCAAAGGTTCGTGTACTCAAAAGGATCTGATGGTTCTCTTAGGCGGAGCCTCCGAGAACCCAAATGAGGACAAAGCTGTTCGTTTCGAACACACACACAAACGTTTATTGGAACTAAAGAAGACTAAAAAATAAATAGAAGAAAATAGCAAACATAAAAGAAACGCTCAAATACACATCAAGACACACATTTGGGGCTAGTATGGAGCTAAGTAGAGCGCGAGTCCGGGCTTGCCACGACGGCAGGGATACATCATCATCATCATCATCATTTTTTTATTTTCACCACTCGATACAAGGTGAAAAAGGGAGAGCCGGAATAAAAGCCGAAAATTTTTCGGCTTGACAAAGCTCCGGTCTCCCAGATAGGCACGGTAGCGGCTGGTGTAGCAATACAATCATGAAGTGTGGATATATGAGTATTTTTACACAGAAATAAACAGACATTTTCGTGTTATTACATAGAAACTAGTTATAATATAGTTGTGTCAAATAACTCCCAGTATACAATTACAATCTGTTATCTCGCGTTTTATTATTTAACATAGACTCCGTCGCATATATCATAAGAATGCAAAAGCAATGTATACATATATATATATATACATAAATACATACACATACATAAATAAATATAGCAAATTTCACAGAAGTGTACAACAAACATAAGTTACCATCAGGAAATGTACTTTCTTTTTTCGAAATTAGTTTACATACTTGCAAATACATATGTGCGTCCAGGTTTAAAAAAAAACAGAAAAAAAAGATAATCTGCATATAGACTGCTCCTTTCGTGACAGACACCACGGCAACATAGCCCAGGGCGTCGTCACATCCTCGATTTCTTTTTTTCCTTTTCGCGAAGACACATTTTACAGCATCCAGTTTACAACCCAAACCCTGCCACGAGGTCCGGGCGCAATCACTGCCGCGGAAAACCTGGATTGTAGGAATAATAGTTACAAGTGTGAACGTATAAACGCAACGAAAGTACATGGTAAGTTTTGCGGAACTGCTAGAGCTGTTAACAATACACATCTATAAGAACAAATCCAATATTTTAGTTTTGTTTAGAGATAGCACATCAACATTTTGTTGGTTGAAATAGTTAAGTAGGGAAGGTAGTGTATGTTTAAGGCGTTGGCAGCCATAATTAGTACGTGAGAAAGGAATGTGCCATAGTGCCTGGTGACGATATGAATATGTACTTCTATTTTGCTGTAGAGTTGCCAGGGTTAGGAATGAGTCGAGTTTTCCCAGCATAGCATTTCTATAGCTTAGTAACGTTTTGAATTTATATATGTCACGGGCTCTGATTATTCTGTTTTGTTGGAAAAGCTCTTGCGTATGCTCGAAAAAAGAAACATTCGCTATCGCCCGAATTGCTTTCTTTTGAAGTATTTCCAGCATTTGAATATTTTGCGCTGTAGTGTTACCCCATATAAGTGAACAGTAACTGACGTGTGAATGGAAAAGAGCATGATAAATAAGACGCTTAACTTTAAAGGGTAGTGCACTTCGATTCCGATTTAACACACCAACAACTTTTCGTACCTTTGAACAAACATGACTAACGTGTTCATTCCAGGACATATGGTCTGTGAATATTACACCTAGGGTTTTTATGGATGACGAAATGTTAATTTTATACGGACCCAACACAATACTATCTGGCAATGTAGTGGAACTTCCCGGAGCATGAAAAATAACGCGTTTTGTTTTGGTTTCATTAAGGATGAGGCCGTTTGCCTTAGACCAGGCTCTAAGTCCATAACAAACGGAGCTTGCTATACGCGTTATTTCTTTTAAATCTTTACCGGTAAAGAAAACAGAACAATCATCTGCATAAACGACAAATTTACACATATCGCTCACTTGTACAATATCATTAATGTAATATAGGAAAAGTATTGGGCCAAGGATGCTACCTTGGGGCACACCCGCTGTCAAAGGTTTCGTCTGCGACCTGTACTCATTAATTTCAACAAATTGATGTCGGCTTTCTAAATAAGACCGGATAAGTTCAAGTGTGATTCCTCGGAAGCCATATTTTTCCAGCTTTATCAGCAGCAATTTGTGGTTGACCCTATCAAAGGCTTTGCTGAAGTCTAAGTATAACCCTAAAGTCAGAAATTTTTTTTCGATGTTCTCTAGAATAAGCTCCTTCTGTATGCTTAAAGCAGTTTCCGTAGACCGCTTTTTCTTAAACCCGTGCTGACAGTCGGTTAGCAGGCTATGTTTTCGCGAAAAATTATCAATACGAAAGTTGACAATTTTTTCGAGTCCCTTTGATAGCACAGGAAGTATAGATACAGGCCGATAATTGCCAATATTATTTTTGTCACCTCCTTTGTGAATAACGATTACTCTCGCTACCTGCATATTACGCGGGAAAACTCCGGTTGACAGGGAAATATTAAAAATGTGCATTATTGCAGGTGCAAGTAAGTCTATGACGTGCTTAATTGGCCTAATTTCTAAATCGTCTACGTCTCGACTGTGGCTATTTTTCAGGGATGAAAATGTTGTAATCACCTCAGGGATGCTAGTAGGCCTTAGGAATAAAGATTCTCTTAATGACTCTGCATGCATCGTATCTTGAATGTCGTGATCTACGCACCCTACTTTAACAAAAAAATTGTTGAAATGGTTCGCAAGTTCTGTACCACCTACATAAGTGCCATCAATGTTCAACGTATCTGTTCGTGTATCGACTGACTTCCGATTTAGTGTTTCGTTTATTTTTTTCCAAACTTTATCACTTCTGCGCATGCAATCATTATTAAATATACGGTTGTAGTAGTCATTTTTGGCCTTTTCTTTTTCTTTGTTCAGTTTATTCCGAAAGTGTTTATATTCTTTCCACTTTGACAAGTCCTTCGACTTGATGAACGACTGATAAAGCTTATTTTTTTGGTTGATTTGCCTAATGATTTCTTTCGAAATCCATGGCTTGCGCGACTTTCTTCGACTCCGATAGTTTTCAAGCGGGAATGATTTGAAGTACAGCGTTTTGAGTTTGCTCATAAACTTATCATATGACTCGTTGGCACCTTCAATAGCAAAAATATCGCTCCAGTTCATTTCGCGCACTCCTTCTCTGAATTTATCTAGTGTTTGAGCCGATATCTTGCGGTACGTTCTATTTTCAGTGCATGTGCTTTTAACGGTGCCTTTACGCTCTAGAAAAAGGTATATAGGCATATGATCGCTGATATCGTAACTTATGACTCCCGATGTCGTACTATCGATAGTCGAATTTATTATGAAAGTGTCTAGTAATGATGATGTCGTGACGGTTACACGTGTCGAGGATCTGATGATGCTGCAGAAGTCATTGCACTCTAGGATAGATAAAAATTGCGCAGAAGTTGCTGAATTAGTCAGCATGTCAATGTTGAAATCCCCGCCTAGTATAAGCAGATAGCCGCTTTCATTTACGTATGACAGAAGGTTATCTAAAAACTCAAAAAAAGCAGAGTGGCTGGCATTCGGGGGTCGATACAAAACCGCAAATACTGTCTTTTCTTTCTTTATGCATAAGACTTCGTAATGTTCTGTAGCTGCGCTATATTCTCTAAGAATGTCATACCCTGTTAGAGAAACTAGAATTGCAACACCGCCACCTCTGCTTCCCCTGCGGTTCACGAAGAAATGCTCGTACCCTTGAGGTATATAATGTTCCGAGTCATCATTGTACCAAGTTTCGGTAAACATCAGTACGTCAAATTTTACCTTACATGATTCGATTAGTACAGTGACTTCATCTTTTTTGTTCAGCAGTGACCTTGCGTTTAGATGCATGAATGTTAGCATCTTTGCTTCGCTGCTAATTTTGTGTCTCTTAACGATTTCCTCGGGAATCACACAGTCTGAGGACGCCATCTCTACTGGAGGTACGAATGTGTCAAAGCTTATGTTTGTTAAACGCTTGCGATTTTGCCCAGGTCGCTTTCACGCCTGATGCGAATGACAGGTGAAGTCTCTGTGCGACGTGCAAGAATAATGCCATTCTTCGTCCACACAAATTTCCAGCTGTGTTCACGTTTGCGTGCTATTGCCATCCCTAACATTTTCTTCACTTCGGGACAAAGGTGTTCATTTACAAACACAGGAGATTCAGTGGGCAAGCCGAGGGATGCATTTGTTAGCCTTTTCTTGCGTGACTTCTGAAGCACATCGTCGCGTTTGTCACGGCGTTGAAACTGAACAATTATATTTGTCTGATTTTCCTTCTTTGTACGAATTCTGTGAAAAACATCGATGTCCTCGCGTGCTATAGGTTCACCAACCACCTCACCAATTTTCTTTAGCACTTCAACTAGATTTTCGTTTGGTTTCTCGACTATTCCTTTAATTTCAAGATTTCGATTACGCGAGTACTGCTCGGACTGCAAGAGGCCCGACTGGCAATCTGCTAAGTCCTTCTCCAGCGTAGAAACTTTATGTTGTAGTAGTTCGTTTTCTTTCTTCAGCTCATTATTTTTACTTAGAGTTGCCATCAATTTTTCATTTGTATCATCAAGGCTCTTGCTGAAGAAATCCATGCTTTTCTTCATTTCATCAATTTCAGTGCGCAAGTTTCTCTCTTCGGATCGGATGCTTCGCTCTAGCGCTTCTTTCATTTGTTTCCACTCATTTCTAATTTCATCTTTGAAATCATGTAGCATTCTTGAAACTTCCTTGTTCATATTTTACACTATAGTCGTAACACAAAGACCACGTACACTCAAGATCGGGCAGCAGTGGCAGCTAAAAACTACAATTTGTATTCTGAAATGCGCTGAGCGCGCCACTAACCTGCAAAACACAGAAGAAATGGTTCAGCGTGTGCCTAGGAAGCCGCCACTGCTGCCGTATGCGATCCCCGGTAAGATGGCAGGCTTTATATGTCCAGATGGTCAGGTGGTCCCGGAAATCACGTGGTCCCGGAGCCAGTCGCCTCGAGATGCTTTCGTAGATTGCGCTTGCTTCCTTTCGGGCAGTCGATGACAAGGGCACGTGTATGCGGATCTGCAGTATATCTAGCTGCCCAGTGAAACTGCAAAACACAGAAGAAATGGTTCAGCGTGTGCCTAGGAAGCCGCCACTGCTGCCGTATGCGATCCCCGGTAAGATGGCAGGCTTTATATGTCCAGATGGTCAGGTGGTCCCGGAAATCACGTGGTCCCGGAGCCAGTCGCCTCGAGATGCTTTCGTAGATTGCGCTTGCTTCCTTTCGGGCAGTCGATGACAAGGGCACGTGTATGCGGATCTGCAGTATATCTAGCTGCCCAGTGAAACTGCAAAACACAGAAGAAATGGTTCAGCGTGTGCCTAGGAAGCCGCCACTGCTGCCGTATAACAGTCTTGAAGCTGCAACGCTGCGACAAGCTGGTGAAAGGAGTGGCGCCGGTCTCACCAAAGGTCGTGGTCTAAGTTGGTTGACCGGGCGACCGGAGCTGGCCAGCTCTGTCTCGGAGAAGTAAACCAAGTGGCTTGTTGGCATGAGCAGACGGCGGCGGCGTTCTGGCCGGGTAGCTGGGTGTAGAGCTCGGGCCCGTAGCCCGACTGCTCTTGTCCTGCCCACGGGCACAGAAGCTCGAACGCCGGCCTCGTGCTGTAGGCGGCACGACAGACGGGGGCGGCGTTCTGGCTGGGCAGCTGGCGTAGAACTCGGGCCCACAGCCCGACTGTTCTCGTCGTACCCACGAACACAGAAGCTCACCGGCCTTGAGGAGCTGGCGGCACGCTCGGGTAGATGGGCGACGCACAGGAACAGGTTGGCAGGAGGCCCCGGTCGGGTGAAGTCCTGGTGGCTCGGGTCCGGAACGCAACGGCCCATCTTCAACGCCCACTCCGGTGGTTGACCTCCTCCTGCCGTCGCTTCCTGGAACTCTCCTGGCGTCCCCCCTGCGTCTCCTCTGCCTCTCCTACTTCTGCCAGCGCACCATGCTTTTTCTTCTCTCTGGCCGATTAGGCATTCTCGGATTGGGTGCCTGACGCCCCGTGGTCTTTTCTAATTGGTTTGCTTTTCTTCTTTTAGTTGTTTTTGTTGTTGTTGTTGTTGTTGTTGTTGTTGTTGCGCCGCGCGTTCTCGTGCCGGACGCTCTTCGGCGTCGTCGTTTTCCTCCTTCCAGGGAGACGCTGGTGTCGGCGTCGAGAGCAGTCGCACCTCACATCGGATCCGCCAATTTTCGGCCCTCGTGCCGGTTCTTTTATCCCTATCCGGACAGTTTCTTCACAAGTGGGTGAAGCAAGTCGTCAGGACCATTTCGATACCAATCGTATACCAATACTTGCCCGGGGTGGCCCAGGATAGTTTTGGGAAGCCCTTGACCACGCCGTGCGCCGACCTAGGCCTATCCGGCCTAGCTCGAGTGCGGCCGCCCGCACGCCAGTGCGCAGACGAAGGGACGACCACCCGGCCGCCTGCCGCCGCCTCGTCGCCCATCTCCCGGCTGCCCACCGCCATGGAGATCGCTGTCCAAGGACAAGAGGTGACCCCCGAAGTACTTTCGGATGCTTCCTGGCAGACGACAGGCCTCCGCGCCCAAGAGCAACGCCACGCAGCGTTGCACCTTGCCGCCACCGACGCAGCTAAATCGCCGCGTTCGAAGCAGGCAAGTGCTTCGCCTCCTCAGCCCCGCCGTCACGCTCCACTCCCTCGACTCCCGGCCGACACGATTCGCGTCGTCGGCCGCCCCAAAACCTTCGTCGACCTCACCAAACTCCAGCCTTGGCATTTATACACCGCCTTGCTGCAAGCAGCGAGCCTGCAAGACCTCCCGCCCGCATCTCGCGACATGGTGCGGATCCGCCCGGTCAACAACACCTTTACGCTCAGCGTCGCGGAATCGGCTCGCGCTCAAGACTACCTCCGCATCACCTCCCTCACGGTGTCCGGCACTACTTTCGCCATCCACCTCTACGCCCCACCGCCGGACGACGCCCTACGGGGCCTACTCTACCACGCCTTCGACGACTTCACGGTTGAAGCCATCCTTGACGATCTGCAGGCAAGCAATCCTGCACTTTCTATTGTGAGTGCCCGCCATATGGGCAAGACTCCCCACATCTTGGTCACCCTCACGGACCCCAAACCACCCCGGTGGATCTTCTACCCCGGTGGATCTTCTACCATGGAGTCCACCTTCGTCTCCTCCCTTTCCACAAGGTGGACGCCTGTTTCAACTGCCGCTCGACTGGCCACCGGACCGACGTGGGCCGAAACCACAGCAGGACAGGTGCCGTCGTTGCGGCCGCATTCACCCCCCACCGCTCGAGGGCTCGCCCCCGACTTGCACCCCTTGCTGCATCGTTTGCAACGGGAATCACTCCACGCATAGTTCCAACTGTAAGCACCGCTACGTGCAGCGCCCTCAACCCCCGAAGCAAACGGCACGCGGTCCTCCGCCGCCTCAGCCCTCTAAGTCGGCCAGTGACTTCCCGCCCCTCGCTCCAGCGGCGCCAAAACCAGCCTCTAAGCCCATCCAGTCGACGTGGTGCCGCCCCCCCCCCTCGCTCCCTCGACGTCCTCCTCGCCGCAGGTCGTCGCACTGCAGCAGGGAAACGCCTCCCTACGACAGCAGCTCACTGCACAAACCGCTCAACTTGCGGCACAGAAGACCCAAATTGAATCCTTCCAAGCCCAACTGCGAGCTCTTGAGGAGAAGCTCGAGGCAGCCATCACGCTCCCATCATGTCTGCCCTCCTCAATCGCTTCCTCCTCTGACATGGATGTTCAGACTTCCGAAGGAGTCACTAGCAAACGCCGCAGACCCAACACCCCCCTTGCATCTCTCCACTTTTCCGAAGAGGTCCAGGCAGCCATCAAGACGACCCTGGTGGACCTCGAAAAACGGCTGGATAGCCGTTTCAACTCGATATACCAGCTTCTCACGGCACAACAAGAAGCCCTCAATGCCATGCGCACGGACCTCACTGCCTATCCCCCCGCCACGTCCTTCCAATCTCTCCAAGAGACGGTCGATAGCGTTCAAGCTTCCATGCTCGCAACCATCCGAGCCAAGCCACTGCTCCACGTCCGCACCACCTCTACCTCTGCCACCCGACCCTCGCAAGCACCAGCCGAGGCAATAACTTTTTCTTCCACTACTAATCATGGCTGACCACTCTCTCGTCACCGTTCCACTGCCGTGGTTTTCGCCCCCAGCGTAACCGCCTCCTTCTACACTTTCAACAACTGGACCCCTCGGTCTCTCCTGATGTCATCGTACTACAGGAGACTCACGCCACCATTTCCCTCTCGGGTTACGTCACCCACGACCAAGTAGCTCATCACCCTCTGCCCCATCCCGTCGCGGCCATACTCACTCGGCGGACGCTCACGGTCAATCGAGCCGATCTGCCCTTCCCTACCGTCCACCATGTCTTTATCGAGGTCCTACCTCAGCGACGTGAAGACCCCTCTCTTTTTATTCTTAATGCTTATACACCCCCACGCGTCACCAAAGACCTGTCGCTCGTTGCTCTGCTCTGTGCCGCTGCAGCGAGAGCAGCAATATCCCCCCTCCTCGTTCTCGGTGACTTCAACGTCAGACATCCGGACTGGGGTTACTCCAAGGCCGATGGCCCCGGCACGAGGCTGTGGCAGCTCGCACATGACCTCCACCTCTCCCTGCTTACCAACCCCAGGCAACAGCGTGTGCCGCGACACCACTCCGGACCTCAGCTTTTGCCGTTACGTGCACGACGCGCGCTGGTCCAATGCACATCAGTCCCTGGGCAGCGACCACTACGTCTTCGCCATCCAAGCCCGTACCTCCCCGTGCAAGCCGCGCCCACACACGACCCGCTATACGGATTGGGATGTGTTCCGAGCCCGCCGGCTGCACTCTGCCGCCCCCGACATCGAGGACCTTTCGATGTGGACCGACCAGCTACTGGCGGACCTCGACGGGGTCACCGCCTCGATCCCCACCACGGAGGACCATCCGGCAATTGACTCCCGCCTCGCCCACTTGTTAGCCGCTCGCACAAGCCTTACCAACCGTTGGCATAAGCAACGTCACAACCGTCGCCTGCGCCGCCGCATCGCATACCTCGATCGCGAGATCGAGCATCACACAACTGTGCTCGCCCGCCAACAGTGGAGCAGCTTGGCTCAGGGATCTCCGGTCAATTGGGCTGCAAGCAATCCTGGCATCTCCTCCGCAACCTCCTCGACCCTGCTTCCGCCAAGTCAGTCGCTCGGCAACAATTACAACGCGTTGTCGGGGCCTACCCCGGCGGCACACCATCGCTGATAGCAGACCTGGCCGCCAAATATCTCCAGCTGCCACCCCCTGGCACCTCTTCTCCCCCTCTCGCGTCCTACTCCGGGGCCCCCAACCCCGAACTAGATGCCGATATCACGGAAGCTGAAGTCTACGCGGCGCTACACAAGCTCCGCACCACCTCCACCTCCGGTCCAGATCACATTCCCAGCAAACTTCTCCGAAATCTTGATGCCCCTTCGGTCCTTGCCCTCACTTCGTTCCTGAATGAGTGCTGGCGCTCCGGCAACCTCCCCCAGTCGTGGAAACACGCTCGCGTGGCTTTCATCCCGAAACTGGGCAAGAAACTCACAATCGAGAACCTCAGGCCCATCTCACTCACTTCGTGCGTCGGCAAGCTCATGGAGCACGTCGTCCTAGCTCGCTTGCAAACGTACACAGACGCTCACCACCTCCTTCCCCACGCCATGATTGGTTTCTGCCCTCACCTCTCCACACAAGACGTCCTCTTGCAACTCCACCACGGCCTTCTCGATCCGCCCACCTTCTCGGACACTAAGGCTCTCCCTAGCCTCGACCTTCACAAGGCGTTCGACAACGACTCCCATTTGGATATTCTTACCGAACTCGCCACCATCAACCCCGACTTTCGCACCTACCACTACATCCGCTCCTTCCTCACGGCCCGTACGGCCGAAATCATCGTGGGAGATCTCTCGTCTCCCACGTATGCGCTTGGATCTCGTGGTACCCCTCAGGGTGCAGTCTTGTCGCCTTTTCTTTTTAATCTCGCCCTTCGCTCACTTCCCGACAAACTCGACCATATCCCCAATCTCAAACACACCCTGTACGCGGACGACGTAACTCTTTGGGTCACGTCTGGCTCCGACGGGCACACTGAGCAGACGTTGCAACGCGCAACTGACATCGTCACAAGTCACGTCCACGCGGCCGGTCTCGCTTGCTCGGCGGCCAAATCGGCCCTCCTCCTCATGCGGCCCCCCGACCGGCGTCGCCACAAGACGCCTCACCCCACCATCACGATTCAGGCCAATTCCACTCCAGTTCCCGTCTTCTCGCATCTCCGGGTGCTAAGGCTGATAGTACAGTCAAACTGCCATAATGCTCACACCAGCGACCAGCTCTCGCTTTCGGTTCAGCAAACCGCGCGCATGCTCACTCGTGTCCGAGCGCGGCGCATGGGCATTCGCGAACACGATCTCCTCCGCCTAGTGGACGCTTTCGTTGTTTCCCGTCTCACGTACGGCCTTCCTTATACTCGTCTTCTCAAATCGGAACGCGACAAGGTCTACGTCCTCATCCGCCGTGCATACAAGACTGCTCTCGGCCTTCCCCCCAACGCGTCCACAGCACGCTCGACGAACTGATCGAAGCTCACCGCACCGCTCAGGTGCAACGCCTTCATCGTTCGCTGACCGGTCGCGACATCCTCTCTTCCGTCGGTCATGACACCTCTTCTCACCCGCCAGACCCGGTCTCACTACCGCATGCTCTTCGGGCAGCCTTTTCCATCAAGCCGCTACCCAAGAATATGCTCGCGGGACACCACGACGCCCGTCGCCAAGCCCGTGCGGCCATGCTTCACGCCCAGTACACCGACCACCCGGCCATCACCTACGTGGATGCGGCCCGATACGCCTCGCCCGGGGACGCCTTCGCAGTAGTCTCCGTCTCGCCCTCCTCGGCACCCTCGGGGCCGACAATCACGGCCGCCACCGTTCGAATGCCCTACGTCGTCGAGGCTGAGGAGGCGGCCATCGCTTTAGCCGCCACCTTGACCGACGCCAGCGTCATACTCTCCGACTCCAAGCACGCCATCTCCAACTTCGCCCGAGGTCTCGTCTTGCCTACCACCTTACGGCTCCTTCGCCCACTTCTACTGGAGGACGAACCGTGTCACATTGAACTGGTCTGGGTCCCCGCACACTCGGGTCACCCCGGCAACGAGTCGGCTCGCCAACACGCTCGAGGATTCGTCGACCGAGCGGAGGGCCCCTCCGCGTCAGACGCCCCGGTGCCGGAGCCCCTGGTCACCTACCACGACATTACCCAGCACTATCTTCTCGAACGGTACGCCTACCCACCCCCACATGGTAGTCTTCCCAAGCGGTCCGAGATCGCCTGGCGTCGCCTCCAGACCCGCACCTTTCCGTGCCCTCTAGTGTATTCGCACATCCACCCTGGTGTCATTGATCCACGCTGCCGCCTGTGCGGCGACGTTGCCTCCTTAAACCACATCCTCTGGGGCTGCCCGGAAGACCCCCCGCCCGCCGACCTCGTCTCGCCACCCCCCCACCAACGAACAATGGGAGGCCCTTCTCTCCAGCACCGACCGAGACATCCAAACACGGGTCCTGGCACGATCTGAAGACTCCATCGTGAAGCACAACCTGAAAGCCTACGTAGCTTATCCTCCCTTATCCCTTACCCCTTCTAATAATAAAGTTGACACTCACTCACTCACTTCCTCCTTCCAGCACGGAGTCCGCCTCGGCGCGCGTGCACTCCTTGTCGTCTGCTCCAGACCGTCCCGATCACCGCACCATGTCGCGCATCACACATCACACTGTGTCATCGTATTCAAAATTTCGAATATTAGAATGCCCCCAAATCCTATTGACTTCTCTCTCTTATGGTTTTATTCCAGCAGGAATGAGAATAACACCTGGCTTTTCAAAGGCTAAGTTTCTCAAGCTTTCCTTGTTCCAGCGCAACTCTAGATTATGTGTATTTTACAGGATTAGTCTGGAGCAAAAACCTAAGCGCATAAATTAGCCTACTAATGAGATACTAACTAAACGCGCGCCTTCGGTGAACGTAGTCTTATAATTTTCAGGCTAATAACGCGCAGGATCTAAGGGCTACTACATATTAGTACGCCAAGCAACACTACGCTCCAATAAAGGTATTCAGGTGTCTGTGTTTTTACGGTATTTGGCCATACTCCTGATACCACGTTCGATACCGCATGCATGAAACCCACGCTAACGTCAATATGACATGGCTGTACAACAGAAAAATGCAAAAAGAAAGAAAACAGGACCGCCCGTTTGTTTCGCAGTTGCAGAGTGCTTGCGTTTCAGCGGGGTCATCATTCTTGCGTTTCCTAGGCTGCCTTTATGAAAGTCAGAAATTATTACAAAGAACGTTTCAGAACGATTACAGAACTGATTATATTACGCTCTCTGTGCGTTACTGTTGTCTATATAGCGCCTTGTAGGTAATTCAACAATGTTTTTCTATATATTTTCTGTGCAATACGTCTTCCAAGCTTATCCACCGGCCAACCTAATTGATTCCAAACATTTTACTAAGAAAGAAAGAGGGATGATATGGTGGAATGTAAAAACCACCTCCAGTGCTAAGAAATAGTTTTAATGTAATTTATCGCCAGCCCTGCGTTATATATGCTTTGGTCCGCCTGGAGCAAGTTCTAAACAGGCTATTAATTTTCTAACAATAATGCAGTTTTTCAGCTTTTCAATATCGTTCGATGTACATCCATAGTCCTCATCTGTAAACGCTGTCACCTTAATCAAATCCCAATATTAAATGATTATTTTGTTCTCCATGCCCATTGAGCAGCAAAAAATCTCTATTTTCTCTTTATCATTAGGCATATCTTCGACATGTAGTTCATTATACAAAGACCGTGGGCGCGGTGATACGTGGAAGATAAGAATTTATTATTAGTAGCATTACAAGAGAAAGCTTATGCAAGTAACAATCGACATTTTAGCGCTTTCTGAACGAAAATGTTCTAATGGCTTCCCTTGTTTTTAAATCGAAGTCTTCAATGAATTTGCCACTATAGCTGTGCTAACGTGAAAACTGCATTCAAACAATAACACTACATTTAGGCTGATTTCATTATAAACCTGAAGCTCGTCACCAAAATTCAGCATTGTGCAAAAATAATGTTTCAGTTGAATAATTGCTCGCAGTGCTCAGTTCACTGCAGAACTAAACGTAAAGAGTTCGGTGTAAAATTCCATTGATGGTTTTACTATGTCATGAAAATTGCCGACGACATTACAGTCCTTATTTTTCAATGCTTAGACCTTCCTTTTCCTACACCGAATTTCCTTCTACCTTATTTCATGCTGCTCCCATGATATTGCGACTAGCACTCTCAGGAGCTTTAACCAGTTTGGAGAATCTACGTCTTCTCTCAAATACCCAGTTTCCCAAGTTGATCATCAACTATCAACTTGGGCCAGTAGCGTAGGCCGGGCGCTGCCTTGCCGTGCAGACGTGTCACTCGAAATGTGTTGAATTAAAGAACATGCTACTACGTGGTGTTTGGCCTAGTACAATACTTCGGTCTTATCATATCCACCAGAATGGATGTCCTAAGGGTAGATATACGGCAAATAGCCTTAGATATCTGAAAGCCATACCACCGCATTTGCAACAGATAGCTTAGAATCGAGTGCGGCTGCTTCGTGCACAGCTGATCTAACAAAGTTGGAGCCAGGGTACAAGGAATAGTGGAAGTTGCTACAGAGATTTGACTGGGATGCGTCCATTACGACATGATATTGTTACGGGAAGGGAGAAGCGCACGTCTATTCACAGATGACTTTCAATGGCGCAGCCAACATGCCCGTAGAGCAGCGGAAAATTCAAAATCTTCTCCGTCATCTCCAAGGCCATCATCAATGTCCTCTTCTTTCCTCATTACAGATTGTGACATCACCCCAGGCGGAAAAAGCACCTTATGGGTGCGGCCTATGGGTCTGGAAAAGGTGCAATGTGAGGCGGCTGACGTGGATGATGTCAGAGAGATGTGAAAGCACGGTGACATCCACTGGAGACACCTCATATGTGACAGGGGTTACCTGGAGGAGGATGAGGTAAGGGCCGTAGTAAGGCGAGAGGAGTTTTTCCGAAAGATCAGCACGCCGAATTGGAGACCAAACTATCACAGGAGCACGTGGTTCGTCTTCCACGACGTGATGACGCTGGTCATAAGGGCACTTCTGACGTGTCTGTGAAGCAGAAAGACGAATGCGCACAATGCTTGGGTTGCTGTGGCCATGACATCACCAGTGTACTCTGTCGGCGAGTCGACCTTGGTCGATGGAGAGTATCGAAAGGCAAAGTGGGCTCACAGCCGAATAGGAGATAAGAGCGTGATCAGCCAGCTGTGTCTGGGCGCCAGGAATAGTAAGTGAACGTGGCAGAATATAGTGTCTTAATATCGTTCCGCATTGTGGTTGGCAGCGCGATTGCTATTTTTTGTGTGTCTAGAGGTGCCCATATGGTATCGTGCTTCACAGATGGCATAGATATACGAGATGGGAATAGAATAATCACCATATTGTTTATCAACATTTAAAAGTATATCTCTACTGCGAACCCATCATGGAAAAGTTGGATATTCTCATTAATGTAGCCCATCATCTCCAGAACAAGGATGCACCGTTATTTTTTTTACTGTTGCCCCGTTTTGCGGAATATTATAATTTTAAATGTTACCCTTTCTTCTTCTAAACTAGTCTTGACATTTAAAGCCATATTATTTGCCTGCTTCAAATAAACACTTTTAGGCCTTTTCGTTGCTTTGTTAGATGCTTTGTACTCGGGAGCGCTTGCCTAGTTGTCTTCATGTCTTACTTCAAACTTCAATTGCGCCCTCTGAAAGTTCTTAAGCTGCGGTCTCGTTCACGATCCCTATGTTGTCATTGCGTTCCTGTTCTAAAGCCGCATGTTTGTTTGCGAACAAAAATGTGAATTCTTATGCTTTTCCCCTGACCGCATCCAGGTTGACCTGCTTCCTCTTTACTAATTTTGGCCGTTCGCTCTAAAAATTAAGAATAATACAGGACCTCACTAATATATAATATGACTGCTCTGGGCCATACCTAAAGCTTCTTTTCCTGGACAGTGATGGAGTTGGCCCAGAGAGTCAAATATTTTTAATTTCTTGTTATGCCGTCTTTTACAAGTCCGCTTTCTATTATCGCGCTTCCTGAGGGAGGCAATAATTATTTGGAGCTAATTTATTTCTACCGAACGTACCCACATATCTCATGTGCCATTTCTAGTGGCATCAAGCTTGGTGCATTCATTATCATTGAGAGTAGCAGCAAAACATAGTCAGACTGCGGACTTCTTGCCAGATATACAAGTTGGGGTAAATCATTCTTACAAAAATGCTGGGCATACAACCAACCAAACTTGGTGACTATAAAGATCAATAAGAACTATGGACCCATTTAACACTATGTAGCTAATAATTTGATAACTCTAATTAGGGTAGTTTACTTACGTTGTGCGGCCTAACTTCCTGGCAATCAGTCTGACCGTTTTCGACGCTCTTCTCAGACTTTCACCATGCCCTCTTTTTCTGCTTCCAACTCATGGTTCCGCTGCTCCCTCCTCCTCCCTTTTTCTTCGCGCTCTCTTTGCGGTCGCCATCTTTAATCCCCCGCTCGCTCCGCGTTGGCTCTTTTGTCCTTCACTGTGCTCATTCGCTCGGTTACGCCGAGGGACAACGCCGAAGCGGAACGCAAGAACGGGCGCCTGAGAGCTGCGCTCTAAAACAGTCAAGCGGAAGACTTCCTTCCAAGGTGACTGTGAGGCACTGACTCGCGTTGGGATAACGTGCATAGTGGGACACATGAGGGCTGCATAAAATAACGAAATCTATGAACGTTGTGGACATGTCGTATATATTGGTGCAAAGAAGAAGTATGCAATAGAAAACAATAGAAGCAGTTTTACGCATAGCGAAGCATCCCACACACAGAAAATGATTCTGCAGAGCTCACAAGTAGAAGAGAGCAAATTATGTGTCCTCAAACTAGGTCGTGGATATTATAAAGTAGAATTCTCTGATCTTAGATCGTCTACTGTACAAATGCTATGAAATATAAGGCGTTACCGGATTTGAGGGTTATATATATATTTTTCACATGTCACGGCTTAGTGCTTCAATGTGCATGGTGCGATGACCTTCGAAGTGTAGATACCAGTAAACTAAAAAAAATATGCAAGTGTGATTTCTTGTTTTCTTCACTTGCACAGAAATTAGTTATGTATATTTAAAAAAAATAAAACGCTTCAGTCATAAATTCGCACGCATTCGCTGAAGAAGGACGCCTACGAGGCCTATATGTTAGTATTTTGTTCTGTTCTCCATAGCTCATTTCTATATCTTATATGTTGAATTGACTGCAAGTACTCCAAATATTGTTTGTTACTTCACTTTTTGTAAGAGAATAAAACACAATGAACTGTCATCTTTTCCTTATCGTGGCGGTAAAGAAGTGAATACATATATCCACTAATTCTATTCAAGTTTGTTTTTAAAGCCTAAAACGGTTGCGTTAGTGTGAGGAGAAAACCGAAATTAACACAGAGTTACCAAGACAGAAAACATAGCATTTTATTAAAGCTAACTGTCGGCAAATAATCGTGCTTCTTCATTAAACAAACTTTTTTCCGGCAATTCAGATATCACTTTCGGCTTATGACGCAACACCCCTAAGTCGAGCTACGATATTTTAACAGGCAGCGGCAACCTGCAAAATACATCCTATAGCGTACAGGTAAGTTGCCATCATAAAATCACAGATCAACGTTCAATTATTTTGAATTAAATTCAAGCTCTACGATTCCATTTAGAAACGGTCCGATTGAAGCCGCTCATTACTTCAAGCGGGCACAGATACCAGCAATTGTTTCGCTAATGCGACTCCCGAAATACCCGTCGGTAGTGTTTTGGCGTGAAAGCCGTTTTGCTTATTGGATGCTTTCACTGGCTTATATAAGTCACTAATTTTGCTGTCCTGCAAATAAAAATTTGGAAGAAATAATATTCAGCGGGAATGCCAAATGTCCGTGCGCCAAGACTAAGGCTTAGGCCTATGGAGATCTACTTGGAGAAAATTATTTCCCAGTGCTCAACTACATGCCTCTCACAGAGAATTCCGCAGTCACCACGAAAGGGGAGGGTCTGGTTGAACTAGCATAGCTAAAATATCGTAATCGCCACGATGAAGCATTACCGTATGATGACGCGCCTACTTTTTATCCATTACTAAACGAACGACGCCCCTACTGATTGAAATGGATTAAAGAGTTTGCCTTTTGCCCCTCTATACTCCATCACCAATTTACCAGTGGCGATAGGGAAACTCTCGCAACTCAGAGTTAGGCTGCTTGTGAGATGAACCCTCTGCCAAAGCCCTTTATGTTCGTTAGTTGAAGATGTGCTTCCAGTGTACTAGTTATTTGATCTTTTAAGTTCTGGTCCCTTCATGCTCTTTGTCAACGTCGGTGTGAATGCCAGTTACGTCAATTATCACCCATACTTTTGATCTACCCCGTGCTTCTGTGTCCACCAATAGTGTCAGGAGTGTAGAAGGAGAACTGTCACTGTTGTAGGTGTTTTTCTCGGTGGTGCCGGATCCAGCAGCTGCGGCTTTGTCTATTGTGGTAGTATCGGTTTTCTCGGTGGCATTCGTTCCTGTAACCTGGCCATTCATGGTAACGCTGGTTTTGTACTGTTCGTGATCTCTGTCGCGTCGGTTCTGGTATTATTGATTTTCCTCGGTCTTGTTTGTTCTGATGCCCTCGCTTGAGTCGGTTTTACTTATATTGGTGTTTCAAGCCTCGTCGATGCCAGCAGGATTGTTCGTGTCCGTTCCAGTGCCGTCGGGTTGCGTGGTCGTGCCGGCCTGAGCCCCCGCGGATGTCCTCTTCACGCTTGCTAGAACGACAGTGCCTCGGGCGTGCCGGATCCTATGTGGGCTGTGTTAGGTGCCTTGAGTGCCAACTGCGTCACGCCCCACGTGGCCTGTATAAGGTTGAGAGAATGTGGCATCTGCACCTTGATCTCCGCTGGAACCCTTGCGCTCGCGTTTGCGTTTGCGTTTGCTTTTGAATTTCTTTATTTTTCTAATAGCTTCGTGAATGAGTGTACTTCCGATGGCGGACCCCGCACCCATGGCCACTCCTGTCACTAGAGTATTACCTATACTTCTTTTGCGTAGCGGGTGAACTGCAAGCGAATGAGCATTCCCATTATCATTGCTTTGAGGATGACCAGCGAATAAGGTTATTCTGCGCTTTTTACGGCTCCTTCTGACTCTGGGCAGGGAAATATATTTTCCACTTTCAGTCAGTTGGATTCCGCCACGCCCTTCTTCGGATAGAGACGCAGCACGTTTCTTACGTAACAGATGCTGAAGTGCACTTCGCGCGCTCCCTTCGCGGGGAAATGAAGGGCCGCCGCTTTCCTTTCCATTTTTGCTCACAACATTGTTGGTATTCCAATTGAGATTTTCTTCACTGAGAAAGCCGTATCTCATATAGTCGCGGTCAGTTGAGACTGCAGTGCTACCGGCATGAGTGTCACCGTTGGTATTGCTGTTGTGGTAGCTTGTCATGCCGGACCTGGGTCCCCATTCGAAGTTTCCTGGGGCAGCGAAATTGCCAATATCAAGGCAGGCGCCTTCACTGCAATGGCCCGTAGGCTAGTGGAAAGAAAGAACAGTCGACGAAAATTATTAGCGATCCTTGTTTGAAGTGAGCAATGCCCAATGCATAATTCTTTAAGTTATAATTCGTTGCAGCTATGAGCACAAATTTTGAAATTAACTTAAATAACTCGGATATGAGAAGCCAGACAGCTCAGTGAAATGGGACACGAGGAATATAGAAAATGAAGTAGACAACATGCTATTGCGACCATGTAGAACATCCAGTACGATTTCAGGCGAAGCTGTTGCTCATGAGTAGCTGTTTTAGAAATTTTATGTGCGGTTATTTAAACCCCATGTTTTAAACACTGCGAGCATATGACTTATCCGATACTCACCTGTGTAAACAGTTGTTGGCATACAAGGCTTTCGAGCGCTTGCCTTGCTAGACTTTTGTAAAAGCCATGATTCGCCTACCCATAGGCTTCTTCCCAGGCACGTCAGCCTGTATCTTACTCCATTTTCAATCAATGCTGTTTTGGAGGAGCTTCACAGACCTAATTCTGTGGCGTTCGTGAAGCATACTTATAGCTCGCCGGAGCGTTGGCTTGCGTAACTTAGTGCAAAGACGATTTTTCATCTGTTTTAAGTGAGGCGTTGGAGCACAATGAACAGTCCTATGTACCGTTTATCAATATGAGCAAAGCATTTCACCGTGTTTCCCACAGCCTTATTTTACCCAAGTGTGACTGTTGAACTTAAGAGGTTCCTTAGTGGCGTTCTACAGGAAGTTTTGGTCAGATAGACATACAGCTTCTGCATCGTTGCAATGTACGCAATAACCTCTCCCTAAGGAAAGGTGGCGTATTCCAAGTTTATTCACTCAATCACTAATTACGTGACATTTTCCTAAGCGACCTTTCCGTAGTTGTTTTGTTTCCCACTCCATAGAGCCACCGTACAGACGCGATCTTTGGACTACAAGAAGCATTTCTAAAAGAAAAAAATGTTTTATCCTGATCTATGATCGCTGTAAACAAGCCTGAAATACTTTTCCTTTTGTTTTCATAACCGATTAAAAAGTGTCGTTCTCAAGATCGTCGTCTACACCGGCATTGATAATGCCCATCGTCTGCTTTTCGTTAAGCAGTGTAGCCGAAATGCAAAGCATATTTATTACGACAAGCTGTGATTGTGTTTTTCTGAATGATCGAGACCATCTTACGTCGATTTGATCTCCGTGGACGCAATACTTTTTTTTGGTCGGAATTTTGATGGCCCGCTACCCGCACGCTGATGGTTTTCTGAGCACAAACATTTTGCCCTAGTTACTCAGGAACTCCTGCTCCGGTCATGGCCACTACTTCTCACTGATTACAATAACTTATGCTACTTTGGCTTATGCCTCTGTGAGCGCTGCTTGCTCCCTGTTTTAACACTGACACTCACGCGCTATACAAAATGAGAAACGCTTCAATTTATTTGAGATAATTTATGTACCATAAGAACGCTAATTGCAACAGGAATCTGAAAAAAAAACGAGAGACCCTTCGGCTAATCTGCATGAGCTATGTGATAGAATTCCGATCAATGCCGACATTAAAGAGCAAACCACTAGTGGCTCCAATTTAATGATACGTATGAAACTTGGAAGAGAAAGTACGTTGTGCTGAAGTCGCCAGAAGTAGCATGTGACGGCTTTTCGATAGAATAAATCGACTGGCATCACATGGCAATGGACCAATTAGGTTGCTTGCTATGCTGAATATCATATTCTTGCGCCGCTGAATCCATCACGTGATAGCGCATACTCAGCTCTATCAGTTTAGACATTAGCACTGTGTGCGGCTCGTTAAAATACACTAAAGCCTATACACGTTGGCATTATAATAAGACTGATGTATTCTCGGTCATCGTAAATTCAACAGACACTCCTACAAAATGCGTATACTACATATATTAGGTGATTTAGGCTCCTTACGAAGCAATATGAACATTATGTATTTGCTTACCCTGCACGGTGTTCCATCAGGCTCAGACTGCATAATAATATAGAAAGGTGGCCTTAGGTATGTTATTATACATGGAAATCGGCAGGGAGTCAAAGCGGAAGTCTGAAAAAAAATTTTTCATCTAACGTCAAGGCACATATAAGAAGTACAGGTCAAATATGCTCTTTCTGGCACACAGTTGCGGATAAGCGACGGCCAAATTCACTTATCCACCAATTTATCTTTGCAGATAAAATGACCTGCTCGGCCGGTTACGTTGTCGAGCTACAGGCCTCTTTCACGAGTGTAGGTGGAGAGCCGCAAAGGCGCGCAAAAGATCGCGCCCCTCTTCAGCTACATTGCGGCACATGCGAGGAGGGAGCCGCTGGCTCCGCGCATGCTCTGATGCGCTCAAAAATTCGAAGTTCCTATTTTTGATTTACGGTACGAAATCCCTATTCCACGATGTCTTATGCTGTTTGCCATGTACCTGTGATACTGGTGTGCTTCAGGGCCGTTGGTTTGGGCGGATACTGGGAGTAAGCATTGTACGATTCCGCTTCGATATTCACGCTTTACTACTCGTACCGCTTGTTCCAAAAGGCGGAGCTAGCGTGCTTCCGTCAAGTATTACGTGGTTGGCACAGCTGGAACAGGCATCGATGGGGCACAAAGCGGGTAGTACCTTATACCTAGTCGAAATGCTCGCCTATCGGTTTTCTGAGGTGGCGTCTTATCTTCCGGTTTGCCATTGGTCCACGTGTCGTAGCCTTGCCCAGTTCACAAACATAGTGTGATATTGGCGGCGAGGAGTTACGGAGTCGCCCTCTATCGGAAGCGCCTCGATGCCGTAGTATGAGGGATCACGTGACGTGCTCCTCATAGGTTTTGCTGTCAGCGCTCACTGAAAACACCACGCGCGAGCTCTCCCGGACATTTCTGTAAGTACTTTCGAAACGAGAGAAGTTTCTTACTATCTAAATAATAATCTTGGGCAAGCTGAAAACACACAATCGTTTACAGCCGCTATCTCTTTACCGAATACGTACAGTGAACGCCACTGCGCGCGGTCGCCGCGATGGAGTCTCCCGAACCGGCTTCTTGCGTGAAAGGTAGGTAAACGCCGAGAGCAAACTATGTGAAATACGTTCTTATAGTGTTTGTATAACCAAATGGAGCGTAATAGAATGAAGCCTCAATGCAGCGATCGCGCAGATTCGCAGCGACCGACTGCGCGTCTGCATGCTTGTCCGCGCACTGTTTCGCTTTCTCCGCGCGCGCGTTTTCGCACCGTGCCATGAGCTTTAGGCCGCAGAATATGAGCATTTGACAGTATACAGGCAACCATGGTTGCGTGGGCGCTATCAGAGCTGTTCAAAAATAATTTCATTGTAGAGACTTCGACGCCTACGGGGACTGTGATGTGCCGTCGCGACGATGCAATCTTTTTTTTCTTCTAAATTCTTTGACCTCTCAATACTATTTCTCGAGTTGCGTCGCACTGTATGTTTATCGGCGTTCTCAGCGTGCAATTTCCCGCTGCTCCTTTTTTGTAATCCAGTGCATTAATTCATAACACAAACATGACCATATGCCATGCTTTCTTTAAATGTGCTTCTCACCGCTGCCTTTCCACTCCACTGAACTTGGCAGTATCTATAGTATCGACAAGTTCATAGACCAAGCCGTCATGACATTAGTCGGGCAGCGGACTCAGGCGAGCGTCTCAGTGCGCGTTTTGAGAACATCGCAGACCGGGCGCCGTAGCATAAATCTTCCTCGCGTCTGTGCTTGCTGCATACCCGAGTTGTAGCCGATGACTGCCGGTTTTATGTTGCGCGAGCCAAGCTTCACACAGCTTCTTGTCCTGCGGCTACGTGTGAATAAGGCCGACACCGGCCTTCGTTACGTGCGTCCGGCCCTGCGGCACCGAGCAGTAGCCTAACATGTTGCGCGCCTTCAAAGGCAGCCACTACCTATTGTAGCGCTTTCAAGCGTTGTAAAGGAGACACTCGAAGCGGGAAAATTTCGCCACTAAATGAAAACCGCAGCGTACGAGGGAATTTAAACTCGTTTTCAGCTCGCTTCGGCGCGCCCGAAGCAGTCGACGCGGCCGCTATGTCCACGTGATCCCTCCTAGCACGTCACGCCGACGGTGGCGCCAGCTTTTCCAGTGGTGGAGCTCGAGGCCAATATCCTCGCGAAGTCTCTTCAAATTGCACATTGCCTTCAATATTTTTCCAGTTTACCTTGCAACTGAGCACGTAGACTCCTGATATAGAACCAGATGCACGGGGAACAGTATACAGGGTGTTCAAGTTCATTATAGTAATATATATAATACACGATGACACAACCAATGGTATTCTGTCAGCAGTGACGTACCGCATCAGGATTATATTTTTCCTAATGGAACTATCCTTCATCAAATGAGATCAGTTAACGAACTTTTTGATTACTGAATTGAGGGCGGAAATGTTTATAAATAACTGGCTATTAGGTTCCGAAAACGCGATTCAGTTGTTTCTAGTGTGACATTTCTGCCAGAAAACTTTTTTTTTCACGAAATATGAAATAAGAAAATTCGCGAAATGCAAGACCAGCCGCATGATTGCACGTCCAAGCGATGCGACGTCAGTGGTGCCAGGCGTTACTCGTGTGAGTTAACACGAAGCTGCCGGCACTTCGCGTAGTTTGTCCCCATCACAGATCGCTTTCAACATATGGTGCGCGCGGGCGTGCCATGCGAAGCCGCCGTCGGAATAGAAGCCCCTCTCCCCCTACCCCTTCCCCGGCCTCTTCTGCGCGACTGAAGACGGCGCACTTCGTCCCCGCCTTACTGGTTTGCTCACGCGATATTGTACCACCATAATCGGCTCACCTTCACATGGTTTCAGTCGCACATAGAGCTGGCTACGCGTGGCGATGACGTTATCGCCCTTGGACATTACGCGGAACGTCAGAGCGACGACGCCACCAGCGACGACGGAAGAAAGCGCCTGGGGACTTCGAATAATTGTTATGGTAATAAAGATATTTAAGCGAGATATCTCGCTACTTCGCAGGCGAACTGACGCACATCATGCGATTTTTACACGCATTCACGCATTTAATGGAGACACCGCCAGCTACCTGGAGGAACGCAGATGCTCATTGACCTGGAACGCTTATGCTACTTTAAAATATATTCAGTTACAAACAGTCCTTCTTCCTGATATATTTATACAGGGCAGGACTCGCACTAAAGAAACTTCTCTTATACGTAAGTGTTTTCTGGAATTCACCCCTGTCGTCGAAGTCTTCACGTTCACTATTTCGCTTAGTCAGCGTACAGTGTCAGCCAATGCGTAAGTGCATATGCTCGTGACTTTTGCCAATATAAGTCACAGTTTTATTTATTTAACTTTGTGCTTAAACGATATTTTCAAAGAAAAACCTATGCGGTGTCGCTTAATAAACTGCAGTTATGTTGCGCGCTAAGCACGCAGTCTTCAGTTACGCATACTTACAATAGCGGGCGGCACCAGTCGCTGACAATGCAAAGTGCTCACGTAGTTTGATTCAGTATGGCATTGTCCACCTAAGGAGAAAAAAAAGCACCTGGTAAGAGATAGACTTAACAGTTTTTGAATGCTTACTGCACTCCTTCAAATAATGGCATACCCTAGTGTGTATATATACGTATGTATATATATATATTGGCACGAGCTAGTTACGCGAGCTGTAGAGGAAGAAGAAGTGTGCGTGGTAGCTGCTGCGAAAACAAACTGTAAACGGCCGTTCGCTTAGAACTGTCTGACTGGCTTTTCCTCTCGTGACAAACTGGTGGAGGTGCTGGGTACGCATCCATCGTATGCCTACGGGTCCTCAACCAGAAGCTACCGACGCCAGTACCTCGGGGACGGCAGAAATCTATCGAAGCAGCCGTCGCCTCCAAGGTCTTCCACCGCAATACAGCCCCCTGGCAAGCTCCGTGAGGAAGATGTCAACAACTACCGCAAGCCAAACCGAGGGGATGCCAAATGCTGCCGTACCATGCATTCTCAACGCGCCTCGCACGCCTAACCCGTTCCATGGCGACACCTTTGAGGACGTTGAAGACTGGTTGGACCATTTCAACCGGGTCGCCGCCTTTAACGACTGGGACGATCGCCGTAAGTTGAAGAACGTCTACTTTTCCCTTTTAGACGCGGCGAGAGTATGGTACAAGAACCACGAAGCCTCATTTACCAGCTGGCAAGAGTTTTACCGACTGCTTTGCGAAGCCTTCAGCACTCCCGAAAGGAAAGAAAGAGCCGAACAGGCACTGTCTTCGAGGTTCCAAATGCCAAACGAAACCGTCGCCATGTTCGTCGAAGACATGACGCGACTGTTCCGTCGGGCCGATCCACTAATGCCAGAAGACAAGAAGGTGCGTCTGTTAATGCGAGGCGTAAAAGAACAGCTTTTCGTGGGCCTCGTGCGCAATCCTCCTACAACAGTCTCTCAGTTCATTCGTGAGGCAACAGTCATGGAACGTATGCTTCGGCAGCGGCTCTCGCAGTATGAACGCCAGACCACCATGACTGCTGCATGCTCTCTCGTACCTGCAAATGATGACAGGGAGTCCCTTACCGAGCTAATACGACAAATCGTTCGAGAAGAACTGCAGAAGTCCTATGCATCAGCTCCGGCACCTCCCAGTGCCGCGGTTCTTACGGATGTCATTCGGGAAGAAATCGGCAAAGTGGTTCATCCCTCGCCGCCAACACGACCCGAACCTCCCACGTTCTCGTACGCGGATGCTCTTCGGGCTTCCGCGCCGTCGACGGGCCGTTTTTCGCAGCCGCCTGCTGGGATTTCTCGACGCTCCCCAAGTCCGATCCACCGCACGAACCCGCAAGCACCTTTTCATCCTGGTCCGCGCAAATCTACAGTATGGCGCGCCCCCGACAACAGTCCGTTGTGCTATCACTGCGGGGAGGCTGGTCACATGTATCGCGACTGCCAGTACCGACGGATTGGTCTGCGGGGATACCATCCGGACGCCCGTTGCCCGCGCTATGGCGAACGCCCGCACGACATCGAGCAATACCTAGAAAGTAACCGGCTTCCTCCTGCCCAACAGCGAAGACAGTCACGGTCGCCTTCACCTCGTCGGTACGCGTCACCAAACCGTGCTCGACCCGCCTTTGATTCCGCTGGAGTCAACGGTGGAAGCCCGCGCCGGGGAAACTGAAAACGACGACCTCCGGGGGTGAGGCCGCTGTCATGCGAACCGTCAAATATCCTCCGCCGACGCCATCCCCTCGCGACGTACCGCTGACGCCTTCATTCGAAACTGCAAAAAGAACTTCTGCTGTTATTACTGCTTCAATCGACGGTTATCCGGTAACTGCACTTGTCGATACGGGAGCTGACTACTCGGTTATGAGTGCCTCACTGGCCACTCGGCTACGCAAGGTGCTGACAGCGTGGGACGGCCCACATCTGATTACGGCCGGAGGACACCTCGTGTCACCCATTGGACGATGCACCGCCCGACTTGCAATTTCTACTTCGACTTTCGTAGCGTCTTTCCTTGTGCTGCCCAAGTGTTCTCGACTAGTTATACTGGGCATGGATTTTCTCGAGGAGTATGGGGCGATCATTAACCTTCGTGACTTGTTCGTGACTTTTTCTAACTACGTTTCTTCGGATTCGAGTGTGGAGGATGAACATCACCGCGCGGCTTTACTCGTGGTCGATGACTGCGTGACGTTACCGCCTCGAAGTAGCATCTTCGTCCTCGTTGAATGCCCCCAAGAACAACTAGGAATAGGCATTGCCGAAGGTAACCTCGCCATATTGCTGGATCGCGAAGTCGGCGTCGCACGAGGTCTCGTAGAGCTCCAACATAGGCAAACCACGATTCTAGTTACCAACTTCAGTGGCGAATACAAGCACTTTGCGAGGCATACCACCATGGCCTACTTTGAAACGGTGGCCGATTCCAACGCCTGTGCTTCGGTAACGACAATCTCGATTCCGGAACCCAGCGATGTGGACTTGACCAGTCACATCAACGTCAACCCACAGCTAGACCAAAATGAGAAGCAGAGGCTCCTCACTCTGCTATCGTCATTTAGCGACTGTTTCGCCACCACGTCGAAGGTCAAACAGACTCCTTTAATCAAACACAGAATCATCACTGAACCGACCGTCCAACCTGTTCGCCAACACGCTTATCGCGTGTCGCAAAGAGAACAGGATGCTATTCGTCATCAAGTTAAACAAATGCTCGACGATGATGTCATTCAACCATCGACAAGTCCTTGGTCTTCACCTGTTGTATTAGTTAAAAAGAAAGATGGTTCACTACGCTTCTGTGTCGATTACCGCAAACTGAACAAGGTCACGAAAAAAGACGTTTACCCACTTCCTCGAATTGACGACTCCTTGGATCGCCTGCGACATGCCCGTTACTTTTCTTCAATGGATCTGCGTAGTGGGTACTGGCAAATCGAAGTTGACGAACGGGACCAGGAAAAAACGGCGTTTATAACACCCGACGGTCTCTATCAATTTAAGGTCCTCCCTTTTGGATTGTGTTCCGCTCCGGCCACATTTCAACGCATGATGGACACAGTTTTATCTGACCTCAAGTGGAACTCGTGTTTAGTCTACTTAGACGATGTAGTTGTTTTTTCCACCACGTTTGAACAACACATCCAGCGGCTTGAGGCGGTTCTTCAAGCTATCCGCACCGCCGGCCTCTCCCTGAAGCCCGAAAAATGTCACTTTGGCTACGAGGAGCTCAAATTTCTAGGTCATATTGTCAGCAGCACCGGTGTGCGCCCTGACCCTGACAAAGCCATGGCAGTCGCTCTGTTCCCGATACCGAAGACAAAACACGATGTCCGCCGATTTTTAGGGCTTTGCGCGTATTACCGACGTTTTGTACCCAATTTTTGTGAAATTGCCGAACCTTTGCAACGACTCATCAAGAACGACGTCACATTTGTTTGGGGCCCGGCACAATCCGACGCCTTCCACGACCTTCAGCAACGTCTCCAGACACCACCGATCCTTGGTCACTTTGACACCGAGGCTGACACAGAAGTGCATACTGATGCTAGTAACGTTGGTCTCGGAGCGACACTCGTACAGTTTCAAGCTGGTGTTGAGCGCGTTATTGCGTATGCCAGCCGAACCTTGTCTGCTGCTGAAAAAAACTACTCAGCAACTGAAAAAGAATGTCTGGCAGTCATATGGTCTCTCCAGAAGTTCCGCCCATACCTGTACGGACGCCCCTTCCGTGTCGTCAGCGACCACCACTCTCTCTGCTGGCTGGCGAATCTCACAGATCCTTCAGGCCGTCTCGCAAGATGGAGCCTTCGGTTGCAGGAATTCGATGTGACCATCGTCTATAAGTCTGGCCAGAAACACACTGACGCCGACTGTCTCTCTCGCGCCCCCGTCGAACCCGCACCACTAGATACTGACGACGATTCGGGTTTTCTTTGTACTCTTCCGTCTTTAAACCTTGCTCAACAGCAACGCCAAGATTCCGAGCTCCAGCCCTATATTGAATACCTTGAAGGAAGCCGCCCGCAACCCCCACGGCAGTTCGCGCGTCACTTGTCATCTTTCTGCCTACGTGGCGACATCCTATACAAGCAGAACTTTCACCCTACGGCAACCGCTTTCCTGCTCGTTGTTCCCGCTACTCTCCGCGACGACGTTATACGTGCATGCCACGACGAACCAACGTCTGGGCATCTTGGTTTCACGCGTACTCTCGCGAGGATCAAGCAGAAGTACTATTGGCAAAAACTCACAAAAACCGTGAAGCAGTACGTCAGAAGTTGTCGAGATTGCCAGCGTCGCAAAGTTCCACCTCTGAAACCAGCCGGTCTGCTTCAGCCTGTCCGACCTCCTTGCTCACCTTTTGAACAAGTTGGGATGGATTTACTCGGCCCATTTCCCAAGTCTTCGGCTGATAACCGCTGGATCGTCGTCGCCACCGATTACCTCACTCGATACTGCGAAACACAAGCCGTTCAGCGAGCTACTGCTTCAGATGTTGCTAACTTCTTCATCAAAAATATCGTCCTTCGACATGGTGCTCCCGCTGTCGTCATCACAGACCGTGGTACGGCCTTCACTGCCCAGTTGGTCCGAAATATCCTGCAGCTGAGCGGGACAACGCACCGTACGGCAACTGCGTATCACCCGCAGACTAACGGTTTAACTGAGCGTCTCAACAAAACGATCGCGGATATGCTTTCCATGTATGTTGCCACGGACCATAAAAATTGGGACGAACTGCTCCCGTATGTGACATTCGCGTACAACACTGCCCTACAAGAAACCACCGGGTTTCCTCCTTTTCGTCTGGTCTACGGACGCGACGTCACCACTATGCTCGACATGATGCTCCTACCAACTTCGTCGCAACATACCGCACCAGATACAGACGCCTTTGTTCAGCGTGCCGAAGCAGCGCGGCACCTTGCGCGGGAACGAATTCTATCCCGACAACGTCAAGATGCTCGTCGATACAACCTATGTCATCGAGACGTCACATACAACCCGGGAGATCTTGTATGGGTTTGGACCCCTATACGTCAAAGAGGCCGGTCAGAAAAATTATTGCGCCGATACTTTGGACCCTACATTGTTTTGCGTCGTCTAAGTCCTGTCAACTACGAAGTTATTCCAGCCGACAGTTCGCACCACTCCCGTAGACCACGTTCCTCTGACATTGTTCACGTTACCAGGATGAAGCCCTACCATTCGCGCTGACTCTCATCCACAAACTTTGTGATTCGGCCCCTGTCGTCTCGTCCGCTGTCTTTCTCATTTCTTTTATTTTTTCCTTGTGGCATTTCACATCTCCCCAACTTTATTTATTTATTTATTTATTTGTTTGTTTTTCTTTTTTTTGGAGGGAGGGGTAATGGCACGAGCTAGTTACGCGAGCTGTCGAGGAAGAAGTGTGCGTGGTAGCTGCTGCGAAAACAAACTGTAAACGGCCGTTCGCTTAGAACTGTCTGACTGGCTTTTCCTCTCGTGACAATATATATATATTCTGTGCTCTCAAGACTTGCGTGAGGAGCATTGTAGGTGTTGCTAACATATTTACTACAAGCTTTTACTTCCTGCCTCCACTGCATCAAGGCTTGCAAGCTTAATTTCTGGGCCTAAAATTTCACTACTCACCCACAATGCAGAGGAAAACACTGATGACACGGGTACTAGCATGCATTCTGAGCACTGACGAGGTCTTGCAATACGGGTCACTGCCAGGAGAAGCTTATATATTGCTGTAGCTCGACAAAGAAATGATTGATAGCATTGTATATGTAGTACTATAAGAAATGAAGCTTTTGCACTTTATAAATATTTTTTTCATTTATTGGTCAAATCCATCAGAGCTTCCATTGCGAACAAAACAATATAGTTGAAGAGCACAGCTTTATTTTTTTGTCCCGGTTCCAAGGCACAATGCACGCAATATATATCGACACTCAGGCTACGCGTCCTTGTCGCATGTTTTTGAGGACAAAACAAGGGTACGTGCGACTAGGTGTAAAAAGAAATGACAACAAATAGTTACACTGCACCAGACCGCACTTATCTAAAAAGCTGATGGTTTTAAGAAGCCAAAAGCGAAAAAATTCAAAATGAGAATTCTCGCATTGTCTCCACAACATCGGCGCTGCAGCTAAAGGCAGAAAGACCGCTGCAATGGAAATGAAAACATACGATCCACCTGGAGTTTTCGCTATACACGTGGCGGTGGCCGAATTCCGTGTTTTATGGAAATAAGTTTACTTAGATAGATTCCTGCGAGCCCACGGCACTACGAAGAAGAAATCAGTAAAGTTGAGGAAGAATGGAACCAGTAGTTTAAGTTTTCGAATATTTGTTTTATGAGGAAGGTTCTTAAGTGATTACATTGCACGATATAATATATCCCAACTTGTCTATGACCACCTGAACTGCTTGAGCAAGCTGACAGATGCCAGCTGCCAGCCTTTGTGTCGGCATTTATTCGCAACGGTGACTGACCAGTGGAGCATAGCGCTGTCGCACTGGCTTGATCGTTGTGATCACACGAAGGATGGATCGTCGTATTTCTCAGGGGAGAGCATGATGGGGGGCTACGGGTGTCGCTACATTGGAAGCCGGTGCCCAGCCAACCAACCTAAATGATCCTCTTAAGGCCAGGATCGACTTAGTCTCGAAAGGTAGCAAAACGAGAAATTAATAAAAGAAAACTTCACACCATGGTTTAGAAAAAAAAATCTTCTTGTAACTGCCGACCAGAAATTGCAAGATTACTTGGCCAAACTAAATTTGACTTCTCTAATTCATCTTGCATTACGATGAATGTACATAAACTAGCTTCTAGTGTACGAATGTCATAAAAAGACAGGCTAGTTTTGCGTAGAGCAGGAAGCATTTTTTGCCTTTGCAAGGAACCACGCATTTATATCATAGTGTTGATGTATGGGAGAAGTGCTATCATAGTAAAAAAAAAGCACGACTAAAAAAAGGACTGCGGGCCAGGAATGCGGGCCAGCTTCAAAAGATATTGTCTCATACTAGGTCGGATACGTATCCTGCGCGCTGTATAAAGAAGTCGTGCTTTATATGGATGGATGATTTTAGAGACATTTAGAAGTGCTTTTATTCGATTTCCTTGTCGTCTTGCTACCAGAAGTATTCAATCCAACCGGAAAATATACTGACGACTGAGACATCTCCAAGTCCTATGCCTCCAATATATATTGCGTGTTGCATATTACTTAAATTTATCTGTTTTGAAAGTTGTAGACAGTTTATTCATTTATTGATATATAGCGTCAATGTTTACATTTTCGGAGAGATGTGTCACAGAACAAGAAAGCCTACGAATGAGAAAGGTATATAGTATGCGCAGTATAGACGTAAAACGCGCAGCACCGAAATTCCCCGATAATTCAAGTTCTAGGATCTCTATTTTTTATGGGAAATGCATGAAAAAGAAATCTATAAAATTTTCATATCAAAGACAGTCACAAATTCTACATATTCACACATATCCACACATATCAAACAAAGTCACACACTTTATTTGTCAGAAAGCATGCGAATGTGTTTAAAGACTCTTGAAAGCGGTTTGCAAACATGCGCCACCAGGTCTAGCCACGTGGTGGCGCAGATATTTACCATCCAAACAGAGAGCTGTTACTGTAACGAAGTCTAAAAAAGTTTAAACATTTAAAAATACAGCGTGTTCACGATTACACTCCTGGCGAAATGCTCATTGCAGCAGTACGCTTAGTTACTATTAGCTAATAGCTCCGTGTTAATGCTGTTGAGCTCTCGCGAGGCTCGTCACAACTGCGCCTCCACTCATCCGGTAAAACGCCCAGTCCGCCTGCGCTTGCGTTAGCCTCAATGACGGACCCGCCAAAACTAAATTATGGCAGCAATACTCAGGTGTGAAGTGACGGGCGCAAAACACGTATGTACTGCTGGCGGCGACCGGATACCGACGGCGCGATGCACTGCAGCCACTTCACTCGCAAGTTGCCTTGCAGAGGGACACGATGTCGCTGCTTGGCACGTCACCAGTCGCTGAATTGGGAGCACACAACGTAACAAGGGCGATTCATAATGATCGCGAAAAGAAAGCTCGAGACCAACGCTAACCCCCGCAGCTTGCGTCAACACGGAGAATATTGTAACGCAAGCAGAAGCCCCTTACTGTGGGCAGGAAGTGCTTCACTGTAGTGATAAATTGTTGTGTATTCTCTTTCTCATCCTGATTTTTAAAAAAACGAATTGATCAACATTCAAACCATTACAACCAACACTTGCTTAACATTAAGTTGATAAAGTTATCGATGACGGAACCTCAGTAGCTAAATCTGATAGCTCGCAGAACTAACGTCAATTCGCCTTACTACGTTGGTTCTCAAGAGGGCAGCTGGAAACTCGGGCGAGTGGCGCCGCCGCGATCGGTAGCGGTGCACATTTTTTTAGAGCATTATATTCATTTTCACACCTTAGGTGGAGCGGCTGATGCTTCTCCTATTAATCAGAACGAGTTACCATAACGACTCAGTGTATTTGCACAAGACCTTCAAAACGTGTCAGGCTTCCTTTTAGTATTATAGCCAGGGAAAACGACGTGTTGTAGTGGTGAAACCTATGTGAAATAAAAGGTCGTGGATGGACAAAATGCTGAATGTGCTGAGTTTTCTGAAATGACAGATACGACCTACTTCAATATGTGCGCAAAGTAGCGGATGATCGAAGTTTTTTTTTTTTTTCCTGTGACACTAGTCATACGGGAGTTCGACAAAATAAAACGAGTGGCTCATTTATTCACTGTATCCAGTTCTTTAATAAAACAACTCCAGGGTTAGATATTGATGACGCATGTCAATTAGTCAATTTTTTTTTGATCGGCAATGGCCTTGATGCCTTGCGCATACTCTTTCGAATATAATGTAGTAAGAATTTATTTTCGAGGTAATAGCTAGGAAAAAATGCTTTAGCGTTGCGTTATTGAAGAATAAGCCTGTGCTATGAATCAGCAACAGCAAGCGCGCGTATAAATACAAGAGAAAATATATAATTTAATTTTTTTTCAAGGTGGACGCCGGGTGTAGGCAGCTATATTATCACCATCAATTAGAGAAGAACGTATAGCACACTCGTAAACAAAGAAGCAAATATTCAAGGAAACATTAGTTAGTCATTTATTATTAAAGATCTCAGTGCAAACAGACCAGAACGCGCGCGTGCGTCATGGGCAGCCTCTTATATTCTCATTTAATAAAGGAACATTTTTTTTTACTTTTCTTGGTTTTTGTGATTTTGTTTGTACTGCGATGCAATCGCATGCGCTCAACGCAACATGAGTTTCCGGTTAGATATCCTTACAATGGGTGAAGTGTGCCTGTAATTATATAAAGAGATACGTGACACATTGTTGGATGGAACCTATGTCTTTCGGAATGGAAAGCGAATGGTGCAATCATTAGGCCACAATTCATATTTTGCACTACTGCCTGCTTTTCACAGAATACTGCAGTATCTACAATATTATGGCAAATATAATTTTGAAACCTAATCCTTGGTGAAGTAGAAGCTTTGAAGTTGTTTCGGGCACACAAACGGCTCCAATTGTCAAGTTATACTGGTACAGGGTCTTCCTCTCTGGAAACTTCAAGAACTATTTTGATAAGTTCTCGGAAACGCAGATGATTTGGTTGAAAGTGGTCATCAGCATTTATGACAACAAAGCGCTTATTCCAAATAGTAGGTCTATACACATCAATGAACACGACAGCATAAAATGGCCTTAATTCACTAAGTAGCGTCAAAACCGTGTGGCAAATGCATCCCGCAGCAACTCTTTTTGCATACCTGTTTGTAGAACGTCGCCCCGAAGTACCTTGACCTCCTTACAGTCCAGGAAGACATGTTCAGTGGTGTCGCACTAGCGACGTACGTGACACGTAGCTCATGAAAGTACCAAGTGAGGTCTCGAGCGTTGTACCTCGGTGAGTTACGTGTTCTGCTTGACGGAAGAGCGACACCGCTGGTGGGGTTGTCTTGGATATTCGACATAAGCGGCTGAATGACACGCACGGGGAAGTGACCAGGCACCCACACTGATTGACATACGTACTATATACATGAAGAAACTTCCCGGCGGAATACGGCTAACTGATTGGGGAAAGGTCCGCAGCGACAAGAAATTTATGCAACTACTGCCATCTCTAACTTGCAAACAATTTCACACTTCTCAAGAATTTCTGCGATAGTGAACGAAGACCAACCGATGCCTGAACTACACCTTCTCAATCTATGGGTGCAGTGGCGCCAGGAGCAAGATCGAGCTAAATGTAACTGCAACACGAAGCCCGCGCTTCGGCAAACCGCATCAATGCACGTGCTCTGCGTGGCGAAAAGCAAGTGTCACGAAATCGCAGGCTTGATTGGTGCGAGAACCTAATCTTGACAAGGTTCTCGAACCCATTTAACAACATTGACAGTTGCGACAGGAGAGATAAAAAAAGTTGAACGATTGTACGTTATGGAATGTGTAGTGCAATGGCGTCTCTCGGGCATAGTGAGCACTAGGGTTGCGTACATCTTTATAAAACGATGCATGCAATTTCAAATGTAGTTAAAACATGTTTTGAATACTCGCATATATTAAATACAAAGTGCGAAATATATTTTAATTTCGCCAAACAGTGCAAAATTATACCACTCAAAGAAAACAAATGCTCTAGAATATAAGGTCAAACAGTAACTATGTCAGAAATGAGTCTCGAAAAATAGGAAATGACATAAAGCATAACTTCTCATGGAATTGAGTGGTTAATCATTTAGGCAATATGTACTTCAACATAGTGAAACCATATTGAGTTTTCAATCAATGTAAGATGTAATGTAAGAGGGCACGGCACCTGGCCTGCGGACAGCATGGCTCACCCGCTTCTGCTGTTTGTGCAGGTACTGCCGTGGATCCTGCATGAAAGGCCAGCCACGATAACGACGACTAGTGCTGGAATGATGCCGTTTTCGGTGTCTCACTATGACCACGTGGCAACGAACTTTTCATTCGTGGGATACGAACTGCAAGGTGTGACGTCATCAGCAACAGACCTACTAAAGGAGCGACGCGACTACGACCAGATCAGAGGGCACGGCACCTGGCCTGCGGACAGCATGGCTCACCCGCTTCTGCTGTTTGTGCAGGTTGGTCCTCAGGGTACTGATTGTTCCTACCGAAGTGACAACAGATTTTTGGTTATCCTGCCGTGCCCTCACAGGTGTTGTTGCATTCTTATTGACTGTTGGTCCATGATGTTGCTATTAGTGTCAGGAGACATAGAAGAAAATCCCGGGCCTAAATCGACCGAACTGCTGCAAACAATTATAGAGAATCAGGCGGCGACTGATCGCCGACTATCCTCAATAAGCGAGAACGTTGTGCAGTTAAACGCAAAAACAGATCGACTGACGGAATTTCTTGTTATGATACAGGAAATGAACAAGAAAATTGGGCATCTTGAGGCTATAGTTCAGCACCAGGCTGAAGAATTGATCGAGTATGAAAACCGCAGCCGGCGTAACAATTTGTTGGTTTTTGGAATCTCGGAGGAAAGCGATGACTCAGAGGCGAATTTGAGGGCAGCTGTCATTGATGAACTGTTTCATGAAAAACTGGGGGTTCAAGTTAAAACTGTCGAAAGAATTCATCGCATTGGCAAGAAAAACAGTCAACGACCGAGACCAGTTATCATGAAGTTTTATGATACCAGAGAAAAGGAGCAGGTATTGAAGAACTGCAAAAAACTTAAAGGAAAGTCAGTTAGTATCAGCAATGATTATGCAAAGGAAACAGTAGATGTGCGACGAAAGTTGTGGGCGAGCGCTTCTGCCGAAAGGGCGAAGGGCGCGAAGGTATTTTTGATTGACGACAAGCTCAAGATAAACGATAAGCTTTACGTATGGGACCAAGAAAACAACGCACGTTTCCTTCTAAACCACCCAAATAAAAATAAGCACCGCACACAAAGGACAGATGACGCGCATGGTTATTCTGGTCCCTCAGGCAGTCCCAGCGATTCCCCATGTACTTCAACCCTTTCATAGCTCCGAATGTTGTCACTGAATGCACGCAGTATTGTTAATAAAGTAACTGAGTGAGAATACGTGTTGCTCACAGAGACCCCTCATGTGCTAGTAGTAAGCGAAACATGGTTGAACAGCAATGTAACTAGCCAATGTATAGTGCCACCCAACTACCGAATGTTTAGATGGGATAGACACACTCGCGGTGGAGGCGTTGCGATTATTGTTAAACAGCACATTGATGTTGTAATGATTGAATGTATAATTCCTGAGACAGTATGGTGCAAAATTACTTACGCAAACACTGTATATCTTGTTGGCGCAATATATAGGCCACCTGCCACTGCACCCGAGTTTTTAGATAAGCTGAATGATTTCCTATGCAATCATTTGGGCCGTAACACAAGACTAATAATGACCGGAGACTTTAATCTACCTAATATTAACTGGGACAGTTTACTACCTGGGCACGTAGAAATTTCTAGTAGTGAAAAGCTGCTTCAAATAATAATCTCGCACAATCTAAAGCAAATCGTGAAAGAAAACACGAGGGTAACGCCTGAATCTCAGTCATTATTGGACTTGGTGTTTCTTTCGAATAAAATAGGCGACTATACAGTGTCTGTGGATGATGGTCTGTCAGATCACAAGATGGTTCTTGTACACATAGTGTCGAGCGCAAGCACTCGTTCCCAGCCGTTTATACCTGTGAAAGTTAAGGACTATAGTCGGGCAGACGACACATCTATTCTCGATTTTTTAGAATTATCATTTAATCAATTTGAACTTGCCTGCGATTGTGAATCGGTTGACGAACTATGGCAGCGTTTCAAGAAAATTATAAGACATTGCGTTGATAGTTTCATCCCAACTCGACTAAAAAATATAAAACGACGGAACCCTTGGATTAATCGACATATCATTCATATTAAGCGTAAAATAAAGCGTTTACGCAAAAGGCAAGGTGTCTCCGCCGAGGTATCGAAATTGCGAAGGGCACTGAAAACGGCTCTGAACGAATCAAAAGAGCAGTTCTTTAACCAAACATTAACTAACTTTATGAAAACATCACCACAAAAATTCTGGCTTTATCTGAATGATAAAAAAGAACAAATAAACAAGATCCAAGTTAACAATGTAATAGTAACGCAAAAAGCAAATATTGCAAGTCATTTTAATAATTTCTTCCAATCAGTTTTTTCAGCGCCTAGCAGCGATTGCGCAGTCGCTTGTCTGCCGTCTTCCTTTTCATGTGGGATGGAAAATCTCGTCGTCACTCAAGCAGGCATGTTTAACCAACTACTACTTTTAGATTCTAAGAAGGCTAGGGGGCCGGATGGAATACCAACCCAATTTCCAAAGCGATACGCCGAGTGGGTATCATTTTTCTTAAATAATATCTTTGTTAAGTCATTGCAAACTCACTCGTTGCCACAAGACTGGCGTTGCGCAGTCATAACTCCTGTTCTTAAAAACGGTAACCGATTGCTAATAAATAACTATCGCCCAGTTTCCCTGACTAGCGTCTGTTGTAAAGTCTTAGAGCATATCATAAGTAAGCATATTCTCGTTTTTCTTGAAAATAACGACTTTTTTTATCAGCACCAACATGGTTTCCGAAAGGGACTTTCTACAGTAACCCAGCTCATAGAAACTATTCATGATTTTACTTCAGCTATATACGCCCAAGAACAAATGGACGTCATCTGCGTAGACTTTGCGAAAGCCTTCGACAAAGTTTCGCACAATAAATTACTTTTCAAGTTACAAAAAGCAGGAATAAATGACACTATTCTAAAATGGATTGAAGCCTACCTACACAATCGCAGGCAGGTTGTGCGTGTGGACGAGTGCTTGTCCCCTGCGTTAGAAGTGCTTTCTGGTGTTCCCCAGGGGTCTGTTCTGGCCCCATTGCTGTTCTTGGTTTACATTAACGACATTACAGAGATTGTCGAGTTCCCTGTGAAATTGAAGCTTTTTGCTGACGACTGCTTAATTTATTCTACGGTAACACACATTCACGACCAAATCAGAATTAACCGGGTTCTTCATTCCCTTCACCTTTGGTGTGAAAAATGGGACATGGAAATCAATTACAACATATCGACTTTTACACATGTTACTAACAAAAAAAGTGTGGCACCATTCTTTTATAATATTGCAAGCAACAAACTTAGAAATGTAGATACATTCAAGTATTTGGTGATCACAATTACACATAACTTAGACTGGCGTAAACATATCGATAACCTGTGCTCGACGGCTTCACAAAAACTGTATTCACTGAAGAAAAAGCTGGAACATGCAACGAAAGATGCTAAATTAATTGCTTATAAAACTCTCATACGTCCATCTTTAGAATACGCTTGCGTTGTCTGGAGCCCCCACCAAAAAGTCTTAATACACAAACTAGAAAGAATTCAGAGAATGGCTGCTCGTTTTATTGCTTGAGTTGCTGGAAACCCGAAGGAAGAAAGCCAGACTTAAGATTTTTTTTTCAGATACTTCAAAGGGCTCTGAAGATAAAAAAGGAAACATATGTCCAGTTCCCTGCAAATCGCAGTGAGAGAATAAACCACAGCAGAGCCGTCAAGCCTTATAACACACGTGTTGATGTTTTTCCTTATTCTTTTTTCCCGGACGTGATTGAAATGTGGAATGCCTTAGCTGATGTTGTTGTCGATCAGACGGATGTGCACAAATTTGAATGTTTGATTGATATTTTGTATCGTGAACACCCAACCTGATGCTATGAAATATAAAATTTCCTTGTACTATTTTCCCTCCCTGTAACAACCCTCAAAAGAGGGTTAACAGTATTAATAAAGAAAGAAAGAAGAAGTATGTCGTATTCTACGGCCCTATAACGTAAAACTACAGCACTACGTTTTTATTCCAATCCTGACGTAAAATTTGCGTAACCGCCGACGCAATCATCTCGTGATCACCCGCAGGGTAATCTGAACAGACAAATCGAACACTATTCTTGTTCATAGGAGGTCACTTTTGTTTGCTTCAATAACGAATAACATCGCCTACACTGAGCGGCGTGTATTATCTAATTGGTTGACAAGAGGCCAGGAGCACTCTCAAGTGCAGAGGGATTCAATGGGGCTGAGCCACTGCACTGTAAATGGATAACCGGCTGAAGAGGGCGGTGCCGGCGTCTGCGATTGGTCCTCCTCCCTTAGCTTGCGGTGGCTGGTCCAAAACGGCGGCGGCATGCAACGGAAGCTAAAATGGCGCTAAAACGGATCTTCAGCAAAGAATAGTTGGCAGAACGAGGTCTTAAACATGCCGAAAGTACTCGAAAACGTTATGCGGCCATGTAAAAAGGTTTATTACACGCAAATATACCCATGCCCTCCGGCAGGCGCGAGTAGCCAGTGCCTAACGATCGGCAACAGCCATCTTTTATTTCATTCGGAAAGGCGCAGCCTGCTTCTATTCAGAAGAAAATTTAGTTTTGTTTGGCATAATAATGCATCTTTATCGCGTTCACGTCACTTTGAAGCTGTGAGTTTTTGCGGTTTTGTGACGTCGCGTGATTGGCAGGTGAAATGGGTGCAGCCCGAAAGCTCATCACCAATAGCCGAGGGATAATGGCGAAAAGGCGTCGAATCAGATATAACTTTTTGTTTTGTTCGGTCAAATCATGCGTAATCATTGTGTACGCGTCATATCAGATGGGTGGCTATCGCAGTTTTTGGGTGGCTATCGCAGTTTTTGTGACGTTGCGTGAAAGACAGGCGAAGTGGGGGTGGTCCAAAAAAGTTTTTACCAATAGCGTTATTATTGTTATTATTGTTATTACTGACCGTGCGCTGGGCAACGCGTCCTCTCCTGGGCGACCGGAGCCTCTCTGCTCGTACAACGAAATCTGCAAATACAATTATCTGTCAGGAAGAGTCCTACCTTCGCCGCACTCCTCGCTGTGCAGGGCCCAGGCAGTCACTCTCAGACTACTGCAAACAAGCACTTACCCGAGCCCCGCAGCGCTACACACAATGTACCCCGACCGGTTCCCAAGCCCGGATTGCCCTCTGTGTGGTGACTATGCGGACTTCGAACATGTCCTGTGGGGCTGCGCCTCTGCCGGTCCTCCTTTCACTCAAGAGGAAATGAAGAAGCTGATTAGGGCCCAGGATCAGACCTCTCAAACCCTGGCAGTCCAGAGGGCTCGCGACAGGGCCGTCAGGTTCCACCTGATGGTCCCCGAGTGGGCCTAGCCAGGTGGCGTGGCGTTTGCTTACGTCTCTAGTGGACAAAATAAAGTTGTTTCACTCACTCACTCACTCACTCACTCACTCAACAATAGCGGATGGCTGATCAGAGAATTGTAGTATAAAAATTTTGAATAGTCTTACGTTACAGCGCCCCTAGTTTCATATGGCCTAGTATGAGGGGTCAGTTTTGCTATGCAATAACGGAACGGATCATTTTTGCTGCATTTTTTTATTAAACATAAAAACTTGCAATCATACAATTTCTTACACGAACAATTCTTCATTTCACGGGTAGGAGAAGTGATGGGGCATCAAAAAAGGTATCCGAGATTATGCCGAGCATTTTGTTCTAAAGAAATTATTTTTGAATATTCGAAACAGTGGTGTTACCCCTGAATACACAAAAGTAAATTAGATATGAGTAAAAGAAAGCGTAGTAAAATTTGGCTTACTCTTTACGGTTAAACTATGGTTGTCGCGTGAAAAAATTACAATAAATCTAGACAGAGTAATAAATGTTCTATTTGATTGAGCGTCCCATTTCATACTACAAGTAAGAGCTACACAAATACAAGTAAATTAATCAACATAATCAATATTTATACCATTTAGGACTACAAGTCATCAATTTAGTATTACCTTTGTTAATTTTTCAGGAATTGTACAACAACCATTTCGCCAATATTTATTGAACCCGATTGGCAGTGTCAGTTATTTTCAGAATGTTACCCGACGAAAAAAAACAGGCAAGTATAATCTACATGCATAACGATTTTTTTCTCAAAGATAATAACAATGTCTTTGACATCAATAATAAAGCGAAGAGCTCCCAATGAACGGCCTTACGGGACCCCATTTTAAGCATGAAATGCGTTTAGCTCCCGTTGTCGGCATCCTTTGACCTTGAGCCAAAAATCAGACATTATGCGGGAACTCATGCGACAACATCCGGGCAAGTTTTGTGAAAAAACGAGATCATCTGGGCAGCCTGTCAAAACTTAAGAAACTGCGTTCTCTGGCCCCCAACGCTTTATACAGGACCACATTACATACGTTAATTACTGCCCAAGCAAGTTAAATAAATGTTTCCTAGTTCTTCCTAATGTTTGTTCACAGTATCACTCAAGCTGTAACTTCTGGAACGCTGAAGCTTTATCTGTATTTTCCGATAGCGACGTTCAAAGGGAAGAAAGAGGGCGTCGTGTACGTCATTGTGAATTTTCGCAGCTGAGGTAGGGTTGCTTGTGCTCTTTTATGAACGCCAGTGGCACGTGGATTCTGGGGCGCGGGTATTACGTCACCTCGAGAGATGGCGCCATGCTGCGTCGCGCCTCCTTCAGTCGCTTTTGTTCTTCAAGCTGGGCGGTGCCTCCCTGCCGTCTTTCCATGCTTGTCGTGCCGCCGTCAGAGAGTTTCTTCCTCTAACTGGTTAGCGTCCAGACGAATCAGTGGGCAGTATGGCGTGCTGCGCTCTGGTGCGGCGGGATGTGCCGCTGCGGACGGGCGCTGCACCCATTTTAAGATTGTGGCTAGCATCAGCTCCAAGCAGTCAGCTTTGCTGGTTGCCATTTTATGCGCACATTGGCCCTCCATTATGGAAGATCTCGAAATTGGTTGATTTTCAGGACGTCAGGCGAAGAGTTTGCAATTACTACATACTGAAAATGTGAGTTTAAGTATGATTCAATTACACAAGGGCGTGGCCCCGTACACCAAAATGTTCTAGTTTTACAAAAAGAACACCCTGGTTGCGCATGTTCAACGCCTTCGCTGAAATCTATAAATATCCGTAATGTAAGTAGTTGGGATTCAAATTTGTTTGCATATGTTCTTTCTGACGAAGTGGTGCGCGTTTCATTATCTGTTCCAAGTAGAGGCACCCTGCATCCTCCAGGCGCCACCACCTTCGATTGTCGTGAGGCGCCACCGCGTGACCGCTTAAGCGACACCAGGGGGGCAGTGCAGCAGACGACGAAACACGACGTACACGACAGATGACGTACGGGTCACGACGATAAAGTTTTCTCGGTCCCCCCCGCAAGTTGTCTATGAAGTGCCCTATGATAAATAGTAAACTTGAACAGGGTGGCAAAAAAAGAAATGATGATGTTTGCGGCGTTAGAAATGTGTCTCCTTGTGAGCTTGTAACACTGGTACAGTCTATCAGATTCCTCTCAAGTGCGGGTAGACTTATATTGGTCAGAGCGGCAGGTGCATTAATATTAGACTAAAACAAGAGAAACATTCACTTAACAATCCTAATGCTTCACATCTAGCGTCAGATTGCTTCAATTGCGGTTGTAAACCTTTTTTTGAAGACAAAAATTCTTGCAAGACACAAATGCCAAACCACACGAGAAATAATCGAGGCAATCCACATTAAAAGATTAGGAGAGACTTGCGTTAACCATGCATCTTTGTCTCTGTTAGAATGCCAATTTCAGTATCTTCACAACGCGTGTGTTAACCTGAAGTAGTGTCTTTCTGTTGTTTCCTTTTTTTACTTCCCTACTTCTTGATATGTTTAACTGATGTCTTCATACCTTGTCATGTTCTTATGCTGCGGTTTTTGGCAATCACCCATATATATATATATATATATATATATATATATGTTCTTCGTTTCAAAAAAAATTTAGTTGAGAGTTAGCGCTCGTCCTGTCTGCTTCTAATCTGTGTCCGTGTCACTTCGCGCTATAATCCAAGATCATGTTACCGTACCAACTCGCCCAGCTTTCTAGACTTTTGTTCACATAGACTTGTTCTTACTGATGTGGCCGGTTATTTTAACGTGATAGCGTTAAGGAGCTCGTGTCGCAGAAAAGTCGGTGTCGGCGTCCGCGGCGTTGACCGTGAGCGATAAATCATGGCAGGCACTTCGTAAATAAAAAGCAACTTCCAATATGGGCTGGGTGGGAATCGAACCAGGGTCTCCGGAGTGTGAGACGGAGACGCTACCACTCAGCCACGAGTTCGATGCTTCCAAGCGGTACAAACGCGCCGCTAGTGAATGCGGTGTTGCCTTCGAAACGAGCCGTGGAAAGTTATACTACGGTGTATATCGGTAATTATGAACATGCAACTTACAGAAGTCGCAATTACACGAGTAGCGAAGTGCGTTTCCGCTGCATTCCGTCTGCGCTTTCCGCACACGCAGAGCCATCTTGCGGCAAACACAGAAGATCCCCTCCTCACCATGTACGGCGCTGCCCCGACAGATGGCGCGCCACGCGCGCATTGGAGCTGTGCGAGGCGGGTCGCGGCGTGGACTCTCTCTCCCCTGACAACGCTTCGCCTTGATCCCTCTGCCGAATCAAGCGTCCTTCCTTTCTTTAGATCACTATCTGTCTCTCTCTCTGCCCGTGCCGATCACGACGTTTGGCTGGCGTGCATCATTTCCCCCTCCGAGATACCGAGTTCTTCGGTTCGTTCCGCTTGCTCAGGCGCACGTTTCGTTGCTACGCCGAACGCCGCGTTGCTCGACCATATGGCTCGACGCTCACCGCGTCCGATGCGGGGCGCCTCGTAAGTGATGGCTGCCCTGTAGCCCATTGTCTTACACCCCTTGGCGGGTCGACGGGAACGCTGTCGCGTTCCACTCTTGAAGGCGAAGCTTAAGCGTCCTCCAATTTTTCGTACTTTTTGATAAGATGCAGTGCTTTTCGAATAAAAACAAGTGATAGTTCGTAGTGAGGTTATATAAAAAAACTCTTCTGCTTAAAATTTAATTGAACTTGCCTGTGTCATTATTCGCTGCTTATGTCTTTGTATTGGTACGGTTTTACTCCTGATGTTCCTTCTTACTTTTAAAATGTGCAAACATTACTATGTAACCATTTCTCTTTAATGAAATAATAAATACTTTTCTTCTGACATTTCATCACAAGTTTTACAAGAATTTTGTTCAATTAGGTAACCTTACACTAGCCGATTGTTATTCTGGTAGCTTAACTTGCAATGCCTGTGGGATATTCATTGCAAGCACACGTTGAAAAATAAACGAAATTATTGGGTATAACCAGGTCACTGGCAGTAAATGGAGCATACATAAATTTCAGGAAATAGTGCATGCTTACATATCAAACAGCATGCACAGCTACACATGCAGTTTTGTATGTAAATGCTGAAACATTATTCTAAGTGGAAGCGCATAGTTGCACTTTGTTCTTTGGCTTTCAGTGCTACCAGTGAGTCATTACATATGTGAAGGTACTAGTAGACGCATCCCGTGGAGATAAATGACAACTTTCATGAATAGAGGTATAAAATATGTGCTTAAAACGGCAAAAAACTGCTTGACAGGCAAACGTATGCTTCTTTAGTACTGTACTGGTTACCGTCGCCAATCCATGCATTGCTTGCGATCTATTGCATTCAATGAGCTAAAACAACGAGCTGTCGTGGCTTTCCCTCCTGGTCGAGCTGGCGTTGCTGCGAAAGTTTTTACCAAGAAAAGTGGAGGTATTTAATTATTTCAGAAATGCATGTAACATCATGCTTTTGGTTGTGTGCTGTTTCCATGGGGTTATAAGTACTGGTGCACCAAGGTGCGGGATATCCGGGGTCCTTAGTGCAGCGCGCTTTGTTATTGCGCTGTGCAACCTACCGGCAGTGTACTATCACTGCAGAGGAAGATGACGAAAAGCATAGGGTGTGTGCATTGCCGCGATCGTGAAGCTTCATATTTTTGCCAGAAAGGGTCGCACGTTATATATGCTATCACATGACAGACCAGAAGCACAATGTGACGACGCCTCACACATTCTGGCTGCTACTGAACAAGGTAGTACCATAGCTAAGGCTAGGCAGCATTCACAACAGCTAGTCTGTCCATTAACTACATGGCTGTAGTGAACGCTAAAATACTTGCAGGGATAACACCCTTTTGGAAGGGTGTTGTCCATACTACACCCATATTGAAAGGGTGGTGTCTGTGTTACACCCATGTAGGAAGGGTGTTGTTTTTACACCCATAAGCAAGGTGACGTCACATTAGCACCCTTTTCTTTGTGGGGTGTTAATTTACACCCCTTTGCTTGGAGTGTAGCAATAAACCCAGAAAGGGTGTCAGCCATGGGACAAGCCATTTACACCTTAAGGGCGTTAAAATTAACTTAAGGGCGTTAAAGCAGTGGCTTAGAGAGCAAGACAAAAATAATTGCCATTTTTTTTACTCGGCCCTCTAACATTCGAGAGCCTCGGATAAGCTTTCCGCGATGCTGGAAGGCCCTTTGCTGGACAAGCTTAATTCAGACTGTAAGGTAGGCTGCTATTACTTGCCGAAACTATTTTATTCAGGGGCGGAAACCTCATCCATCAAACCAAGTAGTCACGCAATGCAACCTGCAGCGAGCAGTTTGAACGCTTGTCAAAGTATAACATCACAGCTCCTATCATAGCAGAACGGTACTCACGCTGTTACGAACGTCGCATATGTTTCATGGCTCCTAAACCGCAGCTTAAAAATAAGGGATAATACTGCAATAAGGTTACATTAGTGAATGCACCATTCAGAAATACACAACTGATCTCCGAGGCTGATTGTAGGCTCAAATATGCACGCACACATCGCGCTGCGTGTTCCGTCCACCTCAACGCCAGCAGAAATTCCGGCCATGACGCCTTAAACCACTTCAGCACGTCTCACAGAACCGTTTACCATGTAGAAGACGCACGTCATAGTAAACAGACCGCACGACCAATAAACAAACGCCAGAACCTACCGCCGAGCATATATCTGCCATGCAAAACACCGCTTCCACCCAAGCCAGCAGGGCGTTGCTCATAGGCGGCGCCACTTCGTTCACAGTATGGTGGCGCCTACGAAAAAACGGTAACTAAGTAACTAAACGTACTCAATATTGCGGCTGGCGTAAATTTTCGCCAGGAGCGTGATCGTGAACACGTTGCCTGTGTAAATGTTTAAAATGTTTTAGACTTGGGCGCTATAATGTAAACCAATTCCAAACTTTCTATTAGAATTCTACCATCAGCCTTCGGCGGCTGGTCTAAAACTTTTTTCGACCACCTCCACTTCACCTGTCTGTCCTACGACGTCAGGAAAACCGCGATAGCTCCCCATTGATATGACATGTACAGAGTGACTATGCATGATTCGGCCGAACAAAAGAAAAATAGTTCTTTCTGATTAGCCACCTCTTCGCCATTAGCCCTCGGCTATTCGTCAACAGTTTTTGGACTGCAGCCATTTCACCTGCCTGTCAAGCAACATCACAAAACCGCAAAAACTCATCGCGTCAAAGTGAAGTGCACGCGTTAAATATGCACTAACGTGCCAAACAAAACTGAATTTTTTTCTGAATAGCCCCAGGCTGCCGCGTTCCGAAAGGAATGAAAGATGGCAGCCGATCGCTCAGGCACTGGTTCCTCGCACCTGTAAGATAGCATGTCTTTATTCGCGTACAATAAAACCTTCTGTGTGACCAGTCAGCGTTTTCGAGCACTTTCGGCACGCTTACGACTTCACTCTGCCAACCCTTTTTTGCTGAGGATCCGTTTTAGCAGCATTCTTAACCTTCTATTTCCTGCCGCCGCAATTTTCGACCAGCCACCGCAAGCTAAGGAAGCGAAAGCGGACCAAACGCAGACGCCGGCACTACCATCTTCATTCGGTTATCGATTTTCATTGAACTGTCTCGGCCCCATTGAATCCCTCTCCACTTTAACGGGCACCTCGCTTCATGTCAGCCAATTAGATAAGACAAGTCGCTCAGTGTAGGCAATGTTATTTGTTTTTAATGCAAACAAAAGTGGCTTCCTGTAAAGGAGGACAGAGTTAGATTGGTCCGTTTAAACAGCCCTTCAGGGCACGGCCCGATGCTTGCATAGGCGATTACGTAAATCTGATGTCAGGAGATTGGAATAAAAACATTCTGGAATAGTTTTACGTTATAGCGCCCTCGGTTAACGTAATATTGGCTCTGTATTTGGCTGGTTCATCTCTGCGCCACCAGGTGACTACACCCTACAGGCCGCTCACGTTTACGCTAAAGCTCCTCCATCCCAGCGGTCGTAGTATGAGGGGCTTTAGTATACGCCTCCACGCAACCCCGTCAATGTGCCCGGCTTGCTTGCGTTTACAAGAACAGCGAACACGTTCGCCGCTGCGACAGAACACTCGCAACCCACGCTGCTTGGATAGTTTTCGCTCGGGAACCACAGCCAAGCGACCAGCTGAGAGGTTGGAGAGGCTTCGCACGCTGGCTCGAAGCGAACCGGAAGTAGACGACACGACGTCACATCATGACGCAGAGTGCGTGCAGGCGGAGCTCAGCCCCGGTCAGTCGGCGAACGAGAGTAACTTCTAATCGTCCGTAGGCTCTCTTAATGTGAGAAGCGTCACTTAAACTGCGCCGCGGATGTTATACTGTAGTTGTGCCTCTAGAAACGGTGTCTAGAAAAAGTGTCCAAGCCGCTTTAGAGAGTGTTTAAACACATTCGGATGCTTTATGCCCCATAAAGAGTGCAGAATGGAATCCCTTCCCCCAGACAGTCAGTGGCCACATTGCGACACTCGTCTCCAAAAACATCTTGCTGAATATGTGTGACTGTGTATGTTCTTATGTACATTTTATATAAACATATTAATCAGTTCCCTATAGCAAGTAGAGTTGCTATAACTTGAATTCACGAGTAATTTCTGCGATGTGCGTTGTACGCCTATACAGGGCTCGTTATATACCTTTCTGATTCGTAGATCTTTGGTGCTATGTGCCACTCCCCTCTAGTAAGTGAAACATTGACGCTAATAATCAATAGATGAATAAACTGTCACCAACTTTTAAGACTAGTAAGTTTAGGTAGCCTTCAACAGCCAATATATATCGGCAGCATAGGGCTTGGAGATGTGTCAGTGGGCAGTATATTTTCCGGTTGCATTGCATACTTGTAGTAGCAAGACCTCAAGCGACTTGAATAAAAGTATCTTTTCAACATCTGCGTAGTTTTCCACCCTTAAAAAAGCGCAATTTTATCTTGAGCGTGTAGGATACGTATCCGACCTAGCTTGATACAATGTATTTTGAAGCTCGAGGATGCAAATATATCTGGCTGGCAGTTCTGGCGCAAGTCCTTCTCTACATCGTGCTTTTTTTTTCACTGTGACAACACCTCACCCATCCAAAGACACTATGATATAAAAGGTTTAGAAAATTCTGCGCTTCTTTTCGATCGTCTGTCTTCGCTACGGTAAAATAATTTCCAAGGATGGCACCAACGCAACTATGCCGCGTTCATATCAGAGTAGTAGGCAATAATGCTAAGCAGCTTACTTAGGCGATGTTCTTACTAAGAAGTTAGGCTGCCTGCTCTACTCAAAACCATCTTGTATTTTACATGACATTTGTGCACTAGAAGCTAGTGTGTGTACATTTATGGTAATGCAAGAATAATTAGATTAGCTAAATTTAGCTAGGTCATATAACCTTGTTGTTTCTGGTAGGCAGTAGGCAATTATTTTCTAATGGATAGCATTTTTATTATTTTTTTCTCCTTTTGCTACCCTTCTAAAGTAAGTCAATCCTGCGTATGCGCTGAAGAGGCTCAGTTAGTTTGGTTTGACACCGGCTTTCAATTTTCCGGAACCCGTAACGCCCTCTCATTCTCCACCCTGAGAAAGACAACGATCAGTCGTGCGTGTTATCAGGCCGATTAAACGCCTTTTATTTCTAAACAGTTATGAATCATCCCTACTTTCCGCAGATGATCTTAGGCTTCTAAACTTCCGGTGGAACACGAGCAAATGCCTTTCACGACAACGCGAGATGAGCTTATCAAGCATCCATTGTGGAGTTCCCCGCCTAAATGTTTATTTTCATATATTTGGTTTATCTGTAATTAACATCTGCTCTTCTTGCAGTGAACTCGAAACTATGGATCACTTCTTTCTTGCCGCCGCTTCTCCTCCCTCCACAAGATTTTCATCGTATTGCCAACTAGTAAGCAAGGATTAGCGCTTACTACGCTAAATATTTTGCGGTGCCTCTCCAACCGGCACAAGCCAATGGTGGATGATATCTTCTATGCACATATTCATTGAAGCGTCAGGGAGGCTTCGCTGCTTGAGTGCCGAATTTGAGACACTTCGTTTTCTTTTTATCCTAAATTCACGTATCGGACCTCTAGTATTTTTTATTAGCATTCAGCTGCCTAATGATTCGTTTTGAATGTGGGCCTTCACCACTTTTGGCATTTTGTTAGACGCTCTTTTCAATCAACCTAATGTGACCAATCCCCCCGGTGGGTACGAGCCATGTTTTTAGGCAAAAACAACACCAAAAACAGCAGCGATCAGGCCAGGGTGCCATGCTCTGCTCCACTGGTCAGCCGCCACTGCGAATAAACGCCGACACAAAGGCGGACGGCTGGCGTCGACCAGCTTTCTCAAGTAGTTGACACGGTCGTATACAATGCTGAAATATATTATATTGTAGGATGTAATCACTTAAGAACCTTCATAAAATATCTGTTCGAAGACTTAAACTACTTGTTCCATTCTGCCCCAACTTTACTCCATCTTTCTTCTTAGTGGCGTGAACTTGCAGGGATTTATAAGTAAACGTATTTCCATTAAACACGGAATTTTTCGGCCACGCGTATAACAAAACGTTTACGTGAAGCATATGTTTTCATTTTCATTGCAGCTTTCTTTTGGCCTTTATCTGCAGTGTCGACGTTTGCGAAAGTCTGTGAATAAAATACGAAAGATCTCGTTTGATATTTTTCACTGATGACTTCTTAAAACGATGGATTTAATTTCTGTATGTGTTGTCTCGTGCAGTTTCATTGTTTGTTATTGTTGCTTTTTACACCTAGTCACACGTAATATTTTTCTACCACAGGCACGTACCCAGGGGGGGGCCCGGGGGGGCCCGGGCCCCCCACCTCCGGGATCAAGTGGCATACCCCCCTCCCCACCCACGCCACCACTCCTCACACATTCCTAAAGCGCCGCCAGATCAATGTTGAGACTTGGCAGCTGTTCATCGGTCAGCATTATGCTGCCTTTTTCACTCCTTTTAGATGGTGGTAGTTAGCGGCATCTCTTGTAATGTGAAGGGCAGTTTTCTCATAGATTCCGTACCCGCGCGATTAACTCGAGGTGCGTTCAGTTGTCACCATCTATTCAACCGTCACGCACATAGCTGTTGCTTTTGTTAGTTCAACCTTCTTTGTTTAGGCTGATCCTGAGACCAGGAAAGGAATGCGGCTGTTACTTAGCTGGTCTGTACTCTCATGGAACGAGTTGCGGCCGGAGAAAACGCCAATTGCGTTTAACTTATCCCTTTGTTTCATTATTTCCTTGGGTTACGGCTCACCGCGACGCTGGCAGATGCCCGGAACCATATACACGTGATATGGGTTAGATAAGGTGGGAAATAAAATAATGTGAAAGAGCGTCCATCATGAAACCCTGCAATAACCCTTAAATTCATAAGCAAGATGACTGTCGCCCGTTACCTCGTCTGTTTTTCACTAATTGTATATCACTTTTCGTGCAAAATCGGCAACTGGAAACAAAAATCGCAAGGAGTTGAGAAATTAAGCGATCTACTAAGGGAGAGAGCCAAGGCAACAACCAAACTGCAAGCAAAAGCAAATGATAAAAAGATTAACCGTTGTTTATGAGAATATTTATGGATCAACATCTTTTTATTTAAAAGGGAAGTAGGGAAAACGCCGCCGGAAGTGGAGAACAATTACTTGTTTTTAATGACGCTTCTACAGTTATCGGTCGAACCGTCTCACGTAGCCACTTCTCTGCTGTGTTTATGTGGGTGTTTTTCTAACCTTTCGCGGTGAGCGCAGTACGTCTAGACTCGCAGAGTCCTGCGCTCTGCGCGGTTGTATGGGACTGGCGGCCGCACAGCGTTACGCAATTCGCGGAACTGTCAAAACTGATCCACAAGGCGAAAATAACTGATATTCGAAACTATAACATCAGAAAGACTGAAGAAGCCGTAAGAAATGAACGCAGCCTGAAATCAGTAAAAAAGAAACCTGGCATAGGACAAACCATGATGTATGCACTAAAAGATAAGAAGGATAATATCATCAGCAATCTCGAAGATATAGTAAAAGCAGCGGAAAAATTCTAAGCTGACCTGTATACAGTACCCAGAGGAGTCACGATACCTCACTTAGAAACAGTAGTGAACAGGATACAGAAACTCTCCTATAACTAGCGATGAGGTCAGAAGGGCCCTGCAAGACATGAAACGATGAAGAGTGGGAGGAGAAGGTGGAATAACAGTTGACTTAATCAAAGACGGAGAAGACATAATGCTTGGAAAACTGTCGGATCTTTATACGAAGTGTCTATCGACTGCAAGGGTCCCAGAAAACTGGAAGAATGCAGACTTTATACTAATCCACAAAAGAGGAGACGTTAAAGAATTGAAAAATTATGGGACCATTAGCTTGCTCCCAGTATTATATAAAATATTTACCAAAAAAATATCCAATAGAATAAGGTCAACACTGGATTTTGTCAACCAAGGGAACAGGCTGGCTTCAGGAAGAGATACTTTACAATGGATCACATCCATGTCATCAATCAGGTTATCGCGAAATATGCAGAGTACAATAAGCCTCTCTATGTGGCTTATATAGATTACGAAAAGGCATTTGGTTCAGTAGAGATACCAGCAATCATAGAGGCACTACGTAATCAAGGAGTACAGAACGCTTACGTAAAAAGCTTGGAAAATATTGCTACATGCGTGTGGTATTTGTTTGTTTGAACGAGGCGCGTAGGCGCCATCACTCCAGAAAAGAGGAGGAAGAACGAACTGGGCTCGCGCTGTGAATCTAACCGGTCAGCGCTGCAACCGTTGTTGTAAATATATTCTGTAAATAGTTTCTCTTCTTGACTCGTCCTTCGCGTTAGAATATCTACAGAGGTTCTACAGCTACCTTAATTCTACACAAGAAAAGCAGGGAGATACCTATAGAGAAAGGGGTCAGACCGGGAGACACAATTTCTCCAAAGCTATTCACTGCGTGCTTAGAAGAATTTAGGCTATTCAACTGGAAAGGCTTAGGAGTAAAGATCGACGACAGATATCTCAGCAACCTTCGGTTTGCCGATGACAGTGTTCTATTCAACAACAATGCAGACGAGTTATAACAAATGATTGGAGACCTTAACAGAGAGAGTGTAAGAGTTGGGTTGAGTATTAATATGCAGAAGATGAAGATAACGATAAATAGCCGGGCAAAGAAACAAGAGATCAGGATCGCCAGTCGGCCACTAGAGACTGTGAAGGAGTACGTTTATCTAGGTCAATTAATCACAGGGAACCCTGATCATGAGAAGGAAATTCACATAAGAATAAAAATAGGTTGGATCGCATACGGCAGACATTGCCAGCTGCTGACTGGAAGCTTACCATTGTTATTGAAAAGTAACGGTGTGCAATCAGTGCATTTTGCCAGTGCTGAAATATGGGGCAGAGACTTGAGAGCAAGTTAAGGACCGCGCAAAGAGCGATCGGACGAAGATTGCTAGGCATAAGGTTAAGAGAGAGAGAGAGAGAGCGCGGTTTGGATCAGTGAGCGAACGGTTATAGACGATATTCTAATTGACATCAAGAGGAAAAAATGTAGCTGGGCAGGTCATGTAATGCGCTGTTTAGATAACCGTTGGACCATTAAGGTTACAGAATGGGTACCAAGAGAAGGGAAACGCAGTTGAGGACGACAAAACACTAGGTGGAGCGATGAAATTATGAAATTCGTGGGCGCTAGTTGGAATCGGTTGGCGCAGGACAGGGGTGATTGGAGATCGCAGGGAGAGGCCTTCGTCGTGCAGTGGACATAAAACAGGCTGATGATGATGATGATGATGATGATGATGACGACGACGACGACGATGATGATGATGATGATGATGATGATGATGATGATGATGGTGGTGGTGGTGGTGGTGGTGGTGGTGGTGGTGGTGGTGGTGGTGGTGGTGGTGGTGGGCCCCCTCCGAAAAAAAATCCTGGCTACGTGCCTGTTCTACCATAAGAAACCTACGACAAGGACGTGTAGCCTGAATGACGAGGAAACTGACATGCATTTTTACTTTGAACCACCACAAGAAACAATGTTCTCATTTTTCACTATTGTATTTTGTTTACAATGGAAATACACGTGGATTCGAACAATGGCTAGAAATTTATTTTTAAAGCGCAAGAACCTCAGTTTCTATAATGCTAGATATAAAATGCTATCAGTCATTTCTCTGGCGAAGAACAGCTATATACAAGCTTGTCCTGGCGGCGACGCGTATTTCAAGACCTTCTCAGTGTTGGGAATGGATACTAGTTCCAGTCTCATCCGTGTTTTTCTCTTCATTTTGGGTGAGCAAAATTTTACGCCCAGAAATTAAGCTTCCAACCATTCATGCAGCAGAGGTAGAAATAAACGCTTGCAGTAAATATGCTGGCAAGAACTACAAGGCTCTTCGTAGAAGTCTGAAGTGTAGAAAATATAATGCATTTGTTTCAAAATTGAACGCTCCAATTGCACGTAATAAGGGAGCGTACGGCTGGTTGTGAAGTGCCCTTGATCATGACAACCATGTGAATTATTTAACCGGGTAACCTGCAAAGCCTATATGAACATCAATAGCCTTCATCGGTGTGCTGAACTGAAGCACACATTCACACATGTGCATAATTTTCGGACTTGTAAGTTAATCACTTTCAAAAGTATTACACTGTGTTCGTGAAGTGGAGGCGTGTTAGCAATAAGCTCTATGGATGGCGAAAATTAGGCTTTGTTTGGGTCTACAAATACACAATGCCGATTGCTCACAGTATATGATTATGGGCACAAGGACAACAAAATGAGTTCTCGTCTTAATAAGGAGTGGGATTATTTAGAACAGTACAATGAGCATTCAAAAGCCACTAGGACTTTCTCTTATCATTTGCTTTCCTCCGCGTAGCTGGGCCATGCGCGACGAAATCCTCCTACGCAAGCATTTTGCATTGTCAGCGACTGGTGCCACCCGATATTGTAAGTATACGTAACATAAGACTGCATGCTGAGTGCGCAAGATGTCGGCAGTTTATTAAGTGACACAGCATAGGTTTTGCAGTAAAAGTAGCGTTTCAAGCACGAAGTAAAATAAATAGAGCTATGGCTTGTATTCGCAAAGTCACACGTATAAGCACTTACTCATTGGGTCACTGTGTAAGTCCACTGCGCGTAACAGTGACCGTGACGATGGAGGCGATGGTCGTGAATTCCATACAACACTTACGTTTAAGAGAAGTTTCTTTAGTGCCAGTTTTGCCCTTTCTAAGTACAACAGAAACAGGGGCTCTTCATAGCTGGAGATAATTGCATGTAGTATACGCGTTCCAAATCAATAACTGCGTGTGCTGCTTCAAGCAGCTGGCGCAGTTATTGAATACGTGTAAAAATTGTAGAACGTGGGTTCGCTCACGCGCGAAGTAGCGAGATTATTTCTCTTAAATATTTTTATTGCGATAGCAATTATATGGACATTCCACGTTCATTATGCCATCGTCGGCGATGGCGGCGTCACTGTGACGTCCCGTGCAAAGTCAAAGGACGATAACACCGTTGCCGCGTGCCGTATCTAGTACGTGCGAGTGAAAGCGTCCGAGTGTGAGCCGTCGATACTGGCTCAATGTCGCACGCACAATGGAGGAAAGCGGGGGGACGAAGCGCGCCGCCTTCAGTCGCGCGCAAGGCACCGGGAGGAGGGGAGGGGTGCGTCCTACTTCCCCGACGGCTGCGTATGGCGCGGCCACGCTGGCCCTATCTTGAAAGCGATCTGCGATGGGGACAGAGCACGCGGAGTGCTGATAGGTTCGTGTTAAGTCTTCCGAGCCACGGAAGAATGAATTAATTCATCTGAGTACCGCCTGGGGCCGCTGGTGTCGCGGAGCACGGACGCGCAATCATGCGGCTATTTTCATACATTGCGAAAAAAATACTTACAGCAGGAATTGCACACTAAAAACCACTGAATCGGTTTTTTTAGACACAATCGTTACTTCTCTATAAACATTTGCGCCCTCAGTTCAGTAATTAAATGTTCGTTAACTGACCTCATTTGATTGAGGATAGTTCCATTATGAAAGATATACTCCTGGTGTGGTACGTAACTGCTGACAGAATGTCATTGGTTGCATCCTCCTGCATTATATAGCTTACTATTAAGAGCTTAGATAACAATAGCAGGGACACCCTGCATACTGTTCCGCGTGAATCTGACTCCATATCAGGAGTCTGCATGCTCATTTGCAATGTAAACCATAAAAGTATTCAAGGCAATGTGCAATTTGAAAAGGCCTCTTGAGGATATATTGCACAAATACACAATTACACAATACACATTACACAAATACACAATACACAAATACACAAGGGCAAGGCTATGACATGTGGAAAATAGGCAAACCGGTCGATGGAACGCCGGTCTCAGAAAACCAAGAGGTGAATGGTGCGACGCGATCTTAGGTACTTTTTGCTATGTGCCTGAGAGATGCTTATCCCAGCTGTGCCAACCATGTAATACTTGACGGAAGCAAGCTAGCTCCCGGTCATGAAACAAGCGGTACGAGTAGCCAAGCGTGAATGTTCAAGTGGAATCGTACAATGTTCATTTTCAGTGGCTGACCAAACGAATGACCCTGAAACACACCACTATCGCTGGTACATGGCGATAAGCATAAGAAATCACACCACAGAATACACCACATAAAAAATCAGATAGAACTTCGAATTTTTGAGCGCATCAGAGCGTGCGCAGAGTCAGCGGCGCTCGCCTCGCATGTGCCACGATATTGGGGGCGAGCTCCACCAGTGGAAAAGCTGGCGCTGCCATCGGCGTGAGGTTAAACCTTTACATGAGGTGGTGTGAGGGATCACGTGAACACATAGGCCACGTCGGCTGCCTCGAAAGCGCCGAAGCAAGCGGAACACGAAAGTTTGTAAGCCCCACCCCCGCTGCGATTCTGATTAAGTGGGGAGGTCGCAAGTCTCCGTAGGCGTCGAAGTCCCTAGCTATAACTTAATTATTTTTAACAGCTCTGATAGCGACCATGCAAAAATGGTTCCCTGTGTACTGTAAAATGTTCATATGCTCCTTCCTAGAGCTCACGGCACGGTGCGAAAACGCGCTCCCCGTGAAAGCGAAATGTTGTACTCGGACATGCATGCAGACGCACAACTCGGTCACCGCGAACCCGTCTGATCGCTGCCTTGAGGCATCATTGTGTTATGATCCCTTTCATTATACGGACAGCCCACTTTAAGTACATATTTTACATAGTTGGCTCTCAGCGGTCGCCTACCTTTCACGCAAGAAACCGGTTCGGAGGACTCCATCACGGAGACCGCGCGCAGTTGCCGTTCACTGCAACTATTCGGTAAAGAGATAGGGTCAATAAACCATTCTGTGCTTTCCGTTTGCCCAAGATTATTATTTAGACAGTAAGGAACTTCTGTCATTTCGAGAGTACTTGCAGAAATATCCACGAGGGCTCCGGCGTGGTTTTTTGTTGAGCGTCGACTATGACGAGCGCCCCGTGTTATCTCTAATACTACGCAAGCGAGGCGCTTCCGACAGATGGCGACTCTGCAAGTCCTCGCCGCCTATAGGTCAAGAGGGGCGAGACTGCTCTCCTTTTGCGTGCCTTTGTCGCTTTCCACCTATACCCGTTAGAGAGGCCTATAGCTTCAAAAAATAACAAGCCCAACAGATCATTTTATCGGCAATGATAAATTTGTGAATAAGTGTATTTGGCGGTCACTTATCCCTAACTGTTTCGAGGTGTGAGACAAGCACATTGAACCTGCACTCTTACGTGCGTCTTGAAGTTAGGTAAAAATCAGTATAATTTTTTTTTTCAGACTTCCGCTTTGACTCCCTGCCGATTCCCATGCATAACAAGATACCTCAGAGCACCTTTCAACATTATTATGCAATCTGAACCCGATGGAACACCGTGCAGGGTAAGTAAATAAATAGAACGAATAATGTTGTATTTAAGGCTTGATATTGTACATCCTCATCTTGTTTCGTCAAGAGGCTAAGTCGACTAGATATTGTCACGGCTCACTGGAGACAAGAGCGGAGAGCAGTATTTATTCGAGAGAGTTAGGGCAAGCGCTCAGTCCAGACTTCTTCTCTAGCGCCTCGCTTGCACAGACGACGTCGTCGTCTTTATCGTCAGCGTGGTTGGGCACAGATGGTGTCGCGGAATTTGCCCCCCTCCAGAAGGAGCATCGTCCCGATGCTCGGCGGGTAGCATCCGGTGTCCAGCAAACCACAGAGTGTCCATGTCATTCAGAAAAATAAGGTTTTATGCGCCCCACGTGCACAGTCTCAGGCAGGTTGTGACGGCGCCTCGAGCAAGATGGGCTGTCAGAAACGACTTCATAGTTGACGTCGCTAAGGTGTCGTAGAACCTTGTACGGCCCGAAGTATCGGCGCAGAAGTTTCTCCGCGAGGCCTCGGCGGCGTACTGGAGCCCAAACCCAGACTCTCTGGCCGGGCATCGATGGTGTTGATTGTAACGTCGGGCATCGCGGTCTTGCTGGCTGGCTATGCGAACGCGCGCGAGCTGTCTTGCTTCTTCGGCGCGCTCTGTAAAATCTGCGGCGTCAGTCTTGGAATCGCTGGAATCATGAGGAAGCATAGCATCCAGCATTGCAGTTACTTCTCGACCGTGGAGGAGACTGAATGGCATCATTCTTGTTGTTTCTTGCCGAGCCGTATTATAAGCAAACGTTACATAGAGTAATATTTGGTCCCAGTTCTTGTGTTCCACATCGACATACATGCAGAGCATGTCTGCGAGAGTCTTGTTGAGGCGCTCCGTAAGTCCATTGCTTTGCGGGTGATAGGCTGTCGTCCTTCTGTGTGCCGTACCACTGAGGGTGAGTACAGTTCGCAAAAGTTCAGCCGTGAACGCGGTTGCCCTGTCGGTTACGATGACCGCTGGAGCACCGTTCCTCAGGACGACGTTTTCGATGAACTGTGCGGCCTCGGTTGCTATGCTGCTAGGAAGTGCCTTGGTTTCAGCATATCGCGTGAGGTAATCTGTCGCAACTATGATCCATTTATTTCCGGCAGAAGATATTGGGAATGGGCCCAAAAGGTCCATACCAATTTGTGCAAACGGTGTTTCCGGTACTGGAACGGGATGTAATAATCCGGCAGGTTTCGTAGGTGGCGCTTTTTGTCGCTGACAGACTGGTGGAAGAAAAGTAGGGAAACGACAAAAGACGGAGACGTACAAAAGCACAGTTCGCAATGGGGGATCACAAAATTTGGGTGCGGTAGTTCATAGTGTTTTTTTTGTCTTTTTTCATTGTTTAACCTATGTAGAATATTAGGCAGTATAGTAGCAATAGCTTGGTGGCGCAACCCACCTCCCCGTTCCAAAGGGGACGCTCATAACATCCATCCATCCATCCAGTCAAGGCACGTTCGAACGTAGTGCTTTACCTGTGCTGCGAGCCGTAGCCAGTAATACTGCTCTTTGATCCGTGCTAATGTTCTTGTGTAGCCTAAGTGACCTGAGGTGGTTTCGTCGTGACAGGCCTGCAAAATTTCATTGCGGAGAGGTTTCTTTCTTTCTTTCTTTCTTTATTGATTTATTTAAGACAATGAACAGATTGTCTTAGGGGACACGGCTAAAGGCAAAACATTTGCCTGACTAGGCCGTGCCACCCGTACATTGGCAGCAACATGGCAGTGGCAGGCTTTCAGGAAGTCACACATGAAATTAAAGTAGTACACATTTTCAACACTTGAGTACACCATTCGCGTAAGAAGAAAAGAAAAAAAAGGTTAAAGTTTATACAGTTTTCTAATCAATTGAAGCACAACAACAACAACAGGGAAAAAAAGTATGTACGAAATTTTCCATACCTGTAGCTGAAAGGTTAAAGTTTGCACAGTTTTCTAAAAACAACAAGAAACATGAACAAAATTTTCTATACCTGTAGTTCAACCTTTCTATTAGTCTTCGGATAGTAACAATTCTTTTACCGTTTTCTTAAAGTTTTGCTTTGAAATTCCAGAATTTAGCAGGTCCAATACCAAGGGGTAGTCGTTTAGAAGGTTAGGAAGTTGAACTGCTAGTTTTTGATCTCCGTATTTCGTTCTGCAACGTGGTTTTTCTATCAGAGTTTTTCTGAGGTTATAGTTTGTCGTTCTGCCATGGTATTTACTTTGGAAGGAACATTTGTCTTCCCAGAATTGCCGTGAAATTTCGAGGAATAATTTGTAAGTGTGAAGTTTTGATGCTGTTAATATTTTATATTTGTTATAGTATAGTTTAGTGGTATCAGTACGTTCTAAGTTACCTATCGCGCGCAGTGCGCGGTTTTGGAGTGTTTGAATTGATTTTAAGTTAGTTTGTGTAGTGGTTGACCAAACTAGCAAACAATACGTTAATCGAGAATGTATAAGCGCGTTGTAAATATTGCGCTTCACATTTATCGGTAGCAAATATCGCAACCTATTTAGCATACCGACAGCACGAGCGATATTTTTTCTAAGAACGTCTACGTGCGGTGACCAGGACATATTTTCATGGAATATAACTCCTAAAAATCTGGCTGTTGATGCCCGTTCGAGGTTGACCTTCTGAAACTGGAGTGTTATCTGAGGATGGATTATTGTTCCTTTTGATTTAAACACTAGATACTTAGTTTTAGTTATATTTAATTGGAGTTTATTCGCATTTAGCCACAAGCTTAGTTGCTGTAACCAGATGTTAGCCTGCTCAAAAAGATTTCCTATTTCCCTTCCTGAGAAGAACACGTTAGTATCATCCGCGTATAATATAATATTAGAACAGCCTTGAATATTGACAATATCATTAATATAGAGTAAAAATAAAACAGGCCCCAAGACGGATCCTTGCGGCACGCCGTACTTAATGTGCTGAATTTCGGAACTAACTCCATTTATTGTTGTGTACTGTGTTCTAGAGGTCAGATAGCTTTTTATTAAGGATAATGCGACACCACGAATTCCATAAAGAGGTAGCTTTTTCAAAAGGACATCGTGTTGCACGCAATCGAAGGCCTTCCTAAAATCTAGAAAGATACCTAGAGTTAACATTCGGTTTTCTATGTTGTCAAGGATTTGTTCCTTTATTTCAAGTAAAGCGGTTTCTGAAGATTTAGCTTTGCAGAAACCATATTGCTCCTGAGCTATTATATTATACGTGTTTAGAAACTCACAAAGTCTTCTATTAATTACATGCTCAGCAATTTTCGCGAAGACAGAAAGAACAGATATTGGCCTGTAGTTATTCATGTCGTTAACTGGGCCACTCTTATGAATGACTGTCACTCGGGCTAGCTTCATCGTATCTGGAAACACACCGTTAGAAAGAATTAAGTTACAGATATGTGAAAGAGGCGTGCTTACAATTTCACTGACGGCTTTCAACGGCTTCACTTTTATATCATCTTCACCTGAAGCACAACTGTCTTTCAACGATAAAATTATTGTCTGTATCTCGTGCTGCTCAGTAGGCGCCAAGAACAGCGTAGAAGAACATCGATTTAATATATATTCCGTGCAAGAGACTGGTGTATCATTTTGTGAGGACGCACCAGCATCAATAAAATGAGAATTAAAAGTATTTGCAACCTCAATATCTGACAATTCACTATGCTGAAATGCAACTTTTCTTGTGATAGCGCCTTTGTTAATTATTTCATTGATCGCTTTCCACATGAGATTTGAATTTCCCATGATAGCAAAAAACTTGTTCGCGTAATATTCTTGTTTAGAGCGTTTAATATCGGAATTCAATTTGTTACGCTCAGATTTGAAAGACCGAAAGTCATCTTCGCTTCTGCTACTCAAAAAGATTTGGAAGAGCTTGTTTCGACATTTTATCCTGTTATAGAGGTCACGAGTTATCCAAGGCTTTCTGGCTTTGTTGTGTTTTTTAAGCTTCTTAAGTGGGAAACATCTGTTGTATAACAACGCGAAGGTAGATATAAAAACATCGTAAGCCTTATTTACATCAGTTTCCGCGGTCACTTCGTCCCACCGATAAACAGAGACTAGTTCAACAAATTTCTTAACACTTTGTTCTGAATAAATTCTTTTTAAGCTTTCAGGGCATATATTGGATGGCTGTCTATGAGGTAGCAGACAGTATATAGGCAAGTGATCACTAAGATCGCACATCAAGACTCCTGCCTTTACATATTCAGCAGAAAAACTCGTCACACAGAGGTCAAGTGTTGTCTGGCTTGTGGGTGTGATGCGAGTAGGCACGTTGATGACATTTGAACAGCCGTATGATTCAAAAGTTTCCTGAAAACGCGTATATTCTAGGTTGTCTGGGCAAGCATCTATATTAAAATCGCCCATTAATATTGTTTCGAGTTTAAGTTCGGTGCTGAGTTCTAATAATTTTTCAGTAAATTCTAAAAACTTGCACATGGATCCAGATGGCGGGCGGTACACTACCGAAATCAAGGTGTTCATGCACTGAAGACCAATACATTCATAGCATTCGTTAACAATCTTGAGCTCGGGGATTATACTGTACGACAAACCAGATCGGACATAAATAGCAATTCCTCCTCCTAGTTTTTTCGTTCGGTAAACAGAGATACAGTCATATCCAAAAATAGAAGCGCATTCATCCTCTGATGTAAACCACGTTTCACTAAAACAAAGCAAATCGAAGCAGTGTTGCAGCTCAGACAGATACAAACTGACTTCATCAAACTTATTTCTCAAACTTCGCACATTAAAATGAAATATTGAAAGTGGACATTGGTTCTTTAACGACGCGACATCCCCAGAAAATTGGAATTCCAGGGTCGCCATTGTGGTTTAGTAAACATAACACATCTTTTGCTATCACGTATGCCGCCATCACTTCGAGGCTGTAAGACTGGCCAGATCCTCCTCGCCGCGTATGACAACAGCTCGGTCGCCGCTCCTTTTTCGCACCAAAACTTTACCGTTTGAATGCCAGACGTATGCGTATCCTGATGTCTGGGCCCATTCCTTCGTCTTTGATAAAATAGCACGTGATAGCCGTGTCATATTTTCACAGAAAAACACGTGCCCATGGTCCTTTAGTTGCTTCTTGTTAGCAAGCCAGGAATCGCGAAGTTCCTGGTGAACAAAACGGATAATGATCGCCCGTGTTTTGCCTGGTTTAGCGGGAAGTCTGTGTATAGCCATAACATCACTCTTGTTCAATAGTGGAAGCTTAATTTGCATCGCTACTTCATTTACCTTCATCATTAGATCTTCGTTCTCGCTTTCAGTAATACCGTGTACTTCAATATTTAACCTGCGGCTACGGCATTCAAGGTTATCCAGATCCCGTTTGATTTGAGACAATTCACTGCTCGAATCTGCATGTTCAAGTTGATCAACTCTGTTTGATAGTTGTGTGGTAACTTTTTCCTGAGCCTGCAGCCTCGTCTGAAATTCATCGAATTTATCAGAAATATGTTGCACAGACGATTCTAGTTCCACCAGTTTGATTGGCAGATCCAAGAGGGTATCTAGCTTGGATTCGATTGCTAGAAGTCGAACTGCTATGTCTCTCTGCGGCGTGTGCCGCTCAATTTCAGCATCCGCCCCTTGTCCCACCCCCCGACATGTCTCACATTTCCATGCCTTCTTAGACATGTCGCGCTTTCCAGTAAAAGCGTCTTCCGTTATACCGGAGCACGAACCAAAATGAAATTTGAATTTGCACTCACAGCAAGTCATGTACAAGCCATTGTCAGGCACCGCGGAGCGGCACACACAACAACGCGACATTTCAACAGGTACTAGTAACACTCGTAAATCTCAAGCAGCGTTGGCAGCAGCGGCTAGCACATACAAAAGGTAACTGATAGAAAACCACCAACCTGTAATATTTCAAAAACGTGTTTCAGCGGACATGCGTCAGATGCTGCCGCTACTGCCAAAGTGCGCAGGAAAACGGTTGTCAGGGCTTGATATAGCCACTGGTCCAGGGGGCGCTTCGGAATGTGCGTTGATAGTAGATCTATGGCAGGGAAATCCGCGCGGCGGTATGGGCTCACAGTATCGGCGATGAGGCTGCAAGTGGCAGAAGAAACCGGGAGTAAAGTTGAGTGCTTGAAACCGGGGTAGGCCAAAGACGGGGCACGGGCACCACAGTCTTGCGACGAGCGCCCGACGATTCCACGGGTAAAGCTTGTAGACGAGGCAGAAGCCACCGTACCTGTAATATTTCAAAAACGTGTTTCAGCGGACATGCGTCAGATGCTGCCGCTACTGCCAAAGTGCGCAGGAAAACGGTTGTCAGGGCTTGATATAGCCACTGGTCCAGGGGGCGCTTCGGAATGTGCGTTGATAGTAGATCTATGGCAGGGAAATCCGCGCGGCGGTATGGGCTCACAGTATCGGCGATGAGGCTGTAATATTTCAAAAACGTGTTTCAGCGGACATGCGTCAGATGCTGCCGCTACTGCCAAAGTGCTAGGTTTAGGGACGACTAGCAGATATCTCTTCCCTGTTGAAGAGAAGTTAATTCCTCCTAAAAAGAACACCGTTGCGTAGGCAGAATGATGACACGTGCCTTGAGAACAATCTGGGCTTGTTTGTGGTGCGGCCTTCTAAGAAATCAATAAGTTACGCGAGCTCCTGGTCCTCTTGCTGTTGTTGAGAGATGGTGGCCGCATGAACAACTCCCAAAAAACCTGCGGATTCGTCATCGTCTCCGCCTGACGACTCGATCGGCGATCTGGAAATGCAGTCAGCGTCTAAGTGCTGCCTTCCCGATTTATAGACCACCGTCATGTCGTACTCTTGAAGCCGTAGGCTCCAGCGTGCCAAACGTGCAGATGGATCTTTCATGTTGGTCGACCAACAGAGAGAATGGTGGTCACTTATAACTTGAAATGGGCGGCCGTATATGTACGGGCGGAACTTGGTAATGGCCCATACTACAGCCAAGCATTCCTTCTCGGTGGTGGAGTAGTTCGACTCGGCACGTGACAATGTTCTAATCGCGCGCCGCTCGCTCGGCGCCGTCTTGCCGTTGAACAAGGACGGCGCCTAGGCCTACGTTGCTGGCATCGGTGCGGATCATTGTCGGCACATCCACGTCAAAGTGGGCAAGAACAGGCGGAGTTTGTAGGTGGTGCCGCAACTCGTTAAATGCCGCCTCCTGCTCCTCGCCCCACACAAACGTGACATCTTCTCTGGTTAAGCAGTTGAGCGGTGAGGCGATGCACGCTAAACCCGCAATAAATCGCCGGTAATATGCGCATAGGCCCAGGAAGCGTCTGACTGCCTTTTTGTCTCTAGGCCTTGAAAACGTTGCGACGGCTGCGATTTTCTCAGGATCAGGTCTGACACCTGTGTGACTTACTACGTGGGCCAAAAACTGTAGTTCTTTATAGCCAAAGTGGCACTTTTCAGTTGTTAAGGTAAGCCCAGCGGACCGTATGGCTTGAAGAACCGACCGTAGCCGTCTGAGATGTTCATCAAATGTGGCAGAATAAACAATGACATCGTCTAGGTAGACTAAGCAAGTCTTCCACTTAAAGTCTGAGAGAACAGTATCCATTAGTCTTTGGAACGTGGCTGGGGCGGAACACAAACCAAATGGGAGAACTTTGAATTCATAGAGCCCATCAGGCGTTACAAAAGCACATGCATTCTACAGGAGCGTCTATTGAATTGACGATGACCGAGAATACATCAGCCTTAGTGTAAGCCTTACATGTATAGGCTTTAGTGTATTTGAACGAGCCGCACACAGTGTTAATATCGAATCTGATAGATCTGAAGATGCGTTATCGCGTCACAGATTCAGGGGCGCAAGACTAAGGTATTCAGCGTAGCGGTCAACCTAATATGTCGACTCTCATGTGATGCCAGTCGATGAATTATACCGGAATGCCATCACATGCTTCTACTGCGGACTTCAGCAAAACGCCATCTTTCTTTTTCAAGTTTCTGAACTATAATCAACCGGGAGCCACCTCTGGTTTTCTGTTTTACGCCAAGAGTTACCCAAACTCTATCACACAGCTTATGCAGATTAGCACAAGGGCCTCTCGTTTTATTTCATTATTCCTATTCCTTTTGAATTTGTTCTTATAATAGCACATGGATTATCTCAATTAAATCAAAGCGTTTGTCACTTTCTATAGTGCGTCCGTGGAATTGTTAAAAGATGGAGCAGGCAGCCTGCACATAGGAAGGATGATCGCCGCCATCACCGCTGAAAGTAGCATAAGTCATTCTATTTAGTCAGGACTAGAGGCCAATAATGAGGCTGAACTTCTTGAGGTAATAGGGCAAAATGTCCTGTGCAGCAAAAAGCATCAGCGTTTATGGAGCCGTCTAATCTCGAAAACTCGCGCTGTTAGTGGGCCATCAATATTCCAATCATGAAATGATTTTCCGGCACTGACCCCAGATCGACGTAAAATGATCTAGAACATTCAGAAAACCAAGATCTCATCTGATAATGATAAAAACTTTTTGCATTGCGGCTACACTGTTTAACGAAATGGCGCTTTTCTGCACACTGTGGACGCTATTTATGCTGTGTAGACCATCTTGAGAACGACATCTTTTAATCGGTTATGAAAACAAACAAAAAAATGTTTTAGATTTGTTTACACAGATCATAGATTATAAGTAAAGCAATTTTTATCTTTATTGTATGCCCGTTGTAGTCTAAAGATCGCGACTGTACGCTGCCTGTATAGATGTGGAACCGAAACAGCTACGGAGAGGTCGTTTATAAAATGACAGATAATTATGGAATGCATGAAAAACCGTGAAATACGCCTATTTTCATTAGGGAAAGGTTACTGCGTTCATGGCCACGAGCCACAACTTGCTGTCTGTCCAAGGAAAAATTGCCTCAACATTGCCAGAAAGAAGCGCCTTAAGTTCACCAGCCATACTTAGGTAACAGAATGCTGTGGAAAACACAGTCAAATGCTTTGTTAGTATTGAGAAACAGCTCTTCGTCATGCTCAAAAACCTGATTTCAAGCACCTGAAAAAATTATCCTGTCAATACTGCCTGTCTTGACCTGAAGTTAAGCCATACTGAGATAAAGAGATGATGGCATCCGTATTTAAGAATCTCGGCATAGATTTCAGCACAAATCTTTGTCTAAAATGTTTGTCAGTTATCGTTTTTTAATGAATTACGTATGCCAGCTGTCAGGCGAGTTATAAGCGTGTTTTACAAATGGCACAGAATTATGTCTGTGATCCGCTGATAACTACAACTTTCTCCAAGAGAAAATTTGGTGAAAATGGAGGAACTTATAGGCTGACGTGCCTGCGAAGATGTCTGTGGGTGGGTGAATTAGGGTTTTTACAAAACGCCTTGCAAGGTAAGTGCTCGAAGGCCTTCCATGCCAAAAACTTCTTAAACGGGCGAGTACCGGCTGAGTCGTCTGCGGGCGGCGTTCAAAAGAATGGGGTTTAAGTAACCGCAAATAAAATTTCTTAAACAGCTACTCAAAAGCAACACACTCGCCGGAAATTGGGCTGGATTATCTACAGGGTCGCAGTACCCTGTTCTGCATATTATTTACTATATTCTGCATGTCCCGTTTCACTGCGCTGTCTGGCTTCTCATATGACAGTTATGTATATTAAATTCAAAATTTGTGCTCATAGCTGCAACGGATTATGACCTGCAGAATTATGCGTTAATTATTGATCACTCCAGACAAGGATCGCTAATAATGTTCGTCGACTTTTCTTTCTTTCCGCTAGCATATGGGCCATTGCAGTGCCGGGGCCTGCCTCGATATTGGCAATAATGCTGCACCGGATCACTTCGAATTTGGGCCCAGCTCCGGCATGACAAGCTATCACAACAGCAATACCAACGGCGACACTCATGCTGGCAGCACTGCAGTCTCAACTAGCGGCGGCTATGCGAGATACGGCTTTCTCAGTGAAGCAAAAGTGATTCCGTATACCGACCAAGTTATGAGCGAAAATGGAAAGGAAAACAGCGCACCTTTATTTGCCAAAGAACTGAGCGCTCGAAGTGCACTTCAGCATCTGTTACGTGTGAAACGTGCGGCGAGACGCTCCAAAGAAGGAGGGCGTGACGGCATCGAAACGTCTGAAAGCGGAAAACACATTTCCCTGGCAAGAGTCAGAAGGAGCCGTAAAAAGCGCAGAAGAAACAGAAAAGGTGGTCGTCCTCAAAACCATCACATTGGCTATACTTATGTCAATGGAAACATGTACGGAGCTGGAAGTGGCGTGTATGGCGCGCCATATGGCCCACGGAACCCTTCTGTCATTATAGTTGGCTCGCCACGCAAAAAAAGTAAAGTTAAAAGTTTACTGAAAGGAGCGGCCGTGGGCGTGGCCGCAGGCGGTGCGGGTATCGCCACTTACAAACTTTTTGAAACAGGAACGAAGCCCAAACACACGAGTTCTAATGGAGCTGGAGGTGTAGAAGCCAAATTCCCTCCACCTAATAGAACCGACGCAGAGGGGAACGCAGCGGGCGCTCAAGGCACCGCAAAAGGGGATACAGGCCAAACAGGAACCGGCACGCCGGAGACCAATGGCGGTGGAGAAAACGACGAGAAGAATAAAACCGATGGTGTTGAAGCCGGCGCGAGCCCGAAAGGCGAGGGCACTGCAACGGGCGCGACCGAGGCTACTGGCACCGACGAGGCACGAAGCACCAATGGCAGTAAAACCGGCGCAAGCCAGGACGCTGTAACTGACAAGACCAAGGAAACCGACAATACTGCAACCGACACGACCGATGCCGCAAAGAGTGCAGCAACCAGCATTAGCGCCAATGGCCAGGGGCCTGGAACGGACGCTACCGAGAAAACCGCCGCTACAGCAACAGGACAAGCCGTAGGTACTGGATCCAGCTCGATCGAGAAAAACACCGACAACGGGCGTAGTTCTTCTGCACTCCCGACAGTACCGGTGTACGCAGAAGTACCGGGAGGCTCAAAAGTATCATTCACAGTCAACAGCACTGGCATTCACATCCAGGTTCACAAAGACAGTGAAGGGAGCAGAACTTAAAAAAAGAAATAAATATTACACGGGAGGCCCATCTCCAAGTAACGAATATAAATAGCTCTGGCAGAGGAGGGTCCTCTAGGAAGCAACCTAACTCTCATTTGCGAGAGTTTCCGTATCGCCACTGGTACACTGGTGATGGAGCACAGACAGGCAAAGGGCAAACATGTCAATCTATTTCAATTAGTAGAGGCGGTGGTCATTTAGCAATAGCTAAAAAATAGGCATGTCATCACACGGCGGTGCCTAATTGTGGTGATTAGGATAATAATTTAGGGTTATTGATTCGACTAATACGTCTTGTTTCGTGGTGGCTGCAGAATTGACTACGAAAGGTACGTAATTAGGCGCTGGGAAATAATTTTCACCAAGTGAACGTACGTACGCCGTATCCTAAATCTAAGCTCACGCGCGTCTTTGCATTCCCTTTCCATCTTAATTCCTCTTAATCTCGGTTCGCAGGACACCAAAATAGGCGAGTTATATTAGCCAGTAACATCATCCAGTAAGTAAAATGTCTATGCTTTCACGCCAAAACATTACCAGCGCATATTTCGAAAGTCACACTAGCGAAACAATTGCCGGTATATGTACTTGCTTCAGGCAGTGAACTGCTTCAGTTTGTCGTTTTGAAATGGAATCGTAGACAAAATTTATTCGAAAGTTTATTTGTGATTTTATAATGGCAACTTAACTGTACACTGCAGGATTTATTTTGCAGGTTAACGCTGCCTGATAAAATATTCCAGCTCAACTTATATGCGCTGTTTCACCATCCGAAAACGGTTTTTGAATGGAAGAAAAAAAAATTAATGAATAATCAAGCTTATTTTTCCTATGTATAGTGTTAATAAAATGTTTTTTATGTTTTAGTCACTGTGTGTTAATTTCCGTTTTCTGCTAACACTAAGGTAACCGCGTTAGGCTTGAAAAGAAGCTTGACTACAATCAGTGAATAAATGTAATTCCTTCCTTTATCGCCAAACTAAGGAATAAATGACAGTTCCTTATGTTTTATTTTCTTATGGAGGGAAGAGACAAAGTCTGGTGTATATTCAGTCAATTCACCAAATCAAATGCAGAATTAAGCTACGGAATGCTAAAAAAGAATACTGGCACATACGTTTCGTAGGCGTCCTTCTTCAGTGAATGCTTCCCAATCCATGAATAAACACTCTGATTTTCAAATATAAGTAACTCACATGACCCTCTCATCGAGATGGCACGCCACCCTGCGCAGCTCCCATCTCGACAACCAGCTCTGGGCGACCCAGCAGTCCTACGAAGCGGCGAAGAAGCATGACCTCGACGTCCCATCGTGGGAGGCCTAGGCCCAGCCGACTAAACTGCTGGTTCTCAATAATTTTCACTCTCTCTCCCTCTCTCTCTCTCTCTCTCTCTCTCAATTCTGTGTAAGTGAAAAAAAAAGGGATCGGACGCTGATTTCTCTAATTTAATGGCGTCTACATTTTCAGTCATCGCACCACACACACCGGTATGAAGCCATGACATGTGAAAAAAGAAAAGCTTTCTATACGGCTTATGTGCCGTAACGCAAACTATTTCATAGGATTTGTACAGTAAGTGACCGAAGACAAAAGCAGGAATTGCCACTTTACAAAAGCCACTGCCTACTTGTAGAACACACATAATTTGCTCTGTCGTACTTGTGAGCTATGTTGAATATCTTTAATCTATTATTGTTTTGCTGTGATTAGAAACTGTTTCTACTGTGTCCTATTGCTTGCTTAATTCTGGTACCAATATATACGAAATGTCAAAGGTGTTCACAGCCTTCGTGGTTATTTTGTACAGTCATCATTTGTGGTGCTATGCCCGGCATTGAGATGCGAGCGAGTGCCTCACCTTGGGAGGAAGTCTTCCGTCTGATTGTTTCAGAGCGCAGCTCTCAGGCGCCCGTTCCTGTGTTTCGCGTCGGTGTCGTCCCTCGGCGTAACCGAGCGAACAAGCAGAGCGAAGGCTCAAAGAGCGAACGCGGAGCGCAGCGGGGAACGAAAGACTACGATAGCGAATGCAGCGCGAGGAATGCGGAGGAGGAGGCTATCGCACAAGAATAGCGAGCCGTCGTATCTTGATGGATGGCATGCGGCGCCCGTCTTCACCGATACCATATATGGAAACAAAGCACTACATGAGCGGAGGTCTGTCTGTGCTGGCTGCTGTGAATCGTGCCCACGTTTCACTCACGCGCTGCCTCTGGCGATCTTTCCAAGTAGCGAGGAGGTCGCGCTACACTTCGCTCCATTTGCAATGTGCCGCATGAGGCAGATTGTCCGTATACAAGCCAATATATCGCGAAATGAAAACAAGTATAGAGCTGTGTTGCAATTTTGCATTAGGGAGTATTGTAATCGTCAGTGATTTTTTTTCTTGACACATTAAAACTCTGTGCATTTATAAAGCATGGTGGCTCTAGGAGTAATAGGGGATATACGAGTATATTGGTACAATCCGCGCAATGTAATAGACTTAGAATAAAGAATGCCTCCGTGAGAAAGTGCAATAACACGGAGTAGAGCTGGAAATGCCCCTGGAGGAAACAAAGTCGCAGCTTCACCCAAAAGGCGAAGCACCGATCGCGGTAATAAATCAATAAACAGCTATACGAATTAAGGATAGTGGTTTTATCGGTCATATAAACTTGCAAACATTCAGTTACTAACTTAACAAGCATAGTGTGACGCGCGCACGAGCAAACATGAACACATCTCACTCGACGACCGCGCACACTCACTGTGAAAACGCTCGAGTGAGCAAGGACGGCACCCGCAGCGAGCGAACTGACACTCATGCTGCGTCTACCTTTAATGCGAACTAAGCGGCGAGAACCCAACGCGCACGAAGCTATCAGCATACGGCGCACGCTGTCCCTGTCGCAGATCGTTTTAAAGATAGGGCCCGCGCGACCGCACATGGCCGTGCCATACTTAGCCGCTCCCCCCTTTCCCGGTGCCTTGCGCGCGACGGAAGACGGCACGCTTCCTCCCCACTTTCTTCCTTAACGCCCGCGATATTGAGCCATCATCGTCGGCTCACCCACGCGCGCTTTCACTCGCACATACAACATACGCCATGCGGCCGACGATGTTATCTCCCTTCGACTTGATACAGAACACCATGGCGACGGTAGAAATGCGCCTGGAGTGTACATATATGTGCTATAGCGATAAAATTAAATAGTTTTTTTGTGATCTGTGCCCACCACATCATTGCGCAGGATGTCAAGTAGGGTGAAGGCCGACTTGCGCATGTTAGATGAAAAAAAGGTAACCGATTAAAACCACAAATACTTCGTTAAGGGATGGAACTGATCGTCGTTACCAATTATTGCCCCGCGAAAATAATTAAGAAATGACTCATAAGTAATCGCTTACTTCAATGCTACTATGCTCCGAATGTTTATTCACTTTGGATGATACATTAAAAAACTTGAAGGACGCTTAAGCTTCACCTTTAAGAGGGAAACGCGATAGCAGAGGAAAATCCCTTACTGCTTCTCACGCTTCCCAGGAATTGCAGCATATGTAACCGTAATCCTTATCGGGAAACCCTGGTGCCGAAGGCTAAGCACAACGGCGAGGTTTGTGGTAGAAACGCTGTCTTTTGCGTGGGTCGATGCCGGAGATTGTGCACAGCCACGCCATATCGCAGTTTTAATATTTTGGTCTCAGAAGATTTAACATAAAAGGTATGCACTATCGGTGTTTTCATGACAAGTGTTTGCGGGTTGTCATTCTCAAAGTTCCGAGGAGTAAGATTGTCAAGAATGTAAGACAAGGTATAAGCAACTTGAGTGAAAGAATGGTGTGGAAATATCGCCCGTGCATACGGCATGTCACATATTAAGGTGTGGGATATACATATACCTAAATATATACGCCAACTTTTGCTCACGCACAAATCCTCCGACACCGGATTTTCTGCTACACAGGGCCCTTAACGCTATCGCGTTAATATAGCACAATGGCCTGGCACTTTCATCGCACGCTCGGCAGCCGTTCACCACATCGCTAATTTCGCACCACTAATTTCACATCTATTTGAAAATTTTTGATGCTCATCTTCACTAATTTTATTATGAAGGCATCAGGAAGCGACACCGAAACGTCGCTCGATGGGCGCACTGCAGAGGAGGGCAGTGTTGTAGTTTGCCAGCGCCATGCGCCCATGTTTGTGGTTACTCAATTTCCCAGTGCTACGTACCGTTTAGGGTCTTCTATGAAACGCAGCGCTTGAGCTTTTGCTGAGGCTTGAAGAAGCCGCTCCCGGTAGGACTTAATGCTGAGAGCTGGGCTAGTTGCAACTTCAACAGTTGAGGCATTATGAGTGCTTAATGGGAAATAGGGAAACGGAGAAAACAAAAGGCGACGAGACATGGAAGATGCTGGTAGTGTAGAGCTCCCGGTAGGGCCCGTAAGAAAGCTGGAAAAAGCATCTGTGCATGATTTTCTGACATCAACGTCACATAACTGAGCCGTCAATACGCTTTGCCCGTACACGACACAACAAAACAGTTAGGCAACCATACAGTCACCTTAGCATGCATCAATATTCCCTGTTTCCTCATGCTATTTCATTGTGGAATAAATTACCACAAGAAATAGTTAGCGCTACTACCACACAATCGTTCGTTCATCTTACGTGCCACATTACGTGCCACATATATTTAACGAACTTGAAGAAGCGCTTGGAAATTTCCAAACTAAACGAAAAATGACTAAATCAATAAGGAAATGGTGCTCATCTTTGCAGACAAATAAAATCACTGATGGCCTCTTGCATGTAGAAGGTTGCTTTCCTGGGTTTGCTCCTTAGGTGTTCTGTGAGTTGTGATATGGCTCATTGTCAAGCTATTATGATGTCCTTTATTTATTTATTTACTTAGATTTAATTTTGCTCGGGTTGTGCTCATTATGTCCCTCTAATTTTGTATAATATGCTTAGTATGTACTAGTATGCCTTATTTCATTGTTTTGTGGTACACATTCGACGATTCACTGTGCTGCCTGAAATACCAACAAGCACGATGTGCTTAGGTTGGACAGGAAATGAAAACCTATGTACCAAATGAAGATGAATAAAATTTTAATTTGATTTGATTTGATTGTACTACGCGGTCTGCGATGTGAAAACAACGCACAGAGTCAACAAGGCAAAATTCCTGTGGCAACAAATTCTTGTGCCTCTTGAGGCAACAGCACTGCTTTCACGTACACATTTGGCTACATCATCCCTTCGTAAGAGAGAGAGAACCAACTTTTATACTGAGCCCTTAGTAACGGTTGGTGCGCGCTGGCACCAGATGGGGTGGAACCTTCTTCTCAGGTCCCATATGCGTCCAGCAGTTCCTGGCCCCTAGATGCCAGCGCGAGCTGGATCGGTAGGTCGGGGCTGGACAACAAGGTCTCCCATCGCTCGGGGGGTTGGGGCTGGGGTGGGTGGGGGGTAGGGATAGTGGAGGGTTCTTGACCTTAGTGCACTCTGCAAGGATGTGTGCTAGAATGCCTTTTGATCGTCTGCAAAACGGGCATGAAGTGTCTTGCTCTGTTGGGGACATGCTGTGGAAGAGCACGGGATGCGCTAGCGACCCCACTTGCGTGCGTCGCACGATCGTTTGCTGCATTCGGCTGAGCTGCAGATGCGGACGGGGAAGCCTACATCTGCCGCTTCTGTACATTTGTGTGATTTCTTTGTAACTTGTCACGGGGTGTGGTAGCTCTGGCTCGTCCTCGGCCCGGATTGACAGTTCTCGGGCATAGTGGTCGGCGAGTGCGTTGCTTTCCATTTGCGAGGGAGCCGGGACCCACACGAGCTCAACGGCCCGTCCCGGTTATTTTCGTTTGGTGAGAATCGCTACTGCCGCGGGAGAGATGTTCCCCTCGCGGTAGCTTGCGTAGGCAGCCTGGGAGTCTTTGACCACGGTCCTCAGTCCCGGTTGTGCGAGTGCGATGGCTACGGCCACTTCTTCTGCTTCGGCTGTATTTGTCGTCCGTATCGAAGCGCATGTGACCAGTTTATCGATGGTAACGCCCGCCGTTGCTCTGGTTCCGTACTTGGGAAGCGAGGCGTCCGCGTAGAGAACCTCGGGGTCTTCTTCCAGCTGTCGAGCCAGTGCCTTGGCTCGCACAGAGCGTCTCTCGTCGTTCCTCTCCGGCTGCATGTTCCGGGGGAGGGGCTTGGTCTTAATAATCTCTCTCCATGTTGTGGGGAGTGGAACCGTTGTCGGTTGCTGTTCAATTTGCCATCCTCTCTTGCGTAGGACGGCCCGACCGTGCTCTGTCCGGCTCAGCCTTACTCTCTGGTGGGATAGGTGTGCTTTTCACCAGCTCTTCCACCGTGTTGTGGGCACCCACTTCCAGCAGCTTCTGCGTTGACGAGTAGACTGGTATGCCCATGGCGAGTTTGACTGCTTTTCTTATCGTCGTATTCAGCGCCTCCCGGTTCATCTTCGCATGCTGGAGGTGCGGGGCGGAGTATGTTACGCGTGACACGACGAATGCCTACGCCAGACGCAGTGCGTCTTCTTTGATTCCTCTGTTCCGGTTGGTGACTCTCCGGATTATGCTCAGAACCTGCTCCGATGTGGTCTTGATTTTGTTGACGGCTGCGTGCGCCTTGCCGTCTCTACGCAACAGCAAGCCCAGTACCCGGATCTGCTGCGTTGGCTTGATCTCTGTGCCGTCGATGGTGATAATTATGCTCGGCGACGGCTTTTTTTTTTTGGTCTTCCGAGCTGTACTATGAGCAGCTCCGATTTCTGTGGAGTGCAGCTCAGGCCGCAGGTCGTGGCATACTCGTGGGCGGTCGTTCCCGCTCTCTGCAGGGCTTCCTCCGCCCAGGCATCAGACCCTGCGCGGTTCTTCCACAGCGTTATATCGTCGGCATAGAACGCGTGGTCCACGCCCTCGATCTGATTGAGTAGTTCAAGCATGGGCACGAGTGCTAGGCTGAAAAGCAGAGGTTACAGGACCAACCCCTGTGGGGTACCCCTGTTTCCGAGCTCCACAGGCTCTGACCGTTCATTTCCTATCCGGATAGTTGCCGTTCTATTGGTTAGGAAATATTTAATATAGCTGTAGGTCTTGCGGCCACACCCCGTCTTGCGCAGGTTCTCGAGCACGCAGGTGTAAAAAACATTTATGCTCATAGCACGCAGCCCTAGTCATGGTCATTATTTCAATACTCATATATTTTATGCAAGTCGCAGTGACTCGTTTTAGTCCTGTTTACCCCCATGCCACATCTATCATTTGCAATTTATTTATGCACTTCGTAAACAATTCATTGAAAGCTATCCCCATGGCGCACTTCGAGTGATGCATTCAGTGACTCAAGTTGGTCAGAAGATTAGTTTTCAACCGTGTTCTACAAACAAAGAAGCTTGATGCGCTGTCTATTGCACCAAGGAATACCCACTCCCAGTGACCAATGTGCGCAGGAAAACAGTTAGAGAAAGAAATAGATAGCTGGATGTATATGTTTCTAGACAAATAGATAGTCCACAGTAAGTGCGTGAAGTACCCTATGATGCTAGCGCTACTAAAAAAATGAGGCAAAACTCATCTCACGATTACTGTTCACAGTAATGCACCGAGCATTGAAGCAAAATAGCGACAAAACGTACTGTCACCGTTGAAACGCATTGTGTATGAGGCGGGTACTGCAGCGTGACTCTTTTCTCGCGCTTCCCTATGAGAACGTTGCGCCATATATAATGCATATATAATGATAATACATGATGCGCCAGTAGCCGGCCTCTTTTATTGCACTTTCTTGTTGCTAATAGCATTATTTTTGTTTGCTTCAGCGATTTCGAGCCTGTCTATTAGGCTGTCTATCTATATAGCCTCTTACACTTTTTCAGTGGCTTAAATTGTCTGCCTGCTTGGGCCACAAGGTATGTGCTCCTGGTCGTGATGCCGTCGTGGTCGTTCCATTGTCCTCATTCCAGCTTCATATCTTGCTCTCGTCATAGCATCGTCGTCATGGCCTCTACCTAGACCTCGACGCCGAAGTTGTCTGATATATTGAGCCACTAGGTATGGGGTCGTGTACGTGATGCCGCCGTGGTCATAGCATCGCCATCATTCCAGCTTTGTTATCTGGCACTCGTCATGGCGTCGTCTTCCCGCCATTGTCGTCACATATTCGCCATGCATTCGCTGTCACACCGCCATAGTGATGCCATCGTCGTTATTCAATCATCGTCATTCAAGCTTTGTGATCTGGCTCTCATCATGCTGTCGTCGTCACGGCTTCTACTCCTACCCAGTGGCCCAATTTGTCTAACAGCTCTGGCCTCTAGGTATATGTTAAGGGTTGTGATACCGTCGTGGTCATTCCATCTTTGTCATTCCACCTGTATCATCAGACTCTCGTCATGCCGTCATCACCACGCTATCGTCGTGACACCACGATCGTCATGCGGTCATCGTCGCGCGATCGCTTCATCATTTCCTTAATTTCAGTAACGTAGCAGCGCCCACCGACGCCGCAACGCGGGAACGCTAAGGCCGGCGCTTAGCCGGCACCTTGGTGCGTGCAGGACGCGCAAGCCCAGCACGCGCAGTTAGGCTGTAGAAGCCCGCTACGCTGGTCCTTTTGTTGTGGTGCTCCGCTGCAAACCCTCTGTTCTCCACAGTGGTGACTCCAGCCTAAGAGATCACCCACTTCAGCAACCTCCCAATCTCAGGAAACCTTCCACTTAATGCCACCTCGCGCCCACGGCACGTCGCAGCTCTCCAACTAAGCCTGCTCACGTTCTCGCGCAATAACCCACAAGTTTGCTTCGCCCAGCTAAAATCCATCTTCGATCTGCATGGCATCCACACGGAGACTTCTCGGTTTCATGCCTCACGTTGCCATCTAGCTCTTCAGGTGGCTCAAGAGGTGGCGGACGTCATCGCTGCACCTTCGGGCGATGCCTAGTAGCAGCAACTTAAGCAGAATATTTGGACCGCACCACGGCGTCTGAAAACTCGCGCCTCCACCCCTCGCCCACATCTGAGGAGCTGGGAGATCGCCGCCCGTCCCAGCTGCTCTACAGCATACGGAAGATCTTGGGCACAAGCAACGTCTACTGGAATGGTGGGCTGTTGATTGACCTCTTGCTGCAGCATTTGCCGCAGTCCGCCTGCCTTGTCTTGGCCGCTGCAGGGCACTTGACCCTGGATCGTCTCGCTCAGCTCGCTGACTGAGTCCACGACGCGACTTCTCTTTCGGTCGCTGCCCTCTCTTCAACACCAGAGTCCTCAGTCATGTCCCACTTAGAGTCCCGGATCGACCAGCTCGACGTTTCTATCGACGGCCTAAGGACGTGCTCTCATAATCAGCCCGACTGCTCCTCACGTCCTAGCCACCGTTCATCTTCCCCGGACAGTTCCCGCTCGCGCAGTCCTCGAAGCTCACCAATTTGATGGTATCATTGCACTTTCCAGGAACGCGACCGTTAGTGCAAGTCCCCGTGCAACTGGTCGGGGAACGTCTTGCCTTGCTACTGGGCCGCACCTTCTTAGTCATGGATTCCATTTCCAGCCCGCGCTTCCTCGTAGGCACAGGTGGGGAAGTCAGCGCACTGCCGTCCCCAATGGATGACCGCACTTCTAAGTCGCCAGTGCCTTCGCTCCGTGCGGCGTAATCTACCTCCATGATCTGCGGTCCCTGAATCTCGACCATGTCTTGCAGCATAGATTCCGGTGGGTCTTCATCGTAACTGACTTCAATCAGCCCATCTACGGCTCCGACTTCTTGACCTATTTCGAATTTGACGTCAGCATGCGACACCATCGCTTTACTGACGATAAGACGCGGATTTCCTTCCCGGGCGTTCTGTCGGCTGTCGCTCCCACTGGCATCCGCACGATGATCGCACCAAGGCCGTACACTAGAATCCTCGAACAGCTTCCTAAGTCACGACGCTCTGAAATGTACATCGGCCATCCAAGCACAGCGTAACCCGCCAGAGTGTCACGCGTGGTCCACCCGTCCCAACTCGTAAGCGCCGCTTTTTCTGTGAGCGTCTCGCGATTGGTAAATGGGAATTCGATCACATCCTCCAGCTGGGTATTATTCGCCCTTCACCAGGCACTTGGGCCACCCCACTCCATCTGGTACCGAAGAAAGAACCGGGTGATTGGCCAGGATAGCCATCCCCTTCAACACGCACAATATTTCACTGGCCATTTCGAAGAATGCAAGATCTTTAGCAAAGGACACCTTGTGAAGGCGTAGTATCAAACCCTAGTTGAGCCTGCCGATATCCCGAAGACGGCGATTACAACAGCCTTCGGCCTGTTTATGTGCGTATGACCTTTGGGCTACGCAACGCAGCTCAAATGCTCCAAAGATCCATTGCCGACATAATGCGCGGCGTCCATGCGAGGTTTGCTTAATGGACAACGTCCTCGTCGGGAATCCCACTTCACAATACCATAAGCGTCACCATCCTCTTTCAATGCCTTCAAAAATTTGGCTTGGTTGTCAACCCCTAGAATGCGTCTTCGAGCCCTCCGAGCTCGAGTTCCTTCGCCACCACATCTCGGCACTGGGAATTCGTCCGTTGCCCTCTCACATCCAGGCCGTAAATGACTTCTCAGCACACACTACCCTACGGCTGCCGCGTGAGTTCCTGAACCTCGTGAATTTCTCCCGATGGTTTATTCCGAACTGCCCTAAGCTTTGCACCCACTGACTGACCTTCGCACAAACATCAGCTCCTTATTCGCGATTCCCTACCTAGTGTTAACAGCGCAAATTGTACAAGGGACACGAGACGAGAAGACGACACCACGAGCGCTGACTTTCAATAACGTTTAGTTGAAAGAAACAAGGCTTCCTATACATTTGCCCGCACGTGTCACAGACACTTCATTTCACATCATGTGAAACACGCACTTCTGAGCACTCAATAAAATGATTCCATGTGCAAAAGCTCAAGTTATTTTTTGTTAGCAACAAGGGGGCGTACTAACACGTTGGTCACGAACTCTGGTAATCTCGGCTGCCTCAATAATTTTCCGAACCAGCTGGTCATTGTCTTCGTTCAGCGCTTCACAGCGTCTGAATTCTGCGGCGCAAGCTTTAGAGGGGCAATCCCTGACGTGGATGCCTAGATTCCTGTTCGTCTGCTTGAAGTTGTGGTTATATTTTTTTTTGTCTTTCGTTTGTGCACCTCCCAGTTTGCCCTATATATTTTTTCCCCCATATCAAAGGTATAGAATACACCAAGGCTTCTTTGCGATCCACAAAGGGGCTCTGGTCATTTATTGTGCAGATTTCCTGCTTTATCGGCTTTTCTGCATTGACGCGTCAGCAGAGGCTTTTCAGCTTTTCCGGAGCAGTGAGCACAACAATAACACCCGCTTTGCGCCCTGTCTTTTTCAAGCGGTCAGACATATTGCACACGTATGGCAGGGCCACCGTCCTTCGCTTTTCTTTTCGTTTTTGTGTTCTCGCCACCTTGCTCGCCATTTACACACTCCAGTTTTAGGTTCTTCCTCAATCGTTCCGCAACAGACATTGCTATTCCACAGCAACATACTATTCTAGCGATTTCTAGTCCTCCAAAGCTCAAGCTGCTTTCAGGGCTCCTAAACAAGCCGTCGCCGATTCGTCACTTCTCCTCCATCAGAGGGCTAAGGTGCCTCCTCGCATCAAGGCGGATGCTTCTCGCGTTGTCATCGGCGCTGTTCTCCAATAGAAAATCGACTGCGAGTGACACCCACTGGGCTTCTTCTCTGGGAAGCTTCAACTTGTTGAGACTCCCTACCACCAATTTGGCCGTGCGCTACACGCCATCTACTTCATCATCCAGAGCTTCCGGCACTTCTTGGAGGACAGCCATTTTAGGTTCTAGCCTCTGGTCTATGATTTCCGCACGAACTCTTTCAAGTACGTGTCACGTGAGCTTCGTCAAGTTGCCTATGCATATCCGGCATATCTAAGGTATCCGGCCCATCAAAGGCACCTTCAACGAGACAGCTGACGCACTTTCACGCATCCCCTTCATCGGCACTTCTATATGGTCTCTGGACTAGAAACGTCCAGCTCGAGTGCAAATGGAGTGCCCTCAGCTGCAGGTGCTGCGTGATCGCCCCCGTTTCCTCCGTCTGCAACTCAATAGCATTTATAATGCACATAAATTACAACATGAGCTTTGGATCCGCATATTTTTTTTTCTCTTCATCGCTTAAGAGTGAGTATCGTTAAATGGCTGCTACGAAGCAGATTAGGCAAAAGGCGTCAACCGGTTCCAGTTTATGCTACTGCTCTTGACTGTGGTTGTTAGTCTTTCTTTCTCGCTTTAGGACAAGTAATATCTTGTCGTTGTGCCGGATCATGAGGAGCTCTGGTACCAAAAACATTGATTTCGTCATTCACATTGCACAAAGGAACATTTTTGTGAATTGGGCTCCACTTTTTAAGCTAGCTTAATCATAAATGTTTTCAGAAAATTGGTGTACTTGCACGGCACAATACTACTACAGTTACCTACATAAAGAGAGCGAAATGCAGTAGGCAAGAAGACGACACGGAAACTTTTTGTACTGTTATTTTTGTGAATTCCTCCACGTCTTTGCTGATATTTCTTCATCATACAACTTCTTTCGTTGCCCACAGCGACATACAAGACTGCGAACGTCAATGTAAGAACATGAACTCCTTTACTATACAAAGCTAGTGTCCATCAAAATGATGTTTCTGAGAACAATACCACCACAAATAATACAATGCCCTTTGTGTTTCCGAGGCACTTTCTTAAACTATGAGAAAACGTAACGAATATGTTTCATAAAAAAGTTCGTATATATTCACTTAGTCACCATAGCCCGGACGCCACTGCTGTCTTTGCCACGCTGCTGTCAATATAATCCTAAATGCACCAGTTTCGTGTGCCCCTTCTTTGCATGCTTATAAATATGTATCGGTCGAGGATAATCGTCATCATCGCTAGGGCAATAAATAATTTCTAAGAGTAATAATAATGTGGCATCAGAAGGCTATCCTTCGACGAACATCATGGCTAAATGCGTTGTTTCGTCAAGCAACAAAGGACAGCTTTGCAACAAGCTGACAGAGATAGTAATCGCCCTATGTATAAAGCCAGCTGTCGCCATCGACGTGTATCTGCGATCGTCAGGCCGCGTCGTCCCCAGCTTCACCATTGTCACAGGACAAAAAAAGTTAAGCATGTTCACAACTGACGTTGGTTCGAATCACAATGGCCACTTTTACTTATTTATTTACTTACTTTTACTTATTTACTTTTACTTATTTATATAAATGTAACAATGTACGTTTGGGAGCCACGCACGCTTTCCATCGCGCAGTCACTTAACAAAACAGGCGGGCGATTACACCAACCTCTAGCGCTCCACCTGGGCTCTGAGAGCGGTGGCCTCTATGCATGTATTTCAGAGGCCAGAAATTGCTCAATTGTAGGAACGAGGACAATGCTATTTGCATGGCATAGAAGTTTTTGACAAGATGGTGGAGTGTTGGCGTGTGTTCACCGTTGTCCTGACAACAGCGTCACTGCCAATAACGATGTCGCAACAATAACGCAGCATATTTTTCCCATAGTAACTCCAGTATTCACAGCCGCCAAGTAACTGGTGCTGTAGCACGTGAAATATACAATAAAAGGAAACTTTCGCTATACTCTTGAAAGTCTCACAGTTATTTCACTTGTGGCATCAGATGTGAAAGGTGCGAGAGCGAGAGGCAGAGAGATAGGGACAAGGCAGGAGAGGGGATAAGCGTATGCGAATCTCCAGTTTCCTACTCTTCAATGAGGATCAAGAAATAGCTGTGCAAAAGAAGGGACGAGGTGAAAAGAAAAAAAATTGTACCTAAAGTAGGCGTTCATTGAGTCTCTCGGAGTTTATTAATCCGCAGTCGGGACATTCAAAAACGATCGACTCATTGAGACAGAAACGCAACCAGCTTTTAACACAGCAACTGCCTCACCCCAGATGGCTTGAACACTGATTTACAGAACCTTTATATCTAGCTTTTATACATGAAAGTTATCTCAAATGAAACACTGCCAACATGTCACGCCGGTGAAAACTTGCACGTTGAGGAAACGGAAAATATACCTGCTTTACGTACCCTCTCGCAACTCCTGACCCTACAGCAACCTCAGCAGAAAACATGCAAAATGAACAGAAACAACCCTGCTGTAGCAAAATAGTCTCGATAAAATATTTTCAAATAAGAAAATGTTTGGCAGCTGGGAACAACAAAGATATATGCAGTTCCGACGCTTATTTTGCAATCTATGTGAAAGCAAGCTTTCGGGAAATGCTTAATCTGAGGTTTTAAATCGCGCTATTTCATCCCTACGTCTTTGGCGCAAACAAAATTCGCGGGCAGATGTGCTCTCGCGCACCCGCGCTAAATCATGTCAGAAATGGTACGCTAACTAGTCTTTCTTATTTTCTTCCTATTTATTTTAAATGTACCGGGCCACTCTTTGGCCGATCCTTAGCTATGAGTATGTGTCACAGTAAGGAAATTATAATCATCAGCAACACACGGCAATCATATCAAAATAGCTAGTGGTGGTACGATATGTACGTACCTTCCGCTTCTTGGCCAAACCCCGGTTGTGGGTGTCTACCATCGCATGAAAATCATAATCATCCAGCATGCGGTAGTATCTCAACTATCTCAAAGAGATAGTTAACGCCAGCACAGTTTCTAACGCCCGCATTTTTGGCAAGTCCCCCGTTGTGGATATGCGCCATAATATAACATCATGATCATAGCACATGGCGACCACCTGAAGGACCTAGTTGGTGTTCGCGCGAAATATATATCGTGCGATTATGTCCATGGCATGTGTTTATGTTACACTTATTATGGAGAAGCCGCGTGATCTACAGACATGCCAGGCCACCTCTCTCGGGAGTGTCCTTTCGAGAAAAGAATGATCAAGTGCGTGGTGCGGGTAAAACTTTCGATCGCGTTCCCGACTGAATATCGCATCTGGACGCATACATTTGTTCGCCCGATTTCCGATATTATGCGAAGCATATTACGAGGGCTCAACCCAGCTCCTCAGGCGCGGCGGTGACCATGAAATCACGTGACACCGTGACGTCACGACAGAGGAGAAGTGGCTTTGGCTCAACTCTTGCAAGACGGGCTGGGTGGGAATCGAACCAGGGTCTCCGGAGTGTGGGACGGAGACGCTACCACTGAGCCACGAGTACAACGCTTCAAAGCGGTACAAAAGCGCCTCTAGTGAATGCGGTGTTGCCTTAGAAACGCGCTGTTTCTAAGGCGTGCGTCTCTTGCTCAGGCGCACATTTCGTTGCCGCGCCGAACGCTGCTTTGCTCGACGCTCACCGCGTCCAATGCGGGGCGCGTAGTCGCTGCCCTGTAGCCCATTGTCTTACACCCCTTGGCGGGTCGACGGGAACGCTGTCGCGTTCCACTCTTGAAGGCGAAGAAGTAATGCATGAGTTGTTTCTTCGTCTAGCCGAACCAAATATAGCCAAGCAACAGCAGTTCACCAGGCTAAACAGTGGTTCAACAACTAAAATAAAGGCTAGTATGCTTCGCATCCTGGGCTTAACCTTACCTAAGCCACAGCCATTTTTTTTCATTGGACTGCGTAGCAAGGGTGCGTTTGTTTTTATTGTGTGAGTCTCAATGTAATGTAAATAATGTTCGCGAGACGATACTAATAATTCTTGGGTAAAAAAAGAAGAGTCATTGTAGTGTGATTGCTTGAGCATCGAACTGTTCCAATGGAGGGCCGAGGTTTGAATCATGCCACCGGGGGGCGCGCCTTGTTCTTTACAGAGTGACAAGGAATCTACTCGCAGAGAGCCTGACCAGTGATGGGCCGACCGACCGTCCAACGCGAAATCATGGGATGGTTGGCCAAGAAAGCCTCGCTTTGATATACACCTTAAGGCCCACTTAAGTTCCCTGATATTACAGCAACCACGAGATGAACGTTAGAATTTACTCCCGCCGCCCACGCTGTTGATTCACTGCTTGTTGATCATGCATCATCATCATCATCATCATCATCATCATCAGCCTGGTTACGCCCACTGCAGGTCAAAGACCTCTACCATTTTCCAGTCTGTAATCCTTAATGACCATCGGTTATCTTCCCTCCTCATGCCCATTTCTTTTTCTTGATTTCAACAAAGATGTCATTAACTCGCGTTTGTTCCCTCACCCAATCTGCTCTTTTCTTATCCCTTAACGTTACACCCGTCATTCTTCTTTCCATAGCTCGTTGCGTCGTCCTGAATTTAAGTGGAACCCTTTTCGTAAGCCTCCAGGTTTCTGCCGCGTACGTGAGTACTGGTAAGACACAGCTGTTATACACTATTCTCTTGAGGGATAATGGCAACCTGCTGTTCATGATCTGAGAATTCCTGCCAAACGCACCCCAGCCCATTCTTATTCTTCTGATTATTTCAGTTTCATGATCCGGAACCGCGGTCACTACCTGCCCTAAGTAGACGTATTCCCTTACCACTTCCAGTGCACCGCTACCTATCGTAAACCGATATTGTCTTCCGAGACTGTTAAACAGTACTTTAGTTTTCCGCAGATTAATTTTTAGACCCACCCTTCTGCTTCGCCTCTCCAGGTGAGTGATCATGCATTGCAATTGGTCCCCCGAGTTACTAAGCAAGGCAATATAATCAGCGAATCGCAAGTTACTAAAGTACTCTCCATTAACTTTTATCCCCAATTCTTCCCAATCCAGGTCTCTGAATACCTCCTGTAAACACGCTGTGAATAGCATTGGAGAGATCGTATCTCCCTGCCTGACACCTTTCTTTATTGGGATTTTGTTGCTTTCTTTATGGAGGGCTACGGTGGCTTTGGAGCCGCTATAAATATCTTTCAGTATATTTGCATACGGCTCGTCTACACCCTGATTTGGTAATGCCTCCATGACTGCTGAGGTTTCCACTGAATCAAACGCTTTCTTGTACTCAATGAAAGCTATATATAAGGGTTGGTTATATTCCGCACATTTCTCTATCACCTTATTGAAAAGGTGAATATGGTCTGTTGTAGAGTCGCTTTTACGAAATCCTGCCTGTTCCTTGGTTGACGGTAGTCTAAGGTGTTCCTGATTCTATTTGCGATTACCTTAGTAAATACTTTGTAGGCGACGGGCAGTAAGTTCATCGGTCTATAATTTTTCAAGTCCTTGGCGTCCCCTTTCTTATGGATCGAAATTATGTTGGCGTTCTTCCAAGATTCCAGTACGCTCGAGGTCATGAGGCATTGCGTATACAGGATGGCCAATTTTTCTCGAACAATTTCCCCACAACAAATCTGTTACCTGATCCTCCCCAGCTGCCTTCCCCCTTTGCATAACTCCCAAGGCTTTCTTTACTTCTTCCGGCGTTACTTGTGGGATGTCAAATTCCTTTGGACTATTCTCTCTTCCATTATCGTCGTTGGTGCCACCAGTACTGTATAAATCTCTATAGAACTCCTCAGCCAGTTGAACTATCTCATCCATATTAGTAATGATATTGCCGGCTTTGTCTCTTAACGCATACATCTGATTCTTGCCAATTCCTAGTTTCTTCTTCGTTGCTTTTGGGCTTCCTCCGTTCCTGAAAGCATGTTCAATTCTATCAATATTATACTTCCTTATGTCTGCTGTCTTACGCTTGTTGAGTAACTTCGAAAGTTCTGCCAGTTCTATTCTAGCTGTAGGGTTAGGGGATTTCATACATTGGCGTTTCTTAATCAGCTCTTTCCTTTCCTGCGATAGCTTACTGGTATTCTGTCTAACGGAGTTACCACAGACTTCTATTGCACACTCCTTAATGGTGCCCATAAGATTGTCGTTCATTGCTTCAACGCTAAGGTCCTCTTCCTGAGTTAAAGCCGAATACCTGGTCTGTAGCTTGATCCGGTATCCCTCTATTTTCCCGCTAATTGCTAACTCACTGACTGGCCTCTCAAGTACCAGTTTATTCCGTTGCCTCCTCAAGTCTATTCTAATTCGAGTTCTTACCATCCTATGGTCAACGCGGCGCACCTTACCGTGCACGTCCACATCTTGTATGATGCCAGGGTTAGCGCAGAGTATGGAGTCTATTTCATTTCTAGTCTCGCGATTCGGGCTCCTCTATGTCCACTTTCGGCTCTCCCGCTTGCGAAAGAAGGTATTCATTTTCCGCATATTATCCTGTTCTGCAAACTGTACTAATAACTCACCGCTGCCATTCATAGAACATATGCCATATTCCCCCACTGACTTGTCTCCAGCCTGCATCTTGCCTACCCTGCAATTGAGGTCGCCCATCAGTTTAGCGTATTTTGTTTTGACTTTACCCATCGCCAATTCGGCGTCTTCATAGAAGCTTTCGACTTCCTGGTCATCATGACTGGATGTAGGGGCATAAACCTGTACGAACTTCAATTTGTACCGCCTATTAAGTTTCACAACAAGACCTGCCACCCTGTCGTTAACGCTATAGAATTCCTGCATGTTACCAGCTATATCCTTATCAATCAGGAATCTGCCTACTAGTTCTCGTCTCTCCGCTAAGCCCCGGTAGCACAGGACGTGCCCGCTTTTTAGCACTGTATATGCTTATTTTCTCCTCCTAACCTCACTGAGCCCTATTATATCCCCTTCACTGCCCGCTAATTCCTCCAGTAGCACTGCTAGACTTGCCTTACTAGATAACGTTCTAGCGTTAAACGTAGCCAGGTTCCAATTCCAATGGCGACCTGTTCATGCGCCCCGCTATATATGTGGATATCGGCCAGACAGCTACCACAAGCACGAGGTCTCAAAGACGTAAATAAAATTCCTACGGCGCGCCTTAAAAATAGAAGTGGTCTAGCATCTGGCACTGCTTAGCATGCTTGCTCGCGCTTATGGTGTCGGCACGCCGCGCTGCATTTCTCTACGCGTTCGCAGCAACTCGTGGTCACCGGCTACAAAGGCCAATACGTGAAGACGATGTACATGTTGTTATCCTGTGTTGCGGGATTCTTACACAGGATGCAACTTATCTTTAATACCCTTTTAACACGTCAGGGTGGCATTTTGCGCGTACAAAATCAACCGCGATCGTTAGCTGCGGGCGTAATTGTGCAGTGTTAGCACGCCTGTAAGGCCCGGTCACACAAGGGTGTCAAGACGCTGATTCTGCTCTTCGGTGTCGGCGCCGGGGTTGTACTGCGCCGAGCCAACCGTCTGCAGACTGTGTCCGGACAACCTTGTCGGTGGCGCGTCGGTGAATCGGTGTCGTCAGCAGACATTCGGGTGATTATGTTGTTACATTGTGCAGTGTAACGACAATTTGATAGATCCGAAGCGGCTAACACGACGGTTCAGCGTAGGAAACATGGCGGCACCTTCTAGGCGACAGGCGGCAGCTTCTGATCTATCAAGTTGTCGTCCTGCTCTGTTACGTTCTAAGCAGACACTTCTATTTTCTTTACATTTAAGTCATGATGCTTCTACAGGAAAATATTAGTGGAAACTGGGAGCTATTTCCAATATCCCTTAACTGTTTCTTAACCCATGAAACTTAACAAAAACGGCAGTATCAGATTGATATGGCCTCCGAGACATTATGAAGGCCACTGGAAAAAAATCATGGGGCTTTACGTGCGAGAATCACGATCTGATTATGAGGCACACCGTTGTGGGTGACTCCGAGCGTTTGGAACCCGCCGTGGTTGCTCAGTGGCTATGGTGATAGGCTGCTGAGCACGAGGTCGCGGGATCGAATCCCGGCCACGGCGGCCGCATGTCGATGGGGGTGAAATGCGAAAACACCCGTGTACTTAGATTTAGGTGCACGTTAAAGAACGCCAGGTGGTCGAAATTTCCGGAGCCCTCCACTACGGCGTGCCTCATAATCAGAAAGTGGTTTTGTTTGGCACGTAAAACCCCATAGTTTAATTTTAAAACATTTGGACCACCTGGGGTTCTTTACCGTGCACTTTACTCTAAGTACACGGGCGTTTTCGCCCATCGCCCATATCGAAATGCAGCCACTGTGCCAGGTATTCGATCTTGCGACCGACAGTGGTTGCTTAGTGGCTGTGGTATTGGGCTGCTAAGCCCGCAGAAGGCCAAATGCGGTAGCATATCTGCTCCCACACTTGCTTGTGAGTGATACATGGTTGCTTGTGTGCGATAGATAGCGCAACAACTTAGGGTGCTTGACGTTTCTTTTGTTACATGTAAAACTCTATATCCTCTCTTCATTGCCGCCGCTATATTGCGTATGCAATATTTAATATTGCATAGCCAGTAGCGCCATCTATGGGCAGTCGTAGTGATGGCTTGGACTATTGCTCTATTATTGTAGCTAGAAGTTGTTAGGTGACGCCAATAGGCGGCGAGCGCCGCTCCTCTGATTTAGAGTTACTGTATATGCTACCACAGGTAGCAGAGTTGCGCGTCTGTTTTATCACACCGCTAGCGCCTCTATTGGCAGAGCGTCATCACGTGGTAGTCAAGCAACCATGCATTGCGGAGAAGCAGATGCTCGGGCCGATTTTTGTATTTCCCAACGCCGCCGCTGCAGCGAACTGGATTGACACAAGTTAACGCCAGTCAAATTCAAAACGAATCCGGCCGACCTTGGCGTTCGCTGTTCGCGTGCGGGCCAGCTGCGGAAAGGAAGCTATATAGCTTTGTCATTGTAGCTACGCCAATCCTGTGAGAGAAAAACCTTCTCTACACTCCCACAGAAGGTTACTTTTGGAATCCCTGCAGTGAAAAGGCACATAATTAAGTGGTACTTGCAGGTGTGGCTGATATCCAGTGCCTGCTAGTAGGTGGGTACGTTTCTACAGCAAGTCTGATGGGGTACCGGTGTCGAAATACTAATGGTTGGTCATTGATTCACCAGTAATGTTTTAGACTGCCTACACGTTAAGAGCTTTGGCACATAAGCAGTTATCTCTAATGCAAAACCGAGTACCCATTATATAGTGTTCAGTGCTGCGCCGGATTATGGGCCCAGTGCCGCGCGCTGGATGCTGAGCAGGCGCGTAGTACTCAGAGGCACTGGGTACTGATACGAAAAATAACTCTAGCGCGTTATATACGCGGTGCATATTTTATTGGAATACAAAAAGCAACCGAGAGCGATTTGGTGCAATAAAAAAATAAAAATGAAAAAAAGCTCCAACCAGGATTCGATCGTCCGACCGACAGATCCCAAGCCCGGTACTTGACCACTGCGCCACGCCTGAGAGAGCACGTTTGTGGATAATATGCCATGTCAAGGATCGAGAAGCAGCTTTAGTTTCAGAGATGTCTCACTCAGTCATGGTAGATGCGCTATCGCCCTTCCTATAAAACTCACGCCTGTACCACAAAGAAAATTTTGCTGTCCGTATTCAGTAGCATGCTCGAAAGTGCCACAACATCTATTTTCACTTGAGACTGGCATTTTAACTTTGAAAAAAGTCCTAGATGAATCGCCGACCCGGGACGCTGTATGGGCCGTTACTACTGATTTGGATAGCTATTTCTTGTTCTTCACGCGAAGGATATGCAACGTTTTCTTAGTTCAGTGATGCCTTTCAGTCGACACGTCTGTCTAGTCACATATCTTCGTCAGAGAAGCGCAGGCTAGTGCCGGGAGCCTTCCGCGACAGCACATATCTACCTGTGTTTATGACGCGTCACATCACCGCTCATCGCTACTTGTGCTGGCACTGTAAACATGAAAAATGGTTTATTTAAGAACACCGATGCGAAATCCAAAATATAGAGTGATTTATCCGTGTTAGACTTCTTGATTCCTGAGCCTAGGCGCGCCGAGAGCGTGCAGACGGACTCGGCGGATACGCTAGGCCGAAGCTTCGGTGGGCACCGATCTCGGCGCCTTTTTCTTAACAATCTTATGCAGTCAGCTGTTTCAATGCGCTTTGTTTGCGATTAGGTGGACAAGCAGTCCAAAAGCGATGCAAAACCATCAACGGTCGATCGACGATACGGTAGGCATGCCGCCTGCAAAAACGGAGTGCGGCTTCGCCGCATAGATTGGTTGCTTCCCAGGCAAGATGGCGGACCTACGCGCAACTCTGCTACCTGTGGTAGCATATACAGTAACTCTACTCTGATTCATGTCTTGCGTAAGTGGCGCTGGTCTCCGCAGCGCGATGCGCCCAACGTGCTGGACCGGGCTGGCTGCGTTCACCGTTTAGCCATTTCTCTGTGATTTATCTTGACAAGAAGGCCTATTTCCTCAATACAATGTGCAATAAATGTCGTTTTGGCAACCTGAATATGGTTGCTGAGGTTCGTGACTGTTTCTGGTGTGCTCCTAATTTGTTGGAGCTGGTGGCCGTCGTGAGCTCGGACATCGTATGAGAATCACGAGTTTCCTGCCTATCCTGTGCGGTGCCATAATCAATTGTTCTCAAGAGCTGAAACTCCATGTAGAATTTATTCACTATTAGCCTTTAAGTCCGCTCTTGCGCTTTTAACTTATCGGTGCGGAAAAACGCACCATAAACTAAAATAAATGCAGCTTCTTTCACACGCTGGCAAGAAGCTACATGTACTTGTGTTTATGGCGCGTTTTCACGGCGCAACCTCAAACAAATGAAGGAGCACAGCAGAAACAGTGACGAACCTGAGCATCCAAATCCAGGTTTTCCAAAACGACATTTATTGGACATCGTATAAGGAAATATGATTTCTTCTCAACACAAATCACAGAGAAATTGCACATAACTGGAAATAAGTCACTGATAAAAACAAAATTACGTAGATAGTCAGGCAGGAGTCATTTATGAGATTCCTCTAGATTGTGGTAGAAAGTATGTGGGCCAAACAGAGCAGCTGAGGACAGGCTGGGGCAGCATAATAACAAAGTCAACATCGGGCGGGATGGCCACACGGCAATTCATTGTAGAAATTGCAAATCTAAGCCAGACTTCCACGCCTGCGCTGTGGTTGCCAGAGGCCATGACAAATGGGCTCGATTAATAATTGAGACCAAAAGGATCATTGAGGCAGGTGATAAGTGCGTAAATGTTGAATGAATATCACTATCACGCAAAGAACTGCTTTACCTGAACGCGAATTCGCACTGAGAAACTGTGATTGTGCTCCCTGTGTAGAATAGTGGCGTTTTTTCCTCATAAAACATTGTTGGAAGTGGCGCCCTGTATGTGTGTGTTCCCTCTTCGTCCACCGTCGTTGTCGAGCCTTCACTTCAGATCATGCTTAACCAACGTACACGCCCAACTATCCATCCTAACAGAAAAAAGGGGGTTAACCGAGGGGCCCGATCTTGATTAGTCATATCATAAGAAGCCAATAAACACTGACACCAAGGATAACATAGGGGAAATTACTTGTGCTTAATAAATGGAATAAAGAAACGATAAAATATTGGAAATGAAAGTGGATGAAAAAACAGCTTGCCGCAGGTGGGGAACGATCCCACAACCTTCGCATTTCGCGCGTGATGCTCTTCCAATTGACCTAAAAGGTTTCATATAAAAAGAAGCATTACCAACAGAAAGGTAAACTTAAGCGCTCCCGCCATCGCATAACGTACGATAACGGTGACAGAGACTGAAAAGAAGCAATGCCGTGAGTACAGAAAACTTCGTCCCATGACGCTGCTTGCATAACTCATGGTGGCTATAATGTAGTGCGCACTCCTACCGGCTCGCGTCTGCATTACCTGCCTTTCCGCCTCAGCAAAAACATTCTCGTTAATTTTGTCTTGCTGTTCGCTGAGAGACTGAGGATAGGGCATAAGTCTACCGCAGGCATTCGCTGCATGATGCGAACGTATTTTCCTAATCCAAATAACAGCGGCATGGAGAGCGGACAGTTTAATGCTAGGCCTACATCGCCCAAACAAGCGTACGCGCGTCGTGGAGCTCGAAATCCAAGGCAACACTTTTCTAAAGAGGCAAGTCGTCCTTGCAGCGGATCAAACTCGAAACAATTCAACAGGCCTACCTGCCTGCTCGTCGTAAACGCTTCTGTCAATCGCGCGAAACAATAGACGTGACGGAAAGGAGCCCAGAGGGCATTGGAGCGTGTTTAAGGTGCAGGCTGCATCTCGCAGTTATTGTACTGACGCGCTTGACGAGAAGGAAGCCGGCACGAGATCCAACGCTGGCTTCGTACTCTTAAACCACGGGGCGCCAGCTATGGCCTCCTTAAACTACATTTTAGCATTCGTTCTCGCTGTCGTCGGTAAGTACGACTACTTCTGACACACGGATGTCATATTGTATAAACTGAAACGATCATAGAGATGCATCATGGGAAACCGTTTTGTTTCCAGTGACCGAGAAATAGTCGTTTGTGTACGTTACTGTAGCACTTGTTGGCATGTTATGCAAATGCGTAGAGGGCCTAGCCTGCGTTAAATTGAAAGTGTTTTAGCAGCATTTATTCCGCTGTTATGAACATGAAGAGCACTATCTACCATACGTTCTTTACAGTAAGGCGCCTACGCACCGTACGATTTGGGTGTTTCCATGTCCTGCGTAGTGCTTGGATTCTAATTGCAGCGGGTTGAAAAGACGCTCTTCTGCTAAGTCTTTCGGAGAAGATCGAGATAGTTTTTGAGGGTCGAGTAGGGGTTGTCCTGTAGCGATTTCATCTTGCTGAATAAGAGTGCGCGTACGGTAAAGTCATTATTCTATAATTTATTCGCTCCATATGAAAAGAGCCAGAACAAACATTTGGCCTTTTTTAGACACCAATAAGGTTAGCATTTCTGCGTGACGGAACTGTTATGTCCTCAACAGGTTCTTCTTCTTTCTGCTTTTTAATTATCACACCAGACTAAAACGTATCGCTGTCGAACAACTCTTATTCCGTATGACTACTGGGCAATGGTTGTTCTACATAACAAAGCTAAGTTTTACCTAAGCACCCTATAACACAATAGTACTGCTTAAATACTCAATTAATACAGCTAAGTTTGTATCACCTTGCAATATGTTAGCCAGGAAGTCAAGACAAATACGCAGCACCGTTGCCTCTAATTCTAATTTATTGAAATTTTGCAATGTTAACCGCTGTATATTTTTGATGTCATTGTTTCAGCACTGCCCAAATTGAAAGCCTGGGTGACAGACGAGTGGTATTGCCAACGCTTGGCTCCGCTATCAATAGTGAGTGTATATTTTCTACGCCTGTCGCAGTCCTTAACATTACAGAGATAATATATCACAAGCTATGGCTTTTCCCTCAGTGCGTGAAATTGCTTTTCAAATATCTGGTGCCCTTAGACTTACGGGCACATTAAACAACCACAAGTGGCCCGATTTAATCCAGAGCTCTCCACCTCGGCCTCCCTCTTACCAGACAATGATATTTCGAAACGTTAATACCATGGTATAACAAAATTAATCTGCTAGACATTAGCGAGTGAGAAATAATATTGTGATTTAACAGGAAAACTGCATTACAGAAAATGTCTGAACAGAGTAACAAGTAACACCGCGACCTAATGTTCATCGTTTCAGGCGCCCATACCACATGGTAGATCAAGTGACATGTTAAAGTTTTTGCCTTGTATTTTGCCAAAACAGAACACGAGAAATTATATACGAAACCTTTTCGCGTGAACAAAAATTCATTGCGTCGTTACGTTACAGAGTTAAGAAAGTTAAGAATCATTTCGCCTCTTCCTTTAAAGTGAAATGCTCAGTAAACACTAGCATAAATTGCCATTTCCATAGGTTTACATTCATGCAAATCTATGCAGGGGTTCATCTAGATAATTTTATATAACAGTGCAATTTAAAGGAGCCTTTCACAGCAACATTCAGCAAACTAAAGTTGGCATGACACTCACTTACTTGGTCACAAATATCGGTTGATATCTCGCGCACGCAGGAGTTTGCACAGCGTCCGCATAGTCGTTGACTCGAGCTCACCTTTCAGATACGAATGATAAAATCCTATTAGTTTGTTTACGACTTTTCCGAAACACTTCTATAACAGCCAATTCGCGGCGTACTACTCAAACACAGCAAAATCATGGACATCTTAACTGACGCCGACTCTTTCTAATAGATAGCATAGGTTTGTCTTTGTACCAGCTTTGAGTTCGACAGCAATATTGTTGACGCACTTAAATATATTGCCGCCAGCATTACGAGAAGACAAAGACGACCGACATATCCCAACTGCGTAGCCGCCACACCGCGAGCGTCAAGCAAAGCACCGCAAGGCAACGCTCGGCCGGTGCTGACAGGCCGGTGGCTCGTGCGCGAGAATCGGACGATTGGCACGCGACAGCAGGCGAGAAAGAGGAGGACGGCGTTCGAAGGAGCGAAGCTCGAGGGACGTTTTTGTTGTTGTTGAGTGCTCAGTCGGTTTTTGTTGACGGGCACAGGTTCGCCCAGCATAAATCAGTTTTCGCAGAAACGGCTGTTGTAACTGTTGGTTACATATCTGGTGGAGGTGCTGGGTATGATTCCAAGCCCCACACACGCAAGGGAAGATAGCCCGGATCCCCGAAGTTTGGAACCAACAGAATTAACGCCTGTCCACCAACGCACGAGTCGCCGCATACGAGGTGAGGCCCCCGAGTTTGGTCCTCTCGCCGATTCACCAAGGGCAGCGGCGGCAGCCAGCCGAGGTACTAGTGCGATGGCTACTCAAATAACCCCTTCTCACGTCGTCGTTGACTCACCCCGGACGCCAGAATCCTTCCACGGAGACACATTTGAGGATGCCGAGGACTGGCTCGAAAACTTCGAGCGTGTCGCCAGGTGTAACGGTTGGGACGAGTCAAAGAAACTCCGGTATGTGTACTTCGCGCTGGAGGAATCTGCACGCACGTGGTTTCAGAACCATGAAGCGTCGCTATCATCGTGGAACCACTTCCGACGAGAGCTGCTAGCTACATACCCGAGCACGGACCGCCGAGAGAGGGCAGAAGCCGCTCTTCAGGCGAGGAACCAGCGGAACAACGAAAGTGTGACCATGTACATTGAAGACATGACCCACCTCTTCCGCCGAGCCGACCCAAACATGGCTGAGGACAAGAAATTGCGGCACCTAATGCGCGGTGTGAAACAGGAACTCTTTGCCGGCCTGGTTCGTAACCCGCCCCGCTCTGTAGCCGAATTTCGATCAGAGGCGACGACGATGGAGAAGACGCTGCAGCAGCGTGCGCGGCAGTACAACAGAGATGTATGCGTCGCATCATTTGACGTTGGGTCAGGAGCCCTCCCCAACAACATGGACATCCTACGCGAAATGGTGAGGTCCGTCGTACGAGAAGAGCTGCAGAAACTGCAGCTGGCCCAAAGCCCTCCTACGGTGTCCTCCCTTGCTGATGTTATACGTGAAGAAGTCCGGCAAGTAATTTGTGAGCCAGAGCCTCAGGTACGGCCCCACGCACAGCCAGAGCGTCAGCCGCGGATGTCGCACGCCCAAGCTTTACGTCAGGACCTGGGACGCGCCGACTTTGGACGAACGGCCACAATACCCCAGGTACTTCCTCGCAATGTGCAGCCCATGCCAGAAGGAAGCCCACGTAAAAGCAATGTGTGGCGCACTGCAGACCGGCGTCCCCTCTGCTATCACTGTGGAGAGGCTGGTCACCTATACCGGGAATGCCAGTATCGCCGAGTAGGACTGCGTGGCTTTTCTGTGAATGCACCTTGCCCTCGAAACGGTGAGCGCCCTTATGAGATTGAGGCATTTTTATCTACGCGCCAAACTGTTCGGAACACCCAGCAACATGAACATCGATCAGCAGCGCCTATGCGTTATAGGTCGCCCAGTCCGCGTCCCGCTTCCATTTCACCGAGGCGACGCTCCCAAAGTCCGCGACGGGAAAACTAGAGCCAGCGACCTGTGGAGGCAAGGCCGCTGACGCCCGGAACACCGAAGGCCCTCCATCGCCAATCCGACAAGACGACGGCAGTGACGAAACGACGGACAAGTGCAGTGATGACACCGTTACTTCCGAGTTGCGCGTCATCATCGACGACTTCGAAGTGACTGCATTGATAGACACTGGTGCGGACTATTCAGTTATTAGCAGTGTACTCGCCAGAAAATTGAAAAAGGTATTGACCCATTGGACCGGATCTCCAATACGTACAGCGGGGGGACACTTAGTCGACCCCGTAGGAATGTGCACAGCAAGAATCAGAATTAGAGGCTTTACATACGTCAGCAGCTTTATTGTTCTCCATGAGTGTTCCCGTGATCTGATACTGGGCATGGACTTTTTGCGAACGAATGGCGCAATTATCGACTTGCAGGAATCACGCGTGTTGTTTTCCACAGAAAATGCTGTTTCCATTTCTGATACAGAAGAGCCACATATTTCCTCTCTCCGTATTGTGGATGAAGACGTGACGGTGCCGGCACGGTGCAGTATGACTGTCGTTGTAAGGAGCGACATATTTCGTGACTATGAGGGACTTGCAGACGGAAATATCGGGCTGCTACTGGAAAAGCAAATATGCGTGGCAAGAGGCCTAGTTCACCTGCGTAACGGATATGCGGACGTCCTTTTGACTAACTTTGGCAATGAGGCACAACAAGTGGCGAAGGGAACAGCCATAGCGTCTCTTCATGACTATGCACAATTTGCAGATGTGTCAACCCTCGATGCAGCATCACCAGCTTCTGCCACCTTAGACAGTGTCCTTACCTCTATCGACATTGACCGAGAGCTGTCATCACTACAAAGAGATGAGATTGTGAACTTGGTCACAGAGTTTGCGGAATGCTTTTCGACTTCATCGAAAGTCCGTCGTACTCCCGTTGCAAAACACCGCATTGTGGTCGAAGAACCGGCAAGACCAGTTCGCCAACACCCGTACCGCGTAGCTCCAAAGGAAAGAGAAGCGATAAGAAGTCAAGTACAGGAAATGCTCAAGGACGACGTAATACAACCATCCAATAGTCCATGGGCATCTCCGGTAGTCCTAGTCAAAAAGAAGGATAACACCCTACGATTTTGTGTTGACTACAGGAAACTCAACCTCGTCACGAAGCGGGATGTTTATCCACTCCCCCGCATCGACGACACCTTGGACAAACTACGCAATGCTTACTTCTTCTCTTCTCTGGATCTCAAAAGCGGATACTGGCAGATAGAAGTGGACGAGCGAGATCGCGAAAAAAACGGCATTTGTAACACCGGATGGTTTATACGAGTTTAAGGTCCTTCCATTTGGTCTGTGTTCTGCGCCAGCCACTTTCCAACGGATGATGGACACTGTTCTCTCCGGACTGAAATGGCAGTCGTGCCTCGTCTACCTTGATGATGTGGTGGTCTTCTCCACTACATTCGAGCAGCACGTGCAGCGACTGAGAGCAGTTCTGGATGCTATTCGCACGGCGGGATTGACCATAAAACCTGAAAAATGCCACTTCGGCTTTCGCGAGCTCCGCTTCCTCGGACACATTGTCAGTGCTGAAGGCGTCCGTCCCGATCCTGAGAAGATCACTGCAGTAGAAATGTTTCCGAAGCCAAGAGACAAAAAAGCTATTAGACGTTTCCTGGGACTGTGTGCCTACTACAGGCGTTTCGTAAAAAATTTTTCTAAAATTGCCGAACCACTCACGCGACTGACAAAAGAAGATGTCCCTTTTTCGTGGGAGAAAGAACAAGAAGACGCCTTCTCTGAACTACGACAGCGTTTGCAGAGTCCTCCTATACTTGCCCATTTTGATGAAAATGCCGAAACGGACATCCACACCGACGCGAGTAACGTTGGTCTCGGTGCCATACTTATTCAGTGGCAGAATGGAGAAGAAAAAGTCATTGCGTACGCAAGCCGTACCTTATCGAAAGCCGAGACAAATTACTCGGCTACAGAAAAGGAATGCCTGGCGGTTATATGGGCCATCAGTAAGTTCCGGCCTTACTTATATGGCAGACCGTTTCGAGCCATAAGCGACCATCACTCATTGTGCTGGCTGGCGAACCTCAAGGACCCTTCTGGAAGACTCGCTAGATGGAGTTTGCGTCTCCAGGAGTATGACATCACGGTCGTTTACAAGTCCGGTCTCAAGCACAATGATGCTGACTGCTTATCACGCGCACCAATCGAAACTACGTCACCTGAATACGAGCAAGATTTCCCATTTCTTGGGGCTGTGAACACGACGGAAATGGCTCATCATCAGCGTACTGATCCGGAATTACTCCTGCTCATCGAGTACCTGGAGGGTCGACAAGTGAAAGTGCCTCGAGTTTTCGTTCGCGGATTGTGTTCGTATGTCCTCCGGAACAACGTCCTCTACAAACGAAACTTCGAGCACAGTGGTGAGACGTTTCTACTTCTCGTACCATCATCGCTGCGAGCTGAAATCTTAGAAGCTTGCCATGACGACCCTGCAGCTGGCCACTTAGGCGTTAGTAGGACTCTGGCGAGAATCCGCCAGAAATATTACTGGCCGAAATTGATGAATTCAGTGCAGCACTATGTCAAATCGTGCCGAGATTGTCAAAGACGCAAAACACCGCCACTCAAACCAGCAGGTTTTCTGCAACCGATACAGCCACCAACAGCACCATTTGAGCAAATAGGAGTGGATTTACTTGGACCATTTCCAGTTTCAACCTCAGGAAAGCGGTGGATTGTGGTAGCAACCGATTATTTGACCCGGTACGCTGAGACCTGTTCTCTTGCAAAAGGAACCGCCATTGAAGTGGCTCAGTTTTTTGTCACACACATAGTATTACGACATGGCGCACCTAGGGTACTCATAACAGACAAAGGAACAGCTTTTGTGGCCCGTTTGATGCAGTCTGTTATGAAACTAACACATACTGCTCATAGGAAAACCACAGCGTACCATCCACAAACAAACGGCCTGACTGAACGGCTCAATAGAACGCTCGCTGACATGATCTCAATGTACGTGGACGTCGAGCATCGGACATGGGACAGTATTCTACCATATGCCACCTTTGCGTATAATACTGCAGTACAAGAAACGACACATTTCACGCCATTTGAACTTGTTTACGGTCGGACAGTAACAACGACACTGGACGCGATGTTACCTGTAGACAACAGCACCGAAGACGACCCTGACGTTAGCGAGTACATAGAAAGGGCAGAAGAAGCACGGCAGTTGGCAAGGCACCGTATCATACAACAGCAACACGTGGACGCAAACCGGTACAACCTAGGGCGAAGAGAGGTACAGTACAACCCCGGAGACAAAGTGTGGGTATGGACGCCTATACGTACACCCGGCCTTTCGGAGAAGTTACTGCGCCGTTACTTTGGCCCCTACAAAGTACTTCGCCGGTTAAGTCCCTTAAACTACGAAGTAACTCCTGAAGGCCAAGTCTGCTCCACACGACGCAGAACTCGCCCAGAGGTCGTACACGTAGCACGAATGAAGCCATACTACGAACGACATTGATTAACAGAAGTTGCACATACGACCAAGCCTAGCACCGGCCATCCTCTGACCACTGTCCTTCCAAAGCAGTTGGCCTCCCTAGGCCTTACCTACGCATCGGGACGATGCTTCTTCGGAGGGGGCTAATGCCGCCAGCATTACGAGAAGACAAAGACGACCGACATATCCCAACTGCGTAGCCGCCACACCGCGAGCGTCAAGCAAAGCACCGCAAGGCAACGCTCGGCCGGTGCTGACAGGCCGGTGGCTCGTGCGCGAGAATCGGACGATTGGCACGCGACAGCAGGCGAGAAAGAGGAGGACGGCGTTCGAAGGAGCGAAGCTCGAGGGACGTTTTTGTTGTTGTTGAGTGCTCAGTCGGTTTTTGTTGACGGGCACAGGTTCGCCCAGCATAAATCAGTTTTCGCAGAAACGGCTGTTATAACTGTTGGTTACAATATGTTGCATGCATAACAGCACTAGTAGAAGAGCAAGCCCCAGGCTTTTCGCAACTTCCACTAACAAATCGAGAAGACGCTTTCTTCTCGCAAAGCATGACTAGCGCAAGAGGCTATGACTTTGTCATATCTTTCCTTTTTCTCAAATTGTCGGCGATGTCTCATAGAATTACGGGACTTAGCGTACCTCATAAACGCATTCACCATCTGACTTCGACTCAGTTCTTTGTCCAATCTACTCCACAGAGCGCAGTGGCAACCCTTTACAGTAGAAGAAACTGTGCTTGATTATTAGTTCTCGGCGATTACTACAATGAGGAACTCATTGAAAGACGCACCAATGCTCCATTACGACCTAGTAGATGCTGAAAGCAACTGATTGCACAATTTCAGTGCAGGAATCGCCGAGGCGTCTCACTAACAAACGGTAAACACTTGTGTAGGAGGGGGGGGGGGGGGCGTTGCCATCCGTTTACCCTGTTAAGGTGGAATGACGAGTTCAAGAATGCGAGGTTACATCTTCTTCTGGTCACTCTTGGTCACTGACGGTGATGGGAAAAAAAAGAAGAGCTAGTGTAGACATGCAAGACTATAAGGCTGACTGAGTTTGTGTGATTTCACGGCTGATGAAACAGAATAAAATGAGTTTAAGTACGAGGCGGAGGTGGCTTGGAGGCGAAGGATGCGGCACGGACTTGTGCGCAGCGACGCGCTCAATAATTCTAGGTGCGACAGCTTCCGGAATGAAAAGGTCTGACAAACAGTTGGAAGCAGTAAATGCAGTTATTTTTCTGTCCTTTATTTTTTAACGCCCAACGAGACTTGTGAAAGCGTATCCTATTTTTTAAAGCGTGGCATTCTATGCGAACCATCCCTGACTTTGCTGACCGTTACTGGAGCTACAGCTATCTTGATCAATATCTCATACAAGACATCTTAGAAATACATGCCCGCAGGGATGTATTTCTTGCGTGGCCTCCGACACGCATGGCATGCCGCTGTGTGGCAACGATGAGAAACGCATCATGCGGCAACCGAGCTCCTCGTTCACGCTTCCTTTTATTTAAAAGTGGTTCCTCCCCAGTTCGGTCGTTCCCTAGCATGCTAAAGGGTCGGGTTGAATCCGAGCCACAGGAACCCTTGTGTCATGGGGTCGATATCGCTCAGAATCATTGAAATTTCAGGGTTCTTTTCGTCATTGTAGAGGCGAGACGCATTCCTAGTGTCACATACCTAGCTACCCAAGTTGGCGCCAAAGGCGTTCATTGAAGAGCGGCACACACCGACCGGCACATGTTCATTCCCCCAAGTTGGCATTCAAGAGGCTCATTGAAAACGAGCACAGACCGAGTGGCGCCTGCCCAAAGCTCCAAGTCGGCGTCAAAGAGCTTCATTTACCAGCGGCGCCTACCCCGCCCGTCATCTACAACGACCCCTGTCGGCGTAAAATAGGTTCGTTAAAGAGCGGCAAATAACTACGTATTACCACATGCAGAATGACTCAAGTTGGTCCGATTGTTGTTTTCCAAACCTGTTCCCTCACCTCGGCGGCCCGATACATTACCCATTACGCTTACCCAGTTTTATACATACGTTACATACAGTTACCCATTACACTTAACCAAGAACCTCTGTTCAAAGATCAAGGCACTGCTGACTAATCACATAAACACAGTGATTAAAAAAAATTTGGTTCAATGGCATGAGAGTCAGATGGATCTCATCTACAGAGGGAAACGTCATCAGGATACAACGAGCTCGTTCAGGCCAGTTACGGTAACGTGGGCGATATATAAAGACTGGCTATGCAAGCCAAAAAATAACAACTGTTGAAGAGGGTGGGAAAAAAATGATGTGCTACAACACCGGTTCAGACTAGGCAGACGCTGAGGGGATAGCATTAACACGGTGCATAGAGATTTCATTAGCTCAGAATATACCTTTATGGATACCATTTCTAGATATTAAAGGAGCCTACTAGAACGTGCAAAAGCAATTCTTAGGGGACATTCTCAACCACGAAGTCATAGATGACGATTTCGTGCAGCTGCTGAGGGATATGTACAGAGACACGCGAGTACAAATTGTATGGGAAGACTGAATATGTAATGAAATGGTGGGATTTCCCCTGGGAGTGTAGCAAGGATGTCCCCTGTCTCCGTTGTTGTCCACGCTTTCTGTTGACAGCATAGAAAGATGACTACAAAACAGTGAATTACGGTTTGATTTATGCTGCATGCGTAATGGACAAATGGTGCAACAGAAGGCCGCTGGACCGATGTACGCAGACGACATACTACTACTAGCTGGCAATACAAGACATCTACAGGCACTTTTGAATATCTGTGACAACGCAGCGACAAATCTAGTTCTTGAGTTTAGCACAGACAAGTCGAGAATGATAATCTTTATCGAAGAGACGAGTAATCACGTGGTGTAAATTCAACAGCAAGTGATACCCATAGTCAAGTAATGTTAAAATATCGGCGTATACATAAACAAAGGAAAGACTTGCTCAAGAACTCACCAAGATAATCTGGAAATAAAGGAGAAGCGTAATACAGAAATAACCAAGCAGATCACTTTGGGACAACCATAATTGTGAGGCGGTGCGTGCAATCTTGAAATGAGTAATGAGCCAGAGCTAACGTTCGCAAACGCCATTCTGTGCTTCAAATCGGATATTTTGTCGGGGTTATAAGTTAACGAAAGATACCGCTGGTTAACTTCGGGAGCCTACAGTAAAAAAACCAGAAATGAGGCAGTGTATGGTGGCATGGGTTGGGTTCGGAGAAGCGCAGAGCAAAATTAGTTTTGAAGAAATGCGCAAGGACGTGGAACAAAGTTCATAAATGGGTGGCTAAAGTACACAAGTATCTGCACCTGAAAAGCGACGACACAGAATGGAGGAAGACGCCAAAAAATTGGTAGCCAAGTACAGGGTAATTGAAAGTACAGTAGAAAGCCAGGAATCAGCAGAAAGAAAGTGATAGGAACAGACACAGAGAATTGAATGGATGAAACTCAAACAAAAAACATGAAGATTTACGAGAATAGGAAGAAAGAAATTAGAAGAGGCAAATCTGCACGATAACACAAAGGGCAGTGCCTTGCTATTTGACGCTCGAACTGGTTTACCCAAGGACGGAAGCATAGCGTATCAGATATTCGCAACAAGATGACGCATATGTATGCAGCAGCAAAATCCGTAGACTACTCAGCACATCCTAATGCAATGCGAATGGATTGACCTAATGAGACCGGAGATAACGTACACCTTCCAGAAGCTCTTGGATTGGAAGTGGACGGAAGCATCAACCAGTCAGCAGTCTGGATTAACAAAATACGCTTAGAGTATTCGCTGAAAGAATCCGGAACGAAATCGATGCGAGCGTATCTGTTAGAGGCATATGTAGCGATACAAGGTAGGTACAGAAGTTTTGAGCAAAGACGCTTATGGAGATGTGTACGAAAACGATAGAACGAAAAATATGTACAGCATATCTGATTAAACCAAGCCGGCTAAGCCACTATTTGACGCGGCCCTGTTAGAAAGGGGACGCCAGTAAATCATGATCGTCATCATTATCCAACCATGTACTACCCAGTGACCCACGTAGGCGGAAAAACGATTACATACAAACGTGAATACATAGATAGCTAGCACCTGAAGGGTGCGTCAAGTAGCCTAAGAATGACAAGTCTCTCTGGCGCCGTATTTCTCTCTTTGTACACCAGGTGAGCGTGATAGCAGATAGTTCTATGCTGTTCTATCTTACGCACATATTTTGAGAGCTGGGGTGTGCGGTGTGTTGCCGCACCAGGTGTTGCGTGAGAAAAGAGGGCATCGCCAGGACGCCACGTCGCCCTTCTCTCGGAAGCCTGTGTTGTCCGCACTTCCCTAGACCGCGCAAGCTCTCGCCTGCGTTCTAACTTCGTCTCGGTAATTGCTATCAAGAAATGTATAAACACAGAATTTAAAAGGAAAAACGTTGGCAGTAGTGGGTTTCGAACATATGACCTCACGCATAACTGCGAGTCAGCCTAGTTGGAACAGATTATTCTTAAAACTATTTGTGCGCAAATTACGAAGAATAGGGGCAACACAAGGACGAGCGCTTTCCTTAAGCGCTCGTCCTTGTGTTGCCCCTATTCTTCGTCCCTGTTTGCTTGCCCACAAAAAGTTTTAAGATATGACCTCACCCTCACAATGTAGACTTCCTACCACTGGGCTAAATCAGCTGTCTCAATGCGCTCGCTTGCCCGCAAGGCGTTTGTTACTGGACGGACCACTACTACCATGCACTACTCATAAAAAGTGCCCAGGTGTCCTGGGATCTTTTTCTGTATTCTTTCATACCGCACACATTTAATGATTAGAACCGCCTTTCCATCGATATTGCCTATTTCTGATCGCTCTCTTGTACTGCGTTAGCATTCTTCGGATGCTTCACGCACTGTCCGCGCGCTACGCTTTTATGTAACTACGTCTCTAACCGTTTTCCCGCCTACCTAGTGCACTGCGTGGTCCATGGCCAAATAGGTAGAGTATCAGGATGCTGTGCTGCGAGAAAAGGATTCGAAACCAACCGTGCGAACAACTTGGATCACTGAGGCAATGTGTACATATGTTGCGCTCTTGAACGAACTCCTTCACGCCGATATAGGGCACTGTAGATGTGGTGCTGGATATGTGCCGCTCTTCAATGAAACCCTTTGACGCCGGCTTGGAGCACTGGGTATGTGCCAGTAAGCATCCGCCGCTCATTGCACCTGGGAATGCCCACACCCTCCGGGCTACTCCCCTATTCCTTCACCTTCCCCTTCCTCCTGGGAGACTGCGCTGACCAGCTCAGACCCGCAAGAGCAGCGACGGCTGATCCGGCGGGCACGCGGAGTGGCGCGAGCCAATGGGGCCCTGAAATAAGGGCTCCACCCTGCGAGGAAGTCGCCCAAACTGATGATAAATAAATGTTTTCTCTCTCTCTCTCTCCTCACTGAACATCTTTGACGCGAACTTGAGAAACTAGGCATGTGCCTGTGGGGATGTGCTGCTCTGCAATGGCAAAAAGTTGAGTCGTTTTAGCATACGCAAAATAGAACGTAGGCCTTCGCCTGCGCGCTGACGAGGCATTCATTGGATTAACTGACATTTCATTCTGATGCGCTACTTCCTATACTTGTTTTCTCCCTCCGAAGGTCATGGGCTCGAGTGCCTTAATTAAAGCTATCTTAATTAGCTGTGCCCTAAATAACTTCGCCTTAATTAACGTCATAGGTAGTAGATTCGACCCTCGACCTGCACTATTTGAATTGGAATTCAATTTGGAGATATGGTCGGTTCGCCCATATCTGCATGTTATGTCGTGGGTTCGAGTGCCTTATTCAACATCGCTTTAAATAATGCAAAAGGTCGTGGGTTTGACTACCACTAAAGGCCATAGATTAGACACTCGACCTTCATGATGTCATTTAGAATCCAACTTGGAGATATCGCGGGTTCGCCCATATCTCAAAGTGGATTCGACTCTCACCAAAGGTCGAGGGTTTCATTCCCACTAAAGGATGGTGGGTTCGAGTGTCTTAACTATATTCTAATTACCGGTGCCCTAAATAATTTCGCTCTAATTAACGCCAGAGGTTGTGAGTTCAACTCCCATCAAAGGTCATGGGTACAAGTGTTTTACTTCACTCCATCCTAATTAGCTGTGCCATAATTACTTTGCCTCAAATAACACCACAGATGATGGGTGCGGATCTCACTAAAGGTCGAGGATTCGAGTGCGCTAATTCTATCTTATTTACTGTGTCTTAATTAGCACCAAAGTTTGTGGGTACGACTCCCAACAATGGTACAGGGCTCAACCCCCAATTTCGAGGCCATTTAAATTTGGGTGCCATAACGCCGAACGGTCAAATTTTCTTCCCATGAGCCACCAAGGCTTTCGCCTTACAAGAGAGCCTGGGCCGAATCAACATACACCTTGCTGGGCGCAATCAAATCCACGCTACACGGGCTCCTCATGGACCGCAACCCTACACTTTACCAGGCTGTACCACAAATGCTCTGTCTATGTGCCACTTTTCAGTGAACGTGTTCCCCGCCAACATTCTGGCGAGCTGCGCCGTGAATGCACTCGGTCTTCAGCTCTTCGATGAATTTGCCGCCAGCTTGGATCACTGAGTATGTGCCACTGCATGCGCGGCAAGGGAAGAAACGATTGTCAGAGTTCGCTCACACCAGTTGGCCGTGCTCTCGTCTCGGAAGCCACGCGCGGACTTCTAGGCAGCGCCACTAGATGGCGCAACGTATACAGGAATAAACTCGAGAGGGGAGCTCGGCTGCCGCATGACGCGTTCCTCAACGTTCGCCGGCACCGACACGCCATTCATTTCGGAGGCCACGTGCAGGCGCCGCTAAATGGCGCTGTGTGTTCTTAGGGAAGCGAAAACGGGGAGCCCTGCTGCAGTAAACGCTTTATTCATAACTTGTTTCGACGGTGGCATTACGTTGTGTCGCTATATTGATTTATTCATAAACGCATTACCATTGACCGTGACATTGGTTCTGCCAATTTTGTTTGCAGTTGTTCATCTACCAACCTTCACTGTGGTGATCATGTGTGATTACTTGGTGCATTCTCTTCCCCTTACTTCCTCTTCTTATTTTTTTCGACATACGTGTTGGTATACCTGCTGTTTGTTCAGTATTCTCTTTTGTTGATGATTTCCCTCTAATATTGTATAACGTACCAAGTTCATTCTGTTGTAACTTTTTCTGATACTAAGTAACCTGTTCCCATGTACAATGCCTCGGCGCTTCAAAGTATGCCAAATAGTTTAATTAATTTACTAATTAATTAATTTCTTTGGCGCAGTCTGCATCTGCCAAAAATCAATTGCAATAGTGTATGTGATTGCCCATCAAATTTGTAGCCGAATTCCTCGTGCGAAAGCAATATTCTGCCCTGATCTTATACTGCAAATCATGTAACCGAATCCTACGTATGTATGCTTAAATGGTTTCAATACTAGTGGGCGTTATCCGCGTTATAGTGTCAAACGTTATGACGAGCAAACATTTCATGTGCCTAAATCGTCTAACCGTCTTCTGTTTACTCTTTTGCCGGTTAACTTCTCGCTTTCGTTTCAGACGTCGGTTGTGACACCGTGTACTTTTCCATGTCTGCTAATATCGCCCTACAACGCGCACGCCCGGATTATTGTGCGAAAAGAAGCTGACGGTACACCATGTAAGGTAAGTAGCGCCTCCTGAGTGGTGTGATTGTTAGTCACCGTTCTGGAGCCTATGCGCCAGTAGTGTTCAACAGGAATTATATTTTACGCTTTTCCCGCTCCTATGTACCGCATGAAGGGACTTACAGACGAAACAGGATGTAGTTCTACCTACGTAACACGGGTAGGTGCCGCATGGCAACAATCTGTATTTGCACCCTATTCTGTAATATCAGGAATACTTCACTGCAGATTCATTTCGACAATGTTGACCCTTTTCACGGCGATCCCGTGGATACTGCAATGTTTTATCACGTAGTGGCGAGTCCATTGCTTGCCCCAGCTATCTGCGTTGCCTCGGTGCTTAAAATGGATGGGCATGACACCGGTGCGACTCAGCACACCTTTGCACCTTTGTTTCGACTGATATTGTAGACGGTGGCAGCGCTGACGACACGAAGCTTTGGTCGCTGCTATAGAGAAGGTGTAAGCGCTTTCGTAGCTGATTACACCTTGTCCAAAGGGTGCGAGCTGCTTATACAGTGGATGTAATAGAAACAAGGCTGGGAATGTACTCCAAGCTTTCAGAACTTTCTGCTTCTGAATTTTTTCAGGGTCAGTATTTTATTCCCTGCGCTCTTTATTATCTAATCACTTTGAAGCAGTGTTGGCTTGTCATGTTTTTGACTCGGTAATGTTCCTGGATGCGCTCACTCTCTGATTCCGTATCTTCTGCCTGTTCGCTCACGGGTAGGCTTAGTTGTGATAGATTTGTTTGTGCTAAGCACAATGTTTCAATGGTACGTTTTCTCTATGTTGTAATAGTCTGTAGAACAAATGTATATCGCTTGTTATTCGGTTTCCCAGTGGACCGTCATGAAACGTCCAGCTTCAAACTTTCATGTGCTGTGGGTATAGTCGCCGTCACCCTTGCTTCGGCGCATTGATTAAAGAGTACACCCGTTCACTCATTCCTGGTACATGGCCGATAGATCGGGCCTAAGTTACAGCGTGAGTTGCAGTGAGTATGTGTTGATAACGTGCGAGAAGAGAGAGAGAGAAGGGAAGACGGAAAGGCAGGGAGGTTAACCGGACTGAGTCCAGTTTGCTACCCTACACGTGGGGAGGGGAATGGGGAGTGAAAGAGGAAGAGAGAGAACTTAGGTGTAGGATGTCTATAGCCGGGCACTCAAGCCTGTTGCCCTCAGGTAATGAAAAAGCGCTCGAACTGCTTTCTGGGCCAATGAACTGTGAGGCCAGGCTCCCAAGATCTTCGCTTCCGTAAATGGCCTGTCATCCAGTCTATTTAAGGCACACTGGAGAGTCTCACGTTGATTATCGAAGCGAGAACAGTGGCACAGAAGGTGACTGATGGTCTCTTCATACTTGCACTTAGGGCACATTGGTGAATCCGCCATTCCAATACGATAGCTATAGGAGTTGGTGAATGCTACTCCTACCCACAGCCGACACAGCAGTGTTGCGTCACGTCGTGGAAGGTTCGCTGGTAATGTAAGTTGCAGTGAAGGGTCGAGGCTGTGTAAACGACACTTAGAGTTCTGTGGTGTATGCCAGCAACCTAACGTGATTGTACGAGCGAGTGTGATGTTATTGGGCCGGATCACTCCAGAAAAAGGGAGAAGCAGCACGCCAAAGCAAAAACACACATCAGACATGTATTTACCTACATAACACGGATAATGGCACACACGCGTCACAATGTCCCAAAATGCCTCATAGGCGACATGCACTATATGTATCGGTGGATTACGATCGGCCTACAGTTCCGGCGGCAGCTTGTGTCGCCGTGTCTTAGACCTCGTTGAACCGATGCCGGCCAGCGGGGTCGGACAACAGTGTAGGACGGCCGGGTCGGACAGCTGGGTCGGACGGCCGGGACGGTCGGCTGGGTCGGACAGCCGGGTTGGACGGCCGGGTCGGACAGCTGGGTCGGACGGCCGGGACGGTCGGCCGGGTCGGATAGCCGGGTTGGACGGCCGGGTCGGACCGCCTCGCGGCGCTCAGGTAGCCGGCCGCAGTCACCGGGTCGCGTCCATAGCTGGCGGGGTAGCCCTGTGGCCGCTCACCCGAACGCTCGAGTGCCCTGGTTCCGGACCGCCAGCCCTCCTGGACCAGTGCCCAGCGGAAGAGCGGGGCGAGGGAACCTACCAGTGGGCGACAGTGTTGCTTCAGGTGTGGCGTATTGGCGCGGTCGGCGATAGCTCCTATGGGCCAGACGCCCAGCGAGGAAGCTGCTTTCCGTCGACCGCCGAATCTCGCGCACTGCTCACGCCACGAGCCACGGGCCACACTCTCGCGCCACGCTTTTTGAGGCGCCACTGCCGGCGCTCCCAAATTGGTGTCGATGATGATGATGGTCCTCTTCGCCACCGCACGGCGCACTGTCTTCATATGTTTAGGCTTCGCACTCCCGCGTACCATATATCATGACAGCGAGACTGCGAAGCTCTCTTGCAGCGTCGACTCTGGATAAAGGTATAAGGAGAAACTTACCGTATGCCAGTAAGCGGCGCTGCTCCTTTGTCACCGTGTAACGGGCGGTACACCCTCTTGCCGACATTTCGGGGATGGAAGTCTTTTCTTTGGATACAACGCCCGCGGATGATTTTTTTTTATTCTCTAGGAAAGCCGTGCATAGCGAGGGGCCCACATCACAGGCAGTCCTTGTGTATCAGCTGTCTGTGAACTTGGCCACACAGATACATTACATTCCTTACTACGCAGATGATTATTTCGCGACCAACTACTGCACACGCTTTTCCTCTGCCGTTCCACATTAAGCAGCATGAATGCAACACACTGTGTTAAGGTTGATTTACGCTTTTCATCGCCGCAAGCCGAACCGCACCCGTGCAGTGCATGGGCGGCGTGCGGCAGGCGCAACTGATAAGAAATTTCGATTTACGCTGGGACCGCACGGTGCGGTTGAGAGCTTGCAACCGTTCAGTGGAGCAAAGGTGTTCGAAGTCCGACTATTCGACAGTGACATATTTTTGTCTATGTCGGTTCAAGCTTCCGTGTTATGACGAAAACGCTTCTCTTACAGTGACACATTACGTTCTCCCACTGCACGTGTTGCATTGGCGCGGTGATCCGCGTTTGAAACACTGTGTAGTCATCTTAACTGCGCCAATTTTCTTATTTAGTTGTACCGCATCGGGTCACAGCCATGTACAAGGTGATCATCTTTAAGTTTTATGGAATTTTTTTGAGAATCGCCTGGGGCAGATAGCGTAATGTTTGTCCTTGAACTCGATTGGACATTTCTTGCAGAAGAAATCAAAGCACATATTAAGCTTACTTACTAAAATTAACTAATTAACTGAAACAATTACATTACAGCACATATTTCAATTTACGAATTGTAGCCGGTGAGCTTTCAAGCACTTGAAGGGAATTCGCAGGATGATAACAGTTTTGAGAAATTATTTCCCAAAGTGTCGAAGGAAATGCATGGGCGTTCCAGTTACTTCTGTGCTTGAATGCATAAAAGATCGTTTTACTGAAGAAAAGTAAGTGCAACAACAGTGCATTTTTGCGGCAAGTTTTATGGCACATACGTCCAAAGTGGCGTCATCCTGGAGACATTTCAATTGTATACGCCTTGCAACATTACTAGCTAGAATTCGTAAATTGCAATATGAGCTGTAAACTAATTCATTAAGTTAATTAGTGGCTTTTTGTTAATTAGATGAATATGCATTTCGATTTCCCGTGCAACTGATGTCCACCTCTCTGAATGATCCCGCTCAAGAACTAGAATTTTTTTATCTGCAACAGGCTGTCCTTAGGAGTTCCATAAAGTTATCACCCTGTGTATCGGTGTGCGCCCGGTTGCGTCCGGTGCGATAGCGGATTTTTGCAGTTGTGCTAACGACAGCTTGCAAGAAAGAACCTGAACATTCACACACGTTTTCCAATAAAGCAGCGTTGTGTCGCGGCAGCAGCGTTGCATGCTGTAGCGCAACGGCGTTCATTATCTGTTGACGTCATCTTACAGATGCTTCTATTATCGCTGAATACAGCTGTGTAGATCCAGAAGCATCTCCTCCTTATCACTGAGCACGCGTGTGAACATCCGGGTATTGAAAAAATATTGTCATCACTAGTATACCAGGTTTCTGAGAGCATAATGACATAAAAAAGTCAATACTATCAAAAAATAAATCGAAATACTGATGTTTATTTCTGGCAGTCTGAATATTCAAATGAAAAGCCTTTAAACCTCTGAGACACCTATTACCAAGATGCGACTTCAGCTTGTCAGGAGTAATATGCATAAACAGGTCGCGACACTTGTAGAACCCCTTAAGCAAACGTCATCAAATGATTTGTAGATTTGATAGCAATGGCTTTGTCACCTCCTTTCTGTCTGACGAGAACCTTTGCGCCACTCTGCCAAACGAAGGGATAGTTCTTGTCACGTGCCCATTGCTTTGCCTCCCAGAGAAGTGCTCGGGTTCCTTAATCAGATTATCTTGGATGCACACATTTTCATCTTCATATACATCCTTCAGTTTCTTTCGGTTTTTGAACCAGTCATCACGAGCAGCCTGCCGAGCGAAGCGAACAATGATTCCAGGGGTGCGATCTTGTACGCGTTCCAAAGTCGAACGGAGGCGGTCCGTTCTTTACGTCTCGAAATCCGCGGTCCGTTCCGGTGCGTTCGTCCGATAGCAGACGACACGGAATGATTGACAGCAGATATCACATCACAATTTACGTCATGGCATTCGTCACGGTTCAAATTGACCAATCGTGTGCGGCTCGGTGGAACGGACTGCCTCCGTTCTATTTTGGAACGCGTACAAGATCGCACCACAGGTGTCTTATCAGGTTTGCATGGCAACCGGTGAATCCCTGTCACGTCACCAGTAAGCTGCGGAAGCTCAAGGGAAGCATCACAGGCGTTCACTATCACACGATCTTCATGATCTGTTTTTTGTACGCCGTGAATTTCTAGGTTTAGCTTCCTGTTATGGCTCTCTAATTCATTGATTTTTTTCTTGATCTCTTCAATCTGTCCATTGCTTTGGTTAGCCTCAAACTGTTCAATGCGCTTTTTTCATATCAGCCAGGCTATAGTCATGCCGGCTAAGCTCAGCGAATGCTTTGTCAAACTGTTCAGACATCACCTGAACACTTCCTTCCATTGAAACAACAGTGTTTGAGAGCGACTTCACTTTTTCTTGAAGCTCTGCAATCACAGCAATTTTAACCCCTCGAAAGGTTGGACAACGCCACTGTTTTCGAGCAGATTCTCCCTTTGATTTGTAAGTTATTTCTGAGATACCTGAACAAGAACAAGATGATACGAGCAAAAACACTCATTACACACCATGCAGTCATCATCAGGTTCAACAGATTTGCCACACTCAAAGCATCTGTCGTCCCGCTCACTACCCATCTTTGCAACCTACAGGGCCGTGCTGCAGCAGCAGAGGGTAACGAATGTATGATAGGTTCAAGTGTTCAGTGACACACCTGCAAGTACACGAGCGGTCAGAGATGCGCTTTTCTGTGCCGCTACAGCTGCCCATGTTCCCGGGGAAGTTGAGGGCAGCTTTTTCTATAGCGGCAGGAGTGAGGCGCAGAACTCCGGCTGAGGCCGATGTGCGCATGTCCAGGACGGCTGGGTGTTACGGAAGCAGCAGGAAAGCCCAGCTTATCACAGTCCGGCCAAGAAGTGCGATCGGCATGCACACGAGTGGTCAGAGATGCGCCTTTTCTGTGCCGCTACAGCTGCCCATCAGAAGGTTTTCCAGATCAAGCGTGGAGATTCCGGCACCGCTCTGCTGTACACATACAGGCTTTCCAATAAAGCGAGCACTGAGTGTGTAGGAATATTTTGTCCGAGCCAGGTCGTTTCCGAATACCATAGCGCGTAACTTAAATTAACAGACATTACATACACGAGCCATGAATTGTGTTTATAAAGTCGTATTTGTAAAGTCAGATTGCGTACAGCAGTTGCAACGATAAATTATGGGCGCCTCTGAGACAATTATAGTCCAGACAACTGCTTCCCGACAGAGCAAATGTACCTGCAGCACTTGCAAAAGAAGAGAAGAGGCCATGGTGTACACAGCGGCTCGTCACTGCCGGTTGCCTTCTGAGTAACATGACTACCTTTCTAAGCTTGCAGGGTATCTGTTTTCAGCAAAAAAACTGTGCGTGATTCGTGTCAAATGTACAGCAAGTCATGCACCTGTAGGTAAAAATACAGCGTATGCCGTACAGCACACGACGCGAAGAGCAGGTGGTTGTTTATTTCGTCAGTAGCTGCGAATAAGCACGTGCCTCCAAACTGCCCTGTTCAGACCTGAATAAGAAAAATCGATTAACTGCTATGTACGACCAAATTAATTCAAAGTTCGCAGAAAGGTTGCTTATTGTACGAATAACATACTAAGATAAAAAAATTGAAGTAAAAAATGCAGTGCCTCCTTCAATAAATAACGTCACGTTTTGTGAGGCCTTTTGAGTGCTAATTTCTTGTGCTATTTTTTTTTCAACACATCGTGAAACATGTACATTTTTTTCGCTTTATCATGAGTATAATACCCACTAATTTTTGCAGATTTCAGGGGGTGCATCGTCACCATTCCAGGTAGGCAGTTTACCTTCATTGGGCACGATTGTGAACAATAAATTACTGCGTTACTGCACGTTACTGCGCATGGTCTCACTTTTTTTCTTTGTGCTGTGTATCGTGCACCTGATGCAGCGGATTCTTTCATGTATAGTTTATTTGACCGCTTACTGCCTTACCAAAACCGGAACTTAATTATTACCGGTGATTTTAATTTCCCGGCTATTGATTGGGATAAACCGTATTATGGCCTGTCTGCCTCATGTGATATTATTCTTGATCTGACGTTTTCATTAAACCTTAAGCAAACCGTTCATGCATACACCAGAGAGACATCTGTCTTAGACCTTTTCTTTGGTATGGTATGAAGAACTTTATTGAGGTCCTGAGGGATCAGTCTGGGACTGATGCGGGCCGCTCCCACGTCGGTACAGAGAGGCCGAGCCCCTCTGCTATCACACGGGCCCTCTGGACAGCCCTGAGCTGGTCCGCCAGCACTTCACTGTGCAGCATTCGCTGCCACCACTGTTCACCTCGAGAACCATCACCGGCCAACGCCAAGCAGCGCCACAGCATGTGTTGTAAATCGAGCAAACCCCCACACTTACTACAATAGACTGAAACCCCGCAGTCCGGATTAATTTTATTCATGATGACAGGGTTAGGGTACGTCCGTGTCTGCAGAAGTCTTAATGTAACCGCCTGCGGCCTATTTAATTTAGGATGTGGCAACGGGAATGCCCTGCGCCCTAAGTAATAGTGCTTGGTGATTTCGTTGTAGGTTAACAGTTGGTCCCTGTACTCAGGAGCGGGAGATCCAGCCCCTTCAGGGAGTACACGGCACACTAATCCTCGTGCCTCCCTGTGCGCCACCTCGTTGAGGTTACGCGGGGCTCCCTCCACTGTCCCCATGTGCGCCGGGAACCAAGTAACGGTATGCGAAATGATATCCCTACGCTGCAGCAGTCTGTTAGCCGGTTCCGCAACAAGTCCTCTCGAGAAGGCTGTAATCGCAGATCGCGAGTCGCTAAACACCAAAACTCTTCTAGAATCAATTAGTGCTAGAGCAATAGCCACCTGTTCAGCAACCCCCGGATCTTTAGCATAAATGGAAGCAGCATTTCTAACGCTCCCTTTGCCATCTACTACCACCACCGAATAAGCATTTTTACCATTAATCCATGCGGCGTCAACAAACGCAGACTCCTCCTCCTGATCCTTTGCCTCTCGTAACAAAGCCCTAGCTCTCGCGACCCGCCTCCCTACATTGTGCACGGGGTGCACATTCCGCGGAAATGGACGAACCATGATATTTGCCCTAAGGTTCACGTTCAACTCGTGTAGGGGCGCCCTATCGTGCGACACAGCCACCGATTCTTCAATTGACTCTAATATATACCTACCCGGTGGTGTACCTAGCAACCGCTCCCTCTGTGCGGAACGTTGAGCCTCAGCAATTTCATCTAAAGTATTATGCAAACCCAGTCGTAACAACATATCGTTTGACGTAGTCATAGGCAGACCAAGCGCAGCCTTGATGGCTTTTCTGATTAATGCATCCAATTTATTTTTCTCCCCCCTATTCCAATTTAGCATAGCTGCCACATACGAGAAATGACACATAATAAATGCGTGAACTAAGCGCATTGCACCTTCTTCTCCTAATCCCCTATGCCTATTAGAGATCCTTCTTATAAGTCTTATGGCCTCCTCCGTTTTCTTGGTAATACGCTGAATGGTTCTAATGTTCGATCCGTTCGCTTCAAGTACAAAACCCAGGACCCTGATTGCTTCAACTTTGGGTATCACCGACCCTTCCCTAGTATGAATTCTAATGCAAGGCTCAACGTCCGGTACCCAACCCTTCGGCCTACGACCTAGCTTCTTAGGTTTGAAGATCAACAACTCCGACTTTTTAGAGGAGCACTTGAGCCCCATGAGACCCAGATACTCCTCCGTAAGCGTTACCACCTGCTGCAGCCTAGCCTCAAGCTCTCCATCACTACCACCGACACTCCATATAGTAATGTCATCCGCGTAGATAGAATAGCCAATATCCTGGACAGTGTCCAGTCTATTAGCCAATTTCGACATCGCCAGATTGAATAACATAGGCGAGAGTACGGATCCCTGCGGAGTACCACAGCAACCCAATTTAACGACTTCCGATTTTATCTCCCCAAACCTGAGACATGTCTTTCTATCCGTAAGGAAAGCCTTGACAAAATTGAAAAGCCGCTGCCCCAAATTCAAGTCCGATAGCACCTGTATAATGAAAGAATGTCGGATTTTATCGAAAGCTTTTTCCACATCAAGTCCAATTAGTGCCTTAGTATCCCTTGTTCGCCGGTCAAGGATCTGATGCTTAATCCTGATCATAGCATCCTGAGTCGAGAGGCCGGGTCGAAATCCTATCATCGAGTGCGGAAAGACCCCATTCCCCTCAACATAACGCGTTAGCCTATTTAAAATGGCATGCTCAGCGACTTTTCCCAAACACGACGTCAGGGAAATGGGTCTGAGATTTTCAAGCCCTATGGCCTTCCCCGGTTTGGGTATCAGAACAGTAATTGCCAGTTTCCACTCTTCCGGGAAAGAGCCTTCCTTCCATAGGCAATTGATCTGCCGCGTAAGGAACCCAATCGACCCATCGTCTAAATTCCGCAGCATTTTATTCGTAATGCCATCCGGCCCTGATGCCGATCGACCATTAAGATTCTGCAGCGCCATCCTTATATCACTTTCAGTAAATTCCGCGTCCATAGCTGCATTTTCGTCTCCACTATATTCCAAAACCACATCAGGTGTATCGTGCCAGGTCTCCAACGGAAGGTATCTCTGAGCCAAATCCTTTAGCAACTCCTGCTCCGTGGAGTCCCGACACGCCTGATGGACCAGCTTACCTATCACAGTCCTCTGATTAGACTTAGTGTTTGTCTCATCTAGTAAATGTCTGAGCAAACTCCAGGCGCCTCCCCTCTTAATGCGACCATCAATAGAATTACACACTTCATCCCATTTCTGCTTGCACAGTACCCGACAATGGTCTTCAATTTCCTGATTAACCACTGCTATACGCTTTCTAAGCCTTCTATTTAATCTCTGACCCTTCCATCTCGCTAACATCGACTGCTTTGCTTCCAACAAATGTGCCAGGCGACTATCCATGTGTTCCGTGTCAATATCGGTCTTAACCTCTTTAGTGGACGCCTCAACGTCACTTTTAAGCTGACTAGTCCACTGTTCCAAGGTCAACTCATTTCCCTCATCATCGATTCTCTGCGCTCTTCTTTTCCTAAATGCATCCCAGTCAACCATCCTGAATGTGCGCTCCTTTTTATTAGCCACTACCAAAGTAATCATAAGTATGTAATGATCGCTACCAAAATCTATATTAGAATTGGACCAGGACGAATCCACCACCCCCCGAACAAAAGTGAGATCAGGTGTCGAATCTCTACATGTCGACGTGCCACATCTGGTGGGATACGAGGGGTCTGTAATCAGAGTTAAATTCAAGTCTAGTGCCTGCTGCCATAGTCTCTCCCCCTTAATAGTGCTATAAGCATACTTCCACACATGATATGGTGCATTGAAGTCCCCTCCAATAAGCAACGGTGCATCCTTAGCAAGATTGGTTGCCTTGGTCAAGAGAGATTTGAAACTCTGCTTCGTGTCCCGGGGGCTACTGTACAGGTTTAGCAGGTAAACGCTCCTCTGACATGACCTTTGCCGACCTAAGATTACTTCCACCATAATATATTCAATCTTGCAATCTGCCATGTGAAGATCATGTCTAATATACGCCAACCTCCTATTAATGAGAGTAGCGAGTCCTCTGCCCTGTTCATTATCCTTAACTTCCGTTTTGAAATTCGTTAAGGTCATGTTAGACGTCAGTGTTTCCTGTAACATGATAACTTGAGGCTTGACACCATGCGTTCTAACAAACTGCTGCAGAGACGCCTTCTTATGATTGAACCCCCTACAATTCCACTGCCAAATACTAAATGAACTATTTAATAGAGCCATCTTGACCACGGAAATTTGGTGAACTAGTTTTGAGCTCAAGTCCACTCGGCGACTTACCCTGCTGGGCTAGCGGCCGAGTGCACTCCAGCTCCATAACAGGGACCACTGTCTCGTTTAGATATATTTCAATTTTGCCTAATCTCTGATCCGTGATACTTTCCTGTTCTTCTATCCGCTCCAGTCTACTAATGATCTGATTTACACTTTCTTGCAATGTCGCCATCATTGCTTTAAGCTCGGAACCGACTTTGCCCTGAATCCGCACGGTCGAGGATAAGGCCCTCTTTTTCGGAGCAGGCGTCTCTTCGTCCGCCATGTTCTGTTCCGTGACCTCCACAGACCTGGGTACCTCAACCGAGTCATCATGTTTCCTAGTCTGTCTTAAGCTATCGCTGTTACCGGAAGGTAAGCCGTTCCTAAGTTCAGCTATCTCTTTGATAAGCCCGTCAATGGCTGCTTTTAAACTACGATTCTCTCTCTCCAATTGCGCAATCCTATCCCTATCCTTATTACCATCCACATGCTCCTGGCGCTGCTCGCGCGCTCGGCCGGCGCTGATGCCACCCTTGACCTTGTCAGCCCAGGTGGTCTGGCTCCCAGCTGCGCCGCCGCCGCTAGACCTTTTCTTTGTTAGTCAAACCTTTTTTGATGGAGTGCTTAGTGTTGAAGCTGGAATATCGGACCATCGTCTGTTGTTCTTCTGTTGTGTTTCGTCAGTTGTTGCCGGGATGCGACCAGTTAAAATGATCAAGGACTACGCACGCACTGACGATAACGCAATCATCGACTCTTTACAATCACAGTTAGATAACCCTTGCAGCAATGACCTTCATAGTTTATGGCAGCACTTTAAGAATATAGTAAAGTATACTATTGAACATTTTGTTCCCCTTAGAAAGGTTTGTATTAATCGTCGCAATCCTTGGATAAGTCGTGAAATTATTCAAATGAAACGTAAAGTAAGGCGCTGTAGGAAGAAAAAAAATACCTTGTCCGCAACAGTTCCAGGTTCTAAAAGAGGAACTTGCCTATAAGTTAAAACTAGCAAAGTCCCGTTATCTTGACACGACGCTCCCCGAGTTTATCAGATGTGATCCCCAAAAATTTTGGAATTTTTTAGGTCGCAGGACTGACCACTTGACCGAAATTCGAGTTAATAACAGCGTTGTAACCGACTCCACGATCATAGCGCAAGGTTTTAACTCGTATTTTCAAAGCGTGTTCCTTACGGAATGGGCAACCACAGCTAGAATTCCAGTTGAAAATCCTGGTGACGTACCAACTATCTCTGTGAACGGTGTTGTGTCTATGCTGCGTAAACTTGCAGATAAAAAATCCGCGGGTCCCGATAGGCTTCCAAATGCCTTTCTGAAGCGTTTTGCAGCACAGGTATCTGTTTTCTTAACGAGGATCTTTCAAGTCTCGTTACTTTCGGGAGATCTGCCGGAGGACTGAAGGATGGCCCGCGTTGTGCCAATTCTAAAAAAATGGGACAAGCTAACCATTTCTAATTATCGACCAATCTTAATCACTTCCTCTTGTTGCAAGCTGCTTGAACACATAGTATCATGTTATCTTAACTCCTATCTTGCTGAAAATAAAATTTTATCACCTGTACAACATGGCTTTCGGAAAGAAATGTCCACTGTGACACAGTTAGTTACAACAATTCATGATTTTTCTGTTGTGCTTGATAAATCAGGGCAGATTGATGTGCTTATTTTAGATTTCCGCAAGGAATTTGACACAGTTCACCACAGTAAACTTATTTATAAACTGGAAAGTATTGGCGTCCCTACTTACCTTGTTAATTGGATTAATGCTTACTTAAAACACAGGACACAGTACGTAGAGGTTAATGGTTGTAAATCTGAAGTGCTTCCAGTTACGTCAGGTGTACCCCAAGGAAGTGTTTTAGGCCCGCTGCTCTTCTTAATTTATATTAATGATTTGCCGGCTGCTATTTCCGAAAACGTCTCTGTCAAGCTTTTTGCAGATGACTGCATTCTCTTCAAGAGCATAAACGAGCGTATTGATCATTACACAAAACTCATTATTAGCTGTTCATCAATGATGCCTCAAATGGAATATGCAACTTAACCTAGATAAAACTGTCCTCTTGCGAATTTCGCGCAAAAAGCAGGTTTCTCCTTTCTCTTACAGCCTTCTAAATCATTCTATTATGGAGGTCACAAATCATAAATACTTAGGGGTTACAATAACAAACGATTTAACCTGGTCTGCGCATATTGCAGACATTTGTTCCTCATCATTTTCCAAGCTGTGCTTTCTGAGGCGGAAGCTTAGAGGCGCTCCAACTAAGCTTAAACGTCTTGCATACATAACATTCATCAGATCAAAATTAGAGTACGCGTCGGTCTTATGGGACCCGTTCATAAAGAAGGACATTTACCAGCTTGAGATGGTGCAAAGGAAAGCGATTAGGTTTATTTATAACAAATACAGAAGGCTTGATTCATCTACGACACTAATGAAAACAAATAATAATATATGGGGTTTTACGTGCCAAAACCACTTTCTGATTATGAGGCACGCCGTAGTGGGGGACTCCGGAAATTTCGACCACCTGGGGTTCTTTAACGTGCACCTAAATCTAAGTACACGGGTGTTTTCGCCCCCATCGAAATGCGGCCGCCGTGGCCGGGATTCGATCCCGCGACCTCGTGCTCAGCAGCCTAACACCATAGCCACTGAGCAACCACGGCGGGTATGAAAACAAATAGCATCCAACTATTTCAAGTACGTAGGAAAATGTCCCGTTTGTTGTTCCTGCATAACCTTTTAGCACATAAACTAAACATTTCGCATCCCACAGAACTTAAACAGTTATCGTCTAGACGAACACACCACACAGGAAGTCATTTACTGGAACCAATTTTTGCAAGAACTGAAACATTCAAACACAGTTTTTTCCCGAGGACCGTTTCCGACTGGAACTGTCTTCCAGGGGCCATCTTCCAGTCCCCTAATTTTGTTAAAGCTCTAGAAGAGCATTTGTTTGAGTGAATGAGTGCTGTATATGTGCGTATGCTTATATATATGTATGAACATGTACATGTGTATATATATTTTTCTGCTT